>NC_141462.1:16460000-18960000 GCF_015680905.1 Coptis chinensis | reverse complement strand
AGTTGGGGCGTATGCGAATTACATGGGAGGTTGACAAGAAGAAATTGAAAGCTATGACGAAAAAGCACCAGGACATTGCTGATGAGAAGTCGGTGTTGGTTAGTTCAATGATAGACTTTCAAGAAAAGCTGGCGGTTGTGATGAAGTACGCTAAGCATTGCCAGGGCATTGCACGCAAGGGGCATATGACCGGGCACGCGGCGAATATATAGTACTGGAAGAGATGTACTTGCAGCTGAAAGAGGCATGTGATCGTGGGGCTCTAGGTACGAGTATGTGTATCGTACCAAGAGATGCGAGGAACGCTCCCTCGACCAGTGCTGCTCCATTTGTGCCTGCTGATGATAAACACATTGTTCCTGGTTATTGACTATGGTTGCTGGACTTGTCTTTTGAATGTAAGTTGTGAACTACTTTGAATGTTTTGCATGTTCCCTTCCCTGGTAAGAGATTTAAACTATAGAACTGGCTTCCCAGGCTTGTTTGGGCAGTTCGCTTTGCTTTATGGTTACATTGCTACAGAATGAACTGGTTTCCATGTAAGTGGCAGTTCAATATTTCCAAAAGTTGTATGCAGACCAATCTGGATTTCTGGATAGTCCCAGCAGATCGGTGAATTTGTGAACTGGTTTCCTGAGTTTGTTAAGGCAGTTCAAATTATAGATGTTTATGGAATGCATGTCATTTGCTTATGCTTACCTGCTAATACTTATTGTTTTGTCCACAATAAATAAGGTATGCAGGGGCTAAAGCGCCTGAAAATTAGCTTAAGGAAGCGTTTTGCTCATAGAGAGCGCTCTCACTTAGTTAATCCTAGAATTGTAGGTAGGCAACTAGTAAGAACTGTATAGGCTATGGAGCCTGGTAGCTCGAGTGAGCGTGGTAGCTTAAGAAAGTGTGTTGCTCGTGGAGAGCGTGTTGCTTACGGAGAGCATGTTAGCTTAAGAAAGTGTGTTGCTCGCAAAGAGCGTGTTAGCTTAAGAAAGTGTGTTGCTCGCGGAGAGGGTGTTAGCTTAAGAAAGCGTGTTGCTCATGGAGAGCGTGTTAGCTTAAGAAAGCGTATTACTCGCAGAGAGCGTGTTAGCTTAAGAAAGCATATTGCTCGAGGAGACCGTGTTTGTGGTTCGCATGTGTTGGTGGCTCTTTCAGTGTGAGTTCCATGTCTGTTGATGAACTTGAATGGAGTGGGTTGCCATAATACGCATACGTAAATTATACCAAACTTTGCAGCAAATAGGAACATAGATTGCAAAACATTATACTTTTATTGATAAAATTTCTTTAATAAATAAGTGTTCCAAGAGCGTGGTAATGGTTTCCCCTATTGGATCTTGATCCAGTACGCACCATTGCCGACGACTCGTTCCACTATGAAGGACCTTCCCATGTTGGTGCTAGTTTGGAGTCATCTTGAGTCATTTTCAGAACTAGGTCACTAGGTTGAAAGGATCGAGGATTGACTCGCTTATTGTATGACTTCTTTAGAATCTGATGGTAAGACGCCACTCTGATAGCTGTTAGGTCGCGGCGATCTTCCAGTAAGTCAACCTCTCAAGCTAGGGCATAGTCATTTTGCCCAGATTCGACAAGTTCTGATCGAGTCGTGGTGACTGTCAGTTCGGTAGGAATAACGACTTCCATACCATAGCATAATGAAGATGGTGACTCGCTTGTGCTAGAATGAGCTATAGTTCGATGAGCCCACAGAATGTTCTCTAACTGATTTGGCCATTGGCTCTGGTTCTTTTCAATCTTTTTCTTCAAGTTCTCCAAGATTGCTTTATTGCTAGCTTCTGCTTGGCCATTGCTTTGGGCGTACTGGGGAGTGGAAAATGCATGGACGATCTTCCACTTGGCTAGAAATTCCTTGACTGTTTTTCCCTTGAACTAGGAACCGTTGTCCATCACCAATGTGTGTGGCAAGCCAAATCTAGTGATGATGTGTGTCCATATGAAGTTTCTGACGTGGGACTCTTTGACATGAGCTAATGGGATTTACCCATTTAGTAAAGTAATCAGTTGCAGCTAAGACGAACCGAAAGCCAGTGCTTTTTTGTGGGATGAATGGTTCTATGATATCTAAGCCCCACATGTACGTGAAATGGCCAAGGGCTGGCGATATTGATTAACTCGCAAGTTGGTTGAATGATATTGTGGCCAAAAGTCTGGCATTTGATGCACTTAAGTACGTATTTTTTGGCATCGACCTACATTCGTGGCCAGAAGTACCCCTGGGAGATCGCTTTGTGAGCCAAGGAGCGACCTCCAGCATGGTTCCCGCATTCACCCTCATGGATTTCTGCAAAAATCAACTGACCTTGTTCTGGGCTTATGCACCTCAAGTGAGGTCCGCTAGCAGACTTTCTGAATAGTTTGTTGTTGATTAGGCAGTAACGACGTGCCTGATATTGAACTTGTCTCGCTTTGGTACGTTCTTCTGGGATTGTACCATGTTGGATGTACTCTATTATGGGATGCATCCATGTTTGACTCATCTGACTGTCAGAGAGTGGGCACAGGTCACTGATTTCCAGGATGTGTTCAGTTTGATAAGTAGGTCGGTTAATTACTTAGATGAGTAATTGTCTAGGGGCGCAGTTCGGTGTTTGAGTAGCCAGATAAGTTAAACTGTCCACGTGACGGTTCTCATCACGCAAGAAGTGGTGTATGGTGGCTTTCTTAAAAAAGGAAGTAACTGATAAACAACTTGAAGGTATTTAGAAAGGTTACCTCCATGGGTAGTGTACTCTTTAGCAATCTGGCGAACAACTAGTTGCAAGTCACTAAAGACTTGAAGTTCCTGTACACAGAGCTGTAGGGCCATTCTGAGTCCCATGATTAGTGCCTCGTACTCCGCCTCATTGTTAGAGGTCGCGAAGTCGATGCGAACTGACTTCTCAATCATAGTTCCATCTGGGGATACTAAGATGACTCCGATTCCACTTCCTCCGGGGTTATTAGAACCATCCACAAAGAGTGACCAGATGGACTTGTCCTATTTTTTCATGGATAGGGTATCTGTTTCTGGTTCCCAATTCAGGTCATCGACAAAAAAATCTGCTAGAAAGTCTGCAATGACCTGTCCTTTCTGAGAAGTGCGTGGGACGAACTAGATGTGATGTTCACCGAGCTCTTCTGCCCATACTGCCATGCGAATTGTCTTATTTTCTTTAAGAAGGATTTTCTTCAGTGGGAGGTCGGTGAGTACTTTGATTGGGTGTGCCTGAAAATATGGCTTGAACTTTCTTGCAGAGTATAGCAATGCGAGTACTACTCTTTCAATGTAAGAGTAGTTCTTTTCAGCTGGTGTTAACGTCTTACTTGTAAAGTTGATCAACTTCTTTGAGTTGTTGTCCTCCTTGAAGAGAACCGAACTGATAGCAAAGTCTGACAGGGCAAGGTAGAGCCCCAACATTTCCCCATCTATTAGTTTTGCTAGGACGGGCGGTGTTGTCAAGTATTCTTTGAGAGTGGAGAACGCATGGTGGCACTGGTCGTTCCATGAGAACTGTTCTCCTTTTTTGAGAAGCTGCAAGAAAGGTCAGCATTTGTCTGATGCTCTTGATATGAATCGGTTGAGTGCTGCAACCATTCCTGATAGTTTCTGTATTTGATTCTTTGTCTTTGGATTGAGCATTTCCAAGAACGTTCGGATCTGGTCTGGATTGGCCTCGATCCCTCGTTGTTATACCTGATACCCAAGAAACTTCCCGGAGGACGCTCCAAAAAGGTTTCTTTTGGAGAACTTCTGCTCAAGGTGAGTGAGGTGGTCAACCGGTTTCTTGCTCTTGACTACCATGTCATCGATATAGACTTCCATGGTGTCACCTAACATGTCAGTGATGAGCCGTTGATAGGTCGCTCCAGCATTCTTAAGGTCGGACGGGAGGACGTTGTAGCAGTAGATTCCCTGTTCTGTGATGAATGACGTTTTCTCTTGATCTTTTTCAGTGAGTGGGATCAAGTTGTATCCACTGTATGCATCCATAAATGACAGGAGCTTGTGGCTACAGGTCTGGTCCACAAGTCATTCGATTCTAGGTAAAATGAAGCTATCTTTAGGTGTTTCTTGGTTAACATTGGTGAAGTTAGGGCAGAGGCGAACTGTGTCATTCTTTTTTGGAACTGCTACTATATTAGCGATCCACTCTGAGTAGTCGACCTTCTGGATAAAGTCGACTTGTTTGAGTTTGTCGATGTCATCATTGATTGCTTTTTGGAATCTCAGGGATAACTTCCGAGGTTGCTGCCGAACTGGGCTAGCATTAGGGTTGACATTTAACCGATGACATGCAACACTAGGATCTATGCCAGGCACATCGATATACGACGAAGCAAAAACATCTTTATTCATTGATAAAAAGTTTACAAGCTGGGCCTTGAGTGTAAGGTCAAGGTTAGCCCCTACGTAGACGAACTTGGGATCGTCTTCTGTTCCTAAGTTCACTCGCTCCTTTTCTTCAGTTTGAACTGTTGCTTTTGAAGATGAGGCGACCTCTGGGGAACTGGTCTCTAGTGGTGCTTTGTCGATCTGAGGAATGGAGGTCTTAGCAATAAGAGTTGGAGCGACCTCTGTGGTTACGACAATAGGGGCTGATACAACCTCTGTGGTCATGACAACTAGGGTTTGTGCGACCTTTGGAATCTGCACTGGTGGACTAACAAGTACTGGGGCGACCTCTGGGGTCCTTACTGACGAATGGACTTTTTTGATAAAGCCCTCAGCGTTATGCTTTGGTACTTTGGATTTGACCTCAGCGATTAAATCTTTAGCCATCGTGTAACTGGTGGGCTCGCTCCTAGTGCTGATAGACATGTCAGTAGACTTGTTCACTGAGAGGATCTGCTTGTAATGATAAGCCTCGAGCTTATTGCTGCAAAGCTCCATCATACCCCTAGGGTCGGAAAAATGGAGCACCTGATACAATGTTGATGGTATAGCTTACATTTGGTGGATCCAACGCCGTCCTAGGATGGCATTATAGGACGACTGGATGTCTAGAACGTTGAAACGCGTATTGAAGCTGACTTTGTCTTCCCTAGATCCAACAGAGACTGGGAGTATGATGTCACTAATTGGGTCGGCTCTGGAGCCATTGAACCCATAGAGAGGAGCTATTGGGTTTATAAAGACCGGTTTGGGTAGGTTCATCTCTTTGATGGTATGGTAGAACAAGATGTCACACGAACTATCGGGATCTATCAGGACATGTTTGACTGTCCAGTCGCTGATTTTGACATGGACCACTAAGGCATCATTATGAGGGAGGCAAACCTTGTTGAGGTCGGCCTCTGTGAAAGTTATATCACCTGAGCTGCGGCCTAAACTGTGTGGGGTAGGTACGACCTGTGAAGAGAACTGGTAGACTTCTTGGAGGCCCTCTGGCGCCTCCTTTTCTCTAGAGGATGCAAATGTAATCATCCCGAACGCGTGATCATGTGTATCGCTCGTCATTATCTCTGTTTGACGAAGTCTTGGGCCATGGATGGAGGGAACGGTTGCTGGGGTGTCCTCTGCTACGAGAGCGAGCTTGGACACTATGGTGATTATGGCTAGCTGGAGATTTACCGCGCTCTCTGCGAGCCATGAGCTTATGGCGTAGGTCGCCATCAGCGATATTAGTATAATGCTTGATATGTCCTAATTCGATGAGGTCTTGGAGGTAGTGCTTGAGCCCCCAGCACTCATTGATCTCATGACATTTTGCTCGGTGGAAGGCGCAGTAAGGCTTGCCAGGGCGATCTTCTGGTTGCCGTATGTCAGGTCGATAATATGCAGCTCGCTTGATCTTGTCTAGTATGTAACTGGGAGATCGGGTGAGTACGGTGAACTCGCGGTTGTTGCTTGGTCTATTCCCAGTCTTCTGTACTTGCTGTCTGGGTCGCTTTTTTGAAGCTAGGGGATCATTAGAGATCGATGCCACTTCTTGTTCTTCTGTTAAGCCATGACGTTTCATGCCTTCTTGTAACTTGATGTACTTATCTACTCGAGCGTACAACTCAGATAAAGTTTCTTGTCTTCCTTTCATGAGCAATCTGGACAGCGCTATGTTACGTACTCGGCAAGCGTTGGAGAATTCCAATGTGGCAAACGACTCTTTGAGGCCGTTTTCCATGCCAAGTAGTTCGGTTTTGAACTGACCTAAAAAGACGCGGATTGCTTTATTTTCGGCAAGTGAGAGCTGGAATAGTGAATCTAGATCTGCTTTTTTATGTATGTTGTGGACGTACTAGCTAGCAAATAGGTCGGTGAGATTCTTGAAGTTCTTTATCGAGTCTGGCTCGAGTGAAAATAACCAATCGAGGCGCCATCTTGTAGGCTGGCGGGAAACAGATGACAATGGAGATGATCGAACTCCTGGGCACTATAGAGTGCAAGGCTCTGAATGTATCGAGCTACATGTTGACCTGGACACGTGCTGCCATCATACATTACGAAATTTGGTTGGACAAAATCTGGAGGGGAGGGTTTACTGAGTACCTCAGCTGTGAAAGGGGATGTGTGGTACGTCTTTAGCATCTTCTGAACGATCTGGGTGGCGTCCTTCTTGACTACGCTTTGATCTATTCTTTGTTAAAGCTCGTTAATCTGCTGATTTATTTTGTTGATACTGACCTCTGCTAACGTGCCAGGTGGTTTTTCTGCGTCTACTTGTGCTTTTAAAGTAACATTCTCTTGCATGAGCAAGGTAATGTGCTCATTCATTGTTCCTAACTGACTTGCTAATCTCTGGATTTGAGCTTCGAGGCTTGCCATGCTTCGTGGGCTTGAGTATTTATGTTTTTGGAAGGTGGTTTCTCAAGAGATCGAGATCACAGACGGCGCTAATGTAAAGGAGCGTTTTAATTATCCCTTACAAATGTGATAGGGGAAGAGAATGGGTTTGGAAATGGGAAAGACCGAGTTCGTTGTTGAGCGAACTGCCTATGTATCTATCTCTCGATTCTGGGGGGAAAGAAGAATTAGGTCTGGCGTAGTTCATGTAGGGGGTATTTATAGCTGGTGAACGTGGAGATCTATCCAACATGTTTACTGACAAACACAAATAAATGGTTCAGATTGAGAAGGAGTATTGGAATGGTGTTGGTTGGAATTCTGTAATGATGGGGAGTGTTTACAGTGGTTCGTAATTTGCGGTGATGGAATGTGTAAGTACGGCTTTAGCAATGATTGCTTCTAGAAGATAGGATGTGCCACGAGATAGAACGCTCTGTGTGAGGATGTGCGAGTCGATCTGTTCTGGAGCAATCTTGTAGCTCGTGGGTGTGAGTTGATGATGTAGGTCGCTCTGAAGGCAGTTCGGGGAACGAGGTCAGAGGTCGGTGTGGTATTTCTGCTATGCTGGACATGTGCTTGATATTCCTGAATGAGGATATCACTCCCTCAAAGATATTCGCACAATATATACTCATTTCATTTTACATCAGATTCGTTTCCCTTGAACTTTTATTTTCTTTGAACTAAATTTTTATTGTAACTATGAAAGTTCTCCAAAGATAGAGGACAAGCGAACTACAAATTGTATTGTAAATCATTCTTTAAGGTACTCGCTATGGGCACAACCCATTTGTGTTGGGCGGACCCAATTTTTTTTTTACAAATTTGCCATTGACAAAACAAATGGTAATTTGTGTTGAGTACCCCCAACCTACATCAAAGGTAACTTGTTGCAACCTTTTATTGTTCTTACCCTAAAAGACCCCACTTAAAAAAAAAAAAAAAAATCTCAGTCCAAGAATTTCCAAAAACAAACATATCTAGACGGCCATAAATGAACGCGGAGATAAACTCTCGGACAACTTGCTTTGGCCCAATTCTCTTCCATGAGGTTGTGTCCCAATACATAATACTTCCTCCTTGTCTTGTGTTAAATTTGAGATTGTCAATCAGTGTGCACCTTAAACAATAGAGATAAAGGAATCAGTACAGAGAACTAAAGCGTACCTCGCATTGCAGTACTTGATATAAAGAATTTGAGTATTATCTTTGGTTTGAGAAAAAAAAAATCGACATAAACCAAACATCTCATCCTAGATATGAATAAAAAGTAAAACTTCAGTTATAAATATAAAAATTGAGTGTAATACAAAGGAAGAGAACTTTGGTGTAATGTTAACCAAAATTTACTTTGAGGATAATTGTCCTTCTTATATTATTATCAAAAAAGTACTTAATAAATCTCAGTCAGTGAATGGTAGGCCACAAAAGGGAGTGAAACTTTGCACATTAGTGGTGATACTGAAAAAATTAATAGAGCAAGCACAAGGAACAAATTCTAATACAGTTGCAGATCGTAATGCTAGAAGAGGAGGTTATACCCGAAATTCTTTGCTTGATGCAGGAATTAGCCGAGAGTTTCGTGTCGTGAGAGATAATAGACTCAATCAAAATACTCATATGGAAAAAAGCCGAGCGAAAGTCCTAAACTCAACCTCTCACGAAGGTTGGAGACTGGTACGAAGGGTGGTAACTGGTTAGAACGGGTTTATCGGTTTTTGCTGAATTGGGTGGGGGGTGTACGGGACCAAGTGTAGTGCCCAACAGAAGTACATACCCCAAATTGAGTCGGGATCTGCCCAACACAAAATGGAGTCTGTCAATAACATGACTCTTTTTTAATAAGCTAGAAAAACCAAATGCATCAAAAGTGAATGGGATGAATGGTGCTGGTCCGCTGTGCATTTGTGCTCCCTGTCAATTTTGTTTGATCACATAAATTTTCTCTTCCACTTTGTGATTATTTTAGGCCCAATAATCGAATGTGTTGGCACAATTGAAACAGAATTTCGACCCAACCCAAGGAGTCACAACATTGACAAAACTATCACTTAAGTCTATAAACTTACTAAAAAATTCTACTTTACTCCATATACTTTTATTTGAGCGAAAATCACCTTAAACTTGCAATGAAATTTCACTTTACCTATCCGGCCCTTTTATGAATTGCTGATCTGTTCCATTTTTTGCCAACATGTTTTTTGCCTAGATCAATAAAAGAAAATAAAAAAAGAAAAGAAAATAATACACCTCATCCCTCCCTCACGTGCACATCGAATCCCAAACTCGCGAAAAACAAAAACCTAATTTTGTAAACCCTACTACGATATTACTTCAAGAAAAGGATTGCTTACTCTTCAATGGAGATTGGCCCTTTGATATTTTCCTGGTTTTCTGAAAATCGCAGCTCCAACTAACTTTTTAATGGAGATTCCCTCTCGATATTTTCTTAAATTAATATTTGTTGGCATAAGTCAAACTAGAGAATTGTATATGCATTTGATTTCGCGCATGCACGTGAGGAGCATGTGAGGAAGGGATGAGGTGTATCATTTTACACAATCATTTCGTTTTTTTTTGTTTTGGATTAATCTAGGCAAAAAATGGGACGGATCAGCAATCCAGTGCTTGAAAAGGGTCGGATAGGTAAAGTGGAACTTCATTGCAAGTTTAAGGTGGTTTTTGCTCTAAAAAAAGTATATGAGGTAAAGTGAAATTTTTGTGCAAGTTCATAGATTTAAGTGGTAGTTTTGCCAAGACCAACATTTGGTCTTCAAATGCACTTCTAGGGACAGTAAAATCCTAAACCAATTTGAAATTATAATGAGTTAGAATGGCCCTTAGGCATTAAGAGAACTCAACTAAAAGTTTGGTATTTTAGTATACTTGTTGGATGATCAGAAATGTACTAATTTACCGAGTTTGTAAGGATTTGGTCCAGGCAAACTTTCAATGCACAGCCAGCGACACACGTCCAAGTGTCCAACAACATTTCAGTAGGCAGAACCTCAGCACAAGGCTTATGCTTATTGTAGTGCTCTAAGAAATTTATCACTATTAACAGTAATAAATTGCTAAGGTGAAAGATCAAGATTGAAATCGAGTTGAAATAATATTTGTTCTTGAGTAATAATATCGATTACAGTATTATCTCTTTTTCTCTCTCTTACTCTCAGTTTTCCATTTTGTTGTAATGATTTCCAATGAATCAATCTTTTCCTTGCTAGTCTATTTATAGTTCTTTTAGAATAACTTGGACCAATCCCCTCTTGACATGTGTCCATCCTCTCCTTCTTCCTTCATTTTCCCGCTTTCCTACAACATATCAATTGTAATACAAAATATCTATAATAACCGCCGAAATATCGAATTGACGATATTTGCCCACGACATCGCCCCCTCTCGAAACTTTCAAATTTCAACATGCAAAATTTGAATGCTTCGAGAATCTATCAAAATATGAACAGTTTCAAATTTTAAAAATTTCAAAAAATCAGGCGGTTACACCTAGAAATCTAAACAGTTATCACGAAATATTCATTATAAAAAGAGTTTCACCGCTTTCTCTCTCTTCACTTTCTCCCAAAAAACTTTATCTTTCCAAACCCCACCACCATTATCGTCTTCAGAAAATCTTCATTTTGTCTGTATTTGCTGTTACTTTCAACAAATTCTTCTGCACAATATCAGGTTAGTACTACAAAGTAACTTAACATGTTATTGCTTATTCCGATTCCATAGTTTCTTGAAAATATTTTAACTATTCTCACCATCTTCTTTTTTCTAGATTATGTTACTTAGCGTTTAGGCTTTGAATACTTGAATATTACCTGTGTACCCTTATACTAACTAGATTTTTAACACCAATCTTTGACAGTATGGCTAGGAGAAAAACTTGTGTTAACTTTATACGTACTCTCTCAAAACAATCCCGGCTTCGACATCAAGAACGTATGCGTTTGAGACACACCTCTTCACTTCGAAACCCGAAATTATCATCTCGAGACACTGACACGTGCTTATTACATAATATATTATATTCTTATACTATATATAACGATAGTAGCTCAAATAAAGGATATAATTCTAATAAAATTTTTATTGTTTTTAGTGATACCACCATGTCGAACGAAAGTACTGAGTCTACAACTCGCATAAACTCGTCTGCTTCTGCTTCGTCATCCCAACGAACTGAGTCTGCCGAACCAGAATGGCATGCCTCGTATTTGGCTGATGGTTTACCCTGCCATCCATTCGAGACTGTTGATTTTGACACCGATCGTGAGATTATTGATGACCAGAGTATTTGGAGTGGTGGTTTGAACCCTTGTTTTCTAGAAAGACCCAACTTACATCTAGTTAGAGCTGCCTATCAAATTCCAGACTGCGTCCAACTTCGACACTATGCTGGAAGTAAAAAAGGAACTCAATGCCAAAGTGGCGAGCTCAACACCACCATTATCACTATTGGACAATTGGCTGCCGGCTTACGCCTTCCCCTTTCTACCCTTGACCGAGAAGTACTGAACTATCTAGCCATCTCTCCTGGTCAAGGCACATGCAACTTTTGGAGATTGTTGTACATTTGCAACTTCTACAATTCTCATCTTGAACCCGATGTCCGGTCTTCGAAGAGAATTTGTCTTATCGATATCCAAAAACATTATTCCTTTCTTGAACGTTACGAGAAAAATAACCATGATACGAAAGTACCCAGTGGTTATTTTTATCT
Source organism: Coptis chinensis (assembly GCF_015680905.1). NCBI lineage: Eukaryota > Viridiplantae > Streptophyta > Magnoliopsida > Ranunculales > Ranunculaceae > Coptis > Coptis chinensis. The sequence continues at coordinate 18,948,490 of NC_141462.1, read as the reverse complement.
TAAGAAATGAATTGGCCGTGCTGGTATTATAAGGATAAACCGAGATAATGACTTCCGATGGCCATTATACCCTATCATTGTTTCTGGTCGGTGGGAATCACTTGAACCGATAGCAGTTCCATCTTTGGCGCACCCTGTTTTTAACCTCAATGGTATGTTATCTTTCGATATCCTCTCTTTCTTTATCTCGAGCCTTGATTATGACTTATCTACTATTGTGAGCTTATTTCAGTTCCTAAACCATCTTTGATGAGAAGTCTTGGGGAATCTGCTAGAGTAACAGATCTTCTAAAAGGCACTGATAAAGAGATCAATGTTCGAACTGATATTTATGGCAACCCACAACTGACTGTCGAACTCATTGATATCGCCAACTATGTTGCTCCTTTATACTGCTTAAAGAATTCTGTTCTTCGAGGTCAAGATTCCTTACCTTCCAAACCACCGTCCTCACAACCTTGTTCTTCCTCGAACAAACGCTACAAACGACTTTCAACTTTCTTGAACTACCGTTAATACTCCCCATGTTATTTTACATATTTGCAAACCGGTTTTAAAATTATTGCAGATCTTTTCCCTCAAATCAAACAAGAAATTCCTGACTTCTATAATTATCCTCTTTTGAATGACGTATTTGATCAGCATTGTTTATGTTTCACAGATATGGCATCTCGTATTCCACAAGTTCCTGTCAAATCCTCAAAATTATTGGATAAGATTTTGAGCAAAAAGAAAACCACAGATGGCAGTTCCTCCCAAGCTCCTGCTTCCTCCCGAGATAAAAATGTCGATCCCATTCATCATTCAAAGAAAAGAAAAGAACCAACCAATCCTTTGGCTCCACCAGCCTATAAAATAAGCAAACCCATCAGACCTACTGACACTGCATCTATTACTTTACCTTTTAAAACTTCCACCATTCCACCTAACACAAACCCTATTACGTCTGCCTCTTCTTCGCGCTCCAGTGACTTTGAAGTTAAACTTGTTATGCGAGATCAAACCAACGTCTAAAACACTGCTTCTCTGTTATCTGAACCTGTAGTACCCAGTCTCAGGGAAGCTCTTGTGACAAATACTATACTTCCTCGAGATAGGCGAGCAATTGCTGCAATCAGCTCCGATGAACGATTTCAACTTCTATGTTCTTCTATTGAAAAAGTAAGTTTCTATGATTTCCCTTATTCTTATCTACTTATTTATTATTCATAAATCATATATTCTCCTTCTCAGGTCAAAATTGCTATGGTGGGGCAATTTGATTATGAAATGTCTTGCTTTCGTCGATGTAGAGAAGAAAATGCTCAACTGAAGAAAGATAAACATCATCTTGAGCAAACTCTCGAGACCGAAAAGCAACATTCTGCCAAGATGAAGAAGTTTTTTGACGACACCTCAGCTATGAATGAGAAATTGTCCGCATCTTATCAGTCTATGGAGAAAGAACTTACTCAAACCAAAACCTCCTTTGCTACTGAACAAACTGCCTGGACGACTCGACAAAACAATCTCGAAGCTGAACTGGAAAAAGCCCATGCCCAAGTTGCTTCATATGCTGCCAACATGGAATATGTGCCCGAGACCATGAGAAGCTTACGGAGATACATTCCTGACGATGTTGCCGAAAAGAAAGGGCTAGATTCTGACACTGAAATCGAGTGCCCCTCCGAACCTGCTGATACCGATGCTGTAGATTCTACCCTTCATGTAAATGATGCTGTTGGGACTGGCAACCCAGAGATATCTACTCCACCTTTTAATCTTGACACTTTCATTAGTACTCCTAGTGCTGATATCGACATCCTCTTTGGAGCAAAGAAAGCTGATTTGAACCCCAACGAGGATCTTACTCCACTTTAACTTGTTGTCTTATTACTCTATCACTGTAATGTTGATATAATGATCCATTTATTTTTTGTCCACGATCCCGATGACAAGCTTTAAATGCTAATTCTGATTTAAACCTTCTTTTGTAATCTTTCTAAAACTCCTTTTGATATGTGAACAAAATATCTTTTTGCCTTCTATAGATTTCTCTTGCATACAACACTTATGATGTTTACCACCTTTAAACAGTAAATAAACTCCTCTTCTCTAACATGTATATAAATTTTAAACCAAGTTTTGATATCCCTCCCACTAAAAGAAATATCGATACTTAGCATATAATTATATACTTTTAAAACGAGTTTCGATACCCCTCCAACTAAAAGTAGTATCGATACTTATCATATACTAAAAAATTTCAAACGAGTTTCGATACCACTCCCACTAAAAGAAATATCGATACTTATCATATAATTATATACTTTTAAAACGAGTTTCGATGCCCCTCCAACTAAAAGTAGTATCGATACTTATCATATACTAAAAATTTTCAAACGAGTTTCGATACCACTCCCACTAAAAGAAGTATCGATACTTATCATATAATTATATACTTTTAAAACGATTTTTGATACCCCTCCAACTAAAAGTAGTATCGATACTTATCATATACTAAAATTTTTCAAACGAGTTTCGATACCACTCCCACTAAAAGAAGTATCGATACTTACCATATAATTATATACTTTTAAAACGAGTTTCGATACCCCTCCAACTAAAAGTAGTATCGATACTTATCATATACTTAAATTTTTCAAACGAGTTTCGATACCACTCCCACTAAAAGAAGTATCGATACTTATCATATAATATTATTCTTTGGCATGTATTTATTATAACAATTAAATATTCTATTGACTCAGAAAGTACAGGCTCAGATACCAATACTGATTGTACTAAACCACGTTATTAAACTTTACACAAACATCTCTCAAACCTCTGACTGTCCCATGCACATACAACGAATAAAATAGCTTTTTCGTACCTCTTCCTCGTTTTCATGCCCACCTACCATTAGTACTTCTTTTTTTTCTTATCAAATCCTTAATAAACAAACTTTTTCATCCTACTATTTCTTATATAAAACGCCTTACAATCTTTGCATTTTAACATACAACTTTCACACTCTTCACTAATTTTCTTACAAATAACACCATGACTGCCCATTCTTTCTTCCTTATTATTCGGGCCATTAATATGGTTTTACCCAATCATTTTGATCCCTCTCCCTCTTCCCCAGAACGCTGGTCTGATTGCAACACCACTGACCTTTTTGATAAGGAAGAGCAGTCAGAAGAAGAGCCTAAAGAAGGAGAGGAAAACAAAAACGAAGAAACTGATGAGGAAGAAAATGAAAATGCCCCTAGCGATGAATGGTTGAAAGATCCCCATTGTAATGACTATGTTAAAGATAACGAAGATGATAATGAAGAAACTCCCAATATTTACTCTGATGAAGATGATGGTGAAGATGGTGATGATGAAGATGAAGAAGAAGATGAAGATGAAGATGAAGATGAAGATGAAGATGACGATGAGAATTATGATTAACTTTGTTTCTTATATTTTATCTTCTATTGTAACCTGTGATATGCTGCTTCGCCTATCCTTGCTCCCTTTCTAATGAAATATTATCGCACTATATCTGATACTAGCTTCCTTAATTACTAATATATGCTTCTGTTTTTGACATAAAAATAAATGCATGTCGATATTCGACACTCGACATCCACATTATATTTAAATATTATTCCTAAAAACATACCTTACTTCATTTGTATTCCTGCGTCGATCAATCAACCCCATGTATTCCATATCTCCTCCATTCGCCTTTATGCTCAAATTTAGATTTTATTGACTGAACTCGCATTGCTGCCAAGAACAGGATTTTTATTGACCTGGTATCGAGATGAAGATCTACAGATCACCAGGATTTTATTGACTTGAACTCGCATTTCTGCCAAGAACAGGATTTTATTGACTTGGTATCGAGATGAGGATTTACAGATCACTAGGATTTTATTGACCTGAACTCGCATTTCTGCCAAGAACAGGATTTTATTGACCTGGTATCGAGATGAGGATCTACAGATCACCAGGATTTTATTGACCTGAACTCGCATTTCTGCCAAGAACAGGATTTTATTGACCTGCAATCAATCATATAACTCCATATCTACAAATATTTATTATGACAATATCTTTATTGAATGTATAACCTTGATACCAAATATTACATCATGATACTTGAAATATCCTTTATTGATAAAATGCTTTCAAATTGCTTACATTTTGAGGCTTTGGTAATATTACACCTTCAGCCGTTTTTAAGTAATAAGCTCCATTTACTCCAACCTTGTGAATGATATAAGGCCCCTCTCAGCTTGCCGCTAGTTTGCCAGCCCCTTTTTCTTTAGTTGCTTGAATGACCTCTTTCAATACCAAATTACCCTCATGAAAATGCCTTTCTCTAACTTTCTTGTTGAAAGCTTTTCTCAGCTGCCTATGATAGGAATCGAGTTTTACCCTGACTTGATCCTTTGTCTCCTCTAGACTGAGCACTTCTGAAGCCATTTTTTTCATTATTCTGACCGCTCTCTATCATCCTTGTTTTTGATGTTGATACCAACATTTCAGCTGGCGTTACCGCCTCCATACCATATGCCAAAGTGAAAGGCGACTCCCCCGTGGCTATTCGAGGTGTTGTTCTATAAGCCCACAAAACGCTATTTAGCTCATCTACCCAAAGACCCTTCTTGTCTTCTAGTTTTTTCTTGATAATATCCATAATGGTCTTATTTGTTGCCTCTGCTTGCCCGTTACCCTGAGCATAGTATGGCGCCAATGTGAAATGCTTAACCTTGTAAGATTCCAAAAAAACTTGCACCTTTCCTCCTTTCCTTTGATATGCTGCAGAGCTATGGCTTCAACCCACTTCATAAAATAATCTATGACTGCCAATATGAACCTTCTTTTACCTCTCCCTGGTGTAAGCGGTCCTACAATATCCATCCCCCATAGAGCAAAAGGCCATGGGTTTAAAACACAATGTAACTCTTCAGCCGGAACATGTATAGCTTTCCTATGAATTTGGCATTTTACACACTTTTTTGCATATCGAAGGCAATCCCTTCACATTTGAGGCCATAAATAACTCTGTCTCGTGATTTTATTTGCCAACGATCTACCAGCTGAATGGTTTCCACACTCGCCTTCGTGAAGCTCCACAATGATTAGCTGCGCCTCCTCATACGATATGCATTTCAAATGTGGCCCTCCAGGATTCTTTCGATATAACTCATTATCAACCAATACATATCTTTAGGCGCTCGACTTAATTCTTCTAGCCTCATTTTTATTCTCCACTACTTTTCCCTCCGCTAGATATGAAATATATGCTTCCATCCATGACGCCCGCAGTGTATCAATTTCCATGACTTTTTGCTGGTCGATGTCGATGCTAGGCTTTTGTTGCACTCCGATATGCAGAGTACGACCCTCCGTGTTTTCTAGCATCGCTGCCACATATGCTAAGGCATCCGCATGCCTATTCTCATTTCTGTTGAGATGCTGAAATCTTATTTTACTGAAATACTTCAACTTGGATTTTATAAAATTCAAATAATCCACCATATTTTCACATCTTGCTGAGTATCCCCCATTGATCTGACGGACCATGAGCATCGAGTCACTAAAAATAGACAATTCTTTAACATTGAGAGACTTAGCCATCTCGAGCCCAGCTATTAAAGCTTCATATTCAGCCTCATTGTTGGATGCATGAAAACCAAATGTTATTGCTGTCTCGAGCCTTTGATTTTGAGGAGTAACTAACACCACTCTGATGCCACAACCTTTTCCTCCAGAAGATCCATCAACAAATAGTCTCCAACCATTCGTTCCAGCCCATGGATCATTTACATCGATAACATCTTCAGGCTCTTGCATCATTGCAAATTCCTCTTCTTCCATGCCCCAACTAGCATCCTCAGATGGAAAATCAGCCAGGAAATCAGCTAATATCTGACTCTTTTCTACGGTTTTGATATTCGACTCCAAATTCATTTATGAGTACAGACCATTTAGACATCCTTCCTAACTTCGTTGTCCTTGCCAGAATTTGCTTTAACGGTAGATTCGTCATCACTATCACTAAATGTGCTTGAAAATATGGTTAGCATATTTTTCTAACATTGAATATCGAGTCTCAACCTCGAGCATTGTTTTACTTTGAAAATACACTAGTCTTTCCAACCCACCTTCAACTTTCACCAAGACAGAACTTATAGCGAAATCTGATACAGCCAAATAAAGGAGCAAACTTTCTCCCTCCTCTGGCTTTGTTAGAGTCGGTACTTCTTGGAGATATTTCTTTAATTCAGAAAATACTTCTGCTTCATGGTTGTTCTTAAAAGTAGACTACAATTAGGCAATCGAGCAAGTGCCGATGCCCTCTTGGACGAAACATCGTTGACAATTAACTCTACTTAAGGTTGTTCCTATGTTTATGCTATTAATATCTTCCTTCCTTTTATGTAAGCTCGGGCAGCCATTCAATGTATTACCAAGAGCAAAACATCAAGGAGTACTTCCTAATAGGGCGGCCATTCAATGAATCACCACTTAAGGCAAACACAAAGAATACTTCCCCTAGGCAGCCACTCCCTGAGCTACCCCTTCTAAGGCAACACAAAGAATACTTCCCTAACTCTAAAGAACTATACTACTAGAAGAAAAGTAAAGAACACTAGCATGATATTAATATTGCAAAACATAAACCCTATTCTATACTTCCATCCCCGGTGTGGGCAATGGAACTAATAACTAAAACATAAAGAACTAACCTGATTGAAGAACACCATGAACCAGAAGAATCATTAAACCTTAAGCACTGGCTTCATCTCCTCCCTTGAAGGAGAAGATTAGCCTTCCATAAAGAAGGAAGAACACGAAGAACGAGAAAAATAAGAGTCGAAGAACATAAAACTAGAAAGACTAATTTATTAAGACTCAGCTAGTTAAAACCGATCTTTTATTATTAATCTCTCTCTGCCTCAAGTTATGGAGACAAGATTATAAGTGAATTGGCAATTTACATGAGGCACTTAGGTCCTCTATTTATAGGGGTTACAATGAGCTCTAGAACCATTCCAAACCGTCATTTGTTTCCTAATACAAATAGACTTCTTTCAGAGTCCAACTTCGTCTCCAAAACTGAGAAGGAATTGGCTACAGTGTCGATTCATGCATCCGGGCCTTATTTTATCGTCCCCGGACTTGATCAATCGTCGGGGCCGCCGATCCATGTGTCCCAGACGTGTAAGCCTATTTTGTCTCTTCTGCTCTATTCTTTTATCCTCTTTTGCGGGCTTTGGTCAAAGCAACGAATCCTTTGGCCTTGGGCTTCCAAATAGGTCCAAGTCGCATCTTTAATAGCTTCAATTCCTTGGCCTTCTCCATGATTGTCCACGGGCTTCCCATGTGATCTTTAATGCTCTGAATTGCTCCATTTTATCCCTTTTTCTCTAATATTCTACAAAACTCTCTTTCTCACCTGTAGAATCTTAAAACATAACTTACAAACACTATTAGTCCACTAAGATGGCTAAATAAGAGGCATAATCGATGGTTAAATTGCACTTTTTGAGCACTTATCACAACTCCCAACTAGCCTTTTGCTAGTCTCTTAGTAAATAAGATAAAAATAGATAAGTGATCAAAATCACATCCTAATAACAAAAATAAAATCCTAACTCACTTTTGCAGGCATCGTGATTGCATTTACCATATGCAACAAGGCTTTAAACCTTTAAGTTCCCCAAAAAGGACGAAGTTATAGTCTCGTGAGGGTTTTCGGGTGATATACCCACAAAATCAATCAATAGCATGTTCAAGAATGATAGTATTTTTCAGAGAAATTCCTTACCCACTTAGTGCTTACTCCAACAGAGGCGGTATCCATTCATCGAACTACATTCTTTGCAAAGACTCATAGATTATGATGGGAGATAGTAAAATTGACAAAATTCTCAATCACGGCTTATGTGTGTACTTTGTCAATCTTCTATACTCTCCTATCCAAGAAACGGAATCCCTAGTTTACCATAGGTAGATAATCTCGACTTTCAATCCTCACCGGTCATACTCTCAGAAAAGAATCTCTCAGAAGATGGTCTACTATTTTACCTCATGTATGTGGGGAAAAGAATAATGCATACGAACATCCCACATACTACCTTGAAAAACAGACTTCTGAATAAAAGTAGTCTCATGGAAAGAATGTCAATCACATATGAAGTGTTGGGTCCTTCACTTTAGCATTCTCTCACCTATTCTAGACTTCGTACCATACTGTAGTGATAAGTCATGGGTTGTAACTTGGCTTGGGTATTGGTTTATGAAGGAAAGGTAAAAAGGATTCTAAAGTTGTTTATGAAAAACACTAAGAGTTTTGCTTCTTTCTTTGGAAGATTTATTCAACATCTGTATTGCAGAGAAAATTCTTCCTTTGTCTTAGCTTTTCCATCCATTCTGTTCAACTTTTTTTTTTTTTTTTTTTAGTTAAAGCTCGATGGTATATCCTTGATTAGTCTTGGATATGCTTGTTTTCCACTAGCTTCTTTCACTTTGAACGTAATGATGGACTTCATTGTATCTCTCCGATATTTCCTTGTAATCTTCCTTTTTGTGGTCTTTCTTCCTCTTTGTGCCCCTCGTATTCTCGAAAACATATGGGTATGGCTGATAAAGATTTTGGCTATACTCCTTGTCTGGAGTTGGGTGACGGGTAAAGGGTTTTATGAAAGAAAATGGCTTATTGTAAGGCTCAAAAGGATTTAACATGATGGTCCTACTAGGTGGGATAAAGGCTGAATGGGTTCACTACTTGACTTATCAGTATGATACTCTATTTCGAATATACTACAAGACCTAATGGCTATCTCCCCAGTTGATGTCACTTCGTGATTACCCAAATCAACGAATAATGAGACTATATTACAACGACATAAAGAACTGAAAAATGTTGAGTCACTAAGACTCGGATTTTTCGTAAGAACTCTCCAAAGAATAGGTATAAAGCTCAAGTCTTATGGGCTAAGTCTAAAAATTCTACTTCCAATTTACTAGGGGTTTAAATCTCTCTTCTAGCAAAAGTACACAAAACTGACCAAGTACTATGGTGGTGCGTTGATAAAGAATTCTATCAATAAGAACTATGTCCGAGCATAATAAATAGTCTAAGTGGTAATGAAATCAATAATATCAACTATCTATCAAACTCAACACTAAGCAGTATAGAATATATCCCAGACTCATCATTAAAATTCATTTTTCTCATGCTACTGATATAGAAACCAAAAATATTTTTGTTTTTTTTTTTGAAAACTAATTTTCGAAATTCATTTCTCAAGTACACCCTCCCCCTACTTATGCATGCATTGACCTCAATATATAAAGAAGTAAATGAAATGGATGAGAAAAAAGTAGGATATTACCATTGATGCCGAATATCAGAATTAGTTCAAGAAACAAATTTTTAGGTCTTTTTACGTCAGATCCCCAAGACATAATGTGAGTCTTTTAAAGTAAGATCTTCAAGACTTTTGAGTCCTTTATAGTCAGATCCTCAAGACTAGTACTCCCACCCACTAGGTTCCACTTTGTAGGAATTCTTTTGATCTCTCTCAGCATGTGATTGACAAAAGTATACCTTATACCAACAATTTTCTCTTAATGGCTGTAACCCATGACAAGTTTCAGAATGGCAATTCTTACAGCAACCTAGCTTACGCACTCTCCTGTTATGTGCAAATGGACTTTTACCGAATCCTACACGAGCCATAGAAATAATCTTCCTTTGAAGGTCAATCAACAGGGAGTAAATCCCATAAACTAACAGTGGGGAATACTTAGGTTTCCATCTCAAAACCGATCTTTCGACAACATGCTTACTTCCCGAGACATTTTCGCCGATCTACTAGAATTCCTTCCAGTGGTATCCCTTCCTTTTACCATGAAGTGACACTTTTCCTAGTTCGTAACTAAGTTGGTATCGCGAACAACGTTTAAGGACTAAGGAGAGATGATCGCACAATCCTCAAAAGGACATGTGAATGTCTTCTTTTGGTCCTCGTGGTGAATATGGATCCGAAAGTATCCCGAGTAACCATCAAGAAAGTAGTAGTAAGCTTGTCCAAATTAATCTTTCTAATATCGATTGATGAAAGGCAATGGAAAATGATCTTTCCTTGATCGCTATTCAACTTCACATGTCGATGCAAACTCTCCATCCAAATCAAATCACGGTTGGAATCAACTCATTGTTCTCATTCTCGATTACTGTGGTTCCGGACTTCTTCGGCACAACTTGAATTGGACTAACCCATCGACTATCAAAAATAGGGTAGATAATGTCGGCGTCAAGGAGTTTGACAACCTCTTGCTTAGAAGTCTTGGAATCCTCTTCCAGATGAATCCTATGTTGAACTATCATAGGGCTGATCCCCTTGATATCATCAATTGTCCAACCTATAGCTGACTTGTGTTTTTTTAAAAGTGCTACTAACCTGGATTCCTGCTCTGCAGTCAAATCTGATGCAATGACTACTGGGTAGGTTCCCAAATCTCCCAAGAAAACATACTTGAGTGTAGACGGTAAAGTTTTCAATTCTAGCTTAGGTGGCTCCTTCTTAAGCTCTTTAGGTGGTCCATCAGGCATAGGCGATTCAAACTTTTCTTTGAACTTGCTGTCATCCATGACAGGTGATGAATCCAAAATCGCATTGATTGCCTCAACACTAAGTTCCTCACAATCTGAGTCTATCAGAGCTTTCAATAACTCATCAGCAGGATATGAATGAGTAAGATAATCCTGTGCTAACGCTTCAATCATGCATACCTCGTTCACAGCATACACCTCCTGTGGTTGCTGTAACATATGGAAAATATTGGTCTCGACTTTCATATTACCAAAGGATAACGTCATATTACCATTTCAACAGTTGATGAATGCATTTGCAGTGGCCAAGAATGGTCTGCCTAGAATGATTGGTTAGATGTCTACCAGATGTAGGTTCTATGTCGAGTACTATGAAATCAACCGGATAATAGAAATCTTCGATCTTGACTATGACGTCTTCAATTAGTCCTCTAGGTATCTTCACTGATCTATCTGCCAACTGTAAAGTAACATCAGTTGGTTTTAGATCCTTCAAGCCCAACTTCTCGTAGACGAAATATGGTAGAAGATTTACACTGGCACCCAAATCTAATAAAGCTTGTTCCTCCAAAGAATCTCCAATTCTGTATGTAACAGTTGCACTTCCAGGATCTTTCAGTTTCACAACCGATAGATTTTGTAGGTACGATGAACATCGTTGAGCGATAAAAGCTTCTTTCGGAATGTTGGTCTTCTTCTTCACTAGATCTTTCAGGAACTTGGCATACGAGGGAACTTGCTTGATGGCAGTCAGAAATGGGATATTAATCTTTAAATTTTGAAATACATCGCAAATCTCCTTTATCTTGGGTCATCTTTTACGGTATTCACTAGTCTTGAAGGAAACGGTCTTTGGCAGATTCTTCAATATCGGTTCTCTTCTTTACTGCCGGTTGGCTTGGTAATGGATAGTGGAGTGACAGTGGAGTCACTTTCGTGATGGCTTCTTCTTACTTACTTCCACAAGAGTTCCCTTCAACTTCTTTTGCAAATGTTTCTTGCCCGGTGGGCACAACACTAGATATATCTAGAATGTTAGAACTGGGTGGGATGGTGGGGACATAAGTTACCTTAGGCTCCACGTAATCTTTTCCTGTTTCATAGACAATCTTGTTATCAACTTTCTTGCCTGACCTCAGAGTGGTGACAGCATTAACTTGTTCATGAGTAATCTCCAGGTTATCCACCTACAGGACACCTTTTCCTTTCGGATTTGGCTCCGGCTGGCTTGGTAATGTTCCTTTCGATCTTTCCGTCAAGGCGGCAGCGATTTGCCCTATTTGGCCTTGAATGACACTAAAGTTATTCTCCAACTTCTGGGTTCTTTGATTTGTCTGTTTCAGCTCATTGACAATGGTGGTGATAGCATCTTCCAGATGTGGGGTAACTGCCTTGCTCGACTGAAGCGTAGGGGCAATATATCCACTCATAAGATCTGGTACTAACTCTCTGTTTGTGTTGGGTTGGTATTGTTGGTTCTCATATGACTGTTGATTTCTGTATGGTTGCTGGCGGTTTTGAAACCGATCTTCGGTTATTCGAACCGGTTGGATGATTCTCGAATCCCGGAGGAAAATTCTCTCGATTTGTATTTTGTGGCTTCCAATAATTATGTCCCCGATTGAACGGGTTATTTCTTCCTAAAGAGTTGATACTACATGCCTCTGCGTTAGTATCTAGATAATCTGAACACTCTTGATGGTGTGGCCTTCATCGTAACATAGCTCACAAATTGCATAACAAGGCTTGGATGGTGAGGTTTAGCTTGGAAATTGTTTGCTTTTAGAGGATTCATGGAGAACTCCATCAAACTTCTTGTTCAGATTTTCAAGTCCTGTTGATAGGCTTGCCATAATTGATAGCATCGCTTGATTTGGGTCTTCTTGAATTTGGTTGCCAAATTGCTTCTAAGACTCCACTCCACTCTAGCTTCGTCCTCGTTGCTAGTACTCCATTGTTGAGTGTCTTCAGCTAAATTCTCGAAAAAGTTGTAGGCTTCCTCTCCATCCAATGATGTAAACTTACCTTGATGCATTGATCAGTATCATCCAGCTTGTTCATAGTAGAAAGTCCTCGAAAGAAAAAATGAACCAGTGTGCTCTTATCATAACCATGATGTGGACATGAGACTAGCAGATTATTGAATTTCTCCCAGCTTTGATGATATTCTTCAGTCACCTTCCCTTTGAAATTGCTGATGGCTTGCTGCATGGCATCTGTCTCCGCCTTCGAGTGAGAGTGGGAAAAGAATTAACTTGATACTCTCATCCCTGATATTTTGGTTCTTGAAAGTTCTGAGGACTGATAGAAATTTGTTCATGTGAACATAAAGCTGAACATTGTCTGAACTATTAAACTTTGGAAGCATAGAGATTACTGATGCTCTAAGTTCAAACTGATTAGCTTCTGTCTTTGGAAAAACAATACTGCTGGGTGGGTCTCCAATGATTGGTGAATAGAAATCACTCAGCTTATTCCTTTGTTGTGCTTGCATGGGTGGGATAACCGGGGATTATTTGGGTTCATAACACCTCCATCATTGCTTTGCGGCCATTGTTTCAATCTCATCTAGTATTCTTGTGAGTCGGTTGTTAAACCTTGTCCACTTTGTTGTTCTTTCTTACGGACGATGATATGGACGACGGGGCATATACTAGAAAATGCTATGCGAAAATGACAAAAATCTATCCTACAATGCTTGAATAATATGCAACTATTCTAAATTATACTAAAATGTAAAACTACTTTCCTTCAACTAGGTTGGGCTTTGCAGCTAGTATCTCGCCCGTTGTCTAAAGCTGTCTCTTCTAGGGTTATAGTGAATCGCTTGGATTGCTTAAGTACCACGGCCCACATACGATAGTCCGTTTGTCAAGATTCAGACAAGAAACACTAGAGTTTGATATTTTGCTGTGTTGGCTTACAACTTCAATTGTTGAAAAGATCCTAAATGCAATTATACTAGAAAGCAATAAAACTAAACTATGATGCAACTATACTAAGAATGAAATAAAAAGAATGAAGATTCGACTAACCTGGATGGTAGATCTTGTGGATGATGCGGCTAAAAATTACTTCAAGATCCAAACTTCTAATCTTGAAAGAAAATGTTAAACATAAACAACTTAAAACGGCAGCGGCGCCATTTGACACTCACTCCTTTTTGTGTGTTTAGATGGTATATGAATGATGTAGATAGATGATGTAGATGTATGATGGTCGTTGAACAAATAGAAGCGTATCAAAACCTAATTATCCCTCAATAAGTAAATGATTAGTAGGGTATCGTTCCACTTTTAAGTGTATGTTTATATGAAGGACAGGACTGGAAAGGGGGTTTGAGGGATTAAAAACTAATATTGTAGAGATTTAGATTCTAATGCTAAACTAAACTAAATTAACTAAACTATTGGGAATTTATAAGAGAAGGAATTCAAGAGATTAGAATCCACCAATACTTTTAATCTATGACCTTCTGCTTCATGGTTGTTCTTACAAGTAGACTACAATTAGGCAATCTAGCAAATGTCGATGCCCTCTTGGACGAAACATCGTTGACAATTAACTCTACTTAAGGTTGTTCCTATGTTTATGCTATTAATATCTTCTTTCCTTTTATATAAGCTCGGGCAGCCATTCAATGTATTACCAAGAGCAACATCAAGGAGTATTTCCTAATAGGGCAGCCATTCAATGAATCACCACTTAAGGCAAACACAAAGAATACTTCCCCTAGGCAACCACTCCCTGAGCTACCCCTTCTAAGGCAACACAAAGAATACTTCCCTAACTCTAAAGAACTATACTACTAGAAGAAAAGTAAAGAACACTAGCATGATATTAATATTGCAAAATATAAACCCTATTTTATACTTCCATCCCCTTGTGTGGGCAATGGAACTAATAACTAAAAACATAAAGAACTAACCTGATTAAAGAACACTATGAACCAGAAGAATCATTAAACCTTAAGCACTGGCTTCATCTCTTCCCTTGAAGGAGAAGATTAGCCTTCTATAAAGATGGAAGAACACGAAGAACGAGAAAAATAAGAGTCGAAGAACATAAGACTAGAAAGACTAATTTATTAAGACTCAGCTAGTTAAAACCGATCTTTTATTATTAATCTCTCTCTGCCTCAAGTTATGGAGACAAGATTATAAGTGAATTGGCAATTTACATGAGGCACTTAGGTCCTCTATTTATAGGGGTTACAATAAGCTCTAGAAGCATTCCAAACCGTCATTTGTTTCCTAATACAAATAGACTTCTTTCAGAGTCCAACTTCGCTCTCCAAACCGGAAGGAATTGGCTACAGTGTTGATTCATGCATCCGGGCGCACTATTTATCGTCCCGGACTTGATCAATCGTCACGGGCCTTCGATCCATGCGTCCCGGCACGCGTAAAGCCTATTTTGTCTCTTTTCCGTTTCTATCATTTTATCCTCTTTTGCGGGCTTTGGTCCAAGCAACGAATCCTTTGGCCTTGGGCTTCGAAATAGGCTTTAAAATAGGTCCAAGTCGCATCTTTAATAGCTTCAATTCCTTGGCCTTTTCCATGATTGTCCACGGGCTTCCCATGTGATCCTTAATGCTCTAAATTGCTCCATTTTATCCCTTGTTCTTTAATATTCTACAAAACTCTCTTTCTCACCTGTAGAATCTTAAAATATAACTTACAAACACTATTAGTCCACTAAGATGGCTAAACAAGAGGCATAATCGAGGGTTAAATTGCACTTTTTGAGCACTTATCAACGTGGCTCCAGCATTTTTTAAACCAAATGGCATTCTGATGAAACAGTATATTCCTCCATTAACCACGAATGCCGTTTTTAACTGATCTAGTACAACCATCAGAATCTGAAAATATCCTGAATAACCATCACAAAAACTAATCAACTCGAAACCAGCGGTTCGGTCCACCAACTCATCAATTTGATCAAGGCATAGGATAATGATCCTTTGGACACTTTTTATTTACATCAGTAAAGTCGACACAGATCCGAACTCTACCATCTTTCTTGGGCACAACCACTATATTTGCTACCCATTCAGAATGCTCGACTTCTTTGATGATGTTATTATCTAACATCTTTTGTATCTCTCGCTTTGCTTTGCCTCTTCTTCAGATATTGGTCTCACCTTTCTGTGCTTTTGATGTATTGGAGTTGCATTTTCTTCCATATTTAACTTGTGCGTACAGATATCTGGATCGATACCAATGAGATCCGACATCGACCATGCAAAAACATCCTGATTCTCCTTTAAAAAGATTACCAACTCCTTTCTTATATTTTTTTCCATTTTTGTACCAATGAACGTATGACGTTCACTTTCTCCTATCCCGATAGTAATCCTTTCCACTGCTTCTATTGTTTTTCTTTCCCATGGTTGCTCCTCATGTTGTTTCAGCTCTTGAGTGAACTTTACCTGCTTCTGTATCTCCATATTGATGTCGGCAGGTGAAGTTTGCTGTAACTGCTATGTAGAGTTTTCCACGACGCCCCCAGTATCTTGGGCTTTACCCTTCATCATTCCCTTTACTGTAACAAAATTACACTTTTCTGATTCTGATTGATCACCCCTAATCTCATGTAAACCAGATATGGTTGGGAATCTTAAAACTTGATAAAATGTACTAGGAATAGCACGCATTTTATGTATCCATTTCCTTCCAAATATAGCATTATGATCAGACTGGTGCTTGATGACCACAAATTTTGTCATCACCGTTTGAGGCCCCGCTCTTACTGGCGATTTTATCTCTCCCGCTGGTCTGGTACACGTTCCATTAAACCCATACAAACTGAACTTTGGGGGCTTTAAATGTGACTCATCGAAACCAATTCCGCTAAACGCCTTCCAAAATAGAATATTAACTGAACTACCACAGTCCACTAATATCTTCTGTACATCATAACCCGAAATACGCAAAGTGATTAGCAAAGCATTATCATGTGGTAACATTAGCTTGGACAAATCTTCCGATACGAACATGATTGCCCCTGGAACACTAGCCGATATCAATTGCTGGCTCACTGGTACTGGCTCGATATTGACCTCGAGCACTTCTTTGACCATTGAAATCTTCCTTATCTTATTCGAACAATCTTTTTCTGAGGAATTTCCCCCCGATAAATCATGTTTATTACCCCTAAAGGTTTCTCTCGTATCATTGCCGTCTCTGCTGGCCTGATATCTGCCCAAAACTCTCTCAACTTTCCATCTTTCATTAGCCTGTCTATTTCATTAACTAACTGGAGACATCTATTTGTCTCATGGTTCTCGACCTTGTGAAACTGACAATACGGCTTCCCCTTTATTTCTCTTAGAATGTATTTCGGCCACACAACAAAATCTTCCTTTTCTATTCTTCGCAAAATATCTTCTGGGGTAGAATTCAGAGCTATAAAGTTACTAGGATCGAGTTCCTCTCTCAAAGTCTTATCATATTTTCGTCTCTGCTGTGGCTGATTATCTCGATTAGAGTAATTGTCCTGAGGTCTCTTATTCTCTGATCTCGAGGAATCTCGTCCTTCATGGCGATCCTTATTATCCTTTTCTTTTTTCCCGGCATCGGTTACTTGTAAAATTGCCTGCGCATTCGCAGTTCTCAACCCTTCTTCTACTAATATATCTCTATCAACCTTGTCATACAACTCCTGCAATGTTTTAACTTGTTTCCTTAGTAAATACTTATGCATAAAAGATCCTGGCATTAATCCTGCTTGGAACGCTATGACAGCCGTCATTTCCGATTCATCTAACCTTTCCACCGACTGTGTCTCAGCCTTGAACCTTGTTAAGAAATCCTTCATAGATTCTTTCTTTGCTTGTTTTAACTAAAACAAAGCCGACACCTGCTTAGGTTTCACCCTCTGGTGACCGTAATTAGTTATGAACCTTTCTTCAATTTCTCTAAAGCTTGAGATTAACCCTCCGAATTGTGCGTAACCACTTTAAAGTTTTGCCCTTTAAGCTTGAAAAAAGATCGACATAGTACAAGATCCCAATATTCGGTACCGATATATTGAACTCCATGTCGGTAACTAAAAGATGGTCCATTGGATCCATAGCTCCTTCATATTGGTTTAATTTTGGATTCTTAAATTTGAGGTAACGAAGCCCTCTCTATCTTTTTTATTTAATGGATTTCTACCGACATCATCCGCTAGCTTCCTTATCGGTCTTTATACTTTTCTAACAACTGATCCCTTTAACCGCTTCGACATCATTTCTTGCACCATTTTCTTTGTAACTAGTACTTTTCCTTCTTTCTTCAGGCTCTTTGTCGGTGTTGTTCTTGCCATTGATTGTTCTTCTCCAATATGACTCCTTCTTCTCTCCTCTAAATAACTTTTTGCACTATTGGAGTTCCCCGAACTTCGATTCTTCATCACCCTTCTCATACCTAGCGCCTTGAAAGACGCTTCTCCTTCTCTTCCCTTATTAGTTTATTCTCAGTCATTAACATCTGATTCTGCTTTTCTAAATCATTCATCCTTCTCAACAAATCTTTCAATGACACTTCTTTCTCTTGTATCTCCTCTGCTTCTTCTATCATCCTACTAGTGGATCTTCGAGTTCTTCTCTCCTCATTCTTAGATATAGCATGAGAAGTGCTTCCCTCATTAACCATCATTGCCTTATTTGCTGTAGCACACTTTGGAGGCATTCTAATTACTCTTTCTAACCAAAAACTTCAATTAATTGATTCAACCAAAGAAAAAGACAACGAGAAATCACAGTCGCAATCTTTTTCTTCGAACCCAGACGGCGCCAATGCAGTGCTCTAAGAAATTTATCACTATTAACAGTAATAAATTGCTAAGATGAAAGATAAAGATTGAAATCGAGTTGGAATAATATTTGTTCTTGAGTAATAATATCGGTTACAGTATTCTTTCTTTTTCTCTCTCTTACTCTCAGTTTTCCATTTTGTTGTAATGATTTCCAATGAATCAATCTTTTCCTTGCTAGTCTATTTATAGTTCTTTTAGAATAACTTGGACCAATCCCCTCTTGACATGTGTCCATCCGCTCTTTCTTCCTTTCTTTTCCCGCTTTTCTGCAACATATTAATTGTAATACAAAATATCGATAATAACAGCCGAAATATCGAATTGACGATATTTGCCCACGACACTTATTTCGCCAGTTCCCATGGCCCCATTTGGCATTGTTTCCTAAAGAGTGATTGGGCATTTGCCATTTCGCCACTTGTATGTACTTCGATTCGTAGCTTACCTACGAATGTCTTTGCTTTTGAGCTAGTAAAGTCGCTACTTCTTCTAACTACTTCTTGGACTACAATTTAGACATAGTTTTAACTCGTGACAAGGGAACTGATCATTGATAAAGAGTTCGACTTTGCAATCCATGATTTTACTAGTTCATAACTCATAAGGTCCTGAATTGACTTGTGCATAGTAAAAAAAAACATATTCTATATTTTCGGTTCTCCATATCATCGAGAGACTATTGACAATCCCAATAACTCGAACATCCATGGCAAATTATAGTTGGATGCTTAATTATAGTTGCGTAGTTTAAAGTTTAAATGTAAGATCTGCGGCATATATGCTTAATTATTATGGTTGGAAATCCTGCTCGTGCCGCATGGCAAATAAAAATCTCTAAATAATCAATCCACCTCCAGAAATCCTTCAAAGAAAGAACCGAAATTTTTTAGTACTTTATGAATGAAATTCATATAGAGAGCGTTTTCAACAAGCTGATCCTCCTTTGGAACGTACAGTCTTGCTGATTTTTGATCTCGACCTACAGCAAGACTCCATGAGAATCCGCTTTCTATCTACACTCATGGGTCATGATGACGTGATTGTCAAATCCCATTTCTAATGTGACATATGGAAATGATTTTGGCAATTTCGACCGCGCTGCTAAAACACAATTTGTATTCTAACAATTGTCAAATTCCATATCAAGAAAAATAGAAATGCAATATTGGGCAGGGACAAGTTTGCTATCCAGAATTTTTTTATTTTTTGTAATTAAAAAATTAAAACTGCTCGATTTTGGACGTGGGGCCCAAGAAATTGGAACAAGACAAGTTTTGCCGTCCATAACTTTTTCAATTTTTTTTAATAAAAAATTAAAATAACAAATTAAAATGGCTGAAACGAGACAGCTATTCCCGCCCGAAATAGAACCTCAAATTTTATCCAAATGCGTTGGTACTTGACACGTTTTTAGCAATTTAGATCGAATTTAAAGAAAAAAAACCGCTTAAATTTTTATGTGTCACAATTTTTTTAATAAAGTCGATAAAGTAATTGATGATGATGCTCTAAGCGATTTTACTTTAATTATGAACTATGAAAACCTTTTTAATTTAAAGAGTATTAAAACCCTTAGGAACAAATTCAACATTACATAACGATTATATAGGGGCTTTTATATATATATATATATATCTGATCCGAAATCAAATTCAACGGACGTATAACGATTATATATAGGCTTAATTTTAAAAATAAAATATCAAACGGACGTACGTATACGGAAAAAAAAACCCCATCACGTGAGAAAGAAAAAACCCCCAAACCCCTATAAATTAAAACCCCAAAATGAAAAAAGAAAATAAATAACCAAATAAGTGAATAACCCACTTTAATATTCTCTCTCCTTCGTGATTCTCTCCCACTCTCTCTTCCGTTATTTTTTCTCTTACCCTGTTTTCTCTCTCGTCTCTCTCTCTTTAGTTTAAAAAACAAATGAACAATTCGAGGTCAGTTGTTGATTTGTTCTATAGTCCTGTTACTCCTGATGGATTCTTTCTCATCAGTGCCAGCAAAGATTCAAGTCCGACTCTGAGGAATGGAGAGACGGGAGATTGGATTTTACTGCGAAAATATGGGATGCATTGACTGGTGATGAGAATCGTCCAGATGCAACTCCAAGAGAAGTCGATTATTCTCTTGGGTCAATTGCGTGCGTTTCTCTCCTGGAAGGGAATCTTATGCTTCAGGATCAGAAGATGGTACCATTAGAATATGGCAGACAGGTCCTATGAAGTATGAACCATGATGATGGCGAGATTCCAGCAAATGGGTCAGTTGGGAAATTAAAGATTGTTATGGATGAGGTGACACAGAAGATTGAGGGTTTTCAGGTTGCCAAGGACAAAAAGGCCGAAGAAAAAGAAGAGTCATCAGATGTCTAAAGATTTAGTTTATGCAGTGTGAGCTGCGATAATACCTTGTGTGTATGGGTATGCACATCTTCTTCTTGATATTGCAACACCCTTTTGTTATTTAGTCTTGACCCATACATTTTTTGTAAGCTTTACTCTACCTTTTTCTGCATTAGTGAATACCAAACGTAAAGATCCCCAACGTGTCGAATTTTTTTTTAGTTCAAGGTATCTGGCAAAAGTCAAAACTATTCTTCAAAAAAAAAACTTACCAAAGCTCTAATCTGGATCCAGTACTGCGTGCAGTTAAGTAGCTATAATCCGCCATGGAGGTGTAAATGGTCTAACAATCCTTTCAAGATCCTATCATATAGTCTCAACTGTTAGTGTATTAGACCATTTGGCGGTCCTATTAACCTTACTCTATAGTATGCACCATTATGGGTCGATCCAAGGATTTTTTTTGATGATCTATGTATCTGGTTCTTCATCTGAACAAGAGAATTGTGCTTTTCTTATGGTTGGCATGACAACTTTGAAAAAATGATTCTAGCCTCTAATAGTGTTAAATAGGATAAGTGTAGTTCAAGTGGTCATTTCCACGCAGTATGAGAACGAAAATTTGTTGTAGGGCATCTCACCAGAAAACAAGACAAAGTGACCGTGCAGTCCAGTAAAGAATTCAGGTGGATGACTGTTAGCCTTACATATAACCCCAAATTAAACGCAAAGAGGAAAAACTGGAGGAAGACTGGTGATGTAGTTAGGCAGGCATGAGGACAATAGAATACTGCCAAGTAGGATGAACATGATCTCTACAACTGAGCTTCAATCTCGTTCTTCAACTAAGAAGGACGAAAGAGCTCCTCAATAGAGTAATGGACTATTCAACCAAGGACGAAAGACCTCCTCGACGGAGTAATGTACTACTGTGCAGTGCAACAATTGTGCTGATCACATTACTGCAGTTATTAACAAGGTCTACAAATTTCAAACACAAGTTTCCCTATTGACAATAATAGGAATTCTTCATTTCATACAAGATGACAAATCTTACGACAAGGATAAATCATACAGGCACACACAGCTTTATATCCATATGTTCACAACCATATCTATTACAACGGGCATTCGTTTATGACCCTCCTTGAAGCCCTTGTAACGAGTCAGCCATTCTTCCTGAACATGGTTATTCCAGCTTGCGATGTCCAAGCAACAAGCACAATAAAAAAGAAACAAAATACTTAAAAGAAGATCTATGCACTCTTCAAAATACACCCCTCCCAGTATCCTTTAACATGTAAACTTCAAAACTCATCTACTGATTGTTCACCCAAAGAATCCTCATCTGTTGCATCATCGTTGTATAAGGAAGATTGTTCACTGGTAGTCAATTAACACTATAATAAGTATGTGGTTGCTTTACAAAACAATAACAACAACATCCAGCGAATAATGCAAATTTAATTTCTTACTGATTTATGAGCTCTGGACAATTCCTTGCATCTTTGTCGCATAAGGAAGACTGTGCACTGCAAGTCAATTACCACTATAATTATAAGCATTTGGTTGCTTTACTAAAAAAACAAACAAATAATGCAAATTTCTTACCGATTTATGAACTCTGGACAATTTCTTTTATCATGAGTCACTCCAACCTGGTTACAACCATTGCATCGTCTGGCTTTATTTTGTTTCCCCTTCCTGAGTGCTTTCTCTTTTCCCCTCTTAAGCCTTTTTCCGCACCTTTTGCCCTCGCTTGACTTGGTTCACAATAATTATTTTTTTCAGGTACTCCTAAACATGACCAGAACCAAAATTTTGACTACCTTTATCCAGCGGTGCTGTTGCACTTGTACCACAACTAACCAAGCTGTTAATATTTTTAAGTGTACTACTTAAAGTATCAGTAAATACTTTAGTTGCTTCCTTACTTCTAAGGGCTTTATCAACTACAAGTGTAGACATGTGAATTAATTCACTCCGCTTCATAAGATACGATTTATCGTCTGTTATCTCAGTTCCACCCTCATTAATGACTATCCCTGTCTTTGTTGTTTTACACCAACGCGTTAAAATGTACTGGTCCGGCAACTTATCAAAATCATGCATCCTGTTCAAATGTGACAAAATGTGCCTGCAAGGGATCCCTGAGCTCTCAAATTTTTTGCAAGTACATGAAGCAAAATCCAAATCCTTTTTATACATAATTTCTCCTAGACTTTTCTGCCATTTTTCTTTGAACTTTATAAACTCGACAACTTTCATTCTCACTAAGAAGCTCAAATCTATAACTCAAACTCTCTCACAACTCGTCTTGAAATTTAAAAAACATCTTATGTGTATAAACTTCAACCATGTGTACCAAAAAATTGTGGAGCATTTTCATTTTTGGTTTTTCAACCATATCTTTATTATCCGCCATTAGCTCTTCATGGTGTTGGCGCACAAGTCCCTTACCAAACTGAACCATAAAATCTACCAATGAATTTTCTTTTGAAACATACCTTTTGAAGAATGAATGGGCACTTTCTGCTCGTTGGCTACTGGACATGCCAGCAGAAAAAATATGATTCACATATGCAGGCACCCATTTGGATTGGATATCATACATTGAAAGTAGCCACTTATTTTCATGTAAGCCACTCCTCTTAATCAGATCCGTCCACTTCAAATCAAACACTTCCTTCGTCTTGGATCCCCATATGCAGTTTGAGAACCCCCCATAGTACTCACTGTATTTAGCTGTATCTAATTTCTCTGGGAAAACTTCATTAGTATGTGCCAACTACAATACCTATGATAGAATATACAAAGGCTTTCAGATAATGCGAGTTTCGAAGCATTCAGATATTTAAACAAAATGCATGCATAGTCTATATATACTCTCCACAAGATTCAAATATCACAATATCAACAATTCTTACAAAATGGTTCAAACTAATGCAAAATACAAAATGCATGCATATTCCTTCGTCTTGAACTTTTTGTTCATTTTCTTTGAAGTATCAGATCATGGAGTAGCATGTTGTTTTGTTCAAATTGTTTAACGAGTACGTACTTCTCTTCCCAAAAAACTGAGTCCTTTACTCGATACTACAAAGTTGCATTAAAATAAATGAAGTCGTTTATCTCAAATCAATAGAGCTCAGTTAGGGAATCAGTTTTTGGAAGTCGGCATATAATTGTTGTTCTTTAAAATTGCTGGAAGCGGCAGCATCAATGGTACCGTCATCTGTGAATTTCAATGCAGAAGTCTCAAAAACCCAATCAAGATTAGTGTTTGAACTTTAAAGGGCAATTTAAATGACTTCTAACTAAAGATCAATGTAGAAATGTCAGAGCATTATACATCCCCAAATCAGACATTGTGTCCAAGCAGTACTGAAGCAGAAATAGGGAGAATATAGAAATCAAAACAAACTTAAATAACAAAGTGCAAGGACGAGGAAGTTTACATCATCAAATTGTTTTATTTCATTGACGCAAAAAGCTACCGCAGAAAGCTTATTTCAATAACTCTGCATGGTATACAGATTGTTGGAATCAATTTGTTATAAAGCAAAATTCATTTACTGGTCTGATCAGCAGCATAGTTCTTGAAATTTATTAGAACTTTAATATCTAGGCTGGCCTAGCCATCCTGCTTTCCAATGTACTGCCTTCAGATTTCAGGGGTGCATTTTGTATCTTAGTAATTAGTTTCCACCAAGCAAAAAAAAAAAAAAAAAAAAGAGAAAGTCACACGCTTGTTTCTGGTATATGTTGTCATCACTATTTATTGCTTCACCTATTTGCACTAATGATCAATTGAGATAAATGAAAACTGGATCATCTTATGATCATGTAGCAATGGTTACCTAAGCTAAATGACTCAAAAGTCATGGGACATAAAATGCGCTGGCAAACACCTGTCGGTCAAAAGTTCATCAAGAAAGGTTGTATATCTTAGCACGCACTGATAGTTTTTACTTCTTGTCTTGTTCCTTGCTTCCTTTATTATACTTCAAAAGATTATTGCAGCATATGTTTTAATCTTTAAGAAGAACAAACATTTTGCTAGTAGCTACTGAACTTTCATAAAAAATAAATGCATACAAATAAGTCTCCATGTTATACCTCCTTCTAACCTCATAGCTACCTAATACTTTATTTGCAATTCCATCCAAACAGTAGGTAACTCACAAGAAGTAACTATACATAGATACACCACAACGTCACAAACACATAGGAAAGAGGGAGAAAGACAATATACCCTACATCAATGAATCCCAAGATAAATGAATTCCAAGATCCCAAGTTCCACAAGATACAAAATGCATGCATAGTCTATAGATATGACCTAGATGGACATGCTTTAACACGTGAATAACTATAAGCATGTACCAGTACAGTTATGAAATTTTGAATATCAAAACCCTATAACATGAATCCAATGACTTCACATCATTCAAAATACTAATTTAAACTTGCTAACAGCATAACTTTATAATACCTGTGAAAAGTAGTTTGAAGCGTCTGAGAAATTGCTTTTGTCATTGCTGGATCCTGATCTGTTATAATCATCTTTGGGGCCTCACCGGGCATAGCTTCTAAAAATTTGTTGAATAACCAAACAAAAGATTCCGTAGTCTCATCGCAGAGAAAAGAGCAAGCAAAAAGAACGGTCTGACCGTGATTATTAATCCCGAATAATGGTGCAAGTATCAACCCATACCGATTGGTATTGTACGTAGTATCAAAGATGACAACATCACCATAAAACTGGTATGCTCGTCTAGAGGTCATATCTGCCCAAAAACAATGAGTAATTCTCTTTTCATAATCTGCCTCAATTTTATAAGTGAAAGAAAGATTCTTTCCATGCTCCAATTTCATATACTCATGAAACATATCTCCATCATGGCCCTTCTTCTTCTTACGCCTATCCCTTTTCTTATTGTTTAAATCTTTTTGCGTGAAACCGATATGTTCTATCCCTCCAGATTGCACTCCAAGAAGGCTAAATTGTTGATGCTGTGGTATATTTACCATGTCAAACTATTGTGTTAAGCACTTTTGGGCATCAGAAACACCACGATGAGATCTTAGAAATTGTACTCTACTAGGGGTTGACAACGAGTGAGTATGCCCCTCAAAGAATACACTAACTGCAAATAGACAAGAATTTAATTTCACCATTGCAATTCTTGCTTTACAGTCTTCTTTTATAATGCCCCGACGCCTTTTTGCCGCAATGTCTGCTATCACTGTACTTTTTCCTTCTTTAAAACAGACATACTCCTTCCTTACGATTTCGTCATTCGTTTTTCTCTGAGACCAACTTCGAATACTAAGCCCAGCTACTTTTGCATATGCATTGTAAAAATTCTTAACAACATCAAGTGATTCAAACTCTTAACCCTTTTTAGGCTTGAGATCATGTGGGACTTTAGGACAGTAAATCTCAACACATTCCGCAGGCGCACTAATAGTCTCCATATCAAAATCTTTATTCTCCATTTCAATATCGTCTGACAAAATTCTACCAACATCAACATCAGAAGCTTACAAACAATTAAAGCACAAAATAGAACTGCACATAGTCCATTTTTACGTGAAATTTATATGGCGGAATCCTCTATTCAAATTATTGAATATGATATGACCGTGATATTAGTTTTGTGAAATCAGTTGTATGTCATAGTGTTCACGGGTCAAAAGAAAATTAACGGTTAATGACTATTTTATTTGAACTTGCACTACAACAGAACATGTTTTTAGTAGCGCCATACCCCATCGCTAAAGGTGCCTTTGAGCGTGGTAAAAGATCCGGTCGTAAATGCGCACTGGATATGGCGCAAAAGGCGTGGCTAAAAAGTGCGTCTCAAATACTCAAATGCAACGCCAAAAATGGCGTGGCAAATGTTCCTAGTTTGTTGCGACACCTATGGACACTGCTAATACACTAATTCCGTTGCTATTTCATTTATGAAAATTAAATTAATTGCAAATTTATTTCAAACTATTTGCAGCGCTTGGCGTCGCAAAAGAGAGCTTGTAACAACTAGGATGGCGTTGCAAAAGTGATACCTTTAGCTGCATAATTAGGCATTGCAAAAGGCAACCTTTTGCTACACTATTTCCGTTGTGGAAAGTTTAAATATTTGGCTACACAGTGCGGAAAGTTTGAATTTTTAGCTGTACATTTGGCGTGGCAAAAGATGTTCATAAATTTAGCGACACACCAAGTGTGGCAATAGGTGTCTACGTTACGGTAGAATCAAAGTTTTTAGCTGCACCAAAATTGTTGCGAATGATATAAATTTCATAAAAGCACACGCTTTATTTGGGACGCATTTAGCATTACAAATGGCGCAATTCATACATATACATGTACATTTTCATTTACATAATCCTGCCCAAAACAAAATTTATAGAACACAGTAACCCTATAACAATTCACTACAAATCATAACAAAATGAATTTAATTACTAAATCATTCAATACAAAAGATCTTAAAGAATTCACATAACTATTTTTTGCGAAAAAACATCATTTCACATAATTTTAACAACGCTCAACTAAATTTAAATGAATTATTCAAAACTAAAATTCCACAAATAATGTCTATAGCATGCTAATTTGAGCAGCATCCACTCGGAGCTTCTTCTTGATTCTACTATTTCTGACGACCAATCGACCAATCTGGCACAACAAATTATAAAAAAAAAATCACTTTAGTAAATTTATTAGAAACATTAATAAACCTAATATACACAAGTTGCCAATGCATGTGAAACTATACACCTCCTATATGCGTAATTTGGTGCCCATGGCCAAAAGCTTAGAAAGAACTTATCAAAGTTATAACTCGATCACATTCATGAAGGTACATATCAAATATGAAGACAAAAATAGTCAAAAGCTAATAGATTTTGAACTAAATTGTACATGTAAATGCCAAACCATTAAAAAACCTCGTGTCATAAAGTTATCACCAATGAAACAATAAAATAAGCAAGGCTAAACATCAAGTAAATCAAGCAAACAAGCAAACAAACTCAACTTGAAACCGATTGATAAGACCCCTATTTTATGCATGCAGTACCATTCTGGTTATAGCTTCAATAACCAACACGAAAAGGAGGGGAAGAGAGGACCTTCCTGCCTTAATCCTCCACTTTTCCACCACTTTAAACCAACTGATAAGACCCCTATTTTATGCCTGCAGTACCATTCTGGTTATAGCTCCAATAACCAACACGAAAAGGAGGGGAAGAGAGGACCTTCCTGCTTTAATCCTTTTGAACTTGTGAAATGACCCACTGGAGTGCCATTAATCATTATTGAAAAATAAGTAGTTGAAAGGCATGTCTTGATCCAACTTCTCCACAAAAATCATATCGCATAAGAAGGTAGTCAAGGAATGTCTGACTAATATTATCAAAAGCCTTTGTAAAATTAATCTTACAAAAAAAAAACAGTAATACCAGATAGTCTTCTTGAATCTATGAGTTCATTAGCGACAAGAACCTCATCTTGAATCTACCGTCCTTCTATTGACGACCCCTGATAGTCACTCACCAAAGACATTTACAGCCTTCTTGAAGTCGGATAATCAATGCTAATGCAAATATCTTAAAACCTCCTCCCAAAAGGCTAATCGGCAGAAAATCAGCCAAGTTAGAAGCTCCTGTCACCTTTTGGACTAGAGTAACAAAGGTATTAGTATGCCGTCAATTAAGAAAAGAATCATTTGTAACTCCTTGACTACATCCATGATGTGTGCTTTCAGAAAAGACCAACATCGTTTGTAAATTACCACTGGAAACCCTCGATTTGGAATTTTATAACAAGATCATAATCCATCTCAGTATGATCATCAAAGTGATCAACCCAGGAAGGTGAAACTAAGAACCAGTCTAATATGCTCATTGAAGGCCACAAGTGCTTGTTAGCATGTGTGAATTGAGCTCCCTCCAATGTAAACCAAAATTGTTAGTAAACTCATTGAATCTATTTACATCTATTACTTCTGAAACCCCCTCGGTTTTTCATTGGAGTATCGACTACGTTGAATGCATCGGCTAGGCACCAAGGGAAATCACGATAGTACCCGCTTCACCTAATTCAGACTTGAATTGTTCTTTATCTGCATTATCCAACAGCCCATAGACGGCTCGGGAAAACCTACTTGAAACTAGAGTTCACGCCTTTAAAAGGGAAAGAAAGAGTGAAAGCACCCTTTGCTTTGACGGTATGTCCCGCGATGCGTTTCGAATCTGGCTTCGCTATGGTCGGTTCAAAGAGGCCGCAGAAGGAAGCAGAGGGGGGGCGATCTGAGCAGGGCAACACAAGCTTTTGATGAAGCAAAGAATGCTCTGAGAATCCCTATTCGATCACGAGATTGCAAAGTTGAGAAACATGACCGCCGGAGGTCGCTGTTTGCTGCTTTCAGCGATCGATTCGAAAACCGCTATGGTCATGGTCTCAAGAGGCTGCAAAGGAAGCAGAGGGGGCAGAAGCTGATGCAAAGGCAACACAAGCTTTTGTTGAAGCAGCAATGCTACAGAATCCCAAGTCGATGCAAAGATTGCAAAGTTGAGAAACATGACCGCACAGGAGGCTGCTGCTGCTGCTGCTTGTGCAGCTTTCAAATGCAGAAACTGCTATGGCTGAAGCTGAATTAGTTGTCACTCCTTTGGCTCCTCACTTCAAACTCTCTGGGGTCGTATTATCCACTCCTTTATCAAGGTTAGGTCGACCCGACCAGGATCGAGTCGAGTACGACCCAACTCTAGAGGCGAATCGGGAAAAAGGATGCTCCACCTTGCCGGTCGTTTATGCCCATATATACACCCTCTTACTTCTATACTATAGGCTAGGCTTCGATCGAAGTGTGTTGAGCTTGCTGAACGGTATGTCCCGCATAAGACAATAGAATAGGTGGATTTTAGATGCCGATGCGTTTCGGTTTTCGCTGGTCTCCAGTGTGGACCGCTTCCTCGGTGAGAACTAGTCGCAACCCGTTTTATAAGGAGAACAGAATATGGTTGTTCTCCTTTTTAGTTTTATAACTAGCGCTTTGGGACTGGTTATCCCGTGTGGGATAAGGCAGTTCCAACAGATGGCAGAGTCAGATGTAAAGGTATCGGGCATGGGGTTTCTGACAACATTCTTGCATATCTAGTATGCACCAAGAAAAAGTGTATAAAAGGCATGTTACACACCTCATTATCGCCTCTAAGCTAGTGGGTGGGACTGTTGCCTGATGTCCCAAGGCCCTTTTCCAAGCAGTTGGAAGCCCTTCTTATGACAATACATCAGACGATTCTAACATTACTTGTAATAGGCAATGATATATAACTACTAAGCAGATCAGTAAAGATTTAGATTTTTCGAACCACTATGAACAAGAAGTAAAAATCTTAATGAAGAAAATAAATCTGATAGGGCATCTTCTGTCAATGGCTATATCCTAGGAATTAAGCACTACAGCCGTTGCTCATTTCCCAGGACTGACCCGACTCACACAAATGAGGAAAAAATGGCTTGTGAGAGCACACAAGATTTCACACAACAAGTTAATAATTATAATAAAATAGAAAAGGAAACACATGCATAGACGTCCAGAATTAAGTGCATTGAAAAATCCAGCCCCTAAATAACTAGGCACCAAAACTCACTGAAGATTGAAACTAAAGTTTTCCTTTCCATTTCCTCTGAATTGATCAAAGATGTATGAAAAAGCTCTCCTGAGTAAAATGTGAGTTCATTTAGAGATTACCCCTAGAGTCGAATCGTGTTTCAACATATCAAAAGTTAAAAACAAAACGTGTTGTGAGAAGTGCAAACTGGAGCTAACACCAAAATAATGTCCAAAGTCTACCCATTGCAAACAGCATGCAAATTATGGCTTTTAACCAGTACAGAAACAAACTAATCCAAGACTGCAAGACCAAAATACTTCTTTTGGGCACAAGATAAACAAACTAACGCTGTATTTCAACTTCCGGAACTTGGAGTCATACTCAATTCTGTTGAAACTTATCAGGTTTATAGTGATAAGTGATAAGTTCCAACTCCATAAAATTAGAAATTGCTTAAATCAGTCTAATACAACTCCTGGTTCTTCAGATTTTAGGCAGAAAATCAAAAACAACTACCGAAAGTTGTGATTTCAAATTTCAATACACTCTAAATTAAGTAAACAATCAAACGACAAAAATACACCAAAGAACCTAAACTATAGATACTTGCAACAGACAAAGAGCTTGGGGAACCCAAATTTCAAAACACAATACATAAACAATACTGCATCATACAAACAATGGCAATGGCAAAAAGACCACTACCAAGCCAATGCAAAGTTTCCTAGTATGCGACGTAATTAACCTTGTAGGTTAAAATATTTAAAATAATTTTATTGCAGATATACAATCTACTGATATTTTCTTTGTATGGTTTGTTTTATGCCCATAGCATATCTTCTTCCATCAATTAATCAAGTGAGTGATCCCCATGATACATTTTAGAAAGAAAAATAGCAAATAAAACTATGAAAGTGAGTGATCCCATGATACTGTTGGAGATGTTAGAGTGTATCATCTCCAACATCACTCTAAACCCCCAATTACAAGAAGCATATTACAAGCATATATAGACAGAAATGCATTCATATTATATGAAAATTTAAGGTCAGCTTATAACAAGGGCAAGATAGGTTACTGAAGTAGAATGAAAATGAACAAGGGCCTACTGAAGTAGAATCAATATATTGTGATGTATCTCGAAAAGATGAAAGAAGGCATTAGAAACTTGATATGGAAATCAAGGTAGGATAGGTTGACTGAAATTCTACCAGAATACAAGCTCACTATGTTCCTGATTTGCATTGGTTCTAAAAGTTACAAAAGATGTTCAAATATGCTACTCTTATACTGACGCCAATACAGAGAGGGAGGGCAATGTTTTATTGCATTATCCAAATGCCGCAAAATAACAATTTAGTACCCTGTTTTTTATTTTTGGACAATTTAGTACCCCGTTAAAGAATGATCACAAAAGGTAAAATAAGACCCAAATATTGCAATTATATGCATGAAAATGTCAAATTTAGTTCTTTACATATTGATAGCATCTCTACTACTATGGATATAGCACTAAGGACATAATAAAAATCAATACAGAAGCCTATTTCCTTTATAAGGAGAACAGAATATGGTTGTTCTCCTTTTCGGTTTTATAACTAGCACTTTGGGACTGGTTATCCTGCGTGGGAATAAAGGCGAGTCTACTTTCTCCTACGTCAGATCGAAGTAATTTAGCTCTGGGGAGAATCTGGCCATTTTCACATGCCAATCGAGAATGGGCTAACTACCTGTATAGAGGCTGCAAAGGAAGCATATGGGGTAGCACAATTTCATTAAAATAAAAATAAAAAAATGTCATACAATATCTAAGGAACTATAACACTGGTTATCTGACGTCTTAAAGGTTCAGACACACCAAGCTTTCAAGGAATTATCAATGCCTCGATGTGTACACCTAATTGTCAATCATATATCCCTAATTGTGTGAAAAAAGAAAAAAAAAACCAATACATCATTAATAGAAGATAAGATGCCAATATTTCTTACTTGCTTAAAGTTCTCAAACTACGTACCATTGAGAACCTCCACTGAACTGTAGCATCCAAGCCTCCATCCTAGCTTGAATGGCCAAAACATCTTCCAATTTAGTTCTTTGGGATACCATTTCAGCAGTGAGCTCGTTATTACGTTTTTCAGCTTCCTCAGCCCTCGTCCTTTGTACTTCCTCTTCAGCACTGCTCCTTTGCACTTCCTCATCTAAGTGAATGGATCTCATCCTTCTAGCTGATGGTGGCATGACACCATGCCCAAGGCCTTTATAATATCCAGATCTTACACCCAATACTGTACTAAAAATTTCATACTCAGTCTTTGGCTCACCACCTTATGCTTCAGACTCAACTTTAAGTTGTTGCATCCGGTTCTGTAAGTTTAAACTAGGGATAAATATATGAAATTAAAGTGCAATGGTAAAAGCAAGTAAGAGTCATTTAACTTACATAATTTTCTTGAGCTACAGGACTAGTCCATCCCTTACTACTAAAGTGGGTTCGACGGTAGAATTCAATCTTTCCCACAGTTTGTTGGGTTTCAGAGTCGCGCTGAAAAATATTTGAAAACGCATAATTTATTTTAAATAATAGTACATAACTCCAAAGCAACATAAATTATGTAAATAAAAAATAGTACCGATTCCTCAAAGAAATGTAGAAATGACTTTGAACCAGCACAATGGTTTGTTGAGAGCTTTTGTCGATTACTTGAATTCTGCTCGCTAATTTTCTGAAGTAAAATGAATATTGTATTACAAGTTGTATTTGAATCATATAATCATATAATCAGTGGCTCATTAGACTCAACTTTAAACTAAGATGGGATAGATGCAAAGAGCTGCATTATTGCTTAATCTCAAGTCAGGAGGAAAACAAAAGGTCTTAGCCTTAATAAAAAAAAAAATTAGAATAATCCTTTCCTTGGAACATAGCCAGACTACCACTTCAACCTCAAAAATATAATTATATCCTCTTCTAGATTTCCTTAATTTCCTCAAAACACATGAAACCAATCACAACAATAATAACCAGCCAACAATAACCATTTAAAGGAGACCAATAAGTAAACTATCATACCTTGAAATCTTCCCTTCGAAACCAATCACAGCAAGCATCCCATTTATCTTGCGCCACGCCACTATAAGGATTTCTTCGTGCCACTGCATCATTTCCAAAATGTTTATAGTGCAAGTGAAGAAGACACCTATATCCTCTTAAGCACTCCCCTAATATCTTGTCCACGACGTACTTCACATGTGGAAGTTGCATATCCACATCAAACTTGTCCTACAAGAAATGCATTACAAAGTTACAAGGAATCATTCTGATATGCCATGCAACTAGAATAAAAACTTTATTACCTTAATGCGATCACGTAATGGTCCTCTCACATCCTCTTCCACTTTATCCCAATCACTTCCTGTAAGAGGTACATGTTGTCGTGTTACTACTCCAATCTCCCTCACGAATTGAGTACTCCACCTTCCCACAAGTCTTGCATGATCTTTGTGGATCTCTATCCTAGGTTTTTGACTAGTAGTAGCTTTGTAATCAATGAGTTTCTTATTCATAGCCTTGCCTTTTTTTTTCTTAGTTGGAACTGTTAACAAAAACATTCATAAGAAGAAGAAAAAAAGATGCCTAGTCTTTTATTATTGAACTATCCAATGCATTAAACAAATCAAAATATAATCTTATTACCAATACTTGATGTGTTCACTTCGCTAACTGCTGAAATTGGTTGTGCCCTCACTCGTCGAGTTACACCTGGCGTCATAACTATATATGCAAAACTTAAATTTGATAAAAAAAACAATTTATATCAAATGGCACATAATCTAAATACAATAATAAAGCACATTAAAAGTCATATATAAAAAGATTAATATAGCATTAAAATGGAGAGTTTCAATTCTTAATATATAAGCATGTACCTGACTTAGCACGAAATAGATCCAACAACATAACTATCACTTAATGTAATGTAATCTAAACAACCTGTCCTCGCTAGAATATGCTTTAACGCTTAATGTGAATGCATGGCATATATATATAGATATAGATTACCCACATACAAAATGGATAATGAAGTTTTTCATTAACATTCAGTCAATGTCTGTATCATCATCACTAGATACAACATGCTCCTCTTCAGAACAATACTCCATTAATGTGTCATCTATTTCATCATCTTCCTCGTCAATAATGAAATTGTCATCGGTTTGATGACTTTCCATAGCGGCCACGACCACATTAGCATCAACTTTGTTTGGGTCCAAATCCTCCCTATCTAGACGTATGGGTGTGAATGGTGCATTTTAAACCCCGCTGCTGCTTGCTTCATGAGTTTGATCAAGTTGGACATTGTCAATATTCACCCCAACCTGCTCTTCCTGTTGATATGCTACATCACTACCCGCTTCTTCTTTCTCTGGAACATCAAACATGTTTCGAGGCTTTGTCTTCTACACAACTTTCCAACTAACACCTAATTTGGTATCATCGACGTAAAAGACTTGACATGCTTGCGTGGCTAAGACAAATTGGTCATCTTTATACCATGTCTTGGAGCCATTAATACTAGTAAAGTGACCATCCGTTTGAATCCCCGTCTTTCTATTACCAACATCATACCAATCACATTTGAAAAGATAAACTCGATTCCCAAATAGATAACTAACCTCAAAAACATCAGTTAACACACCATAAAAGTCAATCTCTTCTCCTTGGTGTTCCCTTTTTACTTCAACACCACTATTTTAGGTTCGGAGATTTTTTTTCTCGACCCTTGGTGTGAAACCTAATCCCCTTAACAATGCATCCGCTATACCGTTTCACACATTTATCAGGCCCACATGCCAATGAATATAATTCATCCAAACCCAAAGGAGTTCTCACTGCACAATACTTGCATCTATTCATAAAATTAGTATACCAAATTAGGAAAACATAATTAGCATATTATCCAAGTTTATAACCATTGTATAAAAAAGTAGCAATACGAGCTCTTACACGTTTTTGAAACCAACTAGGAAACAACATTTCTTGTCTCTCATGTAAGTTGTGTGAGCTTTGCATTTCAAGCTCTGTCATGTGTTAACTGCATGCATATCAAATATATATAAACTTAATAACTCAGAGTAGTTGATGATGATAAAAAAAGACTCGGTAAGCTAAATGCAATAAAACTTACTCTAAATATGTTGAAATTTCTTCAGAATTATTCAATACATAGTAATGAGCCTTGGCATAGTCTTTTGGATCAAGAATAGAACTTGTATAGGCTCCCAAAGGCCGAACATTTTGTGCGAAAACACGAAATCCAACCTGTTGATTCTCATTACCACCATCATAGTTTTGTTCTTCACGATTGAACCGAGTTTCAACTCCTTGAAGATACATGGAGCAAAACGTGAGACATTCGGTGTCTACATACGCTTCAGCAATTGAACCTTCGGGGCGAGCTTTATTTCGAACATATTGTTTTAGCGTGTGTAGATACCTGTTTGCATATAACACACACATGTAATATATATATAGTAAATAAAAACTTGAACATGCTAATTTCAAATTAAATAAATTACTAACAGTAAACCTCACCTTTCAATAGGATACATCCACCTATACTGCACTGGTCCTCCAAGTATCGCCTCACGTGGCAAGTGGATAGCCAAATGGACCATTACATCAAAGAATGCAGGAGGAAATATTTGTTCGAGCTTACAAAGTATCACCGCAATGTCCTTTTCCATTTTCTCTAATACTTCCAATTTTAAAGTCTTGCAACATAAATCTTTAAAGAACATTCCTAACTCAACCAATGCAATGGCTACATCATTGGGCACAAAACCACGTATTGCAATTGGGAGAAGTTGTTGCAAGAGCACATGACAGTCATGACTTTTCATTCATGTTATCTTACCATCTTTAGCATTTGCATATCTAGAAATGTTAGATACATAGCCATCGGGAAACTTCACCGACTTCAACCACTCGCAAAAAGATTTTTTCTCTGAAGATGACAATGTGTAGCATGCTGGCGGCATTACAAACTTATCACCTCTTGGGATTAGATGCAACTCTTTTCTTATACCCAATGCGGCCAAATCTAATCGAGCTTTTACTGAATCTTTTGTTTTGCTATCTATATCTTACAATGTCCCCACTACATTGTCACAGATGTTCTTCTCAACATGCATAACATCCAAGTTGTGTCGTAGCTTAAGAGTGTCCCAATACGGTAACTCAAAAAATATGCTTTTCTTTCTCCAATTCAACTCCAACTTAGTACGCTTTCTCTTCTTGTTAGGCGTCGGCTTTCCGAATTTCTGAAGAGGTTCTACATAGTTCACCTGTGATAACAATTCATCCCTAGACAACTCTGTAGGTGGAAACCTGCTCTCCCTATTTCCATCAAATAAGTGTTTTCCACGAGTTCTCCAAGGATGCCTTGGCTGCAGAAAACGACGATTGGCCATATAACACAACTTTCAGCCATTCTTTAAATACATGGAAATCAGATCCTTGTTACAATTAGGGCAAGCCCGGTTTCCCCGTAGTCCAACCCCGGATAAATTACCTAGTGCTGGAAAATCATTTATAGTCCATAACACTGCAGCGTGCAACCGAAATGTTTCCTTTGCTACTGCATCATACGTCTCCACCCTATCATTCCATAACTTTTTTAGTTCATCAATCAAAGGTCGTAAATAGACATCGATATCATTCCCAGGCGATGTAGGCCCTGAGATCAGTAGGCATATGAAGGTGAATGGTTCTTTCATACACTTCCATGGTGGTAAATTATACGGCATAACCAGTACCAGCCACATACTATATTGGCTGCTCATATTGCCAAACAGGTTAAATCCATCGCTTGCGAGACCAAGGCGAACATTGCGAGGATCATTGGCAAACCACTCATGTTCCTTGTCAAAATCACCCCAAGCTTTAGAATCTGCTGGGTGTCTAAGTACGTTCTCCTCATGCTCAAGTTTTTCTTTATGCCATCTCATATCTGCAGCATTAACCCTCGACATGAATAGCCTCTTGAGCCTTGGTTTAAGTGGAAAGTAACGCAACACCTTCTGTGGTATTTTTTTAGTCTTGCCTTCGAAGACTTGATACCTCGGCTCATTACATTCTGGACAATTTTGAAGATTTTCATTTTCTTTCCAAAACAACACACAATCATACTTGCATGCATGGATTAAGATATAACCAAGTCCCAAGTTACGCATTAATGCCTTCGCCTGGTAATGGGACTTTGGGAGTGTCTCACCTTCAGGCAATATTGCTTTAATCAACTAGAGAATCATAGTGAATGATTTGTTACTCCAGCAATTGATTATCTTCAAATGAAGCAACTTCACGACACAATCTAACTTTGAAGATTTATAGCCTGGATACAAAGGTTGACGTGCTTCACTCAAAAGTTCATCAAATGGATCTATATTACCTCCTGATTCCATGTGTTCCACATTAGGCACCAGATTATCAATGTGTATTGGAGCCTGCAAATCTTCAAACATGTCATCCAGTCCATCAAACTGTACCCCTTCACCAACATCATCGTCATCATCGTCACTTTGTTCCTCATAGTCTTCTCCATGAAAAACCCAATGGGTGTAATTCTTGTCCATGCCGTAAAGGTCTAGATCGTCTTTTACCTCATTGATGTGCTTGTAATTCCTATTTTTGCATTGTTTGCATGGACATCTAGTCCCGCCGCTAAATGCAGTATGACCACGAGCAATCTCAACAAAATCTATAATTCCTTTTTTATAGTCAGGCCTAAACCTATTCGGGATTGCATCCAACTCTTATCCTTCTAGTAATCAAAGAAGAAAACATGAATAAAGTATGTTGCACCTTTAATAAATATGGCAAAGGAAACATATCTCACCAAAGGAAAAAAAAATACTTGTACACGTCACATGGTAGAACAAAACAACACTACTAGATTAAAGTGAGGAAAAAATATCGCAGTCACTCGATCTATTATCATACTTAAGCTGGTATGAATAATTGAAACTACTGTATAAAGACAATTTGACTTGCTGCATCCACAATATAACTTATATTTGACTTGCTGCATCCAAATTTAATCATAAAAGATAAGAAATGTATATATCTTATTTATATAGTAGCTCTTCATGACTACTTCTCAAGCTAATCCCTAATTCCTTTTTGATACACTGGCCAAAACCTATTTGGCAATTGCATCCAACTCTTATCCATTTCAGTGTTCCCTACTACGAGATAATAATTGTACATCACAAAATAAGAAAACCCAAACATTTACACTAACCAAGGACAGTCCATTAACAATCCAACTTCCTACACCACTATTGATAGAAATTAATTTAGGCATGCATATAAGAATATACGAACAATTACCAGAAACAATGTGTAATTTAACTTCACAAAGTGGTCTTGTATTCAAGATTGTATTCAACCAGACTTCTACTGTCCTTAAAATGCATACACATGATAGAAAGATTGAAAAACAACCAAAATCAGAGAAAAAGGGCCAACAATCATCACCGTAACTCGGTTCTAATACATAAGTCATCTTAGCAAGCATGCACACACGTTATGGAAACCAGCAAGCACATAATTCACCCATAAGCTCATTGTATATAACTATGGCAGTTTACGGAAACTAGTTTTTTCCAATAGTTATGGCAGTTTATTAGATTTACAATTTTTTCAATCAAAATAGAAATAGTTAAATTAAATACACTACAGTAGAGGAAATCTCATTGTATATAACTAAACCAAGTGCCTAATAAGAGTCTGTTATGGTGGAGATGCAAGTGCAAGTGCAAGTGCAAATGGGGATTTAGTGACGTCATGTTCAAATTTCACTCCTAGGTTCTTATAAGAACAAAACTGAGAGGACAGATGATCCTACAAGCAGCAAATGCTTGTAGCTGATGATCCCATCAGCTCAAAAGAAAAAAAAATCCATCAAGTTAATATGATACGAGAATAAATGTAATTACAAATACTAAAAAATGCTAGCAAGATGATTCGGTTACCGCGGTATGTGACAAGTGAAAACCAACGAACAATTTTCTACACCAATAACTTGGCATACTTGAAGTAAAATAAATTTAATCTTAATATAAAGTAAGGAGAATCAAACAAAGAATTCAATAATGAAAAACAAACACCCAAACGAAATAATCATACAACAAAACAATGGCAAAAAAATCAATCATACTCATAAATTAACAAAAATATTAC
Organism: Coptis chinensis; assembly: GCF_015680905.1. Taxonomy (NCBI): domain Eukaryota; kingdom Viridiplantae; phylum Streptophyta; class Magnoliopsida; order Ranunculales; family Ranunculaceae; genus Coptis; species Coptis chinensis. The sequence continues at coordinate 18,908,846 of NC_141462.1, read as the reverse complement.
AAAGAAATTTATTAGAACCTAAAACACATCAAGGGAATTGTGTTTAGAAACAAAGGGAGAGAACCTCAATTCCTGTAGATAAACACTAAAAAAAAAAGTAAATAAATTACGAATCGGGGATAAGAGAGAATGGAGTATATCTCAAGTCAAAGATCTTGGCGATCATGAAAGGATGTATGCTAGTATATGTTAAAGAACTCCCAATCAAATAATTCAATTCAATTGATGAATTGACTTAGAAAATTGGGGATTCCCACGGTTCGGTTTGTTTGGCCAAATCTATTTCCATAAGATGAATTCTACTACTTCCCGGTAGCTTAGTACGATAATTTGATATCCCGCTCGTAAGTCTTGTTTGGTTTCCCCGGCTGGTCTTGTTTTAGAGCATATGTCAATGTTCAAACACAAAAGGATGCTTCCCGGGTTATCTCTATCCGAGTGGCCTAATTTCGTTACTATTAGTTGTACTTAAAGGGTCTAAAAGGACCTTAAGGTTGGCTGCAAGATTGAGAGAGTGGGTCATACCCTGATTGTGATTTGAATTTGTTAAGGTGAAACAAGAAATTATTTGTGTCACAACACCACTAATCCTCATTTTATCTTCTAAACAGGAGGAAATCATTAGAAGGTGTCATAGCATGCGAGAAAACCAAAGTGATAGTGACAACAAACATGTTGGAAAGCATGATAAGTCAGTCCAACTCCTACAAGGGCGTAAGTTTCTGACATTGCAATAGCAGTGAGAGAAGGTGTTGATGCTATTATGCTCTCTGGAGAAACAACTCATGTGAAGTAGGTTACCTTGGTCTTATTTTTACTTCTGCATCCTAAAAATCTGTTTTCTGAATTTCTAGTTCTTTAGAAGTAGCGATTCTAGTATACTACATTACCAAAGATTCAAGTTTGACACTATAACCAAAGCTTCAAACTTTAATTCCAAAAAATACAAAACCAAAAATCAGAACTTGAAGTATATAATTTCTAAATTTAAATGACGTACCTGTCGAGAATTAGTAACAAAAGAAATGGCTTTTAGCAATTTGAAGAAACAATTTTTGTGGTACACTCGGCCTCCTCAGTCGATGAAGAATGGTTTTTTTGTTTTGCTTTTATCCTTTTTTTTTTTTATGAGTAGCGCGGTAGTTTCTTTTATCGGGTAGGGTTTATTTTGGTTTCCCAAATTGTTAGCGAGGTGACTGCCAAAACAATTCCTACCTAAAATCATCCCGCCCAATACTGTTACGACACCAATGGCGCTGCCAATTACAATCGTGTAGAAAAATAGAAATTGGGTGAAAAAAGGAAACTGTAATATTAAATTTATTAAAGACGCCAAGGGCATTGCCAAAGGTAAAATACTTTTTTGCGGCCACTGCGCCGTAGGTGGTGCTCAATTTTTTCATTAAAAATGAAATTTCAGTTAAACAAAAAATTTAAACAAATGCTTTTGCAACGCCAGCTAGCGTCACACTAGTTATATCCCCATCAGGTGGTACTAATAAGACGGAAACGTTTGAGCAGCGCCATTAGGCGTTGCAAATGCTATGCTTTACCAACGAAAAGTAGGCGTTGCAAAAGGTTGCGTTGCAACAGATCCCTTTGTTGTAGTGATTGGCACAATGTAGCGCCAAATATTACGTGTGATGAGAACACAAAAGAAAATAACTAGAAAGTTTATAGATACTTACAATTGAAATAAGTCCTTAAAACTAATTTAGTAAAGGCTGTAAAGCGGTAGTAACATGCCAAGTTCTTCTAAACAACTTCGGCAAATAATAATAATTTTTTTTTTTTTTTTTAAGGCTTTGAAGAAAAAAATAAATAAAATGGAGGTAAGAGAACCAGAAGAGGACGTGAGGGAAAAGAGAGAAAATTGGAGGGAGAGAAAAGAGTGGGAAAGAGAGTCACGTAGGAGTTGAGGAAATATAGGATATTTATTATCTTTTTGGTTATTTCATTTTTTTTCTCTTTTCATTTATAGGGTTTTAAGTTGTAGTGTGATGGGGTTTTTTTTTTTCTTTCTCAATGTGATATTTTGTTTTTAAAATTAAGTCCGTATACGTACGTCCGTTTGAAAGCGGGAGTGTATATATATATATATATATATATATGTTCTGCTCACTTTACAAAAGTTATGTTAGAATTAGTGATCGGGCATTTGCCATTTCGCCACTTGTATGTACTTGTCAAAATATTTAGAAAATAAGGAAGCAAATATTATGGGGATCCCATATTATATTGACAATACGTATTGTAAACTTGGATGGAATTGGCTAGAATCAATAAAGACAACAGGCTTACAAATTCTAAGTCATGAAGCCGGCCTAGTTCCATTAAGTGGGTGAAACTCCATCACACTGCTAATATTTTCTTGTTAACTTCGTCCATTGTCCAATTTTTCCATTACACTGATGACTTTTCAGCCAGGAACTGTTTGACATGTAGAAGTATTCAAGCTGTCCATTGATGTCAACTGAAGAACCATATCAACCAAGAGCATCTTTCACATTTGTTCCTGCATGTTGACTCACCAACTCCCCCGAGAGTCTTCCAAGTAGACTCCTTTGCCATTACGGCCAAGTCCATATATTGTCACTACTGGTTTGGCTTGTTTTTTAAACTAGTCGCTTCGATTATGAGTTGTGAAAAACGACTATATATATATAAATATATATGAGACATTTTAGCTTGGGTGAGATTGGTGGCATGCAATGCTCCATGGTTGATTATGAAGCATCATGCTTTCTCTTAAACAGATTGTTTGTTAACGGACATGTTATATAGTGTCTTGAGCAGTTTATATAGTGTTGTATATAAATTGCCTATAAACAAGTTAATAACCGTAAATTAAAAAACTGTTCAAGACACTATATAAACTGCCCCACAGTCCGTTTAAGAAAAAGCCTATATGAAGCTTTTCTCAAATCTAGCCAAATTAAGGAATTTTTGAACAACTAGAAACCTTTTAATGGTTAACAAAGAAAATATAGGAAAAAAAGATCAAATTCAGAAAATTAATAAAGAGAGTTCGTGAGCCCATACGTAATGGGCTCATCAACTACTACATACATACCTTAACCGCTTAACGTGTCCCTAAATTTAGAGACGCGTTAAATTTAGCTAAGCGGAGAAAGAAATGTAATTTGGTGTGCTGTGTGAACATGCCAACTTCTAAACTTTATAAATAGGCAACATGGACGTTTGATCTGTTTCATAATTCTATCTCCCCAGCTATTTAAACGCAAGCCCGTCTATATCACTTGCTTTTGGTTAACAGTCGCCAACAATACCAAAGAAATTGAAAATTAACTCAATACCTATGGCTTCTTCTACGTTTTATTTGGCTATATTCTTCTCTGTATCTATCTTCCTTCATGGAGCTCTAGGTACCAAGCTTATTTTGTTACAGCTTTGAGTATAAAAAATTTGTTACTTGTTTAAGTGTACTGATTTATTTTTGATGTTATAAGGTGAGATCGTTTGTGAGGATTTGCCGAAAGGTCTATGCGCATTTTCAATTGCTTCATCGGGTAAGCGTTGTGTATTAGAGAAATATGCTTCAAAGAATGGAGAAGTGGAGTATATGTGCAAGACATCCGAGGTTATGGTCGAAAAAATGGCTGAATGGATTGAGAGCGATGAATGTGTAAAATCATGCGGGGTGGATAGAAACGCGGTTGGAATTTCATCTGATTCTCTTCTTGAGCCACAAGCTACTTCCAAGCTTTGCGCGTCTGATTGTTATCAAAACTGTCCTAACATTGTTGACCTTTACTTCAATTTGGCTGCTGGAGAAGGTGCGTTTTCTTTCTTTTAGTTTCTCATACATATAGGTAATTGATTTCTCTAAGTCATTTGAAGCTAACTATCTTTAAATTCCAACCTTCTCCGTCCAAAAAGAAAAAAAAAAAGGAAAAGGGCCCAGTATGCTACCTACTTACCTCTCATATGAAGAAACGGCTACGAATAAGTCACAAATTCACAATACTAATGACAATGAATATGTACGTCTCCATGTTATATAAATCGAAAATTCATTTTTCACTTTTGAATTAGTCAATTAGCTAGTTTTAAATTGATTGTTCACCATGATGCAGCTCTTTAAAACACCAAAATATTTTTGAAATTGGGATGTACCAAGAAACACCATGCAGAGCGATTTTCCGATTTGGAACAACTGCATTTTTAAGAACGAAGAATTTGCTTAAAATTGGTTATATGGGCGAACTCGAATGACGACAAACAGTTTGCTAGTTGATTACGCGGCAAAAACTATGCCCGAATCCATCTCAAGTCGATACCTCAGTAAATTCCACTGATCCATTTTGATTTTGAGCTTTTTTAATATACATGATGCCCCAACTAAAAAAGTTATTTGTTTGATCGAAAGATCGATGTATAGAATGTTGGTCAATAATTTCTCATTAGATCTTCTCAAGTCGATTCAGACAAGTTTCCATAGTAAAAAAGGTAAATAATTTCTAATTGTGCATACAAATGTCCTTCAGATAACCTTTAGCTGTAAGCCTGTACATATTCTATTGTTCTCCCAATATAGCTCTTTTATTACTTTACAAAAGTGCGATTCATCCTTTTATAATATGTGTGCTTCATTTCCAAACAAAGCTTTTCGTCTAGACATATTCCTTGGCCACTTTTGGTGCGTTCATGTATTTGACATTCAAGATGTCGATAAATAAATTGTCTTACCATTTCTATTCATAATGCAGGGGTGTTTTTGCCTGATTTATGTGAGGCTCAACGCACCAATCCTCGTCGTGCAATGATAGAGCTTCTGAGCTCTGGAGTGGCAGCTGGTCCTGCTACTAGTGAACTCTATGCAGAACCTCCTGTCGGATCATCGACGGTCATTGGAGATGCACCTGAACCAGCTTATTTCATTTAATCGGATTAAATTCTTTTCTCCTTGCTTAGATTGTCGTTTTAGAGTTAAATTAGTACGTGCACACATTTGAGGAATAATGAGGCCGGTAATCTAGCGGTTCTGAACTCTGACGAGTGTTATTATTGACTTACTGGTCTTATGTACTTCCCATCATTTTATACATTCAATCTATACATGCACTTAACATTGATAAGTTCTTGTTGGTTGTCATGTTCATTTGGTTGGTTATGCAATCACCAATTAATAGGCTATATATATATATATATATATATATATATATATATATATATATATATATCCGTTAGACTGCGACAATACATAAGGTAGAAAGACTTGCAACATGGACTCAACAAATCTTCATTTGATTCATTGTTCAAAGGGTTAACCAATATTACCTCTACTAGATGAGCCAATTAGGAGACTAGACTAGTAGGGGGAATTCTAATTGGCTCATCTCCTTGGGGTTCAAATTCGGCCTAACTCAAAACCTAACTCAAAAACTGAAAACTCAGGAATTGACTCATGAGTTGAATTCATTGTATTTTTTCATTATCAGTAAAAAGTGTTATATTAGTTGAATTCATCGTATGTCTATATATGCTAGATGATACACAAGATTTCCATAAAAAAACAGTTATAGGATGTTGTTCGGGTAGTGGTAAGTATTTCCATAGTCTTTGAATTATTTTGCTGTGTGGAGTGTGGCTCGTCAAACTCACGAGTGACTCAGTCGGTTTTCTCGCGAACTTGGGCGATTCATGCAAATCTAGATTGTAGAGCGAGTCTCATCGAAATCCAATTTAGTCATTGAGCCGGGTGAGTTGCCGGGTCAACTCAACGATTTTTCAAACACTGTTTGACTTCTACAGGGAACAAGTGAACATCTACCATTGTGGGGCTCAACCCATTCTTTTCCGTGGCACTAATTAACTTGTAAAGGCTTCCAAAGGCTCAATCGTGTATCCCCCAAACGAAGAGTCAAAGACTAATTGTTATGAGCTCAATTAGTCTTTAGCCCTTCATATGCTGGTTTGAGGTTAGACCTCAACCTGACTCCGTGGCCCAACCTACTTACAGGTCTCAATGGGGTTACCAAAAACAAAGAACATTCTTATGGTTGAAAGATATGAAGCAAAAGAAGTACTTTTTTTTAATTAGTATGAGATCCACATCAAAGGCTATCTCCCCTCCCCCTCCCCCCACACAAAAGTATAAGTATGGATGAATATGATTTGATCTGTAAATCCTAAACAATAGCCCATAATATAGGGCTTTAATCAACTACTGTCCATATTATCATGAGCCATTTATTAAATAATCCCTACTATCCAATAGGGCTTTGGTGAAAAACCCTATCCAAATATTGGCGTGGTTCAGGACGTCTACAGTCTACTTTATGGACCTTCGACAGCTTTCTAATCCCTTTGCAAATTTGCACTGGCGCAATGCAAATCGATATTAGACGATAATGATATGCCGCAGGGGCCTTGATTTTTTACTGTACTAGTTTTTGAGCCCGTTCAATGAACGGAGACCGTTTTCATAAAATTGATTTGATTTGTTTTAATATTTTTTGAATTATTATGTATCAAAAAAATTTAACTATAAAATACTGTAATGATTCGTAGAAATGACATTGAAACATAATAAAATAGTATTAATAAAAGAAAAAATATGGTTCAACAAACATTCTACCTACATTCCCGTTATTTCAATTCCACGTCCTTTATTTCAATTCTATCACATCCCACGGGCTATTTTAGTATTTATCTAATTTCCTTTTCTTATTTCTTATTGACAGAACAAAACCCCACTCTTCCGTGAAACACCCCACTTCAATTAAAAAAAAAATGTCTCTCACAGTGTCGGAAGAAGACTAGAACGAAACCTTGGCTCATTTCCTTGAATCCAAAATCCTACCTTCTGATCATCCTAATGGTAATCATAAGGTATTATCATCATCATCACCTCTTATTAATTAATTAACTAAAAATACTGAATTCTTTCTCTTTTCCGCAGGAACACACTAAAACAACAGCAACGGATTCATCACCTCCATTAAAGAAGAACACTTTTGCTGCCACTAATATTTGTTTGGCAGTTATGGAAGGAAAAAGTGCAAAGGTGATTACCAATTCACCATCAGTCTTTTCTTTTGAGAAAGGTATGTATGGAGCTGACGCCAAGTTCAGGGTGCATACCAATCCCACGAACACTATTTTTGGGATTCGGCGTCTTTTGGGCAGGAAGTTTGATGACCCCATGATACAGAAAGATATGAAGATGGTTCCATTTAAGATGGTTAGGGGTGACAATGGAGAAGCATGGCTTGAAGCCTATGGAAAACAGTTTCCCCCAATTTGCATCGCATCTCTCATTTTTTCCAACATGAAAGAGACTGCTGAGTCGCACATTGGAAAGTCAGTTTCTAAAGCTATCATTGCAGTTCCAGGAGAGATAGTTTTGCTCAATATGAGTAGTTACTAAAAGCCGAGATTATGGCAGGGCTAGATGTAATGATAACTAAAATGGGAATGACTCTGATGAGTGCTTTTAGCCCTTCCACTTGATCAACACTGCATAATTCTCATGGTTTAACAGCTGAACCATCAGAGTCGAAATCTTCTTCCGGTTTCTTATGATGCATGCTTTGTTTATGAACCTACATAGCACTATGAATATCGATCAAATTCATATAGACAGCAATGGTAATGATATTGGTGACAAGCTTAAGGTGATACCTTAGTTTGTCTGAAGGTTTGACGAAATTTTAGTCGGCATTGTGATAGTAAACTCTGTTTAAGTTGTCCACTGGGAATGCCAAATTTATATTTCTAAAAGCTGCCACAATGACTTGAGTAAGTTCCGTAAATAAGCTTTTAATGGCTGTTTACTTTGACATATAGAGGACAGCCCACAAAGAAAAAGAATGCATATGACAATAGGAGCACGACTGGAATTCCGAAACCCACTTTCAAGCCAAAATGATCTTGAATATACACTACGAGAGTCAATCTAATGATAGATGAAAGTCCAATGGAAGCATAGTACCAGTTGAAGTATTTCTGTAACACTCTCTCAGGGTTGTCTGTTTTAACTAATTGATATACACCAAAAGCAACGGCACATGGTCTAATACAACCAGCTCCAATTGATATGAGCAAAGACAAAGGGGTGGGGGATGGTGCTTCCTCCTCCAATAGCATTGCTGTTTCTGAGAGTGGGAAGGTTTTTAGCATGATTCCTCCTGAAGTCTTCCATCACATCCTCAAGTTCCTTTCTTCAAAGGTATCAAAATCCTTTCCCATTTCCTTCCTTACATTGCTTCTCATGGTCTAATAACTAACTGCATTCTTTGTTATTCGTTTTTGTTGGACAGGATCTTATTGCTTGCTCCTTGGCCAGCTTTCTTCTTTGGTGGTTCTGATATTCTCTCAAGTGCTGACAACCAAATTTTAGCAGGTAAGAAATATATATATATATATATATATATATATATATATAATTTCTATAAAAAAATGTTATTATTTATGAAAAAGCAACCTTTTTGTTTTCTGGTCCATGCATTCTAGAATTATGTCTATATGTCTGCCTGGTGATTTGACCAATTTTGAAGTTTTTAAATTGCACTTAAGAGTCCTGAAGCAGAAATTTGTCTAGAAGAGGGAATAATGTGTTTGGTCAAATGATTGGTTAAAGCCCTCGCATGAGCAAAGTATATTGAGCATCCTGCTTTATTCAAATGAAAGAAATTTGATCTGCGATATATAGTCTTGGTTTGGAGCATGAGTCCTTTGGAAATATTCCTTTATGATGGTTTTTGGGTACATTCCTAACATTATGGATGAATCTGTATTGTTGTCTCTCAAAGTAACAACACCATTTATTTGTCTGCATACTGATGTTATTACTATTGTTATTGTTTTCTTGCAGTTCTTTGGACAAGAGCACACTTTTTGAATATGAAACTCATTTCATTGTTATGGTCAGTTCCAACTTCCAAGTAACCACATTAGTCATGAAGACCAAATATTTGTTTGGTCTCCTGATTTTATTTCGACACCAAAACAATGTGAATATGAAACTCTCTATTTGAGTGAAAAGGTTTAATAGAAACCAAATTGACAATTGATTGGTTAACTTGGGTTGCTACTTAATATTTTATTTAGGTTGTGTTTTGCATATGTTTAATCCTACTTATTGAGTTATTGATCTTATAAATTCTAGAACTATGTCAGGAAATTGAATCACATGAACACACTAGAGTTTGTAATGGAGTTCGAGAAGGATAATAAAGGTTCTTCGACCTGCCTATATTTTATTTATGATACTTTACAAAGCCAAGTTATTAGAACATCACCTTTAGGATTATTATTATTATATTTTTTATTTTTTATTTTTTTTTGTAATTCTTTTCGAATGATGTTAGTTCCTTTGATTAGCATGATTAGTAGGAATAACCATCTAAAAAAGGAAAACACAGGTTTGATAAATTCATCAATATAGAGTCTGAGGTTTAATTCATCTACGTTGAATGGTACTTAAGGAAGGTCAGTAAAAACTCATTTCTATGATTTGATTTTTGTATGTTCCTTTTTATATATTGGTTCATCATTTTATAAGTATGGATATCCCTTAAGTCTTAACTTAATGCTTCTTTGTTAGTTATCAATATCAAACTAATATGTGGTTACGTTAATATGATTCTTGGTTAGTTATCAATCTGATCAACTTGGGAATTGACCACATTTAGCATTGGACATGAACTATCCAATTGATGTTATGTGGATTTCACATAAAGCTATTTTGTTTGTGTTCTTTGTCCATGGTGATCCTGTTTAGTTTAGCTTAAGGCCGAGATAGAAAGTACTAGAGTGGCCTGAGAACTAGTGAGCAAATGAAGTTATATATGAATGTGGATCTTCAGTTGAGAATGAGAATTCAAAGTTGTTAAGTGACTATTAGCAACCCACCTCAAGCTTAGAGTGCATATATAAACAACTTTTGCAATGAGAATAGCTCCCCTTGATTATGTATTGTCAAGATTATTGTGTTTTTTTATTGTTAGATTATTCTTATTCTTAGTGTAATTTATTTACCTTGATTTAGTTATGGAGGGGCTGTCATAATCTCATAGGCACAAGAAAGAGGACAACAAGTCATCCAAAGAGATCTCAAGTATTGCTTTATTTATGGAGGATGTTTTGATGCTTTTAATGATTCTTTCAAATAACAGAGCACCATCTTGGTTGGCATAATAGTTGTACAGTCTAGAAGTATGTCATGTTAATGACGTAATAGTGATCAGTATTACTCTAACATGCATTCTCTATACGTACGGTTTTCAAGAGAAGGCACGTACACAAAAGTCGTCTTCACAAGAAAAAGATCAACAGAGGTAAGGTATGTTTCTTTCCATTCCTTTCAGTTCATCTATTTCTTCATTTTTTACACATTATTTCGAGTGATGTATTTTGGTCGCGTTATTAATGGCATATATAAAGTCTTACCGTCATAATTCAATCAATGTTTGTTGTTTTTTTAATTTCTTTTTTTCATTACTGCTACTTATTTTCATCTTGAAAATACAAGATTGAAACACGAATGACATTATTACTATATTTCCTCTTCAACCATGTAAACTCTCTCTTTCATTTTTAGAGTGGTTGAATGTGCGATAACTGAAATAATAAATACTCCTCGAATTTGCCTGTTTGTAGAAAAGTAACCATCATGTCTACTCAATCTCCAAATCTGAGCAACTTAATATTATATCTCCATTCATTTTTTTTTGGCAATGGTTATTCACAGCCCTAAATTTTTTATTCAGTTGTTGCAGCAGAACCAAAGTAATTAGCGAGATCATTTCTCGCATTAGAAGCAAAGTACAAAAGGTGGGGTACCAACACCTGATACATGAGATGCCAAAGAGCTTACTAACACATACTCTTGGTTAGTCCTTACTTGATTTGCTCTATATGTCTACATCATTTTGTTGAATAAGCTCTAGCAAAGGGGGTTGTAACCTAATGCTTAATGGCTGCATAATTAATCTTCTCGTGTAGTCTTATGGCTAAAACTCAGTGTATTCTTTTGAAACTCTATGTCTTTAAGCAGTCTCCTTGCCACTTAAGAAGATTAAACAAATGTCTCCTCAATATTAAATGCTTGATCGAAAGAGAAATAAAAAACAGCGAGTCAACTTGAAGTCACTTTCAGTTTGATCAAGATTGCTAATTTTTTTTTATTGGGATGGAAGCACATGCACTTAAAAGAAGCAACACAAATAAATGGATTAAATAAATGTTAACGCAATATATGTCTCCGTCCGTGTTTATTCTTTGTTTAACAACTTTGTTTATTCTCATAATTATTTTGTGATAGGAGCAGCACGATAATCAGTTTTGGAGCTAATATTGAATGTGAAGGATTTAACGATAACTCATGAAGAGTCACTGATAGGTGAGCTCTTCAAAGAAACCTTCTTTGATTTCAAATTGATATCTCATTTTTTTTTTGCTCGGTAAAGTGAAATATCATTAAAAAAAGAGGCAAGTAGGCTGAGAAGGCCTACATTACAAGAAAGAAACAAGACCTAAAAACATTTACAATAAAAAAAAAACTACATAAGAAAAAACAAGAACTCCACTGTTACCCCATGTCTAAGAACATAAGGCAATCCCACCTAGCTACAAAAGACTCGAAGAAATTGATATCTCATTTTTCTTTTGGGTTCTCTCGAAGTCTTTGATGAGTGGTTTTATAGGAAAACCTACAATAAGCGAAGGAACTATTGCTCGGTGGATAATCATATAGATCAGTGAATAGTAAATAGCTAATAGATGTAGAAACCCTCAAAAGAGCACTATGCCAATCTTTGAGTGAATTGAATGATCATAACTTTTTCATGTGAAGCTACATGAATTGTGACTGCTATGAATACAATAATTAAATGGTCAAGTTTTGATGCCAATGGTGTCTTTTCTATTATTGTTATGTAGCTGACCTATATAAGAACAGCTCGCTTAGATATATAATCAAAGCCATACTAAGGTGATATATAATCTAAGCCATACTGTTTCGACCCCCACCTACGTGGCAAACGTCCATTAGTAGGGGTCTCTATTTTATTCATTTAATCAACAGGGATAAAGCCCAATTCGCAATATCATGGATCAATGTACATGCCCATTAACTCATGTGTCTAAGGCTGAACCTTAGCCACATGGCTTGCCACTAATGTACATTGATTTATGTCCAGATTCATTTCTCATCAAAGAGATAATTATCAGTTGACAGTTGTATTCTATCACAATTACTCAAGCAACAAGATTACTTGAGCTACAAGGACTCTCTACTCTACCTATATAAATACCACATTATTTTTCATAAGAAACTACGTGGAAACTTGATCCCTAGAGAACAGATCTTGGGTACGTAGGCAGCCATTATTTGGTTCAGTTTCATCTCCCCCAATATCAAATTCCTCTGTCTCTTAGTGTGTTCTTTACCATTGCTCTCATTGTGTTGAAACAGTTTACTGCCGAAACATAATTGGCGCCGTCTGTGGGGAATTTAGAATTCATTATCACGTGAAACAATCAAGATGGTAAGCACAAAAAGCAGACCAAATAGTCAACATATTCCTCCTACTAATAGGAATTGCAACCCTCGAAATTCAAATCGGCCAATGCAAGAACCGTTGAACAATCAAGTTGCTCCTAGTGGTAAGATCAATTCCCAACATCCAACCAGTAGTAAAGGTTACATCAACGCTTTACCGCCATTCTTAATAATGGCTTGAGCGCGGAGTTACGATGAGTCAAAAATTTAAAATAGGGAACTTGAGAAGGAAGCTGAAAAAGAGACAAAGGCCGCGGATGAGGGCTGCAAATTCAACAATATCGTGCAACCACGAAGGGACGCAGCCATTCCAAAGGTATGGGACCATCTTGAAGATCCACTTCATCGCCCTTAACAACGTGTTATTTCTCAAACACAATCAACCAGTGCACACTCTAAGAGTAATGACCCTATTACCCGTGATTTATGGGAGAATCGGATTGGCGGGGATAACTACTACCCTAGACATGTCCGATCTCAAATGGAAGATTTACCTCCTCGAAGCAATTTCGTGGAAGACCGCCATCCGATATATGTCCGACATGACCGGGAAGGCGGGTATCCTGCATAAAGAGGAACAAAATATGGAGAAGTGGTATAATTATTCCGACCACCGCCAAAGGCGCGACTTCACCGCCTAGACATTGTTCGCGGGTTACAGTGGATAGACAAAGACAATCACCGGTCGGAGCTGATCATGTGTACCGCCAAAGATCTCTAACTCCAATAAGAGATAATGGAAGGTATCCTTCTCCACATGGGCACGATTGGGGGCGTCCAGTTGTTCGAGCCAATACTTTAACTCTAACAAAACAACAGTTAAAAGAGTTGATTGCAAAAGAACTTAATGATAGAAAGTCAAGGGATGTAAGAATGAAAAACTTGACAGTCAATGATGGCGTACTTGATAAGTTTTCGCTCGACATTCAGGAAGCTTACCACCATCCCGACTTCAAACAACCCAATTTTGAACTTTATGATGAGTCGGAAGGAGATCCTGGCTTGCATGTTCTATCGTTCAAAAATAAGTTGGTGTTATGGGGTGGAGATAATCCGCTCATATGTAAGCTCTTTTCATCAACTCTAAAGGGAGAAGCATTACGCTGGTTTAATGAGTTGCCTTCAAGATCAATTCACCAATTCAATGAACTAGAAAATCAGTTTGTTAATTGTTTCCGCCACAATTGCAAGACGCCAAAGGATGTCGACTCACTTCTGAACATCAAGCAACAATGTGACGAAAAATTACGTACTTTTGTTACTAGGTTCCGGAAGGCAGCAACACCGCCGCCGCCGCTACCGCAAACAGCGATACAAATGTCTCTGAAAGAAAGCGTCACGGAAGAAACTATAAGGAAAACCTTAATCCCAGACTGGACCGACCTGACAGGGAAGGCCGACCTCGCAGATTTGAGGAAAATCGCCATCCTAGACAGGTCCGACCAAACAGGGAAAAAATGCGTCACGGAAGAAAGTATAAGGAAAACCTTCATCCTAGATTGGACCGACCTGACAGGGAAGGCCGACCTCGCAGATTTGAGAAAAACGCCATCCCGCATGTGTCCGACCGGTGCAGGGATGGAAGGTGTCACGTATAACTAGATGGAAGACCACAATCCCGCACAAACTACCGAACCTAGATAAACCGGTTACACGCGAAAGAAAAAGACAATCTCCGGGCCGGACCGAACGCGTGTGTAATCGCTTCTAAAATCTCTAACTCTTGTAAGAGGTAATGGCGGTGTCATTTTCCACGAGGCTCGACCGGGGCGCCCCCAATCTGTTTAAATCTTCTCGATAAAAGGGATTTCACCCCACTTAGCACGAAGTCCCTTTGATGTAACTTCCCACTCATCGTAAAGTTCATCCGAACCTTTAACGAACCTTAACGGCTTGTCCGATTCATCCGTATCCATTGCCAATTTTCCGAATCGGTGAACGCCACTTCGGCTTCCAACGCTCTTTCATGGATGCTTCTTCATGGTACTACCAGATATCTTTGAATGTGGATGACCAAAAGTTCATCGCCTTCATGACCGACCAAGGCATTTTCTCTATTAATCGCTATGCCTTTTGGTCTGAAAAATGCCGGTGCAACCTACCAAAAGCTTGTCAATACAATTTTTCCGACCGGAAAAAAATAATGGAAGCTTATATCGATGATATAGTCGTTAAATCGAAGCATACCGGTGATCATCTTTCCGAATGGGAAAAATTATCTTAGTGCATATAGCATTGTCTTTGAAAGTCGCATTTCATTGAAAAAGGACATGATCTAGCCGCCTTTTGATAGCTGATTTTCCGATTGATGATTCTCCTATTAACGATGTCTTCATGCGGGAAGAATCTATGGAAGACATTCTCACGCCAATAATCTGGGGCGACGAAGACTAACATGAAAACGCAATTCCTAATCCCATTGACCTATGGATTGTTTACTCGATGGCTCCCATAGTAAATCTGGTCCGAATTGATGCATTTTTGTTAAACCCGGTGGAGAAAAGATTGGGAAATCTGTGCGACTTGGCTTCGCTTCAAATAATGAAGCCGAAAGTATGAGGTCTGCCTTTTGTGCCTTGAGAACAAATTTGACATCGGGGCACGAAAAGCTCCATTATACACGATTCTCGCCTTGTTGCCAATCAATTTGGTGGGTCTTTTGAAGCAAGAGATGTGCGTGATGGCGCTTTATCTTAGTTTGATACATAGTCTTGCTCGACAATTTGATAGCATCTCTATCACTCAAAGACTCGAAATGACTTACGCCATGCGATTCATTAGCTTATCTCTCCGCCCGAAGCCGGGCGGGGTCAAGACACATCACTTTTGTAGTCATCTTTTCGTCAGTCTAAGTTTCAACGTCGTTTAACTTCGTCAGTTTAAGTTTGAACGTTTTTACGCTCGCTTAGTTCATTACTATCATTACGAAAAAATCTGACGAAGTTACCACGTTTAACTTTGTCAGTTTAAGTTTGAACGTTTTTACGCTCGCTTAGTTCATTACTATCATTACAAAAAAAATCTGACGAAGTTACTACATTTAGCTTTGTCAGTCTAAGTTTGAACACTTTTTATGCTCGCTTACTCATTACTATCGCTACGACAAAATCTGACGAAGTTACTACGTTTAACTTCGCTAGTCTAAGTTTGAACGTTTTTACGCTCGCTTAATTCGTTAATATCGCTACGACAAAATCTGACGAAGTTACTACATTTAGCTTTGTCAGTCTAAGTTTGAACACTTTTACGCTCGCTTTACTCATTACTATCGCTACGACAAAATCGACGGTTACTTACGCTTAACCCGGCTAGTCTAAGTTTGAACGCTTTTACCCTCGCTTTTAGTTCGTTAATATCGCTACGACAAAATCGGCCGGTTATCGATTTAACTTTGTCGGGCTAAGTTTGTTTGAACGCTTTTACGCCGCTTTAGTCCATTACTATCGTTCCGACAAAATCGGACGAGGTTACCACGCTTTTAGCTTTCACAAATTTAAGTTTGAACGCTTTTATGCTCGCTTAGTCTAATTTTGCAAAGTTAAGTACGCATTAGGCGTTTTTTTTATATATGGGGCCTCGCTCTATTTCATTTCAACTACATAAATCAACAACATTGTCAGTTTTCCACAGGTATGTTATCTGTCACAAAAACAACATTCAATAGCAAACACATACTTTATTTTTATTTATTTTTCATCAAAAGAAGTTTTAGCTCTATGGTATTACATTCACACAATTACCTAATCCATTATCTCTGTCAATTATCTTACGGTCGCTCGAGTAAATCTTCGTTTTCTTCTTCGAAATCTGCATTCGCTTCGCTTAGCACTTTCGGTTAACTATCTTCCGCATTCATTATTTTTTCTAAGGCATTGTGCCGATCTTTCTACGAAAAATTTTCCGAGCGAAAATTTTCGTTAGCTTCATTAATTTTTCTAAGGCGTCGGTGCGGTCTTTCTCCTCGAAAAATTTCCGAAATTTAAAATTTTCAAAAATTTCATTAATTTTTCTAAGGCACTATGCCGATCTTTCTATGAAAAATTTTCCTAGCGAAAATTTTCGTTAGCTTCATTAATTTTTCTAAGGCACTGTACCGGTCTTTCTCCGAAAAAATTTCCGAGCAAAAATTTTCGTCAGCTTCATTAATTTTTCTAAGGCACTGTGCCGATCTTTCTAATTAAAATTTTCCGAAATTTAAAAATTTTTGTCACGTTATTTATTTTTTTTCTATGGCATTGTGCCGATCTTTCTACGAAAAATTTTCCGAGCGAAAATTTTCATCAGCTTCATTAATTTTTCTAAGGCACTGTGCCGATTTTTCTAATTAAAATTTTTAATTTCCATAGTAAATTATTTTTTTTCTATGGCATTGTGTCGATCTTTCTCTGAAAATTTTTCAAAAATTTTTCGTCATTATTTTTTTCTATGGCATTGTGCCGATCTTTCTACGAAAAATTTTCAGAGCGAAAATTTTCGTCATTAGCATTATTTTTTCTAAGGCATTCTGCCGATCTTTCTACGAAAAAAATTTCGAGTGAAAATTTTCGTCAGCATCGTTATTTTTTCTAAGGCATTGTGCCGATCTTTTTACGAAACATTTTCCGAGCGAAAATTTTCATCAGTTTCATTATTTTTTCTAAGGCATTGTGTGTCGATCTTTCTACTTTCAATAAAAATTTTCGAAAAAAATTTTCGGCCGGTTTCATTATTTTTTCTAAGGCATTGTGCCGATCTTTCTACGAGAAATTTTCCGAACGACAATTTTCATCAACGTTATTATTTTTTCTAAGGCATTAAGTCGAACTTTCTGAGCGAAACTTTCCGAGGCTCGTACAACCGTCGTTTCTCCGTACGGTAAAAATTCGCATTACGTTAACTTTCTAAGTGAAAACTTTATTTAGCTTCTTTATTATTATTATTATTATTATTATTATTATTTTTCTCTCAGCATTGTGATCTTTCCGTTCGAAACTTTTCGTCAATATCTTTTGCTCGTAATTCCGCCGTTTCAACCTACGACAAAAATACAAATATTTTTGTCAATCTTTCAGACTTAATCAGAATTTTACGATAATTGATAAAAAAAAATACTTACATATCTGTTTCCGACACCGCTTTTTCATATTCTCCACACTTTTCTCCATTTTCTTCGTCTTCTTTGACAGGCAAAATTTCTTCTCGAGTATTTTTCGCCCGTATAGTACGGTAGTTCTACCTGAAAAAATAGAAAAGAAAAAACAACGGGTCAGATAGGTCAAAATCCGGGTCAGCTAGCTCACAAATCGGCCATGTTAACAAAGGGCAGGTATGATGCCCCTCCTTTATTAGCGCTGCACCATATCATGTTACTTGTATTACTTTTTCAAATAAGAGGCGCCATCACTCCATCAGTATCGCCTTCCCCATTTTTCTTTTTTCTCATCAGCTCATGTAGGAATTCGTTCCTTGCATACACCAACCACTTTTGTGTCGCCACCACATGTTCCATACAGCAGACATCCTAAGGAAGGAGTTCCACAGTTCAGTGCCCATGCATAACAAAAAAAAAAAAAAAAAAAAAACAAAAAAATAACGCGACAAGAATTCTTACCGCTGATATCCTCATTTAGCGATGGGGGCGAGTTTTCATGGCGCTTTCCAAGCCCAAAGATGGGTCTTCCAACGACAAGGTGATGAAACTACCTATATCAACTAAAGCTCCAACGCCAACAACTCGTACAACATCGTCAGATGTCTAGCGGCTTCCATCGTCAGACACACACATACCTCGATTAAGCAAAGAATGCACACACGAAAGCATATATTGACCATAGATTTCCCGTCAACAAGAAAAACAGAATCCCGCATACACAATCTCCAAAGTGAGTATCGATATAAAAATAAAAATAAAAAATAAAAAAAATAAAAAAAAAATAAAAAAAAAGAAGAAGAAGAAGATGAGAAGAGGGGTTACCTGGGAGTAGAGGAGACAGAAGAAGAGGTTGATTATCAGATATAAGACCGTATGTATAAGTAAACAACAAAAAAGTACTAACCTTTTCTTCGTCTACCCGCAACTTTTTTTCATCCAAAACTAACGATCTTGTTATATAGTCTTTCTCTGTTTATATAGTCTTTCCTTCTTTAACGATCTTGAGCTGGTCCCGTATTTCAGTCCATGTGTAATTCTATTAGCCAAACCGACTTCATGTGCAAGACTTGATGATAAGCATTATCCAATCCGGATTTAATTATGGAGTCCTAGTTCTATGGCATTTTCGCGTTCACATCCTCTCGTTATTTCGGACATATTTCGAATTCCAATTATTTCGTTCACAGTCATTCGCGAATTTTTCTCCACAGTTTTCCACGGTCTAATCCAAGTCTCGCTATTCCACTGGCACGCATTGTCGAATTGTTCGGTACAGTTTTCGCCAATCGAGTTTTTTTGCAATTTTATTTTATCTGTGCATTTTCGGCTATCTTTTATTTTAACTACGTCATTGCGTTCCGTATACGTTACTTTGACATTTTTTCGTTTCCGCTAATTCACGAATTTTTCCCGATTGTCAATTTTTCTTATCATTTACGTTCACACGACACTTTGTTATACACTCCGTTTACTCTTTTATTATTTCACGTTTTCCGTGATATATCTTCTCTTCTTTGCCATGTGAACTTTGTTCGCCTGGCAAAGAAATGGTGTTCGACCCCACCTACGCGGGCAAACGCCCATTAGTAGGGTCTCTATTTTATTCATTTAATCAACAGGGATAAAGCCCAATTCGCAATATCATGGATCAATGTACAGGCCCATTAACTCATGTGTCTAAGGCTGAACCTTAGCCACATGGCTTGCCACTAATGTACATTGATTTATGTCCAGATTCATTTCTCATCAAAGAGATAATTATCAGTTGACAGTTGTATTCTATCACAATTACTCAAGCAACAAGATTACTTGAGCTACAAGGACTCTCTACTCTACCTATATAAATACCACATTATTTTTCATAAGAAACTACGTGGAAACTTGATCCCTAGAGAACAGATCTTGGGTACGTAGGCAGCCATTATTTGGTTCAGTTTTATCTCCCCCAATATCAAATTCCTCTGTCTCTTAGTGTGTTCTTTATCATTGCTCTCGTTGTGTTAAAGCAGTTTACTGCCGAAACACATACCATGTGATATATAAGAACAACTCGCTGAACCGGCAATCAAAGCTTACATTAGTGGGAGATTACCATGGGCCTTTCAACCGAGATGGAGGAATAGCTGTACCAAAATTCAGTCTATTTTGTTCACATCAATTTTCAGAGAGGGCAACTTTTCTGCAGACATCAAAGCCAAAACTGGAGTAACCCTCCAGTTGAATGAATCCCAAATTTATGAGGGCAAACCACCGTGGCTACTACATTGGGAAGCTCTTTTCAAGATTTTCTTTAGATTTTAGTGGTGTAGTGAGGTACAAGTTTCAATGTACCTAGCTCGATCATGGTTAGACTATATGTCCAAACCACACAATTTTGTAATGTTTCCATTTTTAATATAATTTCTACTTACCAAGCAAAAAAAAAGGTGTAAACCTATTAGATTTAGGGTTGATATTAAATTTTTGGGAGTCAATGAATTTGATCTGTTTTGCTTAATTAATCAAATATTTTACCACTATGGTGCTTTAGTTTGATTAAAGACTGTTGATATTAAATTTTGACTCATTGTTTGTAATTTATTTAGTGTCCTAATGACATGTTTGGCCTACTAATTAATATGTAATGATCTAGAGTCCAAGAGTACTATACTTACCATATCATTAGTGGTGAAGTGTTATTATTGTTACCATACATTGTAGAATTATGTTATTATTGTTATTTTCATTGAATATTATGCTTGCATATGGATGGGTACAGAACCAGACACGGATGATAACAGCGTTATAAAAATAATTAAATAGATAAATTTTTACACTTGGCGTTAATGATGGTGTGTTATCATTTGTTACTAATTATTACTAATTTAACAAGAAATATATAGCAAGCCCAGTCATCGGCGGGCAGATTTGCTATTATGTCGAATAACTCAAACAACTGGTGAAAATGTTACCACGTGTTCATTATACAGATGAGCTTATGCATTAAGCACATCAACCAAAATTAAAACCCTGAAAATTAACATGCCAGACATAATAGGTTTTGAAATAGCAGGCCTGGCCACAGGTCGGGCTGCATGGCTAGTAATTAATTTGTTTTATGAACAAACCACTAACAAATCCTAAAATTTAAAAGTATAATCTATCTTTCTTTCATGCACAAATTCAAATTGGAAAAGTCATTGAACTCAAAATTTAACTGTTGACACTTTTTAATTAATTGATTATATTTTGACAACCAGTCATTTTCCCCCCTAATTTACACTTTAATTCATAGGCGAAACATGTTCAGCTCACATTTTGTGAAAACGGAATTATTTATATTTTTAAATTATTTACTTAAATTACATAAATCTGCACCCTTCACAAAACGGGGACTATTTTCATATAATTGATTGTTTTAAATAATAGAACGGGAACCACACCCTGATAAAACCCTTCGACTTCTTTTTGTTGTTTAATAATAGAAGTTTGATTAAAGTTTTGTGAGAATGTCAAATGAGGCAAAGATCATAATGAAGCCACTTGAATAGCAAGACAATCCCAACAAAAAAAATATATGATAAACACCATTTTATATACAAAATTATATTTGTCAAGATTTTCTCACTACATACCATACAACTATGTTTTGAGGTTAGTATGATGCATTTCCATTCAGTTTCTGATTTTCTGTTAATAATTCTTTGATGCTAGTTTGATGCATTTGCATCAGTTTCCGATTTTCCGTTAATTATTCTTTGAGGTTAGTTCGATGCATTTGCATCCAGTTATTTCCAATTTTTCATTAATTATCAAAGGTGGTGTGTAATACCAACTTCTATTGATCCTTCTGTAGCGTCCTTGCAAACATGGCATAAAAAAATATACATGATTCACTATGCGGGATCATCATAGATTATCCAGTTTTCGATTTCTCGTTAATTATTCTTTGAGGTTAGTTCTTTGCAGTTGCATCTAATTTATGATTTTTTGTTAATTATTTTTTGATTAAATTTCCCATTAATTATTCTTTAAGGTTATTTCAATGCATTTGCATCCACCGATTTTCTGTTAAATATTCTTTAAGGTTAGTTCAATGCATTTGTATTTAATATTTTTTGAGGTTAGTTCCATGCATTTGTACCCTGTTTCCTATTTCTTGTTAATATTCTTTGAGATTAGTTCAATTCATTTTGCATCCAGTTTCTGATTTCCCATTGATTATTCTTTAATGTTAGTTCTATTCATTGCATCCCATTTTCTATTTCCCGTTAATTATTCTTTGAGGTTAGTTCAATACATTTGCATCCAGTTTTCGAATTCCCATTAATTATTCTCTGAGGTTAGTTCAATGCATTTGCATCCAATTAATTTTCAATTTTCTGTTGATTATTCTTTGAGGTTAGTTCCATTCATTTACATCACGTTTCCGACTTCCGTTAATTATTCTTTGTAGTTAGTTCAATGCAATTGCATCTAGTTACCAATTTCTCGTTAATTATCTTTTAAGGTTAGTTTAATGCAATTGTATCCAGTTGCCGATTTTCTGTTAATAATTCTTTGAGGTTAGTTCGATGCATCTAGTTTCTGATTTCCCGTTAGTTATTAGTTGAGGTTAATTAGTTCCTTGCAGTTGGATCCAGTTTTCGATTTCCCATTAAGTATTTTTTGACGTTAGTTTAATGCATTTGCATAAAGTTTCTGATTTCTCATTAATTATCCGAGGCGGTGTGTAATACCAACTTCTATTTATCCCTTTGTAGTGTCTTTGCAAACATGGCATTAAAAAAAAAAACTCATGGCTCATGGGATCATCAAAAAATTATCGAGTTTCTGATTTCCTGTTAATTATTCTTTGAGGTTAGTTCCATGCATTTGTACCCAGTTTTTTTATTTCCCTTTAATTGTTCTTTGAGGTTAATTTTCGATTTCCCGTTAATTATTCTTTTTCCAGTTTTTTTTTTTTTTAATTACTCTTTGAGGTTAGATTAATGCATTTGCATCCAGTTTCAGATTTCCCATTAATTATTATTTGACATTAGTTCAATGCAGTTGCATCCAGTTTCCGATTTTCGTTTTTTAAAAGGTTAGTTCAATGGATTTGTATCCAATTTTCTCTTTCCTGTCAATTATTTTGTGAGGTTAGTTTAGTGTATTTGCATCCAGTTTTTGATTTTTCGTTAATTATTCTTTGAGGGTAGTTCTATGTTGTTGCATCTGTTTTCCGTTTTCCCGTTAATTATTTTTTGAGGTTAGTTCCATGCACTTGCACCAAATTTTTTATTTTCTGTTAATTATTATAATTTAATGCAGTTGCATTCAGTGTCCAATTTCCCGTTAATTATTCTTTGAGGTTAGTTCAATGCATTTGCATTCAACATCTGATTTCCTGTTAATTATTATTTGAGATTAGTTCAATGCAGTTGTATCTAGTTTCCCACTTCTCTTTAATTATTCTTTAAGGTTAGTTCCATGCATTTGCATATAGTTTATGATTTCTTGTTAATTATTCTTTGAGGTTAAGCATTTGCATCTAGTTTCTGATTTTTCGTTAATTATTCTTTGAGGTTGACTCTAGTTCCCGATTTCCAGTTAATCATTTTTAGGTTAGTTTAATGCAGTTGTATCCAGTTTCTGATTTTCCATTAATTATTCATTGAGATTAGTTCAATGCATTTGCATCATATTTTCGATTTCTCGTTAATTGTTCTTTAAGGTTAGTTTGATGCATTTGCATATAGTTTCCAATTTCCCTTTAATTCTATATTGATTTTTTTATGTTTCTATGAATGCTTGCAGATACATATTTTGATTAGAAATTGAGAAGGAGATCAAATACATGTACCTTGAGTGAAAGTAGTTTGGAGATTATTATTAGAGAAGGCATACGATTTACAAAACTTGGAGCTAATTGTGAGTGGAGCAGAGTTAGTTATCAAGGTGGTGAAGAACCTCAGGGTGCGTAGATTGTCATGATGCTATGAAGGTGATTTAAAAGCTAACTGAAAGGGAAATAATTGTGAGGGATAACAACAGG
Organism: Coptis chinensis; assembly: GCF_015680905.1. Classification (NCBI taxonomy): domain Eukaryota; kingdom Viridiplantae; phylum Streptophyta; class Magnoliopsida; order Ranunculales; family Ranunculaceae; genus Coptis; species Coptis chinensis. The sequence goes on along the minus strand of NC_141462.1, from coordinate 18,885,170 downwards.
TTTCACAGTTTCAAGGATGGTGTCAGCTCTTGCAAGGATTATTGATGAACCTAACAAATTCTCGCAATAGTTTGAGTATCACAATAGACATGCATGTTTGATAAAATAATTGGTAGTTTTCGATATATTGTAACTTAAACATTCAGTTTCTAAAGATTGAAGTGTATGATTAGGGCGTTCTATTTACTGCATATATACACTTGTACAATTTGGAGCACTTTAGCAAGAAAATTTATGCCAAACTACGCTATAGCCAGGGTATTTAGCTTCATACAAATTAGTTTTCGTAATGAAAACTAATGTTTAATTAAGAATAGCGTAATTAAAGTGCATTAAGTTTGCCCTTAACACTTGGTCGATATGACATAGAATCAAACGTTGTTGGTAATATCTTCGCTCAGATTAAAGAACATGTAGTTCTTATATTGTCTATGTTGGCTAGGGCGCGGTGCCAATCAATGATGCGATTATGCAACTACTATGTTGTGAATGATAACTTGGAAAAAATTATTCAATTGCTGAAATATATTAAAGGGAAGATGTTTATTTGAATGAAAATATATGATTGATAGGCGTCCGATCAGATTTCCTATCACAAATGAAAAGTAAGGAAATCCCACTCATTACATGGCAAAAATCTATTGTTATGGGTCCTTCATAGAACACAACAATACTGCTATGAAGTCAACTGCATCCTCTATTGCATTATTGAAAACAACTAGCATATATGCAGGGCCGGCTCTGAGATTGTGGGGGCCCAAGGCAAATTCTTAAAAAGGGACTAAATAACCTATTGTTTATGCTACAAAAATATTTTAAATGCCTAATAAGCATCCAAAATTATTTAGTGTAGTTGGTTGCTATTCTAATTTCTCTATATGTGAGTATTTTTGTATCCAGATCATTAGATATATAGTAGATAAACCCCAGACCCAAGCACTGAATGGGGGCCTTATTATTGGGCTTTGACTCGGGGGCCCTAGGCGGCCGCCTAGTTGGCCTTGCCCCAGAGCCGGCCCTGCATATATGAAATCTTTTACTTCTAACAACAACAGCTAACCTTCACAAAATTTCCTACACTAGTTGGAGTAGCTTGGAATCTATGTCCCTCACAATCTCTTGGGGATTTGAAGTCAGAGCTATCCTACTCAACCTTGCTATATATTGTAGAAAATGAGCTCCAATCAATGACCTTACTGTCAATAAGCTTCATCAGTTTCTAAGAAAAAAATGAGATTAAAATTATAATTGATAAGTACAATGCCATGCAGACACAACTAGCTAATACCAATCCTTGTTACTGCAATTGAATATTTATAGCCTAAGAAAACTATACTCAATATTTGCTAGAAAATGGAATTAAGAGAACACATGTCACACCCCAAATTTCCAAAAAATTTAAGATAGGGAATTTTCCATAATATAAATATCTCAATCGTCACCCTGTTCAATCATCTGAAAACTCAGGATGAAACGAAACCCTAATAACCTATTTTTCCAAAATTAACTCACAGTATAAAAACCACTTACATTCCACTTATTAAATACACATATGATGACTTATTTAAATATGAGTTTTATACACTTTACCTTTAAGCCAGCACGTCATCTTAGGGTAGGATATTTACGTCCCTGCATACAAGATTAACGGATCCTACCCCTCTGCAAAAACAGAGTTAGACATCAATATAAAAGGATTTAGCTCAACCAGTCAAATTTCCATTCATAATCAAAACCTCATTTAAGACATTGAAGTCTAATTGATACCACATAGTTATCATTAAACTAATATATAATATGTAATATGGTAGCTGCACTTTTGCTCAAAGCTGCCTATGTATCCAAATCTTTCAAGATTGGAATCAAGTCTTCATAGTTCTTAATCTTATTTGTCTCGCATAAATATCATATATCCCTCTTGTAAACTTACATGTACTTGTGAGTCAAAACCATCTATGAACTTTTAATGCTCATAAAACCAAGCCTCTTATGGGCATAAAACTCAGGTCATTCATGACACATTCAATGAATACTTTAGGTTATTCCTGCCACATTCAAGGAATACCTAACATATCACTAACGGGTCATTCATGGCACATTCAATGAATGCCCTGTGTCATTCCCGCCACATTCAAGGAATACCCATCCCTACATTCCCGTACACTCAAGGCATACAACTAACCTGCAAGGCGAATACCTTAGTTCCTCTCTAGGGCAGTCCAAACAATCGGGTCATTCAAGGCACAGTCAATGAATACCCCTTTATAACGTTAACGGGCCATTTATGGCACATTCAATAAATGCCCACCTAGCATATGACATCATCAGTCATAAAATCTCATTTCCAAAACTTGAGGCGTGGAGAGTTCTAAAAGGGTGCGGTAAATTTGTTTACGTATTATTGAATTTTATTGCATATATTATTTTAGAGAACGGAGGAGTATCTTGTTTCGTTTATTATTGTTTACGCGTTATTAATTATATTGATGTTTAATTGTCATAGCGTCGTATATCATAAAAGACTGAAATATCACATAGTAGTTAATACACTTATATATATATATATATATATATATATATATATAGTCTTATCCTAAAACCAAGCATGTTAATAGCCCTAGACCTATACTAATAGACCAAATCATAATTCGAGTTAAAAGTCAAACTTGGTCAACTAGTCAAAGTCAACTCGGGTCAACAACAGTCAACCAGTCCTAAACTCATCCAACCAAAAATCCAAAGACTAGTGCCCAAATGTCTATAGCCTTTCCCAAGCCCAACTAAACTTAAGCCCATAAGTGAAATTTAAAAAGAATAAAACACTCAAGCCCACATAACTGATTTCGGCCCAAGCCCACAAAAAAAGAAATGAATAGATCGCTACCTTCTTCTTTTTCTTCCTCACCTCTCGCCACCTCCACCGATTAGCCACCACAAACCACTAACCCTCCTCCACTCTAACCCCATCGGTTTCACTCTCCACAAAAAACCATATCTTTTGACACTACTAAAACCCAATTCCATCACTCATCAGAAGTCACGTTTCGAAGCCATTAACGCTCCTGTCAAAGCTTCACAACATTCAAACCACACCGAAACCACTCGGTTTCAATCCCCAACCAAAATCCCAACACTATTGTATAATCAAACTTGATTTTCCCCAAATCTCAAATCGCGAGTTAACGCCATTACTGCTCTTTCAGAGCTTCAACAATACCTAACAACAACCAACATCTACTAATACAACATACTCATCATCATCCCAGCATAACAAATAAGAAAAATTAAGAATTTGGAATAGATGCAGTACTTCAAAAAATTTATAAAAGCCGGCCACCATTGGCTGACTACTGCAGAGAGCATGCGATGAATCCTATTTATGCCTACTCAAAGTTAGGCTTAAGTTCGCATGAATGGCCATTACATCTTTTTTTTTTTTTTTTTTCAAATCAACATTTTTATCACAACGTTCCAATATATCAAATAAGAAAAATCACTAACAGATATGATCAGTAAAAATTTAAAAGAACATGTTCAGACTACTCACTATTTGTAAACCGAACAACTAGATTTCCGAAAGGGAAAAAAACCCCGAAAGACCGAAGTCGACTGTCGCGCGAAGAAGACAGTCTTCCTCGTTCGAATCCTTTTCTTTTTACTCTTACATAGCAACCCCTCTCTGATGTTACTCTCCTTTCCCTTTCTTATTTATTTTTTTCTTTTCTTTTCTGGGTAAAAATCTCTAAGTGTGAACTCCTTTTTGTTTTTAAAACCCCCCACCGAAAAATAAGGATGAAAGTTATCTATTTACCTACGGGGCTTTTATCCTTAACTAATAGTTATCATATATTTTTGGTTTTATCTATTATTATTATTATTATTATTATTATTATTATTATTATTATTATTATTATTATTATGGTACTAGGAAAAAAAAAAAAAGGATGTTATAATATACACACCTTAAAAGGATCTCGTCCTGAGATTCTAAGAAAGAATGTAGATTAACCAAACAAACAATACGTCAAACAATAAATCTTTATAGAGTATAAAGTTAACAGATTATATCCTAACAACTAAACTTTAAGTAATAATGTAGAACATGTCAGTAGGGAGATTAAATTAAACATATCATTTACAGCTTACACCCAATGCATGGTCATAGTAAACAAATATCATAAATGAGACATACGTGTATACGCAAGTATACACACCTTAAAAGGAATACACATATATAATATCATATAAATAGGCATACTAACATGTAAATCACATACATTGAAAGTGTGTCCATATACGTATAGAACCCAAGAAATACGTGTATACGCTAGCATACACAACTCAAAAGAATAAATGTAATTAGTTTCTTCAATTGTCAACACTTAAGTAAACTCATTATTTCTCAATTTAGCAAAACTCATATTCTTCGAGTTAAATTGTACTAAGAAGGCCAGGTAGTTCCTCTCACACCGAGGCAGTTAGTTCCACTCTTAGTATTTCCCAACTAATCCAAGGCGTTTAATAATAAATATACATATAATAATTTCCTTTTCAACGATCTTCCCTGTCAAAACTATTCGTTTAAAAACTCATATGTTTCATCCACCATCTTGGTGTTTACAAATATATCAACATTTCTCTCAGTGTCTCACGAACACCACATGTTCGAAAATAAAAAATTTCCATTACATAGGCTGATTCATATCATTAATGACCTATAATATGTCCACTATCACATAGGATCAAACATGTACAATGTGATGCATGCACATTGGCTCACACACCAACGATGTGCAAGTATACACTGGTTCACACACCAACGATGCATACAAGTTCTCTACCATCACATAGGATCAAACACCAACGATGTGTGGTATGCACACTGAATCACACTCTAACAATGTACATGTATACATTGGATAAAACTCCAACGATGCATACAGAGAGATGCTATGTATAGTGGATCACACACCAACGATATACATAACTTGGACAATATCAACAATTCCAAATCCAACCTTTACCAAAGGGTTTCTTTATTCCTTGGGTAATTCCAAATTACTCAAATATGAAATTTTAAAATAACAATTTCTTCTTTAGCCAATACTTACTTAAAATAGAAAACTCCGTTAGGAAAACAACACTATAACATGCTGAACAATTTCGATTATAAATTTCATAAGAGACTAACCGTTAAAACAACAAACATTTTATTTTCATATTCATACGATCAATTCTTACATGCTAAGTAGTAAGTACCAATAGAGAAACTAGTAAATAACAAAATCAAACCTACCTAACATTAATCAGTGCAGTTCTTAACATATATAGTGTCCCAACTATCCACATTTATAATATTTGCCTACTAGTTCATTTGGTTTAGAACATCTTCGAATAGTATGCCCAACTTCCCCGCAGTTCAAACAATTACCATCAAATTTCTTTAGAGAAGTACTAGCGTCCTTATTCGCATGCTTACTTGTTTGCCTATTATGTGGGTGATGCCAACTTTTTCTCTGCCCTTGACGTGGTTGACTAGAAATAAGGTGTAAGCTGACTTGTTTTAGGGCATTCTCTTTAAACTTCTCATCTTTGGGTTCATTATCCAATTGTTTATATTTTAATGCCAAATCTAACACGCGATCGAAAGTTTCTGAATCAAAGGGTATTGAATAACTCGATAGATATGGCTCTAGTCCACGAATGAACTTCTGGTTCTTCTTTACTTGGGTATCCACTAGATAAGGAGCATACCTCGATAGTTCATTGAACCTAGTTACGTACTCCGTAACAGTTTTCCCTCCTTGGATCAGATTAAAGAATTTCTCAGTTAATTGCTCCTTAACAACATTAGGAACAAACCTTCCCTCAAATCTTACCTGGAAATCCTCCCAAGTCATAGTTCCTACATCCACATTATCCTTGATAGACCTCCACCAAAATAAAGCTGACCCCTCCAACTGGTGAGCATCCAACTCCTACTTCTGTACCTCAGTGAGTTGCATCTTAGCAAACACGAACTCACACATAGTAACCCATTTTTCAGCATCAATGACCCCTTTCTCTCCCTTGAACTTCTGGCCTCCTAAAGTTACAAAATCCTTGTTTCTCCTAGCAAAAGGATCCCCTAGATTAGCATGTTGACCCCTCTGAATAGTTTGCACCAATTGAGTTAATATTGCTCCCAAATCAACAGATATGGTATTACTTCCAGTACCAGTAATGTCATTCTCATCTCCAGCCATCACCTTAAAACAAAACAGACTTCTATTAGTACTCCAATCATCTTAAACTCAAACACACCCAATCACCACATTCCGAGGATCACCTAGACCTTCCAAATCTAGGCTAACCAAAGCTCTGATACCAAATTGTCACACCCCAAATTTCCAGAAAATCTAAAATAGGAAATTTTCCAAAATATAAATATCTCAATCGTCACCCTATTCAATCATCTGAAAACTCAAGATGAAACGAAACCCTAATAACCTATTTTTCCAAAATTAACTCACAGTATAAAAACCACTTACATTCCACTTATTAAATACACATATGATGACTTATTTAAATATGAGTTTTATACACTTTACCTTTAAGCCAGCACATCGTCTTAGGGTAGGATATTTACGTCCCTGCATACAAGATTAACGGATCCTACCCCTCTGCAAACCCCTATGCAAATACAGAGTTAGACATCACAATAAAATGATTTAGCTCAACCAGTCAAATTTCTATTCATAATCAAAACCTCATTTAAGACATTGAAGTCTAATTGATACCACATAGTTATCACTAAACTAATATATAATATGTAATATAGTGGTTTGCTTTTTTTTGCTCAAAGTCTGCCTCGTTATCCAAATCTTTCAAGATTGAAATCAAGTCTTCGTAGTTCTTAATTTTATTTGTCTCGCATAAATATCATATATCCCTCTTGTAAACTCGTACTTGTGAGTAACAGCCATCTATGGACTTTTAATGCTAATAAAACCAAGCCTCTTATGGGCATAAAACTCAACTCATTCATGGCACATTCAATGAATACCTTAGGTTATTCCTACCACATTCAAGGAATACCTAACATATCACTAACGGGCCATTCATGGCACATTCAATGAATGCCCTAGGTCATTCCCGCCACATTCAAAGAATACCCATCCCAACATTCCCGTACACTCAAGGAATACAACTAACACGCAAGGCAAATACCTTAGTTCCTCTCTAGCGTAGTCTAAACAATCTGGTCATTCATGACACATTCAATGAATACCCGGGTCATTCATGGCACAGTCAATGAATACCCCTTTATAACGCTAACGGACCATTTATGGCACATTCAATAAATGCCCACCTAGCATATGACATCATCAGTCATAAAATCTCATTTCCAAAACTTGAGGTGTGGAGAGTTCTAAAAGGGTGCGGTAAATTTGTTTACGCATTATTGAATTTTATTGCATATATTATTTCAGAGAACGGAGGAGTATCTTGTTTCGTGTATTATTGTTTATGTATTATTAATTATATTGATGTCTAATTGTCATAGCATCGTATATCATAAAAGACTAAAATATCACATAGTAGTTAATACACGTACACGTATATATATATATAAAGTCTCTTATCCTAAAGCCAAGTACGCTAATAGCCCTAGACCTATACTAATAAACCAAATCATAATTTGAGTTAAAAGTCAAACTTGGTCAACTATTCAAAATCAACTCGGGTCAACTAGTCAAAGTCAACTCGGGTCAACAACAGTCAACCAGTCCTAAACTCGTCCAACCAAAAATCCAAAGACTAGTGCCCAAATGTCTATAGCCTTTCCCAAGCCCAACTAAACTTAAGCCCATAAGTGAAATCTAAAAAGAATAAAACACTCAAGCCCACATAACTGATTTCGGCCCAAGCCCACAAAAAAAAATGAATAGATGGCTACCTTCTTCTTCTTCTTCCTCACCTCTCGCCACCTCCACCGATTAGCCACCACAAACCACTAACCTTCCTCCACTCTAACCCCATCGGTTTCACTCTCCACAAAAAACCATATCTTTTGACACTACTAAAACCCAATTCCATCACTCGTCAGAAGTCACGTTTCGAAGCCATTAATGCTCCTGTCAAAGCTTCACAACATTCAAACAACAATCAAACCACACCGAAACCACTCGGTTTCAATCCCCAACCAAAATCCCAACACTATTGTATAATCAAACTTGATTTTCCCCAAATCTCAAATCGCGAGTTAACGCCATTACTGCTCTTTTAGAGCTTCAACAATACCCAACAACAACCAACATCTACTAATACAACATACTCATCATCATCCCAGCATAACAAATAAGAAAAATTAAGAATTTGGAATAGATGCAATACTTCAAAAAATTTATAAAAGCCGGCCACCATTGACTGACTACAGAGAGCATGCGATGAATCCTATTTATGCCTACTCAAAGTTAGGCTTGAGTTTGCATGAATGGCCATTACATTTTTTTTTTTTTATCAAATCAACATTTTTATCACAACGTTCCAATATATCAAATAAGAAAAATCACTAACAGATATGATCAGTAAAAATTTAAAAGAACATGTTCAGACTACTCACTATTTGTAAACCGAACAACTAAATTTCCGAAAGCGAAAAAAACCCCGAAAGACCGAAGTCGACGATCGCGCGAAGAAGACGGTCTTCCTCGTTCGAATCCTTTTCTTTTTACTCTTGCACAACAACCCCTCTCTGATGTTACTCTCCTTTCCCTTTCTTATTTTTTTTTTTTTTTTCTTTTCTGGGTAAAAATCTCTACGTGTGAACTCCTTTTTGTTTTTAAAACCCCCCACCGAAAAACAAGGATGAAAGTTATCGATCTATTTACCTACGGGGCTTTTATCCTTAACTAATAGTTATCATATATTTTTGGTTTTATCTATCTATCTATCTATCTATTATTATTATTATTATTATTATTATTATTATTATGGTACTAGGAAAAAAAAACGGGATGTTATAATACATTTACTTTTTTATTCCATCAATAGTTTCTTAAGAAAATAATAGCAGCATGGATATCATTTTGAACATTTCCACCTGCATCTGTATACTTCAAACTGCAATTGTATTTCCACTTGCGGTTTTTCTCAGTTTCAGATTTCATGTCAATCCTCAGCTTTTCCACCTACAAGTAAAATTGATTTTGTACTCAAGTGAGTGGAGTTCATGGAGATTAGAGCTGGTGTCACACTTTGAGTAATTAGAATGACTAATGAGCATGCATTAGTACAAGGCTTCAATTAGAAAGATTAAGAAGCATAAAAGAAAATTTTGAATTTAACCTATACACTTACTGTAATACCTAAGCACGACTTTTCTAGCATCTAGACTGGATTGAAATACCATCATTATTGTGAGATTTCGGAGATATTTCTATAAATTTTTTTGAAAAAGTTGTTTGTCTAAATCGTTGAGAAAGAAAAGAATACCGTGAAAACAACAATAGATGATATGTGGCACAACCTTGGTCAAAAGACCACACATAGACACAACATTGTAATATGGACGGACTTAATATAAAAAGTAAGTGTGAATCACATTTAGTATCCTGAGAATTTTAATGGAACTTAGCAGTTGACCCAATAGAATTAGAGAAGACGCAATATTCGGTCAAAATCTAGCTACTCCTACCAAGCTACAATTTGATCAATAAGCTATAAATAATTAAGAATAAGAAAAATATGATGATGAGTGGCTCTAGCTACTCTGTCCATGCATGTTTAAGCTTATTCATGTATTTCAGTTTGATACGATAGATTGACTAAGTTTAATTTAAGATAGCATATAAGTTCCACGATAACATACCAAGATGCCTGAAATGGAAACTATTGATGCACGCGCCAGCAACGAAATAAAAGTAGATAACTCAATCTCCAGAAGCAAGGGTCGAGCTGGCTTTTAACCTGTGAGGAGGTACAATGAGATATAAAGACTAAGAAAAATGCCCTAGAATTATAATGGAGATATCAAAGGATTACTATGTTTAACCTCCTGAACTTTTGAGAATTTAAATTTTCCTAAGAGAGTTTGAACAGACAGAGACTTTATTGATGCTTGGTTGCAAAATCTTCAAAATGGTTGCTCCTGTGTATCGGCTAAAATGGTCAAAGAGATCAATAAACATCAGATAACATCAAAATGACAGTAGATAAGTTAAGCTATTAGGAAGTTGATATCTTTGTCTAGATACAACCTTGGTCTAGAATAGTTTTTTTTTTCTTACATGGATCCGTGAATGTCTTGGTTAGTTTCGAAAAGCTACATATCAAACAAATTGGAAATCCATTCCAAGAGCAATCATTTATAGACCTTTACTTGTTTCTTTCTATTAATTAAGGCTTAATTTATTATGCTCTCTGAGGGAGTTATACTGATAGGTGGAAATCAGACATACATAGATATGTACTTGAATTAGTGTATCACTCTAAGCGGGTAAACCCCATGTAATTTGGCTCCTTTGGATATACGTGAGTGCTTTTTCTTATGTCTAAATATTAATTTCTTAGAATATGTCGTCATAGCTTCTAAAGCTATGTCTTTCCATTCCGATATAAAGCCAAACTCTACATTCATCAAATAACAAAAATGAAAAAAAGTTTGTTCAGGGAATGATCTACATTGCTTAATAAGGTTAATTACTTAATTATTTATGCAAGCAAATCAATTGAATAGTTGGACGGGATACATGTTTATAGCTTCACCTAACGTCTCGACTGTGTAATTAAATATTTGTTCTTATTAAAGCAACAACTGTCAAATGTCAAGTTGAATCTAAATCAAAGTGCAAAATATCTTCTAAAGTGTTTACCACTAAAATCATATAAACTTAACCCAATAGGTCAAATCCTAAGGGAAAAAAAAATTGAATTAAGAAATCAATAAATTAACATAACCATACTTTATAGACTAATAATGATTGTATGGTTACCTTTTATTGAACAAATCATCTTTTTGTCCAAAAGAACAAAGGCTCTGTTCCAAGTTTCTCTTCTTCCTTATTAACAGGATAAACAACAAAGTGACTACTCTAAAAAGTTTAAAGAGAGAACAACTACACTAAAAGGTTACCTAAACAATGCTTTTAGACTCAAAATCTTATCAAGAATGTAGCGCCTGATTGTTTCACAAAATCATTATATTTTCTCTTCGTGATCAACATATAGCATCGAAGGTAACCCTGAAGGCATTATAAACTGTATGTTCGCACGTCAGATATATCCACTGTTTTCTTAAATCTTGATAAACAAAAGTTTGAATTTTCTACTAATAATATCTCAGAATTACCTGTACGTGACAATTTTTGATCAAGTATTGCACCACTTGATATCTTGTCCACAACTTTTGAGGATACTAAGATCAGTATAATATAATATATATATATATATATATATATTACCTTTGAGATTCTCATCCGTTGAATAGAAAAAATATTCTCCTTCACTGATATCTGCAACACAGATCGATCTATTTATCATTCATCTTTGGAATAAGAGTAGAAAAAAGGGAAGAAAAAAATGCATTGTTATCTGTTTAAAAGAGAATAAACATGGCCAGATTTCGGACAATGATAGATCTCAACTTGAGATTTTACTGTTAACTCTTGGTAGCCTAATGTACTAAGAGAGCATAAATTAGTGATCTGGTGATAGGGAGCACCTCCACGAGTAGAAATAAGCTCCCATTATGTCCTCTCAGATTAATTGTAGATAGTAGGTCTCTTGATTGCAAGATATGCACGCAAAAATCTAAGCATGAAGAACACTGCCTTCTAATGGTATTCGTCAATGATTCCTTTAGCAGAAGCAACATATTGTTTTAGCAAATATATTCAGTTGAGGCTAGGGCAGGGATCGGGTGGGGTTCGGGTCGGATATGGCTATATCCGAATCCGAATCCGAATAGTTTTATAATATCCGAACCCGAATCCGAACCCGATTATATTCGAAATTTAATATCCGAACCCGACCCGAACCTGATTATATCCGACTAACCCGAACGGATAACACTAAAAATTCAAAAAAAGCCCAAAAAATATATCCGAATCCGAATTCAAATCCGACAGACCCGACCCCGACCCCGAACCCGACCCGAATAAATAAACAGATACAAAAATCGACCGAACCCAAACTATTCAGGTTCGGGTTCGGGTCAAACCCGACCCGATTCCCTGCCCTAGTTGAGGCTATGGTTTTTTAAATTACTATAATTTGTAGTGTTCATCAATAAAATGACGAAAAAGTGGTTGTCTCGATAGATTATCAAGAAATAAGCAAACTCTATCTTACCTATTTTATAACAATTTAGCAATGTTTCTTAGCTTAAGGAAACAAAAAACTTTAACATAACAATAAGAGAAATGTGTAATTATAAAGGACCAAGTTAATATGTAACTTAAGACTTAAAGGATCACCTCAAGGAAAGCTAGGTTCCTTTCCATTGCTTTGAAATGTACCAATATAAATGATCGATCAAGAACGACTTAGTATCGACTACCTGAAAACCACATTATGACATAAAATCATGAGAAAAAAAATATAAAATTTATTCCACTCATAAAAAAAAATGAAAACAAAGGATAAAATAGGATTATAAGATTATGAATATATCATTACTTTTGTATGCAGCCCGAAAAAAAATTAAGTTTCTCAAGAAAAGTTGAAATATTAAAAGGCACAATCACCAAGCAAGCACACTCCATTGAAAACAGGTAATTCGAATAGAAAATAACAAAGCAAGAAGAAGATTGTATGAATGGAAACTAATTTCTTAGCGCAGCTAGCTAGGTAATCAAAGTGAACCAAATACATCAAATGAGAGCAATATATATATGAAATTGGGCGTAGTTAAGAAAAAAGAACCCAGCCACATAACCGATATAACGACTCAACCAACTCATTCAATGAATGACTCAAACAATTATATGAATGTGCACTACCGGAAAAAAAAACGAACTACATACTAAGGTGTATTAGGATTGAAGTAGGAAAACATTAGAAAAACCGCATCACCATTGTTTTAGTGATAATGATAGATAATATTCGCATCTAAAATTCATTTATTTGGATAAAGACATAATCTTGGTCTCAAACAAAAGGGAAAGGCTACAACACAATAAATCAGTAACCTACCGTTAACAAAAGAAGTTTGGAATTGCATTTTAAAACCTTATCAGTTGCAACAGATCAACTGCAAAAGAAAGGATCAAAGGTAAAACAATATAATATAGATTGGTTATGTAAATATCTAAGGCCTAATCACAATACAATAAGCTACCAGTACCAAAAGAAGTTTTGAACCCATTCAAAATAATTGCTATACGCTCTCATAAGATGGAAAAAAGAAAATCAGAAGCTTCTAGCTAGGATGTATTTCTAAAAAAATCAAAAGGCTTTCTCGAGCAACCAAAATCTCCCAAGATAGAAAATAATAGCAAAAGCTTCTAGGGATATTGTTTACATTAGACTTTGACAATCACTCGGGAAAGAAGTCATGGAATCAATTCAAGTTGATCATACATGTTGACTTCTTAATGTGTATAGTGAGAGATTCAATGTAATCTAGTGCATTAGTCCAAATTTATTTATTTCATAACCTATACAAACAACTTAGCAGCTTAACATGTTCCTAATATTACCATACCCTAGCTCAACTTATCAAGTTCTAGAGATTGAGAAAATGTATCAATAACCTATATATGCACCACCAATTCTTATAAATGTATCCATGTCTTTTGATTATTGTACTCTATCACAGGAATAGATGTACTCAAGCTTCACATTATACTAATAGAAAACACAGTGACTACCTTTTATTTGTCTAGCTCTAATTTATTAAACTATAGTTTCAATCCTTCAAGCTTTCTAGCTTTCGAAACTGTATAAATATAATGTAGCACCCATGTAGAGAGTATAGAAAAACATATTGACTCGCACGAAAAGTAAAACACGGCCACTGGACATTATATAATATCTAAAAATAAAAAATTGTACCTTCAAGTCATCGCTCAATTCGTAAACTAATCAAATAATTTCAATAGATAATAACCAAAAAAAAAAAAAAAAACTTACCTGAGGTTTCCAAACCTAGAACACTAACTGAATACGACCGTTGGCAAAAAAATAGCTTCATTGCCAAGATTGATAAATCCCATAATAATAACTTATGGTGACATTCCCTAACATTATTGCAAGTTCAGTTGTTGACAATCATGTTTGTGGAGGAGGTATCATAAGTATAAGGCTTCATATATAAACAACAGCAGATTCAATTGAAAAACATGGATGATAAACCAAAACCTCATGGATGACTTCATTCCTTGCGAAATTCATGAAGAAGACCCTCGCTTGAATCAAAACCCTAACATCTTAAACCTAAATCTCGTTTTTCAATTGGGAACTTGCAAAATACCAAAACTTCTAAATATTTGTGTGATTGATTGTCCCTAATATTTGTGTCGATAGTTTGCTTATCGACAGAGAAGATAAGTGTTGAGACGATAGAGTAGATTAGGTAGTGTTGCAGTTGCGGGTTTTTTGTTTCCAAAATAAGCAAACCACATTTTGGAAGTATGGCCTACTTCTTAAGACCCCTCTCCCCACCTTCCTTACAGTTGTACAATAGTCAAGGCAATGCATTCCAAATTTGTTTATTTCTTTTAATAAGTAAGTGTAAAATTTACACATTTGAACATTTGCTTTCTTATCTTAACCCACTGGTGAAGACACTCCTCTCTCCCAATAAAACAGGTATCGTTTCTCGTCATAAAACAGGTAACAGACAAACAGGTGAAATAAGAATATTGAATGAATAAAAAATGACAATCACCTGAGTCTCAAGCTTATAATGATTAGGCATTTGGCTATCCTCCCAATCCTTTCTCTGTGGTCAAGAAGTTAAACCCCAACCTGGACGATCAAAAGTAGCAACTGAGCACCTAAATTGTCGTGCCAACACTCCCATCACATGCCTCCAAGAGAACACTCCACCTCCAAATCCATGGACCAAAACAATATCGAAATTTCTAGTTCCATTTACATCTCCAATCAAACTTTTTGAATTCATCATATCGATTTTATTATCTCCACCATCTTGACTCAAAACCGGGATCTCATTAGAAATATAGACAGGGGATATTACTGCAGTTGAATTCAAGGGAATCCTAAGTTGATGAAATAATACTGAATATCAAAAGAAACTAAATACTATGGATTTTAGATGAGTACCAAATTAACAATGAAATCATGAAAAAGAATAAATCAATGATTCAATAAATTGAGAAAAACTAAATAAACTAATAATATACAGTGATGAGAGAGAGAGAGAGGGGAGAGGAGAATTATTACTAAAAAAGAAAAAAAAAATACAATTTTGGCGATTAATAAAGAAAACTCATTAGTATCAAAATACATATACTAAGATTTAAAATCATTCAAATCCAAAATGGGGTAAAGGAATTACATATTTATCAAGCTTGTATCGTCAGTAGTTGATTAAGAGTTTTTGAAGAAGAAAATGGCAGATTGAACCACGTTCGGCTTTCTTCAAACATTCATGTCCATGCTCCTCCACTACTTCGATACAATATTCTCTCTCTTTTTTCCTTTTTTTTTTCGGTGAAGAAAGGACTGTTATGGGTTTCACGGTGAGAAGAGTTTGCTTAGGGTATCACGAATCATAATGTATAATTAGTTTCTGTTTTGATATTTGAGAAGGTCAAAATAAATACATAATAAACAAAGGAGAAAATAATAAATGGAGAGAGGTCTAACTAATATATGGAATTAGCATTTTTTTAAAAGCCACTAATATTGCTTGGTTTGGAAAATAGAGTCATATGGTGAGTAGAGAGAATATGTGCAAACTTTTATATAGATAGATAGATTTAACTGGTATACCAAAAATGGCCAACTCAAACGTTGGTGAAATGATGGTACCCACTAAAATATCTTTATCAGACTCGTAAAGTTCTCGATATACATATCCGATATTATGACCATATATCGCAATATTTTTCTTCTGCCTTAATTAATGGAATAATTTCCAAATGATTTGTACTTTTTGAGTGATCAACTTTGAATAATATAATTTAGCACAAGTGACAAATTTATTGGAGTTGGTGCAAATTTCTTTCTTGAATATATGGATGCCTTTAAAAGGAGGCTGCAGTTGAGATCGAATTTGTGACATGCACCAAAAGTTTGTCCACGGGACATCATATTCTAATGGGCCACGTGGGCAAAGCAAGCTAGCCGACCTACAACTCAGAATACTACATCAGTTTTCATTTTCTTTTTTATTTTCTCAATAATGAAACAAAATAAATAAATAAATAAATAAATATAGATTTTAACATCTTTCTCCTCGAACAACCTAAAAAGGAAAGTTCAAATTGAAGTCGCTATCATCTTTAAATTTGCTGACGACAACAACTAAAATTAGATCATTTAGACAATTTAGAGAAATACCAATAAATCCACTTTTTTTTTTGTAAGAACTTGGTTTTGATATGAATTGGTACAATATTTCATGGAACTGAGATGATGGGTGAGGTTTCTAAAACTTGGGTTGCGTTTCCAAAGAAGATTTGACCTTGCCAGATTTGGATTAAACATCGTGTCTCACGGGATGCTCTGACTAGAGGTGCGTCGGAGAAGATGAACAGTCTGTCCGCTTTTGTTTTTTGTTGTTTCTTTTCCTTTCCTGTTTATTCATTTTGTTGAAATGAAAAAACAAATAGAAAAACTGATGTTCTGGTCCTAGTTTTATGTCCACTAATCTTACTTTGCCCAGTTGGACCAATTAGACTATGCTGTCCCGTGGACATACTTTTGGTGTATGTCCACAAATTCAATCTTGCTGCAGTTTTGGTGGCAAAGCTATTGCGCTGCAAATATCAAGTAAGGTGCAAACGCAACTGAATTTGGATTTTGTCTTTTGGGTTGCATGAATTTGTAACAACCTTGGTGCGCTAGTATTCATGTTTTCGCTTTATTGATCCCTGATAGACTGATAGGGCATCTAAGAAGCTGGAGTTTTTGGCTTTTCGTCAACCAGGGGCTTCCATATTGGCACATTTGCCTTTGCTTGAGAATTCTTATGGTCCATTAACAAACTTGGACTGAGTTTAGCTTAAAGAAAGGCACAGAGTTAACTGACACCTACAAATCCTACAATGCTTGCTCAAACTAGCGCCGAATATGCATAGAACAAAGTATCGATATCACGAGACTTTTGATCCTCAATATATTGAAATTTGTCATTGTGCTTCGGCATTTTGTTCAGAAGGAAATGTTTCGGCATTCTCAGATAAATTTTGACAATGAGGGAAAAACATTTGCGGATATTTTTTATGCATGTTCTTCCACGTTTCAAACAATTAAAATTTGAAAGACGGATTTGTGTCCTGTTACACCTTCTGCTAGTACTCTAGAAGGACCGACTGTGGACTCATATGTCTGACTTACACAGCTGTCTCTGATTCATTTATCAGTAAGCTCATTCTGAAGATCCATATATTTAACTGTGTATCACTGCTCATACGCCATGGTGTACTACTTATTTGCACAATATATTGCCTTCATCACGCTCAAAATGTGCATGATATGGTAAACAATTAACTTCCCAATTCCATTCGCGAAACTCATACGTTCAAGTTGATTCAACACATCCGAATCGACAATTTCAATTCAAAGTCCATCCTCTTCCTTTCTGTATTTGTCAGCCTTAAATTCCAGTCAAGGTCTAGGCCCCCCAAGAAAGGAGCTTGTGTTATTGTGTCTCCTTCAAATTTGAAAACAATCTCTTCAATGTGACATCTTATTTAGCTTAATCATTAAGTTTGTGTAGCCCAAGAGGGAAACACTGAATTGCGTGTCTCACATTTTTAGGCAAAGCCTTTCTTAATATCCACTGATTATTCGTCAATTTGTTGATAATGTGACAATGATTTAAATACATCCGTAAGCGCATTCATTCTGAGTCATAGACAGGCTTTTTGGAAGCAGCAGACACGACTTTTGTGAGTTAGATGCCTAAATATCAAACTAGTATACCTGATTGAAAAAAAAAAGAATACCTGATTGAACACAAAAATTTCTAAGAGAACCAAAAACTCATGTGTTCAACGTGCCTACAACGATGTGTCCACGTTCATTTCAATATTTCAGTCCAGAATCCGGCAAAGTGGTATCCGGATATCACCGAAATCGCCCGGCACTACCGTGCTAGTCCATTTACAATTAGAGGTTTATTTTTCTTGATGAAACCAACTTTTTATAGAACAACATTGAATGTAATCCTCATTCGATAGGCTGTATGAGCAGCCATATTAATTTTACAAATAAAGTCTAATGCAATCTTCTGCCAGTGAGCAAAAATGTTATGCTCGTTTCCGGAATCACCATATCTCAAATCCCTGCTACTATTAAGCGACATGACTCTCGAATGGAGATTTACTAAATAGATAATTCGAAATAAATTTGCTCGATCGGATATTTTCTGAACTTATAGACTGTCTATGATTCATTGATAGAAAAACGCGCAATCCCCGGACACAGTTTTCTTTTCTTTTCTTTTGTTGCAGTTGTTGTTACCTGCTTTGTTTCCTTTTGTTGTCACTTGTCAGACATTACAATCTATGCGCGAGCTCACAAACACCCTACATACAGAGTTCCAAATGCACAGGTGCCTCACTAGGCACCAAGAAGATTTATTGCTGACCTCCATATTGGAGGGGCGCACTACCATAGTACCAATTTGCCTGCTATTAATATACCCCACTACAACTCTACAAGTTTACAACAGTTACACTACACGGAAATCACCATATTTATAAAATCGTATATCGTATTATATCTCGTTTTTTTTTTAATTAGTGTATTGAGTATTGAATCGTATCGTGTATCGCATAAAATAAAATTTTATTGTATTATATGTGTTTGTACATGTGTATGTGAGTTTCATCCACAAACATACAAATGTACGAATAAAGTTTATCACGTACAACACCACTAGTGGATGGTAAGAAGTAAGAAGTCCAGGAGCAGCTAGTGTACCTTTAGAGACTCAAGTGGAAGATTTGTATTGTTTAACAGTAGAAACATTGGCAATACAACAAACTATATTGCCGAATGCACAGCTATGTTAGAAAACTTGGAAGAGGCAGTCAGTAGAGGATGGAGACAGACTCTAAGGCTGCAGCTATAGCTATCAACACTGGTGAAATACCATGGCATGTGAGAACGAGGTGGACAAAGCTACTGGATGAGCAGCTTACTGATTGCAGAGTCACCAACACCTGAAGGGAGGTGAACTTTGCTGCAACTGTACAGCAGCAGCATACGTAGGACCTCAACAGACTACAATAAATGGGAGGTGCCCGACATGACCTAGCTATTATGGTTTGAATGAAAGGAAAAGTAGAAGCTTGTACACTACATGTGCACTGAGCTTCTCTACCCATGTAAACACAACTTTTATAGTAATACAAATGCCATCATCATATCAACCAAACAAAAAAAAAAGTGGGTGGTAAAAAATGTCATCATTTTCAACCACTTAACCCACCCCAATTAGTATTGTAATGTAAAGGACTAACATATAGATGTTAGTTGAGTGAGTAAAGGTTGCTTTGGGTCAGCGTTGTTGTTTATAAGAACCAAAACCTAAGATATCTTTCCAAAACTTAGAAAAGAGAAGAAAAAACCTAAGTAATTAATTCTAAAAAAATCCTTTCTGGATAAAATTTTAATTATTTCATGTAGGTAAAAAAATTTATACAACATTATGATGCATATATGGAAAGCAAAACGATACGATACAGATAACTATGGAAATCACATATACTAGATACAACAATACAACAAACATTTACATACATTATCGATTCTAAGGGCGGTACAGCTGGAAATGGATTCAAGCATCTCGCAGCAATATATAGACACTGTTTTTGTTCACTGCCTGTATTTGTCTTATTTCTTTCGAAGTTACTCAATCCTAATAAGTCATGGATTCCAGTATAAAACATCTGAATGAATAACCTGACCAATTTGAGGGATACACTTTCAAGTTTCAACAAGTGGGAGGAGCACCATGCACATGTGAGTGAGTGAAACGAATAATCTGCTGGAATGAGATCTTGAAATTGGGTCAAAATAGTTCTTATTCTAAATAGTTTAACAATGTCCATTTGGCTATAGCAACCTAACCTACGTACCATTACATTTAAATATATATTTCCCAGAGCATAATTAGGACTAAATGATTAATTAGTACATGATACCCCAGTGTTGACCTTCAATTGGCATTGTTCTTCCTATTCTAGAGTAGACATTATCTTATTTAGTCAGTTAAAATTTATCTTAAACATATATTGATCTACCCACTGTTTTTGGTACATAAGAAAATGCAATGCATGGTTGGCTTCCATGTGATATAAAGATCGTAAAGCACCTTTAATTCAAAATTAAATTAGTGTTTAAACTTTAAATTGTATAAAAATCAAAGTCTCATGTGTTTGATTCTCTTCTATCTGTTAGTTCGATATTCCAAAGCCTTTCTAGCAGTAGTGTATTCGGCTAAAAGCTTTTTTCAGAAGCCCTTAAACTTTGAAAGCATAAATGTGCCTCCAATGTCCTACTAGCTAGCTTTGGATTCTAATTTAAAATTTCTTTTCTAGTTTTATAGTGAGTAAGTTCTGATTAAACGTGTGACTTCACCATTGATCATAGCATATAATCATCCAATATCTTTTGAAATTAAACAAGTGCGCGCCTCAATTATTTATAATTTTTTCAAGCATAATCTAGGAAAAAAAAGAGATTGAAACTTATACATACTAGTTACATATATGGTGCATTTAAAACGCATGGGGATTTGAGAGTATTCAATCTAGTGGGAGGTGGTTGTGGCGCTTTAAAGCTCCAAATATGGGGAATTTTGGCTAAGCTACCTGAAAATGTATGCAAAATCAAAATTATTCCTTCCATTTAACTATTTCATTCACAGTCGATCAGTTCTACCAATAGACAGACACCACAGTTATGCTGGTTTACCGTATAATGCATATCACTGTTAGCCTCCTTAAGCAAAGAAAAAGTGAATATGTATATGTTCACAAGCACGTACATCATGGAAGAGGAAAAGAAAAAGGAAACTGGAAAGAGAGAGCACAAAATTCTGAAAATTTCCCTTCATATAAAATTAATTTCACTTCACTACTTGTATAATTTTCTAGAAGGACAAATCGGATGGACAAGTAAGAATTTCCTCGGCCAAAATGATTGTAAAGTTGGAAAGAACAAAATGGAAGAAGAAGGCATGTGCCAACTAGCAAAATCGGTAAAATTTTTGGGTGATGATACTAAAGGTATGGGGCTGGAACCCCACCAGCATCAAAGAATTACTGATCTCATTTAAAACAGGCTTGCCAATAAAAAAAAAAAAAAAAAAAAAAATTGAAAAAAAAAGCTAGAAAAGAAATAATGGTTACGACATTATATTGTGCAAGGAAGGTCACAATATGGTCACAAAGCTTGCATAGAAGACGGGTGTATCTAGTCTTTTATTACCTGCTTCAGTACGAAGAGCTTAACCATTTTGTGCAAAACATGGATGCCTGACCTCTTTGGAAGCATACATGTACAACTTCCTCTTCTGGGGCTTAACACGAAACTTTTTTTCCTTGATAAACGATATCAGATCCCCATGATGTGTTCTTGCACGGAACTAATTAAAAGACCAATGATATATACGGTTTCCAGAAGGAAAAAAAAAAAAAAAATGAGGAAACTAAAGGGAGATCGAGGAAAAAGAAAATAAGAGGCCGGAAAGAAAGAAAATTATTAGGACCAAAAATTCGATGTTGGATGGGAAACAATTTCCTGTCACTATACTAGCTGCTACAAGCTTATGGGTAAGAAAAGAAAAAGAAGACCACAATTTCTAGTAGCAGTGCTGTATATATATTTCTGTAGTAAAAATGAACGAAACTAGAAGAACAAGAAGGTATAGTTCAGAAGTTGATATAAGAAAGAAGGCCTACTTGATAAGTTGATAGGAGTCCTTGAAGACTTTCACAGCTGTCTGTCACCATTTCATGTACACCAGATTTTCCTTGAACACATACAAGTTCCCATATCAGTCTCCATTATCCTACCACGCGTGGCATAATTCAGGAGCGATTAAAGGAGGAATCCAAAAGGATAGCATGATCCCAGAAACTCGCTGAAATCTGAACCAAATTATGGCGGAGATATGAGATCAATGCGATCCCTTTGGATTCCTCCTCAAGTCGCAGTAGTATAGAAAACGCGCGTTAACTAAACGAATTGACCCAAAACAGCAATAGATTCATAGAAGCTCTAAATAAACTCTCCCACTCTGGATGGACATAGTGGTGCGGACTAGAGGGCTTCATATAACCAGATTACTTTTTTTTTTCCGTCTGTTGATTTGATGAATATTTCCTTGGTCTAATCATATATGTACTGATGTTTATTAAAGGGTAGACCCCATTTCTCTAACAAACCCAGGCACATAAACAACTTTCACCAGTAGTGGGTCAATCAACTCTTATTGGAAAATTCTGCGGCATGCTGAAGGCAACATTTACTGTAGTTCACCAACGCTGAGTCCTTTCTAATTTTTCTCAAAATTTCCGATCGCTATGGGCAAGTAGATTTTTCTCGAGATATCTAAAACGAGAATCCAAGGAATATCAATGGTGTCAATTATAGGACAAACTGTAATATGCTGTACTGTGAAGTAATAAGGATGGAATAACTCTATCATTTTCCTAATGGAGGGTCATGGACTCATGGTCCCAACCACGTTGAGTCTCTTATAAGATAAATGCTCAACTTTTTAAGTTTCCTTATGTGGTTGATGATATGTGGCTATGGTCCCAATTAGTCAATTACAGATATGAATGTAATTGGCATGGGAGGGTGATTTGCTGGGGTGATGAACAAAGGAAATTTGAAATGATGTTAACCATTCCAAAGGTCTTGATTTAATATTCATATTATGAACTTATGCTGAGTGATGAGGAGTATTTTGAGGCATTAGAATTGCCATGTTAGCATTTGTATATGAAGGATGTTTGTCAGGAACTTCTAGCGATGCCTAGATGGTGGAGCACATGCGTAGGCACTATTTGAAGAATCCCACCAAGAAGATATTGCTTAGCCTGAAATAGAAAATGAATTGATAATCTAGCTATGAGACTGTGACAATGCTTTTCTTACCAGTTGGTGGGAGAAGAGATAGAAACATGTTGATTGAACTATGGAGAGTACGTGCTCTACCATTTTCCGAATATATTGGCATATATGATGCATGATATCTTCTCTTGGCATCTATGATAATTACTAATTTGTACCTATAGTTTAATTTAATACTTTAGGTTTTTAAAAGTATTGACGATCGTGTGGACGGATTTTGAATAACTTAAATATATAGCTAACAATTTACAGTTTACAATCCAATCTCCCAAGTCCTTAATTAATCTACTAGTGTTCTATTTAAGTCTGGCCGCTGTAGAATAATATTATTGATTTTTATTTTTTCATTGAACGATGAATATATATCACGAGAAGTAGAATGTGTCGACCACAAGAACTACATATAGCTTGGATTATTGCGACATGTAAACAACGCATGTATAGTACGATACTACACCAAGTAAACTCAGCATAAGTAAATTCAGGGGCCCACATTTGACAAACAAGGCCAGCTTAGAAATCTCGGATATTAAGTATCGACATTATAATTATCTGTTCAGATATTTGCAATCAATCTAAACACTTTTTTGACCATATACAAATCTCTTCAAGTGCAATGACTACAAATAAACTATGTACAGAAAGAAGTGTTGTTGCCAAATGGATATGATTTGGATTTAGCATATCTCAAATCAGCTGGACCATTTTTTTAGTGTTTCAGTGAGTCTAAAGTCTCTAAGATCAATTCGTGTTTTTCACAAAATGTGGAGCTGATAACATAGACCACACTGAAAATTCAAGTCAGGCCACAAATAATGAGTAACAATGGCTGGATTTCTGATGGTTTAATTTTCAAGGTAGTGTAACTGTGTAAGCCTACATTACAGTATTACACATATATTTCACATGTCGACGGTCTTTTGATTTGCCTGAATCATCGATTCATCGGCATATACATACAACATCAGATCACGTGATACGATGATGCATAATTAAGAGTAAAGTCAATAACCAAACAGAAATGAGGGTCCTCCAAGTGAAATCCATAATGAATCCAAAGCACTGGTATGAACGTACACAAACACTTCTGTGCTCAGCCCAACCAAATTTGTACACTGACTTAAGTGTGGTAAATAGATCGAGATAGTCTATTTGTCGGAAGTGATTTTGAAATTGAAGTTTGGGTTTTCTTGTACCTTGTTTGGTCCATCATGAGGGTGCATCTGTAACCCTGTAGGTCATTGGTCTCTTCTTTATTAGACACAAATGTAATTCCCACACTATCTTGCTACCCAACTAGCAGTGCACAAGGACTTTGATAGAACCTGCCTTGTGCTGCCTCTTCAGGTCATTTTCTACAGAGAATCCAATAGTGCCAATTTCCACTCACTTCTCTTGCTTGTCCTGATTCACTGTGTGGAGAGAATGGAAGGGACACTTCAATATGCACTATTTATTATTGACCCACCATTCACACTTCCCTACCCCAATCCAAGTTGTTTGGCATGAGAGTTTAAATTCCTCTTAGTGTTTTCTGTACCGTTTAGTAGGTCCATTATTTTTTGTCTGTGACGAGTACCTGTAAAGTTTCGATACATTATTAACTAACTTCTAAACTATAGAAACAAAGACTTTGGATATATACATTCCAGATTTTAAGAATTACATATTTATTTTAAATTAAAATAAGTACGTAAGTAAAATTTTACTTAGAAAATAAATTCAAACCTAATTTTTTTTTAAATATTTTCTACTCGCTATAAACATCATTTCTACAAGGGTGCCCTTCTACAAAATTTCAACTCATATAGATTAGAGTGTCACCCCCTTCAAATATTTTGGTATCACCGTTGCATTTCACAAAATAGAAGGTCACGTCACCCTCTTCAAATTCAAAATAAGGACCTTTAAAAGTGGGGTTCTATCAATGCAGACCCTTAGAATGAAAGTTAGCTAGTTTCATAGAGCCTTCGGTTTGGAAATAGAAAGCTAGGTGGTGTTGAGAGATGAGACCCACATGACAACTTTTTGCTATTTTGTGACCAACCAAAAAAAAAAAATCAACAACAATTTGTTGGGGGTATGGTTTTGTACCCAGGGTTGAGAATCCAACAACAATGGCTTCATCACCAATTGCACTCGTATCATTTGTTTGAAAGTATTTCAAGTGTAACTACAAGTTACACACGAAACTTTTCTTTTAAGCTTCAAATCTTTTAAAACTATAAGTATATTTGGAGACTTTAATTTTTCAGGATTATAATAATATATAGAGCTCATACAGGGGATCCATTGGAAGGCTGTATTTTTATTTGCCCTCCCTCAATTCGAAGACAGAGTCCCATATAAAGCGCCATTAGTATCCCAAAGTAGAGGGTAGCAACAACAGCTGGTTCAACACATTTCAAATTTAAAATTCCATACACATTGATATATTTTGGTAGTCGCTATGGGTATTTTCCATTTTGTGTTTGGTGGAGCCCATTTTTTTTTTTTTTTTTTCATTTTTGTGTTGGGCGGACCTCAAAAAAAAATTTATTACAAATTTACCATTAACCTTAAAAACATATTTTCTGGTCATCACCATCAAAGAAGAAGAGTTGTTTTCGGTCGGAGAGTTTTAACTCGTTGAAGGAGAAGAAGATGGGGTTTCCAGTTTTGTTAAGAAATCGGTTTTGGGCGGGCTATATTGGACTCTTGGTAGTGCATAGTACAATTGCAGACTCCAAATTGAATCTATATATGCCCAACACAAAATGGGGTCCATCAATAACAGGACCATATATTTTTGGGTCTGAACGGTAACTACAATTCTCAAGTATTTTTATTTTGGTCCAGTGGGGTGTAAATTTTTTTTTTGATAAGTTGCTTTTATTAAAAATATCAAAGATACAAAACGACCAGCTGGCAGACTAGTGAGAGAGGACATCACATCAAGCTCTGACATAAACAAATAACGAAACTACTCTCCTAAAGTACTAATCCCCTTGAGCTCCTTGCCTCAGCAATGATATCATGCCAATGCATAACAATGTTCCTCAAGTTATAGTTTGTTCTTTCCATTAAACCAAATGTCCAATACTACAAGAATGTCTTAATTTCAATACAAGTACACGTTACGTCTGGTGTAAGTTTACACTAGACGCATTGGAGCCATTGAGCCCACTAGGATTTTACAACCCTCACTCCACACTAATAGATAGAATAAAAATTCACCACACTCAAACCGCTCCAATGCAAAAACTTTACAAGTTTGTATTTAAGAAATCGGACGACATTCGAATGACGTCCCGATCACAATTTTGGTTGCATACATCTTCTAATTCCCATTCCCCCAACGCATTTTTTTATTATATTATTTTCCTGGTTTTTTATCACAAAGTTTGAGTCTTCGATAATCTGTCAACACAATCTTTATATCTTCTTCAAATGATCGACTTCACATAGGGGTTTAGTTGTTTCGTTGATTTGCACTGTGTGTGGTATGGTGGACGAGTCAATATCTCACCTTTTCTTACACTGCTCTTATGCTTTAAAGGTCTGGTCCATTACGATGCAACCTTTTGGGTTGTCTTTCCCAAGACTTGCAAGAGCTGACTCATTAAAAAATTGGCTTAGGTGTTGGCCGAAAATACGAGGAAATAGTTTCATAGCTAAATTGTGGAAGCCAACTCCTTATGCAGTTTTGTGGGTGTTACGGAAAACTAGGAATGACAGAGTTTTTCGCGAGAAGATCATCCCTCCAGCGCATGCCTGCATAAGAGCCAAAGCTTTTGTTTGGTATTGGTTATGCACTTCACCAACAAGAAAACACTATTACTTCCAGGATTTGGTCCTTCACTAGGACACTATCATTTTGGATTCTAAATATTTCTCCCCTCTCATGTTTTCTAGGTTGTATGTGTTTATGATCTTTGTCAGGCGATGTAATCTTGCCTATGATATAGTTGAGAATCTCCTTTTCTATACTCCAATTGTAGTGGCCTTTCTGGTCTTGTCCTACATTAATAAAATTTATTTATCAAAAAAAAAAAAAAAAATCGACTTCACTCTACTGTTCGAATACGTCTTGTTCACAACTCAAATACATTCAAATAATTTGTAAAGAAGAACTACGAGAATCCCACCAATGCATCTTCAAATTTTTTACTCTCATCTTGTGTAAAAAAAATCTCCTCATCTCATATTTCAAAAGGCTTAAGCCATTAAAATAGATTTATATAATAACCTATAAGTTTGCAGCTTTGAAATGAAAGTAGACAAAAAGAGGAAAAAAATAAAACCCAATATCAGATTCTTAAAAAAATAATTAACAAGCACATGAGAATTGGGTATTAGATACTTTTTATTGGATGCGATTTCAACAAAATGGGTATGTTGTTGTTATGCATCGGTGGAGAGAGAGAAAAATATGTTTATTGATGTGAGTTGAGAAAAGATAAAGTAAAATTTGGGGCAAGAAAAAAATAGAAATTTGGCACGTTAGTCAAAATCAGGTCCTTCGTCCTTATGTATTTGATATCCACGCGTTATTTTAGTAAACGTCATCGGCTTTTAGCAATTTGGAAGTGCGTTGTGGCATAATTTCCCCCTTCAGATACTAATTATTAACTACTAGCAAAATATACGTGCTCTGCACATGAATGACAAACAAAACTTATTGAAGATAATGTGAACATAGTTATCAAGAGGAAAGCTATATGTCAGATTGTTACTAATTCATATTCAGAAAATCTAGCGACGTGTTATGTCACACTCCGAATTTCGACAGAATTCGGAAAAACATTATTTGTCCCCGACTCTTTGATCTCCGAGGTGTGCGACGATTCTCCACACTCCAAAACCCATAAACAGTTTAAAATATGGGATAATTAAAACCAATAAAAATTTCTATTATACAAATGTCATCTTCATTACAAAACTTCACAAATAAGATTAAGTTCTGACAAATCTCTTTTCAATAACTCTTTATTTAAAATTACAAATGAAAATACAAATAACTTTGTCTCAACTAAAATCTATATCACCTCGAGGAAAAACAAAACAAAAATCTGCTAACGCTCTGAACCACTAACTCTTTCTTCAACACTAAACTGTCAAAAACTTATCAACTATGTTCATTGAATGAACACACCCTGATAAACAAACATGCAAATCGGGTCGACAATATAAAAATCTTTGGTGTGAGTAGCTCTAAAACAATATATACTTATACAAATATATACATAATCCATAATGGCGCTTAGTTCCTCCAATCGAGCATACAGGTTCTAACTAAACAAATAACCAACCAAGCATATTACCATAATTAGATTATTTCGGGCTTTCTTTTGCGTGTCCCTAAAATTCACGTCATATCTATGTCTTACCTAGTTTCCGGCTACCACAATCGCTACCCAACGCCGAACATGTACATCCACATGCCTCCCTTACATAATGAGCAACTCCGTGCGTAACTACCTGGCGGGATCGATGACACACCGTAAATCCTCACACGGAAGCCAAATCTATGTAAGTACTACCACTATTCGGCATAAAATATCGCGCGTCATCGTTCTATTTTGCAAACGGAATAATCAAGCCACTATTCGGCTTACGCCGCCCGGGGCCATTCAGTTTTCTTGAAAACGCCGGAGGGCCAATCATTATTACTTACGCCCGAAGGCCATTCCGGATTAATCAAACGCCCGGAAGGGCCAATCACATTACTTACGCCCGAAGGCCATTCGGTCGCGAACTCAAACGCCGGGGGCCAATCACATTACTTACGCCCGATGGCCATTCAGATTAACTGAAACGCTAGAAGGGCCAATAACATGAGTTGTGGTAGTCAGGTTCTAGGATTTTCGTTACGTAATTTATTCAGGTGTCATACATTAATGACTCATAAACATTCCACTATATCACGTGCAGGTCAAATACCTTATTGCACTAAACCACAATATTTAGAAAATATCTCAATTATATCTTATAACCACTTTCATTCTTTCACGTGCCAATATATTATTGCAGTACGCCACACTCCCGTGGGCAAATATTCACCAATACTACTACCTCATAGTAGCATCTCACATATATACTAATGGAGTGTTTATATATTTATTTCTCCCAAACATATTGCATTATATATATATCCCAATATATTATATAATATTACAATATCCACGTCAAATCTTAATTAGATAATGACCACCAAATTTATATAATTTACAACATAAAATGCAGCACAATTAAACAGTCCACAGTCCACAATCAAAGCCCAATATATATATGCTTTACACACTACTCACGTCAAATCTTAATTAGATAATGACAAACAATGTTATATAATGTTCGACAATATATTATTACTATATTTATCCATATAATCAAATATGTGAAAAATGGGAAAAGTCAACATTTCACAGTCAAAGTCAAAGTCAACACGTCATGGTCAAGGTCAAACTATCGTTTCCACGTTCAACAGGTTCAGGGTCATAGCCCTGGTTCATGGCTAAGGTCAAAGGTGCATGGCTCATGGGCTCATGACCAAAGTCATGATTCGGACCCAACTGGCCAAGCCCAAACCTTATAACCCGAAAAGTCCAAACATTTAAAGACCCATTAGATCTATTTTAAGTCTTATGGGTGGCCCCAAACAATATTAGAAACGGGCCCAAAACTTATCTTCGCCCCAAAACACAACTGAGTTCGGCCCGAAAACTTTAAATTAAACAGGTCCACAAAATAAGAGAAAACCGGCCCATAATTACAAAAATTAGAACTGGCCCATAACAAGTTAACAACTAATAGGAAAAGGGCCCAAACAAAATAGAAATGAACTGGCCCAACACTTTAGAACATAATCGGGCCCAACTAATTACCAAGGCCCCAAAAACTGAACTCGGCCCAAGCAAACAAAACAAGGTCGGCCCATATAGCAAGTGAATTCGGCCCAAGGCCCAACCACAGCTACAGTGCATCTTCTTCCCCAAATTTTCTCCTCCACCAGCCACCAAAACGCGCCGGCCACTCCACTCCCATTCCATTAAGTTGGTTAGACTCCCCATCCAAACCCAACCAACTTTAATGAAAACAAAAACTCCAATCATTCAATCCCCATTTATACATCAACCTAGATCTAAAATTCGACCTCCATTAAAGCTTGTTTCAAGCTCCAATCGACAGCATTTTCAGCCCTCACACACACTCAAACACCACTAACCAACCTCACAACACATCACCACAAAATATAACAACCAATTTAAACCAAAAACAGCCCAACCACCGGTTCGTCCACCGCCATTAACGCCTCCAACCAAGCCTTGGCAGCATCGACCACCACTCCTAAACACTCAATCAAACAACCACCACCCACGATTCCTCAAACCAACAAAACCAAACAAACAAAATTTCAAAAGTTCCAACCACAGTATGACAGTAATGCGTTCGGCGCCATTGACGCCTATTCAAGGCTCCCAACAGCCCCACCACCGTACTCCAACCCCCAACAACCAACTAAGTTCGTTATTCCAACACTAACAGTCCACCCATAAAGGTTTATCATGAGTTCTTAAGCCGCCATTAAAACCTCCAGAGTTCGAATAGCTTTTACCCAAATCAACAAAGTTTCAGCGGTTTAATACCAATCCGAATTTAACAAAGTTTAATAACTACAAATGGCACGAAGTCCAATACAACAGGAAAAATGAGCAAAGATAAAAAAAAAACAATTATCGCCCGATATATGTAAACTACAAATCCGGTGAAATAGCAAAATAGCTACTCACCTTTATTAACAGCTCGACGAATCCTCCTAGCCCGATTCGTCGCGCTCCAACCTCCAGAAATCCAGCTTCTATCTCTGCCTCCATTTTCATTATTTTATTTTTCTTTGAACCCTATTTTCCAGAACAATGTGTTTATATACTTGGGTCTGAAACCCAAGCCCAACACAGACTCGGGCCCAAAACCAGGCCCACATGTCCCGAGTCCAATCCAACGAATTTTGAAAATAAATAATTTAATTAATTAATAAATAGAAAAATACGTATTTAAAAAATACGGGCGTTACATGTTACAAAAACTACAATTTTTTTATTTGGGAAAAGGGATAGTAGCAATGGTGTGCTAGTAAACACAATAGGTCAGTGTGCATTACACTAAGAAAAAAAAAAGGAGATGAATGTATATGGTCCTGAAAGTCTTTGGGACACATTTGAAGTATGTGCATTATAAAATTGTGTTAAAAGATCATTGGTTTACTGCCTCAAAATTCCTAAGATGAAGATCTGGTAAGGAGGTTAAGTTCTTGAAGAGAGCTAATTTTATGGGTTTCACACAGAGGAGTAAACAAACACGACTTCAATGCCTAAGAACTTCCTTCACTGTCATCAATTGCTCCAACTAAATTTGTACCATCAACCTTTGTCCCCACATAATTCAGGAAGTGCTCTTTTACAGAAATGTGCGAGCATTTGCAAAGAAATAGAACTCGAGCTACTAAAAATATTACTGCTTCTAGGGTGCGCAAGATGCACGCACCCTAGATTTTAGATAAAAAATATAAGTGAAACATCAGTACATCTTATTTCTCATAATTGCGTAATTACATTTGGTCAAAACAACTAAAAACAAAGATGATTTCCTTCGTCGTTATAGAAAAAACTAATACAAATAAAGACATCATAAAAGTTTAAGCTACAGAGTTTTTTGGTGGGTATTGCTATGTTTCTTGCTATACTTAAATAACTGCTTGTTCTGAGAAAACTCAAGTCTTCTAGCATGTTCAACATTATTGTTGTTGGAAAAGAAGCTTAGAGTCCTACCAATGACCAGCAATCACGTACAATCTCTCAAATGTAAATGAGGAAGAAGGCCAATTCAGGTGTCCCTAAACCAATCAGTAAGCCAATTAATAATTATCATCAAATAAATATACCATTGAATGTAGCTTCATAAACATACATTTTTGAATCATCTTATTCGTTCATTTGTCAAATGGTAAAATGTAAAGCGTAATAAGCTCAAAAAAAATACCTCAGATTGGAACTCTTCTAACTTGCTAGTTGCTACCTTTAGCATTCAAATTGTAGATAAGCTTGTTGAAGAATTGCAGATTGTAGATTAGCAACACTCAACACTACACCCAGCAAAGAAGATAAAATAAAAGGGTACCCAAAATAAAACCGCTTTCAACAAACTTCAACCATGGTTTCATAGGAATGGTCCAGCTCATTCTAAACCATCCAAAATTGGGCACTATGCACAGCAATCATGATGGAAAGCAAAGGCCTCAATATGTAAACCTCTTCGGTATACTTCATAATGCAAGGTGTAGTAGTTTTCATTATTGAAGCCTCAACCCCTTCAATAAGTACCCATGAACCAGTAGGAGCTTTGGCCACAGGAACGCGGTAACAGGCTTTGCTACTTCTTTTACAGTCATGTCTTCTTCGTCTAATTGAGATATAGAATTAAGCTAGTAATAATAATAATTAGTTGAACTTCTTTTATGAAATTGTAATAATAAAATTAATATGTTTACCTAATAAGTTATCATTAATGAATCATGCATATTCATTTAATCAACTATATTATGAAATTGTAAAAGTGCTTAGTTCCTGCTATCTATTAATTAGTACACCCTCCAAGCAGCCAAGAATTATATTTAGAATCAGGCTCAATTATTACCTTTGAGCTTACAATATATGTTTCGTTGTAGCCATATTTCAAAAGGGATGAATAAGTTACTCCTTGTCAAGATAGTCTAATTGTACTGTGATGGTAACAAACTATCAATCATATTCTACTTACATTACAAACTTTTCTCACCGTGCGTAAAATTCTAAGCAATCTATGTAAAGTAAAGTTAGTTACACTATGAACTCCTCTCACCTGGTTAAAATAATGAGCAGCCCTCGTAAAGGGCGGGCGATCTAATCACTTAGGGGTTAAGAAATTACACTCCAAACCCAACCTGAGAATGGTGTGACCCAACAAAGGTCGGAATAGCCACAACAACAATATCAATACTAAAGTATATATGCCATATCCAATCCTATCAGGCAGTATAAATGTTTATCTATGCAACATATCTACTAAGCTATTTTTGAGAAAAATGGCTTATCTTCTAATTTCTAGAGGAACAAAACATGTAAAGCTCCCAAAAAAATCATTTAACAACACTAACTTGTTAGTTTAAAGTACATAAGTTAAACAAATGCCTATAAAAGAAAAGTACATAAGTTAACAAATGCCTAGAAAAGAAAAGAACCATACCTATGAGGCTTGGTAACAGCCTTGACTATCAATGATCAAGTTGGATATTAGGAGCAATTACTTTTCTCTTTGGGTATCAATGAGTTTGAGTGTGGGTAGTCCTACACATCTACTAACATCAAATAAACAAACTCATCACCTCAATACCTATAACAATATAATGCCTGACCTCCGAAGGGACCAGGTTGTACAGGTGCACTAAAACATATTAAGCAATGTAGCAGTCTACCTACGTTCTTCAAATTAAAGTTATTAAGTTAGACAATGACATACCTGGTACAACTTTGCTGATTCTTCCTTTTGGTCACAAAGAATTCAAACGCTTAACTTTTGCACCTTATACCTCACCATATCCAACACTTTCGATGCGCACAAATCTCCATCAGGCAAACTAATATGACTTCCAATAATATCACTGTCCACACATCCTTGAAAAAAAAGAGTAAAGATATAAAGAGATTCACATTAGATTACCTTGGTAACTAAAAGCGATGGGAGTAACTAAAAGTGATGGGAATGAAATTCCAACAATAAATCTAAAGACAACTCCAATATTAGTTGTGATTGTGAGTCTAGCACCATTATTTGATTTCTTACTTACTCCAAAGTTAATGAGAAAAATAGCCTTTAATGGATACAAACCTGTAGTCAATTGTAATGAAAGCTAAGAGCAAGATAGGTGCTAGCAAACTAAAACCACATCAATACATATCACTATCACTAAACGTATCTAACAGCAACTCGATTCAAGAGGTCATACCACTACCAAGGAACAAACACTGAGATCAAAACAATGCAATCGAGAACAACTTAATAGTAGTTCAGCAATAGAGAATAGAATTTATAGAAGATGAATTGTATACATACTAATTATGGTCACTTGGTGAACCACCTCTTCAATCACCGAAACAACTTCTTCAACTGGTTCAATAACCTCCGCAGTATTGATAGCAATAACCGGTGCTTCCACCCCTTCCTTCGACTCGCTCAATTCCTCCATCTTTGGCCCTTCAAATTCCACTTTATTCTCAACCTCTACATTAGAAGTATTTTGAAATGATAGTAATAGATTGTGAAGTTTATATCCAAAGCCTTACATACGTGAAACACTTGCACTGTTGCAAACAAAAGGTTTTACAATAAAAGAAATATTCCAAATTAATAATAAGTCATGGTTCAATGCTGCACCTTGATGAGACCTTTAGAAAAGCTAGTAAACCCACAAGGTTGTTTGAGTCCCTTCATAGCTTGATCTTGATTCTTCCACATACCCTATGCTACCAGATAGCAGACCCAATTACCTAAAGTAGATTTGCCTTATGCTTGACAACTTGAATTTCTTTATTTAGTCTCGCACTACCTCCATTGTTTTGTATCCCATCTTTATAGCCCGCTATAATCCATGGAAATTATTCTTATATTGAACAACTGATATAAGTTCAGTTGCATATAGGGAAAGCTTTAACAACTTCCTAATGAAAAACCTTGATGATGATATTACCGACAACTTCACAACAATGCAGTAACACTGTAACCAACAAAAACGACGTCAGAAATTCTTATGTGGTGTATTTGTGTGTGTGTCGGAGGATATATGGAACAAATGTTTGTTGTATTTGTGATGTACTGCGGCTTTTTAACAAACAAATGATAAAGTTATTAAACATGCAACTGAAACGAATATTGTATGAATCAACTTCTTCTAAAAATCAGACACCACAATCACAGTGAATCCAACCCCAGCCAACTCCCATACTATACAAATAATTCCATTTATCAGCGACAAAGAAATGAAAATCTAAAGAAAGTGTGCCAATAAAGTCATGAACACTATCTGGTCCATGTAATGTATTGAGACGATCTATTGTAAAGCAATAGCAATATAGCATAGCTTCCATTTAAGGTCTAATATAAAAGCAACTAAGTTGTCTAATATACCGGCCCATAGATTTTTAGGTTGTGCAATGCATGTTAAAAGAAAATGACAGGCCTATATTTTACACTTGAATCCCAAAAGCAACCTAAAATCACCTGATTTTTACAAACTTGTTCAAGTACATACTACAAAATCCAATACAGGAATCAAGCTAGCCAACATGAACAGAAATAAACTCATGTACAAACCTCGACGCCCCCATCAAGTCTCATATGAAGTCGTTGTCCGACAAATGCTTGCCTGCAATCATCCAAATTTGTTGCTTCCACCATATTAGTGAATGAAGTGAATGATAATATAAATAAATAATATAAATAATTAAACAACCAAACATATGAATGAACTGGTAGAGGAAACTAAGTAGTATACTTTTCCTTCAAAGTCTCAAATTCAACATATATTGGGTTCTTTCACACTCTCAAGTGCTCTTCTTGGCTGAGGCTTCTCCAATCCCAAATTTCGAACCTGCACCAGTTCACTTTAATTCAGGCCAAGGACCAGATACACAAGCTTTTAAATCAAACGTGATAATTAAAGGAATCTTTACATTCTTTTTGTTTCACTTGTTTGCATGAATTTAACTTTTTATTTATCAGGGACCATATACAGAAGCTTTTACATCAAAAGAAATGTGATAAACAGAATCTTGCGTTCTCTATGTTTTGCATATTTGATTGATAGTACTTTCAATCTTTGAAAGGTGACTTGATTTTGGTTCTTTTATGATTTTGATTATGACATGAAGTTACAGCTAGAAATTTTGACACGTTCACATAGTTTGCCATGATTAGTTCTATGAAGATGAGATCATCTTTAGATGCCAGACATTCAACAAGCTGTGGTTTGATGCGCACTTAGCACAAACCTTAGTGGAGCATTCAGGCTGTGGTTCCAAGCCTTTGAGGCACTTATAATGTTTTTGTTATATTCTAATGACCACCAGCCTAGGGGTCTGAGATTTTTATTAACAAATCAATAAACTTTGTGGTTATAGATAAGTAGATAACATGATTAACATCATAATAAACTTACTTCATCATGAAATCAAGCCATGCATGGGGGTTCTTCTGAAGAGCATTCACGACTGGTGCATACTTGTGGGGCTCAAGTCCATACTCGACAGTATCTCTCCAACCTCGGCTGACCCTCTGCGGTTTACATAGAAAGAATTTTACATGCTTGAATAAATTGAAAGAGGATGTATATTTTTCCTGCCAAACTATGTGATTATAAGCCAAACTCGTTGCAGTAAAAATAATGAATGTATTAAAAAAAAATATGAAGGAGAAGAAACAAAAAAGACCTGTATCAGGGACATTGATAACTCTTTCCCATCTCTATTCAAAACCCTTCCCTTCATCCTCTACATCATCTTTTTAGCAGTGAATTAATCCAAATAGAAATCTCAAAAAAAAAAAATCAAAATCTGATGAATAAAAGGAAATTCTCATGATTTAGAGAATTGAAAGTAACAATCATACCTAATTTAGAGAAATAGTCAGATGGTTTTATTGTCCATGACCTTTTAATTTTTCAATAATGAGAGGAGATTGGAGAGAAAAAGAGAAGCTACAACGATGTAACTGGTTTTCTAGTAATGAAGTCGGTATAAATGTTAATAAAAGTAGTATTAATGGTAAGCGTACCTCGCATACAATTGAAATGGTGCGTGCATTTTATTTCCGACTTGAATTTACACAAAAATCCTTAAAGGTATTATGTAAACTTAAGGGTATAAACGGAAGCAAAAACAGAAATGACGAAATAGTCCATTTTAAGGGCATTGAATAATTTGTTTTAATATTTGATCAAGGGTATTTAGTGGTAGAAAAAAGGTTGGTCCAATTTAATGTCCATGTTAATTATGGTGTACTCTACTAATTGAGATATATATATAAATTGAATTTAGTATATGACTAATATATTCACAATTTTTTGGTGTTTTGGGTGTAAATTTTCCACTTTATATGGTTACGATTAGAGATGCTCTAATTGCGTTAAGTATGCCTAGTATTGTCACAGTAAGGAGGGTTTTTACTAGGGACACTCTGCTATTAGTATTAAGGACCACAAACATTAACTACCACCCACAAATCCCACAATCCATCACTTGCTAGATGTGAAAGTTAAAGTAATTCAATGTTGTGTAAACATATAGTGGGTCTCTGTACGTGATGAAAACTAGAATTTGAGTGGAATACTCAGAAGTGCGTGTGCTTCTGTCTTTCCGATCATTAGAAATTCTTCTCGGGAAATTAAATTTGGATCTGTCCCCATGGCAGTGAAAATGATTCAACGTGAGGTACACCTTCAATCACTGTGATATGAGCAACAGAGAACTACACCATAATATCACAATATTACTTGTTTGATAATTTGATTAGACCCAAGGGTGTATGTGTGTAGGATTTGTAGGAATTTTAAAAATTTCTCTACGGGTTTAGTGGTTAACGGGTCAGGAACAAAATTATTGGCTATATCATATTTATTAGGCCACGAGAATATCTTTATAGGGATGAGGGTTCCGAAACTATTGGATGTGTGATCCAACGGTCTAAAAATCAAAAAGAAAAAGAGATAATGTGAGTTTGCTTTTGATTTCTAGACCGTTGGAACACACATCCAACGGTCTCGGATCTCATCCCTATGAGGATATCTTCGGAGTAGACAAACTCTATTTATTATTATTATTATTATTATTATTATTATTATGTGTCTTCAAGTGGACTTAAAAATGGGATTGCATTAAGAGTCACCGAATTATTCCCCCACATTTATCTCAAGGAAATTTCATGCTTCTTAAATTGATTTCAGTAGAACTTTTTGGCTACTCGAGCAGTAATTTCAAGGTTTTCATAAATGCACAACTTATTTTACTGAGGGCATTCGACACCTAAAACAAAACCAAACAGACCCTAAAACCAAATGGGCACCACTAGAAAATTGAATAGGCACCACTTAAAATTTTATTTATTTTTTAATAAAAAAATTATTTAATTTTGATTAGTCTGCTTTTATCTTCCGTTCCATTGAATCAATGTGCATTTTTAATACTGACAAAATTCAAAATTTTAATCATCTTCTACAAAATTGAACGAATGGGCATATTCAAATGCACGATTGAATAATTTTACTACAAGTTTTGCTTTGATTTCAACTGTAATAATGTGGAGAAAAGATTATGGAATTGATTCGTAAATTATAATGAGACTTATTTGTTTTAATGTTGAGGTTTCTCCAAATTTTAATAAATTTTATAATTCAATCATTTTTTTTTGAAAAATAAAATAAATAAATCAATGAGCATCTTCGATCAATTAGTGATAAATTTTATAAATCTTTCTTCTTTTATTTTGAATATTGTAAAATTTGGTAAAAGAAAATTTGTGTTTTGATTATTAATAAACTATTTAAAAAGATTATTTTTTTCAGTCCTAATTCTAAAACCCGTTTGTTTTGTGGTTATCATGTGATGCCCTTGGTAAAATCAATGGTATCTATATGAAAACCCTAATTTTATTCCTCCCCTCCCCAGCCCCTCGAAGCTCCCAACACACTAAAATAAGGACAACTTTATATATATTCAACCAAATTGGACGTACAAAGTTATGGGGTTTATGCCGACCCCTATCGCCTACATTAGAAATAAATTAAATCATCTTAGATAGATAACTCCATATGCATCTTCTTTTACAAAAGAACACATTGGATTTATACATCAATTCAATTTTGTTTGTTTTTTTTTCTTTAAAGAATTGCGAAGTAATCTTGATCATCCTTTGCATTCTTTTCAAAAGGTAATTTGGAGATGAAAATGGAAAAACAAACTCCAACTCCAACGAATGTAATTTTAAAAGGTTATTGTGTAAATTCTAACAACGAGGATAATCCAGGGGTGGCGAGGGAAGAGTTGAAGATTTGGTTTGCCCATTCTCAACTAGGAACGCCATATTTAAACCCCATGGTACGTGGAAATCTGTGTGGCAATGCACGAACCATACACCTGTAAACAACAATTGTCCAACATTAAAATCTGGTTAGTCCTTAATAAGCATTTTGCTTGTCTTGGCAAATAATATGGTATATTCTTGCATTGAGTCATGACTCCTGACCAATGTTGTATGGACGTGGACGACTTGATTATATCTCAAAAAAGTAGGACGGGGATGTGGAAATTAATTAATATTTATAAATATATTTTATATTAATTAAACATTAAAAACTAAATTAAATGTATTAACATTCATAAATTCAAAACTATTCAAGATAAATAGGCACAAAATTAAGTTTAATATTTCTTAATCAAACTTTAAAAACAAGTCATAAGTCTTGATCAAACAAAAACCGAAAAAATTGAGTTTTTTTTAACATTATTTAAATTTATTTTTTGAGTCAAAATCTACGTCCTGACCATGTTGACCGCGTCTTGACCCGTGTCCAGTTTTGTTGAACGCATCTTGATTGTGTTGACCGTATCGGACGCGCATCCATGCCGCATCCGTATCAGACATGGATACAACCCTTTGGTAGGTGCGTCCATGCTCGGACGAGGACACAACCCTTTGGTAGGTGCGTTCATGCTTTAGAGTTACTGCCTATCTCGTGTGTCATTTGTAAAACTACTCAAATTAAAAACTTAAGACTTTTAGTTATTATAATTGTGCAGAAAGAATTTAAAAAAACCATAAATGTATCGTTATTTTCACCTGGGTTATTGGCTCGAAATCTGATAACAGCCCATCCACCAATAGGCACAGCAATAGTGCTCCGTTGTTGAGGATTTCTCAAGTTGAACATTGTTGGGCCATTAATTGGATCATAATTCCCAAACCCTTGGGCTAACACATAGAAATCGAACCCATGAAGGTGCACCGGGTGACTCTCAGCTACAAGTAATGCAGTATTCTGAAACACAATCTCCACAACTGAATTGTACTTTAATCTCTTGACACGTGTCCCTCTCTCCGTCATTAAGAGATCAAAGTTTAAGCTCTGCTTGGGATTTGTGTAGTCGAACACCACAGGCGGATTGTTTGGGAAATCATCGGTGTAGATTCCATCCACGCCATAATAGAATGCCTCCAACAATGACAACGTGGAAGGCCCTAGATAGGACACGTTGTTCATGCTGGCCGAGAGTCGATAGCGTGGACCAAGTGGACTCGAACAATTTGCAACAGGCCCACATGGTTGAAGCCCACCACTAATGGTTATGAACATTTTCTCGTCCACTGTGTTTGGGCAAGGAAGCCAAAAAGGCCCAGTTCTGAGGCTAGTGAGATTGCTATAGAACTTGAATGCTGTTGGGGTGTCCCTTGGGGATGGTAGGACCGGCATCAATCCTGTTGATGATGTGGCGCCAATGTAATGGACAAGGCCGGTGGTAGTCCCATTTGGGAATATTAGGATTGGTGTAGCCGAATACGGTTGAGCAGCCATGTAGTAGTCCCCAAGAGGTTGATTAGCTTCGAAGAGTACATCTGCGGTCTGTCCAGGTGCGATAACAATCACATCGGTGTCGTACGGAACAGTGTAACTGGCATCGATGGCGACGACGGTGAAAGTATGTTGTGCTATTTTGAAAAAAAACTGAGCAGCAACAGCGGCATTTATGATTCTAAGGAGATATGTCTTGCCTGACACCACGTTCAATTTAAACATACCTAATAGCATAATGAATCAAAAGTCAAAACACCAAGAAGAAAATGTTAATGGCAAAATTAAACAAAAAAAATATAGAAAAAAAGGGCAACAATCTTTATTTCTCAGATTACGTAGCAAGTTAAATTACTGGAAATGATGCTAAGAATTTTCTCACCATCTGTGGAGCATGGGTAGAGGTGACCGGGCTGACCATTGATGGTATAAGCATTTGAAAGGCTAGGTCCACCACCACTCTTAAGAAAATTGTTTTCTACATCAACAATGTTTTCATTCCACCACTCCCCTGGTAGTCCATAAGTGAAGAAAACGTTTTCTTAAAATTGGACCACAATTCAAAATGAGCATAACAAATACTACGATGTGCATTCCATATGTGAGATTATTACCTAATACTAGAGGAATCTCCATGTAAGGGATTTTAAAAGGATATCCACGCAATTTAGGACGAACAATAATCGCGCCATGGAGTGTTGAACGGAGCATTGAGATATGAGCATGAGCATGCCACCAAAGGGTTCCCTCCTGCCCAATGATAGCGAATCTGTAAGTGTAGCTATTTCCTGGAAGTATAGGACATTGGGTCACATAAGCAGGTCCATCAGCCCATCCACTTAATCTTTGAAATACCCCATGCCTGCATCAATAACACACGGGATGAGTTTATTATCTGTGATGTGATTAATGGGCCGAAGTCCAAAGATGTACCAATGAAGGGTAATGTTGAACGGCGACTCATTGAAAACATGAATGACGAGTGAATCGCCCTCTCGAACTTCGATGGTCGGCCCTGGTAAGCTGCCTGCATTCACTGCAGTTTTAACATATTCTTGGCACAATCGTTGGATTGGAAAATTACCTACCTGAAAGCACAAAAAAAATTTGTACAGACATTAAAACAATAAGCATTTCAATATAAGTAAAACAATGTCTTATCGAAAATGGGGCCGTGAAATGTCCTGGCCAGGCGAAAGGCCACATGGTCTTCTTATTTTAGTGATTTTCCTGGTTCGCGACCCAAAGTTTGTGCTTTAAAACATCAGCTAGCCTATAGTGCTGATGGTCGAGGACAAGCCCGCAGCTTAAAAAGTCTAATCCAACACAAGAAACCACTCCATATGGCAAAAAGTTGCATCTTTCTCTAATTGCAAAATGAGGTGTCTGTTTCAATTGCTGGATGTTAAATACTTAAATGAGTTTTCTTCTTTCAACCAGCAAAATGCAATTAGCAATATGAATAATTAGCAACAAAAGCTGGATAGTGCTGAATAGACTGTAGCGTAGTGGTTTTTTCCTCTATTCAGCAAACAGATTCAGCGATTCAATCAAACAAAAAAAAAAACAGATTCAGCGATCAAACCAAAGACAGAATCAAAATAAAAAACGACAAAAAAAAAGGAAAATAAAGAAGTAGAACAGTAAGATCAGAAGAAAGAGATAGAGATAGAGGGAGGCAGCAACACTAGCTCAAATTACATTAAACGTGTGTTCAACTATTGAAGAAGCAGCAATAGTAGCAAGTATAACTGCTGTACATGCAAGCAACAAGATAATCCGTGCCATGTTGAAGACACACTGCCTGCGAAGAAGCTTCTATTTTATATACTAATCAGTGGTAATTGATGAACATGACTTCCATTTACTGCTCTCGATCACGCATTTAATTATATAGGTGAAGTCTTGCCTTCCCCACGTTCGATCATTATAATAATTACACACAACTTAGCTGGTTTGATTATGATCCTATTGAACTCAACCTTGATTCTAAGTTTCTTAATCTTTGAGAACATATCTAGGACTGAGTATATTATAGTCATCTATATAGTTTGCAGTCACTTTTTCATTTATTTTGTAAAATGGTAGAGTCAAAAAATGCTTTTTGGAAGATAGCTTCTAGTAATTAACTTGGTCGATCAATTTTTATATCTTTTCGTTTTAGTTAATTTACTATCCTCTTAGATTATGTACCTATCATTCAAGAAAAATGTTCATTGCCAATTTGTTTGTCTAACAATTTATTAGATATGAAGCACCAAATTAGTGTAACTTTACTTGCACGGCGTCACCAAATTTAGAGAACGATGAATGTGCAAATAATATGAAGTGTGGGTTTGAGCCTTTAAAGTATTATAAAATTGAAGTGATATTATTAAGAAAGTGACACTAAATACACCTACCCACCCACGCCAACGAGCCAGATGCTGTACAACGTCATTCATTTTCAGGTAGACCAACCTTGTGGTGCCTTTCCTTGGGATTGGCAGAACCCTCACCAACCTCAGTTATCCCAAACTCAAATTTTTAAGAAAAAGAAGATTTTTTTTTCTTCGATAATTCAAGAAAAAAAAAAGTACAAGAATATAGAGAGATTGGGGAGGTCGTCATGGCAGCGGTTGGAGGTGGTGATTGGTGGTAGTGTGGTATACACATGGCGGTTAGTGAATAAAATATATCCTTAGATATATATTATAGCTATAACTTCTTGGCTCTATTTTAGCTTCAAGACAAATTTTCGGGTGTAAATAACCCTGAAAAACCAATTTTCAAGTGAAAATAACTCGTAAGGACAAATAGCCCGGATTTGAAATAAATATTTTCCGATTTTACCTTTCCAGTCGTTTTGCCTTATGTTGATCTATGAACATTGATTGTTTATACCCAAATAGGTTAACGTACCTCATGCAATATGTTGAGGTATGAACAATGATTATTCATAACTCATGTTGAGATATAAACAATGATTGTTCATACTCCAATATGTGTTATTACTGATCATACATTATGTTGAAGTATAAACATTAATTGTTTATACCCTAAATAAGT
Organism: Coptis chinensis; assembly: GCF_015680905.1. NCBI lineage: Eukaryota > Viridiplantae > Streptophyta > Magnoliopsida > Ranunculales > Ranunculaceae > Coptis > Coptis chinensis. Next base: position 18,841,222 of record NC_141462.1, on the reverse strand, counting down.
ACTAACAATGATTGTTCATAGCTCATGTTAGTATGAACAGTGATTGTTTATACCCCAAATAAGTATGAACAATGATTATCCATACTCCAATAGGTGTTATTACTGATCATACATTATGTTGAGGTGTGAACAGTGATTGTTCATGCCTTAATATGTTGGGGTATGAACAATGATTGTTCATACTCCAATATGTGTTTTTACTGATCATACATTAAGTTGATTAGGTATAAACATTGATTGTTCATACCCTAAATATGTATTAACAATGATTGATCATAACTCATGTTAGTATGAACAGTGATTGTGTATACCCCAAATAAGTATGAACAATGATTATCCATACTCTAATATGTGTTATTACTGATCATACATTACGTTGAGGTGTGAACAGTGATTGTTCATACCCCAAATAGGTATGAACAATGATTGTTCATACTCTAATATGTGTTCATACTGTTCATACATCACATATTGTATGATTCGTAAGAACAATGATTGTTCATATGAACAATGAGTGTTCATAGCTCATGTTGAGATATGAACAATGATTGTTCATACTCCAATAGGTGTTCTTACTGATCATACATTATATTGAGGTATGGACATTGATTTTTTATACCCCAAATAGGTATGGACAATGAGTGTTCATAGCTCATATTGAGATATGAACAATAATTGTTCATACTCCAATAGGTGTTCTTATTGATCATATATTATATTGAGGTATGAACATTAATTGTTCATACCCCAAATAGATATGAACAATGAGTGTTCATAGCTCGTAGTGAGGTATGAATAGTGATTGTTCATACTCCAATAAATGTTTTTACTGATCATAGCTCATGTTAGTATGAACAGTGATTGTGCATACCCCAAATAAGTATGAACAATGATTATCCATACTCCAATATGTGTTATTACTGATCATACATTACGTTGAGGTATGAACAGTGAGGTATGAATGATAAGAGCCCAAAACTGTAGTTTTAACCCCTTAACAATAATGTTTTTAGACCAATTATGCGAGTAATAAATAAGAGTTAATGCTGCTTACGTGTTTTTATGTATTTCAGGCATTGAAGTCAAGTATGTGCAAAAATGTGTCACTTTGGCGAGATAAAGGAGAAAGGGTTGGTTGCTAAGAAGTTCTGTAATTAAAGGCCAAGATTCAAGGAGAAAAAGCCTTTGCAAAGCCCGGTCAAAGCTGAAAAGTCAAAGTCAACGTGGGCAGAAACAACACACAAAAGTCAGCAGAACTTCCGAAGACCATATCTTTGGGCTCAGACCTCAGAATTGGGCCTACCTTATGCCAAAACGACCGGCTTGGAATCAGCTTTCCAATGGTCCAAGACTTGATCCAATCAGAGGAGCAAAAGTGGACAAAAAGTCTGTGGGCTGAAAAGGCCTATGTGGACTGAAGAAATTGGGTTTTGGGCTCGATTTTCCGGCCCGAAACATGGCTCCTCAACCCATACAATAAAATGTGGATCTGGTCTCCTCCATTTCAACACACAAGACTTAGCTCTAAAAGAATAATTAGTTTAGGTAGCAAGTAGCCATTAGAACATAATTATAGATCTAGTTTTCACTCTATTAATTAATTAGTTTTCATTTTCATCTTGTTTTAATTTAGTATTTAAATCTATTGTTATTTATTCATTAGATTAATAAAGTAATTTAGTTCTTGATAATCTAGTTTCATTTCCATTTAATCATTATAGCTTCAATTCATAGATTTAGTATTTATCATTGTTAGTTTCAATTAAATCTAGCAATTTTAGACTTATATTTGAATTCAAATAAGCAAAGTTAGAATCTTTATACCATGTCTTGTTTGATTTCCTTGGAAAATGATAGCATAATGATTCTAGGCTAAACCTATATTAGAGGGGGTTGAAGACACCTTGATGAAGCTTGATTTGTGTTAGCGTAGAGTAGTCGTAATTTCCATTCCATTCTAGAAACGATTACTTCACCATGAGAATAGATTTGATTGTTTCACTTGCTAGATGTTAGCTGGTAGAGATTACCATGAACAACTAGAGATTAGGAAGAACCAATTGTTATGCGAAAGCAGTTCAATTCGGATTACGACGATTCTTCGTTAGTAAATTAAGTCGAGTTAAAGTAGAATCAATCCCCCCTTATTCCTTATCATATTATCAATTTAGTATTGTAGTAGTTGAATTATCATAGTTAAGTATTTGAGTATAATTTGCATCGTAGTATAAATTCGTAAATCTCTCATTGACTTTAGATAGACCGATAAACTTAGGAAACTCTAATTCTAAACAACTAGGAGTGGAACAAATCTTTTACTCCAACTCTATTTCGATAGAATCGAGAGTAGAAATCTTTGATAAACAAATCTAGTAAAGTTTAGTTTTAGTTTTAGTTTTACTTGCGTTTAAGTTTCATTGTTTATTCGTGAGTAAAACTATCATTTTACCCATATCAAATGGCGCCACTGCCATCTTAGTTCCCTTTAGATTTGTTTTCGTTAGTATAATTAGTCTTTCCCAAGTCCCATTAAACCCACCCACCCTTGTTTGATTCTAACTGTTGTTGTCCGTTTCAGAACTGAAATTTTCCTCGCAGAATTACACGGAGCGCCACCCGCGCTCAAATCACTGTAAGTTAAATTTCTCCTGAGCTTTTACTGCCTCTCGGGGCCACTTGCCCAAATCATTGGACATCGGTCTGCGGTATGGATGGAGCTTGCGCCTGATGGAGGAGTGCACCCCAGCGCCTCATCCTAAAACCGATTTCCACAGGTTAGTTCAAATTTCCATTTCTTAAAGTTATTAAGTGTTTCTAACTCGTTATATACACTAAGCTCACGGAAACAATACGCTATTCATAAGCGAAACAAGGAGGCTTTCAGGTACTTCTTTCTTCCATACCTCGCATCTCCTGTGAGAGGTTTATACTAGCATATCAGGATTGTTTGAGTGTTGTCGTGTTTAGTTAAGATTGGTCTTAGCCTTGCATGAGATTAATGTCAGGTAGAAGAAAAACGCCTAACGTAATCAACCGGCAACGTCAACAAACACGCCTTTCTAGTATACCACTCACTACACCTCTAGCTAATATACCACACACAACACTTGAAATAATGGCTGAAGAAAGAGTCACCTCTCTCTGACTTTTACAAAGCCTTGAACAATAGCCCAAAATCTTGCATCATTCTATCAGACCCAGTGGGGGATTTTCGAATCCCCCCAAATATATTTAATTTGTTACCCGTTTTTCATGAGTTAGACTATGAAAAACCTTATCAGCACATGCGTAGGATTGACCAAGTCCTTACTATATTCCACCATTCTACGGTTGGTGCTGAACAAATTAAACTGAGGGTATTCCCCTTCACTTTAGCCGATAAGGCGGCGTCTTAGTTAACTGCCCAATCGCCTAATTCTGTGGACTCGTAGGCCAAACTTGTTCAACTATTTATGGAACATTTTTACCCCCTGAAGATCGATGAAATGCTTTCCAAGATTCATTTCTTTCGACAGAATCCTCATGAATCATTTTCAGAGGCTTGGAATCGTTTCACCGATCTTCTTATAGAGTATCCACACCATAACCTTGCGAAAGACATGTTAGTTCGTGCCTTTTTCAAGGGACTGTTACACCACCATAAAGAGGTGCTTGACATAATGAATGAGGGTAGTTTCCTAAGTAAAGGAGCCTCAGAGGCTTATAAATTTTTAGAAGATCAAACTAAACGTAATAATAACTGGGGGGTAGTGACAATATATCTCCCGTTCCGCTAGTTCTTCTACAACAGTTAAGGCCGCCGGTATGTTTGAAATGAAACCCGATCCTGAGCTTAAAAACTTAATTGAATCTCTCACTAAAAAGGTAAAGGCTATTTCTATTCAACAAAAACCTATCCCCATCATGAATGTCAACTCCAATCCATGTAATTTCTGTTTGAGTCCAGAGCACCCTGACTCCTATTGTCCTCTCGCTTATGAACAACAAACATCACAACAATATAATGTTTGTTCCATTAATAGCGAACCTAACGCAGCTTGGCGACAAAACCCCAACTTCGGTTGGCGAAATAATCAACAACCTCCAAGGTTTAATAACCAAAATGTTAGGCCAACAAACAATTACAACTAAGCTCCACCGAGGCAAGGACAAGGACAAGGGAATTATAATAATTATAACAATAATAATTATAATGCTAATAGAGGTATTGTTCCGGTACATAATAACTATCAAAATCCACCCATTAATAATCAACGTGACATAGTTCCTGTCACACAACCTATAGCTAACACTTCTCCACAACCAGATCATTTTGATGCCTTTATGCAAACCCAACAACAGATTTTACAAGCTATCCAACTTTCCTTACAGCAGTTAGCACAAGAGAAAGTACAACCCACAAGTGTATTTCCAGGTCAAACGATACCTAATCCTAAAACAACAAACACAACCTTTGAGGTAAACGATAATACTAGTACTGAAAATGCAAACGTAGGTGAGCCAAATGCCATCACCACTCTCCGTTCTAGCAGAGTGGTTGATAACGCCGTAACTATGCCTATAGTTACCCCACCAGTAATCCCTACACCGGATATCGAACTAGATACCGAAATAATAACTGAAGATCCTACCCCTGTAGAGGTACCAGTTAAACCACAACTTAAGAAACAGAAAGCCAAGGTTAAACATCCTGTTGATCCATATGCTAAATATAAAGAGAAACCACCGTTTCCTCAGAGATTAGTTATGTTAAACAAGGATACAAATTTTGACGAGATTAGAAAAGTTTTTAAAAATCTAACAATAAACTTATCTTTTCTTGAAGCAATTAAAAAGTTACCTCACCATGCTAAGTTTCTCAAAGAGTTGTGCACTACTAGGCGTAAGACAAAGATTCCACTATATGCTGTGTAGTGGTTATGTTGGTGCAAAACTCAACTGAGCAAATCTCTGACGCTTATCACATCGCTTAGCATACGCCATCGCGTCTCTCTTCATGTGGGGCCAGAAGTAGCCCTGTGTTAGCAGTCGGTGCGCTGTGGTTCTCCCCGCTGAATGGCTTCCGCAATCTCCCCCATGTAACTCTGCTACCACCTCTAAGTCCAACCTTGGCCTAAGACACTTTAGCAAGGGTCCATTGAAATTCTTTTGATATAACTTCCCTCTAATAGAGTGTACCTCTGAGAAGTCTGTTCTAGTCTCCTTTTCTCCTTTTTATCCATCACCATGCCCCCAAATAGAAAGCTCTTAATGGGACCCATCCAACCATCCTCCTCTTCCTCGGTTTGACATACCTCCGTAGCTTCCTCTGTGCTGGGTTTCTCCAACCTCTTTACCTTTATCACCATTTCCTCGGATCCAGGTATTGCAGCGGCTACGTAGGCCAGGGCGTCAACATGTATGTTCTCACCGCGACCTAAATGCACGAACTTAATCTTCGCAAACCTGGTGGATCTTTCATGTAACACCTTCAAGTACCTCGCCATCCGCGGACATCGAGCAGCAAACCCCCCATTCACCTGGCACACTACCAGATTCGAGTCCGAGTACACTGTCAGCTCTTTAACCCCCACATCCTCGGCCATTCTCAAACCCGCTATCACCGCCTCATATTCTGATTCATTGTTAGACGCCGCGAATCCCATCTTCATGGTTAGTTCCATCCTGTTGTTATTTGGTGTAACCAATACAACCCCTATCCCACTACATGCATACATGGTAGAACCATCTGCGAACACTCTCCACCCGTTTCTCTTGTCCCAAGGGTTCAAGAAATCCTGCTCAATGTTTCTTTCAGGCTCCATGACCATCTCTTCCCCCCAAGTGGGATCCTTTGCTGGGAACTCCACTAGAAATTCTGCCACAGCCTGCGCCTTCTTTGCAATTCTGATTTGATATTGTATCTCGTAAGAAGTCAGCATTACAGTCCACTTCAGCATTCTCCCAGACTTTTCTGCTTTTAATGCTTGTTTTAAGGGAAAATTTGTTGCTACCACTACCGAGTGTGCCTCGAAATAAGGTTTCAACTTCAAGGCAGAAAAACCAATGCCAAAGCATATTTCTCCACTCTACTATACCGGGTCTCGACATCTAACAAGGTTTTACTTTGGAAGTAAACCGGCTTCTCTATCTTATCAACGATTCGAACTAGCACTGAGCTAACTGCATATTCCGTGACTCCCAGATACAAGTATAGTTTCTTTCCTTGTTCAGGCCGCGACAATAAAGGAGCCTTGCCCAGATAACTCTTCAATTCTTAAAACGCTTTCTCACACTCAGTGGTCCATAAGAAATCTGGTGTGTTCCTTAGCAACCGGTACAGCGGCCTGCACTTGTCCGATGACTTTGAAATGAATCTATTTAATGTCGCGACCCTTCCCGCGAGGCGTTGCACCTCTTTGACGTCCTGCGGCGATGAAATTTCCACCAAAGATCTAATCTACTCAGGGTTCGCCTCTATTCCCCGGTGAGTAACAATGTAACCCAGGAACTTCTCCGTGGTCACGCCAAACATACACTTATCTGGGTTGAGCTTCAAATTGTGCGTCCGCAGTATACAGAATGTCTCTTTCAGACCCTCTAAGTGCTCCTCTTCTGACATACTCTTCTCCACCATGTCATCTATGTATATTTCAATCCCTTTTCGGATTTTGCTTTCAAATATTTTCTCTTCTAACCGTTGAAACGTAGCCCCAACGTTCTTCAACTCAAATGGCATCCTTTTATAACAATACGTACCACCTTCTACCACAAAGGCCGTATATTCTCCTGATCTGGTCCATACATCGTGACTTGGTTGTATCCTATCGATGCATCCATGAAAGAAAATATCTTGAACCCTGCTGTTCTATCCACCAATTCGTCCACTCTCGGTATGGGGTAGCTGTCTTTAGGGTACTCCGAGTGAACATCTGTAAAGTGGACACACATACGGACATTGCCATTCTTTTTCAGTACCATGACCACATTTAATTTGATAAACAGTCGGTGAACGCCACTTCTTGTATTATCCCCGCTCCCTTCAATCTCGCGACATCCTCGCGGATTCCCTCGGCATATTTGGGCCTAATGCTTCGCATCTTTTGTCTCACAGGCTTAGCATCTTCTCTCATGTGTAATTGATGACATGCGAATCCCAGATCTAATCCTGTGACATTCTCGATCGCCCCACGCAAATACTATCTTATTTTTAGACAAAAACTGCACTAATTTATTCCTCCACTCCTCAGGCAAACTGGAACCTACTGACGTGAACTTTTCCTCCTCTCCTTCCCCTAAATTCACTATTTCTATCTCATCAAAGTTCTTCAGCCCCACTGCCGGCTCAGCCTCCCCCTCCAAGAAGACACACTGTAATTGCTATGATTGCCTCTTATTAGGGTGCGATGTCTCTCCCTCTGATCCGGCGACTAACCTTTTCATTGTACTCTGATGACTGTTCTTGGCTGTCACTTGATCTCCGCGTACCTCATATGTCCCGGTTGGAGTAGGAAATCGGATCACTTGGTAGTAGGTGGAGGGGACCGCTTTCATCTCATGAATCCACTGCCTTCCTAATATGGCGGTGTACTACGAATCGACATCCACCACCTTGAATCGGAGCACATGAATCGGGTCCCCGTGGTCACCGGAGTAGGAACTCCCCAGGCTTTCGGCTCACCATGCTTCCATTGAACCCATACAAGTTTGTCTCATGCGAGGGCCTCAACGGGTTCATTTCCTCCATTGTGTCTCTCAACAACAAATCCACAAATACCGCCCGCAGAACTCACCATGTAATTTCCTATTGCCATGCTTTACCAACGAAACCCATTGCTTGGAGGTCCGCATCGGTGAACACTATGCTACCCCTTCCACTCGCAAACCACGGTGTCGACCGTGAATGACCTAACACCTCGTGGACCTGTTGCATGCTCGCAGTTCGTCTTATCTTATCTTGGTGGGCGTTGTGACTCAGAATCTCTCCACTAAAAATCACATTGATCGTTCCCAATATCCTCCCTTGATTTGGTGCTTGCTCTGTTTTCTCCTCCTCCATTGTAAATTCCTTCAATAACCCCTTCCCTATCATCTTCTGAATTAACCACCTCAGCGCGTAACAATCATCCATCTCATGGTTATGCAGCTGATGGTAGGCGCAATAAGTCTTGCCTTGCATTTCCGCTGGTTTGGTTCGTGGCCCCTCATACCCCTGCAGATTTTGAATTAACGACAATATCTCGCTTAACGGCTTGTTCAGCGGCACTTGTTCCGCTTCCCAGTAAGGCTTCCTCTCTCGGTTTTCCCTCCTAGCCTCCTCTCTGCCCCTTTTGGGCCGCGATGAGTACCCCCGATATCCACTGCCTCCCTTGTCTGAAGACTCATATTGCCGACGGTCCTTGCCTCTATCCAATGACAACACTGCCTTCCCCGACCTTTTCATATATTTCTGCATAGTATTTTCATACCTAATATATTTTTCCACCCTCGGGTATAGATTCTGTAATGTCGCGATCTCATTCTTGGCTACCGGCTCATGTACCCTCGTTCCCGAACGTAAACCTCGCTCAAATGCTATCACCGCAGTTCTTTCGTCTAAGTTCTCCACCTTCAAGGTCTCTGCCTTGAATATGCACAAGAAATCCCTCACAGACTCCGAGGATATCTGTCTTACATTAAACAAAGTTGCGATGTCTACTACCCGCTTCTTTTGATGTATGAAGTGATCTATGAAAGCCTGCTCCAACTCCTGAAAGTTGTTTATGCTTTTAGACAGTAAAAGGTAATACCAGTCCGACATCCCCCTTTTAAGCTTGCGGGGAACATCATGCACTGCAACCCATCATACCGCGGTTCCTGCCATAGTGGCATCTGCTGCCTAAAATGATGGATGTGGCCCACTGGGTCTCCAGTCCCATCATACCTCTCAAACCTGGGCTGGTTGAACCTCTTTGAAACCTCGGACTTCCAAACCGCGTTCGCTAACGAATTACGGTTTAATCTCACCGGCCACCACTTGGCTCGCCGCTCCTCCCATGCCTTTGGTCTGCTCCCGTTTCACTTTCAGATCACTGGCAATCATTTCTCTAACTTGCTCCTTTGTGAGTCCTGCCACCGCCTGATCCGCCACGTTCGGCCTCCCCTCCTCCTCTTTCTCTGACTCCGACGCCTTCCTCTCAGACTCCTCTATGGTCTCCTTCTCCCTCCGTAGTCCTTCATTTTCTTCCCTTAACCTTGCTATTTCCTCATGTAACAGCCTCGTTTCCTCTGAATCCAACACCATTGTCTCTTCCCCGCCTCGCTCTCCCCCTTCACTCCTTACTGACTCCACATCCTCGTCGGCAACCACCGCCTTTCTCGGTCTGCCCACACCTCTTTTCACTTTCGTCGCCATTTCTCTACTCTCTTTGATCTTCCCCACAAACGGCGCCAAATGTATTGACCTCTTTTTACTCTCTCACTCTCACCCTTTGCCTCTCTTTTTTTTCCTCCTCCTTTTCTCTTCTCTTCACTATTATCTTTATACCCCCCTCCCATTCCTTCCTGACCCTCCACCTGTCTCTCAATCTCTCGGTCCCTCTGTTGCCATGTGTAGGGTTTATCTATGTTCCCAAGGGTCCCAATCTCTATCTGGTACCACGCTTGGATCCTGCTTATCTGGCTCCCGGCTTACCCTACCTCAGACTCGCGACCTTCACTTGTCAACTCATTGCCCCACGTGTTCACTTCTCTCCCCCTATACTCCGATAGCCATGACCCGGTTAGGATGCCTCCCACTTCTTGTTATCCCATCATCATGTCCCTTTATCATTGATCTTACGGTAGTCATGATTTGGGTCGCTACAGATTGAATATATAATTTGTTAGACGCCACTACTTTCATAATGACGAGAACTGGTCACTGGTCAGGAGAGCAAAGAGCAATCATAAGTTGTAAATCGTTGAACACAAATTTGTTCTTTTTCTATTTCGTTTGTTTTTTTTCTTTTAACGAAGAAGATGAAATCCACAAACAATTACTCCCAAGGGTAAACACGTACATTAGACTTTGGGTAAAAACTTTGACAACTTTCACACCGATTTGATGGGAAAACATGGGACACGTGTGTGTTTGTAATAGGGCTTGGAGCTTTAGACGCTGGGAGCAAAAAATCACTCGATTCCCTAGCTGTACATAATTTCTTAGCTGGAAAATCCAAAATGTAGAATGCCATAAACTAAATTGGATTACAAAGTAATAATAAATAATGACATTGATTAGGAAATAACAGACGTCTTATCGTTTTGTTCTGCACCTACGTGATACTAGAACCCCACTAGATGGACCAGTGAGCACTATATTACATCGACCATGCAACCAATATGTGTAATGCAAGAAGCCCCCAAAATTTGATTTGGTTATGATGTGTTATGGAAATCTTTTGCCGTAGATTTAGGGTTGAAGATCTCATGGCTTGCGGAGATGCTATGATTTGTATAAGTTGTGGTGGAGGTTACAGAAGTGGCTTTAGTATTTGTGAAAGTGGTGGTGTTAGGGTATGTGATGGCACTAGGGTTGGGTTTTGCAAAAGCGCTAGAGCTAGGGAATACTTCTTTGAACATAATCTGACAGGGTTATATACTAAAAGCATTACTTCTGTATTAACTCTAATTCTTTATATTTTGAATGAGAATCATATGGGCAAATGTTATGTATATTATATATGTTATTAGTTATATGCATGTGTCTAATACTTTATGTTGTAGATGATATGGTGTGAACACACAGAAGATCATATCATCAATACCTTATAAAGTATAAGTAATCGTTCACAACCTAGATGGATTTGGACAAACCATTAGTACGGTTGTAGTATAATCTGGTATTAGTCTATCTTGACTATAGGATTACACTAGTACACTTTGTGTGTATTGAACAGGACCAAGTGATGTTGTTTCTCCTTATACTGACTATATAAGAAAACAATGAGTGGTTGCTTGTTTTCCTAATCTGGATATAATAATGGGCACTTACATGCATTGTACATTGCTTTAAATCATCAATGAGTGAGATTCATTTGTGAATCAACAAACTCAATGGATTGGGTAATGACATTGTATGTAAGGTGTGCTGTTGATTATAGAAGGAATCCGTGTCCCGCAAGAAGTCGGGTTGATGATGTCCCCTTGAGGAGCTCAAAAAGATTGTCATATAAACCCTGCAGGTGGATTTATTCCGACATGACAATGAGGTTGAGTGGTACTATTCAAGGACATAAGAAGTTGATTAATGTAGTTGTCAGTAACTTGACTTTATCAACGGACATTCGATATCTTAAACACGGGGAGATTAACGAGCATATAATATGGAGCCCATAAACGCTGACACGTAATTTGAGATTAGGGCGGTAGTGCAACAATGACCTTTAGTGGAATAAGCCATTTGTTGACGGATTTGGGTCGTGTGTTCGGGGAGAACATGGGAAGCCCAAGCCCGTTAGGAGGCCCAACCCTAATTTCTCCTCATGGTCCCTGTTGTAGCCTATAAATAGAATAATCTCTCTCTGTCCGAAATTCACTATTCATTGTTCTAAAAAAAAGGCAAGAAAAGTAGATCTGAATTCGTTTCTGATCTTGAGAGAAAGAAGGGGATTGGTAGATCATTGTCCACACAACGTCCAATCTATTCTAAAGGAATACAACAGAAGATCAGGAGGTTGATTTCGAATTTCATAAAGCTTGGATTCTCAGAGTTATCTAAACTGATTCTCAAAGGTATGTTCTCCAATCACAAATCGTGGACACCTATTAATTCCGCTGCGAGTGGTGTTAGCAGTTTGTAGAAATAGTCATTTTGAATAACGGTTCCTACATAATCATGAGTCTCGTCTCCAAAGCTTCAAGTTTTGCATCAAAAGCTTCAAACTTTGAATCAAGGTTTAATTCGAACTTGTTGAATTCTTCATTTGTAACAAATTTAACCATTGAGAGAGAGAAAAACAATGGGTGGTTTGTGGAGGTGGATCGCTTTCTAGATAAGAATCTAAAAAGTGAGGCTCTTGATACCAATTGATGCGGAACATAATAATGAGTCTCGTCTCCAAAATTTTAAGCTTTGCACCAAAAACTTCAAACTTTGAATCAAGGTTTAATTCGAACTTGTTGAATTCTTCATTTGTAACAAATTTAGCCATTGAAAGAGATAATTTTGGGTGGTTTGCGGAAGTGGTGGTGGTGGATTGCTTTCTTGATAAGAATATAAAAAGTGGGGCTCTTGATACCAATTGATGCGGAATAAAAGAGATTTAGAAGAAAAGATGCGGAGATCTTCAAAAGGGAGAATAGATTTAAGGAGAAAGAAGATTGAATAGAAGAATTGTAGAAGTTGAAGGAGAAAAGTATAATAGGTTTTGGAGATTTGATAATTGATAATTGAATACCTTAACTAAACTACAATGGCCTCCTTATATAGATAAACCATAATTGATAACCAAGAAACCTAAACTTCTAAATCTAACCTACAGTTCTAAATATAATTAAACTATAAATAGAAAATATCAAATATTCCAAATTCCTAATAAGTAATAATTCTAATTTGAAAATAATAATTTTAGCATAAGAAGGAGGAATTTTGGCAAGAAAGAGGGGCTAGTAATCCTACATCAGGTTCTAAACAACCCTCTAACATAAAAAGGCACCGAGTTTCTCTCTATCTGCTTCCTAAGTTTCTGGATGTCGATCACTTGTATACGCACTTCACGAATTTTTTTTTCCCTGATGAACTAGGATTATAAGATGAATACTAGCTATCAAACAAGAGATGAAGGCTATACATGAAGGGCCCACTGGTTGTGAATTACTACAGAGGAAATTCATTGAAGTTGCCTCTGATTCAAAAAGGGCATCACTTCAGATTCTAAGGAAAGAATAAAAAGCTCCATGGGCATGCTGGAACTTAAGAGCGGCAATATGGCCTGGGAGCTGCTGACTTCCTGGCAGCTCTAGAAACTTTAGAAGGATGTAAACTACTTTGTTCCTCCGCTTGCTAAACTGCTCAACAAGATTGTGGAAGAAGACAACTATTTACTTAAGATCTAAATAAAATAGGGGGGCAAGAAATTAGCCCCAAGGCTCAATTTCATTTCAAAACAACTCTAGAGGACATGATTTTTTTTATAATCACTCACAAACCCAATTTTTAAATTTTAATAACCCTTAAGGACAAAATAAGTTGGCCCAACCCTTTTTATTTTTTGAAAATCCCACTTTTACCTTTTCTTGTTAATAAACAAAATTACCGATGAGAAAACCCAAAATCCCTTTCTTCTCCAACCCAAAATTACGGATGAGAAAACCAACAGGTGACATGTTTGCAGACAGACTTAGCCTTCTCGAGGTGAATAACCAAAGCCCAAGAAAAACTTTGCCATGGAACTGATTCCGTAACCATCCACCTACAAAAGTCAGCAGGAAAAATCAGTTTGAGACACCAGATTTTACAACATTCAACATACCCCGAATGTAAAAGAAAAGGAAAGCGAAGTAACTTGTGGATATGAATCTGAATATGTAAAAGTAATAGAAAGAAGATATTAATAAATCCGTTGAACACACACCTGGTAGCAGCTAGTTTTTTCAATAAAGTTCCACGATGATGTATGCTCCACTTGTTTATACCTTGTGTAACAATAAAACTTTAGTTTATTGTGTATGATATATCAATTTTTAACAGAGTGAACATGTTTTTCTTTTCTCTACGGTGGCCTATGGAAGGTTGGGATAAATCAAACTTTCGGAGCTGAAGAACAACTTGGAATTGTTTAATATATAAATTTTTGTTTAATTAGTAACGCAAGGCATTAAAACGCGTGGCGAGAAAGGGATTCTAAAACGAGTGGGGAGAAAGAGTGTGAACGTAAACATACCGGAAAGTAGCTATGAACAGTGATTGTTCATAGCTACCGAACTATGAACACTCATTGTTCATAGCTCATAGCTATGAACAATGAGTGTTCATAGTCTATACTGTACTATGAACAATCAATGTTCATAGTCATGAGCTATGAATATTTTTTGTTCATACCACAATTGGATTATGAACAATGATTGTTCACAGTCATGAGCTATGAACATTCTTTATTCATATCACAATTGGACTATGAACAATGATTGTTCATAGTTTGGTAGCTATGAACACTCATTGTTTATAACTACGAGCTATGAACAATGAGTGTTCATAGTCCATATTGTACGTACTATGAACAATCAATGTTCATAGTCATGAGCTATGAATATTCTTTGTTCATATCCCAATTGGACTATGAACAATGATTGTTCATAGTCATGAGTTATGAACATCCATTGTTCATAACTCTAATAGGGATGAACACGCTTTGTTTATACTCTAGTAGGTATGAACAATCATTGCTCATACTTTACAATATGTATGAGCAATGAGGTATGAACAATGAGTGTTCATACTCCAATAGGTATGAACAATGAGGTCGCATATTTTGTATATGAACAATGATTGTTCATACTATATACACTGGGTCAAGGGTATACTTGACCTTTCATCTACCCGACCCATTTTTTATTTCGCTTCAAGGGTATATTTGACCTTTCATCTACTCGGTCCTTGAGAGTGATTATGAAAAAAACTTGGGTTTGGGAGTGATTCTTTCACTCGCTTTGTCCTTGAGAGTCATTCTTTGGGGGCATTCTTCAAAAAAAAAGAAAACTACCAACACACTTTTTGCCAAACTTGGGTCTGACCAGGCTAGTGATCCTACATGGTAGGCACATCCGATAGGCGAGCGAGCAAATCTACCTTCTACCTAAGTCGATTGGCCACTGGTACCTCTTGTTAGCAATTCACGAATAATACACATCGAATTTTTGAAGGCCTAAACGTTTAATACTTCCACACTTTTCAATAATTAGGAATAATTCACGTTTTTTTCACTATAAACGTATAAAACACAAATTCCTGAATTATTCAAAAATTTATTTTAAAAATACTTCATATAATAATAATAAAAATGAAAAACCAAATTTTTGTAAGGATGAATAGCATGAAGATACATAAATAAGAACAAAAAAGTAAACTATGAAGGACATTTTTAAAAGCTTTTGTGTATATGTGAAGAACATTTTTTTTTGCAATTCAAAAGAGTAAACTAACATAGAGACATGGATGTGTTGTTTCCAATTATTATTTTCCCTTACAATTTGCAAATCTACATTCTAAAATAAATATGAGGGTTATTTAGGGATTGGTCCTACTTATTTAGGGGTATTTAGAGATAGGTCCTAAAATTATCGATTATTAGGCTTTAGTCCTACTTCTATCGATTGACCTTAAGTCAACTCAGTTGACCGTGGTCAACCCATTTTATAATAATATAATTTTCATATTTTATCAAAATGGCCAAACTACACTTCAGCGTGCTTCGCATGTGACTTTAGAGAGTCGTTGAAAATGGCCAACAATCAACACGTGTCAAAAATCTGAAGCATAATTACTCTGATAAACCAATTAAGTTCAAAAAAAGTTAGAGGGATGATTAACAGCCTCTATGAAATCGTCGAGAAGAAGAGAAAGATGGATGGTGAGAAAGGCAGGAGTGAAATGTCTGATTTGAAGGTGAGCCCTTTGTGGTGTTCGTCCTCATCTCTGCGTCGTTGCTCAGACTTGAGAGAAGCTCCTGATTTGAAGGTGAGTGAGTCTTCGTCCTCTTCTCTACATCGCTGTTCTAAGTCTGACTCTGAACAGGCGAAGAAACTATTTTTCCGTTTCTCTATTCGTGATAGTGGTTATTGGTACTGGGTCGATCCTAGCAAGTGTATCAACAATGTTCAAACTCTTTTGGCTCCTATTTGCATAATTCCTTACCCTGAAATCGGCAAGTGTAGTGGTTATGTCGCTCTTGGGTCCAAGATCTTTATGATGGGTGGTATTATCGGTGAACCTTCAAAAAAATAGAAACTTGAAGGTTCTACGGATATATTCTCCTTTGATACCAAAACCAACAGCGACAATTTTCAATGGCGAAAGGAGTCCGCTCACTTGCTTGCCAAGAGGTCTAATCCAACGCTAGAAAATCTATGTGTTTGGAAACAATTTTTTTGAACCAACACCCTGGGCTGAAGTTTTCGACCCATATATAATTAAACTTATCCTGCCCTCTTCCTAACCCTCCACATCAGTCACTTTCGTAAATGTTTTGAATAATTTCTTAGAACTCTTGTTGCAAATGGGGATAAGATTCTTTTGGTTTTGAATAATATTGTATCCTATTTCGATGTGAAAAATGAGTCGTTGACTCAAATCCCAATTCCTATTGGCAAACCATATCCTTGGTCTGATCAACCAATTAAGTTAAAAAAAATTAGAATTTGATACAATATAGAATTAGTCTTTTAAGAGTTAACCCTCCTCAGATTTGAGTTAATTAGGTTTTGGTCCTACTTTTCGCCATTAAAGAGTTTGAATTTAAGTTCATGAAATACCTTTGGTGAATTTAAGTTGATGAAATATCTTTGGTCGATTTTGACACGCGCCCATTGTTTGGCCATTTTCAACGACTCTAAAGTCACATGCGAAACACGCTGAAGGGTAGTTTGGCCATTTTGATAAAAATTGAAAAATATATTATTATAAAATGAGTTGACCACAGTCAATTGAGTTGACTTAAAGTCAATCGATAGAAGTAGGACTAAAGCCTAATAATAGATAATTTTAGGACCTATCCCTAAATACCCCTAAATAAGTAGGACCAATCCCTAAATAACCCTAAATATGAGTACAAAAGAGATAGAAAAAGTGTTGGGGAAGAAAATGATTAATGTTTGAGCGAGTCAAATACTAGACTCTAGCCTAACTCACTTAATTCAAACACTCAATTTCTAATGAACCCACTAGACAATATGACCAGATTTTTGAAAAGCAGCTAAGAATTGTGAGTTACAATTATATAATTAGTTGTTGTATATATGGATTATTGGAGTTTATATAGAGTAAAAATGGTGGAACATTTTAATTATATTGTCAAATATATATTACCATTCCTGTTTAAGTGTACTGAATGTTTGAAATCCAAACTTTTATTTCAAAACGTTTAATACCCGTATAAAACATACAACATATTATTAACGTATTGCGAATTGTTGACTGAATTTTTCTAACATGTAAACAAATAAAACTTGAATTATTCCGGTACCGAATAATTCTTGTATCCCGAATTGCTAACAGTGGTGGTACCACTTTTATTGGCAGGTTTTATGATAAATCTCCCTGCCCGGTAAAAAGTTCCTTAAAAAACCCACCCAAAACGGACAAACCCATAAAACCCACTGTTTTTAGAAAAAAAAAATTACAAAGACAAAAATACCCCCGCACTATTTTCTTCTTTCCTCCCTTTTCAACAAGAGAACTCCAATTTTTTTCTACTTGTATAGAAATCACTTGAACATAATACAAAATGAAAGAAGATTAACATCATATCATGATAAAATTAAATGAGAAAAGTGGTAGATAGATGTGACATGGAAGGTTGTAGATATGATTTTTTATTACGATTTCGAGATTGAAAACAATTTGAAGATTATATCATTTGAAAATCTTGTTCCAATTATGATTTCGAGATGCAAAAATAAAAAAACAGACTTCCACATATCTATAAAAAAAACCAATTTTGCATAGCAAAATAATTTTACAGAAAATTTTTAGTATGCAAATTTATTTTTACATAATGATGTTTCTCTGCAAATTCCATCACTATGTAAATATGTTTTTACATAGAAATTTCACTATGCAAATTTGTTTTTACGTAGTGATTGTTCTATGCAAATTTATTTTTACATAGTGATTTTATATGAAAATTTATTTTTACATATTGATTTTCCTATTTTTCTTCTTCATCTATGCTGAACAAATTGGCTCCCATCACAATGTAAAATTGTTTATGCATACAAATTTGAGTATACAAATTTATTTTTACATAGTGATTTTTCCATACAAATCCAATCACTATGTAATTTTGTTTTTGCATAGAAATTCCACTATGCAAATTTATTTTTATATAGTGAATTTTATTCTTGCATAAATAAATTTACATAGTTAATTTCCATTCACAGCACTAAAAAAGAAAAACCCATCGAAAGAGCATCAAATTCTTATAAGAACTAAAGAACAAAAAGTCAATTACAAAAAAAAAGGTGTCATTGCACAAATTCATATATAAATATCACAAACTCATACAAAATTGAATTGAAAAGATATTAAAATAAGATTCCTCCTCCTCCAATTTAAATTTTCCTTCAAAAAATAAGTTAAAACGATGGATTCATCGATTCAAGCTCAAATCTTTCAACGTATAAAACTCCTCTCTAGCTTAAAACAAATCTAATTTTAGATTTAAAAGAAGCTAATTTCAGACAACACTTCTCAAAATTTAATGATATCGATCTTGATTGAAAGAGAATCCAAGGAAATCACAAGTTAAAGGAGAAAACATAGAATGCAAATGGGGTTTCTCCAAAGGGTGAAAAGAGGAAGGGAAAAAATTAGAAAAATGAGAAAGAGACCGTGATTTAGGGGTGCAAGTGGATATCCAAATATTCGAATTCGTATTCGAAAAATTGGATATTATATGAAAATTTCGGATATCGGATTCGGATTCGGATAATTTTTTATGTCCGAACTGGTTTCGGATACGGATTCGAATACTGTCATATCCGCATCCGAAAATATCCGATCCAATTTAAAAAATTAATAGTTATTATATATAATTAATTAATTAATTTATTATTATATAAAATATTATATAAAGTCATAAACTAATAATATAAAACTATAATAACAATAATAATAATTATTATATATATATATATATATATCCGATCCGAAATCGGATTCGGATAAATTTTTTAATATCCGTCGGATTCGGATTCGGATATCGGTATAAATTTTCAGATTCGAATTCAGATACAGTCATATCCGAATCCGAACCTATCCGTTTGTACCCCTACTGTGATTTCTTAATAGAGATGTTATATGGGACGGGTCGAATAAGAGGAGTTTACATGTAACCGGATTGGAATGAGGGGCTCAGGTCCATTTCTTGCTTCTATTGGTGTATAAGGCCTCCACAATGTGTAATGTGTGATCATGATACTTTTACCTTTTTATGACTAACTAGCTGTTGTTTGTACATTTCGCAATATCACATAAATAAAATTGCAGATACCAAAAAAACACACACACACACTTTGTGAGTTGCATACAACCTTATTAAGAGCATAGTACAAAATATCAGGATATTGATATTTATCGATACTCAATTTCTGGATATGTATCGTGGATATATCTCTCTCTTTGGGGATATTTGACATTGTTTCACATGCAAATATCGTAGATATATCCAAAATATCGTAGATATTGTGGATACTTCTTAATATATAATGATACATTATTTATATTTATTTGAAATATAATGGTAAATATTAAATAAAATTGTTATATATACAAAATATCGCAAAATATTGCAAAATATCACAAAATATCTCCAAATATCACAAATATCGTCAAAATATCACCAATATTTGCAGTCGTATATCTCTCTAAACATATCGTGATATTTATATATCTTTCTCTAAAATCTGGATAGATATCCCCAAATATCACGATATATCAGGATATTTTGTACTATGATTAAGAAAACAACTTTTCGTTTGGTAATTTCAGCAATGTTTACCGCTGCTAGCATATATCCTTCGGATTTTAAGAATTTTCAAATGTAAGTTTGTAACGTGTTTTTAGATGCCTTGAGCATAAAATCTGGCGCACTCCTCAGAATAGCAGTGTGCCAGTGTCTGTCATATGTTGAACCATAATCGTGTGCCTTTCAAGTTTCTATTTTCTAAATTTTTGTCCAAAATCTAGTTATCTTCATTCATGGATCATCATTCAATAATTAAAATCACGACTTTACCAATAAAAAAATAATCAAAATCACGTGCTTCCGGATGGTTGTTTTGTTCAAGTACGCGACATCCTCAATAACAAATTGTATCCCGTTGCACAAAGGTTTCATTCCCCAATCTTTCTCCTTCTTCTATAAGAAAGTTCTAAGCTGGCAAGTTGTATTGCCTTATATTCCGAGATTTCGTAATATAAACTTAGAAAAATAAGAAGACATGTTTTTTGTTGAATATATTATAATATATTAATTTAGAATTATTTAAGAAAAATTCTTGACAGCCAAATCAATTTTATTTCATTGCATTTTTCTTTCCAATTCCGGTGATTTTTGTATGTTCTTGCTTTTACCAAAAGAGAAAAAGATAAGATAAGTTTCAAAATCTATGTAAAATCAATTTTCACTAGTTCTCAAATTAAAATTAACACTACACCATTTTTTGCCTGCCCGGAATACAGCGGTTCCTCATTCTTGGAATGCAACAAACAAGGGATTCCTCGGCTAAGTCCAATGGTGTGGCAAAACACCAAATATCTGGTAAATTGTGATCCAATGGTGCGTGAAATCGCTAACGCTATCGGTATAAGTTTCGCTATGTATACAATCAATTTTAACGATATAGCGTATGCTCTGCACGTCAGAACGAGTGGCGGCCACAAAAAAAACTCGAAATAAATCTACATGCCTCTGTGGGTAGCGGCTAGAATTCGGTTTAATTTCAAAATAAATCTACACGCCTATCACTGTGGCGGTTAGAAGAGGGAGAGAGATGGGAGAAAGGGTAAAATGGGGTGGACATGAAAAAACAAAGAGCCATACGCTAGTGTGAATGGCGGTTACAAAAGAAATTTGTTCTCTCCTACACGCCTGTGTGAGTGGCAGCTACTTGGGGTGACTGTTTTTGGCTAAAAGAAAAACCATTGGGTCGAACAACACTATCAAGCTAACCCCATATACTGTGCTATTGTGGGGTTTGCTGTTTTAACAGTCCAAAACCATTGGACTCAGCCTCAAAACTCAAGTCCATTCGACACCTAAGTAGGGTTAAAAATCAAGGACGGACCAAGAAATTTTATAAGGGCAACTAAAAATACAAAATCAACTCTGATACAATCCTCGTCACACACGAATGTGAGTACAAATATATCTACTTGAAGAGTTGAACATGCCCTTGCCAGCTTAGAGGATTTTCTCTTTCTAAGAAATCTACTAATGCCACTGATATTGTAACCGATAATTGGTCCTTCTATCCACACCAAAGTCAGGAAAACCATTTATCATTTCATCTATGTCAACGCTCTATTCACACGGTAACAAAGTGGACAAACATTTGTTTCAATTGGTATCCCTTAGTTGGCTGTACTGCTATAGGAGAGAACTCAAATGTACGTCCAATCCAAAATTTTCGCAGGTTGTAAGTTGGATAACAGCACAATCCAGCGAGTTCCAAATTTTCTAGACACGAAAGTGAGCTGAGTTGAGTTGAGAATGAGTAATCAGTTGGCATTGCCAGCCTAGAAGCTTTTCTTTTGGAGATTGACTATACAATTAATTAAAGTGTATGAATCTTGTTGACATTCATTGCCAACCCCTTTGAATTTTGTATGTCAACTCTTGTATGGATCTTGTTAGCATATATTCATTGCTAACTCTTAAGACTGCACGTACAAAGCCGAAAATGGATAAAAAAAAAACAGAAAGATAACTTTTAATAGTCTAGCACAATTGCAGATTGCAGCAAACTCCACTTGAAATGTAATAACTTACCAGCTAATTGTCCAGCTTTTAACATCTCATGTACAATCGATCAGTTGCTCCATATGGACAAGTTTTAGGTTGCTGATTAAGTGATTTTTAGCTCACTAAATGATGCGTAAGATTTCAGTATTTGACCAGGAAGAAAAAAAGAGGTTCCGCACATTAATTAATATAAATAACTTAAACAAATACGGGGATTATATTTTTTTCAAGCATACACTGTTAAATTGCCAATTTCTCCATAAGCTTGAACTTATGTGAAAGGTCAATTATATTAATATATTAGAGACTCATATATGTCAATACTCCCTCTCAGCCCCTCAATAGGACATCGCTAAAAATATACAGGTTGAAAGACTGGACATCTTCACCTGGTAGGAGTTGAACCCAAGACCTCTCAGAAACCAATAGCTCTGATACCATGTTAAATTACCAATTTCTTTATAATCTCGAACTTATGTGAATGGTCAATTCTATTCATATATGAGAGGAGGTCTCGGGGACATGTGAAAGACTAGACATCTTCACATGTCAACACTCCCCTTAACATGGTATCAGAGCATTTGGTTTCTAAGAAACCTCAAGTTCAACTCATACTAGGTGAAGTGTTATAAAAATAAAAAGCAAGGACCATCTGTTAAGGGGGACCACACATTAATTAATATAAATAACTTAAACAAATACGGGGATTATATTTTTTTCAAGCATACACTGTTAAATTGCCAATTTCTCCATAAGCTCGAACTTATGTGAAGGGTCAATTATATTAATATATTAGAGACTCATATATGTCAATACTCTCCCTCAGCGGGACATCGCTGAAAATACATAGGTTGAAAGACTTGACATCTTCGCATGGTAGGAGTTGAACTCGAGACCTCTCAGAAACTAGTGGCTCTAATACCATGTTAAATTGTCAATTTCTCTATAATCTCGAACTTATGTGAATGGTCAATTCTATTCATATATGAGAGGAGGTCTCGGGGACATGTGAAGGACTAAACATCTTCACATGTCAACACTCCCCCTTAACATGGTATCAGAGCATCTGGTTTTTAAGAGGTCTCGGGCTCAACTCATACTAGGTGAAGTGTTATAAAAATAAAAAGCAAGGACCACCTGTTAAGGGGGAGGGTTGACATGTGAAGATGTCCAGTCCTTCACATGTCCCCGAGACCTCCTCTTATATATGAATAAAATTGACCATTCACATAAGTTCGAATTTATAGAGAAATTGACAATTTAACATACACTTCGGAAGAAGCTCTATGTATGTCCGGGCTATGGCTTGCCCATTGTGCTAGATCATTTGCTTCCCCATTGAAACATCTATTTATCCAGTTATTTATCCAGTTAAAGTAGCAAACTAACGGAAAAAACATAAGAGTCCCTCAAAATGGAATTTCTAACTATCGTAGCGGAAACGATATAAATTGTTCATTAGAACATAAAAGAGATAAATTTAAATATAAGTTTATTGATAATATTAATGAGTTGATTACAATTTTCGTCCATGAAGCTCTTTATATAGAGAACTCCATCAAATCATCTTAGAAACCTACTAAAACACTAAAAAAATATTTTCCTAATCTATCTATATATCATAATAGTAACCTTCTAAGACTATTAGAATTCACAAACTAGACTTCTAGGCACTTCTAAATTAGGCTTAAAGAATAAAACAAAAATAGTTTGTTTTTAGTAAATTAAAAATTTGGATTTACTAAAAACAATTAGACAATAAACATAGGCTCTATGTTCTACATCACTAACAACCTCTAAATTCTAGCTAATTGTGCAACTTGTATTCTTTAGAGTTTTGATTATTGTAGAGTTGCCACCCTCAAACAAGAATTTTGCTCCTTCCAAAGTCATTGCCAACTTCACTGCAACTCAGCTGCTATCATCTCGACCTCTTATGTATTTCTTGCCCTAAAGCTTCTTACTCCTACTCCTGCTATTATGCCTTCACCACTCCACACAAGTGCTCCAGCTCATCTAGAGTTCCTATAAAAAAACATCCATTCTTAGACAGACAATATCATATGGAATTAGAGGAAAAATATCATTCAATATATTAATGAGAATCTGAAGAATCAGAGTTAGAGTTAGGAGATAAGGTAGAAACCTCATTTGTCATATTTCTATGCTTGGTAACTTCCTCAAATGCTTGCATGCATTTTGTTCCTTGATTCCTAGTTACTCTGACCACTTCTTCTTTATCACCATTAGCACCTTCAAACTTGATTCGATTTCAGACTTCCCACATATATGTAATGCATGATATATAGGGCATGCTATGGATGGTACCCTTCTCTGACATGTCCTTTTTGCTGCATACCCACTTGCAAATCTCATCTATCCATTCTCTAATGTTCTGGTTTGAGACCATATCCACCCTCAAACCTAGCTAGTGTTGCAAACCAAATACTTCTTGCTCAATTGCATTCAAAGAAAATATGAATGGGGCTTTCAATACCCTCATATATAGTAGAAGGGCATTCAAACTCACTCTCTATATTTCTTCTTTTCCTCAAGTCTCCAGTAGTTAGACTATGCATATATGTTCTCCATAAGAACATTTGAGTTCTAGCAGGTGTTAAGGTATAGATCTCTCACCTATAACCTAAGATCGGGTTTGATAGATAAATGGTTGCACATACTCTTCCTTTAGAGAAGAGTTGCCTACGTATCGAGTCTTTTTGCCAGACTCGAATCCAGCCAATCGTAGTTCCATAGAGATTGAAGATTGAGAATGTAACATGGAGAAAATGGAGAATGGAGATGAAACTTGGAATCCCCTCCCCCCATATAAGTGTGACCTTGTCCTTTCCTTTTCTGCGTGAAGCCGTTACAAAGTAATGACTTGTTGAGCTCATCTCTCCCCTCCATTAATGACATGTTAATTAACTTGGCTCTTGGATAGATGTTTGTTACAATACGCTTGACTCCTTGTGTTGTTAATGAATGTTTTAATTATGCTGAGATCGTATGTATGTCTTGGTGTGTCAGGTCGTGTGCTTAACCTATCGCTCTTGGAGTAGACTTGGGTTATAGATCATATGCTAGATCCATGATCAAACTCTGGACGTTGGACTCGTGGACCTTAGTGATTGGTTGAGAGCGTAGGGTACTAACAAAGCCCCCTTTCTTTAGATCACTGTTTTTGGAATAGTGGTGTAAAGAAAGATAATAAATGAGACCACGTGTCTTACCTGGTTTGAAATGGAGATTGTTGTGGATTGAATTTTCTGTGTTTGTAGGCTGGATGTTGTTTGTTGTTTAGAACTTTGTTGCGAGTTGATGTGTTAGGTCCTACTTCGTAGTTCGTAGATCGTAGTACGCAGATCGCAGTTCATAGCTCATAGTACGTAGTTCATAGATCATAGTTCGTAGATTGGATTTGACTGATAATTACCCTTTGAGCAGTAATTACAGTTGAATTGAACTTACCCTTATGTAGGTGTTAAGTTGATTTGTGGTTCTTTTAGGGGACCTTTGATTGAATTTGACTAATAATTAGCTTTTGAGTGGTAATTACAGTTGAATCGAACTTACTCTTATATAGGTGTTAAGTTGATTTGTGGTATTTTTGGAAGACCTGTGATTGGATTTGACTGATAATTAGCCTTTGAGTGGTAATTACAGTTGAATCAAACTTACCCCTTGTATTGGTGTTAAGTTGATTTGTGGGCCTTTTGGGGGAACCTTTGATTGAATTTGACCAATAATTAGCCTTTGATTGGCAATTACAGTTGAATCGGGATTAACCCTTGCATAGGCGTTAAGTCAATTTGTACGCCTTTTGGGGGCGTCACTATGGGTGATAGCTAGCCTTTTGGGGGCGTCACTATATATGGTTGATTCCTGTTGAGCGTTCTTGATTGTGATTTGACATCGTAGTTCATGGTTTGAACTTGATTCTTAGTAAAGCATCAAGCTGATTGGTTGATATTGAGCCTTGGATATGCATCAATATGTTTGATTGATATTGAGCTTTGTGAGCGCATCAATATGATTGATATGGAAAACTTGGAGATCGTCTTCGCCATTTTGTATGGTACGCGGTATGGTGAACTACTTTGCTTAAGTAGTGCTGAATTTGTAGACTCCTTCGTAGCACTCAGTTTGGAGTGTTGCTGATTTGTACTAACTCGCTACTGCTAACAAAGAATTAGTACAAATCAAGTGTAATAATTTTAGAGATATATAGAGTATTGAGCCCAAATTATAACTTGACTAGACGTGGGCAGACGGCTTTAGTTAGCCCCAGCTCAGAGTTGTTGTAGCTAGCCTCCAGTTTAGGGTGCAAACGACTTGTGATAGATCGAGCTAGTTTGCTCCTTCCGTCCAACACAAGTCGACTGTTAAGTAGCCTTTTGAAATAAGATGGAAGTCGGTCCAAATGAATTCGGCATGGATTTGCAGGTTGATCAATAACAAGCTTGCTCTAAATTTTGGATGTCATTATGACTTAATTGCGTTGTATGAAATGTAGCTCCCATTAACGAGATGAACATAATTTAAGGCATTCGGATGACTTGCATGCCCACTGGATTAGAAAGACTTGCTTCTGCGTCAGGATTCGGCATGTCCTTGATTAGGCCAGGTCGCTCAAAATCTTAGAATGATGTCAGTTCGTCCATATGGATTAGTATGATTGTTTAGTGGCAAACTTTCAGACGTGTATCATCTTTTCGTCTGTCCTTCTTCCACCTCTTAGAATGCACAACTTTGGAATACAAGTGTATATAGAAAACTGTATGAAGTAGAAATGTCAGCCAGAAATTTGAAATAAAAATTGCATTCTAATAGTTTCTCTTGGAAAAAGCTAGAGACGAGGGATATGATGGGTGATATTAGTCACCCGAAGTGATTCGGCATGGATCTGCAGTCAGATCTATAGCAAGGTCTGGATATTGGACGTCGTTACGACCTGCTAGTTGGAACTTGGACAAACTATCAATTGAATCAGCTTGTTAAGATTGTTGGTTTGTTGGCCTGATTAGGTCAATAAAGATCTTTGGAACTATTGCACTTGAGTCGCCAAAACCATTTCAATCCTGCGCGCATGCTCACTGGATCAGAAATACTCACTTTGGCGTCAACTTGGTATAGTAACTAAGGTGGACGTCTATCCAACCAAATAATCAATGGAGATAAGAATCCATCTACTTGCTGGATTATGTTGTTTTTAACGTCTTATGCTTGATATTAGGAATTGGAAATACAAAACATAGTGTAACGATCATTGGCTCATGCAAAAGCAAGAACTAAATGTAATAAGCGCGCATCGGTTATAAATATTAATTGAAATTGAGATGGCTAATATCAAGCAACTCTTTGTCATAATTAAAAAGAGATAGCTAATATCAAGCAACTTTTAATTAGAATATTTCCAATGATTCACAAAATTTCTTTTGATATTGTAAAGTACAATGGTTTTATGGAATAAAAGAAATTATTGCAGCATAGGTATCAAATGATTGTACTTAACGTCATGTACAGACTGTAGTTGATTAGGTCGCTCAAGTACTAGAGTTTATGTCCAAGATAACAAATTAATAAGGCGTGAAGCCCTTAGTTCAGAATTTGAACGACCTAGTATGCTTCTTCCTGAGTAAGAAATGGTAGAGACTTCCTAACTTGAATGACTTAATTGAAAAGTCCAACAAAATATTTAGCTAATTAAAGTGCAATGCACCGAAATAAAAGCCAGGTCTCTATCTATTATTAGTGACGATGGCGTTGCATAGGCAGGATGAAGTAACCCATCTGATTGCCAAGTTTATTGATGCCATACAAAAATAGTATCGGATTAATGGTATGTCGTATGTGCATGCTAGTGAATATGATATTTGTTCGGAAACAAAGAACTTGAATATGGAACTAATGCACCATGAATATAAATATGTAAACAAAGGTATCTATCCACAAGGTTTTGAAGTAGCTTTGTTGGATTAGAAACAAATGATTTCAAAATTAACCGCAAATGAGTTTTGAAAGGATCGTGGAGTACTTATCTAATTGTTTAGCATGCGACCTGGTTGCCTTTCATTGATTTGACAGATCCTCCAATTGCCTACGATGTATTGACGTTGCAATCATATAAATTTTGGTAGATTATCGCTTCGAGTACATGCTTCGTGAGCTTGGAAATACAAATCTTTAGAAAGATTGATAGAGTAGAGTAAATGAATTTCCAAGAAATTCGATCTATAGACGGCGCCAATGTTAAGGTATAGATCTCTCACCTATAACCTGAGATCGGGTTTGATAGATAAATGGCTGCACTACTCTTCCTTTAGAGAAGAGTTGCCTACGTATCGAGTCTTTTTGCCATACTCGAATCAAGCCAATCATAGTTCCATGGAGATTGAAGATTGAGAATGTGACATCGAGAAAATGGAGATGAAACCTGGACTCCCCTCCTCCCCCCACCCTTATAAGTGTGACCTTGTCCTTTCCTTTTATGCATGAAGCCGTTATAAAGTAATGACTTGTTGAGCTCCTCTCTCCCCTCTATTAATGACGTGTTAATTAACTTGGCTCTTGGATAGATGTTTGTTACAATATGCTTGACTCCTTGTGTTGTTAATTAATGAATTTTTAATTGTGCAGAGATAGTATGTATGTCTTGGTGTGTCAGGTCGTGTGCTTGACCTATCACTCTTGGAGTAGACTTGGGTTATAGATCGTATGTTAGATCCATGATCAAACTCTGGACGTTGGACACGTGGACCTTAGTGATTGGTTGAGAGCGTAGGGTACTAACAGCAGGCAATTATGATTTCCAGATATTAATTCTTTATAGTGCCATGCATAGTTGAAGTTTGACATTCCCATTTATCTTGACCCTTGTTAGTAAGTTCGCGTTTAATTTGCATATTAAAGACGATTTTTTTTAAGTATCTTTGAAAACGAATTATTCGGGAAAAATTCGACTATTATTCAGATTTTGGAATAATTTGGGATTAAAAAGTTCTAAACAGGTAAAGTTCAGATTTAGGAATAATTCGGTCTAAAATTCGGTAGTTAAAAAAAAAATCTTGAAAAAAAAACATTTGTTTAGTATGTGATGTGTGGTTCAAAATGAGATCTACGTTAAAATACTACTTAGAACACTTTATATAAGTAACTGTGTATGTGTTTTGACCTATTTTTTGTGAAATGAAAGTGATTTATATCTACGAATTTTTATTAGAGAAAATTGAATTATACAAAAACAAACGTATGGACAAATGTTTTCCGTATAGTGAATATATGACCATATATTCTCCAAATATTTCAAAATTAAAACCGAATTATACCCGATGGATTCCCGTTCCGAATAATTCCCGTCCCTGAATTTACTAGCTAGGATCTTGATAGAAGTAGATGTATGTTGACTTTACAGTCAGCTTTCCATCTTTTGTCCCATACCAAATCAGTTTATCCATCTCCCCTTCCTAGGGTCTGATCGATAAGGATCTCTTCAATCTTTTGACTGAGGAAAGGTTGGGAGGAGATTGTTAAGCTTGTGAACATCCCAACCAGTTCCATCCTCAGTCATAAGCTCTCTAACCATCTTGCCTTCTAGATAAACTTACTATTTTGCAGGAAGCTTGGAGACCCT
Source organism: Coptis chinensis (assembly GCF_015680905.1). Taxonomy (NCBI): domain Eukaryota; kingdom Viridiplantae; phylum Streptophyta; class Magnoliopsida; order Ranunculales; family Ranunculaceae; genus Coptis; species Coptis chinensis. Next base: position 18,811,909 of record NC_141462.1, on the reverse strand, counting down.
TCATGTTTATCATGGAACAGAAATCCTTCAGGTCACTAAAACATGAGTCTGTGCAATGGTTTCTCCACACAGTTAAATGTATCTTGTGTATGGCTTGAATATATGTGATATTTATGTATCCGGAATGCTTCTTTGCTCCAAAGCATTCCATTTACTGGACCTAGAATTTTTGTGAAGTCGTGGTCATAGAGCATGTAAACTTTCAGTGACAGAATTTACCCAGGTTTTCTATTCTTTCATTTCATTTCTGTAATACCGTACCACATTTTGAGGGGTTGACTAACTAGGAAGCAATGGAGAGCCCCTCATTTGCTTGTAAAACTAAAGCGTTAAGTCTAGTTGATCTATAGAATTCTGATGACATTATGTATAATAGTTTTAAACGGTATGTACCCTCTGGATAGGATGAAGCATAAGTATGATCTCTATCTGCTTCTGCTTGCCATTGAATCTTGACAAATCTGTTTCCTACTGGAGCTTTCATAGAATTATAGCACCAGTGAATAGAAATTTTACTATAGAAGAAGACATAAATAACTGAATAAAAACTTTTAGATATTATGATTGTGCCTTGTTTGGTTTGGGGAATGTGAATTCGTCGATAGTGGTGCTGAAAATAGTAGAGGACGTCCCTTTAAATTACTTCCAAAATCAAAAGAAGTTGCAGTTCTGAGTTGCTAGCTCACTAGACAAGGAAGATTTCTATGGAAAGCACTATTTTGCTATAGAACTCCTCCGTACGGCTGAACTCCTCCGTACAGCCTCAATTGCCGTTATTCAACATTCATTATTGCTCAATCACTCCTTATTACTTGGAATCGATCGAAGGGACCATTAACCAACTCTTTGGAACAACAGGTTGGTATGATATGCACCTAACAGTCAAATTATTCTTTTGTTTGAGAGGGTTTAAGTGCAACACGTGAAGAATGCGCATAATATTTTTAGTGATATTATATGTGCAAAAGTTAATATAAGTTTGTTATGCAAACGATTGATTGCTTAACTGGCTTTCTTTGCAAGAAATGTGCATGTTTGATCTTCGTATATAGAAACTTTTAATTGATCCAATGTCATTACCTTGATAATTATTATCACATGAAAAATTAGTGGAGAGTTACAATTATTATTTTTTATTTTTTTTTTTATTTATTTATTTTTTTGAATAAGTTTGGTGGTTAAGGCAGATCCCTGACCCGTTCTTATAGCGAAAAGAAAAAAAATAAAATAAAAAATCCCTGCTGATCGACCCGTTTCATTAAATCAAACCAAGAGACTTACAACCTCCCCTAAGAGTATCCCTATTACTAAAGTACACCATAATTAATTTGGATTTTTAAATTAGACCAGCACTTTTTTTACCATAAAATACCCTTGATTAAATATTAAAAACAAACTATTCAATGCTTTAAAATGGACTACTTCGTTATTTCAGTTTTTCCTTCCATTTATACCCTTCACTTAAAACTCATTCAGAAAGGATGTTTGTGTAAATTCAAATGAGAAACCAAATACACACATCATTTTAATAGTACAGGAGTTATTAATTTGCAACTAGTGAGACTTACGGTTTTTCCATATAAATGGTCTTTTCGTCTCTCTCCCTCCAATGTTACCCATCTGTGAGGGAATAATATTCACATCTAATGAATATCAAGCACGTGTCCAGCACAAACATGAATGCAGATCGATTCTCGATCCTCATCCTCATAGCTCGCTTCATAGCGACTCAACTAGGGTAATCGATCTGACTAATATGTAGTCAACCGACTCGGAAGTCTTCATCACACGAGCTCGCTTCATAGTGACTCGCTACGCATGAACAACCTCTTATGGTAGCGATCTCCCAAACTCTCACTCATCTCAATGGTCAGTAACGGATGTCTTTATTACTACCATCAAAACTAGAGCTTCAAACACACTTCACAATAACTCGCCATCATGGCTCGGGAGTGACCTGAAGACCTGGATCTGACTTGTCGCGCGAGAGCAGGAGACGCAACCCCTTGCCTATATAAAGAGGATGAGGAATTACGTCTGACCTGATTCAAGTCCCCCAAAGAGAGAACTTGATACATAGGCAGTTTGTCTATACGAACTCGGTCAAACCTAATCAACCATTCTATCTCCTCCAAATTACCTACACCTGTAAGGTTAGACGAAATATAACCTTTACACCATCCAACAAAAAAAATCGATCTAAATTCCATGGCAAAAATTTTAAAGTTCCCACCTTCTCCAAACGTTTATTCTCCAAATTTTTAATATTCTTTGGGTTGTTGTTTTTTGGCAGGCAACTGATAAAAAAAAAACCTCGATAAGAAATAGGTTTGATTTCCTTTTCTCCCCATATTCTCCTTCTCAATTCACGCGATATCTCCTTTTTATCTAAAAAATTCTTCTCCATGCCTCATTCAATTGTTGATTTGTATCCACAATCTCAGTCCTGGAAATTTCAATCATTGGTTGGATTATGGATCGGAATGTACTTTGGTAAGTCCATCTCTTTCCAGGTTGGATCAAGGTAAATCACTAGTAGAAAAAAGGCTTTTTTTTACTGTTTTAAAATGTTATTTGTGACTGTTCTGTTCGAAACGGTCACAAATGGCAGAAAATGGTTTTTGTGACTGTTTTATAAACGTTTTTATCACCTGCGTATACAGAACCGTAACAAAAATAGCCTAGCTCTAATAGTTGAGTCATAATTGGTATATTTAATTGTGACTATTTAAAACCAGCTCGTAAACAGATTATAAACAAGTGCTCCTTGCCCACGACTCAAATATCAAATAAAAAAAAAAAAAAAAAAAAAACCTAACTGCACTTTATACCATGGACCAAAATATCGCCGATATATCCGATATATCACCGATATATATCGGTATTTTGGTACACCGACATCGATATTTACGACATATATCCACCGAATATAGAACCCTTTTTTTTCCGATATATATCGGAATTTCCGATATAAAACTTTATATCGCCGATATAATCGATATATCCGATATTTACGATATATATTGGTTGACTTTTTGACCATTTTTTAATATAAATCCGATATTTTACAATATATTTCCGATATTTCCGATATTATATGTCTGATATATCCGATATTTCTGATATTTTAAATAGTTTGGAATAGTCACCAAAATAATAGATATATCCAATATATCCGATATATATCGGTTTTTGGATACACCGATATATTGATCGATATCGATATTTTGGGCCTTGCTTTATACCAGTACAATATCAAATATCAAATACACCCCCTCTTATCCAAAAACAAATAAAAAAACTTCCAATGGGCTACCGGGATGAAAAAGGATTGCGATTGGTATTCCAATCTCGATTACAAAGAGGATTGATTTGCATCCATCATTGAACTAGGTTAGTTATTTTTATCTTTATCTTCTCCTTTCTTCCTTGTTAGGGTTTCTTTCTTCCCTCCCCCCGCCCTTTCATTTTGCTAGTTCTAAATCCAGGTTTGATTTTGGTTTTAATCTTTCATTGGCAGTCAACACTTACTCCCACTCTCTTCATTTCTTCTTCAAATTCGAAGCATGGCTGGTGAGATTTATGGTAGTATGAAAGCTTCGATTTTCAATTTTGAAGATTGTGTAGAACACTAGCCAAAGCCTTAGGCTTCAAGGTTCTGGGTTTGGGTGGGTTTGTGATTCCTTTGCATTTTCATTTATTCCCCATTTTTCTTTTTCATTCATATAGGAATCTTTTCTCTCGAAGATGGATTCAGCCCCGAGGTTTGATGGGTCAGTGGAGCTCACCTGACTCGAGGAATCCACAGGTAACTCGAGGAATTAAAGGGTGTATTGAATGGCCACGAGATGCTCAGAAGAATAGTTTGAAAGCGAAGCTTTTAGAGGCAAGGATGGAAAGCCAGAAACTTCAATTGTGCCAAGTTCTTAAATAGAAGATTTAGGAACTGGTATGGTTAAATTTTTTGTTTTTTGTTGTGTAAAATTATGAACTAAAGTTTACTTGTCCTCGTGTTCAGTCCAATTTGAGCACTTTTACTTTCTTTAGTCTACTGAAGATGTAAGGTTATATCGTAGGATATGCTTTGTTCACTCCCTAACAATTTATGAATCTTCTGTACACTGGAGTACGCAGCACAAATCCCTCTATCTAGCTAGAAGACCTTCAAGCTACGCGCATGAATATAAGCTATATTGTGCAGACTTCTTGTGCGAGAGGAATGTGAATTGTGCATAATTTTGGTGTTAACCTTTGGCACTATGGTTGCGATTGGTCTCACATTGTTTAACAAGTATGTGAGCAAATGGAGGCCCTGGCAAATGACAAACATGTCTTGAATGAGAAGAATAACTCTTTGATGACCCATTCACCCAAAGGTTTTACCTAAGTGTTGTTGGCATTTAACTTAACAAAAATACCAATTACTAATTGCTATTGAAAACTTGGACATACAATTTTGGTCTTGTCATAAAAGTTTGTAGTGACAAAAAAAAAAAAAAAAACTAGCAATGCTCAACCAAGACGGCAAGAAGACCGGTTCTTGTTTTCCACTACTAGTGGTAAAACTCTTTCTCATCTTCTCAACATTGTTTCATTTTACCATTTTTGTGTAGTTTTGCAGCTTTTTTAGCAACATGTGAGCTTTTTGCGAAAGTATGTCTTGTGCGTTTGGACTTTGGAGACATTGATTATTTGAGCTATTGCAAAAAGGGTCATGCTTATTTTGAGCTTTGCCGACATGGGTCCTTTGTTTATTCAGTTTTTGCTTTAGTAATCAACATGTCTTGTGTGGCTTTTATAAGATGGGTGTCCTTTATTTGAGTTTGAGCATAAGTCTTTTATTCCGTGCAACATTCTTAATGTGGACTTTGTTGATGGTGTATCCAATATTTAGTATTATGTTTGAGCGTTTATATAATAACTCTAGTATTATGTGTGTCATATTGATATACTGATATTGCATTATATTTGTCTCAAAAAAGTTTCCATTTCTTTCTCTTTTAGGCTATGTTCACTCACTGCAGAACGAAGTTGCAAGGAAGCGTTAAGTGAGACACAGACTGGTATATGACTTCTTTAAATAGGTGAGCCTTCAAACGAATAAAAAAATTAGTATTGATTAATAAATTAAGAAGATATTATTTTAGAAGCTACGCAGTTGTATTATTTGAGTTATGAGACACATCTATAGTGAAATAGTTGACAAACTTCAGTGCAACCATGCCTGTTGGTTCATGTCTAGCTTAATTGTTGAAAACTATACATTGCATATTTAACAAGTTTCACTTGGGAGCACTATATACACAACACCATAACAGTTTTTTGTGACGCCTATTTGGCGTCACAAATTTGGCGTCTCAATTTGCGTCACTAAATTTTGTGACGGCATCTTGGCGTCAGTAATTTTTGTGATGGCCTTTTGGTGTCACAAATATGTGACGACATTTTCACATTTGTGACGGCATTCTGGCGTCAATTTTTGTTGTGACGGCGTTTTGGCATCACAAATTTGTGACAACAGTTTCACATTTGTGACGGCATTCTGGTGTCAATTTTTTTGGGACGGCGTTATGGCGTCACTAAACGTGTTTTAGTTTTTTTTTTTTTTTTAAAAAAAAAAAAATTATTTTGCTATATGAGCAATCATTTTGCAGTCTTGTACCTTGTAGAATTGTCAAAGAGACAACTTATTTAAAAACAATGCAATTAATTTACAAAATACGCAAGTATACTTTCAACACTCAAAATTTCATTATAACTCAAAATTGCCAAATAATCCATTTCATATTTCAAAATAGTCTACAAAGTACACAAAGATGAACACTCACGATTTACTCTATATCTCTCAAAATTATTATCGAATAATTTTCACACTTATCAATTTTAAAGTGCAATAATATACAACTACAAGGTATATCTTCTTCGCAAGTATCCAAGGTCTAAGAAAAATAAAGCACCTTCAAAGCTCCCACCAAGTGAAAAGAACTTGTCAACTCTAAACTTGCCCTTCACAAAGTAAGAAGAAAACTTCATTAATCAACTAATAAAAGATGAGAAAGTATAAACCTCACCTGAGTATATTGAATATGACAATTGCTAACCAAAGACAAGACATGAGATATGCTGAAAACTTAATACTGAAATGAATTAGTCTAAAAATAGTCATAAGAAAAACAAATTAGTCTAAAAATAGTACTGAAAATGTTACGATACACACACACTAGCTAACAACACACTCACATTACCAGACAACAACAACGTGTATCTTAATTCTATAACAACCTTGTTAATGAAATGGTCAGTCATCTTTGATTTCCTAATTAGAGCTATAGAGAATGAAGTCACTCTTCTCAGATGGCTCGACACATTCTACACAAGTATTAGCAATGGAGAGTGCTACTAGAGCTTACAATAGTGCTTTGGTACAATTCTGAGGCAAGAGCTTAAACAGTAAAGTAGGACTAAATAGTGCATTACTGATCAATCAAAGATGACTCAAGGTCATAATAGCCTAACTTAGGGCAATCAAAATAATTACAAGTCATGATGCTCCCCTTAATTGGTATTCACCAAGGGTTTTGATTCCGGTTTGTTTTTTCAATTCTACAACTCTATTGAAACTTATAAGTTCTTAGATTTATGGTGAAGGTTTTAAAAGCAAGCCCAACCTTTCTCCAAATAATTTCAGCATGCCCACATATATAACCATTATGCAAAATGCAAAAGAACAGTTCCATCATATTGTCAGAAAACTAAATAATAAGGTTATATATCGTAAATAAATAGTACAATGAAAAGTTCAAAGAACCAAACGAAGAAATGACCATATCTAGCACGAATCTCAGCTTCTGTGTAAGTCTTTACACTATTCCCAAGATCTCCAAGAGCTTTCTCAAGCATCTGCAAGAAAAAAAATAAGAATGTTACAACTTTATATTAGCACCAGCTCGTTGTGATTTTTCGAAACTGGTCCCAAGTTAGTGCTTAGTCTGAAGTCAAGCATACCACTTAAAATACCTATATAATATTAGAGCTAGGTACCCTATATATCCTAAAAACCAATGACACAACCTGGAAACCAGTCCTCAAGAGACTAAACAAACACCTTGACGAAATTTTGGGTTCGACCAAGGAAGTTGCAGTAGCAACCAAAGTAAATATATTTACACTAAGATTTAAAGAAAATCGAACTAAAAGTAAAAATATATTTATACTAAGTATTAAAGAAAAGTATCGATAATTTGAAATTCGCTACGTATTGGGTGCATCAGATAAAAAGGTATACACTATCAATTGAATGACAATATATGTTGTTGCTCCTAAGACATATCAAACACACAAATTAACCAAATTAAGCACTTACAGTAACATACATACAATACAAAACAATGATCCATATCACAAAGCTGGAACCATTTTATTTAATTTCATCTCCAATCCAGTTGGATGCAATTGTAGAATATAGTAACATAAAACAACGAGCCAAGCCGAGTGCCTGTGATCGAGAAGATTTCGCTATCCCAATGAGTACCAATTTTTTTTGTTATTTTCTTCTTTGATGCTTGAGTCTCTAATTTAGTTCTCAAGTAAGGGATTCTAAGTCCATACAAGCTAATGACATGCTTAATGGCTGGATTAATTATAACATTAAGGGACTGATGAATAAAACTGAGGGGCATATGATTAAATTCTAACAATGGCATAGTTTAAAAATAAGTTGGTCAAAAATATTGATTGCCAAGCCAACACATGCTACCAAAAACAGTAAAAGGGGATTGAACTCAAGTAAACCTCGCCACTACATTTGTTCAAAAGCCGTATCTCTGATCTTTCATATTATATGAGCTCAACTATTGTAGTTTTGTTTCTATTATGATTAATCGTGTATTTTAAGTTATAAGGCGAGATAATAAAAAAGGCTATAAGTTATAAGGAGTAGTAGAAATGGGGTTATGGCTTCTTAAATTCTGAAATGAAAGAGAGAGAGGGAGAGAAAACTCACCGAATCTATTGTTGTGCAAGTTACTCCTCGCAAATGGAGCCGCACCAAAACTTAGAACACTGTTGAGAGAGAAGAAAAGAAAGTAGCTTGTTAGATAGAGAAAAGAAGAGCGGCAGAGAGAGAGAGAGAGAATTACTTGCTAGTGGAGGCTATGGCTGGCGGCTGCGCTGCGCTGGTATTTTCGGGTTGAAAACGGTGATGGAGAGAAGAGGCGAGCTTGATGGAGGAGAAGAGGTCGATAAAACTTGGAACTGATTTAGGAGAGAGATTTAACACTCGATGCACGACTTAGCCACGTGCATGCTTTAAAATGCCTAGATGCCGTCACAAAGTTTTTCAGCATATACCGAAGAAAAATTCAAGTAATTGTTTGATTTTTTCTAACGGTTTTCATCCATTAGTGACGCTAAACAGCTGTCACAACGTTCCTGACGCCAATCTGCCGTCACAAATGAAAAAACGTCTGTGTCACAAATATGCTGTTATGGTGTAGTGATAGTAACTTAATTGATAAACAATTTTCAGTTTGTGTTACTATCTTTGTAGTTAAGGATTATATACTAGACCAAGAAGAGCTACTAGGTGTTCGGCCATTTAGTTGCATGCATGAGACCCGATTACATTGCATGGTTACTTTGAACATAGGGTAGGCACCTCTACTTGGAGTAATTAGGAGCGGGTCGCACTTTAGAGTTGCCTACAGATTAACACACGAATCCATCTGCTCATCACCTAGCTTGACCCATCTAATTAGCAAATAAAAATAAAAATAAAATTGAACTAAAATAAAAAAAGAAAACAAGAAAGAAAAAGGAGGGGTTGATATTTAATTGCTGTAGGTATAGTATGGGAAGAATAAACTTTGTTGTTTTAGTGTCTTGATTTATATTTTAGTTGTAAGGTGGGTTAGCTTTAATGTCAGAGCTTAAAGTTTGAATTTGGTTAGGTTGATTTGTTATTGCGACTAAAGATGTTCATTAGATTAGCTTTACGATCTGATTTTTAATTTACTTAAAACTTGGGGATATATTTATTGTTATTCTATGAATGAGACTTCTTTGTGTATGCTGAAGGGAGATATTGGGGTCTTTTACTTGGGGTTTTGGTGTAAGAATATCTGAATTCGGTAGTGAGTACCCAAGTTATTAAGCTTTAAAGGAATGCTCCTTATTTACTTTAGTTTGAAATGAAATGTGTATACATTAGTGATTGTTCATCAAAGTGTGCATGACAAATCTACATACAACTAGTTGATTACCACTAGCACTTGAATTATTCTAGGATCTATATCATTAATTAAGTATACTTCTGATTTAGCTAAATAGAAAGATTATTCTATTTTGAAAGGAAGAGCATGTTAGAATTCTTGGGAGTATATAATGCTATTATTTGTATTGAATCATATGTGAACCTGCTTGGTGGTCATAGGGTTTTTAGGAGCAACTAATTTTAGTAGCTAGAATTACACCTACATCAGTACGTACACTTAGTCTTATACCATATGATATCTTGGTTGACATTGTATTATTCTTATGATATCGATCGTTTTGCTTTTGTTGATGTTGGACTATCTTGCTCATGTAGGTCTGAATAATGGTTGTGGTTTGAATTGAAGCCATTGTTTGGATTGAATTGGAAAAGATAAGAAAATCTTGATGTTTCTCTTTTTCTTGGTGTAGGTATCTCCAACAAGGTGTGAAGAAGAGGTCAAACAAGGTGTGAAGGGGAAGGGCAAAGTGACTTAACTATTTGTCTCTAAGAATGTCTTTCGAACTATGATGAAGACTAATCACAAGTGTTTGACGTGAATGTGACTTGGTCACAATTCTTTTTTAATCCATTCATTTGTATATTATTAAGTACTTATTGATTGCCTAAGTCTTATGTCTATTTTTGCTATGGGAATGTTCAATGGAGTAAGTATTTATGAATGCAATTTGAATTTTAATGGATTATATTTTAGGTGTATATTTGTTGTAGGTCCAATTTAATGTGAAATGTTTGTTTTCAAATATATACAGGTTTTTTTTTTTGAAAAAAAATTATAACATTTATCATGGTTTTGCCAGAACTGTCACAAAAGATACATTTTTTGTGACTAGTTTTTAGTATTTGTTACTATTTTATGCGGTGGATATAAACTTCTCTAGAGGAAATATTTGTGATGGTTTTGGGGAAAAATAAATGACCCCCACTCCGTCACGGTTTTGGGAAAAAAAAACAGTGACAAAAGACTTTTTGTCACAGTTTTTAACAGTGATATAAAACCTTTTTTCTTGTAGTTAATCAAAGCTAATCAGATGATTGTAGATTACAATTTGCATTGCAGCACCTTAAACGTGATTTCACTAGCCTCTTTTTTAGTAAGATCTAGCTCCTTTTCATTTAGACATAATCAATTGTTTATCATTGTTAGAAAAAAAATAATCATATCAATAGATGAAGTTTTGAAGTTCACATTTTATTCATGCCTAATGTACAAAAATACAAAATATGAAGCTTTGATTACGTGAGAGACAATTGCAAATAAATACTCTTAACTCAAAACCATTGTTTAAGAATTTGGAGTTGTTTTCTCTTTCTCAAGTTTACTTCTTCAACTATATATCGAACAATTAGGGGGGGGAGTTTATTCCTCTATTGAACAAAGTTGTTAGAGTAGAAATATATGGTGAGTCTAATCCTCTCTTGGTTTTGGGTTTTCATTTTAGTGTTTGATTTGGTTGTATATATTCAAGGCGGTCGGGGAGAATCACAAACATTGAAAATCAACTCCATTTGGTCATCTCCATTTTAACAAGGTATTGGTTATTTTTAGAGTTTATGTTCCGTATGCATCCCAATTCTTTTGATTTATTTGTACTATACGCTGATGCATTATAGTAAATAAAGATCATTTTCATTTTAAGAATCATTTTTCAACTGTAGACTGATTACCTTAAATATTAGTGATGTTGCATGCTTATGTTTTGTGGAGCTTTGAAGTTCTTAGGATATGGTTGAGGTTTTCTGCTGATTGATAAATATGCTTCACAAATCCCAATTAGAAGTTTGTTTCAATTCATTAACTGGATTTCTTAGGGCTCAAGTGACTGAATGAGCCATGTTCCTAAAAGGAGTGACCATGTTTGTTTTCTTTTTTCTGTATTCTTAGTGCAATCTTCCATTTATTGAGTATGTATGGTTTTCGTTGTTAAGGGGGGTTTTTTTTTCCAATAATATTTGTTGTTGAGTTTACAATTAGCTTTTTGTCAAGTCCTTGATCTGTCACAATGAATGACTGAAGTTTGTCTTTGGTTATGACATTCAAGTATTTGATTAATGAAAAATAAGTGCAATAAGTAAGAAAATAGTATTTGATCAAAACTGTTATCAAGTAGCTTTTACATTGTTTAGGTTAAAATGATTTGACAATGATCTTTCATGAATAATTAATCTCTCCCGATGCGTCTTCCCTACTGTGTCCCACTATTCCTAGGCTACATCATCCAATATTTGTGCTTTGTGGGTAACAAGGTTGGATTCTCTAGAGCCTCACTTTACATTACTATTGAGGAGTTGTAATCACGTCAAGGTTAAGTGCTATAGTCGCTAGCAGATCTTTTAGTATGAAGTTCAAAACGTTATACTGGTATTCCTACTACATCCTTACCATACAACCTTCATATGGAATTTAGCTAACTACTATATACATCCCTACCATGCACACTACCATACAAATTTAAGATGGACTTTAGCTAACAAAAATTGAGGATTCACTTCTATGTTTTTCAGGGTTCTTGAGTTCAAGGATATCATTAACATTGGTCGTATGCACACTCAAGATGCAACACCCTTAACTCTTGGGCAAGAATTCAATGACTACTCTATGTGAGTAAGCTTAATTTTTTGTTTGTAGTGTGGACAATTCATATTTATTAGTATTGTTCGAGATTGTACGTATATGATAAGATCTTGCATTGGTGTCTACTCAAGCCAGAACTTAATTTTGGTAAGAAATTGATTAGTGATTTGCTTCTAGATAAAGTATGGAATTGACTGTCATGTGCACTCTACCTCGGATGTAGGCTCAGAAACTCAATTTAAATATTTTGAGTGTGTTTTCCCCTTCCCTCGCAGTGGCAGGGAATGCATGGCATCTTTGAACAAAGGTATGCACATATTCAACACTTCATTGTTTATATATATTTTTTTAATGGTAAGCTTGTTTTAAATGAGATCAGTAGCTCTTTGATGCTGGCGGGGTTCGATCCCCAGACCTCTGGTATCATCACCCAAAGGTTTTACCAACTAAGCTAGAAGCCACTTATAACACTTCATTGTCAATGCAGTATTTAGGTATAGCTGCTCTTTTAAAGGTTATTTGCCAAGATAACACTACACCAGAAAAGGCATTTATTAACGGTTATATCCGTTACTTATATTTTTACTAACGGTACTTATATTTTTACTAACGGTTATATCCGTTAGTTCTGGGGCGTCACTCTCACTTAGGCCAAATTTAGTAACGGATATAACCGTTATTGATAATAATTTTAGTAACGGTTATATTCGTTACTAAAATTCTTTGTAACAGATAGCCAACTTTTGGTGTCCCGATTAAATTTGTCATTTCTAACGGATATATCCGTTAGTAATGGATGTGCTATTTACTAACTATTGTTTGTAACGGAAATATCCGTTACTAATGGTCGATATATTTTTTAAAAAAATCAGTTTTAATTTTGGGGATACTTGCACCCCTTACAAGAAACAGTTAGTACTCCCAGTGACTTGGGTTGGCCTCCACTGTACACTCTACCAAATCTTACGAAACAGACAACTTTTATAAAAAATAAATAAAAATCAACCAAGTAATAACAATATAAAACCACTTATATTCATCGACAAATTACACCAACTCTACCATTCAAATAATTTAACAAATATATATACTACAACCTCAACGATGAACTTCAAACAATACTTCTAGTGTATTTTATTCATCCAAAACTCATATATTTAACCAAAACATTATATTCATCCACAGGCTATACCAAATTGTACCAAAAACAACTAGCAAATGGTAAGTAGTACAATGCTTGAATAAAACTCAGAGATTTCCAAAACCAGAATTTCATGTCAATTGTTGCATGTAATTCCATTAGAAGCCGATTCCACAAGACCTACATACACACAATAGTAGAAAACACTTAACAAACAAGTCTAACTCGTCATTTAATAGAAAGTGGCTCTCACATAATTTGTCATTTATAACAATACATCACATATAGACATGAAGCCAACCTTAAAAGATGATGAATGTTATACTAGGTTTAAGCAGAAAATGGTGCGTGATACTATTAAGAAAATAAAAGTGATAATCTAACTATTACATAAATAAAGCAAAAGATATTGATATGTACCTTGAGAAGCATACCATAGTCAATTAGAGGAATTTAGCTCACAAATCTCCATGTCTTCCATAAAATCTGGAAAAAATAAGTGCAATGTCATCTCGATTAGCGTACTTTTTCAAGCAACCATGACCACACTATTATGAGGTGAATATTCCCCTTCAACTAACTTAAGTATTTTGTCATATATTTCCTTAACATTCTCTCCAATGAACTTAAATTTCAAACACAATTTAACAATTAATGGCATGCATTGTGAAGATTTTCTACCAGGTTAGCATTCAATTTAAAACTTATTAGTATAATGATATCATCGATCCCCCTTATTAGTGTCATTGTATTTGTTAATCTTGCTTTATCCCACTTAAGATCATAGTTCACGATTTCAGAATTGTCACTATTCTAACAGTTCCAAAAAACCAGAATTCCGACATAAGCTGTGGTACTTTGGCCAACCAGTACACCAGCCCAACTTCAAAATCACGCGCAATCAGGTCATGCACCAAAGATATAGACTTCACATATAGCAGTAAGAAACTAATCACATTCAAAAGTAGTATAATAGAACAATGAGCTAAATAACTAACATAGTGAGCTAACTACTACCCAACGCAAAGCAAATTGGATGGTATGACAACCGACTTGTCCAAGAAGTAGATCACGTACATACACACCCATAGTCGTCAGTCTGCCATTTGATCCTGGAGCAAATTCCTGGTGAAAACCATAATTGTAAGATCGTAAGAAACACCACTAAAGCAAGAATAGAGCATCTAAAATACATGAAATTTGACATTGAGCCAATAAATACCTTCCCTTTGACATTGAGCTCAAACTTACCCCATGCCTCGTGTCTAACACTTTCTACCCATGTTAGACTCGTGTCTATCTCATTAAAAAGCAAACACATGCTATTTATAAACAATGAAATAGAATAAACAATACCTCGTCATCTTTGACATAAGGCTTAAACCAGCCTCATAATGTTTTTGGGTTTGCAGCATATATCGCAAGTAGAGAAATCCGACTTGCAAACAACATATCAGTGTTTGTCCAGATAAACAATATACAGATGTGAAAAGATACTACACTTTACAACATAAAATTAGATAAATAACATATTGAAAAGTCAACAACAGAAAAGCTCAAAACTAAGTAGATTAAAAACATACTAACAATTCTTTAAATGATCAAAACATAATAGAATCTAATGAAAGAGTGGGAACAGATCTAATAGAGGTTAAAGAATAATACACGTTCCAAAATGCAACATAGATAATCATGTAAATCAAACAGAGAAAAAATCACTAGTAATATTCACAGGTGAAACAATAGCACGAAGACATGGAGGTATCCCATTTAAGTTGTTTGCTTTAGAAAATAGTTCAGAAAAGGCAAGTACCTTATAAGTGTCCACTGGCATGACTGAAACTTGATCAAACCAAATCACTCCTTTTCTGGTCATCGTCAATTGAAGTCTTGAATTATGGTATGTTCCTTTAGCTACCAATAGAAACTCCACTTTTGTCCAGTTTGAAACATCAGGAGCAACACCACTAAGAGAACAAAAGAAATTAGAAAGAGGTTGAATGAGAAAAAACAATTGCCAATGACATAAGAAAGTATTATCAATGTAGATGTACTTATACAAGTGAAGCTCACATGAGGTAAGCAAAAGCCAGGATTTGTCCATTTGCACCTGCCAAAGAAACTTAAATGTTGACCGACTCCAAAGACTTAACATGCAGAACCACTTTGTAGGTATTTCCTTGTTCAATGTTCTGCCATGTAATATTTATATATAAATAAGAATCAAAACGGTGAAGACTCTAATAAAGTATTAAAGAGTACAAGTTTTTATATTCAAATGAGGAATTAAGCATGCTGGATCAGACAAGTACGCCCAACATGTGATTCGGCTATCAAGATAATATATCATCTATAAATTACAAAAAAATTGAGCCAAAGAAAAATCACTATATCTTTTGTTGTTGTCTGATGCATAATAAAGAAACTTATATGGTACTAGACTATTTCTAGATATCTGAGTTATTACTGAATTATGAAAGTTTAAAAATGGTGGAGGTAAACCCATTTTGAGTATAGTAAAGGTTCAGAATGAGGTATTAGCTCCCAGTTTAGCAGATTCATAATAAGTAAAATGATCCAATCCCATTCACAAAGACGACTGTTATCCAATCACAGTTAAACGGGACATTCCAATTAAAGTTAGATATAAAATTGGATATACAATTGCGGTATAATGATTTCTTACCATGCCCCGGTAACTAGGATTAGATATACCAACACCTCCTGCAGGACAGACATTAGACCCCGTGGTGTCACAGAGTACCTCCGCCCGGAGTGCAACTTTATTACGTTTGCAAAGGGATGAACGGTCTGTGGAAACGATAATAGAGGATTCATCCCCAATTATAGTCCAAGGATTAATGTTTGAGGGAGTGTTCTACCCACCAGCTTCAAAACCTGCATACCAAACTGTATGAGCACCTTATTGGTATAAACAAACTTGGGGATACAAAAGCCACTGATCTTTCATTCATTAAGAGAAACAACCACCGTACTGATCTCTGACACTTCTAGTGCAATCATAGCATCTCTAGACACCCCCTCCCCCCGACACACACACAAACCCACATAAAAAGAAAAGCAAAATCAAGTATTGCAAAAATAAACAAGAAATAAGAGACTTGCCCAAAGCATGGATTCCACGTGATGAATAGGGTAGGATACGTATGATCTGGTCTCAGATGAATAAGATAGTTACCGTTAGAGAATACTAAGTGTCATGAGCATGAAGCCCACATACAGTCTAAAGAATTGTATGAAGTTTTACATTCTAGACACAGCATGCTTACTACTAGGCAGAAAAACCACATGTGTTGCCACATTTCAGGGACACAACAAAGTCAAGTGAACTCTTGTGGAGTATAATGTGCAACTCAGATACCAAAGCCCTGTCTCATTGTCCGTCGATTTTAGCACGAGGGGAACTTATGGAGAATCTTGAGAGTTGAGGGATTTGAAATTTAAAACTTATGTTGCGTCGTGGTGTATTGGAATAAAGTTGGTTGGTTGTTGACCGAAAAACAAGCAGACAGAAAAATGATGCGTGGAGTGTTGTTAATTGTTAGAAAAATAGATTTGTACAAATCCATTGAGATATGAATGAGTTATTTGTCTCCCAAGTTACCCCACTTGAGATGAAATGGGTTTCTCTTGAAACAGTACGTAAAGTGAGAAAAACCTTTTCGAAATGGTGCATTGGTTCAAAACAATATATGCATTATGCCGAAAAGGTGCGGCCTTTCGAAATGTACATTGGTTCGAAACAGTGCATCATGCCGAAAAGGTGTGACCTTTCAAAATAGGCACTGGTTCGAAATAGTGTGTCCTTTCGAAACATGTGACTTTTTAAAGAGTTGCTTACTTTTTCCCAAGAGTTACTGTGTTGTTTCGAAGAGGCACCACTCACCTATAAATAGTGGATGAATCTTTCTTTTCTCCCTCTGTTCTTAGTCAAATACTATGTTGTGTTCGCTGAGTCTATAGTGAAGTGCTATCTTTCTATAGAAGGAAATCCGTTCTATCTTGGGAGACAGTTTCCCATCAATCTTCAAGCACCGTGAGGGGGAAAATCTGTCTTAAGGACATAGTGAATCTTCACTAGGCTTGGATTTAATAATTGGTAAATTAAGTTCATTAGTTGAACTAAAGGTTTATTCATGATATATTTGTTATATCAATTTGATTTTTTTGTTTACTTAACAATAAGTATATTTTTGGAATAAGTTTCCTACATTAATTTCTTCATTAAAAACATGCCTGACGTTTACTCCAAGTTGTGGATTTAGTATGACCAATGAATCATCATCCACCCGTATCAATTATCCGTAACTCCCGTACTTATTACTACTCTTAAGAGATATGTCCAAAAAACTAAACTAGCTGACCTTTTCACGGATTACTCTTTTTTACGTGTGACCCCTCACAAAAAGAGGCCTATATTGAGTTCTGACCAAGACACTCCAGTTATAATGGACAACAATGACAAGACAAAAAAACACGAAAATGGGTTATAAAGAACCATATGATATAAACGGTTATAGTCTAAAATGTAAAAACATAAACAATAGGCCTATGCCATAGGCATAGGCGGCATGTAAAGAGAACCATGAACTTAGGGTTCCTCTATTAATACCTCAGGAAAGATGTCCCAAAGTTTTTCTTGCTGTTGGTGAGAACAAAATCCTCGAAAAGGTATTCATGATTGACATACATTTATTAGAAACCATTAAGTTGTGGAACAACTAATTGGTGCGAGTTACTGCCTACTTGAGATGTTTAGTATGTACTAACGACAATAAGTTCATCTATGGAATTTTGAAAACTAAACGCGAATGAATTGTCGTGTACTGACGTGCTGCAATAGAGTGGTATTCGGTAAGAAATGAAAATGTGCTTTTCAAGAATGAGCAATTAAGTATAACAAAAAGCTGCAGATAAAATGCTATCTAGAGAATCAAAGAATTAACAAAGAAGTAGTGATATTACATACTTACAACTCTATATAAGACGAATCAGCGTGCTTTAGAAGCCCATGCATTTGTTTAACAGTGAGCTTCATTGTAAAGAACTTGTATAGAAGGCAAAATGCAATTGAAGGACCTCTACAGTTTCCAGTCATCCAAGGCTCCACATGATCAACTTGATTATAGATCTCGTCTATAATCTCATGATAAGTCTTAAGTCTGTAAAGCTCATTAAAATAATCAGAAGAAAGAATGTTCATGCACAGGACCTTCTCCAGTAAAGAATCAATTGGTTTCCCCGAAGTTTGTACCTCCATATCTCAAGTGAAGTTAAGCTAAGCACATGTGTGAAATTGCAACTAGTGAAATTGACTTCCACAAGAATCAGTTATAGCTAACTGCAATGGCATATCCCTCAGACCAAACATAGGTGAACACTAATACTCGTTATATATATATCCTTATGCCTAATACATCATCCAAGTTCTGAACACAACACTACAAACCTATAAAAATGAAAAGCAAAACAACCAATAAAATAAAAATGTAATTATTACCAATCACATCACCAATGAAAAGAGAATAAGAACAAGGGGCCATTTGAATTCTTGTCATATAATTCAAGAGTTGATTGTATAAGATAAATAGCTCTTAATGAGATAACAATGAAACAAACCTATTATCTGAAGATTGAATTCACTGGAAAAAAAACTAGTAAAAAAAAATAATAAGTAACAAAATTTCGATAACCTGCCTGTGTCCATCAAAGGAAGAGAGAAAAAGCTATGTAGCAGTCACAACCTAGGAAATCAAACATAAACAAAAACAGTTTATAAGGAAAACTGAATCTTAGATAAACATAAAGTATTTAATTAATACCGAAATTCTTTCGATTGTTTATTAGCCAACTGAACCCCAAACCAACGAAATAACCCAATTGATCGAGAAGCGTAAATTTAGAGTCCAATCTTACAGTTTCAATACAAAGCTTAATTTCCCCAAATTTATCAGCAAGTGAACCAAATACACTTAACTTGAACAGTTCGATCATGGAGCACAATTAAAAAAAAACTAGAAATTTGCTAGATGGGGTTTGGGTAGAAGAAAAGAAAAAAAAACGTACCTAGTTTATTTCCTTCTTCGTCGGCGAGGGTTTGACAGAGGAGATGGGGGAAGTGTTCTGTCACACCCCAAATTTCGACAAAATCGGAAAAACAATATTTGTTCCCGACTCTTCGATTTTCGAGGTGTGATGCACTTCCACTTCCAAAAACCCATCATCTATTTAATTACGCGGATAATTCAAAACCAATAATTTTTTTTTAAATAAATAAAAGTCCTCTTCATTACCAAAAACTCACAAATAGGATTAAATTACAAATCTCCTTTCAACAACTCTTTAATTATAATTACAACTGAAAATACAAAACAACATTGTCCCAACTGAAAAACTATTGCACCTCTAGAGAAAACAAAACATATCCTGAATGCGACGCTAATGCAAACCACAAGCGGCAACCAACCTTTTTCAACGCTAATTCTGTCAAGACTTATCAACTATGTTCATTTAATGAACACACCGGATAAGCAAACATGAAAATCGGGTTAGCATTATAAACAATGCTGGTGTGAGTAGCCCTAAAATACAAAATATATATATATATATATATATATATATATATATATATATATATATATATATATATATATATATATATATATATATATACACACACACACACACAATCCATAAGGCAGTTAGTTTCTCCACCAAGGTGCCTTAACTTCTAACGACTAATACAAACATTCTTACTTACAATAATTAAGGCAGGTAGTTCCTCCACTGAGGCGCCTTAGCTTCCAACAGTACTAAATCAATTGCATTTAATAATAAAACTAAAACTTACTCTATATCTACACGAGTGTAGGCCTGATCACAGAGTGGGTCATACCTGCATAAATAATCAATTCAACCCACCCTTCTGCAAAACCCTTGTGAATGCAACATAAATTAATTACAATGAAACAAACATATCATATACATAATTCCAATCATCTCATTGAACCCATTTCACAACCACCCTCAATCATTTATTATAGATTTAACGTACACTTTGATATATCATCACAATTATTGTTTAGAGTTTCTTCAAGTGTCTCTAGAATCACGTCGTCTCTATATCTTACCTAACTTCCCTGGCTACCACAATCGCTTCCCAACGCCGAACATGTACATCCACATGCCTCCCCTCACATAATGAACCACTCCGTGTGTAGCTACCCTTAGCGGGATATCGCATACCAGGTAACCCTCACACGAAAGCCATTATGTGAGTACTGCCACTATTCGGCATAAAATATCGCGCGTCTCATTCTAATTTTGCGAACGGAATAATCAAGCCACTATTCGACTACGCCTAGAAGGGCCATTCAGATTCACTGAAACGCCAGAAGGGCCAATCAAATTACTTATGCTTGAGGGGCCATTCAGATTCACTGAAACGCCAGAAGGGCCAATCATATCACATACGCCCATCACAAGGGCCAAATCACATGAGTTGTGGTAGCTAGGTTCTAGGATTTTCGTTACGTAATTTATTCAAGTGTCATACATTTATATCTCATAATAATTCTTGTTCTATCTCATGCCAGTATACTTAAGTGTACTGAAGCTCAACATTTCTCATTATAATACAATCCACATTATCACGTGCCAATAATATTCATTGCATGATATCCAAGCATCTCTATATCAAATCTCAAAACTTATTATTTCCCGTACCAATCATATTTTGCACTACACCATATGAAATATCTTAAGCCTTCATAAATACTACAATTCATTTAAGTAGCAACTCATAATAGTAATTAATCAGGTAATGTATTCGTTCAATATATTTATGTGAACTCAATTCCCCATCAAAGGCACGCATTATTTCCATTTGTGCACATTATAAATAGTAAATAAATAATCAAAATATATGTCCATTCTACCAATGTCAAAATGAAACGACTTTAAAAAAAGAAATAACAACTCAAGTCCAAATATCATGCATAATTATTCGAGTCCAAATCACAAGTCAAGTCAAACTGATCAACCGTCAAAAGCCCACAACTAAAGTCCATGAGTCTGAGTCCGTATATAGTTTAATTCTCATAAAAATGTATATATCTAAATCTTATAAGAATTCCCCTTTTGTTACATGCCAATATTTATATGTTTTATACACTAGTCACGTCAATCTTAATTAGATAATGACAAACAAGGTTATGCAATTTTCGACAACATTTTTATTATTACATTTGTCCATAAAATTTACAACATAAAATGTAGCACAATTTAAACAGTCAAAAGTCCACAATCAAAGCTCAAAACCAAAACCTAAAAGTCTAAATATTTAAAGACCCCATTGGATCTATTTTAAGTTATATGGACCGGCCTAAGAATATATGAAATTTGCCCCAAAGACTAAACTGAAAAAAAGCCCAAACAACTAACTTGTTTCGGCCCAACCAAACAAAAGAAACTAGCCCATAGAAACAAATGAAATGTTGGCCCAAACAAAACCAACCCACTTAGTTCCGACCCAAGCCCAGGCCCAACCAAGTCGTCTCCCTCACCAGCTCCCTCCACCACCAGTCACCACCGGATCAGCCACCATCCTCCACTCGCCACTAAACTCCAAACCTAACTGAAAATGATGAGGGGAAAAACCCCCCACTACTTTAACAAAAGTGAAAACCTCAATTCAAAATTCAAAATTCTTCAACCAAAACTAGATCTGGAAATTTATCGCTGCCATTAACGCTCCTCCGGAGCTTCAACAACACCATTAACAGCCCACACACACACACTACACTACCCCATCACCAACAATCCCTTCCAGTACTCAACCAAAACCATAACAACAAAGTTCAACTAATCTAAACTACTGGGCGGTGTCTCTGGCCGCCATTAACACTTCCTTCAAGCTTTGACATCCTGCAAACCCACGTCAATACCACATACCCAACACTTCACCATAACCACCAAACATCATTCAATCCTAACCACATCAGTAAGGGTTCAAAACCACCACAAAAGAATTCAAACAAAAATGTAGGACGATTTCTTTATTTGTTGGGCTTATACCATTAATGACCCAATAAGCTTCAAATAGTCAATAATTAATTAAGCAAAACAATATACTAACATTTAACCCGTTTAACACTTCGACAATATAGCAGAATAACTACATAAGAACAAGCAGAAAAATGAACGGAAATCTTATACAGTAAAATTATGTATGTATCGTAAAACTCTAGATTCGGTGAAATGGAAAAACTAACTACTCACATTAATTAAAAGCTCCACGAATTCCCTCATAGTCCAATCGTTACGCTCCAACTATCTAACAAGCGAGCTGCTTCTATTTTATTTTATTTTTATCCAAAAAACCCTATTCTCTGGAAAAATATGAATATATATCTGGGTTTGAAACCTAAGCCCAACACAGACTCGGGCCCAGAAATCAAGCCCACATATCCCAAATCCAATCCAACAAATTTTAAATAAAAATAAATAAATAAATAAATAAATATGGATTACAAATACGGGCGTTACATGTTCGATGGAGGCTTGAAGAGAGAGACGAGAAGGGGAAACCATCGGGCATAATTTTTTTCTATTTAATTTAATGTTGTCCGTTAGTTCCGAATATACCCTTATGGTCATTATTTTAGTTGTTTGCTAACGGTCACAATTGTTACCAAACATTAAAATACTGGCTTTGATAATAATTAGAAAAATCAATTGAAATATACTAATGGATACCAACAAACCTCACAGTTATGTCCGTTAGAAAGGTAGTAACGGATATATTCGTTACAAATGAAAATTTTGCTCTGTTACAAAATGGCCCTTATGGTGTAATGTAAAAGCAAAAGAAGCTATAGTTTATTAGTTCTTAGTTCGCTACAACAAAAGTGATGTGTTTGTTGGAAAAAGAAGAAGAAGTTAAATGATAATTCTCGCATATCCTCTCTGATAAAATGTCATACAACTTATTTATTATACCTGTAACTTCTGGTTTATGTTATACCATCTTAAATGACTATGACATGCATTTCATATTCACGTTTGAGTGGGATATGAGCCTATATATTTTGTTATTGTTTTCTATTTGGTTGTAAGTTTTGCTAATTAAGCTACACTTAGAAGACTTTTCTTTTTAGTGGTTGAACTGATGAACTTACAGTCATCTTGGGTTGTGGAACAACTTTTGGAAATATTGATAATTTGTTTGTTTATGTCTGTCTAATTTGAACCATAATGTATTTTTTTTTTCCTAGATGACCATCTAATTCTGTTTAGTCCGGATTAATTTAGAAAGACCGAAAATGTAGAAAATAAGATGTAAAAAATAAAAAAGAAATCAGGGTAATATTGTTTGGGAACTGTGGAATACATTTTGGAGTGTAACCAAAAGTTAGCATGAATGGAGGGGAAATATCATTTATGCAGTTTGTCCTTGAACCTCTATAACCAAGTATTTGGAGAGCATAAGAAGAGTGTGGAGGTGACGACTCTTGCAGAGCTTGGTGTCACTCTTAGTAATGCAACATATAAGAGTGTGGAGGCGACTCTTCCAAAACTTGGTGTCACTCTTACTAGCTAGGATCTTGACAGAACTAGATGTATGTTGACTAGCTTTACAGTCAGGTTTCCATCTTTTGTCCAATACCAAATCAGCTTATCCATCTCCCCTTCCTATAGTCTGATCGATAAGGATCTCTTCAATCTTTTGACTGGGGAAAGGTTGGGAGGAGATTGTTAAGCTTGTGAACATCCCAACCAGTTCCATCCTCAGTCATAAGCTCTCTAATCATCTTGCCTTCTAGATTAGCACTATAATGGTCCAATTTCTTGATACAATTAGGTTCATTATTACATATAATACATGGATCATTTAAAGCATATACAGTCACCTCGTTACCAATCCTCCATATACCTTTTTTCATGAGTGCATAAGTTATATGCATCCCATTTCCAAAAGTAATAGGCATAAGGTGGTGGATCCTCATTAATATCAATATAGTTTTTTTTTATATATATAAATGCTCTTAAAAAGGCAAGTCCATATAGACTCTTTGTCATTAATGGCTTTCTAAGCAAGCTTAGTAAGCATTGCTCTGTTCATGTCTTTGGCTTTCCTAAAGCCTACACCTCCCCAAAGTTTGGGTTTACATCTTATCCCACCCAATAGTGTGGATATTTTTTAAATCAGAATCAGAGGCACATTTCCACAAGAAGTCTCTACATGCCCTGTCAATTATGTTACATGTTGAAACAGGTAACACATAAGTTGACATTGCATATAAAAGGGTGTCTTGTGCCACTGCTTGTATGATGCACAATCCTTCCAGCCTGGGATTGGATTTTTGCTCTCCATACTTTGATCTTATTGTGAACCTTGTCCATCAAATAATCAAAGTCTTCAGTCTTTTTGTTAGAAAGAACAATAGGGACACTCAAGCACTTGTCCTTTCTATCAAACAATCTCATTATCTAGAATATTTTAAACAATAACTTATGTTTATGATGCACATTTTTTCTACAAAATGATAAACACCCAAAAGTATAGTTTAAACCCCTTAATAGTATTCTACTTAAACCAATTATATTTATAATAAATAAGAATTAGTATTGTTTACGTGTTTTGTGTATTTCAGGTTTTGAAGCTGTTTATGTGCTTAAAGACGCCATTTTTGCATGGAAAATGAGTCAAGATGATTTCTAAAAGAGTTCTATGTTTAAAGCCCAAGAATCAAGAAGAAAAAACCTTTTTAAGCCCAGTCAAAGCTCGGAAGTCAAAGTCAATTCAGGTAGAAAAAAGACAAAAGCCATCAAAACTTCAAAATGGCGTATCCTTAGACTCGGATCTCAGAATTTAGCCTACTTTATGTCAAAACGACCGGCTCGGAATAAGCTTTCTAATGAATCCAGCCTTGCCCCAATCAAAACTGTTAAAGTAGACAAAAAGGGTATTAAAATAATTTCCAATAGAATTAGCCATTTTAGACTTAACCTAATGGACTTTAGGCTCACATTAGAGGCCCAAAGTCCCCCTTTCAAGCCTATGTATGCAAATATGACCTAATCATGTCCTATATAAAGAGGATTAAGGCTAAACTTAACACTCCTTACTCCCTCATTAGTTTAGTTTTAATTAGGTATCTCTCTCCCCTTTCTTTAGTTTAGTATAGTTTAGAATTAGGGTTTATAGCCTCCATTAAAACCTCTCAATAAAAGCTGAATTTTTTAATTCAATTCAATTCTCTTTACTTTAATGTCTTTAGTTTATTGTTTAAGTAGTTTCAATCCGATGACACAAGAATAAAACCTCCATTAGAAGGGATTAATGAAGCCAAGTGAGGATAATTGATTAACTAGAATGGTTGTTGTTTAGAATAACATTTTAAGTTTGATTCTCATGATTGTTTAGAGATAAAAATCATAAGAGTTGAACTAGAGATTAGAAACCCCATCAAAAAGATTTGTGGGGGTGCTAATATTTCATGCTAGTAAAATCATGATTAGAGATAACTTGACATTCACTAAGGATTAAGAAAAGCGATTCGATGACTAAACTAATAGCTAATTGAATCGCGTGGTGGAATTACCCCTCTCTATATCTTTCTTTTATCGTGAATCATTGTTTAGCATCTTTATCTACTGTTTTCATAACATAAATTATTACTCTCATTAGTGAAATAGTTTAGTTATTCTAGATTAGCATTCAAGTACGTGCAAACAAGAGTGGATCGAACACGATTACTCCTATATATTAATATGTTTAAAGAGTATTATTATTGATTGATAGCATGACTTTAGTATTGTAGAAACACTATTTTTACACATCAAATCTTAGTTATCACAAAACACGCTTGATTTATCAAAATTGATCCTTTGCCCAGAGGCATCACAATAGTCATGGAGAATTTTTTTTAAGATGCCCTCTTTTCGATCCTTAAGATTTGCTTTAGAGAACAAAATCAAATCATCTGCATAAAACAAATGAGTTATGGAATGAGAGTTCCTTAATCTTCATACCATGTATATCTTGTTTGTTTTCAGTATTAGCAATCATTCTAGATAAGGTCTCAGACATACTATGATAAACATATATGGAGATAATGGGTCACCTTGTCTCAGACCCCTCTTAGGTAGAATTTGCTCCAAAGGAGTAAAGCTAACAGTAGAGAGACATTGATGGATCAAAGTTCTCCACTTCTCATTAAAACCTAGCTTTTCAAAGATATTCTCCAAAATTTCACTCTATCATATGCCTTAGCCATATCCATCATGAGAGCCATCCACCCATTTTTTATTTGCATTGTTTATTTATTTTTTCATATGATGAAAAATCTCATATGCCAACCCAATGTTGTCTCCAATACTTCTACCCTTGATAAATGCCCCTTAAAAAAGAGACACAATCTTATGAAGACGAGCTTTCAGCCTATTAGCCAGAATCTTAGATATAATTTTATACCTAAAATTGCATAAGCTAATAGGCCTAAACTTTGCAATGTTATCAGGGTTTGAGATCTTGGGGATCAAAGTAATGAAAGTTTCATTGAACTTTGGGTTAAGAGATTCATTATTGAAAAAAAAATTTAACAAAACAACAAATGTTAGGCATTACAATATCCCAATATTTTTGGTAGAAAGCACCTTAGAATCTATCAGGTTCAAATGCCTTAAGACTACCCATATTCAATTCTTAACAACACTCCAAATATAATTGTCAGAGGGTTGGGCAAGCCACAAGAATCTCATTTTCTCTATTAAAGAAACAACCATGAAACAAATGAAGGATGTTCAAGGTTATGTGTTTTTCTTCATTCCAATTAACATTACATTTAATGAGAGTGGTTGTTACTCCTTTTTTTTTTTTTTTTTAAGAAGCTTGAGGTTACAATCCCCCTTGGTTTATTAAGATCTTAAGTATATAGTTCCTATTTTGTCTTCCTCCACAATCTTGAGCAATTGAGCATCAAGGTGAGGCACAAAGTAGTTACGTCCATCAACAATTTCTGGAGCTGCGAGGTAGTTAGCAAATCTATTAATTAGACTCCCTATAGACATGTACATAGTCTATTTTTCTCATCCTAGGTGCAATATCCCATATAGTTGCTCTTTGGTTCCACCACATCCATGATGCACCCTATTCTTTTCTCAGAATCCAAATTGCCCTTTTGAGAGTCAGAGGCAACTTCAATGTTTTTCCTATGTAGTAGTTCACAACCAATAAGTCATTCATGTATAGCTTTCATCTCTTGATATAGGACAGAGCTATGATCTCCACTTCTAGTGTAAGCTAACACTACATCACCATTTCCATCTCTAATAATCCCTCCTGAGCCAACACTACTACCAATTAGTGCCCCCATCAGCATTGAGTTTGACAGTGTTGGTGTCGACTGGTTTTGTCCACGAACATGGTATCTGAATAGCAGTAATGCCAATTCTGTTAATGAGGTTTCTAGCATCAAGGTAAACTTAGTGGAAGCCAAATATCCTTGCAAGTATGTCTTTTTATCACTTATGAGTTGAGTATAGTATAAACCACCTGCCATGGTTGGGATGTGTTATGAAACCTTCTTGAGTTTCTTTCATACCAAATGGAGTAGACTGCAACGTATACAAACACTTTTGTATATCTCAGCAACGATGGGTTAGATGTACATGAGTTCAAAATGTTGTGTTACTCCATATTGGAAGTGAGAGTAGTTGCACTCAAACCCAGAAAGGACTTGATACTGCTCCAAATGTTGTTTGAGTATGAGCAATCAAAGAAAAAATGGTTTGAGTTTTCTCTTGAGTTGTTACAGAGACAACATGATAAGTGGGTGAGCACTTTTTTCTTGATCAGCTTGTCTTGGTTGGGTAGGCAGATTATTGGCAAAGAGTTGCCAAGTCGTGAAAGAATGTTTTGGCATAACAAACTTTTCCCAAACCATGTTGTACAAAACAACTTTTTCTCTTGGAACTCTCAAAGAATCATATGCAGTTTTTGAAGAAAATAAACCATTAACATAGGGAGTCCAAATTACCTTATCATGTTCCAGGTAATTGTTAATCTTAGTTTCTAAGATCTTCTTTTTTAGAGCACCTTCAGGTAAGCTATGGACAATATAATAGCATTCCATGATCCATTAGTGATAAAAGTACTCACTTTAGCATTTAGAGAGACCAACAAAAGAACATATGCATATGGCATATTAATGAGCAGAGTAGATGTACACAATGGGTCATACCATCCCAAGTTTCTTCTCCATTGGCAATGCTATACTTTATAAGAGACTTTGTTGTATCTCTTATTTTCAAGATGTTTTGCTAGGACCAAGAGCAATCTTTAGGTGTCTTTAACTTCCAAAAGTACTGATTTTTCATATTATTCTGCTATCCAGTTGCTCCATACATAATCTTCTTTGGACACTAACTTGAAAACTAAGTCACAGTAAGAGACTTTGTTCTACAATTTGTCACTCCTATATATTAGGCGTTATACTTCATTTTCATTTTATACTTTCAAAACACCAATTTGGTTAGGGGCGGATCTAGTCATGGACGTACCAGGTAGGGCCTTAGGCCCACAACCCAAATCCAAAAGAAAAAGGAAATTAAAAGCCTAAGTGCAAGTGTGCAACTTACCCAAACCACCTATATATGACCTATATGTTGTTATTTAATTTATGCACACCCATAGGCCTATAGTTCTTCTCTCCATGCATGTCTGTCATTTTTTATTCTTGCAAACTTCATTTTCTATTATTTATGTAACCAATTTCTAGAATTAATTATTAGCATTCCTAAACTCAATTTTGCTATTGCCTTAATTTTCAGTTGAGTGCTTACACTTTCATAATTATATATTAAGTTGTTTATAAACTATATCTGAAGTGCCTATGTTGTTAGTTTATGGGAGATTGGAAGCAAAAATACATTTTCTAATGGAGACTTAAAAGATTTAAAATGACATGTTTTGTAAAGTTGTGAATCGGTTAGCCTTTGAGGAATAAATAAATTTTTTTTCATAGTGATGATATGCAATTGATTTTTGCGTGGATATGGATAAGTTCCTCATAAGGTAGCCTATTCCTGATCAATCACCCATAGCCGTGGTAGTAGAAGATACTCCCCCTAATCAAGTGCAACCTGCGCTAAAGCGAAACTGTGTGGAGAAATTTCTTATGAGAAATTTATCGTGGTCACATTCTGTGGTGCCCTATTTGGATGAAATTCTTGGCTCCGCCACTGTATATATTCATATATATGATAAAGTAATTAACCTTATTAATTTCTTACATTTTCCCTGTCTTACCTACACACAAGGGGGTCCAAGAGTACACCCTGGCGTACCCTGGATTCCAAGAAAAATAAATACTACTAGTGCTAGCTCTTGGCAAACCATTGACCAACAACTCCCCTATACAATGTCACTTTTGCCTTTAAAATAATTAACGTTTTTCATTTGTTCAAACTTGGTGTCTATGGGGTATATGGTAATTTTCTCCTAATTTGACTTCAATGTGTTTCGTATACCTGGGGGAACACATGGTCCATAGCCCTAAGTTTTGTTTGTGCAAAGAAAGAAAGTGTTACGATAAACCTATCCCATTATTCCTTGCATGCTCCTCCAATTATTAGAAAACATATGTAGAATATGTGATATATTTTTTTATTCGACGTGGAAAAAAAGAGAAAGGAAAAAATAAATATAGACAACTTTTCCAAAATTATTATATAATTTAATAAAACAAAAACTAACTAACTATCCTATTCAAATAATTATAATATTTAGCCCAATAAACTAATTAACCTAACAAGTAGTTGTGATCTTACATTCCTACACTTTTAAAATTAGACACTCTATTTTTATGTAAATTAACTTAATTGATGAGTGAATAAATTAACAATTGTTTGTTTTACGTAAACAATGATTATTTAGTAGTCAATAGAAAGAAAACTTTTTGTCATAGAAAAAAGGTAAAAAGAAATAAACATGCAAATTAGTGCATAAACAAATTGTTTAAGTTGGAGTCACAAATTTGTAGTGCTCACAATATACTGGCTAACCCTGAAACAAGTTCCTGGCTCCGTCACAGTCTACACTATGAATCAAGTTCAGAAATGTCATTAGTGAGCTTCGCGTTGCTTAAGTATCCAATTCATATTGAAGAAGAGAAAAGGGACTACGGAATAATTGTGCTCAATATATAAAGTAGCCAACAGTATAATCTTAATAAAGTTATATACACTATAACGTGATTATTGAGATTAATTCATGGCTTTGACAAGTGTATATTAATTCAAGTGAAAGGATATTATGATGAATACTTCCAAGTGTGTGTTGCTCTGTCTTATTGTCTTACTATGTGTTCTGCAGCTGTGTGTACTTGGAAATCTTTGCCCAGAGACTGTTGAGGAAGAAATAGCCATAGTCCCATCTATCAAAGTTAGACATATATTCTTCTGACTCGGTTAGACACGGTCTGATATACATTATTAGTATACAGGCAGGAGTAATTGCAAGACTGCATATCATGTAGATTTTGGTAATATAAATAATTACATGCATCTTTGTTATGTATGTTAGGTTGGATGCCATATAGGATTTGATAAGATAATGAGACATCGACTCAAAATTGCAATTCATTTCATTAATCTTCTTTATCTACATTGTACTATTTGTATGGCTTCCCAATAAAAAAAAACAAATAATAAATGGAATATTAAATAAACAATCTCCGCCATGGGCAGGGCAAAATGGCTAGTTCCTTATGAGAAATTTATCGTGGTCACATTCTGTGGTGCCCTGTCTAGATGAAATTCCTGGCTCCGCCATTGTATATATCTTTAATATATAGAAAAACGAGGGGTCGAGTGAATAGTGAATGTGCGTGGATGTAAGGGCATTTTGGTCATTTCATATTTTTATTATTTTTTTAACTTTTGAAAGGTAAAATAGTAATTTAAAGTTTATAAGTTTTAAAAAAAAAGTCTGTGGATCGTGGGTACCACGTGCACAGTAGCTAGTTTATATGATAAAGTAATTAACCTTATGAATATTTTGCATTTTCCATGTCTTACCTACACACTATGAATCAAGTTCAGAAATGTCATTAGTGAGCTCGAGCTTCGCGTTGCTTAATTAAGTATCCAATTCATATTCAAGAAGAGAAAAAGGACTACGGAATAATTGTGCTCAATATATAAAGTAGCCAACAGTATAATCTTATTTCAATGGTAACGAATGTATACAAGAAATAACTGCATACAAATAAAAATCAATATTGAATGCTTCATTGCATTACTTATTACACTTTCAAACTTTCAATAAGAATAAAATGAATGATCAGACAATGAACTATATCAACAAAAAATTATAGAAAAACAGGGCACAACTTCTAACAACGGGGAAGATCAGTAGGAGGTGGAGGCAGTGTAGTAGAGGGTGTGGGTCCGTTCTCCACTGCAAATGCAGTGGCTAGACCCCAAGGCAAATGGACGTCCAAGTGGCAGTGCATGAACCATACCCCTGTTCATTAAATTTGTCAAAAATGGTGGAGTCAGTATATATAACTTTCAATCAGTTACCAAAAAAAAAGAGGATATAACTTTCAATCATATTCATTTCCCAAATTTGGGCTTAGGCCTGCCAATATATTTTAACAGGTTGGTTGGTTGGGATTAAATGGACCGTTAAACGCCCAAGTTGACCCGAGGCACGCCAAAGCCCAAAAGACAAGTCAAAATGTAGATTAGGCCTATACTTCCTGTTTAAAGCCCAAAGAAGGCACATAGGTCCAAGAAGTGCGGCAACAATCTAGTTTAAACTGTACGCATTAATGAAAATTCACCTGGATTATTTGCGCGAAACCTGATCACAGCCCAACCACCGACCGGCACAGCAATAGTGTTACGTTCTTGTGGGTTCCTCAAGTTATACTTTGGCGAGTCTCTAGTACGATTGAAGTTTCCGAACCCTTGAGCCAACACATAGAAATCAAAACCATGAAGGTGCATCGGGTGGTTCTCAATACTAAGAAGTGCGGTGTTTTGCAACACCATCTCGACCGTAGAATTGTACTTCACCTTCTTGACACGGGTCCCTTTCTTGGTCAACATCAAAGGGATGTTTGAGCTTAATCTGGTATCAGTGTAGTTAAACTGAATTGGTGGACGGTCAGGGAAATCTTCGGTGTAAATTCCGCCAACACCAGAATGGAACGCTTCCAACAGCGACAATCTTGATGGGAATTCAAACGATACATTGTTCATGCTAGCAGCAAAACGATACGGAGGAAAAGTACTTGAACATGTCGCATTTGCCCCACAATCAGCAAGCCCAAGCCCAACAGTTACAAACATTTGATTGTCTACCTTAACTGGGCAGGGTAGCCAGTGAGGCCCAGTTGTGAGACTAGTGAGATTGCTAAAGAACTTGTGTGCTGTTATGGTGTCATCAAAGGCTGGCAGGACTGGCATTAAAGGCGCCGATGATGACGTGGAACCTTCATAGTGGATAATGCCCGTTGTGGTTCCATTAGCGAATGGTACGTTGGGTGCACTGGAGTATGCATTGGCGGCCATGTAGTAGTCACCATTAGCTTGGTTAGCTGTGAAGAGGATATCTGTTGTCTGACCCGGTGCAACGACTATAACATCCGTGTCATATGGCTCGGTGTAGGTTGCATCGATGCCAACAACAGTAAAACGGTGTCTAGCTATCTTGAAAAATAACTGGTTATTGAGTGCAGCGTTGATGATCCGGAGAAGGTAGGTCTTGCCTTGTACCACATTTAGCTTAAATGTTTCTAGCAAAAGAGAAAGAGGATTTCGTAAGTGATCCATCGATCAGTTTCAAAAGGTGAAGGCAAAAGAATAAACTCAAAATCATGGAGACTTGGCACAATTTTATTCGCATGCATAGAGCTTAATGCCAAGATTGGCATCCAACTATCTAAGTCGATGTTTCTTTGGAATCATCAGATTAGATGTTATGATTTGATAGTATCAGAACTTCTCAATAAAAACTTTTGAAGAATATTTTCGAAGGCGTTCATTAAAACTTTCTTAAACCTATAAGTCAGCAACTTTGAAAAGGACACAAGCCACAGTATATAAGGCAAAAACATATCTATAATCCAATTCGATCAACTAGGACATTTTAATTTGCTAAAAAGTAGAAAAAAGGGGCTATAATCGAAAGGTTTCATTCCGCCCTACTAATAGTGTCAGTTGGCCATTGAAGAACAGTATGTCAGTATGTACACATTTCATCTTTGATTTTTCAAACTTACTGTTGCTAGAACAAGGGTAGAGATCCCCAGGCTGGCCATTAATAGTGTAAGCATCTGAAATATTAGGTGCACCACCATTGGCAATAGCCAAGTTCTCAATATCCATAATACTAGATCTCCAATATTCACCTGATTATCCAAGCAAAGTCAATACTTTAGTCAGTTTAAAAAAGATTCACGGTATTGAGTAAATAATTGTGTATATCAACCACATGCATCCTTATTGAAATAGAGATAGATCAAAAGACGTTAAGTTTACCTAATAAAATTGGAACTTCTTTGTAAGGTTTTGGAAATGGATATGATCTACCACGCCTTGGGCGAATAATGAGTGCACCATGGACTGTTGCACGTAGAACTGAGACGTGTGCATGCCACCAAAGTGTTCCTTCTTGTCCAGTCACATTGAACTTGTAAGTGTAGCTATTTCCAGGGATTATAGGACACTGTGTAATATAAGCGGGCCCATCAGCCCACCCACTAAGTAATTGAAATACCCCATGCCTGCACAAATACTCATTAGTCCAAGTACATTTACAACAATTAAATTTGAAACATCAGTAAGCTAATTGACAGAGTTTTATTTGGTTATTATGTTTGAAACTGCGGCTTAGTTATTCAACTTCTTGCATTTTATAATTAAGTCGAGATATACCAGTGAATGGTAAGGTTATATGGTGATCTATTATGGACATGAACGACGAGTTGGTCGCCTTCATGAATTCGAATGGTCGGTCCTGGAAAGCTTCCATTTACTGCAGTTATGACTTGTTCTCCACAGAGTCGTCGGACAGTTAGGTTTCCCACCTGAAAAGTGAAGAAAATTTGAGATGGATAATGCTAAAAACATACTGAAAGAAGCAGCGCACAAGATTAGCGAAAAAAAAAGAAAGAAGCAGCGCACGTTTACTAAAATTTCTACTTGATTTTGACAGTTAATTATTAAAAATAACTAAATAGGAGACAGTTCGATCATTTTGAGTTTTTTGACATTTGAGGCAAACTGATGATCACATCAAATGACGTTTGACCACTCAATAGCAATATGGACTCACTGGGCCGCCCGTGACTGAAATGGTCCAAATCTACTAAAAAGAAAAGGCTATGGATAACTAATTATGTACGTTGCATGAGTGCCCTAAACATGCATTCATGCTAAACTCCCCAAATACTAATCATTTCAACCTCGCTAGTTGATGATCATGCGGATTATGCAAAGAAAAGGCGTGCCATTTTCAAGAAAATTCAGTTGATGAATAACGTATTGAAATGTGCATATGAGATCGATATATAAAAGTACACAAGACAATCAATTTCCTTGGCGCTATACGAAATGACGATTGTCAATTGTAACAAAAAAGCTAATGAGAAATGAAGAGAAGTGATGAGGAATCGGTATTACATTTAATGTGTGTTCAACAACTGCTGCAGAAGCTATAGAAGCAAGAAAAACAAGGGCAAAGGACAGCAAGAAGATGGTATGATGAGCCATATCTAAGAGAGAGGTTATGAAATGATAGATGATATGAAACAATGAGAAGGGAAACTCTTCCTTATATACAAAACTTCTTGGGGGTTCTTCTCCGAGTCTTCTTTCTCTAAAATCTTCTTATTTGTGTATTATATAAATTTCTTCACGTACGTAGAAAAGATAGACACAACTCATAAAAATATGAAATGCAATACAATGGTAGCTGAGTCTTAGCTTTCTTTATGTTTGCGTGAGAACATTGCTAATAGTTTTTTCTCATTCAATGAAAGTTAGCAGCATTTCGTTATCTAACGGACTTAAGTTGGTAAACAATATGTCTAGCTAGAAAGACAGTTGCTCAAGCAAAACATTTTACCGATATGATGTTGGCTTCGAATTTCTTAACTTGTTCCTTTTCCTATCTTAGTCTCAATGGTTCAATGTGTAAAGTAATGTATTTTAATAACAACCTCCTATGTTGAAAAAATCACTTTTGTGAATTTTTGCTTGTACGAGCAGGATTATATTTGACAACTGCACCTAATCAAAAGGGGATTGAAAGGGTCATAGATCGAAGCGATAGAACTAGAAGCTCTTTGCTGATATGGATTTTAGGTTGCATTGAACGAAAATTCACGCCTTTAATTGTAAGATATACAACAGCACAATTTTTACTTTTGAATTTTTTGACCTGTGAGTGTGAATCACATCTAACCACCCTTTAGTTGTCAAATGAATGAAGAGAGAAGGAATACACGCACGTTCTTTGATTTACTTGGCTTTCCTTTTCCTTTGTTTATTTTTATTTTCTTAATTATCTTATTTACTTTTTGGTTACGGGACAAACAAGCAAAAAAAAAAATGAGGATCTTCCTCGAGCTGTAATTAATTAACTTCTCCTCTTTTGTGGAAGAAATAATACGTGTATGGCTGATAATTAATATCCTTAGAGCGCCTGTAGGAATCAACGCTGGGAAAAGTGTCATTTCAAACATAGTCATCACGTACATTCATGCTAAAAACAAAATCACTTGTATAAAGTTGTATACAATAATAGATACATGAACTAAAATTAAGGTTAATGAATGGAACCGTCTTCGAAAAATGTTCTGCATGAACTAAAAATATACTTCAATAGAACCGTCCTCGAAAATTTAGAGATGACGCAATTATATATTTATCTTTTCGTTGTTTACGATTCAACCGGCTCATCAGCTCTATTTTAATTTGTTAACTCATAATTATTTCCATAGTTTCTGGTATGGCAAGATCAAAGTTTAACCTCCCTCAAGATTAGTGTTTTGCACTTTTACTTCTTTATTGACTATTCAAAAGAATCAAAACTCAAACGAGAAGTTTTGGCCAATTGGCACATCACCACTAACGAAATGGTCAGTGTCTGGAAATTTTTAAAAGTCCTAGCTAGGGGACTTGGATATGCAAATTGTTAATGGGATGTAGATTGACTGCTGTTTACGTGATTCCAATGGTCAATTGGTTGGCCAAGTGTTCTTGACAAAATAAAAAACATGCATATAT
Organism: Coptis chinensis; assembly: GCF_015680905.1. NCBI lineage: Eukaryota > Viridiplantae > Streptophyta > Magnoliopsida > Ranunculales > Ranunculaceae > Coptis > Coptis chinensis. Next base: position 18,775,597 of record NC_141462.1, on the reverse strand, counting down.
GGGTCCCTCATAACGACGTAACCAGCTGTTTAAAATAGGTCGAACACGCTTTAAGTATTCTAATGTAAAAAGTAGAGGAATTATTAATTAAATAATTAGCACTAGGTTTCTTGACAATACTATTTGAATTATAACTATTTCGTTCTCTAGCCGTATGATTAATTGTCTGCATTACATCTCTTCATATGATCCGATTCTAATTTCCTTTCTCTCGCTATTAATTCTGGACAACGAAAAAATGCACTTGTTTCGTCAAATTTACGAGAGCTACACTTAAAGTAGAATATACTTTCATGGAATCAATAAGTTATATATCTAGTTGATCTTAGATGCATTATTGAACTCATTAGAAAAAGAGTTTCTAAGGATTAAGCTGACAGAAATGACCTTATTACTTTTGATTATGTAGAGAGAACCGTGCCATATTCAACACCATGATGTTTATTTATTGAAAAAGTTTTTTTTTGTGGATGGGAACACAATTGAACATCGAGTACTTTCTGTTTTCAATTCATTAATAGAATAAATTCTGTTATAAGATGGTAATCCACGTCGAAGCCTTCTCGGTTACTGCAAATTCTTTTAATGGTGTAATAAGATCGTACAGATTGCGATTTAATTTTTTTAATTTCCATTGATCGTTATGGATTTGGTTTCCATTATTTACTCATTTTTTAAGACTTGACTTCTTGTGGTTTATTTGAAAAGGGTTGAAAGGAAGCATAATAATACCAACTCACCATGCCCTTGTCAACTGCATGTCCATTGTCAAATTAGCTATACAAAAGAAGAAATATTGGTAGTGCTTATATTTTTATATATAAATGCTATTTTTCAACTATGCTAAAAAAAAAACTCTAATTCTCAAGCCCTAACATGCTAGGTGACCACTGACCCCTATGAGCTGGTTTAGGATAAAGCAGGATAGTTTGGGGTGCATATTGTGTGAACCAGATTTACACCCTCTGATCTCGTTAGTCTCCGAAGAATATAGATCTCTTCTTCACACCTCCTTTTCGTTTTCTTTCCCTTCATTATTTTCATTCTCCCCCTCTTTATTTTTATATTGCAGCTCCTCTCGTTCTTCTCATCTGTTGATGGCACATTCAATCCAATGACCATCGTATTTTCACGTGTTGCTATGTACACAAAGTAACTTTAGGGATCCGCAGACGTGCTACCTTGTTATCCATTGTTCCATTCTTATTTTGTATCCAGGTCAGGCGACATGTAAATTTACAGGTCATGAATTGGGCTACTACACCTATTGTAATCTCTTTATCTTAAACAAAAAAACAGAAAATAATCCAAATACTTGGACTAATTGATTCCATATATAGTGGGTAAATAGTATAATACATTTTCATTTAAACTCCATAAACCCTATGAAAAAGGTTGTTTCACTGCGCGCAAGATAGACTGATGGAGTACTCCGCAAGATGTTTGTTTCACACTGTACATTTGGCAAAAATTTCATTGTAGAATGTTAGCTGGGTGCAATTTGGGAACTATAGCGTCATACACTCATACTGACATCATTGGTGCCATTTCGAAGTGAAAATATATTATACATAGTTCCATATTTTGAGGAGGGATTTTGAACTATCGTTAGGCTTGTTTGGGTACAAGAGATATTGTATTAATTAACTATGATTAGGTGATGAGGGTCCTGTTTGGTAGCCTGTATAGCCCATCCTATTCATGGGTTAGGGTGTACTATCCCTGTTATTCTATTTGGTTCTTATATTTTGGGCCCAAGTCATCAGTAGACGGTATACTATTAGTTGGCTGGCCCAACCCCAAAAGTGTGGATATGGTATCCATGGGAAAGCAATGGATTTCGATTTACATTAGACATACACAAAAAATAAAAGAAAGACACGAGAAGAAGAAAAAAAAAAAGACACGAGAAGAAAAAAAAAATGAATGCAAAAAACTGAAGAACAGTACCGTCCACGACCTAGCCTCCCACTACTGTTCTCCATTGATCTTTCAACCTGGGCGTCTCTCGATATCTTTTCACTACCATCTCTCTCTCTCTGCTATTGGTAAAGTAATGGAAGTGTGAATTTAAAGTTTCAAAATTTAAGGAAACTTTTTATATTTGTGCTACCATCTTTGTTATGATATTTTATTTGAGTTTTTCTGCAACTGCTTAGTATAACTTTCCTTGATCGAAACCGTGTAAAGTTGTACAATTGCAACATGGCACTCAACCTTAACCTTAGTGTTTTTTTTTCTTCGGTAAACCTCAACCTTGGTTATACTTGTTTCTAATTAAATATTTTGTGGAACTTTTTTTTTTGGGAAAGAATATAGACATTGTATTTAAGTTATTGTTTTTCTTTTTGATTTATAATGTTCTATTATTTTTTTCAAATATGTAACAGGTTATAAGTGTAATAGATACAATGTGAACCAAACAGTGGGCACGCTGAACTTGTGACGAGACCATTGGCAGCCAAACAACTTCTAGATTAACCTGCTTTAAGTTGCACATCTACATAATTAGATCAGCTAATCTAGGCTGGCTACTACCAATTTTTCTACTGCCAAACAGAGCGAGCCGAGATGAACTACTTGTGTGTCTGCCTCTTATCCTGTCATATGTTTTACTACACTATTGTTTGGTTGACATTAACACCTATATACTCATTTTTGATATTATACAAAAAAAAAACTCATAAACAAAATTTGCAAATAAAAACTTAAAAACAAATAAAAACTCATAAACAAATAAAAGGAAAAAAAAACTCTAATTAAATATTGAATACATAAGCACCCAATTGATTTATACAAAAAATATCCCCACAAAAAGAAAAATCGAGAGTTTTTTATGTGTTTTTTGTTAGAATTTACCGAGATACCACACTAACTTAACATTTTATTGAGTCATAGAGAATGAGATAGAGATACTTTTTATTCCTTCAGGTCATTCTGAATGGGAGGAGGTTACCTTTATACACAACTAGATAACCTCCTTTCTAAGATAAAAGATTAACAGGATATATAAACAGTAAGATAGATGATAATCAGGATAAACACCAAGATAGAGGATTATCAAGATAACACATATCAATGGTGGGCATCCATATAAGCCCATGGATTTCATAACACTCCCCTTTGGATGTCCACCATTCTTGTGGAAATTATGGTGGATGCATCTTTTGTAGCATTCTTCTGGATGCTCTATAACTATCCAATGACAGTGGTCTCATTAAAACCTTGCTAAGGAAAACCCAGTAGGAAAAACCAAAGCGAAGGAAAAAGAGTACAACATTACTCAGAATCATTATGACTTGCTTAATACTGTTTCATTAAAACATTTACTAGGAAAACCCAGTGGGATAAAACCTAGATAAGGAAAAAGAGTACAGTGCATATGTCCCGAGACACATTCTTCAGGATGCTCCCCCTATTCTAGTACTCCCCCTGATAAAGACAAGTCTTTATATGGCTTGGTGGTGAATTCTGCGCATGCCGATCCCATATACAAGCTTTTGAAATGTATGCTTCGGTAGTGATTTAGTGAAGAGATCAATAAGATTGTCACTGGAACGAACTTGTTCGACCTTAATCTGCTTCTTCTTCTGAAGCTGATGAGTGTAAAAGGATTTTGGTGCAATGTGTTTTGTCCTGTCCCCTTTTATAAATCCTTATTGAATCTGGGCTATACAAACTACATTATCCTCATAAATAATGTTGGGAACAACTGTTATAGAAGGTAATTGACAAGAACTACGAATATGCCCAATTAATAACTTTAGCCATACACATTCACGACTAGCTTCATGCAGAGCTAAAATTTTAGAGTGGTTAGAGGAAGTTGCCACTAAAGTTTATTTAGTGCAATGCCAACAAATGGCAGCATTACCACTAAGAAATGTATACCTGTTTGGGAGTGACCCTTCTGATGGTCAGATAGATAACCAATGACTGCATAGCCAACTAGATCATAGTCATTAGTGGAACCATAAGAATAAAATAGTTTCATACAAGTTATTCCATAAAAATATCTCAATATGTGTTTGACATCATTCCAGTGTCTAAGTGTATGTGCACAATTATATCTTGATAAGAAACTAATAATAGAAAATGCAATGTATGATCTTGTGCACGTATTGTGCTAGATATATAAATGCACCAATTACACTCAAGTATGGTACTTCAGGACCCAATACTTCTTCATTTTCTTCTTTGGGGCGACATGGGTCTTTCTCTATATTCAGTGACCGGACGACCATTGGGGTACTTAATGGATGTGCCTTGTCCATATAAAAATGTTTCAAAACATTCTCGATGTAATTAGTCTGGTGGACTAATACACCACTAGAACTTCTCTCGATTTGCAAGCCGAGACAAAGTCTTGTTTCCCTAAGATCTTTCATCTCAAATTCCTTCTTTAGGTATTGAGCAGTTATCTCGAGCTCTTCCAGAGTTCCAATCAAATTTATGCCATCCACATAAACGGCTAGTATTGTAAATCCATTTAAGGATTTCTTTATGAAGACACATGGGCAAATTTCATTGTTTGCATACCCTTCCTTAGACAAATATTCACTAAGACAATTATACCACAATCTTCCGGATTGTTTCAAACCATACAATGAATGTCTTAGTTTAATTGAGTACATACTCCTTGATTTTGCTTCAGACAAACCAAATCCTTCAGGGATTTTCATATAAATATATTTGTCTATGTCCCCATACAAGTAGGCAGTCACTACATCCATAAGTCTCATATCTAAGCTAAACTTATTAGATATCTGAAAGTTGTAGTGTCTATAACAGGAGAGTATGTTTCTTCATAATCAATCCCAGGTTTCTGTAGAAAACCTTGTGCCACAAGATGTGTCTTATATCGAGAAATTTCATTTTTCTCGTTTCGTTTCCAAACAAACACCTATTTGTAACCTACAGGGTTAACACCTTCTGGGGTTTGTACTATAGGTCCAAATACACCATGTTTATTGAGAGACTCTAATTCTGCTTTGATAGCAACTTCCCATTTTGGCCAATCAGATCTTTGTCGACATTCTTTTATACTACGTGGTTCAGTATCATCATTGCCCTTGGATATTTCAGTAGTTACCGTATATGTAAATGCGTCATCGATGGTCATATCCTTTCTGGCCCACACTTCTCCCAAATACGCATGGAATATTGAGATCTCATCATTTTCTGGTACCACTTCCTCTTCAGGGGTTTCCATAGTTAATTCGTTCATAACCTCTTCCAGGGTTTTAGAGGAAGTGGGTGTTTCATGCATAACCTCTTCTGGAGTGTTGTGCACAACTTCTTCTAGAGTATTATTGGGGCATAATTTTTCAGTGGACCTCCTCTTTCGGGGAGCCGAGTCTTTGGAGCCTATAGGTTTGCCATTTCATTCATTTGCACTATATTCAAATTTTGTCCAACGGGACATTAATCTTAGTAGGTGTATTCATAGGCGGAACATGTGACCTAGTCACTTTTTCTCATCATTAAATGCATCGGGCAATTTATTTGCAATTTCTTGTAGATGTAATATTCTCCTAACCTCATATTTACACCGAGAGGAGTTAAGGATCTAGATGAGATGAGACAGTGGGAGTATTCCATTTCAATTCTCGTTTTGTTTTGTCCTGCTAACTAGAACAAGCATCTTCAAGAACTTTATTATCTCCCCTAACGGGGGAATACTGTCTCACCAAAATTGACAATTATGTAATACAAACTGTCTAAGTGAGCTTCTTGCTCCCAACGTTAGATATGATACACAATGTCTTTCTCATTTATGGGCATAGTCTACCAGACATATATCCATAATACTTTTCTCCATTTATATATCTATACATTTTAACATAAAGCAAAATAAATTTGTAAATATTGATATTAGCACAAGTATATTAAGAAAAATAAAACTTGAGATTTATAATAAGGAAATTCAAAATATTAATGACAATCCTGGCCTAGACTGTCCATGAAGAAAACACCATATTAACGGTAAACGTTCCATGAATTGGTAATAAAAATATAATTAACTAAGTAAATCATTCCAAGAATGAAAGTTTGCTCATCAAACTTTCCCATTGCTATTTGGTAGTATGACCATCTTTTGGTGATCATACCTATCCTTCAGGGATTTCCAAAGACCTGCTGGGTCTTCCTCTGTTAGGTACTCATTCTTTAAGTCGTCACGAATATGATGACGTAGGAATATGAGAGTTGTGGCCTTTAACATACATGATTTTAGAACTTCAAGTTCTTGAAAACAAAATAACTATAAAAATGAATTGGGCCTACATAAATGACCACTATAATGGGCCCAAACTGGACCAGTCCTTATGGGTTGGACCTGACCAAGTCGATATAGTAAACCAGACGATATTGGAACTTCAGGTTCCTAACAATTGAATCTTTAGAACTTCAGGTTCTTAAAAAAAATAGATCTTGGAACTTCAGGTTCCTAAAAATTTGACCTTAGAAGTTCTGGTTCCTAAAAATTAGATCTTGGAACGCCAGGTTCCTAAAAATAATAGATCTTAGAACTTCAAGTTCCTAAAAAAAATATATTTTGGAACTTCGGGTTCCTAACAATTTAATTCTTGGAACTTTAGGTTCCTAAAAAAAAATAGATCTTGGAACTTCGGGTTCCAAATATATCATAGAACTTTAGGGTCTACATCATTGTTCAATAGTATACAAAAAAAAAAAAAAAAAAATACCTATTAACATGAAGAAGAAAAATCAACATAAATTTCAAAACAGTATGATAACAAGAATAATTATTCCTTATTCATTCATTTTGTATCAATGCATCACAGTGGCATCTACTTTCATATGTGAGATGAGCAACAGTGAATTGCCCAAACAATACAGAAAAAAAAAAACATGTTACAGTAGATTCATACCGTCAATTAATAGTCACAAAACTCAGCAACGATTTCAAAATTAACTAACTCCCTGAAGTCATAGAAAATAAAAAAACAAACAGACCAGTACTAAGGTGGCAGACACCTTCTCTGATCTAATGCACACCATTGGTAATATTTTTTTTTTGTGCACTAGGCAATCGCCCAAAAAAAAAATAGAAGATATACTCATACTTTTCACAAAGTTTCATATTACTGCTAAACTTTTAAAACTGCGTTAGATATTACCCATCTAACCTTGTCTTAAATAATCACCGACTCCAAACTTGTTACACTAACGTCTTGCAGGTGAAACAAGTATTTTGTAAAATCTATTTTTCGATTCGCCTTTAACACTAAGCAAACTTACTAATAATAATACAACAATCACACAAACTGAGACATTCCAACAATCAACAACCAAATAGTACTATCGTCTACTGTTTTACGCAACTCCGGTTAAACAAAATAGTTTAAACATGCATTTATAGTAACAAGCCAGAGAAAGACGTTAACAATAACAGTGATGCTAATATCTCTTAATAACATACCCGTGACTTAAAACTCGTTCTTTTGTAGTAAAGTTAAATTCGACAATAACGAATTTAATACTAAAATACGAATTTAAATTCAATAGTATCGATTACGATTCATAATTACAAGTTAAACACATACCATTAATTGTAAGTAAAACACATACCTTTAATCCAAAGCTAGAGACTATCGTGCCGATAACGTGTTAGAATTTAACCGAGATACCACACTAACTTAACATTTTATTGAGTCATATAGAATGAGATAGAGAGAATTCTTATTCCGATCCTTCAGGTCATTCTGAATGGGAGGAGGTTACCTTTATATATAACTAGATAACCTCCGTTCTAAGATAAATGATTAACAGGATAAACAGTAAGATAGATGATGATCAGGATAAACACCAAGATAGAAAATTATCAGGATAACACGGGCATCCATATAAGCCCATAGATTTCATAACATTTTTCTTCTTATTATTATTTTTTTCTCTCTCATGGATAAGAAAACAAGTTTTAGCGAATTTGGGCTTTTTTTTTGGGGTTTTTTTTTTTGGATTTGCTTATTCACACTTTTGTGTTTCCGCAATTCAAGGGGCTTACTAGAGTATCCACATTTTAGACAGACCAAACACCTATATAAAATAAACATGACTGGCATGTCACCAATTTCTAAATATAGACTCTCTATTCACACTACCAAACAGAGCCTTAAGTTGAAGTTGTAACTATACCAAGTCCAAGAGTCGTCCCCTGTTTTTACTCAGAAAACTTTCCCAATTTTGTAATATTATACATGATGTCTAAACGTCCAACTCATACTAGATCACCAAAAATCAGATGAAATAATATTGGCGCATGCCATTTGTCCGATATGTAAGTGTTTGTTTTCGCTTTGTCTTTTACAAAGGTGGACGCTTTGTTTTTTTCCGCTAAACACAAAGTTGGACGCTATAATTCTTTTTCTTTTTCTTTTTTTGTTAAGATTTAATCTTTTATTAGACCGAACGTACTTTACATAATCCTAAGACATCATAAAGAACTTGCATATTTACAACCATTGGCGGCTGATGCCACCACACGCATTTGCGAAAGGCGGAAGGAAAGACAGGTCTCGAGCAGGTCCAGGTGAAAGGTGTACAGTTGATTTCCGTGACAAACGAAAGTTCTTTACTTGATCCGCTGCATGCGATGCCAGCGCGTCTGCAGCACCATTTGCTTCCCGATAAACCCAACTGAAGTGCACTTCTTGGAAGTTACTCAGCACTATCTTAATCTGAGAAATAATTCGAGCTAGTAACCAATGACAGTTCAAGTTCTCATCCTTTAAAACCTTATATAGCAATTGAGAATCTGTTTCTACCTCCACCTTCATATATCCCGCTTCTACCACAATTTGAAGTCCATATAAAAGAGCTACAAATTCCGCCTCATTGCTAGTTGCGAAGAAAATTGGTATCGAAGCTCCCATTATAAAACGACCCGCAGAATCCCTGAGAATACATCCTCCCCCTGCATGTCCTGGATTCCCAATCGAAGCCCCATCTGTATTCAGTTTAACCATGCCTTCATTGGGTGGAAACCATTTAATATACACAAGCATTTTTCCTTATGCTTCCTCGAAACTTGACTTCCATAACCAGCTGTATGTGTTTCAAGGCTCTGCTGATGTATCGAGATGGATGCAGACGCTTACCTTGAAACCTTGTATCATTTCTCGCGATCCAAATAATCCACAAAACCCCAACAAAATAGCAGCACTGCACTTCCCCGTTTTGCATTGTCCTTATGTATTTTAATAAACTCAGTAACTGGTCCTTAAAACTGCCAACATTCATATTTCTCTGATCAACGAGGCCACTAAAATTTGTTCCACACCAAATAGCTCTAGAAAAGGAACACTCAAAGAAAACATGAGTTTGAGTTTCAGGAAAGCTGTCACACATGGTGCATTTTGGATAAACTTGAAAATGATGAGATGCCAAAATATCCGCTGTTGGGACGACACCTTGCAAGCATTGCCCTAAGAAAAATCTTTGTTTGAATGAGACTTTCATCTTCCAAACTTGTTTATAAAAATTGTTATCCCGATCCAAAGTATCTGTTGCTGTAATCAACTGAATGCAACCATCATATGCAGACTTCACCGAGTATTCGCCATTATCCTCCCATTTCCAGATCAAAGTATCCTTCTCATTTGGTGTTAAAGGTATGGAAACAATTCTCTCCACATATTCTACAGGCCAAAATTCATTTAACCTCTCCCAATCCCATGTATTAGTATCCATGTCAATGAAGTCAGAAACAAAGTGAAAAGGACAGTCAAGTGGTTTCTGAGTAATTTCAGGCAATTCCTCAGAATGTGGAATCCATTTTTCCTCCCATGCCTTAATAGAAGTACCATTCCCCAGCTTCCAGACAGAACCAGCATTGATAATTTTTCGTGTGTCACAGATCCTCTTCCACATAACTGATGAAGTAGATTTGACTTCCGCCTTCAAGAAACTGGAGTTGTGAAAGTACCTCTGTTTCATTTGATGAGCCCATAATGATGTTGGATTCAGAAGATCCCATCCTTTCTTTGCTAATAAAACATAATTTTGTAACTGCAGTTCCTTGATTCCCAGCCCTCCATTATTTTTTGACATACATGCTAACTTCCACGGGAAATAATGTAGTTTCCTTGTCTCTGGTGTATGGCCCCATAAAAAAGATCTTTTGATAATCTCCATTCGATCCAGTATCTGTGCAGGTAAAATTGTACAAGACATCATATGAGTAGGCAGCGAAGATAAAACAGGATTTACCAGAGTGAGTCGGCCTGCCTTAGATAAACAATTAGCTTTCCATCCGGCCAGTTTCCTTTGAAATCTTTCCAGAAGAGGACTAAACCTGTGAACTCTACCTTTCCCTGTTAAATTTGGTACTCCCAAGTACATTGGCAGGACAGAAGTAGACGGCATCATGAAACTTTTTCTCAAAAAGTAAACGAACCAGCTTCTATGCAATTTGGGGTGATGAATAATTTGCGACTTGGTTCTATTGATAGTCTGACCTGAAACTTTACAATACTCCGTTAGCAGATTGTTCAAATGATGCTGGTCCTCAAATCCACACTTACCCAGGACTAAAAGATCATCGAAGATACATTAAGTGAGACACCCACCGGTGAAAAAATCTCCCCAATTTGCAACCATGTATAAGCCCTTCTCTATTCATTTTCAAGAAATTCAAAGACGGTAGCTCAACATAAAATAAAAAAAGGTAGGGCGAAAGGGGATCACCCTGTCTTAGTCCTCTAGATGGCTTAAAAAAACCATGTGCAGCACCATTTAGTAACACAGAGTAAGAAACATTCTGAACACAAAACATTATCTTGTTAATCCAGTCCACTGGAAACTCAAACTTGGTTAGCATCACCCTCAGAAAACTCCATTCAATTTTATCATAAGCTTTCTTCATATCAATCTTCAGAGTAAAATATTTAGCTTTTCTATTCCCATGCCCTCTTATCTTATGATAAAATTCATTTGCAAGCAAAACATTGTCATGAATACTTCTCTTGGGTAAGAAGGCAAATCCGAAAAAGGACCAATAATTCTTTTGCGGGATAGGTCTCAATCGATTGACAATAATCTTAGAAATGATTTTGTAAACCACATTTGTCAAACTGATTGGCCGAAAATGTTCCGGAGTGAAGGATTCATGATTTTGGAATTAAAGCAATGAAGGAATGATTTAGGCTGCAGGGAGAAAGAGCCCGAAAGGAAAAAAGACTTTACTGTCGCACTTACTTGATCCCCCACCAAATTCCAGAAATGCTGGAAAAAAAATGCCTGATATCCATCCGGTCCTGGAGATTTAAAAGGCTTCATATGCTTCAGAGCAGTGACTATTTCAGCAGTAGTCACTCTTTTTAACAAGTTGGATTTTTCATCTTCCTCAAGAGATGGGGCTTGAACATTGAAAATCTGTGACATAAGATCAGGATCCGAAGTAGTCATTGTGTCTTCAAAAAATTCACTGAGCCTATCACCTATCTGTCTCCTTTCAGTTAAGATGCCACCATTTCTATCTCTGATTGAGTGTATATAATTCCTTTGTCGTCGACAGTTTACCATATTATGGTAGAACCTTGTATTCTGTTCTCCAAATTGGAACCAATCTAGACAAGCTTTCTGCCCCCAATGATTTGCTTTCTGTACCAGTATATCATTATGTTCCAGTATCAATTCATTCTCCACCCTGAATAAATCTTCTGTGTCATTGTCATTCTCTATCAAACTTTGAATCTCACTCAGCCGCTGTAAAACACAGTCTTTTTCGTTGTTATACGAGTCTACTTGATTCCAACAAAAACATTTGTACACACTTGTATTTAGATTTGACAAAGCATAGCTGATAGCTGCATAGCCGTCCAACGGTCCAAGTGATAAGAGAGAACCCGGGTTAAGTTGACTTGGTAATTTCTGTAATTGTTCTAGCTTCCCTTATAAGTTTCAATTGTCAATTTCCTGTTTATTTTGCTTAGAGTTGGTGGAAACAGAGAGTTCAACTCTGAAGCACGGATTGGACCGACGTTCGGTGAGGACGTGAGGTTACTTCTTTAATGAGTAAAAATGAATAACAATACAATAATACTGGGCAGAATCTTTTTGGTGGCCGAAGCTACCAACCAAATCGCGTATCACGATAATCCATGTTTACTCTACATGGCAAGTGGCAAACTGGCAACACACCACAATTCAAAATTTTGTTTAGGAGCTATTTGCGGGAAGTTTTAGGCCCATAACACTGGTTACATAATCTTGGTCCTAGGATACTAGGATAACGGCCTGGTCAGCTGACCACAGGCTTCATTGGCTGGGCTGGGTCCCTGCACCCACCAGTTTACATGATTTCGAAGCCTTCTCATTTGGACGGTTTTGCTAATATTCGAAGTCAAGTTTTGTGCACATAATTTACTACTACTAGCTTTCGAATTCGTCCTACGAACGGATGCCGTTATATTAAATTATTGTAAAAAATATTAGCAACTATGTATAACTATAAGATATGAAAATTATATTAATCAATCATTCAAATTTTTTGCACCACTCTCTATAAAAATGAAGCACTAAACCTTGATAAAACTCATCGACTTCTTTTTATTGTTAAGTTTAATAATAGAAGTTTGATTGAAGTTTTGTGAGAATGCCAAATGTGACGAAGATAATATTGAAGCTACTTGAATAGCATGACATTATTAAGTATACTAAAAAAATTATTATAAACACTATTTAAAATGCAAAACTATATTTGTCGAGACATTTATTCCCCCTACATATAATACAAGCATGTTTTAGGGTCATTAGTTCAATGCATTTGCATCAAGTTTCTGATTTTCCATTAATTATTCTTTGAGGTTAGTTCAATGTAGTACGTTGCATTCAATTTCCAATTTCTCATTAATTATTCTTTGAAGTTAGTTCAATGCAGTTGCATCAAGTTTTCGATTTCCCGTTAATTATTATTTGAGATTAGTTTAGTGTAATTGCATCCACTTTATAATTTTCCGTTAGTTATTCATTAAGGTTAATTCAGTAATGCAAATGCAGCCTTTAGTGGTGTTTTAGAAAAAATGGGGACCTTTTTATGGGCGATAGGGAGTGACATAACTTAAGTCATTCAAATGATCTTGTGCTCCACTTTTTGCCGCTTTTAGTCAAAAATTTAGTTTGGTGTATAAGCTTATCCCCTCTTCTTCTTTTTTCTTTCCACTTCGGGTAAAGTCCATCATTGGTCACAGTGAATGTTATGAATTGGAGCGTCTCTTTCCTTCTAGTCTGGGGTAAAATCCTCCGCAGCTTAACTGTGTGAGTTCTTTAGGACTGGATCATAAGGCTTGATTTGCACACTCTCTTTTCTCAAGTTTTTCCTTTCAATGGCGTCAGCATCCACTCCACCTCAACCATTCCGCTGGAGCTCTCTTTTTCAAAATGCCAAATCAACTTTGGCATCTTCTAACTCTGTTTTTAGAACCTTGCACTCCATCCTTTGATGAGGGGGTAGCAGTAGTACCCCAGGATATTATTGATGAGGGTTTTGCTAAATGGGAAGAAGTGTTAATAGGATACTTCCTGGATAAAAGGATGAGTTTTCCCTTTGTTAAGAATGCTTTAGAGAAAGCCTGGAAGTTAAAAGGGTCTATGGATATTACTACGCATTTAGACTTGTTTTATATAAGTTTCTTCGCTTCAAGACAAGCAAAAGCCGTCTTTGAAGGTGGTCCTATATTTATTCTTTGGAAAGATCTTTGTCGTTATGCCATGGTCACCGGAAGCGAAAGCCAAAGGAACAACGCTTCAACAGGCTAATATGGGCAAAACTTTCAAAAGTTTCGAAAGAGCTATGGACTAAGAAAGGACTATCTTTCCTAGCTAGTCTTATTGGGGGTCCTCTCTGTATGGTGACCTCGCCTCTTTTTTGTGTATGTAGATGAGATGGTATATGGATGATGTAGATAGATGATGGTCGTTGAACAAAATAGAAGCATATCAAAACTTAATTATCCCTCAATAAGTAAAGGATGAGTAGGATATCGTTCCACTTTTAAGTGTATGTTATGTGAAGGACAGAACTGGAAAGGGGGTTTGAGAGATTAAAAACTATGATTATAGATATTATAGATTCTAATGCTAAACTAAACTAAACTATTGAGAATTTATAAGAAAGGGAATTCAAGAGATTAGAATCCACCAATACTTTTGATTCAATGACCTTTTGCTTCATGGTTATTCTCACAAGTAGACTACAATTAGGCAATCGAGCAAGTGCCGATGCCTTCTTGGACGAAACATTGTTAACGAATAACTCTACTTAAGGTTATTCCTATGTTCATGCTACTAGTATCTTCTTTCCTTTTATGTGAGCTTGGGCAGCTATTCAATGAATCACCATCTAAGGCAAACACAAGGAATACTTCCCTTACTCTAAAATAATACACAACTAGAAGAAAAGTAGAGAATAATAGTATAATATTCAATTACAATAAATAAAACCCTATTCTAGCATTATATTCAATTGCAATAAATAAAAGTATGTCACTAGCAAATATTCAATTGTAATAAATAAAATCCTAAACTAGCATGATATTCGATTGCAATAAATAAAAACCTTAATCTATACTTCCATCCCCTGGTCTGGGCAATGGAACTAATAACTAAAAACATAAAGAACTAACCTGATTGAAGAACACTATGACCCAAAAGAATTATTAAACCTTAAACACTGGCTTCATCTCCTCCCTTGATGGAGAAGATTAGCCTTCCATAAAGAAGGAAGAACACGAAGAACGAGAAGAAGAAGAGTCGAAGAACATAAGACTAGAAAGACTAATTTATTAAGACTCAGCTAGTTAAAACCGATATTTTATTATTAATCTCTCTCTGCCTCAAGTTATGGAGACAAGAATATAAGTGAATTGACAAATTACATGAGGCACTTAGGTCCTCTATTTATAGAGGTTACAATGAGCTCTAGAAGCATTCCAAACCGTCATTTGTTTCCTAATACAAATAGACTTCTTTCAGAATCCAACTTCGTCTCTAAAACTGAGAAGAAATTGGCTACAATGTCAATTCATGCATCTAGACGCACTATTCATGCGTCTCAGACGCGATCAATGTGTCTGGACGCTCGATCCATGCAGCCCAGACGCATAAGCCTATTTTGTCTCTTCTGCTTTATCCTTCTATCCTCTTTTGTGGGCTTTGGTCCTAGCAACGAATCCTTTGGCCTTGGGCTTCCAAATAGGCTTTAAAATAGGTCAAAGTCGCATCTTTAATAGATTCAATTCCTTGGCCTTCTCCATGATTGTCCACAGGCTTCCCATATGATCCTTAATGCTCCGAATTGCTCCGTTTTACCCCTTTTTCTCTAATATTCCACATAACTCTCTCTTTCACCTGTAGAATCATAAAACATAACTTACAAACACTATTAGTCCACTAAGATGGCTAAACAAGAGGCATAATTGAGGGTTAAATAGCACTTTTTGAGCACTTATCATATGGATGGAGCAACGTCTATGAAAAAAAGGCTCGATTTTGCGAAAGTCTGTGTTACAATACCTTTGAACTTTGATTTTCCAACATCGATTAAATTGAAGATACGTGGCAAACATGTTTTTGTCGACGTGGAGTACCCTTGGAAACCCCCGTCATGTTCTAGATGTTGTAGGTTTGGACACCCAACAGCTAGATGCCCAACAACTCCTAATCAAGTGTGGGTTCCCAGAACAAGTCTTGTCTGAGAACAAAATCCCTCTACTGCAGCTCCAGCCGCTTGTCCAAGCACGCAAGATGCCACAAATCTGAACTATACTGCCCCAGTTGGTTCAGACGTAATATCTACTATCAATGATGTAGTAGTCACTAGGGAATCTCCTAGTACTGCAAGGACGTCAGCACAATCTCCTACCTTTCTCATGGATGTAGTAGTCTCTAGGGAATCTCCTAGTACTGCTAATCCCTCTACTGCAGCTCCAGCCACTTGTCCAAGCACGCAAAATGCCACAAATCTGAATTATACTGTCCCAGTTGGTTCTGAAGTAATATCTACTATCAATGGCGTAGTAGTCACTAGGGAATCTCCTAGTACTACAAGGACGTCAGCACGATCTCCTACCTCTCTCATGGAAGCAGTAGTCTCTAGGGAATCTCCTAGTAATGCTATGGCGACAGTGGGATCTCCTTCCTCCCCACCTCTATCTCGGCCAAGCCAGTCTTTTACACGTTATAACGAGGATAATGCTAGTTCGCTAGGCCCTCTACTGGCCACTCCTAATATTCCTTGACTTCTTAGAACAACCTCTGATGGCTCTTCGTTGAACTGCCTGCCTAGAAATTCTCCCTTTTCTTTGAGAAATTCAGGTAGCTAGCCCTACCTTCTCTCGAGTTTCAGTGCTGTCTTGTGGAAACTCCCGAGGAAAAGAAGTTGTGGTCTATACAACTCATGAACAAGCACAATCAGTCCTTGAATATGAGGAAGGTATCTTAACGACAGAAGAACTTTTCCAGTTTAATGTTGACAATAATGCATATGCAGCCTTAGTCATTGAAGAGGATGGTATAGATGACGACATCTCAGAGACGCATGATGAACCTTTTGACGATCATATTGTGGCTTCTCCGCAAGTCACAAGATTGCAAATGCTGTCTCAAGTTGTTATTAGAGCCCAGCTACAGCAACAACAACTGCAAAACTCAGGAAAAAGAGGTAGAGGCATGGCCAAAAGCTTGGGTAACAAAGGAAAAAGCAAAAGATGATCCCATGAAGTTATGCACTTATAATGTCAGGAGTTTAAATGATGTGAATAAAGTGAAGGCTCTAAATGCTTTTAGAGTCAAGAATAAATTAGCTTGTTTTTGCCTTTTGGAGACTAAAGTTTGGCAAGCAAATTTTTTGAGTATTAGCAATGTCTGCTGCCCTTCTTGGAAGTTTGAACATAATTACTCTAGTGCAGTTGCTGGGCGCATTTGGTTCTCATGGGACCCTTCAGTTCTTGTGGTTCAAAAGATTTTGGAGAGCGATCAATTTATACATGCTCAGGTCACCATCCTTGCTTCAACATAGATGTTTCATTTTACAGCAGTCTATGCAAGTAATAATTGATCGGAAAGGTTGATACTCTAGCAAGATCTCATCAGTCTTAACACATCCTTCTCGAGCCCTTGGTGTGTGGCTGGTGATTTTAACAATGTCCTCTATTCACATGAGAGGATTGGTACTGACTTGGTGCATCCTAGGGAAACTACTCCTTTTGCAAATTGTCTCAACACTGTAAGTCTCTATAATCATAAATCCAGTGGCGGGTTCTTTACTTGGACTAACAATGGTTCTGGTTCCATGCGGAGATGGTCTAAGATAGACATGTGTCTTATCAACTCCTTGTGGGCTACCCATTTTTCATCTTATGGAGTGGAATTTTTACCGCAAGGTATTTCTGACCATACGCCTATAGTTATCTCGATCTACAACTCTTATTCATGCAGGGCACCGTTCAGGTTCTGTAATTACTGGATTGTAAATCCTTCTTTCAGGGACACTTTTATAAAGTGCTGGTCTATCCCTAGACAAGGAAATCCATCTTTCATGCTTTGTAAGAAATTAAAGATGTTCAAGGAAGCTCTCAAAGGCTGGCTTAGATTTAGTTCCACGGATCTTCAAAATAAAGTGGTAGCTACCAGGGCCAATCTAGAAGACATCCAAATGCATATGCAGAATTGACCTTTTGATTATCATCTTTCTAACCTAGAAAGGATCTGTAGATCTGAGCTTTGCAATCTTATGCTTATGGAGGAGTATGACTTCATGCAGAGGACCAACACTGACTGGTCATCCTTTGGTGACAAAGGTAACGCTTTCTTCCACAATGTTGTAAAGGAAAAGAAGACTAGGAACAACATTTGGTCTATATTGGATACTCAAGGAAACCAGCAGGAGGGCCAGGCTAATGTTGCTTAGGCTTTCATATCCTTCTATAGAAATTTGTTGGGTACTTCTTCTTCATCCTCATGTAACCCTCGGATTCTGGAGCAGCTTAATCTTCAGGTGTTGCCCCCTGAGAGTGCAGCTAGATTGATCAAGGATATAGATATCTTGGAAATCAAGGAAGCACTCTTCTCTATGGATGATAACAAAACTCCTGGGCCTGATGGTTTTAATTCTTTCTTCTTGAAGAAAGCCTGGGATATTGTTGGTGAAGACTTCTCTCTTGCAATCCAGCATATGTTCAATCAAAAATCCATATCAAGAGGTATAAACTCCACTCTCTGCTTGATTCCAAAAAATCTTGCACCTTCAAAGGTTGATGAATTCAGGCCCATTGCTTGTTGTAACACTATTTACAAATGTGTGGCCAAGCTTCTAACAAGTAGGATGAAGGAATATATGCCACTTTTAATCTTTTCGGCTCAGTCTACTTTTGTACCGGGCAGGAACATCCAATATAATATTATACTTGTGCATGAGCTTATTCGAGGTTACACTAGGAAATATGACACCAGGAATTGTGCAACCAAGATAGACATAAAGAAGGCTTTTGATTCAGTCAATTGGGAAGCTATGGGTATGATTTTGCAGAGATTTGGTTTCCCTCCTCTCTTTATAGAATGGCTATCGATGTGCTTCACCACCCCTTCTTATTCCATTATCATCAATGGAACATATGAAGGATTCTTTGAAGGTGAACAAGGACTTTGGTAGGGTGACCCTATTTCACCGTATCTATTTGTCCTGGTGATAGAGGCGCTCTTTGGCCTTCTAAATCAAGCTCTCTATGCTAGACATATTCATCCGCATTCTAAATGCCGGAGGCTGAATATCTCTCACTTATTTTTTGCGGATGATGCTATTCTTTTTTGCAAAGGAGATATGGCTTCTATTCTTGCAATAAAGGAAATTCTTCTACAGTTTTCGCTCCTCACAGGTTTGAATATCAATTCAGCAAAATCATCTCTGTTGGTTGGTTGTATGTCTCATGAACTAGGATTAGACTTGGTTAATGCTTTGGGTATACCCCTTATATCTCTGCCTCTTATATATCTTGGTCTACCTCTTACTTTTTCAAGGCTAGGTATACGAGATTGTCTACCTATGGTAGAGAGATTGACTTCACGAATCTCAAATTGGAAGAATATATCCTTGTTAAGGGCCGGTAGACTTGAACTTATCCAGTCAGTTCTCTCATCCTTTCAAGTCTACTGGTAAAAAACCTTTGTATTACCAAAGAAAGTCTTGGACAATGTATCTAAGATTTGCAATCATTTTTTATGGTATGGTCCCAATATGACAAGGAAGATGCATCATGCCAGTCATGAAGTATTGAGGTATGCTAAAGAGCAAGGTGGACTGGGTATGATAGATGCTAGAACTTGGAACAAGGCGGCTTACTGCGGCCTGATTTTTAGATTAGCTAAGAAGGATGGATCACTGTGGTCAAACTGGACATGGAGCCAACAGATAAAGCAGTCCTTCTTTTGGACTATGAAAACACCGGCAAGCTGCTCTTGGGTATGGAGGGGGATACTGAAGCATCAGAACATTGCTCGGAAATATGTCCGATATGTTATAGCTGACGGGACTAACACCCTCTTCTGGCACAACCCATGGTGTTCAAGTCAGCCGCTTTGGGAATCAACAGTTATAAGAAACACATTCGCGCTACCAAATAATGCAAAGGTGAGTGATATTTTGAATCAAGGTAACTGGTCCTCTCTGGTGACATCTATTTCGGATAGTTCCTTGAAAAATCTCATCTTGGGTACTGAAGTGAATTGTTATCTAGACAAAGACGAGGTTATTTGGTCACCGAGTAGCTTGGGTGAATTCTCAGTAAAATCAGCGTATGCAGTTCTGCGAAAAGAGAGACCAAAGGTAAAATGGTACACAGTGGTCTGGGGAAAACTCTCTATCCCAAAATTCTCATTTACATTGTGGCAATTGCTCTCAAATTGTCTTCCCACCCATGATCGTTTGATATAGAAGAAGACCTTGCAATTCTTTGAATGCAGTCTCTGGGGTATATCTTCTGAGCACTCATCTAGTTAGACCTCTTAACTAGAAAGAATAAATAAAAATGGAAAATCCCACAATTAATGCAAAATCTCCACATTCTATGGTGTCTTTCCCACTTTTTCTAAAGTTAATTAAAGACAAATTTACCAATTATCTCTTTCACATTTCTCATTCACAACGTCTCTCTCTTTTTCACTACTTCCATATTTCACCCCCAACCATTGATATCTTAAAATCACATTTTCACAATCTCACAAACTGGTATTTAATATTTTTGTGTTTGGAAGGTGATCAATTTATACTCTTTTATGTGAAATTCATAATTTTCTTTTTTGATATGAATCTATTATTTACATATTATTCTCTTTGTGTTGGACATCACATGGCTCTTTGAAATTCTTTATTGTAGATTCTATCATATATAGGGCAATTTTAATATTTGTTAAGTTGGACAATTTCCATGTTATGAGATCACACTTGTTGAGTAGATAAGACATTGTCTGATGTGATGCATAATGTCTGATATTCATTTTGATTGTCATAGGTTTCTTCTGCTATTACATTTTAGTCAACTTGTCAATGAGCTTAGAAAAAAAGGCCTCACTTTGGATCGTCGCCTAAGGCCACATCCACCCTTGAGCCGGCCCTGGATAGAATAGGCACTATGTATCCCCGTTTTTCTTCTAATACAGGTTGAGGTCAGCCATAACCTCTAGATTATTAAAAAACAAAAGGTTAATTCAGTACAATTGCATCCAGTTTTCGATGTTTCGTTAATTAGTCTTTGAGATTAGTTCAATGTATTTGCATCAAGGTTCTAATCTCCCATTAATTACTCTTTGAGATTAGTTCAATACATCTGCATCCAGTTTTTGATTTTCCGTTAATTGTTTTTCTAGGTTAGTTCGATAGTTTATAATTTCTTGTTATTTATGCCACTAGTAGAAAAAAGGCTTTTTGTGACTGTTTTAAAATATTATTTGTGACTATTCTGTTCGAAACGGTCACAAATCGTAGAAA
The DNA here is from genome assembly GCF_015680905.1 of Coptis chinensis. Classification (NCBI taxonomy): domain Eukaryota; kingdom Viridiplantae; phylum Streptophyta; class Magnoliopsida; order Ranunculales; family Ranunculaceae; genus Coptis; species Coptis chinensis. The sequence continues at coordinate 18,754,593 of NC_141462.1, read as the reverse complement.
AGGGTTTTTGTGACTGTTTTAAGAAGTTTTTTGTGACGTGCGTTTTTGAAACGGTTACAAATGGTTTTTTTTTTTTCTAAAGAAGGTGTATATGTGTGGAGAACTATTTGTGACTGTCATATCCAGAAGTGTGACAAATGGTTTTTTCTAGGTTGTAGAGTATAATTTGTGACTGGTCTTAAAAAACAGTTACATATTCCTAGACTTTAGAGCATTCCCAATGCAAGTGAAAATAATCCCCCTCTTATCACTGCCACCTCAGCACTTATTCACCATCTTTTCACCGTTTTGGTAAAAAACAAGGTGAAGCTGTGCAATGCAAAGGTGAATAAAATATCTCGAACGGGATGTTAGATTCCGTCTAGAGGCTTTTTGATCCAGACGGAATGTAACATCCCATCCAGTATTTTGTCTAAAGTTAAAAAAAAACTGAAAAAAAATCGAAAAAACACGCGAGACAGAATGAAAGATTCCGTCCAAAAAAAAATCGAAAAAAACACACGAGACGGAATCCAACATCCCATCCGAAATTAACAAGTTAGCCACTATCTCGATGAAAGGTTTCACCTTGAAATCAACTGGGGACTAAAGTCACCAGTTTTTCTCCTCTGCATTGCACAACCATTTTCTAACAAAACTGGTGACTATAGTCACAAACCCCCCTTATTCACCTGCATTGCAAATGCTCTTATGTGACAGTCCTGAATACCTAGGTATTTTTCGCTCCCCAACTGCAAGAGCCCAAGTTACCAAAAAAAAACTGTAAGAGCCCACTAAGTAAAAGTAGTTAGAAACCTAGGGCTCGGTTTCCCCATCCTTCCAACACCTCCAGAAACACTTCCAAGTACGTGCCTCTACCAAAAAAGAAAAAAAATGCTAGATCTCCCACGACTCTCTCTCTCACTCTCATGATAGATTTTGCGCTGGTTCTACATATGGATGGTTGGTAACAGTTTCTCAGAATTATGATGTTTGTCTTTTTAACCCATTCTTGTTTGTGGATAATGAGATCCATCTTCCTTCTTTGAAAACACTTGAAGCTGAGGAAGATGAGATTTTCGGCGTCCATTACCTGGAAAGGGTTACTTTGTCAGCAAACCCATCATCAAATTGCGATTTTGTTGCTATGGCAGTCTATGGTCAATTTAGTAGGTTAGCATTCTACAAGCCTAGAGATAATGAATGGACCGGATTAGATCAATGAGAGAAATGCCGAAGCAAATTCACGAGATTAAGGATTTCCTTCTCACTGCAAGAAGGAAGGATGCTCGTTCTGTTAAGATAAAGAAGAGCAAGGATGTCTTCAAGTTTAAGGTTCGTTGCTCCAAGTACCTGTACACACTTTGTGTGTTTGATTCTCGAAAGGCTGATAAGTCGAAGCGCCTCTCCCCCACCGTGGTTTGAGTGTGCAAGACCTCTGAAGGAGTGGAAGGAGATGGATGCCGTGACGGGATTGTTATGTTGCGCTTGTGTTCACTTTGCTGAATTGTTAATGAGTTATGACTTAAGTTTTGATTTTGAATTCTAGACAGCAGAGATCGGAATGGAAAACACCGTTGGGCTAATTTCTTTAAATTCTCAGATATATGGATATTATGTTGACTGGTTAAAAAAAAGTTAGTTAAATTATCAAAGAGGGCTAAATCCTATAGACCAATCATGATTTACTCTTGATCGAGTTGCAGTGTGAGTTTAGAATTATTGTGCTATGAATAGATTTTGGTGTTTGTGCTTTTACTGGATTGTGGTTTATGTTCTTTTTTATTTGATTTGAAGGTATTGCAAATGCGAGATGCCTGATGATCTCATGATTCAGTATGAAGCTTGCAAGGATTGGTAGTTTTTTTGCACTCTTCTCTATTTCTGTTAGCGCTGGTTTATATTTGCCTTTTTTTTTTTTTTACTCTCTAGTGGACTTATGACATGGCTAATGAACATATTTGGTGATAATCCTGACATATGAGCATTAGAAAGTAGTGCATATTGTAATTGTCTCAACTTTTAAGACATGCATTTAATCAAACTATTACATGCTGGCTATCTTAGCTTCATTTGCACAACATCTAAGGAATCCTCAGCTTCAGGCATTCCTCCAATATTACTTACAGAGTTAAACATGTGATGTTAGTTTTTGCAAAAAAAAAAAAAACAATTCCTGATAAGGAAAATAATATCATCCATTCAATAATTCACCACCTTTCCCCAATTCTTTATTAAGTGAACCTTTTGGTCGACCTCTTTTCCTTGTTGAAACACTCTCTGTTTGACTAGCCACCCCATCCTATAGATCAATTTGCAAAGCAAGTAAAGCATAAGACAGGTAATTAATTAACTAATATAATTGGTGATCACATATCAAAGAAACGCTGAACACGGTAAAAAATAGAATTACAATGCTATGCAAAGGTTTTGGAACCTGTCTTGTGGGTTGGGTAACATCCTGTTTTTTCTGACAGTGCACCAAAGGCTTAGGAAAGCCAATACCCGCAGGATGTTCAGCTTTGACGACATTTGACTGAAGGTGAGAACTAGAATTTTTGTTATGTGAACCTTTCGGTCGATCTCTTTTCCTCATTGAGGCATTCTCTGTTTGACTTGCCACCCCTTCCTCCTGTAGGTAAGTTTGCAAAGCAAGTATAGAAAATTAATTATTGAATATATACTTTTATGGTCACATATCAAAGAAATACATAATAAGAAAATGATAGAATTACAATGCCACACGGAGGTTCTTGAATCTGTCCTGTGAGTCGAACAACATCTTGCTTTTTCTGACAATGCACCTGAGGCTCAGGCAAGGAAATTCCCTCAGAATGTTCGGCTTCAACGACATCTGAATGAAGGTAAGAGCTAGATTCAGTTGACATATTCCTTCTTACATTAATCAACACTAAAATACATTTTGCCTTGTAAAACAAATATACAAAGGGTACATAGTTGTCTTGGTTGTACCTTTCAGATGGGGAACATTAGAAAAACCAAAATATATATATGTTCAAAAACACAATATCTAGTAATACTAGAAATTTTTTTGACCGTTACCATACTCCTCAACTTTGGAGTTGATTCAGGAACTCGCACTCACGACTAAGAGCTTATTCTTGTATATGACTTGAACATGGATGTGACTTCTAGAAACATCTTCTGATCGGGTATCTATGCAGTTAAATTAGTGTCTCTAGGAAGCGACTAATATTTTAGTAGAGGAGAGTCGAGGATTAAAGCGGATGCCACAACATAAAATAAAAATGTTTCTATAGTATATGGGGAGGGATAGAGCCTCTCCTATAACTTGAATGAGGGGCTGATTTTCGGTTGAGATGATCTCCTTGCCATGAAGATCATTCAACAATAATCAGCCCATTTGAATATTTCTAACCTTTTCAAAAGAGTCGGAGAACTGCAGACCGAAATTTAACCATTGAAGAAGCTTATTTGTGGAGTGGAGTCACTCTATAGGACTGTAAATAAAGGAGTGGCTCTATCCTCCCTCCCCAAAATATATTTGTGTTTGCCACAACACGTAAGTAGCAATCAAAAGTTAATCAAACACTATTTTTTAGAAATGTTAACAAAAGTTACAACATCTCTTGATTGACTTCAGATTTGGGTAAAGACTGTAGATAATTCACAAACTCCGCACTCCTCACGAAAGTGCTCAATCTTGTATCTAATTTAAACTGGAATGTGACTTCTAGAAACACCTTTTGTAGATGGTAGTTGTGATGGTACACTGTGGGCTATTGTTGCACACCGTGTTTGGTCCTTGGCGAGGTTTCATCTTTGTTCTATGGTTAATTAAGGACCCCCCCTTGTCCAACTTTTACAAATGTTGTTATCTTACTTTGTACAACCCTATTTTCTTATTCACTAAATATTAGAAGCAATTGTTATATGGATTTTATTTGTTTTGCAGTTCTCTTTACTTGAATAATCATTAAAGTCAGGTAAATGATTTTTTTGTCATTCACTTTATCTTTAGTATTTTTAAGATTTGGTGGGATCAACAATGGTCGCTAGGTATTCAATGAAGATGACCTAGTATTGTAGTGTGGTAGCTACGCAAGCCTTGTTTTGATCTTTTAGTTCATTAGTTTTTAGTTTTTTTATTTCTTATAGTTTTAACTTTTGTAGATCAAGAAACTTTTTGGCCAGCAAGAAGACTTCTACCTCGGATAGATGTCAAAGCTCTTAGTTTGTTCGGTGCCTCTAAGAATGTCTTTCGAACTATGATGAAGACTAATCACGAGTATTTGACGTGAATGTGACTTAGTCACAATTCTTTCCTAATCCATTCATTTATATATTATTAAGTACTTATTTATTTATTACCTAAGTACGTCGTATGTTTATTTTTGCTATTGGAATATTTAATGGAGTTAGCATTTATGAATGCTATTTGAATTTTAATGGATTATATTTCAGGTGTATATTTGTAGCAGGTCCAATTCAATGTGAAATGTTTGTTTTCAAATATATACAATTTTTTTTTTGAAAAAAATTATAACATTTATCATGGTTTTGCCAGAACTGTCACAAAAGATACGTTTTTTGTGACGGTTTTTGAGCAGTTGTTACCAATTTTAATGGCTGAGAGAGGCTAGTTTAGAACAAATATTTGTGACGGTTTTGAGAAAAAAAATAAATGACGAAAAAAAAAACAGTGACAAAAGACTTTTTGTCACTATTTTTAACAGTGATATAAAACCTTTTTTCTTGTAGTGATGCTTTGAGGTTAGTGCGATGCAGTTACATTCGCCTTCCGATTTCCAGTTAACTATTCTTTGAGTGTCACATCCCGAATTTCAACAAAATCGGAAACACAATATTTGTTTCCGACTCTTCGATTTTCGAGGTGTGATGCACTCTCAACTTCCAAAAACCCATAAACAGTTTAAATACGCGGATAATTAAAAACCAATATAAATTTTTAAATAAACAAAAATCCTCTTCATTACCAAAGACTCACAAATATGATTAAATAACAAATTTCCTTTCAACAACTCTTTAATTATAATAACAACTGAAAATAAAAAAAATATTGTATCAACTGAAAATCTATTGCACCTTCAGGGAAAAACAAAACATATCATAAATGCGACGTTAACGCAAACCACAAACAACAACCAACCTTCTTCAACACTAATCCTGTCAAGACTTATCAACTATGTTCATTTAATGAATACACCTGATAAACAAACATGCAAATCGGGTCAGCATTATAAACAATGCTGGTGTGAGTAGCCCTAAAATACAAATCATACTAATACATATATATTCCCAATAAATAAGGCAGTTAGTTCCTCCACCGAGGCGCCTTAACATCCAACGAATAATATAACATCCTTAAGTAAAATAATTTAGGCAGATAGTTCTTCCACTGAGGCGCCTTAGCTTCCAATTCAATAATAATAAGGCATTTAGTTCCTCCACTGAGGCGCCTTAGCTTCCAATTCAATAATAATAAGGCATTTAGTTCCTCCACTGAGGCGTCTTAACTTCAAACTATACTAGATCAACTGTATCTAATAATAGAATAACCAAACCTAAAACTTACTCTATACTTACACTGGTGTAAGCCAAATCACAGAGTGGGTCACACCTGCATAAATAATCAATTCAACCCACCCTTTTGCAAAACCATTGTGAATGCAACTTAAATCACAATAAATCATTTATTATTGATTTAACGTACGCTTCGATATATCATTACAATTATTGTTTAGAGTTTCTTCAAGTGTCTCTATGTCTTATCTAGTTTCCCTGGCTGCCACAATCGCTACCCAACGCCGAACAAGTACATCCACATGCCTCCCTTCACATAATGAATCACTCCGTACGTAGTTACTCTAAGCGGGATATCGCATACCAGGTAACCCCTACACGAACGCTATTATGTGAGTACTGCCACTATTTGGCATAAAATATCGCGCGTCTCATTCTAATTTTGCGAACGGAATAATCAAGCCACTATTCGACTACGCCATAAGGGCCATTCAGAATCACTGAAACGCCAAAAGGGCCAATCAAATTACTTATGCCAGAAGGGCCATTCAGATTCACTGAAATGCCAGAAGGGCCGATCATATCACATACGCACATCACAAGGGCCAAATCACATGAGTTGTGGTAGCTAGATTCTAGGATTTTTGTTACGTAATTTATTCAGGTGTCATGCATTTATATCTCATAATCATTTCACTATATCACGTGCATGTCAAATATATTATTGCACTAAGCCACAATCCCGTGAGAAATATACACAAATATTATACTACCTCATAGTAGCATCTCACAGAAATAATAATGGAGCGTTTACCTTTATTTCTCCCAAAAATATTGCATTTACTAGATATCCTAACATATGATATCATTTAACATAACAACAATTTCAACATACCACATAACGTCACAATAGCTCTAAATGTACCGCATAACATTTTTATAGCGTTTTAGGAATATTATGTCTCCTAACATTTCAATCTCGTCACGTGTCACAAATACACAACATCAACATCAAATCTTTCTTATTAGATAATGACTAACCAATTATACAGGCTTCCGCACCATTTTAGCATTTGATTTGTCCATACAATTTACAACATAAAATGTAGCACAATTAAACAGTCAAAAGTCCACAATCAAAGTCCAAAACCAAAGCCCAATAGTCTAACATTTAAAGACCCAATTGGATCTATTTTAATTTATATGGACCGGCCCCAAAACAAACTTGAAACTGGTCTAAAGAAAGCTAATAGGTTTCGGCCCAAGCCAACTAAAAAATGAAACTTAAACTGGCCCAAAACTTTAATTGGTTCGGCCCAAAGAAATAAAAGAAAATTGGCCCAAAGACTAAACTGAAAATGGCCCAAACAACTAACTAACTTAATCCGGCCCAAACCAAACAGATCTAAAGCCCAACCAAAACAAAACCCATTGGCTTCGGCCCAAGCCCAAGCCCAACCACACCAACAGGTCGTCTTCCCCTCTTCTTCTTCCTCAACAGAAGCCTCTCCTCCACCACCAGCCATAACGAATTCTCCTCCTCCTCCACTTTCCTCACATCGGTTTGACTCCTATTGAAAAACCCAACATTTTTAATTAACCCACCACACCCTTTCAACAATTGTCGAGATCTCTCCCCAATCTAGATCTCGACCGCCATTAACAACTGTCAAAGCTTCAAACAACACCAAATCTCCAGCACTCCATCACCCCACTACCACCAAACATAAATCAACCAACACCTAATACAAAATAACAGTTCAAAAGAAAAATCCACACCACCATAATATCACAGTATCATAGTTCAAAAGTATAAAAAAGAGGACGGTGTTTGGGGCTCACGCCTCCATGAACAGTCACTTAAGAGTTTTCAACAATCCAACAATCTAACCGGTTTTAACAATAACAAGCAGAATAATCACAGACGATTCTTTTTGTGGGTCTTTAGCTGCCATGAACAACGTATAAGCTTCCACCAATCAAATTTCCAGTTCCCAGTTCACCAAAACAATAGGCTACTATTTAAAACAATTCGACGGGATGAAAAAATATCGACAGTAAGCATAACCAAATATATACTGAGCGGAAACAAAACACCCGGTGAAATAGATTTAAAAATATAACTACTCACCTCTCGTATCGCCGAAACAGAGTACAAAGAAAATGACACGAGTTAATTTGATTCCAAGCCAGCTAGAAGACGCATGATCCGTGTCTCCGTTCTTCTTTGTGTTTTTGCTGTTTAGTTCTTATTTTAAGAAAAAACCCTCTTATCTTTTCTTTTCGGAGACCTTTCTAAAAATTTACTTACCATATATTTCTATTACTAACATAGAATATTATTTCCTATTAAAAATATTCTATTTATTACATCCCTTATATTAACATCTCTTTTGAAAACTTTCTAACTATTAAAAATCTCTACACAAAATTCAAAATACTTGTTTTCCCTCTTTTCTTTTTCTATCAAAAAAGTCAAGCCCACATTTAATAGCCCATTGACCAAGAAATAAATATCAAAATTTGAAATACTAAATATTGTTACGAAATAATGGAAAAATAATATGGGGTCTTACATTGAGGTTATTTCAATGCATTTGCGTCCAATTTCTGATTTCCCGTTAGTTAATCTCTAATTTTAGTTTAATGCAGTTGCATCCGATTTCTGATTTTTCGTTAATTATTCTTTGAGGTTAGTTCAATGCAGTTGCATCCAATTTATGATTTTATGTTAATTGTTCTTTGATGTTAGTTCAATGCATTTGCATCAAGTTTCCGATTTTCCGTTAATTATTTTTTGAGGTTAGTTCAATACAGTTACAGCAAATTTATAATTTCCTTTTAATTATTCATTTAGGTTAGTTTAGTGCAGTTTCATCTATTTTTCAATGTTTCGTTAATTAGTCTTTGAGATTAGTTCATTGCATTTGCATTCAGTTTCTGATTTTTCGTTAATAACTCTTTAAGGTTAGTTCAATACATCTGCATCTAGTTTCTGATTATTTATGCTTTGAGGTTAGTTCAATGCAATTACATCCGGTTTCTGATTTTCCGTTAACTATTCATTGAGGTTATTTCAATGCATATTCGCATTTAGTTTCCAATTTCCCACCAATTATTCTATGAGGTTAGTTCAATGCAGTTGCATTCAGTTTTTGATTTTCTGTTAATTATTTTTTGAGTTTAGTTCAATGCATTTGTATCCAGTTTCTGGTTTCCCATTAATTATTATTTGAGGTTTGTTTGATGTATTTGCACACCATTTACGATTTTCCGTTAAATATTTTTCAAGGATTTGCATCCAATTTCCAATTTTCCATTAGTTATTCTTTGACATTAGTTTAATGCAATTGCATCCACTTTCTGATTTCTAATTAATTACTTTTTGAGTTTAGTTTATTGCATTTTCATAAAGTTTTTGATTTCCCGTTAATTACTCTTTGAGCTAAGTTATGTATTTGAATCCAGTTTTCAATTTATTTTTAATTATCCAATGTGGTGCGTAATACCAACTTATACTGATCCATCTACAGTGTCCTTGCAAACATGGTATAAAAAATAAATTATGTTTGATTTACTATGTAGGATAATAAAAGATTATCCAGTTCCCGATTTCCCGTTAATTATTCTTTAAATTATGCATGACTCACGATGTGGAATCTGCAAAGATTATCTACGAACGGGTGTTGTTATATTAATTATTCTAAAACATATTTGCAAATATACATAACTATTATATATTAATATTATAGTGATCACTCATCCAAATTTATTATAACGTGAAAACCTCACTCTCCATTAAAAAAAACCCTCACCTTTGATAAAACCCTTCAACTTTATTTTGTTGTTTAAGAATAGAAATTTGATTGAAATTTTGTGAGCTTACCTAATAAGGCGAAGTTCATATATATTAAAGCTACTTGAATAGTAAGGAATTACCAATCATATAGAAAGAGATAAGATAAACACTACTTTAAATGCAAAACTATACTTATCGAGACATTCTCACAACATATAATCCAACAATGTTTTGAGGTTACTTCAATGCATTTGCATATAGTTTCTAATTTTCCGTTATTTATATTTTGAGGTTAGTTCAATGCAGTTGAATCCAATTTCCGAATCTCGTAATTTTTTTTAGGTTATTTCAATGCGGTTGCATCTAGTTTTCGATTTATCATTAATTATTCTTTGCAGTTAGTTCAATATATTTGCATCCAATTTCTAATTTCATGTTAATTGTTCTTTGAGGTCAACTCAATACATTTGCATCCAGTTTCTAATTTTCCGTTAATTATTCTGTGAGATTAGTTTAATGCATTTGTATACAGTTTTCGATTTATCGTTTATTATTTGATAAGGTTGCATTTGCATCTAGTTTTTGATTTCCTATTAACTATTGTTTGAGGTTAGTTCAATGAATTTGCATCTAGTTTTCAATTTCTCGTTAATTATTTCTTGAGGTTAGTTAAATGCATTTGCATCTAGTTTATTTTTTAAGATTAGTTCAGTGCAGTTTCATCCGGTTTTCGATTTCCTATTAATTATTCTTTAAGATTAGTTCCATGCATTTACATCTTGTTTCCAATTTATAATTAATTTTTCTTTGTGGTTAGTTCAATGCAGTTGCATCCAGTTTTCGATTTCCCGTTAATTTAATATTTGAGGGTTAGTTCAATGCATTTGCATTCAGTTTCTGATTTCCCGACAATTATTTTTTGATATTAGTTTGATGTATTTGCATCCAAGTTTTGATTTCCCGTTAATTATTCTTTGAGGTTAGTTTAATGCAGTTGTATCCATATTCCGATTTTCTATTAATTACTTTTTAAGATTAGTTTAATATTTGCATTTGCATCTAGTTTCTGATTTCCCGTTGAATATTATTTGAGGTTAGTTCGATGCATTTGCATCCAGTTTTCGGTTCCACATTAATTGTTATTTGACGTTAGTTTCATTCAGTATTCTATATGTTTTAAAATATTTGTCATTATTGCTTTGCGGTTATTTATTTATTTTTTATTTTTTATTATATATTTTGTGATGTTATTTTTTGTATAATTTAGTTTTCCATATGTAATTTGTTTTTGTTTGGTATATAATTTATTTAAGCCCAATGTCCACTTTAACTGAATCTCGTTATTCTAATTGTGATATATATAGTGTTGAAAATTTATGAATTCATAAAATTAATTAGATTATGTCGTAATTATTGTGGCAAGAATTGTGATTTTTGGAATTCCTAACTATGAATAAATGTTTAAATCCCATTGTAGATGGCGCATCAAATCGAAATGGTTTTAGGAAAATCGTTTTTGGTGGAAACTATTGTTTTTAGCAATTTAGTTTTTTGCCTCATATTTTTTTTTCCCGTAATTAGCTATATTATTTAGGAAAAGTTGGAGACTCTGTGAAACTCTAGATGTGATTGTTTTTTTGTAATTAGTTATAGTGTTTAGAAAAAGTTAGAGACTCTGTGAAACTTTAGATAGGATTATTTTCTTATTTATATCATACTTTTTTATAAGTAGTAATAGAGTTTAGAAAAAACTGGAGTCCTTGTGAGTGTTCCAAAAAATAGATTGGTGATGGTATAACTATAATATATATCTAAGAAATTAGAATATGTCGTAATTATTGTGGCCGTAATTGTGATTTTTTGAATCCTTAACTATAAATAAATGTCTAAATCACACAGTGGATGGTGCATCAAATCGAAAGGGTTTTAGGAAAATCGTTTTCGGTGGAAATTATTATTTTTAGCAATTTAGTTTTTTGTCTCCAATTTTTTTTTTGTAATTAGCTACATTGTTTAGGAAAAGTTGGAGATTTTGTGAAACTTTAGATGAGATTATTTTTTCGAAATTAGCTATAGTGTTTGGGAAAAGCTTGGAGAGTCTGTGAAACTTTATATAGGATTGTTTCCTTATTTATATCATACTTTTTTTATATTTTGTAATAGAGTTTAGGAAAAACTAGAATCTCAATAAAGGTATAACTATAATATATATCTAAGGATAAAGATAAATATTTGTTTCCTATTTTATCTCATACTTTTTCTTAATTAGCCATGACACGTGGACACTCTAGAAACACTTCCTCAATTGAAGAGGGTAGAGCTATAATATATATATAAAGACTAGTTTTCGAACTCGTCCTACGAATGGGTGCCATTATATTAAATTAATCTAAAAAATATTAGTAACTATGCATACCTATGAGATATGAAAATTATATTAATCACTCATTCAAATTTCTTGCACTACTCTCTATAAAAAGGAAGCACCAGACCTTGATAAAACCCATTAGTTAATCTCTGATTTTAGTTTAATGCAGTTGCATCCAGTTTATGATTTTCCGTTAATTATTCTTTGAGGTTAGTTTAATGCAGTTGGATCCAATTTCCAATTTTATGTTAATTGTTCTTTGTTGTGAATTCAATGCATTTGCATTAAGTTTTCGATTTCCCATTAATTATTTTTTGAGATTAGTTCAATGCAGTTATATCAAATTTATAATTCCATGGTAATTATTCATTTATGTTAGTTCAGTGAAGTTTCATTCATTTTTCAATGTTTCGTTAATTAGTCATTGAGATTAGTTCATTGTATTTGCATCCAGTTTTCGATTTCCTGTTAATTATTTTTCTAGGTTAGTTCGATAGTTTACAATTTCTATACAGTTTGCATTCATGTAAGAGTATGTTTTAAACTCACTTTCATTTTGGATTCCTAATTACTTGTAATTACTCATGTGAGAAGGTTGATTGGGAACTCCTTGCTATTCAAGTGGCTGTACTTGAAGAAATGATTACTCTTGTAAGTCTAGTTTACTTCTAAAGTACATTATCTGCAATTTTAGAACCCCTTTCTAAATTTGCATCTAGTTTCTGAATATTTATGCTTTGAGGTTAGTTTGGTTCAATTACATCTATTTTTTGATTTCCCGTTAACTATTCTTTGAGGTTATTTTAATGCATTTGCATTTAATTGCTGATTTCCCACCAATTATTCTATGAGTTTAGTTTGATGCAATTGCATTCGGTTTCCCATGGATAGCGATAAGAGAAAGCGAGTGATCTCATCCTAGTTATGCAGTTAAATCGCTACTTTGTCGATACTCGTTTGAAGAGCGAGTAGCGATTAGGTTTATGCTAACTAAGAGTGTAAAAATATTTTTCGTTATAGACGTCATCCTACTTATCTAAATTAGAAACAAAAAACTATATAAAATAGAATTGTTTTTAGTATGGTAAAGGCCGGACCAATTCAAGTTTAGTACGGTATTTGCAGACTTCATTGGGGCAATATGTTTATGCATATGAATCTAAGAATCTTGCTTTCCATCACAATCATCTATCATTACTATGAGACTTATTAATGACAATAGAATTTTTTCCTAACCATAAGACTTCATTGAACGCCACAGAAAACTTTATTGAACACCCAAAGCTTCATCCACATCCAGCAGCTTCACTTAATTAAACTTTTAGTATGTGGAGCTATGAGATATGAATATTATATTGGCTTTTACTAAATTTTTTATGTGGACTATTCTTTGTCTTCTCCAGTTCGGTTATGTAACTGTTATCCACATGTTCTATGTACAACTATAAGATATGAATATTATATTGGCTTTCACTAAATTTTTGATGTGGTTGGTTCTTTGTCTTTTCCAGTTTTGCTGTTTAATTGTTATCCACATGTTTCGCTTTATCATATAATTTCCCCGTTTGTGAAACATAAATAGTGTTTTGCAATGCCAAACGAAAATCTCATTCTTATATCGGGGAATACTTTGCATGAGCATGGTTTAAAGTCTAACGAATGGTTGTTAGTTTGACTTATTAGGATTACCAACTATCTTAACTTTGCTGATCTTGCTTTATATTAAATTATTATGAAAAATATTAGTAATTATGTAGAGCTAATATATGAGATATGAATATTATCTTAATCACTCATCTATATTTTATCCAACTTGAAATCCCTACTGTCCATAAAAAGAAAAAACCCTCATTTGATAAATCTCTTGGACTTATTTTTGTTGTTTAATAATAGAATTTTGATTGAAGTTATGTGAAAATATTCAATGAAGCGAATATGATATTGCCACTATTTTCAATGCAAAACTATCCCTACTATGCTGGGGTAATTGAGTTTGTTAACACTGAAGGGGCGGTATTTAGGTTCATTTAAATTCTCCAATACTATCTCAATGGCTTTAACAATATCATCGTCAAAAGGTAGGATGTGGTTTGCATGAGTGGGTGGGACTGGATTAGATAGTATATCTACCGACTCCATGTTGCATTGTTCACTAAGTATAACTGAGTTCTTTGTCTCGGCCTTGTTCATGTACTCAAGCTCTGGCTCCCAAATGTGAAGCTGAGCCTTTTGCACTGCATGCCCGTTATTGTTTTCACCATCAACCAAGTGCACTACTGTTTCTATTTTTGAAGCAGTTGACATACTTTTAACCGAGTAAACTATTTCCTAAAATTGTGAGTCATACCCCTATTGTGTTTTTGGTTGTCCATACCTAGAATTTCTTAGGATTGGAGAGTTTTACATGGGTGATATGATGTGTTTAATTATTTTGGGTTCTCTATCTTGGTCTCCAAGCTGATAGCTTCTAGAGGCAGGGAAAGCAACTCCGGCGTAAAATGTGGCTGGAGAACCTTCGAATGAAACTAATGGTGGGACGGGTTATCCTTATCGTCATTGTTATACTGTGGTTGATGGTCTGCAAGGTGTTCAAATGATGACATGTCCCTGTGTTCATGGAAAATAGTGCTAAATGGAGAGATGGAATGTGATAGCCTAGTCCTATGTTTTTCCATGTTTAACTATATATATATCACTTGCACTGAGCATAAAGTGAATTGTAATAGCTGAAGTTATTTCATTAAAATATGACAGTTGTGTAGATATGTACTGGCTACCTCCGGTTGTCCGAAATTATATGAATGGTTGCTTCTATATATGATTTATAATTTTGGTTGATATCATCTTCTGCAAGTTTATTTCGTGATGGTATGGTTGTCCTTCACTCGATGCTTCCCCTATAAATTCGGATGTTTTTTCTTCGTATTTGAAGTTGTAACTTCATAGTGTACACCAATTAGTGACGATCTGTTTTCTTTCAATTGTTAATATTTTCACCTTAAACCAATATTTGTGGTTGATGTCGAATTCTGGCTTCAACTTTCAAATTTGTTGATCTGTTAGTTTGGGTTAGTTTTTAGGTTTCTAATTAGTGTACACATTAATGTCTTCTGTTTAATAGGCTAGTATTCCCTTATCAATATCCAATCAAGCATTGTAGAACAATTGAATTGACAGTATATAAGCTAGGAGAAAGAGATGCTGAAGTAACCTTAAGTTGAAATAGCTCTCATGTAGTATTGCTTCAATCTAGTTATGAGAGAATGATACTGGGCTACACTATGAATAAATTATGATCAAGCCTTTAGTAATGGTTTCTTGCTGTATAGCAACTACTGATCAAATTTACATTAAGATCCCAATAATTCGAGCCACACACATCAAGTGCCTAGTTGGTAAGCCTTGGTCTGGTGTCGCTGTACCAAAAGTCAGAAATCTATACAGATGTCATCATTTATTTGGAGAAACCAAGTTGGCATCACCAAATGATCACTTTATTTTCAAGGGAACTGAGAACAAATCTATTGGCATGTAACACCTGGACTGGGTATGCAGTTACATTTGCAACAAACCAAAATGTTGGAAGTCTATAAATTTAGCATTATGATCATCTGTATGCAATGCACAAAATACACATCCTGAATAAGCCTTGTATGCTTTTCCAAGGAAATAAATTAGTCCTTATTTGACAATGTATGATAACTGAATTAAAAGATACAGTTTCTTATAACAAAGGACTTGTAATCAACTACCCATTGAACGCCACAGAAAACTTTATTGAATACCCAAAGCTCCATCCACATCCAACAACGAAGCTAAAGAGGTACAATCATGGGCCTCTTCAAAGGGAAGAAATTTGCCAAACTCAAGAACAAAGTATCTATTGGCATATAATTTAAACATGATTAGTTCACTTATTAGTACCTAACAACTTTTGATAAGCAAAAAAATCCCAAACCAACCCAAATTTGTAATGGGCTTCATGCTTTTTTTTTATCACAAAGCCCAAGATCTTAAAAGAAAATCCCAAACGTTGCGTGTGATTGGGCCTTATAGTTAGTTAATAAAAAGCCCAAATATAATACATGAATAAGTGGATTAAACAAAATTGAAGTGGAAGAAGATGGGTGTAAAACCCAGAGAGGAGTGGAAGTAGCGGTGGGGAAAAAAATAAGAAGAAAACATAGGATTTAATACTTGTAAAATTAGATCGAACCCAAAGCTAGATAGATAAGAAATTTTCACGCTAATTTCTTGCTTTTTCGTTGTTGAGAAATGAGAATTGAGGGGTGGGGTAGACTGGGAGAGAGAACAAATGGGTCTTCACAATTATGACTCCCAATTAAGCTAAGAGGTGGAGGGAAAGAGAACCCAAGAGGTTTTCACCATTAAGTTTCAAGCATACCACATTTGCCGCTAACTCAATGGTCGAAAGGGTCACTGAAGGGACCGAGTTGGTTTATCTGAGTGTATCTTTTGATCGCGACTTCGTTTCCAGATTTGAGGGGCCCCTCATATACAACGCCAGACACTTCTTCACCGATAATTCTTTTTCGGTGGAATCCTCCTGCAGTTTCTTTTATCTCAGTAAGTGAGACTCTTGATGGTAAAGTTCTGAAAATTTATCGAGTTCTATTGCGTCCTTCAGTGCTCCTATGCCACCTGATATTCACTTATCTTTCATTAGATGATAGATAGAATTTGACAAATAAAATTTTCAAATATTATAAATAGAATTCTAATAGATACTACCTGAACCAAAATCCTACGACAACAATGGAGACCAAGAGAAATGATGCAGCTCCTCCCCCCAAACCAAGACCAAAGTCTCCTGCCTTACTTGTTTTTCTTTTTTGTTGGACATTAAAATTTGTATGTATGAGATCAATATTTGCTAAGCAAGTCAAGCATTCATCGTCTTCATCAATATAATATTTAGGTCTTATTTTTTTTACTGTTTTGATTATGTCTTGTTGCTTGAGCAGTTTTTTTTTTCAAGCTTTGGTTGTGTTTGTCAGTTTATTATTATTATTATTTTATTATAAAATAGAAACCTGGACTAATGGTTAATGAGAGTCAAACATAATTGACTGACATCAAGCGTCAAAGTGGGGGGGGGGGAGCATGTCTAGTTATCTTCTAGGCAATGTTTTCTTTCATTGGTCCCTTGTTTTATATTTTAGATACCTATTTTGATTAACTTCTTGAAGATGGTTAAAGTAGTTCTTCAAGTGATCCTTGGGTGGTGTTCTAATATGTGTGCATGCATGATCTTTTGATTAGCTGAAGGTTATTTATTTTTGTTTGTTATTTAATTGACTTGTCATACCCTGGGGTAGGTGTGATAGTTGGATTTGCTTACAAATGTATTAGATAAGGGCGTATATCGATGACATGGCTTTAGACAATTGGAATGGATTATTGATCCATTCCCACTTCCAACAGGGAAATTGGTTAAGTGTTTTGGCAATTGAACAGATGTGCGAGGACTTCACATTCTTAGTGATACATATATACACATCCGCTGGTGGTTATATTTAGGTTCATACAGTCCTAAAATGTTTGGGTTACAGATTGGGTTGGTCATAGGCTTTCTTTCCCCTTGCAATTTCTCTGTGCGTGTTTGTGTTGTTGTATAAACCCTTAAAACCACGTTTTTAGGTTATTCCCCTTATATCACCTACTTGTTGTTTCTTCCTCTTTCTCCTAATTTCTGTTTTGGCTGAATTAAATATTTTATGTTTGATTTGACAGGTTTAGTAGTAAACCTGCATGAGTAATATGTCATAGTATGGATGATTGGGAAGACAAATGTGTGGCTGTTGCAAACACAAAAATGGATAGGAAAGTCCAAGGCTGAAGAACATATGCTGGCTGCTGAGCTAGATGTGGATTTTGTTAAGAAATACCAAATGCTGTTTTGTTAGTTTTAGAAAGTTGTTGTTAGTTTTTTTGTTTTTGGAGGGCCCTTTTTTTTGTTTTGAATTGTAATATGTCTTGATACTTTGCAAGTTTGTGTGTTTCAGTCAGTTAAATGACGAATATTAAGTTTGATACCTTAGGACATGACGAATATTAAGTTGGGTTTGTTTAACACTACTAAAATGCTATGTCCAATAACGACAGTCCTTGTAGGTGAGGCAATGGTGTGTCTGGATATGCATAGTTGCTAAAACCCGAAGTCTTCACCGAATGTATGAGAGTGCAACCAAATTTTGGGCTTAATCAGGTAAGCTTACACATAAGGGATCACTCAGGAGATTATACCTGAAACTCTTAAGCTTAATTTGTGAAGGCTAAGGGATGTTTAGGCTCAACTTCAGAAGATCATTGTCATATCTACTAGGTATGTAGATAAGAACTACAATGTTTGCTAGCTTTCTCTGTGTTGGTGTTGCAAGGACATAGGCTGTTCTCTTGTTTGCAAATTCTATGGTTTGCTGTGTTCATGTAACATAGTACCCCACTTCTAATTGCAAGATGTCTACCCTGGTGAAAATTCTTGGTGACCAGATCATGTTAAGTTTTTTTAGTAAATGTAATAACTAAACTGGGTGTGTGTGTGTGTGGGGGATTAGCTATTTCTTGATCTTCATTTAATCAACCATATATTGCTATTTATCTTATACTTTTCCTAATGTTAATTTAATGAAATGTGCAAAGATATTGGTTCTCCCAAAATTCTTGTCGGTGAGAAATTAGCAACCCGATGGTGCGGATGTAGAAAATGCAAGACGCTTAACTTTGTTGGTCGACTCACCGAAATTTCTTTGGACCTATTCAAGATGTGGGTATAGCAGAAATTTTGAAACAATCGCTGAATCTTCATGTGACTATGTGGACGCCGAGAAACTCCAAATCGAGGAAGGAGGTCATGGCAAATATGTTGGGAAAAAGCTTGAGAGATGGGGACCCCGTGTTGTCAAGTGTATCTCGTCGGTTTTACTTGGCCGCAAGGGCGGTTGTCTTTGGAGGAAGTGGGTTACAAGGTAAGGAATTGGCGACTTAGCACTTTGGCGCATTGGGGCTGTTCTTCTTGAAAAGTTAATGAAGGTTGTAGAGGTTGTGGTCGTTGAGCAATAAAGCGGTGTCATGTAATGTGCATGGACTTTGGTATGCGAAATGATCAAGAACATGTGATGTTTGCAAATTTGTCATGTATTGTACATAAGAAGTATGTATGATTGTCGGTAGTGCGATTCTGTGTGAGCAGGTTGTTAGGGGTTGTATATGGTGTAGATATGATGCTAGACTGATCTCATGTAAAGTTACTTTATGCTGATCTCATTTTTTTTTCTTTTAAATTGGATATAGCTTGGCTACTGCTAAAGTATACGGAAAATGGTTTGCTCAAGATTTTTGAAGACGAAATAGAGAAAGGACCTGTAACAATGCACATAGAAGACATTGTGACCTTTTCTTTTGAGCTTTTGCTACTCTTCACAATTGGTTTGTATACAAAACCTTGGCTAAAAGAATGATTACATTTACTCACTTCTTTTGGAAGGTCAGCAAACAAAACAAAGCTATGATACGAATACCTACTCCAAAGGTGACAAATGACTTATATTTTTTCCGATATTGAACATAATATAACTTGAAGTAGTCGAATCGGAAAAGCGAGTGTGCTAATATTATAAATTTAAACTAAAAATGAAAGGACTCAATAGTGACAAACTTTCATAAATAAGAAGCGTTAAACCTCGGCATTAATTGTGATGATTTCCTTTTTTTTATTCTCAAATCTTTCTTCTCGTCTTTGCTGCTAATATCTTTCCAAGTGTTTTTCTCCTTTTCCTTCATCTATTTAATTATTTCCTTGAGCTCAAAGATCTTGTCTCTGTTTTCTTTGTCTTGAATCATACAATCTAGCATAAGGTTATTGAGGGTGTTAAGCTGATTTTGTTTTTCTTCAACTTCTTTTCTTTTCTTCAACAACTCTTTGAAATTGAAGTCTTCAATTTCTATTTCACGTTCATCTTTTATAAATTTTATTGCATTAAAAGCAGCGGAATCTTGTGCCTTTTCTAAAGAATATGTAGAGCTTCCAAAGAATTCTTTAACTATGACATCTTCTTTGTTAAAGAATATGTATTTTGGTACATGTAGTGTTACATTGCTGATGAATCGTCCATTCTCTATTTTTGTGTTGTACACTGGATCTTGTTGAACATCAAGAACTGCTTCTAGAATTTCTTTTAGCAACTTAGTTTTACGTAAGTTGTAATTTTCATACTCCATGACCCTGCAATAGAATTTTTTTATATAGGAAAACACAATTAAATATATGAAACTCATAAATATAGATATTTGGATTAAATTGAATTCTTTGCTATATAGGTACACAATATTGAGGAAGATAAGAAGAATTGTTTACCTTAACCATTTGTTTATTATGCGTATGCTCTGGTTTCAATATGAATGAGTTTTATTTTTCTACATATATAGGTCTATTTATGTAAATTGATTAGGCTTCCTTATGTGATTAGAATTTTAGTTTGTGTATTATTCTAACTTCATGTATATCTATAATTGTTCTATTTGGCTAAGTTCCCAAATATTGTTTTGTGTCCTTAACTTTAACTTGGGCTTCAAGCCCATTATATATTACTTTTGACACATTGACTAAAGTAAGTCAACTTCATTTCCTCTGAGTTATTACCCGCCAAATTGGAAATGAACAATAAACCCCAATAAAGTCATTGAAGTTGAAACCCGAATAAACTGCAATAGTTTGGATTCGGCTTCGTTGTTGTTTGGTGTTTGTGCTTGTCTTGCACCCACGTTGGATTATTGCTTTGTGGAAAATCTCGATGAAAGTCTTGTTGACGAATATTCTCTTGGGAAGGAAGAATGCTCTGTTAAATATAGAGTGATTGGTTAGTATTTTTTTTTTTTTTTTTTTTTTTTTTTTTTTTTTTTTTTTTTTTTAAATATTGAAGTGAATTATAGTATGTGGTATACTGTTTGAGTAAATGTTTCATTGGGCTGTACATTTATTTATTTTTTGTTTTAAAATTTTAAAGAGTATTGTTAACGACCTTTTAGCATGATATGTTGAGATTTCGCCCAAAAGCATTGTAAATGATGTAGCCAACTCATAAGTTGCTTCTGTAAGGTGCAGTCTTATGCTTTATCTAAGTAACTTTCAGTAAGGTGGAAAGTACAACAAAATTTTATTATAACAAATTTAGTATTCGCGCTGTTAATTTTCATATATTATATGGAAACTTGCTTTAAATTCTCTTATCTATAGTTTATGTTATTATTATATTGTTTTTGCTTATTAGTTTTGGTCATTTGTGAGGGGAGGAGGTGACAAATGATCTTTATTAGTTATAAGATTGAGTGAGCTAAAGTCTTTGCTGTGAACTTGTTTAAACCAATTGTCTTTGTCTAACTGTGTAAATACAGTTTTACCCGGCCAAGATGAAACATACAATGTGATTACTTTTTGAGAGCTAAGAATTCAAACAGGAAAAACATACTTCTTGACCAACTTGATGCTTTTTAAATTGTCGTCTTGTAGTCAGGATTCCAATTAATGTCATTTGATGACCATTTCAGTTTAGGGAAAATTGCAGACATGGGAAATAAAGTAACTCTCCTTGCTTTTCCTTTTGATAGTTTTTTAAGATTATGCTTCTCTTTCTGTTCCTCTCAGTTCCAAGTTACCCAAACTCTTTGATTCAAATATGTAGATTGCAATAATGGCCTTTTAAGGGCTTTGGTTGTCGTTGGTAGGCCATTCCAGTACGAAAATTTCTTTCTTTGATAATCCAAATTCAATTAAAACTTTGCTTCCATTCCAAAACTACAAAGATTGATTGGGACCTCTTTGGCTTGGATAGACTTTGGAGTGTTTTTTGTATAAGGAAAGATGTCTTGACTACTCAAAGCCTATTTCTTAACAAAATCGATTGTGATTTCCTTGCACAATCTTTTTCTTTCTCCTAGTCATAGCCTAATAGATAAAAGATTGTAAATAGCAAGTTGGAACTAATATTTAGGACATTGCATGGGTGCCAGGTGATGGTTGATGCCTTTTCAGAGCAGTGTCTTATGGGGCTTGCATGAAGTGTGGGGAAGAAGCTCCTGATGGAAACCGTCAGATAGAACTCGCTGATGACTTAAGAGCTCAGGTGATTATTCTTTTTCTAGTTGTGTTACTATGTTGTTTTTCATCTTACACTGCAGGATCATGAAGCTTATGATTATAATTTCAATACGTAACATTTTTAGGTTGCGGATGAGCTATTAAAGAGGCGAGAGGAAACAGAATGGTGAGCTTTTGAAATATTTTATTGGATACATGGTATAGACTTCTAGAGGTTCACATCTGGTTTTGTTTCTTCTTGCTCAATACAGGATCATTGAAGGAGACTTCGACATATATGTGAAGAGAATACAACAGCCTTATGTATGGGGTGGAGAACCCGAGCTGCTGGTGGCTTCACATGTCCTACGGTGTGTTTTGATACTTCAAACTTCCTCTATTTATGTGGACCTTATTGTCACCAGTGTTATAGTTAACAAACCAGATACAGAAGAAAACTATAGTACATTTAAGCAGAATATATAAGCAGAATATAATTTGTGTAAAGTTGTTTGATGATAAACTATTCTATATCACTATATTAGCAATGGCTAAGGGGAAAATGAAAATAAAGGTAATATTCAAATAAGCTGATCAACACTATTTAATTACTAAAAATAAAGGAACACTATGGATCAATTTCCACGTCAAAAAATTTGAATGATCATAGCTCCAAGAGACCTTTAGGAGTGCTTCGAAAATCCCAATAGTCATACAACTAATCAAACTTACTGTAGTGAGATATCCTGTAGTAGTTTGAAACCTTGAAGCTAGTACTTTGCCAGTTACGGAGTTCCCTTTGATCTCTGGTGTTTCAGCGGGTTCTAGAACCTTAGGGAAAGCTTGTCTGTAGAAGGTTGTAGTATGAGACTGGATGAAATCGGAGGTTTAATATCCAACCCTATCCTTAGGAAAGTACTATCCCTTTATGGCTTCTGCAGGAGTATACTTTCATCATATCATAGATGGTTACTTGTTTACTTTGATAAATGGTTACAGCCAGTACACTCTCACAGTGGAACAGTTAACCTTTGGTGAATTTTGTAAAAAATAGTGATTGGAACATGTGAAATTAATCCGATTAAAGTTTTTTGTTTTTCATTCAAATTTTTTACATTGTTTGAGATTTGTTATCCCTTTTGAAAATTCCTATAGATCCACCTAGAGATCTGACATTTGTTAATCCATAAATTATTTGAAAAAAGGAGGCAACCCAAACACTTCTAGGATACTGGAATATCACAGAAAGGGTATACAATTCGATACAATAAGAAAGATTAGAAGCCTTGATAGGTTTGGCACAACTAATTGCCCAGGGTAGGCGTAAGTCAATAGGCACTAAATTTCTCAGCTTGCTCATTCGAACCCAAAGAAATCCAGGAAGAACGAATTTTTTTTGTAAATGTAGCAGGTTGCAAATTGTTATGTAGAGTCATCAGAACCTGAACTCCTATATTGGATGGAACACCGAGTCCTTTTGGTTGAAGAGCTGTGCATCACTTAGCTCTGATCTATACTCCTACCAGAACTCTTACCTCAAACCAAACATGGATATTTTTTTTTTCTATAAAATTAATTGACAACCAAACATGGATAATTATCCTTTATAAACGTATAAAGTAGTCGTCCTTAAATTAGTTATGAGCATAGCTAATAATAATGTTCCTTAATATTGTTTAATAAACAGTCAAATAAAGTAACTGGTAGGAAACCTAGCTTTTCATCCAAACCTGTGTCTGTGGTGGTCTTCCACTGAAGTGATCCTTTAGCAAGGTCTCAAAGACAAAAGAAGACTTGGGGATTAAATGTCTGAAATGCATGGTCAACATGGAAAAATACTTTAGCAAACAAGAGGTGTTTGATCAACTATTCTGGTCATAATCATAGCTAATAGTACGTAGACATTTTTTAGCACCATTTTAGGTTATGTATTTTAATCAACTATTCGTAAAGATAATCCACACGTTCTATACCTACATAATTGACATTCAAATAACCGTTATGCGTGTATTTTGTAACAAAGCTCACATTTAGGCCGATTTTGGAGGATTAAAATTAATAAATACTGTTCTCTAGTGATATGGTGTCCACTTTGTTCAATTACTATTGCCTTTGTGAAGGCTATGATTACTCTGTTATCTTTCTTTTGGGAGTTGCCTTTTTTAGCATCTTGTTAATGGGGTAATCTTTCCCGATTGTGGTCTTAGTGAACTGTATATTGTTCAAGAAATAAAAATGAATCAATCTTCATTGCAGGTGGCAATATGGCAAGTAGCAAGCACTGGGATGGTTGGTCTTAGCTATGTGCAGAAGCTATCTAAGAAGGTAAGAATGTTGTTAAAAAAGGACCTTGTTGTTACCTGTCACTATTGCTATATCATCATTTTGTTTAATAACATCATTTGATGTGCAGGTTTCTCTTGCATCAGATTTCATGTTTAACCTCATGTCAAGAGATATCACAGCAAGTGCTGGGTATGATTACATACTCCATCAGGTAATTTGTCAATATCTAGGAAGTACTGTTGTGTGTGATTATTTGGGGAAGGGATTTGACAAATACTTCCACCACATACTGGGTGGTTGGTGACTTGGTGTGGCTGTGGGTGTGCTGGTGGGAACGTGTGTAGCCACATGTTTTGGAAGTTATCAGGGAAAGGGACTTGTCAAATCCTTTAACTGTATACGAACTCAATATTAATTATTTACTATTTTTGCTGGTGACAGTGTCGTCTAAGGGGGAAGAGTGATTCTAATGGCTGCACGTCTGCATTTCTGGAAGAGTGACTGAATGTGGGTCTCACCTTTATTCTTTCTGCAGAGGTGAGGATATCTTGCACTTGTAAGATTAATTTTTATTGGCTCATGTACCCTTGCCCTTTAGGATCCTCTTTTAATAGTTGATTAGGACATTTCATCATTCAAAGCAAACATGTAAGCACATTTTTTTGTAGTTGGAAACTTGTGAATGATCCAAACAGAAGCCAGTCTCTGAACATTGACACTTTGCTTTTGATTAATAGGAAGCTGTAACAGTGACTTGAATTTACCCCATATACTCGTTACCCTGCCTGAACCATCTTTTTATATTCTTTGATTCTTGACTTGATTGGGTGTCCAGTGATTCTAGTGTCTTATAAAGGAATTTTGTTTGTTTTGGTCGAATTTGTGGGAGAGGTTGATTTCATTGAAAATACACAATGAATAGAAATTTCATTGAAAAGGAGCTAAGAGGCGACCTGTGAAAATATCATTGAGAAACTAAGTAAAACCAATAAATAAGAAATAATTGTGACATGAATGCAGGTGTTTTGGTGGTAAGTAGGTGTGTGTGTGTGTGGAGCAGTATCTTTGCTGAAGTTTTTTTATTATAAAATTAGAAATTACATTATAGTGTTGAAAAAAAATTATAAATTCAGAAATTTAATTGGAATATGTCGTAATTACTGTGGTTTTTGAGATCTTTAACGATGACTAAATGTCTAAATCCTAAAGTGAATGGTGCATTAAATCTATCTAAGTTTATTTGTTTAGGCCCATATAGACATATATTGCATACAATACAATTTTATTTGTTGTCCCGCTTTTTTTGGGTGTAATCAATTCTTTATTTTATGATTAGTTGACTTTTATTTTTCCTTTTTTGTCCCATTCACATGTGAGGTTAACAAATGTAGAAAGTAAATGTTCAGGCAACTCAATTCATTTTTTCCTTTCGTTATTTCATTTTTTTTTTTTTTTTTTAGAAAGAAACTTTGTTATGTTAAACTTCACCTAAGATTAGTGTGGAAAATATTATTTGTGGCGTAAGAGTTTTAGAAAAATCGTTTTCGATGGAAACTATTGTTTTTAGCAATTTAGTTTTTTTGTCTCATATTTTTTTCGTAATTAGCTATAGTGTTTAGGAAAAGTTGGAAAATTTGTGAAACTCTAGATGGGATTGTTTCCTTCTTTATATCATATTTTTTCGTAATTAGTAATAGAGTTTAGAAAAAATTGAAGTCTATGTGACTGTTCCAATTGTCTGATTTTTCCATATTAGTCTCATACTTTTTCGTAATTAGCCAAAGAGTTTTACAAAGATTGGAGACTCTGTGAATGCTCAAAAAATTGAGCCAAGAGGATACAACTATAATATATATAAGGACTAAGACTTTTTGGGAGCATAGTCTATTTCAATTTCAAGCCTTATCGTCCCTTATTTATTTTTCTTGTACACATGCACAAATTAATCAGGCCAACATTGTTTCTCCAGAAATGGACTGATGTAACTTGGGCTCTAAAGTGGTTAACTTCTGGATACAAGTTGTATCCAAAGCCTAAATCAACCCAATTTGGAGTGATGTTTTGTTCCCAGCGTTGGTTCTTCTAAGCGCTCCAAGGGAATTTTAAGCCATATACGTCTCATTTTTTCCACAAAAAAAGGGAAGTTACAACCTACAGAAAATCCTCAAAATTCCCAATTTTACTAGTTTGTCCCTCATAAAGGAAATAAAAAGAAGAAATAAAGGAAATGTAAAGTGGAATAAACCAACAAACGTGTGTATTTCTTCTTCATCTTCTTCCTGCAAAAAACGTGTTAATAACAATAATATCATCTTCTTGTTAGCTTGTTCTTAATGCATCCATCGTGTTTTTCATATTTTGATTCCTATTTTTTGTTTTGTTCCCTTTTCCTTTTTATTTCATTTCTAAGTATTAGTTATGACTTATGAGGGACAAACTAGTAAAATCGGGAATTTTGAGGATTTTTGTGAGAGGTGTAACTACCCTTTTTTTGTGGAGAAAATGAAACGTGTGGTTGATAATTTCCTTGGAGCGCTGGAGGAACCAACGTTGGGAGCAAAAAATCACCCCCTGATTTGCATGTTGACAAACTTTATGATAGGATTCAGCAGTTTGTTGACACATGGAAACCGGTGGAGGGCATTTCAATCCTAAAAAACAAGGGTCCTATTATCGCCGGACTCAATTTGTGTTGGGCGGACCCGAAGTTGGGCGAGTTGGGCGAGTCTTTATTGTGTTGGGCACAACTTGGACTCATTACACCCAACCAAATATCCCATAAATCGGAAAACCGGCTACCACCTTTACCTTCAAACCCCTCGGTTTCTCGATCAAACCCACGATCTCGATCTCGATCAAATCAAACCAAACCCACGATCTCGATCAAATCAAACCCACGATCTCGATCTCGATCAAATCCACCATCTCGATCTCGATCTCGATCAAACCCACCATCTCGATCTCGATCTCGATCAACTAGATTCCTTTTTTTTTTTTTTGATCGGTAAGTTTCAAATTCCTTTGAGCTCAAACATTTTAGATTTATTTGGTACCGATTCCGAGTTCTTACCTCAGATCACCGTATATGGGGTTCGGACCATAGTCTTGATCATAATTATACCATTTTATATTAGTTTTGATCATAATTAGACCATAGTCCAGATCACTAAATGTTCGGACCATAGTCTTGATCACACAATACATTTAAAACATTTTAGCACTAACTCATTTCATTTCCTTTTTCAATACTCATTTCATTTGCTTCTAACATTAGTTTTATTTTTTATTTTTATTTCTTCTAATAAGGTTTTACGGATTACTTGGAGAGAATCGGTAAGCCACTCAATTACCACTTTCATTAGAGAAATAAAAATGTTTGTTTTGCATAGCCATGTTCATAATTTGATTATTTAAGAGACCATTAGAATGTTGACATTATAATGTTGAGTATGTTGACATTATAATGTTGAGTATTCGTATTTTTATTTTTATCGAAAAAAAATAAGATGATAGAAAAAATGACGGATTGTTAAATGTACTTCACTAGATCCACAGTTCTGAATTTCCATTTAGCATATAGCAACTGAATACCTGTAAGTCGATTTATCCTGTCTTTTAGATCTTGTATACATTAACTTCAGCTATAAGTATACACCCCTTATAAAAAGAATACGATATTATTGAATCTCTGTTTTCCCAAAGGATCAGAACCCTAACCCATGACTTGCTATTCTACATAAAAGTCCAACCATAACCATACAATACTCAACCTGTAGTTTTTATACATGTAACAAGTAGTATATTTACCTAGACGATAGATTTTGGTGACATTATTATCATAGTATATGAGAATATCAAAGTAATATGAAGAATCATTTTCATGCATTCACTACTTTTTGGTTTTCATACTCACCTATGTTTTAGACTTTTAGGGTGTTGATCACAAAATAAAAAGGTTTCTCGAATAATTTTTTTATTTGGAAAAGTCAATTGAAGGTGTTCCTCTTGTATTTCAATTGGGTTTCTTTGAGGTTTCCGATAAAAGAGATCGAGTGGTGATCTTAGTTAACCGTGGTCGGTCATTCATGCTTTTGATGTATGTTGCTAAAAGGTCAGTGAACTCATGCACCATGTTTTTATCTTTGTGCATTGTTCGAGTGCTTGTTTTCTGCGTGAATAGTTTCACCTATTCAGAGAATTTTCGTGGTGGATTATTCAATTCTAAGTCATTTACCACCAATCCGTCACAAATTCACAACCCTTAAGGAACTAGTGTGCTGGAGGATCTCATAGTTCCCACATGGGGAATCTTATTCCTCTTCTATGTAAAGTAAGAAAATGTGATCCATTGTCCATTTGTCATGTACTGTCTGGACTCTGGACTTTATGAGTGGTAAAAATGAGTGTACGCTTAAAAGTCACCGTGAGACATTTAGTCAGGAGGCACTTTATATTAGGTAATTTTGGTTGTACATGTTTATGTAGGATCCGGATAAAGAAATATGTCATGCCCAAGAGCTAACTAGCCGTAATGGATGGTACCAACTTAGGATATTATTTAAACCTTCCAAAAATATTCTTTCTTCTTGTTCTTCCCAGGATTGTTTTTCAGTTTACTCTCAAGTCTCAACTATAATCAATTGGTTTAGGTTTTGTGACTTTTGTCAGATAAATATTTGGTGAGCCCAGCTGTATCTTACGCACCCTGTGCACAAAGTAGAAATGGTGTTTGGCTGTACTGTATTGGTTTTACCAGGCTAATCTAGCACTTACACTCATTTTGCGCGAATTGTTCTCAAAAGCTAGGTTTGCGTATGGACAATTATTTTCTAAACAAAATCTCCTTATTCTAGAATAGTGCTCTTTATCATTGCAAATCATCCCTAGAAAACGTTGGAGTCTTCTTGATTCGCTTTATGTTGGATGGGTATTACATATTCATGATGGTCAACAATCAGGAACACTTCTTTAAACGGCAAATTTGAGGATGTTATGGTATAGATAAAGTTAACTATAAAAATTAAAAAAATTCATCGACGGATATGAGTTCTACTTCTAGGTTTTTAGCCGTTAACTTGTGAATAATTAGTTTCCCTTCTCGTTTTTAATTGTATAGTTCTTGGCTTCTTGCATTGATACTTGTATAGTTGTATGTCATTGACGAACTTCTGAATACAATTATGCCACATGAGCTACCCTAACGACTCTGGCCATAACTTCTCGTTTGTTTGTGTATACGTTATCTTGTACCTAATTGTTAGTTTCGTGGGATTTCATAATCAGATAATCCAGTTTGTCGATGGGAATAGTAGGGCCTTGATAAATTGTTGAAGTGAATTCCTCTTAATCGTGAAGCCATCATCATGCATGCATGCATGAGAGGATATTGTAGTCACAATTGTGCTTTCCATGCTTGGTGCTTGGAAACTACCGCATATGAAATTATGGAACAAATAAGTATAGTGAATGCCTCATATTTTTAACTCCTATTTATTTTGTAGCAATGCCTCGAACAAAGAATGTGAATGTGAAGAATGTAGCAAAAGTGTTTTCACGGGTGCTAAGAAGTTGTTAGGTGGGGGGAGTAGTAGTTCGGTCGCGATGAGCCTGAAAAAAAGAGAAAGTGGCAACAACTACCTCCCATCGATCCTCGGAAAGCGGATGATCCCAAAGAATGTAGTAAGTGGTGTAGAGTTAGGAAATCAAAAGAGAAGAAAGCAAAACAGTTATGAGTGATGTAGATTTAGATGTAGATGTAGATTTAGATTTAGATTTAGATTTAGATGAAGATGAAGATGTAGATGTAGATGATGTAAATATGGATCGTGGGAAGAGTGTAGTTGTAGGTGATGATGAAGATGATGATAGTGAAGAAGATGAAGAGGGTGTTGATGACGGAGGATGAGGAGGACGGAGGAGGATGAGGAGGAGGAGGATGATGATGACGAGGAAGTCCCCTGGTCTCCCACATACTGTACCTCCGGTGAATATTGTGAGAAAGTCCAACAATGACTTGGAGTTCCGGAGAGGTGTTTATGGAGGTGGCCCCTCGTGTGTCACATCTGTTATATGACTATCGGTTACACGTGGCTCGCGATATTTGGGAGGGCAGGGTAATATTATTATATATTGTCTATTAGTATTTAAATTTTGTATTCTGAAACCTTGTGCATACATTAATACTAAGTTTTGTTGTTTTAAGGCGGCCGCGAGGGGTGTTGAAGTGTCATGGGCACCCCAACAAGTTGGTACAATGGGATATCGTCGGAGAGTGTTGACCGTTCTAATTTTCATGTGGAGCTTCAAAGGACCGGCTTATGTGCTCGGGTCTTAGGTGTATATAAGCATCGATCCCGTGTTGGTCTCTGCGTTTGTGGAGAGGTGGCATCCGAGAGACCAACACGTTTCATATCTTGATGGGGTGAGATGACAATCACGTTGGGCGATGTTTCCCAACTCTTAGGAGTTCGATCGAGGCAAAGCAAAGGATTCCGATTTGACTCTGAACGCATTAAAAGACTCCTCCACCAAGGTCTTGGCATACCCATGGACAAGATAGATCGGAGATGAAATCCAATAAGTTCACTTCCAAAGTTAGGATGGATTTCTTGATGAAGCGGTTCTTTGGGAAGGTGACGGATGAAGATTTACGGGATGAAAATGGGGTTGTTGTGAAGAAGGCGTCAACCCAAAAAGAGTTAAATTGTCTTTGTGAGAGCTTATTTGTTGTTTTTCTTTGGATGTCTTGCCTTCACCGACATCGCCCGAACTGCAGTTCCGTTTGTTATCTGAGGCGCTTATGAAATTTGCGAGATCGAGACTACTGGCGTGGGGTGCGACCTTCTTGGCTTACTTATGCGAGGGGTCTTGGGACGCCACAAGTGCCAAGGTGAAGGGTGTTTCGGGCTATTTCACTCTCCTACGGTATTAGTTTTTGTTTTTTTTTTCAATGTCAATTTTATATATCTATTACAATATTAACTGGGTGTCTATATTAATCTAGGCATGGATTTATGAGTACTTCCGGTGTTCGAGCCATTCCCAAACGATGACTATCGGTTGAGCATGTCGCTGCGTACTCATAAATACTTTCGATTACTTTCGTCTTTTTATGCTAGCAACAATTTGCATTGAAGCATAAAATTGGCGATGATTGATAATATGACTTGTACCGATGTAAGCATTTTTGTATATAAATAGTTTTATTTATTAATTGATATTATTAGTATGTGGTTAATGATTAATTTCCTCGATCATATGCTATTTGATAGGTTGAATGGTATCCCTATCTTTGAAGTCCGAGCTATAATCTGCGGTGGATGAAATAGCATTTTTCGAGGGATTTATATGCTTTCTTGATAATGTCGAAAGCGATCTGATGTTTGAGGTTGTCGTCGGTTAGGTCATGTGCGGTTTGTACCTTCGGATCCCCAAAGACCAAAGACCTCGACGAACTAACTACGGACAGATGCGATGTGAAATTTAATGTTGTGTCTTCCTATTGGAGTAAATGGCGAGAATCACTTGATACAACTTGAACATCGAGGACCCATTCCGTCTTATCCATGGGAGTGTGTTAGTAGATACATGAGTTGGTATGAAAACAATAGCCATATTCGAATGATAAACCCCGATCATCTTAATCTCTACTCCCTACGAGTCTTCCATATCATAATCCCGGTGAGTTAATACTTTACAACATTAGTTTTTGTTTTTATTTTGTTTTGTTTTGTTTTGGTATTTTATAAATGTAAATGTATATACTAATGTAGTTTTTCGTTTTAATTTTGATGAAGACCCGTCGTTGATGAAATTTCTCGTTTGCTCAATCAAGGCCCGCAATTGGGTGGGATCATATGCACGAACGAGTTCATGGAGGCATACAATTTGACCCGGTGCAAGTTCATTGGCCGGACGATATCGTTAAGGAGCATTGGATTTAGCAATGTTGAGTTTGGTTAGTTTAGGGTTTAGTGTGTTGAGCATTGGCACTCTTGTTGGAAGTCTTGTTGGAGTCCAGGGGTGGAAATGTGTTATAGAGCTTGAGAGATTGAGTGTCTTTCTTGAGTGCGGAAATGTGTTATAGAGTCTAGGGTTTATTGTGTTGTTGTTATGTTTACTTATGCTTTTGTAACAAAGATGCTTATAGAGAAAAATCAAGTGATAACATTTTATTGTTCTTTGAAACTTCGAGAGATTTTTGTGGGATATGTGGAATACTTGTTGATATTCGACTTGAGGTTTTGTCTAAGTTTGTAATCTAAGTTTATCTAAGTTTGTAATCTAAGTTTCATATTCGACTTAGCGAGGTTTTGTTAGTCCGTTCGAGAGATTTCTCGATTTTTAAAGGGTACAATTCATTATGGAATTCAAGCGCAAAAAGAGAATCAGAAATCAACTGCTTTTGCTACAAACACGCAAAAGAGAATCGAGGAATCGATGGGGTTCAAGGAAACAAAACACGTTGTCTAGATCCTCAACCGAAGGCCGAGAATCTGAGAACACTTGCTACAACTAACGTAGAAATATTTTGGCACATTGTTAAAAGACCTTCATATATTTCTGCCAAAGCCACCAGTTATGTGGTGTGATAACTTAAGTGCAATTGCGTCCAGTATTCCATGCAAGGACTAAACACATTGAGGTGGACTTCCATTACATTAGATAACTTGTAACCAACAAAGTTCTGGAACTCAAGTATGTTTGTCTGAGGAGGATCGGGGCCGGAGACATTTTACCAAAGGGTTATCTACTTCAAGACTTCAGTTTCTTCAAAACAAGCTATCAATTGTGCCATTAGTAGTTAGAACAACTTAAGATTCCCTGTAACTATTTTCTGTTTCTCTGTAAATGTTGTCTGTAAATACAAGTGAAATCAATTAATGAAAATAAGAAAATTCTTGATCCTCAATTCTCATTCATTCTGGTAGGGTGGGCTGCATAGACAACACGCATAACATCTAAACTTGGGAAAAAAAAATGACTTGTTTTTTTTGCCTCTTGAATGATGTGGCCACACGTTTGGACTTAGTCCCAAACGGTGTGGCCACACCGTCAAAGAGAAAAAAAAACAACAAGTCATTTTTTTCCCAAGTTTTAGTTTCAACGACATGGCCACACCGTTTGAGACTAAGTCCAAACGGTGTGGCCACACCGATCAAATGCCAAAAAAGCAGAGAATTTTACGCCAAATTTACGCAAA
This sequence comes from Coptis chinensis, assembly GCF_015680905.1. Classification (NCBI taxonomy): domain Eukaryota; kingdom Viridiplantae; phylum Streptophyta; class Magnoliopsida; order Ranunculales; family Ranunculaceae; genus Coptis; species Coptis chinensis. The sequence continues at coordinate 18,721,337 of NC_141462.1, read as the reverse complement.
TTTGAACTCATTCAAAGGAAAGTTGGTGACTCAATTAAACTACCATCCATCTTGAATAAAATATTTTGCTTACAGTTGTGAACCTTCTCTTGAGCTTTGTATCTGTTGGCGTCAATGCTATTAATCATGTATCAAGTAGTAAACAAGCTAATGTGGGCAGGCATGCCTTAGCACCCTTTGTGGTGCTTTTGCACTATATTAGGATTCACGAAGTTGAGGAATGGCGAGGAGATATTACTAGCTTCTTCCATTAAGAACAAAAATAGACAGACTGTACTTATGAAGGAGATGAGCTCTGAAAAGACCACTCATATTCACCTTAGAACCCTTTATCCAACCGGAACTACACCGTAAAGGCCTCTAATACAGTACTACAGATCAACTCGGCAAAATTGGATTGGACAACAACCTTGAACAAGAATTACCTTAGCATCTTGTACAAAAGCACGTGTTCGGATACAATATGTCAACTGGAATATAAAAAGTATATACCATCAGATTGCAAAACTCAAGCATTCTTAGAACTGTTTCATTTCTAGAATTAAATAAATTTTCCAAACAAATACAATACGGACCATATAAAGATTACACCAATGATCATTTTGCCGTTTTTGAGTGTTTGAGTGGAAAAATATGACTTCTTTGTTTTTTGGCATTTGGGCGGTGTGGCCACACCGTTTGAGACTAAGTCCAAACGGTGTGGCCACACCGCCCAAATGCCAAAAACAGCAAGTCATATTTTTCAAGTACTAGTTTCAAGCGACATGGCCACACCGTTTGATACTAAGTCCAAAACGCGGTGTGGCTACATCGTCCAAATGCCAAAAAACGGAGAATTTTTTTGCAAAGTTCAAATCTCAAACTACATGGCCACACCGTTTGGACTTAGTCTCAAACGGTGTGCCATGTCGCTTTAGACTAATTAATTAAAGCGACATGGCCACACCGTTTGAGACTAAGTCCAAACGGTGTGGCCACACCGCCAAATGCCAAAAAAACAGAGATTTTTTTTTGCCAAAAGTCATTTTTTCCAAAATCAAACAAACATTCATACATCCATACATTAATTCGACAAAAAAATACCATCAAATTTAAGAAAATTGTATCAAAAACAAAATTACAATTCCAACCACATGAACATTAATTACGTAGACTTATTCCTAGTCAACATCTATTATTGGTATTTCGCCCCATCATTAGTGTGCTTTCGTCTTCCAATACTAAATTGGGAATGTTCAATGCCGTAATTGCGCTTGTCTTGCTTGTAATGCAGTATCCCAACTATCTGCAATTAAGTGTCGAGCTCTACGCCATCTTAAGCATCGGTTTTGGAACCGGACAATCATCAACAAGTTCAACATGGACAAAATGACATCATCCAGACGCGTAAAGCGGTACCCAACACTTTCTTTACTCTCGAGGGATTTGCTTGGGTTCTCGGTGGCAAAATAAGATGGCAGTACATACTTCCTAAATGTACGAGGGGCGACATTAAATCTCGAAGCAAATAGATATCCAGCAAAGGGCATGCTCATCCACTTACGAGGGGGTGCCCAACCGCATTCATGGGAAATTGTAGGTTTCACGTACCTAATCTCACTGTGAGTGTACAATGTACAGTATAGGGGGAGGTTGTCATTAAGTTCTTGTAACAACTCATTTCTCATCCACGACCACTCTTCCTGACTTCTTCCTAATGCAATGCACATTGCTCTATACCCGCAATTGCCATCACCCACAGGGTCATCCACTTTAACAATATATTTGTGCAGTTCTTTTGGAATGTCCAAACCGTAATGTCTCGGCTCCCTCAGGATGCCAATGTCTAACTTTTGAGGTGATTTTTTAGAAGAGTTATTCCGTGGTGTGGTTGTTTTAGGTGGTAAAGGTGATTTTTTAGAAGAGTTATTCCGTGGTGTGGTTGTTTTTTGTGGTAAAGGTAAAGGTGATTTTTGAGAAGAGTTATTCCGTGGTGTGGTTGTTTTTTGTGGTAAAGGTGATTTTTGAGAAGAGTTATTCCGTGGTGTGGTTTTTGTTGTGGCAAAGGTGGTTTGGAGAAGACTTCTCTGCCAGTGGGTTTGGAGTAGCTTGGAATTTATGAGAAGGCTTGGAATTTGGCGTACATTACGATTGTTGCGGCGAGACCCACTCTTCATGCTCACGTTGGGAATGTTCAAAACCAGATGAATCTCGTTTTGAAGAGTTCTCATCCTCGGTTGGAAGCTTTCTCTTTGCAGCTACCCCTTAGGCCGACCTTTGGTTTTAAGCCTCCTCATGAGGTGGTTCTAGCCATGTAGTTTACGTACGGCAATCTCCATCGAGTTTTCTAACCATAACCCTCTGCTCTTCTTCGGAAGCCATTTCATACCTTTTCATAAACATATCCATCGAAGGTCTAATAATCGGGACCAACACCCACCGACACACTTGGAAAAGCAGACAGTTTTCCAAAAAGGGATCGATAGCACTCAAAGATATGGAGCGTTCTTGCTTTTGAAGTTCAATGATTTATTGAGCACATGACAATCCATGGCCGAGTGCGCCAAATAACACCCACAAATGAACTTCGAGTCTTTAGCGGCCACGGCTTACACGGGTATCTAGTTCTTCATAAAGCAAGTCCAAACATTTTCTTGAGACCGGGTTTTGAGTTCACGAAATAAAGGAATCGGTGGTGGTCTTTGGGTTACAATCGGACTCTTCTCGAGCGTACCTCTAATCTCGGGGCAATTTGGATCTCTAAAATCGGGTGGATCAAGTAAAACATACTTAGAAAATCATGTACGTTTGTGTTTCCTAGAACCGTTTCACGAGCATGAGACCGCTTCGACTCTATTGGTGGTTGTACTCCCCAAAGTGAATGTGTTGATCCGTCGAACAACATACGAATCGATCCTTGTAAAGGCAACCAAGTCTCTCGCAGATAACTAACAAAATTGGAGTACTCAACCCTATAGTGTTTTCCAAAGCGGCAATTCTACGGTTGAAGATATCCTCGGTCCTCGATTTCACTACACCGTTCCACGAACTGGCCTTTATCTACTAGTTACGTGGTGGGAAAAAAATCATTGCATTTCTGAAGGGCGCTTTACATAGAGATATGCCATCTACAGAGATGCTTGTGCGCCGTCGTCGAAACACAATATCAGCGGCACCCATCAAGGCCAAGTCCATGTCGGACCGCGATCCGCGGATGGCCTTTCTTCACCCAAAGAAACCGTTAAAGCGGCGCAAAGCCCACTCATAGTCTATCTATCATGTTTGGTTTGGAGCAACACTTGATGGACCGTGAAAAGACTTCGGGTTGAAGTCACCCCACAAACCGTACAAAAGGCCACCGATACTTATTGGTTTTGTAGGTCGGCGTCTATGATGAAAACTTTTGGAAAAGTCCGAGCCATTTTAACACCGTGCGGATGGGCCCATAACAATCCGTTATCTCATCCGTATTCATATCCTCTCTCACCTCCTCGAAATAATGGTTTTACGCTAACAACTCACGCACCAATCTCTGCATTTCGCGGCGGCCGTTCATATCCAATGTCCTCACCTTGTGCCTAGCATTGTAGACTTGAAATATGCTAGATAGGTTATCAGGAAACCTATGTCTGATGGACTTCAAAACTTCTTTAGGTTTAACTCCATTTTGAGTCATCTCGACAAGAACTTCGAATTATGGAACAGTCGGTCGAGTAGCAAATGCATGTCCTTCAAGGGTGTTAAGCTAATGGATGGTTGTGAACACCATTAAGAACGACAATTTTCCAACTATCGGCGATCGCCGTTGGAAAATACATCTTAACTTAAATGGACATCCACGTTTCATGGTTCCCGTATTTCTCTTATTAACTTTCTCTGCTTTTTTGTGTGAACGATACACGCCCGAACTCTCGCATTCTAAATCCAGCCTTGGTACTCGGTTCCCGTTAGCATTCTGCGACTTCCCAATTACCACAACCACATTACATTGTTTTCCCGGCGGTTGCCCAACCAATTCGTCACTCGTGTATGAAATACCTAAAGATATGAAAGAAAACAACAATCAATAAACTAATATAATTTCATTTAGAAAATAAAAACAAGTGAAAACAATGCCTACTATGTACCTCTTCCGTAGTAAATATTTCTGTTGTATCCATTGAAAGCGGTTGAACATCATCCACGTCATTCGAGTTTCCAGAGTTCTCGAAACGCACCGAAGGATCCTAAATAAAGAACATTTGTTAATTGATGTTTGGCTTAAGTACCAAATGCCACAAACGGTGTGGCCATGTCGTTTGAGATTTGAACTTGGAAAAAATATGGCTTGCTGTTTTTTTGGCATTTGAACGGTGTGGCCACACCGTTTGGACTTAGTCTTAAACGACATGGACACACCGTTTGGACTTAGTCTTGAACGGTGTGGCAATGTCGTTTAAGACTAAGTCCAAAACGGTGTGGACACCGCTCAAGACTAAGTCCAAACGGTGTGTCCACACCGTTCAAATGCCAAAAAAACAGCAAGCCATATTTTTTCCAAGTTCAAATCTCAACGACATGGCCATGGCCACCGTTTGGGACCTAAGTCAAACGGTGTGGCCATGTCGTTTAAGACTAAGTCCAAACGGTGTGGCCACACCGTTCAAGACTAAGTCCAAACGGTGTGGCCACACCGTTCAAATGCCAAAAAAACAGCGAGCCATATTTTTTCCAAGTTCAAATCTCAAACGACATGGCCACACCGTTTGGGACCTAGTCCAAACGGTGTGGCCGTGTCGTTTGTGACTAACTTCAAACGTTGTGGCCACACCGTTCAAGTCGCAAAAAAACAGATAAATCGTTTTTTTCCAAATTCAAATCCCAAACAACATGGCCACATCGTTTTGGACATCGTTGTGACGAGACCGTTTGGTGTGAAATACAAACGACCTAGCCGCGACGTTTAATTACTACATGCATAATTATTACATGTATAATTATTACATGTATAATCACTGTACACATCAATAATTCCTACATGCATAATTATTACATGTATAATCACTGTACACATTAATAATTCCTACATGCAAAATTATTACATGCATAATTACTACATGCATAATTATTACATGTATAATCACTGTACACATTAATAATTCCTACATGCAAAATTATTACATGCATAATTACTACATGCATAATTATTACATGTATAATCACTGTACACATCAATAATTTCTACATGCATAATTATTTAATGTATAATTACTACATTCATAATTACGTTTAATTTAGATTTACCTTATTCTTATTAAATGCATCATCATCCATTCCTCTATTTTCTTCACTTTGAACTTGTTCTACATTCTCTTTTTGAATGGGGTCACTTGGAACTTGTTCTATATTTTCTTCTTGAATGGGGTCATGATGCATTACATTTTCTTCGTCATCTTCATGTTCTAAAATGGGGTTGGGCTCTTCCATTAGTGTTTAGTGTTAGGGTTTAAGGGTTTAAGGGTTTATGGTTTTTTATGGTGGAAGAGAAGAGAATAAAAGAGAAGGGTTGAAAAGGTTGCAACAAGTCAAATTCACTTTGGTTTGGGGTCTGCCCAACACAAAACAACTTTTGGGACCAATGACACATTTGTAATAAGTGTTTTAGTTTTTGGGGTCTGCCCAACACAATATGGGGTCCGGCAGTAACAAGTACCAAAAACAATTATGTTGCTAATTGAAAGCCCGATTACCAAGTTACCCTCCTTTCACATCAAAGCGAGTATATCATTTGCGCATGAGTTGATGTGTTAACTCATTTTACCAGGTACATCATTTTACCAAAAAATAAATATCATCATACCCGCGTAATGTGAACTCGTTTAGAAATCTCTAATCCTACCAAATCTATCTTTGCACTTTCCAATACCTTTCAACTATTTTTGAATGTTGAATTTATATTAATGTTCCAACTGAATGAACTAATTCTTTGGTATATGATCCGACCGATTACATTAGGGGAGGAGAAAAAATTGTCTTGTATCCTGTCTAAATGTATGTCTGCCTCTGAATTCTTTTCTTCTCTCTCACTTCTTCTGAAATTCCATCAAAACTCCTCTCTCATTACTATTTCCTTTCAATTATGTACCAAAATAAAGCTAACTGAAGATTGTGAGATAAAATGTGTTTCCCCTTCAACACCAATTCTATTTTTTTTTTGAAAATGATACCCAATTTCATAATCCTTCTAATCTTGCCTCTACTCAATTTGTATGTTTGCAATTCCCGCTTCAACAGTCATCTCTACTTTGCACATTAACTCAATTTGAGACATATATACTAGTAATCTCTATAGTCACAAACTCACAAGCACAATCAGCCAAAAATCACAACCTAATTTCGTGTCATACAGCCACAACATATATATTTTTAAGAAAGAAGATCAATCATTAGTAGGTCCACTTATATCAACTTTTTAATACAGGACCATTTAGTCATTTAATTTCCTATTGCCCGGCTTCACTATCAAAAAATATATATAAATAAAGCCGTGTCATCAAACAAAAACGATTGCAAAGACAGAGAAAGTAGTTAGGCGGTTATGGACTTAGAAACATAAATAAGAAAAGAGATACTCTTATTTAATCAAGGAAACGACGATGTTAATACTACTCCCACACCGCAGTGGCGGAGCCAGGGGGGCCCAGGGTACACCCTGGCGTACTCTCAACTTAACCAAAAAAAAAAAAAGTAGCTATTAGTGACCATCCGAAGTTCATAAAGTCTCGCCACCATCCGAAGTTCCAAGGGGGGCAGACAAAGCAATAGGTTTATGACGACTAACAAATCGGAGTGAAAAATGGAAACACAAAAAAAATATATAAACAACAAAGAAAAAATACAAAAAGAACTGTAGATTGTTCTAATTTTATCAGCTCAAATGTCAAGAAGTTGGGTGGTGCGATATGGATGAGACAAGAATATTACTGTTGAGAATAATATTTTTCATATATCATACAGTTGATACTTGATAGCCTCAAACCGAAGATGATTTCGCAGCAAGATGAACGAGTGTCTACTTGTGATACGCCGCTCGAAGCTTCTTGTGCTTTTGTAGAAACACATTCAGGTCAATCTCCTTCTCAAGAAGCTGCTTGTGAAGAGTCTCAGATTCCTCTTTGATTTTTCAAAGAGAAATCATCACAAATTAGGAATCTCAAGGAAGAACCTAAAAGCAACTGTACAAAGGAGCTATCTGAAGTGATCAACCAAGTGATAAGGGAGCAAAAAAAAAAAAAAAAGTGGCATGTGCTGAGAGAAACAAAAAGGATGTGTTAGATGTCATGTGATGGGTGTTGTACTTGATGTACAGATTTGACTTGTTTACTTGGTATGCGAAAAAAACAACAGTACCAAAAAAGCTAATAGAAAACCCAATAGTATTTGTGCTCCTATTTATCTCGTTTTTATCAACCCATATATAAACCCAAACAGAATTCATCTTGTATCTATTTAAAAAAAAAAACTAGAAAAAAAACCCCTAACATACTCTACTTCTCCTCTCCTCCACTCTCTATTACTCTATATTAAAATTTAAGTCTTATACTCTTCTACCAAAACAACAACAATTGGATGGTGGATGAATGATTGAATGATTGTTTAATAATATACATTGAAAACGAAGTTTTTGATAGCATTGATACCGAGTTGATCTTGCAACGCTTCCAAAAGATGAAGAAAGATGACAAAAAGAAGGCCGCCGAGAACAACTATGAATAAGTATTTGTTTAGATTGAATTATTTTTTCTTTTCTTATTTTTTTATATTATACTTATTGCAATTATTTTATATGATTTTTTTATGTTCGAAATATACTTGTTTTGTGATCGTGTTTGAATTTTTAGTTAAAAAAAAATTAGTGTATTGTTTTTTTTTATACTTGGTTTCTAGGTGGCTCACCCTCACTTACATTCCTGGCTCCGCCACTGCGCACACCCACCAACACCAATAATAGTGGTGACACTGAATTTGACGGAAATATAAGTGGAGAAATAGAAGTTGGTGTTAGAGGACCATGTCACCTAAAGAAGACGCGATTTTGAGTCGATTAGTAAGTAAATTTTGACCAAGAAATTGGAGTGTTATGGCACGTGGAATTCCAGGAAGGTACGATATAAATCTTGTAGGCTTCGTTGGTGTAACCAACTAGACCCTTATGTTGAACACAAACCTTTCACTAGTATGTTGTTATTAAAACCCAACCTTCATTTATTTATTTATTTACATATGACATATCTGCCCTGAAGCTTGTTGTTGGGGCAGTCTTAGGTAATTGGAATTTTATTGAATATTGATGATTGGTTGATTATATTGTTGTTTTAATTTTGTTTTGATTGAAAACTTGGCAATTTAAATACAAAATAACACTTGTTGTATATGTGAATAATTTATGTTTAGCAAATATGTTTAAGGCTAACACATAACATATAACAGAACTAGTTCATTTGAAATGAAGTGAGTTAGGAGCCACCCTCGAAATATGGATATTTTTCCCTCTTTGTCTCCAACGTGTCTGCCTGTGAGCTACAACGAGCTTTTAGATGCATCCGCATTATGCAGTTAGGTTTTAAGTTGTTATTGATAAATCTTATTAAAGAAATGATTTCATTGTTATCAATTATTAGTTTTGATTACATTTATATACTGCTCTCGGTTAGTTACAAAAGATAGATGTTGTATCAGAAAACAAGAATTAGTTACTAAAGAATCTGAGCTGGCATGATTAGTCAGGTGTTGTCCTTGACTATTTGCTGACTTGACTGACTTTCATCATATATTTCCTTAATACCCCCTTTCAAGCGGAAGGGAGATTGTTGAACTGAAAACTTAGATAGTTGGATAGTAGCATCTGAAATCTCTGAGTAGACAATCCTTTTGTGACGATATCTACCAGTTGATCCTTAGTACATAAATATTGGGCATCTAGAAACTTTGAAGTGACTAACTCTCTAACATAATGGTAATCAATTTCTATGTGCTTGGTCCTTGCATGAAAAACATGATTATTTGCCAAGGATATTGCACTTACGTTGTCATAGTGTAGAAGAGGAATTATGGGCAAAGAAATATGAAGATCTTTAAATAACTTGCAGAGCCAATATATTTCTGCAGCCGTATGGGCAAGAGCTTTGTATTCTGCTCCTGTAGATGATCTTGCCACAGTGTGTTGCTTCTTTGCTGACCAAGAGATAGTATTTGATCCTAAGAACACAATAAATCCAATAATACTTCTTCTGTCCATTGGACAACCTGCCCAGTCAGCATATGTGAATGCATTTAAAGGGAAGAATCATAATTAATCCCTTTTGTATTAATCCATTTTGTATGTCTAAAATTAAGGGTATTTAGGCTTTGGTCCTATTTATAGTAGTGATATTAGGCTTTGGTCCTCAAATTAATCAAACGTGTGAGACGCACATGTAAGGGTATTATAGGTATTAAGCAAAATACAAGACATTCAACGAGTTTGACTACCAAAAGTTGGACTAAAGTCTAATTTGCATCTATAAATGTATCAAAGCCTAATATCTCTACTATAAATAGGACCAAAACCTAAATACCTCTAAATGTAAAGAACCTTTTGTAAATAATAATCTATGAGTGATGGTACCTTTCAGATGCCTTAATATTCTTTTGACTGCACTCAAATGAGGTAACCTTGGATTATGCATATACTGACACACAAGATTTACAGCAAAAGAGATGTCAGGCCTAGTCCAAGTGAGGTACTGTAAGCCACCAACAATAGACCTATACTCTATAGGATCCAAGAGATATTCACCAGTAGTATGAGCATCAAGTTTATAGTTGCTAGAGATGGGAGTATAGAACATGGCTTGGCATGTATCACGTTGCCTTTGCTGAGAAGATCATAGACATACTTGGTCTGAGAAAGAAATAATCCATTTGATTGTCTTTTGACTTCAAGACCAAGAAAATAGTGTATTGAACCAAGATCCTTCATAGCAAATAAAGAGTCGAGTTGAGAAATTATCATTTTGTAAGTTGTAGAACAACTTCCTGTAATAAGAATGCCATCTACATATACTAGGACATATGTCAGGGATTTTGAATCCTTAAGTATGAAGAGAGAATGATCAACATCTAATGTAGTAAATCCGAAACTGAGTAGAGCTTGGTAGAGTTCCTCATACCAAGTGATAAGCACCCAAAACTGTAATATTAAATCCCATAGAGACATAGCAATTTGGTTCATTTTGTGTTGAATAATCAAGAAATAATTATATTTTCATACTTTTGCAGGTTTTCACAGTTAACGTGAAAATATTGGTTAAACCTGCATTAAAGCACGGGAACAATGTATATATATGAAGTTATCCAAATCAGCCATGTGAAGCTAAACAAACACAGATTAAAGACGGGGACTCAAACATGACAGAATCGAGTCAGAATGGGACTATGTGAAAGAAAGCGTCAACTTTTGGAGCTCATATTTCTTGAACCTGGACTCTGGTTTCGGCAAGTAAGTTGTCTAGACGATCAGTACGACTAGCTCTACCTCAGGCCAGAATTTACAGAAATTGACGCCTGAGCCCACCCTACCAATGGACACAGCATATGGACCCACGAGAAGAGATGAGTCATCAATCATGGAGCAAGTCAAGACAAAAGTGCCAAATTATTGGCACAAATTGACACCTTGCATGTGGTTAAATGCATTGTTATCCAAAATAGTGTTTAATTTGGCATGTTTTGGTTTGAGAAGATAGGATTGTAATTAATATAATAAATGTGGGAGGTGATTCACATGGGAGGAAGGAGAAAAAGCTAAAAATGTGGGCTGATTTGGGGGTTAACTTTTTAGACACAATTAACTTTTCACTCTCTTATTTTTTTTTCATGCTTTTTCTTTCTAAGTGCTTAAGTTTTGTTGTAACATTTTAATGGTGGAACATCACACTAGTTCTTGAATAAACATTTACATTCCTTTAGGTAAAAATTTTGTTACTTTTCTTCTTCTCTTTTCCTCTTCTCTCATTAGCATATATAACTTGTAGTCTTTCATTACTCTAAGGATCATGAGCTAAAACCCTCCAAGGTGGAGGGTTAATGAGGCTCATGTGAGGATTCTTATATGTTTCTTAGAAGTAGGATTAATGGGGACACTTCTTATATGTTTCTTTTTTTGGGTGTGAGTTTGCATTAGCTTTAATGGGGACACTTTTAGGGGCAACAGGGTGTGACATTACTTAAGTAGCGTTTAGGATCCCGTACTCCTTGTTTTTGCCGCTTTTAGCTAAAATCAAAGATAGGAGACTCTACTCTATCTTCTCAAACCTTTTCCCTTTTCTATTTCGGGTAAAATCCTCCTTGCGACCGCTTTCAACAGATTGTGAGTTCTGAAATTCTCTTCTCTTCCTGCCTTTTTGGGTGAAATCCTTCACTGTGAAGTGAAAGTTCTGAAAAGGTTGGGCTTTTTGGCTGGTTATTCTCATGCTCTCTTTTTTCGGGTAAAATCCCTCATTGCATTACAGTGAGCGTTTCGGAAAAGGTTGTCAAGGATGAACCTTTATGAGATGGAGAATCCAACTCCCCCGGGGGCGGTGGGCAACATGAGTGCTGCTAAGAGCATGGTACCAATCGGGGAGTTATCACGCGAGAACTCTGAAGAAAAACTCTCTGCCATAGGTGGTGATGAATGACCTCTCACCTCCAGAACAGATGGGTGACTACCCCCCCCATCACTATCTCACCCTCCGCCTATGAAAGAGGATTGGAGTACTGCAGATACTGTCTCATCGGTCGTATTGACTTGGTGAAGATGCCGCTTGAGAAGGTCAGAAGACTGGCAAAGGAAAAATGGAATCCATCTGGGGAGTGGCTTATCACGCCAATTGGGAAGGGTTTTCTCTTCCTTCGCTTCTCAAATGCAGAGTACATGAATAGAGTATAAGCTCAGGGGGCCTGGAATTTTGATGAGGTCCCTCTCCGTCTAAGTCAATGGAGTCCCAATTTCAATCCAGAATTGCAGCGACAATCACATGCTTTGGTTTGGATTCGTCTGCCGGGACTTGGACAAGAATTCTGGGTGCCGGAAACTCTGCTCTCTATTGCACGAGGAGTTGGTTATCCAATGCAAATAGATGAGAAAATGTTGCGTAGAGAGTATGGGTATTACTCAAGCATTCTGGTGGACGTCGATTTGTCGAAGTCGTTACTAGATCAGATATATGTAAAAACACCTCACTATAACTTTTGGCAAACAGTGGAAGTGGGCAAGTTGCCTAAGATGTGCAATCACTGCAAAATTGTCGGGCATCTCGTAACGGAATGTAAGAAGCTTAAGAGGGCCATGAGTGCAGGCGGGAAGACTGTGGTCACAGACTCGACCCCTCCCCCTCCTCCCACAGATGTCACTCTTCCCAAGAGGAAAAAGGGACACAGGCATAGGCGGGAACATGGGGAAACTAGTTTGGAGGTCTGGAAAGTCAAGGAAGGTAGTACCTCAGGAACGGCTAATGGACCTGTGGTAAATAATAGTTTCGAGGTTTTGAACACAATCAGTGAAGAGGTGGAAGGGGCTGTCAAAGAGGTTTTCTTTGATGCTACAGAGCCGTAAGTGGTAACTGATATTATGGATGTGGATAAGGAGGTCTCCTTGAATTCCTTGTCTATGGTGATTCATGATATGAGGTAACCTTATCACCCCATCAGCATCGACAGAGCAGGAACGAGATATTATAAATGTGGAGGCCAATATGGTTCTTCATATGGTGGTTCATCAGGATATTGGTCATGGGGATCAGGAGAACTCCAACAATACTAGCCTACAACAGGATGCAATTGAGATAAACAATGCAGTGAGGAGTACTCCTCCATGTTCGTGGAGATCTCTGAGTTGCATAAAGATTGGGGTTTCACATCTAATAGCGGGGCGGATATGGCAGAGGAAAATCTACCACCTGATAAAGGGGATAACACAGCAAAGAAAAGAGGCTATATGCCGCAATGGAAGTTGCAAAATGTTTCTCCACCCAAGACAAGGCTTCAGTCTGGGGGGAAATCAGCAAATAAGAATTGAGGCTTGCCTCATTTGATAATAATCTCATCTCTTTTCTTAATGAGGTGCATATTTTGGAATGTTCGAGGTATCTCGAATTATAAAATGAAGTCTAGGCTGGCAAAGCTTGTGAAAAGATGGGAGCCAGATATCATTGGTATAGCTAAGCCTAAGATTGATCCGTCTAGTTTTTGTACATCTTATCTTCGTTCGTTGGGGCTTTGCATCCAAATTGTTCACAATTCTAACGACAACAGGGTGCCTAATCTCTGGCTGCTTTGGAGGCATGATGTGCTGGCCCTAACTCTACACAGCCAATCGAGCTAACACATCACGGTAGAGTCTCAGAATGGGTTGATTACTATCATTCATGCAAGCTCAGTGTATGTGAGATGGAGACATTTATGGGCGGAGTTGAGCAGTTTAAATTCTTCGTCTAGAGCATGGCTTATGATAGGCGACTTCAATGCTTATCTTAGCCCAACAGAAAAGAAAGGTGGAAGAACTCCCCTGTCTGTAGCAATGTCGGACTTCAGAGACATGGTAAATTCAAATCAGCTGATGGAGGCTCCTCACTCTGAGTTCGAATTCACTTAGTGGAATAAACAGATGGGAGTGGACAAGGTTGTGGGGAAGCTGGACAGAGCTTTTGTAAACAATGAATGGAATCTTTTGCACCCAGGTTGGAGGTACAGGGCTCTGAGTAAGTTGTGTTCCGATCATTCACCCTTGTTGGCTGGACAATCACAATTCCAAGGTCCAGGAATGTACCTTTCAAATTCTTCAAGATGTGGACTACTGATCCAAGTTTAAAGGACCTGGTGCTTAAGAGTTGGTCAGAGCCCATAGAAGGTCACTCAGTTTTCGTGCTCACCCAAAATCTTAAGCGTCTGAAAGGTGATTTGAAGTGCTAGAATTGAAATATTTTTTGGAACTTGGGCACAAAAGTGAGAGAGGAATCTGAGGTTCTGGAGACTATGCAAAAAGAGTTGGAGAGGAATTTCATTGATGCTTTGGCCACTGATTTGATTAATCAAGAAAACAAAGTCGAGAGCCTGTTAGAGCAAGAAGAATCTTTTTGGAGACAGAAGTCCAAGGTAAAATGGAACAATGATCTGGATAAAAGTACTAAGTTCTTCCATGCCTTAGCTGATATGAACATAAATAAATCTTACATTTCTGAACTCAGAAACACAGAGGGGGTGATTCTCACTGATCAAAAGGAGATTGGGGATTTCATGGTGCGACAGTTTACTAAGAAACTGAAAAGGGTCGAGCTGCCAACGGATGATGACCTTATCAAGTTGTTGCCAAGGTCTGTGACAGAAGAGGATAATGTGAGCTTGACTCGGTTGCCCTCTCTGGGGGAAATAAAGAAGGCAATTTTTTATTTGAATCCAGATAGCTCTCCTGGGCCGGATGGTTTCACAGGTCACTTCTATCATACTTTCTGGGATATAGTGGGGTTGGACATGGTCAGGGCGGTACAATATTTTTTCATCAGAAGTCGCATTCCGCGTAGCTTTAATGCAAACTTCTTGGTAATGATCCCAAAAGAAAAGGGCGCGAATAAGCTCGATAGATTCAGACTGATATGTTTGGCAAACTTTGGGTTCAAGGTCATTACAAAAATCTTGGCTTCAAGGCTAAATATTCTCGCTCAAAGGATCACAAAAGAACAATATGGGTTTATTGCCAATCGGAACTCTTCTCAAGCTATGGGGTTGGCTTCTGAGCTCGTCAATGTCAAGAGACGAGGTGGAAATATAGGCATCAAGCTAGATATTTCGCAGGCCTTTGATACTCTGGATTGGAAATTTCTTTGGGCAGTTATGTAGAGAATGGGTTTTGATGAGAAATTGAAAGGGTGGATTCAGGGAGCTGTAACGAATAATACCATTTCTATTCTTTTGAATAGAGGTCCAATTGGATGTTTCACAGCGGAGAGAGGGCTCAGGCAAGGAGACCCACTTTCGCCGATACTATTTGCCTTCGCAGAGGATTGTCTGAGTAAGGGGCTGGAATGGCTTTCTGCTAACAGGAAAATTCAGAGAATGGTGATACAAAGTAACTACTCCAGCCCTACACATCTTATGTTCATTGATGATATATTTATCTTCTATAATGCAAGAAGGAGGTAGCTCGTTAATATCATGGAGCTTCTAGACTCCTATCAGTTGGCTTTGGGGCAACTAATAAGCAAAGATAAATGCAAGATTTTCTTGAGTCCAATGGCACATAGAAGGAAGCAGGACATCGAGGATATCATGGGCATAAAAGAGGGTTTCCTACCGGAAAGATATTTGGGTGTTCCCTTAATTGTGGGCAGGGTTACAAGAGCAACGATAGCGCCTATGGTTGACAAGATTAGGAAAAGGGCAGCCAGTTGGGTGGGAAAGATGCTATCCTTCAAGGGTCGAGTGGTTCTGGCTAAGCAGGTTCTCAATAGCATACCGGTACATAACATGGATATTTACAAATGGCCAGTGTCGGTGATTAAAGAATGCCGAGGTATTATCAGAAATTTCATTTGGAGTGGCAGCCCATCGGAGAGGAAATTCATCACAGTAAAATGGCAAAAGGTTTGTCGGCCAGAGGAAGAGGGCGGACTGGGCCTCCGTAAGCTCAAAGATATAAACCTATCGATGCTCATGAAACTTGCCTGGAGTTTATTGAATGACACTTCTGATTGGTCAGAGTCCATGAATGGAAAATACAGGAATAAATTGGGGGGTTGGTTAAGTCACAAGAGATCTACAGTGGGAGAACATAAGCTTATGGACGGATAACTGGATAGGGGAGGTGATCATCGGCAATCATATCCAGGATAAAAGGCTTCTACAGAAACTCAAAACACCCCTCAGTGCTTGCATTCAGGGGAATCAATGGAAGTTCCCGGACTCCCTGAAACAAATTCTTAACAGCCTTGGGGTGGATTTAAGTCAGATGCAGCTCCCGGATCAGCACAGAGAAGACATAAGAGTATGGCGTCAATCCACCAATGGCTTGTTCTCGGTAAGTTCGGCATATGAAACAATAAGAGATAGGGTCAATGGGCCACTGTGGACCAAGTTTCTCTGGTCAGCTGATGTGTTGCCAAGGACGCATGGGATAGGATGGAAAATACTTCATGGGGACATGCATACAGACGAGAAACTAAGGGCGAGGAATTTTCAGTTGGCGTCTCGCTGCTGCATCTGTACGGAGGCTGGGGAAACTCAAGATCATCTTTTATTTGAATGTATGTTTGCACAAAGGTTCTGGGAGCTCATAGCAAAGAACATGTAGCATCACTTGAAGATTTCCAATAGGGAGGAAATGTTAATAAAGTGTCAAAATGAAAGCCCTCTCTTACAAGATCTATGGAAGGCAGCTGCAATCACATGTTTGGTTGCTGTTTGGAGAAATAGAAATGGGGTCTTATATGGTAGCAAGAAGTCGAGTATAAGCTCTGTCATGTTTCAAGTTTGAGGAGCGGTCAAAAGAGCATATGACTGATCGAAGAAACATATAACAATTCCACCAGAGACTTGGAAGTTCTGAAGGCCTGGAAGTTACCGGCCAAGCTAAGGAGGGCTCCACGCATCCTTGAATGCTATTGGGTAGCACCTCCCAGTACCATGATAAAAGTGAACGATGATGGCTGTTCACGAGGTAATCTCAAAATTTCAGGTTGGGGCACGCTTCTTCAAGACAGTACTGGCAAGGTTATTGGTGCATATATTGGAGGCCTGGGTATTGCCACAAACTTTATAGCTGAGAGTTTTGCGATAGTGGAGGGCATCTCAAAAGCGGTGGAACTGGGATGGAAACATATCTGGGTGGAATCCAACTCTACTGCGGCTGTGAAATCTTTTCAAAATGATCAGGTGTATTGGCAGATTCGAGCAGCTTAGGACAAAGTAAAAGGGCTCGCGGACTAGATCATTGTGACTAACACTTGGAGTGAGGTTAACTTTGGTGTGGACATCTGCTCCAAAGAAGTAGCTCACTTGGCAAAGGGAGAGAAGAAGTGGTGGGATGGCAGGCTTGCATTCGTGCATAGAATTGAGGATATGAACACCATGTACGATTTGTAAGCTGAGCTTTGAGATAGTTATTGATTATCAATCATATCTATTCTTTGTACTTCAAAAAATTCCTTATTAATACAATTACCCTTAGCAAAAAAAAAGTAGGATTAACTACTTAGAACTTAGGACCCATGTAGCATCCTACCCCAAAATGGTAGTGTCCGGCCAAACTTGAGGCCTGGAAGTTGAGAATGACTCGCGTGCGAGACTCAGTTCACGCCTGGGATAGTCACACACGAGACTCACATTTGACCTCATATTCCTCTAATTGACAGGAGTCTGTTTCATGAGTCCAGTAGTTGAGATGATATTTCATAGATGAAATATCAGTTCAACTCCTCATGCTAGTAAGATGGACTTAGATATGAGTTCATCTCGCTAGGGATCGATTCTTAATCCGTTTGGGGTTTGATAATGAGCCTAAAACGGATTTGAGACCTTGCATGAGTAGCATAATCCTTTACCACTTCTCTCTCTCTAAGTACCTCGTTAAATATCAAAGTTAAAATGATTTTTGTGTCTTGCATGATAAGTGTCAGTAGGAACTAAAACAAATCAATATTTAGCATAAAAGCCTTACTCATTAGTTTCCTAAAAGAGCAAACTAAAGCTTGGTAATGTATCCTAGACCTTCGATTGGAACGAATCCCTACTTTAACTAGACAAACGATGAACCGTGAGTAATGAAATTAAGTCGGTATGAAAACGGATAAAGAAACAACAATTATTTACACTGCATAGTGCTAACATCAAATGGCGCCACTGCCATCCTAAAGACGCAAGGTTACTACGTTACAAGTTGGAATTATCTCTAAGGGGACCCCCTACTCCTAACCCTCTATCCTTTTCATTTTAAAATTTTTGAGTGTGTTTCGTTTTTTTTTCTTCGCGTATCGCTACTGATCATGTACTGTTGTTTTGTCTCGCTTACAGGACTCATACACACAGACCTAGAACTGCCTCTATACCAAATTCTAAGATTTCAGGGAAAATTTCAGCCGACTATGGATTTGTTGAGTCTCATGCGCGAGCAAATTAGTCTCGTCCACTACCCATTTGGCTCTGTTGCAGTCCAGATTTCAGTGCAAGGACAACCTGTTATAAAGCACTCCATTAGGGGTCTGAGCCCAGACTTTGTTTTGAATTAGTCCAGTAACTTCTGGAGTTCAGGACGTTGACAAGTTGAAACAATAGTTTATTTTCTTTAGCAGAATTGTGGAACGCTTGCAGGTTCCAATTTTTAATATACTATTGTATGATTCACATGTGTTATCTAATATGTCGTAGTTAATGGATTATTCTTTGCATATTAGGTTAGAAATATGTATGAATGATGTGTGTATGCCTGTTAATGTATATATACGCGTAAGTGAATTCGTATTGCATCTTAATATTTATATCCATGCCATTGATTCTATTTTGCATGGTTATATTTATTTCTATGTATAAGTAATCATTCATACATATTTAGTATTTATTTACGTATAAGGACCATGTTTAGTTTAATAATTTGATTTTGTCAACAAAGAGGAGAACATTCCAATAAGGGTTAACATATGAGTTGGGTAAGTTGTTTCTAAGCCCTTCGGGGTGAAACTGCTCTCTATATGACATTTGCAATCTCAATGAGTATTTACGAAATCAAACTATTATGCAGAACACGTGTAGTATAAATTTGCATGTTAGCGTAGATATACGTATACGTAATATATATTTGCCTATTAGCCTCCATATACGTATTACTGATGTGTATTTGCCTATTCATATAGAAATATTTATAAATGATACATCTTTGCCTATTAGTATTTATATTCGTCTAAGTAGAATATCTTCATATGCTACAGTCTCTGGCTACATCTGAGTATATATTATATTTGCATGATTAGATTTTATATGCCTGTTTAGTAATTTTAATTAATAAATAAAAAGAATCCTATAAATCTTAAACATATTCCAACGGTGTCTAGCAAACTTGAAAGATTGAAGTTACTTAATTAGAACTGTGCTTGCATGGAAAACCTCCCTCATATCTTTCTTGTGACCTGGCTGTTGGTTTGTGCATACATATTCCTAGCTTCATTGTTACGTTAGCAGCAGCTTAGGCCTACGTTGTTCATTTCTAATGCTGCAGAAAATAATAAAATTTAAGTAATAATAAGTTTCTTTTGTGCATCAAATCTAATTTTATATTTGCATAAGATTAAAGTCTGGTAATAATAAAGAATTCGAACATATTTATCGTAGGAGAAAATACGATAAGCAATTGCGTAAGTTCTCACCTCAACATAGTTCTTCATCTATTAATAAAAATCATCATGATCCCTTGTCAACATTAACTTTATTTGTTATGGCTGACGAAACTCCACCAGCTGATAAGCCCCTTTCAGACTTCTATACTGCCTTACAGGAAGGACCTTCTTCTTGCATCAAACTCGAGGATATTGCCGGCAATTTTAGAATCCGGCCTAACGTTTTTGGCTTGTTACCTGTTTATCATGGTCTAGACCATTAAAAACCGTACAATCACCTCCGTAGGATTCAGCAAGTAGCCACCACATTTCACCATCCAGCCGTCTCTACCGAACAAGTCTTGTTTAGGTTGTTTCCTTTCACTTTAGCTGATAAAGCTTCCGTTTGGCTAGCTGGACAACAACCACAATCTATAGAAACATGGAATAAACTTGTTCAAGCTTTCATGTTACAATTTTACACTTAAAAGAAAACTACTGAAATGCTTAAGAAAATCCAATTCTTTTGTCAAAATCCTTATGAATCCTTTACGGAAGCATGGAGTCGATTTACAGATCTTCTTTAAGAATGTCCTCATCATTAGCTTGACACCGCTGTCCTTGTTCGTTCATTCTTGAATGGACTTTCCGATCAGGGGACCAAATACTGGGCGAATGGGAGTGACATAACTTGAGTAATTCAAATGATCTAGTACTTTTCTTTTTGCCACTTTTAGTCAAAAATTTAGATTGATGAAATAAGCTTATCTTCTCATCTTTATCTTTCATTCCATTTCGGGTAAAACCCTCCACTGTTCATAGTGAGAGTTCTAAAATTGGGGTGCCTCTCTCTTACTCTTGGGTAAAATCCTCAGTTGCTTTACAGTGTGACTTCTGAAAAGACTGGAACACAAGACTTTCTTCGCAACTTTCTCATCTCTCAAGCTCCATTTTTTAGGTAAAATCCTTCACTGTTCAACAGTGTGAGTTTTGAAAATTGGGGTGCCTCTCCTGCTTCTTGGGTAAAATCCTCCACTGATTCACAATGTGAGTTCTAGAAAGTTTGGAAGTTTAGGCATTGGATATCAATCCTCTCATTTCTCATGTTCCATTCCTTTTTGGGTAAAATCCTATATTGCTTTACAATGTAAGTTCCGAAAAGGGTTTTCTATCATGGATCTCTATGAGTTTGAGAATCCAAGCAATCACAACAAGGAAACACAGAAACAAGATGAGCAATCAATCATCAATGACAAAAGTGTTGATGACTCACAAAAAGGTACTACAAAAATCTCTTATGTGGATGCTGCAAAACAACAATTGAGACAGCCGGTTGAATTTCAAGAACTTCCTACTCCAAAAAAAATGGGAGAGTACCTAGCCATAACAATTCCTCAAAAAGCCTACGAAAAAGGATTGCTTTATTGCAAACACTGTTTGGTGGGAAGAATTGATTTACAAAAAGTATCATTGGATAGGGTTCGGGCAATTGCATCAGAAATTTGGAAACCAACAGGTGAATGGCTCATTACTCCTATTGGCAAAGGTTTTCTCTTCTTAAGATTTTCGAATGCAGAGGATCTTAACATGGTCTAGGCTAAATGGTCATGGGACTTTGATAAAATTCCTATAAGAATCAGCCAATGGACTCCAAATTTCAATCCTGATAGTCAACGTCAATCTCATGGATTGGTGTGGATTAGATTACCTAGCCTTGGTCAGGAATATTGGGAACTAGAATCTCTAACGTCCATTGCTCGTGGAGTGGGGTACCCTATGCAAATCGACGAGAAAATACTCAATAGAGAGTATGGATACTATGCAAATATTTTGGTGGATGTGGGCCTTTCTGAACCGATACCAGATCAAATTTATGTCAGGGCAAAGAATATCTCCTTCTGGCAAATAGTGGAGGTGGGTAAACTTCCAAAAATGTGCACGTATTGTAAAATTGTGGGGCATTTGGTTACGGAATGCAGAAAACTCAAGAGCGATATGCAGACAAACAAGGCTAAGAATAATAAAGATAAGGAGGTAGTAGTGGATGCAACCCCTCCCTTGGATGACTTGGGGGGGAAAAAATTTAGACAACATGGAAGGAAAAGGAATATAGAAGAAACAACACAGACAAATCTAAAGATGTCTGAGTCCATAATCGATTTGAAGGGCTGGAAGTGGATGAGATCCACAATATTGAGGACCAGGACCATCAAGTAGCTGGTCAGGTTGATATTCAGGAAGTTATTATTGGGGAAGAGAATCATACTCAAAATTTAGGTTTGGAAACAGACTCAGATAAGCAAAATGATACACCAGTCCATGACATTGCCCATGCTTCTCTGAATATAGGAACAGAAAGAAATGAGTATGACAAGATTATTGAGGTAGAGGCGGGAATGCAAATGGATCAAATAGACGGGATGGATTCACCAACAAATTCAAGAGAGGTGACTTTATTCATCTCTCACACTAGGGACATCTCAATATCTCGGATCCATACCACTCCAGTTGGAATAATTATTACGGACTTTGAAGCAGAACAAGTACTTCATCTCTTAGTGAAAAAGAAGTAGGCTCGAAACTTGGAGGTTAAATCTCCAGATGACACTTCTCCTCAGTCCTCGAGCTGGGCAGATGAGGCTGAAGAAGAAACTGGCGATCAAGTCATTTCTAAAAAAGGCAATTCCAAACCACAGTTGCAGCTGTAAAAAACAGATTTACCCTCCACCAGGTCCAGATCCCGATCTAGGACTGGAAGTAGGGCAGAATAAGGTGGCTCTCACCATTTCCATCAATAAATTCCATCTGTTCACAATGAGCTACATATTTTGGAATATAAGAGCTGTAGCAAATGACAAATCTCAGAACATGCTATCCAAACTTATCAATAGATGGGATCTAGATATTGTGGGTATAACAGAACCGAAGATACATCCCAATGATATTCCCATCAATTTTCTTCACTCACTAGGAATGAGCAATGCCTTTTACTCAAATCCTAGACCTGAACCAAATCGATTTTCCAATCTCTAGCTCATATGGAAAGCTTCGATGCCCACTCCTACTTTGGTTTATTTTTCAAACCAACACATTATAGTGGAGGTTGAAAATGTTCTCATTGCCATAGTTCATGCTCACTGTACCTCTATTCAAAGAAGGTATCTCTAGCTAGAACTATCCAATATCAATCCACTTAATCTGCCGTGGCTGATTATGGGGGACTTCAATGCCTACTTGAGCATCCCTGAAAAGAAAGGAGGAAATAATCCGACTTCATCTTCCATGAATGACTTCAAAAACTTCATAAGTAACAATCAGTTGATGGACGTTCCAAGCAGTGGGTATCAGTTCACTTAGTGGAATAAGCAAGTAGGGAGGTTCAAAATACTGGGCAAGATCGATAGAATGTTATGTAATGCATGCTGGGGGTCCAAATATCCTGGTTGGAAATACCAAGTGTATAGCAGAATTTGTTCTGATCATTCTCCGCTACTGGGGGGAAATCTTACCATTTCACAACCTAAGAACATGCCCTTTAAATTCTTCAATATGTGGTGTACTCACCCTACCTTCAGAGATACTGTTTCTGACAGCTGGCAGATACCACTTCTTGGAAATTAACCTTTATTCTTACGCATAAACTGAAAAGGTTGAAGGGTGTATTGAAGAAGTGGAATAAAGACACTTTTGGCAATATCAAAGTCAAAGTGGAGGATAAAACTAAGAAATTGGAATAGATGCAAGAACAATTTGAGAAGGGAAATGTGACAGAGGAATTCACTGTACAAATGGTAGATCAAGAAAACCAAGTGGAGCTTCTGTTACAGCAAGAGCAAATGTTCTGGAAGCAAAAATTAAGAACAAAATGAGACAATGACAATGACAGGAGTACAAAAATCTTTCATGCTATGTCAAATAGAAATAGAAGCAAGTCACTGATTACAGAAATGAAGAATGATGAGGGCATCACTCTAGATACTTAAGATGAAATTGGGAAGCATATAGTCAAGCACTATTCTGACAAATTCAGGAAGGTGGATCATAACATAGACTAGGAACTCATTCATAATATGCCTCAAGAGATGCAATCGGAGGATAAATGAATTTCTCACCACTATTCCTTCTGCAGAGGAAGTGAAAGCGGTAGTATTTCATCTGAACCCAGACAGCTCTCCGGGACTTGATGGATTCTCTGGGTATTTCTTTCATCACTGTTGGGACATTGTAGGGCATGATCTAGTACGAGCTATCAGATATTTCTTTATCAAATCTAGATTGCCCCTTGGAGTAAATGCCAACTTCATTGTTCTTATTCAAAAAGAGAAAAATGACATTCATCTGGGGAAATTTCGCCCTATATGCCTCTCAAACTTCATTTTTAAGGTCATCACCAAGATTCTTGCTACAAGGCTGAGTCCTATAGCAAAAATAATTATCAGCAAGGAACAATATGGCTTCATTCGCAATAGAAATTCCCAACAAGCCATTGGACTAGCTTCGGAGCTAGTGAACGAACTACAAACACCCAGATATGGTGGAAGTATGGCTATCAAACTAGACATCTCTCAAGCCTTTGACACTATGGACTGGAACTTCTTTTAGGCAGTGCTGCAGCATGTGGGATTCAAGGAAAGTTGGATCAAATGGTTACACGTAATCTTTCAAAGTAATACAATGTCAATCATGCTTAATGGAGGTCTTCAGGGATAATTTTTAGCAGAGAGAGGACTGAAGCAAGGCGATCCCCTATTGCCTATGTTATTTGCTCTGGCGGAAGACTGTCTAAGTAGAAGCATCAACAGATTGGTTCTTGATAAGAAAATTCAACACATGGTGATAAACTCCAAGTATTGCAGTCCTTCCCATTTAATGTTTGCGGATGATATCTTCCTTTTCTGCAATGCTAACATGCGGTGCATTAAGCAGCTTGTCAAACTTCTCCATAGATACCGGGACACCTTTGGACAACTCATAAATAAGGAGAAGTGTAAGATTTTTCTTACTCCAATGAATAACAGGCGAAAGCTTTTGATTCAGGAGGTTATGGGCATAAATGAGGGCATGCTACCAGAAAAATATCTCGGGGTTCCATTAATTATGGGCATAGTGACTAAAGCTGTGTTAGCACCATTAGTTGACAAGATCAGAAACAGAGCTGCTGGGTGGGCTGGCAAAAGGCTATCTTCCAAGGTAGAGTATTATTGGCGCGACATGTACTTAATAGCATACCAGTCCATAACATGACAATCTACAAATGGCCAACCTCTGAAATAAAAGAATGCAAGACCATTATCAAGAATTTTATCTGGAGTGGCAATCCTGCGGATAGGAAAGCTTTTACGATGTCCTGGGAAAAATCATGTAAACCTCTGGAGGAAGGAGGACTGGGTTTGAGGAGACTTAAAGACATCAATCTCTCAATGCTCATGAAACAAGCATGGTGTGTGCTAACTGAGGAGAGTGATTGGGCTGCCTTTATGAGAGGAAAATACACAAACAGGTCAGGCACATGGACCGAGTATAAGACTTCGACAGTTTGGAAGGGAATAAGATGGGCTCTTAAAGAAATGACTAACCTACATGGATGGGTGGTGGGAAATGGTTCATCAATAAATGTTTGGAGAGAGAATTGGCTTCACCACAAACTGATTTGCGAGTTTTTCCAGGAGGAGAGTAGAGACATCAGAAAATTCCAAGGCCGACTTAATGAGTTCATCCAACGTAATCAGTGAGACTTTTCCAGCAACATTACACAAGTGCTACAACTTATTAGTATTGATCTCACTTTGCTGTAACAACCTGATACTTTATAAAATTTTTGGAATGCTTTTGGCTTCTCCCACCTCCTGGCATTATAAAAATTAAGGTTGATGGAAGCTCATGGGGAAACCCAAGCATGGCAGGTTGGGGAGTGATTCTCCGGGATCACGTGGGGCATTTTTTGGGTGCTGCAGCAGGAGGACTTGGAGTAACAACAAACTATATGGCAGAAACCTTTGCTATTATAGAAGGAATTCAGCGAGCACTGGATCGAGACTGGAGATATATCTGGGTGGAATCAGACTCATCCTCAGTGGTTCAAGCTTTCCAGAAGGATAAAGTGCATTGGAGAGTAAGATCAAAATGGAAGCAACTAAGAGAAAGCATCATGGATCAATACAATATATCAGCTACATCGAGAGAAACAAATTCAGGAGCTGACAGCTGTGCGAGACATGGTGCTGCTTTACAAAATGGAGAAAGTAAATGGTGGGACAATAAGCCTCCATTTGTGAGGAACTTGGAAAACCATTTTACTACTTACTTCTGATTCATAAGCTAAATTTTGGATGTAATAGGTGGGTTCACAAATGATGAAACCCATACTAAACAGATCTTACACTTCATATTCTTCTTTCTTGTAACCTTTTGAATTTTTTGAAACAATTACCTTTTAGCGAAAAAGGACTTTCTAATCATCCAAAAGAAACACTCGATATAATGAACGGCGGTTGCTTCATAGACAAAGGAGTTACTGAGGCATATAATTTTCTTGAAAAACAAGCAACAAGAGGTACACATTAGGGTAACACTGATTCTTCTAGATCATCTAAGGACATTGTTACAAAAGTTACATCTATTTTTTAGGTAAAATATGATCCCGAATTAAAAAATCTGATAGAATCCCTGACTAAAAAAGTAGATGCCCTCGCAGTTCAAGTAAATGATTAATTCCCAAAATAGGTCATGAACGTTAACACCTCCCCATGTATTCTTTGTCTCAGTCCTGACCATCCTGATACTTATTGTCCCTTGTTATATGCCTCCCCTTCCCAACCATCAGAAGAGGCATGTGCATTCAACATTCCTAATGCACTTTGGAGACAACATCCAAATTTCACTTGGCGCCCGAATACCCAACAGATGGCTCCTCTAGGTTTCACCAATCCACCTGTTCGACCATCCACCAACTTTATTCCATACCACTAAGGAAATAATCAGCAGTACCAACAAAGTCAAAATTAGTTTCAAAGTAATTCCAATGCTAACTACCAAACCAACCGCAACCTTGTTCTAGTCAATCCTAGTTCCGGCTATAATCAACAACTTCTTAGTAATAATCGTGAACTAGTCCCTATTGTACAACCTGTGCCACTCCCTACTGATAGGACAAGTGAGACTTTCTTAGCTTACGTGAATAACAATCTCAAATACTGACGTCTATCCAACAATCACTTCAACAATTAACATAAGAAAATAGTCAGAAAGGCATGTTTCCTGGACAAGCAGTTCCGAACCCTAAGCTAGCAAACACTGCCTTTGAACTCACCAATGCACCTGGTACAAATGCTCCAAACCAGGGTGAGGTGAATGCAATCACTAATCTTCGATCTGGCAAAACCGTTGACAATCAAATACGTATGCCAGATGATCAACCAAAGGTAACCGGAGGTTCCAATGAATCTGTTTCTGATAATGAACCTACGATGGAAGCACCAAGTCCAACAAAGTCACCAACTCAAAAATTGGGAAACGAGCAAGCGGATCCCTATGCCAAATTCCGCCTGAAGGCACCGTTTCCTGCCCGTTTGACAAAGAATAAACCTGATGAAAATTTTGATGAAATTTGAGAAACATTAAGAATTTGACAATCAACTTACCTTTTCTCGATGCCTTCAAACAATTGCCAAAATATGCAAAGTTTCTGAAAGATATGTGCACCAAAAAAAGGAGAACCAATATTCCACAATAAGCGTTCCTCACCAAACAGTCTCTGTCCATCACCAAATATAATGGTATAATCAAATACAAGGACCTTGGTAGACCAACAGTTCCATGCACATTAGGTGACAAATATACGGCTACTACGTTACTGGACCTAGGAGCTAGTGTGAACTTATGTCCATATTACTTATTCAAACAACTAGGTCTTCATAAGCTTAAACCTACCACCATGACTCTGCAGTTAGCGGATCGTTCCATTAAGTATCCAAAAAGCATTGTGGAAAACGTCCTTGTGAAAGTCCAAGACTTTTACTATCCCGTCGATTTTGTCATTATGGATACCGAAGTTGCCTGTGACTCCATTCATATCATCTTAGGGTGTCCATTCCTAGCAACTGTTAATGCTCTCATAAACTGTAGGGATGGTTCCATGACCATGTCCTTCGGAAATCTTTCAGTCGAGGTTAATATGTTCAAGTTGATGAAACAAATTCGAGAGGCTGACAATGATGGTGAGGTTAACATGGTTGACAGCCTTGTACAAGAATATTTAGCAAACTCTTTTCCTGACGATGAAGTACACCAATTTCTTTCCTTTGGCGTTTCTGAATTTGATGTCGATGATTATACATAGGAAGTAAATACGTTATTAGAGTCAATACCATTATTTGACCCTACTATCGTGTTGTCGAGCGATTTGGACGGACATCAATCTGTTTTCTCTATGGAAGACGACTTTCCTCAACAATCTTTGATACCCACTCCTCCCACCCCTGACTTAAAGCCTATTCATTCGGATTTAAAATACGTACATCTTGATCCAGATGGTAGTCACCCAATTATCATATCATCACAATTGACTGACGATCAGGAATCCTGTTTAATTAATGTCATTCAAAAACACCATTCTGTTATTGGATGGTATCTCGATGACATTAAGGGCATTGACCTTAGTGTGTGCACCCATCGTATACATCTTGAAAAAAATACAAAGACATCGCATGAACCGCAATGTCGTCTAAACCCCACCATGAAGGATGTGGTATGGGAGGAAGTTTTAAGGTTATTCGATGCAGGTATTATTTACCTATCTCTGATAGTGTTTGGGTAAGTCCAGTACATGTTGTTCCCAAGAAGTCTGGCATTACAGTTGTTCGAAATGATAAAGATGAATGCATCTTCGCTCGTATTCTAGTGAGATGGAGAATATGCATTGACTATCACAAACTTAATGCGGTCACTCGTAAGGATCACTTCCCACTTCCCTTCATCGACCAGATGCTTGAACGTTTAGCGGGTCATGTATATTATTATTTTCTTGATGGTTATTCAGGATATTTTCAAATAGTCATAGATCCTGCTGATCAAGAAAAAATAACGTTCACCTGTCCGTTTGGTACATTTGCGTATAAATGAATGCCTTTCGGCCTTTGCAATGCCCCTGGTACATTCCAATCCTGTATGCTTCACATTTTCAGTGATATGGTTGAACGTTTTATGGAAGTCTTCATGGACGATTTCTCAATATATGGTAATTTTTTCGATAGATGTCTATCAAATCTTGAAAAGATTTTTGCACATTGTGAAGAGAAAAATCTCGTTCTTAATTGGGAAAAATGCCATTTTATGGTTACAAAAGGAATTGTTCTAGGACATATTGTTTCAAAGGACGGAATCGAAGTCGATAAAGCTAAGATTGAAAAAATTGCTTCCCTTCCTATACCAAAAATAGTTCGCGACATACGTGCATTTTTAGGACACGCAGGGTTCTATAGGAGATTTATTCAAGATTTCTCTAAGGTTGTGATAACTGTAAAATGAATAGTCTACCTACGAAATGAACGAATTCAATCCGTAAGTAAACTAAAACTGGACTTTTACAAGTCTATTATCAAAGCTTCTACTCTCAATGCGAATTGCACTAAGTGGAGTAGGAAGTTCGTTCCACTCCTAGTTCCCTAGCATGGATTGTTTTCTAAGTCTAAGAAGTCAGTCTTAAGTCAATGAGAGCTTTACGAAGGAGAATTAGACTACGGTGCAACTACCCACGAAATGCAACTAGTCGACTATCAGACAACTAAGGGAATGCTACGTTGATTCGATGTTAAGGAGTTAGAGGGGGATTGATTCCACCTTAACTCAACTTAATCCACTAGCGACGAGTCGTCGTAATCCGAATTGAACTTCTACGCAGAACAATCGGTTCTTCCTAATCTCTAATTACACATGGCATTTCTACCAATTAATAATTAGCATGTGAACGATTAAACCCATTCTCATGGTGAACTAAACGTTTCTAGAGTGGAAAGGAAATTACGACAATCTCCGATAATTAGAATCAAGCTTTCATCAAGGTTTCTCAACCCCCTCTAATGGAGGTTTAGCCTTGAATCATTCCGCAATCATTTCCATTTAAATTAAATCTAAACATAATATAAAGCATTGAAATTTACTTAATTAAACAATAATGAAATCTAAATTAATGACTAAAATGAATTAAGAACAAGAATTGAAATTAGATCTAGAAATGGAAATGACAAAATCGAAATTGAATAAAAAATACTACTTTATTGATCTAATCAAATGAAGAACAAGATTCAAAGGTTTAATCTAATACAATGAATTGAAACTAATTAAACTAAGTTCTAAAACTAATTAATGGAGGCTAACTAATCTAGGTCTCACTATCTACCTAACCTAACTGCTATTAACAATGAGTCAAGCTTTTGTTTTTATACATCCAGATCCAAAAATCGTGCATGGGCTTGGAGCCATGTTTTGGGCCAGAGAATCAGGCCCAAAACCCAATTCTTTCAGTCCAAAAAGGCCTCTTCAGCTGCAGTTTGCTTCAACAGACTTTTCGTCCACTTCTGCTCCTCTGATTGGGTCAAGGCTTAGACCATTGCAAAGCTCTTTCCGAGCCGGTCGTTTTGACATAAGGTAGGCCCAATTCCGAGGTCTGAGTCCAAAGATATGGCATTTGGAAGTTCTGCTGACTTTTGCTCCTTTATCTCGCTAAAGTGGCACATTTTTGCACATAATGGACTTTGAAGCCTGAAATGCATAAAAACACGTAATCAGTATTAACTCTTACTTATTATTCACATAATTGGTCTAACAGTATGATTATTAAGGGGTTAAAACTACAGTTTTGGGCTCTTATTAGGTTGCTCAACCTTTAACAAATCTCCTGCTTAAAGATGCCGTCTTTGACTTCACATTCAATTGCAAACAAGCTTTTGAGACCTTAAAATCAGCCATGACTACAGCTCCTATAATTCAACCACCTGATTGGTCTAAACTTTTTGAATTAATGTGTGACACAAGTGACTACGCTATTAGAGCTGTCTTAGGGCAACACCGAGAGGACAAGCCAATTGTCATTTACTATGCTAGTAAAACTCTTAATGAAGCTCAACGTAACTATACCACCACTGAGAAAGAGTTTCTCACTGTTGTATATGCCTTGGATAAGTTTCATCCTTACCTAGTTGGTTCTTCCACAATAGTCTACACTGACCATGCAGCGCTTCGTTACTTATTAGCGAAAAAAGTTGCAAAACATAGGTTGATCTGATGGATCCTCCTCTTGCAAGAGTTTACTCTAGAAATTAGAGATAAAAAAGGTTGCGAGAATGTGGTTGCGGACCATTTATCACGACTCATCAGTGATGTCGAAAATAATACCGAACCCATCTGTGATTCCTTTCCTGATGAACACTTATATTCTGTCTTTTCATCTCCTTGGTACTCTGACATAGTAAATTACCTAGTTACTAAGGAAGTCCCTTCATTTTGGTCTCGTCCTGACTGAAAAAAGTTCTTATCCACTGTGAAATTTTATTTCTGGGATGATCCCTACCTCTTCAAGTATTGTTCAGACCAACTGATCCACCGTTGCATTCCCGACTGGGAACACAATGACGTGTTATCCTTTTTGCCATGAACAACCTTGTGGTGGTCATTTCAGTAGAAAGAAAACTGTGGCCAAGGTTCCACAATGTGGTTTTTATTGGCCAACACTATTTAGAGATGCACATGAGCATTGCAAAGCATGCACCCATTTGCCAGCTAGACTAGGGCGCATTACTCGGTAATATGATGCCCTTAAATCCAATTTTAATTGTGGAAATTTTTTATATGTTGGGCATCGACTTCATGGGTCCCTTTCCAAATTCTCATGACTTTCTCTACATACTGGTTACTATTGACTACGTGTCAAAATGGATTGAGGCAATGGCATGTCGCGCGAATGATCATAAGACTGTCGTTTTGTTTGTAAAAGAAAATATTTTCTCTCGTTTTGGTGTTCCCAAAGCTATCATTAGTGATGGGGGAAAATATTTTTGTAATAAAATTTTTGAGTTGTTAGTAAAGAAATATGGAGTCACTCACAAGGTGGCAACTCCGTATCATCCTCAGACTAGTGGCCAAGTAGAAATCTCTAATAGAGATATTAAGTCCATTTTAGAAAAAAATAGTTAATCTATCTAGGAAAGACTGGTCTCTCTGATTATCTGATGCCTTGTGGGCATATAGAATGGCCTTCAAGACACCTATAGGCATGTCTCCTTATCGCCTCGTTTTTCAAAAACCTTGTCATCTACTAGTTGAACTTGAGCATCGTGCTTTATGGGCCATCAAAAGCCTAAATTATAATACCAATGCGGTAGGCGAGAAGCAAAAATTGCAATTAAATGAGCTTGAGGAAATTCGGAGTGATGCCTATGATCTCTTGAAGTACTATAAAGCCTACATGAAAAGAGTGCATGACAAGCACATATTGAGAAAAGATTTCAAAATAGGTCAAAAAGTTTTGTTGTACAACTTAAGATTACATATTTTTCCAGGAAAATTAAAAACATGATGGCCTGGTCCTTTCACTATCTCTACTGTCACCCCTTAAGGGGCAATCTCTTTGAAAAATTTAAACGATAACAGCGAATTTCAAGTAAATGGACAATGCCTCAAACATTATCATGAGTTGCGTTCTCCAGATGTCGAAAAGACTTTTCTCCAAGATCCAGTCTACAAAGACTACTAGATTCGCTGGTGTACTTCCTTCCATGTGTTTAAAAAATGGAGAAGTACACCATTAGGGTACCTGGGCCCTCTTTTCTTTTCTTCTCTCAAATTTCTTAGAGTGAGTGGTTGCAAGCGCCGAAACCGTAGTCCACAAAAACTCTATTTCTGAACTGAGTATAAATGTCTTCTGATAATCGAGCAAACGTGCATTCTGGTAAACAATGGGTACCAAAAATTTTCCCTCCTTCCTTCTCTTCCCTTTTCTATTCTCTTCCTCGCGAACTTCAGCTTATCATTTGGTGTAAATCTCACCCATCTTGAAGTAATGGTCGTAGTACTTTTGCTCGAAAGTGACGTGCGCGATGGATGGGGCAAATTCAGAAGTGGGCGTTGGCGCGCTTGGAACTAAGCATAGAAGGGCATGGGCGCGCTCTTGCCTTTACCAATGTCTAGTGTTTTTAGGGCGTGTACGCTCCCGAGATAGCCTACTATGGGCGCGGGCGCACTCCGTGTAGATTTTGGAATTTTTTTTTTCTGAACCAAACAAACACAGTAAGCACCAAACAAAGGTTGGTGGGTTTAATGGTGTTTTGGTAGGGACGAAAATACTAAAGGAAATGAATTTAAACATAACTAATTCGGCAGCGGTGCCATTTGATAAATGTAAAAACTCTTGTTTACTCCTACTTAACTAATTAAACTTAAACAGAAGTAAATGCATAGTAATTTACTTTAAACTATCAAAGTTATCTACTCTTGTGAATCATGCAATAAATGGAGTAGAGAATTCGTTCCACTCCTAGTCCTTTAAACGTAAGTTTCCGCTAGTTTAATCGATACTAACAAAACGAATGAGAGTAATGAATTGAATTAAACTAATATGACAATTTAACTTAAATAAGATGTATTAACTTATACTATGATAATAGAATATTGAAATGTGAATATGGAGAAAAGATTAGAGAGATTTGAATCCACTTGATGTACTCCTAATATGCTAGTGTAGGTTATTGCAATCCTAATCAACTAAGATTAAGTGTTTGATCCCTAATTATTCATGAAAATCTCTACCAACTAATAATTAGCATGTGAGGAAGTCTAACCCATTCTCATGGCAAATCAACTATCCTACTAGAGTGAAACTCTTAAACGCAATAATCCTAACTAACACATCAAGTCTTCATCAAGCTTCATCAAACCCTTCTAATGGAGGTTTAGCTAGAAGTCATTAGACTATCATAAACATATAAACAAGAATGAAACATAATGAAGAACAAACTTTCTTTTATTAATCAGATGAATACTGAAGAACAATAACTTAACTTAAATTTAATCTAATAACTAAGTCTAAATCCTAACTATCTAGCTCTAATTAATTATATCTATCTAAGTCTAAGTATATAGAGAGTTATGCCTTAGTCCTCTTTATATAAGAGAGGCTGGGTTTACAATTTCGTGCATGGGCTTTGGAGCCATGTTTTGGGCCCTTAAATCAAGTCCAAAACCTAATTATATAAGTCTAAAAAGAGTTTCTCTGCTAGAAATTACTATAAAAACATTTTGGTCCCCTTTTGCTCTACTGATTGGGTCAAGGCCTAGACCGTTAGAAAGCTCTTTCTGAGTTAGTCCTTTTGACATATAATAGGCTCAATTCCGAAGTCTGAGTCCAAAGATACGGCCTACGGAAGTTCTATTGACTTTTCTGCTCTATTTCTGCCCGCGTTGACTTTGACTTTTCAGCTTTGACCGGGATTTAAAAAGGTTTTTTCTCCTTGAATCTTGGCCTTTAATCATAGAACTTCTTAGCAACCAGCCTTTGCTCCTTTATCTCGCAAAAGTGACATGTTTCTTCGCATATTTGACTCCAATGCCTGAAATATATAAACGCACGTAAACAATACTAACTCATATTTATTATACACATAATTGGTCTAAATGTACTATAATTTTGGGCTCTTATCAAACCACCACCAAATAGTATTTTGCTTGTCCTCAAGCAAATATGAGAAATTAATATAAGTGACAAAAAATGGAGTTCTAACTAATCTCTTTTCACCGAGTGCGATTGCTTTGACCATATACAACAAGGCCTTAAACTACCAGAAATTCCCTAGTGGATGAGTTATAGTCTCGTGAGAGTTTTCCAGTGAAGGTACTCACAAACTTCATCTATACTACAACGACTAAGAAATAAAATTATTGTTTCCTATTTTATTCTTAGATATCTATACATTTAATTACCAATGAATATTGAATAATCAAGTCAAAATCTAAGTTAATACGTGCATAATAATCAATCATCTATGAATAAACATATATACAATGAACTATGTTATGAAATGCAATAACAGATCCATTTCTGAAACTTTAAAATAGCGTCCTTAAGTAGGTCCTCACATATATGTCAAGACAAAAACCATTCTAATTTTTCTACTCAAGTTTCGCTCACTCCAGTGCGCAGTGGGCACACTTTAGCTTACAATCTCAATGACACACAAGGAAGCCGAACTCGATCAAACACATCTGACACTTACTATCACACTAACCTATTCCTAATTGAGCTAGATGTCTTTATTAGGTGTTGTGGGGATTAGGTGATGGTTTAAGAATGAAGAAAATGGATATTCAAAAAGGACAAGTCTGAGATAATAAAGTCTTCATATTATGTAATTAGAGAAAATCTTGTTCTTTACTTTGCTTCTAGACATTGTTTCCATCCTTAGCCTTTTTTTTTTTTTTTTTTTTTTAGCTTTTGACTCATTTGATTATGTTTTTAGAGTTCTAACTTTTTATTTTATTTTATTTTCTTTGGATGGAAATTTCCTTTTCTTATTTGAAGCAACTAACAAATTCTTGGTTTCAAAGGGTTTTATCTTTATTCTTCATTTCATCTCTATTCTCAGACTCATTCAAAGATGGGTAGGCTGATTTTTATTTTTATTTTATTTTGTAAAAGGCTAAAGGATTTACGATTTATGAAAGGCAAAAGAAAGGCTCAGAGGGGCGACTAGTGGAAATAATTTCATTTATGTTTGAATTTCTAGCTATATCGATCCAAAAAGGGCCTAAATTATCGCTTAGGTTATGGTATAGTGATCAAGCAGGTGGACGTGTGATTTCTCTATTCGGAATTTACTTCTCTCTTGTGTCATTTCTCAAATATTTCACTCATATAAGGCTTTAGGCTATATTCTCACTAGATTTGTAGAATAAGTACTCTAGCCTAGATTTCAGAAACTTACTACCAAACAATCATAGATACTCATGAAATATATTTATAAAAAGATGCAATGATTATATTAACCTAAATTTCTAAAAACTATTATAATATAAGAGTTAACGTGAAATATCTAGACTATTATTATCATAGAGAAAGAAACAATACCAATATTCCTAAGTGTATATCATAAACTTTTTATTTATATTTATAATTTTTTTTTTATTTTTTTTACTATAAAACAAGTGCATATTATACATGTATTATCCTAATAGGTGCCTTAATTTACGCGTGTTTCTATGTCACCCCCAAACAAGAATATGCTTTGTCCTCAAAGTATTAAAATAAGAAAAATACCATGGAAACACGTGAAAATTTTAGAGCACTTGCAAAACAAATTTATAACATACTAATATAGGTAAAGAAAAACAGACGCAACTCTATATGAGTTCCACCCGTTATGGGGTTAACAATAATTAACTTGCTTGGGACATAAGCAGACACTAACAAAAATAAAAACTTACCTCATATCCGGCATTTACTCATCGTCCTCCTCTTCAATAAAGAATTGAGGTTCCTTGTCATCCTGCCATGCCATGATAATTTGCTAGGCCTCACGCCATTTATCATCTACAATCGCTAACCGGTCAAGCGCCACTTGGTTGGATGGGGTGTAAGGGGCAACCTAATTAGGTTATAGTCTCCACCCCAGCCAAGTTATTGCACAGAATGAGCATATAATGCAGTTGGTGGGTCGCACAATGTCAACCCCAACCCAATCCGTGAAACGGGCACAAAAATCCGGAAAGAAACATAGCATTATTCGACAAACTAATTAAGACAGGCATAAGAAGATACTTATGCCTCATACTGTGAGCTCGGGCTAAACTAGAAACTAAGGGCTGGGAAAGGTCATAGAGCATACGTCCCGTGCAGGAGAATATAGTTCATCAGGGCATACCATTAAAGGCTGCCATCCTGCCTGTATAATCACGTTGCGGAACCAATATCTATACGTGTCACTCGCAAATAAATCTTAGAATGACATCTCCGGTATGATCTGAGGAGACTTCATATCACACAACACACTCTAGATTTGTTGGAAGCAACCTAGGAAGAACCTACAAAAAATCAGAACTGGAAGTGGCTGCGGAGGTGAAGAAGGCGCTGGCCTCAACTTTGTTGCAATGGGGGGAGCGAAAGCCAGCTCTTGCCTTTGCTCGAGTCCAGAATTTGGGGCGCGCTCTGAGTATTGGCAAAACAGAGGGCATGCACGCTTCGAGTATGAAGGGTGCTATGAAGTGAAAATTTAAAGGCAAAGTGAGAAGTGCAAAGTGAGAGGTGTGATATGAAGTTGAGAGTGCACCAAGGATTTATAGAGAACTAGTTTCTAAGTTCCACAAGCTTCCCAACTAGTTAAGGCAACATGATGGAAAAAGATATTTCTAAAACCAAAATAGAACTAAACAAGAGGCATGCTCCAAAACCAAACCAATAGCTTTTTGGCTGGAATTAAAATAGAAATCATCTAGTTATGACTCCTTGAGTTTGCAACAAACAAAACTTGCTAATTTTAGCGACACCAATTTAGCAACATTCTCACATAATTCAATCATTATCAAGCAGACGATAATAATTCGACAAAAAATACATGGATATGATTATAGGCATTTCTAAATAAATAATTCCACCCCCAAACAAGTTGAAAGGGTGGGATTCACGATACAACACATAACATATGCCAAAAACTAAATAACTTCAAATTAAATTAAAATAAAATAACAATAACATAATTCAAATATTAACTACTTAACTAACAATTCGGAAACAAAATCTACGAAAAACAAGAAAACAAGTCTTAACACAACAAAAATACAAACAAAAACTAGCTACGCGACAAGGATGGGCTAGATTCATCCGTCCTGCGCTGATGATGCTCATGCCTCATAGAGGTATCTGAAGAAGAACCCCCGTCAGGTGGCAAGCGTCGTAGAACTTCTACTTGGAATCGGCGTTGTTGGTCCATAAATGCGTTCATGGTTCCCCAAAGCTCATCCTCACGCTGGACGAGAGTCTCCATGTTAGCCTGGATATCTCGCTGACTATCATTGATCTTCTCAAAGTTCTCATGCATTGTAACTTGCCTAGTCCAAAGATCCTCACAGATGGTATTCAGAGAACGCATGCCACAATGCAATAGGGAGGCACGGGCTTCATCCGTAGTAGCCTTTTCCCAAACTCCGGCATCAAAACATGACGTCTCATCCTCATCTTCCTCACTCGACTCCGTCTCGACACCCCTATCCTCAGACAATTTCCACTTCCTCTGAATACAGTCTTTATAAATCCATGGATTTGCATGCAACTTCAACATAATCCTATCAGTCTTCGGAACACAATCCCAATGCGTCGTAATCTTTGTAATTAAAGTAGGGAAGGGTGCATTATTAACACCAACGCATCGAATCTCAGCTAACAAAAAGTCGAGGATGCAAAAATCATACCTCTTCTCCTGTATAACCCAGAGAACGTGCAGACAGTTCGAATTAATGTCACTGACTTTCGTAGTGGAAATAACATACTGACCAATCCACTGAGCTACAGCTAGCTGGTTAGTTCTTAGAGACGATTGTTGAACACAATGCGACTTCATATTGTACTGCCATTCCAATACCATCTCTCTCATCAAAGCCTCGATTCCTCCAAACTAGGATTCTTGCACTGTCAGTGTGAGGCGTCTTGCATCGATGCCAAGAATATTAGCCAACACACCTGTACACAATTCTCTTCTCTTCCCGTTCACTCTCACAAAAATCTTTCTACCCTCAATCTCCCTTTTCTTATAAAAACTCAACACTAAATCGGTGTGCTAAAAATCATTCACCGAATACCACAACCCTTGCCACCTCCTCCCAATTATCTCAGTATCATAAAAGGGTGAAAATTGTTTAGAAACAAAAGCTTGTTCTGGAAGAATTTTTCGGTTTTGGGTCGCCATTGAGGTTTGGAATTCAAATTTGGGTGAAATGCAAGGTGAGGAAGAGTTCGAATTAAAACTCTATTTGAAACAAATTGAGTGGGTCGAGTGGCTTTTTTATTTTTTTTTAATGGTTCGAATGGTTTTTGGAGGCGTGGAAAAGATGAAGAAGATGAAGGGGTTTAAACGCGTGGGGTTTAACCTGTTGGGCCCAAGCCCAGAACAAATTTGGAAATACCAATTCTGTCCTATGCCGCGTAAAATTAAAACTAAGATTCCCGATTCATTAACGGTCCGATTTTTGCGAATGAGTTATGAAAACAATCATCAAAGAGAGTACAATCCAATGATCTATAAAAAAAAAGCTCAAATCTAATTGTGGTTAACATATAAGAAAATAGAAAATGCCTTAAAGTGAGTGCATTACATAAATTATGTGAGCAAAAGGAATCTAATTTCATAGATAGTGATAAGAGCCCAAAACTGTAGTTTTAACCCTGTAACAGACATACTTTTAGACCAATTATGTGAGTAATAATTAAGAGTTAACACTAAATACGTGTTTTTATGCATTTCAGGTTTCAAAGTCCATTATGTGCAGAAATGTGCCACTTTAGCGAGATAAAGAAGCAAAGGTCGGTTACTAAGGAGTTCCGTGATTAAAGGCCAAGATTCAAGAAGACGAAGCCTTTCTAAAGCCCGGTCAAAAGCGGAAAAGTCGACGCGGGCGTAAACAAAGACAAGTCGTCAGTGAGAACTTCCGAAGGCCATATCTTTGGACTCAGACCTCGGAATGGGGCCTAACTTATGTCAAAACGACCGAATCGGGAAAGAGCTTTCCAATGGTCTAACCCTTGGTCCAATCAGAGGAGCAGAAGTGGACGAAAAGTCTGTTGAAGCCAACTGCAGCTGGAGAGGCCTTTTTGGACAGAAAGAATTAGGTTTTGGGCCTGATTCTCTGGCCTAAAACATGGCTCCAAGCCCATGCACAATTTTTGGATATGAAAGTATAAAAACAAAAGCTTAGCTCTTTGTTAATGGTAGATTTTTTTGGTAGAGAATAGAGTAGATAGCTTAGAATAGAAAGTAGCCATTAGAATAGCTTCTAGATCTAGATTTAATTGTTTTAATTAAGTTTAATTTCAAATCCAATTCTTGTTTTAGATTAACTATTAGAATCATTACTCTTAATTAGTTGGATTAATAAAATAGCTAGTTGTTAAATTTCGATTCTTGTCATTTACATTTGTGTTAGATCTGATTCATTTATTACTTGTTTTTCAACTCTTAGTTATTAATTAGATTTTAATTATTGTTTAATTTAGATTAGTAAATTTCAATTCTTTATATCATGTTTAGTTTAAATTTAATCGGAAATAGTTGCGTAATAATTCTCGGCTAAACCTCCATTAGAGGGGGTTGAGAAGCCTTGATGAAAGCTTGATTCCGACTATCGTAGAATCGTCGTAATTTCCTTTCCACTCTAGAAACGATTAGTTCACCATGAGAATGGGTTTAATCGTTCACATGCTAGTTATGAATTGGTAGGAATGCCATGTGTAATTAGGGATTAAGAAGAACCAATTGTTCTCACAAGTAGTTCATTCGATTACTGACGATTAAATCGTTAATAGGATTAAGTCGAGTTAAGGTGGAATCAATCCCCCTCTAACTCCTTATCATCGAATCAACGTAGTATTCCCATAGTTGTTCTGATAACCGACTAGTTGCATCTTGTAGGTAGTTGCACCGTAGTCTAGTTGCCTTTTCGTAAATCTCTCATTAGACCTTAAGTAGAGTAATTAGACTAGAAAACACAGCATGCGGAAGGACTAGGAGTGGAACGAATCACTCTACTCCACTATATCTCATAGGATTGAGAGTAGAATCTTTGATAATAAAGGCATCATAAGATAGTTTTAGTTTTACTTGCGTTTAGAGTTTCATCGCTTTATTTCGTAGGTAAGATTATTCATTTTATGATTTATCAAATGGCGCCGTTGCCATCTTAGTTGCACTTTCGCATTGTTTTCGTAGTGTAAGTACTTTTCTTAAAGTCCCATTAAACCCACCCACCCGTGTTTGATTCATATTGTGGCTTTCCGTTTCATCGTTGAAAAATTTCAGCGAGAAATTACATTAAAAAGGCCCAGCCGTCGGAAAAGCGCATTACCTACTCTATAGCCTGAACACTGAACGCGACCGGCCCTAAAAACACTGTAATTTGAAAATTACCCGAGCGACAATCATACTTCTATGCGAAATCCAGCCCCTTTGTTAATTTTTCCGAAATTCTACAGTTTTGACTCGAACTTTGATTTTTCAAAATTTTCAGTGTCCTAACTTGTTATACACACTGAACACGCGTAAACAAGACGATATTCATAAGCGAAGCAAGGACGCAATCATGTATTCCTTTCTTCCACACCTCGCATCTCCTGTTAGAGGTTTATACTAGTATATCAGAATTGTTTGGAGTGTTGATGTGTTTAGCTAAGTTTGGTTTTAGCCTTGTATGAGATTAATGTCTGGCCGAACAAAAACACAGAACGTAATTACACAACAACGTCAACAAACAAGTCTATCTAGTATACCACCCACTACACCTCCAGCTACTATTTCACACACATCACCTGACATAATGCCCGACGAAGAAGAGACTCCTCTCTCTGACTTCTACAAAGCCTTGAGCGATAGCCCCAAATCTTGCATCGTTCTAGCAGACCTAGTGGGGAATTTCCGAATCCCCCCAAATATTTTTAATTTGTTACCCGTTTTTCATGGATTAGACCATGAAAAACCTTATCAGCACATGCGTAGGATTGAACAAGTCCTAACAACATTCTACCATCCTACGGTTGGTGCAGAACAAATTAAACTCGTGGTATTCCCTTTCACTTTAGCCGATAAAGGCGTCTTGGTTAACTACCCAAACGCCCTAATTCACGTGGACTCGTGGGCTAAACTTGTTCAAATTTGTTTATGGAACATTTTACCCACCCTTAAAAGACGGATGAGATGCTTTCCAAGATTCATTTCTTTCGACAAAATCCTCATGAATCATTTTCAGAGGCTTGGAATCGTTTCACCGATCTCCTTATAGAGTGTCCACATCATAACTTAGCGAAAGACACGTTAGTTTGTGCCTTTTTCAAAGGACTTCTACACCACCATAAAGAAGTCCTAGACATAATGAATGGGGGTAGTTTCTTAAGCAAAGGAGCCTCGGAGGCTTATACATTTTTAGAGGATCAAACTAAGCGAAATAACAATTGGGGGGGGGGGGGGTAGTGATGATATCCACCGCTCCGCTAGTTCATCAAATACAGTTAAGGCCGCCGGTATGTTTGAAATTAAACAAGATTCCGAGCTTAAACCTCTAATCGAATCACTCACTAAAAAGGTAGAGGCCATTTTTGTTCAACAAAAGCCTATCCCCGTCATGAATGTAAATTCAAATCCATGTAGTTTCTGTTGGAGCCCTGAGCATCCCGACTCCCAATCGTCCCTATAACCTATGAATAGGCTTGTTCCATTAATAGTGAACCTAACGCCTTTGGAGACAAAATCCCAACTTCGGTTGGAGAAATAACCAACACGCCACACCTCCGTGGTACAATAATCAATATGTTAGGCCAACACAAAGTTTTAACCAAGCTCCACCACGACAAGGACGGTCGGGTAATTTTAATAATTATAACAACCAAGCAACCCTCGACAAGGTCAAGCACAAAGTCAAGGTAATTATAATAATTATAATGCTAATAGAGATATCGTTCCGGTAAATAATAACTATCAAAATCCACCCATAAATAATTCACGTGAAATAGTTCCAGTCACACCACTCGTGACTACTACACCCACACAACCGGATCGTCTTGACACCTTCATACAAGTGAGCCAAAAACTTTTCCAAACCATGGCTCAATCTAACTAACAGCTTCTACAATCTGTTAATAATTTAACCCAACAGTTGGCTAAAGATAAAGCCCAACCCAAAGGTGTGTTTCCATGTCACGTAATACCAAATACTAAAATAACAAATACAGCCTTTGAGGTAACCGATAATACTAGTAATGAATATGAAAATGTAGGTGAGCTAAAGGCCATCACCACTCTCCGTTTTGGCAGAGTGGTTGATAACAAAGTACCTATGCCTATAGTTACCCTACCCGTTAAGCCCTTACACCGCTATTTTACTAGATACCAAATAGAAACTGAAGAGCCTACCACTTTGTAGAGGTACGGTTCTAACACAACCTAAGAAACAAAAGCCACGGTTAAACATCCGGATGATACCATTGCTAAATATAAACGAAACCGCCGTTTCACAAAAATTAGCCGTGTTAACTAGGGATACAAATTATGAGGAGATTAGGGATGTTTTCAAGAATCTAACTATAAACCTTCCCTTCCTCCTCGAGCTATAAAAAGCTACCACACCATGCTAAGTTTCATAAGGAATTGTGTACTACTAGGCGTAAGACCAATATACCAAAAGACACCTTTTTAACGTAACAATTCCCAACTTTATCCGAACATAATGGAATTGTTAAGTACAAGGACCACAATCGATCCCTTGTATAATGCACCTTAGAAGATTCTTATAACGACGACCGCTATTAGACTTGGGGGCTAGCGTTAACTTACTCCCGTTTTATTTGTATAGACAAATAGGTCTAGACGAGATGCAACCCACTAAAATGACGTTACAATTAGCTGATCGGTCTATTAAGTATCCTAAGGGTGTCGTCGAAAATGTTTTGGTAAATATTCAGGATTTTTACTATTCGGCTGATTTTGTCATCCTCGACACAGAAGTCGTTAACGACTCTGTCCCGATCATCTTAGGGCATCCCTTCCTGGCAACTGCCAATGCGCTCATTAATTGCCGTGATGGTTCAATGTCCATGTCTTTTGGCCATCTTGCTGTTGAAGTTAATGTTTTTAAAACAAAGACAGAGTTACCCGATTCGTCTATGGATGGAGAGGTTAGCATGATCGAGAGCTTTGCTCGAGATTATTTCAACAACACGTTCCCGGATAATCATATGCCCAAATTTCTTTCCTTTGGAAGTTTAGACTCCAACATTTCCATCCCTACACTAGTCGATACACATATTACGGATGAGGATGAGATAGATGACTTTCTCAAAGATGTAGAGGACTATCATAGTAACGAGGATATGACCAATCTAGATGAGCAATTCGATGAGTTTCTTAGAGCAGGTGATAATTCACCCTATCAAGAACTACTTTCCACAACATCCACCTCATCTCCCCTCCTTCCACCCTTTCAAAGGAATCCCGAGTTTGCACTCGATCTTGTTGTTTCTCCTGTGCTTCATAATTTTTTAAATTCACCTAGTAAACAAATACTTCAGAAGACAAAAGCGTTTGACACCTTCATTTTCAGACTTGAGACAGTCCCTACCTACACTATGAATGAGTTTTGTGCTAAACCCACATCCTCATTTTTTCCATGCTTTCCTTCTACAACTTATCCATATCCACCATATTCTCCACAACCATTCACTTTTCCACACTTATTTACTAGGACACCCACTCATTCAAAAATAAAAAGAAGGTGCATGCTAGGTTACGTAATAGGGTTATCCGACTTCGCTTTCATTTCACTAGGTTGCGTCATAGAAAATCTTGGTGCTTGATTGTGTTTGGATATATTTTCTATGATTTTTATTTATGGAATGATCCTCAACTATTTCGGTTGTTGATATATGATAAACTGCATATTCATACATATGTTTAGATAAAGTCTCAAGTATCTGACTATAAACGACTCAACTTTTGTGTTTGGTGCATTTCCTTTCATTTTCATATATTGGTGAGTGCACCATTAAGGTAACCGGGCCCTCCCTATGGAGTGTGTGGCTGTAAGTACCGGATCCTAAGTCCACGTTTAAACATAATTCATGTTTTCCACTCTTGCATGTTTTCTCAGATTTTTTAGTCATGTTTCTCTATGGGCTGCATTATGTCTTTCTTGGTTATTGTTTTTTTTTAAATTAAAAATATATATATATATATTAATTAATAAACATAGTAATATAGGAAGTCTCGGGAATCTGACTTTAAAAGACCCACTGCTAAAAAAAATAAATTTTCTAAGCTTCGTTGTAAAAAATTTGTTTGGGGGTGGGGTGTTCGTGTTTCCGTACTAAAATGTTTTATGTCCCATTAGCGTTGCTTAGGCTGTTGAATTGTATTATGATTCGGGTTGACATAATCCATGAATTTAGAGTTCAATTATTCACATAACGTACGTCATGCACGCACTTCGAGGCATTTTCCACAATCTGGTATGTCATCCACGGTCGGAATAGAGTGTTTTATGGATCATTGGATTGGAAATTCTCTCCTGATCATTTCCATATCTCATTAGCAAAAATTGGACCGGTAACGAAGCGGCAATTTTGATTTGAAGTTTCGCAAAAAATAAAAAAAAATCACAAATTTTGATTTGGGCTTGGGCCCAACCCGCGTCCACCGACAGCGCGACTGTGCCCTTACCTTAGCCCAACAGTCGCGATCATCTTCCACATCCGCCATTAATGCCCAAAGCTTCAAACAAAACCTAAAAAAAAAAAAAATAAAAAATAAAAAGAAAACCTAATTAACCTACGCCCCCAGTTCAAATCGATTCAAATCCCACCACCACATCCCATTTAAACCCCCACTACATTCCAAACA
Organism: Coptis chinensis; assembly: GCF_015680905.1. NCBI lineage: Eukaryota > Viridiplantae > Streptophyta > Magnoliopsida > Ranunculales > Ranunculaceae > Coptis > Coptis chinensis. The sequence goes on along the minus strand of NC_141462.1, from coordinate 18,676,366 downwards.
CCAATGGCTCAACAACGCCGAATTTTGCCGGAGCAAGCTTTTATCACGACCACTTCGCTACCGCTTTTACTGATGAAAATGATCACCGAGATCGAATAGCTTGTGGTACTCGACTGAAGCCTATTACCACGAGGACTTAGTCCAACGGTTCTACAATACGAGGGAGTTGGAAAGGACGAGGATTTTTGTTGTGGTGGCGAAGAGGAGGAAGGAAGTGACGACTAGGGTTATTGGTTGAGATTCTAGGCATTCCGCCTAGAATCCATCTGGATGTCACGTTGCAGGAGTCCCAACATAACGGGGTAGAGCCATTGATGAATGAGACAGATACTGAAGGGAACTATAATGCGAGGTCGCATTGTGTTCGTCAGGCTTCCCTTAGGACCAACCAACTGGCTGCAGCTCAGTGGATTAGTCGGAACGTCCTGGGGAAGGAGAAGGTCAGCGACATCGGCCTGAACTGCCTCCACATCTTATGGATACTCCGGGAGCGTAAGTATGAGTTCTCGTGATCTTGGAGTTCTTACTTAGCATGATTAGGGGAGTAGGGAAGTCCGTTGCACCTCTCCCCCGTGTTGATAACCAATATCATCTTTGAAGTTGAGCAGCTCAGCGATCGATAGGACTTACATCACCCTACACCGTAACCCACGCATCTATAAGGAGTGTGTCCAACGAGTTTGGAGGTTGGCTGAAGATAGAGAAGAAGAAGAAGAGGATGGTGGAGATGAGAATGCCGAGGAGGATGGTGGAAATCAGAATGCCTCGGAGGTTGAGAAGGATGTGACTTGTTTTGATGCGGATGCCCTGGAGAGGTGTTGGTCAGACGCAGAGCATGGCTGTGATTCATCGTGGGCATCGCGTTAAGCTCAACACTATCTGCGAAGACCTCCGACTTCGACAGCAACGATGCATCATAACTTCGAGATCCGCATACGCGAGAGAGGATGAGAGGTGGGAACAGATGAGGGCCGAGCTAGAAGCTCAGCGCCAATTCGGGAAGAGATGCTTACACGATTCCCACCTCACGGGGACTCTCCTTCTGAGGACACACCATCGAGGCACGAGCGCCGCCGTCGAAGATCTAATGGTGCCGCCCATCGAGAGCCCGGGAGCGATCTCCGGACCAGGTGCCCTCCGCTACCCGATCGGAGTAGTTAGGGATAGCATTGTTTGATGTTTTTATGTTTATTTATAGTTTCATTATTGTTATTTATTTTAATGTAAGTTTTATTTCCGTAATTTGAATTTTGTAGTGAAATGTAGTCCGAATGAAAATTTTAATATAATGCGGTTATTTTTATTATGCGTGGTTGTCTCATATTGATCCCACCTTCCCAAATTGTTTGGGGGTGGTTTTATCTATTCCAAAGATGATTTTTATATAACCCTCGTGTTAGAATTTATTATGGAGTCAAGGTGAAAATATGGCCGTTTAGGCATATCCAGAATAAGTATAAGGGTAGGATGAAATCTAGATTAAATAGGTAGATTCTATCATAAATTCAACCTAAAAGATACTAGGTTTGAATTAGAATCAAGAAAATGAGTTGTTTCCGCTTTTGGTTTTGGAAATTTTAGGATTTCCTGAACCGCCGTAATTAGTTTTAGCAACTTCCCGATCCGTTTTAGCAACTTAAAACCTATATAAACTTCATACATTCTACACTCACAACTCACAGTACACCTAAACTCCATCACTCACCTTTCACTCCCACGATTCCCACATTTCGGCTCATTTTCCGAAGTTTCAAAGAACTCCGAAGCGACTTTCGTGCCTGCATATTTTTCTGAATTTTTGTCGAGCACACACTACCCAAGCCGAAGCGACCAGCTCAAACAATGGAAATTCCAACTATTCTGAGCGCACTCGCGCCCTATCAGAGCGCACTCGTGCCCTGACTTTCGTGGACAGAAAAATTTCTAGTTTTCTGCGGGAAGTATCCGAATCATTCGCAGCTATTCCAGGCGTAAGTTTGAGATGACATCTCCAACATTGATACCGAACGATCTTTCAAGATTTGTTCCGCACTACTTATGGTGCCCGGTTTTTTACGGCGATCATCACATACGTTGGTTGGGAGCCGCTTATGGTAAGACCTGATGCACTTTATTCTCCAAAGACTAGCATCTTATTTTTACGATAACTGCATTTTCTTTGAAAGACCAGATGGAGAACAAGTGTTCTCCATCAACATTGATAATGAACCAATGGAAATTACCAGGTTCTTGCTAGCATTTGTTCCTGGACTTGCTATGCCCGCTGAAATACAAGACCCATGGTGTTATTGGGTAGATAATATGTATGTCTACACTTATGAGTTTTTGCATGAGTCGTATGGGGCGGGCATTTTCCGTATCGAGGACCAAGGGGACTATAACGTCGCTTTTGGTAGCCTGTCCATGAACATAGGAACTGTTATGCTTTGGATCATGCTAAACATTTTAGGGGAATGACGTTTTTCTTCTGTGAATGATGCCACTTGCAGCGTTTTCCTTGCTTTAGCCACGGGACGTATGTGTCATGACCTTCCCCGAGCCTTGATGTCTAGTTTAGCTCGATCCCATAGCATGAGGCATAAGTTCCTTCTTATGCCTGTTCTAGTTTCCGTATTATGCTATGTTTCTTTCCTGTTTTTGTACACGCTTTCCGCACGGATTGGATTACGGCCGACAATCGCATTGCGACCCACCAATAGTATTATTCGATCTTTCCGTTGCAATGACTTGGCAAAGTGGAGGAGGATACAACCTCATCAGGTTGCACCCTACACCCCGTCCGACCAAGTGGCTCTTAATAGGTTAGCAATAATAGATGATAAATGGCGGGAAGCCTGGCAAATTATCATGGCATGGCAGGACGCAAAGGAACCTCACTTCTTTATGGAAGAAGAGGACGAGTAAGATGATGAGTAATGCGGGAGATAAGGTAGTTTTCATTCTAGTTAGTGTCTGCTTATATCCCAAGCAATTTCATTCTTGTTAACCCCATAATGGGTAGAACTAGTATAGAGTTGCGTCAGTTTTTATTTCCTATATTAGTACGTTCTAATTTTGTTTTGCAGATATTCCTGAATTTCACACGTTTCAATGGTATTTTTCCTACCCTCTTTATTTACAATGCCTTGAGGACAAAGCATACTTCTTGTTTGGGGGCATAGAAACACGTGTAATTAAGGCATCTGTTAGGATATAGATATGTATAATATGAATTTGTTTTCTAGTTAAAATTTCAAAAATTCAAAAATATAAATAAATAAGTTATGCTATACACTTAGGAATAGTGGTATTGTTTTCTTTCTCTATGCTCTTAATAATCTAGAAGTCTCACGTAGCTTTTGTATTAGAATAATTGTTAGAAACTTAGGTTAATATGTAGGTAATAATCTTTGCATCTATCTATAAATATATTACATGAGTATCTATGACTGTTAGCAGTAAGTTCTGAAATCTAGGCTAGAGTACTTATTCTACAAATCCTGTGAGAATATAGCCTAAAGCCTTATATGAGCGAAACATTTGAGAAATGACACAAGGGAGAAGTAAAATCCGGATAGAGAAATCACACGTCCACTTGCTTGATCATTATGCCATATCCTAAGCGAGAATTTAGGCCCTCTTTGGATCGATATAGCCAGAAATTCAAACCTATGAATTATTTTCCGCTAGTCGCCCCTCTGAGCCTTTCTTTAGCCTTCCATAAACCACAAATCCTTTACCCTGTTACAAAAACAAAAACAAAATAATAAAATAATAAAATAAATCAACCTACCCAATTTAGAATAAGTCTGAGAATAAAGAAGAAGAGAAAAACCTGTGTAAACAAAAATTAGTTAGTTGCTTCAGGAAATAAAGAAAAGAAGTTTCCATCCAAAGAAAAGAAAAATAAAAATAGAAATAAATAAAAACTCCAAAAAAAAAATATATAGAATAAAAGGAGTCAAAAGCCAAAGAAAAAAGAAAAGAAAAAGAAAAATATGGCTAAGGATGGAAACAAAGTGTAGAAGCAAAAAGTAAATAACAAGGTTTTCTCTAGTTACATAATATGAAGACTCTATTATCTCAGACTTGTCCTTTTTGAATATCCATTTCCTTCCTTCTTAAACCATCTCCTAATCCCCGTAACACCTAATAAAGACCTCTAGCTCAATTAGGAATAGGTTAGTGTGATAGTAAGTGGCAGATGTGTTTGATCGACTCGCTTCCTTTGTTGTCATTGAGATTGTAAGGTAAAGTGTGCCCATCACAAGCTTGACTAGAGTAGCTAAACTTGAGTGGAAAAATCGAGTGTTGTATCTTTGACTATTATTGTGAGAACCTACTTAAGAGCTATTCCGAAGTTTTAAACGGACCTGCTATTGCATTTCATAGTATTAGTCATTGTATATATGTTTATTGTAGATGATTGATTATTATGCATATATTAGCTTAGGTTTCGACTTGATTACTCTATATGCATTGCTAGTGAGAGGTATAGTTAATTTAGAGCATGGATATGGAAACAATAGTTTTATTTCTTAGTCGTTGTAGTATAGATGAAGTTTGTGAGTACTTTCATTGGAAAACTCTCACGAGGCTATAACTTGTCCACTAGGGAATTCCTAGTGGTTTAAGGCCTTGTTGCATATGGTCAATGCAATCGCGACTCAAATAAACGAGTAGTTTAGAACTCCATTTTTGGTCACTTATTCTAATTTCTCATCTTTGCTTGAGGACAAGCAAAATGCTGTTTGGGGTGGTTTGATAAGAGCCCAAAACTGTAGTTTTAACCCCAGAATGCATATACTTTTAGACCAATTATGTGAGTAATAATTAAGAGTTAACACTGACTACGTGTTTTTATGCATTTCAGGTTTCGAAGTCCATTATGTGCAGAAATGTGCCACATTAGCGAGATAAAGAAGCAAAGGTCGATTACTAAGGAGTTCCGTGATTAAAGGCCAAGATTCAAGAGGACGAAGCCTTTCTAAAGCCTGGTCAAAAGCGGAAAAGTCGACGCGGGCAGAAATAGCACACAAAGTCAGCAGAACTTCCGAAGGCCATATCTTTAGGCTCAGACCTCGGAATGGGGCCTACCTTATGTCAAAACGATCGACTCGGAAAGAGCTTTCCAATGGTCTAAGCCTTGATCCAATCAGAGAAGCAGAAGTGGACGAAAAGTCTGTTGAAGCCAACTGCAGCTAAAGAGGCCTTTTTGGACTGAAAGAATTGGGTTTTGGGCCTGATTCTCTGGCCCAAAACATGGCTCCAAGCCCATGCACGATTTTTGGATCTGAAAGTATAAAAACAAAAGCTTAGCTCTTTGTTAATGGTAGATTTTTTGGTAGAGAATAGAGTAGATAGCTTAGAATAGAAAGTAGCCATTAGAATAGCTTCTAGATCTAGATTTAATTGTTTTAATTAAGTTTAATTTCAAATCCAATTCTTGTTTTAGATTAACTATTAGAATCATTACTCTTAATTAGTTGGATTAATAAAATAGCTAGTTGTTAAATTTCGATTCTTGTCATTTACATTTGTGTTAGATCTGATTCATTTATTACTTGTTTTTCAACTCTTAGTTATTAATTAGATTTTAATTATTGTTTAATTTAGATTAGTAAATTTCAATTCTTTATATCATGTTTAGTTTAAATTTAATCTGAAATGATTGCGTAATGATTCTCGGCTAAACCTCCATTAGAGGGGGTTGAGAAGCCTTGATGAAAGCTTGATTCCGACTATCGTAGAATCGTCGTAATTTCCTTTCCACTCTAGAAACGATTAGTTCACCATGAGAATGGGTTTAATCGTTCACATGCTAGTTATGAATTGGTAGGAATGCCATGTGTAATTAGGGATTAGGAAGAACCAAATTGTTCTCAGGGCGATTCAATTCGGATTACTTAATGATTTGTCGTTAATAGGATTAAGTCGAGTTAAGGTGGAATCAATCCCCCTCTAACTCCTTATCATCGAATCAACGTAGCATTCCCATAGTTGTTCTGATAACCAACTAGTTGCATCTTGTGGGTAGTTGCACCGTAGTCTAGTTGCCTTTTCGTAAATCTCTCATTAGACCTTAAGTAGAGTAATTAGACTAGAAAACGTAGCATGCGGAAGGACTAGGAGTGGAACGAATCACTCTACTCCACTATATCTCATAGGATTGAGAGTAGAATCTTTGATAATAAAGGCATCATAAGATAGTTTTAGTTTACTTACGTTTTGAGTTTTATCGTTCATTTCGTAGGTAGACTAATCATTTTTATGATTTATCAGATAGTATCAACCCGAATCAAAATATGACTAAACGACATAAATAACAAGAATAGGAAGTTGAGTGAACAAGAAGGGAAAAACCAACACCCCATCCCTAATTTTTTTTGAAAACAGGGTTTAAAAAAATTTGTTTAAACAAGTGGGTCTTTTAAAGTCAGATTCCCGAGAATTGCTAGATTACAATTTTTATGGTTTTCTTTATTTTTTTACTTTTTATGAATACGGATTAATATAAGGGAAAAAAAATAAAGCAATAAAGACATAATTCACACCATAGAGCAACATGACTAAAAAACCGAGAAAATATGCAAGAGTGGAAAACATTAATTATGTTAAACGTGGACTTAGGATCCGAAACTTGCAGCCACACACTCCAATGGGAGGGCCTGGTTACCTGAATGGTGCACTCATCAATATATAGAAACGAAGTGAAGTACACCAACAACAAAGGTTAGTCCTCATAGACAGGGTCTTGTAAAAGGACATCTTCCATATCAGGGGACATTAACTCGTAAAAATGTTTTAATTGTTTTCCAATAACTTGAAAGGTGCTGTTGTCCTTGGATTTAACAAGGTGATTGCTTCGTAAGGGGTCACTTCAGTAACCATAAAAGGACCAGACCAACGGGTTTTTAATTTCCCAGGAAAAATGTGCAAACGGGAGTTGTAAAGCAAGACCTTTTGACCAACCACAAACTCCTTATGCAAAATTTGTTTATCATGAACATGTTTCATGTTAGCTTTATTATTTTTCGCAAGATCATAAGAATCACTACGGATTTCTTCAAGCTCATTTAATTGCAATTTGCGCCTAACACCTGCCTCATCATAATTGAAGTTAAGGTTTTTTATAGCCCACATAACACAGTGCTCTAATTCAATGGGTAAATGACAAGATTTTTCAAACACAAGTCTAAATGGAGACATACCTATAAAGTTTTAAAAGCAGTCCGATATGCCCATAAGGTATCAGTAAGACGCTTAGACCAATATTTCCTATCAGGATTTACTGTTGTTTCTAATATTTTCTTTATTTTCCTATTAGAGACTTCTACCTGACCACTAGTTTTTGGACGATAAGGAGTTGCCACCTTATGGGTAACTCTGTACTCTTTAACTAAAGAAGCAACAACTATGTTTTAAAAATGCATTCCCCTATCACTGATGATGGCTTTTGGAATGCCAAACCAACAAAAAATGTATTCCTTAACAAAATACACAACTGTCTTATGGTCATTGCTACGACAAGCCATGGCCTTTATCCATTTGGAAACGTAGTCCACGACAACAAGAATATAAACAAAACCATGGGAAATAAGAAAAGGACCCATAAAATCAATGCCCCAAACATAAAAAATTTCTACCACCAAAATGGGATTTAATGGCATCATATTACGTTTAGTAATACGCCCAAGTTGTTGGAAATGAACACACGTCTTGCAATGAACTTGGGCATCTTTAAATAGGGTAGGCCAATAAACTCCACATTAAAGAACTTTAGCAACCATTTTCATACCACTAAAATGGCCACCACACTCTTTGTCATGGCAGAAGGATAAAATCTCATAATATTCCCACTGGGGAATACAACGACGAATAATCTGATCCGCACAATACTTAAAAAGGTAGGGCTCATCCAAGTAGTATAGCTTAACTCTGGCCATAAACTTCTTACGTTCATTTCTGGACCAAATATCAGGAATAATATCAAAAGCTAAGTAGTTTATAATGTCGACATACCATGGTGCAGAAAAAATAGCATAAAGATGCTCATCAGGAAAAGAGTCAGGTGTGGACTTTGAATCACTATCACTGTCATTGGTAAGTCTAGATAAGTGATATGTAACCACATTTTCTACCCCTCGTTTATCCTTAATTTCTAGGGTAAACTTTTGCAGGAGAAGAATCTATCGGATCAATCTCTGTTTAGCATCTTTCTTGGCAAGAAGGTACCTAAGAGTTGCATGGTCGGTATAGACTAAGGTCTTAGAACTAACCAAATAAAGGCAGAATTTATCTAAAGCATAGACCACAGCTAAAAATTCCTTTTCAGTAGTAGTGTAATTACGTTGAGCATCATTTAAAGTTTTACTAGCATAATAAATTACAGTCGACTTATCATCTAGTTTTTGTCTTAACACCGCACCAACAACATAGTCGCTAGCATCGCACAATAAGCTCGAAAGGTTTAGACTAATTGGGAGGCTGTATAATTGGTGCAGATGTTAAAACAGCTTTTAAAGTTGCAAAAGCCTACTTGCAGTCAAAATTGAAATCAAAGATGGCATCCTTCAAAAGCAGATTAGTTAAAGACCTAGCTATTTTCGAAAAATCCTTGATAAAACACCTATAGAAACCTGCATGGCCTAAAAAGGCTCTAATGCCACAGACAGTCTGTGGTATAGATAAAGACGCTATCTTATCCAATTTAGCCTTATCTACTTCTATGCCGTCATTAGATACAATATGACCTAGCACTATCCTTTTATTTACCATAAAATGACACTTCTCAAAATTTAAAACCAGATTTTTCTTCTCACATCGTGTCAACACTTAGGAAAGGTTAGACAGGCACTCACTAAAAGAGTCTCCATAGATAGAAAAATATTCCATGAAAACTTTCATAAAGCACTCCACCATGTCACTAAAAATATGAAACATACACCGCTAGAAGGTACTAGGAGCATTACAGAGACCAAAAGGCATCTGTTTATACGCATATGTTCCAAAAGGACATGTGAAGGTAGTCTTGTCTTGGTCATCAGGATCAATAATGATTTGAAAATAGCTAGAATAGCCATCTAAAAAATAATAATAAGCATGACCAACTAGATGTTCGAGCATCTGATCTATAAAGGGTAAAGGAAAGTGATCATTTCGTGTCATGGCATTTAAGCATCTGTAATCAATATAGATCCTCCATTTCATAGGAATATGCGTGGAAACATATTCACCCGTAGCATTACGAACAATGGTAACCCCCAATTTCTTAGGGACTACGTGAATATGACTTACCCATTCACTATCAGAGATGGGATATATGATCCCCGCATCGAGTAACCGTAAGACTTCCTCCCTGACCACCTATTTAATGGCAGGGTTCAAGTGACATTGAGGTTCATGTGAATTCTTTGCATTATCCTCCAAATGTATACGATGCGTGCATACACCAGGGTCAATCTTTTTAATGTCGTCCAGGGACCAACCGATCGTGGAACAATGTTCCTTAATCACCCTAATTAAACGTGCTTCTTCAACAGCAGATAACTGAGAAGATATGATCACTAGATAACTACCATCCAGATCTTGCTGAATATATTTTAACTTAGCAGGAAAAGGTTTGAGCACAAGGGTGGGAGGAATTGGCAAAAAGGAATTCGGAGGATCCTCGTCTTGAGTAGTGAAGACCTGTTTAGGTAAAAGGTCCTCAAACTCGGAAGGTAGCACGTCAGAAGGATCTAAAACAAGGGTAGACTCGAAAAAGGCGTTGACTTCCTCTAAGTATGAGTCATCGTCGAAGTCGGAGCTATCGAAGGAAAGGACTGGTGCATCTGATTTTCTGGAAATGTATTGTTGAAATAATCTTGAGCTAAGCTCTCGATCATACTAACTTCCCCATCTATAGACGAATCGGGTAATTGTTTCATCATCTTGAAAACATTTACCTCAACAAAAGATGAGCAAAGGACATGGACATCAAACCATCGTGGCAATTTATGTGCGTTGGCAGTTGCCAAGAAAGGACACCCTAAAATGATAGGAACAGAGTCATTAGCGATTTCTGTGTCTAGGATAACGAAGTCTGTTCGGTAGTAAAAATTTTGAACCTTAACCAGCACATTTTCAATAACACCCTTAGGATACTTAATTGACCGATTAGCTAATTGCAACGTCATTTTAGTAGGTTGCATCTCCTGGAGACCTATTTGTTTATATAAATAATAAGGAGTAATTTAACAATCGCCCCTAGGTCTAATAGTGCAGTCGTCATATGGGTATCCCCCAAGGTGCATTGTACAGTAGGACGACCAGGGTCCTTGTACTTAATGATTCCATTATGTTCAGATAGAGTTGGGAACTGTTTAGTTAAAAAGGCGTATTTTGGTATATTGGTCTTCCGCCTAGTAGTGCACAACTCTTTTAGAAACTTAGCATGTTGTGGTAACTTTTTAATAACGTCAAGAAAATGTAGGTTAATAGTTAGATTTTTAAACACTTCCCTAATCACATCAAAGTTAGTATCCTTGTGTAACATGGCTAGTCTCTGGGAAAACGGTGGGTTCTATCTATATTTAGCATATGGATCAATAGGAGTTTTAACCTTGGCCATTTTCCTCTTGGGTTAAGGTTTAACTGGTACCTCTACAGGAGTAGGATCATCAGTTACGACTTTGGTATCTAGTAAAATATCAGGTGTAGGGACCACTAGTAGGTAACAACAGGCATCGTTACGGCATTATCAACCACTCTGCCAGAACGGAGAGTGGTGATGGCATGTAGCTCACCGACAATGATATTTTCATTACTAGGATTACCGGTTACTTAAAAGGCTGTGTTTGGTATTTTAGGATTAGGTAAGGCTTGACTTGGAAACACACCTTTTGGTGAGACTTTCTCTTAGGTTAACTGTCGGATGGAATGATTAATAAATTGTAACACCTCTTGGTTAGATTGAGTCATGGATTGGAAAATTTGTTGGCTAACCTGTATGAAGGCATCGAGACGATCCGGTTGTGAAGGTGTAGTGGGCACAGGTGGTGTGACTGGAACTATCTCACATTGATTAGTAACGGGTGTGTTGCGATAGTTATTAATAACCGGAACGATACCTTTATTAACATTATAATTATTATTATAATTATTATAATTACCTTGTCCTTGTCCTTGTCTCGGTGGAGCTTGATTGTAATTTGGCGCTTGCCTAACATTTTGATTATTAAACCCTGGAGGTGTAACGTGATGATTATTTTTTCCAACTGAAGTTGGGATGTTGTCTCCAAGGCGTGTTAGGTTCGCTATTAATAGAATAAACATTGTCCGGTTGAGCAGATAGTTGTTCATAGATTAGAGGACAATAGGAGTCGGGATGCTTAAGGCTGTAACAGAAATTAAATGGAAGAGTGTTGACGGTCATGATAGGAGTAGGTTGTTGTTGGACAAAAATGGCTTCTACCTTTTTAGTGAGAGATTCGATTAAAATTTTAAGCTCAGGATTAGATTTAACCTCAAACATACTGGCAGCTTTAACTGAGGAAGAAGAATTACTGGAGCGAGGGATGTCATTACCCCCCAGTTATTTTGATGTTTAGATTGATCTTCCAAAAACCTATAAGCCTCAGAGGCACCTTTACTAAGGAAACTACCCCCAGTCATTATGTCAAGAACCTCTTTATGGTGATGTAAAAGCCCTTTGAAAAAGGCATGAACAAGCGTGTCTTTCGCAAGGTTATGATGTGGACACTCAATGAGAAGATCAGTGAACCGATTCCAGGCCTCTGAAAAGGATTCATGAGGATTTTGGTGGAAGAAATGAATCTTTTGAAGCATTTCCTCTGTCTTGAGCGGTGGGTAAAACTATTCCATGAATAATTGAACAAGTTTGGCCCATGAGTCTACAGAATTAGGCGCTTGGGCAGTTAACCAAGATGTCGCCTTATCGGCGAGGGTGAAAGGAAACACCCTCAATTTAATTTGCTCTGAACCAACAGTAGGATGATGAAATATGGTAAGAACTTGTTCTATCATACGTATATGCTGATAAGGCTTCTCATGGTCTAACCCATGAAAAACTGGTAACAAACTAAATATATTCGGGGGGATTCAAAAATCCCCCACTGGGTCTGCAAGAACGATGCACGACTTAGGGCTATTGTTAAGGGCTTTATAAAAATCAAAGAGAGGAGTCTTTGTTTCGTCAGCCATTGGTGCATGTGTAGTGTGTGGTATTCTAGATAGGTGTGTACGTTGATGTTTACGATAAATAACAGAAGATGGTTTACTAGTACCGGACCTTAATCTCATACAAGGCTAAGGCTAATAAAAAAACAAACCACTAACAACAGTCAAACAACCTAGATATGCTAAAATTAATCCTCTAATAGAAGAGGCGAGGAGTGAAAGCAGGAGTACCTGAATGCCTCCTTGCTACATATTTGAATAGCATCTTGTATACGCAATCAAAGTGTATTCAAGAAGATAGAAACACTGAATAACTTAAATGAAATGAGTTGGAAACTAACCTGTGAAAATCGGGCAAATTTAGAAGTGGGCGCGGGAGCGCTTGGAACTAGGCGTAGATGGGCGCGAGCGTGCTCTTGCCTTTACCAATGTCCACTGTTTTTAGGGCGTGCGCACTCCAGAGATAGCCTACTATGGGCGCAAGCGAGCTCCGTGTAGATTTTGAATTTTTTTTTTCTGAACCAAACAAACACAGTAAGTACCAAACACGGGTGGGTGGGTTTAATGGTGTTTTGGTAGGGACGAAAATACTAAAGGAAACGAATTTAAATAGAACTAAGCCGGCAGCGGGCGCCATTTGATAAATGTAAAAACTCTTGTTTACTCCTATTTAACTAATTAAACTTAAATAGAAGTAAACGCATAGTAATTTACTTTAAACAATCAAAGTTATCTACTCTCATGAATCATGCAATAAATGGAGTAGAGAATTCATTCCACTCCTAGTCCTTTAAACGTAAGTTTCCACTAGTTTAATCGATACTAACAAAAGGAATGAGAGTAATGAATTGAATTAAACTAATATGGCAATTTAACTTAAATAAGATGTATTAACTTATACTATGATAATAGAATATTGAAATGTTAATATGGAGAAGAGATTAGGGAGATTTGAATCCACTTGATGTACTTCTAATATGCTAGTGTAGGTTATTGCAATCCTAATCAACTAAGATTAAGTGTTTGATCCCTAATTATTCATGAAAATCTCTGTCAACTAATAATTAGCATGTGAGGAAGTCTAACCCATTCTCATGACAAATCAACTATCCTACTAGAGTGAAACTCTTAAACGCAATAATCCTAACTAACACATCAAGTCTTCATCAAGCTTCATCAAACCCCTCTAATGGAGGTTTAGCTAGAAATCATTAGACTATCATAAACATATAAACAAGAATGAAACATAATGAAGAACAAACTTTCTTTTATTAATCAAATGAATACTGAAGAACAATAACTTAACTTAAATTTAATCTAATAACTAAGTCTAAATCCTAACTATCTAGCTCTAATTAATTATATCTATCTAAGTCTAAGTATATAGAGAGTTATGCCTTAGTCCTCTTTATATAAGAGAGGCTGGGTTTACAATTTTGTGCATGGGCTTCAGAGCCATGTTTTGGGCCCTTAAATCAAGCCCAAAACCTAATTACATAAGTCCAAAAAGGGTTTCTCCCCTAAAAATTACTGAAACAGCCTTTTCCTATACTTTTGCTAATCTGATTGGATCAATGCCTAGACAGTTAGAAAGAGCTTTCTGAGCCAGTCGTTTTGACATATAATAAGCCCAATTATGAGGTCTGAGTCCAAAGATACGGCCTACGGAAGTTCTACTGACTTTTCTACTCTATTTTTGCCCGCGTTAACTTTGACTTTTTAACTTTGACCGGGATTTAAAAAAGCTTTTTCTCCTTGAATCTTGGCCTTTAATCATATAACTTCTTAGCAACCAACCTTTGCTCCTTTATCTCACAAAAGTGACATATTTCTTCACATATTTGACTCCAATGCCTGAAATATATAAACGCACGTAAACAGTTTTAACTCATATTTATTATACACATAATTGATCTAAATGTAATGATATTAAGGGGTTAAAACTACAGTTTTGGGCTCTTATCATCTAAGTATACTATGGCTACTACACTTCCGTACGTTCTATATCTTTGTATATCTCAGTAACTGTCTTAGGGACATTTTTTTCAATACCCTATTTGCATGACAACTCATAATAGAAAATATGTGTTGGTCTAACTGCCATGTAAAACCTTCCTTCGTATTTTCTAACATTGTGAACCCCTCAATAATTGTTTTGGGAATCTGATATGAAAAGACCTACTATGGATACTGATAAGAGCCCAAAACTGTAGTTTTAACCCCTTAATAATCATACTTTTAGACCAATTATGTGAGTAATAATTAAGAGTTAATACTGATTGCGTGTTTTTATGTATTTCGGGCTTCAAAGTCCATTATGTGCAGATATGTACCACTTTAGCGAGATAATGGAGCAAGGGTTGGTTGCTAAGAAGTTCTATGATTAAATGCCAAGATTCAAGAAGACAAAGCCTTTGTAAAGCCCGGTCAAAAGATGAAAATTCAAAGTCCACGCGGGCAGAAACAGTGCACAAAGTCAGCAGAACTTCCGAAGATCATATCTTTGGACTCAGACCTCAGAATTGGGCCTACCTTACGCCAAAACGACCGGCTCGGAAAGAGCTTTCCAATGGTCCAATCCTTGGCCCAATCAGAGGAGCAGAAGTGGACAAAAAGTCTGTCGAAGTCAACTGCAGCTGAAGAAGCCTTTTTGGACTGAAAGAATTGGGTTTTGGGCCTGATTCTCTGGGCCAAAACATGGCTCCAAGCCCATGCACGATTTTTGGATCTGAAAGTATAAAAACAAGAGCTCGACTCTTTGTTAATGGTAGATAGTTAGGTTAGAAAATAAATTAGGTTAGGATAAGAAAAGTAGCCATTAAACCTTAGTTCTAGATCTAGTTTTAGATTAATTAATTAGTTTTTATTCTTGCTTTAAATTCATTATTAAATTATTGTTATTGCTATTCATTAGATAAATAAAGTTAATTAGTTCTCCATAATCTAGTTTCATTTTCATTTATTTATTAGCTTAAATCCTTAGATTTACTTATTTGTCATTATTAGTTTAATTCAATTATTGCATGAGTAGTTTCAAATTGAGTTTAAACAAGTAAAGTTCAAATCTTTATATTATGTCTTGTTTAGATTCCATGAGAAATGATAGTTTAATGACTCTAGGCTAACCCTCAATTAGAGGGGTTGAGGAAGCCTTGATGAAAACTTGATTTTGTTAGCTTAGAATTCGTCCTGATAATCTATTCAATTCTAGAAGTAATTAGTTCACCATGAGAATAGGTTTAATGCTTCACATGCTAGTTATTACTTGGTAAAGATTGTCATGAATAGTTAGGGCTTAGATTTACCAATTGTTATGCGATAGCATTTCAATTTGGAGTGCGACAGTTCTTTGTTAGTAGATTAAGTAGAGTTAAGGCAGAATCAATCCCCCTAATTCCTTATCATAGAGTCCAGTTCACTACACCATAACAGCTTATTTGTAACGGATACACATCCGTTACAAAAAATATTAGTAACGGTTATCTTGCGTCGACACAAAAGCGTGACAAATATTAGTAACAAATATTTGTAACGTTTATTATCCGTTACAAATTTTACTAACGGTTATAAAATGTCACTAAAATTAATTTCAATAACGGATACGTAACCGTTAGAAATTATTAGTAACAGTTACCAAATTTGTTTACTGATATAAACGTCACTTTGATTTTCTGTTACTAACGGTTCTTTATCCGTTACTAATTAATTTTATTGTATAAAAAAATTTCTGTTGCTAACGGTTTAGTATCCGTTACTAAAAAAAATTATGTTGCTAACGGTTCTGTATCCGTTACTAACGAATTTTCATTCTATAAAAAAAATATGGGCCACCTGTATTGGTGCACGTACCTGTACCTACACCTTTTTTTTACTCCACAATGTAATTGATACTCTTAGAGAAATAAGAGAAGAAAGTTATATAAAAGACCCGAGTTCAAACACAACATCTAAGAGTTCAAAAGCAAAATAGAAAACACTTGAAAATGCAAAAGGTCTTTCACTTGGTCGTTCTTCACTAACATAAGGATTGTACAGATTGAAACGAAAAGTATGCTTTCAAATGAAACCCCAGTTCATGAACTTGAAAGCCAAACAGTGATTGATTGCTGTCATCCTCATTCAACACCTTCCATGCAATTGCTTGCTGATAAGAAACTGGCCTACCCACGCAAATCCCTACCGGTAAACGACAAAAGCCCTGCAAGAAGTTTCAATGCAAATTTTATTTAAAAACAGATGATACAAAGAACACACGATGCAATAAGAAAGAAGCTAACTTGGAAATACGGCTATATGCCCAATACAAGTGCAATAAATCCTACGGTAAGGGGATAATAGCTCTGTAAAGCTTACTTGTTGCACGATCTTGGAGAACTCAGAACACAAGGTCTTTCGTCCAGCCTCATTGAGAATTTTATCAAGCATTATATCTTGGAGAGCAACAAGAGTGGTCTCTAGCATGTCGAGCCCGACCTGATTTGCGAAGGTGAAAACAGGAGAAGCCTGGTACAATAAATTACATCCACATCAGCTTATCTTGGAATGAGGAGTCCAAAACTACAAAAAATAGCTTATCCTAAAGAAAAATCATGCACATGCCCCATCCACGTTAGCTTATCTTGGAATAAGGGGTCCAAAACTACACAAAAGTGCTTATCCTAAAGAAAAATCATGCACATGCCCCCATGGCAAGAATCAGCATTTTAAAGTAATCCCATCCAAGCATATGTAGACCAAACCTAGATGCTAATGTAGACGGTCGATTACCAACCTAAACCAAAAGAATAAATAGAACTCCTGCCTTAAATAGTTACAAATTCTTATTGATGAATATTCATTAAACAAAATGAAACTCAAGTATCAGGTTCTACAACTAAAAATTACAATGAATTGAGGACAAAGAGAGCATAAAAGATAGAAGAGAAAGCTAATTACATTTGTCTGCAGGGAACAACACATGATTGCAACAGAATGGCGTCATAGTTGTTTCAACAAGGCATCACCAGCTGACAGATCAACCTGAAGGAGCTCTATGCCAGTGAGAAATCTTGAAAGAAGGCACAAAGATTTTTTTAAAAAAACAAGAAGATTAATTCAAATAGTATATCACTAGAGTAAACTTAAGAATAATTACAAGATTTGCAGAATAACATCATGCTTCTACTATAGTATCCTTTTCTACCACCGATCTTCTTTTGATAAAATATTACAAAACTAACATAATACATGAGATAAAAATGGTTATCAATAACCTTTGCCATAATGGTGGCCCAGCCCATTTTCCAAGTTTACCAAGAAATTCAGCGAAATCAATGACTTTTCGCATTGTGACCTTACTATACAATCTGAATAAAACTTTGTCGATCGCGATGTAAGGTGTCTTGGCTGTTGTGAGGTTGGTAGACACCATTATAAAATTCTCGGTCCACATACAATAACCCCCCTACTGGGTAAAGGTTTGTGAGAATAACCATTATTCTCACTATCGGTAAGAGAGTCATACAAATATATCATACCTAATCAGAACAAATGAAAGTGATCACCTAACTTTTAAATATCCTTCACTAAATGACGGAATTGTGTTCGAAGGGACCACATGTCACTTTGAAGAAAATTGGCACAACTTGCCTATTTGCATCAAAGACCCAATCTTTTTATTAGTATCTAAAGCCTTCAATTTTTAGGCAGGCACCCATTTTGCACAATAGAAATTATAGATGAGATACTCATTTTTACTATTGCAGTCCTCAAGTCATTTTTATATTCTTTTTCATGTTATAGTGGTCCGTTAAATATTTTCGCTAGACCCGGCACTTTGTCAGTTAGCTAAGGTTTATCAGTTTATGTCATAATAAGATAAGGAGAAGCAGTTGGAAGCGTAGGCAACCGTGACTCGTGCCTCTTATGTTTCTCCCTATGTCTATTCTGTTCTCTATCTCTTCTAAGGAAGTATATTTCTCAACTTTTATCCGCTTCAAAACACATACTACTCATCCACAATTTGAAGGTTAGAAAATATTAACAGGTTTTTCACGTAGGTCGTGTGTCATTTGTAGTTACTATGAATGTGTACACACGATATATGGTGCATATTATGAGTATCATTTCCGTGTATCGAGGTCGGGTAAGAGTAGCATAAACTAGTCAAGTACTACATTGACACAATGTCAAACATAAACCTACATAGTAAGTTTGCTACTTACTCTACACAGTGCTGCTTACTCTAGACGCATGAGCCTACATTACCCAAACCACAAATGCATGTCAATGAAACATCCAGTGGTGGTGAGAAGTTATTACAAACCTGTAGCTCCTACAAATCCACCGTGCTAGCGTGACAGCCTCAGGAGACCTAGGCAATGATTTTGGCAGGGAGCTTAGCCTGGATGGGGAAATAGCATTCACAACTCTCTGAACATAACCCATAATGCTCCTTACATATTGCCGAGCCATGGCTACCACATTGTCTTGATAGTGGTTCTCAAAAGCGAACTGGAATGCAATGGTCAACACTGACCTTAGGCTATAGTTGTTTGATGTAGTTTCAGCAGACGGGCGCCCTCCACTAGGACCCGATTCCAAGGAGGAAGCCAAATCCGATTAATGCGGGCAATGCACTATCATCCCGCAGCATACCACAAAAAAATGTTAAGTAGCACAAAATATATCACAATCTGAATAACCATAAATTGAAGTTTAAGGCTGGTACTTTCAACCTGCTTTTAGGGTCCAATGGTATGACACGGAAACTTGTGTCTTGTCAACATCGTGAACAATTCAACGCTTATAGCAAAGCAAAGAAAACTCGCTCTAACCTCAAGACTCCACCACCAACTTCTTTCTCCGAATACTAAATTGTTTTACGCAAGGTCCGCAACACCAAGCTCCATACAAAGATAAGGAAATGGTATTTTACAATGGTCGCTTTACGTAGGGAAATAACAAGAGTGTACGATTACACATGAAACGGATGAGCTTTATTTTGCTCACCGCAAAAATCTCAATGTTTTGCAAGTCTTCAAAGCGATCTGAATTGCACGATTCAGTCTTATGGTCGACAACCAACACTAAAACAGGTGAAACCCCGAAACAAAAGTGGTTGTAGCTCACCTCGGAGGTGCAACTTAAAGATTAAAACCCCAAACTTGGCCAATAAAATAAAAGAATGCGGGTTAGCTCCACATGCAAGGATCCTCTTGATTAAGATGTGGGCAGGTTTTAATGTTAAGCTCAAACTTAAAGCAACCCTCATATCAATACGCATCCTCTTGATTAAGATGTGGGCAAATGCAACAAAGCAAGGACTCAACAAGATGCGTGACTAAGCAAAAACATGGTTATTACATGGTTTTATTAGTTCTAGATACATTTGTTGAATGGAACCACGAGGGACATCAATAACCTGGAGTTAAAGAGTTTCCTTCTTGGAAGCTTCAACCGCAGATTCCAACATACTTACAAGTCCCGGACTGTCGACTTTTCGTTTCTTTTTTAGCTGACTCGTCTTTGGTTTTTCCTTGTTGGAAGCTTCAACCGCAGATTCCTCCTCAAATGAGAAAAGTAACATCCACTATCAATTAACTTTGTCAAGGAAAATACCTTGGTAGCGGTTGCATGCTTTTGTAATGTGAGGTTCCAAAACTGGGTTTCCATCCCAAACTTGTCACCTCTGTGTGTCCCGCTTGCGTGAATGTGTTGGTGAGGGGTGAAACATAAATTTGGGAATGATCGAGATGCAAAAGTTATTCATAAATAGCAATTTTCAACATGACAGCTGTGTGAATAAATGATAAACAATGATCATATCTTGTGTAATGATAAAGAATGTAGGATCACCAACATCGCACAAAGTATAATTTAGACAACCACACCTCAGTAGTTTTGAAAGATATTTCAAAGAAAGATCCGAAATAGTATGCGTTCAAGCAAACTGCAATTCCAAACCAAACACGAAGAAACTTTTTTATAATATGCTTTATTAAAAATAATTTAATGTAGCAAGATGGAAAGATATTATTGTCCTCACAAGAGAAACAATACAAGCCATAAGACAGCCAAAGAAACTCTAACCTCTACGAAAAATGCCAGATAGATTAAAGGGCTCTAACATATTTGAAAATGTGCACCGCAAACATCTACAAACTCACAATATAGTATCACCTATCCAACTGGGATGGAAAATGATGAGTGGGCTACAAGGTGGAAACCTCACAGGGATGTCTTAGTTTCCGTGCAGATACGTATAGAGTATAGACTCTCTTGGATGTAATATGGTTTGCTTTCCTTAATGAAATTTCATTATATCAATAAAGACTAAAACATAAATTGTACAATTCTATGAGGTGTCAGAAGTTATATGAAACTTGAAAGTCTAGAGAAGCAATTCATACCTTAGGAGCCAATACAAGCATGGATTTTAAAGTCAACTCCCGAAGAAAAGCAGATGTATAAGAAAAGCCCGTAGCACCATGAGGGTAAACCTAATCGCAAGGATCACCCAAACATTTTAGGATTTCCAATCTGATATTGAACAGAATATATACATATATATCAGGTGGATTATGACCTAAAGAGTTTTCTAAATGCTAGAAGAGAAACTATCATCGTTGACCACATACTTGCTCATCTACAATTTGAGAAGATAATGATTCTCCATACTGATCTATATGCTGGAGGAGGCCGACTCGAATTGCCGGTCATTCAATGCAAAAAGTTTTCACAACAGTTGGTAGTACCTGCAAATGAAAAGCAAGGATGCATCACAAAAAGTAATTTTGCTACAGGGGAAAGCAAAACAAAGACATCAAATTGCACTAGAGCATAAAACTAAGTTATAGGCTGATATGGTAGTATAGAAGAAACATTACAAGATAATCACCTTAACACTATATTCTTCAATAACAGTTCAATCACTAAGGTTTCTGTCCCGTCTTGTTCATTACATTATTACTAAGATAAACCTTTCTCCTTAGTGGGAGAATAAACGGACGCCCAGTGTCCATTGCTTTAAAGTCTTTTCCACAACATAATACACCAACACTCAAATCATTATGATATGCTTCCAGTCACACTCACTACTCCAGTCTATTAAGTGAATCGCTACTATTAATGTTTGCTGTTTTCAATACCTGTTTCCTCCTTATTCTCGATGAAAACTCTTTGCAACGCTTTTTGGGGCATGAAAAATGATATAACTTACAATCTACGTAACATGGACACTTCATATTCTCAAAATATCTGTGTTGAATACATACCGTTGTCCATATTCATGCCTCAGCTCTTCCCAACGTTTCACTGCTAACACGTACCAAGTGCTACAAGGCTCCCTGTGTATGTTACAGCTTGAAATAGTGATTGCACCTTCCTTGGTTAAAAGTAAGGGTACTTTCCCTTTAATATCTTCCTCCAAATATATAACAAGTGCCTACCAAGTGCAATTATTGTTATTAGAATCATGTTTTGGAAGGTGTAAACTGCAGGATTCTGCTGGAATTCTCTGTGAACAAAAGAAATAGAAATAAGTTCCCCTATTTATATTCCTAATTATCTGTCACCCGAAGAGCGTCAAGAAGAATGCTTTTACCACACAGCTGCATGTAACTGAGGACAAAGCTTTTACAAAGCTAGGGAACCGAGGGTCAAGATTTGCTTGAAATTTTTCTGCGCTTTTCATACCACATATCTTAGCTATATCACGAATGGCGAATACTTGCTTATGTTGAAAGCTTCAAAAGAAATAGAAAAGATTTATGAGACAAGCAATAAAAAAGAAGGCCAACATAGACTTTGTTGAAACAGGAAAAAGGGATTTGGTATACCTTGCAGGTGTCTCAGATGGATAAGAACCACCTATTCAAGTACACAGTTCGATTAGTCATTCAAACCTTTATTATGACTTGAGCAATAATTTTAAAGTGCTAATCCGAGCCGCCGTCGCGGTAAGTAAAAGCCTGGAGTCATTGACATTTCAATCCATAAGAGTTAATCCTCAGAAGCTTAATTCTAAATGCAAACAAGTAATTAAACCACAGAGTCATCTTGTACATACATGTGACCCGACAACTAATTTGGCACACCCTAGCTTGGTTTGACAAAATACAGATATTTTAGACAACACACACAGGGAGAAGAGAAAGGGAGCAATGGAGAAAAAATAATCCAACCATCGCATCATGTGCTTCTTAGGCCACATTTGGTATCACTGAAATCATAAACAGCTATTCTCTTCGAAAATACACGTTTTCCAAGCCAAGTCGAACAATAATTAGAGTTAAGGCAGAATCAATCCCCCTAATTCCTTATCATAGAGTCCAGTTAGTATTTCTGTAGTTGAATTATCGTATCTTGTTAGTATAAATTGAATTTGTAGTATAATCATAGAATAGATATTTCACATAACACATTACTCTCACCATTGTTCTTTGTGTTTGTTCAATTGAATTTGTTTAAATCTTGAGAGTTAAGAGTGGAACGATTCCGTACTCTATATATTGCATGAATATATATGTGAGAGTAGGAAATAAATTATTGATACCGTAAGAATAAGGTTAGAGTAATCTAATTGAGTTTTTTCAGGTTATCAAATAGCGCCGCTGCCATCTTAATCTCGTTCAAGACAAGAATTCAATTGCTTGAATCCAAGGGGCAATCCCCCATTCTCTACCCACCCACCATTTTAATTTTTCATTCTTGTTTCTTGAATTTTCGGAACTGTTCACTGTTTCAGGCATAGGGGCTGCGAATTCACAGAGAAAAACACTGCGGTGAAGGTATTTCTAAATTTTCGAAAATTCTGAAAATTTTCATACATATTATTTAATGTGTTGTTGATTTATTGAAATATTTTCAGATTTTTCAAAGTTGTTTTACCTTGTCAAAAAAATACGATCTTTACAGTGCTGCATTTCAGTTTTCACACCGTATGTTCTTGAAAAACAGACGAGTAAGGTTACTTAGGGAGTTCTAAAAATTCTATAATTTTTACAGGAGTATATATCCTAATTAAGGAGTTTGTAGTAAAAATTTGATGAGTTTTTGATTTGTTTTGACCTCCTAAATATTAGAGTGTTTCCAGTATGTTTCTGCAGTGTTGCAAACACTTAATATCTGAAACACCAGCCAATAAGGAGAGGTTGTAGAACTCCAATTGCTCTAAATTATTTACAGGAACAAGTAGGATCTGTCAGGAGTCTCCAGTAAATATTTGGAAATTTTTGGATTTGTTTTGATGGGTTAACCATTCGGTTGTTTATATTGTGTCCGAAAACCGTTTTGCAAACTTTGAAGGGCTGTAGAGGGACTTTAACAGCTCCGATTGATCTGAAAATTTTCAGGCTACTTGATAGACGTCTTAACAAATTACTTTAAAATTTTCCGATTTTTTGGAGTATGATAAAAGGCCTAAAACTTGAAAACCCTGGAGCGTGACCCGCGCCCAAACCGAGCGCGACCGCGCCCAAAACACTGGCATTCGACAAAACAAAGGGCACTCGCGCCCTCAAGGGAAAATTCAGTGTGAACAGCCCAATTTTCATAGGTAAATGCAAATTTTTATTTCTTCAAGTTATTCAGTGTTTCTAACTTGTTAAATACATCGATCGTAGATACAAGACGCTATTCGTAAGCGAAGCAAGGAGGCATTCAGGTACTCCTTCATTCACTCCTTGTTTCTTATGTTAGAGGAGTTTTAATTCTAGTATAATCAGGCTTGTTTTCTTAACACGAAATACCACATGCCTATCTAGAAATGTATGCTTAGAGCTGTGGTTGCATATTAATTGCCCTATAGTATATTTGAAAAACCAATATGGCATATCAATATGTAGACCAACAATCATATGATAATTATGCAAACCCTTCACCATGTTCATGCTGTGGTAGTCCTGACCATTGGGCTTCTCAATGCCCATCATATCAAGAGCAATCATGTAATTATTATGGAAACCCTTCACCATGTTCATGTTGTGGTAGTCCTGATTATTGGGCTTCTCAATGCCCATCATATCAAGAGCAATCTTGTAATCATTATGGGAACCCTTCACCATGTTCATGTTGTGGTAGTCCTGACCATTGGGCTTCTCAATGCCCATCATATCAAGAGTCTGAGCCTACTATAGGATATAATAATAATTATGAGCCTCAATTTTCAAATTTTTATAGTGACTCATATAATCAAGAATTTTCTAGTCATCCAAACTATTCATGTAATTCCACCAATAACAATCAACCAGCCATTCAGACTCAACCTAACCCATCACAGTACGATATCAACCAGAGTCACTCAAATGCCAATAACTATGACTATCAAACACCATACCAACCAGACCCACACCACCAAGCTTCACCTCAGCTAACAACATTCGATGAAATGATGGCCCAAAACAAATTAATAATTCAGGAAATAAACCGAAACCTAAAGATACTAGGTTCACCTGCGCCAGACATTTCTACCATGTCAGAGATCGACACTATTCCCATAACTAACCCAGTCAACCTAGTTCACACCTACCCAACATTTCATGAACCATTACCTTCCGAAAACCCTCCCATTAACCATGATATTAACTCCACACCCCACCTGGATGAGGAAATTCTTGTAGACAACTCTTTAGGACTAGTTTCGGATGACCACTCAAACTTGAGCGATGGCTCCGAGGAACTTCCCAATGATCCACCTGACGATGAATATAATGATTACACTTTAGAAGATATTTATAAAGGTGTGACGAAGGAAGAATTTGATAACTATTGGCATTCTCGTAATATGGACCCTCCTGTTGAGCATGTCCAGGCCTTTGAGTTTGCTAACTGCACTCGGCTGGATGATGTCTCGACACATTCGAATGAGGCCATAGATGATACTTGTAGTGTTTTAGAGGAAGAGGGTGAGGACATGGAGATTAACAATTAAAATCTAAGGCATGAACAAGTTAATGTGCAAGAAAATGAGGAAGTTACATCTTTAGAGCAATGTGAATCTCAATTCAATTTGGCAGCTAAGGAAATAACAAGGAAAGAAATAGAGGAAAATCTTAAAGATAAAGCCACGAACCACAACCTTGTGGATTCAGCTAAGCCAGATGTAGAGTTCTTAAGAGCATGTGAGGATCCACCACCCGATGAACCACCAACCAACCACCATCCACCTGAGTTACCACCTCCTATAATCCAACCATCTACCACAACTAACCCATCCATTCACCCACCATTTAAAAGGAACCTCGATTTTGCCCTTGAGCCAATTACCTCAGAGACCATCTATAATTTTTTCAACCCTCACAATGAAGAGTGTTTGCTTAGCACACAATCCCATGAGTACACCATTCCAGTAATTAAGAGCCAAGCTTTCACTGAGTATAGGGAAAAACCTAATTTGTCTTATTTTTCTTCATCTGAGCTTCATGAAAGACATCAGGATCCACACTTCATTCCCTTCTCACCTAAAGTATCGCTAATTCATCTTTTTAGTCATTTCAACTATTTAAAACAACAATCACATGATGGTTTGCATATATTCTTTGATAAGATGCATAAGTTTTCATTCATTCGCTAACATGTTTGCTTCCAATTATACAACATTATTCTGTTTGGGGGTGCATTTAGTATCATGTTTTTATGGCTAGACCCCTAACTCTTCCGACTATTTGTTTATAGTTGACCACGTATCATCTACTTTGTGCCACCCCAGTTTCATGCTTGTTTGGGGGTGTGCAATCTAGGGAATCGACGTAAAATGACCCCACATTAAGTCTCGAATCGACTTTAAAAGACCCGTTTTTAAAACAAATTTTACAAACCTGTTTTCAAAAATTTGTTTGGGGGGTGGGGTGTTTGGTTTTTCCATTCTTGATCACTCAAATTCCTATTCTTACCCCAACCCCTCCCTTGAAGGGTAGCTAGATTTCTTCTTGTTTGTTGTTTTGATGTTGTTTTATTATTTTTTTAGTAGATAGGATGTTACGTTGTTAAATTCCGTAGTTAACTTTGAATTTGGTAGTTAAATGTTGTTTGAATTTCAATTTTAATATAATGTTGTTCTTTTCAAATTGTGCATGGATTTTATTGTTAATCCCACCTTCCCGAATTGTTTGGGGTGGTATTATTTATTCTATCATGATTTGTAGAAGATCCTCCATTTTAGAGTTTGTTTTGGAGTGAAGGTTGAGAATATTGTCGTAATTGACATACCTATGATTAGATGTGGTGGTAGGATGAAATCTAAGAGAGTTTAGAAGTTACTATTTTAAATCCAAATAAAAAAGATATTAGGGTTGTTATAGAATCAAGAATATGAGTTGTTTCCGTTTTGGGTTGAAATTTTATTGTTTCCAAATTGCCATAAAACTTTTTGGCAACCTACCGGTCGTTTTAACAATTCAAAACCTATAAAAACTTCATTCATTCTACACTTTCAACCCACACTACACCTAACTTCCATCTCTCACCTTTCACTCCCACGTTTCCCGTTGTTCTTCACCATTTTCACAAATCAGCACCTCGGGCGCTTCCGCAAGGCTTGAGGAGCGACTTTGCGCTTTACACATTTTGTCGAATTTTTGTGCAGGCGCTTTTCACTTCAAGGTGTGAGCGACTTCGGCCAAACTCTGAATTCCAAAATCAACAAAGCGCGCTCGTGCCCAAGGTGAGCTGACGACTTCGGCAAACACCGTGTAACTCTCCAAAACTCGAGCGACCAGCCAAGTGGAGCGCACCACCGCCTGCGCCTTCGTGAACACGGAAAATTCTAGTTTTCTGCGGGTTGTTCCCGGGTGATTTGCAGCTGTTCTAGAGCGTAGTTTTGAGATGACATCTCCTACAATAATACCAGAACAGTCTTTCGAAGATTTGTTTCAAAGCACTACTTATGGTGCTTGGTTTCGCGAGGTGATCACACACGTAGGCTGGGAACCGCTTATGGTTCTTGCTAGTATTTGTTCTTGGACTTGCCATGCCCGCTGAAATACAAGACCCATGATGCTATTGGGTAGATAATATGCATGTCTACACTTATGACTTTTTGCATGAGGCTTATGGGGCAGGCATTTTCCGTATCGAGGACCAACCCGAATATAACGTCGCCCTTGGTAGCCTGTCCATGAACATAGGAACTGTTATGTTTTGGATCATGCTAAACATTTTAGGGGAATGGCGTTTTTTCTTCTGTGAATGATGCCACTTGTAGCGTCTTCCTTGCTTTAGCCCACGGGACGTATGTGCCATGACCTTCCCGAAACCTTGATGTCTAGTTTAGCACGAGCCCATAGCATGAGGCATAAGTAACTTTTATGCCCTCGCTTTTTTAGTTTGCCGTATTATGCTATGTTTCTTCCCTATTTTTTGTGCCCGTTTCACGGATTGGGTTGGGGTCGAAATTGTGAGACCCACCAATTGTATTATCCGATCTTTCCGTACAATGACTTGGCAAGGGTGGAGGATACAACCTCATCAGGTTGCACCTTACACCCCATCCGACCAAGTGGCGCTTAACAGGTTAGCATCCGTAGATGATAAATGGCGGCAAGCTTGGAAAATTATAATGGCACGGCAGGATGCAAAAGAACCTCACTTCTTTATAGAAGGAAGGATGACGAGTAAACGCTGGAGTGGAGGTAAGTTTTTAGTTTCAGTTAGTGTCTGCTTATGTCCCAAGCAATTTAATTCTGTTAACCCCATAATGGGTGGAACTCTTATAGAGTTGTGCCAGTTTTTTTTTTTATTTCCTATATTAGTATGTTCTAACCTTGTTTTGCAGATGTTCTAGAATTTCACGCGTTTCCATGGTATTTTTCTACCCTCTTTATTTAAATGCTTTGAGGACAAAGCATGCTTCTTGTTTAGGGGGGGCATAGAAACACGTGTAATTAAGGCATCTGTTAGGATATAGATATGTATAATATGAATTTTTTTTCAAGTTAAAAATTTCAAAAATATAAATAAATAAGTTTATGCTATACACTTAGGAATATTGGTATTGTTTTATTTCTCTATGCTCTTAACAATCTAGAAGTCTCAATGTAGCTTTTGCATCGAAATAATTGTTAGAAACTTAGGTTAATATGTAGGTAATAATCTTTGCATCTATCTATAAATATATTACATGAATATCTATGATTGTTAGCAGTAAGTTTCTGAAATCTAGGCTAGAGTACTTATTCTACAAATCCTGTGAGAATATAGCCTAAAGCCTTATATGAAATGAAAACATTTGAGAAATGACACAAGGGAGAAGTAAAATCGAATAGAGAAATCACACGTCCACATGCTTGATCACTATGCCATATCCTAAGCGAGAATTTAGGCCCTCTTTGGATCGATATAGCCGGAAATTCAAACCTATGAATTATTTTCCGCTAGTCGCCCCTCGAGCCTTTCTTTAGCCTTCCATAAACCACAATTCCTTTACCCCATTACAAAAACAAAACAAAATAAAAATTCAACTTACCCAATCTAGAATAAGTCCGATAATAATAGAATGAGTGAAGAAAGAAGAAGAAAAACCCGTGTAAAGAAAAAAATTAGTTAGTTGCTTGAGAAAAAAGAAAAGAAGTTTCCATCCAAGGAAAAGAAAAAAAAATATATAGAAATAAATAAAAACTCCAAAAATAGAATAAAAGGAGTCAAAAGCCAAAGAAAAGAAAAAAAAAAATATATGGCTAAGGATGGAAACAAAGTATAGAAGCAAAAGAAAATAACAAGGTTTTCTCTAAGTTACATAATATGAAGACTCTATTATCTCTCGACTTGTCCTTTTGAATATCCATTTCCTTCCTTCTTAAACCATCTCCTAATCCCCGCAACACCTAATAAAGACCTCTAGCTCAATTAGGAATAGGTTAGTGTGATAGTAAGTGGCAGATGTGTTTGATCGACTCCGGCTTCCTAGTGTGTCATTGAGGTTGTAAGGTAAAGTGTGCCCACCGTGATAATCGGAGTAGTAAACTTGACTTGAGCGGAAAAATCAGAGTGATTTTTGTCTTGACTTTTATGTGAGGACCTACTTAAGGATGCTATTCCGAGTTTTCAGAAACGGACCTGCTATTGCATTTCATAGTATTACTCATAGTATATATATTTGTATCATAGATGATTGATTATTATGCATATATTAGCTTAGGTTTTTGACTTGGTTATTCTTATTCATTTGCTAGTGAGATGTATAGATAGTTGAGACATGAATGAGGAAACAATAGTTTTATTTCTTAGTCATTGTAGTATAGATGAAGTTTGTGAGTACCTTCAATCGAAAAAAACTCTCACGCGAGGCTATAACTTCGTCCACTAGGGAATTCCTAGTGGTTTAAGGCCTTATTGAATATGGTAAATGCAATCGCACTCAGCGAAACGAGAGTAGTTAGAACTCCATTTTTGGTCACTTATTCTAATTTCTCATATTTGCTTGAGGACAAGCAAAATGCTGTTTGGGGGTGGTTTGATAAGAGCCCAAAACTGTAGTTTTAACCCCTTAATAATCATACTTTTAGACCAATTATGTGAGTAATAATTAAGAGTTAATACTGATTACATGTTTTTATGTATTTCAGGCTTCAAAGTCCATTATGTGCAGATATGTACCACTTTAGCGAGATAATGGAGCAAGGGTTGGTTGCTAAGAAGTTCTATGATTAAAGGCCAAGATTCAAGAAGACAAAGCCTTTATAAAGCCCAGTCAAAATATGAAAATTCAAAGTCCACGCGGGCAGAAACAGTGCACAAAGTCAGCAGAACTTTCGAAGACCATATCTTTGGACTCAGACCTCAGAATTGGGCCTACCTTACGTCAAAACGACCGTCTCGAAAAGCGCTTTCCAATGGTCCAATCCTTGGCCCAATCAGAGGAGCAGAAGTGGACAAAAAGTCTGTCGAAGTCAACTGCAGCTGAAGAGGCCTTTTTGGACTGAAAGAATTGGGTTTTGGGCCTGATTCTCTGGCCCAAAACATGGCTCCAAGCCCATGCACGATTTTTGGATCTGAAAGTATAAAAACAAGAGCTTGACTCTTTGTTAATGGTAGATAGTTAGGTTAGAAAAGAAATTAGGTTAGGATAAGAAAAGTAGCCATTAAACCTTAGTTCTAGATCTAGTTTTAGATTAATTAATTAGTTTTTATTCTTGCTTTAAATTCAGTATTAAATTATTATTATTGCTATTCATTAGATAAATAAAGTTAATTAGTTCTCCATAATCTAGTTTTATTTTCATTTATTTATTAGCTTATATCCTTAGATTTACTTATTTGTCATTATTAGTTTAATTCAATTATTGCATGAGTAGTTTCAAATTGAGTTTAAACAAGTAAAGTTCAAATCTTTATATTATGTCTTGTTTAGATTCCATGAGAAATGATAGTTTAATGACTCTAGGCTAACCCTCCATTAGAGGGGTTGAGGAAGCCTTGATGAAAACTTGATTTTGTTAGCTTAGAATTCGTCTTGATAATCTATTCAATTCTAGAAGTAATTAGTTCACCATGAGAATAGGTTTAATGCTTCACATGCTAATATTTACTTGGTAGAGATTGCCATGAATAGTTAGGGATTAGATTTACCAATTGTTATTCGATAGCATTTCAATTTGGAGTGCGACAGTTCTTTGTTAGTAGATTAAATAGAGTTAAGGCAGAATCAATCCCCCTAATTCCTTATTATAGAGTCCAGTTAGTATTTCTGTAGTTGAATTATCGTATCTTGTTAGTATAAATTGAATTCGTAGTATAATCATAGAATAGATATTTCACATAACACATTACTCTCACCATTGTTCTTTGTGTTTGTTCAATTGAATTTGTTTAAATCTTGAGAGTTAAGAGTGGAACGATTCCGTACTCTATATATTGCATGAATATATATGTGAGAGTAGGAAATAAATTATTGATACCGTAAGAATAAGGTTAGAGTAATCTAATTGAGTTTTTTCGGGTTATCAGATACCCATAATTTCTGTTACATAATTTTGCATAACAACGACACTTGTTTCACTTATGTTTTCCACATATTAATTCTGGATTTAACTACATTTGCCATCCTGATTCGTACAGGCTTATATATTGGCTATAAATCTTTTCTTTTCAGCCATCTTCATTTCTCGCATTCTTCACTATCCTTCATTCACTTATACTTTCAAATGGATCAACCAAGAAAGATAGTGTCTGAGAAAAATTATTTGAATTTTTTTGATGATGACCTATTTTCTCCATATTTTGACACAGAAATTGCACATCGAGGATGGATGCCTCTTATATATCATTCGGAAGCTGCTTATTCCAGAAAATTGGTTTTGATGTTCTACCAATTTAGCGGACCTGAACATGGTAAATTCTATTTCCATGCCCATGGACAACGATTTGAATTGACTAGGGAAATTTTCTCCTACATACTTCAAATTCCAATGAATAACCCGGAGTTCCATATTCTAGAGTCACCATTTGATACCGTCAAACAAATACTAGAGGCCACTGTATCTCGTGGTGAAATCGGAAGAAGACATCACGTTGTCCTTTAACACTCTTTGAAACAGAATCAACGTGCTGTGCTCCACTGGTTAGGGCACAATGTGGTAGGTACATCACAAATATCTGAAGTGACAAAACCTCAACTCCACCTACTTTGGATTATGCAGAATCAAAGGGATGACTTTTGCATAATCCAATTTCTCTGGAACTCGATCACCAGGCCTAAAAAATGGTTAGCACCTCTGCCTACTTTAGTCACAAAAATTATGTTGCATTGGGGTTATCCAGCTGTTTATCCAGAAATACCTCTTCAAATAGCGGGCCTTACCGTAATTCACACAGACTGTGCCATTGGTTTTCGGACTCTAGATACTCTGACAGATGAACAAGAAGACCAAAGCTCATACTCTGAACATTTCTTTGATGAAAATGTCATGATGAACATTTTTAATCCTATGGAAGGCATTCATTTTCTTCACCAAGGCATGCGGGAACTACTCGCACGCCAGAAAATCATCATCAAAAGTCTTCTGGAATTCCAAGAATGTCAAGCAATACACGACATTGAACACGAAGAAATCTTAGAAAATCACTCTCAGTCCTTGGAAAATCTCGCTCTCCTAATGGAGAATCAAACTACGCTCTCTGCCAACCAGGGGGCCATTCAACTCTAGCTCAGCCAACAAATTGAGGAACTAAATAGTCTTGTGCACGATCTGAGTCCCCATAACCATCATCATCGTCATCCTGGTCCATGATCTTCTATATATATATATATATAAATATAAATTATTAATTAAGTTTTTTGTCGTGTGCTCGAATAATCAAAAATTTGTTGTTATCTTTGTGTCTTCTTTTGTAAGCAATGTTTAACAAGTATGCCTATTAGGATTGTCATAATTCAAGTTCTTATTAATAGCCAATAATCAAATTTTAACCTGTTATTTTAAATTTGATTATAGGAGAGGTCTATCTTCTTCCATACTCTCATCCATCCAATCAGACTTTATTGGACACTTTTCTTCATATATATCCTTATCTATCAGGCGTGGGAGACATACTTGATTTCCTTCCCTACCTTCCCTCTCTCTGCTCCTACTGAATTTTCTTCATCAAGCATGGATGCCCTTAAGATCATTCCTGAGCAATCCTTCCAGGTTATGATGGATTCCGATGCTTATGACCTTCATTTCTGTGATTACATCACTAACATCGGATGGTCTTCACTTGTTATTCGACCTGACCAAACTTATTTTCCAAGTTTGGCTGCATATTTTTATGCTAATATGGGAGACACACCAGCATTCAACCATGCTCACGACTTCTTCTTAGATGGGTTCACAATCCAAGTTGGTGGTAGACACCATATCTTTTCTGAGCCAACTCTTGCCCTAACTTTAGATCTTCCTTATCACGACCCGACAGCAACATGGCCATACATCATCCAAAACTCTACTCATTCCTTTTCATGGCCTGATTTTTGCGCAACATACGGTGATGGTCTTGAAATTAAAGAAGAAGGAGCTACACCTGGCAGATGGCCAAACATCACCATTCCCTTAGCAAGCATGACCATGAACGTGGGGAATGCAATGTTGTTTATCCTTCTGAACATCATGGGAGATTGGCATTTTTCTACTGCCAATGATGCTGCATGTGTAGTATTCAATGCGCTTGCTCAAGGTCATACATTCTTTGATATCTTAAACTGTATTATCTCTAATATGAAAAGAGCTCGCATTGTTCAGCATAAGTATCTACTTTTACCTGTAACCGCTTGCCGAATTATGAGGACATATTTCCCACAATTTTTGGCTACTTTTCACGACTGGGTAAAAGTAGATTCTATGTGCCCGACAAACAGAATAATTCGTTCATTAAGGTTTTGATAATGGCGACATCCTTCACAGTACCTGAGGCATGTTCGTTGTTACACGAATGATGACAAAATATTGGCACATTTGAACGAATCCGAAGAATAACAATGGAGCACCATTTGGCAGGCCATTATCTATTGGTGCGATGCTAAGGAAATGCATTTCACGTGGGATGACGCGAGAACATCAGGACCCACTGGATGGTAAATTTGATGATGGCTAATGTGTATATATATCTAATTATCTATATTGGTTTTTCCTATGTTATTGTTGTTTTTAGTTATTTATGTATAATATATTATGTTATAATAACTTTCTGTTCCAGCAATCCAGCCCTAATTTTGCTCACAGTTCCCAGGTAATTTCTTTCTTTATCTATTGATACTTCGAGAACTAAGCATCATTCAGTTTGGGGGTGCTTTAAACCTGTAGCAAAAATTAGGCAACTTGTAGGCTGTGTATAGTTTCTAGTTTCTTGTTAGTGAATGTATTTAGTGACAAAGTCTTGTTTCATTTTTGATGATGAAAATCATCTAGAAATCTCACATTAGCATTCGAATTAGGATTTTTTTTAAAGAAAGTTAAGATAATACGTACGCAATAGTTTTTACATCTTTTCATAAGTATTTATGCATTGAGTATCATCGATTGTACATAGCAGTAAGTTTCTGGAACCCACGGTTAGTCTACTTAAATTATCAATCTTGTGAGAATCTAACAAAAAAGCCTCGATATGTGTGATATGTGAGTAATGACATAGAGGAGTAGTTTTTCCGAATAGAGAAAATAATGCGTCTACTTACTTGATCACCATCCAAACCCTAGGCGAGAATTTAGGCAGTCTTTGGATCGACATAACCAAAAATTCATACATGTTACAAATTTTACCCCTAGTCACTCCACTGAACCTTTCATCAACCCTTTCACTTTCACAAAAAATTCCTTACCCATCTATTAACCCCAAAAAAAATAAACCTACCTAAATGATGAGTATGAGAAATAGGATGAAATGTAGAAAAATAAAGAGAAAGACTTGTCCCAATTCAGTTACTTGCCTCAGGAAAGAAAAAGAAAAGAAAGTTAGAATGATATTTTCTTAAGCTTTTGAAAAATAAAAAAAAATAAAAAATAAAAATCGTGTAGAAGCTTAAGAGCAAAGTATGGAAACTCATGTAGAAGCAAGAAAACAAGGATTTCTCTAGTGTAAATATCTTGAAGAACTTATTCTCTCATACTTGTCATTTTTTATTTTCCATTTCCATTTTCTTTTACACCACCACCTAAGCCCCACAATACCTAATAAAGACCTCTAGCTCAATTAGGAATAAGATGGTGTGATAATAAGTAGTAGATGTGATTGATCGACCTTGGCTCCTCTGTTTGTCATTGAGATGTGAGGAAACGTGTGCCACTGCACACTGGAGTTAGCGAACCCTGAGTGGAAAAATTAAGAGCGAATTTGTATTTCTACACATACTTGTGAGAACCTATTTAGGGACGCTCTCCACAGGATCCAGAAACGGCCCTGCTTGTATAGTTCAATGTAAGGTTCACTATATGTATGTTCATATATAGCTGTTTTAATTATTGTATGCATATTAACTAGAGTTTTAAAGGAATTAATCCTCGTTCCCCGCTAGGGAGATGTATAGATATCTGAGATAAATTTAGAAAACAAGCTTTTGTTACTAAGTCGTTGTAGTATATATGAAGTTTGTGAGTATCTTCTCTGGAAAACTCTCATGAGGCTATAACTCGTCTACTAAGGAATTCCTAGTGGTTTAAGGCTTTGTTGCAAAAGGTCAATGCAACCGCACTCTGCGAAATGAGAATTAGCTAAAGACTGCACATTTTTTGTCACTTATCTGTTTATATGTCTCTTTTTTGCTTGAGGACAAGTAAAGTGCTGTTTGGGGTAATGTGATAAGCACCCAAAAAGTAATATTGGCAAAGTGCTGTTTGAGTTTTACAATAAAGGTGTTTTCAATAGCAGATTTGAAGGCTTTAAAGACTAAGAAAAAAAAATCAGATTTCAAAGTAAGTGAAAAATCCAACAGTATTTAGAGAAGTCATCTACAATGCTTACATAAAATCTCATTCCATTTATTAGTAAAATTGGAGATAAATCCATATGAAGTAATTGAAAAGCATAAGCACTTTTACAAGGTGAAAGCACAAAAGGGAGTTTAGTATTTTTTTTTTCTAAAGCACAATCTAAATATAAATGAGAGCTTGAAGAACCTTGTATATCAATGCTTTTAGCTTGAATGAGTTTATGTAAGACATTAGGAGCAGGGTGGCCAAGCCTGTTGTGCCAAGTTGTAGTTGAAACCTTAGTGGAAATGAAGTCAGTTGAAGTAGGATGATAAGGTTGATGATTGACACTACACCAAAATAGAATATTAGTAATGTTCACTTTTTTTCATTAGTAACAGTTTTTAAGCGTAAGAGAGTTCCTCCCACTTTAATACCGTGAGTAATTATGAGGAACTGTTACAATGATTTTCCATAAAAATTGAATTAATTTCCAACATTTTGTTTTAATTTTCTTATGAAACTTATGCGCTGGCAAACTGTGAACATTAAAAAAAAACACAAAAAAATTAGAAATTTGGGAAATAGAGGGAAACTGCTAAAAACTTGTGCTCTCTTTAAGTTTCACGTATCACAACTTTTTAACTATGGAAACAAACTATCTTTAAATCTCTCTCAAATCTATTTCGTTCTTGAGTTGTTTGCTGCCGCCGCTTATAAGTATGCCTTCCCTTTCCTCTTCCTTTCAATTACGGGGTTTGGTAATTCTTCAGTTGGATTAATTAACTTCTCTCTCTCTCTCTCTCTCTCTCTCTCTCTCTCTCTCTCTCTCTCTCTCTCTCTCTCTCTCTCTCTCTCTCTAGTTGGATTAATTTTTTAGTGAGGGATTTGCTCGGTTTGTTTCAATCCAAGTTCGATTTGAGTTACTGCAAAAGGTACGATTTTTTATTTTCATTTGTGTGTGTTCTTTGAGCGAAACTACTATCTTGTAGTATGATTGTTTTTCTCTACAAAGGGGATGATTTTAGGGCTTATGCTTTTTACTTTTACATAACAATCAGGCATAAAAAATAATTTTTTTTGGGAGTTGTTAGTTCTCTGTTTCAGTTTGTTCGTTTAATCAGGCATGTAATGGGTATGCTCTATTAGTACTATTCAATATATGAATACTATGCAGTTTGAACTCTTCTTTTGAGTCTCTAGATTGTTTGTGGAAATGCATCTTTGTGGTTATTATCTGTTTACATGTTATTATCGTTGTTTTATCTCTATGGTTTTTTTCCAAGTAAAATGATTGTGGTAAGTAAACTAATCGATGGTGTTAAAACTGACTTTGAGAGATCTTTTCTTACATGTCATTATTTGGGCAAATATATTGTCGTCATTGTCATGAGTGAACTCGAGTGTTTGTATTTTTCTTTAGTGTTTCCTTCTTATCAAATTTGTTATGGTGACTGGATTGAAATATTGAGCATACTTACCATAGTGATTTGATACTTTACCGATATTTCTACTGAAAAAAAAAATGATACTCTGCTAATACCTATACTAGACTTGCATATTGAAGGAACTCCCTGATTTGGTATAATAAAGTTTAGTAAATAGTTGTGTCTGTATGTGTCATATTGTAAGCTCGAAGTCACTTCCATCCTTTTGCCTCTAAACTATTTTGCTTAGATTTTATTTTATTCTAAATGGTGTAGTGTAAGGAGTTATTTTGTAGTATGTCTCAACCAATTCCAAAGGATTGGATGAATGAAATTGACAAATTTGGGATTGTATACAAGCAAGGGGTGTCGGATTTTATTCAATTTGCTAGTGACAAAGACCCTACATTGACCACGTGTCCTTGCCCTTGTAATAAGTGCCGAAATAGGAAAAGGTTTGCATTTGATATAGTGAGAAAACATTTGATTTTGCATGGTATAGAATCAACATACCATGTATGGGTTTTACATGGTGATAACCTATATAAGGATCAAATGGTAGACCGAGATGCAGAAGAAAACGATGAGGCTGAAGGACTCGGAATGGGGAATCTTGTTGATGTTGCTTATGGCATACATGAAGGGCTAGCAGGTGATTTGAATGGAGGCGATGAAAGTGAGGGTGGGGATTTGGAACCACCATATGTTCTTGAACCAGATTTGGGTAAGAGGTATAATGAATATAAACAAAAAAGCGGAAGAAAAATTATACCCTTCATGTGAGGCTCCTATAACAACTCTCTCTGCAGTGGTAGACCTTCAAGACTTGAATAAGCAATATAATTGGTCAGGAAACAGTGTGACCGCACTCTTGTCCATGTTAAGAAAATGGTTGTCGGAAGGAAACACGTTGCCTTTAAAGTATCCTGTAATGAAGGCAATGTTAAAAGATTTGGGAATGAAAGCCAAGTGTATAGATGCATGCGAAAACAACTGTATGTTATATTAGAAGACCAAAGCTGACTTAACGGTATGTCCTCAATGTGAAACACCTAGATACAAAGTGAAAGAGGGGAAAACGGGGAAAAAAGAAACAAAAGAGGCGAGAAAAGTATTGAGACATTTTCCTTTGATTCCAAGACTCAAGAGGTTGTACACAATACCATGGATAGCGCATGAAATGACATGGCACGATAGAGCGACACCTTCTTGGAATTATATATAACACCCAATCGATTCACTTCAGTGGAAGACATGTAAAGATGATTTGCCAGACTTTGCTAAGGAAGGGCGTAATATTTGGCTTGGGATTGCAACTGATGGATTCAATCCACGTGGAGTTCAATCCACTGGTTACAGTTGTTGGCATGTTTACATAGTGCCTTATAATCTCCCTCCGTCTTTGTGCATGAAATCTGAGTTCCATATGATGTCGTTATTAATACCAGGTCCAAAGGCACCGAGTCAAAACATTGATGTATTTCTTCAACCACTAGTTGATGAGTTACAATAGTTATGGAAAGAAGGGGTGGCAGCTTATGACATGTACAAAAGAGAGCACTTTACTTTAAAGGCTATGTTGATGTGAGGGATTCATAATTTACCTGCGTATGGTAACTTATCAGGCTGTGTAATGCATGGTTACAAAGCTTGTCCTATTTGTGGTGATGAAACTCCGTTTATGCATCTTGGGAATGTAAGGAAGATCGTTTATACAAATTACCGAATGTTTCTTAAATATGATCACCCATTTAGGCAGGGCAAGTACTTAGGACTTAAGACAAAAGAGTTAAACCCCCCTCCACCAAGGTTAAAGGGAGAAGTAATTGAGAAAATACTAAGTCGTGTCCATTATGTACCTGGTAAAGTATTAAAAGGTACCAAACAGAGTGTAGATGATGTGGATGTGGTTGCTATTGGAGATGATGAAGATTATGAAGTTACTCAAGCATGGTATAAGAGGTCTATTCTCTTTGAACTGGAATATTGGCCGAAGCATAAGATATGACATGTTATTGATGTGATGCATGATGAGAAGAACACATAATAAATGCGATTCTTGACAAGAAAGACAAAACAAATGATACAGTACATGCGCGAGAGGATTTGAAGAAAATGGGGATTCCTAGTGGTCAGTGGATGCAAACAGACCCAATCACAGGGAGATCTGTTAAACCAAAGACCCTATTTGTCTTGAATAAATATGAGAAACTTGAGTTTTGCACAATTTTGAAGAACTTGAAGCTTCCTTCAGGTTTTTTGTTGAATTTACAAAATGTTGTCACTTTGAGTCCTCCTAGTTTGCTTACAATGAAATCACACGACTATCACGTGATTATGTGTTACTTGCTTCCAGTTTTGTTTAAACATGCTTTTCCAAAACACCATAATTTGCATAAAACTATTCACCATATTAGCTTATTCTTTAATCTTTTATGTTCGAAAGTCTTAATCCGAATGGAAATCCAAGTTGCCAAATACATGGTAGCAGAAGCATTGTGTGTGCAGGAAAAGTATTTTCCAACCGCTTTTTTTGATATCAGCATCCACCTCTTGCTGCATTTGGCTGATGAAGGGCTAATTTGTGAACCCGTGTATCCTAGGTGGATGTTTCCATTTGAACGGTATGTACAATTTTACCTTTATTTCATATTTAACAACAATTATCATCGAAACTATGAAGTACAATTTTGGATTTGTTTATTTTAATAAGGTAATGAAGGAGTGTAAAAATATTCCAAGCAATAAACACTATGTTGAAGGCTCCATTGTAGAGTCCTATATTATTTTTGAATCTGGTAGGTATGTTATGGAGTACATGCCAAATTCACGGGATGGAAATCACAAA
This sequence comes from Coptis chinensis, assembly GCF_015680905.1. NCBI lineage: Eukaryota > Viridiplantae > Streptophyta > Magnoliopsida > Ranunculales > Ranunculaceae > Coptis > Coptis chinensis. The sequence goes on along the minus strand of NC_141462.1, from coordinate 18,636,575 downwards.
GCTACTCGTGAGGCGTTTCTAGATGAAGATGGAGAGTATTGTGGTGAGGGACCTATACTTGAGGGTAAAACTATGACCCTAGGCAAGGAACAATGGATACAAATCTGTAGAAGGGTTCTTTTTCGACTAGACATCGAAAATCTTGATGAACATTATAGGTTTGATTTATTTTTTAACACATTTGACTTGAAATTACTAGTCTAGAAAGTCGTAATAAATAGTCATGTCAAACTGCATAAACAAATTGTAGTGAGTATCGTGCCTTGCAAGCAAGTGCACGTGGTAGAAGAAAAGGGATAGCAAAGACAGAAGTGGAGATACATATCGAGTTCATTGTGTGGTTATGTGACAAGGTATTGTTTTATTATATTGATGTATTTAGTTTACTAGGATATTACAATTTGTATAGTACTTTTAACTTTCTAATTGTCATTTTTTTTCACTTCACAGTTGTTTGCTGAAAAGGACACAAATTGTGACTTATGGCGATTTGTCCAAGGACCATTGTTTAAAGCTAAAACATATAAAAGTACCGTATTAATGGTTTTGTGTTCTCTACTAGGTCGCATGACGAAATAGTTGCCACACAAGACAGTGGTGTTTGCATGAATGCAATCACTACATTTACGTCAAGTAGGAAGGACAAAAATCTCATTAATGCATCGACTAAGTGGTATGGGGTTATCAAACAGATAATAGAGTTGGACTATACGACCTTCCAGCATGTTGTCTTTTACTGCAATTGGGTGAGGGTGGCGGACAAGACCAATGGTTGTAAACTTTGTCCAGATTCTAATTTGGTGATGGTTAATCTCAATAGGCTAAAGAGTGTTGATCAGTATATTGATAAGCCGGTGATTCTTGCTTCTGAGGCTAGTCAAGTATTTTACTCAAAGGATTTAAGAAATCCTAATTGGTGAGTAGTCATAAATTCACCTAGGCGATTGACAAGTAGAGTTGATGAACTAAATGCATCAACTGACTTCCAATCTATTCTTGAGGACCAACCTAATTTGTAGCCTTTGATGCAAAGTCTAACCTGATTGTAATAGTTGCATTATCATATTTCTTAGTTGCATGCGAACTTCTCATTTTCTACTTTTTTCTATTTTGAAGTTTGTTTGTGCAATTAGGTGAGAGTTATTTTTTATTATTATTATCAAGAGTAGTCTTTATAAATGTATACTTTTGAACTTTGTCATTTTTTTTTTGTGGTATCCTAGTGTTACCTCTATGTTCTACCAATTTTTTGTCATATTAGGCTATTTAATAATGTCATCAGGTCAATCACAACATATTGCTTCCCAACCTTTGAGTTCAGTCCCACTTCCATCTCATAATTAATTCAACTTCTGACTCACATACATCTCAACCTTCGGAAGCCTCACCAACGATTACGAAGTTACCTATAGAGTTCAATGGGGATGGTATCGCTGTGGGTCCTAACCATGCCAAATGGAATACCCAGGTTGATGTTTATGTTCGAGCTCGTATTCCAATTCATTACAAAGATTGGAGGAAAATAGATGGAAGCTTCAAGGATAATGTCTAGAACAAATTAATGGTATGGTTTACATGTACTTTAATTTCAATGATAGCATCCATTATTCTTGATAATTAGTATGTTTTTCCAATCCTATATCTACATGTTGTCCAACCCTATGAGTAGAAATTTATTTAATATGAAATGAACAAACCTCACTTTGTTCATGTAGGAAGAATTTGAGCCTAATGTTCCCCAAGCAACGACATGCCGAGAAGTTGAAAAGGGCTTTCCCTAAAAGTTCAGATCAGCAAAGTATGCCTTTCAAAAAGAGATTTTACGTAAGTGCAGGAGCGTGGAAGAAGCTATTGTAGCATGCCTAGATGGCAGGGATCCAAATCATTGGGTTGCGTTTGTCAGAAATGAGAGTACCGCTGAAGTGAGAGCTAGAAACGCAAAGAATCCTGAGAATGCCAAAAAGAACATATATCGACATACTAATGGGTGGGGCACATATGTCCAATTCTGAGTTGAAGGGGGAAATGAATGAGATGAAGTTGATCTTCCTTAGCTAATGTCATGGGCATGTTAAAGGTAAGTTTGCAGTTCGCACTTGTGTTTTCTTGCATACAATATCATTATGTATAACCAATTGTTATTATAAATTGTGTCAGGATGTACTTAAGGCTGTTAAAAACAATGGAACATCGACTGCTCAACCAATCGTGACGCCTAACAATACCGTAAACCGAAATCGTTTCTAGTTTTGTTAAATCACCGACTCAACAAAACTTGATGAATATGTTTGCAAATTTGGATCCTCATTCTAGGACACTTGGTTCTTCACCAAATGTATCTTTATTAGATAGGGATGATGTAGTGGTTGCTAAAGGGTATGTCATGACAAAGACAGCTGGAGATTGCAATGGCAGAAAAGTTCTCGCAGGTGAAAAAAAGGTCTACATAGAGGAAGTCTTGGTTGGTGATGCTCTTGTTTACGATGGGCCCTAAGATGGAGTTAGATTTTTGGATGGCTTTAATGCAGGAGGTCCTTTAATTTGGCTCGAGTCAAGGATGCAGTTTTCTTAATAAGTTATTTGGGATATGCAAACTTACTGAACTTGGGATTTTTCAGTATGGTTTGGTTACTTTATGTTTTGAATGCCATTTGTTTTTTGTTTAATATGGATGTCATAGTGACTTGACAAACTTGTGGTCTTTTTTTGGTATGGATGAGTATTAACTTTAATATGTTCGTACTATATCTATTTATTAAATTTGATTGTAGTGTAAGTAGGAGTAAAAGTGCAATTTACGTTCTATCAATGCCTGAAGTAGCGAGTTACTTTGTGGAGAGGGGAGGTTGGGAAATACGGCTGAAGAGAAGGAACCAAAAAAAATGAGCTTGTGGTTAAGCTGATAGTGCATTTTCTACATAATCTATCATGGAAAAGGAAGATAGTGGCATTATGACGAGAGAGGCAAAGAATAGGAACAGGAACCGTGCTGGGCATGGGCGACCTGCGGGAGGTGGTGGCACCTCGGGGTTGGGGGGTGGGTCGGTGAGGCGACCTGTGCATTGAGGTGAAGCTAATAGTAGTGGGGTCGTTCTCGTGGGGAGAGTGAAGGAGGGGTCCCACTGGAATTGGAAGAAATTAGTTTTGTTGCTCGAGGACCCAGCAACTTGGCCAAGTAGAAGGCAAAGGCACCTGAGCCTTGGGCCACCAAATTGGCTAAGATTGTGGACTCTTCTGTGGGTTAAGGCTCGGGTGCTACTCTGGAGCAAATTGGGGGGAAAGGGGCCCGGAGTTCTAGGACGATGCCCCAGTTCGATCTTGATAACTTTGAAAAGGGTTCGTGTCTACCGCTGACTGGCAAGGGGGGGGGGTCGCTGCTAAGGAAGTAGGCAAGGCGACCTCTTACCGGGGAAAAGGTGACGATCTGGATCAGAACCTGGTCTATGTTAGTGAAAAGACTGGGAGGAAGCATGCGGTCAAGAGATCAGATGTCAGCTTTAAGTATGCACCTATTGCTTGCTGCATCTTGGATGGGGTAGTTCTGGATGGAGACCAAAAGGAGCTCGATGCCAAGGACTTGGACGAGAATTTGGGGATGATAGATATGGCTCACTGTTTGGTAAATATTAATTTGTCTTTGGTTTTCGCTGGTCTTGTAACTTGAGTTAATATTGTAGTTTGTGTGCAGGCCTGCTGGGTATCAGAAATTGAAACAAATGGCACAAATTAGTGAGGCCGAGAAGGGAGAGCTGGAAAAGGTGAAGGAAGAACTGGCAAACGTATAGGTCATTCAAGATATGGGAAAAAAAAAAAGTTGGAGGGTTAAAGAAACTGTACAATGATGTTATCTTAGAGAAGACGGTTCTAATCATCTCGATTGGAGAACTTAAAGACTAGTTGGCTAAGGTGATTGAGTATTCCCAGACGTGCAAGTCGGTTGCTCATGAAGCACAATAGGCGTACAACACTATGTGCAAGGAGTATGACGAGATGGACTTGGTGTACGTGCAGCTGAAGGAGGAGCATGAACGTGGGGCTCCATGTGCAAATCAGTTAGTCGTACCTAGAGATGCAAGTAACGTTCCTTCTACCAGTGCTGTGTTTGGTGAGCGAGCTGAAGCGCCTGTCGACCTCTCTGAGCCAATAACTGCCGCTCTGCCTGTTGATGTTGGAAATGAAAAAGCTACACCTGAGGAACTGGATCCGTTGCAGACGGAGTCCTTGAACAATGTTGTCTGATTCCTTCTGAGTCTTGAGATTGTGAGGTTTTTGTTTTTTCTTGAATTTGTAATTCTCTTGCAAGTGGTGGATATACAATAGAGCTAGTTTTCTAGGCTTACCTGGGCAGTTCGTTTCCAAATAGTGGTGGCATAGGCCAGATACATTAAGAGGTGATAACCTGGGGTGACTTGGGCAGTTCAATTTATTATCTATTTTTAGTCTTGAGACTTGGACGAACTGGTTTCCCGAAATGTTCTGGGCAGTTCAGAATGGTAGTTTGCGTTCTAAGTGGGTTGGTTTTCTGGGATGACCCAACAGCTCGGTTAGTTGATGAACTGGTTTCCCGAGTTTGTTCAGGTTGTTCATATTTTGCTTTTATGAAATGCATGCTTATTCACTTTCTTCTTTCTCTTCTATTTGAATGTCAGTGCTTGCTGTTCTGATATCCAAATTTGAGTTAAACTTAGGAGTGAATGTTTTGCAAAATCTAATAAGATTGTGGTTTGAGTGATCGTCGTACTGTAGTGATCATTGTGAGCCTTCTACTCAATTGAGCGAGTTGCTGTATAGTTTTAGAGCTCGAGTGAGTCTTTTACTCCAGTGAGCGTTTTAGCTTGAGTAAGCATGTCTCTTTTATTGAGCATTTTACATTGAGTTGACCCTAGAAGTGTAGGTCTCCAACTAGTGAGAAATGTTTGAGCGATGAAGCCCTTGAGCTTGAGTGAGCGTTTTACTCTAGTGAGCATTTTAGCTTGGGTAAGCGTGTTGCTCTTAGTGAACGTTTTACACTGAGTTGACCCTAGAAGTGTTGGTATCCAACTAGTGAGAAGTGTTTGAGTGATGAAGCCCTTGAGCTCGAGTGAGTGCTTTAGCTTGAGTAAGCATGTTGCTTTTAGAAAGAGTTCTGCATTGAGTTGACCCTAGGAGTGTAAGTCTCCAACTAGTGAGAAGTGTTGGAGCTATGTAGCCCTTGAGCTCGAGTGAACGTTTTGTCATAGAAAACGTTTTAGCTCTGGAGAACGTTTTAGTTCAAGTAAGCGTTTCGCTCTTAGAGAGCAAGCTGTGCGCCTGTTTGTTAACATTGAGAGACTACTGTGCATTGATGCAAACAAGAACTATGTGTATAGTGACAAGAGTAAGAACTCATGCAAATGGAATCTTTTATTGATAAAATTTCTTTAACAAGAAAGTATTCCAAGGACATGGTAATGTTTGTCCGTCTTGAGTTTTGATCCAATATGCTCCATTACCAACGACTCGTTCCACTATGTAAGGGCCTTCCCATGTTGGTGCCAATTTCGAGTCATCCTTAATCTTTTTCAAGACTAGGTTGACAGGTTGAAAACTTTAAGGGTTTACTCGCTTGTTGTATGACTTCCTCAGAGTTTGGTGGTAGGATGCAACTCAAATGGCTGCTAGGTCATTGCATTCTTCAAGTAAGTCGACCTCTTGAGCAAGAATGGAATCATTATGACTAGATTCAATGATCTCAGAGCGAGTCGTTGTAATTGTCAGCTCAGACGGAATTATGGCCTCAATGTCGTAGCATAGTGAGAACGGTGACTCACCTATACTAGAGCGAGCTGTAGTTATGTAAGCCCATAAAATGTTTTCTAACTGCATTGGCCACTGGCTCTTGTTCTTTTCAATCTTCTTCTTTAAGTTCTCTAGAATTGCCTTGCTATTGGCTTCTGCCTGACCATTGCTTTGTGCATATTGGGGGGTGGAGAATGCGTAAATGATCTTCCACTTGGCAAAAAACTCCTTAACTGTTTTTCCTTTGAACTGGGAGCCATTGTCCATCACCAACATGTGGGGAAGGCCAAATCTAGTAATGATGTTGGTCTAGATAAAGTTTTTGACATTAGATTCTTTGACATGAGCCAAGGGGATCGCTTCCACCCATTTGGTGAAGTAATCAGTTACCGCTAGGACGAACCGGAAGCCTGTGCTTTTCTGTGCAATGGAATGAATGGACCCATGATGTCCAAGCCCCATATGTGAAATGGCCAAAGGCTGGCAATGTTGATGAGTTCTCGAGCTGGCTGAATGATATTGTGGCCAAATGTTTGGCACTTAATGCATTTCAGTACATACTTCTTGGCATCGATCCGCATTCTTGGCCAGAAGAATCCTTGTGAGATCGCTTTGTGAGCCAAGGAGTGACCTCCTACATGATTCCCACAATCTCCCTCGTGGATCTCTACGAAAATCATCTGACCCTGTTCTGTGCTTATGCACCTCGGATGTGGCCCTCCGACGGACTTTCTGAAAAGTTTGCCATTTACTAGGTTGGTGTTTTGCCAAGCTGGATATAATCTATGATAGGTTGCATCTATGTTTGACTTATCTGAGAGTTAAAGAGTGGTCACAGGTTGCTTATTTCTAGGACATGCTCATTTTGATAAGATGGTGTATCAATTACTGATAAGTACCCAAAACTGTAATATTAAACCCCGAGAGACATAACATTTTAGTCGATTATGTGTTTAATAATCATGTAATAATTATATTTTCGTACTTTTGCAGGTTTCCGCAGTTAACATGAATATAATGATAAAACATGCATCGAAGTACAGGAATACTAGAATATTTGAAGTTTCCATCTCAACCCCAGTGAAGCCCAACAAAGCCTGACTAGAGCCGAAGTTTCCAAAAGAACAAAACCAATGCAGAACGGGTCCACATATAAAGAAGCAGCAAACTTCCAAAGCTCACATCTGATAAATCTGGATGCCGATGTTGGCTAGTGAAACTGCCATAGCGACCCGGGCGACGAACTCTATACAAAGAGAGAAAGTTGTCAAAATGCCAAATTCGGTCCGCCACTGGACCCACTCGGCGGGCCCAAAAGGCATGACGAGTCAGCATAGGCAGATGGCAAGAGATGGTCACAAAAGTGTGCCACCTTGCAATGTGAGAAGACATGTACCAATTCAAAGCAGGTGGTCTGAATTGAAATTGGCTAAAAGACAAAACACAAAAGGACAAAACATTAAATGAAAGTTTTGTTTCGTAACAAAACTTTGGATCAAATTAATTCACATGGAGACAAAAACTTTGTTATTCAAAGTTTTGAATGTCTCAATTAGCAAATAGACGAAACCCAATTAAAGGCTTCACGAGAGATCAGCCTATATATATATATAAGGGGGGTCTTCATTATTCGGCCTTCAGCATTTTCATGCTCTAGCATCCGCTTAGCAATTAGTTAGTTTTATTTCAGCACTTATATTCTGTCATTTTCATTCCAGCAGCTTAAATACTGTAAGTTATTTTACCCTTAATAACAGTCATTTCTTTTCTAGTTTAATTCATGTCCTGCATTTATTTACTTAATGTATACAGTAAGTTTTATTATTCCTTCAATGACCATGAGCTAATCCCCCCCCTCAGGGGGAGGGTTATGCTACTCGTGTGGGAATCCGGATTGACTCTTTAATATTCTAGAATCACTGCTTAGGAATTAGGCATAGATTAGACATCCGGTCCCAAAATGACTGAGATTGTACAAATTTGGAGTCCTGATGCTCCAGAACAATCTCGTGCGCGACCCAAAATGTCTCGCGCGCGACTCTATGGTGTCAGATAGCTCTCTAATTTGTCTAGCTGGTGTGGAATCGAGCCAGGAGCTGAAATGATATTCCAGAGATGAAATATTAGTTCAACTCCTTATGCTAGTGCGATGCGGCTCAGAGATGTGGGCATGCACTAGGGATCAATACTCGAAGTCGTCTCCGAACACGAGACGAATTAGAGATGTAGTGATGTGGTAATATAAACTGTTGAAAGATGATTCTTGCATGAGTATGAATAACTCTCTCCCTGTTTCTCTATCTTTGTTTACCTACATCAAAATCACCGTAGTAAGTTACATTATTTGCATTACCGTTAATTTAATTAAAACCAACTAAAAAACCTAAAATCCTATTCACCAAAAGTGGTAATTCCAGTTGTGAACCTTTCTGAGCTCCAAGGTTTGGACGATCCCTTACTCGACCTATCCTACCAAACCCACGTGAGTAAGGTAACTTGACTAAAACGGATGACTATACGGACTTTGGACTTTGGACTTTGGACTTTGGTCTTCGGACTTCGGACTTCGGACTTCGGATTGTGGACCTCGGACTTAAGAAACTTAAGTATAAAAACCAATAAATGTACCAATTAAAAGTGTTTATCAAATGGCGCCGCTGCACGCCGAAGGACTCTGGACTTAACGTAATAACTGGAACACATCACGTAAAACCCCCTCCCCTACCTCTTCATTTTTTAATTTCCATTTCTTTTACGATATTAACATGTTACGTAACTGTTTGCCATAACTTTTTCTACTAACAAATATCTGGGAACCAAGTCTTGTTTATTTTCATTAGCACAGTTTAAGTATTCCGTAGGAACTTGAAGTACTGAATTGACAAAAGAGTCTCGAACGAGACTAAATTAGTAGTGCGCGAGACTAACCTAGGAGTATTAACACTCCGGTTTTCAGGTATAGGCCACTTTCCTTTTCAGTACTCTTTTGGACTCTCTTGTCCAGTTTATCCAGTAAGTTCACGAGCTCGGGAGTTAGTTCGATCGTGTACGAGGAATCATGGGACGTCAGGTTTCAAATTCTTAAACTCCTCAAACTTTGGTTATTACTATAACCTGTTTTACCTTGCATGTTTGTGTGTTGGCATAAGAACTCTTTGCATATAAATGTGGTTCGTTATTATATCTTCACGTTAACACGATTAATATGATTCGAATATATTTGGATGTATGTGTAGTTTCAAACCACCTGCTTAGAATATTTTTGTATGTGTATGTTACATCAATTCACGTACACGGTATTCATTTGTATGAGTTCGTTCTCGACATTCCCCTAGCTCACATTTAAGTTGCACGTATCAATAGATATAGATTATTGCATGCGTAGGACACATTTCTATTCACATAGATTTGCATATGTAGACTTCCTGTGTAAAACTAGTATGTGTTAATTGTATGTTTAGTTTCTATTTTGACATCTAACTTTTTTAATTGCATGTTTCGTAATCACGTCTCCATAATACATTAATTACGTAAACTAAAAATTAAAAAATTAAAAAATAAAAAATAAAAAATAAAAATAAAAATAAAAATAAAAATCCTAATAATTAAAATTTCATCTTAATCATCTTAATAACACCCCATATAATACACCATCATAAAGCATCATCCTATTCCATCAGTGCCTAGGAAACTTGAAAAAAATTGAGGTTGCCTAATTAAGGAACGTGCTAGCATGAACAACCTCCCTCAATTCTCTCGTGATTTGCTCTTTGGAATATTCACACGCTATCCTAGCTTACCTCGCTGAGTTAGCCGCATTTCGAGAAGACGTGCTTCACCTCACTCCTTCCTTAATTCTAAAACCTCCAGTCATAAATTGTTCCTTATGAGCCTTAAATTAAAATTTATATTTGTATGAGACTACGGTCTGGTAAACATAAGAAATTAGAACTTACATATATCGCCGCCGAAATACAATAAACAACCGCTTATGCTATCTCCTAGACATAGTTCCTCCTCCGTAGAAATCAACCTCGTCAAACATCTCATTGCCATGATCTCCCTTAATTATGGCCCAGAAAATCCACAGCGGTTGAGAAACCCTTTCAGATTTCTATATTTGCCTTACAAGAAGGACACGCCTCTCCGCGCATTAAACTCGATGCTATTGTAGGTGATTTTTGAATTCCGCCAAACATTTTTGGTTTGTTACCTGTTTATCATGGTCTAGACCATGAAAAACCGTACAATCACCTTCGTCGGATGCAACAAGTAGTCACCACTTTTCGCCATCCGACTGTTACCAACGAACAAGTCTTGCTTAGGTTGTTTCCTTTCACCTTAGCTGATAAAGCTTCAGTTTGGCTCATAGGCGAAGCGCCGCAATCCATTGACACATGGGCCAAACTCGTACAAGCATTCATGATAAAGTTCTATACTCAGAAGAAAACTATAGAAATGCTTCAAAAGATTCAATTCTTTCGCCAGCACCCCCAGGAATTATTTTCGGAAGCATGGAGCAGATTTACTAATCTGCTTCTTGAATGTCCCCATCATCAACTTGACACCGCTATATTAGTCCGTTCATTCTTTAATGGTCTCTTTGACCATCAAAAGGAAACCTTAGATATCATGAACGGCGGTTGTTTCATGGACAAGGGCGCTACTGAAGCATACAATTTTCTTGAGAAACAGGCTTCACGAAAGCACCCATTGGGAAACACTGATTCTTCTAGATCTTCTAAAGACACTCCTACCAAAGTTACGTCTATGTTCGAGGTCAAACCCGATCCAGAATTAAAAACTCTAATCGAGTCCCTAAACAAAAAGGTTGATGCTCTTTCGGTACAAGTAAATGATCAAAAACCCAAACAGGTCATGGCTGCCAACACTTCCCCATGTCCTATTTGCTTAAATCCGAAAGCGCCGATTCTTATTGTCCTTTGGTATCTGAAGTGCCCTCCCCCACCTTCGACCGAAGCTTGTGCTTTCAACATCCCTAATGCACCTTGGCGACAACATCCGAATTTAGCTTGGACACCCCCTGCCCAACAACAAGCTCCTCCGGGTGTCAACAACATTCCTCGACGACCACCCGCGAACTACAATTCCTATCGTCAAGGAAATACTCCACTGTTGTCTATGCCTTGGATAAGTTTCGCCCTTACCTAGTTGGAACATCCACCATCGTATATACTGACCATGCCGCACTTCGGTACTTACTCGCAAAAAAGATGCAAAACAACGATTGTTCCGCTGGATCCTTCTCTTGCAAGAATTCACCCTAGAAATCAAAGACAAGAAAGGAACCGAAAATGTCGTGGCCGACCATTTATCAAGGCTGGTTGGTGACATTGATAGTGATTCTAAAGCCATCTATGATTCCTTCCCAGACGAATATTTGTACTCTATTTTCTCACCTCCATGGTACGCAGATATCGTTAACTACCTACTTACTGAGGAAGTTCCTTCCTCTTCCTCACGTCCTGATCATAAAAAATTCTTATCTACTGTAAAATATTATTTTTGGGATGACCCCTACCTCTTTAAGTATTGTTCTGACCAACTCATTCGTCGCTGCATTCCCGACTGGGAGCACACCGACGTATTATCCTTTTGCCATGAACAACAGATCTTTACGGAGGTCATTTCGATGGAAAAAAACTGCGGCCAAGGTATTACAATGTGGTTTTATCGCCTACCCTTTTTCGCGCGATACACCTAACATTGCATAGCTTGCATTTGTTGTCGGCACCTAGGTCAATTACCAAACGAAATATGATGCCCCTAAATCCTATCTTGATTATAGAAATTTTTTATGTTTGGGGTATTGATTTTATGGGACCTTTCCCTATTTCTCAAGGTTTTCTATACAATTTAGTCGTTGTAGATTATGTGTCCAAATGGATTGAGGCACTTTCGATGTCGCTCAAATGACCATAAGATCGTCGTGAAATTCGTTAAAGAAAACATTTTCTCGCGCTTTGGTGTCCCCAAAGCTATCATCGATGATGGGGGTACACATTTTGTAATAAAATTTTTGGTTTTTAATGAAGAAATATGGAGTTACTCACAAGGTTGCTACTCCATATCACCCACAAACGAAAGTGGCAAGTGGAAGTCTCCAACGGAGATAAAGTCTATTCGAGAAAACTGCCAACCCATCAAGAAAGGACTAGTCTCTCCGCTTATCGGATGCCTTGTGGGCATACCGAACAGCATTTAAGACACCTATAGGGATGTCTCCTTACCGCATTGTTTTTGGAAAACCTTGTCATCTGCCAATTGAACTTGAGCATCGTGCCCTTTGGGCCATCAAAAGCCTCAATTACAATATCATCGAGGCAGGTGAGAAGCGAAAACTGCAATTAAATGAGCTTGAGGAGATTCGGAGTGATGCTTATGATCTCTCGAAATCCTACAAAGCTAATATGAAAAGAGTGCACGACAATCACATTTTGCGTAAGGATTTTAAAATTGGCCAAAAAATTTTATTGTACAACTTCAGATTACACATTTTTCCTGGTAAATTGAAAACACGATGGTCTGGTCCTTTCATTGTGTCAGCTGTGAAACATTATGTGGCAATCTCTTTGCTTAATCTACAAGATAACAACGAATTTCAAGTCAATGGACAACGCCTAAAATATTACCACGAATTACGCTCACCAGATGTTGAACAGACTCTTCTTTAGGATCCGACCTACACAGACTAGATGTTTCGTTTGGCATACTCAATCTTGTTTCTATAGAGGGTACGCCATTTTGGTAGTCGAGCCATCTTCTATCTTATGATCTCCAAAGTTCTTTGAAGTGTGTGGTTGCTAGCGCTGGAACCTTAGTCCACGAAAACTCTATTTCAGAACTGAGTATAAATGTATTCTGCAGCACGAGCAAATGTGCTTTTCGGTAAATGATGGGTACCTAAAAATTCACCTCCTTCCTTCTCTTTCCTTTTCTACTCTCTGCCTCGCGAACTTCAGCTAATCATTTGGTGTAAGTCCCACTCATCACGAATAGGGAATGGTCGTAGTACTTTTGCTCGTTGATAAAACAAGTTTTTATCCGAACGTTTATTGGTTTTCTTGATTAATTAAGTCCGAGGTCCACAGTCCGATGTCTGAAGTCCAAAGACCAAAGTCCCAAGTCCAAAGTCCGTATAGTCGTCCATTTTAGTCAAGTTACCTTACTCACGTGGGTTTGGTAGGATAGGTCGAGTAAGGGATCGTCCAAATCTTAGGGCTCGAAAAGGTTTACAACTTTTGGTGAGTAGGATTTTAGGTTTCTTAGTTGGTTTTAATTAAATTAATGGTAATGCAAATAATGTAAATTACTACGGTGATTTATATGTAGGTAAACAAGATAGAGAAACAGGGAGAGAGTGAGTCATACTCATGCAAGAATTATTTTTCAACAGTTTATATTATCACATCACTACATCTCTAATTCGTCTCGTGTTTGGAGAGGACGTCGAGTATTGATCCCTAGCGCATGCCCACATCTCTCGAAATGATCGCGACTAGCATAAGGAGTTGAACTAATATTTCATCTCGGAATATCATTTCAGCTCCCGCTCGATTCCACATCAGCTGGACAAATTAGAGAGTTGTCTGACACCATAGAGTCGCGCGTGAGACATTTTGGGTCGCGCACGAGACTGTTCTGGAGCATCAGCACTCCAAATTTGTACAGTCTCAGTCATTTTGGGACCGGATGTCTAATCTATGCCTAATTTCTAAGTAGTGATTCTAGAATATTAAAGAGTCAATCCGATTCTCACACGAAGCGAAGATAACCCTCCCCGAGGGGATTAGCTCATGGTCATTGAGGGAATAATAAAACTTGTTTGATACATTAAGTAAATAAATGCGGGACGGGAATTACACTAGAAAAAGAAATGATTATTATTAAGGGGTAAATTGACTTACGATTTTAAGGCTGAATAAAAATGACGGAATGTAAGTGCTGAAATAAAACTAACTAGTTGCTAAGCGGATGCTAGAGCATGAAAATGCTGAAGGAAGAATATCAAAGGCTACCACCCCATATATATAGGTTGGAGACTGGAGAAGGATTAATTGAGTTTTGGCCGTTTCTCAATTTGAGACATTCAAAACTTTGATATTCAAAGTTTTGTTTGCATGTGAATTCCTTTTAACCAAAGTTTTGTTTACGAAACAAAACTTCATTTATTGTTTCGTCCTTTTGTGCTTTGTATTTGTCCCTTTGCTCAATTTCATTTCAATCTTTGAACAGGTACGTGTCTTCTCACATTGCAAGGTGGCACAATTTTGTGACCATCTCTTGCCACCTGCCTATGCTGACTCGCCATGCCTTTTGGCCCCACTGAGTGGGTCCACTTAGTATGTCCAGTGGCGGCACCGATTTTGGCATTTTACAACTTTCGGTCTTTGCGTAGAGTTTGTCGCCCTGGTCGCTCTGGCAGTTCACTAGCCAACGTCGGCACCCAGATTTATCAGATTTGAGCTTCGGAAGTTTGCTGCTTCTTTATATGTGGACCCATTTCTTGCTTGGTTTTGTTCTTTTTTGGAAACTTCGGCTCTAGTCGCCTCATTGGGCTTCATTTGGGGTTGAGTGGGAAACTTCAAATATTCCAGTATTCTCGTACTTCGATGCATGTTTTATCATTATATTTATTTTAAATGCGGAAACCTACAAAAGTACGAAAATATAATTATTACATGATTATTAAACACATAATCGACCAAAATGTCTCTCGGGGTTTAATATTACAGTTTTGGGTGCTTATCACTCGTAAACGACGTGCACGAAAGATGGGATAGTGTATGCATTGTCAAACACCCTTCTGTCTAGGACTTGACTTCCTATCCGATACTAGCCAGTTTAAGGTATACTTTTGTCTGACACCAGCTGCGCAGGATAATATTCGTCGCCGCGCCGTTTCTCCCACAGGTTAGGATTCGTCTTGAGGATCTGACGTTAAAAGACTCGATTCGTCTTGAGGATCTGATGTTAAAAGACTCACCTTGTAGATATTTTTATATTGTTGCCTTTTCCCTTTGCATTAAGTTTTGCACATGAGATTCGTGTCCAACCTCGGATGTCGCATACTTGGAACACAAACAGGCAATGGATTCCACCAGACCAACCCTAGAATTGGTTACTTTGAGTTCCCTTGGGGCGGTTTGAGGATAGCCATATATAATAAGGACAATTTTATTAGACCGTAGCGCACACGGTCCAGGATGGTACCGTCCTGCCCCTAACCCCATAATGCATAAAGGTAAAGCCACAGTCTGGCTGGATTGGGTTCACTCCAGAGCCGACATGACAGTCGTCTATGATTTAGATGGTGACTCTTCTGGACATCCAGTGTTCTTCATGTATATCTCCTTTGTATATAAATAAAATCTTTGTTTATAAATAAAACACCTTCCTTCTTTTCAAAAACTCTTGTGACCTTCGAGAATG
This sequence comes from Coptis chinensis, assembly GCF_015680905.1. NCBI lineage: Eukaryota > Viridiplantae > Streptophyta > Magnoliopsida > Ranunculales > Ranunculaceae > Coptis > Coptis chinensis. The sequence continues at coordinate 18,621,365 of NC_141462.1, read as the reverse complement.
ACTCATACAATTGGATAGCATTTTTTGTGCAGATCATTTCGATATCTCATTCATCCAATTCGGAGTCTAAACGAGTCGTGGGTAAGCGTTTAGTTTTTTTAGGCTTAAATCGGGTTTTTGGCTTGATTTGGGCTTCGGAAATTTTTTGGCCCAACCAAAATATCAAAATCTCGGGCCCTTTAAACCCAACCACACGCATCACCATCACTCATTTCTTCTTCCCTAAATTCCGGATCTTGCCCCCTCTCGTTTAAGTCTCGCACGAGACAGGCCCACACTAAATCCAGGTCTCACGCAAGACTCTTACAACTCCGACCACAATTCCCTTCCGTCAGCAAGTCCCATTTCTCCCCCTCATCATTAATCAATAGCCAGCCTCTCCCTAAGACCAGTGATGGCCGGAAACAAGCGTATTTGTGTGGAGAAAATTTTTGGAAATTTATTGAAAACGGGATGTTTGCTCCATTCTTTGATAATGAAATTCACTCTAGAGGATGGGAGTACTTGTTATATGCTAATGGAGGGCTTTATTCCAAAGATTTGGTGATGAAATTCTACGACAATGGGAGCTTTAATGGCGACCATTTTTGGGTTACCGTCGAGGGTGTGCGCCATGAAGTCACACCTGTTTTAATCTCCGAGATCACGGGCATTCCTCTGGTCGACCACGTGCTAACTCAGCAGCAGTCCGTGTACCCACGGACTTACGACCTAATGCTCGACACGCTAATCGAGGGAGAGTACAACATAGATGGGAAATGTGCGTATCGGTATTTCGGTCGCGATGGAACCAGTTTAGGTTTGTGACTCAATGGCTGGGACTGAACGTCATTGGCACCTCGAATCCCTCAGACATAAACAAGACCTTCCTCCACCTTCTCTGGATCCTCCAGGAGCGAAAGGGTAACTTCTGCATCGTTATCTTTCTTTTTGATATTATTACACATGCCACTCTTAGATCAGCCCCTCTTGCTGTTCTGGTAACACAAGTTATGATTACGTTGGGTTTTCTGTCCGCCACCCCGCTACTCCCTATACCACAATATGAGAATATGCTTGTCTTCAAGAAATGTATACTGGACCCTTGGGAACCCACAGCACCAAAGGCTGCTGAGCACGCTAGCGTAGGCTCATCTCACCAACCCTACTTTGATGAGACTGCCATAAGTAAGATCACCCACCCCATAGATGCCTTTACGTCTTTGTGAATGGTGGTTTGAGAGACATGTACACTCGCCGGTATCTATGAAACGTGCTTTGGGCGAAGTTAAGGACGATATGACCACTTTCGCCATGAGTCGATGACAGACAAAGATGGGAGAATTCCAACAGAAATGAGAGCTTCCATGATCGCATTTCAGACCATATACTTACTCGCCGGAACCAATTCCAAAGAATGTTCTTGGCAAGCCAAAGATCGATTTCGGGCTCAGGTGATGGATACTCTGGGTGATATCCAGGAGCAGTTAGCCTCCACGGGGAGCTCAGACGCACGACGTCGTCCGCGGGACTCTGGTTCTTCTTTTGCAGCCCACGAGGATTCTTCTGCAGCTCTTGAGGATCATCAGTAGCTAGTTTATTTTTCCAGTCTTGTATAATATTTATGTCAGATATTTGATTTACGTGTTTGCATTTCCAGCTTAATAGTAGGTTATTTCCTAAAAATTTCTGCCTGGATATATTAGTTATATCTAATATTATATTATATAGGTAGGAACATATATAATAATATTAGTAATAATAATTTATATAGATATATATAAATATATATACATATATATTTTAGATGTCACACATAATAGCAAACTTTACCATAAACTAACGTTTTTAAACGGTAAAAAAAAAAAAATGAAAAAAAAAAAAAAAAACGGTCATGAAATCGCATCTAAAAACGGTCAGAAAACGGCAATTTTCTTTCTATAAATAAGTTCAACACTTCCTCCACATTCACTCATTTCATATTCTTCCCTCTACACTTCTTATTCTAAAAATCGTTTTTAATCCGCTCCAAATTTCAAGCTTCATGGATGCACTAGAAAAGTTTGAGCATGCTTGTTTGTTTCATTATAGTAATGTTGTTAATGTGGCATATAGTTCTATCTAATATTTAGGTTTATATTTCATTCCCCGTATCATTATGTTGTGTTTCCATACCATTGTACGTTCTTACATCTTATTGTGATAGTATATTTACATTTTCCTTGTCCTTCTACTTACGCTATTTACGTGAAAAAAAAAAAAAAAAAAAAAAAAAAAATGCACTCCTTGTCACATGCCCCATTCTTCTCATCCACACTACATCTACTTTTGCGCATATCTTAGAAGATACACGTGGTCTAACTACCCTGTGACACCTCGATCCGTATCTTTTACATTTTCAGATTGGTGCCTATTTATAACAAGGATAGACACCTAAAAAATCTAACTTCCCTTTTTCCAAAAAAAAAATTTTCTTCACCACTCCATCTTTAATGGCCCTCACTCGAAGTTTCGTGTCCGAGCAAAATTTTATGGAAAATTTCCAAAATGGTCTTTTTCATCCCTTTTTTAACACAGAAATATTACGTCAAGGATGGTACCCTCTTTTACATCATAAGTAGGCTTTTTATTCCAGAGAATTGGTCTTGTTGTTCTATAAAAGCGGTTATTTCCAAAACGGGCAATTCTTTGTCCGTGCTAACGGATGCGAGCGTGAATTGACTATGGAAATCATCTCTGAGGTACTTCAAATTCCTATTACAAACCAAGGAGTACACCTTCAGGATTCACCTTTCGACAATATCAGGCATCTGATGTTTGCAACTATCGTTCACGGCGAATACAACCGGAAAAACCGTATTGTTTATCAGCGATTTTTGCAAAAGAACCAATTATCTGTGATCCAATGGGTAGTTTATAATGTGCTCGACACGTCTAAGACTTCTGAAATAACCAAACCCCTCCTCCATCTACTATGGGTCTAATAGAGTAACTGCAATGATTTTTGCATTATTAAATTTCTCTGGAATGCGATCGCACGTGCCAGGAAAAAGGCAGCTCCTTTACCAACCATTGTGACATTTATCATGATACGTTGGGGTTTTTCTAGTACTTCTCCTCATACACCTCTTCGAACAGCTAACATTCTTACCATTCACTCAGTATGTAGGAACGGATTCTGGAACCCAAACGTTACAAAGAACAATGTCGGTGCAGAAACCGACGAAGATTGTTCCGCTGACAACATCTTCACTGAAAATGCATTATGCAAGGTATTTAATCCCATGGAAGGCCTTCGTTTAATTCAACAAGGATTGATGACATTATTCAAACGTTAGAACATTATCATCACCAGTCTTCTTGAATTTCAGGACCTGCGGACAATAAACGAAGAGGAACAAGTACAATTCTTGCACAGCCACAACCAGTTCTTGGCAAATCACACTCTCATAATGGAGAACCACGCCGAGATTTACCAGACAGAAAGCAAAATGTTGCAACGGGCTATTGCACAGATTGATGGCATAGAAAATCTTATAAATGGATCCCTCCCACAAAAGGATCCTCGCCGTTACTTGGGCCCATGACACCATTTAAATTTTGCAATTTTATGTTCTTTGTCATTTTCTTTTTAGTTTTTAATATAGTGAAATTTTCCTATGGTAATTTGTTTTTATTTAATCATTCTCATCTTATTCTAATTTTTATTTGTATACAGGTGGCATTTTTCTTTGTACGTCTTCTACTATGGCTGCCCCAAAGATAATTCCAGAACAATCCTTCCATTTGTTGCTGAATTCTCCTGCATATGGACATCTCTTCAGAGATTTCATCACACGAATTGGTTGGAACTCCCTTATTCTACACCCGGAGCAAACATATTCCCCAGGTTTGGCAACTTATTTTTACAATCACATGGAAGATCTACCTGCTATACAGGGTTTCCCTTTGAATGGATTTACAATCCGTATTGGTAACACCCGACACTCTTTTTACGAGCCAACAGTTGCTATGGCTCTAGACCTTCCTCCTCTTCAGCCAGACCTCCCCATTCAATACATGATAGAGAATGACTTTAATGACTATTCTAGGGAAGATTTTGCTGCCCGATATGGCGATGGCCTTGCCCACGTCAGTGAACGTGCCGAAGCTGGCCGATGGCCAGACTTCACTATTCAACTAGCCAGTATGACCATGAATGTTGGAACTGCAATGTTATTTATTCTTCTGAACATCATGGGAGATTGGCATTTTTCCACTGCATCAAAGTCAGCTTGTAAGACGTTCCATGCCTTGGCCCTGCAACATACCGCCTTTGACATCACAGACTTAGTAATTGAGAACCTTAAGAGGGCTCGGTCTTTTCGGCAACACTATATCACCCTACCAGTTACAGCATGCACGATAGTGAGGACGTACTTCCCACAGTTTGCGGCCACCTTTCAGGACTGGGTAAAGGTCGACTCTATGTGTCCAACAAACAAGATAATTCGTTCTTTGAGATTTCGGACATGGCGACGCCCAACAAGGTATGTAAAGAAAGTTCATTCTTTCCCTAATGATGATAAAATGATAGCTCATCTGGACACTACAAAGAAGAGGAAGTGGAGCCAAGTCTGAAAAGCTATGATAGATTGGCGTGATGCAAAGGAATGACATTTCTACAGAGACGAAGCAAGGATGGACCATCCCCCAATTCAAGGTTGGGGCAATGTGAGTTGATGCATGTACATATTTGTTTTACGTTTTGATGTGAGATAAATAAATAACCTAACAGTGTGCTACTCTAACAGTGTGCTTTCACTTTTATGATGTATAATATATAGTGTGCTACAATAAATTTATGTGAAAGATGTCAGCTATATTTTTGCTCAAGCCTCTAAGGTATACTCTTTCTTCCTCTTAACACTTTGAGGACACAGTGTCCGACTGTTTTGTGGTGGTGAGAACCTTTCTCAAAAGTTAGGCATGCATAGTTGTATATAGTTTACTTGATGTCTAAATAAACGTATTTAGTGACAAATTCTTGTTTCCCTTTCTATGATGAAAAATATTTAGAAATCTCACCCTAGCATCAGAATTAGGACTTGTTCTTAGAAACTTAATTTAATACGTATGCAATAGTTTTTACATCTTTTCATGAGCATTCATGCATTGACTATCATTAAATGTACACATCAGTAAGTTTCTGGGACCCACGGTTAGACAACTTAGTTTCCATATCCTGTAAGAATCTAACCAAAAGGCCTCAAAATGTGTGATATATGAGTAATGACACAGAGGAGTAGTTCTTCTGAATAGAGAAGTTCACACGTCTAATTACTTGATCACTACCCAAATCCTAGGCGAGAATTTAGGCCTTCTTTGGATCGATATAGCCAAAAATTCACACCTGTAAAAAAAAATTACTGCTAGTCGCCCTACTGAACCTTTCATTAATCCTTTCTATTTCACCAAAAAAAAAATCATTACCCATCTATTAACCACAAATAAATAAGCCTACCTAGATGATGAGTCTGAGAAATAGGATGAAGTGCAGAAAAATGAAGAGAAAAACCTTGTCACAAATCAGAATCAGTTACCTGCTTCAGAAGAAAAGAAAAATAGAAATAGAAATATGTTTCCAAAAATTAAAAGAAATATCAAAGGTAGAATTTCCCCCAAATCAAATTAAAAGGGAATACAAAAGCTTAAAAAAGCCAAGTATGGAAACCCATGTTAGAAGCGGAAAGAAAATAAGGATTTCTCTAGTATAAATATCTCGAAGACCTTATTCTCTCAAACTTATCATTTTTGAATTTTCCATTCCATTTTCTTCTACACTACCTCCTAAGCCCCATAACACCTAATAAAGACCTCTAGCTCAATTAGGAGTAGGATAGTGTGATAATAAGTAGTAGTTGTGACTTCTTGACCTCGGCTCCTCTGACTGTCATTGAGTATGTGAGGAAATGTGTGCCCACTGCACACTGGAGATAGCAAAACTTGAGTGGAAAAATAAGAGAGAAATTGTGTTTCGACACATACCTGTGAGAACCTACTTAAGAACGCTATCCAAAGGATCCAGAAATGGCCCTGCTCGTACATTTCATTATAAGATCACTGCATGCATGCTCATACATAGATGTTTTGATTATTGTATGTATATTAACTTGAATTTCGAAAGCATTAAATCCTTGTTTCCTCCGCTAGTGAGATATCTAGATACCTGAGATTAATTAAGGAAACAAGCCTTTCTTACTGAGTCATTGTAGTATAAATGAAGTTTGTGAGTATCTTCTCTGAAAAACTCTCACAAGGCTATAACTTGTCCACTAGGGAATTCTTAGTGGTTCAAGGCCTTGTTGCATACGGTCAATGCAACCGCACTCTGCGAAATGAGATTTAGCTTAGGACAACACATTTTTGACCACTTATCATTTTAATGTCTCTTCCTTGCTTGAGGACAAGCAAAATGTTGTTTGGGGGTGGTGTGATAAGCACCCAAAACTGTAATATTAAACCCCGAGAGACATAGCATTTTAGTCGATTATGTGATTAATAATCATGTAATAATTATATTTTTGTACTTTTGCAGGTTTCTGCAGTTAACATGAATATAATGATAAAACATGCATCGAAGTACGGGAATACTGGAATATTTGAAATTTCCCACTCAACCCCAGTGAAGCCCAACAAACCCTGACTAGAGCCGAAGTTTCCAAAAGAACAAAACCAGTGCAGAACGGGTCCACATATAAAGAAGTAGCAAACTTCCGATGCTCACATCTGATAAATCTGTTGCCGACGTTAGCTAATGAAACTGCCATAGCGACCCGGGTGACGAACTCTATGCAAAAAGAGAAAGTTGTAAAAATACCAAAATCGACGCCGCCACTGGACACACTAAGTGGACCCACTCGGCGGGCCCAAAAGGCATGACGAGTCAGCATACGCAGATGGCAAGAGATGGTCACAAAATTGTGCCACCTTGCAATGTGAGAAGACACGTACCAATTCAAAGCAGGTGGTTTGAATTGAAATTGGCTAAAAGACAAAACACAAAAGGACAAAACATTAAATGAAAGTTTTGTTTCGTAACAAAACTTTGGATCAAATTAATTCACATGGAGACAAAAACTTTGTTATTCAAAGTTTTGAATGTCTCAATTAGCAAACAGACGAAACCCAATTAAAGGTTTCACGAGAGATCAGCCTATATATATGTAAGGGGGTCTTCATTATTCGGCCTTCAGCATTTTCATGCTCTAGCATCCGCTTAGCAGTTAGTTAGTTTTATTTCAGCACTTACATTCCGTAATTTTCATTCCAAAGCAAATTTAAATATCGTAAGTCATTTTACCCTTAATAACAGTCATTTCTTTTCTAGTTTAATTCCTCGGCCATTTATTTACTTAATGTATACGGAAAAGTTTTATTATTCCTTCAATGACCATGAGCTAATCCCCTCGGGGAGGGTTATCTTTACTTCGTGTGAGAACTCGGATTGTCTCTTTAATATTCTAGAATCACTGCTTAGGAATTAGGCATAGATTAGACATCCGGTCCCAAAATGATCGAGATCAGCAAAAATTTAGAGTCTTGATGCTCCGAACGGTCTAGCGTCGCCGCGACCCAAAATGTCTCCCGTCGCGACTTTATGGTGTCGAATGACTCTCAATTTGTCTAGCTGATGTGGAATCAAGCCAGGAGCTGAAATGATATTCCAGAGATGAAATATTAGTTCAACTCCTTATGCTAGTGCGATGCGGCTCAGAGATGTTGGCATGCGCTAGGGATCAATACTCGACGTCGTCTCCGAACATGAGACGAATTAGAGATGTAGTGATGTGGTAATATAAACTGTTGAAAGATGATTCTTACATGAGTATGAATAACTCTCTCCCTGTTTCTCTATCTTTGTTTACCTACATCAAAATCACTGTAGTAAGTTACATTATTTGCATTACAGTTAATTTAATTAAAACCAACTAAAAAACCTAAAACCCTACTCACCAAAAGTGGTAATTCCAGTTGTGAACCTTTTCGAGCCCTAAGGTTTGGACGATCCCTTACTCGACCTATCCTACCAAACCCACGTGAGTAAGGTAACTTGACCAAAATGGACGACTATACGGACTTTGGACTTTGGACTTTGGACTTTGGTCTTCGGACTTCGGACTTCGGACTGTGGACCTCGGACTTAAGAAACTTAAGTATAAAAACCATTAAACGTACGATATAAATGTTTTTATCAATTACTTCGATAAGTAGTTTCCTAGGGTCGCAGTTCGGTGTTTGGGTAGCGAGGTACGCCAAACTATCAGCATGGCGATTCTTTTCCCGTAGGAAGTGATGTATGGTGGTTTTTTTGAAATAGGGAAGAATTTGATGTACAACTTGAAGGTACTTAGAAATGTTACCTTCGTTGGTGGTGTATTCGTTGGCGACCTGGCAAACGACCAATTGTGAATCGCTAAATACCTTGAGCTCCTGAACTTTGAGTTCTAACGCCATACAGAGCCCCATGATCAAGGCTTCATACTCAGCTTTATTATTGGAGGTTGCAAAATCAATGCAAACTGATTTTTCCACCATAGCGCCATTTGGTGACACTAGAACTACTCTGACTCCGCTGCCACCTAGATTGCTAGCTCCATCCACGAAAAGTGACCATACTGACGCATCATGTTGTTTAGAGGTCGGGATGTCGACCTTTGGTTCCCAGTTCAGGTCGTCAACTGGGAAGTCTGCTAAGAAATCTGCAACGACTTGACCCTTCTAAGATGTTCTCGGGGTGAACTCAATGTGGTGTTCACCGAGTTTTTCTGCCCATATTGTCATGCGAGTTGTTTTGTTAGCTTTAAGAATGATCTTATTTAGTAGGAAGTCGGTGAGCACTTTGATTGGATGTGCTTGCAAGTATGGTATGAATTTTCTTGCTGAATAAAGTAATGCTAGTACTTCCTTTCCAATGTGGGAGTAGTTCTTCTCAGCTGGAAATAATGTCTTACTTATGAAGTAGATCAGTTTTTCTGCATTTTGTTCCTCTTTTAAGAGAACTGAATTGATAGCGAAGTCAGACACTGCTAAGTATACCCCAGTGTTTCACCATCAATTGGTTTTGCCAGCATAGGTGGTGTTGACAGGTAGTCTTTGAGAGTAGAGAACGCTTTAGTGGCATTACTCATTCCATGAGAACTGTTCTCCCTTCTTGAGAATTTGTAGGAAAGGTCGGCATTTGTCTGATGCTCTCGATATGAATCGGTTTAGAGCTGCCACCATTCCCGACAGTTTATGTATTTTATGTAATCGGTTTAGACAACTCATAGCTTTTATTGCCTTTTTCAGGTTACAGAGAATTTCATACCACTTATCATAAAACCCGCGTCTTAGCACCTAAAGGAGACTTAATCACACTTATTATGAATACCATAAGCTACTATGAAAAAGCGTTGAAAAAGTCAAAGTCAATGGTCAAAGTCAACGATCAAAGTCAAAGGTCAAAACCCTCAACTCAGAAGACCAGAGATGGAGGCCTTTATCTCAAAATATGGCATTCTCAAAAACCTACCTTGGTCAAGAAGAAATCAAAAAGCAAAAGAAAAAGAAAAAGCAAAAGTGGAGTGTGAGGTGTCTCAAAAGTAATGGAGGAGGGAAAATTAGTAAAAGACAAAAGTAGGGGTATATAATCTAAAAGTTAGGGAGAGAGAATGCACCTAGACTTAATATAGTGTCATGTTGGATTTATTTTCTTGTCTAGTTTTTCAATTAAGTCATTTACTTTCTTATTTTTCAATTCAATCTTGTTCTTGTTTTTTACATTTTAATCAATCAATCAATTAATTATGTCCTTCTATTTGCTTTTAAGTTTATGTCTTGTCAATCTTCAAAACTACTTTAGTTTTCAATGTTCTTCATTACTTAGAAGCAAAACTTGTTCTAAATAAGATCCTACCTTCCTTTCTTCAACTCCTAACCATTCAAACTCTAAACAATCTTGGATGAACCTCACTTCTTACAATCTTTTGAAGATACAAACCTCTATCACAGCTTCAAATGGCGTCGCTGCTGGGGATTGAAGGAGCAAGAATGCTTGGTTGAGTATCTAAGAAGGGAAGCATCTTTCTCATCCTTTTCACTTATTGTTTTTATTTTCGATGACTTATTTCGTTATTTTTCATCACTGACTTATTTTTTTGCAATACCAGGTTCAACAATCAACAGATGGAGAAAAGCTGAACTTGTCGATGGAAAACGACACAACTTGGTCAGAGCCGGTGAGCGACCACGCGCACGTCTGCACCTACCATTATGCGTGACCGCCTATACACGTCAACACACCACCATCCAATTTTTATCAGATCCAGATGTTTTTCAATGTTGAGTTGATCTAAGAGCCTGGATTTTGTAATAAAGTAGGATAAACCAATGGAACTTGTTTATAATAGTTAGAGATAAAAAGAAAAAGGAAAAAAAAATAATGAAAAATGGTTTTTGATTGATTTTTGTGGATGAACATGAGTTGAACTTGGTTGAAGTTGTATACTTACCAAAGGATTAGAGTTTTCTTTGCCTTGGGAAGTTCAAATGTATGAGGCAAGTTGTGAATCATAGCTCACACACTTTGAATCAACTTGGTAATCAACACTCTAAGTCTAATTAACTCTAGTTAATCTATTAGATTAGTATAATATTAGTTTAGTTTTAAGTTTTTGGCCCTTGAAGGCAAAGTTGTTTAATTATCAAAAACCCAACTTGTGGGCTTTTTAAGTGAACCTTTATTGTAACTTAAAACAGGGTAAAGTTTGAAAGGTTGGGCCTGATTCTCAGATCACGCGCCAACCGACGTCGCCTTCTCCTCAAGCAGCGTGTAAGCACGGATTGAGAGGTAAATTCTAAACCTCCTCGAAGCCTAAGTAAAAGGATATCTTATGTGTTCAAGCATGCTGATAAAACATAAAATTGAATAGTTTACCTACAAAATGAACGATGATACTCAAAACGTAAGTAAACTAAAACTATATTATGTGCCTAAGATTTATCAAAGATTTCTACTCTCAATCCTATCAGATATAGTGGAGTAGATGATTCGTTCCACTCCTAGTCCTTCCGCATGCTGTGTTTTCTACGTATAAGTACTCTTAACTCTAAAGTCTAATGAGAGATTTACGAAGTGGCAATTAGACTACAATGCAACTACCCACAAGATGCAACTAGTCGATTATTAAAATAACTATGGGAATGCTACATTGATTCTATGATAAGGAGTTAGAGGGGGATTGATTCCACCTTAACTCGACTTAATCCTACTAACGCTTAATCGTCAATCCGAATTGAATCGCCCGCAGAATAATATGGTTACTCCTAATCCCTAATTATACATGGCATTTCTACCAATTCATAACTAGTATGTGAACGATTAAACCCATTCTCATGGTGAACTAATCGTTTCTAGAGTGGAAAGGAAATTACGACGACTCTACGATAATCAGAATCAAGCTTTCATCAAGGCTTCTCAACCCCCTCAATGGAGGTTTAGCCGAGAATCATCACGCTATCATTCCCAATGGAATTCAAACAAGACAGGATATAAAGATTGAAACTTTTCTTGTTTAAACCCAATTCAAAACTACTCATGCAATAATTGAATTAAACTAATACTGACAAATAATTGAATCTACGAATTGAAACTAAACAATCAATGGAAATGAAACTAGATTATGGAGAACACTATTTTATTAATCTAATGAATAATAAAACAATGATTCAAATACTAAATTAATAATCTAACTAATCTAGGTCTAGCTATCTACGTAATAAGGGAATTTAGATCTAAACAATTGTAAATGACAAGAATCGAAATTGACAAACTAGCTATTTTATTTATCAAACTAATTAAGAACAATGATTCTAAGAGTTTAATCTAAAACAAGAATTGAATTGAAGCTAAACTAAATTAAAAACAATTAAATCTAGATCTAGAATTATCTATAGTCTTAGGTCTAACTAGCTACCATTAACAAAGAGCTAAGCTTTTGTTTTTATATGTCCAGATCCAAAAATCGTGCATGGGCTTGGAGCCATGTTTCGAGCCAGAGAATCAGGCCCAAAACCCAATTCTTTCAGTCCAAAAGGCCTCTTCAGATGCAGTTGACTTCAATAGACTTTTCATCCACTTTTGGTTCTCTGATTGGATCACGGCTTAGATCATTGGAAATCTCTTTCCGAGCCGGTCGTTTTGACATAAGGTAGGCCCCATTCCGAGGTCTGAGTCCAAAGATACGGCCTTCGGAAGTTATGCTGACTTGTGTGATGTTTCTGCCCGCGTAGACTTTTCAGCTTTTGACCGGGCTTTATAAAGGCTTTGTCTTCTTGAATCTTGGCCTTTAATCACGGAACTCCTTAGTAACCGACCTTTGCTCCTTTATCTCGCTAAAGTGGCACATTTCTACACATAATGGACTTTGAAGCCTGAAATGCATAAAAACACGTAATCAGTGTTAACTCTTAATTATTACTCACATAATTGGTCTAATAGTATGACTGTTATAGGGTTAAAACTACAGTTTTGGGCTCTTACCACATGCTTACGTGATTGTTTGAAATTTAATTTCCGCACTGCAATTTACATTCGCGCATAAGGCTGAAACCGAGCCACATAACAACCATTGGGAAGTCATTCCCCAATGTAGGTAAATTGGACGTTGCTTGATTCTTGAAAGCCCTAGACCAAAGAAAATGAATTAAAATCAATCAACTAGAGCCCAAAGTAGTCATTCTCCTCCATAAAATGACAAAAATATAGCCACGAGGATTGAGAGTAATCAGTTACCAGATTTCGGTGGACCAACTACCTTCCTCACTCTTTTCCCCCGGATTCATCGTGAGTGAGATTCTTGGTAGCGCACCACTTGGTGAAGTGACTGCCTACTCTTCTAAGACGTGTAGTAGATCCATCCTAGTCTCGCGCCCAATTATTCCCCTGAACAGGGCATAGTAAGATATAGACCAAAGCAAAGTTTTCAAAATGCCATACTTGCAAAAACTAATTTCAATTTCTTGAGCATACATTGCACCATTTGTGCATGTTAGGATAGTTTTGTGGTCTTGCTAAAAGTGCATGATACTGCGTTCAGGCACTACAGGTATTAGCCAGAATAAAACTTACTCATGTAGGAGAGCACGTCATCCTAGACAATCTCCTGTTTCTAGTCATCCATCTACTAAGATGGTCGATAAAGTATTGCAAGCTGAAGAGCCTCTCTCTAACTTCTACATACCATTGCAGGATGGGCCTCCATCTTGTATACGACTCACACTACTCACGATCGATTGTCTCATTCCACCGAACATGTTCAATCTTCTACCCATCTTCCACGGGTTAGAACATGAGTTACCGTACAAGCATCTATGCTGGATACATGAAGTATGTAATATAATTCACCATCTGGGCATTGAAGTTTTAGATTGCAGTATGTAATCTTCAAAAGAGTTTGTAAGAAGTGTGGTTCATCTTAAATTGTTTAGAGTTTGAGTGTGGGAGTTAAGAAGAAAAAAGTTAGACTCTTGGTATAGATTTGATTAGTTTTAAGCTAATGAAAACATGAAACTCAAGTTGTTTGGTATGGAAATAACATGAAAACATTGAAATAAATATTGATTAAAGATTGAAACAAGAACAACAAGATAAGATTGATGGATTAAAACCAACAAAGCAAAATAACAAGATTTAAATAAAAGGAAATGAAGAACAATAAAGTAAAAGACTTGAATTGAAAACTAGACAAGAAAATTAAAACAAACCAAATGGTTTGGACCCTAAAGCAATGGATGCTTTCTCTCTCCCTAACTTTTAGATTATATACCCCTACTTTTGGCTTTTACTGATTTTGCCCTCCTCCATCACTTTTGAGACACCTCACACTTTACTTTTGCTTTTTGATTTCTTCATGACCAAGTTGGTAGGTTTTGAAGAATGTCATATTTTAAGATAAGGGTCTCCATCTTTGGTCTTATGAGTTGAGGGCTTTAACCTTTGAACCTTTGACCTTGACCATTAACTTTGACCGTTAAATTTGACTTTTTTAGCATTTTTCCATAGCAGCTTCTAGTCTTCATAATAAGCGTGATTAAGGATCCTTTTGGTGCTAAGACACAGCTTTTATGATAAGTGGTATGAAATTCTCCATATCCTGAAATGGGCAATAAAAGCTATGAGTTATCTTTTCTTTAAAGGTAAGACAGGCTGTAATGCAGTAATATAAAGGTAATAAAATGCACACTTGGGAGTTTATCATCACCCCCAAATAGCATCTTGCTTGTCCTCAAGCAAGGATTAAAGAAAAATAAAACTAAGATCACAAATGAGTGATTTATTATAAGTTGAGCCATACCCAACAAAGACACACTTCAACGCAGATGGATCAAGTTTGGTGCATTGTTGTGTATGTAAGTGAACATACACCACACACCCGAAGATATTGGGTGCTAGATGAACAATAGGTGGAAGCGTATAGTGATCAGAAAGCACATCTAAGGGTCTCCGTAATTGGACAACACTAGAAGGTGTACGATTTATTAAGTAAATAGCAGAGTTCAAAGCCTCTCCCTATAAGTGAGATGGGACATGACTACCAATTAATAAAGACCGAGTAATCTCTAAAAGATGTCTGTTTTTTCGTTCTGTAACCCCATTTTGCTGTGGGGAATAAGAGCAAGAGGTTTGATGTAGCATACCAGCCGAATACACAAAGCCAGTCAATTCCTTTTTGAAATACTCACCCCCATTATCAGAGCGAACAACATTTACAGAGATGCCAAACTATGTGAGCACCATTTGATGGAAAAGGGGAAAAACTGTATAGACATCACTTTTATGTTTTAAAAAATATACCCAGGTCATCCGAGTGCAGTCATCGACAAAAGTAATAAACCATTTCATCCCGTTATGTGTAGGACGTGGGGCAAGACCCCAAACATCTGAATGAACTAAAGAAAAAGGAGCAACAGATTTATTATCATTCGAAGGGAAAACAGTACGATGGCTTTTCTCCATTACACAAGTTTCACAAGCAAAATCAGAAAGACTATAACCATTAAATAAATAGGGAAATAGTCTCCTAAGATAACCAAATGAGGGATGTCATAGTCGTCTATGCCAAAGCCAAATCTCGTTTTTATTTTTATTAACCTTATCATCACTCATAACATGACTTGTACTCCTTGATTGGACCGTTGAAAACCATCCTCCAGATAGTACAATCCTCTACTTTGTTTACCACTGCCAATCCTCTCCTTGGTATGGGTGTTTTGAAAAATACAGTGAGTAGGAAAGAACAAGGCAACACAATTATTAGATTTGGTTAATTGGCTAACAGAGAGAAGGTTACAATTTAGTGACGGAACAAATAAAACATCATGGATAGATAAAGAAGGGGACAAAGGTACAGTGCCAATACCAATAACTGGAGATGGCACACCATTAGCATTAGTAATGACTGATTTGGGACAACTAGAGGAGAAATGGTTAAATTTATATCGATCGCAAGTCATATGATCAGTAACACCCGTGTCAATTATCCAATCACTATTTCCAGTAAAAGCAATAAGAGCAGAGTTAGATATACCCGACCAAAAATCAACCGGCAAAGCAAATGACTAAATGACTCTTCGAACTTGAACCCTCTGCCTTAGAGTTCAAAGACATGGGAGACGCCTTACCCTTTGGATGCCAATCTGGATAACCATGTAGCTTAAAGCAGGTGTCAACTACATGGTTATCACCATTACAATGGGTACACTTACGAACTCTTTTCTTTGAATCAGGACAAGCAAATGATTTTTAAGCCGCCATAGCAGTCCCTTCATTAGATATCCCACCAAGCATAGCATCCTGACGATTCGCCTCAGCACAAACCATGGCATAAACCGACTGTATGTCTGGAAGTGGCTTAATAGCAAGAACACGACCACGAACCACATCCAAATGAAAATCAAGACCGGCCAAGAAAACATACACACGCTGAGAATTAACCTTTGTGGTATATTTCTTAATGTCATTGGCACACTCCATAGTGTAGTCTTCAATAGCGTCAAATTCCTGCCATATTTTTTTCAGTTCTCCAAAATAAGGAATAACAGAACCTCCATTTTGGTGGACAGAAATTCCCTCACAATATAGCTGATAACCTTTCAATGCATCTTGGCTAACAGAGTAAGTTTGTTTTGCAGTATCCCAGATTTCCTTAGTTGTAGATAAGCGAAGGAAAATTGACCTGATGTCATTGGTCATTGCACCAAGAGGCCAAGACTTGACCAGACAATTCTCGTCCTCCCAAGCTTCATATTCCTTTGAATTTATGTTTGTTGGAGCAGCCTTAGTACCAGAGATAAAGCCCCAATGTTTTCTTCCCCTGATCTTGTTCTGTGTATTCAATAACCATTCGATGTAATTGGTACCATCAAGTCATTCTGGAGTAATTAGTGAGGACATTTCTTTCATATAAAGATTAGACATGACTGCGGAATCATTATTGGAATGCACAATAACGAAATCATTATTGGTAGTTAAGTCTGTCATTATGATATAGAACACAAATAATGAACTAGATCAAAAAAGACAAGAACGATAAGTAGGAGAGGTAAATAGTATGATATGACCAGAAAAAGAAACCAAACACCAAAAAAAAGCTCTGATTCCTATAGTAATGGGGTAGTGTAAAGGAAATCGGAGTTGGCTCTTGATACTATGTCAAAGATGTTTTAATGGATATTTCTGATGATCTTTATTGATGTTTCTAGTAGTATATATACATGAATACAGAGATCTCCTAGATCCACATATCTAGGAAAAGATAATACACTTACTAAGATTACAAGATACTTGATAATATATCTATATCCTACAAGATACTTGCTAATACTAAACATAGTAACAAATTGTTACTCTAACAAATATAACAAATTTGGTTGTTGAGAAACATTGAGAATCTGAATCTGATGTTGGTTTTGAGTTTGCGCTTGAACATTTGGTATTTAAGTATAGAATTGACTTGAATTAGTATTGAAATTTGTAGAATGAATCAAATTTGGTAAAGATTGGGTATTTAAGATTGGATTAAAACTAATTAGAGATTGGACATCATTAATTGAAGTAAGAATTGTTGGAATTTGAACAGCAGCAAGATTTTCATTTAGGTTTTCAAGATGAACATCATCATTAACTTGATTGATCGCCATTGTTGAATTTGTTGAAGGTTGAGTTGTTTGATTTGTTCTTGTCATGATCAATTGATGATCTGAGTTTCTTCTTTGAAATTAGCAAGTGAAGATTTAAGAAATGAGGAACTTCCTCAATTTAGGGTTTGATGGATCGAGCAATAGTTGGTGATTAATTAACTCTGTTACTATGATAAATCTTATAAAAGAAATGATTTCATTGTTATCAATTATTAGTTCTAATTACATTTATATACTACTCTCGGTTAGTTACAGAAGCTGTTATATCAGAAAACAAGAATTAGTTACTAAAGAATCTGAGCTGGTATGATTAGTTAGGTGTCGTCCTTGGTTGTTGACTGACTTGACTGCATTGACCGACTTTCTATATAAAATTAGAAAACTCAACTTTTTATTGGTTTGTTGGACAAGTGAAGTTGGGAAGAACTCACTTTTATGGTTGTTCATGGGCTTTCTTTTGTATTTAGTCGGATTAGGGACTTACATAGAAACATTTTTGAAGCTTGAAGGTTTGACAATGCGGAGGGATTCAATTTGATCTTTTCAAGTTCGTGATGTTCTGGTTTGAAAGACATTAAAAGTGCTAAGACATTTGGTACTAGGATATGCCCATGCCGTATGGCACTGAACAAACTCGCCACGCCTTCGGTGCGCTACCTACTACCTCTACATGCCCATGGATTAGGGACTTACATGGAAAAGTTTTTGAAGCTTGAAGTTTTGACAGGTGGGAGGGATTCAATTTAATATGTTCAAGTTCGTGATGTTCTGGTTTGAAAGACATTAAAAGTGCTAAGACATTTGGTATTACTTCCGAACCATCAATAGAGAGTTCCTTGAAGATGTCATATAACTTACACCTCTCTTTGGTTCTCTTGCAGAAACCAGAAGTCTCTCTTTATCTCTTTTGTTCTGTTGCCATGAAGAGAGTGTGCAATACCCTCTTCTCTTTAGTTCACATTAACAATCATTGTAAGAGACTTGAATCTATAAAAAGTACGACATATGACATCGATTGCATTGATTTATCTTAAGTCTTCTAAAGTTCTAAGCCATATTTCCATAGGCCTCCTCTGACACTAGGTTTAAAGCCCAAATGTTCACCAAACTCTGTGTCAAAATACTTTCACGAGTCCTAACCCATATTGGACTAGGGTATAGGGTTGAGCCCCTGGGCAGTTTAAGTGCCTATTAATCGCGACTTAATTGGTGCATAAGTGCTATACGCCCCTCGACCAATCCAATCAAGAAAAAATTTTGAGGTCTGAGCGGGTGCCATAAAACGGGCGATTTCTTCCGCTTAATCGGTGATTAATTAGAAAATTGGTATAAAAAAAGCGCCGATTAATAGGTTTACAGGTTTTTTTTTTAAAAAAAAAATTTAAGTCCACAAAAAAGCCCAAAAATAAAATCCCACAAATTTATATATTGAAAGCGTTTCACTTCACCGAGGAAAAATAATCAAAACCGTAAAAAGTGAAAAACCACTAAAGAAAACTCTTAGGCCAGCTAGCAGTCCACCACTCAGGCTTGTAGTTTTTTGTCTTTATTTTGTTTTAGGTTGTTATATCACTTATATGTGACATATGATAGGGTTATATATTAAAAGCATTACTTTTGTATTACCTCTAATTCTTTATATTTTGAATGAGAATCGTATGGGCAAATGTTATGCATATTATATATGTTATTAGTTATATGCATGCATCTAATACTTTATGTTGTAGATGATATGGTGTGTGGTGACACACAGAAGATCATATCATCGATACATCTTTATAAAGTATAAGTAAACGTTCACAACCTAGATGGATTTTGACAAACCATTGGTACGGTTGTAGTATAATCTGGTATTAGTCTATCTTGACTACAGGATTACACTAGTACACTTTGTGTGTGTATTGAACAGGACCAAGTGAGGTTGTTTCTCTTTATACTGACTATATAAGAGAACAAACACCTATGTTATTATAGATGCTTGTCCTCTTAATCCGGATATAATAATGGGCACTTACGTGCATTGTACATTGCTTTAAATCATCAATGAGTGAGATTCATTTGTGAATCAACAAACTCGATGGATTGGGTAATGACATTGTATGTAAGGTGTGTTGTTGATTATAGAAGGAATCTGTGACCCGCAGGAAGTCAGGTTGATGATGTCCCCTTGAGGAGCTCATAAGGATTGTCATGTAAACCCTACAGGTAGATTTATTCCGACATGACAATGAGGTTGAGTGGTACTACTCAAGGACAAAAGAAGTTGATTAATGTAGTTGTCAATAACTTGACTTAATTAACGGGCATTCGATATCTTAACACGGGGAGATCAACAAGCATATAATATGGAGCCCATACACGTAATTTGGGATTAGGGTAGTAGTGCAACAATGGCCTTTAGTGGAATAAGTCATTTCTTGACAGACTTGGGTCGTGTGTTCTGGGCAAACATGGGAAGCCCAAGCCCGTCAGGAGACCTAACCCTAATTTCTCCTCATGGTCGTCCCTGTTGTAGCCTATATAAAGAAACCTTTTCTTCTTGGCCGAAATTATCAGTTGAGTGATTGTTCAAAAGAGGCAAAGAGAGAGAGAAAGGGTTGGTAGATCGTTGCCCACACAATGTCCATTCCAAGGATAGGAATACAACAGAAGATCAAGAGGTTGCTGATTCATAGAGCTTGGATTCTCAGAGTTATCACAGCTGATCAAAGGTATAATTCTAACCAAAATCGTGAACACCCTTTATTCCGCTGCGCAGGGGTTTTCACGGTTTGTAAATCATTCGATGCAACCATAACAGTTCCTACAACATATGTATTATAGGTTAACTAAGGGCGATTAATTCCTATTAATCTGATTAATTGCTATAAGCTCTTGGAGCGACTTGCTCCCGATTAGCGCTTAAACTGCACAGCCCCCTGTTTCTAAAGGTTACTGTAGGGAAGATACTTTATGCGGTTGGTTTTCCCTTCTTTTGACTATGTACTTTTAGTATAGGCTAATGGGAGCCTTTTACTTTGAAGTTTAACTTAATACCTCGGACTTTACTTCTAACTCTTTAAAATTGTTTACTTACACTTTCATAATTGTATGTTAAGTTGTTTATAAACTATATGTGAAGTGTCAATGTTGTTAGTTTATAGGAGATTAGAAGCAAGAATACATTTTCTAGTGGAGACTTAAAAGATTTAAAATAGCATGTTTTCTAAAGTTGTGAATCGTTTAGCCTTTAAGGAATAAATCAATTTTTTTATAATGATATGTGATAAGAGCCCAAAACTGTAGTTTTAACCCTGTAACAGTCATACTTTTAGACCAATTATGTGAGTAATAATTAAG
Source organism: Coptis chinensis (assembly GCF_015680905.1). NCBI lineage: Eukaryota > Viridiplantae > Streptophyta > Magnoliopsida > Ranunculales > Ranunculaceae > Coptis > Coptis chinensis. Next base: position 18,600,827 of record NC_141462.1, on the reverse strand, counting down.
AGTTAATACTGATTACGTGTTTTTATGCGTTTCAGGCTTCAAAGTCAATTATGTGCAGAAATGTGCCACTTTGATGAGATAAAGGAGCAAACGTTAGTTGCTAAGGAGTTCCATGATTAAAGGCCAAGATTCAAGAAGACAAAGCCTTTGTAAAGCCCGGTCCAAAAGCTGAAAAGTCGACGCTGGGCGTAAACAAAGACACAAAGTCGCAGAACTTCCGGGCGGCCGTATCTTTGGACTCGGACCTCGAATTGGGCCTACCTTATGTCAAAACGACCGGCTCGGAAAGAGCTTTCCAATGGTCTAAGCCTTTACCCAATCAGAGGAGAAAAAGTAGACTAAAAGTCTGTTGAAGCCAACTGCAGCTGAAGAGGCCTTTTTGAATTTGAAAAGGATTGGGTTTTGGGCCCGATTCTAGCCCAAAACATGGCTCCAAGCCCATGCACGATTTTTGGATCTGAAACATATAAAAACAAAAGCTTAGCTCTTTGTTAATGGTAGATAGTTAGGTTAGAAAATAAATTAGGTTAGGATAAGAAAAGTAGCCATTAAACCTTAGTTCTAGATCTAGTTTTAGATTAATTAATTAGTTTTTATTCTTGCCTTAAATTCAGTATTAAATTATTGTTATTGCTATTCATTAGATAAATAAAGTTAATTAGTTCTCCATAATCTAGTTTCATTTTCATTTATTTATTAGCTTAAATCCTTAGATTTACTTATTTGTCATTATTAGTTTAATTCAATTATTGCATGAGTAGTTTCAAATTGAGTTTAAACAAGCAAAGTTTCAATCTTTATATCATGCCTTGTTCGAATTTGATTGGGAATGATAGCGTGATGATTCTCGGCTAAACCTCCATTAGAGGGGGTTGCGAAGCCTTGATGAAGGCTTGATTCGTTTTAATGTTGAATAGTCGTAATTTCCTTTCCACTCTAGAAATTATTAGTTCACCATGAGAATAGGTGTAATCGTTCACATGCTAGTTATGAATTGGTAGAAATGTCATGTGTAATTAGGGATTAGGAATAACCAGATTGTTCTGCGAAGCAGTTCAATTTGGATTACGACGATTCGTCATTAGTGGATTAAGTTGAGCTAAGGTGGAATCAATCCCCCTCTAACTCCTTATCATAGAATCGACGTAGTATTCCCATAGTTATTTAAATAGTCGACTAGTTGCATCGTAGTCTAGTTATCATTTCGTAAATCTCTCATTAGACTTAGAGTAGAGTAATTAGACTAGAAAACATAGCATGCGGAAGGACTAGGAGTGGAACGAACTTCCCACTCCACTATATCTGTTCAATAGATTGAGAGTAAAACAATATTTGATAAATTTAAGCACGTAAATTAAGTTTTAGTTTACTTACGTTTTGAGTTTCATCGTTCATTTCGTAGGTAAACTATCATCATTTTAGATTTATCAAATGGCGCCGCTAACGTCTTAGTTTCACTTTCGCATTGTTTTCGTAGTATAAGTACTCTTCTTAAAGTTCCATTTCACCCACCCACCCTTGTTCGATTCTAACTGTGGTTGTCTTTTTCAGCATTAAACTTCCTCGAAAAAAAAAAAAAAAAAAAAAAAAATCACGGAGCACACCTGCGCTAAAGTTACTGGAAGCCGACGCCGACCAGCGCCAAAACACCGTGAACTTCGAAGTTTACACCGAAAGCACTCTGCGCTTCAAAGTGAGCGCAATCCGCCGAGATGAATTTTGTCGGATTTCCACAGGTTTGATTCAACTTCGATTTTTCAAGTTTTTCGTTGTTCTAACTTGTTATATACAACACGCCAAAAACAAGATGCTATTCATAAGCGAAGCAAGGACGCAATCAGGTATTCCTGTCTTCCACACCTCGCATCTCCTGTTAGAGGTTTATACTAGTATATCAAGATTGTTTGGAGTGTTGACGTGTTTAGCTAAGTTTGGTCATAGCCTTGTATGAGATTAAGGTCTGGTCGAACAAAAACACCGAACGTAATTACACGACAACGTCAACAAACTAGTCTATCTAGTATACCACCCACTACACCTCTAGCTACTATTTCACACACACCACCTGATATAATGCCTGAAGAAGGAGAGACTCCTCTCTCTGACTTCTACAAAGCCTTGAGCAATAGCCCCAAATCTTGCATCGTTCTAGCAGACCCGATTGGGGGGATTTCGAATCCCCAAATATTTTAATTTGTTACCCGCTTTTCATGGTTTAGACCATGAAAAACCTTATCGGCTACGCGTAGGATTGAACAAGTCCTAACAACATTCCACCATCCTACGGTTGGAGCGAAACAAATTAAACCGAGGGTATTCCCTTTCACCTTAGCCGATAAAGGCGTCTTGGTTAACTGCCCAAGCGCCTAATTCTCGTGGACTTCGTGGGCTAAACTTGTTCAAATTTGTTTATGGAACATTTTTACCCACCCCTAAAGACGGATGAGATGCTTTCCAAGATTCATTTCTTTTCGACAAAATCCTCATGAATCATGTTCGAGGCTTGGAATCGCTTCACCGATCTCCTTATAGAGTGTCCACATCATAACCTAGCGAAAGACACGTTAGTTCGTGCCTTTTTCAAGGACTTCTACACCACCATAAAGAAGTCCTTGACATAATGAATGGGGTAGTTTCTTAAGTAAAGGAGCCCCGAGGCTTATAAATTTTAGAGGATCAAACTAAGCGAAATAACAACCGGGGGTAGTGACGATATTCACGCTCCCGCTAGTTCTTCTAATACTGATTAAGGTCGCCGGTATGTTTGAAATTAAACACGATCCCGAGCTTAAAACTCTAATTGAATCACTCACTAAAAAGGTAGAGGCCATTTCGCTCAACAAAAGTCTATCCCCTCATGAATGTAAATTCAAATCCATGTAGTTTCATTGAGTCCCGAGCATCCCGACTCCCATCGTCCTATAGCCTATGAACAGGGCTTGTTCCATTAATAGTGAACCTAACGCCCGAGACAAAATCCCAACTTCGGTTAGAGAAATAACCAACACGCCACACCTCCACGGTACAATAATCAATATGTTAGGCCAACGCCACGCTTATAACCAAGCTCCACCACGACAAGGGCGAGGTCGGGGTAATTATAATAATTATAACAACCAAGTGCAACCTCGACAAGGTCAAGCACAAGGTTAAAGGTAGTTATAATAATTATAATGCTAATAGAGGTATCGTTCCGTAAATAATAACTACCAAAATCCCCATAAATAATTCACGCGAGATAGTTCCAAATACACCACCCGTGACTACTACACCCACACAACCGGATCGCCTTGACACCTTCATACAAGTGTGGGTGACTACTTTTCCAAGCCATGGCTCAATCTAACCAACAAAACTTCTACAATCCGTTAATAATTTAAGCCAACAAATTGGCCCAAGATAAAGCCCAACCCAAAGGTGTGTTTCCGTGTCACGCAATACCTAATCCTAAAACAATAAACCACGGCCTTTGAGGTAACCGATAATACTAGTAATGAATATGAAAATGTAGGTGAGCTAAATGCCATCACCACTCTCCGCTCGGCAGAGTGGTTGATAACAAAGTAACTATGCCTATAGTTATCCCACCAAGAACCCCTACACCGCTATTTTACTAGATACCAAATAGAAATTGAAGAGCCTACCACTTTGTAGAGGTACCGCCACAACACAACCTAAGAAACAAAAGCCAAGGTTAAACATCCAGGTGATACATATGCTAAATATAGAGAAAACCACCGCTTTCCACAAAAATTAGCCATGTTAACTAGGGATACAAATTATGAGGAGATTAGGGGCGTTTTCAAGAATCTAACTATAAACCTTCCCTTCCTCGGCTATTAAAAGCTACCACACCATGCTAAGTTTCTTAAGGAGTTGTGTACTACTAGGCGTAAGACCAATATACCAAAAGGTGCCTTTTTAACAGAACAATTCCCAACTCTATCTGAACATAATGGAATTGTTAAGTACAAGGACCCTGGTCGTCCTACTGTACAATGCACCTTAGGAGATTCCTATACGGCGACCACGTTATTAGACCTGGGGGCTAGTTTTAACTTACTCCCATTTTATTTGTATAGACAAATAGGTCTAGACGAGATGCAACCCACTAAAATGACATTGCAATTAGCTGAACGGTCTATTAAGTATCCTAAGGGTGTGGTCGAAAATGTGTTGGTAAAAGTTCAGGATTTCTACTATCCGGCTGATTTTGTCATCCTCGATACGTAAATTCGCTAACGACTCGTCCCGATCATCTTAGGGCGCCCTTTCCTGGCAACTGCCAATGCACTCATTAATTGTCGCGATGGTTCGATGTCCATGTCTTTTGGCCATCTTGCTGTTGAAGTAAATGTTTTTAAAACAAAGACACATTCACCCGATTCGTCTATGGATGGAGAGGTTAGCATGATCGAGAGCTTCGCTCGAGATTATTTCAACAACACGTTCCCTGATAATCATATGCCCAAATTTCTTTCCTTTGGAAGTTTAGACTCTAACATTTTCATCCCTACACTAGTCGATACACATATTATGGATGAGGACGACATAGATGACTTTCTCAAAGATATAGAGGACTACCATAGTAATGTGAATATGACCAATCTAGATGAGGAATTCGATGAGTTTCTTAGAGCGGTGATGATTCACCCTATCAAGAACTACTTTGGCACAACATCCACCTCGACTCCCCTCCTTCCACCCTTTCAAAGGAATCTCGAGTTTGCACTAGATCTTTTGTTTCTCCCATTGGCTTCATAATTTTTTAAATCCACCTAGTAAACAAATACTTCGAAGGACAAACCATTTGACACCTTCATTTTCAGACTTGAGGCAGTCCTACCTACACCATGAATGAGTTTTGTGCTAAACACACATCCTCATTGTTTACATGCTTTCCTTCTACAACTTATCCATATCCACCATATCTTCCACAACCATTCACTTTTCCACACTTATTCACTAGGACACCCTCTCGCTCAAAGATGAAAAAGAAGGTGCATGCTAGGTTACGTTATAGGTCTATCCGACTTCGCTTTCAGTTCACTAGCTTGCGTCATAGGAAATCTTGGTGCTTGATTGTGTTTGGATATGTTTTCTGTGATATTTATTTATGGAATGATCCACAACTATTTCAGTTGTTGATATCTGATAAACTGCATGTTCATACATATGTTTAGATAAAGTCTCGAGTATCTGACTATAAATGACTCAATTTTTTGTGTTTGGTGCATTTCCTTTCATTTCCATATATTGGTGAGTGCACTATTAAGGTAACCGGGCCCTCCCTATAGAGTGTGTGGCTATAAGTACCGGATCCTAAGTCCACGTTTAACATAATTCACGTTTTAAACTCATGCATGTTTTCTCGGGTTTTGAGTCATGTTTCACTACTGGGGTGAATTATGTCCTTATTGCTTATTGTTTTTCTATATATTAATCCGAATTTATAAAAATAAAAAAATAAAAAATATATATACATATTAAATAATAAACATAGTAATCTAGGAAGTCTCGGGAATCTGACTTTAAAAGACCCACTTAAAAAACAAATTTTCTAAACTCTATTGTAAAAAAATTTGTTTGGGGGTGGGGTGTTCGTGTTTCTGTCCTCGAATGTTTGATGTCCCATTAGAGTTGCTTAGGCTATTTAATTGTCTTTCGATTCGGGTTGACATAATCTATGAATTTAGAGTTCATTCGTTCGCATAACTTACGTCATACACGCACTTCGAGGCATTTTCCACTATCTTATATGTCATCCACGGTCGGAATAGAGTGTTTTATGATCATTGGATTGAAAATTCTCTCCTGATCATTTCCATATCTCATTCGCAAAAATCGGACTGGTAACGAAGCGGCAAATTTAGTTTGAAGTTGCGCTAAAAATCGACAAAAGTCGAAATATCGAAAATTGGGCTTGGGCCCAACTCGCGCGCACCTGCTCCCCTTACCTTCACACCAACAGTCACGATCTTCATCCTCCCAAACAACCATTAACAATAAAAACAAAGCTTTAAAACCTAACATAAAAATAAATAAAAAATAAATAAAAAAAATAATAAAAAAAAAAAAAGAAAACCAATACACCCACGCCAAACATCCAAACCCACTCCAAATCTTCTCAAAACCGTACCACCACCACCACCTCCACCAATTTAAATCACCAAAAACCACCGAAAAATTAAAAAAAATCACGCTGCCGCGCCACCACACCACCACCACCATCGTTTTTTGTGAGGTTGTCCCTCATTGCTTCCCCACTACATTCCAAACACTCCAATGGCTCAACAACGTCGAATTTTGCCAAACAAGCATTTACTGGCGACTACTTCGCTTACCGCTTTTACGGTGTGAAATGATTGATTAGTAGATTGGAATAGCTTGTGGTACTCGAACGACGCCTTCTACCACGAAGAGTTAGTCCGACGGTTTTACAACACGAGGGAGTTGGATGGGAGTAGAATTTTTGTTACGGTAGCGAAGAAGAGGAAAGAAGTAACTGCTGGGTTGTTGGCTGAGATTCTAGGCATTCCGCCTAGAATCCATCTTGATGCCACATTACAGGAGTCCCAATATACTGGGGTAGAGCCTTTGATGAACGCGACTGTTACCGAAGGGAACTACAATGTGAGCTCGCATTGTGTTCGCCAGGCCTCCCTCAGAACCAACCAGCTGGCTGTAGCTCAGTGGATTGGTAGGAATGTCATAGGGAAGGAGAAGGTCAGCGATATCGGTCTGAACTACCTTCACATTCTATGGATACTCCAGGAGCAGAAGTATGAGTTCTGTATCTTGGAGTTTTTGCTTAACATGATTAGGGGAGTAGGGAAGTCAATTGCACCTCTCCCTGTTTTAATAACCAAGATCATGTTGAAGTTGATCGAGAGCGACTCCGACGTCTGATAGGATTTACCTCATACTACACCGAAATCCTCGGATTTATAAGGAGTGTATCCAACAAGTTTAGAGGTTGCCTGAGGATAGGGTAGAGGACGAGGAGGATGGTGGAAATGAGAATGACTCGGAGGATGAGGAGGACTTGACATGTTTTGATGTTGATGCCTTGGAAAGGTGTTGGCTAGATGCAGAACGCATGGTTGTGATTCATCGTGGCATGCGTTCACTCAATACTATCTGTTAAGACCTCCGGACTCGACAGGCTACTATCCACCATAACTTCGAGATTTGTACCCAGCGAGAGGATGAGCGGTGGGAACAGATTAGGGCTGAGCTAGAAGCTCAGCGCTAGTTCTGGGCCGATATGCTTGCACGTTTTCCACCTCATGCGTCGTCGCCGAAAGACGAATGGTGCTGGCCCATCGGGAAGCTTCGAGAGCCATCTCCTCGAAATGCAGCCCTCCGCTACCCGATACCGGCGTGTTTAGGGATAGTATAGCTTGATGATTTTTATTTGTAGTTTTATTATTGTTAGTTATTTTAATGTAAGTTTTAATTCCGTAATTTGAATTTTGTAGTGAAAGGGCATTTAATGCCAATATTAATATAATGTCGTTATTTTCATCATGCGTGGTTGTTTAATGTTGATCCCACTTTCCCAAATTGTTTGGGGGTGGTATTATTGAGTCCAGCATGATTTTTATATGACCCCCATTTTTTTTAGAAGTTATTTCGGAGTCAGGGTGAGAATATTGCCGATTAGGCATATCTATGAATAAATATCATGGTAGGATGAAATCTCGATAAAATAGGTAGGTTCTATCCTAAATTCAACCTAAAAGATACTAGGGTTGTTTTAGAATCAAGAATATGAGTTGTTTCCGTTTCGGGTTTGAAAATTTTAGTATTTCCGAAAATTGCCGTAAAAACATTTTGGCAACTTCCCGATCCGTTTTAGCAACTTTAAACCTATAAAAACTTCAGTCATTCTACACTCACAACCCACACTACACCTAACTTCCATCTCTCACCTAACTTCAGCGATCACATACGTAGGCTGGGAACCGCTTATGGTAAGACCTGATGAACTTTATTCTCCAGCACTTGCATCTTATTCTTATGATAATTGTATTTTCTTTGAGAGACCGGATGGAGAACAAGTGTTCTCCATCAACATTAATGATGAACCAATGGAAATTACCAGGTTCTTGCTAGCATTTGTTCTTGGACTTGCTATGCCCGCTGAAATACAAGACCCATGGTGCTAGTGGGTAGATAATATGCATGTCTACACTTATGAGTTTGCATGAGTCGTATGGGGCAGGCATTTTCCGTATCGAGGACCAAGGGGAATATAACGTCGCCTTTGGTAGCCTGTCCATGAACATAGGAACTATTATGTTTTGGATCATGCTAAACATTTTAGGGGAATGGCCTTTTTCTTCTGTGAATGATGCCACTTGCAGCGTCTTCCTTGCTTTAGCCACGGGACGTATGTGCCATGACCTTCCCAGAACCTTGATGTCTAGTTTAGCTCGAGCCCATAGCATGAGGCATAAATACCTTCTTATGCCTGTTCTAATTTCCCGTATTATGCTATGTTTCTTTCCTGTTTTTTGTACACGTTTCACGGATTGGATTACGGTCGACACTATACGATCCACCAATAGTATTATTCGATCTTTCCGTGCAATGACTTGGCAAGGGTGGAGGATACAACCTCATCAGGTTGCACCCTACACCCCGTCAGACCAAGTGGCGCTTAATAGGTTAGCAATAATAGATGATAAATAGGGGAAAGCCTGGAAAATTATCATGGCGTGGCAGGATGCGAAGGAACCTCACTTCTTTATAGAAGAGGAGGATGACGAGTAAACGTTGGAGTGGAGGTAAGTTTTTAGTTTCAGTTAGTGTCTGCTTATGTCCCAAGCAATTTAATTCTTTTAACCCCATAATAGGTGGAACTCTTATAGAGTTGCGTCAGTTTTTATATTAGTATGTTTTAACCTTGTTTTGCAGATGTCCCAGAATTTCACGCGTTTCCATGGTATTTTTCTACCCTCTTTATTTAAATGCTTTGAAGACAAAGCATGCTTCTTATTTAGGGAGGGGGGGCATAGAAACACGTGTAATTAAGGCATCTGTTAGGATATAGATAGGTATAATGTGCACTTGTTTTCTAGTTAAAATTTCAAAAATTCAAAAATATAAATAAATAAGTTATGCTTAGGAATATTGGTATTGTTTTCTTTCTCTATGCTCTTAACAATCTAGAAGTCTCACGTAGCTTTTGCATCAGAATAATTGTTAGAAACTTAGGTTAATATGTAGGTAATAATCTTTGCATCTATCTATAAATATATTATATGAGTATCTATGATTGTTAGCGATAAGTTTAAAATCTAGGCTAGAGTACTTATTCTACAAATCCTGTGAGAATATAGCCTAAAGCCTTATATGAGCGAAACATTTGAGAAATGACACAAGAGAGAAGTAAAATCCGGATAGAGAAATCACACGTCCACTTGCTTGATCACTATGCCATATCCTAAGCGAGAATTTAGGCCCTCTTTGGATCGATATAGCTAGAAATTCAAACCTATGAATTATTTTCCGCTAGTCGCCCTTCTGAGCCTTTCTTTAGCCTTTCATAAACCACAAATCCTTTACCCTATTACAAAACAAAACAAAATAAAAAATTCAACCTACCCAATTAAGATAAGTCTGAGAATAGAATGAGGAAGAAAGAAGAAGAGAAAAACCTGTGTAAACAAAAGTTAGTTAATTGCTTCAGAAAATAATGAAAAGAAGTTTCCATCCAAAGAAAAAATAAAATAAAAATAGAAATAAAATAAAAAATCCAAAAAAAATAGAATAAAATGAGTCAAAAGCCAAAGAAAAAAAAATATATGGCTAAGGATGGAAACAAAGTGTAGAAGCAAAAGTAAATAACAAGGTTTTCTCTAGTTACATAATATGAAGACTCTATTATCTCAGACTTGTCCTTTTTGAATATCCATTTCCTTCCTTCTTAAACCATCTCCTAATCCCCGCAACACCTAATATAGACTTCTAGCTCAATTAGGAATAGGTTAGTGTGATAGTAAGTGGCAGATGTGTTTGATCGACTCCGGCTTCCTTGTTGTCATTGAGATTGTAAGGTAAAGTGTGCCCACTGCACACTGGAGTAGCAAAACTTGAGTGGAAAAATCAGAGTGTTGTATCTTGACTATTATTGTGAGAACCTACTTAAGGACGCTATTCCGAGTTTCAAAAACGAACCTGCTAGGCATTTCATAGTATTACTCATTGTATATATGTTTATTGTAGATGATTGATTATTATGCATATATTAGCTTAGGTTTCGACTTGATTACTCTATATACATTGCTAGTGAGAGGTATAGTTAATTTAGAGCATGAATAAGGAAACAATAGTTTTATTTCTTAGTCGTTGTAGTATAGATGAAGTTTGTGAGTACCTTCACTGGAAAACTCTCACGAGGCTATAAATCGTCCACTAGGGAATTCCTAGTGGTTTAAGGCCTTGTTGCATATGGTCAATGCAATCGCGACTCGCTTTCAGTAAACGAGTAGATAGAACTCCATTTTTGGTCACTTATTCTAATTTCTCATCTTTGCTTGAGGATAAGCAAAATGCTGTTTGGGGGTGGTTTGATAAGAGCCCAAAACTGTAGTTTTAACCCTGTAACAGTCATACTTTTAGACCAATTATGTGAGTAATAATTAAGAGTTAATACCGATTCACGTGTTTTATATCGTTTAGGGCTTCAAAGTCATTTATGTGCATAAATGTGCCACTTTGATGAGATAAAGGAGCAAAGGTCGGTTGCTAAGGAGTTCCATGATTAAAGGCCAAGATTCAAGAAGACAAAGCCTTTGTAAAGCCCGGTCAAAAGCTGAAAAGTCGACGCGGGCAGAAACAGCACACAAAGTCAGCAGAACTTCCGAAGGCCGTATCTTTGGACTCAGACCTCGGAATTGGGCCTACCTTATGTCAAAACGACCGGCTCGGAAAGAGCTTTCCAAGGGTCTAAGCCTTGACCCAATCAGAGAAGCAGAAGTGGATGAAAAGTCTGTTGAAGCCAACTGCAGCTGAAGAGGCCTTTTTGGACTGAAAGAATTGGGTTTTGGGCCTGATTCTCTAGCCCAAAACATGGCTCCAAGCCCATGCACGATTTTTGGATCTGAAACATATAAAAACAAAAGCTTAGCTCTTTGTTAATGGTAGATAGTTAGGTTAGAAAATAAATTAGGTTAGGATAAGAAAAGTAACCATTAAACCTTAGTTCTAGATCTAGTTTTAGATTAATTAATTAGTTTTTATTCTTGCCTTAAATTCAGTATTAAATTATTGTTATTGCTATTCATTAGATAAATAAAGTTAATTAGTTCTCCATAATCTAGTTTCATTTTCATTTATTTATTAGCTTAAATCCTTAGATTTACTTATTTATCATTATTAGTTTAATTCAATTATTGCATGAGTAGTTTCGAATTGAGTTTAAACAAGCAAAGTTTCAATATTTATATCATGCCTTGTTCGAATTTGATTGGGAATGATAGCGTGATGATTCTCGGCTAAACCTCCATTAGAGTGGGTTGCGAAGTCTTGATGAAGGCTTGATTCGTGTTAATGTTGAATAGTCATAATTTCCTTTCCACTCTAGAAATGATTAGTTCACCATGAGAATGGGTGTAATCGTTCACATGCTAGTTATGAATTGGTAGAAATGTCATGCGTAATTAGGGATTAGGAATAACCCAGTTGTTACTTCTCGCGGCGCTTCAATTCGGATTCTGACGATTAAATGGATTAGTGGATTAAGTTGAGCTAAGGTGGAATCAATCCCCCTCTAACTCCTTATCATAGAATCGACGTAGTATTCCCATAGTTGTTTAAATAGTCGACTAGTTGCATCTTGTGGGTAGTTGCATCGTAGTCTAGTTATCATTTCGTAAATCTCTCATTAGACTTAGAGTAGAGTAATTAGACTAGAAAAGACAGCATGCGGAAGGACTAGGAGTGGAACGAACTTCCTACTCCACTATATATGTTCAATAGATCGAGAGTAGAACAATCTTTGATAAATTTAAGCACGTAATTAAGTTTAGTTTACTTACGTTTTGAGTTTTATCGTTCATTTCGTAGGTAAACTTTTCTTTTTATCCTTATCAATATGCAATTGATTTTTGTGTAGATATGAATAAAATCTTCATAAGGAAGCTTATTCCTGATCAATCACCCATGGCCGTGGTAGTAGAAGATACTCCCCCTAATCAAGTGCAACTTGCTCGAAAGCGAAAATGTGTGGAGAAATCCTACCTACATTAATATCGGTTCTCCCAGGATGCTCATAGAGAGCCACGTCAACACAATTTTTAAGTGGGTACACAAAGTTAATTAAAAGTCAGGACAGTATATTGATTATTTGCGAGTCAGTCCCTACTACAAATTATATCTGACGTTGGATTTGCTCGCGATTGTTTAGATGTTCTCGAGATACATATAATAAAAACAACACAATTACATGCCCAATCTTTAAACCAATTCGCGACAACTACGAATCATTCAAACACAAAATTTGAATCTAAAAAAAAAAAACCCTTCGATTTCAACTAGGAATCCTACAAAACCAAAAAACCTCCGACTACTATTAACCAAAAACACCATTTGACTTCAAACTATGAAACCTAAAAATCCAAAAAGCCTTCGACAAGTTCCATATATTAAAACTCTTCATAATTAAACTCCTGCAAAACTATCTTCTCTCTATCTCAATCAACACCCAATCTTATTTTTCACTATTCTTTTAAGAAATTGAGATCTATATGATTTTTATATTTAAAGTATTGTGATGCGTTGCGAGTTTGAAGAAATAGAAGAAATGTATGATTTTGTTAATTCTAATGACAGAGAATATAGTGAAGAATGGTTTTTTCTTTGTGTTTTCTGCTTTCTATAGAATGATCACGTTGTTAGTAATTAAACCAAAAATTATTATAGTTATTAGTAATAATGGTGAGGAGAATGAACTTAAAGAGCTTTTGTTTAGAACGTTACCGTGATACCACTGGAGAATCAACAAGTTCATGAGATACATGCAAGGCACCAGTGACAAACGAATTTGATCCGGTGATAATGACAAATGAATTTGATTCGGTGATAATGACATTAACAAAAAACAAGTACATGGACTGGAGGTACAAACCAAGAATGGAGTATAATGGATTATGTCAATCCATCACCTGCCTCCTATATTATCATGATTGGTGACACTTGCATTATGGGTTACATTATATTTTTGAAGCAATGAAATTTTACGGTATATGATATGTTGATCAATTTTACAAGTTTTATTGTAGTTACTTTATGTATCAAAATTTATGTGTTAATTAATAGTTGACAATGTTGTCTCACTAGGCATGGACCAATCATAGATTATATGATGTTACTCACCACATTATGATGAAAGGGGATGCTTTATGGGATTTTCTTTTTCACACACCAAGGGTAAAGTACAAAACTACAAACTACAGACTCCAAAAGCCGCTTTAGTCATTTAAGATTGTCGAGCAAGTTTTTAAAATTTTGACAAAATAATCCGAACAGATTTCATGAAGCAAAAGAGCTTGATATCGAAGTTTAGAATGGTCGAGCAAGTCTATGAATCCAAAGTTAGGAGATTGTTGAAGTTCAATATACATGCTCGCCATTCTTCAAGAACTCATTAGGCACAATGAATACCTTTTGGCTCTCTAGGTATTGTCCCCTTTCATACTATTTCTTTCCAAGATTAGGTGTTTAATTGAATTACTTAATGATATCTTGGAGTTTTGTTTAATTGTAATTACTTAACGCTTTAACGTTATATATTTTTATCTTGGAGTTGTAACTCTTACCTTTGTACCTTGCTAAGGAAGCAATAGGTATAGGTGGGACAAAAATGGATAAGTTGGCTAAGGCGTGATAATCTCTTAGCACCCAGGGAGATGGCTATGTGCCCCTTCTCATGGAGAATATACTGTGATACTTAGCATAAATCACTTGAATTTGTTTCTTATACACTAAGACTAGGAAATATTTTTGTAGGAACTTATCTGGAAGGAATCTCAGTCTCAATCTCAATTTAGGAAGTTATTTGTATTTGAATGTGTAGGAGTAGGACAAGAGATGTATCACTGATTCACTAGAGAAAATTCAAGCTTTTTGAGGAGAAATCCTTTGGAAATTGCTTAATTCCTGATGAAATAAGTGGTAAAATCAAGTGTTACCACTATAGAGAGTATAGACCCTGAATACTATTAAAAGTTGGCTAAGCTTCTCTGCGCTCACCCAGATTGTGCGTTAAGTGCTTCACCGGTTGTATTTTATGTTCTAAATTTCAATAAAGTTATATACACTATAACGTGATTATTGAGATTAATTCATGGCTTTGACAAGTGTATATTAATTCAAGTGAAAGGATATTATGATGAATACTTCCAAGTGTGTGTTGCTCTGTCTTATTGTCTTACTATGTGTTCTTTTGTGTGTACTTGGAAATCTTTGCCCGAGAGACTGTTGAGGAAGAAATAGCCATAGTCCCATCTATCAAAGTTAGACATATATTCTTCCTCTTCGGTTAGATACGGTCTGATATACATTATTAGTATACTGCAGAGGGAGTAATTGCAAGATCGCATATCATGTAGATTTTGGTAATATAAATAATTACATGCATCTTTGTTATGTATGTTAGGTTGGATGCCATATAGGATTTGATAAGATAATGAGACATCGACTCAAAATTGCAATTCATTTCATTAATCTTCTTTATCTACATTGTACTATTTGTATGGCTTCCCAATAAAAAAAAAACAAATAATAAATGGAATATTAAATAAACAATCTCCGCCATGGGGAGGGCAAAATGGCTAGTTCCTTATGAGAAATTTATCGTGGTCACATTCTGTGGTGCCCTGTCTAGATGAAATTCCTGGCTCCGCCATTGTATATATCTTTAATATATAGAAAAACGAGGGGTCGAGTGAATAGTGAATGTGCGTGGATGTAAGGGCATTTTGGTCATTTCATATTTTTATTATTTTTTTAACTTTTGAAAGGTAAAATAGTAATTTAAAGTTTATAAGTTTTAAAAAAAAAGTCTGTGGATCGTGGGTACCACGTGCACAGTAGCTAGTTTATATGATAAAGTAATTAATCTTATGAATATTTTGCATTTTCCATGTCTTACCTACACACTATGAATCAAGTTCAGAAATGTCATTAGTGAGCTCGAGCTTCGCGTTGCTTAATTAAGTATCCAATTCATATTCAAGAAGAGAAAAAGGACTACGGAATAATTGTGCTCAATATATAAAGTAGCCAACAGTATAATCTTATTTCAATGGTAACGAATGTATACAAGAAATAACTGCATACAAATAAAAATCAATATTGAATGCTTCATTGCATTACTTATTACACTTTCAAACTTTCAATAAGAATAAAATGAATGATCAGACAATGAACTATATCAACAAAAAATTATAGAAAAACAGGGCACAACTTCTAACAACGGGGAAGATCGAGGGAGGTGGAGGCGTGTAGTAGAGGGTGTGGGTCCGTTCTCCACTGCAAATGCAGTGGCTAGACCCCAAGGCAAATGGACGTCCAAGTGGCAGTGCATGAACCATACCCCTGTTCATTAAATTTGTCAAAAATGGTGGAGTCAGTATATATAACTTTCAATCAGTTACCAAAAAAGAGAGGATATAACTTTCAATCATATTCATTTCCCAAATTTGGGCTTAGGCCTGCCAATATATTTTAACAGGTTGGTTGGTTGGGATTAAATGGACCGTTAAACGCCCAAGTTGACCCGAGGCACGCCAAAGCCCAAAAGACAAGTCAAAATGTAGATTAGGCCTATACTTCCTGTTTAAAGCCCAAAGAAGGCACATAGGTCCAAGAAGTGCGGCAACAATCTAGTTTAAACTGTACGCATTAATGAAAATTCACCTGGATTATTTGCGCGAAACCTGATCACAGCCCAACCACCGACCGGCACAGCAATAGTGTTACGTTCTTGTGGGTTCCTCAAGTTATACTTTGGCGAGTCTCTAGTACGATTGAAGTTTCCGAACCCTTGAGCCAACACATAGAAATCAAAACCATGAAGGTGCATCGGGTGGTTCTCAATACTAAGAAGTGCGGTGTTTTGCAACACCATCTCGACCGTAGAATTGTACTTCACCTTCTTGACACGGGTCCCTTTCTTGGTCAACATCAAAGGGATGTTTGAGCTTAATCTGGTATCAGTGTAGTTAAACTGAATTGGTGGACGGTCAGGGAAATCTTCGGTGTAAATTCCGCCAACACCAGAATGGAACGCTTCCAACAGCGACAATCTTGATGGGAATTCAAACGATACATTGTTCATGCTAGCAGCAAAACGATACGGAGGAAAAGTACTTGAACATGTCGCATTTGCCCCACAATCAGCAAGCCCAAGCCCAACAGTTACAAACATTTGATTGTCTACCTTAACTGGGCAGGGTAGCCAGTGAGGCCCAGTTGTGAGACTAGTGAGATTGCTAAAGAACTTGTGTGCTGTTATGGTGTCATCAAAGGCTGGCAGGACTGGCATTAAAGGCGCCGATGATGACGTGGAACCTTCATAGTGGATAATGCCCGTTGTGGTTCCATTAGCGAATGGTACGTTGGGTGCACTGGAGTATGCATTGGCGGCCATGTAGTAGTCACCATTAGCTTGGTTAGCTGTGAAGAGGATATCTGTTGTCTGACCCGGTGCAACGACTATAACATCCGTGTCATATGGCTCGGTGTAGGTTGCATCGATGCCAACAACAGTAAAACGGTGTCTAGCTATCTTGAAAAATAACTGGTTATTGAGTGCAGCGTTGATGATCCGGAGAAGGTAGGTCTTGCCTTGTACCACATTTAGCTTAAATGTTTCTAGCAAAAGAGAAAGAGGATTTCGTAAGTGATCCATCGATCAGTTTCAAAAGGTGAAGGCAAAAGAATAAACTCAAAATCATGGAGACTTGGCACAATTTTATTCGCATGCATAGAGCTTAATGCCAAGATTGGCATCCAACTATCTAAGTCGATGTTTCTTTGGAATCATCAGATTAGATGTTATGATTTGATAGTATCAGAACTTCTCAATAAAAACTTTTGAAGAATATTTTCGAAGGCGTTCATTAAAACTTTCTTAAACCTATAAGTCAGCAACTTTGAAAAGGACACAAGCCACAGTATATAAGGCAAAAACATATCTATAATCCAATTCGATCAACTAGGACATTTTAATTTGCTAAAAGTAGAAAAAAGGGGCTATAATCGAAAGGTTTCATTCCGCCCTACTAATAGTGTCAGTTGGCCATTGAAGAACAGTATGTCAGTATGTACACATTTCATCTTTGATTTTTCAAACTTACTGTTGCTAGAACAAGGGTAGAGATCCCCAGGCTGGCCATTAATAGTGTAAGCATCTGAAATATTAGGTGCACCACCATTGGCAATAGCCAAGTTCTCAATATCCATAATACTAGATCTCCAATATTCACCTGATTATCCAAGCAAAGTCAATACTTTAGTCAGTTTAAAAAAGATTCACGGTATTGAGTAAATAATTGTGTATATCAACCACATGCATCCTTATTGAAATAGAGATAGATCAAAAGACGTTAAGTTTACCTAATAAAATTGGAACTTCTTTGTAAGGTTTTGGAAATGGATATGATCTACCACGCCTTGGGCGAATAATGAGTGCACCATGGACTGTTGCACGTAGAACTGAGACGTGTGCATGCCACCAAAGTGTTCCTTCTTGTCCAGTCACATTGAACTTGTAAGTGTAGCTATTTCCAGGGATTATAGGACACTGTGTAATATAAGCGGGCCCATCAGCCCACCCACTAAGTAATTGAAACACCCCATGCCTGCACAAATACTCATTAGTCCAAGTACATTTACAACAATTAAATTTGAAACATCAGTAAGCTAATTGACAGAGTTTTATTGGGTTATTATGTTTGAAACTGCGGCTTAGTTATTCAACTTCTTGCATTTTATAATTAAGTAGAGATATACCAGTGAATGGTAAGGTTATATGGTGATCTATTATGGACATGAACGACGAGTTGGTCGCCTTCATGAATTCGAATGGTCGGTCCTGGAAAGCTTTCATTTACTGCAGTTATGACTTGTTCTCCACAGAGTCGTCGGACAGTTAGGTTTCCCACCTGAAAAGTGAAGAAAATTTGAGATGGATAACACTAAAAACATACTGAAAGAAGCAGCGCACGTTTACTAAAATCTATACTTGATTTTGCCATTTAATTATTAAGAATAACTAAATAGGAGACAGTTCGATCAATTTTGCGTCTCATTTTGAGTATTTGACATTTGAGGCAAACTGATGATCACATCGAATGACCTTTGACTTAAACTCATTAGCAATACGGACTCACTGGGTTGCCCGTGACTGAAATGGTCCAAATCTACTAAAAAGAAAAGGCTATATATGGATAACTAATTATGTACGTGCATGAGTGCCCTAAACATTCATGCTAAACTCCCCAAATACTAATAATCATTTCAACCTCGCTAGTTGATGATCATGCAGATTGTGTAAAGAAAAGGCGTGCCATTTTCAATAAAATTCAGTTGATGAATAACGTATTGAAATGTGCATATGAGATCGATATATAAAAGTACACAAGATAATCAATTTCCTTGGCGCTATACGAAATGACGATTGTCAATTGTAACAAAAAAGCTAATGAGAAATGAAGAGAGGTGATGAGGAATTGTTATTACATTTAATGTGTGTTCAACAATTGCTGCAGAAGCTATAGAAGCAAGAAAAACAAGGGCAAAGGACAGCAAGGAGATGGTATGATGAGCCATATCTAAGAGAGAGGTTATGATAGATGATGTGAAACAATGAGAAGGGAAACTCTTCCTTATATACAAAACTTCTTTGGGGTTCTTCTTCGAATCTTCTTTTTCTAAAATCTTCTTATTTGTGCGTGTATTATATAAATTTCTTCACGTACTTAGAGAAGATAGACACAACGCGCGTACTCATAAAAATATGAAATGCAATACAATGGTAGCTGAGTCTTAGCTTAATTTCTTTACGTTTGCGTGAGAACATTGGTAATAGTTTTTTCTCATTCAACGAAAGTTAGCAGCATTTCGTTATCTAACGGACTTAAGTTACAGTCGTTGCTCAAGCAAAACATTTTACCAATGTCGTAATAGGCTTCGAATTTCTTTACTTGTTCGGTTGTTCCTTTTCCTATCTCAGTCTCAATGGTTCAATGTGTAAAGCAATGTATTTTAAATTTGAATAACAATCTCCTATGTTGAAAAAATCACTTCTGGGAATTTTTGCTTGTACATGCAAGATTATATTTGACAACTGAACCTAATCAAAAGGGGATTGAAAGGGTCATAGAAGAGATAGAACTAGAAGCTCTTTGCTGATATGGATTTTAGGTAGCATTGAACGAAGATTTTGCGGCCTTTGTAAGATGTATAGGTATAGCCGCACAATTTTTACTTTTGAATTTTTTGACCTGTGAATGTGAATCACATCTAAGTATCTAACCACCGTTTAGTTGTCAAATGAAGAAAGAAGGAATACAAGTTCTTTATTGTTCAATTTACTTAGCTTTCCTTTTCTTTTGTTTATTTTTATTTATTTTTTATTTTATTTACTTTTTGGTCGCGGGACAAACAAGCTAAGTAAAATTTTAAAAAAAATATATTGAGGATCTTCCTCAAGCTGTAATTAACTTCTCCTCTTTTTGTGGAAGAAATTATGTATATGGCTGATATTATCCTTGGAGCGCCGGTAGGAACTAATGCTAGGAGCAAAAACTCACTCCATTAGTGTCATTTCAAACTTATTCATCACGTACATTCATGCCAAAAACAAAATCACTTGTATACAATAATACATGAACTGAAATTAAGGTTAATGAATGGAACCGTCCTCGAAAATTTAGAGATGACACATTTATATATTGATCTCTTTGTTGTTTACGATTCAGCCGGCTCATCCTAGCTCTATTTTAATTTGTTAACACATATTTATTTCCATATAGTGTAAAGGGGCGTTTTGGTTTTCCTTAGTGTTTGCAATGGGAGAGGGAAGAGGGTTGAGATTTTCTAGAGGGACCAAGTTCGCTTATGAGCGAGCTGCCTACGTATCCTCTTTTTGGTTTTTCTTTTTAGGGGAGAGAGGAATCAGGTCCGACGTAGTTCAAATAGGTGGTATTTATAGGCTTGAGGAAATGTCAATCCGGGAGACACGTGTGTCTCTTGCACACGTGTAAGGTGGAGATCGTGAATGAGTGTTGGGCTGGTTATATTATAAGTCATGTGCTGATTGGGAGTTGGCGCGATCGCCCACTATTTCCCGCTGGTGGGAAGTACAAGTAAGATTTTGGTAATGATTACCCCGGTGGTGATCTTTATCCGGTATGTCTCGGCCATGCGTTAAATGCATCGAGACATCTTTGTTCGTACCACCTACCCGAAAGGAGCTCCTGGATCGGTCTTGGAGGTCGATGTCCCGAAGTTAAACATGCTACGCACATGTGTGTTCACAAAGGAGCCGCTCCACGAGTCGGTCTTGGAGGTCGATGTCCGAGAAGTTCGCTTTACTCCACGCGTGCATGATAACTTTATGAGGATATCACTCCCCTACACAGCCCCCTCGCAGTAGAGTGTTTATGTCACGAGAAACGTTCTGGTGAGAGAAAAAATGGAAGAACGTGTGGAACATGAGCGAACTGTGGTGGACGATCCGACTGGGATGGCGCAACTTTTGAATCATGTGGCCTGACAATTTGGCGGGAAAGGGAAGTTGTGGCGTGATTTGCACGTGACAGGATCGTAGCAGTTGAGGAAGAAACGTGTCGGCGCGTTATACGGAACTACTGAAAAGACAGTATCTTGGAACACATGTGCGGGCTAGAGCATAGGCTGTAATCATAACTTCTTGGTAACTGAACGGGCGGTTTATACAAAATCAAATTTGGGAGAATCAAAAAGGGTATTTTGTGTTTGCTTCTTCCGCAAAAACGCAAGCTAGGGTTCCTCAGGTGAGTGCTTCTGCTGCTGTTATCTTTCCATTTTCACTTTGCATTCCTCTCTTTGAAGTGTGATTTGTTAAATACGTAGGTCATTGTAAGGTTGTAGGGTTTAAGCTTGAGTAATTGATAAAAAAGACTCGTTAGAATGTCTGATTCTGATGATACTCGATCAGAAGAAGTTCGGGAGATATCATTAAGTTGCGAAGAGTATGAGGACGAAGAAGCGATAGAAGTCTTTGGCGTTGAGGCTGAGTTGGATGAGGAAGCTAGGGTAGATGAGGGTAATACCCGATCTAGGTCAGAAGGTGGTGTGGCCAGTACGTGGCCAGTACGTCAGGTCGAGGGGAGATGTCGTCATCAAGTGATGTGCCCCTTAGAAGTGTAAACCGTCGTCTTTGCAAACTCTTTCCCTTTCCCGCGTATGGGATTAATGTCCCCGACCTGGAGATATACGAACCACGGTTGAGTGAAAATGTTCGTAGTGAGGAGTACAACCCGCCGAATGGTGGAATAATAATCTGTGAGGGCCAGCTGAGAGCGCATATGCAAATACCGTTCTCGAAACTGGTATGTGACTTCTTGGCCCATTGTTGGAAGTCTCCTTGTCAGTTCGTTGGTAACACCTGGCGATTGTTTAAGGTGTTTGACCTGTTGAATGCGAGTGGGGAATACGACATAGGGGTATCCGACATAGTGGAGCACTATGTGGTAAGGCGATCTGGGAATTTGAACTTTAAATTGCAAACAATGACGACGCGTTCTGTTGTGATCGATGGTGCAAGCAATGAGGCCTGGACAAAGAGGTCGTTGTTGCTAGTTGGCAACTACTGTGCAAATGGGTGTAGATTGCAAACTAGGATTTGTAACATATCCGGTGGGTAGGAATATTTTTCTATTGTTGCTTTACTTAACGACTGATAGTTGTTCTAACAGGCCTTTGTTTTGCTTTGGCTGCAGAGTTTTCTGTGAAGAAGTAAACTGATCGTGGGGAGATAGAGAGGTTCGCGCGGCTGACTCGTGAAGAAAAACAAGCGAAGTTGCCTGAAGTTGCACATTTCTTTGTGGAGAAGGGTGGGCCTGCGATCCGGGAAAAAAGGAAGGCGCAAAAAGATCGAGCTCGAGGTCAGACAAGGGAAGAGGTGATGGAGACGCGAACGAGTGACTTAGTAACGCGAGAAGAGAGGCAACGGGCGCATGGCGGCGCGAGGTGACCTGCGAGAGGTGGTGCCTCAGGAGCTGGAGGATCGAGCTTCGCCCGGAAGGGGGTTCGATCGATGCTCCTGTGGAGTTGGAAACGGTGGTTTTCAACCCTCGTCTGAGGAGCAGTCCGAAGAGGCCGCTGATGCCTCCGAAGCAAGACGCCGTCCGAAAGTTACAAAAAGTAGCGCACGCTCTTGGGAAAGCTCCAGTAGCGGGGCGGTTTTGATGGTGGCCTGGTATGGGGCTGTGGTTTCGCGCGGAGGGGGGCGACTGAAAGAAATATCATGGAGTTGGCCACTTTTGGGCGGGTCTAGTGGGCCTCGGCGGGCGTGAACCAATCGGGCGAAGCGAAAAGCTCGCGCGTAGGCGAAAGTGGAAAGGTTTGTGGTTCTTGGCGACCTAGAGGGACAGCTTTGTGTATCCGACGAGCATGGGGGCACAACGAACCGCGGAAGCCGAAGTGATTGTAGCTTCAAATCGAGTAAGATATCGGGTTGCATGTTAGAACAGATAGCTCTGGATGGCAACCGCAAGGAGCTGGATGAGAAAGGGCTGGCTGATAACCTGAGACGAATGGAAATTGCGCAATGCTTGGTACGCGTGTTTATCTTCGTGTGATGTAATTGTGTACGTATACACGCTGTCATTTTGTGGCTATTAACCATGCGTGTGTTTTTGCAGCTGGTAAGTGGGTTTCAGAAATTGAAGGAGATTGCCCAGTTCGCGGAGGCAGATAGAGAAGCGGTGGTGAAGTTGTCTGATGAGCTAAAAAATGTGCAGGAGGTCTCGAAGATGGAACGCGAGGAACTGGAAGATCTGAAGAAAGCTCATCAATCAAGCCGAAGTCCGCCAAGATCTTTGAAAGCCACCGGGCGTAAGAGCCGAGGCAAAACTACTGAGGAGCTAAAGAGAACGTCTTGGCAGTGACCGTGGAAATTGGTAGGTTGAACGAGTATGTCTTACACTGCAAGAAGGTTGCTCAAGACGCTACCAAAGCCTATGACGCTTCGATGCGGATCACGCTGAACTGGAGGCGGACTACAACGCTTTGAAGACAGATCATGCACGCTGTACCTCTCACATCGGGGTAGAACAGGTGCCAGGAGGAATTAGTGGCGCTCCTGCTGCTTCAGAGGTCATGCCGGAGATTGCGATACCGCTGAACTAATCTTCCGCTCGATGTGCTTATGAGTTTAGACTTGGATGGAGTATCCGCTCGGTGGACCGGAGGGATGCTAAGATTGATGAATCACTCGTGCCCAGAGAATTAATTGTTGAGCCCAGAGATGGCGAGTTGTAAGTTTGTTATGTTATGTTGTCAGCTTATAAGCTGTGATACAATAGAAATTTGGTTTCACAGGGTAACCCGGCGGTTTCGCCTTTTTATTTGTATGTGCCAACACCGTGGAGTGATCCGGTACCACGCTTACTTTTTGGGGTATTCATGTGAGGACGAATATTGTTTAGTCGGGTTGGATTTCCTGAGTAGTCTCAGCAACCCGGCTAACTTACTATGTTTCCAGCTTATTAGGATAGGTCGTTGTTTGTGTGTATGCCACGCTGGTTGTTTGTTCCCCTATTATGTGTGAATCGCTTGCTTAACCATAGTTGCGTGTGATTATACTGCGTAGAACAAAGCATGGCGGGTGCATTGCAGTGACAACTTCCCTACACATGATTGGTAAGCTTGCATGAGCGTCTTGTTGTTAAATTGCTTGCAGCTGTGAGGTGTTGCTCGTAACGAGGCCACCAGGTCGCTGGATTCTGGTTCGTGAAAGAGGTCGAATCGTGTTGTGTTTAGTGCCGCTAACGGCAGTGTTCCCTCGCGTGCGTGACACGTGTAGGGAGACGAGCGGTTCAAGGAACATAATGATGACGGGCAGATGGTGTTTGGCGTCTCAAGGTAATTATGAGGCGCTTAGGAAAAGACGTTTCCTATTGAATAAAACTGCTTATCGAATACCAAAAAGGTATTTGCTCGTCTTCTTGCCTAAGCTTAAGTCTGTCTTCTCGCTCTGCTCTTTTGCTGTGCATCACCTTCGTTGCTGCTCGTTTAGGTACGTTCATTCTCCTCTGTGAGTGTTCTTTCGTTGAGAAAAGCTTGGGATAAAACTGTAGCTCATGTGACAGTACCTTTGGTTTCTAGGTTTTATCATGGCAAGATGTCGTCCATACACGAGGGGTGAAGAAAGCATGAGGGAAGCATCCCCTCTGATAATGGAGAGGATGGAGTTTGAACCTCACGTGCATGGTGATCGCGGTAAGAGGAAAGCTGCTGCTGTAGAGGGTCATAAACGACCTAGGAGGGCTGGACGTCCAGCTAGCGGCATTGTGTTTAGGTCGCCGCAGCGGGTAGGCGACACTGAACGTCACGCTGCGGAGTGTAGCGACTTGAGGCAAGGCCGCCCAGTCGCTGGTCAGAGTTCGTCCCCGCGATGTGGGGATGTGGGGAGCGAATTCTACTACATGGGGAAGACGGGGAAGAAGCGTATGGTGAAACGCTCAGACTGTAGCTTCCACTCGGCGCCCATAGCGACCAGCATTCTGAAGGGGATCATGCTAGATGGTGACAAGGCAGAGGTGAAAGATGAGGACATGGATATGCTGCTGGGGACGATGGACATGGCCGCTTGTTTGGTAAGTTCATAACACACTAGGTGGTTATGCCAGTTTCCAAGGTAATCGAATTCGTTAACTTCGTTCGTGCAGTTTCTTGCAGGATATGATAAGTTAAAAGATGTTGTACAAAACACCGAGACTGATGATAACCCTCACGTGGAGCTAGGGTGTATGCGAGCTGCGTGAGGGGCTGACAAGAGAAGGCTGGAAGTGATGACTACCAAGTACCAGAACGCTACGGCTGAGAATGCTGTGTTAGTGACTGACGTGACGGAGTTAGAAAGGGAACTAGCTGTAGTGACTGCTTATGCGAAGAAATGTCAGAAGGTGGCGCGCAAAGCGAAGAAGGCGTATACCGAAGCCTGTATCGCCTACGTCGCGTTGGACGAGAAGTATGATGCTTTGAAGAAAGCAACTGTAAGCGATGAACAAGGGCAGGGGATGCGTGTGATGCTGAGATCTGCCTGGCACACTGCTTCGACCAGTGCGGCACTAGAAGATAAGCATGTCATAACTGAGATTTGATGATGTGATCTACCTTTGTTTCTGTCAGCCATAAATTGTAAGTGCTGGTTACATTTTCCTCTCTTATATGAGAGTTAACAGTAGAGCTGCGTCTTTAGGCTTGCCTGAGTAGTTCGCCTTTTTATTCAGAGAATTGGTTTCCACGAAAGTGGCAGTTCGATACTTTGTTAATTTTGTAATGACCACCGATCTGGATTTTCTGGGTAATCCTAGCAGATCGGTGGATGTAGTTGATGTGACGAGTGGTCATATAGTGTTATTGGTTATGCTCCACATGCATGTTGCCGTTTACTTGTGTGTAACTAGCGTCCTGCTTATGATTCTAGAAATATACGTCTTGCTGTATAGTCGATCCTAGAAATATAGGTCCTCGACGTGACAAGAATTGGAGAGGGTATGTAACCTGTAAGCTCCAGAGAGCTATCTGCTCGCGGGGAGCGTTCTCGTGTAGTCGATCCTAGAAATATAGGGCCTCGACGTGACAAGAATTGGAGAGGCTATGTAGCATGTAAGCTCCAGAGAGCTATCTGCTCACGGAGAACGTTCTCGTTTAGTCGATCCTAGAAATATAGGTCCTCGACGTGACAAGATTTGGAGAGGCTATGTAGCCTGTAAGCTCCAGAGAGCTGTCTGCTCGCGAATAGCGTTCTCGTTTAGTCGATCCTAGAAATATAGGTCCTCGACGTGACAAGAATTGGAGAGGCTATGTAGCCTGTAAGCTCTAGAGAGCTGTCTGCTCGCGGAGAGCGTTCTCGTTTATGAGAGGGTATGGCGCGTTAAGCGTGTGAGAGCGGGGAAGTAGACTAGTCGTGCGTCGGATGCGAGCTGGAGGCCGTTTGGATACCAGTAAATGGAATAGCTTATACTAGGTAACATTAAAAATTAACCTTAAACTTATAGTGCTTAAAAAACAGAATATACAATAACAAAGGTTTTATTGATAAAATCTTTTCAGCAGATAAGTATTCCATGGGCGAGGTAACAATTTCCCTTCTTGAGTTTTTATCCAGTACGCTCCATTGCCCACAACACGTTCTACGATGTACGGACCTTCCCAATTAGGGGCTAGTTTGGAGTCGTCTTGCGTCTTTTTGAGCACTAGATCGCCAGGCTGGAATGACCGAGGATGCACTCGTTTATTGTAGGAGTTCTTCAGGGTTTGTTGATAAGATGCGACTCTGATGGTGGCTAAGTCACGCCGTTCTTCGAGCAAATCGACCTCCCGTGCTAAGACAGAATCATTGTGTCCGGTTTCAACGAGCTCGACCGAAGTCGTAGTATTTGTCCGGCTCGGTGGGGAATGACAGCTTCGTGCCATAAACACAAGGAGAATGGAGATTCGCCAAGATCGGACCGAAGTCGCGATGAGAGCCCACAAGATGTTCTCCAACTGGTTCGGCCATTGGCTCTTGTTCTTTTCAATTTTTTTCTTCAAATTTTCTAAGATGGCCTTGTTGCTGGCTTCCGCTTGACCATTGCTCTGAGCGTACTGTGGAGTAGAAAATGCATGAACTATCTTCCACTTTGCTAGAAATTCTTTAACGGTTCTGCCTTTGAATTGGGGGCCATTGTCCATTACAAGTGTATGTGGCAACCCAAATCTGGTGATGATATGAGTCCAGATGAAATTGCGGACATGCGATTCTTTGACATGTGCTAAAGGAATGGCTTCGACCCACTTAGTGAAATAGTCGGTTGTCGCTAAGACGAATCGAAAACCAGTGCTTTTCTGGGGGACGAATGGTCCCATAATGTCCATGCCCCACATGTGAAATGGCAATGGGCTTGCTATATTGATCAGCTCGCGTGCGGGCTGAATGATGTTATGGCCGAATGTTTGACATTTTAAGCACTTGAGAACGTACGCTTTGGCATCGGTCTGCATACGAGGCTAGAAGTAGCCTTGGGAAATTGCCTTGTGGGCTAAAGAGCGACCTCCGGCATGGTTTCCACATTCTCCCTCATGGATTTCGGCAAATATCAATTGTCCCTGCTCTGGACTCTGGAGTAATACATCCCAAGTGTGGTCCACCAGCAGATTTCTTAAACAACTTATTGTGCAACACGCAATAACGACGTGCTTGATATTGGATTTGTCTAGCTTTGGCACGCTCTACAGGGAGCGTGCCCTGATGGATGTAGTCCATGATAGGCTGCATCCAGGTCTGGCTCAACTGATCTTCGGAGAGAGGGATCAGATCGGCTATAACTAGGGCATGCTCGACCTGATATGCAGGTCGGTCGACCACCTCAATAAGGAGTTGTCGTGGAACGCAACTCGGTGTTTGAGTGGCTAGGTAAGCTAGGCTGTCTGCGTGACGGTTCTCATCACGCAAAAAATGGTGTATGGTAGATTTCTTAAAAGAAGGCAACGAATGATGAACGACCTGAAGATACTTCGAAAGGTTACCTTCTTGAGTAGTGTACTCCTTAGCAATCTGGCGAACGACCAGTTGCAAGTCACTAAAGACTTGAAGCTCTTGCACACCGAGCTGTAGTGCCATACGGAGGCCCATGATCGGTAACCAGTATTCCGCCTCATTATTGGAAGATCAGTCGAAGTCGAACTGATTTTTCAACCATAAGTCCTTCGGGAGACACTAAGACGACTCCGATGCCACTCCCGCCGGGGTTGCTAGATCCATCTACAAAGAGAGACCAGAGTGATTTGACGCGCTCTTTGTCAACAGCAATCTCCATCTCTGATTCCCAGTGTGGGTCCTTAACAGGGAAATCGGCGAGGAAATCGGCGACGACTTGACCTTTCTGAGAGGTGCGAGGGACAAACTCCATGTGGTGTTCACCGAGCTCCTCGGCCCATACGGCCATGCGAGTAGTCTTGTTTTCTATGTGGAGAAGTTTCTTCAATGGGAGGTCGGTCAGTACGCTGATCGGATGTGCTTGAAAGTACGGCCTGAATTTTCTTGCCGAATACACCAAAGCAAGTACGGCTCGTTCAAGGAAAGAATAATTCTTCTCAGCTGGCGTGAGCGTTTTACTTGTGAAGTAGATCGGCTTTTCTGAGTTGTTCTCCTCTTTGAAGAGAACTGAGCTGATTGTGAAATCTGAGACTGCCAGGTATAGCCCCAGTGTCTCTCCAATGACTAGTGTGGCTAAGACGGGAGGCATGGTGATGTATTCTTTGAGAGTGGCGAATGCTTGGTGGCATTGATCGGTCCATGAGAACGGCTCGCCTTTCTTGAGGAGTTGTAGGAACGGACGACATTTGTCTAACGCCCTGGATATGAATCGATTAAGTGCCGCGACCATGCCTAACAACTTATGTATCTGCTTCTTTGTCTGTGGATCAGGCATGTCTAAGAACGCGCGGATTTGGTCCGGATTTGCTTCGATCCTGCGCTGTGACACCTGATATCCGAGAAATTTACCAGAGGACGCTCCAAAGAGGCATTTCTCTAGGTTCAACTTCATTCGAGTGCGGCTCAATCTAGAGAACGCTTGCTCAAGGTGAGTAATATGGTTGACTGCTTTTCTGCTTTTGACGACCATGTCGTCGATGTAAACCTCCATGGTCTCTCCTAACATGTCCTGGAATATGCCAGTTACCAGCCGCTGATATGTTGCTCCGGCGTTCTTAAGGCCGAACGGGAGGACGTTATAACAATAAATACCTTGTTCAGTAATGAACGAGGTCTTCTCTTGATCTTCCTCAGCAAGTGGGATTTGATTGTATCCGCTGTATGCATCCATAAAGGAAAGAAGTTCATGTCCGCAAGTCTGGTCGACAAGTCGGTCAATGCGTGGTAGGGGAAAACTATCTTTCGGTGTTTCTTGATTGACATTCGTGAAATCGACGCATAGGCGAACTGTTCCATTCTATTTGGGGACCGCCACAATGTTAGCGACCCAATCGGTATTCCACCTTTCTGATGAAACCGACTTGCTTGAGTTTGTCGACTTCGTCATTAATGGCTTTCTGAAAACGCAGAGATAACCGGCGAGGCCGTTGGCGAACTGGTTTAGCATTAGGATTTACATTTAATCGATGACATGCTACACTAGGGTCTATACCGGGCACATCGATATACGACCAGGCAAAAACATCTTTATTCATAGCCAAAAAGTTTACAAGTTGGGCCTTGAGTGTAGGGTCAAGGTTAGCCCCTACATATACAAACTTAGGGTCATTATCAGTTCCTAAGTTCACCCGCTCTCTGTCGACCTGTTTGGGGGCTAGCCTGGGTGGCGATGCTTCTTCGTGTGGTGGCATTGCAGCGACTTGAGGGAGAATGCATTGATGCACCCGAACTAGATCGGTATTTGTGTGATGAGGACAGGAGCAAGGGATGGCGTGATTGTCGGCATGGAAACTTGTTGTGCGACACGTGGCGGTGAATCCATGGGAATGCCAACTGGTGGGAGAACAATAGTAGAGAGGTCTTCTGGGGGCGTGACTGCGGTATGAACACCAACTGACGCGTCCTTGGGAATCCGTTCTGATGGGGCGGCAACTGCTGAATTGACTTCTGGAGTGTAAGTGGACGAATTACTCTTCTTATTGGAGCCCCCAGCGTGCTGCTTTGATGCATTGGCTCGGACCTCTGCAACCAGGTCTTTGGCCATGGTATAACTGGTGGGTTCGCTACTTGTGTGGAGTGGTCTACTGTCGATCTTTCCTGCTGACAAGATTTGGTTACAATGATATGCTTCCAATTGATTGCTTCTCAGCTCCATCAGTCCTCTGGGACCCGGGAAACGGAGAACTTGATGCAATGTCGAAGGTACAACTTGCATTTGGTGGATCCATCGTCGTCCTAATATGGCATTATAGGACGACTGGATGTCCAGGACGCTGAAGCGCATATTGCAGCTGACTTTGTCCTCTTTAGATCCCACTGAGACGGGAAGGATGATATCACCGACTGGGTCGGCTCTGGAACCATTGAAACCATAAAGGGGGGCAATCGGATCTATCAGAACTGACTTGGGTAAACTCATTTCTTGGATAGTGTGGTAAAATAAAATGTCGCAGGAACTCCCCGGGTCGATCAAGACACGCTTCACTGTCCAGTCGCTGATCTTGACGTGGACGACTAGTGCATCATTGTGAGGAAGGCAGACCTTGTTGAGATCGGCCTCTGTGAAAATGATATCTCCTGAAATGGCGGCCTGAGTGACGCGGAGCATGTTCTGCTTGGGAAGTAAAGTGGCACACTTCTTGAAGAGCGCCAACACGACGTCTTTTCTCTCTGGATGAGGTAACTGAATCATCAGGGAAAGTAATTATGTGAATTGTTCGAGCATTGTCCTGATCTGAGGAGTGTTGTCTTCGCTCGTGACGAGAACGCTCTTGGGGACGTCCTCTACGGTGGGGGCGAGCTTGAAAGTCTTGATGATGACGACGAGGTGGAGATCGACTGCGCACTCGGCGAGGTGGAGATCGGCTGTGCACTTGGCGAGCCATGAGCTTATGACGCAAATCACCGCCAGGAATGTTGGTGTACTGTTTAATGTGACCAGCTTCGACAAGGTCTTGAAGATAGTGCTTAAGCCCCTAGCACGCATTCGTTTCATGACATTTGGCTTTGTGGAATACGCAATATGGCTTGTCAGTTCGATCTACTGGCTGCTTCACATCTGGGCGGAAGTACGAGGCTCGCCGGATCTTGTAGAGGAAGTAACTAGGAGAGCGTGTCAAGACAGTGAATTCTCTGTTGTTATCCTGTCGGGTTCCTGTCTTTGGTGCCAGCGACCTGGATCGCTTTTTGGCACGCGGGGTAAGATCAGAGATCGCTGCTACCTCTTGGTTCTCGGCTAAACCACTGGACTGCAAACTTTCTTGCAACTTGATATACTTGTCAACCCGGGCGTACAGTTCGGATAGCATTTTTGGGCGTTCCTTCATCAGCGATCTGGAGAGGTCGGTATTACGCACTCGACAGGCGTTAGAAAATGCCAGTGTGGCAAAAGATTCTTTCAGTCCGCTTTCCATACACAACAGTTCAGCCTTGAACCGCCCTAAGAATTGGCGAATGGTCTCATCTTCTCGAATGATAACTGGAACAGCGAATCAAGATCTGCCTTCTTTCGTCTGTTGTGCGTATTGGCTAGCAAACAGTCAATAAAGCTGCTCAAAAGTTTTAATAGAATCGGGTTCGAGAGAAAGAACCAATCAAGTCGCCATCCTTTAGACAGGCCGGAAATAGTCGACAGTGAAGATGATCAAACTCAGAAGAACTGTAGAGGGCCAAACTTTGAATGTATCGAGCCACATGCTGACCGGGGCAGGTGCTGCCATCATACATGGGGAAGCGTGGCTGGATAAAATCTTGAGGAGAGGGTTTACTGAGAACGTCAGCACTGAACGGGGACGCGCGGTATGTCTTGAGCATCTTTTGAACAATTTGGGTTGCATCCTTTCTGACTGCACTCTGGCCTATTCTATGTGACAATTCGTTAATCTACTGATTAACCTCATTGATGCCATTTTCAGCAACATTACCGACTGGTTGCTGTTGATAAGCGTCGACTTGGGCTCGTAAAGTAGCATTTTCTTGCCTGAGCAAGGAAATGCTTTCGTTTGTTACACCTAGTTGTTCTGCAAGGTGTTGAACCTGAGCTTCGAGGCTGACCATGCTTCGTGGGCTTGAGAATTGTAGATTTTTGAGTTAGGGTAACGTGATTTCTCAAGGAATCGAAACCACAGACGGCGCCAATGTAAAGGGGCGTTTTGGTTTTCCTTAGTGTTTGCGATGGGAGAGGGAAGAGGGTTGAGATTTTCTGGAGGGACCGAGTTCGCTTATGAGCGAGCTGCCTACGTATCCTCCTTTTGGTTTTTCTTTTTAGGGGAGAGAGGAATCAGGTCCGACGTAGTTCAAATAGGTGGTATTTATAGGCTTGAGGAAATGTCAATCCGGGAGACACGTGTGTCTCTTGCACACGTGTAAGGTGGAGATCGTGAATGAGTGTTGGGCTGGTTATATTATAAGTCATGTGCTGATTGGGAGTTGGCGCGGTCGCCCCTATTTCCCGGTGGTGGGAAGTACAAGTAAGATTTTGGTAATGATTACCCCTGGTGGTGATCTTATCCGAGGCGTTCTGTCTCTGGCCATGCGTTCGTACCGAGACATCTTTGTTCGTACCACCTACCTGAAAGGAGCTGCTCACAGATCGGTCTTGGAGGTCGATGTCCCGAAGTTAAGCTTATATGCGCGCATTATGTGTGTTCACAAGGAACCGCCACGTGTCGGTCTTGGAGGTCGATGTCCCGAAGTTAAACTACGCCCACGCGTGCATGATAACTTTATGAGGATATCACTCCCCTACATATAGTTTCTGGTATGGCAAGATCAAAGTTTAACCTCCCTTAAGATTAGTGTTTTACACTTTTACTTCTTTATTGACTATTCAAAAGAATATATCAAAACTCAAACGAAAAGTTTTGGCCAATTGGCACACTACTAATTAACGAAATGTTTTACACTTTCACTTCTTTATTGACTATTCAAAAGAATATATCAAAACTCAAATGAAAAGTATTGGTCAATTGGCACACTACTAGTTAACGAAATGGTTAGTGGTGGCCAATTGGTACACCACTAATTAAAAGTCAGAGGGGACTTGCATATCAAGGCTAGCATTGACACTGCAAACTGTTAATTGGATGTAGATTGACCTTTGTTTATGTGATTCCAAGGTCAATTGGTTCGCCAATTGTTCTTGACAAAATAAAAACATGGGTCCCTCATAAGTCATAACGACATAACCAAATGTTTAAAATAGATCGAACACGCTTTTAAGCGCTTTTAATGCAAAACGATGATATGATAATACTAACAAATATACATAAAGAAGTAAAAGTAGAGGAATTAAATAACGGAATGACAAAAAAATAATAACTTAGCACTAGGCTTCTTGACAATACTATTTGAATTATAACTATTTCGCTCTCTAGTCAGATGATTAATTGTCCGCATTACATCTCTGCATGCATATGATCCAATTCTAATTTCCTTTCTCTATTAATTCGGGCAAATCTAAAAAATGTACTTGTTTCCTCAAATTTTCAAGAGCTACACTTAAAGTAGAACATACTTTCATAGAATCAATAAGCTAGTTGATCTTAGATGCATTTTACTCATTAGAAAAAGAGTTTCTAAGGAATAAGCTGACAGAAATGACCTAATTACTTTTGATTATCTAGATAAAACAGTGTCAAAACCATGATGTTTGTAAGTACCCTCCGTTATATATTTCATATCACTATAGCACACGTTTCCACACACTAGGTGATACTTCACTAACTCGTACCAAGCCATCAGATCGCAATGTAACAACGACTCCACTCTCAAAGTCGCTCCAAATACCGCCATGACCATATCACGAAACAAATGATCTAGCGCAATCTTGGAGCTCAATTAATGCACCAATCAAGGAGACATTTACTTTGTAACATCAGGAGTAATGTTGAATCATCAAGATAACACAAAATATGGATCTACATTTAACAACACCTGGAGCAAATAAGGAAAGTCAGCTCAAACATCTATAAATAGAGAGAGATGAACTACGTGAGGCTTGATTCAAGTTTAGCCTGAGAAACTTGATACGTAGGCAACTCTTATCGCAAGAAAGAGTGCAGCCACTCCCTATCAATCCTAACCTCAGGTCGTAGGCCCCAAGATACCAAACCTCTACATTGGCGCCGTCTGCCCGTTCGTTCCCTTGAGAAAATACACAAACCATTTTCTCAAGCCCTCGAAGTTGGTCAGAAAACTACCATGGAAGCACAGTTACAAGTCTTAGCTGATCAAATGAAGACTCTCCAAGATCTTTTATAGCCTTTCAACAAGAAAACCAAACTATGCGCGAGCAAACCACCTCCAACACCAATAACGGCACTCCAGACGCAGTTGAGAATAACGCAGTCACAGCCCTCACCACCACTACCAACCAACGACTAGAGGACTTCTCCCAGAGATTGGAGAAGTCAAGCGAAAAGGCCAGTGCAGTCCAGATCACACAAAAGATGCTCCAGTCATACAAGGCATCACCATTCACCACTAAAATCAGGGACAAACAGCCTCCCTCAGAGTTCATCCAACCAAAGTTCACGTTGTACGATGATAACTCATGTCCAGGCCAGCATGTAGCTCGCTTTAGCCAGATCCTTGCACTTTATAGCGCTCCAGACTACGACTACCTAAAGTGCAAACTCTTTCCAACCAGCTTAAAGGAAGGAACATTAGAATGGTTCTACATGCTCACTCCTGATTCAATCAGCAACATCGACAAGTTGGCCGAGACATTCGCAGTAGAGTTTGTCCACCATAGGAAGAAACAGGCCGACCTGGACTCCTTATTCCAGCTAAAGCAAGCACATGGCAAGACTATCCGCGCTTTCCTAGGACGTTTCAAGAAGGAACTCCTATCAAAGGAGCCAAGTCTCAAGGACAGCTTTGCAACTTCTGCATTCACTAACGCTCTCCTAGACGACTACAGCCTAGCAGCGTCTCTAATGCGCAACAAACTAGAACGCCTAGACGACCGGTACCACAGAGTCGACAAATACATAAAGTATGAGGAATAGATGGCCCAGCGCAAAGGCAAAGAAGTTATCGCAGTAAGCGACAAACAGGGTGATAAAACGTAAAAAGTATAGTTTTACCTAGACTTAACTAATTAAACTCAAGAATAAGTAAAACTAAATGAATTTTACTTTAATGTATCAAAGTTCTACTCTCGTGAATCAGAATATAATTGGAGTAGAGAATTCGTTCCACTCTTAGTTCGTTTAAACGTAAGATTTCCTAGTTAATTAATTCTATCAAAATTGATGAGAGTAATAGATTGAAATTATGCTAAGACGGTGATTTAAATAATTTAGATGTTTTGATTTAAACTATGGCAATTCAATACTACGATGTGAATATGAGAAGGAATTAAGGGAATTTGATTCCACTTTGATTCGACTTAATAAACTAGCATAGAATTCGTTGTAATCCTAATCTTTACGTTTTCACATAAAGGTTGGGTATTTCTAATCCCTAATTATTCATGGCAATCTCTACCAACTAATAATTAGCATGTAAAGCAATTAAACCCATTCTCATGGTGAACTAATTACTTTGTAGAGTGGAATAGATTATTACAACTATTTCTACGCTAACACAATCAACTTTTCATCAAAGCTTATTCAAACCCCTCTAACGGAGGTTTTAGCTTTGATTAAGCAAACTGTCATTCATAGAATAAAAACAATAAGAACAAGACATTATTGAAAGAATAATAATTGCTTTATTAATCTAATTGAAAGAGTCTAATGATTCAAAACTGTATTAAAACTAAGTACTGACTAATTAATTAAATCTAATCTATATTATGGATCTAATCTAGGATAGGATAAGAGTTTGGTCTTAGTCCTTTTTATATAAAAAGGCTAGGTCTAAAAATTCGTGCATGGGCTTTGGAGCCATGTTTTGGGTCATAAAATCGAGCCTAAAACCTCGTTACTTCAGTCCACAAAGGAGTTTTCTGCTGGAAATGGCTTCAACAGCCTTTTAGTCCACTTCTACTCCTCCGATTGGATCATGTCCTAGATCATTAGAAAGCTCGTTCTGAGCCGGTCGTTTTGACATATGGTAGGCTAAATTCTGAGGTTTGAGTCTAAAGATACGACCTTTGAAAGTTCTACTGATTTTTATACGTTATTTCTGCCCGCGTTGACTTTGACTTTTCAGCTTTGACCGGCCTTCCAAAAGGCTTTTTATTCTTGAATATTAGCCTTTAATCATAGAATTTCTTAGCAACCAACCTTTGTTCCTTTATCTCGTAAAAGAGACATTTTTGCACATAATTGACTCCAATGCCTGAAATACATTAAAGCACGTAAACAACACTAACTCTTATTTATTAATCACATAATTGGTATAAAAGCAATATTATTAAGGGGTTAAAACTACAGTTTTGGGCTCTTATCAAACCACTCCCAAATAGCATTTTGCTTGTCCTCAAGCAAATATGAAAAATTAAAATAAGTGACCAAAAATGGAGTTCTAACTAATCTCGTTTCGCCGAGTGCGATTGAATTGACCATATGCAACATGGCCTTAAACTACTAAGAATTCCCTAGTGGACGAGTTATATTCTCATGAGAGTTTTCCAGTGAAGGTACTCACAAACTTCATCTATACTACAATGACTAGAAAATAAAACTATTGTTTCCTTACTTATTCTCAGATATCTATCCATCTCACTAGCAATGAATACAGAATAGTCAAGTCGAAACCTAAGCTAATATATGCATAATAATTAATCATCTACGAATAAATATATATATATAATGAACTATACTATGAAATGCAATAACAGGTCCATTTATGAAACTTTGGAATAGCGTCCTTAAGTAAATCCTCACATAAATGTCAAGACAAAAACCACTCTGCTTTTTCCACTCAAGTTTTGCTCACTCCAGTGTGCAGTGGTCACACTTTACCTTACAATCTCAATGATACACAAGGAAGTTGAAGTTGATCAAACACGTCTACTACTTACTATCACACTAACCTATTCCTAATTGAGCTAGAGGTCTTTATTAGGTATTGCGGGGATTAGGTGATGGTTTAAGAATGAAGAAAATGGATATTTAAAAAGAACTAGTATGAGATAATAGAGTCTTCATATTATGTATTTTAGAGAAAACCTTGTTCTTACTTTGCTTCTATACTTTGTTTCCATCCTTAGCCATTTTTTTCTTTTTCTTTTGGCTTTTGACTCCTTTGATTCTGTTTTTGGAGTTCTAACTTTTTATTTTATTTTTTTTTTCTTTTCTTTGGATGGAAACTTTCTTTTCTTTTCTTATTTGAAGCAACTAACAAATTCTTGGTTTCAAAGGTCTTTATCTTTATTATTCATTTCATCTCTATTCTCAGACTCATTCAAAAGATGGGTAGGCTGATTTTTATTTTTATTTTGTTTTGTAAAAGGGTAAAAGATTTGTAGTTTATGAAAGGTTAAAGAAAGGCTCAGAGGGGTGACTAGCGGAAAATAATTTCATTTAGGTTTGAATTTCTGGCTATATCGATCTAAAGAGGGCCTAAATTTGGACTTGTGATTTTTCTATTTGGAATTTACTTCTTCTCCCTTGTGTCATTTCTCAAATATTTCACTCATATAAGGCTTTAGGCTATATTCTCACAGGATTTGTAGAATAAGTATACTAGCCTAGATTTCAGAAACTTACTGCCAATACAAACATAGATGCTCATGCAATATATTTATAGAAAAATATAAAGATTATTACCTATATATTAACCTAATTTTCTAAAGACTATTCTAATGCAAAAGCTAACGTGAAACTTCTAGATTATTAAGAGCATAGAGAAAGAAACAACAGCAATATTCATAAGTGCATAGCATAAACTTTTTATTTTTATTTTTTAATTTTTTAATTTTTTTTACTAGAAAACAAGTGCATATTGTACATATCTATATCCTAATAGGTGCCTTAAATTACGTGTGTTTCTATGCCACCCCCAAACAAAAGCATGCTTTGTCCTCAAAGTATAGAAATAAGAAGGGTAGAAAAATACGTACCATGGAAACGCGTAAAATTTTGGAACATCTGCAAAACAAAGTTAAAATATACTAATATAGATAAATAAAACAGATGGAACTCTATATGAATTCCACCCGTTATGGGGTTACAAAGAAGTAAATTGCTTGGGACATAAGTAGACACGAACAAAAATAAGACTTTCCTCTTATCTAGCATTTAGGCGTCATCATCCTCTTCTACATAGAAATGAGGCTCTTTTGAGTCCTGCCACGCCATGATAACTTGCCAAGCCTCTCTCTATGTATCATCAACCCGTGCTAACCTGTTAAGTGTTACTCGGTCTGATCGGGTGTAAGGAGCAACCCATTGAGGTTGTACCCTCCATCCCGGCCAAGTCATAACACGAAATGAACGAACCACTCAATTGGTGGGTCTCATAATTTCAACCCCAACCCAATCCGTGTAGTGGGTACAGAAATCAAGGAAAAAATAGCACATGATACGACAAACCAAAACAGGCATAAGAAGGTATTTATGCCTCATACAATGGCCTCTAGCTAGACTAGCCACTAAAACCTTGGGAATGTCATATAGGAAACGTCTCTCAGCTAAAGCAAGGAAAACGTCACCAGCGGTATTATATGCAGAAGTAAACTGCCAATCCCCTAAAATATTCATCATAATGAAGAACATAGTAAGGCTTACATTCAGGGACAGGCTACCAAGGGCTATGTTATACTGCCCTCAGTCAATTACACGAAAAACCCCTCCCCCATAAGTCTCGTGAAAATACTCATAGTTATAGAGGTATGCATTATTAGTAAGATATCCTCATGAGTTTGTAGGAACAAGCATAGGCATTCCCACAACAAAAGCAACCAAAAACTTGCTGAAATCCATTGTCGTATCATTCACTACGACAGAGAACACTTGTTCTCCATCTGGTTGACAAAAGAACTTTGAATTATTATAGAAATATTCAGTAAGTTGAGGTGAATACGAGTCATCAAGACTTACCAGCAGATGCTGCCATCTTGATTGCATGATTCTATCGTAGAACCATCCTCCATAGGTGTCGCTTCGGAACAAATCTTCAAAAGACTGCTCCGGTATGAGTGTAGGAGAGTTCATTTCAACAATTACACTCTAGGACTGTTAGAAACAACTTCGGAAAAATCCACAAAAAATCAAAAGTGAAACTGACTGCAAAGGCCAAGGTGCGGGGTGCGCTCGAGAATTGGCTTTGAAGGGCACGGGGCGCGCTCTTGTCTCACTCGACTTCCAGGCACTTTAGAGCGGGGCGCGCTTGGAATTTGCCTATGAAGGGCGCGTGGCGCGCTCTTGTCTTGGACGATGTCCAGGCACTTAAAAGCGTGGCGCGCTCAGGAATAGGTAAGCTAGGGCGCGTGGTGTGCTCCGTGTACTTAGAGTGCTCTGACTTGAAAAGTGGAAAAGAAAAGTGAGAGATAACAATGAGAGGTGCAAGGTGAGAGGTGTGGTGTGGAGTGTAGAGGGAACCAAGGTTTTATAGAAGTTTACCTTCTTAATCGAGTTCCACAAGTTGCCCAGGTTGTTACGGCAACTTGATGGAAATAGAATATTTCTAAAACCAAAATGGAAACAAACCAGATTCATTATTCCAAAAATAAACCTAATAGTTTAATGGTTTGAACTTAAAATAATAACTTTCCAATTCCATTCCTTAAAATTTTCACCACTACACACTAGCTAATCCTAGCTCTACCAAATTAGTAACATTCTCACATAATCATATTATCACAAACTTGCAACAAATACTTCCAAAATGGTGGATAGAGGAAACAAAACAATGCTGAACAATTAATGCCACCCCCAACAGATCGAGAAGGTGGGATTCATAAAAAAAAAAAAAAAAAAAACAGGCCTGGATAAAGTTTTAATTAAAATTAAAATTATACTAACAACTAAATATTCGACAACAATTACAGAATTCAAAATGAACTACTTAACTAAACAACTAAAAATCAAATTCTACTGAAAACAGGGAAAAAAAATCCTAAACACAAAACAACTAAACTACGAGCCACGAGATGAGGATGGTTCCGAGTCATCAGTCCTGCTTCGACGACGCTCATGCCTCTCAGATTCGTCAGAAGTAGAACTCTGATAGGGTTGCAAGCGTCGTAGAACTTTCCCTTGGAACTTCCACTGACTCTCTAGATATGCGTTCATGGATTCCTCACGCTCCTTATCACGCTGAACTAGGGTTTCCATGGTAGTCTGGAGCTCCCGATTACTCGCACTGAGCACCTCAAAATTCTGATGGATGTTCACTTGCCTAGTCCGCAGATCCACACAAATGGTATTAAGAGAATGCATGCCACAATGAAGCAATGCCATGCGTTCTCCATCAGAAGTAGCCTTCTCCAAGGCATCGGCCTCAAAACATGCCGTATCTTCCTCGTCATCATCCGAATCAACAACCCTATCCTCAGGCAACTGCCACAGCTTCTGAATACTTTTCGAATAAATCTTTTCATTTGAATACAATTTCAACATAATCCGCTCAGATTTCGGTTTATCTCCAAAATGCAGCATGATCTTAGTAATCAAAACAGGGAACGGTGCAAAATGTTCTCTAACACTTCTAAGCTCAGAAATCAAAAAATCGAGGATACAAAACTGATACTTCTTCTCCTGAAGAACCCAAAGAAGGTGCAGACAAGACGAGCCGATGTCGCTGACCTTCGAGGTGGCAATGATGTTCTTACCAATCCACTGAGCTACAACCAGTTGGTTGGTTGGTTCTCAGAGACGACTGTCGAACGCAATGCAATTTCGGATTGTACTGTCCCTCTAAGACAGTCTCTCTCATTGATGCCTCGATCCCACCCCACTGCGATTCTTGCAATGTAACTATGGGGCGGTTGTTTGGCTCAATGCCTAGCAACCTAGACAACATCCCCGTACACACTTCTCTCCGCGCACCATTCACCTTAATAAAAATCATCCGACCTTCAATTTCCCGCTTCTTATAAAAATTCAAAACCAAATACAAATGGTAAAAATCATTCTTCGTATACCACAACATCCACCAACT
Source organism: Coptis chinensis (assembly GCF_015680905.1). Lineage (NCBI taxonomy): Eukaryota > Viridiplantae > Streptophyta > Magnoliopsida > Ranunculales > Ranunculaceae > Coptis > Coptis chinensis. The sequence goes on along the minus strand of NC_141462.1, from coordinate 18,559,846 downwards.
CCTACGCCTCATCTCATTATTGTAAAATGGTGCAAAATGGTCCGATGTAAAAACTTGTTCCGGAAGAATTTTTCGTTTTTGGGCCATTTTTTTGTTTTTGATTTCGAAAATGGGGTTAGGGTAAGGTGGGGAGAGTAAAATTGATCAAGGGACGAAATGTGGTTTGATTGGTGCGATTTTTTTTTTTTTTTTTTTTTTTTAATGGTTCGTTTGAACTGATGGAGGCGTGAAAAAGATGAACAGAGGGTTTCACTCTCTCTTTTGAGTGTTTTGGAGACCCAGGTGCGAGACACGTGACCGCGAGGTTTTGGGCCCAAGTCCAAACAATTTCGAAAAATGCCCATTTTGTCCTTATGCTCACAAACTTAAAACTGAAAATCTCGATTCGTTAACGGTCTGATTTTTGCGAATGAGTAATGAAAACGATCATCAGAGAATTTCCAATCCAATAATCCATAAAAAACTCTATTCTAACCGTGGTTGACATATAAAAAGATGAAAAATGTCTTGAAGTGCGTGAATGACATAAGTTATGCGAACAATTGAAATCTAAATTTATAGATGGTGTCAACCCGAATCAAAATACTATTAAACGGCATAAACAACAAAAATAGGAAGTTGAGAGATCAAGAAAAGAAAAGATCAAACACCCCACCCCCAAACCAATTTTAGACAACATAGTTTAAAAATAAAATTGTTTAAAAACGTAGGTCTTTTAAAGTCAGATTCCCGAGACTTGCTAGATTACTATTTTTATGGTTTTCTTTATTTTTTACATTTTATGAATACGAATTAATATAAGGGAAAATAATAAATCAATAAAGACATAATTCACACCATAGAGAAACATAGCTAAAAAATCGAGAAAATATGCAAGAGTGGAAAACGTAAATTATGTTAAACGTAGACTTAGGATCCGGTACTTACAGCTACACACTCTAATAGGAGGGCCCGGTTACCTTAATGGTGCACTTACCAATATATGGAAGTGAAAGGAAGTACACCAAACAACAAAGGTCAGTCCTCATAGACAGGGTCCTGTAAAAGGACATCCTCCACATTAGGGGACATTAACTCGTGAAAATGTTTTAACCGTTGGCCATTGACTTGAAAGGTATTGTTGTCCTTGGGATTTACCAAGGTGATTGCCCCGTAAGGGTGACTTCAGTAACCAGAAAAGGACCAGACCAACGGTTTTTTAATTTCCCTGGGAAAATATGCAAACGGGAGTTGTAAAGTAAGACTTTTTGACCAACCACAAACTTTTTGCGCAAGATTTGTTTATCATGAACACGTTTCATGTTAGCTTTATAATCCTTTGCGAGATCATAAGAATCGCTACATATTTCTTCAAGCTCATTTAATTGCAATTTGCGCTTGACACCTGCCTCATCAAAATTAAAGTTAAGGTTTTTTATAGCCCACATAGCACGGTGCTCTAATTTAACGGGCAAGTGACAAGGTTTTCCAAAAACAAGTCTAAAGGGAGACATACCTATAGGAGTTTTAAAAGCAGTCCTATACGCCCATAAGGCATCAGGTATACGCTTAGACTAATCTTTTCTATCAGGATTTACAATTGTTTCTAATATTTTTTTAATTTCCCTATTAGAGACTTCTACTTGGCACTAGTTTGTGGATGAAAAGGAGTTGCCACCTTATGCGTAACTCCATACTTTTTAACTAGAGAAGCAACAACTTTGTTGCAAAAATATATTCCGCCATCACTAATGATAGCTTTAAGAATGCCAAACTGACAGAAAATGTATTCTTTAACAAAAAACACAACTATTTTATTGTCATTGCTACAGCAACCCATGACCTCTATCCATTTAGACACGTAGTCCACGACAACAAGAATATAAATAAAACCGTGGGAAATAGGAAAAGGACCCATGAAATCAATGTCCCATACATCTAAAATTTATACTACCATAATGAGATTTAAGGGCATCATATTGTGTTTGGTGATTCGCCCCAGTTGTTGGCAACGAACACACGTTGTGCAATGTACTTGGGCATCTTTAAAAAGGGTAGGCCAATAAAACCCATATTGAAGAACTTTAGCAGCTGTTTTCATACCACTAAAATGCCCACCACACTCTTTGTCATGGCAGAAAGATAGAACCTCATTATACTCCCACTGGGGAATACAACGACGAATAATCTGATCTGCACAATACTAAAAAGGTAGGGCTCATCCCAGTAGTATAGCTTAACTTTGGCCAAGAACTTCTTACATTCATTTCTTGACCAAACATCAGGAATAATATCATAAGCTAAATAATTCAAAATGTTAGCATATCATGGTGCAGAAAAAATGACATAAAGATGCTCATCAAGAAAAGAGTTAGGTATGGACTTAGAATCACTATCATTGTCATTTGTTAATCTAGATAAGTGGTGGGCAACTATATTTTTGACCCCTCATTTATCCTTAATTTCTAAGGTGAACTATTGCAGGAGAAGAATCCATCGGATCGGTCTCTGTTTAGCATCCTTCTTTGCGAGAAAGTACCTAAGGGCTGCATGGTCTGTGTAAACTAAAGTCTTAGTACCAATCAAATAAGGACGAAATTTATCTAAAGCATAAACTACAACTAAAAATTCTTTTTTCGTAGTTGTATAGTTTCTTTGAGCATCGTTTAAAGTTTTGCTAGCATAATAAATAATAGTCGACTTATCATCTAGTTTTTGTCCTAACATAGCACCAACAGCATAATCACTAGCATCACACATTAGTTCGAAAGGTTTAGACCAATCGGGAGGCTGTATAATCGGTGCAGATGTTAAAGCGGCTTTTAAAGTTTCAAAAGCTTGTTTGCAGTTATAATTGAAATCAAAGATGGCATCCTTTTAAAGTATATTAGTTAAAGGCCTAACTATTTTTGAAAAATCCTTGATAAAACGCCTATAAAAACCTGCATGGCCTAGAAAAGCTCTAATATCATAGACAGTCCGTGGTAAAGGTAGAGACGCTATCTTATCTAATTTAGCCTTATCTACTTCGATGCCATCACTAGATACAATATGACCTATCACTATTCCTTTTTTAACCATGAAATGACATTTTTCCTAATTTAAAACCAAACTCTTCTCCTCACACCGTGTCAAAACCTTAGACAGGTTAGACAGGCAGTTAGTGAAAGAGTCTCTATAGATAGAAAAATAATCCATGAAAACTTCCATGAAGCGCTCTACCATGTCACTAAAGATATGAAGCATACACCGCTGGAAGGTACCAGGAGCATTACAAAGGCCAAAGGGCATTCGTTTATAGGCATATGTTCTAAAAGGACATGTAAAGGTAGTCTTTTCTTGGTCATCAATATTGATAATAATTTGAAAATAGCCAGAGTAGCCATCTAAAAAATAATAATAAGCATGACCAGCTAGACGTTCGAGCATCTGATCTATAAAGAGTAAAGGAAAATGATCCTTTTGTGTCATGGTATTTAAACATCTGTAGTCAATACAGATCCTCCATTTTATAGGGACACGCATGGAAACATATTCACCCTTAGCATTACGCACGATGGTAACCCCCGATTTCTTAGGAACTATATGAATGGGACTTACCCATTCACTATCGGAAATGGGATATATGATACCCGCATGGCCACCTCTTTTATGGCAGTGTTCAAGCGACACTGAGGTTCGCGAGAAGTCTTTGCATTATCCTCCAAATGGATACGATATGTGCATACATTAGGGTCAATCCCCTTAATGTCGTCTAGGGACCAACCAATCGCTGAACGATGTTCCCTAATTACCCTAATCAAACGTGTCTCTTCATCTGCAGACAATAGAGAAGATATAATTACCGGATGACTACCATCCGGATCAAGTTGAATATACTTCAACTCAGAAGGAAGATGTTTAAGCACAGGGGGGGGGGGGGGGGGAGGAATGTCAATAAAGGCTTCTGGAGGTTCCTCATCGTGAATAGTGAATACTTGTTTAGGTATCAAATATTCATACTCAGTAGATGGAGTTATAGAAGGATCTAAGATAGGTGTAGACTCGAAAAGGGTGTTGACTTCCTCTACATAGGAGTCATCGCCAAAATCTGAACTTCCGAAAGAAAGGAATTTATGCATCCAATTTTCTGGAAATGTGTTGTTAAAATAATCTTGAGCTAAGCTCTCGATCATGCTAAGCTCCCTATCTATAGACTAATCTGGTAACTGTTTCATCATTTTAAAAACATTTACCTTAACAGAAAGATGACCAAAAGAAATGGATATCGAACCATCACAGCAGTTTATAAGTGCATTGACAGTTGCCAAGAAAAGACGCCCTAAAATGATAGGAACAAAGTCATTAGCGACTTCTGTATCGAGGATAACGAAATCAGCTGGATAATAGAAATCCTAAACCTTAACAAGCACATTTTCAACAACACCCTTAGGATACTTAATAGACCGATCAGCTAATTGCAATGTCATTTTAGTAGGTTGCATCTCCTGTAGACCTATTTGTTTATATAAATAATAAGGGAGTAAGTTAACACTCGCCCCCAGGTCTAATAGCACAGTCGTCGTATGGGTATCACCTAAGGTTCATTGTACAGTAGAACGACCAGGGTCCTTGTACTTAACGATTTCATTATGTTCATATAACGTGGGAAACTATTTAGTTAAAAAGGCATATTTAGGAATATTTGTTTTACGCTTAGTAGTGCACAACTCTTTTAGAAACTTAGCATGTTATGGTAACTTTTTAATTGCTTCAAGAAAAGGTAAGTTTATCGTTAGATTTTTAAAAAATTTCCTAATCTCGTCAAAATTTGTATCTTTATTTAACATGGCTAGCCTCTGGAGAAACGGTGGTTTCTCTCTATATTTAACATATGGATCAACCAAATGTTTAACCATGGCCTTTTGTTTCTTAGGTTGTGGTTTAACTGGTACTTCTACAGTGGTAGGTTCTTTAGTTTCTATTTTGGTATCTAGTAATGTTTCATTTGTTATGACTACTGGTGGTATAACAATGGGCATAGTTACAGCGTTATCAACCACTTTGCCATAACGGAGAGTGGTGATGGCATTTAACTCACCTACGTTTCCATTTTCATTACTAGTATTACCGGTTACTTCAAAAGCTGTGTTTGGTGTTTTAGGATTAGGTACAGCTTGACCTGGAAACACACCTTTTGGTTGTACTTTCTCTTGGGTTAACTACTGTAAGGAAAGTTGGATGGACTGTAAAATCTGTTGTTGGGTTTGCATAAAGACGTCGAAATGATCCGGTTGTAGAGGAGTGGTTGTTACAAGTTGTGTGACAGAAACTATGTCATGTTGATTATTAATGAGTGGGTTGTGATAGTTATTATTTACCATAACGATATCTCTATTAGCATTATAATTATTATTGTTATAATTACCTTGTCCTTGTCCTTGTCATGGTGGAGCTTGGTTGTAATTGTTTGCTGGCCTAACATTTTGATTATTATACCCCGGAAGTGTAACTTGTTGATTATTTCTCCAACTGAAGTTGGGATTTTGTCTCCAAGGGACGTTAGGAATAGGATAACTATTGATGGAGCAAACATTATCTGGTTGTGATGGTTGTTGTTCATAGGCGAGAGGATAATAGGAGTCGGGATACTCAGGACTCAAACATAAATTATATGGAATAGAGTTCACATTCATGACAGGGGTAGGCTTTTGTTGAACAGAAATAGCTTCTACCTTTTTAATGAGGGATTCAATTAGAGTTTTAAGCTCAGGATCGGATTTAACCTCAAACATAATGGTAGCCTTAACTGTTGAAGAAAAACTAACGGAGCGGGGATATAGTCACTACCCCCCCCCCCCCCCCAGTTATTATTACGCTTTGTTTGATCTTTTAAAAACTTATAAACCTCTGAGGCTCCTTTACTGAGCAAACTACCCCCATTCATTATATCAAGGACCTCTTTGTGATGGTGTAAAAGCCCCTTGAAAAAAGCACGAACTAACGTGTCTTTCGCAAGGTTATGGTGTGGACACCCTATAAGAAGATCAGTGAAATAATTCCAGGCCTCTGAAAAGGATTCATGAGAATTATGGCAGAAAAAATGAATCTTGTAAAGCATTTCATCTGTCTTCAGTGGTGGGTAAAACTGTTCCATAAACAATTGAATAAGTTTGGCCCATGAGTCCACAGAATTAGGCGCTTGGGCAGTTAACCAAGACGCCGCCTTATCGGCTAGGGTGAAAGGAAACACTCTCAGTTTAATTTGTTCCATACCTACCGTAGGATGATGGAATCTGGTAAGAACTTGTTCAATCCTACGCATATGCTGATAAGGCTTCTCATGGTCTAACCTATGAAAAATTGGTAACAAATTAAATATATTCGGGGGGATTCGGAAATCCCCCACTGGGTCTACAAGAACGATGCAAGATTTCGGGCTATCGTTCAGGGCATTGTAAAAGTCAGAGAGAGGAGTCTCTTTTTCTTCAGCCATTGATTCAGGTGTAGTGTGTGGTATACTAGATAGGTGTGTGTTGACGTTCATGAAAGATCGCGTTAGTCGTTTTTTCCTTACCTGACCTTAATCTCATGCAAGGCTAAGTCCAAAGTTAAAGAAAACGCGACAACACTCAAAACAACCCTGATATGCTAGAATAAATCCTCTAACAGGAGAGGCGAGGAGTGGAAGAAGGAGTACCTGAATGTCTCCTTGCTACGCGTTTGAATAGCATCTTGTATACGCGATTTCAATGTATTCAAGCAAATAGCAACACTTAATAACTTGAACAAATGAAAGTTTGAACTAACCTGTGAAATTGGGCTTATTCAGAAGAGGGCGCGGGACGCGCTTGGAATTAGCCTAAACAGGGTGCGGGGCGCACTCTTGCCTTGGACGATGTCCAGGCAATTTAGTGTGGGGCACGCTTCTTTTTGGTCTGAAATGGGCGCGGGGCGCGCTCTTGCCTTGGACGATGTCCAGGCACTTTAGCGCAGGGCGTGCTTAGAATTTGGCTAAGAAGGGCGCGTGGCGCGCTCTTTGTATTCTTGCGAAAAAAATTAGTTTCTGAGCCAAACAAACACAGTTAGAACCAAACAATGGTGGGTGGATTTAATGGGATTTTGGTAGGATTAACAATACTAAAGGAAATGAATATAAAAAACTAAGATGGCAGCAGCGCCATTTGATAAAACGTAAAAAGTATAGTTTTACCTAGACTTAACTAATTAAACTTAAGAATAAGTAAAACTAAATGAATTTTACTCTAATGTATCAAAGTTCTACTCTCGTGAATCAGAATATAATTGGAGTAGAGAATTCGTTCCAGTCCTACTTCATTTAAACGTAAGATTTCCTAGTTGATTAATTCTAACAAAATCGATGAGAGTACTACGATGTGTATATGGGGAGGAATTAGGGGAATTTGATTCTACCTTGATTCGACTTAATAAACTAGCACAGAATTCGTTGTAATCCTAATCTTTACGTTTTCACGTAAAGGTTGGGTATTTCTAATCCCTAATTATTCATGGCAATCTCTACCGACTAATAATTAACATGTGAAGCAATTAAACCCATTCTCATGGTGAACTAATTACTTTGTAGAGTGGAATAGATTATTACAACTATTTCTACGCTAACACAATCAACTTTTCATCAAAGCTTCCTAATGGAGGTTTTAGCTTTGATTCATCAAACTATCATTCATAGAATAAAAACAATAAGAACAAGACATTATTGAAAGAATAAGAATTGCTTTATTAATCTAATTGAAAGAGTCTAATGATTCAAAACTGTATTAAAACTAAGTACTTACTAATTAATTAAATCTAATATATATTATGGATCTAATCTAGGATAGGATAAGAGTTTGGCCTTAGTCCTCTTTATATAGAAGAGGCTAGTTCTACAGAATTGTGCATGGGCTTTGGAGCCATGTTTTGGGCAGTAAAATCGAGCCCAAAACCTCGTTACTTCAGTCCACAAAGGGGTTTTCTGCTGGAAATGGCTTCAACAGCCTTTTTGTCCACTTTTAATCCTCCAATTGGATCAATGCCTAGACCATTTGAAATCTCGTTCTGAGCCGGCTGTTTTGACATATGGTAGGCCCAATTCCGAGGTATGAGTCCAAAGCCGAGGTCTGAGTCCAAAGATACGGCCTACAGAAGTTCTGCTGACTTTTATGCGCTATTTCTACCCGCATTGACTTTGACTTTTCAGCTTTGACCGGCCTTTAAAAAGGCATTTTCTCCTTGAATTTTGGCATTTAATCATAGAACTTCTTAGCAACCAACCTTTACTCTTTTATCTCGTAAAAGGGACACATTTCTACACATAATTAACTCCAATGCCTGAAATACATAAAAACATGTAAACCGCACTAACTCTTATTTATTAATCACATAATTGGTCTAAAAGCAATATTGTTAAGGGGTTAAAACTACAGTTTTGGGCTCTTATCACAGGGACCCAAAGAAAGCAACCAACACTCTGGCAATAACAACAAGAGAAGTAGCTCCCACAAGCCTTCATACACCGAAAGAGAGTTCTCCAACTTCTCCAAGACGCCAAGCCATATCCTGAAAAAGATATATACATCACCTTACTTCAAGCCAAATATCAACAAGGTCATAGCTATACAAGGACGTCCATACTACCACTTCCATAAACTCCACCACCATGACATCGATGAATGTTAGAGTCTCAAGCACTACCTCCAAGACTTAGTCGAAGAGGGAAAACTAAAAGAGTTCCTGCCAGAGAACGACCTAAGGCATAAGCTGAATGCCAACCGCAACATAAGCAGGAGTCGAAGCCATGAACGACCTGCTCACAGAAAGAGCAGAAGCAAAACAACCCGATGATCTAAATCTCCAGGTCGGTCGAGGCACAACAAGAGGCAGCACTCCTCCGATCACAACAAGGAAAAAGTAATTCACATTATTACAGACACCTCCAACAACGAGACCTCAGGTTGTGAAAAGTGCAGGCGTGTAGGAACGCTGCAAGAAATCTATCACCTCTCCTACAAAGCTGAGGTGACCACTCTTACCAACTCTCAATCTACAACCTCCATATCATTTACTGAGGAAGATCTCGACAAGGTGTGCCTACCCCATAATGATGCCCTGGTAGTGCATGTCAAAATCAACGGATGGACAGTCAAAAGAGTCCTAATCGATCTAGGCAGCTCCTGCGACATCCTTTTCTACTAAACATACAAGGATATACACCTGCCAGACTCGGTGATGATAGAGTCAAATGCACCACTTTATGGATTCAACGGAGACCGCACAGATGCCATTGGAGATGTCATCTTACCAGTCTCCATTGGAGAAAAAGACACATGGTCAAGACTTCAACACGCTTCAGTCTGATTGATGTCAAGTCTATCTACACCGTCATCTTAAGCCGCAGGTGGATTCACAAGATCCAAGCAGTTCCATCCACCTTACACCAAGTCATGTGGTTCCCCGGACCCCGAGGCATCATGGAGCTCAGGAGCAACCAACTAGAAGCTCATATATGCAATCAAGTCAGCACAACAACCACGGCCAAAACTCAGGTCGTCTAAGATAAAGACGTCCCAAAGATGCAAGATCTTCAAGCGTCTAGCTCACAAGCACCAACAATAGACAAGCTCAAGGAGAAACATACACAAATCGAGCCTGCAGAAAAAGTCAATTTGAGCACAAATGATAACCCAAAATTTGTTTATGTAAGGGGCTGATTTAGACCCCACGCTCAAGGAGCAACTTGTCAAATTTCTATCTTTCAATAAAGATGTTTTTGCTTGGTCGTATATCGATATGCCAAGAATCGGCCCTTAGGTCGCTTGCCACAAATTCAATGTAGATCCAACTGTAAAGCCTATCAAACAACAACCTAGGAAGCTTGCACTCAAATTTCAAAAAGCCATCAATGAAGAGATAGAAAAGCTAAAAAATGTTGGATTCATCAGAGAAGTTAAGTACCCGACCTGGCTAGCTAACATCGTAGTCGTTCCTAAGAAAAATAGCCAGGTACGACTCTGCATAGACTTCACCAACGTCAACAAGCATTGCCCAAAGGACAGCTTCCCCCTACCAAAGATTGACATTATGGTAGATCAAACTTGTAGACATGAAATTCTATCATTTATGGACGCATACAGTGGGTACAATTAGATACCACTTGCAGAAGAAGACCAAGAAAAGACGTCCTTCATAACCAAAGAAGGAACGTTTTGCTACAATGTCCTACCATTTGGCTTGAAGAACGTCGGTGCAACCTACCAGAGACTGGTCACAAAGATGTTCAAAGACTTGTTGGGCGAAACAATGGAAGTCTACATAGACGACATGGTAGTCAAAAGCGAAAAAGCTGGCGATCACATTTCTCACCTCCAAGAAGCCTTTGAAAGATTGCACCAAAACAAGATGAAACTCAACCCAGCAAAATGCGTATTTGCAGTAGCCTCAAAAAATTCTTAGGGTACCTCGTTTCACAAAGCCGCATAGAATCAAACCAAGAACAAATACGAGCTCTCTTAGAAATGCCAGAGCCAACTTCCAAGCAACAAATCCACAAGCTATCTGGCATGGTTTCAGCCCTCAACAGGTTCATCTCACGTGCATCGAACAAATGCAGACCGTTCCTGCAAATATTCAAGAAAGGCATAACATTCACTTGGACAGATGAAGCCACAAAGCCTTCAACGACCTGAAGGCTTACTTATCAACTCCGCCTGTCCTGTCCAAACCAAAGGAAAGAGAAACACTTGGGCTTTACCTTGCAACTACCGACTTTGCTATCAGCTCGGTCCTTTTTTGCGAAAGCGAGGGAATCAAAAAGCCAGTCTACTTCACTAGCAAGACATTACTCTGCAATAGAGAAAACAATGTTGTCTTTGTTGTACTCTGCTCAAAAGTTCCGACCTTAGTTTCAGGCTCACAACATCAAGGTCATAACAGATGTACCTATCAAGCAGGTTTTGAGTTCTAGCAACAAAATAGCACGCATGGCCAAATGGGCTGAAGAACTCAAAGAGCATCACATCGAATTCGTTCCCAGAACGTCTCGCAAATGCCAGGTCGTTGCAGACTTCTTTGCTGACTTCCCTGTCGAAGATGTCAACTAGGAACCTGAGCCCATCACTTCACTCCATCAACCAACCACCCCAGACACATGGCACCTCTACGTAGATGGAGCTTGCATCAACAGCGGTAGTGGATTGGGGGCTGTGTTAACTTCACCAGAGGGAACATAGCTACAAAAGTTAATCAAGATCGATTTCGCAACATCCAACAACGAAGCGGAATATGAGGTGTTAATCATAGGCCTCCGCATGGCACAACAACTACAAGTCCAAAAGCTCAAAGCTTACAGTGACTCGCAGCTAATCGTCAAACAGATCACCAAATAGTATGTCACAAATGGAGCAAACCTCACCAAGTACGCTCAGGTGGTCAATAACATCATCAACTCTTTCAAAACATTTGCCTTGGCACATATTCTCCGAGAAGATAATAAACATGCAGACAGCTTGGCTTTCTTAACCTCGAAAACCCAAGAAGCATGTCCCAGCACAGTCTACATTGACATCCTGGAGAGGCCCGCCTACCAGCAAGAAAGTGTCAACAGCCTCACAGACTTCTAGCCTTCATCCGAAGAAGAAATCACTCAATCGTGGATAGACCCATTTTTTAAATTTATCTTACATGGTGAGCTCCGAACAGAAGCAAATAATGTTCGTCCCATACAATTTCGAGCTCCCAGATACACCGTGATCAAGGGACGATTATTTCAAAAATCCTCAGGAGGACCCCACCTAAGGTGCATAACTCCACGCGAAGGCCAACTCATTTTTGATGAAATTCACAAAAGCGAATGTGGCAATCATGCAGGAGCAAGATCTTTGGCTAATAAAGCAATCGCCCAAGGGTATTATTGGCCAAACATGCACATCGAGGCAAAGAAGTATGTTATCAAATGCCACCAATGCCAAACATTTGGCCACAACCACCTAAGCCCAGCACGGGAATTGATTAACATAGCCAAGCCGTGGCCTTTTCACATGTGGGGGCTAGACATCATGGGACCATTCATCCAGAAAAGAAAACAGGACTCAAATACGTCCTGGCAGCCACAGATTATTACACCAAATGGGTTGAGGCAATCTCACTTGTTCAAGTCAAGGAAGTTCACATCATCAACTTCATATGGACCAATATCATCACAAGATTTTTCTACCCCACACCCTCATCATGGACAACGGAACCCAATTTGCTGCCACGCAAGTCAAAGCATTTCTATGAAAATGGCATATCACTCAAGCATTTTCTACACCTAGATATGCACAAAGCAATGGCCAAGCAGAGGCCACAAACAAAACCATCAAAGAAAATCTCTAAAAGAAGTTGGAGAGCAAGAAAAGCCAATGGACAAAACTGCTCGAGAACATTTTATGGGCATACAAAACAACAGCCAGAGCCAGTACCAATGAGTCTCCATTCACACTTTGCTTCGGAACAGAGGCAGTCATACCATCAGAACTTACAATCACAACCACAAGTTCTAAAATAGTCGAATTAGGAGAAAGCGACAACATCTTAGCCAAAGAAGTCGACCTCCTGGAAGAGCGAAGGGAAATAGTTGTAATATCCTTAACTCGGTACCACTAAACAATCCAACGATCTTATAACAAGTAGGTCGTCCCAAGAACTGTTCAAGCTGGCGACCTAGTCCTCAAAAAGACTTTAGCACCAGCCAAGTTTGACCCAACTTGGGAAGGCCTATACATAATTCACAAAGTCGTTGGAAATGGAGCTTACTGGATCAAAACTCAGATTGGTGATGTGCTTCCCCGACCTTGGAATACAACTCTACTCAAGCATTTTTTCCAATAATTTGTCTCCAGATGTATCAAGCAGTATGAATAAAAATCCATCAGCATTTCGCGTATAAAAGTCATCTTTGCATTACATAAGTACCACGCATCTTGCACCAACAACCCAACCTGAGACATCAAAGCATCAAGTCGTACACCAACACCATGGTTAAGCATGACCCAACTATAATTACCACGCAGTGGTTAATTATCAATCAAATCCAATGCATAGTCCTTCGAAAGGACCACAAATCAACTTAGCATGTGCACCAACACCAGGGTTTAAGCATGATTCAACTGTAATTGCCATTCAAAGACCAATTATCAGTCAAGAATCAATAAGGAGTTCCCCCAAAAGGAACGACTCAAGAAATACACACACATAAGGACACGAGGAAGCCTAGGTGATAACTACGCACATCTATCAGGTCGTACATAAACATTTACGACCTAAAAAGGCATCAGACGACCTACAAGCATCTACTACTATGTAGCACAGATAATTAAATAACAAATCAAGAAGCAATGAAAGCAATCACATTTATACAAAATTCAAAGAAAATATCAATTCAGAACAAGTAAGTAATGTAAGTAATTTTTACTTCTTACAAATTTGGTTATATGCTAGAGGCCCCCAGGTTATCCTAAGAAAACGACCTCAGCACCCCCATTTATATATATATATATTCATCACTTAAGGTCGTACATAAACATTTACGACCTAAAAAGGCATCAGACGACCTACAAGCATCTACTACTATGTAGCACAGATAATTAAATAACAAATCAAGAAGCAATGAAAGCAATCACATTTATACAAAATTCAAAGAAAATATCAATTCAGAACAAGTAAGTAATGTAAGTAATTTTTACTTCTTACAAATTTGGTTATATGCTAGAGGCCCCCAGGTTATCCTAAGAAAACGACCTCAGCACCCCCATTTATATATATATATATATATATATATATATATATATATATATATATATATATATATATATCTGTTAATATATATATATTAGTAGTATCAGAAGGACGTATAGTTCAAATATTCATCACTTAAAATTATAAGACACAATCAGAGGACACGGGGAAGATTCTCCACATTCAAGGTCTCTAGTGGGCAGCCCTCTTCACCAACAGGGCCACAAGCTGGATCACCACTTACATTCAGCACTTCTGTGGCAACATCTTTAGTTAGCTGAGCAGCTAGAGCTACACTCTGGTCAGTTGGTAGGTCAAGTCGTCTACTAGCATCTATAACAGTACTGTCTATAACTACTATTGCAGCCCTACTTTCAACCGACCTCTTTAGGGTTTTGTACTTACATTCTAGCTCCATGAAATCATCCACCAGAACGTCAGCATCACCGCTCTCTACCAGATCGACCAAATCGTTATATTCAGCTTGAGCTCATTCAGCAACGTCCTGCGCTCGTTTGCTCTTAGCAATCCAATGTTGAACCTTCACTCTTGAAGCATCAAGTGATGGTTGCAATAAGGCCACCTTCCCAGCCAAATCCCCGACCTGCAATCTCAGCCCAGACACTTCAGCTCGTTCCACCTCTTGCGCAGCCAACAGGTTATCATAGGCATCCTTGGCAGCATCCAGCTCCTTCTTGTACAGGTCGGAGATAGTGGCCATCTCCCTTAGTTTCCTATACATAGTCAGGACCTAACAACCAACAAAATAAGTCACAAAGCAATAAATACAAGTACAAAACAAAAGCTCAGAGCGGAGGGACATTTAAAAAGCAGATTGAGTGATCCATATCTTTCAGGTTCGCCTCCAAGTCCTTCCCAGTCTCCAACTGGTGCCTAACTCCACCCAAGGCAATACTCTCTAATAGCCCTCCAGCAACTAGTGAGGACTTGAAGCTGCAGTCCCAATTCTTCACCAGCTTGGTCAACCCACTCACTGGGTTGTAGTAGGTGACCAGCCTATCCAGGACTTCAGACTCAACAGCCTTATCACTTGGGACCGCACTCCCCGACCCCTTGCACTTCTGGGCAGCTAGCTCAGTCTCACTAGCCTTCTTCTTGCCCCGGGCATCAGCTACCCCCACATCAAAAGCCAACTCTTTTAGATTTATCTTCTTCAAAGGAACCGACCTGAAGAAGTACGACCTTCTCCCGCCCAGGTCATTCCTCAGACTCAGTTCAGGTCCTCTTCACCCCCCTCAGAATCAGCACCTCATAACACCTTTTCAGTTGAGGCCTCCAGAAAAGAGCAGGAGCATCACCACCCCCCCCCCCTTCCCCGCCCAGTATTCCCACCAACACAACCAGTACAGTCACCATCACCCCCTCAAAATGTCTAGAAGTAGAACGGCTATCAGCAGCTCCTCCTGCCGTTCTCACTCCAGAAACTAGGTTGCCTCTTTTTGCTCTCCCTCTCCATCCCAGTGTCCGAGCTAGAATCAGAGATGTCAAAAACAAGCTTACGAGCCCTTTTCTTTTGCTCCATCTTCTTCTGGTTGATCTTCTCTCCTCCACGCTTCTTAAAGTAATGCACAACCTCCCCCAAGATAGCTCATTTCTCCTCCCAATTCAAACAAGCAAACTTTTCTAAAACGTCGATGCTTGGCGCCCACGAATAGCAACCTCTACAAAAACGAAATAAAGATATCAGAACGTTCAACATATCAAATATAATACATACATACAACCTATAAAATAACAACCTACCATCCCACTTTATAGTACGGTTATCCAACTCCCAATTAGAGGGGCTGTAATTACCCACAACCAATAACGGCCTACGCCCCCATTCCTCCTTACTCACCCCCACAATCACAACAGATTTTCTCTTCACGACCTGCAAACTAAAGTTTATTACAGATGACCTCTTCACAGAAAAATGCTCTAACATATCTGATAAACATATGTTGTAACCCCTCTCATTCAACAAATCCAACACATGGAAAACCCTCCAACTATTCCCTACGAACTGACAAGGGGTTTTTCCATAAAAATTCAAAATCTCCACAGTAAGACGGGAAAATGACAACCTCATCCCAGCCTTCAACTGACTATAACAAACCACAACACCCCCATCCTGAGGAACGTAATCACTGTTAAACACATTCCTCTCTCCACTCAGGTCGTATATAGCCAGGTTGGACTCTACCCAACCAAACTCCTCCCTCAGAGCAGTATAACAATCTACCGACCTAGGCCCCACCTCCTCAGCTATCATCTCCACTAAAGAAGACGATGAAGCTTATCCTCCATTACGTGCCCTAACACCACAATCTTCATCACTAATAGTTCTCTCTCTCCACTGATCCAACTCCACTTCTCCACTCAATCTATCACTAGTCATAGACATTACGAAAGCAAAAAGAAACAAAAGATCAAGTTTTTAGATTCAAAGAAATGCACCTAAAAACAAAAAGACGAGAAGGGTTGGTTTTTCTTTTCTCTCTTCTTTTTCTTCACTTGTGTTGGTAGAATGAAAAATGAGAAGCCTTTCCCACACAAAAACCCCTCAGCTGCACAAGCTTCGAGAAAAAACAAATCATTTTGTCTTCCCACAAAATCAATCATAACTAGCCCACAAACCACTGCGATTTGGGCCCATAGATCAAGTCCAACAGTTCCCGCACAATTACCAAAACCACTCAACGAACCAGCTGTACGACACGTGTTTTAAAACTTTATTTTACCCTTTTTTCACACCACACCTGTCCAAAGAATGAATAAAATAAAGGGGATTATATAAGTACCCTTTATTCTATATTTCATATCACTACAGCACACGTGTCCACACACTAGGTCATACTTCACCAGCTCGTACCAAGCCATCAGGACGTAACAACGACCCAGACTCAAGTCATCCCAAGTACCAGTTACAGTCATATATGGAAGCAAATGATCTAGTGCAATCCTAGAGCTCAGTCAACGCACCAATCAAGGAGACATTTACTTTCTAATATCAGGAGTAATGTCGAATCATCAAGATAGCACGAAATATTGATCTACACTTAACAACGACCTGGAGCAAATAAGGAAAGTCAGCTCAAACATCTATAAATAGAGAGAGATGAACTACGTGAGGCTTGATTCAAATTTAACTCGAGAAACTTGATACGTAGGCAACTCTTATCCCAAGAAAGAGTGCAACCACTCCCTATTAATTCTAACCTCATGTCGTATGCCCCAAGATACCAAACCTCTACAATTTTTATTTATTCAAAAAGTTTTTTTTGTGGATGGGAACACAATTGGACATCGAATTCCTTTCCATTGATGTAAATATTCTATTTTCAATTCATTAATAAAAGAAAGTCTGTTATAAGTTGGCCGATAATCCACGTCGAAGCCATTTCGGTTACTGCAAATTCTTTTAATGGTGTAATAAGATCGTACAGATTGCGATTATTATTATTATTTTATTTCCATTGGTCATTATAGATTTGGTTTCCATTATTTACTCATTTTTTAAGACTTGACTTTTTGTGGTTTATTTGGAAAGGGCTTAAATATATTAGTATAACTTAGGAAAGGAAGCATAATAATACCAACTCACCATATCATTGTCAACTGCATGTCTATTGTCAAATTAGCTATACAAAAAGAAAAAAGATTGGTAGTGCTTATATTTTTATATATGAATGCTATTTTTCAACAATGCTAAGAAAAAATCTAATTCTCAAGACCTAAATTGTATGGCTGTTGGTTTAGGGTAAAGCAAAATAGTTTGGGTGCCTATTGTAATTGACCAATTTTGAAATCTTTCTGCAAAATGTGTTTATCGTGCACTCTTTTCATATTGGCTTTATAAGATTTCGAGAGATCATAGGCATCACTCTGAATTTCCTCAAGCTCATTGATTTGCAATTTCCACTTTTCGCCTACTGTATTGATATTATAATTGAGGCTTTTGATGACCCATACAGCGATGCTCAAGTTCAACTGGCAGATGACAAGGTTTTCCAAGAATGAGGCGGTAAGGAGACATCCCTATAGGTGTCTTAAAGGTCATTCTATATGCCCACAAGGTATCGGATAATCGGAGAGACCAGTCTTTCCTAGATGGATTAACTATTTTCTCCATAATGGACTTTATCTCTCTATTAGATACTTCCACTTTGCCACTGGTCTGAGGATGATATGGAGTTGCCACCTTGTGGGTAACTCCATATTTCTTTACTAATGACTCAAAACTTTTATTACAAAAATATTTTCCCCTATCACTGATGATAGCTCTGGGGACATCAAAACGAGAAAAAATATTTTCTTTTACAAACAATTCGACAATCTTATGGTCATTAGCACGACATGTTATGGTCTCAATCCATTTTGACACGAAGTCCACAGCTACCATGATGTAGAGAAAGCCATGAGAATTTGGGAAAGGGCCCATGAAATCGATGCCCCAAACATAAAAAATTTCTACAATTAGAATTAGATTTAAGGGCATCATATTGCGTTGAGTAATGCGGCCCAGCTGCTGGCAGCGAACACATACTTTGCAATGCTCATGTGCATCTTTAAAAAGTGTGGGCCAGTAAAACCCACATTGGAGAACCTTTGCCACAGTTTTTTTACCACTGACATGACCACTGATAGTCACCAATTTAAGTAAACTAACTATCTATGCATAAACACAATTAATCAATCAACTAAACAAGTGCTTAAATTAATATTCCTACTCTCAATTAATAATGAAGTAATATAAAGAGTACGGATTCATTCCACTCCTAAACTAGCAAGACATAAAAGAAATTCAACTAATTTAAATCACAAAGAAACAATGGTGAGAGTAATATTATGTTGAGAGATTTCTATTCTACGATTATACTACGAATTCAAATAAATCTAAATTAACTAAACTAATAGAAATAGGGTTTTAATGGAAGAGAAAGTTATAGAGAAGAGTAATCAATCCACCTAATGATTAGTTTCAAGCAATAATAGAATTATTCATTGAAAAGACAACATCTTTAGGTTTTCACACAATGATCCAACCTAAAGCCTTAAACTTTATCATCCATAACAACGTACATCTTTATAGTCATTATTACTAGCATGTAAAATTATTACAACCAAATCTCTTGACTTAATTACAACAATCCCTAGTTTAATTTACTATATGCTTATTTTGGAAGTCATACAATAAATTAAACTCATTGAAATACATACATAATTAAATACTAAGTAATTTATTCCTCATTAGGCTTCATAATCACTCCCTTTAATGGGAAGATTAGCCTAATATCATTGGATTAATTAAACTAAAATAATGAAAGAAAGACATAATGTAAAGAAGAAGTAATTAAATTAAGTAAACTAAAACTTTTATTAAAAGGTTCTAATGGAGGCTACAAACTAAACTTATAAACTAAAACTAAAAAAGAAGAAAGAGAGAGAGAACCTTAATTTATTCTAACAAATAGAAGGGAGAGCTAAATTATTCTAACTAATGGAAGGGAGAGGAATAGAGTTTTTCCTTAATTATCTTTATATAGGAGAGGATTAGGTTTAAAATTTCATGCATGGGCTTTGGAGCTATGTTTTGGGCCACTAAATCAAGTCTATAACCCAATTGGTTGAATCCAAGACTTCCAATTCTAGTTGTGTTATTGTAGCACGCATTTTCACCAACTTATACTGCTATGATCGAGTCAAGGCCTAGACCATTGGAAAGAGCTTTCTGAGCCGGTCATTTTGATATAAAATGGGCCCAAATCCAATGCCTGAGTCCAAAGATATGGTTGTAGGAACTGTTATTCATAATGCAAATATTTCTACAAACTGCGAGAACCCACGCGCAGCGGAATCAATGGGTTCTCACGATTTTGGATTAGAGAACATACCTTTTAGAATTGGCTAAAATGTAATATCTGAGAATCAAAGCTTTATCAAATCCGAAATCAATCTCTTGATCTTCTGTTGTATTCCTTTAGAACAGATTGAACGTTGTGTGGGCAAGGATCTACCAATCCCCTTCTTTCTCACAAAGCTAGATCCAATTTTGGATCTATCTTTCCTTGCCTCTTTTTCTAATCTAGTGAATAGTGAATTTCGGCCAGAGAGAGAGTATTCTATTTATAGGCTATGATAAGAGCCCAAAACTGTAGTTGTAACCCTGTAACAGTCATACTTTTAGACCAATTATGTGAGTAATAATTAAGAGTTAACACTGATTACGTGTTTTTATACATTTCAGGCTCCAAACTCCATTATGTGCAGAAATGTGTCACTTTAGCGAGATAAAGGAGCAAAGGTCGGTTACTAAGGAGTTCCGTGATTAAAGGCCAAGATTCAAGAAGACAAAGCCTTTCTAAAGCCCGGTCAAAGCTGAAAAGTCAAAGTCAACGCGGGCAGAAACAGCACACAAAGTCAGCAGAACTTTCGAAGACCGTATCTTTGGAACCAGACCTCGGAATGGGGCCTACCTTATGTCAAAAAGACCGGCTCGGAAAGAGCTTTCCAATGGTCTAAGCCTTGATCCAATCAAAGGAGCAGAAGTGGACGAAAAGTCTGTTGAAGCCAACTGCAGCTGAAGAGGCCTTTTTGGACTGAAAGAATTGGGTTTTGGGCCTGATTCTCTGGCCCAAAACATGGCTCCAAGCCCATGCACGATTTTTGGATCTGAACATATAAAAACCAAAGCTTAACTCTTTGTTAATGGTAGATAGTTAGACCTAGATTAAATATTAGATTAGTTGCCTCCATTAATTAATTCTAGATCTAGTTTTCCTTAGATTTAATTAGTTTAATTTAATTAGTTTCATATCTTGTTTTTATTTAATTCCTTGAATGATTGTTCGTCATTTAATTAGATAAATAAAATAGTTATTATTATTCAATTTCGATTTTTGTCATTTGCATTTATAGATCTAGTTTAAATTCTTGTTCTTATTTCATTCTTAGTTAATTAATTAGATTTCAATTATTGTTTAATTTAGATTAGTAAAGTTAGAATTTTGATATGATGTGTAGTTATAATTCAATGGGAAATGATGGGTTGATGATTCGAGGCTAAAACCTCCATTAGAGGGGTTGATGAAGCTTTAATGAAAACTTAGTGGTATAGTGTAAAAGCATTGTAGAATCTATTCCACTCTAGAAGGTCGTGATTCGCCATGAGAATGGATGGACGACCTCACATGCTAGTTAGTATTTGGTAGAAATGCCATGAACACTAGGGATTAGAACTCGAAATTCTTGCCGTAAGAACGTAAAAATCGAGATACAAGAATCTATGCTAGGTTATGAAGTTGGATTCGAGGTGGATTCAATTCCCCTCTAATCCTTTATCTAGATTCAAAAACAATCATATTTCCATAGCATTCGTAGTTTAAATTCAAATAATCAATTTCATATTGCATCGTAGTATAATTCCTCCTCGTAAAACTCTCATTGGACTTAAGACCGACTAATTAGAATAGAAAACATTTCATGCTAGAGCACTAGGAGTGGAACGAATTTGTTACTCCACTCTATCTCGATAGAATTGAGAGTAGAAACTTTGATAAATTATAGGCACATAAGTTAGTTTTAGTTTACTTACGTTTTGAGTTCATCGTTCATTTCGTAGGTAAACTTTTCATTTTACGTTTATCAAATGGCGCCGCTGCCATCTTAGTTGCACTTTAGCATTGTTTTCATAGTAGAATTAGTCATTTTTAAGTCCCATTAAACCCACCCACCCTTGTTTGATTCATACTGTGGTTATCCGTTCAGCGTTGAAAAATTCCGCGACAAAATTACACTGAGCGCGACCGCGCCTATAAGGAGCGCACCTGCGCCCTATAGCCTGGAACACGAGCGCGACCCGCGCTAAGTCAATGTAACAAGGAGCGCGACCGCGCCCTATGCAAGCGCACCTGCGCCCTAAGCAAAATTTTCCGGATTTCTACAAGTTTGTTTCGAACTTCAATTTTTTAAGTTTTTCAGTGTTCTAACTTTTTATTTACAGTGAACACGCGTAAACAAGACGCTATTCATAAGCGAAGCAAGGACGCAATCAGATATTCCTTTCTTCCACACCTCGCATCTCCAGTTAGAGGTTTCTACTAGTATATCAGAATTGTTTGGAGTGTTGCATGTTTAGTTAAGTTCGACTTAGTCTTGCATGAGATTAAGGTCTGGTCGAAGAAACACAACTAACGTAATTACACGGCAATGTTAACAAACAAGTCTATCTAATTTCCCACCCACTACACCTCTAGCTACTATTTCACACACCACCTGATATTATGGCTGAAGAAAGAGAGACTCCTCTCTCTGACTTTTATAAAGCCTTGAGCGATAGCCCTAAATCTTGCATCGTTCTAGCAGACCCAGTGGGGGATTTCCACATCCCCCCAAATATATTTAATTTGTTACCCGTTTTTCATGGTTTAGACCATGAAAAACCTTATCAGCACATGCGTAGGATTGAACAAGTCCTTACAACATTCCACCATCCTACGGTTGGTGCGGAACAAATTAAATTGAGGGTATTCCCTTTCACCTTAGGCGATAAAGGCGGCGTCTTGGTTAACTGCCCAAGCCTAATTCTATGGACTCGTGGGCCAAACTTGTTTAGCTTTGTTTATGGAACATTTTTACCCACCCTTAAAGGCGGATGAAATGCTTTCCAAGATTCACTTCTTTCGGCGTAATCCTCATGAATCATTTTCGAGGGCTTGGAATTGTTTCACCGATCTCCTTATAGAGTGTCCACACCATCACCTAGCAAAAGACACGTTAGTTAGGTTGCCTTTTCAAAGGACTTCTACACCACCATAAAGAAGTCCTAGACATAATGAATGGGGTAGTTTCCTAAGTAAAGGAGCCTCGAGGCATATAAATTTTTGAAGATCGGACTAAGCGTAATAATAATTGGGGGTAGTGACGATTACTCCCGCTCAGCTAGTTCTTCTTCAACGCTTAAGGCTACCAAGATGTTTGAGGTTAAATCGGATCCCCGAGCTTAAAACTCTAATTGAATCCCTCACAAAAAGGTAAAGGCCATTTCAGTACAACAAAAGCCTATCCCCGTCATGAATGTAAATTCAAATCTATGTAATTTCATTTGGAGTCCCGAAAGATCCCGACTCCCATCGTCCTATAGCCTATGAACATTCTTGTTCCATTAATAGTGAACCTAACGCCCTTGGAGACAAAATCCCAACTTCGGTTGGAGAAATAACCAACAAGTCACACCTACAGTGGTACAATAATCAATATGTTAAGCCAACGACGCGGTTATAACCAAGCTCCACCTAAACAAGGATTGGGGATCGGGGTAATTATAATAATTATAACAACCAAAGCGCAACCTCGACAAAGTCAAGCACAAGGTCAATGTAGTTATAATAATTATAATGCTAATAGAGGTATCGTTCGAAAGAAATAATAACTATCACAATCCAGCCCATAAATAATCAACGCGAGATAGTTCCGAATCCACACCACCCGTGACTACTACACCCACACAACCGGATCGTCTTGACACCTTCATACAAGTGAGCCAACAACTTTTCCAAACCATGGCTCAATCTAACCAACACATTCTAAAGTCCGTTAATAATTTAAACCAACAGTTAGCCCAAGAGAAAGCCCAACCAAAAGGCGTGTTTCCAGGCCAAGCGATACCCAACCCTAGAACAGCAAACACAGCCTTTGAGGTAAACGGTAATACTAGTACGGAAACTACATCCGTAGGTCGGCTAAATGCCATCACCACTCTCCGTTCGGAAGAGTGGTTGATAACAAAAGTAACTATGCCTATAGTTACCCCATCGATACTCCTACACCGGATATCGAACTAGATACCGAAATAGAAACTCCGAAGAACCTACCACCGTAGAGGTACCCGGTTAAACCACAACCTAAGAAACAGAAAGCCAAGGTTACACATCAAGTCGAGCCATACGCTAAATATAGAGCGAAACCACCATTCCCTCATAAATTAGCCATGCTAACCAGGGATACTAACTTTGAGGAGGTTAGGAACGTTTTCAAAAATCTAACGATAAACCTTCCTTTTCTCGAAGCTATAAAAAAGCTACCTAACCACGCTAAGTTTCTTAAGGAGTTGTGCACTACTAGGCGTAAGACCAATGATAAGCACCCAAAACTGTAATATTAAACCCCGAGAGACATAGCATTTTGGTCGATTATGTGTTTAATAATCATGTAATAATTATATTTTCGTACTTTTGCAGGATTCCGCAATTAAAATAAATATAGTGATAAAACATTCATCGAAGTACAGGAATACGGGAATAATTGAAGTTTCCCACTCGACCCCATGAAGCCGAAGTTTCCAAAAGAACATAACCAGTGCGGAACAGGCCCACATATAAAGAAGCAGCAAACTTCCAAAGCTCAAATCGGATAAATCTAGATGCCGACGTTGGCTAGTGAAGCTGCAAAGTATAGGAATACGGGAATATTTGGAATTCCCACTCAATCCCCGTGAAGCCCAACAAAGCCTGACTAGAGCCGAAGTTTCCAAAAGAACAGAACTAGTGCAGAACGGATCCACATATAAAGAAGCAAGAAACTTCCGAAGCTCAAATCGGATAAATCTAGGTGCCGACGTTGGCTAGTAAAGCTGCCATAGCGACCCGGGCGACGAACTCTGCGCAAGGACAAAAAGTCATTAAAAGCGCCAAAATCGGGCTATCGCCATCGGACACACTAAGTGGACCCACTCTGCGGGCCCAAAAGGGATGATGAGTCAGCATAGGCAGGTGGCAAAGGATGGTTTCAAATTGATACCACCTGGCAAGAAAGAAGACACCTAACAAACAAAACATAAAATCAGCAAAAAGACAAAACAAAATAGGTAAAAAACAAAACTTTGATTCTCAAAGTTTTGAACGACTCAATTAGCAAGAAAACAACATCAAATTAAATAGGTCTTCAGTCTCCAGCCTATATATATGAGGGGGTCGCCTTCATTATTACCCCTTCAGCATATTAATGTTTTAGCTACGCTTAGTTTTTTTCTTCTTCAGTACTTACATTCCACCATTTCCATTTCAGCAGCTTAATACTGTAAGTCATTTTACCCTTAATAACGATCATTTCTTTTCTAGTTTAATTTACGTCTGCATTTATTTACTTAATGTATACAGAAGTTTTATTATTCCTTCCATGATGATGAGCTAACCCCTCGGGGGTTATCTTCGCTTCGTAA
Organism: Coptis chinensis; assembly: GCF_015680905.1. Classification (NCBI taxonomy): domain Eukaryota; kingdom Viridiplantae; phylum Streptophyta; class Magnoliopsida; order Ranunculales; family Ranunculaceae; genus Coptis; species Coptis chinensis. Next base: position 18,534,873 of record NC_141462.1, on the reverse strand, counting down.
AAATCGAATTGACTTCGTTAATATTCTAGAATCACTACTTAGGAATTAGGCATAGAATTGACATCCGGTCCCAAAATGATCGAGATCGTACAAAGTTGGATCTGCGATGCTCCAGACGATCTCGCCGCGCAGAACCAAAATGTCTCGCGCGACTCACTCGTGTGTCGATAGCTCTCCAATTCGTCCGGTGATGTGAAATCGAGCCGAGTGGAAATAATATACCGTAGATCGCGGTATTATTAAAACTCCTTATGCTGAAATGTGAAATCGACCTAGAGATGTGGGCATGCACTAGGGATCAATACTCGACGTCGTCTCCGAAACGAGACGAATTAGAGATGTAGTGATTTGGTAATAAAAACTGTTGAAAAATGATTCTTGCATGAGCATGATTAACTCTCTCCCTGTTTCTCTACTTTTGTTTACCTACATATAATCGCCGTAGTAATTTATATTATTTGCATTACCGTTATTTTAATTAAAAACCAACTAAAAGAAACCTAAAAATCCTACTCACTTAAAGTTGTAACTCCAGTTGTGAACCTATCCGAGCCCTAAGGTTTGGACGATCCCTTACTCGACCTATCCTACCAAACCCACGTGAGTAAGGTAACTTGACTAAAACGTACGACTATACGGACGTTGGACTTTGGACTTCGGACTTGGACTGTGGACCTCGGACTTTGGACTGTGGACCTCGGACTTAAGAAAATAAGTAACCGAAACCGATAAACGTGTGTAAATTTGGTTTTATCAACCAACATACCTAAAGACGCCTTTCTAACTGAACAGTTCCCAACTTTATCCAAAAATAATGGAATTGTTAAGTACAAGGACCCTGGTCATCCTACTGTATAATGCACCTTAGGAGATTCTCACACGACGACCGCGCTACTAGACCTGGGGGCTAGTGTTAACTTACTCCCATTTTATTTGTATAAACAAATAGGTCTAGAGGAGATGTAACCTACTAAAATGACATTGCAATTAGCTGATCGGTCTATTAAGTATCCTAAGGGTGTGGTTGAAAACGTGCTGGTTAAAGTCCAAAATTTTTACTACCCAAATTGACTTCCGTTATCCTCGACCGCGAAGTCACTAACGACTCTGTACCTATCATTTTAGGCGTCCCTTCTTGGCAGCTCGCCAACGGCTCATAAACTGCGCGATGGTTCGATGTCCTTGTCCTTTGGCCATCTTTTCTCGTTGAGGTAAATGTTTTCAAAATGAGGACCGCAAGTATCCCGATTCATCTACAAATGGCGAGGTTAGCATGATCGAGAGCTTAGCTCAAGATTACTTCAAAAACATGTTTTCGAGAAACAGATTAACAAATTCCTTTCCTTTGGAAATTCCGACTTTTAACAATGACTCCTGGTAGTAGATCGAAATCGAAGAAGAATTCCTGCAACTCTTTTTGCCACTTCTTTACCACCACTTCATGAGTCCCCTTGCCAACAACCATTCATCCCTTGATGCTTTATGACCGGAAGATGAATTTTTCAATCTCTATCCCAGTGATCCTTTTGACCCACCTATTGAGGAATGTCTTGCATATATCAAGATTTCTGATGATATGGACTTGAGATCTCTAGCTGAGAATCATTCACCTTCCATCACCAATATTCCCCACCCTCCACCTTTTCAAAGGAACCTCAAGTTTGCACTCGATCCTTTAGTTTCTCCTGTGCTTCATGATTTTTTAAATCCACCTAGTAAACAAATACTTCCCAAGGATAAACCACTTGACACCTTCATTTTCATACTTGAGACAGTCCCTAACTACACCATGAATGAGTTTTGTGCTAAACCCACATCCTCATTTTTTCCATGCTTTCCCTCTAAAACTTATCCCAATCCACCATATCTTCCACAACCATTCACTTTTCCACACTTATTCACTAGGACACCCTCTCATTCAAAGATGAAACATAAGGTGCATGCTCGGTTATGTTATAGGTCTATCCGACTTCGCTTTCATTCCACTAGGCTGCATCGTAGGAAATCTTGGTGCTTGATTGTGTTTGGATATGTTTTCTGTGATATTTATTTATGGAACGATCCACAACTATTTCGGTTGTTGATATATGATAAACTGCATATTCATACATATGTTTAGATAAGTCTCGGGTATCTGACTATAAACGACTCAATTTTTGTGTTTGGTGCAATTCCTTTCATTTCCATATATTGGTGAATGCACCATTCAGGTAACTGGGCCCTCCCTATGGAGTATGTGGTTGTAAGTACCGGATCCTAAGTCCACGGTTCACATAATTCACGTTTTCCACTCTTGCATGTTTTCTTGGTTTTTGAGTCATGTTTCTCTATGGTGTGAATTATGTCTTTACTGCTTATTGTTTTACTTTATATTAAACCTAATTCATAAAAAGTAAAAAAGTTTAAAGCTATAAAAATAGTAATCTAGCAAGTCTCGGGAATCTGACTTTAAAAGACCCACGTTTTAAAACAAATTTGTACAAACCTGTTTTCAAAAATATGTTTGGGGGTGGGGTGTTGGTTTTTCCATTCTTGATCACACACGTAGGCTGGGAACCGCTTATGGTTCTTGCTAGCATTTGTTCTTAGACTTGCCATGCCCGCTGAAATACAAGACCCATGGTGCTATTGGGTAGATAATATGCATGTCCGGGAGATAAGGTAAGTTTTTAATTCCATTTAGTGTTTGCTTATGTCCCAAGCAATTTGATTCTTGTTAACCCCATAATGGGTGGAACTCTTATAGAGTTGCGTCAGTTCTTTATTTCCTATATTAGTACGTTCTAACCTTATTTTGCAGATGTTCCTGAATTTCACGCGCTTCAATGGTATTTTTCCTACCCTCTTTATTTAAATGCTTTGAGGATGAAGCATGATTCTTGTTTGGGGGGCATAGAAACACGTATAATTAAGGCATCTGTTAGGATATAGATATGTATAATATACACTTGTTTTCTAGTCAAAATTTCAAAAATTCAAAAATATAAATAAATAAGTTCGTGTTATACACTTAGGAATAGTGGTATTGTTTTCTTTCTCTATGCTCTTAACAATCTAGAAATCTCACGTAGCTTTTGCATCAGAATAATTTTTAGAAACTTAGGTTAATATGTAGGTAATAATCTTTGCATCTATCTATAAATATATTATATGAGTATCTATGATTGTTAGCAGTAAGTTTCTGAAATCTAGGCTAGAGTACTTATTCTACAAATCCTGTGAGAATATAGCCTAAAGCCTTATATGAGCGAAACATTTGAGAAATGACACAAAGGAGAAGTAAAATCCGGATAGAAAAATCACACGTCCACTTTCTTGATCACTATGCCATATCCTAAGTGAGAATTTAGGCCCTCTTTGGATCGATATAGCCAAAAATTCAAACCTATGTTATTATTTTCCGCTAATTAAGCCCCTCGAGCCTTTCTTTAGCCTTCCATAAACCACAATTCCTTTACCCATTACAAAAACAAAACAAAATAAAAAATTCAACTTACCCAATCTAGAATAAGACTGAGAATAGAATGAGTGAAGAAAGAAGAAGAGAAAAACCTGTGTAAACAAAAATTAGTTAGTTGCTTCAGAAAAAGAAAAGAAGTTTCCATTCAAGGAAAAGAAAAAAAAATAAAAATAAATAAAAACTCCAAAAAATAGAATAAAAGGGAGTCAAAAGCCAAAGAAAAGAAAAAGAAAAATATGGCTAAGGATGGAAACAAAGTATAGAAGCAAAAGAGAATAACAAGGTTTTCTCTAAGTTACAAAATATGAAAACTCTATTATCTCAGACTTGTCCTTTTGAATATCCATTTCCTTCCTTCTTAAACCATCTCCTAATCCCCGCAACACCTAATAAAGACCTCTAGCTCAATTAGGAATAGGGTAGTGTGATAGTAAGTGGCAGATGTGTTTGATCGACTCCGGCTTCCTTGTTGTCATTGAGATTGTAAGGTAAAGTGTGCCCACTGCACACTGGAGTAGCGAAACTTGAGTGGAAAAATCAGAGTGTTGTATCTTGACTATTATGTGAGGACCTACTTAAGGACGTTATTCCGAGTTTTCAGAAATGAACCTGCTAGGCATTTCATAGTATTACTCATAGTATTTATATTCGTATCATAGATGATTGATTATTATGCATATATTAGCTTAGGTTTTTTACTTGGTTATTCTTATTCATTTGCTAGTGAGATGTATAGATAGTTGGGACATGAATGAGGAAACAATAGTTTTATTTCTTAGTCGTTGTAGTATAGTTAAAGTTTGTGAGTACCTTCACTGGAAAACTCTCACGAGGCTATAACTCGTCCACTAGGGAATTCCTAGTGGTTTAAGGCCTTGTTGCATATGGTCAATGCAATCGCACTCAGCGAAACGAGAGTAGATAGAACTCCATTTTTGGTCACTTATTCTAATTTCTCATCTTTGCTTGAGGACAAGCAAAATGCTGTTTGGGGGTGGTTTGATAAGAGCCCAAAACTGTAGTTGTAACCCTGTAACAGTCATACTTTTAGACCAATTATGTGAGTAATAATTAAGAGTTAACACTGATTACGTGTTTTTATGCATTTTAGGCTTCAAAGTCCATTATGTACAGAAATATGCCACTTTAGCGAGATAAAGGAGCAAAGGTCGGTTACTAAGGAGTTCCGTGATTAAAGGCCAAGATTCAAGAAGACAAAGCCTTTCTAAAGCCCGGTCAAAGTTGAAAATTCAAAGTCAACGCGGGCAGAAACAGCACACAAAGTCAGCATAACTTTCGAAGACCGTATCATTGGAACCAGACCTCGGAATGGGACCTACCTTATGTCAAAACGACCGGCTCGGAAAGAGCTTTCCAATGGTCTAATCCTTGATCCAATCAAAGGAGCAGAAGTGGACAAAAAATCTGTTGAAGCCAACTGCAGCTGAAGAGGCCTTTTTGGACTGAAAGAATTGGGTTTTGGGCCTGATTCTCTGGCCCAAAACATGACTCCAAGCCCATGCACAATTTTTGGATCTGAACATATAAAAACCAAAGCTTAACTCTTTGTTAATGGTAGATAGTTAGACCTAGATTAAAGATTAGATTAGTTGCCTCCATTAATTAATTCTAGATCTAGTTTTCCTTAGATTTAATTAGTTTAATTTAATTAGTTTCATATCTTGTTTTTATTTAATTCCTTGAATGATTGTTCGTCATTTAATTAGATAAATAAAATAGTTATTATTATTCAATTTCGATTTTTGTCATTTGCATTTATAGATCTAGTTTAAATTCTTGTTCTTATTTCATTCTTAGTTAATTAATTAGATTTCAATTATTGTTTAATTTAGATTAGTAAAGTTAGAATTTTGATATGATGTGTAGTTATAATTCAATGGGAAATGATGGGTTGATGATTCGAGGCTAAAACCTCCATTAGAGGGTTGATGAAGCTTTAATGAAAACTTAGTGGTATAGTGTAGAAGCATTGTAGAATCTATTCCACTCTAGAAGGTCGTGATTAAGCCATGAGAATGGATGGACGACCTCACATGCTAGTTAGTATTTGGTAGAAATGCCATGAACACTAGGGATTAGAACTTCGAAATTTTGCCGTAAGAAGCGTAAGAATCGAGATACAAGAATCTATGCTAGGTTATGAAGTTGGATTCGAGGTGGATTCAATTCCCCTCTAATCCTTTATCTAGATTCAAAAACAATCATATTTCCATAGCATTAAGTAGTTTAAATTCAAATAATCAATTTCATATTGCATCGTAGTATAATTCCCCTCGAAAACTCTCATTGGACTTAAGACCGACTAATTAGAATAGAAAACATTTCATGCTAGAGCACTAGGAGTGGAACGAATTTGTTACTCCACTCTATCTCGATAGAATTGAGAGTAGAAACTTTGATAAATTATAGGCACATAAGTTAGTTTTAGTTTACTTACGTTTTGAGTTCATCGTTCATTTCGTAGGTAAACTTTTTATTTTACGTTTATCAGACTACAACAGGGACCATGAGGAGAAATTAGGATTGGGCCTCCTGATGGGCTTGGGCTTCCCATGTTCGCCCAGAACACACGGTCCAAGTCCGTTAACAAATGGCTTATTCCACTAAAGGCCATTATTGCACTACCGCCCTAATCCTAAATTACGTGTCAGCGTTTATGGGCTCCATATTATATGCTCGTTGATCTCCCCGTGTTTAAGATATCGAATGTTCGTTGATTAAGTCAAGTTAGTGAGAACTACATTAATCAACTTCTTATGTCCTTGAGTAGTACTACTCAACCTCATTGTCATGTCGAAATAAATCCACGTGCAAGGTTTACATGACAATCTTTTTGAGCTCCTCAAGGGGACATTATCAACCCGACTTCCTGCGGGTCTGATAAACGTAAAATTGAATAGTTTTACTAATGAATAAAGCGATGAAACTCTAAACGAAAGTAAAACTAAAAACTGAACTATACTCGTGATTATCAAAGATTTCTACTCTCGATACTATTGAAGTAGAGTTGGAATAGAAGATTCGTTCCACTCCTAGTTCTTTAGCATTCAAGTTTCCTACGACTATCAATCCTACCAAAGTCAATAAGAGTTTTACGAATTATACTACGAAATGCTATGGAATACTAAAGTTTGAATCTAGAATAAGAATTAGAGGGGAATTGAATCCACCTTGAATTCAACTTAAGAAACTAGCATAGATGGTTGTAATCCAGTTCTTACAGTAAGAATTGGTCGTTCTAATCCCTAATTATACATGACATCTCTACCAATTCATAACTAGCATGTGAGGACGTCCATCCATTCTCATGGCAAATTAACGACCTTCTAGAGTGGAATAGACTCTTACAACAATTATATACTACACAATCAAGTTTTCATCAAGGCTTCATCAAACCCCTCTAATGGAGGTTTAGCCTTGATTAATCAAACTATGATTTCCATATGAAATTGAATAAGACATAATGATAAGGTAAAAATGAATAATTTTACTAATGAATAAAGCGATGAAACTCTAAACGAAAGTAAAACTAAAACTACTTTGTTACTACATTTATCAAAGACTTCTACATAGTGGAGTAGATAAATCGTTCCACTCCTAGTTCTTTCACATGTAATGTTTTCTAAGTCTAATCAATCTTAACTAAAGTCTAATGAGAGATTTACGAATTATAACTACGATGCAACTACCCACAAGATGCGACTAATTAACTACGGAATGCTGCGTTGATTCTATGATAAGGAATTAGGGGGGATTGATTCCACCTTAACTCAACTTAACTTACTAACGACAAATCGTCGTAATCCGAATTGAACTGCTACGCAGAACAATTGGTTCTTCCTAATCCCTAATTACACATTGCACTTTTACCAATTCAGAACTAGCATGTAAACGATTAAACCCATTCTCATGGTGAATTAATCGTTTTTAGAGTGGAATATAAATTACGACGACTCTACGATAATCGGAATCAAACTGTCATCAAAGCTTCTCAACCCCCTCAAATGGAGGCTTAGCCGAGAATCATTCCGCAATCATTTCCATATGAATCTAAACTAAACATAATATCAAGATTCTAACTTTACTAATTTAACAAATAATAATTGAAATCTAATTAATACTTAAGAAATGATATCAACAAGAATTTAAACTAGATCTATAAATGTAATGACAGAAAACGAATTGAATAATAATAGACTATTTTATTAATCTAATCAAATGAATAACAATATTTTAAAGGTTTAATCTAAAACAAGGAATGACATGAAACTAAACTTAATTAAAACCCATTAAAACTAGATCTAGAAGCTATTCTAATGGCTACTTTCTATCCTAAGCTCCTAGATATCTTAAGAGTTAAGTCTTCTTTGTTGATAAGGAGGAAATCAGATCCAAAAATCGTGCATGGGCTTGGAGCCATGTTTTGGGTCGGAAAATCGGGCCCAAAACACAATTTCTTCAGTCCAAAAAGGCTTCAGTTGGATTCGGCTTCAACAAACTTTTAGTCCACTTTTGTTCCTCTGATTGGGCCAAAGCTTGGATCATTGGAAAGCTATTCCTGATCCGGTCGTTTTGACATAAGGTAGGCCCAATTCCAAGGTCTGAGTCCAAAGATACGGCCTACGAAAGTTCTACTGACTTTGTGCATTGTTTCTGCCCGCGTGGACTTTGACTTTTCAAGGTCTGAGTAGGCTTTACAAAGGCTTTGTCTTCTCGAATCTTGGCCTTTAATCACAGAACTCCTTAGCAACCAACCATTGCTCCTTTATCTCATCAAGGTGGCACATTTCTGCACATAAGTGACTTTAAAGCCTGAAACGCATAAAAACACGTAATCAGTATTAACTCTTAATTATTACTCACATAATTGGTCTAAAAATATGATTGTTAAGGGGTTAAAACTACAGTTTTGGGCTCTTATCAAACCACCCCCAAACAGCATTTTGCTTGTCCTCAAGCAAATATGAGAAATTAGAATAAGTGACCAAAAATGGAGTTCTAACTACTCTTTTTTCGCTAAGTGCGATTGCATTTACCATATGCAATAAGGCCTTAAACCACTAGGAATTCCCTAGTGGACGAGTTCTAGCCTCGTGAGAGTTTTCCAGTGAAGGTACTCACAAACTTCATCTATACTACAACGACTAAGAAATAAAACTATTTTTTCTTTATTGATGCTCCCAATTATCTATACATCTCACTAGTAACGCATACAGAAATATCAAGTCGAAACCTAAGTTAATATATGCATAATAATCGATCATCTACGAATAAACATATATACAATGAGTAATACTATGAAATGCATTAACAGTCCATTTTTGAAACTTCGAATAAGCGTCCTTAAGTAGGTTCTCACAATAATAGTCAAGATACAACACTCTCTGATTTTTCCACTCAAGTTTTGCTACTCCAAAGGTCTTGCATGGGCACACTTTACCTTACAATCTCAATGACAAACAAGGAAGCCGGAGTCGATCAAACACATCTACCACTTACTATCACACTAACCTATTCCTAATTGAGCTAGAAGTCTTTATTAGGTGTTGCGGGGATTAGGAGGTGATTTAAGAATGAAGGAAATGGGTATTCAAAAGGACATGTCTGAGATAATAGAGTCTTCATATTATGTAACTTAGAGAAAACCTTGTTATTTTCTTTTGCTTCTATACTTTGTTTCCATCCTTAGCCATATTTTTCTTTTTCTTTTCTTTGGCTTTTGACTCCCTTTTATTCTATTTTTGGAGTTTTTATTTATTTCTATTTTTCTTTTTCTTTTCCTTGGATGGAAACTTCTTTTCTTTTCCTCAAGCAACTAACTAATTTTTGTTTACACAGGTTTTTCTCTTCTTCTTTCTTCACTCATTCTATTCTCAGACTTATTCTAGATTGGGTAAGTTGAACTTTTTATTTTGTTTTGTTTTTGTAACAGGGTAAAGAAATTGTGGTTTATGGAAGGCTAAAGAAAGGCTCAGAGGGGCGACTAGCAAAAAATAATTCATAGGTTTGAATTTCTGGCTATATCGATCCAAAGAGGGCCTAAATTCTCGCTTAGGATATGGCATAGTGATCAAGCAAGTGGACGTGTGATTTCTCCATCCGGATTTTACTTCTCCCTTGTGTCATTTCTCAAATATTTCGCTTATATAAGGCTTTAGGCTATATTCTCACAGGATTTGTAGAATAAGTACTCTAGCCTAGATTTCAAAAACTTACTACTAACAATCATAGATACTCATGTAACATATTTATAGATAGATGCAAAGATTATTACCTACATATTAACCTAAGTTTCTAACAATTATTCTGATGCAAAAGCTACGTGAGACTTCTAGATTGTTAAGAGCATAGAGAAAGAAAATAATACCAATATTCCTAAGTGTATAACATAAACTTATTTATTTATATTTTTGAAATTTTTAACTTGAAAACAAATGCATATTATACATATCTATATCCTAACAGATGCCTTAATTACACGTGTTTCTATGCCCCCACCCCAAACAAGAAGCATGTTTTGTCCTCAAAGCATTTAATAAAGAGGGTAGAAAAATACCATGGAAACGCGTGAAATTCTGGAACATCTGCAAAACAAGGTTAGAACATACTAATATAGGAAATAAAAAAAACTGATGCAACTTTGTAAGAGTTCCACCCATTATGGGGTGAACAAGAATAAAATTACTTGGGACATAAGCAGACACTAACTGGAATTAAAAACCGACCTTATCTCCCCGCTTTTATTCTTCATCCTCCTCATCCTCTTCTTCTATAAAGAAGTGAGGTTCCTTCAGCCCTTCCATGCCATGATAATTTGCCAAGCTTCCCGCCATTTATCATCTATTATTGCTAACCTATTAAAAGCCACTCTCTACGGCCGACGGTGTAGGGTGCAACCTGATGAGGTTGTATCCTCCACCCTTGCCAAGTCATTGCACAGAAAGATCGAATAATACTATTGGTGGGTCGCACAGTGTCGACCGCAATCCAATCCATGAAACGTGTACAAAAAACAGGAAAGAAACATAGCATAATATGGGAAATTAGAACAGGCATAAGAAGGTACTTATGCCTCATGCTATAGGCTCGTGTCAAACTATACATCAAGGTTCTAGGAAAGTCATGGCACATACATCCCTGGGCTAAAGCAATGAAGACGCTGCAAGTGGCATCATTCACAGAAGAAAAACACCATTCCCCTAAAATGTTTAGCATGATCCAAAATATAACAGTTCTTATGTTCATGGACAGGCTACCAAAGGCGACGTTATATTCCCCTTGGTCCTCAATACGGAAAATGCCTGCCTCATACGACTCATGCAAAAACTCATAAGTGTAGACATGCATATTATCTACCCAATAGCACCATGGGTCTTGTATTTCAGCGAGCATAGCAAGTCCAAGAACAAATGCTAGCAAGAACCTGGTAATTTCCATTGGTTCATTATTAATGTTGATGGAGAACACTTGTTCTCCATCCGGTCTCTCAAAGAAAATGCAGTTATCTTAAAAATAAGATGCAAGTGTTGGAGAATAAAGTTCATTAGGTCTTACCTGTAACGCCCGTATTTTTAAATACGTAATTTTTATTTATTAATTAATTTAATTATTTATTTTAAAAATTCGTCGGATTGGATTCGGGACATGTGGGCCTGATTTTCTGGGCCCGAGTCTGTGTTGGGCTTGGGTTTCGGACCCAAGTATATAAACACATTGTTCTAGAAAATAGGGTTCAGAGAAAAATAAAATATTAAAAAAATGGAGGCAGAGAGAGAAGGTTTGTTTTCTTGGGAGAGGTGGAGCGTGACAATTCGGACTAGGAAGATTCGCCGAGTCGCTCATACAAAGTTAGTAGATTAGTTTCTATCTCACGAAATATGTTAATTATTCTGGTATTAATATTCGTCCTGTCAGTGGTAAAACTATCGTTATTAAAACTGTTTAAAATCTGTTGAACTCCGAATATTTGAGATTGAACTGTCGAAGGTTGATTTGGGCCTGTTAATGGAGCGCGAGCCCTCGCGCCCACACAAAATAATGGTCCTGTATATAAACAATGGTTCTGTACCTGATTTGTAACTGTTTGTATTTTATTTTTTTTGGTTATACACTTGGTGTCGATTGTATTAAACGGTTGAGGCTTGTTGTGGATTGGTTGATTGAATGAGGTTATGTGGCTGTGGTGGAGTGTTGGATATGAGGTATTGACGTTGGTAAGGTGCTGTCGAAGCTTGGAATCCGGCATCAATGGCGGTTGGATCCAAGGGTCGATACTGATATACTGGGGTGGGGCGTTTTTGTAGTTTGAACTATTATTTGGTATTGTGAGTTGGGGGTTTGATGTATGGTGGTAGTGGGCTGTCGAGTGAGGGCTGTAAGAGCTTGAAACAAGCATTAATGGCGGCGACCAGTAACGCCCAGTTTTCCTTTAAAACTTTGTGGTTGTTTAGTTGGTTTTGATTGCGTTTTTGTATGGTGGGTTTGGTTGTTGATGTATGATGGAAGGTCGAATTTGGGTGGTCATCAAAACTTCGAAGAAGCCATTAATGGCGGTGGGAATTTCTTCCAGATCTAGTTTTGGTGATGTTGGGATTGGACGATTTGGGTTTTTTTGTTTTCATTAATGTTGTTGGGTTTGTTATGGGGAGTCAAAACGATATGATAAATTAAAGAGGAGAGTGGTGGCCGATTTTTGGGTGGCCGGTTTTGGTGGAGGAGGAGGAGAACTGATGGAGAAGATGACGACTTGGGCCTGGGTCGGTTTCTCTTGAGGCTTGGGCTTGAGGCTTGGGCCTTAGCTTGTTTAGTTGTTGGGCCGGTTTGGTTTTAAGTCTTTGGGCCAGAACATAGATTGTTTTGTGGACCAGTTTAATTTAAAGATTTTTCGGGCCGAACTCAGTGGTGTTTTGGGCCAGTTCAGTCTAAAGTTTTTGGGGCCCGTTTCTAATATTGCTTGGGGCCAGTCCATAGGACTTCAAATAGATCTTTTTGGGTCTTTCTATGTTTAGACTTTCGGGTTCTAAGGTTTGGGTTTGGCCAGTTGGGTCCGAACCATTACCTTAGCCATGAGCCATGCACCTTTGCCCTTAGCCATGAACCATGGCTATGACCCTGAACCTGTCGAACACGGAAACGACAGTTTGACTTTGACCAGGACATGTTGACCTTTGACCATGACGTGTAGACTTTTGACTTTGACCATTGACTTTGACCGTTGACCTTTGACTTTGGAATGTTGACTTTTTCCCATTTTTCACATATTTAAGAATATGGACAAATATAATAATAAAATATTGTCGAACATCATATAACGTTGTTGGTCATTATCTAATTTAGATTTGATGTGAGTAGTGTGTAAAGCATATTTATATTGGGCTTTGATTGTGGACTGTGGGCTGTCTAATTGTGTTACGTTTTATGTTGTATATTATATGGACACTTATAGTAATAAAATGCTGTGGAAGCTTGTATAAATTTGGTTGTCATTATCTAAGAAAGATTTGACATTGATGTTGTGTATTTTTGACACGTGACGATATTGAGATGTTAGGAGACATTATATTCCTAATACGTTATAATAAAAATGTATGCGATACGGTGAAGCATTATGACATGATATCATATGTTGGGATATATATATTAATGTAATATCTTGGAGAAATTTATATAAACGCCCATTATTATATATGTGAGATGCTACTATGAGGTAGCATAGTATTGGTGAATATTTGCCCACGGAGTGTGGTGTAGTGCAATAATATATTGGCACGTGAAAGTATGAAAATGGTTATGAGATATATTGAGATATTTTTATATATTGTGGCTTAGTGCAATAAGGCAATTGACCACGACGTGATATAGTGGATTTATTATGAGTCATTAATGTATGACACTTGAATAAATTACGAATCGAAAATCCTAGAACCTAGCTACCACAACTCATGTGATTGGCCCTTCCGGGCGCTTCGTTAATCTGAATGGCCTTGGCGCCCTTCGCTTCATCTTAATCCGAATGGCCTTCGGGCGTAATAATGATTGGCCCTTCCGGCGTTTGATTAATCTGAATGGCCTTCGGGCGTAAGTAATGTGATTGGCCCTCTTGGCATTTCAAGAAAGTGAATGGCCCTCCCCGGGCGAGTCGAATAATGGCTTTGATTATTCCGTTCGCAAAATAGAACGATGACGCGCGATATTTTATGCTGAATAGTGGCATTACTTACATAATTGCTTCCGTGTGAGGATTTATCTGGTGTGCGGCATCCCACTCAGGGTGGTTACGCACGGAGTGGTTCATTATGTAAGGGGAGGCATGTGGATGTACATGTTTGGCGTTGGGTAGCGATTGTGGTAGCCAGGGAAACTAGGTAAGACATAGATACGACGTGATTTTAGGGACACACAAAGAAAGTCTAAATTAATATAATTATCGTAATATGTTGGTAAATGATATATCTTTAGATAGATGACTGTATATGATTTGGCTTGTTAGTATTTTAGTTAGAACCTAAGGCGCCTCGTGGAGGAACTAAATGCCTTTTTATTATGCGTATGGTATGTTATATTAGTTGTTGAAAGTTAAGGCGCCTCAGTGGAGGAACTACCTGCCTAGATTATTGTACTTAAGTATGCTATATTAGTCGTTGAAAGTTAAGGCTCCTCGGTGGAGGAACTAACTGCCGTATGGATTATGTATATATTTGTATAAGTATATGTTGTTTTAGAGCTACTCACACCAGCATTTTTTATAATGTCAACCCGATTTGCATGTTTGTTTATCGGGTGTGTTCATTCAATGAACATAGTTGATAAGTTTTGACAGGTTTAGTGTTGAAGAAGAGTGGTTCTTTGCTTGTGGTTTGCGTTAGCGTTGCATCTCAGGATTTGTTTTATTTTCCCTTGAGGTGATATATAATTTCAATCTAAACAATGTTTTTGTATTTCATTTGTAAATTTTATTAAAGAGTTATTGAAAGGAGAGTTGTAACCTAATCTTATTTGTGAATCTTTGTCATGAAGAAGACTTTTGTTTAAGTTAAAATTTTTATTGGTTTTTATTATCCGCATATTTAAACTGTTTATGGGTTTTTGGGAGTTGAGAGTGCGTCACACCTCGGAGATCGAAGAGTCGGGAACAAATAATGTTTTTCCGAATTCTGTCGAAATTCGGGGTGTGACATTACCATAAGCGGTTCCCAGCCTACGTATGTGATCACCTCGCGAAACCAAGCACCATAAGTAGTGCTTTGGAACAAATCTTCGAAAGACTGTTCTGGTATTATTGTAGGAGATGTCATCTCAAAACGACCCTCCGAACACACTCTACAACCGATCCGGGAACAACCCGTGAAAAACCGAAATTTATGGTCTACTGAGGTCGTATGCGCAGTGCGCCCGCTAGGAAGCACATGTCCGGGTGTTTTTGGATTTACAGTGTTTTGGGCACAGGTGCGCTCAGTGTAAAATTTCTGACAATGGCTTAGGGCGTAGGTGCACTCCACAGGGGCGCAGGTGCGCTCCGAGGTGCTGATTTGTGAAAATGGTGAAGAACAACGGGAAACGTGGGAGTGAAAGGTAAGAGATGGAAGTTAGGTGTAGTGTGGGTTGTGAGTGTAGAATGAATGAACTTTTTATAGGTTTTAAGTTGCTAAAATGAATCGGGAAGTTGCCAAAAAGCTTTTACGACAATTTCCGGAAATACTAAAATTTTCAAACCCGAAAATGGAAACACTCATATTCTTGATTCTAAAAACAACCCTAGTATCTTTTAGGTTGAATTTAGGATAAAACTACCTAACTTATCGAGATTTCATCCTACCCCATATTTATTCATAGATATGCCCATATCGGCAATATTCTCACCCTAACTCTGAAATAACTTCTAGAAATGAGGGTCATATAAAAAAAAAATCATGCTGGAATAAATAATACCACCCCCAAACAATTTGGGAAGGTGGGATCAATATGAAACAACCACGCACAATGAAAATAACCACATTATATTAATTTTTTCATTCAAAGTACATTTCACTACAAAATTCAAATCTACGAAATTTAAAACTTACATTAAAAATAAATAACAACAATAATAAATAACAACATCAAATATCAATCTATAGAATCCCTAAACACGTCACTACTGGTAGCGAAGGTCACATGCTCAAGAGGTGGCTCCTGAGCTCCCGATATGCCTGCACCATTCATCTTTCGGCGACGACGCTCGTGCCTCATAGCTGTATTCTCAGAAGAACTCCCGTGGGGTGGGAAGCATGCAAGCATATCGGCTCGGAACTGGCGCTGAGATTCCAGCTCAGTCCTCATCTGTTCCCACCGCTCATCCTCTCGCTGGGTACGAATCTCAAAATTATGGTGCATAGTAGCCCGTCGAGTCCGGAGGTCTTCGCAAATAGTATTGAGAGAACGCATGCCACGATGAATCACAGCCATGCGTTCTGCATCTGACCAACACCTCTCCAAGGCATCAGCATAAAAACATGTCATGTCCTCCTCATCCTCCGAGTCATTCTCATTTCCGACGTCCTCCTCGTCGACAACCCTATCCTCAGGTAACCTCCAAACTCATTGGATACACTCCTTATAAATACGAGGATTTCGGTGTAGGGTGAGGCAAATCCTATCAGACGTCGGAGTCGCTCTCAACTTCAACATGATCTTGGTTATCAAAACAGGGAGAGGTGTAATAGACTTCCCCACTCCCCTAATCATATTAAGCAAAAACTCCAAAATACATAACTCATACTTCTGCTCTTGGAGTATCCATAGAACGTGAAGGCAGTTCAGACCGATGTCGCTGACCTTCTCCTTCCCTATGACATTCCTACCAATCCACTGAGCTGCAGCCAGCTGGTTGGTTCTGAGGGATGCCTGGCGAACACAATGCGAGCTCGTATTGTAGTTCCCTTTGGTAACAGTCGCGTGCATCAAAGGCTCTACCCTAGTATATTGGGACTCCTGTAACATGGCATCAAGATGGATTCTAGGTGGAATGCCTAGAATCTCAGCCAACAACCCAACAGATACTTCTTTCCTCCTCTTTGCCACCGTAACAAAAATTTGATTCCCCTCCAACTCCCTCGTGTTGTAAAACCGTCGGACTAACTCTTCGTGGTAAAAGTCGTCGGTCGAGTACCACAAGCTATTCCAATCTCTACTAACCATTTCGTCACCATAAAACGGCACGAAGTAGTCGCCAGTAAAGACTTGCTCTGGAAAAATCCGGCGTTGTTGAGCCATTGGAAGTTTTGATAAGGTTTGTGGGTTTGAATAAGGTAGGGGGAAGTAATGAGGGACAACCTCACTAAAAAACGATGGTGGTGGTGTTGTGGTAGTGCGGTAGGTCCAATATTTGGATTTTTCAGTGGTTTTTGGTTTTGTAAATTGATGGAGGTGGTGGGGGGACGGTTTTGAGAAGATTTGGAGTGGGTTTGGATGTTTGGCGTGGGTGTAGTTAGTTTTCTTTTTAATTTTGTATTTTTGGTTTAGGGTTTGAAGCTTGTTTGCTTGTTAATGGCGGCGGTGAAGATGAAAATGCGAACTAAAGGTTTAAGGTAAGGCGCAGGTGCGTGGCAGGTGCGCGCGGGTTGGGTCCAAGCCCAATTCGAATTCGGACAATTTCCGATTTTTCGCGTAATTTCAAAATAACATTGCCACTTCGTTACCGGCCCGATTTTTGCGAATGAGATATGGAAATGATCAGGAGAGAATTTCCAATCCAATGATCTATAAAACACTCTATTCCGACCATGGGTGATATATAAGTTATTGGAAAATGTCTCGAAGTGCGTGTATAACGTAAGTTATGCGAACAAATGAACTCTAAATTCATAGATTATGTCAACCCGAATTGGAATACAATTAAACGGCCTAAGCAACTCTAATGGGACATAAAACAATCTAGGACGGAAACACGAACACCCCACCCCCAAACAAATTTTTTTACAACAGAGTTTAGAAAATTTTTTTGTTTTTTTTTTTTTTTTTTTTTTTTTTTTTTTGAAAGTGGGTCTTTTAAAGTCAAATTTCCGAGACTTCCTAGATTACTATGTTTATTATTTAATATTTTTTTTTACTTTTATAAGGAAAAAGAATAAGTAATAATGATATAATTCACCCCATAGAGAAACATGACTCAAAAATCCGAGAAAACATGCAAGAGTAGAAAACGTGAATTATGTTAAACGTGGACTTAGGATCCGATACTTACAGCCACACACTCCATAGGGAGGGCCCGGTTACTTGAATGGTGCACTCACTAATATATGGAAATGAAAGGAAATGCACCAAACACAAAAATTTAGTCGTTTATAGTCATATACTCGAGACTTTATCTAAACATATGTATGAACATGCAGTTTATCATATATTAACAACCAAAATAGTTGTGGATCATTCCATAAATAAATATCACAAAAAACATACTCAAACACAATCAAGCACCAAGATTTCCTATGACGCAACCTAGTGAAATGAAAGCGAAGTCGGATAGACCTATAACGTAACCTAGCATGCACCTTCTTTTTCATCTTTAAACGAGAGGGTGTCCTAGTGAATAAGTGTGGAAAAGTGAATGGTTGTGGAAAATATGGTGGATATGGATAAGTTGTAGAAGGAAAGAATGGAAAAAATGAGGATGTGGGTTTAGCACAAAACTCATTCATGGTGTAGGTAGGGACTGTCTCAATTCTAAAAATGAAGGTGTTAAATGGTTTGTCCTTCTGAAGTATTTGTTTGCTAGGAGGATTTAAAAAATTATGAAGCACAGGAGAAACAAAAGGATCGAGTGCAAACTCGAGATTCCTTTGAAAGGGTGGAAGGAGGGGAGTCGAGGCGGATGTTGTGCAAAGTAGTTCTTGATAAGGTGACTCATCACCTACTCGAAGAAACTCATCGAATTCCTCATCTAGCTTGGTCATATCCACATTACTATGGTATTCCTCTATATCTTTGAGAAAGTCATCTATCTCGTCCTCATCCATAATATGTGTATCGACTAGTGTAGGGATGAAAATGTTGGAGTCTGAACTTTCAAAGGAATGAAATTTGGGCATCTGATTATCAGGGAACGTGTTGTTGAAATAATCTCGAGCGAAGCTCTCGATCATGCTAACCTCTCCATCCATGTATCGAATCGTAATCGTGTCTTTGTTTTAAAAAATTTACTTCAATGAAAAGATGGCCAAAAGACATGGACATCGAACCATCGCTGCATTTTATGAGCGCATTGGCAATTGCCGTGAAAGGACGCCCCTAAGATGATCGGACAGTCCTTAGCGACTTTTTGTATCGAGGATGACGAAATCAGCCGGATAGTAGAAATCATGAACCTTTACCAAAGACATTTTCAACCACCCCCTTAGGATACTTAATAGACCGATCAGCTAATTGCAACGTCATTTTAGTGGGTTGCAACTCCTCTAGACCTATTTGTCTATACAAATAAAACGGGAGTAAGTTAACACTAGCCCCCATGTCTAATAACTTGGTCGTCGTATAGGAATCTCCTAAGGTGCATTGACAAAGATGGGGCGACCGTGGTCCTTGTACTTAACAATTCCGTTATGTTCAGATAGAGTTGGGAATTGTTCTGTTAAAAAGGCGTCTTTTGGTATATTGGTCTTACGCCTAGTAGTACACAACTCCTTAAGGAACTTAGCATGGTGTGGTAGCTTTTTAATAGCTTCGAGGAAGGGAAGGTTTATAGTTAGATTCTTGAAAACGTCCCTAATCTCCTCATAATTTGTATCCCTAGTTAACATGGCTAATTTTTGTAGAAACGGTGGTTTCTCTCTATATTTAGCATATGTATCACCTGGATGTTTAACCTTGGCTTTCTGTTTCTTAGGTTGTGTTGTAACTGGTACCTTTACAGTGGTAGGCTCTTCAGTTTCTATTTCGGTATCTAGTAAAGTAGTAGGTGTAGGGGCTACTGGTGGGATAACTATAGACATAGTTACTTTGTTATCAACCACTCTGCCAGAACGGAGAGTGGTGATGGCATTTAGCTCACCTACGTATTTATTTTCATTACTAGTATTACCGGTTACCTCAAAGGCTGCGTTTGTTATTTTAGGATTAGGTATTGCGTGACCTGGAAACACAGCTTTGGGTTGGGCTTTATCTTAGCCTAACTGTTGGCTTAAATTATTAACGGATTGTAGAATCTGTTGGTTAGATTGAGCCATGGTTTGGAAGAGTTGTTGGCTCACCTGCATGAAGGTGTCAAGACGATCTGGTTGTAAGGGTGTAGTGGTCACGGGTGGTGTGACTGGAACTATCTCGCGTTGATTATTTATGGGCGGATTGTGATAGGTATTATTTACCAGAACGATACCTCTATTAGCATTATAATTATTATAATTACCTTGACTTTGTGCTTGACCTTGTCGAGGTTGCACTTGGTTGTTATAATTATTATAATTACCGACCCCGACCTCGCCCTTGTCGTGGAGCTTGGTTATAACCGCGTAGCTTATTGATTATTGTACCTCGGAGGTGTTACTTGTTGGTTATTTCTCCAACCGAAGTTGGGATTTTGTCTCCAAGGGGCGTTAGGTTCACTATTAATGGAACAAGCATGTTCATAGGCTATAGGGCGATGGGGAGTCGGATGCTCGGGACTCCAAATGAAACTACATGGATTGGAATTTACATTCATGACGGGGATAGGCTTTTGTTGTACGAAATGGCCTCTACCTTTTAGTGAGTGATTGATTAGAGTTTTAAGCTCGGGATCGTGTTTTATCTCAAACATACCGACGGCCTTAATCAGATTAGAAGAACTAGCGGAGCGGGCGGATATATCACTACTACCCGTTGTTATTTTCGCTTTAGTTTGATCCTCTAAAAATTTATAAGCCTCCGTGGCTCCTTACTTAGGAAACTACCCCCATTCATTATGTCAAGGACTTCTTTATGGTGGTGTAGAAGTCCTTTGAAAAATGCACGAACTAACGTGTCTTTCACTAGGTTATGATGTGGACACTCTATAAGGAGATCGGTGAAATGATTCCAAGCCTCTGAAAATGATTCATGAGGATTTTGTCGAAAGAAATGAATCTTGGAAAGCATCTCATCCGTCTTTAGGGGTGGGTAAAATGCTCCATAAACAAATTGAACAAGTTTAGCCCACGAGTCCACGTAATTAGGGCGCTTTGGGCAATTAACAAAGACGCACTTTATCGGGCTAAAGTGAAGGGAAATACCACGAGTTTAATTTGTTCAAAGACCCACCGTAGGATGGTGGAATGTTGTAAGAACTTGTTCAATCCTACGCGATATATAAGGTTTTCATGGTCTAAACCATGAAAAACGGGTAACAAATTAAAATATTTGGGGATTCAGAAATCCCCAATCGGGTCTGATGCAAGATTTGGGGCTATCGCCAAGGCTTTATAAAAATCGAGAGAGAGTCTCCTTCTTCGGCATTATGTCGTCAGAGTATGTGGAATAGTAGCTAGAGGTGCAATGAGTGGTATACTAGATAGGCGTGCTTGTTGACGTTGCCGTGTAATTACGTTAGGTGTTTTTGTTCGATTAGACCTTAACCTCAATTTTTCCACTTGGATTTCTAATATTGTCCCAGTAAGAAAGAAGAATGGGTCATAGAGAATCTGTATCGACTTCACAGATCCGAATCGTGCATGTCCGAAGGACAGCTACCGTCTACCACAAATTGATAAATTAGTGGATGCAACGATTGGACATGAACTATTGTCTTTCACAGATGGGTCATCTGGTTATAACCAGATCCCCTTGCATGAAGAGGACCACAAGCATCCCAGTTTCACAACTGAGGATGGCATGTACTACTATCAGGTCATGCCGTTTGGACTAAAAAATGCAGGGGCTACATATCATCAATTGGTAAATAATATGTTCAAAGGATTGATAGGTGACATTGAGGAGGTGTATGTAGACGATCTTTTGATCAAAAGCCTAAGACGAGGAGATCATTTATCCCACCTGAAGCGTGCATTCGACATTCTCAGGGAGTATCACATGAAGTTCAACACTGCAAAGTATGCTTTTGTTGTCTCATCAAGGAAGTTTTGGGGTATCTTGTTACTAAAAAGGGAATCGAGGCAAACCCGGATCAAATCGAAAACACTCCTAGATATGCCCTCACCTAAAAATATGAAAAAGGTTCAAAAAGTTACTGGTAGGCTAGTAGCTCTGAACAGGTTCATCTCCAAGACTTTAGATAAGTGCAAACCTCTCTTTCAGTTACTACGAAAGAATACCTCATTTGCATGGATGGAAGAATGCCAGAAAGCATTTGATCAACTCAAAACATACCTGGGGGCATCACCAATCCTTTCTAAGCCAGTTGAGGGAGAAGTCTTGGGTCTTTATCTCTGTTCATCTGACTACGGTATAAGTTTTGTACTAATACGGTATCAATTCTGTACTAATACGCGTGGATGAAAAGAAGGTTGAAAATCCTTTCTATTTCTTGAGCCGCACGCTTCTTCCAACAGAAACAAGGTACCCAAAACTCGAAAGCATCGCTCTAGCACTTGTTTTTGCACTAAAGAAGTTACTTCCATTTCCACACTATCGAGTAATCACAGTACCAAACTGGTTCTAGAAAGACCAACAGGTTAGGGAGGCTAGCAAAATGGTCTCAAAACCGTTGTCGATATGATATTATTTACATCCCCGAATCTCGGAATGAATGGTCGGTTAGCAGAATTCTTGGGAGATTTCCCAATGACCTACATAGGGTGCGACTTACCCCCAGTTTATGATCGCATCCAGCTAAATCTCCAGAAAACCATCTAGATCCCTCGAGAACCAAGCTCGAAAGTGGCGGTTGTTTTTGTGGATAGATCTTCGAATTACAATGGCAAAATTAGAGTCTCCACTCCCCGACAATATGGGATTAGAGAAATCCATCCGGTTAGGTTGGAATGCTTCCAACAACGAGGCAGAATATCAAGTCATTCTTGCTGGCCTCACAATGGCTCTCGATCTGGGCTTAACACACCTCACAATTTTTAGTGACTCACAGTTGGTTGTTTTTCAAGTTGATGGTGGATACAAGGCTAGGGATAAGCGAATGGCAAAATAAAAGCAAGTTTGAGAACATTATGTTCTATCGGTTGCCTCGGTCACCAATAGACACGCAGATGCTTTGGCATATGTTGCCTCAATGTTGGGCAAACAAATGAAGTCTCATTCAATCCCTATAGAGTTCCAAAGAAATCTAGCATTCAGTCCTAGTTACAATAGTTTGTGTTGTTCCAAAATTACTCCAACTTGGATGGATCCATACAAGTCCTACCTCAAAGAAGGGACACTCCAAAGATAAGAATATAGCAAGGCGCTGCTTGCAAAGATACAAAGATTCACCCTCGTAGGAGAATCCGTACAAGAACTCCTTTCGGACCTCATCTCGGATGTCTCTCCCCGCTTCTTTGAATCGCGATTCATGAAGGAATTTGTGGTAACCATGCTTGGGCAGAACTCTAGCTCTCAAGATCTTAAGGCATGGATACTTTTTGCCTTATATGCAAAAGGATGCACAAGTTTTTCCCCAAGTATCTGAAAAAGTGTCAACGATTCGCTCCACTTGTCCATGCTCTAGCAAATGGTAAACCCATGGCCATTCACACAAAAATACATTATATGACCCCTACCACCTGCTCCTGGCAATGTCAGATTCTTACTGGTCGCAACAGATTACTTCACCAAGTGGATAGAAGTAGTTCCCCTTGTCTTCATTCGAGAACAGGACGTCAGAAAGTTCATTTGGAACAACATTGTCTGCAGGTTTGGCATACCCAAAGTTATCATTTTAGATAATGGGCAACAGTTTGCTGGAAGACTGGTTGCTAAATTATGTGAGGAGTTTCACATCACCCATCTGTTCTCAACTCCAAGGTATCCACAAGGCAATGGCCAGGCTGAAGCCTTTAACAGGGTCATCTTGGATAACATGAGGCATAAATTAGATGATGCAAAAGGTTTATGGATCGATGAACTACCTAAGCTCCTATGGGCGTACCAAACTACACCCAGGTGGTCAACTGGTGAGTCTCCATTTTCACTAACCTACGGAACTGAAGTTGTCATACCTCCAAAACTGGTAGCTCCCACCTCGAAGTCGGATGTTGTGCATAGACAACGAGGAACTATTATGTAAAGAAATGGATCTCCTAGATGAAAAGTGAAGGTGTCGCACTTCGCTTAGTGATAAGAGCCCAAAACTGTAGTTTTAACCCTTTAACAATATTGCTTTTTGACCAATTATGTGATTAATAAGTAAGAGTTAGTACTGTTATCGTGTTCTTATGTATTTCATGCATTAAGTCTAATATGTACGTAAATGCCCAGGCGTGATAAATGGAGCAAAGGTTGGTTGCTAAGAAGTTCTATGATTAAAGGCCAAGATTCAAGGAGAAAAAGCCTTTTTAAAGCCCGATCAAAGCTGAAAAGTCAAAGTCAACGCGGGCAAAAATAGCACACAAAAAGTCGAGAACTTCCTAAGTATCTTTGGACTCGATAACCGAAATTGGGCCTACCTTATGTCAAAACGACCGGCTCAAAAAGAACTTTCTAATGTTTTAATCCTTGACCCAATCAGAGGAGCAAAAGTAGACGAAAAGGCTGTTGAAGTCAAATCCAGTTGAAAAGGCCTCTGTGGACTGAAGAAATTGGGTTTTAGGCTCGATTTTTCGGCCCAAAACATAGCTCCTCAGCCCATGCACGAAAAAGTGGATCTTGTCTCCTCCATTTGAAGACACAAGACTTAGCTATTAAGCATCTAGTTTTTTACTTAGCCATTATCCAATAATTTGTTTAGATCTAGTTTTTACATTTAATTAATTAGTTTTAGAACAAAGTAGATTATTATTTAGAATCAGATTTAGTTTTATAATAAAGTATTAGTTTTTCATTTCAATTTAATTTATTGATTCGATTCATGTTTAGATTTAGTTATCTTAAATTCAGAATTAGTTTATTTTAATTTGATAATTAGTTTCATAATCTTAGTTCTAAATTAGTTTTAAATTTAGTTTAATATATTTTGAATATTATACTATTGTTAAATTAGTTATAAAGTTTAATCATTTATTCCATAAAATATTTGTTCTTATTTAAGAAATGATATTATTATGATTCAAGGCTAAAACCTCCATTAGAGGGGTTTGAAAAAGCCTTGATGAAAACTTAATTTCGATTAAGCGTGAAAAGTAATGTTTTATTCCATTCTAGAAAGTAATTATTTCACCATGAGAATGGGTTTGATTGCTTCACATGCTAGTTGTTAGTTGGTAGAGATTACCATAAACAATTAGGGATTAGAAACACCCAGTTGTTATCGGAAGCATTAAATTAGGTCACTCAATTCTTCGTTAGTAAATTAAGTCGAGTTAAGGTGGAATCAAATTCCCCTTTCCTCATATTGTCAAGTTAATTAGTATTTCCGGTTTGATTTATATCATCTTGATTGTTGATTCACCATCGTAGTTAAAATTTTTCATTACTCTCATTGAGGTAAACTTTATCGTAGTTAACATTAAATTGGAACTTGGATTTCTATTCCAACTATATTGCAATAGCATCGAGAGTAGAAAACTTTTATAATTAAGAAAATAGTTTTAGTTTTACTTGTGTTTGAGTCGTGTTGTTTTCATAGGTAAAACTAATCGCTTTACATTTTATCAAAAGTCCGAACCAATGGACCTTGAAGAGATCATCATGACAAGAGAGTCCAGATTGAAAAAATGGCGACCGGTTCTCCGTGAGATCCCGTGACAAACTTTTGAAAGGACCGTACAATCGAAAGGTTGGTAGAACTGGTTTTACTACCTACGCCTTTATTAAAGGTGACGTTCTTTCAAACCATGGAATGGTGCAACTCAATGTAAACTGTTATTTCAATGTATTTTACCATCAATTTCTTCACCTTGTCGAATATATTTCTTGCACGTTCTTTATTATCCTCAATGGACTAAGTCTTTAGGGAATTATTTGCTCACTATCCGTTCAAGAATATTGTATGCCAATTTGCTTTGGAACCGGATATTAAGTAAGGGAAAGTCTTATCAATTCCTTTCTCAAACGATAGATCATGCCAATTCTTTTAAACTGCAAATATCATCAATGGGTTAAGCCTTTATGGAATATAAGCATACTAACTGTTAAAACCGCGGGAGCAAGAGATAGTGTTTTTTTGAGAGCACCGGGATGCCGGTTTGGCACTCTCAAAACATCAACGCAGGGGTTGCTAGGAAAATTTGGATCCAGATCCCAGCACACCACCATTGGGGAACTATATCGGCATGATGGTGCCGAGGAAGACTCTCACAATACCCTTTTATTTTTCAAAATAAATTGGACCTATCGTTATTAAACACGGTGTTGAACCAAGTTGCTTTCAACATATGCCTCATGGAACTCATTCTGATAAGGAAATGTAAAATGAATAGTTTTACTAATGAATAAAGCGATGAAACTCTAAACGAAAAAGTAAAACTACAACTAATTGGTTACTTACATTTATCAAAGATTTCTACTTCAATCCTATCGAGATATAGTGGAATAGATGATTCGTTTCCACTCCTAGTTCTTTTACATGTAATGTTTTCTAAGTCTAATCAATCTTAACTAAAGTCTAATGAGAGATTTATGAATTATAACTAATGATGCAACTACCCACAAGATACAACTAATTAACTACTTTAATGTCAAATCTTTGGTTGATTCTATGATAAGGAATTAGGGGGATTGATTCCACCTTAACTCAACTTAACTTACTAATGAAATCGTCAGAAATCAGTTCGCTATGCAGAAAAAATTGGTTCTTCCTAATCCCTAATTACACCCCACTTCTACCAATTCAAACTAGCATGTGAGCGATTAAACCCATTCTCATGGTGAATTAATCGTTTCTAGAATCAATAGAAATTACAACGACTCTTTCATGATAATCGAATCAAGTATCAAATCAAATGGAGGTTTAGCCGAGAATCATTCCTCGAATCATTTCCATATGAATCTAAACTAAACATAATATCAAGATTCTAACTTTACTAATTTAACAAACAATAATTGAAATCTAATTAATACTTAAGAAATGATATCAACAAGAATTTAAACTAGATCTATAAATGTAATGACAGAAAACGAATTGAATAATAATAAACTATTTTATTAATCTAATCAAATGAATAACAATATTTTAAAGGTTTAATCTAAAACAAGGAATGAAATGAAACTAAACTTAATTAAAAACCATTAAAACTAGATCTAGAAGCTATTCTAATGGCTACTTTCTATCCTAAGCTCCTAGATATCTTAAGAGTTATGTCTTCTTTATTGATAAGGAGGAAATTAAATCCAAAAATCGTGCATGGGCTTGGAGCCATGTTTTGGGCCGGAAAATCGGGCCCAAAACCCAATTTCTTCAGTCCAAAAAGGGCTCTTCATCTGGATTCGGCTTTAACAGACTTTTAGTCCACTTCTGCTCCTCTGATTGGGCCAAAGCTTGGACCATTGGAAAGCTCTTCCCGAGCCGGTCGTTTTGACATAAGGTAGGCCCAATTCCAAGGTCTGAGTCCAAAGATACGGCCTTCGAAAGTTCTATTGACTTTGTGCACTGTTTCTGCCCGCGTGGACTTTGACTTTTCAAGGTCTGAGTAGGCTTTACAAAGGCTTTGTCTTCTCGAATCTTGGCCTTTAATCACAGAACTCCTTAGCAACCAACCATTGCTCCTTTATCTTATCAAGGTGGCACATTTCTGCACATAAGTGACTTTGAAGCACAAACGATAAAACACGTAATCAGTATTAACTCTTAATTATTACTCACATAATTGGTCTAAAAGTATGATTGTTAAGGGGTTAAAACTACAGTTTTGGGCTCTTATCACATAACATAAAGATTCTAATTTTATTAATATAAAGATTCTAATCAATAATTCAAAACTAAATTAAACAACAAAGAAATGAATAACAACTAATAACTGAATTTAGATCTAAGTAATTCAATAAGTCAAAACCGAAATTATCAGGACTAACTATTTTATTTAATCTAATGAATAATAAAAATCATTCAATAGTCTAAATTAAAACAAGGAATGAAAACTAATTAATAAACTAATTAAAATTCTCAAAACTAGATCTAGAACTAAGGTTTAATGGCTACTCTAATGGCTAAATTCTAACCTAAGCTAATTGATACTTAAGAGCTAAGTCTTGTGTGTTGAAATGGAGGAGACCAGATCCACATTTTCGTGCATGGGCTGAGGGTCCATATTTTGGGGCGGAAAATCGAGCCCAAAGCCCAATTTCTTCAGTCCACAGGGCCCTTCTCAACTGGCTTTGATTTCAATAGGTGTTTTTGTCTACTTTTGCTCCTTTGATTGGATCAAGGTTTAGACCGTTGGAGAGCTCTTTCCGAGCTGGTCGTTTTGACATAAGGTACGACCAATTCCAAGGCCTGAGTCCAAAGATATGATCTTCAGAAGTTCTACTGACTTTTGTATACTATTTCTGCCCGTCTTGGCCTTTAATCTCAAAACTTTTTAGCAACCAACCCTTTGCTCCTTTATATCGCCAAAGTGGCACATTTTTGCACAAAATTGACTTCAATGCCTGAAATACATAAAAGCACGTAATTAGCATTAACTCTTCTTTATTACTCACATAATTAGTCTAAAAGTATTATTGTTAAGGGGTTAAAACTACAGTTTTGGGCTCTTATCAAACCACCCGGCCCCAAACAGCATTTTGCTTGTCCTCAAGCAAATATGGGAAATTAGTATAAGTGACCAAAAATGGAATTCTAACTAATCTCGTTTTGCCGAGTGCAATTGCATTGACCATATACAACAAGGCCTTAAACCACTAGGAATTCCTTAGTGGACGAGTTATAGCCTCGTGAGAGTTTTCCAGTGAAGGTACTCACAAGCTTCATCTATACTACAATGACTCAGAAATAAACTATTATTTCCTTATCTATGTCTCAATTATCTATACATCTCACTAGTAATGAATACAGAATAATCAAGTCGAAACCTAAGCTAATATATGCATAATAATCAATCATCTACGAATAAACATATATACAATGAGTAATACTAGGAAATGCACTAGCAGGTCCGTTTATGAAAACTCGGAATAGCGTCCTTAAGTAGGTCCTCACATAAATGTCAAGACAAAAACCACTCTGATTTTTCCGCTCAAGTTTTGCTACTCCAGTGTGCAGTAGGCACACTTTACCTTACAATCTCAATGACACACAAGGAAGCCGGAGTCGATCAAACACATCTGCCACTTATGATCATACTAACCTATTCCTAATTGAGCTAGAGGTCTTTATTAGGTGTTGTGGGGATTAGGAGATGGTTTAAGAAGGAAGGAAATGGATATTCAAAGAGGACAAGTCTGAGATAATAGAGGCTTCATATTATGCAACTAGAGAAACCTTTGTTCTTTACTTTTGCTTCTACACTTTGTTTCCATCCTTAGCCATATTTTTCTTTTTCTTTGGCTTTTGACTCCTTTGATTCTATTTTTTGGAGTTCTAAATCTTTATTTCCTTTTATTTTTTATTTCGATGGAAACATCATTTTTTTATCTGAAGCGACTAACAAATTCTTGATTTCAAAGGTTCTTCCCTTTTCTATTCTTCATCTCTATTCTCAAACTTATTCAAAGAATTGGGTAGGTTGATTTTATTTATTTTTTTTTTTTGTTTTGTTTTGTAACAGGGTAAAGGATTTGCGGTTATGAAAGGCTCAAGATAGGCTCAGAGGGGCGACTAGCGGAAAATAATTCATAAGTTTGAATTTCTGGCTATATTGATCCAAAGAGGGCCTAATTTCTCGCTTAGAATATGGTATAATAATCAAGCAAGTGGACGTGTGATTTCTCTATCCGGATTTTACTTCTCCCTTGTGTCATTTCTCAAATGTTCACTCATATAAGGCTTTAGGCTATATTCTCACAGGATTTGTAGAATAAGTACTCTAGCCTAGATTTCAGAAACTTAGTGCCAACAATTATAGATACTCATGTAACATATTTATAGGTAGATGCAAGGATTATTACCTACATATTAGCCTAAGTTTCTAAAAACTATTCTAATGCAAAAGCTACGTGAGACTTCTAGATTATTGAGAGCATAGAGAAAGAAAACAATACAAATATTTCTAAGTGTATAGCATATACTTTTTATTTATATTTTTAAATTTTTTGAATTTTTTTAACTAGAAAACAAGTGCATATTATACATATATATATCCTAACAGATGCCTTAATTACACGTGTTTCTATGCCCCCAAACAAGAAGCATGATTTGTCCTCAAAGTATTTAAATAAATAGGTTAAAGGAATACTATTGAAACGCGTGAAATTTTAGAACATCTGCAAAATATGGTTAAACATACTAATATAGAAAAGAAAAACTGACGCAACTCTATAAGAGTTCCACCCGTTATGGGGTTAATGAGAAATAAATTGTTTAGGACATAAGCAGACACTAACTGAAATAAAAACTAACCTTAACTCCCGTTTAAACATTTTCCTCCTCATCCTTAATAAAGAAATGAGGTTCCTTCGCATCCTGCCACGCCATTGTAATTTGCCAGGCTTCACGCCACTTATCGTCTACTATAGCTAACATGTCAAGCGCCACTTGGTCGGATGGGGTGTAAGGCGCAACTTGATGAGGTTGTATCCTCCACCCTTGCCAAGTCATTGTATGGAACGATCGAATAATACAATTGGTGGGTCTCACAATGTCGACCCCAACCCAATCCGTGAAACGGGCACAAAAAATAGAGAAGAAACATAGCATTATACGGCAAATTAAAACAGGCATAAGAAGGTATTAATGCCTCATGCTATGGGCTCGGGCTAAACTAGACATTAGGGTCTGGGGAATATCATAGAGTGTACGTCCCCCAGCTAAAGCAAGGAAAATATCACAAGTTTCGTCATTCACAGAAGAATAACGCCATTCCCCTCTAATGTTTAGCATGATCCAAAACATAATAGTGCCCGCGTTCATAGACAGGCTACCAAGGGCGACGTTATAATCCCCTTGGTCCTCTATCCTAAAGATTCCCACCCCGTCATGCTCATGCAAATCATCATAGTTATCCATGTACATATTATCTACCAAATAGGCCCATGAGTCTTGTATTTCGGCCGGCATAGCAAATCCAAGCACAAAGGCTATCAAGAACCTGGAAATTTCCATTGGTTCATCCCCGATGGTGAGGGAGAATATTTGTTCTCCATCTGGTCTATCAAAGAACTTACAATTATCATAAAAATAAGATGTAAGTGCGGAAGAATAAAGTTCATCAGGACTTACCAATAGTGGCTCCCATCTTGCTAGAATGATCACTTTGCGAAACCACGCACCATAGGTGTCACTTTGGAACAAGTCTTCAAAAGACTGTTCCGGTATGATACGAGGGAATGTCATCCCCAATAAACTTGATGGAATAGCTGCGAAGGATCCTGGAACAACCCACAAAAAATTGGAATTTTTCTTGCCCAAGGGGTTCTGGGCACAAGGTGCCCTCCACCTATGCCTGGATAGGGAGTGGCGTGCGCCTTGGTGATTTTCGAGTTCCAGGCACTTGGGCACAGGGCGCGCTCACTTTGTGCCTGGGATGGGTGCGGGTCGCTGATAAGAGCCCAAAACTGTAGTTTTAACCCCTTAACAATCGTACTTTTAGACCAATTATGTGAATAATAAGTAAGAGTTAATACTGATTACGTGTTTTTATGCATTTCAGGCTTCAAAGTCCATTATGTGCAGAAATGTGCCACTTTAGCGAGATAAAGGAGCAAAGGTCTGTTACTAAGGAGTTCCGTGATTAAAGGCCAAGTTTCGAGAAGACAAAGCCTTTCTAAAAGCCCGGTCAAAAGCTGAAAAGTCGACGCTGGCGAAAAAAGACACAAAGTCGTGAGAACTTCCGAAGGACATATCTTTGGACTCGGACCTCGAGAATGGGGCCTACCTTATGTCAAAACGACCGGCTCGGAAAGAGCTTTCTAATGGTCTAAGCCTTGACCCAATTAGAGGAGCAAAAGTGGACGGAAAGTCTGTTGAAGCCAACTGCAGCTGAAGAGGCCTTTTTGGACTGAAAGAATTGGGTTTTGGGCCTGATTCTCTGGCCCAAAACATGGCTCCAAGCCCATGCACAATTTTTGGATCTGAATGTATAAAAACAAAAGCTTAGTTCTTTGTTAATGGTAGTAGATAGTTAGGTTAGAAAATAAATTAGGTTGGGATAAGAAAAGTAGCCATTAAACCTTAGTTCTAGATCTAGTTTTACATTAATTAATTAGTTTTTATTCTTGCCTTAAATTTAGTATTAAATTATTGTTATTGCTATCATTAGATAAATAAAATTAATTAGTTCTCCATAATCTAGTTTCATTTTCATTTATTTATTAGCTTAAATCCTTAGATTTACTTATTTGTCATTATTAGTTTAATTCAATTATTGCATGAGTAGTTTCGAATTGAGTTTAAACAAGAAAAGTTCAAATCTTTATATTATGTCTTGTTTAGATTCCATGAGAAATGATAGTTTAATGACTCTAGGCTAACCCTCCATTAGAGGGGTTGAGGAAGCCTTGAAGAAAACTTGATTTTGTTAGCTTTGAATTTGTCCTGATAATCTATTCAATTCTAGAAGTAATTAGTTCACCATGAGAATGGGTTTAATGCTTCACATGCTAGTTATTACTTGGTAGAGATTGCCATGAATAGTTAGGGATTAGATTTACCAATTGTTATGCGATAGCATTTCAATTTGGAGTGCGACAGTTCTTGGTTAGTAGATTAAGTAGAGTTAAGGCGGAATCAATCCCCCTAATTCCTTATCATAGAGTCCAGTTAGTATTTCAGTAGTTGAATTATCGTATCTTGTTAGTATAAATTGAATCCAGTAGTATAATCATAGAATAGATATTTCATATAACACATTACTCTCACCATTGTTCTTTGTGTTTGTTCAATTGAATTTGTTTAAGTCTTGAGAGTTAAGAGTGGAACGATTCCGCACTCTATATATTGCATGAATATATATGTGAGAGTAGGAAATAAATTATTGATACCGTAAGAATAATAAGGTTAGAGTAATCTAATTGAGTTTTACGAGTTATCAAATGGCGCCCTGCCATCTTAATCTCGTTCAAGACAAAATTCAATTGCTTGAATCAAAGGGCAATCCCCCATTCTCTACCCACCCACCCTTTTTAATTTTTCATTCTTATTTCTTGATTTTTGGGCCTGTTCACTGTTTTAGGCATTGGGGCTCTGGATTCACTGAGAAAAACACTGCGGTGAAGGTATTTTTAAATTTTCGAAAATTCTAAAAATTTTCATACATAATATTTAATGTGTTGTTGATTCACTAGAATATTTTTAGAATTTTCAAAGTTGGTTTACCTTGTGAAAAAAAATACGATCTTTACAGTGCTGCATTTCAGTTTTCACACCGTATGTTCTTGAAAAACAGACGAATAAGGTTACTTAGGGAGTTCTAAAAATTTTATAATATTTACAGGAGTATCTATCCTAAGTCAGGAGTTTGTAGTAAAAATTTGACGATTTTTTTATTTGTTTTGACCTCCTAAATAGTAGAGTGTTTCCAGTGTGTTTCTGCAGTGTTGCAAACACTTAATATCTGGAACACCAGCCAATAAGGAGAGGTTGTACAACTCCAATTGCTCTAAATTTTTTACAGAAACAATTAGGATCTGTCAGGAGTCTCCAGTAAAAATTTAGCAATTTTTGGATTTGTTTTAAAGGGTTAACCATTCGGTTGTCTGTATTGTGTCCGAAAACCATTTTGCAAACTTTCGGGGGCAGTAGAGGGACTTTCACAGCTCCGATTGATCTGAAATTTTACAGGCTACTTGATAGACGTCTTAGCAAATTACTGTAAAAAGTTCCGATATTTTGGAGTACGATAAAAGGCCTAAAACTTGAAAACCCTGGAGCGCGACCAGGCGCTGAAACCGAAACCGCGCCCAAAACACCGGACAATCGACAAAACAGAGGCACTTTCGCTTCAAACGAGAGGGCACTCGCGCCCTCAAGGGAAAATTCAGTGTGAACAGCCCAATTTTCATAGGTAAATGCAAATTTTATGTCTTCAAGTTACTCAGTGTTTCTAACTTGTTAAATACACCGAGATCGGTGATACAAGACGCTATTCAAACGCGTAGCAAGGAGGCATTCAGGTACTCCTTCTTCCACTCCTCACCTCTTCTGTCAGAAGAGTTTTAATTCTAGTATAATCAGGCTTGTTTTTCATAAAAATAAATACCACACGCCTATCTAGAAATGTATGCTTAGAGTTGTGGTTGCATATTAGTTGCCCTATAATATATTTGAAAAACCAATATGGCATATCAATATGTAGACCAACAATCATATGATAATTATGCAAACCCTTCACCATGTTCATGCTGTGGTAGTCCTGACCATTGGGCTTCTCAATGCCCATCATATCAAGAGCAATCATGTAAATATTATGAAAACCCTTCACCATGTTCATGTTGTGGTAGTCCTGATCATTGGGCTTCTCAATGCCCATCATAGCAAGAGCAATCTTGTAATTATTATGGGAACCCTTCACCATGTTCATGTTGTGGTAGTCCTAACCATTGGGCTTCTCAATGCCCATCATATCAAGAGTCCGAGCCTACTATAGGATATAATAATAATTATGAGCCTCAATTTTCAAATTTTATAGTGACTCATACAATCAAGAGTTTTCTAGTCATCCAAACTATTCATGTAATTACACCAATAACAATCAACCAAACCATTCAAATTTCAACCTAACCCATCACAAGTGCGACATCAACCAGAGTCACTCAAACGCCAATAACTATGACTATCAAACACCATACCAACCAGACCCACACCACCAAGCTTCCCCTCAGCTAACAACATTCGATGAAATAATGGCCCAAAACAAAATAATACTTCAGGAAATAAACCGGAACCTAAAGAAACTAGGTTCACCTACGCCAGACATTTCTACCATGCCAGAGATCGACACTATTCCCATAACTAACCCAGTCAACCTAGTTCACACCTACCCTACATTTCATGAACTATTACCTTCCAAAGACCCTCCCATTAACCATGATATTAACTCCACACCCCACCTGGATGAGGAAATTCTTGTAGACAACTTTTTAGGACTAGTTTTGGATGACCACTCAAACTTGAGCGATGGCTCCAAGGAACTTCCCACTGATCCACCTGACGATGAATATAATGATTACACTTTAGAAGATATTTATAAAGGTGTGACGAAGGAAGAATTTGATAACTATTGGTATTCTCATAATATGGACCCTCTGTTGAGCATGTCGGGCCTTTGAGTTTGCTAACTGCACTTTCGGTGGATGATGTCTCGACACATTCGAATATGAGGCCATTGATGATACTTGTAGTGTTTTAGAGGAAGAGGGTGAGGACATGGAGATTAACAATTCAAATCTAAGGCATGAACAAGTTAATGTGCAAGAAAACGAGGAAGTTACATCTTTAGAGCAATGTGAATCTCAATTCAGTTTGGCAGCTGAGGAAATAACAAGGAAAGAAATAGAGGAAAATCTTAAAGATAAAGCCACGAACCACAACCTTGTGGATTCAGCTAAGCCAGATGTAGAGTTCTTAAGAGCATGTGAGGATCCACCACCCGATGAACCACCAACCAACCACCATCCACCTGAGTTACCACCTCCTATAATCCAACCATCTACCACAACTAAGCCATCCATTCACCCACCATTTAAAAGGAACCTCGATTTTGCCCTTAAGCCAATTGCCTCAGAGACCATCTATAATTTTTTCAACCCTCACAGTGAAGAATGTTTGCCTAGCACACAATCCCATGAGTACACCATTCCGGTAATTGAGAGACAAGCTCTGACCGAGTGTAGTGAGAAACCTAGTTTGTCTTATTTTTCCTCATCTGAGCTTCATGAAAGACATCAGGATCCACACTTCATTCCCTTCTCACCTAAAGTATCGCTAATTCAACTTTTTGGTCATTCCAACTATTTAAAACAATTACAACATGATGGTTTGCATATGTTCTTTGATAGGATGCATAAGTTTTCATTCCTTCGCTTACATGTTTGCTTCCAATTATACAACATTATTCTGTTTGGGGGTGCATTTAGTATCATGTTTTTATGGCTAGACCCCCAACTCTTCCGACTATTTGTTTAT
The DNA here is from genome assembly GCF_015680905.1 of Coptis chinensis. Taxonomy (NCBI): domain Eukaryota; kingdom Viridiplantae; phylum Streptophyta; class Magnoliopsida; order Ranunculales; family Ranunculaceae; genus Coptis; species Coptis chinensis. The sequence continues at coordinate 18,499,144 of NC_141462.1, read as the reverse complement.
AGTTGACCACGCATCATCCACTTTGTGCCACCCCAGTTTCATGCTTGTTTGGGGGTGTGCACAGTCTAGGGGAATCTGACGTAAAATGACCCCACATTAAGTCTCGGGAATCTCGACTTTAAAAGACCATTTTTAAAACAAATTTTTACAAACCCGTTTTCAAAAATTTGTTTGGGGAATAAGTGTTTGGTTTTCCATTCTTGATCACTCAAATTCCTATTCTTACCCCCACCTCAAGCCCCTTGAAGAGTAGCTAGATTTCTTCTTGTTTGTTGTTTTTTGTTTTTTTTTTTTTAGATAGGATGTTACGTTGTTAAATTCCATAGTTAACTTTGAATTTGGTAGTTAAATGTTGTTTGAAATTCAATTTTAATATAATGTTGTTCTTTTCAAATTGTGCATGGATTTTATTGTTAATCCCACCTTCCCTAATTGTATTTATTCTATCATGATTTGTAGAAGATCCTCCATTTTAGAGTTTGTTTTGGAGTGAAGGTTGAGAATATTGTCGTAATTGGCATACCTATGATTAGATGTGGTGGTAGGATGAAATCTAAGAGAGTTTAGAAGTTACTAGTCTAAATCCAATTATAAAAGATATTAGGGTTGTTATAGAATCAAGAATATGAGTTGTTTCCGTTTTGGGTTCGAAATTTTATTGTTTCGGAAATTGCCTTAAAGCTTTTGGCAACCTACCGATTCGTTTAACAATTCAAAACCTATAAAACTTCATTCATTCTACACTCACAACCCACACTACACCTAACTTCCACCACTCACCTTTCACTCCCCGCGATTCCCTCGTTTCGCTCATTTTCCGAAGTTTCAAAGAACTCGAAAGACTTTTCAGCTCTATAGGCGCTTTTCGGCGCTCTGATATTTTTTGAATTTTTGTCGAGGCCTTTTCGCGTAAGCATAAGCGACCACCGCTCAAACACTAGAAATTCCAAATACTCAGAGCGCACTCGAGCCCTGACTTCCGTGGACCAGAAAATTTCCAATTTTTCGCGAGTAGTATCCGAATCATTCACAGCTTTTCCAAAGCGTAATTTTGAGATGACATCTCCAACATTGATACCGGAACAGTCTTTCGAAGATTTGTTCCAAAGCACTACTTATGGTGCTTGGTTTCGCGAGGCGATCACATACGTTGGCTGGGAACCGCTTATGGTTCTTGCTAGCATTTGTTCTTGGACTTGCCATGCCCGCTGAAATACAAGACCCATGATGCTATTGGGTAGATAATATGCATGTCTACACTTATGACTTTTTGCATGAGGCTTATGGGGCAGGCATTTTCCGTATCGAGGACCAAGGCGAATATAACGTCGCCCTTGGTAGCCTGTCCATGAACATAGGAACTGTTATGTTTTGGATGATGCTAAACATTTTAGGGGAATGGCGTGTTTTCTTCTGTGAATGGTGCCACTTGCAGCGTCTTCCTTGCTTTAGACACGGGACGTATGTGTCATGACCTTCCTAGAACCTTGATGTCTAGTTTAGCACAAGCCCATAGCATGAGGCATAAGTATCTTCTTATGCCTGTTTTAGTTTGCCGTATTATGCTATGTTTCTTCCCTATTTTTTGTGCCCGTTTCACGGATTGGGTTGGGGTCGAAATTGTGAGACCCACCAATTGTATTATCCGATCTTTCCGTGCAATGACTTGGCAAGGGTGGAGGATACAACCTCATCGAGGTTGCACCTTACACCCCATCCAACCAAGTGGCGTAAACAAAGTTTAGCATCCGTAGATGATAAATGGCGGCAAGCTTGGCAAATTATAATGGCATGGCGGGGATCGCGAAGGAACCTCACTTCTTTATAGAAGAGGAGGATGGCGAGTAAACGCTGGAGTGGAGGTAAGTTTTTAGTTTCAGTTAGTGTGCGCTATGTCCCAAGCAATTTCATTCTTGTTAACCCCATAAAGGGTAGAACTCTTATAGAGTTGAGTCAGTTTTATTTCCTATATTAGTGCGTTCTAACTTTGTTTTGCAGATATCCCCGAATTTCCACGGCGTTTCAATGGTATTTTTCCTACCCTCTTTATTTAAATGCTTTGAGGACAAAGCTTGCTTCTTGTTTAGGGGGCATAGAAACACGTGTAATTAAAACATCTGATAAGATATAGATAGGTATAATATGCACTTGTTTTCTAGTTAGAATTTTAAAAATTCAAAAATATAAATAAATAAGTTATGCTATACACTTAGGAATATTGGTATTGTTTTTTTTTCTCTATGCTCTTAACAATCTAGAAGTCTCAATTAGCTTTTGCATCGAATAATTGTTAGAAACTTTGGTTAATATGTAGGTAATAATTTTTGCATCTATCAATAAATATATTACATGAGTATCTATGATTGTTAGCGATAAGTTTTGAAATCTAGGCTAGAGTACTTATTCTACAAATCTGTGAGAATATAGCCTAAAGCCTTATATGAAATGAAACACTTTCGAAAAATAACACAAGGGAGAAGTAAAATCCGGATAGAGATATCACACGTCCACTTGCTTGATCACTATGCCATATCCTAAGCGAGAATTTAGGCCCTCTTTGGATCGATATAGCCCGAAATTCAAACCTATGAATTATTTTCCGCTAGTCGCCCCTCTGAGCCTTTCCTTAGCATTCCATGAACCACAATTCCTTTACCCTGTTACAAAAACAAAACAAAATAAAAAAATATATATAAATCAACCTACCCAATTTAGAATAAGTCTGAGAATAGAATGAGGAAGAAAGAAGAAGAGAAAAACCTGTCTAAACAAAAATTAGTTAGTTGCTTCAGAAAATAAAGAAAAGAAGTTTCCATCCAAAGAAAAGAAAAAATAAATAAATAAAAATAGAAATAAATAAAAGGAGTCAAAAGCCAAAGAAAAAGAAAAAAATATGGCTAAGGATGGAAACAAAGTGTAGAAGCAAAAGTAAATAACAAGGTTTTCTCTAGTTACATAATATGAAGACTCTATTATCTCAGACTTGTCCTTTTTGAATATCCATTTCCTTCCTTCTTAAACCATCTCCTAATCCCCATAACACCTAATAAAGACCTCTAGCTCAATTAGGAATAGGTTAGTTTGATAGTAAGTGGCAGATGTGTTTGATCGACTCCGGCTTCCTTGTTGTCATTGAGTTTGTAAGGTAAAGTGTGCCCATTGCTTAATTTGTAAAAAGAAACTTGAGCGGAAAAATCAGTGGTTTTGTCTTGACATTTTTGTGAGGACCTACTTAAGGGCGCTATTCGAAGTTTTCATAAAAGCAGAACCTAGGGCATTTCATAGTATTACTCATAGTATATATATTTGTATCATAGATGATTGATTATTATGCATATATTAGTTTAGGTTTTGACTTGGTTATTCTTATTCAATTGCTAGTGATATGTATAGATAGTTGAGACATGAATGAGGAAACAATAGTTTTATTTCTTAGTCGTTGTAGTATAGATGAAGTTTGTGAGTACCTTCAGCTGGAAAACTCTCACGAGGCTATAACTTCGTCCACTAGGGAATTCCTAGTGGTTTAAGGCCTTGTTGCATATGGTTGATGCAATGTGACTTAGTGAAATGAGAGTAGTTAGAACTCCATTTTTGGTCACTTATTCTAATTTCTCATATTTGCTTGAGGACAAGCAAAATGCTGTTTGGGGGTGGTTTGATAAGAGCCCAAAACTGTAGTTTTAACCCCTTAACAATCGTACTTTTAGACCAATTATGTGAATAATAAGTAAGAGTTAATACTGATTACGTGTTTTTATGCATTTCAGGCTTCAAAGTCCATTATGTGCAGAAATGTGCCACTTTAGCAAGATAAAGGAGCAAAGGTCTGTTACTAAGGAGTTCCGTGATTAAAGGCCAAGTTTCAAGAAGACAAAGCCTTTCTAAAAGCCCGGTCAAAAGCTGAAAAGTCGACGCAGGCCGAAACAGCACACAAAGTCAGCAGAACTTCCGAAGGACATATCTTTGGACTCAGACCTCAGAATGGGGCCTACCTTATGTCAAAACGACCGGCTCAGAAAGAGCTTTCTAATGGTCTAAGCCTTGACCCAATTAGAGACGCAGAAGTGGACGGAAAGTCTGTTGAAGCCAACTGCAACTGAAGAGGCCTTTTTGGACTGAAAGAATTGGGTTTTGGGCCTGATTCTCTGGCCCAAAACATGGCTCCAAGCCCATGCACGATTTTTGGATCTGAATGTATAAAAACAAAAGCTTAGTTCTTTGTTAATGGTAGTAGATAGTTAGGTTAGAAAATAAATTAGGTTAGGATAAGAAAAGTAGCCATTAAACCTTAGTTCTAGATCTAGTTTTACATTAATTAATTAGTTTTTATTCTTGCCTTAAATTTAGTATTAAATTATTGTTATTGCTATTCATTAGATAAATAAAATTAATTAGTTCTCCATAATCTAGTTTCATTTTCATTTATTTATTAGCTTAAATCCTTAGATTTACTTATTTGTCATTATTAGTTTAATTCAATTATTGCATGAGTAGTTTCGAGTTGAGTTTAAACAAGTAAAGTTCAAATCTTTATATTATGTCTTGTTTAGATTCCATGAGAAATGATAGTTTAATGACTCTAGGCTAACCCTCCATTAGAGGGGTTGAGGAAGCCTTGAAGAAAACTTGATTTTGTTAGCTTTGAATTTGTCCTGATAATCTATTCAATTCTAGAAGTAATTAGTTCACCATGAGAATGGGTTTAATGCTTCACATGCTAGTTATTACTTGGTAGAGATTGCCATGAATAGTTAGGGATTAGATTTACCAATTGTTATCGCGATAGCATTTCAATTTGGAGTCGACAGTTCTTGGTTAGTAGATTAAGTAGAGTTAAAGCGGAATCAATCCCCTAATTCCTTATCATAGAGTCCAGTTAGTATTTCACGTAGTTGAATTATCGTATCTTGTTAGTATAAATTGAATCCATTAGTATAATCATAGAATAGATATTTCATATAACACATTACTCTCACCATTGTTCTTTGTGTTTGTTCAATTGAATTTGTTTAAGTCTTGAGAGTTAAGAGTGGAACGATTTTGTACTCTATATATTGCATGAATATATATGTGAGAGTAGGAAATAAATTATTGATACCGTAAGAATAAGGTTAGAGTAATCTAATTGAGTTTTTTCGGGTTATCAGTCGCGCTCAGGATGAAAACTGGAATTCCAGTGTTGTGGGCGCAGGTCGCACTCAGCTCAGGGCGTGGTAGGGTGCGGGTCGCGCTCTGATGAAATTCTGTCCGATAGTGCCTAAGGCGCAGGTCGCGCTCCACTAGGGCGCAGGCGCGCTCCGACCTGCTGATAGTGCTATAATGGATAAAAAAAATGGGAATCGTGGGAGTGAAAGGTGAGAGATGAAAGTCAGGTGTAGTGTGGGTTGTGAGTGTAGAATGAATGAAGTTTTTATAGGTTTTAAGTTGCTAAAACGAATCGGAAAGTTACCAAAAAGTTTTAAGGCAATTGCCGGAAACAAAAAATTTCCAAACTCGAAAACTGAAACAACCCATATTCTCTATTCCAAAACAAACCTAATATCTTTTAGGTTGAATTTAGGATAGAAACTGCCTAATTCATCGAGATTTCATCCTATCACAATATATATTCATAGTGATGCCCATATCGGCAATATTCTCAACCCTCACTCCAACACAAATTCTAAACTGGAGGATCCTATAAAAAATCATGCTAAAATACATAATACCACCCCCAAACAATTAGGGAAGGTGATATTAACGATAAAACCAATGCACAATTAAAAAGAACCGTATTATATTAAAACGGAAATTCAAACAGCATTTAACAACCAAATTCAAAATTAAATACGGAATTCATAAATTAACATCCGAACTAAAATAAAAAGCAAATACAAAACAACATCAACTCATAATATTCCTAAACCACTTGCTGCTGGTAATGGAAGAGACATGGGAAGGTGATGTCTCCTGAGCTCCTGATGGGCCAGAGCCATCCGTCCTGCGGCGATGACACTCATACCTCACAGACTGCTCCTCAGAATAAGCACCCCCCTGGGGTGGAAAGCGTGCAAGCATATCGTCTGGTAACTTGTGCTGAGCTTCCATCTCGGCCCTCGTCTGTTCCCACTGCTCGTCCTCGCGCTGGGCACGAGTCTTGAAATTATGATGCATGGTAGCCTGCCAAGTTCGGAGGTCTTCACAAATAGTATTGAGAGAATGCATGCCACGATGAATCAGAGCCATGCGTTCTGCATCCGACCTACACCTCTCCAAGGCATCAGCAGCAAAACATGCCATGTCCTCCTCATCCTCCGAGTCATCCTCTTCGACTACCCTCTCTTCAGGCAACCTCCAAACTCTTTGGATACACTCCGTATAAATATGAGGATTTCGGTGCTCTTTCAGGCAAATCCTATCAGAATTCGGAGTCGCTCTCAAGGTCATCATGATCTTGGTTATCAAAATAGGGAAAGGTGCAATACTCTTCCCAACTCCCCTAATCATGTTACCCAAAAACTCCAAAATACAGAACTCATACTTCTACTCTTAGAGTATCCATAGAATGTGAAGGCAGTTCAGACCGATGTCACTGACTTTCTCCTTCCCTATGACATTCCTACCAATCCATCGAGCTACTGACCCGGTGGTTGGTTTCGAGAAAACGACGTGGCGAACACAATCACGCGAGCTCGCATTGTAGTTCCTTTCGAAACGATCCACGTTCATCAAAGGTTCGACCCCAGTAAATTGGGAATCCTGTAGTGTGGCATCGAGATGGCGTTTAGGCGGAATGCCTAAAATCTCAGCTAACAACCCAGTAGATACTTCCCTCCTCCTCCCAGCCACCTTAACAAAAATCCTATTTCCATCTAACTCCCTCGTCCTATAAAACTGTCGGACCAAATTTTCATGGTAAAAATCGTCTGTCGAGTACCACAAACTATTCCAATCTCTCCTAACCATCTCGTCACCGAAAAACGGCGTGAAGTGATCGGCAATAAATGCGTGCTCCAGCAAAATCCTACGTCTTTGAGCCATTTTAAGATTTGGGACGAGTTGGGGCTTTAAATTGAATGTGGGGATGGTGTTTGAGACAACCTCACTAACCAAACAGTGGTGGTGGCGCGGCAGTTCAAATTCCTCAATTTTTTTTGTTTTTTCTAATGTTTTGGTGGTGGGAATTTATAGGGATGGTGGTGGGTGTAGTTTGGAGGAGATTTGGGGAGGATTTAATTGATTGGCGTGGGTGTAATTAGGTTTCCATTTTTTTTTTAAATTTTAGGTTAGGTTTTCAAGCTTAAAACTTTGTTAATGGCGGTTTTGAGGAGGAACGCGACTGTTGTGTTGAAGACGGAGACGCACGTCTGTGTGAGATTGGGCCCAAGCCCAATTTGATTTTTCAAATTTTTCGATTTTTCGCGCAACTTCGAACTAAATTTGCCGCTTCGTTACCAGTCTGATTTTTGCGAATGAGCTATGGAAATGATCAGGAGAGAATTTCCAATCCAATGATCCATAAAACACTTATTCCGATCGTTGATGACATATAAGAAGATGGAAAACACTTCGAAGTGCATGCGTGACGTAAGTTATGCGAACAAATGAACTCTAATTTCATAGATAAAGTCAACCCGAATCGAAATACGATTAAACGGCCTAAGCAACACAAATAGAAATTTGAACAATCCAGTACAGAAACGAACACCCCACCCCCAAACAAATTTTTGGCAACGAAGTTTAGAAAATTTGTTTTAAAAGAGGATCTTTTAAAGTCAGATTTCTGAGACTTCCTAAATTACTATTTTTATGATTTTAATAATTTTTATTTTTTATGAATAAGGTTTAATATAAGAAAAACAATAAAGCAATAAATTCATAATTCACACCATAGAAGAACATGAGTCAAAATCCGAGAAAACATGCAAAAGTGGAAAACGTGAATTATGTTTAACGTGGACTTAGGATCCGGTACTTACAACCACACACTCCATAAGGAGGGCCCGGTTACCTGAATGGTGCACTTACCAATATATGGAAATAAAAAGAAGTGCACCAATGAAAAAGGTCAGTCCTCTTAAACAAGGTCCTGTAAAAGGACTTCCTCTACATCAGGGGACAATAGCTCGTGAAAATGTTTCAACCGTTGGTCATTAACTTGAAAGGTACTGTTGTCCTTGGGATTTACCAAGGTGATTGCCCCATGAGGGGTGACTTCAGTAACTAGAAAAGGACCAGACCAACGGGTTTTTAATTTCCCTAGAAAAATATGTAGACGGGAGTTGTAAAGCAAGACTTTTTGACCTACCACAAACTTTTTGCACAAGATTTGCTTATCATGAACACGTTTCATGTTAGCTTTATAATCCTTCACGAGATCATAAGAATCACTACGGATTTCTTCAAGCTCATTCAATTGTAACTTGCGCTTGACACCCGCCTCATCGACATTGAAGTTAAGGCTTTTTATACCCACATAGCACGGTGCTCCAATTCAACGGGCAAATGACAAGGTTTCCCAAATACAAGTCTAAAGGGAGACATACCTATAGGAGTTTTGAAAGTCGTCATATATGCCCATAAGGCATTAGATGTCTAGTCCTTCCTATCAGGATTTACAGTTGTTCCTAATATCTTTTTGATTTCCCTATTAGAAACTTCTACTTGTCCGCTAGTTTGTGGATGATACGGAGTTGCTACTTTATGTGTAACTCCATACTTTTTCACTAGAAATGTAACAACTCTGTTGCAAAAATGTGTTCCACCATCACTAATGATGGCTTTGGGAATGCCAAATCGACAGAAAATATATTCTTTATCAAAAAACACAACTGTCTTATGGTCATTGCTACGGCAAGCCATAGCCTCTATCCATTTAGACACGTAGTCCACGGCGACTAGAATATAAATGAAATTGAAACTGGAAAGGGACCCATGAAATCAATGCCCCATACGTCAAAAATTTCTACCACCATGATTGGATTCAATGGCATCATATTATGTTTCGTGATTCGCCCAAGTTGTTGGCAACGAATGCACGTCTTGCAATGCACTTGGGCATCTTTAAAAAGAGTAGGCCAATAAAACCCACATTGAAGAATTTTAGCAGCTGTTTTCATACCACTAAAATAGCCACCACACACTTTGTCATGGCAGAATGAGAAAACCTCATTATATTCCCATTGGGGAATACAACGATGAATAATCTGATCCGCACAATACTTGAAAAGGTAGGGCTCATCCCAGTAGTATACCTTAACTCTGGCCAAGAACTTCTTACGATCATTTCTTAACCAATCATAAGGAATAACATCATATGCTAAATAATTCACAATGTCAGCATACCATGGTGCAGAAAAAGTAGCATACAGATGCTCATTCGGAAAAGAGTCCGGTATGGAGTCGGAATCACTATCATCGTCGTTTGTAAGTCTAGATAAGTGGTCGGCAACTACGTTTTCTACCCCTCATTTGTCCTTTATTTCTAATGTGAATTCTTGCAGGAGAAGAATCCATCGGATTAATCTCTGCTTAGCATCCTTCTTTTCAAGAAGGTACCTAAGGGCTGCAAGGTCCATGTAAACTAGAGTCTTAGAACCAACCAAATAAGGATGAAACTTATCTAAAGCATAAACGACAGCTAAGAATTCTTTTTCAGTAGTTGTATAATTCCATTGAGCATCGTTTAGAGTTTTACTAGCATAATAAATAACAGTGGATTTATTATCTACTTTCTGCCCCAAGACAGCACCAACTACATAATCACTAGCATCACACATGAGTTCAAAAGGTTTAGACAATCGGGAGGCTGTATAATGGGTGCAGAAGTTAAGGTGGCTTTTAAAGTTTCAAAAGCCTATATACAGTTAAAATTAAAATAAAAAATGGCCTCCTTTAAAAGTAGATTAGTTAAGGGTCTAGCTATTTTCGAAAAATCTTTGATAAAACGCTTATAAAAACCTGCATGGCCTAGAAAGGCTCTAATATCATGGACAGTCCGTGGTATAGGTAGAGTCGCTATCTTATCTAGTTTGGCCTTATCTACTTCGATGCCATCACTAGATACGATGTGACCTAGTACTATGCCTTTTTTCACCATGAAGTGACATTTTTCCCAATTTAAAACAAGACTCTTCTCTTCACATCATGTTAAACTTTAGACAGGTTAGATAGGCATTCAGTGAAAGACTCTCCATAGATAGAAAAATCATCCATGAACACTTCCATGAAACACTCAACCATGTCACTAAATATATAAAGCATACACCGCTGGAAGATACCAGGAGCATTACAAAGGCCAAAAGGCATTCGTTTATAGGCGTATGTTCCAAATGGACATGTGAAGGTAGTCTTTTCTTGGTCATCAATATCAATAATAATTTGGAAATAGCCAGGGTAGCCATCCAAAAAACAATAAAAAGCATGACGAGCTAGACGTTCAAGCATTTGATCTATAAAGGGTAAAGGAAAATGATCCTTTCATGTCATAGCATTTAAACGTCTGTAATCAATACAGATCCTCCATTTCATAGGATCATGAATGGGGCTTACCCATTCGCTATCAGAGATTGGGTATATGATACCCGCATCGAGTAACCGTAAGACCTCTTCCCTGACCACTTCTTTCATGACAGGGTTTAAACGACGATGAGGTTCACGGGAAGTCTTTGTGTTATCCTCTAAATGGATACGATGAGTGCACACATTTGGGTCAATTCCCTTAATGTCGGCTAGGAACTAACCAATCGCAGAATGATGTTCCCTAATCACCCTGATCAACCGTGTCTTTTCCTCCTTAGATAATAGAGAAGATATAATTATTGGATGACTACCATCCGGATCAAGTTGAATATATTTTAACTCAGGAGGAAGAGGTTTAAGCACCGGGGTAGAAGGAATATCGATAAATGCTTCTGGAGGGTCCTCATCTTGAGTAATGAATACTTGCTTAGGCAGCAAGTCTTCAAACTCTGTATATGGAGCAACCGAAGGGTCTACGATTTGTGTAGACTCGAAGATGGTGTTGACTTCCTCTATGTAGGAGTCATCGACAAAATCTGAACTTCCAAAAGAAAGGAATTTATGCATATGGTTTTATGGAAACGTGTTATTAAAGTAATCTTGAGCTAAGCTCTCGAACATGCTAACCTCTCCATCTATAGACGAATCTGGTAACTGTTTCATCATTTTAAAAACATTTACCTCAACCAAAAGATGGCCAAAAGATAAGGACATCGAACCATTGCGGCAGTTTATAAGCGCGTTGGCAGTCGCCAGGAAAGGACGCCCTAAGATGATCGGAATAGAGTCGTTAGCGACTTCTATATCGAGGATAACAAAATCAGCAGGATAGTAGAAATCCTGGACCTTAACAAGCACGTTTTCAACCACACCCTTAGGGTACTTAATAGATCGATCCGCTAATTACAACGTCATTTTAATAGGTTGTATCTCTTGAAGACCTATTTGTTTGTATATATAATACGGGAGTAAGTTAACACTCACCCCCAGGTCTAGTAAAGCGGTCATCGTGTGGGAATCTCCTAAGGTGCATTATACGATGGGGACTGACCGAGTCGTTGTATTAACGATTCCATTGTGTTTACGTTAAAGTTGGAAACCGCTCGATTAAAAAGCGTCTTTAGGAATATTTGTCTTACGCCTTTTAGTGCACAACTCTTTGAGAAACTTAGCATGGTGAGGTAATTTTTTAATTGCGTCCAGAAAAGGTAAGTTTATCGTTAGATTTTTAAAAACTTCCTTAATCTCGTCGAAGTTTGTATCCTTGTTTAACATAGCTAATTTTTGGGGAAACGGTGGTTTCTCTCTATATTTAGCGTATGGATCAACTGGATGTCTAACCTTTTCTTTTTTTTTCTTAGGTTGTGGTTTAACTGGTACCTCTACATGGGTAGGCTCTTCAGTTTCTACTACAGTATCTAGTACAATCTCCGATGTAGGGACAACTGGTGGGGTAACTATAGGCATAGTTACTTTATTATCAACCACTCTCCCAAAACAGAGAATGGAGATGGCATTTAGCTCACCTATGTTTTCATTTTCCGTACTAGTATTACCATTTACCTCAAAGGCTGTGTTTGTTGTTTTAGGATTAGCTATCGCTTATTCTGGAAACACACCTTTGGGTTATACTTTCTCTTGAGCTAACTGCTGTAAGGAAAGTTGGATGGCTTGTAAAATCTGTTGTTGAGATTGCATAAAGGTATCAAAATGATCCGATTATTGGAGTAGTATTTGCTCTTGGTTGTGTGGCCAGGAACTATGTCACGTTGATTATTAATGGGTGGATTTTGGTAGTTATTATTTACCGGAACGATACCTCTATTAGTATTATAATTATTATTGTTATAATTATTATAATTACCCTGACCTTGTCCTTGTCGTGGTTGAGCTTGGTTGCTATAATTATAATTACCCTGACCTTGTCGTGGTGGGCCTTGGTTATAATTGTTTGTTGGCCTAACATTTTGATTATTAAACCCTGGAGGTGTTACTTGTTGATTATTTCTCCAACTGAAATTAGGATGTTGTCTCCAAGGGGCGTTAGGAATAGGAAAACTATTAATCAAGCAAACATTATCTTGTTGTGATTGTTGTTGTTTATAGGCGAAAGGACAATAGGAGTCGGGATGCTCTGGACTCAAACATAAATTACATGGATTGGAGTTGACATTCACGATGGGGATAGGCATTTGTTGAACAGAAATAGCCTCTACCTTTTTAGTTAGAGATTCGATTAAATTTTTAAGTTCCGGATCGGGTTTCATCTCAAACATACCGGCGGCCTTTACTATTGTAGAAGAACTAGCGGAACGAGAGAAAGCGTCACTACCCCCCCTAGTTATTATTATGCTTAGTTTGATCTTCTAAAATTTATACACCTCTGAAGCTCCCTTACTTAGAAAACTACCTCCATTCATTATGTCAAGCACCTCCTTGTGGTGGTGTAACAGTCCCTTGAAAAAGGCACGAACTAGCGTGTCTTTCGCGAGGTTATGGTGTGGACACTCTATAAGGAGATCGGTGAAACGATTCCAAGCCTCTAAAAATGATTCATGAGGATTCTGTCGAAAGAAATGAATCTTGGAAAGCATTTCATCGATCTTCAATGGTGGGTAAAAATGTTCCATAAATAGTTGAACAAGTTTAGCCCACGAGTCCACAGAATTTGGCGTTCGGGCAGTTGACCAAGACGCCGCCTTATCGGCTAAAGTGAAGGGAAATACCTTTAGTAAAATTTGTTCAGCACCAACCGTAGGATGGTGGAATGTAATAAGGACTTGGTCAATCCCCGCGTGTCTTTGATAAGGCTTTTCATGGTCTAACCCATGAAAAGCGGGTAACAAATTAAATATATTTGGGGGATTCGAAATCCCCATCTGATAGAGCGATGCAAGATTTAGGGCTATCGTTCAAGGCTTTGTGAAAGTCGAGAGAGGAGACTCTCTTTCTTCAGCCATTACTTCAGGTGGTGTGTGTGGTATATTAGTTAGAGGTGTAGTGAGTGGTATACTAGAAAGGCGTGTTTGTCGACGTTGCCGGTTGATTACGTTAGGCGTTTTTCTTCAGCCTGACCTTAATCTCATACAAGGCTAAGACAATCTTAATGAAACACAATAACACTCCAAACAATCCTGATATGCTAGTATGAACCTCTAACAGGAGATGCGAGGTGTGGAAGAAAAGAGTACCTGAATGCCTCCTTGCTTCGCTTATAAATATCGTCTTGTTTACGCGTGCTCAGTGTGTATAACAAGTTAAAACATTGAAAACTATGAAGAAATGGAAATTTGAAACAAACCTGTGGAAATCGGGCTTTTCAAAGCAAAGGGCGGTAGCTTTCGAATAGGCCTAAGTAGAGCGGTGGCCTTCGGGTTCGAATTTGGAGTTCCGTGCTCTTAGGCCAAGGCGACTCAATTTAGCCTTGGTAGGGCACAGGTAGCGCTCAAGGAAAGCCTCGAGGTCCAGGCACTTTAGCGCGAGGGGCCCTCGTGTTTTGCCTTGGCAAGGCGCGGGTCGCGCTCAGCCAAAAAGTGGAGTTCCAGGCGTTTTGTGGTCGAATTCGCTCAATTTAGCTACCACCGTGGGGGGGCTCAGTGTAATTCTTTGAGGAAAATTTTCAGTGCTAAAACGGACAACCACAATGAGAATCAAACTAGGGTGGGTGGGTTATGGGACTTTGGAAAATTAACAAATCTAAAGAAAACAATGCTAAAGGCAACTAAGATGGTAGCGGCGCCTTTTGATAAACATAAAATTGAATAGTTTTACTAATGAATAAAGCGATGAAACTCTAAACGAAAGTAAAACTAAAAACTGAACTATACTCGTGATTATCAAAGATTTCTACTCTCGATACTATTGAAGTAGAGTTGGAATAGAAGATTCGTTCCACTAACTCCTCTACCCATAAACTTGACTACTTATCACCAAATTCAAAAGAACCCTATTATTTAACAAAACAAGTTTAACACAATCGTTGCAATCAATCCCAAAAAACCCCATAATTTTTACTGGTTATCATAACAATTTTGAGAGATGCACATACATATGCACATTGAAACAACTAATAAGGATCCTTAACATAGATTTCTTTCTCTACATAGATCCCTATCTCTTGAATTTTTATCCAATTAACTGAGAAGTAGTGTTTCCTTGATGTAGAAACAACTTAAAATGTTTCAATTGCAAACATAAAAACTATACATATTCACTTTTTTCAAAGTGATATCATAGAAAGAATGAAAACTTTTAAGAAGAAACAATCTCTACCTGGATAAATAAAGTGTGAAATGAAGACAAGAGAAATGTGGTGATTGTTAAGATAAAGTGGAACTAGAGAGAATTGGATCTTTTCTTGATCTCCAATGGTTAGTGATTGAAGTGTTAAAGTAGCTGGGGATCTATACATCTATACTGAAGACATGGGTTGGGAGTTGTTTTAGTCCCATATCTTATGCTAATAGGGAAGAAACATTATAAGCCATTATAAAAGGTTGACTTGCGGCTCATCATGTTCGTGGAGCTGGGCTTGTCTAAATGCGGATTGGGCTTTGGGCTTCCAAACTCATTACCGTATTCGGTAGCTGTGAAAAACCGATTTAAAACCGAAACCGAGTCGAAATATCGGTGCGGTTTAAATCCGGTTTTCAAGTGTTATAAGTTCGGTTTCGGTTCTTGATTTAAGGAACCGGGGACTTCGGTTTGGTTTGAAATTTTACTAGGAACTGGACCGGACCGAACCGAACCGTGAACACCCCTAGTTCCTGGAGTTCCTCAAGAAGGGAATGGAAATTCTTCCCCTCAAAAATCAAAGAGAGACTGTAATCATGGTCACCAAAGGGCCGAATCCCCATCAAAGGGATGAATGTCCAGAGAGCAATACCAAAATGTAGCCAGTAGTGCAAATGGAAAGCAACAGAAGAAGCCAGATGAGGTTTTGAACTCGATAAAAAATCAAATGGCCAGCTCCGCTTAAGCCAGGTTCTCTAGGTACCAGAGACCAAAAAACCTACTGCAAGTTCCATAAGAGTAAAGGGCACCAGAGCCTGCAGGACCCTGAAAAATGAACTACAGGATCTGATTGAAAGGGGGTATTTGAAGCAATTTGTGGCACCTAAGCAGGTAAATGCATGAAACCACGAGGAGATCGCCGCGTCGGTTCCGGGACCCCAGTCTTTCGGATCGCTAAACGGCCGACTCCAGATAAATATGATTTCTGGTAAAGCAAGTAAACAAAGTGGACAGGTCACTAACAAGGGTGCGATATATCAAATGTGCATCGCCAAGCAGATGAGGATCATGAACAGGGAGCTGACTACAAGAGCTCAGGTCAACACGGTACCCCAGAAAGATCCGCTCATTCTTTTCACTGTAGCTGACTGCCTTAACATCCAAAGCCCACATGAGGATGCGCTGGTTCTAACACTCCCTTTTGGAGATTATAATTTGCATCGCATATTGGTGGACCCCGGTAGTTCAGCAGATGTACTCTACTATGATGCATTCAAAAAGTTGCAAATCCCAGATGCGGAGATGGTTGCCATTAGCTCCAACCTGTATGGATTCCGTTAGGATAAAGCTCTCACAATTGGGGAAATCTAGTTACCTGTAGCCACTAGTCTGGTAACTCTTATCATAAATTTTGTTGTGGTAAAAGCTAACGCACCATATCACATGATTTTAGGCAGGACTTGGCTACACAGACTCTGAGCTGTTCCTAGCACCTATCACCAATTTCTAAAATTCCTACATCATAGGAAAATTGAGACAATCAGAGGAGATCAGGTGGCTTCCAAGACGTGATTTGGCAACAAAGCAGTCCCCACTACCTTTTAAACCAATGGAGGTGGGGAAACCCACCAAATAGCAATTATAGTTGGATCCCCCTCTCCCGGACCTGGTCCCAAGAGAGAGGGAGGATCCCCCCTCACTGGAGCCGTTGGAGGAAGTGGATATTGGGGAGGCAGCTCACCAAAAACCACTTTCATCGGTACCATGTTGAGTTCTGGAGAGCGCATAGCTCTGATACAGTTCCTCCGAGAGCACAAGGACGTGTTTGCTTGGTCGTTTAAAGAAATGCTAGGAATTGATCATGCTGTAGGAACCGTTATTCAGAATGCAAATATTTCTACAAACAGCAAACACCACGCGCAGCGGAATTAATGGGTGTCCACGATTTGTGATTGGAAAACGTACCTTTCAGATCCGGTTTTGATAACTCTGAGAATCTAAGCTTTATGAATCCGAATCAACAATCAACCCCTTGATCTTCTATTGTATTCCTTTAAAATAGATTAAACGTTGTGTGGACAATAATCTACCAATCCCCTTCTTTCTCACAAAGCTAGATCCAATTTTGGATCTATCTTTCCTTGCCTCTTTTTCTGTTTAGATGAATAGTGAATTTCGGCTAGAGAAAGATTATTCTATTTATAGGCTACAACAGGGACCATGAGGAGAAATTAGGGTTGGGCCTTCTGACGGGCTTGGGCTTCCCATGTTCGCCCAGAACACACGGCCCAAGTCAATCAACAAATGGCTTATTCCACTAAAGGTCATTGTTGCACTACCACCCTAATCCCAAATTACGTGTCAGCATTTATGGGCTCCATATTATATGCTCGTTGTTCTCCCTGTGTTTAAGATATCGAATGTCCGTTGATTAAGTAAAGTTACTGACAACTACATTAATCAACTTCTTATGTCCTTGAGTAGTACCACTCAACCTCATTGTCATGTCGGAATAAATCCACCTGCAGGGTTTACATGACAATCTTTTTGAGCTCCTCAAGGGGACATCATCAGCCGACTTCTTGCGGGACCGGATTCCTTCTATAATCAATCAAAGACACCTTACATACAATGTCATTACCCAATCCATCAAGTTTGTTGATTCACAAATGAATCTCACTCATTGATGATTTAAAGCGATGTACAATGCATGTAAGTGCCCGTTATTATATCCGGATTAGGAGGACAAGCATCCATAATAACAGAGGCGTTTGTTCTCTTATACAGTCAATATAAAGAGAAACAACCTCACTTGGTCCTGTTCAATACACACAAAGTGTACTAGTGTAATCCTACAGTCAAGATAGACTAATACCAGATTATACTACAACCGTACCAATGGTTTGTCCAAATCCATCTAGGTTGTGAACGATTACTTATACTTTATAAGGTATTGATGATATGATCTTCTGTGTGTTCACACCATATCATCTACAACATAAAGTATTAGACACATGCATATAACTAATAACATATATAATATGCATAACATTTGCCCATATGATTCTCATTCAAAAAATGAAGAAATAGAGTTAATACAAAAGTAATGCTTTTAGTATATAACCCTATCACATGTCACCGACTTAATGTCCGTAGTGATGCAGTAGTAGTCAAGCAAAAACCAAGGAAAATAGGTGCTGACAGATCCAAAGCTGTAAAGCCAAAGTTGAAAAGCTGAAGGCAGCTAAATTTGTCAGGGAAATCAATTTTTCCACTTGGATTTCTAATATTGTCCCAGTAAGAAAGAAGAATGGGTCATAGAGAATCTGTATCGACTTCACAGATCCGAATCGTGCATGTCCGAAGGACAGCTACCGTCTACCACAAATTGGTAAATTAGTGGATGCAACGATTGGACATGAACTGTTGTCTTTCACAGATGGGTCATCTGGTTATAACCAGATCCCCTTGCATGAAGAGGACCACAAGCATGCCAGTTTCACAACTGAGGATGGCATGTACTACTATCAGGTCATGCCGTTTGGACTAAAAAATGCAGGGGCTACATATCATCAATTGGTAAATAATATGTTCAAAGGATTGATAGGTGACATTGAGGAGGTGTATGTAGACGATCTTTTGATCAAAAGCCTAAGACGAGGAGATCATTTATCCCACCTGAAGCGTGCATTCGACATTCTCAGGGAGTATCACATGAAGTTCAACACTGCAAAGTGTGCTTTTGTTGTCTCATCAAGGAAGTTTTTGGGGTATCTTGTTACTAAAAAGGGAATCGAGGCAAACCCAGATCAAATCCGAGCACTCCTAGATATGCCCTCACCTAAAAATATGAAAAAGGTTCAAAAAGTTACTGGTAGGCTAGTAGCTCTGAACAGGTTCATCTCCAAGACTTTAGATAAGTGCAAACCTCTCTTTCAGTTACTACGAAAGAATACCTCATTTGCATGGATGGAAGAATGCCAGAAAGCATTTGATCAACTCAAAACATACCTGGGGGCATCACCAATCCTTTCTAAGCCAGTTGAGGGAGAAGTCTTGGGTCTTTATCTCTATTCATCTGACTACGGTATAAGTTTTGTACTAATACGGTATCAATTCTGTACTAATACGCGTGGATGAAAAGAAGGTTGAAAATCCTTTCTATTTCTTGAGTCGCACGCTTCTTCCAACAGAAACAAGGTACCCAAAACTCGAAAGCATCGCTCTAGCACTTGTTTTTGCAGTAAAGAAGCTGCGACCATACTTCCAGTCCCACACTATCAGAGTAATCACAGAGTACCAACTGCGGTCAGTTCTAGAAAGACTGAACAGGTTAGGGAGGCTAGCAAAATGGTCTGTGCGACTGTCAGAATATGATATTATTTACATCCCCATAATCTCAGAGAATGGTCAGGTAGTAGCAGAATTCTTGGGAGATTTCCCAATGACCTACATAGGGTACGACTCAACTACCCCCAGTTCAGATGATCGCATCCAGCCTAAATCTCCAGAAAACCATCTAGATCCCTGAGAACCAAGCTCCGAGTGGCGGTTGTTTGTGGATAGATCTTCGAATTACAATGGCACAGGAATTAGAGCTGTGTTAGTCACTCCTGACAATATGGGATTAGAGAAATCCATCCGGTTAGGTTGGAATGCTTCCAACAACGAGGCAGAATATCAAGTCATTCTTGCTGGCCTCACAATGGCTCTCGATCTGGGCTTAACACACCTCACAATTTTTAGTGACTCACAGTTGGTTGTTTTTCAAGTTGATGGTGGATACAAGGCTAGGGATAAGCGAATGGCAAAATACCTGGAACTGGTAAGAGGCCTTCAGAGCAAGTTTGAGAACATTATGTTCTATCAGTTGCCTCGGTCAGCCAATAGACACGCAGATGCTTTGGCATATGTTGCCTCAATGTTGGGCAACAGCGAGTCTCATTCAATCCCTATAGAGTTCCAGGAGAAATCTAGCATTCAGGTCCTAGTTACAATAGTTTGTGTTGTTCCAGCCATTACTCCAACTTGGATGGATCCATACAAGTCCTACCTCAAAGAAGGGACACTCCCTAAAGATAAGAATATAGCAAGGCGTCTGCTTGCAAAGATACAAAGATTCACCCTCGTAGGAGACGATCTGTACAAGAACTCCTTTCTGGGACCTCATCTCAGATGTCTCTCCCCAGATCTTGCTGAACAGGTTATGCGAGAAGTTCATGAAGGAATTTGTGGTAACCATGCTTGGGGCAGAACTCTAGCTCTCAAGATCTTAAGGCATGGATACTTTTTGCCTTATATGCAAAAGGATGCACAAGTTTTTTCCCGCAAGTACGAAAAGTGTCAACGATTCGCTCCACTTGTCCATGCTCTAGCAACAGAACTGCACCCATGGCCATTCACACAGTGGGGAACTGACATTATATGACCCCTACCACCTGCTCCTGGCAATGTCAGATTCTTACTGGTCGCAACAGATTACTTCACCAAGTGGATAGAAGTAGTTCCCCTTGTCTTCATTCGAGAACAGGACGTCAGAAAGTTCATTTGGAACAACGTTGTCTGCAGGTTTGGCATACCCAAAGTTATCATTTTAGATAATGGGCAACAGTTTGCTGGAAGACTGGTTGCTAAATTATGTGAGGAGTTTCACATCACCCATCTGTTCTTAACTCCAAGGTATCCACAAGGCAATGGCCAGGCTGAAGCCTTTAACAGGGTCATCTTGGATAACATGAGGCATAAATTAGATGATGCAAAAGGTTTATGGATCGATGAACTACCTAAGCTCCTATGGGCGTACCAAACTACACCCAGGTGGTCAACTGGTGAGTCTCCATTTTCACTAACCTACGGAACTGAAGTTGTCATACCTCCAAAACTGGTAGCTCCCACTCAGAAGTCAGATGTTGTGCACACACTAGACAACGAGGAACTATTATGTAAAGAAATGGATCTCCTAGATGAAAAGTGAAGGTGTCGCACTTCGCTTAGTGATAAGAGCCCAAAACTGTAGTTTTAACCCTTTAACAATATTGCTTTTTGACCAATTATGTGATTAATAAGTAAGAGTTAGTACTGTTATCGTGTTCTTATGTATTTCATGCATTAGAGTCTAATATGTACAGAAATGCGCCCCTTGTGCGAGATAATGGAGCAAAGGTTGGTTGCTAAGAAGTTCTATGATTAAAGGCCAAGATTCAAGGAGAAAAAGCCTTTTTAAAGCCCGATCAAAGCTGAAAAGTCAAAGTCAACGCGGGCAAAAATAGCACACAAAAGTCAGCAGAACTTCCGGAAGTTGTATCTTTGGACTCAGACCTCGAAATTGGGCCTACCTTATGTCAAAATGACCGGCTCAAAAAGAACTTTCTAATGTTTTAATCCTTGACCCAATCAGAGGAGCAAAAGTAGATGAAAAGGCTGTTGAAGTCAAATCCAGTTGAAAAGGCCTCTGTGGACTGAAGAAATTGGGTTTTAGGCTCGATTTTTCGGCCCAAAACATAGCTCCTCAGCCCATGCACGAAAAAGTGGATCTTGTCTCCTCCATTTGAAGACACAAGACTTAGCTATTAAGCATCTAGTTTTTTACTTAGCCATTATCCAATAATTTGTTTAGATCTAGTTTTTACATTTAATTAATTAGTTTTAGAACAAAGTAGATTATTATTTAGAATCAGATTTAGTTTTATAATAAAGTATTAGTTTTTCATTTCAATTTAATTTATTGATTCGATTCATGTTTAGATTTAGTTATCTTAAATTCAGAATTAGTTTATTTTAATTTGATAATTAGTATTCATAATCTTAGTTCTAAATTAGTTTTAAATTTAGTTTAATATATTTTGAATATTATACTATTGTTAAATTAGATTATAAAGTTTAATCATTTATTCCATAATGAGTTGTTATATTTGTTCTTATTTAAGAAATGATATTATTATGATTCAAGGCTAAAACCTCCATTAGAGGGGTTTGAAAAAGCCTTGATGAAAACTTAATTTCGATTAGCGTAGAGCAGTTCGTAATGTTTTATTCCATTCTAGAAAGTAATTATTTCACCATGAGAATGGGTTTGATTGCTTCACATGCTAGTTGTTAGTTGGTAGAGATTACCATAAACAATTAGGGATTAGAAACACCCAGTTGTTATGCGGAAGCATTACAATTCAGATTACGACAATTCTTCGTTAGTAAATTAAGTCGAGTTAAGGTGGAATCAAATTCCCCTAATTCCTCCTCATATTGTCAAGTTAATTAGTATTTCCGTAGTTTGATTTATATCATCTTGATTGTTGATTCACCATCGTAGTTAAAATTCAATTTCATTACTCTCATTGACTTTGGTAGAACTGATTATCGTAGTTAACATTAAATTCTAAGGAACTAGGAGTGGAACGAACTTTCTATTCCAACTATATTGCAATAGCATCGAGAGTAGAAAACTTTTATAATTAAGCCTGAAAATAGTTTTATTTTACTTGTGTTTGAGTCTCGTTGCTTATTCGTAGGTAAAACTAATCGTTTTACATTTTATCACTTAGCTGCTAACCAACAGACCTTGAAGAGATCATACGACAAGAGAGTCCAGATTCGATCTTTCAAAAATGGCGATCTGGTTCTCCGTGAGATCCCAGAGCCCAATGGCAAACTTGGACCTAACTGGAAAGGACCGTACATCATCGACAAGGTTGGTAGAACTGGTTTTTACTACCTACGCACTGTTAAAGGTGACGTTCTTGTCAAACCATGGAACAGACAACACCTTCGCAAGTACTATCAGTAAATTGTTATTTCATGCTTTGTTATGCATATTTTACCATCAATAAAATTCTTCACCTTGCAATCGAATATATTTCTTGCACGTTCTTTATTATCCTCAATGGACTAAGTCTTTAGGGAATTATTTGCTCACTATCTGTTCAAGAATATTGTATGCCAATTTGCTTTGGAACCAGTGATATTAAGTAAGGGAAAGTCGAATTATCAATTCCTTTCTCAGCCCCATGCAGCTAGATCTGTATGCCAATTCTTTTAAACTGCAAATATCATCAATGGGTTAAGCCTTTAGGGAATATAACCATACTAACTGATCAGTAAACTGTATGCCAGTCTAACTTGGAGCAAGAGATAGTGTTTTTGCGAGCCTGGACTGTATGCCAGTTTCGGGCACTCTCAAAACATCAACGCAGGGGTTGCTAGGAAAATCTAGGTTGGATCCAGATCCTAGCACACCACCATTGGCCTGGAACTATATCGGCATGATGGTGCCGAGGAAGACTCTCAATTGCTGTTCAGGCGATACCCTTTTTATTTTTCAAAAATAAATTGGACCTATCGTTATTAAACACAGTGTTGTGCTCATGGCACCAAGTTGCTTTCGCAAAGGCATATGCCTCTATGCGATCGAACTCTCAGTTACAGTTAAGTTGAAATGGCTCCCATGACATCTGATAAACATAAAAAGATAGTCTTACTCACAAATAAAGATATGAAACTCTAAACGCAAGTAAAACAATAAACTGAACTGTTATTTATCAAAATATTTGTTTTCTACTCTCGAATCTATTGACGTGGAGTTGGAATAGAAGATTCGTTCCACTCCTAGTCCTTTAGCATTCAAGTTTTCTACAATTGTCAAGTCTATCCAAAGTCTAATGAGACTAATGGTGGAATTTATACTACGATGTGAATTCAAATAACAAGCTACGAATAACGAAATGACAAATTGCTAAGAGTTGAATCTAGATAAAGAATTATGGGGATTTTATTCCACCTTGAATCTAACTTAATAAACTAGCATAGATTTGTTGTAAACCAATTCTTATGTTCTCACGGTAAGAATTGGTCATTCTAATCCCTAATTATACATGGCATTTCTACCAATTCATAACTAGTATGTGAAGTCGTCCACCCATTCTCATGGCGAATCAACGACCTTCTAGAGTGGAATAGATTTTTACAACGATTCTATACTAAACAATCAAGTTTTCATCAAGGCTTCATCAAACCCCTCTAATGGAGGTTTAGCCTTGATTTATCAAACTATCATTTCCCATTAAATTAAAACTAGACATAATATAAAGATTTGAACTTTACTAATTTTAACTAACAAAACTTCAAATCTAATTAATACTAAGAATGGAATAACAACAAGAATTGAACTTAGATCTACAAATTTAAATGGAAAAATCGAAATGAACAAGAATAAACTATTTTATTTATCTAATCAATGAAGAACAATGATTCAAAGAATTAATCTAAAACAATGTATTAAACTAATTAATTTAACTAATTGAATTCAAAAACTAGATCTACAAGCTATTTTAATGGCTACTTTCTATTCTAAGCTATCTAACTATATCTTACTTAAGAGCTAAGTCTTGTTTTCTGTAAAGAAGGAGACCAGATCCACAATTTCGTGCTTGGGCTGAGGTCTCATGTTTTGGGCCTGAGAATCGAGCACAAAGCCCAATTTCTTCAGTCCACGGAGCCCGTTTCAGCTGGCTTTGACTTCAGCAGACTTTTCGTCAATTTTTGCTCCTTTGATTGGGTCAAAGCTTGGTCCATTGGAAATCTCTTTCTGAGCCGGTCGTTTTGATATAAGGTAGGCCCAAATCTGAGGCCTGAGTCTAAAGATATGGTCTTCAGAAGTTCTGCTGACTTGTGCACTGTTTATGCCCGTGTTGATTTTTTAGCTTTTGACCGGGCTTCATAAAGGCTTTGTCTCCTTGAATCTTAGCCTTTATCACAAAACTTCTTAGCAACCAACCCTTTGCTCCTTTATATCGCCAAAGTGGCACATTTCTACACATAATTGAGTTTTATGTCTGAAATACATAAAAGCACGTAATTAGCATTAACTCTTATTTATTACTCGCATAATTGGTCTAAAAGTTGTATTATTAAGGGGTTAAAACTACAATTTTTAGGCTCTTATCAAACCACCCCTAAACAGCATTTTGCTTGTCCTCAAGCAAATATGAGAAATTAGCATAAGTGACCAAAAATAGAGTTCTAACTAATCTCGTTTCGCCGAGTGCGATTGCATTGACCATATACAACAAGGCCTTAAACCACTAGGAATTCCCTAGTGGACGAGTTATAGCCTCGTGATAGTTTTCCAGTGAAAGTACTCACAAACTTCATTTATACTACAACGACTCAGAAATAAAACTATTGTTTCCTTATCTATGTCTCAATTATCTATACATCTCACTTAGCAAATGAATACAAAATAATCAAGTCGAACCCTAAGCTAATATATGTATAATAATCTATCATCTACGAATAAACATATTTACAATGAGTAATACTATGAGATGAACTAGCAGGTCCGTTACTGAAAACTCGGAATAGCGTCCTTAAGTAAGTCCTCACATAAATGTCAAGACAAAAATCACTCACGATTTTTCCTCGAAGTTTCACTACTCCAAATGCGATGGAGCCGCACGTTTACCTTACAAACTCAATGACACACTTGTTCTTTACTAATATCCATTCCTAATTCAGCTAGAGGTCTTTATTAGGTGTTGTGGGGATTAGGAGATGGTTTTAAGAATGAAGGAAATGGATATTCAAAAAGGACAAGTCTGAGATAATATAGACTTCATATTATGTAACTAGAGAAACCCTTGTTCTTTACTTTTGCTTCTACACTTTGTTTCCAACCTTAGCCATATTTTTCTTTTTTCTTTGTCTTTTGACTCCTTTGATTCTATTTTTTTTTTAGAGTTCTAAGTCTTTATTTTCTTTTATTTATTTATTATTATTTTTTTATTTAGATAGAAACTTCCTTTTCTTATCTGAAACGACTAAGAAATCTTGATTTCAAAGGTTCTTCTCTTTTCTATTCTTCATCTTTATTCTCAGACTTATTCAAAGAATTGGGTAGGTTGATTTTTTTTATTTTGTTTTGTTTTGTAACAGGGTAAAGGATTTGTGGTTTATGAAAGGCTAAAGGAAAGGCTCAGAGGGGCGACTAGTGGAAAATAATTTATAGGTTTGAATTTCTGGCTATATCGATCCAAAGAGGGCCTAAATTCTCGCTTAGGATATGGTATAGTAATTAAGCAAGTGGACGTGTGATTTCTCTATCCAGATTTTACTTCTCCCTTGTGTCATTTCTCAAATGTTCACTCATATAAGGCTTTAGGCTATATTCTCACAGGATTTGTAGAATAAGTACTCTAGCCTAGATTCAGAAACTTACTGCCAACAATCATAGATACTCATGTAACATATTTATAGATAGATGCAAGTATTATTACCTACATATTAACCTAAGTTTCTAAAAACTATTCTAATGCAAAAGCTACGTAAGACTTCTAGATTATTGAGAGCATAGAGAAAGAAAACAATACCAATATTCATAAGTGCATAGCATACTTTTTATTTATATTTTTTAAAATTTTTGAATTTTTTTAGCTAGAAAACAAGTGCATATTATACATATCTATATCCTAACAGATGCCTTAATTACACGTGTTTCTATGCCCCCACCCCCCCCCCCCCCAACAAGAAGCATGATTTGTGCTCAAAGTATTTTAAATAAGGAGGGTAGGAAAATACCATTGAAACGCGTGAAATTCTGGAACATCTGCAAAACAAGATTATAACATACTAATATAGAAAAGAAATCTTATGCAACTCTATAAGAGTTCCACCCGTTATGGGGTTAATGAGAAATAGATTGCTTGGGACATAAGCAAACAATAACTGAAACTAACACTTACCTGCACTCCCGTTTAAAAAATTTCCTCCTCATTTCCCTCTTCAACGAGATGAGGTTCTTTCGCATCCTGCCATGCCATGATAACTTGCCAAGCCTGTCGCAGTGTGTCGTCAACTTGTGCTAACCTGTCTAGTGTTACTATGTCTGATAGGGTGTAAGGAGCAACCAAAGAAGGTTGCACCTCCCATCCCGGCCAAGTCATTACTCGAAATGAGCGAACCACACAATTGGTGGGTCTCATGACTTCAACCCTTTTCCAATCCGTGAACTGGGTACATAATTCAGGTAGACAACTGAGCATGATGTGGCAAACCAAAATAGGCATAAGAAGATACTTATGTCGCATGCTTTTGGCACTCTTAAGACTAACCACTAATACTCAAGGAATGTCATATCGGTGATGTCCCTTAGCTAAAGCAAGGAAAACGTCACCAGCGGTACTATTTGCAGAAGTAAACTACCACTCCCCTAGAATATTCATGAGGATGAATAACATGGTGGTGCCTACATTTAGGGACAGGCTACCAAGGGCTATGTTGTAACACCCTTAGTCCATTATACGAAATACCCCTCCCCCATAATACTCATGGAAATATGTATAGTCATATAGGTATGAATTATCGGTCATATATCCCCACGTGTGAATAGGATCATGTATTGGTATTCCCGAAACTAATGCTACCACATTGATAAATGTAAAAAGATGATAGTTTACTTACGAAATGAACGATGAAACTCAAAACGTAAGTAAACTAAAACTTAATTACGTGCTTAAATTTATCAAAGATTGTTCTACTCTCAATCTATTGAACAAATATAGTGGAGTAGGAAGTTCGTTCCACTTCTAGTCCTTCCGCATGCTGTGTTTTCTAGTCTAATTACTCTACTCTAAGTCTAATGAGAGATTTACAAAATGATAACTAGACTACGATGCAACTAGCCACAAGATGCAACTAGTCGACTATTTAAATAACTATGGGAATATTACGTCGATTCTATGATAAGGAGTTAGAGGGGGATTGATTCCACCTTAGCTCAACTTAATCCACTAACGACGAATCGTCGTAATCCGAATTGAATCGCTGAGCAAACAATGGGTTATTCCTAATCCCTAATTACACATGGCATTTCTACCAATTCATAACTAGCATGTGAACGATTACACCCATTCTCCTGGTGAACTAATCATTTCTAGAGTGGAAAGGAAATTACGACTATTCAACATTAACATGAATCAAGCCTTCATCAAGCTATCATTCCCAATCAAATTCGAACAACACATGATATAAAGATTTGAACTTTACTTGTTTAAACTCAATTCAAAACTACTCATGCAATAATTAAATTAAACTAATAATGACAAATAAGTAAATCTAAGGATTTAACCTAATAAATAAATGAAAATGAAACTAGATTATGGAGAACTAATTAACTTTATTTATCTAATGAATAGCAATAACAATAATTTAATACTGAATTTAAGGCAAGAATAAAAACTAATTAATTAATCTAAAACTAGATCTAGAACTAAGGTTTAATGGCTACTTTTCTTATCCTAATCTAATTTATTTTCTAACCTAACTATCTACCATTAACAAAGAGCTAAGCTTTTGTTTTTATATGTTTCAGATCCAAAAATCGTGCATGGGCTTGGAGCCATGTTTTGGGCCAGATAAAGCCCAAAACCCAATTCTTTCAGTCCAGAAAGGGCTCTTCAGTTGGATTTGTCTTCAATAGACTTTTCGTCCACTTCTGCTCCTCTGATTGGGTCAAGGCTTAGACCATTGGAAATCTCTTTCCGAGCCGGTCATTTTGACATATGGTAGACCCAATTCTGAGGTCTAAGTCCAAAGATACGGCCTTCGGAAGTTCTGCTGACTTTGTGTGTTGTTTCTGCCCGCGTTGACTTTTACTTTTCAGCTTTGACCAAGCTTTAGAAAGGTTTTGTCTTCTTGAATCTTGGCCTTTAATCACAGGACTCCTTAGCAACCAACCATTGCTCCTTTATCTCGCTAAAGTGGCACATTTCTGCACATCATGGACTTTGAAGCCTGAAATGCATAAAAACACGTAATCAGTATTAACTCTTAATTATTACTCACATAATTGGTCTAAAAGTATGACTGTTACAGGGTTAAAACTACAGTTTTGGACTCTTATCAAACCACCCCCAAACAACATTTTGCTTGTCCTCAAGCAAAGATGAGAAATTAGAATAAGTGACCAAAAATGGAGTTATATCTACTCGTTTATTTGAGTCGCGATTGCATTGACCATATGCAACAAGGCCTTAAACCACTAGGAATTCCCTAGTGGACGAGTTATAGCCTCGGGAGAGGTTTCCCGTGAAGGTACTCACAAACTTTATCTATACTACAACGACTAAGAAATAAAACTATTGTTTCCTTATTCATGCTCTAAATTAACTATACCTCTCACTAGCAATGCATATAGAGTAATCAAGTCGAAACCTAAGCTAATATATGCATAATAATCAATCATTTACAATAAACATATATACAATGAGTAATACTATGAAATGAGTAGCAGGTTCGTTTCTGAAACTCGGAATAGCGTCCTTAAGTAGGTTCTCACAATAATAGTCAAGATACAACACTCTGATTTTTCCACTCAAGTTTTGCTACTCCAGTGTGCAATGGACACACTTTACCTTACAATCTCAATGACAACAAGGAAGCTGGAGTCGATCAAACACATCTGCCACTTACTATCACACTAACATATTCCTAATTGAGCTAGAAGTCTTTATTAGGTGTTGCGGGGATTAGGAGATGGTTTAAGAAGGAAGGAAATGGATATTCAAAAAGGACAAGTCTGAGATAATAGAGTATTCATATTATGTAACTAGAGAAAACCTTGTTATTTACTTTTGCTTCTACACTTTGTTTCCATCCGTAGCCATATATTTTTTTTTTCTTTTCCTTTGGCTTTTGACTCCTGTTATTCTTTTTTTTTTTGGAGTTTTTATTTTATTTCTATTTTTATT
The DNA here is from genome assembly GCF_015680905.1 of Coptis chinensis. NCBI lineage: Eukaryota > Viridiplantae > Streptophyta > Magnoliopsida > Ranunculales > Ranunculaceae > Coptis > Coptis chinensis. Next base: position 18,469,670 of record NC_141462.1, on the reverse strand, counting down.
TTTCTTTTCTTTAGATGGAAACTTCTTTTCTTTATTTTCTGAAGCAATTAACTAACTTTTGTTTACACAGGTTTTTCTCTTCTTCTTTCTTCCTCATTCTATTCTCAGTCTTATCTAAATTGGGTAGGTTGAATTTTTTTATTTTGTTTTGTTTTGTAACAGGGTAAAGGATTTGTGGTTTATGAAAGGCTAAAGAAAGGCTCAGAGGGGCGACTAGCGGAAAATAATTCATAGGTTTGAATTTCTGGCTATACCGATCCAAAGAGGGCCTAAATTCTCGCTTAGGATATGGCATAGTGATCAAGCAAGTGGACGTGTAATTTCTCTATCCGGATTTTATTTCTCCCTTGTGTCATTTCTCAAATGTTCCACTCATATAAGGCTTTAGGCTATATTCTTACAGGATTTGTAGAATAAGTACTCTAGCCTAGAGTTCAGAAAACTTCTTGTCGCTAATTGATCATAGATAGTCATGTAATATATTTATAGATAGATGCAAAGATTATTACCTACATCTTAACCTAAGTTTCTAACAATTATTCTAATGCAAAAGCTACGTGAGACTTCTTGATTATTAAGAGCATAGAAAAAGAAAACAATACTAATATTCCTAAGTGTATAGCATAACTTATTTATTTATATTTATGAATTTTTGAAATTTTAACTAGAAAACAAATGCATATTATACATATTTATATCCTTACAGATGCCTTAATTACACGTGTTTCTATGCCCCCCCCCCCCCAAACAAGAAGCATGCTTTGTCCTCAAAGCATTTAAATAAAGAGGGTAGAAAAATACCATAGAAACGCGTGAAATTCTGGAACATCTGCAAAACAAGGTTAAAACATACTAATATAAAAACTGACGCAACTCTATAAGAGTTCCCAACCATTATGGGGTTAACAAGAATCAAATTTCTTGGGACATAAGCAGACACTAACTAGAATTAAAACTTACCTTATCTCCCGCTTTATTCATCATCCTCCTCATCCTCTTCTTCTATAAAGAAGTGAGGTTCCTTCGCGTCGTGCCATGCCATGATAATTTGCCAGGCTTCCCCGCCATTTATCATCTATTATTGCTAACCTATTAAAAGCCACTTGATCCGGACGGGTGTAGGGTGCAACCTGATGAGGTTGTATCCTCCACCCTTGCTAAGTCATTACGAAAAGAGTGAATAATACTATTGGTGGGTCGCGATTAATAGGCCGTAATCCAATCCGTGAAACGTGTACAAAAATAGGAAAGAAACATAGCATAATACGGGAAATTAGAACAGGCATAAGAAGGTATTTATGCCTCATGCTATGGGCTCGAGCTAAACTAGACATCAAGGTTCTGGGAAGGTCATGGCACATACGTCCCGTGGCTAAAGCAAGGAAGACGCTGCAAGTGGCATCATTCACGTAAGAAAACGCCATTCCTTAAAATGTTTAGCATGATCCAAAACATAACAGTTCCTATGTTCATGGACAGGCTACCAAAGGCAACGTTATATTCCCCTTGGTCCTCGATACGAAAAATGCCTTCCCCATACGACTCATGCAAAAACTCATAAGTGTAGACATACATATTATCTACCCAATAGCACCATGGGTCTTGTATTTCAGCGGGCATAGCAAGTCCAAGAACAAATGCTAGCAAGAACCTGGTAATTTCCATTGGTTCATCATTAATGTTGACTTGTTCTCCATCCGGTCTCTCAAAGAAAATACAATTATCATAAAAATAAAATTCAAGTGCTGGAGAATAAAGTTCATCAGGTCTTACCATAAGCGGTTCCCATCCTACGTATGTGATCGCCTCGCGAAACCAAGCACCATAAGTAGTGCTTTGGAACAAATCTTCGAAAGACTGTTCCTGTATTATTGTAGGGGATGTCATCTCAAAACGATGCTCTGGAATAGCTGCAAATGATCTGGGAACAACCCGCAGAAAACTGGAAATTTTTGTGTTTACGAGGTCGAGGTCGTAGGTCGCGCTCCCACTTGGCCTTGAGCGCAGCGCTCGATGATTTTCGAAGTTCCAGTGTTTGGCGCTGAAGTCGCCCACCTTGGCGCGCAGGTGCACTCGATGCAAAATTTCTAACAGAGACTAGGGCGCGAGGCGCTCCATCAATCAAGAGCGCCCGGTGGTGCTGATTTGTGAAAATGGTGAAGAACAACCGGAAACGTGGGAGTGAAAGGTGAGTGATGGAAGTTAGGTGTAGTGTGGGTTGTGAGTGTAGAATGAATGAAGTTTTTATAGGTTTTAAGTTGCTAAAACGGATCGGAAAGTTGCCAAAAAGTTTTTACGGCAATTTCCGGAAATACTAAAATTTTCAAACCCGAAACGGAAACAACTCATATTCTTGATTCTAAAACAACCCTAGTATCTTTTAGGTTGAATTTAGGATAAAACTACCTAACTTATCGAGATTTCATCCTAACCAATATTTATTCATAGATATGCCTATATCGGCAATATTCTCACCCTAACTCCGAAATAACTTCTAAAAACGAGGGTCATATAAAAATTATGATGGAATAGATAATACCACCCCCAAATAATTTGGGAAGGTGGGATCAATATTAAACAACCACGCACAATGAAAATAACCGCATTATATTAAATTTTTCATTCGAAGTACATTTCACTACAAAATTCAAATTACCGAATTAAAACTGACATTAAAATAACTATAATAATAAAACTACAAATAAAAATCATCAAGCTATACTATCCCTAAACACGTCGGTACTGGTAGCGGAGGGCACACGCTCAGGAGATGGCTCCTGAGCTCCCGATGGGCCAGCACCATTATTCGTCTTCGGCGACGACGCTTCGTGCCTCGATGATGTATCCTCGGAAGGAGAATCCCAAAAGGTGGAAAGCGTGCAAGCATATCGGCCGGACCGGGCGGAGCTTCTCAAATTCTCATTTGTTCCCACCACTCATCCTCTCGCTGGGTACGAATCTCGAAGTTATGGTGGATAGTAGCATGTCAAGTTTGGAGGTCTTCGCAGATAGTATTGAGTGAACGCATGCCACGATGAATCACAGCCATGCGTTCTGCATCTTACCAACACCTCTCCAAGGCATCAACATCAAAACAAGTCAAGTCCTCCTCATCCTCCGAGTCATTCTCATTTTCGACGTCCTCCTCGTCGACTACCCTATCCTCAGGCAACCTCCAAACTTGTTGGATACACTCCTTTATAAATCCGAGGATTTCGGTGTAGGGTGAGGTAAATCCTATCAGACGTTAGAGTCGCTCTCAACTTCAGCACGATCTTTGTTATCAAAATAGGGAGAGGTGCAATAGACTTTCCTACTCCCCTAATCATGTTAAGCAAAAACTCCAAGATACAGAACTCATACTTCTGCTCCTGGAGTATCCATAGAATGTGAAGGCAGTTCAGACCGATATCGCTGACCTTCTCCTTCCCTATGACATTCCTACCAATCCAAAAGAAATGCCGCAGGCCACCGGGTTGGTTCGAGGGATGCTGGTGAACACAATGCGAGCTCACATTGTAGTTCCCTCCCAGAATCGCGTTCATCAACGGCTCGACCCCCAAAGATATTGGGACTCCCCGTAACGCAGCATCAAGATGGATTCTAGGCGGAATGCCTAGAATCTCAGCCAACAACCCAGCAGTTACTTCCTTCCTCCTCTTTTCCACCGTAACAAAAATTCTACTCCCATCCAACTCCCTCGTGTTGTAAAACCGTCGGGCTAACTCTTCGTGGTAGAAGGCGTTGGTGGAGTACCACAAGCTATTCCAATCTCTACTAACCATTTCGTCACCATAAAATGGCGCGAAGTGGTCACCAGTAAATGCTTGCTCCGGCAAAATTCGACGTTGTTGAGCCATTGGAGTGTTTGGAATGTAGTGGGGAAGCAATGAGGGACAACCTCACAAAAAACGATGGTGATGGTGGTGTGGTGGCACGGCAGCGTGAATTTCTTTATTTTTCGGTGGTTTTTGGTGATTTAACTTGGTGGAGGTGGTGGTGGTACGGTTTTGAGAAGATTTGGAGTGGGTTTGGATGTTTGGTATGGTGTATTGGTTTTCTTTTTCTTTTTCTTTTTTTTTTTTTTTTTATGTTAGGGTTTAAAGCTTTGTTTTTATTGTTAATGGCGGTTTGGGAGGATGAAGATCGTGACTGTTGGCTGAAACAAAGGGGCACAGGTGCGCGCGGGTTGGGCCCAAGCCCAATTCGAATTTTGTCGATTTTTAGCGCGACTTCAAACTAACATTGCCGCTTCGTTACAAGTTCGATTTTTGTGAATGAGATATGGAAATGATCAGGAGAGAATTCCCAATCCAATGATCCATAAAACACTTTATCCCGACCGTGACTGATATATAAGATAGTGGAAAATGCCTCGAAGTGCGTGCATGACGTAAGTTATGCGAACGAATGAACTCTCAATTCATAGATTATGGCAACCCGAATTAGAATACAATTAAATGGCCTAAGCAACTCTAATGGGACATAAAACATTCTAGGACGGAAACACGAACACCCCACCCCCAAACAAATTTTTTACAACAGAGTTTAAAAATTTGTTTGTTTGTTTGTTTGTTTTTTTTTTTTTTTTTTTTTTAAGTTGGTCTTTTAAAGTCAGATTCCCGAGACTTTCTAGATTACTATGTTTATTATTTAATATATTTTTTTTTCTTTTTGTAAATACGGATTAATATATAGAAAAACAATAAATAATAAAGACATAATTCACCCCATAGAGAAACATGACTCAAAAAACGAGAAAACATGCATGAGTTTAAAACGTAAATTATGTTAAACGTGGACTTAGGATCCGGTACTTACAGCCACACACTCCATAGGGAGGGTCCGGTTACCTTAATGGTGCACTCACCAATATCTGGAAATGAAAGGAAATGCACCAAACACAAAAATTGAGTCGTTTATAGTCAGATACTCGAGACTTTATTTAAACATATGTATGAACATGCAGTTTATCATATATCAAAAACCGAAATAGTTGTGGATTATTCCATAAATAAATATCACAAAAAACATACTCAAACACAATCAAGCACCAAGATTTCCTATGACGCAACCTAGTGAAATGAAAGCGAAGTCGGATAAACCTATAACGTAACCTAGCATGCACATTCTTTTTCATCTTTGAACGAGAGGGTGTCCTAGTGAATAAGTGTGGAAAAGTGAATGGTTATGGAAGATATGGTGGATATGGATAAGTTGTAGAAGGAAACCATGTAAACAATGAGGATGTGGGTTTAGCACAAAACTCATTCATGGTGTAGGTAGGGACTGTCTCAAGTCTAAAAATGAAGGTGTCAAATGGTTTGTCCTTCGGAAGTATTTGTTTACTAGGTGGATTTAAAAAATTATGAAGCACAGGAGAAACAAAATGATCGAGTGCAAACTCGAGATTCCTTTGAAAGGATGGAAGGAGGGGAGTCAAGGTTGATGTTGTGCAAAGTAGTTCTTGATAGGGTGAATTATCACCTGCTCTAAGAAACTCATCGAATTCCTCATCTAGATTGGTCATATCCACATTACTATGGTAGTCCTCTATATCTTTGAGAAAGTCATCTATCTCGTCCTCATCCATAATATGTGTATCGACTAGTGTAGGGATGAAAATGTTGGAGTCTGAACTTCCAAAGGAAAGAAATTTTGGCATATGATTATCAGGGAACGTGTTGTTAAAATAATCTCGAGCGAAGCTCTCGATTATGCTAACCTCTCCATCCATAGATGAATCGGGTAAATGTGTCTTTGTTTTAAAAATATTTACTTCAACAGCAAGATGGCCAAAAGACATGGACATCGAACCATCGCGGCAATTAATGAGCGCATTGGCAGTTGCCAGGAAAGGACTCCCTAAGATGATCCGGACAGAGTCGTTAGCGACTTCTGTATCGAGGATGACAAAATCAGCCGGATAGTAGAAATCCTGAAATTTTACCAGCACATTTTCGACCACACCCTTAGGATACTTAATAGACCGATCAACTAATTGCAACGTCATTTTAGTGGGTTGCATCTCGTCTAGACCTATTTGTCTATACAAATAAAACGGGAGTAAGTTAACACTAGCAACCAGGTCTAATAACGCGGTCGTCCTATAGGAATCTCCTAAGGTGCATTGTATAGTAGGACGACCAGGGTCCTTGTACTTAACAATTCTAGTATGTTCAGATAGAGTTGGGAATTGTTCTGTTAAAAAGGCGTCTTTTGGTATATTGGTCTTACGCCTAGTAGTACACAACTCCTTAAGAAACTTAGCATGGTGTGGTAGCTTTTTAATAGCTTCGAGGAAGGGAAGGTTTATAGTTAGATTCTTGAAAACGTCCCTAATCTCCTTATAATTTGTATCCCTAGTTAACATGGCTAATTTTTGTGGAAACGGTGGTTTCTCTCTATATTTAGCATATGTACCACTTGGATGTTTAACCTTGGCTTTCTGCTTCTTAGGTTGTGTTGTAACTGGTACCTCTACAGTGGTAGGCTCTTTAGTTTCTATTTCGGTATTTAGTAAAATAACAGGTGTAGGGGCAACTGGTGGGGTAACTATAGGCATAGTTACTTTGTTATCAACCACTCTGCCAGAACGGAGAGTGGTGATGGCATTTAGCTCACCTACATTTTCATATTCATTACTAGTATTATCGGTTACCTCAAAGGCTGTGTTTGTTATTTTAGGATTAGGTATTGCATGACCTAGAAACACACCTTTGGGTTGGGCTTTATCTTGGGCCAACTGTTGGCTTAAATTATTAACGGATTGTAGAAGCTGTTGGTTAGATTGAGCCATGGTTTGGAAAAGTTTTTGGCTCACTTGTATGAAGGTGTCAAGACGATCTGGTTGTGTGGGTGTAGTAGTCACGGGTGGTGTGACTGGAACTATCTCGCGTAAATTATTTATGGGCGGATTTTGATAGTTATTATTTACCGGAACGATACCTCTATTAGCATTATAATTATTATAACAACCTTGACCTTGTGCTTGACCTTGTCGAGGTTGCACTTGGTTGTTATAATTATTATAATTACCCCGACTCCCGCCCTTGTCGCGTGGTAGAGCTTGGTTATAACTGCGTCGTTGGCCTAACATATTGATTATTGTACCCGGGAGGTGTGACGTGTTGGTTATTTCTCCAACCGAAGTTGGGATTTTGTCTCCAAGGGGCTTAGTTCACTATTAATGGAACAAGCCCGTTCATAGGCTATAGGGCCGATTAAAGTCGGGATGCTCGGGACTCCAAATAAACTACATGGATTTGAATTTACATTCATGATGGGGATAGGCTTTTGTTGAACGTAATTGGCATCTACCTTTTAGTGAGTGATTCGATTAGAGTTTTAAGCTCGGGATCGTGTTTAATTTCAAACATACCCGTGCCTTAAGTGTATTAGAAGAACTAGCAGAGCGGTGGATATCGTCACTACCCCCCGGTTGTTATTTCGCTTAGTTTGATCCTCTAAAAATTTATAAGCTTCCGGTGACTCCTTTACTTAAAAACTACCCCCATTCATTATGTCAAGGACTTCTTTATGGTAGTGTAGAAGTCCTTTGAAAAGGCACGAACTAACGTGTCTTTAAGCTAGGTTATGATGTGGACACTCTATAAGGAGATCGGTGAAATGATTCCAAGCCTCTGAAATGATTCATGAGGATTTTGTCGAAAAGAAATGAATCTTGGAAAGCATCTCATCCGTCTTTAAAGGGTGGGTAAAAATGTTCCATAAACAAATTTGAACAAGTTTAGCCCACGAGTCCACGAATTAGGCTTTGGGCATTTAACCAAGACGCCTTTATCGGGCTAAGGTGAAGGGAAATACCCTCGGTTTAATTTGTTCCGCACCAACCGTAGGATGGTGGAATGTTATAAGGACTTGTTCAATCCCACGATGTGCCGATAAGGTTTTTCATGGTCTAAACCATGAAAAACGGGTAACAAATTAAAATATTTGGGGATTCGAAATCCCCAATCGGTCCGCTAGAACGATGCAAGATTTGGGGCTATCGGTCAAGGCTTTGTAGAAGTCAGAGAGAGGAGTCTCTCCTTCTTCAGGCATTATATCAGGTGGTGTGTGTGAAATAGTAGCTAAAGGTGTAGTGGGTGGTATACTAGATAGACTTGTTTGTTGACGTTGTCGTGTAATTACGTTCGGTGTTTTTGTTCGACCAGACCTTAATCTCATACAAGGCTAAGACCAAACTTAGCTAAACATGTCAACACTCCAAACAATCCTAATATACTAGTATAAACCTCTAACAGAAGATGTGAGATGTGGAAGAAAGGAATACCTGATTGCATCCTTGCTTCGCTTATGAATAGTGTCTTGTTTACACGTGTTCAGTGTATATAACAAGTTAGAACATTGAAAAACTTGAAAAATCGAAGTTCGAATCAAACCTGTGGAAATCCGGCAAAATTCAGCTCGCCGTGCGCTGGCCACTTTGAAGCGCAGAGTGCTTCGGTGTAAACTTCGAAGTTACAGTGTGTTTGGCCTTGGGTCGCTTCGGTTTGGGTGGTGGTCGCTTCGGCTTCCAAGAACTTTAAGCGCAGGTGCCTCTGGCAATTTTTTTTTTTTTTTTTTTTTTTTTTCGAGGATGTTTAATGCTGAAAAAGACAACCACAGTTAGAATCGAACAAGGGTGGGTGGGTGAAATGGGACTTTAAGAAGAGTACTTATACTACGAAAACAATGCGAAAGTGAAACTAAGATGGCAGCGGCGCCATTTGATAAATGTAAAAAGATGATAGTTTACCTACGAAATGAACGATGAAACTCAAAACGTAAGTAAACTAAAACTTAATTACGTGCTTAAATTTATCAAAGATTGTTCTACTCTCGATCTATTGAATAGATATAGTAGAGTAGGAAGTTCGTTCCACTCCTAGTCCTTCCGCATGCTGTGTTTTCTAGTCTAATTACTCTACTCTAAGTCTAATGAGAGATTTACGAAATGATAACTAGACTACGATGCAACTACCCACAAGATGCAACTAGTCGACTATTTAAACAACTATGGGAATACTACGTCGATTCTATGATAAGGAGTTAGAGGGAGATTGATTCCACCTTAGCTCAACTTAATCCACTAACGACGAATTGTCGTAATCCGAATTGAACTGCTGCGCAGAACAATCTGGTTATTCCTAATCCCTAATTACACATGGCATTTCTACCAATTCATAACTAGCATGTGAACGATTACACCCATTCTCATGGTGAACTAATCATTTCTAGAGTGGAAAGGAAATTACGACTATTCAACATTAACACGAATCAAGCCTTCATCAAGGCTTCGCAACCCCCTCTAATGGAGGTTTAGCCGATAATCATCATGCTATCATTCCCAATCAAATTCGAACAAGGCATGATATAAAGATTGAACTTTACTTGTTTAAACTCAATTCAAAACTACTCATGCAATAATTGAATTAAACTAATAATGACAAATAAGTAAATCTAAGGATTTAAGCTAATAAATAAATAAAAATGAAACTAGATTATGGAGAACTAATTAACTTTATTTATCTAATGAATAGCAATAACAATAATTTAATACTGAATTTAAGGCAAGAATAAAAACTAATTAATTAATCTAAAACTAGATCTAGAACTAAGGTTTAATGGCTACTTTTCTTATCCTAACCTAATTTATTTTCTAACCTAACTATCTACCATTAACAAAGAGCTAAGCTTTTGTTTTTATATGTTTCAGATCCAAAAATTGTTCATGGGCTTGGAGCCATATTTTGGGCCAGAGAATCAGGCCCAAAACCCAATTCTTTCAGTCCAAAAAGGGCTCTTAAGTTAGATTTGGCTTCAACAGACTTTTCGTCCACTTCTGCTCCATTGATTGGGTCAAGGCTTAAACCATTGGAAAGATCTTTCCGAGCCGGTCGTTTTGACATAAGGTAGATCTAATTCCGAGGTCTGAGTCCAAAGAAACGGCCTTCGGATGTTCTGCTGACTTTGTGTGCTGTTTCTGCCCGCATTGACTTTGACTTTTCAGCTTTGACTGGGCTTTAGAAAGGCTTTGTCTTCTTGAATCTTGGCCTTTAATCATAGAACTCCTTAGCAACCAACCATTGCTCCTTTATCTCGCTAAAGTGGCACATTTCTGCACATCATGGACTTTGAAGCCTGAAATGCATAAAAACACGTAATCAGTATTAACTCTTAATTATTACTCACATAATTGGTCTAAAAGTATGACTGTTACAGGGTTAAAATTACAGTTTTGGGCTCTTATCACACATACTTATTGAATTATAGGGGTGTGTCATCAACCGTGACGGAGAATTCTTGTTCTCCATCCTGGTTACAATAGAACTTAACATTATTGTAGAAAAATTTAGTAAGCTTAGGTGAATACGAGTCGTTTTCACTTACCAGAAGATGCCTCCATCCGAACTGCATGATCCTCTCGCAGAACCAATGTCCATAGGACTCACTCCCCAACAAATGTTCGAAAGACTACTCCGGTATTACTATAGGAGAAGTCATCACAAAACTACTCTCTAGAATAGCTGCAACTATCCCGGAACAACCCTCGGAAAACTTGAAATTTTTGGTGCCCACAGGGGTCACGGCGCAGGTGCGCTCAAGGTATGCCTAGGATGGGCGCGGGTGCGCTATGTTGAGTTTCGAATTCCAGGCACTTGGGCGCAGGGTGCGCTCACCTTTAGCATGGGATGGGCGCGGGGTGCGCTCAGGATGAAAACTGGAATTCCAATGTTTTGGGCGCAGGTGGCTTCGTGTTTTGTCTTTGGAGAGGCGCGCAGTCGCTTCGGGTAGTAAATTCCTCGGCCAGTCTTGAGGGCGAGTGCGCTTCGAGGAGCTATGAAGCCGAAGTGCGGAGGAAAAATAAGGTAAATTAGGAATGAAACGTGAGAGATGAATGTGAGATATAGTTGGGGTTGTGAGTGTAGAATGAATGCAGTTTTTATAGGATTTAAGTGCCTAAAACGAATCGGGAAGTTACCCAAAAAGTTTTAAGGCAATTGCCGAAAATAATAAAATTTCCAAAACCAAAAATGGAAACAACCCATATTCTCTATTCCAAAACAAACCTAATATCTTTTAGGTTGAATTTAGGTTAGATACTGCCTAATTTATCGAGATTTCATCCTAACACAATATCTATTTATAGCGATGCCCATATCGGCAATATTCTCAACCCTCACTCCAAAACAACTTCTTAAAATAGATGATCATACAACGAATTATGCTAAATAAATAACCCCCTAAACAATTCGGGAAGGTGGGATTAATGATAAAAACAACGCATAATTTGAAATTAACCAACTTATATTAAAATTGAATTCAAATAACATACGACAACCAAATTCAATTTAATTACTGAACTAATCTTTTTACATCCGTACTAAATAAAAACAAATACAATAAAACAAATCAACTCATTAGATCTCTAAACCACTCGCTGCTAGTAGTGGAATGCGCTCGAGAAGCAGATGGCCCTTGGGCTTCCGATGGGCCAGAGCCATCCAACTTGCGGCGACGATGCTCGTGCCTCACAGACTGCTCCTCCGAAGAAGAACCCCCAGGGTGGAAGCGCGAAGTATGTAGTCGCTCGAGGCGAGCTTCCATCTCGCCCTCATCTCTTCCCCATCGCTCATCCTCGCGACCGGCACGAGTCTCGGTTATGATGCATGGTAGCCCGCCGAAGTTCGGAGGTCTTCACAAATAGTATTGAGAGAACGCGATGCCACGGTGAATCATCCACGGCCCATGCTTACGATCCGACTACACCTCGTCAAGGCATCGGCATCAAAACATGTCGTGTCATCCTCATCCTCCGAGTCACTCTCCTCGACTACCCTCTTTTCAGGCAACCTCCAAACTCTCTGGATACACTCCGTATAAATATGATGATTTCGGTGCTCCTTCAGGCAAATCCTATCAGACCTCGGAGTCGCTCTCAAGGTTATCATGATCTTCGTTATCAAAACAGGGAGAGGTGCAATACTCTTTCCAACTCCCATAATCATGTTACGCAAAAACTCCAAAATACAGAACTCATACTTCTGCTCCTAGAGTATCCATAGAACGTGAAGGCAGTTCAGACCAATATCATTGACTTTCTCCTTCCCTATGACATTCCTACCAATCCACTGAGCTACAGACAGCTAGTTGGTTCGGAGAGACGACTGGCGAACACAATGCAAGCTCGCATTATAGTTCCCTTCCGCAACAGTCACGTTCATCAAAGGTTCTACAGCAGTAAACTGGAAATCCTGTAATGTGGCATCGAGATGGTGTCTAGGTGGAATGCCTAAAATCTCAGCCAACAACCCAGTAGTAACCTCTCTCCTCCTCCCAGCCACCTTAACAAAAATTCGATTCCCATTCAACTCCCTCGTCCTATAAAACTCTCGGACCAAATCTTTGTGGTAAAAATCATCTCGAAAGTACCACAAACCACTCCAGTCTCTCCTAACCATCTTATCACCGTAAAACGGCGTGAAGTGATCGGCAGTAAAAGCGTGCTCCAGCAATATCTAACGTCTTTGAGCCATTGGAGTTTTTATAAGATGTGTGGGTTTGAATAAGGTAGGGGACTTGTTTTGAAACACCCTAACTAAAATTAATGGCAGGACGCATGGTGGTGGTGGTGGCAGTCAAAATTTTTGAATTTCTGGTGGTGTTTGGTTGTTTAAGTTGGTGGAGGTGGTGGTGGTTGTAGTTAGGAGGAAATTTGGGGTGGGTTTTAACTTTGGGCGTGGGTGTATTTAGGTTTCTTATTTTTTTTTTTTAGGTTAGGTGTTTGAATGTTTGTAGTTTGTTAATGGCGGTTTGAAGAAGATGAAATCGCGACTGTTGGTGTGAAGGAAAGAGACACACGTGCGCTGCACATGCGCGCAAAGTTGGGCCCAAGCCCACTTGATTTTCGGATTTTGATTTTTCGATATTTCGCGCAACTTCAAACTTAAATTGCCGCTTCGTTACCGGGCCGATTTTTACGAATGAGGTATGGAAATGATCAGGAGAGAATTTCCAATCCAATGATAAATAAAATGCTTTAGTCCACCATTGGTGACATGTAAGAAGATGGAAAATGCCTCAAAGTGCGTGCATGATGTAAGTTATGCGAACGAATGAAATCTAATTGCATAGATAATGTCAACCCGAATCGTAATACAATTAAACGATCTAACTAACACAACTGGAGAGTTGAACAATCTAGGATGGAATGAACACCCTACCCCCAAACAAATTTTAGACACAGAGTTAAGAAAATTTGTTTTTAAAAAGTGGGTCTTTTAAAGTCAGATTCCCAAGACTTCTTAACTTACTATGTTTGTGATTTTAACAAATTTTTTTTATTTTTTATGAATAAAATTTAATATAAGAAAACAAGAAAGCATTAAATGCATAATTCACACCATAGAGGGACATTACTCAAAACCCGAGAAAACATGCAAGAGTGGAAAAGGTGAATTATGTTAACCGTGGACTTAGGATCTGGTACTTATAGCCACACACTCCATAGGAAGGGCCCGGTTACCTGAGTGGTGCACTTACCAATATATGGAAATGAAAGGAAGTACACCAATGAAAAAGGTCAGTCCTCATAGACAGGGTCCTGTAAAAAGGACTTCCTCTACATCAGGGGACAATAGCTCGTGAAAATGTTTCAACCGTTGGCCATTAACTTAAAAGGTATTGTTATTCTTAGGATTAACCAAGGTGATTGCCCCATAAGGGGTGACTTCAGTAACTAGAAAAGGACCAGACCAACAGGTTTTTAATTTCCCTAGAAAAATATGTAGATGGGAATTGTGCAGTAAGACCTTTTGACCTACCACAAACTCTTTGCGCAAGATTTGCTTATCATGAACACATTTCATGTTAACTTTATAATCCTTTGCGAGATAATTAGAGTCGCTACGGATTTCTTCAAGCTCATTTAAATGCAACTTGCGCTTGACACCCGCCTCATCAAAATTGAAGTTAAGGCTTTTTATAGCCCACATAGCACGGTGCTCCAATTCAACGGGCAAATGACAAGGCTTCCAAAATACAAGTCTAAAGGGAGACATACCTATAGGAGTTTTGAAAGCAGTCCTATACGCCCATAAGGCATCAGATAGACGCTTCGACCAGTCTTTCCTATCAGGATTTACAGTTGTTTCCAAGATCCTTTTGATTTCCCTATTAGAAACTTCTACTAGTCCGCTAGTTTGTGGATGATACGGAGTTGCTACCTTATGTGTAACTCCATACTTCTTTACTAGTGATGCAACAACTTTGTTGCAAAAATGTGTTCCTCCATCACTAATGATGGCCTTGGAAATGCCAAATCGATAGAAAATATATTCTTTTATGAAAAACACAACTGTTTTATGGTCATTGCTACAGCAAGCCATGGCCTCTATCCATTTAGACACGTAGTCCACGGCAACTAGAATATAAATGAAATCATGGGAAACTGGAAAGGGACCCATGAAATCAATGCCTCAAACGTCAAAAATTTCTACCACCATGATTGGATTCAATGGCATCATATTACACTTCATGATTCGCCCAAGTTGTTGGCAACGAATGCACGCCTTGCAATGCACTTAGGCATCTTTAAAGAGAGTAGGCCAATAAAACCCACATTGTAGAATTTTAGCAGCTGTTTTCATACCACTGAAATGGCCACCAGACTCTTTTTCATGGCAGAATGAGAGTACCTCATTATATTCCCACTGGGGAATACAACGACGAATAATCTGATCCGCACAATACTTAAAAAGGTAGGGCTCATCCCAGTAGTATAGCTTAACTTTGGCCAAAAACTTCATACATTCATTTCTTGACCAGTCATAAGGAATAATATCAGATGCTAAATAATTCACGATGTCAGCATACCATGGTGCAGAAAATATAGCATACAGATGCTCATCCGGAAAAGAGTCCGGTATGGAGTCAGAATCACTATCATCGTCATTTGTAAGTCTAGATAAGTGGTCGGCAACTACATTTTCGACCCCTCGTTTGTCCTTTATTTCTAATGTGAATTCTTGTAGGAGAAGAATCCATTGGATCAACCTCTACTTAGCATCCTTCTTTGCGAGAAGGTACCTAAGGGCAGCATGGTCCGTGTAAACTAGAGTCTTAGAACCAACCAAATAAGGACGAAACTTATCTAAAGCAAAAACAACAGCTAAGAATTCTTTTTCAGTAGTTGTATAATTCCTTTTAGCATCGTTTAGAGTTTTACTAGCATAATAAATAACGGTGGATTTATTATCTAGTTTATGTCCCAAGACAGCACCAACTGCATAATCACTAGCATCACACATGAGTTCGAAAGGTTTAAACCAATTAGGAGGTTGTATAATGGGTGCAGAAGTTAAGGCGGCTTTCAAAGTTTCAAAAGCCTGTTTACAGTTAAAATTAAAATCAAAGATGGCCTCCTTTAAAAGCAGATTAGTTAAGGGTCTAGCTATTTTCGAAAAATCTTTGATAAAACGCCTATAAAAACCTGCATGGCCTAGAAAGGCTCTAATATCACGGACAGACCGTGGTATATGTAAAGTCACTATCTTATCTAGTTTGGCCTTATCTACTTCGATGCCATCACTAGATGATACGATGTGACCTAGTACTATGCCTTTTTTCACCATGAAGTGACATTTTTCCCAATTTAAAACGAGACTCTTTTCTTCACATCACGTTAAAACTTTAGAAAGGTTAGACAGGCATTTAGTGAAAGAGTCTCTATAGATAGAAAAATCATCCATGAACACTTCCATGAAATGCTCTACCATGTCACTAAATATATGAAGCATACACCGCTGGAAGGTACCAGGAGCATTACAAAGGCCAAAAGGCATTTGTTTATAGGCGTATGTTCCAAAGGGACATGTGAAGGTAGTCTTTTCTTGGTCATCAATATCAATAATAATTTGGAAATAGCCAGAGTAGCCATCCAAAAAGCAATAAAAAGCATGACCAGCTAAACATTCAAGCATCTGATCTATAAAAGGTAAAGGAAAATGATCCTTTCGTGTCATGGCATTTAAGCGTCTGTAATCAATACAGATCCTCTATTTCATAGGACCATGGGTGGAAACATAGTCACCCTTGGCATTACATACCATGGTAATCCCTGATTTCTTTGAAACTACATGAATGGGACTGACCCATTCGCTATCAGAGATTGGGCATATGATACCCACATCAAGTAACCATAAGACTTCTTCCCTGACCACTTTTTTCATGGCAGGGTTTAAACGACACTGAGGTTCACGGGAAGTCTTTGTGTTATCCTCTAAACGGATACGATGAGTGCACACATTAGGGTTAATTCCCTTAATGTCGGCTAGGGACCAACCAATCGTAGAACGATGTTCTCTAATCACCCTGATCAACTGTGTCTCTTCCTCCTTAGATAATAGAGAAGATATAATTATTAGATGACTACCATCCGGATCAAGTTGAATATACTTTAACTCAGGAGGAAGAGGTTTAAGCACCAGGGTGGGAGGAATATCGATAAATGCTTCTGGAGGGTCCTCATCTTGAGTAATGAATACTTGCTTAGGCAGCAGGTCTTCAAACTCTATATATGGAGCAACTGAAGGGTCTACGCTTTGTGTAGACTCGAAGATGGTGTTGACTTCCTCTATGTAGGAGTCATCGATAAAATCTGAACTTCCAAAAGAAAGGAATTTATGCATATGGTTTTCTGGAAACGTGTTATTAAAGTATTCTTGAGCTAAGCTCTCGATCATGCTAACCTCTCCATCTATAGACAAATCTGGTAACTGTTTCATTAGTTTAAAAATATTTACCTCAACCGAAAGATGGCCAAAAGACAAAGACATCGAACCATCGCGGCAGTTTATAAGCGCGTTGGCAGTCGCCAAGAAAGGACGCCCTAAAATGATCGGAACAGAGTCATTAGCAACTTCTGTATCGAGGATAACAAAATCAGCCAGATAGTAGAAATCCTGGACCTTAACAAACACATTTTCAACCACACCTTTAGGGTACTTAATTGATCGATCCGCTAATTGCAAAGTCATTTTAGTAGGTTGCATCTCTTGTAGACATATTTGTTTGTATAGATAATACGGGAGTAAGTTAACACTGGCCCCCAGGTCTAGTAAAGCGGTCGTTGTGTGGGAATCTTCTAATGTGCATTGTACAGTAAGACGACCAGGGTCCTTGCACTTAACGATTCCATTGTGTTCCGTTAAAGTTGGAAATTGTTCAGTTAAAAAGGCATCTTTAGGAATATTTTTCTTACGCCTAGTAGTGCACAACTCTTTAAGAAACTTAGCATGGTGAGGTAATTTTTTTGTCGCTTCAAGAAAAAGAAGGTTTATCGTTAGATTTTTAAAAACTTCCCTAATCTCATCGAAATTCTTATCCTTAGTTTACATTGCTAATCTCTGGGGAAACGGTGATTTCTCTCTATATTTAGCATAATGATCAACAGGATGTTTAACCTTGGCTTTTTGTTTCTTAGGTTGTGGTTTAACTAGTACCTCTACAGGGGTAGGCTCTTCAGTTTCTATTACGGTATCTAGTACAATCTGCGGTGTAGGGACAACTGGTGGGGTAACTATAAGCATAGTTACTTTGTTATCAACCACTCTCCCAGAACGGAGAATAGAGATGGCATTTAGCTCACCTACGTTTTTATTTTCCATACTAGTATTACCATTTACCTCAAAGGCGGTGTTTGTTGTTTTAGGATTAGCTATTGCTTGTCCTAGAAACACACATTTGGGTTACACTTTCTCTTGAGCTAACTGCTATAAGAAAAGTTGGATGGCTTGTAAAATATGTTGTTGAGATTATATAAAGGTATCGAAACGATCCGGTTGTGGAAGAGTGTTAGTTTTAGGTTGTGTGACAGGAACTATGTCACGTTGATTATTAATGGGTTGATTTTGGTAGTTATTATTTACCGAAACAATACCTCTATTAGCATTATAATTATTATTGTTATAATTATTATAATTACCCTGACCTTGTGCTTGACCTTGTCGTGGTTGCGCTTGGTTGTTATAATTATAATTACCCTGACCTTGTCCTTGTCGTGGTTGAGCTTGGTTATAATTGTTTGTTTGCCTAACATTTTGATTATTAAACCCTGGAGGTGTTACTTGTTGATTATTTCTCCAAGTGAAGTTGGGATGTTGTCTCCAAGGGGCGTTAGGAATAGGAAAACTATTAATCGAGTAAACATTATCTTGTTGTGACTGTTGTTGCTCATAAGCAAAAGGACAATAGGAGTCGGGATGCTCTGGACTCAAACAGAAATTACATGGATTGGAGTTGACATTCATGACGGGGATAGGCGTTTGTTGAGCAAAAATAGCCTCTACCTTTTTAGTTAGAGATTCGAATAAATTTTTAAGTTCCAGATCAGGTTTCATCTCAAACATACTGGCGGCCTTTACTGTTGTAGAAGAACTAGCGTTGCAGGAGATATCGTCCCCCCCCCAGTTATTATTACGCTTAGTCTGATCTTCTAAAAATTTATAAGCCTCTGAGGCTCCTTTACTTAAGAAACTACCCCCATTCATTATGTCAAGGACTTCTTTATGGTGGTGTAGAAGTCCCTTGAAATAAGCACGAACTAACGCGGTCTTTTCGAGGTTATGATGTGGACACTCTATAAGTGGATCAGTGAAACGATTCCAAGCCTCTGAAAATGAATCATGAGGATTCTGTCAAAAGAAATGAATCTTGGAAAGCATTTCATTGGTCTTCAGTGGTGGGTAAAAACGTTCCATGAATAGTTGAACAAGTTTAGCCCACGAGCCCACAGAATTAGGCGTTTGGGCAGTTAACCAAGACGCCGCCTTATCGGCTAAAGTGAAGGGAAATACCCTCAGTTTAATTTGTTCAGCACCAATCGTAGGATGGTGGAATATAGTAAGGACTTGGTCAATCCTACGCATGTGCTGATAAGGTTTTTCATGGTCTAACCCATGAAAAACGGGTAACAAATTAAATATATTTGAGGGAATTTGGAAATCCCCCACTGGGTCTGATAGAACGATGCAAGATTTAGGGCTATCGTTCAAGGCTTTGTAAAAGTCAGAGAGAGGAGACTCTCTTTCTTCAGCCATTACTTCAGGTAGTGTGTGTGGTATGCTAGCTAGAGGTGTAGTGAGTGGTATACTAGAAAGACTTGTTTGTTGCCGTTGTCGGTTAATTATGTTAGGTGTTTTTCTTCGGCCCGACCTTAATCTCATGCAAGGCTAAGACCAATATTAATGAAACACAACAACACTCCAAACAATCCTGATATGCTAGTATGAACCTCTAACAGAAGATGCGAGGTGTGGAAGAAAAGAGTACCTGAAAGCCTCCTTGCTTCACTTATGAATAGCGACTTGTTTATGCGTGCTTAGTGTATATAACAAGTTAGAACACTGAAAACTTTGAAGAAATGGAAGTTCGAAACAAACCTGTGGAAATTGGGCAGTTTCAGCAGAGGGCGCGGGTGCGCTCAGAATATGCCTAGGCAAAGCGCAGGTCGCACTCAGGCAAAAGTTAGGATTCCAGGTGTGTGGGTGCAGATGGCGCTCCAAGTTGGCCTTGGTAGGGCGCAGGTGACGCTCAGCCAAAAGTTGGAATTCCAAGCGTGTGAGCGCATGTCGCGCTCCAAGTTGGCCTTGGTAGGGCGCAGGTGGCGCTCAGCCAAAAGGTGGAGTTCCAGGCGTTTGGGCGCAAGGTGCGCTCCACTTTGGCTTGCCCAGGGTGCAGGTGCGCTCCGAGTAATTTTTCGTGGAAACTTGGAAAGCTGAAACAGACAACCACAGTGAGAATCCAAACAAGGGTGGGTGGGTTATGGGACTTTGAAAAACTATCAATTATAAAGAAAACAATACTAAAGAGTACTAAGATGGCAGCGATGCCATTTGATAACCATAAAAAAGATAGTCTTACTCACAAATAAAGCTATGAAACTCTAAACGCAAGTAAAAAAATAAACTGAACTGTTACTTATCAAAATATTTGTTTTCTACTCTCGAATCTATTGACGTAGAGTTGGAATAGAAGATTCGTTCCACTCCTAGTCCTTTAGCATTCAAGTTTTCTACAATTGTCGAGTCTATCCAAAGTCTATTGAGAGTAATGGTGGAATTTATGCTACGATGTAAATTCAAATAACAAGCTACGAATAACGAAATGACAAATTGCTAAGAGTTGAATCTAGATAAAGAATTAGGGGGATTTGATTCCACCTTGAATCCAACTTAATAAACTAGCGTAGATTTGTTGTAAACCAATTCTTACGTTCTCACGGTAATAATTGGTCGTTCTAATCCCTAATTATACATGGCATTTCTACCAATTCATAACTAGTATGTGAAGTCGTCCACCCATTCTCATGGCGAATCAACGACCTTCTAGAGTGGAATAGATTCTTACAACGATTCTATACTAAACAATCAAGTTTTCATCAAGGCTTCATCAAACCCCTCTAATGGAGGTTTAGCCTTGATTCATCAAACTATCATTTCCTATTGAATTAAAACTAGACATAATATAAAGATTTGAACTTTACTAATTTTAACTAACAATACTTCAAATCTAATTAATACTAAGAATGGAATAACAACAAGAATTGAACTTAGATCTACAAATTTAAATGGCAAAATCGAAATGAACAAGAATAAACTATTTTATTTATCTAATCAATGAAAAACAATGATTCAAAGAATTAATCTAAAACAATGTATGAAAATAATTAATTTAACTAATTGAATTCAAAAACTAGATCTACAAGCTATTTTAATGGCTACTTTCTATTCTAAGCTATCTAACTATATCTTACTTAAGAGCTAAGTCTTGTTTTATATAAAGAAGGAGACCAGATCCACAATTTCGTGTATGGGCTGCGATCTCATGTTTTGGGCCGGAGAATCGAGCCCAGAGCCCAAAGCCCAATTTCTTCAGTCCACGGAGCCCGTTTCAGTTGGCTTTGACTTCAGTAGACGTTTTGTCCACTTTTGCTCTTTTGATTGGATCAAAGCTTAGACCATTGGAAAGCTCTTTTCAAGATGGTCGTTTTGCCATAAGGTAGGCCCAAATCCGAGGCCTGAGTCCAAAGATATGGTCTTCGGAAGTTCTGCTGACTTGTGCACTATTTCTGCCCGTGTTGATTTTTCAGCTTTTGACCGGGCTTCATAAAGGCTTTGTCTCCTTGAATCTTGGCCTTTATCACAGAACTTCTTAGCAACCAACCCTTTGCTCCTTTATATCGCCAAAGTGGCACATTTCTGCACATAATTAAGTTCAATGCCTGAAATACATAAAAGCACGCAATTAGCATTAACTCTTATTTAGTACTCGTATAATTAGTCTAAAAGTAGTATTATTAAGGGGTTAAAACTACAGTTTTGGGCTTTTATCAACATCCTGATCAGATTCTGGCTATGCCTCATCTTAATCTGTTTAGCCTGCTAGGGTCACCTATTGTTGTTCCACATGAACTTTGGGGGCAACAGGGGTATAGTATGCACAGTAATATATGTAATGTAACATAAAATACTTCAAAGCCATACATAAAATAGAAGAGCTGCAGAGCTCAGTAAGTAAATAGCATGTATAAAATAAAAGAGCTACAGAGCTCAGTAAAGTAAATTGTATGTGAGCTACATAGCTCAATATTACAGACCCATAGAATAATTGTTTAAAAATAATTGTTTATGTGAATCATCAACTGAAAGGCTTATGAAGCAGGGGTAGAATCAAACTTTGGATCACCATCAGTGCTTGCTGCTGCACCATCAGACTGTGTGGTTGGATTAGCTGGAACAGTTGGCTGAACAGAACATTCACCTAAAGCCGAACCGCGTAAAAGAAAGTGGAACCGAGTCATCATCAGTGTCTTCTTCAAAAGATGAGGAGGCATCATGCATAAGTTCAACTTGGATAACAGAGATGCTGGTGTCCAGATCAAGGAACAAGACAAAAAGGTTGGTTACCCACCCTTGATCATCCAACTGAGAAACGTACCGAGTAGCCTCAATTGCCTCCTTGAACTTAACTTGTTTGGCCGTATTAAAGGACTCCTAAGAAACATCCAGTACCCTCAAAGAAAAACGAATGGCATTTTCACCTGATCTCTTCTTCACCTATTACACCACCTTGGAATTGAACTTGGAGGTTTCAACTAGGAGGTCATCAACCTTCTTACCAGAACGAATACGTTTCTCCTTCAACGCTCTCTCATAGCGTGACATGCCCTCATTTGCATGGGCAATGGCTTGGCCAAGGGTCTTTATCTCGGTGTTCCTACGGTGAAGCTCCCCTTGGACCTGGTTATGTTTTGCTTCCAGGGTAGTGAAGTGGGCGCACAGTTCTAAGAACTTCACTTTCCAAGTGCCAGCATCAGCAACTCCTTTTTGGGCTTTCTCCAGAGAGCTCCAAAGGTTGGAGATAGTATCTCTCATATTCTTGAAGCCAGTATCAGATTTCTTATCTTTCGCTAAGAGTTAGTCAACCTGGATCTACAGCTTCGCAGCTCTCTTCCCAGCAGCTTCTTTTGCCCAGATCAGCTCACCAGTAGCCATGGCATCAGTGGATATATCGGCGGTGGCCACAAAGATAGGTTCTTTCATGGCCAAAACGTTATTCACTAACTGGAAAAGAATATAGGATGTGTAAGTAACACGATGAGAGAAACCGAACATTGGACAGAGAAGAAAGTCTTGCCTTGGCAAGGTGAACAATGATCGACAATAGGGCCGAGTCCACAAATCCAAATATGTTGGCTTCAAATTTTGTCAATAGGAAGTCGCGCAGCTTCCAGAACTCCCAGCGCGATATCAACATCTTTAACAGAATGCTTGTTGGTAACAGGTAGTTCATCAGTTCGTCCCCAACGCCTTATCTCCACAATTATCTCCTTCTTGGGGGAATCTGTAGATCTTAGCAAATAGGAAATGTCATCACTTACCCCTCCCCCCTCCTATCACTAAACTAAGGAGGGGGGAGAGCGACAGTTACAGTGGTGGTTTCAGCAATACCCTTCCCCTTGCGATTATCTGGGAGGGAGGGGTCAACAGTCAGAAGGACATTATCACTAGTTTGTTCAGAACCTATAGAAGGATCTGGAACTGGAGGCGGTACAACTACATTCTCACAAGACTGAACAGGTGGGGGGATACTAGCAGGAACTTTAAAAAGTGGGTCTTTACTAACAGATAAAAGGCGAAACTTTGTTTTCTTACCAGAGGGGGCAATATCAGAAGCGGTATCAGATATCTTCAATCTAGAACGGTTGGACACACGAACTCTCTTTTTAAAATTGTTGTCCATCAACAGTTCATGAGGCAGTTCAGGGCCCCTTCCGCCAGTGATCACACAATCATCAATCGACAAGTAGGCTCCCCGAAATCGAACTCGACACCGCATCAAGATCACCGAGACGGCTTTGAACTCTTCTCCTTGCAGTTTCCTCTTCTTCTAGTAATCAAAGAGGATTCATCCTGAACTGGAGGAGGAAGAAGTCCAGCATCCTGATCAACAGGAGAAGGAAGGGTTGTGCACCTTGAATTCACAATATTTATCCCAAAAGGGGAATAGCCAGGAACAAGTTGCAGCAGTTCTTCAGTAGACATGTTGAGATAATCAAAAAGACGGGTGGGATCAGGAACTATCACCCAAGGCATCCTCTGTTCCTTGGGGATATTCTTGATAATGTCCACCGTAGCAGCATCAGTTACAGTTAGTTGATTCCAAGGGGAAGAGTCACCTAAAGAATAATAGCAAAAGATATTCAGGTGAAAGACTCTTATATTAAGTTATAAAGTACCTGAGTAGGAAGACTTACTGGTTGGAGCATGGGTGTGTTTTTTGAGAATAGAAATTCCCATTGGCTCACCATCAACATCGGAGGGGCTAATGTCCCATGCATCACCCAACACACGGAGGTGGTGATCAGCCCAGCCTTCGTCACTTTGCTTCCCCTCAAAAAATAGGATCGGAGAATTCTTGTCTCTAGTCATGATGTAATAGTACGACTGGTCTCGAATTCGCCGAACCTCATAAAAGTAACCAAACACCCAACGGTTTAAAGCAAACCCATGTCTCTCGGCAAGAAGAGCAGAGTACATAACAGTTCTGTAAAATAAGGGTGTTGCTTGACCAAGAGCAAGATTGAAGTGAATCAGACACTTCCTTAGCAATGGGTGGAGGGGAAGAGTGAGTCCGGCCCTAAGCTGACCAATAGTGATGAGTGCCACCTTTTTGTAGGCTAACTCATCAGATAACCTCCCCCACTCTAGGCCGATATCTTCAGGGATGTGAAATTTCTCGTGGATCAATTCCAGTGAGGAAAGATCTCCGAAGTTTACAAGTGACCAGTTGGGATTCATAGTCGAGAAAGAGAAAAAGTTTCAAGCTTTTGGTTAAACCCTAGTGGGAGATCAAAAGGTTCAATATGCAGAAAAAGGTAGCGGAAAAGATAATGAAAGTTCTCTCACCAGATCCTTTATATACAGATAAGATGGACGGTTAGGATGAGCCCAAGCGGTGCTTCTTTTCGGGATGGAACTGCCATCATTACTTTTTTCAGGAAATGGTGCCTGTTCGAGCCGTCTTTACAGAGCCTTAATTAGTTGGGTACGTTAGCAGTTCCAACAAACAATTTTGGAAAAGGATTCT
The DNA here is from genome assembly GCF_015680905.1 of Coptis chinensis. Taxonomy (NCBI): domain Eukaryota; kingdom Viridiplantae; phylum Streptophyta; class Magnoliopsida; order Ranunculales; family Ranunculaceae; genus Coptis; species Coptis chinensis. The sequence goes on along the minus strand of NC_141462.1, from coordinate 18,445,016 downwards.
CGTGCCAAAAGCAGCATCGCTTCAAGCGCCCACGTACTAGCTGGCACAAGCGGGGGCATCTGTAGGGGGATTTCACGTCACTGAATAGATGACACGTGTATGGGAAATAACCTAAGACTATAGATGTCCAGAATGAGACAAGGACCATTAGATCAGTTCTATGAATAAGTGATCTCGTGCTCAGCACAAGTGTTTAGTAGACATGTGCCAAGCACATGACTGACCACCTTCAAGCATAACAGTTACCCAGTCGTTAAGAACTGATATAGACAGTTCCTGAACAGAAGGAAACTGAAGATGGTGATCTTTGATGATAAAGATGGAATCGTGATGACATATCTTAGGAGTTTCCTTCTGAGATATAATTTTCCCATACATTATGGGACATTATTATCAACAAGGAAACTTACCTCTCGTAAGATATGGTTAAGATTTAGACTTCTATAAGAAAAGGAATCCTATTAGGAAGACAGAGTCCAAAGATAGAAGGGAACTCACAAGCGGTGAAGACAGCCTTAACCCTAGGACTCTTGTAGCTCTTCCTATATAAACCAAAGGGATTCGCTCTTAGGAACTACGCAAAATAGAGTTTGATTCTCCATAATAAACAAGGAGATACATAGGCAGCCGTCAGACGGTTCAACCCTGAACTCACAATCATCTTATCCCTTCTTCATTCATTTAAAGGTTCCAAGATCACACGGTACAAAGGAAGATCAGGGAACCCCTATAAATAGAGGACCTAAGTGCCTCATGTAATTGGCCAATTCACTTATATTCTTGTCTCCAGAACTTGAGGCAGAGAGAGATTAATAATAAAAGATCGGTTTTAACTAGCTGAGTCTTAATAAATTAGTCTTTCTAGTCTTATGTTCTTCAACTCTTCTTCTTCTCGTTCTTCGTGTTCTTCCTTCTATATGGAAGGCTAATCTTCTCCTTCAAGGGAGGAGATGAAGCCAGTGCTTAAGGTTTAATGATTCTTCTGGTTCATGGTGTTCTTCAATCAGGTTAGTTCTTTATGTTTGTAGTTATTAGTTCCATTGCCCACACCGGGGGATGGAAGTATAGAATAGGGTTTATGTTTTGTAATATTAATATCATGCTAGTGTTCTTTACTTTTCTTCTAGTAGTGTAATTCTTTAGAGTTAGGGAAGTATTCTTTGTGTTGCCTTAGAAGGGTAGCTCGGGGGAGTGGCTGCCTAGGGGAAGTATTCTTTGTGTTTGCCTTAAGTAGTGATTCATTGAATGGCTGCCCTATTAGGAAAGTACTCCTTGATGTTGCTCTTGGTAATACATTGAATGGCTGCCGAGCTTACATAAAAGGAAAGAAGATATTAATAGCATAAACATAAGAACAACCTTAAGTAGAGTTAATTGTTAACGATGTTTCATCCAAGAGGGCATCGCACTTTCATTTCGATCGCCTAATTGTAGTCTACTTGTAAGAACAACCATGAAGCGTAAGGTCATAGATTAAAAGTATTGGTGGATTCTAATCTCTTGAATTCTCTCTCTTATAAATTCTCAATAGTTTAGTTAATTTAGCTTAGTTTAGCATTAGAATCTACAATCTCTACAATATTAGTTTTAATCCCTCAAACCCCTTTCCAAATCTGTTCTTCACATAACATACACTTAAAAAGTGGAACGATACCCTACTCATCCTTTACTTATTGAGGGATAATTAGGTTTTGATATTTCTCTTTTTGTTCAACGATCATCATCTATCTACATCATCCATACACCATCTAAATACACAAAAAGAGGTTGGTCAAATGAAGCTACGCTTTAAGTTGTTTATGTTTAACGCGTTTTCTTTCAAGATTAGAATTTTGGATATTGAGGTAATTTTAGCCGCGTCATCCATCCTTTTAAGAAAGAAAGAAGCTTGAAGGACATCTCAAGACAAGATCTACCATCCAAAGTTAGTCGAATCTTCATTCTTTTATTGCTTTCTTAGTATAGTTGCATCATAGTTTAGTTTTATTGCTTTCTAGTATAATTGCATTTAGGATCTTTTCAACAATTGAAGTTGTAAGCCAACCGCAATGAAATATCGACTCTAGTGTTTCTTGTGCGAATCTTGACAAACGGACTATCGTTTGTGGGCAATTAATACTTAAAGCAATCCAAGTGATTCACCATAACCCTAGAAGAGACAGCTTTAGACAACAGGCGAGATACTAGCTGCAAAGCCCAACCCAGTTGAAGGAAAGTAGTTTTACATTCTAGTATAATTTAGAATAGTTGCATATTAGTTTAATTACCTTCAAGCATAGTAGGATAGTTTTTTTTGTTATTTTAAAACGAATTTTCTAGTGTATGCCCCGTCGTCCATATCATCGTCCGGTAAGAACACAACAGTGGACAAGGTTTAACAACCCACTCACAAGAATACTAGACGAGATTAATACAATGGCCGCAAGCAATGATGGAGGTGTTTTGGACACCAATAATCTTGAAGCTATTCCTCCAATGCAAATAACATGAGGAAAAAGCCGAAAGATTTCTATTCGCCAATTATTGGAGACCCACCCAAAGAAGTATTGTTTTTCGAGACGTAAGCTAATCAATTTGAACTTAGAGCATCGGTAATCTCTATGCTTCCAAAGTTCAATGGTTCGCATAATGTTCACCTTATGTTCACATGAACAAATTTCTATCGATCCTCGAAACTTTCAAGAACCGAATATCGTCGAGGGATGAGTATCAAGTTAATTCTTTTTCCACTCTCACTCGAAGGTAAAGCATCCGAATGGTTAACCGCCAAACCGATCAATTCAATCAATAACTGGAGAAGTTGAGAACAAAGTTTATTAACAAGTTCTACCCACCCTGTAAACGGATGCCATCACGACAGCCATCGACAATTTCAAAGGGAAGGTGGTCAAGAATATCATCAAAGCTGGGAGAATTCAATAATCTGCTAGTCTCATGTCCACATCATGGTTATGATAAGAGTACACTGGCTCATTTGTTCTTTCAAGGACTTTCTACTATGAACAAGCAGATGATACAGTCAATGCATCAAGGTATGTTTACATCATTGGATGGAAAGGAAGCTTACAACTTTCTTGAGAATTTAGCTGAAGACACTCAACAATGGAGTACTAGCAACGAGGACGTAGCTAGAGTGGAGGAGGTGCCGAAGAAATTTGGCAACCAAATTCAAGAAGACCCAAATCAAGCAATGCTATCAATTAATGCGATTTTGGATTCATCACCTGTCATGGATGACATCAAGTTCAAAGAAAAACTTAAATCGCCTATGCTTGATGGACCACCTAAAGAGCTTAAGAAGGAGCCACCTAAGCTAGAATTGAAGCCTTTACCGTCTACACTCAAGTATGTTTTCTTGGGAGATTTGGAAACCTACCCAGTAGTCATTGCATCAAATTTGACTGCGGAGCAAGAATCCAGGTTAGTAGCACTTTTAAAGGAACACAAGTCAGCTATAGGTTGGACAATTGATGATATCAAGGGGATCAGCCCTATGATAGTTTAACATAGGATTCATCTGGAAGAGGATTCCAAAACTTCTAAGCAACCACAGAGGAGGCTTAATCCGAAAATGAAGGAAGTAGTTAGAGAAGAGGACGTCAAACTCCTTGACGCCAGCATTATCTACCCTATTTCTGATAGTCAATGGGTTAGTCCAGTTCAAGTTGTGCCAAAGAAGTCCGGAACCACAGTGATCGAGAACGAGAACAATGAGTTGATTCCAACCAGGATTCAGACTGGATGGAGAGTTTGCATCAATTACAGGAAGTTGAATAGCGCATCGAGGAAAGATCATTTTCCATTGCTAATCTTCTTCTCGTTCTTCGTGTTCTTTAACTTCTTCTCATAGTCCAGGAAGTTGAATAGCGCATCAAGCATCTTCTTCTTCTCGTTCTTCGTGTTCTTCCTTCTATATGGAAGGCTAATCTTCTCCTTCAAGGGAGGAGATGAAGCCAGTGCTTAAGGTTTAATGATTCTTCTGGTTCATGGTGTTCTTCAATCAGGTTAGTTCTTTATGTTTGTAGTTATTAGTTCCATTGCCCACACCAGGGGATGGAAGTATAGAATAGGGTTTATGTTTTGTAATATTAATATCATGCTAGTGTTCTTTACTTTTCTTCTAGTAGTCTAATTCTTTAGAGTTAGGGAAGTATTCTTTGTGTTGCCTTAGAAGGGGTAGCTCGAGGAGTGGCTGCCTAGGGAAGTATTCTTTGTGTTTGCCTTTAAGTGGTGATTCATTGAATGGTCAGCCTTTATTAGGAAGTACTCCTTGATGTTGCTCTTGGTAATACATTGAATGGCTGCCCGAGCTTACATAAAAGGAAAGAAGATATTAATAGCATAAACATAAGAACAACCTTAAATAGAGTTAATTGTTAACGATGTTTCATCTAAGAGGGCATCGGCACTCGCTCGATCGCCTAATTGTAGTCTACTTGTAAGAACAACCATGAAGCAGAAGGTCATAGATTAAAAGTATTGGTGGATTCTAATCTCTTGAATTCTCTCTCTTATAAATTCTCAATAGTTTAGTTAATTTAGCTTAGTTTAGCATTAGAATCTACAATCTCTACAATATTAGTTTTTAATCCCTCAAACCCCCTTTCCAGTCCTGTTTTTCACATAACATACACTTAAAAGTGGAACGATACCCTACTCATCCTTTACTTATTGAGGGATAATTAGGTTTTGATACGCTTCTCTTTTGTTCAACGATCATCATCTATCTACATCATCCATACACCATCTAAACACACAAAAAGAGCCGGTCACTGAACTCGAGTAATCGTTGAGTCATTCAGAATGTTTGGGCTTTGGAGAACGTTTGAGTTCGTTTGAATGTTTTGCTCTTAGAGAGCGTTCTACCCTTAGTTGACCCTAGAAATATAGGTCTCCAACTAGCGAGAAGTGTTAAGGCTATGTAGCATGTGGACTATGTAGCCCTGAGCTCACGTGAGCGTTTTTTGTCATTCAAAATGTTTGAGCCTTAGACAGCATTTGAGTTTGTTTGAATGTTTTGCTCGTAGAGAGCGTTCTACACTTAGTTGACCCTAGAAATATAGGTCTCCAACTAGTGAGAAGTGTTAAGGCTATGTAGCCCTGAGCTCGAGTGAGCGTTTTTTGTCATTCAAAACGTTTGAGCCGTAGACAGTGTTTGAGTTTGTTTGAATGTTTTGCTCGTAGAGAGCATTCTACACTTAGCTGACCCTAGAAATATATGTCTCCAACTAGCGAGAAGTGTTAAGGCTATGTAGCCCTGAGCTCGAGTGAGCATTTTTTGTCATTTAGAATGTTTGAGCTTTGGATAGCGTTTGAGTTCGTTTGAATGTTTTGCTCTTAGAGCGCGTTCTACACTTAGTTGACCCTAGAAATATAGGTCTCCAACTAGCGAGAAGTGTTAAGGTTATGTAGCCCTGAGCTCGAGTAAGCATTTTTTTTGTCATTCAGAACGTTTGAACTTTGGACAACGTTTGAGTTCGTTTGAATGTTTTACTCTTAGAGAGCGTTCTACACTTAGTTGACCCTAGAAATATAGGCCTCCAACTAGCGAGAAATGTTAAGGCTATGTAGCCTATGGGCTATGTAACCCGGAGCTCGAGTGAGCATTTTAATGTGGAGAACGTTTAAGCTCTGGAGAGCATTTTAGTTCGAGTGAGCGTTATACCCAGGTGGGCGTCGTGACCCGAGTGAGTCTGCCTGCTCTAGTGAACTAGTGGCTCTAGTGAGCGTCTGGATTTGGAGATCGCAGTTGATAGCTAGCCTTGAATTGGTGTGACTATAGCTAGCCCCAGTTTTGGAGCTTGATTGATCTGCACTAGATCGAATTGCACATATGGCTGTTGTGAGCCACAGTTTGGCGTTTAGCTAGCCTCTAGATCTTGTTGTAAGACGACCTGACAAGGAGCGAGCTGAAAAACAAATTTGTTGTATTGAAACTTCATGTGGTAAAGGTGTTGCAAGCAAACTTTTTCAAAAACTTCAAGCTCCAAAAAGAGACTCAAATTCGGATGAGTGGCATCCCTTGTCAGATTCTGACCAACGCCATCTCTGAGCTGGCGAGGTCAATCCAGGCGCTTTTGTTGGCCTCCAATTTAAGGTTCGAGCGACCTGCAATAGGTTGATAATGTGACCGACGACGACCTCCAACATATCGATCTATGCTGAAATTAAAGGATCAGTAGTAAGCCATCATTGTATGGATACAACAATTGGCATTTGGAGTGTAACCAACATGTAATAGATTGAGCTAAACCATGAAACAGCAGTAGCATACTAGAATTGCAAGGTCGTGCTGGATGGTAGACTCCCAACTGGTGTGAGTGCTGATGCCATACGATTGAGAATGCTAAATTGGTAATGGTAGACATGTTTGTCTCCATTTTAAGAGGGTATAAATACAAGAATTTAAGCCTGGTCCTTATCTTCATAACTGGAGTTTCAAAATGTAAAAAGTCGCAACAATAAATTGAGATGACTTTTGTGACTACCATCATATCCCAATATTTAGCTGTTAAGCCGTAACCATTGAGTCTTCAGTAAATGTTGAATACTGTGTGCCCTTTCCACTGCCTGGACCACCTTTCTGGTAGGAGGTTCCAAGGAAGAAGCAAAGTAAGGACTTGTAATAGATTTAGGGAGTGAATGGCAAGACCAGAGGCTGACTGAGGAAAGTCTGGAAGACAAGGAACGTCAGGCTCTAGAGTAGTGATAGATGTCAAACCAATCAGAGCCAACAGACAGAAAAAATTGGATATCATACCTTGGAAATTTTCAATGATTGTTGCAAGGGAAAGTGATCCCACATTGGATACGTCGTTCCTTTAAACTTAGACAGTAGTAGAAAAGACAATTTCGTGGTACAGTCGGGCAAAAACAGAAAACAAGAGGGTAATATTTACTCTTAACATTCTTAGAATGGAAGCCACAAGAAAAAATTTGACCGGCCTACTCAGTTCGATCAAGGTTTGTAGAGTTGTTGTATTGAATTCAAATAGACTTGAAATAGATCAAAGTATATCGAATTCAAGGTATGAAATCGTAAAGTGCTTCACACAATAGTAAACGCAAACAGATTTATCTAATTGGACTCAAATAGACTTATTTAAGTACTAAACGCAAATAGACTTATCTGATTAGTCAGCAACGACCTAGTCGCCATTCATCGATTTGACAGATTATTTTCCTCCAATTCCCGCTTTTGATTGATTGACGCTGCAATCTTATGAGCTCCGGTAGATTTCCACTTCAATTACACGCTTCGTGAGCTTGGAAATTGAAATATTTAGAAAGATTGAGAGTAGAATAGATGAATTTCCAAGAAATTCAATCCACAGACGGCGCCAATGTAAATGATGCTTTTGGTAATCCTTACAAATACAGGTTTGGTGAGGAGATTGGGATGATTGGATAGGGTTGATCGAGTTCGTATGGACTAATTGCCTACGTATCAAGTTCTCTCTGCTGGGGGGAGACTTGAATCAGGTCAGATGTAGTTCCTCATCCTCTTTATATAGGCAAGGGGTTCGCGCCTCCGGCTCTCTCACATCTGGTCAGATCCAGGTCTTCAGGCCATGAAGACAAGTTAAAAACATTTATGGTGAAGCGTGCCTGAAGCTCCGGTCTTGATGATGGTATTTAAGACTTATGTTATTGTCCGTTGGTGCGAGCAAGAATCTGGGAGATCGCTGTTGGGGTGAGGTCATTTGTGTGTAGTTAGTCACTATGAAGCGAGCTCGTGTGACGAAGACTTCAGGTCGGTTGACTACTGATTAGTCAGATCGATTGCCATAGTTGAGTCGCTATAAAGCGAGCTGAGAGGACGAGGATCGAGGTCGATCTGTCTTCATGTCTGTGCTGGACACGTGCTTGATATTCATTAGATGTGAATATTACTCCCTCACAAAATCCATGATTTTTAGTTTGATAAGAAATAAAGTATTGAATATTCTACAATGTTTTAGTGTAAAAGTTGCCCACACAAGTTTGAAAGCATGCGAAATTGCACTTTTAATCCCAAGATACACTATGTCCGCCTCATAAAATTTGGTTTTAAGTTTTTAACAGAGGCTAATATTTGAAACTCAAATCAAGTAAGAATAAATAAATAATGGTCTATAATAGCATCCAATTTCTTCACTTGAGATGATTCCCAATTATATCTCTAAAGAGATACATTTATTTTGGATACTATTATCAACCTAATATGGTTTTGAGAGTGAGACAAGGTTGGAAGAGTTGTAGAAATTTGGGGAGGCAACGTCTGATCCTGGATGTAAAAGTTGTTGGTTTCAAAAGTTTTTTAAAAACTTATATTACAATGTGTATACTAGTCTACCGCAAAAATGGTGGGAGATGAACGACAAAAAGAGGGAAGGGAAATACATAATTAGTGGTGGTGTTTGGAGAGAGAGAAAGGGTGCTCTAGCCGTGATGTAAGCAAACAAACAGACAAGTGGATTTTGACTTCCCTAGGCCTAGACCTCAAGACTTTGTTCGGGACTATTCAGACCCTACTTAATAATGTTGATTTGTACGCAATGTGTATGAGTGTATCCGGAATCCCGTATACAAAACAACAATGATTAGTTAATCAGTTGGTTAGTATTTAGTAGCAAGTTTAGCAACTGTTAGAAAAATGGATTTGCACAAATCTATTGAGATATGAATGAGTAATTTGTCTCCCAAGTTATCCCACATTGAGATGAAATGGGTTTCTCTTGAAACAATACGTAAAGTGAAAAAAAACCTTTTCAAAAGGATGCACTAGTTTGAAATAGTGCATTATGCCGAAAAGGTGCGACCTTTCGAAATGTGCACTGGTTCGAAACAGTGCATCATGCCGAAAAGGTGTGACCTTTCGAAATAGGCACTGGTTTGAAACAGTGCTTTATGCCGAAATGGTGTGTCTTTTCGAAACATGTGACTTTTCAAAGAGTTGCTAACTTTTTCCCAAGAGTCACTGTGTTGTTTCGAAGAGGCACCACTCACCTATAAATAGTGGATGAATTTGGAGAGAAAGACACATCGGATCACACAGAGTTCTGATCTTTCTCTTCTCCGATCCCCCTGTTCTTAGTCAAATACTATGTTGTGTTCGCTGATTCTATAGAATTGAAGTGCTAGCTTTCTATAGAAGTAAATCCGTTCTATCTTGGGAGACAGGTTCCCATCAACCTTCAAGCATTGTGAGGGGGGAAAATTTGTCTTAAGGACATAGTGTATCTACACTAGGCTCGGATTTAACTAAGAAGTACAAGACACGTACAAGACAAAAGGTTTGTATAGTTTGGTAATTGGTAAAGAGTAAGTACAATTAAGTTGTATATTCCTAACAACTTAAGACATATTTCTTTTTCTTCTTATTCTTTACCGAACAGAATTTGTTTATGTTTTCTTTTCTTTTTTGGTTTAAAGAAATAACAAAGTGTTATTGTATTTCAGAATATGGCAACACCACCAGTTACACCTGCTGTTACTGTTCCTACTGCTGTTCCCCATTCTGTTCCTCATGGGGAGAAGCCAGAAAAGTTCAATGAAACTGATTTCAAGCGCTGGCAACAGAAGATGCTCTTCTATCTGACCACCCTTAACTTGGCAAGGTTTCTGTGGGATAAGACTCCTGATGTAAGCCCTGATGAAACCGACAAGAAGAAGGTTTTAGCCAAGGATGCTTGGTTTCATGTTGATTTCTTGTGTAGAAATTATGTCCTTAGCGGGTTGGCTGACTCATTATACAATGTGTATAGTATGTTCAAGACTGCTAAGGAACTTTGGGATTCGTTGGACAAGAAATACAAGAGTGAAGATGCTGGCATGAAGAAATTCATAGTTGGCAGATTTCTTGATTTCAAAATGACGGATAGTAAGACCGTCATAAGCCAAGTTCAAGAACTTCAAGTAATCCTCCATGATGTCATTGCTGAAGGAATGACCCTAGGAGAATATTTCCAAGTGGCTGCTATGATTGAGAAATTACCACCATCTTGGAAGGATTTTAAGAACTATCTTAAGCATAAACGCAAAGATATGAATCTTGAAGAACTGATTGTCCGTCTAAGGATAGAGGAAGATAACCGTCTATCTGAGAAGAAATGCAAGGATCCCATGGTGGCAAAGGCCAATGTTATGGAAAGATCAAGTGCTAAGGGAAAAAGGAAGCGCCAAGACAAAACTCAAAGCGAAGTGAGTAGTGCGTCTACTAAGTTCAAGGGTAAGTGCTACAACTGTAGGAAGGCTAGACATAAGGCAAGTGAATGTCGCAAGCCAAAGAAGTACAAGAAGCAAAAGACTGAAGCAAATATGATAATGGACACGCTTTCTGACAATGTTAATGACATGAACCTATCTGTTGTGGTTTCTAAATGTCTCATGATTGGAAATGAAAGAGAATGGTGGGTGTATACTGGTGATACTCGCCACATATGCTCCAACAAGTCGATGTTCACCACTTATCGTGCTGTGGAAAAGGAAGAACAACTCTTTATGGGAAATTCTTCTACATCCAAGGTTGAAGGTAAAGGAAAGGTGGTGATGAGGTTGACTTCTGGGAAGGAACTAACTCTGAATGAGGTGCTCTATATGCCTAACATTCGCAAGAACTTGATTTATGGGTCGCTGCTGAGCAAGAATGGCTTTAAGTTAGTCTTTGTTTCTGATAAATTTGTACTAACTAAGAATTATGTATTTGTGGATAAGGGCTATCTTCAGGATGGGCTCTTTAGGATGTCTTGTTTTACTATTGCGCCAAAGAGCACCAATAAAATTGAATCTTCTGTTTACTTGATTGAGTCTTCACATGTATGGCATGGTAGATTAGGACATGTTAATTATGATACTTTGCGTAGATTAATTAATTTGGACTATATACCAAAGATAAAAATAGACCCACACCATAAATGTGAATCCTGTGTAGAATCCAAGTTGACCAAATCATATTTTCATTCCATTGAAAGAAGTACTGAACCTCTAGACTTAATACACACAAATATATGTGATCTTAAGTACATGCAATCTAGAGGTGGTAAAAAGTATTTCATTACTTTTATTGACGATAGCACTAGATATAGTTATGTTTACTTGTTGAGAAGTAAAGATGAGGCAATTGAAGTGTTCAGACACTAGAAAAATGAAGTTAAAAATCAACTAAGCAAAAAGATTAAGGCTATAAGGAGTGATAGAGGAGATGAATATGAATCACCTTTTGAAGGTTTCTATTCTGAATATGGAATCATTCATCAAACTACGGCTCCTTATTCACCTCAATCAAACGGTATTGCGGAACGCAAAAACCGAACTCTAAAAGAGATGATGAATGCTATGTTGTTAAGTTCCACCCAGAATTTATGGGGGGGAAGCTTTGCTTTCCGCCAATTACATTCTCAACAAGATTCCTAACAAGAAGATGCTTAAAACACCATACGAATTGTGGAAAGGTCATCAGACTTCCTATAAATTCTTAAAAGTATGGGGGTGTCTTGCTAAAGTGGAAGTCCCTAAACCTCAGAAGGTGAAGATAGGACCCCAAGACTATTGATTATGTGTTCATTGGATATGCAAACGATAGTAGTGCATATCGTTTTCTGGTTCATAAATCAGAGATTCAAGATATACATGTTAATACGATTATTAAGTCAAGGAATGCTTCATTCTTTGAAAATATGTTTTCGAATAACATGTGTATAGAGCCAAGTTCAACAAAGAGAACTTTAAACGCTACAACTAGTAACCATCCTACACAAAGCAAAATTGAGGAGGAACCTAGACGTAGCAAAAGGTCAAAGACGTCAACATCTTTTGGACCTGATTTTCTAACATACTTGTTGGAAAATAATCCTCAAACGTTCAAGGAGGCAATGATATCTCTAGAAGCTACTTATTGGAAAGACGCAATAAATAGCGAGATTGAATCTATAATGTAAAATCATACATGGGAATTGGTGGATTTACCACCAGGTTCCAAGACTTTGGGATATAAGTGGATTTTCACAAAGAAATTTAAAACTGATGGATCAATCGACAAGTATAAAAGCTAGACTTGTGGTCAAAGGCTTTAGACAAAAGGAAGGTATGGATTATTTTGACACTTATTCTCCAGTTACAAGAATAACTTCCATAAGGATGCTAATAACAATAGCATCAATACATAGATTTGAGATACATCAAATGGATGTAAAGACGGCATTCTTGAATGGTGAGTTAGATGAAGAAATATAGATGGAACAACCCGAAAGGTTTATTGCTCCTGGACAAGAAAGGAAAGTTTGCAAGCTTGTTAAATCTTTATATGGATTAAAGCAAGCACCTAAGCAATGGCATGAGAAATTTGACAATGCAATGTTGTCAAACGGTTTCAAAATAAACGAGTGTGACAAGTGTGTCTATTTCAAAAGCATTCAAAAGGGATGTGTCATTGTTTGTCTATATGTAGACGATATACTAATTTTGGGTAGTAATATGGATGTCATAAAATCTACCAAACAAATGTTGTCTAGTAAGTTGGACATGAAAGATTTAGGTGTCGCTGATGTTATCCTAGGAATTAAGATTTCTAGAACAGATGATGGACTTGTTTAATCACAATCTCATTACATTGAGACGATTCTTGAAAAGTTCAAGAAATATAACATCACACCAAAAAGGTCACCAGTTGACGTAAATCTTCATTTAGCCAAAAATACTAGAGATAGCATATCTCAACTAGAGTACTCTCATATACTTGGTAGTTTAATGTATGTCATGAACTGTACAAAGCCTGACATAGCATACTCTGTGAGCAAGCTAAGTCGATATACGAGTAATCCTGGCATAGATCATTGGACTGCCATACTGTGAGTTTTGGGATACTTAAAGTATACTCAAAATTTTGGTATGTACTATACAAGATATCCAGCCGTTCCATAAGGGTACTGCGATGGTAATTGGATATCTGACACTAAAAACTCAAAGTCCACAAGTGGATATATAACACCCCGTCTTTTTCTTTTATTTTCCTAGTATAATAATAATAATAATAATAATAATAATAATAATAATAATAATAATAATAATAATAATAATAATAATAATAATAGGTAAACAAAATATATGATAACTATTAGTTAAGGATAAAAGCCCCGTAAGTAAATAGATAACTTTCATCCTTGTTTTTCGGTGGGGGTTTTTAAAAATAAAAAGTGAGATTCTCATGTAGAGTTTTTGGAAAACAGAGAGAGTTATACACAGAAAAAAATAAGAGATGGAAGGGAGAGTAACAACAGTGAGTGGTTGCTGTTTGAGAGTAAAACGAAAAGGTTTCGAATGAGGAAGATCATCTTTTTCGTGCGACAGTCAACTTCGGTCTTTCAAGGTTTTTCCGCTTTCAGAAATCTAGCTGTTTGGTTTACAAACAATGAGTAGTCTAAAGATGTTCTTTTAAAATTTTGTTGACTGCTAATCATGTCTGTTATAGTGATTTCCTTATTTGATATATTGTAACTCTGTAAATGGTGGCCGGCTTCCACAGAAATTTTGAAGTACTGCAAGTACGCCAAATCTTATATTTTTTGTGATTGTTATGCTGTGTTGATAATGAGCATGTGGTATTAGTAAATACCAAATCAGTGTTTGATTTGATTCGAATAGAAATTCTATTTCTAGGGTTTTGTTTTACTGCTACTGTTGGTCTTTAGGATTTTGTTGGTGGTTGGAAGTGTTTTGTGTTAAGGAGATGATCTATATGGGTTGTGTGGGTTGCTGGGGAATGATTGGGAGTGGTGGAATTGTTGTATGAGCGTTGTGAAGCTTTGAACAACCATTAATGGCGTCAATATTGCGATTTTTGAAGGGCGAGGGAATTGGAATTTTATTGTATAGAAAGGTAGGGTTTTGACTAGGAATGAAACCGTGGGGTTTAGGAGATGAGGAGTGGTGGTCGGAACTTGGGTGCTGTGGTAGTGGAGGCGTTGGTGAAGTGAGGAAGAAGATGACAGCGAAATTCTTTTTTTTGCTGTTGGGCTTGGGCCAATATTAGTTATGTGAGCTTGAGTGTTTTCTTTTTCTATTTAAATTGTGGGCTTAAGTTATTTTAGATTGGGCCTGGAAAAGGCTAAACCCTTTGGGCCTTAGTCTTTAGGTTTTTGGTTAAATTGACCCTTGGCTGGTTGACTACTGTTGACCAGTGGCAAGTTGACTTTGACTGTTGACCAGGGTTGACTTTGACCAATTGACCCAATTTGACCTTTGATTTGGCTAAAGATTAGGTCTATTATGATAGGTTAGGGTTATTAGCGTGCTTGGCGTTAGGCTAAGACTTTATGTTTATACGTGTGTACGTGTATTAACTACTATGTGAAATTTCATTCTTATTATAATTCTGTTATGATATACGATGCTATGACACTTAGACATCGATATAATTAATAACGCGTAAACAATAATACAAGAAACAAGATACTCATCCGTTTTCTGAAATGAGATATGCAATGCAATAAAGGTCAATAATGTGTAAACAAATTTATTACACCCTTTTAGAACTCTACACGCCCCAAGTTTTGGAAATGAGTTTTTATGACTGATGATGTCATATGCTAGGTGGGCATTTATTGAATGTGCCATAAATAGCCCGTTAGCGTTATAAAGGGGGATTCATTGACTGTGCCATGAATGACCAGATTATTTGGACTACCCTAGAGAGGAACTAAGGTATTCGCCTTGCGGGTTAGTTGTATTCCTTGAGTGTACGAGGATGTAGGGTTGGGTATTCCTTGAATGTGGCGGGAATGACCTAAGGTATTCATTGAATGTGCCATGAATGACCTGAGTTTTATGCCCAAAGAGGCTGTGAAATATGTGTATGAAAGCCCAGAGATGGCTATGATATTATGGTATTCAGTGGAAGAGAGGCACACAGGAATGTGTGATTTGGCAAATGTGTGGAGTGCAAATCGTGGAGTAGGTACTAAAGGGTGGGTGTATAAAAAAAGTAATTGATTAATTGATAAGAGAAATTGATTTGATTATGCAAGTGTGTTTGGGCTTATATTTGAATACCTATAGGATATCTACATATGATATATAAAATTTCTAACTTTCGTTTGCAGGAGGGTAGGACTTAATAATATTTTGTGCAGGGACGCGGTTCTACCCTTATACAGAAGTAGATATCTGTAAGTTTTAATTTAATTACTTAGTTATTAAATTGAGTTATTATAATGAGTTAATAGAATGGAAGTTTTGCTTGGGAAGAAACTATGCCGGTTGAAATGACGGAACTACCTGTCTTCCAAGCTGAGAATGATTAAGATATGGGTACATATAAAGTGTTTGTTGGATGATTAAAGTTTGGAAATGATTTATGTTGTTAGTCTACTCATACCAGCAAATTCCATTTTGTTGACCCATATTTGCTTTGTTTTGGCAACGTGGGTGTGTTCTTGGGAACAAAGGTGAAAGGCAGTGGAACCATAGCGTGTGATTTGGATTCTTGCCTGAAGCAGTCTGTTAATTCTTTTATTAGGTCCGATTCTTATTGGAAGGATGTAATAACGTAGTTTACATTTTCAGTATAACATGAGAACATGGTAGTGAGGACTTTTATTCTTAGAGTTTGTTTGATGCTTTGTTTGGACGGAAGATAGCTTAATAAAGTGATGGTGGAAAATTCTTGAGTTTATTTAATTTAAGTTGATTCTTTTATGATATGGGTTTTCGGTTTTTGGCATGTGTTGTATCCACCCCGTCATAGCCTGGGTTTTTAGACAATTGAACATAGTGATGTTTGAGATATTTATATTTCAAATATTCACTTTGTAATTGTTTAGAAATTCGGGTTGTGACAGGATATGTCTTTACACTTGGAGGTGCAGCTGTTTCTTGGAAATCCTCAAAACAAACATGCATAGCGAGGTCCACTATGGAATCAGAATTCATTGCATTAGACAAGGCTGGATAAGAAGCAGAGTGGCTTCGAAATTTCTTAGAGGATATTCCAAATTGGGCTAAACACATACTAACAAATATACAACCGTGATGACCTAATCTGCTATTGGTAGAGCACAGAGTAGCATGTATAATGGGAAGTCTCGACACATACGTCGTAGACATAACACCGTTAGACAATTGCTCTCAAATGGAGTTATCTCAATCGACTATGTAAGGTCAAAAGATAACATTGCGAATCTGCCTACAAAAGGTTTAACAAGAGAGCAAGTGGAAAGATTATCAAGGGGAATGGGCTTAAAGCTTTTGAAATAATCAACTAAGAGTCCTCATAATGGAAAAACCAACCTAGTTGACTGAATATCCCAAGATCTAGGTTCAATGGGCCAACTGAATTATGTTTGTGACTCAGTTAGCACTGGAGAGTAATATTATACTCTAACCCATTCCTATATAAAATAGTGCATATCTACCGCGAGAACCAGAATAAGTCAAGCTTTTAATGATTTACTATATCTTGGAAAGTTATGTTATCCAAGTGGAGTATTGCAGGATACTCTTTATAGAAATCACCTATGTTAGTGCGAAGTGGGGCCACTTCTATGAGAATTTTAAAGACCAATGTCTTAAAAGCACTATCTGAAACCAAGAAGTGTTCAAGGCCAAAATGAACACAAACGTGAAAACCAACAGTATTCGAGAAGATACTGCGTGAAAATGATTGTCTAGGTTTATACAAACGGCTGACAGTTCAGGGACATTAATTGAGTCTACTGATCGTCCAATTAAATCCGATCGTCTTTCACTAAGGCAAGTTCAAGGCCTCCCATGCTACTTGACCTGATGCGGTATCTTTTCATTTGTAAAAGAACATAAATCCGGTGTTTATGATAGAAGAAGCCAAATTTTCATTCATGTGGGAGATTGTTAGAAAAATGGATTTGCACAAATCCATTGAGATATGAATAAGTAATTTGTCTCCCAAGTTATCCCACATTGAGATGAAAATGGGTTTCTTTTGAAACAGTACGTAAAATGAGAAAAATCTTTTCAAAATGATGCACTAGTTCGAAACAGTGCATTATGCAGAAAAGGTGCGACCTTTTGAAATGTGCACTGGTTCGAAACAGTGCATCATGTCGAAAAAGTGTGACCTTTTGAAATATGCACTGGTTCGAAACAGTGTTTTATGCCGAAATAGTGTGTCTATTCGAAACATGTGACTTTTCAAAGAGTTGCTTACTTTTTCCCAAGAGTCATTGTGTTGTTTTGAAGAGGCACCACTCACCTATAAATAGTGGATGAATTTGGAGAGAAAGACACACCAGATTACACAGAGTTCTGATCTTTCTCTTCTCCCCCTATTCTTAGTCAAATACTATGTTGTGTTCGCTGATTCTATAGAATTGAAGTACTAGTTTTCTATAGAAGGAGATCCGTTCTATCTTGGGAGACAGTTTCTCATCAACCTTTAAGCATCGTGAGGGGGGAAATCTGTCTTAAGGACATAGTGTATCTACACTAGGCTCGGATTTAACTAAGAAGTACAAGACACGTACAAGACAAAAGATTTATATAGTTTGGTAATTGGTAAAGAGTAAATACAATTAAGTTGTATATTCCTAACAGCAACATAGGCTAAGCCTAAAATTATACTGATCTCTAAATAAGGGTGATCTTAGACACACTCATAAAAACAATCTCATACCCCAACTTTAAAATAAATAAATAAAATAATTTTATATACATTTATGTTCCTAAATTACCATTTTTTTTATTAGGTGTACCCAAGACAAAACAAGTTATTTATTTAATATACGTCGTGGGGCTCCATATGTACTAAACCCTAGATACTCTACGTTCTTCACTTATAACTGAAAAGAACATGTTCATCATATTCTTCTTCGTGTTAATCAAAAGAAAAAAGTGTTATTGATTTATTCTTTCGATCAAAAGAACGAGCAACCAAAAAATGTGTTGTTATTTTTTTTATAATCATTTTGCTCTTATTGAAAATACCCCAAATTAATTTGGGAGATATTATTGGATTGAGGGGTTATCAGGGTATGACAAAAACTTAAATTAGTATAGGGTACGGGAGTGTTTTTATGGGGAGTCCGGCTACACAGTAACCGGTTACTGGGATCAAATCCCAGCAACCATTACAAGTTGTCGTTGGATTGTCTCGGTTACGGATCTCGGATCTAAATCAACGGTGACTTGTAACGGTACTTTTATGGGTGTGTTCAAGATCACCCCTAAATAATCACAATTAGGTACAATTTTATTTTTGGATGACCATATTCTAATTCAGTACACCAACAATGAGTCTGTTAAGTGACAATAACGTCCACTCTTTCTTTCCTCCCAAAACATTATCACAAAATTTTGAAGATGAACCAAAAACTTCTACTAACAACATCTACACTCCCTTCTTCCACACCCTCACCACCTTCGCTTCTTCCTCTCCCCTTCTCTTCATTTCTTCTCTTCACAACTACAACTAAAACCCAAAACCCCAACAAACTCACCACCTCAGCAACTCTAGAAACATCTTCCAGTACTAAAGTTACTGTAGGAGGAGAGTTAACTGCAAGAGAGAGAAGACAGTTAAGGAATGAAAGAAGAGAGAGTAAAGCTTATAACTGGAAAGAAGAAGTTGAAGAAAAGCTTTTAAAGAAACCAACAAAGAGATTTGCCAATTGGAAAGACGAGCTTAATCTTGATAATCTTGCTGACTTAGGTACTCAGTGGTGGTGTGTTCGTGTTTCTAGAGTTAATGGTCATGAAACTGCTGATAGACTTGCTCGTTTTCTTGCCAGAAACCACCCCATTGTCGAGTTCAAGGTAATGGTTTGTTAATTTTGTGATTTTGATTGTTGCTTTAGTTCGATGAAATTTTTTCCAACGTTCAGAAATTCAACATGGTATACAACTACACATCACATAATCCCCGGCCCGAAATTTCCATATCAAGTTTTCATACGAATTTAGACTTGACTTGTGAGACTTAAATTATCAAAACTATCTTTATATGTTTGTCGAAATACTCCATATCACTTTGTAAGTCTATAAATGTGCAGTCTTTTTTTTCCATAATCAATATATGTGCATAGTCAGTTATGTAAATAAGTAATATTAACTATCAATAAATAATAGTTTCAACACATTGGCTGATTGGCTGATGAGAATACAAGATAACTGACCATTTAACTTTGGTCCTTTAGTAACTGTGGTATGAACTGAATGTTAATTATTTAGTGGTGGTCACCTTCATATATGGGAGTTGTTCATGGTCCTACATAGTAAATATTGGTAACCAGGTAAGTATACTTGACATTTTCTCTCAAGTTCACCTGGGGCACGTGCCCCATGTGGCTCCGCCTGGGGATGAAGACTTCTGATAAATAAAGAGTTCACAATTGGACAAAGGGAACAGCAAGGAAGTTGTATGATTTTGAGAACGTGGTGCATTTGGAATATATAAATGAGTGGCGTAAGGATCTCCCCGTAGTGGGGCTTAGAAGAAATTATACTTATGTCTATATGTGATAGGAGTTCCTTGTGGCCTCATTATTCTGATTTATCAATCACATCAAATGTCAGTACTGAGTCCATGAATTTACCTAAGTTTCGCACTAAAATTGCTAGACAGTCCTGCTCATGCTCAACTTCAGTTCGGAAGTAGGGCAGTAAGGGCTTGCTTGGTAGACCAGACAAAAATATGTAAAGGTGTGAGAACAAAGCCCCTTGGTAAAGATATTGGCAAGTTGATCCTTTGTTGAGATAAACCGAACATCAAGTTGTTTCTGAGCAACTCTCTCTTTGACAAAGTGATAGTCAATCTCAATGTGCTTGGTACGCCCATGAAAAATGGGATTGACAGTGAGATATGTGGCGCCTAAGTTGTTGCACCATAGAGTTGGAGGGGAAGAAGGAATGCATAGTTCACGCAAGAGTGATTGAATCCATATCGCCTCCACTGTTGCAATAGCTACACCACGATATTCGGCTTCAGTATTTGAACGAGAAACTGTTTTTTGCTTGTGTGCACTCCATGAGATCAGGTTACCACCTAGAAACATACGGTATCCACTTGTTGATCGCCGATAATCGGGGCAGCCAGCACAATTGGCATCCGAGTATGCATGAATTTGGAGAGTAGATAGTCTACGAAGAAGTAAACCATAATCAACTGTGTGCTTGAGATATCGTAGAATCCATTTAATGACAACCCAATGTTCCTCTGTGGGGTCATGCATAAATTGACAAACCTTGTTGACAGCCACCAAGATATCTAGCCTTGTAAATGTGAGACACTGGCGAGCTCCAACCACACTTCAGTATTGTGTGAGATCTGAAAATTTGTGGCTGCCTTCTTTTGTTAGCTGGGTGTTAGCCTAAGCAGTTAAAATCGGTTTTTGGAACTAATCGGTCGAGGAGCGATATGCGATTAATCGGCGATTTAATCGGTTATATCGGATGTATATATTTGACACTTTCAAAATAATATAATTATACAAGATATTTCTAAATAGTTATTCGAGATCCAACAAAAAATATCAAATTCTCATAATCATATCTGACCAACTCAATTTTAGAGTACTACAGAGATGCCAAGCACAACAATTATGTTAAATATTTAAAAGAAGAGAGAGAGAGAGAGAGAGTTTACGTATTTTTTTGGGTGGGGAACCGATATTTTCAATAAAGTTTTTTCTCTGTATAGTGAGAAAATATTTTCAATAAAGTTTTTTCTCTGTTTAGTGAGAAATCGGTCATCTCGGCCAATTAATCTGTCAATTCGGTGATTAAATTGGTTCAGTGAGAAAATTTTAAAAATCGGTAAAAACTAATCGGGTTACAATTGATACGCGATTAATCGGCCGATATAACCGATATTGATAGCATAGGTGTTAGCAGCTAAAGGAGTGTGAATTGGTTTCACACCATCAAATATTGTACGACATAAGACATCTATAATGTACTTGCGTTGGGAGAGGAAAAGTCCTTCACTGTGGGGAATAACAAATGCCCAAGAAGTAATGAATGGTGCCCAGATCTTTAATAGCAAATGCCAAATGGAGTTGAGTGATTAAAGTATCAATGACAATCGAGCCGGACCCTGTGACAATAATATCATCTACATAGATGAGAATATAAATAACCACATTGTTCTCTTGTCGAAATAGAAGTGATGAGTCTGATTTTGATACTTTAAATCCCAAGCCAATAAGAAAGGAACTCAGATGAGAATACCATGTGTGAGGGGCCTGTTTTAGGCACATATAATGATTTGTTAAGGCGGCACACATGAGTAGGATAACACTGATCAATGTATCCAGGAGGCTGCTACATGTACACTTCCTCATTTAGTATGCCATGTAGGAATGCATTTTGAACATCCAATTGCCGAATAGGCCAGTGATGCATAAGTGCAATTGATAAAATTATACGAATAGTACAAGGCTTAATTACCGGACTGAATGTTTCATCGTAGTTAAGCCCTTTTTGATTGAATCCTTTGGCAACTAAACGGGCTTTGTGTTTGTCGATGGAACCATCAGCTTTGCGTATAAGTCTGAAAACCCATTTGTTTCTTATCACATTCATTCCTTCTTGGAGTGGTACTAGAGTCCAGGTTCTATTTCTAAGGAGAGCATTGAATTCATCATCCATTGCACTTCTCCATTTAGGATTGGTGGAAGCTTGTGTGAAGCAAGTAGGCTCAGTTACATCATCAACCTGCAAGGGATACTTTGTTGCTGTTAGACATAACTTTTGAATAGGTTGATGGATTCCATCTTTACCTCGAGTCGTCATATGATGCTGCAGCACCGAGTTGGTATTGGTATGTTGTTGGACAGGTTGAGGAACTGTTGTGGAGGCCAAATTGGGTGATGGCTCGGGTAGTGTTTCAGTGTTTGGTATAAGGACAGAAGGTGCTTCAGTTGGTATATTAGTGTGTTGTGAAGGATGTGAATGAGAATCCGGTGGAATGTTAGCAATTGTTGGGTTAGGTGCCTGAGTTGAACTGGTGGTGATATAAAGGAGTTTGTGTGAATATGTAATGGTTTGGTTGGGGTGGAATAGGTCTCAGGAATGGTGACTGTGGCTGACCTATATGCTGCACACACGGGTTTTGTGCTTCTGCTGAAAAACGGAAGACAATTTCTTCAAAATGAACGTGTCTTGAGGTGCAAACCTGGTTCGTGGGATGATGGTAACATAAGTAGCCTTTGTGGGATGTACAATAACCAATGAACACACATGAAAGAGAACGGTATGCCAATTTGTGAGGACTATATGGACATAAGTACGGGTAACAAAGGCATCCAAACACACGCAGACTTTTGTAATCTGGTTTTGTACCAAATAAAAGTTCAATAGGAGATTTTTGTGCATTGTGTTTGGATGGTAATTGATTGATAAGATAGCATGCAGTAGTGAACCCTGAAACTCAAAGGAATAGATGCATGGTTTAAGAGCGAGAGACCAGACTCGACAATGTGTCTATGGCGACGTTCAGCAAGTCTGTTTTGTTCAGACGTGTGAGGACAGGAAAAACGGTGAAAAATTCCTTGGCTATCAATGTATGGAGTAAATTTCTTGTACTCCCCACCATGATTAGATTGAATTATTTTGTGATCAAGGAGATTTTCAATTTTATTTTTGAACATTATAAACACGGAAAGAGCACCAGATTTTTGAGAAAGTAGAAAAACCCAAGTGTAATGAGTGTAAACATCCATTTGCAACAAATAATATTGAAATCCATCTCTTGATAATACTGGTGAGGGACCCCATAAATCAGAAACAATTAAACCTAGAGGTGCATAGGACGTGACACTTGAAGGAAAAGGAAGTTTGCAATTCTTACTACCATGACATGAATGACAAAATGAAAACGACTTGTTCAACACTGGTAATAAATGAGACTCGATAACTTTATTGACTGTTCGAATCATTGGATGACCCAAACCTTGATGCCATATTGCAGTAGATGGTGAAAGAAGTGCTGAAGAACATGGAACCGGGTTTTGCAGCTCATGGACACTGTTGAAACTGTAGAGACCTCCCTTATTCTTGCCTTGTAGAAGTATTTTCCCCATGTGGCAGTCTTTCTTAAAAACATTTGGATGGAATTCAAAGAAGACGTTATCTTTTGAAAATTGAGAAACTGAAAGCAAGTTTGCAGATATATTAGGCACATGATATAGGTTTTGTAAATGAAATTTTCTTGAGTTATGAGTAAAGGAGGCAGTACCAATATTTGCAATTGGAAGGTTAGTACTGTTACCAACTCGGATTTGATCAGGGCCTCATATTCACTTCGGAGACGAAGATTGTTCAAGTCAGATGTGAGGTGATGTGTAGCTCCACTATCCGGTATTCAGTTATTGTCAACAAGAGAGCCTGGTGCAGCAACATATGCTTGTTGGCTTCAATCCTTTGTTCAAATGAAGAAGAGCCTGAAAATCATCTGAATATTATTCTCCAGTGTGGAAGTAAGTGTAGCGGGTTGATCAAAGTTGTATACCAACAGGTGTACAATCCCACAACTTGAGCAAGAGCATTTTTGGAGAGAGATGATAACAGCCGTCCTAGAAGAATTTGGTCTTGATTCTGCCATTGTAAATAGGCTGGGTTAATAGTTGAATCAGTGGGAGAAAAAAAAATTGGTGGACATGCATTTGTTCCATCAACATAGCCTTTAAGGTCATATCCATTTAATAATGGTTTGAATTGTGTAAGCCATAATAGGTAGTTGTTTATGTCCAGTTTAACAGAGACAAGATGATGGATTGAAGTAGTTTGGAGAGTAGGCGATGGAGTGGGTGGGATAATGGGAGTGTTATTTTCAGTGGAAGGTGCCATTTAAGTTTGTTAGAGACACAAAGGAATAGAATTGGTGTAGGATCGAGGTTGGCCTGATACCATGTACAGATTTGTTATTTGGTTTTGAATTCTCAATGACTCACTTGCATGAGTCCATCTCTATTTATAATTTCAACTAGTTTGTTACTGATAGGCTCTAGATAAGTACATACTACAGATTACAATCAGGATTTCCAGGAGTCTGTTTGGCTGGAGTATCTTCACTTGGCTGAGATATGATCTTCTATTGACTCATTCCAATAAGAACTGCCTGAGAACCATGTTTATAGGTCTTTTATGTATTGGCAAAGGACCCCCATATAAAGTTCATGATGACAAATGCTAAGAATATGTTGTTGTTGTTTTGGTATTTATTAAATATTGAAGACTATTTGCATCTTGTTTCTTCTCTGTCCCGACAATGTTTATGCTTTGTAGATTCCTTAAAGTTTTATTACAATACATTTGTCTCAACTTTTAAAGTTTGCTTGGTAATAAACTTTGGATCATGTTGCTGAGTTTTTCTTACTCTCACTTAAGGGTGGGACTGAAAGTTGTAGCCATTTGTCGAGTCGATTGTCCAAAGAGTGTGCTTTTCTATTTTAATGGTCTGAATACAATAACTGGATGAATTACTAAGCTAATCTCTATTCTATATGCACAAAAAAGTTGTTATAACAGTCCTTCTTGCTTGTATATAGGTCTATGCTCCTGCTGTCCATGTAAAGAGGAAGTTGAAGAATGGCACAATCTCAGTTAAGCCCAAACCTGTCTTTCCTGGATGTATCTTTTTGAGCTGTGTACTGAACAAGGAGTTACATGACATCATAAGAGAGTGTGATGGGATAGGCGGCTTTATTGGATCCAAAGTTGGAAATACGTAAGTGGGAATTATTATTTTACTACTTGACACTTTTGTTAGAAATTTTTATGCTCTGAAATTTTTTAATCCGACGCCGTATACAGTCTGTAAAGACTAAAGAACAAAGATACTGGAATCTTGATAAAGAGATCCAGTTTGCCCCTTCTTAACTTATACAATTAAAGTATCTGATCCCTTTACTTATATACCAACTAAATCTGTTGGTCTTATAATCGGTGATACTGCTGGAAAGTAAGTTTTCTAGATAATGAATGCTAGAGTTCTAAGGGACATTTGCCAAGGGCATCTATGGGTCTCGCTAAGGAATGCTTCCATTATGTAATCCCATTTTTCTTAATTATAGATGTGCGAGAGAAGGCAGAATCTAATTAAGGCCGAATAGATTATTGTCTTTTTTCTATTCTTCTTCAGTCTTTATTCTTCTTCTCTTATTGAATAGCTTCACTATAACATTTTAAAGGAATAATATTCTCCTTTCTTGTACTTATTTTTCTATCTATTCAAACACACCCCCTCAAAATGGAATTCTTGAAGCAGCCTGAATTTTGATCTATCCAAGGGAGCTTAGTGAAGTTATATATCATAAAATCATGACGAAGTATGGCACAGTCTAAATATCTTATTAGGTTCTCCAGTATCTGTCACTTATATGAATTTATTTCCTGCAAATTTCCAGAAAAAAGCAAATTAACAGACCCAAGCCTGTTTCCACAGAGGACATAGAAGCAATTTTCCACCAAGCAAAAGAAGAACAAGAGAAAGCAGACCAAGCATTTGATGAAGAGCAAAGAAGCGAGGGAATATTAAAAAACGAAGAAATAAATAGTGATGCTATCGAAACTGTTGTAAATGCTGTTGGCAATCCTAAGCCGAAAAGGAAGACGAGAAAAGCTTCAAAGAAGCTTGCAAGTAGCTTATTGACAGGGGCAGATGACAAGCTCCTCGTCCAAGGTTCCAGTGTTAGAGTTGTGTCTGGGTCTTTTTCAGAGTTCAAAGGCAGCCTTAAGAAGCTTGATCCCGCGAGTGGAAAGGTATATCTTTTGTTGCATGCTAATGTCATGTTAAACAGTACTTCTGTAGTAGTGCTTGAAATTTGTAAAAATTATAGTGACATTGTCTGCATACGGATGTCAGATATTCTGTTAATTGCCTCCAAGATATATTTTCTGAAATATGAAATTATTGAGTAATCTGAAAGACCGTCTTTTACAGGCAACGGTGGGGTTTACGTTATTTGGGAAAGAGAGCTTTGTAGACCTAGATATGAATCAAATTGTTGCAGAGACGTGAGGGAAACAAATTTCAGCAAATCCAATATATGACGGTATGTTCCCCATTCCAGGAAATTCCCATTCATACTCTTTTCTTCAATATTTGTCATAGAATTAGGCACACGTGTAATTAATAATTATAATAAAGAGAACTGGTGTGTGTGTGTGTTGGGGGGAGGGGGATTCCCACATCTTAGACAGACTCAACATGGAAATTTGTTATGGTTGTTTCATCTATCATCCGTCCAAAATATGATTTCACAGCCACATAGGTTGTTAGGTGTTAGGTGATTTACCTTGGGAAATGATATTATGGATCATAAAATCCTACTCCAAATTTGGAGCCACTTGGTGCTCTAAATATGAGGGAGAAGCTTGAAAGTTCAAGAACATTCCATTTTTAAAAGGGTAAATTCCTGATTCGGCCATGATAATATCATTTTGTTCTTAATCCGGCCATTGTCAGCAACTCAGTGCAAAAAGTTGCTGACATTACTCCACTAGTTACTGACAAAGTGCGCTGAGTTGCAATTTGTGGCCGAATTGGAAACACATTGACATTATCACTGCTGAATCAGAAATTTACCCTTTTTAAAATGCAATGAGTCGAATGTTGACTTCATGTATGTTTGTAATTGGTAGGGCTTTAGTATGCCAGACACTTGATACTCATATTGAATGCTGATAGTTGTATCCAATGTCTTTGTTGCATAGGTTCTTATGATAAGTCACATAAAAAATAAACAGCAAAATAGATTCCTGACGAAAGTGCATTTAATCAATACTTAGGAGTTGGAAATTAGTTCGATTTCATAGTATTTTGAGCTGTAAAACAGCGGGAGTCAACAAATACTGTGATGCAATCTTGGATGTATTCATCTAAAGAATCATAGTAAGAGGTTTTTGTCATGGCCTTTGCCTTGTTTCTGCAGCGTAGTTTGTAGTTTGTAGTCTGCATTTGATTTTGATAACCGACAAGGCGTCAATATTGGAGCTATATCATGAACCCACATGTCAAACCATCAAAAACACACATTTCAAGTACCTTTTGGAGTCAATGGTGCTCAAGTAGTTGGATTTAGAACAGCTCTTTCTTTGTTCAATAACTATTTTGTTATGCTCGTCGCCAGTAGGCAATTGCCAGTTTGTACTTTTGACTATATTTTGGTACTTTTGGACAGGTGAAGGGAAGGTATACGAACTGGATATAGGAGCAAATGTGCGTAAAGTGCGAGACATCCCTTGCAACTTGTTGCAAGTTTTCACTTCCTTGACTAGTGCAAGGCTGTTTGTGGAATGCCTGCTTGAGCTTGAGCTTGAGTTTCTAACAATCTAATGAGGCGATGCTGCACACGTCATTCATGTATTATTTTTTCCTCACATGCTCCTGTAAAGATTCAGCATCTGCTTAGAAAAAGAGAAACTCTTGATCCTTCAACAGATTTTCATAAAACTGTGATGATATGTGCTGTACACACAAATCGTCATTTCATAGTAACATCTGCTGCCCACCACTTGATTAGTCTTGTCTAAAAGCTTATTTCGATGTGGCACGCCTTTTCCCAATAGCCTTACACATACTTCTTCGGGTTATTTAGACTTTGGTAGTACTTTTTACACCGATATTAGGAAATAGTACTAGATTTCAAAAAAATTAGGAAATAGTAACGCTTCTGTCAGTTGATCGAGTTGACCAAAGTCAAACTGTTTCAATCTGTTTTGATTTACATAATGTGCACAATACCCTCAAGGTTTTTTAGACTTTGGTACCACTTTTTAGACCGATATTAGGGAATAATACCAAATTTCAAAAAAATTAGAAAATAGTACCACTTCTGTCAGTTGACCGAAGTCGCACTGTTCACAAAACATGCATGGCCGAGTTAAATAATTTCTCCTCTAGTATTTTGTCCTTTATACTTTCGATATTTACCATGCCAACACTGCCAAATGTTCATTCCGAGAGAGATCAACATCAAGCGGTACTGATGGACTATGGAAGTTCTCCTGCATCATTGAAGC
The DNA here is from genome assembly GCF_015680905.1 of Coptis chinensis. NCBI lineage: Eukaryota > Viridiplantae > Streptophyta > Magnoliopsida > Ranunculales > Ranunculaceae > Coptis > Coptis chinensis. Next base: position 18,417,047 of record NC_141462.1, on the reverse strand, counting down.
ATGCAAATCCTCTGAAGGTGTTTCCAGCTCCCTCAAGACCACCAACTATGACTCGCCAGGAAAAATTTGAAAAATTAAAATTGAAAGACAAAGACATGAATACTTACATTGCAAAGCAATCAAAGATATCGACAAAACCTTTGAGGAAATAGTAATCGTAGTGGTCAACAACAGCATGCAAGCAACCATCTCTGTCGTTGACATGAAACTTCAAACAGTGAATATGATAATATTCAACACAATTCACATCATACAACATAATTCACATCATACGAAGAGAAAATCCATACAAGCCAGACCATGCATATCACTCCGTTTCCCAAATGAAACATACGTGTGTATCCTGCTCGACGATCGTGAAGATTTATTGACTCGACGGCCTTTTCTATACCATGCACCGGAATGAAGTCTTGCCCTCCTTGGACTAGATCATAGGCATACAATTCCTTTTTAGGCAAACAGAACATGTATAGACGGTCATCTACAATAACACTTCCACCTCGGTTCATATAGCAGTCCTTTCTTATAGGCAAGCTAGGTTAGATCATATTTCCATAAATGAGTAGATACATCAAAATAATACTCACAAACGCCATTGTAGAACACAAGAATCTTCTTCTGTTTTTCATAAACTACGGGCATACCAACCCTACTCTTTAAAAGGTTAATAACCTTTTCAGAAGGATAAGGTAAACCTTCCCACCTATTTGTAGACGGATCAAAACCTCTGCCCACAGCTCCCCGGTAGAACCGAATACATAAATTTTCCCATCCAAAACAGTCGTTAAAGCCGAAGACTTGCCACCGTACATTGCAGTACCCACACTCATACTAGCAATCTTGCCAAAAGAGGGAGTGTCAATGACCTGGACAGTCGATGAAGGAATATGATGATATTCAGGCAGCTGAGAATCACAGTCAAGACCTCCAATAATATAAATTTTAGAGTCTACTGAAACACATCTAAATCCATAAAGAAGGAAGCTCCCATAATAAACAAGGGACATATTTAATTTTACTTTTATTACTACCAGTATCAAAGGTCAAATTTAACTCGTACAAGCGGTAATTACCTTTCATAAACACAACAAAGCACACGGTCATCTCCTCCTCCGCTACGTTGCCAGTTGAGCAGTTAACTACGCGAGGACGACGTTTCTTGGTTTCACTATTTATATTCAATTTTCTCTGCTTCATAAACTTTGATCCTATTCTCAACATCCCAAGTTTTGTTCCTAATCTAAACATCTCGTCTCCTTTTGTAACTAAAAGGTTTCTTCTTGATTTAAAAATTCAATTCTTTTGGGAAAAATAAATAAATAGTTCAAAAAGCCCGTGTTCCGGTTGCATCAAGGTTTAGGCCCGGCCCAAAACGATAATATGGCATGTCAATTATACATTTACATGACTACCTTATCTCTCGATGTTCTGGCCTAAATCTTTTTGTGAAGATGGCAACAGTAGATTCGGAATGAACATTTGGCAGTGTTAGCATGGTAAATATCGAAAGTATAAAGGACGAAATACCGAAGGTGAAATTATTTAATTCGGGCATGCATGTTTTGTGAACAGTGCGACTTCGGTCAACTGACAGAAGTGGTACTATTTCCTAATTTTTTTGAAATTTGATAATATTTCCTAATATCGGTCAAAAAAGTGGTACTAAAGTTTAAAAAACCCTGAGGGTATTGTGGACATTATGAAAATCTGAACAGATGGAAACAGTTTGACTTTGGTCAACTGACAGAAGTGGTACTATTTCCTAATTTTTTTGAAATCTGGTACTATTTCCTAATATTGGTGTAAAAAGTGGTACCCAAGTCTAAATAACCCTACTCCTTCAATCATCATCCACAAGTTTTAACTCCAAATCACAAGCTCAAAACCCGTCCAAGTTGTGTATTGATATTTGATAGGATGGTTCCTCATAATTAGATTTTAATTAGTGTGGGTGAGATGTAAATCATAGGAAGCATTGTCTTTTGTGTGCAACCGTTCTTATAGCGTAGAACCAAGAAAATTAAAGCCAACAGCCCATTTAAGCTGCTGATGCCTATGAACTAGGGCAGGGATTGGGTCGGATATGGCTATATCCAAATCTGAATCCGAATAGTTTCATAATATCTAACCTCGATTATATCCGAAATTTAATTATCCGAATCCAACTCAAACCCGACTAACCCGATCGGATAATACTAAAAATTCAAAAAAAATCAAAAAAATATATCCGAACCCAACCCGAATAAATAAACAGATATAAAAATCAACCCAAACCCGAACTACTCGGATTCGGATCAAACCCGACCCGATTCCCTGCCCTACTATGAACCAAGGCCCAAAAAGTCAACCGATATCGGCGATATAAAATTTTATATCGAAAATTCCAATATATATCGAAAAAAAAATGATTCTATATTCGGTAGATATATATCGAAAATATCGATATCGGTATACCAAAATACCCATATATATCGGTGATATATCGGATATATCGGCGATATTTTGGTCCTTGCTATGAACTATAGAATTCTCTATTGGATCTCGAATGCAGATCTGGGTAATAAACTTGTTTGTTGTCATCATTTTTACATTTTCTAACGTAATTGATAAACTGTGCAGGAAGCTGAAATTGAGGCATTTAGTTTGTTGATAATTTGATATAATCTTTTTCTTTAAAGAAAACGAGGGCATCAACAGTGAATTCATCACGCCATTAATTTTTTTTCCAATTTTGCCTTTTTCCAAACACGAATATTACAGTTCATGCCATTTGTTTGTTTTATTTTTTTATTTTGTCTTTTGCAGGGGTAAAATAGTAGTTTCACGTCCAAAAATTAATGAAAAATAAAATAAAATCAGAAATTGTTAACGTGGCGGAGACACACAAAGAGACTAGTAATTTGTAATACTGGCGTATATCTGACTTAGTTTTCTAAGAAGGACCAATCCCGATGCAATATACAACATAAATTTACCGAAGCACCGAGCAGCGGATAGCCTACAAAAGCAATAGTGTAAATAGTAAGTGAAGTTGCAATACTGTGGCACGGATGGACTCCTATTAAGTAAGAAGCCTACTAAGGGGCTATTTGTTTTTTTAAGTTAAGTTATAAGAGGGTCTTATAAGACCATGTGTTATAAGAGGGTCTTATAAGACCATGTGTTATAAAGTGGTTTGTTTTTAATTTTAAGTTCCTCTTATAAGCACTTTTAAAAATAGAAAAAACAAATACATGACATCTTATAGATGGTTATTTGACAAATATAACCCTACTTTACATCACATTTAACTTGAATATATTAATTTGAAATAAACGATAGTTTGATTTTCGGTTTCAAATCAATTTTGATAATTAGAATATCAATTTTAGGAAACTACCTTAATTGGCGGTGGTAGTGGTAGTGGTCTTAATAGCACGGTGGTGGTAGTAGTGGAGGTGATGATATTGGTTTTAATAGTATGGTGACGGTGGTGGTAGTAGAAGTGGTGGATGTCTTAATAGCACGGTGGTGGTGGTAGTGGTGGTGATAGTTTTAATAGTACGGTAGTGGTGGTAGTGGAGGTGATGATATTGGTCTTAATAGTACGGTGGTAGTGATGGTTGATAAAAACACATATTTACACACGTTTATTGGTTTTCAGTTACTTATTTCCTTAAGTCCGAGGTCCACAGTCCAAAGTCCGAAGTCCACAGTCCAAAGTCCAAATTCCAACGTCCGTGATAGTCGTGACGCGTTTTAGTCAAGTTACCTTACTCACGTGGGTTTGGTAGGATAGGTCGAGTAAGGGATCGTCCAAACCTTAGGGCTCGGATAGGTTCACAACTGGAAATTACAACTTTAAGTGAGTAGGATTTTTAGGTTTCTTTTTTAGTTGGTTTTTAATCAAAATAACGGTAATGCAAATAAAATAAATTACTACGGTGATTATATATAGGTAAACAAAATTAGAGAAACAGGGAGAGAGTTAATCATGCTCATGCAAGAATCATTTTTCAACAGTTTTTATTACTAAATCACTACATCTCTAATTCAATTCGTCTCGTTTCGGAGACGACGTCGAGTATTAATCCCTAGTGCATGCCCACATCTCTAGGTCGTATTTCACTAGCATAAGGAGTTTCGATAATACCTCATCTCTGGTATATTATTTCAGCTCTGCACAAGTTCACATCACCGGACGAATTGGAGAGTCGCCGACACCAGAGAGTCGCTACAGACATTTTGTCGCTACGTAGACTGCTCTCGAGCATCGCATCTAACTTTGTATGCGGTCTCATTTTTGGGACCGGATGTTAATTCTATGCCTAATTCCTAAGTAGTGATTCTAGAATATTAACGAGTCAATCCGATTTTCACATCGAAGCAAAGATAACCCTCCCTCGAGGGGTTAGCTCATCATCATAGTAGGAATAATAAAACTTGTCAGATACATTAAGTAAATAAATGCAGGAACGTAAATTAAACAAGAAAAGAAATGACCGTTATTAAGGGTAAAATAACTTATCAGATTAAAAGCTGAAATAAAAATGGCGGAAGGTAAGTATCAAGAAAGAAAACTAAACGTAGCTAAAGCATTAATATGTTGAAGACCTTATAATGAAGCGCTTAACCCCTCATATATATAGGCGGATGTCCGGAGGATCATTTAATTCGGTTTTGGGTCATTTTACTCCATTTGAGACATTCAAAACTTTGAATATCGAGGTTTTGTTTTCACGTGACTAAGTTTTGTTTATGAAACAAAACTTATTTAAAGTTTCGTCCGCAGGCCTTATATTTGTCCCTTTGCTTAATTTCATTTCCATCTTGAACAGCACGTGTCTTCTCTCATTGCAAGGTGGCATCAATTTGAAACCATTCTTCGCCACCGCCTATGCCGACTCATCATGTCTTCGGGCCCGCGATAGTGTGTCCACTTAGTGTGTCCATGGCGGCGCCAAAATTGGCGCTTTTAATTACTTTTGTCCTTACGCAGAAGTTCGTCGCCTCGTCGCTATGGCAGCTTCACTAGCCAACGCCGGCACCTAGATTTATCCGATTTGAGCTTCGGAAGTTTCCTCGCCTCTTTATATGTAGGCCCGCTTCGCGACCGGTTTCGTTTTTTGGAAACTTCGGCTCTAGTCAGGCTTTGTTTGGGCTTTACGGGGATTGAGCGGGAATTCCAATATTCCTCAGATTCTTGTACTTGGCGCCTTCACTAGCCAACGTCGGCAGCTAGATTTATCCGATTTGAGCATCAGAAATTTCCTGTTTCTTTATATGTGGGCCCGTTCTGCACTGGTTCTATTCTTTTGGGAACTTCGGCTCTAGTCAGGCTTTGTTGAGCTTCACGGGGATTGAGTGTGAATTCCAAATATTCCCGTATTCTTGTACTTGGCAGCTTCACTAGCCAACGTCGGCACCTAGATTTATCCGATTTGAGCATCGGAAATTTGCTGCTTCTTCATATGTGGGCCCGTTCCGCAACGGGTTCTTGTTCTTTTGGAAACTTCGGCTTCACGGGGTCGAGTGGGAAACTCCAAATATTCCCGTATTCCTGTACTTTGATGCATGTTTTATCCCTATATTCATTTTAATTGCGGAAACCTGCAAAAGTACGAAAATATAGTTATTACATGATTATTAAACACATAATCGACCAAAATGTTATGTCTCTCGGGGTTTAATATTACAGTTTTGGGTGCTTATCAATGGTGGTGGTGGTTTTAATAACACAATGGTGGTGGTGATGGTGGTGATGGTGATGGTGGTGGTGGCAGTGGCGGCAGTGGTGGTGGTGGTGGTGGTAGTCGGTGGTGGTTAGGGTAATGGAGTTATTTGGAAAATAAAATAATGAAAATGGAAGAAGAGATAAATGAGGCTAGGGTATATATGGATCGGGTGTTTTGAGTCATTTTTCAAGTTATAAGACTTATAGAATTGAAGTAGATCTAATTTTGGTACTTATAAAATTGGAGCCTCTTATAAGACATTTCTAGTAGAATGCCTCTTATAAGAGGCAAAAAACAAACAAAAAAAATGTCCAAAATCACTGGGCCACATCTTATAAGAGGTTATAAGACCTCAAGGTCTTATAAGAGGCAAAAACAAATGGCCCCTAAGTAGTACCTACTAAGTAGAGTATAGAACCTAAAATATAGCACAGACTTGATAAGTTAAAAGGCAAGTGACAAGGAGAGATCAATCTCTCTTCCGAATGGAGCGCACTTTAGTAAGGGTCGTGAGATAGAGTGTACACATCTCAAGAATGCTGAGTCAGCAAAAGCAGGAAAATAAAACACACACACCAAAAAAAAAAATCAACAAAAAATTTGGTCATTTTTTTCTCTCTTTTTTCACTGTCTTACAGTCTTACTCCACTCTTCCCTCTATATTTCATTTTTCATTCCCACTTCCCTCTATGTTTCTTGTTACATATATACCATAATAAAAATGTTTAATTAACTCCACCTTACTAATTACTTTTGAAATTTGCACTTCTCAAGTTCTTTCGTGTGAAGCTTTTAAGAATGCTTCAACTATCCGTCCAAAAAAATTAAGTAGATAGAAATAAATAAGCAATCCCCCCCACCCCCACAAATTCTCATAGAAATAAATAAGCTTTTCAATTCGAGTTTTTTGCGAACTCCCCATTAATTTATGTTTTAGGTTTTGATTGCTAGATGAATAATAACCAATTCAGCATTAGATTTTTACTAAAGAAAATGTTAAAAGAAAGAATGAGAAAGAAGACGAGTTTATTTTGCTTTTTGTCTTGTATGTGGACCACGAAACAGTTGCCAACTTAGTGAGACATACTCTTTTAGGGATATGGTAGTTTCCTATCTAACGGCTGTTTGGCTATATCTCTCCTTAGCGGTGATAGTCATTTAAGCGCATCACCTATTCACATCAATCACACAGTGAAGATTTACCCTTAGATTTTCATTATGAGTCCTACATGTATGGTGTAGGGGAGCAATATCCCCATTAAGGAACATTGCATACGAAACATAAACGATCTCAATACAACGACCTCCAGGACCGATCTATGAAGCAGCTCTCTAAGAAACATTGCATATGCGACTTCAATGCATCGACCTCCAAGAACGACCTACGAATAGCTCATTTCTGGTAGGTGGTACGAACGAAGATATCTCGGTACGAGCACTTGGCTAAAGGCAGAACGCCTCGGGTAATGATCACCACCAAGGGTAATCATTACCAAAATCTTGATTGTATTTCCCACCACCGGGAAATAGGGGTAACCTCGCCAACACCCAATCAACACACGACTTATAATATAACCAAAAACACTCATTCGCGATCTCCACCTTACACGTGTACCATAGACACACGTGCCTTCTAGATTGACATTTCCCTAAGCCTATAAATACCACCTGATTGAACTACATCGGGCCTGATTCATCTCCCCCAAAAAAGAAAAAAAGAAAAACCAACAAGAGGATACGTAGGCAGTTCGCTCAGAAGCGAACTCGGTCCCAACAGAAAATCCAAAACACCCCTTTACATTGGCGCCATCTGTGGTTTCGATTACTTGAGAACCACCTTAAATCAGTTCATACATCACCAATTCTCAAGCCCACGAAGCATGGTCAGCCTCGAAGCTCAAGTCCAGCACCTTGCCCACCAGTTGGGAATAACGACCGAGAGCATTTCCTTGCTCAGGAAGGAAAATGCTACTTTACGAGCTCAAGTGGATAGTTACCAGCAACAACAAGTCGGTAATGGAGCAGAGAACGACGTCAACGACGTTAATCAACAGATTAATGAATTATCACAAAGGATTGGTCAGAACGCCATAAAGAAGGATTCGACACAGATTGTGCACAAGATGCTTAAGACATATCGCGCGTCTCCGCTTCGGTAAGCAGGTCCCTCAATAAACCCTCTCCACAAGACTTTATCCAACCACGCTTTCCCATGTATGATGGCAGCACGTGCCCTGGTCAGCATGTGGCTCGCTACATTCAGAGCTTGGCACTTTACAGCTCACCCGAGTTTGATCATCTCCACTGCAGATTATTTCCCGCCCGCCTCTCAGGATGGCGCTTTGATTGGTTCTTTTCATCGAATCCGATTCTATCAAAACCTTCGAACAAATTTTATCGATTTGTTCGCCAAACAAGATGCCCACAAAAGCGGAAGAAGGCGATCTTGATTCTTTGTTTCAATTATCATTCAAGGAAGACGAAAACTATTCGTGAGTTCCTAGGACGGTTCAAGGCCGAATCATTATGCATGGAAAGCGGCTTGAAAGAATCTTTCGCCATTAATCGCCTTTTTCCAATGCTTGCCGAAAAGCGTATAATCGACCTCTCCGTGTCGTTGATGAAGGAACGCCAGACACATCGTTCTCTAACTCTACGCGTAGACAAGTACATCAAGTTGCGTGAATCTTTGAAACTCCACGGCTTAGACGAGAACCGGGGAGGTGGCGGTAGTTTTGATCGCATCCATCGGGCCAAGAAGTTTCCATAGGTCGCTTTGTACCAAAAAGCCGCATCGGTCGGACAACAGCGAGAGAGTTCGCTATCCCGACACGCCCCCGCCACATTCTCGTAAGATTAAGCGAGCCCCATTCTTCCGACCGATGTGAGGCAACCAAGAGAATCGACTGACAAGCCATTTTGGCGATTTCACAACGCAAAATGCCATGAAACTGATGCATGCTGGGGGCTTAAACATTATCTCCAGGATCTAGTGGAAGCCGCCATATAAAACAAGACACTAGTATTCCCGACGGCGACTTCGTCACAAACTGATGGCTCGCCGAGTCCGTAGTCGATCTCCACCTCCCCGTCGCTACCAAGAGGTTCAAGCTCGTCCTCGCAGCAGAGGACGCCCACGAGATCGTTCGCGCCACGAGCGAAGGCAGCACTCATCCGATCATGACAATGATAGAACTATTCACGTGATTTACTTTCCCGGACGACTCCGTCACCTCATCCAGAGAGAAAAGACCTCATGTCGGCGCTCTTCAGGAAGTCTATCATTTCACTTCACAGGTAGCTCACGCCCCGCGTGGTTCAGGTCGCAGCGCAGGCGATATCACTTTCACGGAGGCCGACTTAAGCAAAGTTTGCCTTCCTCATAATGATGCATTGGTAGTCCATGTCAAAATTAGCGACTGGACAGCGCGTCCTGATCGACCCCGGCAGTTCCTGTGACATCTTGTTCTACCACACCATGCAAGAGATGAATCTTCCCAAGTCCGTCCTCGTAGACCCGATCGCCCCCCTTTATGGGTTTAATGGTTCCCGGGCCGATCCCATTAGTGATATTATACTTCCGGTTAATCATGGGATCTAGAGAGCACAAGATCACCCGCAATACACACGCTTCTTCCTGCTTCTAGACAAAGAAGTCGCCATACAATGCCATACTCGGACGACGCCGGATCCATCGATCGATGCGGTATCGTCAACTTTGCATCAAGTTCTCCGCTTCCCGTGACCTCGAGGAATGATGGAACTTAGAAGCAATCAACTTGAAGCGTACCATTGTCACCAGATCATGTCAACAAGTGAAACTGCCCGTGAACCGACCCCCGCCACACATGAACCCACCAATTACACAATGGCACATGACTTGGTTGCCGGGTTCAGCCCGAATCGCCAAGAAGAACGCTGAGCTCTAGCAAGCAGATTTTCTCTCCACGCAGATACCCGCGACTCGCCCCGAAGTCCTTATTTCGCCAAAGAAAGATCTCCAAAGATTGATCCACCGACAGTAACTTCATCAGTTAAAGTATCAGAGGTCGTCTCACCTCGTGTTAGGCCGCCACAGATGACAACAGCAGCCACACCATCAATGTGCATGCAGCCAGGTCCCACTTCCTGTGTCGGGTACCCTGTCGGTGCGTTGCCGCGACATGTCGCTCTACCCCAAATGACCAACCATCATGTCGTCCCACAAAGTGTTCAGACCTCCCCCGATAGCGAATCGCCAAGCGCCAACGCCATCAATCGCATCACCTCCAAATGCAATAAAGAGAAAAAAGTGAACCTAGGCAATCAAGACGACCCCAAGTTTGTATATGTAGGGGCTAACCTCGACCCCATAATCGACCCCACCTTGTAAATTTCTTATCTATGAATAAAGATGTTTTTGCTTGGTCGTGATATCGATGTGCCCTAATAGATCCCGCAATGCATGCCATAAATTAAATGTTAATCCCAATGCTGGAGACGGTCCGACAACGACCCCGCCCGCCCTGCCTCGTTTTCAAAAGCCATCAATCCATTTAGGTCGACAAACTAAAGCAAGTCGGTTTTATCGTAAAAGTAAACTATCCGAATGGATCGCTAACATTGTGGCGCATCCAAAAGAACGAACAGCCTTTTATCGTCGATTTTACTTAACGTAAATCGTGCCACTCAAAAGACAGTTTTCCCCTACCTCGCATCGACCGACTTGTCGACCAGACCTGTGGTCATGAGCTTCTCTCCTTCATGGACACGTACAGTGGGTACAACCAAATCCCACTCGCAGAGGAGGATCAAGAGAAGACCTCTTTCATTACAGAGCAAAGGGATCTATTGCTCATAAACGTTCTCCCATTCGCCCGAAAACGCCGGCAACGTATCAACGCCGGTCACCGACATGTTCCAAGACATGTTAGGCGACACCATGGAGGTCTACACCGACGATATGGTCGTCAAAAGCAAAAAAGCCGGTGATCACCTCGCCCACCTTGAACAAGCGTTCTCTAGATTACGCAGAACGGGCATGAAGCTAAATCCAAAGAAATGCCTTTTGAGCATCCTCCCAAGTTTTTAAGGTATCAAGTGTCTCAAATAGGGATCGGCGAATCCGCACCAGATCCGAAATTCTTAGACATGCCCGATCCATGCACGAAGAAACAAATATAGAAATTGTCGCATGGTCGCCGCACTCAACCGATTCATATCAAGGGCATCCGATAAGTGTAAACCGCTCCTCGCAACTCCTTAAAAGGCGACGAGCCATCATCGCGATTCGCCACACTCAAAGAGTACCTCACCACCACCCCGCCTTAGCTAAGCCCGTAGATGGAGAGACTCGGGGCTCTATCCGGCAGTGTCCGATTTTGCCATCAGCTCGGGTTCTCTTCAAAAAGAAAAAACAATTCAAAAACCGATCTACTTCACAAGCAAGACGCCACGACAAATGAAAAGAATTACTCCTTCCCCGAAAAAGCCGTACTTGTTTTGTTGTATTCGCACGAAAGTTCAGCCTTTACTTTCAGCGATCAAATCAAAGTTCTTACCGACCTCCCATTGAAGAAAATCCTCCACAAAGAAAACAAGACTACTCGCGAATGGCTGTTTGGGCGAAGAACTAGGCGAACACCACCTGGAGTTCGTACCACGGATTTCTCAGAAAGGACAGGTCGTCGCCGATTTTCTAGCGGATTTCCCTGTTGATGATCCCAATTGGGAACAAGAAACCGACCTCCCAGATTCGAAAGAGCACATCAAGTCCACCTGGTCTCTCTTTGTAGATGGTTCTAGCAACCCTGGCGGCAGCGGCATAGGGGTTGTATTAGTTTCACCCGATGGAACGGTGATGGAGAAGTCAGTTCGCATCGACTTCGCAACTTCTAATAACGAGGCGGAGTACGAGGCGCTGATCAGGGGACTTCGTATGGCGCTGCAGCTCGGCATCAAAGAGTTCCAAGTCTTTAGTGACTCGCAGCTGGTTGTTCGCCAGGTTGCAAAATAGTACATTACCCATGAAGGTCATCTTTCAAAATATCTTCAGGTCGTTCATAAATTATTGCCTTCTTTTAAGCAGGTACACATACATCATTTCTTATGTGATCTAAAACCGTCATGCGGATGGTTTTAGCTTACCTAGCAACCCGCACTCGAAATGCACCCCAAGACAACTACTCATAGAAGTAGTCGATCGACCCTGCGTGCACCAAGTCGAAAGCACACCCCGACAATAAGCGACCTATTCCTCTCTCGGCCCGGTCGGTTGAGTCAAACATGGATGCACCTATCATCGACTATATCCAGCACGGCGCGCTCCCTGAGGAGCGTACCAAGGCTAAGCAGATCCCCTATCAAGCACGACGTTATTGTTTGTTCCATAACAAATTGTTCAAGAAATCCGCTGGTGGCCCACACTTGCGTTGCATCACTCCAGAGCAGGGTCAGTTAGTTTTCGCAGAGATCCATGAAGGAGAATGTGGAAATCATGCCGGTGGTCGCTTTTAGCCCATAAGGCCATTTCACAAGGATATTTTTGGCCCCCGTATGCAGATCGATGCTAAAGCATACGTCCTCAAATGTGTCAAGTGTCAAACATTTGGCCACAATATCATCCAACCTCGCCGCTAACCGATCAAGATAGCAAGCCCATGGCCATTCCACATGTGGGGCATGGACATCATGGGACCGCTCATCCCACGTAAAAGTACGGCTTCCGCTTTGTCTTAGCTGCAACCGACTACTTCACCAAGTGGGTCGAGGCTATTCCTTTAGCACACATCAAAGAGTCACATGTCGAAACTTCATCCGACTCACATCATCACCAGATTTGGTTTGCCACATACATTAGTAATGGATAATGGGCCTCGTTCAAAGGCGTAACGGTTAAAGAGTTTCTAGCCAAGTGGAAGATCGTTCACACATTTTCTACCCACAATGACGCCGAGTAATGGTCGCGAAAGCCGAAACAAAAAGCAATCTTGGAAAACTTGAAGAAAAAAAGATTAAAAGAATAAGAGCCAATGGCCAAATCAATTGAGAATATTCTATGGGCTCACCGCACTACGTTTCGATCCAAGACGGGCGAATCACCATTTTCCTTATGTTATGGCACGTAAGTCTTAATTCCCACCGAAATGACAATACTACTATGACTCGATCGTAACTTGTCGAAGTCAGACACAACGACTCCGTGTTAGCACGAAGAAGTCGACTGTTGAAGAAAAAAGACGGACTTAGCTGCCATCAGAGTTGCATCTTATCAGCAAACTCTGAAGAACTCCTACAATAAGCGAGTGCATCCTAGGTCTTTTCAACCTGGCGACCTAGTGCTGAAAAAGACACAAGACGATTCCAAGTTAGCACCCACATGGGAAGGCCCCTACATCGTGGAACGCGTCGTCGGCAATGGAGCATACTGGCTAAAAACCCAAGAGGGGAAGATGTTGCCTCGACCTTGGAATACCTATCTACTGAAAAAAATTTACCAGTAACGTTATTCATGTTGTATATCCTTTTGTTCACATTAATGAAACTTAAGTTTCTTGTGTTAACTAATACAATATAATTTATTTACTTGTATTGACAAGTTAAACAAATTTTACACAAAGATAGATAATCAACACGCTTTCTTCGGGTCCGCCATCCTCGGCCAAAGAAAGACGCGCCATTTAACGAAACGCTTCTCGCGAAAGCATACATTCTCTCGGAGCTTACAGTGCTCTACAGCCTTTCCAAGTCTTGTTACGCCGAGGACCTATATTTTCTAGGATCGACCACACGAGAACGCCTCCGCGAAGCATACAAATCTCGAGCTTACAGTGCTCTACAGCCTTTCCAAGTCTTGTTACGCCGAGGACCTATATTTCTAGGATCGACTACACGAGAACGCTCTCCGAGCATACAAATCTCTTCCGAGCTTACAGTGCTCTACAGCCTTTCCAAGTCTTGTTACGTTGAGGACCTATATTTCTAGGATCGACCACACGAGAACGCTCTCCGCATGAAAGCATACTTCTCGAGCTTATTGTGCTCTACAAATTTTCCAAGTCTTGTTAAGTCGAGGACTTATATTTCTAGGATCGACCACACGAGAAACGCTCTCCGCGAAAGCATACAAATCTTCGGAGCTTCACAGTGCTCTACAGCCTTTCCAAGTCTTGTTACGCCGAGGACCTATATTTCTAGGATCGACCACACGAGCATGCTCTCCGTGAGCATACAGCTCTCTGGAGCTTTCAGGCTCTACAGCCTTTCCAAGTCTTGTTACGTCGAGGACCTATATTTCTAGGATCGACCACACGAACGCGCCTCAAGGAAAGCATACTGACTCTGAGCTTACAGTGCTCTGCGACCTCTTCAACTCTTGTTACATCGAAAGTACCTATATTCCTAGACTTCGACCACACGAACGCCTCTCCGGCTCCCATACAGCTCTCTGGAGCTTATAGGTTCCACAGTCTCTTCACTTATCACTCGTCGAACACCTATGCTATAGGGTCGACCACATGAGTACAATACCAATGGGCATTACGCTTCTATACGCTAACACGCCCTGCCTAAGCAAGACATTCCCGGCAGCATTACTTATAAATTCAGAGAGAATACACCTAACAAAGAACTCTTCAACCTCGAGTCATATCCTCTAAGCAGGCTCCTAGCACTTCTCTCTTACAAACAAGGTGACAAACGAAGCATAGTAACAGTTACATGAAAAACATTTCTGCGCGCTGAGCATTGAACTACAAACCACGCGCATAGTAAGCAGGAGAATCGATGCAAACAATCAAAGAAAGCAAGATTGGCATAAGCAGTCACTTCAGCCACCTCCTTATCTAGCTCAGTCAGTCCGCGAATCGGCCGACAAATGTTCTCTCGCAATGCTTCGATATCTCGTCGTCATTACTTCCAAATTTTCCTTTTCTCAAATTTCCACGCAACCCGCATACAACCCACATGACATGAGTTATCATCAACCTCACCGCCTTTGAACAATTCTTGATCCTATCATACCCCTCGCAAGAAACTGCACAACCAAAGTCAACCGACCGAAAAAGACATTCAAACTAACATAAGCACCTCTTTCGCATCACGAAGTTTACCGGACAAGCCGCCATATCCATCGCCCTAGAAGCGTTTCCATGCTTTCATCCTTCACCTCCGCCTTTATCACCATCCAAAGACGGCCCCTTCAAAGAAGTTACTACTTTCGGGGGGCGGAGGGAAACTACAAATCTGAACGTTTCACCGCGCGTTTCTTCCCCCCTTTTTCCCCATAGTAGAACTCGCGCCCCCACATCCCCGTGTCGGGAACGAAGTTCTCACCAAAGACGCTAATGGCGACTGATCCCAACGCCACCAGCCGGATGACTAGCCCTCCTAGGTCGTTTGTTGCTTCTGGCCCCCACCAAAGCAGCCTTCCGCTTTCCACGGTCTCCATGCACATGAGGGGAGAACTCTATCTCCTCCATGACCAGTGGAGAAGTTTCTCTCAAACGCCCTTTTCCCTTACTCCATTTGCTGCATTCTGCCATAATTGCACCTACAAACAAAGAACACACAGTCGGAGTTAAAGACTAGGGCAGGATTATGCTCAGCAACACATATTCAAAAGAGGAGAACAACGTTACCTTTCAACGCAAATGTAGTGAAATGCACAAATCGAAGAAGAAGAGAAGCCGAACAAACGCTCAAACACCTTTGGTATTCTCGCGAACGGTTTTTTATCAAGTAAACGCTTTTTCCAAACCACGCCATAATTACCTTTGAGACGCCAAACGCCGCCTAAGCCGTCCGCCATCATTGCCCCGAGCCGCCATTGCCTTACACGCGGGCATTCCCATCAAAGCGATCTGCTATCATCGATACAGTAAAACGCACAAAGAGAAACAAGTCGCGCAACATCGCAGAAAGCAAATAACGACCTTCTTTACACAAAGACTTTCATACGGTTTCGTTCTTTAGCCGAAGTCTTTGAGACTACTCGTAAAATCCAACCCCGCTACGCAAAGTTAACTTCATATGGTTACCCCGAACTAGTACGGATACCAACTCATTCAACAAAACAGAATACAAAAATGCAAGAAAGGCGAATCGCCCAGTTTACCCCCAAACCCGTTCTATTGTATCGCAAAGATATAAGCCGATAAGAGACAATCAACAAATTACAACTCGCCCCCCCGGCACCACAGTAGTTCTCAGAGCCTCAAAAGCTTCATCGACCTCGGCCTCCCTCCCCGCCCACTACGATCGATACGCCATCCCGGTTCCAAACTCATCAACAAGATCGTGTCGCAATGGCTCGAATTTCGACACCACGGCCTCCGGCATGATCAAGGAGGAGGCAATCGCCCTACCACCGCCTCCTCGCACTGCTCCACTAAGGTACGACGAACGAGCAAATAAGGCGTGTTCCTCCTCCTTCAAAGCCTTGTAATCCGCTTCCGGATCTCCGAAGTCCGCGCATCCGTCATCATCATAGGCCTTAGTAGCGTCCCCGAAAGCAACCTTTTGCGCGATGAAGGGCATAATTGTTCAAATTTTCCAATTTCCACAAGTGGCGCACGAACGTTCCTTCAAAACCCTTCTAGCTTTTTGCCTCGGATCTTCAAATTTTTCAAGATCTTCTTTCAAAGATCTTCGCCAGATTCAGATTTTCATGAGCCTTCCGCAGGTCCTCAAGCTCCTCACGCTCCATCTTCGCAGCGTCCGCGCATTCTTCTTCTCCTCGACAAATTTTCAACACGGACTCTCTATCCGCTTTATTGAATCAAGCAATCTCTTTCAACTTTTGGAAACCACTGACAAGCTGCCATAGTCCATGTATATAAACAAATCAAAGCAACGAACATAACAAAACACGCTATCTCAAAGGACAACAAAACCACATACCAGACATTGCGCGATTTCCATCCGACGTATGTTATCCGCCAGTCCCTTCTCATCCAGTTCCTTGCGATTACCATCTAACGCGATATGTTCCAGCAAGTAGGCCGCTACCTTACTCAACCTGAAACTGCAGTCAGTACGCTTTATCGTTCGTTGCCCTCCGTGTTCATCTAAATACACGAACTGGGCCTCTAGGTCATCAGCACCCACAACAGCCTTCCCACTCGCCTTGCGGGGAGCCTTCGCTTTTGCTAGCGGACTGGGTTCCCGTCCTTGTCGAGACGGACTAGATCCCACACCGAAGGTCGCCAAGTCCATGACTCGCCAGCCTCGCCCGACTCCGGCCCACCGCCAAAGACCCCCACTAGAGCTCTCCCCTGTATGTCGGTCGCACAACCTTAGCCATTCGAGCCCCTCGCGCTCCCGCCGCTTGACTCTTCTCTTCTCCGATCCGCCTCGACGAAAGCAATGAAGGCTAGATCTCCACCACAGAGCGCCAATTGTTAACCCTTCCGTAACGAAAAGCTCGAACTACCAGCCCCTCGGCACCACCGCCAGAGGACGCCTTCGACGGGGCACCAGCGCCCGATCTCTCGGTCTTCCCGTGTTATCGATCACTTGTACGCTTCTCCATCACCACCCGGCTTCGCTCGACCTAGAGCTTGCTTGCTTTTTTTTGAGCCTTTCTTTTCTCCCGATCACAAAGACCTCCTTTTTCCTCAAAGAAATGAGCAAATTTCGAAGCTTCGCGACGCTTTTCTTCTCGACTCAACCGCGCCAAACCTTTCTATCTCCCGCGACGGGTTCGTGTCCGCACAGAAATTCTGCAAACAAAACAAAGAGATGAACCAGGTTAGAACAACAAATTTCACCCATTAAAGTGTCAAAAGCAAGACAAGCCTACCCAATCGCTAGGCTACACATCCTAGTTCGCGAACCTACATCCACTAGCACGAAGTTGCCAACTAGCAAAGAACGCCTCTTCGTCCAGGCCTCATTGCTTACACCATCGAGCACAACAGAACGCGTCGTCATGGTTTGCAAGCTAAAATTCAGATTACCAGACCGCCTCATTACGTAGTGCTCTATTATATCAGACACCCCTATGTGGTATTCACCACTGGCATTCAACAAGTCGAACACGTTAAATAATCGCCAGGTGTTACCAACGAACTGGCATGGAGATTTCCCACAGTGACTCAAGAAGTCACAAACCAATTTCGAGAACGGTATCTGCATGTACGCTCTCAACTGACCTTCATAGATGATTATTCCACCATTCGAGGATTGTACCTCTCACTACTTAACATCTTCACTTTCAGCCGGTTCAGATATATTTCCGTGTCGAGCACATTGATCCCATAAGCCGCCGCAGCTCGGAAACGAAGCTAGCAAAGACGATGCTCTACCGCCTCTTAGGGGTAACTCACCCGGCCGGGCGCTCATCTCCCTCGACCCGACATACTAGCCACGCCATCGCCCGACCCGGATCGACTATTAACCTCCTCTACCCTAACTTCTTCATCCACCTCGGTCCACCACCACCACCACCACTCAACGAAGTCTTCATTCTCCTCTTCATATTCTCCGCGCACTCGGTGAAATCTCTCGAACCTCTTACGAAATGAAAGTGTCGCCGAATCCGACATTGTAGTATTTCCTTTTTCTCAAATTACCCAACCTTAAACCCTACAACCTAACACCGACCTACCCACTTAACAAACCCTACCGAACGAGAAGACAAAGAAAGTGTAAATGAAAAGCAAACAAAGAATGTAAGCACTCACACTGCAGAGCCCTAGCTTATGCGTTTTTTAAAAAGCCCGAAAATGCCTTTTGGTTATCCCAAATTTGATTTTACACAACCGCCGCTCAGTTCCCCAAGAAGTTATGATTACGCCTATCATATAGCCCACACACGTATCTAAGGACCTCGCTTTTTCCTCGGATTCCGAATAACGCGGGCGACACGACTTTTTTCCAACTACTAGGATTCTCACACGTGCCACCCACGCCCTAATCTTTCTTTCCGCCAAAACCATCATGCTACAAGATTCGAACTTCAGCCATCTCGGTCGAACGATCACCATAGCTCGCTCATACTTCACCCAGTGTTGATTCTTCTCTCAGGATCGCTTTGCACGAACACAACCAATCCAATCGAGAGGGTCATGGTAGGGAGCAATATCCCCATTATGGAACATTGCATACGAAACGTAAACGATCTCAATACAACGACCTCCAGGACCGATCTATGAAGCAGCTCTCTAAGAAACATTGCATACGCGACTTCAATGCATCGACCTCCAAGAACGACCTACTTAATAGCTCCTTTCGGTAGGTGGTACGAACGAAGATATCTCGATCGAAAGCACTTGGCTAAAGGCAGAACGCCTCGGGTAATGATCACCACCAAGGGTAATCATTACCAAAATCTTGATTGTATTTCCCACCACCGGGAAATAGGGGTAACCTCGCCAACACCCAATCAACACACGACTTATAATATAACCAACTTCAACACTCATTCGCGATCTCCACCTTACACGTGTACCATAGACACACGTGCCTTTTAGATTGACATTTCCCTAAGCCTATAAATACCACCTGATTGAACTACGTCGGGCCTGATTCCTCTCCCCCAAAAAAGGAAAAAAGAAAAACCAACAAGAGGATACGTAGGCAGTTCGCTCAGAAGCGAACTCGGTCCCAACAGAAAATCCAAAACACCCCTTTACATATGGTTACATCACTCCTTAGTTAATACTTAATACTTCGTAGTCAAGCGAGTCAGAGCGCCAAAGAAAATTGCCTAAGACTAAAACTGCTTGGTTTCAGAGAGAAGTGCCTGCAACATGGAGAGCTCGGAGGCTGATTTTAACATGGCATTTGAACTGCAGATGCAAGATGCCATGACAGATTCTCTCCTTGAACCACAAACTGGAGAATTTGATCCTCAAACAACAGAGCTGTTGTTGATGTTTGAACAAGAACTCAAAGACAGAGAAATCTGGGAGACTGAGACGCGTAAAGTCCGCGACGATCTCAAACTTCGACTTCATGACCGCAAGTTTGCTCAAGAACTTCTACAGATTCCTGAAAAACAGTGGCAAAACGACGGAGCTTATGTGCAGAAGCCTTTTGGCGACGGTAGCTCTTCTTCCACTTCCCAAGAAGTGGCGGCTAATGATGATGGGGAGCCTTTCCAGTTGTACTTCAAAGGTTTATTTAGCAGTGAGAAAGTTGGCGAGGGTGGTCAGGTTGTATACGTCGCTGCGATTGGAGCTGCAGTTTGTGATCCTACTGGTAACTTGATATTGGACATACAGAAACCACTAGTTGATGAGTGGAATGGTGACTGGGATCCAAACGACTTGCAGTTGAAAGTCGAAGTTGCGGCTTTGATGGAAGGTCTAAATGCTGCTATGTCTTTAGATATTAAAAGGATCAATTTCTTTTGTGATCACTATCCGCTCTTTCATAATGTGAGTTTTCTCCTTTATGTGTTGCTAAATTTTAATGTACTTGAACATTATAATTGCGTACACAAGCTATCTAAGTCATTTGTTAATCCGAATTAACTACTTGGTTTTATCACAAGCAGTTTTTTTTATAAATGAGATGAGTACGGGTAGTAGGAGAAAGGGACCTATAAACTATAAACTCCTCTTTTTTACGTTGCTGCGGAAACTATTATTATCTCTTACGGAATTTGAACCAAAATATCCATCTTCGCATCAAAACTATGGCTTCTTTATTCCATGGAAAATTAATGAGGGAGCCTTAAATTATTCTGTATTAGGCAAAATGAAGAATAACCCTAATGGCCCAGATTGTACTTATTGACACCACCCCTTTCAATTCTAAATGGATCCCTTTGTGATTTAACCAAACTCTGCAAACAATTAAGAAGGGAATGTTTTTTTTCTAAATCTTTCTACTAGCTAGTTTAGGAACGGTGGTGGTTGGATGGCATACTTCAATGCAGTGTAGTAAAGGCGTTAAAGCGCACCTAAGGCGTAACACCCTCTTGTGCCTTAGGCGCAAGGCGCGAGGCGTGGCGCGCGCCTGATCGAAGTGAGGCGTGTAGTAATAAAAAAATAGATATATCAAATAAAAAATAAAATAAATATTAAATATGACATGAATTATTACTGATTTGCTTAGCCAAACTTTAAAATTAATTTTATGTGATTGTAAACATAAAACCATTGTAGTCATTTAAAAGAAAAATCTTAAGCAATAAGTAAAGAGCAAAATA
Organism: Coptis chinensis; assembly: GCF_015680905.1. NCBI lineage: Eukaryota > Viridiplantae > Streptophyta > Magnoliopsida > Ranunculales > Ranunculaceae > Coptis > Coptis chinensis. The sequence goes on along the minus strand of NC_141462.1, from coordinate 18,396,197 downwards.
AAACTCGTATCTCTCAATACAATTTAGCTCAACTTCAATAAACTAAAATAATGAACCAATAGAATTGAGTCAAATGAGTTTTTCATAAAATAGAACACGTGATTCAATTTTAGAATCCCGTAAAACTTCATTTAAAATTTAATCCATCTTTGTGTTTTCTCTCAATCCATACAACTTAACAAAAACTAGTCAAAATTAAGTTTAAAGTGTACTCCACAATGAAACTTACTAAATTTGTACAATTTCTTATATCATACAACAATTGGATCGAGTGTAAATGTGTCACGTATAGCAAAAATTGTAAAAAAAAAATGAAAAAACTGTAAAAGTTGATAAGGCGCGCGCCTTGTGCGCCTCGCGCCTCGACAAAAAGGCAAAAAAGCACGCCTTATATTACCTCTCGCACCTTGGTCAAGACGAGGCACTAAAAGTGCGCCTTGCGCTTTAAGCGCGCCTTGACTACACTGCCATTATAGCGCCACCCACTATCATGGCATGCCAACACTGCCCACTTTTATGCCATGCCAACACTGCCCACTATTATGGCATGCGTGCACTGCCCACTAGTATGGCAGTCAGCGCTGCCCACTATTATGGCATGCCAACGCTGCCCACTATTATGGCACAATAAGCTAGATATAGCAGGTTCATATTTAAAAAACATATTTGTCAAGATATGTTTCCATATTAAGATTTTACATAATTAAGGAAAATATTCTAGCAATTAAGGAAATGATATTTCTTCTTGATATCCTATAAATACCCCATTCCATTTAGACAAAAAACTACGTTCATTTGAAGAGACTTGATTCCGGAGAACGATTTGGATAAGTAGACAGCCTTTGTGGTATAGTCTCAACAATTCATTACAACAACCTCTCTAACAAAATCATTGGTGTGTTTGGGCGAGTTTCTACCCAAACAAATATCAATATGAATAATGTTGGACTACCATATACTACTGGTAGGATGGAAATTGCTTGTGCAAAGGGTAAAGCTATAGTAGATGATACATCTAATTCTAAGGTACTCCCAGATCCAAATATAATGAAATATCTTTGCCTAAGGTGCGGGGATGAGTACACTAAAATGTGTGAAATTCTATCTGCTGGACGTACAAATGAAAGTACTGCAGCCACACCTATACAAACTTATGCGCCACCTACGCCAAATTTGGCTCAATCACATCTGGCGACTAGGCCAAATTTGGCTAAAGACCATGGTAAAGGTTTTAAGGCTGCACCAAGCTACAAGAAATTTCAAGGATATCATGCTAGGCCTAACCAATACTTTGGTCCCACATCCTAAAAACTTTCACCATTATGGGTCTAACTTGATGACTAACGTGAATAAACAAGTTATTAGAGAACCGATGACTTTGGTCCATAACCAAACGTCATGCAAGATCCAAAGGTCATTGAGCAGCATGAGTATGCTCAACGTAACATTAAACCAAAGATGATACGACCACCATTGGTTGAACAAGGAAGTTGGATTAATTTAAAGGACCCAAAGTCACGATACCAAAAGATTATTCCATCTATTACTAGGACACAACAGAGGAGGGAGGATACAGAGAAAATATTGAGCATGGCAAGAAGCTTCTCACCTCCAAGTACAGGACACAAGCTTTATCACAGTCGAACCAGTCCAGTCCAAGCCTAATCCCGGATTCTGCAGAGAAAGAGGTGAAGATGATCACTCAGGCAACGGGGTCACCTCGATGGAACAGGAATCATGTACCCAAAACCAACCATCAATGGTTGTTGAAAGTGTCGTCAAGCCATTTGGTCCATATGTTGAGGAAGGTGAGCTGTTAGATGAAATGATAACATAACAAAATCAGCAGGAGCATAAGAAAATAGAACCTACTTATATCCAATTTGGTTCATTGCCTGAGGAGATGAAAGTGAATGTAGCATACATGCTACCTAAAGCTTTCAAAGCAAAAGAAAATCAATAAGAAGAAGAATTGGATGAATATAATTTCAGCCAAGAAGATGAGAGCGAGGTTAGTTTCCCTGAGCTAATCTATAGTTATTGTGATTATTTATATTCGTCTGAAGAACCTACTAAAGATATGATAAAACGCATTAAACCTTTATTCATTAAAGCATATTTAAATGGTATTTTACTAAAAAAATGTCCTATTAGACAATGTCTTACCTTTTTCTACTTTGAAAAAGTTAAACATGCACAACTCCAAGTTAGTACACACTCATATCACTATATCAGGTTTCACAGGTGATAAAAAAAACATACTAAGGGCATTATACAAATAAATGTTGTTGTAGGTTCCATAGAAACAAAGACAGCTTTCTTTGTAATAGAAGGGAATCCAAATTTTAATGCCTTATTAGGTAGAGATTAGATTCATGCTAACAAATGTATTCCATCATCTATGCATCAAAAAGAACTTATGATGAAGGGAGATGGAGAAATCGAAGAAGCGATGGCGGATCCTCAACCTTTCCACGTTAGTTCAAACTGCATAGAAGCGCAACTATATCAGGACAATGTTGGACCTGTGAATGCAGATGCAATAAAAGATACTCAGGACGATGATTGGAGTGAATTAGCTTTTGGTCTTCTTGGACCAAGTGAGGAAGACAAAGTGGATTATGAATAGTGCTGATACACAAGAAAATAAAATGAATGAAGCCATTAGATTGGCTTTATTGAAAGTAATGGCCATGGAACTAGAAGATATAAATGAAGAAAGAGTTAAGAGTTTTAAATAGTATAATAGCTCAGAAAAAAAAAATGGTGGAAGGTAGAGAAAAATCGCCAAGTGCATGAAAATTGCATCGAATAAACTTTTATCACCAATTCAAATTTTTCTCACAACTCAAATTTTTCTAAAAATTCAGCTGGCGCAGGGGGTATGTTTACTCCAGAAAATACATATCCTACATGTGTAGCATGTACACTCATAAAATGTGACTAGAAAAGTGCTCATTTGAACTACTGACACATGGAAGAGAAGACAATAGTTAATATCTAAATACAGGAAGTTACAAGCAGTTATATACAACAAGAAGTTACAAGCCTTCAAGTATAAAAAGAAGACATGCAGGAGAATGCGGAGGACACCATTCACACTTACAACCATTCTTCAAACTATTGTTTTTCATTCATGCTCTCTGTAATTTAGAAGTAAAACTTAAGAGTTAGAATAAAATACTTCAAGAGTGTTGTTGAAGCCATTGAAAGTTAGTTTATTGTACTTGTTCATCACTTTCAATTGAATTTATTTAGATTGAATTCATAGCCTTTTTTAAGTTAGTTTAAATCGATTTAATAGTAATTGTTAAGTAAGAAATCTTTGTTCTTGATTCTCATTTTTTATTCATCATATCAAAAGTCTTCTTGATTGATTGAGGCAAATTAAGAATCCATTAATCACCTATCGCCTAAATTGGTGAAATCTAAAAGAAATTGGTAAGATTTTCTTACCTGGCATGCTCTGATGTGTCTTCGAAAGAATCCTGACACTCTCTAAGCAATTCTGCATCAACAACTTCGTAGTGGTTTGTCTAAGAGCATCTTTAGGTGAGATACTATCCTAGCATCAAACACCAAATTTCCAACAATTTGGTTTTTTTTATCTTCAGGAGAGACATATGTTGATGAAAACATCAAACCAAACACCAAATCGGCCAAATTTTTTGGTGTTGTATCAAATCTCTCTCGCGGTTTTTCTAACACCGCATAGGCTTGGGCTTTTATGGCGCGGTTTATCCAAAACCGCGTAAATTTTATCTAAAAATTAGGAACTGTGCAATTGAAGAAATTAAGAATTGTACAATTGAAGAAATTAGAAACTGTGCAATTGTATCTAAAAATGATAAAAATGATCCAAAACCTATGATCCAAAATGATAAGAATGATCCAAAATGATCCATAACCTATGATTATGATTATGTATCCAAAATGATAAAAATGATCCAAAATCTATGATTATGATTATATATCCAAAATTATTCAAAACTTATCATATTACATAAAATTTATTTAGCTCTCTTCTTACGCCCTTTACCACTCGATGACTCTCCTTTTTCTATTTGGATGTTCCGAAGCTGCTCCTCTAAGTTCCTAACCTGAGAACCAAGATTTTCTCTGTCTACACGAAGGTTAACTACCTCTGCCTGAAGTTCATCATATCCCCGATGTTGTTGCGTGTACACCTGCTAAATATCCTCATACGATTTTCGAGTCTCGTCATACGCACGTTGGGATTGCTGATATGTTTGAGAATATGCCTCATCTCTTTCTTGGCTATAATGATATACGACAATCCTCATCCCATCAAACATAAGAATCTGGTTCTCATATCTTTCCCGAACCTCAGCCTGAAAATCCAAGAAAATACAATGTAAGTATATATTATATATATAATGAAGAAGATAAATAAAAACAACTAAACTCACCGTGGTATACTGATCAATCTGCGGCTCTAACTCATAGAAACGAACATGAGGCACCTCAAGAATGGAAATGTAAGTAACCTCCCCATCAAGTCCACACACGGCAAACATCTGAGGATTAGTGGGAGACACAGGAGCTGGATGATATGCATTCACAGGTTGTGGGTTGTAAATAGGCTGTGGCAGATGAGGAATACGTAGCTCACGTCTCATCCCTTCTAGGCCCACAAACTCGAAGTTGCTAGCCCGACCAACAGGGGGCAACAACGGACCCATAGAGACACAGTTTCACCATCTATAATACTAATCAGCAGTCTGTTCAATAACAAATGAAGACGCATCTAGCCAAAGACCACCACTACCATGAACTTCATGAACTTGAGTTCTACTCCACGACTTAGCATCACTAACATCTGGTATGGGAGCACATGGAACTCCATAACGTCCAGTCAACTGTCTTCAACATCTATCGCCACAGTACCAAATCTTACAGTCACGTGCGGCAAAAACAACTATGTGACGTGATAAAACACAAGTATGCCGCACAACAGGATAGTCAAAGGCAGTAGACAAACGCCAAGGTCTCCACTCAATAGATGATAATGATCTAATATCAATCTAAGCACGAGCCATACACACATTATTTCTAATCTGCCCTCTGTTATGAGTCAAGTGAGGCCCTAACCAACTTGCAAATCTAGGGCGACTATCAGCAATCATGTCTATATTAGGACAAAGACAACGGAAGTACTCATAAAACCAAATCTCCAAAAGTCTTATGAATCCTGCAATTTGAGGACTTTTACTTCCAAATGTCTATGAAAATTTGTCTAACGCCGCTATCAATGTGGCATATACTGAGCTACCAAGGTCATAATCTCTCATATTAGGCAAATCATAAACATAAGCATAATATCCAAGTCATACCGTAGAATGACCATTTGGAAACAAAACATACCCAATAAAAAACATCAAAAAATCCCTAATATACACATCAGCACCCTCACTACCAGGTAGAACAGTCAAAGCTAACTCCGCTCGTGTATTAGGATCCAAGAGAGGTTCCATGTATTCAATCTTAATATGAGATAGCTTAATACCAGAAGAATCATAAGCATCCACATCCAAGCGAGGAAAAATCATAAGCATACTACCAATGTTCTCATAATTTGTATTAAACGGTATCGGTTGGCCTATACCAATACTCAACCCAGATATCATGGTGAAGTATAGTGGTGTGAACCCTAACTCTGCATAAGGAAAATAAAATGTATGAGTTGTATTCCACCATCTTTCTACTAAAGCTATGACCACTGCCCAATCAGCCTTCTCATAATCTACATCAACCAAAAGACCCAAAGGTATACACAAAATAATATCTCTAATATGATAGGGTTATATACTAAAAACATTACTTTTGTATTAACTCTAATTCTTTATATTTTGAATGAGAATCATATGGGCAAATGTTATGCATATTATATATGTTATTAGTTATATGCATGCGTTTTGTATTAACTCTAATTCTTTATATTTTGAATGAGAATTATATAGGCAAATGTTATGCATATTATATATGTTATTAGTTATATGCATGCGTCTAATACTTTATGTTATAGATGATATGGTGTGTGGTGACACACAGAAGATCATATCAGCAGTATCTTATAAAGTATAAGTAAACGTTCACAACCTAGATGGATTTGGACAAACCATTGGTACGGTTGTAGTATAATATGGTATTAATCTATCTTGACTACAGGATTACACTAGTACACTTTGTGTATATTAAACAGGACCAAGTGAGATTGTTTCTCTTTATACTGACTATATAAGAGAACAAACACCTTTGTTATTATGGATGTTTGTCCTCTTAATCCGGATATAATAACGGGCACTTACGTGCATTGTACATTGCTTTAACTCATCAATGAGTGAGATTCATTTGTGAATCAACAAACTCGATTGATTGGGTAATGATATTGTATGTAAGGTGTGTTGTTGATTATAGAAGGAATCTGTGACCCGCAGAAAGTCGGGCTGATGATGTCCCCTTGAAGAGCTCATAAGGATTGTCATGTAAACCCTGTAGGTGGATTTAATCCGACATGACAATGAGGTTGAGTGGTACTACTCAAGAACATAAGAAGTTGATTAATGTAGTTGTCAGTAACTTGACTTAATCAACGGGCATTCGATATCTTAAATACGGAGATATCAACAAGCATATAATATGGTGTCCATAAATGTAACACGTAATTTAGGATTAGGGCGGTAGTGCAACAATGGGCTTTAGTGGAATAATCCATTTGTTGACGGACTTGGGTCGTGTGTTATAGGCGAACATGGGAAGCCCAAGCCAGTCAGGAGGCCCAACCCTAATTTCTCCTCATGGTCCCTGTTGTAGCCTATATAAAGGAAACCTTTTTTCTCTAGCCGATTTATTCATGGTTTTACTCAAGAAAGATTAGTTCAAATTCGGTTCTGACCTTGAGAGTGATAGAGGCTAAGAGAGAAAGAAGAGGGTGGTAGATCATTGCCCACACAACGTCCATTCCATTGATAGGAATACAACAGAAGATCAAGAGGTTGATTCAGATTCGTAAAGAGCTTGGATTCTCAGAGATAAAAAGTCGATCTAAAGGTATGATTTTCTATCCAAAATCGTGAGAGCCCCTTATTCCGCTGTGCGTGGGTTTTCACGGTTTGTAATCATTCGGTGTAACCATAACGGTTCCTACATAATATGTACAAACTCTTAAGAACCTTCCACCACTCTCTAACACCAAGTAAAGTTGATCTAACTCGATAGTCAATAACTTGCTGATATTATGGAAAAAAAATAATACATATAAGATAAATAATTAATTGGTCCAACTCAACTAATTAATGCATAATAATATTCAAAATATTTAATCAAAACTAATTAAATTACCTGAGAATTAGCCACTACACCGACAAGTGTTTCATTGGGATTAAATTGTCAATCGAAGTCGTTCAATTGATACTCAAGTACATAGGGATGTCTATCAGTCGGCGCGACATCCTCGGCTTCTTCTCCCCCACCGTCTTATACTTCCTCGAGTTCTTCTACCTCTACATCATCGCCAATGTCGTTTGTGTACTGCCAATACTCATCGTCGAAAGGTTGAAAAGGATCCATATAAAATTTCAAGAGTTTAGGTAGTTTTTTTTTTTTTTTTTTTTTAAGAAGAGGGTTTATGAATTGAGAGAAAAGTTAAAAATGAATGAACCGCGCGGTTTTGGTCATGTTTATATATACATAGCACGCGGTGTTGCAAACACCGTGCGGTTTCTGGAAAACCGCATGGGTTTGGACTTTTAAGATGGGTTTCAGTGCACGATTTTGAGAAAGCCGTGTAGGCTATATGGCGCGGTTTATCCAAAACCACGTCATTTAATGTTTCTCCTGAAGTTGGTTGGTGTTTTTTTAGTTTGGTGTTTGGTTTGGTTAAAAAATTTGGTGTTTTCTTGGTTTCTCTCCTAAAGATGCTCTAAGGTGGTTAATTTGCCAAGAAATGATGCTCATCCCCTTGGTTCTAACTCGGTTGAGTATAAACTCCCTCCCATCGACCCATATCACATAACCTCCCTATTATTTAGGTCTTGTTAAATAATCTCCCTGTTTTCCAAAAAAGAGATAAAATCTTGTCTGTTTTTATTTCCCATTTTATTTTATTTCCTTTTTTACTCTTTTGGGATTATATATAAATGTATTTTTACATAGTTATATATATATATATATATGTAAAACTATATTTGCATAGTCATTTGAGAGATAAAAACTTAAATTTACATAGTAATTTTTGGGATTGAAAATTTCTCCCGACACCTGACATAATATATATAAATATATTTTTACATAGTCATATATATGTAAAACTATATTTATATAGTCATTAGAGCTATGAAAACTTAAATTTACATAGTAACTTTTGGAATTGAAAATTTTAATTTCCAATACCTGACAAAATATATGTAAATGTATTTTTACATAGTCATATTTATGTAAAACTATATTTACAATAGTCACTGGAGCTATGAAAACTTATATTTACATAGTAACTTGATCTATGTAAATTTAAATTTACACAATAACTTGACCTATGAAAAATTAAATTTTCATAGAGAAAACAGGTCGATCATAATTTATGCAAAATTATTTGAAATGAACAACGGCCCAAAAAGATTTCATCTTTGAATTGAAAAAAACTTGACTTTCATATTCAAAATATTCAAAAAGATTTCATCTTTGAATTGAAAAAGTAGACAATTCTCAGATCCAGTTTTGAGTGGAAGAAACAAAATTTCCAAGTCTTGATATTGTTTCTCAAATATAATTTGTTTGGTTGGAGAACAACAAATTTCAAGAGAAATTAATTGAGAGAAAGAAAAGAAGAATTTCGTATTTAAAAAAAATGAAAGAATGAGAGAAAGTGAGAAAGGAATAAGAAAGAGGGTAGTGGAGAAAGATGAGAAGAATAAGAGTTTATTTTCTGCCATTAAAGTAGTTTCGGAGGCATTTTCGTCCATATTGTAGGGTTTTCAAAAATAGGGAGTTTTAGTGGGTTGGTCCGTTGAGAGGGAGGTTTCATAGACCGAAAATTGGATCAGAGATATTTTTCCCAAAACCTGGTTAATTTGCTATGTTTTGCTATCCAATTTCAGAGCTGTGAAATTGACCCGGAGTCCCTGCAAGGGTAAGCCCATTAGGTAGGACAAAAAACAACTGAAAAATAACTTTAGGCCCATGTGAACAAGAATGACAACACTCTAGTGAGTCTAGTCTCTACTTGCACAAATCAAACACACCAAAAACGTATTAGGAAATGTTCTATGTATATAACCTCGAAGTTTAGGAAATGTACCTAGAGCTGGTAATATATAATCACAAAGTCTTGACCGAAAACCCAGCTTCACAATGGCAACCTACATTCTTATTCGTCCCCCAATCTATTATCCTCAAGCTAACTCCATCAATCTCCACAACAAGTACATCACCCTTCCTGCTTCCTCCCTCCAAACGAAACAATCTTAGTTTCAGTTACAGAACAAGCCCGCATGCAAAGGCTCTTTCCATCACAAATAAGCTCACTTCTTCACCGCTAACCCTAACACCTCCTTGCTATGGACTACGCGTACATCACAACGAGTTCAATGTAAGATCAAGGTTCATACACAAGCATCAAGAAAACCCATTAGGATGGCATCATCACATCAAATAGTTCCAGTTACGGATAGGTTAATCTCTATCATCGCTTACTTCATTCCGTTCTTAAGTGGCGTAGCTCATGGGCGTCATTTATTAAGAACGTTTCCAACTTTAGAACTAATATTAGATCCCTTTGTTCCATTGTTGACTTTCTATAAATCAATTCCTGGCGTTGCACTCTTAACGTTGTTCGGTTTATATGCTGGTGTTGTGAGGGATCGGAAGTTTGGTCGCTTCGCAAGGTTTAATGCCCTTCAAGCATTCTTACTGGAATTACTAATGAACTTAATACCATCTTTGCTTCATCTTATTTTTTCTCAACGAGATGGATTAGGACTTGAATTTCTGAAGACTGCTCATAGCGCATTGTTTGTAGTTATTTTGGCTTGCTTTCTTTACGCTCTGGGGCTTTGCCTTCTTGGGAAAATTCCATATTTCCCTCATATCACTGAGGCTACAGATTGGAAACTTTGCCGGGAAGATTACTCCCTTTAGGAAGATACTCAACTTTCAGGTTTCCAATCAAGGGTATGTTTAAAGAACAGAAAGGATTGAAAAGTTTCATTCAAGTTTTGAAGGAATGTAGTTTGATTGTTTCAAGAGTTTCGCCTGACTTGCTTGTTCACAGTTCGCTGAGTGATTCAAAATTTCAAGCAACACGTCTTAAATTCAAACTGGTGTTCTTTGTTCTTTTCAGCTAGCTGCTGAATGCCGAAGGTTAAGAAGGGCTTAATATTCAGAATTTAGCTAGCATGCATGTAGGGTAAGAAACTTGTAAATGGAATTTTTCAATATTTTTTATGTAGATTAATTTAGATTACACGTCTTTAAATGAACTTTTGATACAAGTAATCTAGAATGTCTTTTGTTGGTAAAAGCTACTTCGTTGTAAACTGCTATAAATCCATTAAATGGCAACAGTTACTAGAAATCATTAGAGAACCCAAGAAAGCAATTTTCGTGTTGCACTCTTGAACAAGCTTCCAAAGAATCTCCCTGTTAAATTTGAAAAAAATGAGGTGTATCTTCAAATGAGAATTCTGGAAAGCGGATGGAAAATATCAAACAAAAAGAGTTCTCTTTTAACCTAGCTATTGTTTTCCCTAGAAGACTGAATACTAAGTAAACTTTAGGTAGCTATTGTTTTCCCTAGAAGACTGAATACTAAGTAAACTTTAGGGATAGTAAACCTACTGTTTCTTTCACAATTGAACATGTATCAGAAACAAGCTTTGTGCTGAAGCTCTTCAACTTTGTTTTCGTTGGCCACATCTTTCCAAAGTTTCACATCTCTGAAACCAAGTGTCGAGAGACTAGTGTTGCGGCATGCCTTTTTGGACCCTTGTTTCGTGGTGCTTCAGGCCATTTCAACTTAATATCTATGCAGATGAATTTTCATTGCTTTTTGATTTAGCATCTCAGTTTCTGTGACTTCGCTACAACAAAGATAAGTATTTTTGAACTATTTAGACTAAACCCCTCTCAGGGCGATAGGTAATTTTCTCCATCTATACATTCAGAAAACCTCCACGTCCATTAGGTCATTACAAAGCTTTTAAGATTAACCCGAGTAAAAGCAAATAAACGGAGGAACATTGACAGCCAGTATCTAAAAGAGCATGCACGAGAGATGGAATTGCCTAAATTCGTGTTCTCTACTAAAGCCTCGCAGCATTTCTTCCTCTGCTTATATCTGGTTAGGCTTTTATCCCCTACTTTGTTACAGAACGGTATGCATTGTTTCTATACCGGTCTAAAACAGAACATGGTTCAACACAAAAATGACAAACAAGAAAAGTGTTCCAGCCCAAATATGATAGACTGTAAAACGGCAGGCTGAGAGGTGCAACCATTATAGCCAAAAGGAAAGAATCAAGCTGCTTGAATTTCGGGTTTGGGTGCCGCTTCTATTGTTTTCTTCGTTGGAATGTACTTCCAACCTCGCTTGTGAACACCACTGATCTTCTTTGGAGCATCTGCAGCAGGTAAGCCTGCAATACAATTTATAAACTGTCAAATTGGAGCTAATGGAGAGAAAATAATCACAACCTAAAACAATCAAGTAAGCCAAATGATACATTAAAGCTGGGGCTAATGGCACAGAAGACCATTTTTGCATCCTCTGCAAACAGCAGAATACATGACATATATGGAAATGGCATCCATTGTGTTAAAAAGTTCCATGATTCTTTGGTTCCTTAAGAGTTAAGACCTACTGAACAAACTGGCGACGATTTTAATTCAACATCAGATTTTCATATAATCTTTTAACAGAGTACAGAATTACTGTCCACCTAGCTAGCGGAGCAGTTTATACATTGCAAATAGCAAGTAACTGAGTATATTAACTGTCTCTCTTTTCAGATGAAGCAAAAATGTATACTCTAAATGAAAAGATATATATGGTCAAAATAGGAGGTATTTCATCTTCCCAAGCTTTATTCTGTATTAACTTTATATCAAAGATAGCATGTTAGTATGTTACACTTTTACACGCATCAGTCTTCCACGCTTGACTAGATCAAGTCTTCCAACATTTTTTTTTGGTATTTTATTTTGCTCGGTAAAAATAACTATTATCATTGGTAAATAAAAAGAAGGGTCAGAAAGCCTATATTAGAATAGAAAAGCATTACAATTGAACAGCAAAAAAACCAATCAGACCATATCCGCACATAGCAAATGTCTCCATCTAACCACAAAATGCTAAAGAGGATAACTACCGAAGTCCTTGAAAACCTTAGCCCACCATAAGAGGCCTTTGATAGATATAATGATCTTTCTCATAGTAGCTACAATACCTTCAGAATGTCTCCTATTTTGCTCATGCCATATACCCCAAACAATCGCGAAAGGTGAAGAGTACATATCAAACTTCCAGACGAAATGAAAGGGCCAAAAAACCAAGTACTAAACAAGCTCACACCACCTGGCTGGGAAACACCCAAGACAATCTAGACTCTAGAAGGATAGCTAGCCAAACTCTCCACGAAAAAGAACACCCTAAAAGTACATGATTCAACAATTCCCCACCCCTCCCACATATCAAGTCTTCCATGCTTCATTTGACAAGGATGTGATTTTGGCTCCACTTCGAGCAAAGCTTTTGTAATTTTAAAATGTAAGCAATGCTTCGATTGTTTTTGCATCAACTTTGACATAGGTTTGGCAGTAGGTCCACCACACATTGTCCATACCAAGACAACTAAAAGCCTCAAAACACCTTAATGTTTCTTTTACTTTGACCGGCAGACTTTTAAACATGTTTACAGTTAATTCTCTTCATCATCAAGTTTCAGTTCTCTTCATCATCAAGTTTCAGTTCCCTCAACGGGGCGACTATAGAAATCAGTATCTCATCACAGTCTACATCTCCGAAGAGGAGTATTCTCTGACCAAATGTTGTAGCATTACAGCCTAACTAGGTAGTAGGTACTCAAGCAAGTAGCACTATATGCCCACCTCAAGAGATCTCAGTAGCCAAAAGTGACTACTTATGCTAATGGGTAAGATGGCATGGCAGCCACTATACCAGTCAACCAAGATGAGGCAAATCTCTGCTTCAAATAGGTGATGAATCCTTAGCTTCAACAACAATAATGATGAAAGTGCAAATAGGTAAAAGGTTTCTTGTGACAAATGATTGTCAGATCTGCTAACATGTCTTTGAGCAGTTGAATCACTTATGGTTGAAACAAGATCCTACTATGGAACAGCTCTCTGTTATGATAGCATTTCTCTCTTATAACCTGCATTGATTAGACGATTTGTGCAACACCAGGTCACATAGCACTTCGCTGCTAACTTGTAAATTTGTAATCACAATGAAACATTTCTATACGAAATATAAAGCAGAAATTGTTTTCCGGGTGAAAAAACTAATGAACTATGGAGTCATCTGACTAAACCATAACAATATTTTTCCATGTCAACCAGCACGAGCACCTTATGTGATACCATATTACCATGTGCCTGTCACATATTTAAGGTGTATCTGCAATCGGATATGAGCATGCCTTCATTTCCGTTGTGACGTCCTATAGAAAGGGAATAACTATTAGTCTATTACAGCTTTGAGGATGAGTTTATGCATCTCCTCTCTCTCTCTAATATCTGATTAGGATTTCTTCAAAGAATCATGACTTCCACAATGTGAGTGTGTGTGAGCTATCTGAGGTTAATTGGACAGAAAGAAATGTGGATGTGCTTTCTAGACTAAATAAGTAGTACGCTCTTAGTTACCTTGTAATAGCTATCGCTTTTTCAGCGGTTGTATTTCTAATCTAACTCCTATTGGAATGATCCAATCCAAAATGGAATCCCGAGAAACCGAAACATAAACCACATTCGTGAACATCCTGGATGAGACATTGCCTCTAATGAGACCTTGCTCTACCATTTCCCCAGGCCATGCTAACGCAAATAAAACAACCATTTGCACTCTAATGCGATGGTTTACTCACCAAGTTTTTTGGAGAAAGGCATTGATAAGACAACCAAAAAGATCTACTCTAGAAAACAGTATATATAACGTAACAACTACAAGTAATTTAGCATCATAGAGGAAGAAGTACTGAATCATGGTCCAATGCAGGTATCACCAATGACCCAATACACAGATTCATATACTTTGTAACAACTATAAGTGGAAAGGCTCGCTCATCACATTGGTCGAATCCTTACACGCGAAATAGGGCAGGATCCTTCCTCGACTAAGGCTTTTGTTTGGTCATCTCAGATCACAAACAGAAGTACCCGATCATAAGATCTTGCAGACGATGTTTCTTCTCTGTTGCAGACTCTGCCCCATCCACTGCTGGTGTTGACAACGCTTAGCCGCCTTCTGGAGAATTTGAAGAAAGGTCGGGTGCTGTTGACCAATGGTACCGCACGACAGGATAGAAAAAGGGATAGAGGGGAGTGACAAACCCATGGGGAAAGAAAACAATGCGAAGGCGAGTGCCAAATCCGAAAAACCAAGAAGTGGCCCACAAGGGGGTGAAGTAATGAACGGCATACATAGAAGCAACGAGCGAACCCGCCCACTCAATCAGGATCCATTTCTGGCCCAATTGACTCATATGATACACAATTTGAGGATCCAGTAAGCAAATCCCTTGCTTCTCTTGCTGCTCACTTCGCTTCGCTTCTTTCGCTGAGCTGTCTACGTAGTCATGGACTTTGGATTGGCATCCCTGTCTACGAATTGTTGTTGATAGAAAGTCGGTACGGACCCAGGCTAGCCCCCTTAGAAGGAGGATCGGGGGTGGACCATCGCCTAAACTGACATTTGAGACCGAAGCCCGTGCGTTATTTTACTAACCGCTTAGGATTCACAACCCTAAAGGGAAATCTTCTTGTCTTTCCCAATCCACTAGTTCTTGGTTTATCCCCGGACCCTGCCTATTAAGCCTGCCATTACGTACAGTCACTATCTCACTAAGGCTTTCAAGCCTACGTTTTGTTTGCTCCCTCGAGAGCTGACCACAAAATGGCTAGCAACAGGTTTTCCCGAAAGGACCTTCTTTTCAGGCAAACAGCCACCATTTCCTTCCACCCTGGGAAATTTGACACCTGGTGATTTCCGCTTGTAGCGCAGGTTGGAAACTGTCACTTTTTCTTCAAACCCAGGAAAAAACGAAAAGCTGAATTCCTGATCCAAGTCAAGATCAGCCAACAACAGTCATTCCCGAACCCGCTGAGGTAGCAGCAAGCCCTTCTTCCATTCCTTCCCGATCGCTTTTGGGACTAGATGAAGGTGAGTGGGTGGTAGAGATTATAGTAGGCGGGGTTTATTCGCCGGATCATGCAGCCAAGCAGGCCGAACCTGCCCAGCTCAGGTAGTCAATGCCATAATTCCAGATAAAAGTAGCCGACCTTACCCGATACAGCAGCCGTAGATCAAGCATTGATAGCTACAAGTCGTAGTCGTTTGAAGTAGCTTACAGTGAGAGGGCAAAAAGTTCAGCGCTTATAGTTCCAGTCGTAGTCTGTGTACAAGAGTGGTGAATGCAATTCAGAATCTCCTCTTTGAAAGCAAGGTGCAGTGCCCGAAGGTTTGTATTAAGGAAGAGCTGATAGGACTTAGTGCCTTATAGCGATTGCCTCTCTGAATCTTTATTTAGGGCTTGCCTCCACTCCAATCGTAGTGCACCGGAGAAATCGGCCTAATTAGTGTTACCTGCGCTGATCTAAGACCAACCTTGCGCAGTAGGCTTAATAAGAATAAGATAAGTAGGCCAGGCCAGCCTTTCGCGGAGTGCGTCAACAGCCCTCAATGCCGGATCAAGTAATATTGAGTAAAGGGCGGACAACTCCTAGCCCGGTTCACCAATCCCATCTCTCACTTTAAAAGAAAGCCACCTATCGAATCATACTTAAGGCGGAACAGGTACTGGAGAGAAAAGAGGCAATCAACGATTACTACCATAAGTTTGAACCTTGACTCCGCGCTAACAGAGAAGCTTTTGCCCTTCTGTACCTAAGCGGCTGATGCCTTCTTTCGCTCAGAACGAGCGGTTGCACTCTCGACATATTCCTCTTCCCCTGCCCTAACCACGGAAGGAAGTTAGGCTGAACCAAGTGGCCGTACGGATGTTGCCTCCACTGAACCCACAGGAAGCCCCTTGCAAGCTACGGCTAACAGACAGAAGAAAAGAAACAAGAAATCTCCGGCCAAGCTCCGTATTCAATCCCTATCGAATTAGATTCCTCGTCTACTGGCTGATTAATTGACTAAGGGGATTTGCATGCCTGCTCGCTGACTTAATTCAATAGTTCGGCCACACCAACCCTAGGTAGGCTATAGAAGAAAGGGCTGACCATTGAGATGCTTGAGCAGTTATGTTCTATTAAGCATTACACTATTCCACTAGGCTGGTTGTTCCAACAGTGGCTGAAAGTAGCTCCCTGTCCGGGTCCAGATATGCTGGAACTGGTACAGCTTATCCGGGCTAACACGCCTCTATTTGTATGGGTGAAGCCTATGCTAGCAATGATAACAGTGGCCCACTTACCCCCAGCCAGCTCTGGCTTTCCCGCTCTGACTGACTCCTAGCTAACCACGGATGCGAACTGAACAAGCAAAGGCTGCTTTTGCCTCGACTTGAACTGATTCGGAGCTAAGCCCCGTACCTTCTTTGAGAATAGAGATTGTTGAGTGGCATCTGTTCCTGACAGGGTGTGAAAGCTCTTTTGCCCCGAACTCCGTTCAGTCATCAAGGAAGGAGCACGAACCCTCTTAGTCAGTAGGGGAGTCAAGAATGGAAGGGGTAACCATTGCAAGTAAAGCAAGCCTGCCTAGTGTAGTACGACTTGAACTGTCACCCCCCGATTGCTGGTGGTTAGCCTGCCCCGGTTTCCCTTGGCAATAGTTTCGTTTCTTTAGTTTTGCCTTGGTGAGTGGGGGACGTAGCCGAATTAGGAAATCACTACCGGCATGGCACTTCACAGTCAAAAAGAAACAAAAACAAAATATAAAAATATCTTTTGCCCGTTATCTCCTCATCTGCTTTCCTACTATTTTTTCGTTGAATTCACACCGATCCAAATGCCTTTTTTATTTTTTTCCGGAAAGAAGTAAATTCGCTGACATTAAGATTCATGCCTGGAGGAGGAAAGTTTGTCGCCCCTTAGTTCTTGATGGTTTTTGCCTTTGTATTTGGCGACAATATCGTCTTCTTTTGTCGATTTCTCAACATTCAATATCACTGGGGACTTCTCTATCGATCTCCTATTTGAACATATCTCTTTTCTCACAGGACTTGACAAGGCCATTCATCTATCTTTTATTTATCCCTTTAAACCCTTCTATCTATAGATAACTAATTCAAGTTTTGAACGCCCCTCATAGACCATAGCTCAAAGAAGGCTGCGCACCAAGCCGCCAACGACCTATGATTCAAGGAAATTACACCACTCACTATATTCTTCGTTGAACTACCGCTGAGGCTAACTGCCACGGGACCAGATTGAATCTCCCTCCTCTAAATCGATACCTTACGTCTTATTTATTACTAGAAATTGCACTCACCTATTATGCCCTGCCTTCCTTCTCTTTTTGCTTCAATCCGGGGACTGAGTTCGCTCATATTTCTTTTGATCTCACTATGCTAGGTAAAGCTGTCTTGGCTCTTTTTGTGGGCTGGAGATTGGGAATGATTGCTAGCTCAGTGAGACGAAGGAGAGAGAAAAAATATATAAATGCAAGCAAGGCGCAGAAAAGATAAGACAAGAAAGATCAGAAGCAAAAAATGCTCTGTTTTCAGGAAGAACAGGATGTGCACAGAGGATTCATCTTTGGGTTAACTAGTATTAACCCCCCCAAAACACTAGATGGGGAAATTAGGGTCTCCCCCCCAAGTACACACAAAAAAATTCAACTTGGGGTGACCGTGTTTTTTTTGTGTGTATTTGGGGGGAGACCCTAATTTCCCATCTAGTGGGGGGGAATCCTAATTGGATCATCTAGTGTGTGGGTAATACTTGTTAACCCTTCATCTTTCAACAGCATTTCCGAAATGAAGTCTTCGTTCATTCAACGGCATTAGCGATCTAGGCTCTTCAGGAGCAGAGAATAGGAATAGGATAGGGATAGGCTGCTGGTAAGACCAATAGGCTCTTAGATGGGTTTGTTGGGATAGGGCGAAGCGTGAAGCCAATGCTGGTGGAAGGTGTCGAAGGAATTGAATCAAGAGTAGGAATGCAGAGAATACGGCCTTTGATTGAAAGGCAACTAAACTAGTCTTGGCGAGAGGCGTGTAGCAGAACTTTCTCTATTATAGTAGAGCTAACTTAAGATAACAAAGCAGATGTAGGAGTCAAAGTCCGAGAAGCCTGAGTCCCCTCACCATCAGACTAGGGCTATTCCTCGGAAAAGGAAATTACAAAAGTTTTTTCTGTCCCAAAAAGGGCTCCAGAAGGCGTATCTTTAGGATAAAAAACACGAGTGTCAGGGGTGTCTTGGGTAGTTTCAAAGTGCGTAGCAAGTTATTCAAAAGGAATTGATAGACATAGTGGGCCGGCAAGATTTGATCTATGAATAGAAAGCTTTTTTCCCGGTCCTTTCAAACCTTCAAGCCTTGGTTGCAGGAAGTCTCTTCAAAAGGTAAGCTTAATTCCGCTATCAAACTAGTCACTAGTCTTCTTTCTTATTTGCTGGATGAGAGAAAGAAATGCTTTATTAAGCCTGCAAGGGCCATACATTTTTAAAATTAGATTGGCCAAGTCTTCCTAACGGGAACTGAAGGCTGAGGCACTTAGCCTAGCATCGGGTTCTGAGGAAGAAAGTTCTGGCCATATAACTAAGAAGGAGGCAAATCCTTCCTTTGCCTTTCCTCCTTCACTCTGTCATCCAATGTATATTCTATATAGCACCAGCCCCTGTTTTTCTTCCTAAGAGCGCTTCTTCAGTAGATATTCAATCTCTATCACTAGCAGCTTAATGTCCTTCTTTCAAACAGTCTATTTCACTAGTCCCATGGCCTTCTTTCTGTCGATAGCAGCTCCTTTTTCCTTCTCTGTGCGTGGGTTAGTACTTGACTTGATCGGATACTTGTTCTTATTTCTATTTCAAAGAATCAAGTTCCCAGTTCGATTGGATAGACCTCCTAGCCCCTCCTTCGCTTCCGAAAGGAGGCAGCCACCTTTGCTCGATACCGGGTTTCCCAGCTCCCGATCCTCCTGCTTTCCTATGCACTAAGACCCTCATTCTAACGACTTAGTGAATCAGTCCCCGAGCGAGTTAAGATCGGCCTCCTTTGTATGGAAAAGGTGAGGAAGTTCCAAAGTAAAGGCGACCGAGGGTGCCACCTACACTCTTTGATTAGTTTGGATAAGGCCTGAGAGTGGAAGGCTCCCCACCTTCGGTAATCAAAGAGCTTCTAGTACGAAATTATGCATTCTTTACCCACTTTCCAACTTCCGTTAGAAATGAATCTCGCTCAGTTCTTACATAAGAAGTTCCTTCCCTTACTAGATATTAGACACAGGCTTCCTCTATCCACGAACGCTACACCCCTTAGGTGCCTAAGCCTCCTGATCCTACTCCTGCACTAAGTCTTTGTCTCAATGACTGCTAGATTGCTAAATCTCTTCCTTGGCTTAGTACAAGACTTATCTCCTCAAGAAGCCGATTCTATACATTCCGCTAGCTATTCTTTAACAGGAGCTATAGCTGCCCTGGGGGACTTTCCCCAAAAGAGAAAGACAAGGCAGGGGAAATCGAAAGATAACTTAAAGCTTTCCTCAAAGATTCCATTCTCCTACTGCTACAAAGAGAGTTTCATAGTCTCGATCTTATACCCGGAATAAGCCTCTCTGATCGTCTTGGGTTAAGAGGAAATTTCTTCGCCGGAATTCTCTTTGGCAGGTGGACAGGCCTAAAGACTCTGATTCGGTCTTGGTATATTATCCTAATAAGAGATGATGTAATGGATGCAATTCGCTATCAAACCCTCGGTTAGTTTTTGGCATCATCCTTGGCTTACGAATGGCCCCTTATCCCGGCCAGTCGACTACAGTTTTTGGGTTATCTTTCGTATTTCAGAAGCTGCTCGCCTTTCGGACCTTATTGGTAATCAGCGGTGCATTCTTCCTACAGCCATAAATTTATTTTCTGGGGGACATATGGCAAGCGATTAGGGCATTGGGAATTCCCCCAGTACCTTTGCCTGACAGGGTGGTATGGGCCTTAGATACTGAAAAGGATTTCTTCTTCAAATCAGCTTGTCGAGAGAAAGAAAAATGAAGCGAGTAAGGGCGGTGGGTATAGCATAGGAGACAGGTGCATTCAATCCTGTTCTCACCAGCCTGTGCTGGGAGTACGCTTCATTAGGATTCTAAACCTTGCCTTATTATGGCAATCCGTTCTGGCACAAAAGCCATTCTTGTAATGCCCCTTGATGGGATCTCATCTTCTCTGCGGGATTGGTTCCCGAATACTAACTACTATTCTCAGGGTTGAAAGTCAGATTTTGAGATATGTCACTTCCTTTACTGGTCGATAATCAGATTCTGTTGAAAGAAGTTTCATGTCCGAAAATCTCCTTCTAAAGATGTTGGGTGCTTCTTTCTTCTGGGAATTGGAAGTTGCTTTAGCAGCTTCAGGCCTGTGCATATCTTTACTAGCGGACTTAGTCCGAAAAGAATATTGCCTGCTCTTCGTAGAGAAACAATGAGTTTATTACTAGGCTAAAAGTAGTCATTATATGAAATTCTCCTATGCGTCTAAAGGCGGAGTTACAAAGCTAAAAGTAGCCGTTAGAACGAATTCCATCTTTTTCTTTCTTTGGTCGATCTGATCTGTCTTGAAAGACTTCCACTCTTGCGTCTTCGCATACATATAAGTAGGAGGAAAGGAAGACGACCGAGTCTTGGACGAATCCTTACACTACTGAGCTCATGGCGGATGCTTAGCAGGCCACGCTCCAAGCTAATTCAACCAACCTTAGAGTATCTGTGTGTGGGTGCTCAACATGGGACCAATGAGACACCACCCTCTCCTATGACCCTGGATTTGAATATGCTGAGGTCGAAAGGTCTCCTATGTCAATGAAGGGGTGGTTCAAATAGAAAGTAGGCTAATGTCGGTGACTTTTACCCTTTTATCTACAAAATGGGAAGTCTGGTCCACCGAGCAAGTGAAGGGAAAACTTCCTGGTTTTCTTTCTGCTAGGGCTGTAAGCTTATCCCAGCCTTCATTCTACTTAGAGGATAGTCTCGAAGGTCCAGGGCGTTACCATGAAATTAACAAAATGCTTCCTAAGATTCGGAACCGATTGAACACAAAAAAGAAACTTCAAAAGAGCAGAAGGTTTCTTCTTTCCATAAATGCCCGATTCGTTTCCGATATGCGCTTCCGTTCCATCCAGCTACACTGAACACCTCCTAAAAGCGTAAGGGGCCACCCACCCTTTACCCTTAGCTTTCTCACTCCCTAAGAAATGAAAGGCCACATCTAACTCTGTCCAAAAACTGGAATACTAATGAGATCCACAATGCCATCATTGTATGGCCGATAGTAGTACATGGCTGGACTTGGCGTCTTTTTCCAAGCTACCTACGTACCCTTTCCTTTGTTAAGGGATCAAGTCGCGCGTAATTCTCTATCATTTCATCGATTAGCCCGTGCTCTTTCTCTTTTGAGTTAAGCACTTTCACCCCTTAAAAAATTCTCCATTAAGAGCTTTAGGGCCTGAAGATACAATTCACTGGACGAGTCTTGCAACTGGTCTACCAACATGCGGAGATCATCTCAGGTCACAATCTCCCCGGGGCTCATCTTTTGAGCAAGTTTTTGCGCTACATCCAGCAAGTCGTATCGATCATGAGGACGGGAACCCCAGTCTGTGAGCCGTGCCCCCAGAAGGGTCGCAACTTTTACGCGCAATGTATCCGCGGAATCCATTGGATTCGCTTGTAGCCGGGGCGGTTCTTTTTTGAACCACTTACCTATCTTCTTATAAATAAACATGGGCATGATGGCGGTTTATCTTTCCAGTATCTATAGAATGAGCACTGTTCACTATCTGCTTCAAAAATATAGTTGAAAAAAGGAGACTAAAACCTTCTTTCTTCGATCGGAATACGGATGACATCAGAAAGGCCATCATTGGGGCAAACGATGCAATAACTTCGGTTAGAGCAAAGCCCATATTCCTTTCCTGATAGCCCTCTTTTCTTTGAAGTTTGAACCACTGCTTGCCATGGCCGGTTGTTCCAGTTGTCATCTTTATCTGAGGCGCAGGTTTCATATCCTCAAGTCTATCAATACCGTCACATGGATCGTAAATGCATGAATATGGGGTACTTTATCTTTAGTTTTACTAGTGAGACTAACACATTGGCTTTTTGAAGTCCTAGAAAACTCATTTCAAGGACACTCCTAGGGTTAACACACTTGGACTCTTATTTCATAGGCCTTAAACAGCCACCCCGAGGGCAAGGGCTATCCCTGCTCTGTTTCCCCTCCCCCTAGACTTGTATGGATAATTAAGAAAGATGAAGAAAGCCTTACAGTTTTCAATCATAGATCTTAATTCTTAACTCAAGACTCAGTTGCCTGTCCGGAAATAAGCTAGTTCTCTCCGGATTGCCCTAATGACATGACATCTTATCGAAAGAGGTGCCCTTCAAAAAGGGTACCGAACGGGGAGCATTGACACATCGATTCTCGCTAATGAGTGAACAGACTCCAAGTATTCCTCCCATAGCCCCAAAAAGGTGAAGGGAGGAAGACATTGAGTAAGTGAGCAAGTGAGCAAGTAAAAGAATGCATGTGAGCTAATGCATAGTTCCAGAATAGGAAAATTCATGTCTGTGCATACAAGATATTAAGATAGGAAAAGGCATTAGGAAACTTAAAGCAGACTGTAAGCTCATCTTAAACCCAGAATTCTTCAGGAAGTAAACACATATTGCTTATTGCGTAGAGTGATCAATGAACCCTTGTGTTCATTTCAGGCTAAGCAATGTATGCTGAGACAAGCATGTCTGTCTCAAAGATAGCTGCATAATGAGCTCCTGATCTAAAACAGTAGCTTGCCTAGGAGGACTGGTATTCCCAGGGCATGACGCGAACTTCTGGACTCAAGGACAAGAAGGCATTGATTGGAGTGTGGCCCATAGACATGCGGTAACCTGGCTCCGTGAACTCTTGGCTATAACCACTATATGTTTGTGTCCATGGAAACATACACCACACGACAAAAACATCCCATTCAAAAAACACAGCCATTTGACTTGAAAGAGTAACTTTTCAGAAACTACATTTATCATTTAACCACAGTCGATGAGGACCACAAAAGAATTAAACTACATTTATCATTTATCATTTAGTTAACGATGACAAAGATACTGATAAACAATTTTATTAACATCCTACTTCATTCGTTGAAGTCCCTACTCAAGGTGGCATTTCAAGCTTGAAGCCTTGAACAGATTATGAAATCTCGAACACAATCTAGAAACAAGAAAGGCTGAAAAAGCAGTGACCTTCCAAGCTCTTAAACCATTGTTCTTCTAAACGAGGCACTCAATATAATTTCTTTCCCCAATAACCCCCTACACACTAGATGTTAATTTTCGACAACTCAAACCCCTAACTCTATCACTATTTCTACTATCAACAAATCTTCATACATAAAATGGTAATCTTATAATTAAAAAAAAAAAAAAACCCTCTTTATGGACAATGCCCCACGCTTTCCCATGCTTCCCATCCTGCAAAAAACCACCAAATAAATCATAAAACAATAACATTTACAAAAATGGGTACAAGACTTGAACAAAAAAAAAAAAAGAGAGACCTTGTAGAGATTGATTTTGGTGATCTGATAAGAAACACCAATCCAATGAGTCTTAGCCATTTGATAACCAACTCCCCAGTTCGGAAGAAACTGAGCAACTTCAAATAAATTCTTCTTCTTCTTCCTCTTGGGCTTTTTCGACGGTGTTGACGCTTCAGTTGTTGTTGTAGAAGCACTAAAATTTCTTCTAATGAGACTAAATGATTGTTTGAATACACCAAATGCTCTTTCCATTGCATTTCTATTGACTAAAATTGTCATGGCCAAGTTGAAATGTTTAAGTGAGAATGTGAGGTGGGTCTATTTTTTTCATATGAAAAATTGGTTAAACCCTGGTTGTTTTGAAGAAGGGTCAGTGGGGAGAGAAAAGAAGGGTTTTAGTTCGTTAGAGCCCAAGTAGGCGGCCCATTTAGTACAAAAGAGCCCGGCCCGTGATAGTGAGAGGGCCTTATTTTGAACAAGGCTTTTTGGGCCTAGGTCTTAAGGTCTGATTTACTGTATTGGCCAACAAATCCGGATTAAAGAGGAAGGAGTAATTTTGCCAATTAAAAGAGTATTAAACTATTAATAGTAGACTAGCTTTCGAACCCGTCCTACAAACGGGTGTCGTTATATTAAATTATTTTAAAAAATATTAGCAACTATTCATAGCTATGAAATATAAAAATTATATTAATCACTTGTTTAAATTTATTGCACCATTCTCTATTAAAAGAAAGCACCAAATCTTGGTAAAACTCATCGATTTATTTTTGTTGTTATGTTTAATAATATAAATTTGATTGAAATTTTGTGAGAATGTTCAATGTGGCGAAGATGATATTGAAGCTACTTAAATAGCAAGGCATTCCCAATTATAATAAAGTAATTATAATAAACACTACTTAAAATGCAAAACTATACTTGTTGAGATATTATATTCTCCCTATATATAATACAACTATATTTCGAGGTTAGTTCAATGCATTTACATTAAGTTTCCAATTTTACGTTAATTATTCTTTGAGGCTAGTTCAATGTATGTAGTTGGATATAGTTTCCGATTTCTCATTAATTATTCTTTGAGATTAATTCAATGTAGTTGTATAAAGTTTTTGATTTCCGTTAATTATTATTTGAGGTTAGTTTAGTGCAGTTGCACCAAGTTTATGATTTTCCGTTAGTTATTCATTAAAGTTAATTCAGTACAGTTTCATATAGTTTTCAATGTTTCGTTAAGATTAGTTAATTGCATTTGCATCAAGGTTCCAATTTTTCGTTAATTACTCTTTGAGGTTAGTTTAATACATCTGCATCCAGTTTCTGATTTTCCGTTAATTATTTTTTGAAGTTAGTTCGCATCTAGCTTCCAATCAATTTCCGGTTATTTATGCTTTGAGGGTAGTTCAATGTAGTTACATCCGATTTTCGATTTCTAGTTAACTATTCTTTAAGGTTATTTCAATGCATTTGCATCCAGTTTATGATTTTCCGTTAAATATTCATCAAGGATATTGCATCTAATTTTTCCCGGCTTGTTAGTTAATATATGATTTTAGTTTAATACAGTTACATCTAGTTTTCGATTTTCCGTTAATTATTATTTGAGGTTAGTTCAATATAGTTGCATCCAATTTATGATTTTTCATTAATTATTTTTTAGGTTAGTTTAATGCATTTGCAGCAAGTTTTCGATTTTCCGTTAATTATTTTTCGAGGTTTGTTCAATGCAGTTGCATCAAATTTATGATTTTCTGTTAATTATTCATTAAGGTTAGTTCAGTGCATTTGCATCTAATTTTTTATGTTTCTATATTCATTAATTAGTCTTTAGATTAGTTCATTACATTTGCATCCAGTTTCCGATTTTTCATTAATAACTCTTTGAGGTTAGTTCAATACATCTGCATCTAGTTTATGATTTTTATGATTATTTATGCTTTGAGGTTTTAATTAGTTCGATGCAATTTCATCCGGTTTCTGATTTTCCATTAACTATTCTTTAAGGTTATTTTAATGCATTTGCATGTAGTTTCTGATTTTCCGTCAATTATTATATGAGGTTAATTCAATGCAGTTGCATTTGGTTTTTGATTTCTTGTTAATTATATTTTGAGGTTAGTTCAATGCATTTGCATCTAGTTTCTGATTCATAGTTAATTATTATTTGAGGTTTGTTTGATGCATTTTTGCATACCATTTTCGATTTACCGTTAAATATTTTTCAAGAATTTGCATCCAATTTCTAATTTCCCATTAGTTATTCTCTGATGTTAGTTTAATATAGTTGTATCCAGTTTCCGATTTATAGTTAATTACTTTTTTAGTGTAGTTTATTGCATTTGCATAAAGTTTTCGATTTCCCGTTAATTACTCTTTGAGCTCATTTGAATGTATTTGAATTCAGTTTTCGATTTCCTTTTAATTATCCAATGTGGTGTGTAATACCAACTTTCTACTTATCCATTTGTAGTGTCCTTGCAAACATGACATAAAAATAAATTATGTTTGATTTAATTATTATATTGGATCATCAAAGATTATCCAGTTCCCGATTTTCCATTAATTATTATTTAAATTATATACCTGACTCACTATGTGGGATCTTCAAAGATTATCTACGAACGGGTCCTGTCATATTAATTATTCAAAAAAATATATGCAACTATATATGCATAACTATTATATACATATATTATATTGCTCACTCATCCAAATTTCTTATAACATGAAAACCTCACGTACTTTCTATTAAAAAAAAATAACTCACCATTGATAAAACCCTTCAACTTCATTTGTTGTTTAATAATAGAAGTTTGATTGAAGTTTTGTGAAATTGTCTAATAAGATGAAGTTCATATTGAAGCTACTTGAATAGCAAGGTGTTCCCAATTATACGAAAAAAGATAAGATAAACACCGTTTTAAATGCAAAATTATACTTATCGAGACATTCCCACAAAATATAACACAACTATATTTTGAGATTAGTTCAATGCATTTGCATCCAGTTTCTGATTTTCTGTTATTTATTTTTTGAGGTTAGTTCAATGTTGCATCCAGTTTCCGATTTATTGTTAATTATTATTTGTTGTAGTTTAATACATTTGTATCCAATTTCCAATTTCATGCTAATCATTATTCGAGCTCAGTTCAATGTATTTGCATCCGGTTCCGATTTTCCATTAATCATTTTTTGAGATTAGTTTAATACATTTGCATCCGGCCAGTTTATGATTTGTCGTTTATTATTCGATGAGGTTGTATTTGCATCTAGTTTCTGATTTCCCGTTAATTATTGTTTGAGGTTAGTTCAATGAATTTGCATCCAATTTCTGATTTTTCGTTAATTATTTATTGAGGTTAGTTTAATGCATTTGCATCAAATTTATTTTTTGAAATTAGTTAAGTGTAGTTGTATCCGGTTTCCGATTTTCCGTTAATTATTTGTAAAGATTAGTTTCACGCATTTGCATCCTGTTTCTAATTTATAGTTATTTTTTTTAGGTTAGTTCAATACAGTTGCATCCAGTTTCCGATTTTCAGGTAATTTAATCTCTGAGGGTTAGTTCAATACATTTGCATCCAGTTTTCGATTTCCCGACAATTATTTGTTGGTGTTAGTTTGATGTATTTGCATTCAAGTTTTGATTTTCCGTTAATTATTCTTTGAGGTTAGTTTAATATAGTTGTATAAATATTCTAATTGTCCATTAATTAATTTTTAAGACTAGTTTAATGCTTGCATGTACATCCAATTTCCGATTTCCCGTTAAATATTATTTGAGGTTAGTTCGATGCATTTGTATATAGTTTTTTGTTTCTTGTTAATTGTTATTTGACGTTAATTTCATGCAATATTATATATATTTGAAAATATTTGTTATTATTGGGGGTTTTTTTTTTTTTAGTTGCTATTATATATTTTGTGATGTTATTTTTTGTATAATTTAATTTTCCATATGTAATTTGTTTTGGTTTGATATATAATTTATTTAAGCCCAACATCTACTTTAACTAAATCAATAGTTATATAATTTATTTAAGCCAACGTCCGTTTTAACTGAATCTTATTATTCTGCTAAAATTGGAAATTATAAAATTCATAAATTTAATTAGAATATGTCGTAATTATTGTGGCCTGTAGTTTTTGAAATCCTTAACTATGACTAAATTTTACACCTCAAATTGATTCAACTTTATTTGTTAGGCCCATATATAAGCATACAATACAATTTTATTTGTTTTTGGTGTACACTATTACTTATTTTATGATTAATTTACTTTTTTTTTCCTATTTTTTCGGTCACATGTGTGGTTAACAAATGCATAAAGTAAATGTTCAAGTAACTCAATTCATTTTTTCATTTGTTGTTTTGTAGTTTCATTATCATTTTCTAAAAAGAAACTTTGTTATGTTAAACTTCACCTGAGATTAGTGTGGAAACTATTATTTGTGGCGTAAGGGTTTAGGAAAATCATTTTTGGTTGAAAATATTGTTTTTTGTAATTTAGTTATTTTTTTTTAGGTTAGTTCAATACAGTTGCATCATGTTTCCGATTTTCCGGTAATTTAATCTATGAGGGTTAGTTTAATGCATTTGCATCCAGTTTTCGATTTCCGATTTCTCGACAATTATTTGTTGGTGTTAGTTTGATGTATTTGCATCCAAGTTTTAATTTTCCGTTAATTATTTTTTGAGGTTAGTTTAATGCAGTTGTATCAATATTCTTATTGTCCATTAATTAAATTTTAAGATTAGTTTATTAGTTTAATGCTTGCATGTACATCCAATTTTCGATTTCCTGTTAAATATTATTTGAGGTTAGTTCGATGCATTTGCATCTAGTTTTCTGTTTCTTGTTAATTGTTCTTTGACGTTGGTTTCATACAGTACTATATATATTTGAAAATATTTGTTATTATTGGTTTTTTTTTTTTTTGCTATTATATATTTTGTGATGTTATTTTTTGTATAATTTAATTTACCACATGTAATTTGTTTTGGTTTGGTTTGGTATATAATTTATTTAAGCCCAACGTCTATTTTAACTAAATCAATAGTTATATAATTTATTTAAGCCAACGTCCGTTTTAACTGGATCTCGTTATTCCACTAAAATTGGAAATTATAAAATTCATAAATTTAATTAGAATATATCGTAATTATTGTGGCATGTGGTTTTTAAAATTCTTAACTATGACTAAATTTTACACCTCAAATTGATTCAACTTTATTTGTTATGCCCATATATATAGTGCATACAATACAATTTTATTTGTTTTTGGTATACACTAGTATTTATTTTATGATTAGTTTATTTTTTATTTTTCCTTTTTCCCAGTCACATGTGTGGTTAACAAATGCATAAAGTAAATGTTTAAACAACTCAATTTATTTTTTTCTTTGTTCTTTCATAGTTTCATTATCATTTTCTAGAGAAAAACTTTGTTATGTTAATCTTCGTCTGAGATTAGTGTGGAAACTATTTTTTGTAGCGTAAGGGTTTTAGAAAAATCGTTTTTGGTTGAAAATATTAGTTTTTTGCAATTTTTTTTCCGTAATTAGCTATATTAGTTAGAAAAAGTTGGACATTATGTGAAACTCTAGATGAGATTGTTTATTTATTTATATCATACTTTTTCATAATTAGTAATAGAGTTTAGAAAAAATTGAAGTCTCTGGAGTGGTCCAAAAAAAATAGATAGGTGAGGATATAACTATAATATATACTAGAAAGTAGACCGCATACGCACCGGCTCTTTTAAAATTTTGCTCAATAATCATAACTATACATATATAAATTTTCTACCAAATCGTGATTCATGTTTTTTTGCTAACCATTTTAATTTCCTAACAAATTGGTTTAATTAAGTTTTAAAAACCCTTTTTTTAATTGGGGGAAGGATCTTGTTTTAATTTAAAAGTGTGATTCCTGTTTTTAATATGAGAATAATTTCCGTTTTAATTAGAAGTGTTAGATTTTTTTTTTCTATAGAGGAGGAATTTCCATTATAATAGAAGAAAGATTCTCGTTTTAATTAGAAGTGCTAAAATTTCTCTTTTCAATAGAAGAGAAATTTCCGTTTTAATAGGAGTTGATGAGGTGAAATTTGTAGAGAGCTAGAAAAATACCCTTGTGGGAGCTTTAGAAGTCTTAAAATTTTAACTTCAATAAAGAGGAGAGATGGTTTTTTAATAGGAGTTGATTAATTTTAAGAATTTTAAGAAAAAATACCCTTGTAGGAGTTTTAATATTAAGATATAGATATTAAGATTTGGATTTTTTTTTTTTTTAATTAGTATTAAAATTTAGAAAAAGTTAAAGACTCTGTGAAGCCTTGAAAAATAGAACCAAGAGAGTATAGATATAATATATAATATACATGTAAGGAGTAAGGACTAATTATTTTTATTGTTTTACATTTTAATGGATAAAGACATTAAGTACCAAGGGGATAGATTAGAAAAAGATGTTACAATAGTAGTAAATTAGTAATGTGGTTTTCTTTCTTGTTTAGAATCGGTACCTACTACCTAGATTATCCAAATTGAATTAGCAATTACCAATACTCCAAGGTGGGCCTTTAGTATGCTTGGAAATTGGAATGCTCCAGTGAGTCCAGTCTCTAATGACTAATGGCGTCCCATGCATTGCTCCATACTTCCCATTGGTGCTCCCATTTACAAAAGAATGTCTGATTTCTCTCTGACTCACGTTATACACCACCATACCAGACTCGTTGGCCCTGTGTTGCACACTTGCACCACTTCAACTCCTTAACTGCGAAGCTGAACTGCTGAAGTGAAGTCTATTTCATGGGCAGTAGGTAGGTAGGTAGGTAGTCAGTAACTCAGTACTCAGTAGTGCGACAAAAATGAGAAACCAAATGGAATTTATAGGGTAACCCCCCAGGCAAGGCACATCCCATATGGCTTGCTGGCTGCTGAATGTGAAGTCCATTTCATAGTCAAGTGGGTAGTGGTAACAAAAACCAAGGCTGCTGATTTTGAAACACAGCCCCAATGCGCATATGGCTAGCTGGGTGGCTACTTTGGATAAAGTGAAAAAAAAAAAAAAGGTTTCTGCTTTAGCATCTCTTTTAGTCCATTCCCTTTGTCAGCAAACCCCACTACTACACAAAAAAAAACCACATCTTCTCAACCTTCACACCAACTCATCACAGATTTATAAACCAAAGTCTAGTACTCAAATGAGCTTTCAATAACCCTAGGGGAAAAAAGATGGCGGCATTTTCTGTACCCAGGTACTCATTTTCAGTTCTGTTGTTATTTGTTTTCTGCTTAGTTACTCATCTAGCTGCAAAACCAATCTCTTCATTTTCGTTAAAGAGGTTTGCTAAAGATGTTAACTTTGATCCTGAGATTACTTTATATGGTGATGCACAAGTTGTTAATGCTGGTACTGCTGTTAATGTTACTCAATCTGAACTTGGGAGTGTTGGGAGAGTTGTTTATAAGCACCCCTTTAAATTTGTTGAAGGGAAAGGTAGAAAGCCATTGTCATTTTCGACGTTTTTCGAGTTCTCGATTTCTAGTGGAGATGGAGATGGCCTTGCTTTTGTGTTTTTACCTAGTGGTTTTCCAGTGGAAATGTTGGATGGGCATTCTTCGTTCGGGCTTGGATTGGAGAAGAAAAGAGATGGTGTTTTGGTAGTTGGATTTGGTACTTATTTGGATAGTAAGGTAAGTGATTCGAATGCGAACCGTGTTGGTATTGATGTTGGTGGAGTTGTGTCGAAAGCCAGTAATGTATCTTCCACTAATTTGGTTCTTAATAGTGGGAAGAAATTGCGTTGTTGGATTGATTATGATGCGAGTTCCAAGAGGTTGGAGGTTAGGTTGAGTGAATCGGGTGATAGGCCATACGATCCGTTGTTATCGTATCCGATTAATTTGGCTGAAATGTGGAAGGAAGAGGAGATTTTCGTGGGGTTAAGTTCTTCGAATGGAAATTCGACCAAGACTACTAGTATATTTTCATGGAGTTTCAGGTTACGGCATGTTCCAACTTGGATGCATTCGGAACCCTTGAATCCCAAGTACACCCATCATAGTCAGCCTGTTGTGTTGGTACAGGAGAGAAGTACTTGTCTTTCGAGAATCCTCACTTCTTTAATGGTTGGCATTGCTTGTGGAGCGCTGACAACGTTTATTGTGCTGTTCATGAGGGCTATTTTTGCCAACAGACATGCAGTGGTGGTGGTGCCGGCAGAGTATCCTGTTCACCCTATGGAATATGGTTACGAAAAGATCAAAATAGTCGTGGAGAAAGGCTCCAATGATGTCAAAAAAGTTGAAACTTAAAATAGGGAAATGAGGGACTGCAGTGGTGTAAGACGGAAGGAGTTCTTGTGTTGTAAATTTGTCTGTGATGTACTGCTCTGTGATGTATTTTGACAAGCAATGTAGTTTCTTTTGCTTGTTTCTATCAAAGGGAGGGAATTTGTATGAAGCTTTTGTTTAAGGAGAATGAATGCTGCTTACAAATTCTAATATTTTAAGTAATAGATCTCCAAATGCTGTTTGAGCCACCAGTTGTGTGTTCATATTACCTTTATTTCACTATCTTCAATATAATAGTGTAGGGCAATAGTTGCTTTCCATTACAATCAAGTTTGACTCAACCTTTGTGACAATTGTCTGCGATAAAACTCAGATTGTTTAGAGCCGTGAACAACCTGTATTAAACAGTATATGTTTTGCATGGAAACTTTTCTTTTTCTGTTTTTTTTTTTTAAGTCTTAGGGGTTAGGTTGTTAGGCACTTAGGCTGACCCTAACCTGTTTTCCCACTTGCATCCTCTTCTACTATAGTAGACAGTTATCTAGAGGTGCAAAGTGCATTACATAGTCAAAAGGAAGTCTCCATAGCTTTGATAGGTAATCTGCTCTTTTATTTCCTTCCCTGCAAGTGTGACTGAACTCACCAACCTCATAGGCACTCTTTAGCAGTTTAGGTGTTTGATGGAGGCTACAAGGTTCAAGCACTTCCAATGAGCTGCCTCTTTGTCAAGCAGAAAATTTACTGCTCTAGAAGAGTCTGAAGAGACTCTTATGTTCTTGATGTTCATGGCTGAATCCTTCTTGTACGGCTCTACTATGTCCTGAGGACTGATTTTTGTGTGGAGCTCCATGCATAAACCTTGATTACTGCAGGTCTTCAGCTGAGCTTGTTCTAGAAATGATTCCAAATTCACTACCATTTCATGTCACTGTTCCATCAGTTTTTAGTATAATTACTCCCTCTCCTGACCTTATCCATGTGCTTACACTCAACATGCTTGATTTTGCTTCTACTCCCAGTCTGTCAAGCAACACTCTGAGTCTGAGACTGATGCTGTCAGAAATCTCCACCAAGCTTGTAAATTAGTCTTAACATCTTTAGTCATACTCATAGCAACCTGCTGTGGTGTTTGTTCCTTGCTCATTTTTCTTCTATTTTTCTCAACCAAGATGGCTGAGACTGTTGCACAGACCAACGCCACTGCAGATTCTAAAGACAACAACCGTTCGGGTGTAGAGAGTTGCTCATATGTATGGATGTACCCAGTCCCAGTTGTGTTTTCAGTTTTCGCTAACCTCTACACCTGTGTTGAGTAAGCCATGGGTCTGGGGTGATGATACCATAGGTCTGGGGCTCGAACCCAGCTAGCATCAAAGAGTTACTGATCTCATTTAAAACAGGTTTGCCAATAAAAAAAAAAATGTGAGTTCTCTTGGTCAGAGTTGCATAAACAACATTTGGATTCTTACAGTGAGGACATCTCGTAGTACAACGTTTCAGTTAGATTGAGTCTCACTATTCTATGTTCCCTAAAACCAGTATTCCATATGGTGCTTCCAAGGCTTAATGTGTGGTGACAAAACAGAGAGCATGAAGTAGCACGCAGTAACTGGGAGAAGGAAGGTTAGGGGGAGTATAGTAACCAATCAACCAACAATAAGAATCCAAAGAATCAATTGCGGTGAAAAATAAAGAGCTATAGCCAAGTAACTCATAAGTCTTTCGGGAGCTTAGTGAGAAGACTTGGTGAGATACACTCCTAAACTCTTCATTTTATTCTCGTCTGAGATGGTGATGATAATGAATTAATGACCTATCTGGATAAGCTCGTCGGTCACTCTGTCGCCAACACTATCCCTCAAGATATCCCCAATTAAACAGACAAACGCAATTTTATTCTCGTCTGAGATGGTGATGATAATGAATTAATGACCTATCTGGATAAGCTCGTCGGTCACTCTGTCGCCAACACTATCCCTCAAGATATCCCCAATTAAACAGACAAACGCAATTTGGATGTAGCAGGGGCTATTCCTTACTGTCCAGGTGCAGAAACAAGGCTATCTTTAGCGTAATCTGCAATGCATACATGAACATGGCTTTCCTTGGGCCCCTTGCATTGCATCCTCGCCACTGGCCAGGAGATAAACAACCCTAAATCAGGATGTGAGCAATTTGAAATAGAAAACCAAGTAGGTCACTCAGTAGATCCGTTCTGTAATTGCAATGTCATTTCAGGAACAGTGGCAAACACTTTCAACAGTTAACATTTCAAGCTTTGCCGGAAGTTCAAAGAATCCAAACACGTTAACCCCAAGATAGCCTTTATGACTCCCATTTCAAAGGGAGGCAAGTGAGGCACAATTTTTAACACAATCTGAAGTCACAAACGTTTACTACGTCAAAGTCCTCGACAATATGATGGCATTATTAAAGACTTCAAAACGTTGGAACCCCTCTTTCTGTCCAAGTGTAATAACCACGACAAATCCAAACTTTTCAGGCTAAACAAGAATTCTTAAGAGTCCAGTTTTGCTACAGAATTTTCACATATCACAAAATCACAAGCAAGATTTCATACAGTCAAGTTTTGCTAAACAAGTTCACATTTCTGTCTTCGCATCTCGTAATTATCACATTTCACAAAATCATAGTTCACAATCCAGTATTGGACGCCAGTTTAACCATTGTTGCTTCAATAAAGAAATAAAAAAACCATTCAAATTAAAAAGCAAGTAGGATATAATCAAAACTACTAATAACTTTCACTGGTTTGATCACACTATCTGCAACTAAAAATAACAGGAATGAAGCAAGAAAAACATCCTAATACTGCATTAGTTAAAAGCAACTGGAAGTTGCGGCATTTTACAGCCAAACACAACCCCATACAACTACTATTGATCATACTCCTGGATCTCTTCATCCTCATATTCGCCTTCTTCATCAGCTGTAGCATCTTGGTACTGTTGGTACTCAGAAACCAGATCATTCATATTACTCTCAGCCTCAGTGAACTCCATTTCATCCATGCCTTCACCAGTATACCAATGCAAGAAAGCCTTTCTTCGGAACATAGCAGTAAACTGCTCACTCACACGCCTAAACATCTCCTGAATTGATGTTGAGTTCCCAATAAAGGTTGACGCCATCTTCAGACCAGTTGGTGGGATATCACAAACAGTAGACTTCACATTATTCGGAATCCATTCAACAAAGTAAGATGAGTTCTTGTTCTGCACATTAATCATCTGTTCATCAACTTCCTTAGTACTCATCTTTCCACGGAACATCGCAGAGGCGGTCAAGTACCTCCCATGTCGTGGATCAGCAGCACACATCATGTTCTTGGCATCCCACATTTGTTGAGTAAGCTCCGGCACAGTCAAAGCCCTATACTGCTGCGAACCACGAGAAGTAAGCGGCGCAAACCCAACCATAAAAAAGTGAAGACGCGGAAACGGGATCAGATTAACAGCAAGCTTCCTTAAATCAGAGTTCAACTGCCCAGGGAACCTCAAACAACACGTCACACCAGACATAGTAGCAGATATCAAATGATTCAAATCTCCAACTGTAAATAAACAAATCAAAACAAGAATAAATTTCCAACCTTTAAAACACTACTAAATAAACAAAACAAAACAAAAAATGCTTACAGCTAGGAGTAGTGAGTTTCAAAGTCCTGAAACAGATATCATAAAGAGCCTCATTATCAAGAACCATACACTCATCAGCATTCTCAACCAACTGATGAACAGACAACGTGGCGTTATAAGGTTCAACGACAGTATCAGACACTTTCGGAGAAGGAAACACCGAAAAAGTAAGCATCATTCTATCAGGATACTCTTCTCGAATTTTCGATATCAATAATGTCCCCATTCCAGATCCAGTCCCTCCACCCAATGAATGACAAACTTGAAATCCTACAACACCATTCAATTCAAAACAACAACATTCAGAATCAACAAGCCATATCATAAATAAATAAATAAATAAATAAATAAATTTCAAACCTTGTAAGCAGTCACAGTTTTCAGCTTCTTTTCTAACAACATCAAGAACAGAGTCAATTAATTCAGCACCTTCAGTATAATGACCTTTAGCCCAGTTATTACCAGCACCAGATTGACCAAAAACAAAGTTATCAGGTCTGAATATCTGACCATACGGACCAGATCTAAGACTATCCATAGTACCAGGTTCAAGATCCATTAAAACAGCCCTTGGTACAAATCTACCACAACTAGCTTCATTATAATATACATTTAACCTCTCTAGTTGTATATCAGTTTCACCATGGTAACTTCCAGTTGCATCTATACCATGTTCAGCACATATCACTTCCCAGAATTTTGCTCCTATTTGGTTACCACATTGGCCTCCTTGAATATGAAGAATCTCTCGCATTTTTTTTTTTTTTTTTTTTTGGACGGTTTGAGAAATTTGGAGAGAAAAAAAAATGTTTTGAGATTTGAGAGGGGTGGAAAAGAAAAAAGGTTGAGAAAGAGATGAGGAGAGAAGGGGATATATATAGGAAGTTACGTTATAACGGCAACTTTCTTGAATGAAGAGCGGGATTATTTTATTTAGTTAAATGAAAATGAGCTGTGAATTATTTTGAACGGTTGAAATTGATGGACTACAGATTTTTGAATGTTTGAATTTTGAAATTTTTAGGTATTAGCTGTATTGATAACAAAAGATTCCAAATTAACGATTTGAAATAGATGGAAAATTCTCT
Source organism: Coptis chinensis (assembly GCF_015680905.1). Lineage (NCBI taxonomy): Eukaryota > Viridiplantae > Streptophyta > Magnoliopsida > Ranunculales > Ranunculaceae > Coptis > Coptis chinensis. The sequence continues at coordinate 18,359,197 of NC_141462.1, read as the reverse complement.
TGCTTAGTTGGACTCGTGGATGTATGGGGTAACATGAGCTGTGAGTTTATTTTGAGTTAACCGAATGTGAGTTGGTTAGCCCATTCAATATTGTTACGGGCTTTTATGCTTAGCCCATTCAATCCCAGACTTCCTGTTCACGGGTTCCCCCCAGACTAATCAAGTAGGTTCTACTATATATGAGTGGACGAATGGTGTGTAGTGTACTGTACGTATCATCATTGGTCGTTTCATACTTTCTTCTCTAGATGAATAAATTTGGGATTGCAAGTTAGCATTTCTGTGAGTCCTCAAATTGTTGCACTTTCACGGTTTGCCCACAAAGCCATAAGAGTCTACGCAACAAACGCGCGGCATGCGATACAAGTAATAGCAGTATAGCACTCGATATATTATTATCATGTTTCATTGTTTCAAGCATATCCCTCGTCTTCAGAGAGTGGATCCACAGCTAAATAGGATGTTATGCATAGTAACTGTTTCAAATTCAAACATGATGTATTTTTGTTGTAAAAGGGGTTAGATAAACGAATATGAAGTGTAACAGAAAACGATTTCCATATATCGAAGACTACAAGGCAATTAAATATTGAAATGTAATTGAAACAAGAGAAATGCAACAATACGAAGTGCTTGATCTAATTTTTTTTTTTGGTTAAACCACATTATATATATATATATAAATATGCACTAAAGTGCGTCAAGCACCTGAATATTACATGTTATAAGTTCCTCCTGCAATAGTCCTAGTAACCAAGTGGGTGCTTCCATCTCCCAAAAACAGTCTCTGAGATGATGAGCACTAGTCGCTAACAGATGGGCGACCTTATTACATGATCTATCTACATGTGTTACACTTAGGGAATCAAAAGAGGAGATGTAGTACTGTGCATCTATAATTATATTAGCGGCTATCCTCCCGATGTTAGTAGCCCGGGTGATTCCAAAAGTCGAACATCGCTTTTTTTGTAATCCGTTTCAATGATAATCTTGTTGTAGCCTAAAACATACGCCCATTGGATGGCGCATTTGAGCCCTCGGCTCTCTCCCTCCTCGGCGTTTCTTCCATATGCTCTGCTGGTACCTGCTGCTAAGAAAATTCCATTGTCATCTCGCATAACATAACCAATACCAACAGGTTTAATTTCCGAATAAAAAGCTATATCCATATTAATCTTGACAAAGGATGATGGTGGAGCAAGCCAAGTTTTGGTTATAGGTAAATGGGTGGACGGTTGTGGTGGTTGTGTTAGCTTTTTATGATGTTTCCCTAGGTGTTGAGAAGTGAGGTGGTTTGCTGTCTTGGCTATATCAATAGGTAAAGAAATAGTTTTTCCCGTGAAAATGTGGGCACATCTTTCTTTCCAAATGGTCCAGTAGGTATACAGGCATGTTAATTTCCACTCCTCTACCTCCACAGGCCAACCAGGGGGTGGTTTAAACCAGAGGCCAACAAAATCTTTAACAGCTAAACGTTTGTAAGAATCTAGCCTGAAACGCCATCTAGTCGCAAACCAGACCGCCCTAGTGAATGGGCAATCCATGAGCAGATGGTGTAAGGTTTCGACCGTAGTTCTACAGAACACACATCGCTGATCTTTGATCGGAAAGATACGATTGAGACGCTCTCTAGTCGGGACAATATCATGGATGCTTTTCCAAGCGAAAAGCTCAGTCCTCGATTCCCATTTGATTTCCAAATTTGGAGAAAAAAACTTGGCATATCCACAATGGGTTTGCTCAGCTTGGCATGACTGAGGTGCTCGTAGAAGGATTTAATACTAAAAGACCCATTTTTTGTACCCCCCCAAAACAAAGATGCATTAGTAGCATCGTCTTTGACATAGACATTCATGATATACTGGACGATAAAGGCAGGAAAAAGAGTTTCAAGCATATGGATGTTCCAGGATTTTGTGTTCGGCAAAAAGAGTTCAGAGACACTCTCAGGCGCCATCCTAGGCCTAGGGCCAAAAATGTGTACTACCCCCCCATCTTTAGGAACCCAAGGTTCCGTCCAAATGTTAATGTTCGACCCATCACCGATATCCCAAACGGCATTATTCATGATAGAAGAGATACTAGCATGGCAACTTTTCCAAAGCCAGGATGAGCCTTTTTTCAAGAGTGGTGGTTGTGAGCCTTTAGAGTGAGGAAAATACTTATTTTTAAGAACTTGTCCCCACAGCTCAGGGGGATTACTCAACAGTCTCCAAGCTAGTTTACCCAAGCAGGCCTCATTAGCAGTACTAAAATCTCTTATGCCTAGTCCTCCCATTCTTTTAGGTAAACAGATAGAATCCCAAGATTTGAGATAAAGGATCTTCTTTCCATTATCTTTTTTCCCCCACCAGAAATCGCGTTGGATTTCATTCATCTTGTTGGTAATCTTTTTAGGCAGTTTGAAACAAGACATCTGGTAAACTGGGATCGCCGGCGACGCGATTTTAATGAGGACAGTGCGCCCTGCTTGGCTAAGGAGTTTATTCTTCCAACCGTTAACCCGCGAGGTCAAACGGTTAATGAGATGATCAAATAGCTGAGTTTTAGGTTGGCCAAGAAAAAGGGGTGCTCCTAGGTACGAGTCTTTAATCCCAATGCCCTTGATCTTCAGAATTTTGCGAATGATCTTTTTGAACTTGTAAGGGAGATGTTTACTGAACAGAACTCCAGATTTATCATAGTTGATAGTCTGTCCAGTGATGGAAGAAAAAAGCTTTAGAGTGTCCACAATCTCTAGAGCATCCGAAATCGTGGCTCTACAGAATAAGAAAACATCATCCGCAAAAAGCAGGTGGCTGATGATCGGGCCCTGCCTCGAGATCTTCACCCCATGTATTTTACCATTTGTTTCTTTATGTTGTAGAAGCCGAGATAAAATCTCCATACAAATGATAAATAACATGGGTGATAAAGGATCTCCCTGCCTTAGACCACGTTTGGATTTGAAGAATCCTTCAGGCGAACCATTTAGGAGGATGGAAAAGTTAACAGACGAGATACACTGGTATATCATGGTGCACCAATGGTCATTAAACCCAAGAAGGCCAAGCATGGAAATGACCGTACCCCAGTTCACTCTATCAAAAGCTTTAGACATGTCAAGCTTGATAGCCATTAAGCCATGCTTATGTTTTTTGGTCTGAATAGAGTGGAGAATCTCATGAGCTATGACAATGTTGTCGGTGATTTGTCTTTGTTGAACAAAGGCACTCTGCATAGGCGAGATGATTTTTTCCAGCATAGGTTTCAATCTATTGGCCAGAATCTTGGATATGATCTTGTACGACACATTGCAAAGGCTAATAGGGCGGAAATCTTGAGGGGTGATGGGGTTCGGGACTTTAGGGATGAGCACAATATTAGTGTGGTTAATATGCTCGAGACTATGAACCTCAGCGAAGAAAAGAGAAACCATCCTAACGACTGACGAGCTAACCGTATTCCAGGCATTATGATAAAAAAGACTCGGGAATCCGTCAGGGCCAGGGGCTTTAAGCGGACCAATAGCGAAGAGGGCATTTTTTATCTCGTCTTGAGAAGGGATAGCAGTCAAGCCAGTGTTATCTGAACCACTGATAATAGTGTTGATGAGATCCGGAGGGATACCCACCTTGTCAGGAATGTCATCAGCCATGAGGGATGAGAAGTGGTTGACAAGACACCTACTTATATCCCTCATGTGGGATAACCAACGACCCTCATGTTTTAACCAATCGATCCTATTTCTTTTTCTCCTGCAAATGGTGGTCGCATGAAAAAACTTTGTGTTAAAATCCCCCGTACCGGCAGGGATCCACTTGTCCCTGGACTTTTGTTTCCAAAACATCTCTTCATGTTTTAAAAGATTATCCAATCTTTCTTTTAAAAAAGATTCCTCCCTACCATTTTGGGCATTGGGGCTCTTAACTTGGATGTTATCAATGGCTTTGGTAGTATCAGCGATGTTTTTTCTAACGCCACCAAACACATTTTTATTCCACTCTTTTAAGACAGTCTTAGTGTTATGTAACTTATCTTTAACCTCAAAGATTTTGTTTCTAGACTCTGAGTTAACCCATGCCTGATTAATCGGGGGGAGATAGGATTCATGGTTAATCCACATAGCCTGAAAACGGAAAGGTTTGGGGGCCTTATTGGTGTTGGGGTTCAGATGAAGCATAATGGGGTCGTGGGTCGATTCAATGCGGGGAAGGTGGAAGAGCTTAAATTCGAAAATAAAATAAACCCGGTCGGTATTGGCTAGCCCACGATCAAGCCGTTGCTTGACGTTTGCTCTACCTTCCCTTCCATTAGTCCAAGTGAACGAGTTACCCGAGTAACCGAGATCAATCGACCTTCTTGTTGAATAAAATCCGCAAAGAACTTCTCGATCACCAGAAGCTCGAAGAGCTCACCACCTTGCTTCTCGCTCGATAAAAATGATATTCAGGTCTCCGATTATAAGCCGGGGTCTCCTCCCGTCCTTTCCGGTATTCTCAATGTTGTTCCAACCGGCTTTTTTAATGGGGCGTAGGGGCTCCCATAAAAGAACGACACCACCCATGATTTATTTCCGTGTCCAAAGTGTTTATCCTAGCATTTATAATATGCTTACAAGAGTAAAAAATATTTAAGTCTATGTTGTCTTTCCACGGGAGGGCTAGACCTCCCGCTTTATTACAAGATGAAACAGAAAAATATTTGGAAATCCTAATTGTAGATTAATACTAGCCATACTTGGCGCGAAAAGTTTTGTCTCGAGAGAAAAAGGATGTCGGATTTTCTTTTCCAATCGAGAGCATGGTAGATGGCTTAACTGAAAAAGGATGATGACCTTGGGGCATTTTCTTTTCCGAATTATAAGGTTTGGCAATAAAACTAATAATTCGTAATTTTTTGAATGATCTGGTTTAATTAGCGAATTGGTTGGATGGCTTATAATTGCGAATTATTCGGGTATTATTTTTCATGAATAAAATTGTAAAAATAAAAATAAAAACGTTATATACTTATATATCAAAATTTTAAATGTAAAATATATAGCGAATTTTAAAGAAATATATTAAGATTATACCCGTTTAAAACATTATATCGATTAAGCGTTTTATTGGACTATTATTGAAAATTTGACCTTAGGGGCTGATTTTGGGTTTACAGCTATGCCTCCACCACCTCCACCCTTTGTCCATGTATATAAACATATCTAACATTTACGATCTACTTTCATAATAAACACTAGTATGCTGTGAGTTGTGCAAAATATGAAAGAGATGGTTGAGAGCTTGTACCGAGTGGGTTGCTCCAACTGTTGCCATTGGTCCAGACTGTGATTGGGGGAGAGTCCTCCTTACGAAATGGGCTCCATAATTTCTGCTTTGAGATACCCCAGTAGACATGACCCCCATTAATTGATGGCTTAGACTAGGAACCACATGGTCAGTTGATGAAGTAGCAGGTGAGTGATTGACAATTTCTTGTTCCGGCATAGTGTGGGCATACTCCACTTCATTGGTTATGAATTCGTCTGTGGCACCTTCTCGAACCTGAATTTCGGCTATTGGTCCTTGCAAGTTCTCCTGGGCAAATAGATCATTTAGAGTTCGAACTTGCATGGCCGGTGGATGTGCGGCTGAGGAACTCCCTACTGCGAGTGCCGGAACTTCGGGTTCGACCTCCACGCCATTCCCGAGAGAGTGGTATTTGAGAGCCAGTGACGTTGTTTCCATCATTTGCATTCAGCATGATATCTTCAGAATACCTCCTCCGAGTGCTGCCCCCATTATCATTTATAATCGGTCCTAAGGGACAAGCCATGAGAGTTTCATTCACTTCCTCTGCGACTTCTATAACTTGTGTAGAATTTTCTTCGACTTCTCTGATTTGTATACCACATGGGCGCTTTGAGCTTCCTCCATAGTCTGGTTGTGTGGTTATTGCCCTTTTTCCTCTTCTGATAGCTTCTAGATGTGAATTCTGACTCAAGGTTGGTATTCCCTGCTCAGCATGAACCTGGAGGAGCGAAAACTGTTGCTGTTGCTGTTGATAGGGAGTTTCGGATGGTGGGAGCCAAATAGAGGCGTGTGAATTGAAACCCTCAAGATGTGGAGGTCCAGTGGGCCCAAAAAGGGCTGTTGAGTTGGGCCGAGTCCTACCTCCAGTTTGTGGGGCGTTGGGTGCACTGTGAAGCCCATGTTGTAATTATTGCTGACTTTGTTGCATAGCCCAAGAGGTGCGGGAGAGACCACGTCCTCTATATGCACCAGCCCCTCGGTTGAAATAGCCTCCACGTCTCCCTAGAACTGTTGTTGAGGTATGAGTCTCTCTAACTCCACGTGTAATATTTTATGTGGCCCTCACATTTTCTGGAAGCACTTGTGATTCTTGCCTGATTCCGACCAACGCCACCTGTCCTCCCCGGGTTGTTGCTCTATTTGCCCTTGTCCGTGGAAGGTCCCCCTTCAATATCGAGCCATCATGTGTGCCCTCGTTGTTTGCTTGTTGTCGGTTGACATTGTCATTTTGCTCTTGAATGCGATAGGACATCCCAAAGAAATCATGTCCCATAACCATGCAGGCGTTGCAAAACATAGCCGGCATCCTTAGATAATCAAAACGAACAAACTGTTCGACTCCCACGACCGTCACCGCTACATTAACCCCTTGGTGGTAGTATTGAGTTGAGTCCCAACCTTGCTCGTATCGCGGAATCCTTCGGTTGTTGTTGGTAGCTGTTGATTCGGAGGATGGTAATCACACCGAACAATGTCATGCGGTATGTGAATGATGCGATCCTTCCGATTCTGAATGTATGGCATATCGATGAGTGTAAACCAGATATCAAAATAGCCAAAGTGAGCTTGCTCAGGTGGGTAGTCATGGTGGAAAGGTTTCAAAAGGAGAATCTGACCAAAAACAGCCCATGGGACCTCTAGTAAAATCCTTTCATATTCCTCTCTCCTGATGAAGTTGAAGAGAAAAATTTCTTCGATGATGGTGACTATCATCGGTGTGTTGAACAACCTCCATCGATTCCTTACTGCGTTGATGAGTTACGTTGATGTTTTCCAAATGGGGACCAAAGTACGGCCAATCGGTGTATATTTCCAATGAGCTTCATCTTCTTGGTTTTCATCATCGGTGAATCTCATAGTTGGAGTTTTGGAAATGGAAAATGTGGAGCTAAAATGTTCAAAGACTTCATCAGTCATGTTATCCATATTTTGCATATCTAGTGCATGGGGAAAGAAAAAAAAAATGATAGCTAAGAGATGTGATAGCTTGGGGTGGCCTTGGGGAGAATGTGTAATGACTTTTGATGGTAGCGAAAGTTATATTTTGGACAAAACAAAAATATACTATCAAGAGGTGTGTCCGAGCTTTAGGATGATATTTCAGTGTATATTCTTTGGGTTTGGACTGCTCTATACCCAACTGGCCTTCTAGTTGTTGTACTTGGAAGTTGGGACTGTTTTTTTTTATTGCCTTTGTACGTGTTTTCTTGATTTGTTCCTTTGTTACCCTCTTTGAAATGCCTCCATTAAAATCTAAATCTAATTGTCATGTTGGATAATAATAAGAACAGTACTCTAAAATAGTAATAAAAGCGACTACATTAAATGACGACATTCAATCACAAATGAAAAATCCCAAAAGATAGGAAGAGCAATACATAGAATAGTAGCAGCAAACGACTTCAAGAGTACCACAAAAGAGAAAAGAGAGTTGTTATGGAACAGAGACACCTGAATGTATCCTTAGATTTATAGTTTTACTCTCTTGGTTCTATTTTTCAAGGTTTTACATAGTTTCTAATTTTTCATAAACTCTATAATTAAGGAAAAAAAAAGAATTCCAAATTCTTAGATATATATATTATAGTTATACCCCCACCAATCTATTTTTTTTAACACTCACCGAGACTCTAGTTTTTTCTAAACTCTATTACTAATTACGAAAAAGTAAGATATAAATAAAAAAACCAATCTCATTTAGAGTTTCACAAAGTCTCCAACTTTTCCTAAAAAATATAGCTAATTATGGGAAAAAAAAATACAACAAACTAAATTGTTAAAAACAATAGTTTCAACCAAAAACGATTTTTCTAAAACCCTTATGCGACAAAAAATAGTTTCTACACTAATCTCAGGTGAAGTTTAACATAACAAAGTTTCTTTCTAGAAATTGACAATGAAACTATGAAAGAACAAAGGAAAAAAATAAATTTAGTTGCTTGAACATTTACTTTATGCATTTGTTAACCACACATGTGACTAGGAAAAAAGAAAAAAGAAAAAAAACTAATCATAAAATAAGTAACAGTACGGGTGTACACCCAAAACAAATAAAATTGTATTGTATGCACTATATATATGGGCTTAACAAATAAAGTTGGATCAATTTGATGTGTCATCCACTATGGGATTTAGATATTTAGTCATAGTTAAGGATTTCAAAAACTACAATTCCGAGCACAATAATTCTGAATTTTATAATTTCCAATTTTAGCGGAATAACGAGATTCAATTAAAGCGGACGTTGGCTTAAATAAATTAGATAAGGGTTATTTAGGCTTTAGTCCTATTTTTTATGGGGGATTTAGACTTTAGTTCTAAAATTATCGATTATTAGGTTTTAGTCCTAAGTCCATCTTTGATTTTCTTAAATGACCAAAATACCTTTAGAGCATGTTTATTACGTGACTTGAAATTGCATAAAAGTAGGACCAAAACCTAATTTACCCAATTACAGGAGGAGTAAATCCTAAAAATGAGATTTGACTACGCAACACAATGTTGCGTTCATTGAGTCCTTTGAATTAGAGTGCTACATTCATGAGATTGAAATCCATTCTGTCTTGGGAGAGAATTGTTCATCAACCTTGGACACCGAGAGGGAGCAAATTTGTCTTAATAACAACATAGTGATTATAATTAGGATCGAATTTAATCATTGGTAAGTTAGTTTGTTGAACTAAAGGTTTGTTCATGACATATTTGTTGTATCAATTTGATTTTTTTTTTGTTTGGTAAGCCTGTTTTAAATGAGATCAGTAACTCTTGCTGGCGGATTCGAGCCCCAGACCTCTGGTATCATCACCCAAAGATTTTACCGACTTTGCTAGTCGGCACCTGCAAATGTGTGGGCAAGCCTGTTTTTAAAGAGATCAGTAACTCAATAGTGTGTAGCGGGGTTCAAACCCAGACCTCTGGTATCATCACCCAAAGGTTTTACCAACTAAGCTAGAAGGCACTTACAAAATGTGTGGGCAAGCCTGTTTTTAAAGAGACCAGTAACTCAATAGTGTGTACGAACCCAAACCTCTGGTATCATCACCCAAAAGTTTTACCAACTAAGCTAGAAGGCACTTACTAAATGTGTGGGCAAGCCTGTTTTTAAAGAGATCGAGAACTCAATAGTGTGTAGCGGGGTTCAACCCGCACCTCCTGGTATCATCACCCAAAGGTTTTACCAACTAAGCTAGAAGGCACTTACAAAATGTGTGGGCAAGCCTGTTTTTAAAGATATTAGTAACTCAATAGTGTGTAGCAGGGTTCGAACCCAGACCTCTGGTATCATCACCCAAAGGTTTTACCAGCTAAGCTAGAAGGCACTTACAAATGTGTGGGCAAGCATGTTTTTAAAGAGAACAGTAACTCAATAGTGTGTAGCGGGGTTCGAACCCAGACCTCTGGTATCATCACCCAAAGGTTTTACCAACTAAGCTAGAAGGCACTTACAAAGCTCAGAAGCGCAAGCTGTCCGCCGTGTAAGACGAAAGTGCGAAAAAATAATGTAATGAAATAACTGATGAAAGAGAAATAGACTTTTTTTTTTTTTTTGATTGGCAAGCCTGTTTTAAATGAGATCAGTAACTCTTTGATGCTGGCGGGGTTCGATCCCCAGACCTCTGGTATCAATTTGATTTTCTTGTTTACTTAACATTAAATATAATTTTATAATAAGTTTCTTACATAAATTACATCTGCCATTCGATCATTGATAGTTTTCATCTTGATGAATTAGGTGAGATAATGAGAAAAAATTCTTCTCACTCCCCCCCCCCCCATTTCGTTCAGATTACGAGTGCGTGAGAGAAGACGAGTGGGCGGAGATTTTTTTTTTCCCATTTGTTTAGCTTTACTGGAACATTAGTTTAATACAATAATGTCCATTTAGTTTTAATCATAAACATTTTAAAAGTGGGGCTATATTTGTAAAACCAACTCTGTGTAGTAGATTCTAGGCTCACTAAAACCATTTATGGGCTTGGGCTTTTCTGAGCTGGAAGGTCTCTCTGTCTACGTGACACTCTCTTTAGAGAAGAACCTCAATTCGAGCGGTAAATTCTTCACTATATATTTGTATTAAACATGCGACTCATCAATATTTATATTTCTATTTGTATTTTTATCCTATGAAGGTAGCACTCCAATTCAAATGACTCAATGAACACAATATTGTGTTGCGTAGTTGAACAATTTAAAATTAAGACTTATAGAGAGAGAAAATGCACAAAAAACACAATGCAATGATTTTTCCCAAAATACATTTTTTTTTAATGTTAGTTAAGAAAATGTTAGAATTTAGTGCATATCCGAATATCATTTTTAGGATTTACCCCTCCTGTAATTGGGTAAATTAGGTTTTGGTCTTACTTTTATGCAATTTCAAGTCACGTGATAAACATGCTCTAAGGGTATTTTAGTCATTTAAGAAAATTGAAGATGGAAGTAGGACTAAAACCTAATTATCGATAATTTTAAGACTAAAGCCTAAATACCCCATAAAAAATAGGACTAAAGCCTAAATAATCCATTAGATAACTATTGATTTAGTTAAAGTGGACGTTGGGCTTAAATAAATTATATACCAAACCAAAACAAATTACATGTGGAAAATTAAATTATACAAAAAACAACATCACAAAAGATATTAAAAAAAAAAACAATAATGACAAATATTTTAAAATATATATAATACTGCATGAAACTGTAATAGCCATTTTCATAAGATGGGCCTTTGTAGGTATTGGGCCCAGAGAATAGGCCCAAGACCCTACTAGGCCCCATGAGGTAAACCTAAAGAGGAGATATAAAAGTGAGGAGAGGAGGACTTGAGAAGAGGGGAAAAAGGAAGGGAAGGAGAAAAGAAGAAATGGAGGAAAGAGGCACCAGAGAGAGAAAAAGAGAAAGGTTGAGGGGAGGAGGAGGGAGGAGACAACCAGAGTAGGTGGAGACGACGGCCCGGAGGAGAGACGTCGAGAGGAGGAGGAGAGGAGGAAAATCTAGAGAAGGGGGAGTATGGAGACGTCGGCCAGAGAGGAGGAGGAAAAGGAGGGGAAATCTAGAGAAGGGGAGTATGGAGACGTCGGCCAGAGAGGAGGAGGAAGATGAGGGGAAATCTAGAGAAGGGGAGTATGGAGACGACCCGGAGAGGAGGAAAAAGAGAGGGGAGATCTAGAGAAGAGAAGAGAGACGCCAAGAGAGAGGAGGAAGATGAGGGATATCTAGAGAAGGGAGTATGGAGACGTCGGCCCGATAGGAGGAGGAAGAGGAGGGAAGATCTAGAGAAGAGGAGAGGAGACGACGGCCGAGAGGAGGAGAGGAGTAGTGAGATGATGTCCCGAGATGAGGAAGAAGAGAGGAAGAGATATCTATAGTAGAGAAGGGAGAAAGACGACGGCCGAGGAGACGACGAACCAAAGGAGACGACGGCCCGAGATACAACGGCCGAGAGGAGGAGGGGAGATGATGTCTCGAGATAAGGAGGAAAAGAGGAGGAGATATCTATAGCAGAGAAGGGAGAAGACGACGCCGAGGAGACGATAGCCCGAGGGAGACGACGGCCAAGGGATGGATGGCCGAGGAGGAGGAGAGGGAGAGATGATGTCGAGATAAGGAGGAAGAGAGAGGAGATATCTCTAGCAGAGAAGGGGAGAAGACGACGGCCGGAGGAGGCGGCCAAAGGAGACGACGGCCCAAGAATACTACGGCCGGAGAGGAGGAGTAGGAGATGATGTCTCGAGATAAGGAGGAAGAGAGGAGGAGATATCTATAGCAGAGAAGGGGAGAAGACGACGGCCGAGGAGACGACGGCAAAAAGAGACGACGGCCAAAGGAGACCACTACCGCAGAGGAGGAGTAGGGAGATGATGTCTCGAGATAAGGAAGAAGAGATGAGGAGATATCTATAGCAGAGAAGGGAGAAGACGACAGCCAGAGGAGACGACGGCCAAAGGAGACGGCGGCCCGAGGATAACGGCGGAGAGAGAGGAGGAGTAGGGAGATGATGTCTCCGAGATAAGGAGGAAGAGAGGAGGAGATATCTATAGCGAGAAGGGAGAAGACGACGGCCGAGGAGACGACGGCCAGAGGATACGACGACCAGAGAGGAGGAGTAGGGAGATGATGTCTCGAGATAAGGAGGAAGAGAGGAGGAGGTATCTAGAGCAGAGAAGGGAGGAAACGACGGCCATAGGAATGGCGGCCAAAGGAGACGACGGTCGGGAGACGGCGGCCAAAGGAGACGACGCTAGATGAGACGACACGACGAGAGGATGAGGAATAGGAGGGGAGATCTAGAAGAGGAGAAGGAGACGGAAACCAGAGAGGGGAGGAGGAGAAGATGATGATGTCCCGAGAAAGAAGAAGAAGAGGGAGGAGATATCTATAGCGAGAAGGAAAAAGACGAAGGTCAGAGGAGACGACGGCCAGAGGATAAGACGGCCATAGTGGAGTGGGAGTAGTGAGATGATGTCCCGAGATGAGGAGAAGAGGAGGAGATATCTATAGCGGAGAATCTAGAAGACGCGGCGGAGGATACGACGGCCGAGAGGAGGAGTAGGGAGATGATGTCCCGAGATGAGGAGGAAGAGAGGAGGAGATATCTAGAGAGAGAAGGGAGGAGACGACGCCATAGGAACGGCGCCAAAGGAGACGACGGTTAGAGAGGAGAGACGCCGCCAAATGAGACGACAGCCGGAGAGGAGGAGGAATAGGAGGAGAGATCTTGAGAAGAAGAGTAGGGGGACGACATCCAGGGAGGAGGAGAAAGAGGAGGAGAAACCTAGATAAGAGGAGCCAGAATGAGGAGACAACGAGAGGAGAATAGGGAGACAACTAGAGGAGATGACATCTAGAGATGAGGAGAATCCAAGAGTGAGATAGAAAAGAGTGGAGAGAGGGAGAGAACTACGGTCGCTTTGATCCCTCGATAAGGGGTACGTGAGGGCAACCCAAATGGGTTCACCGATGAAGTCGATTAGGTGTATTGTTCGCCTTCAGCATCTAACCAAGTAGTCGAGAATTATAAAAATAAAAAAAATTGTGAAATGGGTTGCAACAGAAACTAACGTCAAAAAATAATTAACGAGAAACAGAAAACTAGATTCAAATGCATTGAACTAATTTCAAATAATATTTAACGGGAAATCGGAAATTGGATGCACATGCAAGCATTAAACTAATCTTAAAAAGTAATTAATGGACAATCAGAATATGGATACAACTACATTAAACTAACATCAAAGAATAATTAACGGGAAATCAAAACTTGGATGCAAATACATCGAACTAACACCAAAAAATAATTGTCGGGAAATCAGAATGATGGTGATTGGGAGAATGATGAGACTGTACCTTGCAGTTACCTACATACCCAAATTATCAATGGGATCAAGTCTCAAGAACGTAGTTCTTTATGAGAAATAGTTTGGTATTTATATAAGAGTAGAGATTTCTTGTAGCTCAAGTAATTGTAATTGAATATAACTCTCAACTAATAATTATCTCTTTGATAAGAAACGAATCTGGACATAAACTAATGTACGTAAGTAGCAAGCCATGTGGCTAATGTTCAGCCTTAGACACATGAGTTAATGGGCATGTACATTGATTCATAGTATTGCAAATTGGGCTTCAGTCCTGTCGATTAAACGAATAAAGTGGAGACTCCTACTAATGGACGTTTGCCACGTAGGTGGGGGTCGAAACAATTTGTATATAATAGTTATGCATATATAGTTGCATATATTTTTTAGAATAATTAATATGACAGGACCCGTTCATAGATAATCTTCAAAGATCCCACATAGTGAGTCAGGTATAATTTAAATAATAATTAACATGAAATCGGGAACTGAATAATCTTTGATGATCTCATAAAGTAAATCAAACATAATTTATTTTTATGTCATGTTTGCAATTAAGGACGCTACAGATGGATTAGTAGAAAGTTGGTATTACACACCATATTGGGTAATTAAAAGAAAATCAAAAACTGGATTCAAATACATTTAACTGAGCTCAAAGAGTAATTAACGGGAAATCGGAAACTTTATGCATATACGATAAACTAAACTCAAAAAGTAATTAAGTAGAAATCGAAAACTGCTACAACTGCATTAAACTAATGTCAGATAATAACTAATAGAAAATTAGAAATTGGATATGATGCAAATCCTTGAAAAATATTTAAAGGGAAATCGGAAATGGTATGCAAAAATGCATCAAACAAACCTTACATAATAATTAATGGGGAATCGGAAATTGGATGCAAATGCATTGAACTAACCTAAAAAAATAATTAACAGGAAATCAAAAACCAAATGCAATTTTATTGAACTAACCTCATAGCATAATTGGCGGAAAATAAGAAACTAGATGCAAATGCATTGAAATAACTTCAAAGAATAGTTAACGAGAAATCAGAAACCGAATGAAATTGCATCGAACTAACCTCAAAGCATAAATAATCATAAATCATAAACTAGATGCAGATATATTTAACTAACCTCAAATAGTTATTAATGAAAAATCGAAAACTGGATGCAAATGCAATTAACTAATCTAAAGACTAATTAACGAAACATCGAAAAATGGATGCAATTGCACTGAACTAATATAACCTCAATGAATGAATAATTAACTAGAAATCATAAATTTGATACAACTGCATTGAACAAACCTCAAAAAATAATTAATGAGAAATCGAAAACTTGCTGCAAATGTATTGAACTAACCAATTAACGGAAAATCAGAAATTGGATGCAACTGCATTGAACTAACCTCAAATAATAATTAACGAAAAATCGGAAACTTGATGCAACTGCATTAAACTAAAATCATAGATTAACTAATAGGCTGGGAAACCAGAAATTGGATGCAATATCCTTGATGAATATTTAACAGAAAATCGGAAATTGGATACAAATGCATTGAAATAACCTCAAAGAATAGTTAACTGAAAATCGGAAACCAGATGTAATTGCATCGAACTACCCTCAAAGCATAAATAACCGGAAATTGGAAGCTAGATGCGAACTAATCTCAAAAAATAATTAACAGGAAATCAGAAACTGGATACAGATCTATTGAACTAACCTCAAAGAGTAATTAACAAGAAATTATAATCTAGATGTAAATGCAATGAACTAATCTCAAAGAGTAATTAACGAAACATTGAAAACTATATGCAACTGCACTGAATTAACCTTAATGAATAATTAATGGGAAATCATAAACTTGATACAACTACATTGAATTAACCTCAAAGAATAATTAATGGGAAATCGGAAACTAGATACAAATATTGAACTAACCTCAAATAATAATTAACGTAAAATCGAAAACTTGATGCAAATGCATTGAACTAACCCCGAACCATTGTTGTATTATATGTAGGGAGAATATAATGTCTTGACAAATATAATTTTGCATTTTAAGTAGTGTTTATTATAATTTTTTTTTATTATGATTGAGAATGTCTTGCTATTCAAGTAGCTTCAATATCATATTCGCCACATTGGGCATTCTCACAAAATTTCAATTAATCTTCTATTATTAAATCTAACAACAAAAATAAGTCGATGAGTTTTATTAAGATTTGGTGCTTTCTTTTTATAGATAGTGGAGCAAGAAATTTGAATGAGTGATTAATATAATTTCTTTAGATATATATTATAGTTATATATTTATAGTTTTGAGACTTCACACCCTATTTGCTAAACACTTAGGGTGTGTTTGGAAGTTTTCCTTTAATTTTTATAATTCCAAAACTTCAATTTTAAGTAGTTAAAATCCAATATTTCTCAAGTTTCTAAAAACTTAAATTAATTCTAAAAAAACAGGTATATATAATGACATTTAAGAAAAAAAATATATGACATTTAAGAAAAAATCTGACAAATAAGGAATTAACATTAAAAAAAATCAGACAAATAAGGGATTGACAGCTTATTTGTTGGACATTTATTATCTTTTTCTTGGATCAATTTAACTTTTAGGTTTATGACTCATTGTTTGGTCTTGGTGTAGAACAGAATGACCAAGACATTGATAGAACAACTAAATTTATTACATGTCCATGAATGCTACAATATGGGTTGTATAAGAAATTTGTATTTTGTGTTAGATTTACCTTACAACTTTTATAGGCTCATATTAGGCCCAAGCTAGATGTATATATGGGTTGCTATTGAGTTGACTCCAAATCCAACCCATCACACAGAAGTTTTAACCATCCACCTGAGTTTCAGTTTTGGATGTAATTTGAGATAAAAGCCTAAAAACCAAAATAAAGCTTGATTTCATCTAACATAGTATGAAGCACATGAATATAACACTTAAACACTGGTTGGTAACTTGATATAGATCGAGAGAAATCAATAACAAAATCCGTCAGCCCAAAACAACCAAGTGATAAAACCTATGTATGTAAATTATGCAAGCTTTGAGGGGATTCAACCACTTAGTGGATGGTTATACTTAATACTTAATCCTTAGATATATATTATAGCCATACCCTCTTGGCTCTATTTTTTAGAGCCTTCATAGAGACTCTAATATTTTCACAACACTTAAATTAATTACAAAATTTAGGAAAAACCTTGCGTTGTCTCAAACTAGAAAGGAAAGCTTCTCATTATTACCAAGTTCTCTTTAACCTCACCAAGAAAAGTCAATATACTTCCATCATTATTCTCCCTATTACCAAGTTCTCTTAAACCTCACCAAGAGGAGTCAATATACTTCCATCATTATTCAATACCGAAAAAGTAAAAAAAATAAATAAACAAAATTTAGCAAGTTTGGTTCAGATATCAAATCAGATCGTATACAGCTCGAGCTTCTTCATGTGTTTGTGTCTTTGGAGAACTTGATAGATGGTGAAGCTTTCCATTATCAAATTGTCTATGAGACTATGATTATTGTTTGTAATTGCAAATTTTGGATGGTTACCTTCTTCTCCGACGTTGCGACACTTCAAATCAAACTATGCTTATGCAGTAGAGTGACTTCCGCTTCTTACGTGCTTTAAAGTTATAAGTTATTAAAAGAGGTAGTGGAACCTGAAATTGTAAATGTGTTGCTAACTCTTAACATGTTTTGATGATTTTGGCTGATAGTTTATACATCAAGCTCAATTTTTATCCAATGTCATTTTTTGCCAGCAACTTTTAATCAACTTGCTTAGAGAGTTGACGCTTAATCACAATTTGGATCGTTACATATTCTTGAATTCTTTTATTAAATGGATAGTTGGATGCATTATAGACCAGTTAGGTAATTATGTAGAATCTGTAAAGTACGTAACAGTAAATAATCACTAGAGAAAAAAACATTGTGGTAGTAAATACTCTCAAAACATATATGTAGGTTTATGTTTTAGGAAATTGGTCTACAAGGGACACGCAGACCACAAATGAGATGTAAGACCAAAAGAAATATAGGCTATGGATAAGTGTATAGGTAAGGTTTGTTAGACGCTAACAGGTGACTAATTCTCAATTTCTATTTTCATATGCACTACTATATCTAGAGTATAGTCCATATAGTTCAATTTAATAGGAAATGGAAGGAGGCAAAAGAAAAAGGAAATCAATTGACTTGAGGCGAGTTTTAAGTATGGGGTAAGATGTATGTTGTATACTTATATTAAACTTTTAAACATGATGTAAGTGAATGAAAAATCCAGCAAAATCAAGATAACACAAAGAAGAAGTTATTACTACTTATTTCGTTCACAAGGGATTCATTAAGAAAGATGTCACGGTTACTAAGACTGGCAACAGAGTAAATCTCAATGCAAAGTTGCTTAAGAAGGAGGGACACGAAGCAATTTTTATCTAACGTGCACTGTGTTACTATTG
Source organism: Coptis chinensis (assembly GCF_015680905.1). Taxonomy (NCBI): domain Eukaryota; kingdom Viridiplantae; phylum Streptophyta; class Magnoliopsida; order Ranunculales; family Ranunculaceae; genus Coptis; species Coptis chinensis. The sequence continues at coordinate 18,341,067 of NC_141462.1, read as the reverse complement.
TGCATTCAAAACCCAAAATGAAATTGGGATTTCCCTTACTTTAGAGTTGACTCCACTATTTTACCGTACCAATATTTGAGTTGCATTCTAACGTAAACTCATAATCCATGTACTCTGTCTCAATTGGTCTAGATTTTACCAAGAGCATTCAAAATTCACCATTGCTATTTGATGGATTTATTATCTACTTTGAGGAAAAGATTCAACTATGTAAATTGTAAGAATTATCCCTTTTAACCATTAAATAAAAAATATCTAATAATGCAATCAATTCTTAGTTATATTCATAGGAATCAATTACAATTTTTTTTTAAAAACAAATGTAGTTAGAATTTTCTGATGATCCCACACAGTGAATCATGTATATATAGCAAACCTCAAAGAATAATTAACGTAAAATCGAAAACTGAATGCAAATGCATCAAACTAACCTAAAAGAATAATTAGCGGAAAATTAGAAACTGGATGCAAATGCATCGAACTAACCACAATGAATAATTAACTGGAAATTGAAAATTAAAAACTGGATGCAAATGAATTGAACTAACCTCAAAGAATAATTAACGGGAAATCGAAAACTGGATGCAACTGCATTGAACTAACCACAAATAATAATTAATAGAAAATTGGAAATTGAAAACTGGATGCAAATGAATCAAACTAACTTCAAAGAATAATTAATGGAAAATCAGAAACTCGATACAACAGCATTGAACTAACCTCAAAGAATAATTAATGGAAAATCAGAAACTCGATACAACAACATTGAACTAACCTCAAAGAATAATTAACGAAAAATCAGAAACTGGATGCAAATGTATTAAACTAGCCTAAAAGAATAATAAATAGAAAATCGGAAACTAGATGCAATTACATGCAAATGCATTGAACTAGCCTCAATTCTTTTAAAGAATAATTAACATGAAATCGAAAACAGTTTGCAACTGCATTATTGAACTATTCCGAAATAATAATTAACAGGAAATCGGAAGTTGTATGCAGCTGCATTGAACTAACCTCAAATTATAATTAACAGGAAATCAGAAACTGGATGTAACATCAAACTAACCTAAAAAGTAATTAGCAAAAAATCGGAAACTTGAATAAACTGCAATGAACTAACCTCAAAGAATAATTAATGGAAAATCGAAAACTAGACAGATGCAACTGCATCGAACTAACCTCAAAGAATAATTAACTAGAAATCGGAAATAGGATGCAAATGTAATTAACCAACCTCAAAGAATAATTAATGGAAAACCGAAAACATGATGCAAATGCATTGAACCAACCTCAAAGAATAATTAACGAGAAATCAGAAACTACATAGAACTAACCTTAAAGAATAATTAACAGGAAATCAGAATTTGGACGCAAATGCATTGAACTAGGGGTGCAAACGAATAGGTTCGGATTCGGATATGCCTGTATCCGAATTCGAATCCGAAAATTTATATCGATATCCGAATCCGAATCCGAATCCGACGGATATTAAAAAAATTATCCGAATCCGATTTCGGATATCGGATAATATCCGATCCAAAAATTAATATTAATTAAAATTTTATTTGCTTTGAATAATTCATTTATTTACCACTATAAAAACTATTATAAATATATATATTTGTCATTTATTATTATTATTTTGTTATTATAGTTTTATATTATTAGTTTATGATTTTATATAATATTGTATACAATAATAAATAAATAAATAAGTTATATATAATAACTATTAATTTTTTAAATCGGATCAGATATTTTCAGATGCAGATATGGCAGTATTCGAATCTGTATCCGAAATCGGTTCGGACATAAAAAATTATCCTAATCTGAATCCGATATCCGAAATTTTTGGATAGTATCAAAATTTTCAAATACGAATTCGAATATTTGGATATCCACTTGCACCCCTACATTGAACCAACCACAAAGAATAATTAACGAAAAATCGGAAACTAGATGCTAATGCATTAAACTAACCTAAAAAAAATATTTAATGGAAAATCGAAATTGAATGCAAATGCTTTGAACTAACCTAAAAAAATAATTAACATTAATTTAAAAAAAAAAATGGACGCAACTGCATGGAAGTAACCTCAAAGAATAATTAACAAGAAATTGGAAACTAGATGCATTTAACTTCAAAAAATGATTATCGGGAAATCTGAAACTTAACCTCAAAGAATAATTAACGAGAAATAAAAAAAAACTAAATACAAATGTATCAAACTAACCTCAAAGAATTATTAATTGGAAAATTAAAACCTTAAAAAAAAAAAAAAAAAAAAAAAAAAAAAAAAAAAAAACTATCGGGAAATTGGATGCAACTGCATTGAAGTAACCCCATAGAATAATTAATGAAAAATCAGAAATTAGATGCAAATGCGTTGAACTAACCTCAAAGAATCGAAAACTTGATGCAAATGCATCGAGCTAACCTAAAAAAATAATTAACAGAAAATTAGCAATTGGAGGCAAATGCATTTAACTAATCTCAAATAATAATTAACAGAAAATCGAAAACGGGATGCAAATGCAAATGCATTGAACTAACCTCAAAGAATAATGAATGGAAAATCGGAACTTTATACAAATGCATTAAACTAACCTCAAAGAATAATTAACGAGAAGTTTGAAATTAGATGCAAATACATGCATTGATCTAATCTCAAAGAATAATTAATGGGAAATTGAAAACTAAATGCAACTACATTGAACTGACCTCAAAGAAGAACTAACGGAAATCGAAAATTAATTAATGTAAAAGAATAATTAAAATGAAATCGGCACCGGGATGCAAAAATGTTGAACTAGCCTCAGAGAATAATTATCGGAAAATCGGAAACTAGATGCAACTACATTGAACTAAGCTCAAAAAAATAATTAATGAAAAATAGGACACTAGATGCAAATGCATGAAACTAACCTCAAAGAATAATTAACGAGAAATTGGAAACTGGATGCAACAACATTAAGCTATCCTCAAAGACTAATTATCGGGAAATCAAAAACTGGATGCAAATGCATTGAACTAAACTCAAAGACTAATTAATGGGAAATCTGAAACTAGATGCAAATGCATTGAAGTAACCTTAAAAAATAGTTAACAGAAAATCGGTAACTGGACGCAACTGTATAAAAATAACCTCATCGAATAGTTAACATGAAATTGGAAACTTAATGCAATTGCATCAAACTAACTTTAAAAAATAATTAACGAGAAATCGTAAGCCTCAAAGAATAATTAACGATAAATGGGAAACTGGATGCAACTGCATTGAACTAGCCTAAAAAAATAATTAACGGGAGAAATCGGAAACCGGATACAACTGCATTGAACTAACCTCATAAAATAATTAATTAAAAATTAGAAACTGGATGAAAATGCATTGAACTAACCTCAAAGAATAATTAACAGGAAATCGGAAACTATAACTAATCTCAAAGAATAATTAACAGGGAAATCAGAAACTAGATGCAAATGCATCGAACTAACTTCAAAGAATAATTAACGGAAAATCAGAAACTGAATGTAAATATATTGAATAACTATCCTTAAAGAATAATTAACTAACGGGAAATAAAAAACTTGATAATATTTGATGACCCTATATAATGTATAATATATAATTACTTTTATGTCATGTTTGTAAGGACATTACATGATAATCAATAAAAGTTGGTATTACACATCACTTTGGATAATTAATATGAAATCAGAAACTAACTGTATGCAAATACATTGAACTAACCTCAAATAATATTTCACGGGAATTCATTAAAGAATATTTAATGGCAAATTGGAAACTGAATGCAAATGCATTGAACTAATCTCAAAGAATAATTAACGGAAAATCGAAAGCTAGATGCAACTGCATTGAACTAAACTCAAATATTAATTAACAGTAAATTTGAAACTATATGCAAATGCGTCGAACTAGCCTCAAAAACATAATTGTATTATATGTAGTGAGAATAACTCGACAAATATAGTTTTGCAATTAAAGTGGTGTTTATCATCTCTCTTTTAGTATAATGGGAATGTCTTTCTATTCAAGTAGCTTCAATATCTTTTTGGCTTTATGTGGGCATTCTCATTACTTTGCACAATGTTAATATATTTTTGAATAATTTAATATAACGACACCCGTTTGTAGGACGGGTTCAAAAGCTACTTCCTATCTCATAACTCTGTATAGTTGCTAATATTTTTTAGAATAATTTAATATAACGATACCCGTTCGTAGGACGGGTTCGGAAGCTAGTTACCTTGTGACACTAAGTAAACATAAACTAACTCAAAACTTAAACAACCAGATAGACCCATTCTAGTAAGCAGGCAAACAAGCAAGCAAGCACGATGCTAAGTGATAATACTAATAATTCACCAAACATCCTCCCCTTGGACGGATGCTGTATTCCTTGTTCTGATCTTTTTCCCCTGCTTTTGCTCGTGCTGCTTCTGCTTCTGCTGCTGCTCTTGCTGCTAATGTTTTCTCGAGTTGTATTTTGGGCGTCCACTGCTTTCTTCCTCACATTTTGACGCTTCCCTATTGTTTCTTCAAATAAGCATGTAGTCCACCATCATTTATGTAGTCCTTTCGACGGATCAACTAGGTAAAACCAGGAGGAAAAATATGTAAACAGAATGTTCGACGAGCTGATGACCTCGTAAACATGATTGAACCATATGTTTGCAAGCTGATGACCTCGCAAACATGATTTTCGATGGTTAGGCTTCCAGCAGCTAGCTTAGAAGATATTATTAGGGTTATATATAGTACCAAACATCCCCCTATATACTCCCACTGCTGCAACTCTCCAAGAACGTAATAATGCTCCAATGGACACCGCTGAAGAGTTGAGAGGATTGCTTGCTATTGTAGCTACTTAAAAAATAATTATTGCCGTGAAACCGTTCTTTGCAGATTCATTTCAGTGTTGGCCATGGTAGTCAAGTACCTTACCATATGGTATTTGAGATGTTATGTTTGTCACGAGTAAAACTCATACGGTTGCTAGCTATATTTGGATGACAAGAACCATTGAACTTGCGAGTTCTGTATCATTTCAGATAGACCAAAAGGATTCATTTTCTCACATAAACAAATCAAAATATTACAGGCAGATGCATAGAGTTAATGCATAGTCTTCCTCACTTCCTTAAATACAAACAAAAGAATCTGGGTACCCATGCAGATAAAAAAAACTCTGGTGTCCACCACTGTCCACCTTCACATGGCCCGCTTTGGAAACCAAGTCATGCTTGAGGTCTTGGACAACTCCGTCTTTCACATCCCTTCTTTTTGAAAAATGTGCGCAGACCACTCGCCACAAATGCATAAGATAACTAAAAACACTTGCAAAGAGCATGAGATAAACGTAGCAACTGATAAGGAATTGCAACGGAAGGGAGAATAATAATGGATAAGAAACAGATGAATAAATGGAGAAAAGAAACGGTAAAAGGTTCATGGGTATATAGAAGCTTTTGACCTTTTCTCCTTTGGTTGATGAACAAGGGACAAAAGAGAAGCAAAGGTTACGTCCATAACAACAAACAATAAAAGAACTTATTATACATGAGAAGCTTCATTATTAGTAAACCCATGCACTACCCAAACCTTTCATTCACGCTGATATATTGATAAAAATAAACAAAATGATGAGAATCAAAGCATGAAAAAGATGAAAAACACACCATGATTGCGACAATGCCTCATCATGTAACTGGAAAATAGACCTCTATGAATGTAAATCTAGTTTAAAGGAAACAATGTCAATTTTGGAAGATTTGACCATAACTGACCTAATGAAATGTAATTCTAGGTAAGATCTGTTTTTTAACACTGAATTGTCGACCATCAGAAATTATTGTCTCCTTGAAAGACACCATTCCGGGGCAATTTATTTTCACCTATATTAACTAACATAGCCACTAACACATGTTTCTAGCACAGGGAATTAATGTGTCCCAACCCAGTATTGCAAGTTAAATTGTGTTACCTTAAAAAATAAGTAATACTAATAAACAACAACACTACTGATAAATCTTTCCACTGAAGGAAAGGTCATGAAATGGGGCACAATCCCAGGCACGGACATAGAAGTAGGACTGTTACCCATGAGTAGAATTGAGATGTTAATTGCTATTTGCTGTAGCATAGCATCTCCAGAGGTGTTACATATTGAGTTACTATCATCTTCACATGGTAAGTCATGATCCAAAAAATATTTATTATGAGTAAACGAAACAAATATACCCAAAAATCATACAGACAAGAAATCCAAACGCCAAAATAATGACCTAGAATGAAGGTGATGCCTTCAACAACAGTGAAACCCATACACTTGACAGAAAGGCCAGTATTTCAAATAACGAAAATTTAAATATAAAGTCTACCTCAAGGATATAAGACTTTTGAGAAAGAAACGATCTCTATAAATCTTTTTGTATATATATAAAATCTCCATAGAAAGATACACAAATCAAGTAATATCAGGAAAAAAAAACAATTCTCATTTCATTTTACCAAAAAATAGTTTCACTAAAATTTGAAGAAGACCACAGTTATAGGGGCCGCTAAAACTCTACAGACTAGTCTATGCTCAAGGTGTTTATCCTAAAAGGTAAATATTCTACCGAAGTGCCCCTAGATCTCAAGCATGTAAGGTTTGTGTCTACATTTAATGGTCTGTTTAGTCAAAAACATTTGGCTACAAAGTTGATCATAAAACTTGACCAAGAAACTATGCATAATTGCATACTGCCTAAGAACAAGATACTGAAAGTGTCGCCTAAGTTAGAAAATTTGCTCAGTCATAAAGGATAGATCTACACTGGGAGTGTCCCTTTTCCCGCCTGGGCGCTAAGCCTACCGACAGAGAAGACTACGAAATAATTACAAGAGGATGACAGCAACCTAATAAATAAACAACCACAATAAAGTTACTGGATGTTAAGTTCTAGTTTCTTGATCAAACTATCAGTATACACAATAATCCATATCACAACAAAAACTCAGTTCATCAATCACAGAAATGTGCATGATCCTAAGTAATTCAGCAAAAAAATGTGTTGATAGAAACCAGAAGAGATCTGAATATCTCATTACCCACGAAAAAATAAAAATGAAGAATGAATAGGATATAAAATCAAAACAAAGTAAACAATAAAAAGAGAGGGTAAATGCAAAAAAATAGCTCATTTACATAAGAAACAATATTGAAGAAAACACCAGAGGAAAGTAAGGAGAGAAAAAAAATCCTCCAAGAGAAATTTAGGGAAAAGAGATAAAATCGAAGTAAAAGTCAATAAAAAGTAAGATATTGTTGTCAGGTCACAGTATGAGATTCGTCTTCAATAGTCAACGGAATTTTTTTAAAAACTACAGTTGGAAAAGTGAGGAGACAGTAAAACTAAAACAGCGGCATCTCAGGCTTAACTTTCCCCATAAGTTTCTTCACTGGCAATCAAAGTGCAAGGATAACAGAAGGATTAAAAACATCATTGATGCTGCCATAAAAATATAAATGACATTTAAATACAGCACAAAGGCACAAGAGAAAGGTTGAAAAATTAAGGAGGAGACACTAAGACATAAAAGAAATGATAAACTAAAAGCAGCAGCAGCAGCATCTCAGAATTAACTTTCCCCATAAGTTTCTTCACTGGCAATCAAAGTGCAAGGATAACATAAGGATTTAAACATCATTGATGCAGCCATACAATATAAATGACTTTTCAATAATCAATACAGCACAAAGGAACCAGAAAGTTAAAATGATACTAGTACAGTAGTACGGTATTACCATGTTGTCATCAAAATTTGAATTATAAATTCTTCCTCAGTGCTCCAAAATAGAAAACATACAAATTGATATTATGTGATTCTATCTAAGCTTATCAGTAGATCCTAATAGAAAGATTAAGTTGGCTGCAACAAGCTGTCATGTTACCCATGAGTATAGAAGAAAGTTATCGAAAAATGTGTCGTATAAGTGGCTGTTCTCATAGCAGTATTGTTTGCAAGCAAATTATTTTGACCGCACAGGTAGTTTGCTACCTCAGGAGAAGAAGGTGATAACTTTGTCTCTCAAATGTACTAATTATAGATTGGACAGTGGAACTTGACAAGGAAAATCCTCTACGGTCACTCGTCGGGACATGAAATCCACAATAGATGTTTACAAGTAGTTTGCTACCTCACGAGAAAAAGGAGATAACTGTCTCTCAAATGTCATAATTAAAGATTTTACACCTCAATGGGACTTGGACAAGCAAAATCGTCTATGGTTACTAGTCAGGACACATGTCTTCATAGATGTTTATCTTCATAGTTCCAGATCCTGACAAGAAAATAGTGTTTTTTTTAACGGTTGGGTATTACTTGTTCATATCTGGTATCTATATTGATTTCTAGTACAAAATGAAAGCTCTATCAGTAGCATCAGGAACCAAAAAATAAACTCGCAAGATGTAAGTAGAAGGGTGTGTAATGTTAAAGCATGTTTCTCTACTAAGTTTCTATTGCACATATTTGCACAAGTGTTTTCCTATCAGAGGGAAGGGGGGCATGTCCTTAGAGGATGTAAAGGTTCAACAACAATGAATTCTCGCAACAATTCGATGGGTAAACGGGTCATAATCTTAATAAATGAACTTTACCTGATCTAAAAACCTTCATGGTAATAAATGTATGTTTAGATGACTAACATAAGAAGTCAAACTTGATTGAATGAATTGTCATTCTCAAGTAAAGAAACAAAATAAAGAACGCACAAAGAATTTAAAATCACGCATACACGGAAAAGAATATCATTCATAAAAAATCACGGCCCAAAAAGTGCAACTAATGTAGAGAGCTACTCACAATTGCTGCATACTACAAAATAGACCCGCCTGGAAAAAGTAATGTTGCCCCCAAGAAAAGTGGTTAGATCTTAAGTGACAGAGAGGTGCCCAAACATGCCTCGAAAGGTAGCCTGAATTAACAAAGTTTGCACCTGATTCTTTCCAAGCACATTGAGACCCCCTACAATGGAAAGCTTCCTCATACTGGGAACAAAAAGCAATGAAGGGAGGAAAAATGAATTGTCCACTAAAAAAAAGCATCCAAATACTGAAGCCAATTGAAAATCAACGAAAGAACAAAGAATAACAACTCAATTTAGAGAATAATTTTTCGAGTATTAGAGAGTATGCAAGAATGTCTAGCGGAAACTCGTTGCCACGGAATGTAAATTTATTATCTAATTCAACAGCTTGCTAGTGCTCAGGCACGATGACCTGTCTGTGAAGTTCGTTTTAAAGGTTGTTATTGAAGATGGGCATCTAACTTAAAACCAATTGGTGATAAGTTAAGAGGCCCCAAGACATATATTTTTGTGTGGCTTAACATATCCCATGTGGCTCTAAACATCTCAACATGCCCCCTCACGTGTGGGCATTATTTGAGCCTAACACGTAGACAAACATACTTGGGTTACGTTGAGTAAACAACAGGCCCTTTGGGCCAAACACAATAGCCCACTCTGATACCATATTAAAGATGGGCATCCACCTTAAATCCAATTAGCATATCCCATGTGGGACTAAACATCTCAACAGTTGTTTTTACTGAAACTATATAATAGATTGACCAACTTTTATCCTTGTTGGTTTATGATTGCAATAATATCTAGATGAGTATATTAATTTTGGTGAACTGATTTGTTACAAATTTAACTTCATTATGTAAGTTCAAAAACTAAGATGAAATCTATCTGGGATGTATCCACCAGTGATCAATAAAGATGAGATATAAACAGATCGCTAAATCGCTAATTAGGCTAAAGAGTGTCTTAACCTTACTAATGGGATTAATAGGTAATGTGTTTTGACGTCCAGTCAACCACATGGTCATGCTTAGATGGACCGTGTACAATTACCAATAGTATTCTATATGCTGCCTGTTTGTATTAGGTATTTAGGTTTATGTATTTTTAATGAGATTTCAACTTTACCGAACAAAAAAAAAACTATATATATAAATATATATATATATAATATATATATAGTAATTCTCTAAAGAGTAGCTACTTAAGTTAACGTAAAATAAGTATGTACGTAAAACTTCACCTACAAAATGAATTCAAATCTAATTTTTTGTGGTTATGAAGCACTCACCATAATGATTATCTTCCCAAAATTTCAGCTCATTTGGAAACCTCTAACATAGATAAAAATTGTTTGCATCTTTAAAAAAAAATCTATCGATCCAGAAATGTTAAGTTTTTGTAATCGTTTTTTGCCAATGTTAGATGTTTCCAAATGAGCTGAAATTTTGTAGAGATGATCTTAATATTGAGTATATCATATCCACAAAAAAATAGGTTTGAATTCATTTTGTAGGTGAAATTTTACTTACGTATTTATTTTAAAATTTTAAAATTAACTTAAGAATAGTATATATATATATATATATATATATATATATATATATATATATATATACTTCAGTTTATTCCAAAATTATAACTTGTCTTTTCCAATGCAGTTTCTTCTCGCTTTTTACCTATATCTTTCTATTTCTTTTTCAGATAACATAATTTATACATGAAAATTGTACCCACAAACCTCTACTTTATGACTATGCTCGTCCAAATCTACAACAATACTGAGTGCTCGATCAAATAGTCATATGTTGGGACACCACTCCCCCGATAATTTTAAATGTGGTCCCTCCAATTTTCTTTACCCCATATAATATTGACAAAGTACGCTAGTGATAAACAGCGACACTCAATGGGTTCAGCTGACCGCCTCACAGAGAATAAAAAAGAAGCTCTAACAACTGCCCCTCAAACAAAATGCCCCCATCTAAAATTAAAAAACTTGACTCAAGAGGAGCTTCCCAATTATCATTACAAGAATCTTTGTTGTCAATAGCACAGAACCCGTCTTGACTTTGTCAAATTTTCTCCAATTTCACTCCATCCATATCCCCAATACCACGAAAAAATAAGTTGAAACCATAACACCAAAGTACTCCAACCACACACGAGAATAGCAACATGTCTCCAATTTGACTCCATCCATATACCACATAACCTCAATAACACAATATCTGTAATATAACTATAACACAACAAGTACTCCAACAACACACGAGGATAGCCAATTCCAAGAATATATTTGACCGACACCCAAGAACAAAGGACAGTAACTCACAAGAAGTTTGTACCATGTATTATCATAGCGAGGAAGTGGTAGGACTACCAAGTTGGAAAAGAAAGTCCAATTCTCCTAGAGTCATATAAGAAAAAGTCGTGAACTAGCAAAGAGTTCCTCAAATACATTAAAAATATGTGTTGACAGAATTTCACAGAAAAGATGCATTTCTTTCACATGATTCAAACACAGTCGTCCACACTATTAGAGAGGGCGAGAGGCCGTCAAGAAGCTATCATGTCCCAACAGTTGGCCACTCCCAATCGTTCAAGTATCTCTAGAGTATAAACACAAAATTTAAAGTAAAAGTCCACCTCCCCCATCACATCAAGTTTCAAAGAAGAGTAAATATCATACTCTTACACAACTAAAACAAGATGAAACACATTCTACTTAACAAAATGAACAATTTCATCTCCCAGACTCTGTACATACTAATGGTATCAGTCTCCTAGGACTTCAGAACCATCTCTAGATTCCGCACTAAAGCCCCTAAACAGCCATAAACACCAAAAGGAAAAAAGTGATATTAGCAAAACAACCCCAAACCTCTACAACCATCAAGGAAGAGTACTCAAGTCATTTTCTATTTCCAACACTTCATTTCTCTGAACGCAAGCTTTATCTGACCCACAAGATGCTGCTTCACTAATGGGATTTATGGTCATGGGCAGCGCGAGTGGAGGATAATAAGTACATTACTCTAAAATAAGGTACTTTAGTCTTCCCTGCAGAGATGTTGAATCAAATCCATCTCCAAGATTCTGAAACAAAGTGGACTTACAACGTTATCTGGATGGAGCCCCATAAGATTAGATAGAATATCCACCTTAACCACAAAAAACCTCTGCCCAGCTCACAAACGGAATACCAACAAATCATTTAAAGAATGTTGCAGTACTTGCAAATGTTCTGGCACCTAGAAACATAAGATCTTGCTATAAACTACGACTCTGCTGTACTTTTCGCTCATTTTAAAGAATTTAGTGATGAGCTGACAGGCAAATGTGCACAGTAACTTGCCTTTCCAATTCTCATTATTTATTATTTGCTACTGGACTATCACCTTACAGCTTAAGGCTAATGGATTTCTCAATTTTCGTGGAACACAGCGCCCCTAACATCACTAAAATATATTTATCAGCTTTTCAATTTCCATACAAGTATTAATTATTAAAATGTATTGGCCTACATTGTTAGTCTAAGTAAACTTTTCTTGTTAATAAATAGTGCTCTTCGTTTCCAGAGTCCTTGGTGTGTGATCAAATGGTCACCAAGCCAAATTTAAACATCTAAATCGGACAGTCGGACTTCAGATACATGCTTAATATATGTGTCTGCACTACCACGTACGTATGAAGTACATCAACCTAGGTATTCCTTTGAAGAAGTTTTTATTTAAAAATGAATGAAGTGATGGTTCAAAAACACATCGTATAATCCATATGGGATTGACAGCTAGATTCTGCAAAATAATAATAGACTCCACTAAAAGAGGGAGACAAAGAAAAACGATAGGGTTACATTTATGCATCTTCACCGAAATTACTTCGCTAATTTAAAAAACAAAAAGTCAAGAGACCTATGATATGCTCCTACAACATGCATAGAAATGAATTGATTATAGATAAGCAAGTTAGACCTTAAAAGATCTGATGAAGAAAAACCTAGGGCTTATCTAAATGAAGCCAAGTTACTGTTTGACGATATATGGTACCACAGAACCAAGATTGGGTGCTACCTGTATGGGCATCACTTCCCAGTTCACATCAAAGGCTCTGTGGCATGTCAAATCAACATTGAACCATAACTACATTCGACACATTATTCTGATAGAAGACGGCACAGTTTTGAGCTTTTCTAGAGATTACCGACATGTGGGTATTCTGTGGGGGTAGTAGGGTGTACTGGGTTTAGGGTGGTCCTTTATTAATAGCTTTGGCACTTCCTATGCGTGGTGATGTAATATTTCATATTTTCATGTTATATCAGCTATCTTTTATCGATGAAGAAAGAAAGGGGTATTGTGACTAACTAGTATCAAATTTACAGGTAATAGCAATGAATGGAAATAAAAAGCATGTGAATCACATAGAAAAACAATAGTAAAAAAAATGAAGTAACACCACTGTACGGAAATTAATGTACCTTTTCAACTGCATGAGTTTCGATACTTTCAAGTTTCGATCCACAATGGCATTTCAGTTTTTATAAAGCATGTGTTTTATATTTTAAATGACACCCACAATCACAGCCAATTTTCCCAGACTATAGTTTTTCACCATGAAACATAAGAAATGTTGGAGATATGTGGATGTGCAGAAGAGGCACAAAGCACATGCATATAGCATACGGGCAACCAAATTGATAATTTATCTCTAAATTCCTAAGTTACAATGATACGGAAACATGTGTCCCGTATTCAACACAGATACAAAGTGTCTAACACAGCAAATATAAAAAATTGAGGTATATCACATACAATATATGTCCAACAAGGACACGCGCATATGTATCCAACACGGATTATTTTTAAATTATGGTGTGCCGAAGTGACAAAATTCCAAATCTTGTTGTACTAATTACATTTTCCACTTCAAAGCTACAATTCCTAATCTTACCAGATATGTTTTGTTAATGTTCTTACAAGATTTTATAATTTCTACTTGCTAAATAATCGGTAATAAGAAAGCTCTAATGACTAGTGTCTTTAAAATGACATCCTAAATGAACTTTTTTATCCCATTTTCTTTTTTCATTTTTTTTAAGAATGGATAAATTCTAATGGAATTGGAGGTCATACAACTACATAAACTCTGGCAAAACCAAAATTAGGCCGTAGACTAAGGGTAGTGTACTAATATGAACCTAAGACAGAGAAGATGAAGAATACAGGGAAACAAAAGGCCCAGCATAGTTTCTTCGGTCAATAACTACATATCATAATAAGAATCTGGCTACTCACAAGACTCAGGTTGGCATCCATGTTCAGAAAAGTAACTTTACACATTCATGTTCAGAAAAGTAACTTTTAAGATCAGATATTCAAACATTCTAGAATAACAACATATAAAGGGATCAAAGAGGTCCAACAGCTCAATAACTTAAAGCAAATAAAAACAAATTTTGGACTAAACATATCAAGTTGTAAGCTTAGGAAAAGAAATCACTACTGCAAATGAGATACGCTAAACTTGCAACAGAAACTTTAGTTCCAAAAACCATCTCCATTAAACAAACCAGTAAGCTGAAACAATTAAAGTAGCATAAACCATCCCATACGAAAAAGGCATAATATATAGAAGAGTGATCACCTACATGTCTCCACCGCACATAATTGAAGACAAAAAACAAGACCCAATAGTAACGATGACTCCCTGATGTCAATTTTCATGATTCTCAATATTGGTCTTCCTGGCCTTGTTTGTGTCACCATCATGTGAGATATGATCCTCCGAAGATCTGCACAAAAAGAAAATAACACTGAGATCTATGCAGATATAGACTAAAATACTCGGGAAGAAAAGAGCATTTCAAAATGGAAATAACAATATAGTAATATAGTAATAAAGAGAAATTACTAACAATTTCTGTTTCTTAGCATTGTCCTTCTTAATGTTTAGGACCATATCCATAGCCATCTTTTGGTGTTCTCTTGTTTGTGAATGCATCTCAAGACCCTCCACGGTTTCACAGTCAACTTTGCAAATGCGGCACCACCCCATGCTCCCCTGTTTCCTCTTTCTTGAGTGGTCCAGAGACTCTCCCTCACCCTGAAATGACCATTACGTAACACAAATAAAATTTGATAACTCCATAAGTTCAGAAGACAACTTCCAGTAAATTTAGACTTTCTAACAAAATAAAATAAAATAATTAAGAAGTAAATATCTTTGCACACATAAATTATATGAAAGTGTAGCTCCTGAGTATATATACCACTTACATCCATGAGTTGCACATAAAGTGTGATCTATATTACATACAAGAAGTAAATAATAAGGGGTTAACTAGTATTACCCCCCCACTAGATGAGCCAATTAGGATTTCCCCCTTACTAGATGGGGAAATTAGGGTCTCCCCCCTAAGTACACAAAAAAAAAGTCAACTTGGGTTGATCAGGTTTTTTTTGTGTGTATTTGGGGGGGGGAGACCCTAATTTCCCATCTAGTGGGGATCCTAATTGGCTCATCTAGTGGGGGGGTAATGTTCGTTAACCCAATAATAAGTTGCGTGCAAGTACACATGCTAAATTTATACTCACTGCATTGAAAAATCCTGCATCATTTGAATTTCCACGATTGGGGATGTTACTGCTGAATCCAGGCCGTGAATGATTGGGTAAGTGGCCCCCAACTGAATCACCAATGCGTAAATGGGAAGGTAAATTTCCCTGTCCACCCACATCACCTAACCTTAAAGGGTTTGGATAGTTGCCATAACCACCATTCCTCAAATGACTAGGTAACATATCAGGACCAACCAAGTCCCCACCCCTCAAATGGAAACGCTCTCCAACTCGTAAATTTCCAGGAATATCAGGTTCACCTCTGCGCAAGTGGCTTGGTAGAATGGGAAATCTACTTTCGAGAAAGGGATTTCCATCAGGAGGGAGATCAAACAATCTAGATCTTTCACCATATGCTCGTGTTTCCCTGCCATCGATATCTTCAATACGACCAAATCTACTAGGAGGGATGTCAGGGTATTCTCTACCTGGACTTCTTGAAGGAAGCAAACCATTTATACGAAGTCGACCTGATTCAGATGCTGATCTATGGATATCTGGATGGGGAGGCAGCAATCTTGAAGCAGAAGCATTAACAGTGCCATCCATTATAAGTCTAGCATCACCAGTGAAACCATGGGGTGCCCTATCAAGAGGCCTTGAAGAGGAAAAATAACTTTCCCTAGAGACATGTTCAGGATCCAAATGAGCAGGCCTAGGTAAGCGTTTGAGGTCATCAAAAAACTCTCTGCGGATGAATCCGTCTTCAGGTAGTTGCTTATATCTCTCCTCTGGGAAACGCTTAAATCTGTCCTCCTGCAAACCAAATACACCGCCAGACAACACCCTGGCTGAGTCCCCGTTCATTTTCATTATGTCTGATTGCATACTAGATGGCTGCCCAAATGACACACGATCTGCAGCTCCAGGCAAATGCATATCTGGTTGTCTACTGTCAAAATAACCACTCCTCTTCTGAGCAAATAATTCGGAGTCCATAGGATTACCAGGTAACTGCTGACCATGCGGAGGTACCATTCTCGTTATGCTACCTTGAGAATCAAATGCTCCAGGAGGAGCCCCACGAAAAGCCGGTCCTCCCATAGGATCACCTTGAGTTTGGAGGCCACCAGCATGGTGAGGAGGCAGATTTGTGCTAAGATGCCCTTGAGGACCAAAGGGCCCGGGTCCTCGCATGAATGAAGATGAGGATCCTGGTTCAATACCGCCACCAGGTGGAAGTTCAGGGTGAAATGAACTAAGAGGTCGATTTGCAAGGGGGTGCGTAAAACTCCCTGGAGGACCTAAAGGCTGCCCTTGCAAAGGCACATTTCCAAGTATGTTATGCCCTTGAGGCCTCATATGTGTAGGTGGAGGCCCTGGCAATTGCATCTGATGTGGAGGAAGGTTTTGTTGTGACATTTGGTCAGCTACCGGAGGCCATTGTACTCGATCTTGCATATGTGGAGGACCATGAATCATAGGCAATTGTTGCTTATCAGAAACTGAAACCGCATGACCAGGTTGTAAAAAGCTACTGCCATGCACCTGACTAGGACCAGGACGGGAGTGAGCTATTCTCTCATAAGTTGGACCATGAAGTTGATGAGGCTGCTGTTGCAAAGGACCTCTATCTAAAGAAAGAGCTTGCTTGTTGTTCCTCTCATAACCTTGTGAGGCTAGCTTCACTTGAGATTCCACTGAATCATTTTGTAACTTTGCACCCTTCTCATTAACTATCTCCGCTTGATTTGATGAAATAGATTTCCGGACATCATTCTGAATTTCCTTATCTTCCAGCTGAGAATTGTCATCCCGGTTTTGAGCATTATATGGAATGCTATTCTGATCCTTAACTGCAGTCTCGGCTGACATTCCACCAGCTGAAGACTCCGACTTTACTGTTGGCTCTTCCTTAACCATATTCTTAACAATGGGCTCATCAGAGCCATCTTGAGAAGATGAAACTCGATCTTTTTCCAATGCCTGAGAAGATTCTGAGATCTCCTTCACATCTGAATTCGGATGGCTAATCTTAGCTTCACTTTCATTGACAGACTTGTCATTACCATCCATAGCTTTCAATTCATTTTCAGATTTTCCAAGCCGGGATTCAATCAGACCAGCTCCTTGAGAAGATGGGGTAGGCAACACATTTTCATCCTTCACATCATTTTTCTTCAAAGACACTTCAGCTTGTAGTTCAGGTTGCATGGTAGGTTCCACAGACGATACAGGCGTCTTTGCCCCATGCACTGGAGCAGATGATTGTGGTCGGATGTTTGGCCTCACAGGGTACTGTTGGACTCCACCAGTGTGTCCAACCTGAGAGGGTTGAAAAGGTTGATGTGGCACTCCATGATTTGCCAGCAAAGGGCGTCCTGCATAATTCTGAGATTGATGTGACTGTAATCCACGGGATAAGGGAACATTCTGAGCTTGTGAGGCTTGAGGCAAGGTAGACGAAGGCACCTGAGGACGTAGCTGAGACTGCATTGCTTGCTGATGGATCAATGAAATCGGCTGTTGGGGAGTATTTTGTACCAAACCTGTTGTTTGCCCCACAAACACTTGAGGATGGTGTGAATGCCCGTAAGCCTGTTGAGCCACATTTAGATGAGGTGGTTGCGTACCAGGGTACTGAAGGACAGGTTGATTTAATTGCTGAGCTTGTGGATGCACAAGCTGTTGTGCAGGAGGCATGTTAGGGCGTTGTCCCTGAGGAGGCACATGAGAATGTGGCGGACGCATCTGAACCACCTGCTGCTGAGGGAACTGAGCCTGCATTTGACCAGGAAGTTGAGGTAGTGGGTGTGTTGCACCTTGCTGCTGCAGATGCATATTAATTGGATGCTGTTGCGGAGGGCCTGATGGCACTTGTTGGCTAGGCTGAGGTTGGGGATAGGATTGGTGGCCTGTTACAGAATTAGATAATGGAGGCTGGGGCTGTGTCTGAGGTCGTACTTGTGACTGTGACTGCATCTGTGTAAGAGTGTGGTGTTGCTGCTGAGGATAAGGATGGGTCGGCTGTTGAGTTTGAGGATGCTGGGGACGGGGCTGTTGGTGCTGGGGAACCTGGGGACGCTGTTGAAATTGGGGCTGAACTTGCAACTGCTGATGGGGTTGAGTTTGTAAATACAACTGTGGCTGTTGCTGGCCGTGGACTGGTGGGAAAGTTTGTGACGGCATTTGAGGTTGAGCAGTTTGAAGTTGATGAGGGGCGCTTGTCTGTGCTTGCACCTGAGATAGTACACCAACCTGAGCCTGTGGATGTGCATTAGCTTGGGGCTGGGTTTGTGGTTGAGTTTGGGTTTGGGGTTGGGGCTGTGCCTGGGGATGAACTAATGGTTGGCCCTGCAGTTGAGGCTGAGGCTGAGGCTGCATATACATCTGAGGCTGCTGCCCTTGGCTCACATGTGCAGTAAGTTGTTGCTGCTGATAGGCTTGTTGCTGATAATGCTGTTGGTAAGGATTGTACCCAGGATACTGCTGGTAGTACTGCTGGTACTGTTGTTGTTGCTGATACCACTGTTCAGGTGTAGGAACGGCCTGAACTGCAGCTTGAGGCTGGATATTAGTGTTTACTTGACTCTGACCTTGGCCTGAGGTTGGCGCAACCACACCCTGAGCAGCCTGGGCCTGTGAATTTGATGCACCAGCTTGAGTAGACGCTTGGTTCTGTTCAGAAGTTGTGGCTGCACCAGTAGCTGTTGTTGCATCCTGACCACCTTCTGCCTGCTGTGCTTGTGGCTGCACACCCTGTAGAACCAATATATGTTAAGTCCAAGAACAAAAAAAAGTACACAAAGAACAATAAAATTCAATCTAACTGCTCTTCAACACTCACTGGGCAGTTTTGTGCGTGTTCCTGCACTTGACGATGCACAATTTGTGTCCCGCACCTGTTGCATACAACTGGTGAATTGCCAAAAGCACACCCAGTGCAATGAGTTATACACTCCGACAATTCACCCTGCCATGTACACCCACTCCTGTGATAAAGACAGTGAACAGCAATCTTCCCTATGGTTTCAGCAAGTGCTTTATTCAATTCGACAAGAGGCTGCAAAAAGTTACATACATATTAATTACAAAATCTCGACCAAAAAAAAAAAAACAAACAAACAAAACGAACCTTGGAATCCGCCTCAGTGACGAGATAACCATCATAAGGACAAGCGTGAGTAGTACTGACAACGTAAGTTAAACAAGGCTTGCAATAGAGATGAGTACATTGTGATTGTAATGCTTCATTTGGATATACAAGCAGACGACAAACAGGACAAAAATATTCTCCAGCTAGAGATTGTATGTTTAATATGCACTCATTGTCAAACCCCATTCTTCTGAAACAATAAACCAATTATCGATTGATCTACACAAATAATAACAAATTAAATTAACAAAATTAGGGTTTATACCTGAAATAAAGTAGCTGCTAAATGATAAACCCTAGAGAAAACGCATATCGATAAAATAGTTAAATATCGGTTGTTCGAAATATAAATATAATGAGTTTTTTTTGGTGGAGACTGGAAAAGAGAGTGAGTGAGATTGGAAGGAAACAAATAAAAATAAGTTTTATAATGAATGGGTTTACCTGTTTGATGATACTTCAAACGGCGTTATGAGATTCGCCCTAATTGGGCGGTGTTAGTGATTTATTATTTTTAATGTCTACAAAATTGGTGCTTCACTAATTTAGGCCATTCATCTATGATGGTAAATATTTATTCTTAGTACATTTTTATTTTTTTACTGACACGTGTGATTTCAGTTATAGTCCGAATTTGTTCACAAGCGGCTGGTGAAATCTACCAACGCTGATTCAAGCCCACGTGTATTACTAAAACTCCTGTTTTTTCTTTTGTCTTTTTTCTTTTTTACAAAAATAATATATCTAAAAAACAAAAAATAAATTAAACTATTTTATCCACGATTCTCTCCCCATAACATGGTCTCTCTTCCACTTCCCTACTCCTTCCCTCCAACTTCTTTCTCTCTCCGATTCGTCTCCTCTCTCCAACAAAGAGAACTCAATTTTGCTACGGAAAAGAGAAATCTCTTTATTAAGTAATTTTGTGCTCTCGATCTCTCTCCGTCACCAACATAGCTGATGCTATGGTGCTACTTCCTACTCCCTTGTTGTTGCTCATTGATCTTTGGTTAGTAGTTCAGTACAACTAGTTTGTAAATGTATGAATTAATTTGAATTTGTAAGTTAGTGTCTATGAATTTAGGAATTGTTAATAATTGATGGGTTTTGGTATACCTGTAATGAATTTATGATATAAATTTTTCTAATGCTTGTTTCCGGGAATAATGCGACACCAATTAGACGGTTTCATATTCAAAAGGAAAATATGCTTATCAATGAGTGATTTTAAGTTATCTGTTTATAACTTGGTGTAGTTTAATGATGCGGCTGTTTGATTTCTTACTGTTATATTTATTAACAATACTGCTCATATAGTTTTTGGTGAAGCTACTGCTATTTTGAATTTCCTTTTTATTAACAGTGAATAATTTTAAAAGCTTGTTTGTTTTAAACTTTCAAGAAATGAGTGGAAAATGTTGTTGCTTGGTCTTCTAAAATTCTTTGAAAAGCTTGTTCATGGCAGCCTGTATGCATATGTTTCAATAATTCATCCTGATATTAAATTCTTGGAATTGGTTATGTGATTTAAACAGTGATTTCTAAATGGATCTTTAGCTTAAAAGGCAAAGCGCTTGGGATCAAAATGCGTCACATTTATATCCCAAGAGATGGTGGTTCGAATCCACTAAGATCGTTAGAGTTGAAACAGATGCAAATTGGTATTGATTCCATGTATTTGGCTTCTTGTGCCTTATACGTTCCCCAAGTCATGTTAGTTCTCTTCACAATCAGTTTAACTCTCTTGCATTTGTCCCCATTTTAAATATTCTTAGTGCTCAAGCTTAGAGCTATTTGTAGCCAATACCTCCATCTCCAAATAGCTTATGATAGCACTAGTTGAGCCAGAGTCATACTATGTTTGGTACTCTGAACTGAACTACGACAGGAGCCCTAGCTTGGCAGCTCTTTTTTTCAGCCACATGTTTTACAATAATTTGACTCTATGCTCTCAGTTTTCTTCCCCTAGTATCCTTGCATACATTCTTTTCAATATGTAGCATATAATCAAAAGGCACTCCCAGCGTGTGAATAGTTTATGTGGTTATCATTCCTCATGTTGCACTGACAATGATGTCTATCATCTCGTACAGAAAGTTGGCTTCACTCATCAAACAAGCAGTTCAAGTGTATTGTAGAAAGTATTAGATGTCCACAAGCTATGAGCAATGCTTGTACCCAAAGAAGCATGTCTCATCTTGTGTCCATGCTATAATAGGACGTAGTCCGAGACTCCGAGCCATATAATTTCATTGTGAAATCCAAAACACCATATAATTTGTGATAGGTAAATGAGGCAAAAAACAAATATTAACAGATGTGGACTTAATATATAAATGGTCAGTATTGAATTGAAGAACCAAAGTAGCTCACACCAACGGATTGACTTTTTTAATTGACAATATAGCATGTGAGAAAGTTAGCACCTTCCATTCAAAACATGTTTGTCTGCTTCCCGGTTCAACTAACAGTCATCCTTAATTACCAAAAAAAAAAACTAACAGTCATCCTTCTATGCTAAAATATAATTTAGATCCAGGAATCACCACACAACAAGCACGCATCTCCGGAGAACCATAATATGGCAGTCCTAGAAGGCAATGCAAACGAACTTGAGGACAATATCAGATAAGGTGAAGATTGCATCAATCAGTTCACACACAAACAAGACTGCATAGCTCATTTCAACAAAATACACGACACATAAAAGAAAAGAACACTCAGATGAAGTGATGCTCAACAAAGTTATTTAGCATGGATTGACATTCCCACCACTGTAGAAAAATACAAGTTAGATAGAACAATAGGAAAAGACACCTTTGCTAAGGTAAAACGTAACCTGCTAGCCTTGACATTAGTTATAGATATAATCTATTGTTCGAGACAAAACAATTGATTATATCCCAAACCGGCCAAACATAACCTGCTAGCCTTGACATTATTAATGGTTCTTCTCTAGAGTTGAAATTTTTTCTTATTTACAGCAACATAGGTTACTAAGCCCTTGATGAGTCTTCAAAATGTAGCCGCCTTCGCCTTCGGACCGGACCTCCTGGATAACTTGGCATGTAAAACATAGGTACATGGCATTCGCTTGAAACGAATGATTGATTCCTATCCTGGTCACTGGTTAAAAAGAATGGTTCATCACTTTGTTGTTGATGATTCACTTGTGGAGCACCATCAGTGTCGTACATCATCGGGTATCCCGTCATATAAGTTGGTGGATAGATGTTTTGTTGCATAAGCGGCACCTAATTTGAGTTCTGTGGTGGTTGGTATGTAAAAAACTCCTACACAACAATGAATGAAAATAAAACTAAATGTAACTACTGTGATATGATAATACAAGAAGAAATCCCGACCCTATTTAATTTGGGTTATATAATTTTTTGGTATCACACCTGAGTAGCATTGTAGGTATTAGGATGAGCATCCAAATTGTTCGGGTTCCTTTTTTCACTTGCCGAAGGACCTGACTGTTGCAAAGTAAAGAGGCACAATCATGTATAGGTTTGAGCTTATTTCAAAATAATAAAGAAAATAAACAAATTTGTTTGTAAATCTTAGAAGAAGCTCATCCACTCACTTTTAAAGTATCACCCATATCAATTGGGTTATTTGATAGTTTGTCTATCATGGTTGCACCAACACCTACATACACATAAATTGTAAGTGTACGTGTGACAAAACAATGTATTCAAAAGAAAAAAATACAAGTACAAACCTTTTTGCTTGGATTGAACTGTCTTCTTTTGTGCAATCCTTTCCAGAACACCCTTCTTTCTTTTTGACGAGCCTCGACTTGGTTTTACTTTTGGGGCTCTCAATTGCATATTATCATAGGAGTCTTGTGGTGAATTATCATTAGTATCTAATGTGATTTTTTCTAAATTTCCCACAGCTCGTTCTTTCTCCAAAACATCTAATGCTATCAATTCCTTGTGGAGTTCTAGTAATTTTGAGTTTGCATAGGCAAATAATGAATTTGACTTTGCACCAATAGCAATAACATTTTGTGAATTATGTGACAACTCACTGTAACGGGTCGTTGACAGTGGATCCAAATCAATACGAATTGCATCACCATATGCGTCGTAGACAACTTCATTTATACACTCCTTCGACCACCTCTTCAAATAATAATGTGAAAGCAGACTTGTAAACTCCAATTCATGGAACAATTTTAACACATGAGAGCAAAGGATACCTTACAATTTAAACCAATAAATGTTTTTCAAAATAAATCCAAATGATAAGCAAAACAAAAATATTAGCGAAAAATGAAGTACATTGGAATTCAAATTTTCTACACAAACATTGCACTGTTTGTTCCGCTTGAACATATGTCAGTGTACGATCCTTTTTGTCCGTTCCCATCTCTTTAACTTTGTAAATAATAATATTCTTGTCTCCCGATTCTTGCAATAAACGAAGATTAAGAAGTTTTGTATACTCTTGCTGGAAAAGGCTAAATATCTTTTTTGTATTTTTTTTTTACGCTTCTCTCTCAACACGCCAAGTGGAGATTAAGTTGGGTGCAATTTGCTTAGACTTGGTCTCTGCTACTCTTTCATTCTCGCACAAATGGTCCACAGCCTTTGAGTACTAGTCAACAAATTGTCGAAGAATGATAGTACTCCCAAAGTATTGCTTCAGCAATGAATTGATGCTCTCGCTTCTTTGAGTTCTTGTCATCCCAGCACAAAAAAAAAACGCGTGCATAAACTTGGGCCCACTTTTCACGTGACTTGTACAAAGTACTCAACCAATTATTTTATTCCAATCCAAATTCTTTAAGCATGGCTTTCCAATTCTCTTCAAATTCACTCACAGTCTCTGGTTCATATATGCATTTCTTGAACATCGTATAAAATTTTTCGAACTGATTAAACTTTTTTGCCAGATTCTTTAGAGCATTCATACGTAGGTGCCAAAGACAAAGTTGATGACTATTATCTGAGAATACATCATCAATTGCATTAGAAATGGCCATAGCTTGATCAGTGAAAATAGTTTTTAGCTGTTTCCCCCGGCCCCCATGGCTTCCAAGAACGTGTTAAATAACCAAATGAATGATTGTGTGGTTTCATCACTCAATAAGCCACAACCAAAAAGCATTGTTTGTCCATGATTGTTAATACTAACAATTGGAGCACACGCCAGATTATAATTATTTGTTTTGAAGGTTGTGTCGAAACCAATTGCATCACCAAATAATCCGTAGTCTCGTCTTGACTTTGCATCACAGAAGAAAACTCCAGTTATTTCATTGTCTTCATTGTATCGAATAGAATAAAAAAAGAATTTATTATCTCTCTTTTTTCCCCTAAAATAATCAAGAAGACATTGGGCGTCTCCTTTCTTGAGATACTCTATTCACTCTTTCTGTAACCGGTTATTACAGTAAATTCGAGTGTAGTCAAGATATTTGGCTCCTCCCGTTTTTGCGCAAGCATAAGAGTGAATTTGACTTGGTTTTAGTCCTGCCGAATATATTTTCTTCATCATTCTTTCCATGGATTCATCTGTTGACATGTAAGACCTTAATAAATTAGAATCTAATAGAGAAACAAGATCGTGACTATGTTCACTAGTGAACTTAGTCAAAACATACTTCTCATTCTTCAACCTAATCTCAAACTCAGCCAAACACTTAAATCGCCTTTCATCTCTCTTTTTCTCCGGCGTTTTGATCTTTTTGTATACTCCTTCGCAAGAACAACAAATACAACATTTTAATATTTTTTTAGAATCAGAGCGACTACTGTTTGATCTTTTAACCCTCACGCTAAACCCAACTGCTCTTGCATAACTATTATAATAATCATGAGCATGTTTAACACTTTCGATTGTCATTCCAAGTACTGGTTCTATCTTTATTGAACAAAATGACAAGAAAGAAGATAAAACGAGGGGAGTCCGAATTTGTACAAGAAAAAAATAAGTATTTTGTTATTTTTGTTTTTAGGTGAGGCCGGAAGGAGGGGAAGAATGGAGAAGAAGGAGGATGGGCGGGAGAGAAAGAAGTTGGAGGGAAGTGGGACAGAGTACGACCATGTTATGGGAGAGAATCATGGAGAAAATAGTTTAATTTCTTTTTTGTTTTTTAGATATATTGTTTTTGTAAAAAAGAAAAAAGAAAAAATGGGAGTTTTAGTAATACACGTGGGCTTCAATCAGTGTTGGTAGATTTCACCAGCAGTAGCTGCTGGTGAACAAATTCGGACTCTTTCAGTTATACCGCATACTATATAGTTTTAGTCATATACTAGAATTTAACCCGTGCATACGCCTACCCGAGTCATTATGGGTGAATTTAACAAAATAAAATCGTGCCAATTTATTATTTTAACCCCAATTTTATTGGGAAAAAATCAAGAGTGTTTCCACTATTATTTTACATTTAAATTGAACTTTTGTGCATCGTACATACTCAATTTTACACGGCAATATGCCTTATGCCAAGAAAACCTGAATAGTTGTTAAGTCCCTTTATAAGAATTAGAAAATTAAATAAAAATTAAATAGCAAACTCCTATAATCCTAGGTATATATTGCTATCAATAAGAACATAAAGCTCAAGAGTTATACAAACATTGTTGGAGCACTATTAGGCTCTTAGTGAGAACTTGTCGCACATGTGTATACTTAGACTGAACATTGAAGCATACTACCATCCGCGTCGTTAAGCAAGCAAATGCAATTTTCCTCAATGACAATCTTCTTGAGATAAATTTTGTGGGTCTTTTGGCTTACTTGCTTTTAATCTTGCTAAATACATAGCGAGATTAGCTTATTCGATCATGAGCACATAATATTATCATCAATAGTTCTGCAGATAGTCTTGCAGTAGAATATGCTTGGACCAAACAACTAAGATCCCAAATTGATGTCAAATGTTTTCTGCTGAAGGACATGGCTGCAAGTCTGCAATCCAATGGACTGCCAAACGAAGTGTCAACAGCCAACAACAAAAGCAGTAATTAATATGAACTACTGAAGTAACAAAAAGTTATCAAGTTTTATTTATTTTGTCAACATCAAAAGTTCGAAGACAGTAGCTAAATGAATTCAATGTATTTAATTAATCACGTCCATTATACAGTTACTACAAAAATGCATATGAGATCATATGTAAGATGCACTACAAATTATGTCATTACATTAAACAAACAAAGATATTTCAAATGACCAATATAGAGCCCATGGAGATTCAAATAGGCCCAATTAAAATATGTCTATTGTAAACAAATTTATAAGTCTGCTACTCAAAGATACTACTATACTGGGAATAGTTCGATCTGCCACTCAAAGATATATACCACTGGGAATAGGTTTGCTACTCAAATGAACTTCCAAAATTTGCTCTTAATGCCTCTAATACCCAATTTGCAAACTTCAATGGGTGGGGAATCTGTCAGTTACCAAAATATTGTTGTCTTTATTTCCTTCGTTGGATAGTTCCTGCATAAATATAATAATAGTAAAAGTCATAGATCCATTAATAAGTAAAAACAAAATAGATCCTTGCTAAATCCAGCATATATGCAACCAACACTACTGCGTAAGAAGCTAAAGACGGCCCACAACCAATGCTAAAGACAACATGGGGCAGTTTAGTAGCTAGCTATTAAAACGTAAGCCCAATTGACAATGAAATTTGAACTTTTGTAGCCATTTATTGCAACTAAATCTTAATCACAAAGTCATAACCAATCTTTCACAATGCAATGATAAAAATATAATATTTTGTCAATCTGGCTACGTTCGTTATACAATCCAAGGATATAAACCATTAGCTTCCAAACTTCTGACCCAAATATGTAACTCAATTGTATCTTATGAAGAGGGTGCTTTCTTGCCTACATTTATCTACTTGTTTCGATCTTAGTGTGAGGTAGTCTTCATGTGTCACATTCTCAAAATGTTGGTTTCAATTCAACCCACAATCTTTTGTGACTGGATTTAACATAATTAATAACTGTCAAATGATAACTAAATTCATATATTGTGAGGTACGGTTATGAAGTCCTAATAAGTGCACACATAGTCACAATACAGAGAGGCCGAAAACATCCAAGAAACTACAACCTTAATATAAAAATTTATCGAAACTAAAATATCATATTATAAATTATGAGGATTCAAAAATCTGGTAAGAAGAGAGGATACTGATCCTCGATACTCGAGTGATGATATCATAAGAAGTAGAAGTTCTACTTGTGCCTTAACTTATACTATTTTGGTTGTTGTTGCATCCTAGATTGACTATGCACTTATACAACACAATAAACATGTGAAATGAGTCCAACACAAACATTTGGGATTGGGAAACGATACATTATTCTGCATTTAATTTCCCATTCAACACGTCTTTACAACTACAAAATGCACAAAATAAATCATACATCTACAGACGAATAAGACATAGTTTTTCAAATATAAATAGTGAAAAATAACTTTTCCACTAACTTACTTGCTTCCATTATAGCTAATTCTTCACTCATACATTTTCTTGTAACTCAGACACGTTCTCAGTCATGTTGACTGAAAACGTTCCCATTCAACAACACGTAAACCTTCCATTGATTAGTTCAATCTTGCAAAATAAGCATTGAAGTCTCTGCACTTTGTACATACCGAAATGAATGTATATTCTTTGTTGTTATGTGCATAGAAATAAACTTTAACAATTATAAGGAAATGACATTAAAATGTACTTGCCTTTACAACTGTCCTTTGATCCCGATGAATCTTATTCAATAGAAAAGATGTATTCACGTATCAATGGATTTTGCCAAAATCCAAATTGAGTGTTAAAGACAACCATTGTGTAAACTAAATACAAATTAATATTACCTGTTCAAGAAGGGACTACGAGTAGTGGAGAGAGCATGACGCAGTGGAGAGAACCGAGATAGATAAATCATGTTAAGAATTATTACTGAAGAGAAAAAGATAATATTGAAGAAGGTTACTGAAAAAACAGTGTAGAAAAAGCAACAAAACTCATTGACAACGAAGTAATGAGATTTTTTTACCTTAAACTGAGGATTGCATCGGAAGATCCTTGCATTCAAACGTGACAGGGTGAGAAGAAGGGTGTTACCTTACTGGTTAGGAAGAAGAAAATGTTGTAACTTATATTCGTGAGGAAGAGGAAAAAGTGAAAGACGTTGGGATTTTTTTTTTGGCAACTAAAAGTGATTTGTTTATTGGTAACTAAAAGTGATTTGAAAAAAACAGAGAGATTGGCCCAGGATTCTTATTTTCTAATTTCGTGGGTATTAGTAAGTGTTATAATTACCGTCATATCATCCCAAAACTAAATGTGGTTTGAAGGAAAAATAGAGATTAGCCTGATGAAGGATTTTTATTCTTATTTCCTAATTTTGTGGGTATTAGTTAGTGTTATAAACTTATAATTACCGTTAGATCATTCTAAAACTGTTTTCTCCCTGACCACTTTATATAAATCCATAAAAAAATCAAACTGCTTTGTTATATAGATGATTCACAACACCAAAGAAATACTCTCCGAAGAGTTTGTCGATAAGAAGGCTATGAGAATTAATATCATCAGTATGTTAGAATTTAGATAAATTTATATAAGTTAGATAAGTTATTTAGATAAGTTTCATAAATTCTAGATAAGTTAGTAGTAATTTATTTGAGTACGTTTTCATAAAGATTGTTTCCTAATTTGAATCAACTTACTCTTTAATCGTGTCGGTCTACCGTCAGATGTACTGTTTATATTAACTATTAGCCATCGCTATGAAGATTAATATCATCAATATATTATAATTTAGATAAATTATAATTTATATAATTTAGATAAGTTATTTAGATAAGTTTTATAAATTATAGATAAGTTAGTGGTAATTTCTTTGAGTACGTTTTCATAAAAATTGTGCTTTATTATATAGAGGATTCACAACACCAGGGAAATACTCTCCGCAGAGTTTGTCGATAAGAATGCTATAAGAATTAATATCATAAGTACGTTAGAATTTAGATAACTTTAGATAAATTTAGATAAGTTAGAATTAAAATAAGTTAAATAAGTTATTTAGATAAGTTTCATAAATTATAGATAAGTTAGTAGTAATTTGTTGAGGACGTTTTCATAAAGATTGTTTCCTAATTGGAATAAACTTATTCTTTAATTGTGTTGGTCTACCGTCAGATGAACTGATTGTATTAACTATTAGTCATCGCTATGAGGATTAATATCATCAATACGATAGAATTCAGATAACTTTAGATAAATTTAGATAAGTTATTTAGATAAGTTTCATAAATTCTAGCTAAGTTAGTAGTAATTTCTTTAAGTACGTTTTCATAAATATTGTGTTTTATTATATAGAGGATTCACAACACCAGGGAAATTGTCACACCCCAAATTTCCAGAAAATTAAAATAAAGAATTATCCTCACCCTATTCCATCTTCTGAAAATTCAGGATGAAACGAAACCCTAATAACCCATTTCTAAACGCGATATAAAAAAAATGATATCAAATTAAAACCGAAAGAACAACTCTTCATTCACGAATAAAAACTATTACAATCATTTCAACTTGGAAGACAAATTAGTCCCGTTTTCTCAAAACGGCATGTAGTTTATTCCCAAGTAAGATTTAAATCCCAAAAATACATTTCCAAGAAACTCATATAACAGTGCTCATCATTCCCATTTTCCAAATTAACTTACAATATAAATACCACTTACATTCTACTTATTAAATACACATATGATAATTTAATTAAATATGAGTTTGATACACCTTACCTTTAAGCCAGTACGTCGTTTTAGGGTAGGATATTTATGTCCCCTGCATACAAGATTAACAAATTCTACCCTGCTGCAAAACAGAGTTATACATCACAATAACAAGATTTATCTCAGCCAGTCAAATTTTCGTTCATAATCAAACCTTATTTAAGACATTGAAGTCTAATTGATAAAATACAGTTTGTCCCTCATATTCGGGAAATACCACTTATCATAACACTAACAGGTCATTCATGACACATTCAATGAATACCTTAGGTCATTCCCGCCACATTCAAGGAATACCCATCGTAACACCAACATGTTATTCATGACACATTCAATGAATACCTTTTTAAATAACCACTATCATGTACATAATTTAATACTAACATTGTACACATATAGTTATCACGAAACTAATATATAATATATAATATGGCGGCTGCACCTTTACATAAGGCTGCCTACGTATCCAATCCTTCCAGATTAGAATCAAGCCTTACGTAGCTCTTAACCAATAAATATCAACATCTTTGTATGTATCTTTAAGGAAAACAACAATTTCTACTATATATAATCACATACAATAAGTTTCAAATACTCCCACAATTATATACATAAAATTTCATATCCAGAGATACACTATGAACTTTTAAATACAAAAACTCATAAATGGATATTCCATCATAGTGGCAATGTTCCAACTGTCGCTTATATATTTGAAAGGATCAGTTAGTGAAGGTCTTATATACCAAAAAGAGCTCAAGTCAAATCACAACATTCTCAGATGCTGATTGGGTTGGATGCCCCATTGACAGAATATCAACTACAACTTGTTTTTGCATCTAACCTAGTTAGTTGTTGTGAAAAAAAGAATTTGACAAAAGCAGAGATTGCTTGGATAAGAGAGCAATGAACATTTAAATGTTCCAGTTTTAAACGAAACTTTATTTTTTTGTGTCGTGCTAAGTCCATTTCCATTCTTATCTATGTCCACTGTTCTCAGTAGAAGTTCATGTAAAAACAAAGGTTAAGATAGACCTTGAGTGATAGAAGCTAAATAAAATAGCAAAAGAAAACACTATCTAGCTTTGGGCTTAAGCAAGTATAACGTCTAAATTTAAGATCACATCATCAGGAAACCATATAAGTATACTTTTGTCATTTTATGAAGTTTGGATTTTTGTACTACTCAGAGATCTTCATTATAACTTGCAAGACCAAATTATCACAATGACCGGCCTATTTGTCCTGCCAATTTACACAACATACTATTGAATCAAATTCAATTTTATACGCAACACAAATTTCCGTAAACTCAAGGCCAAATAGGCAACATACTTGGCAGCCTTTTTTTTTTCTCAAACTGTTGTGGGTAAAAATAATTAAACCAAGGAGAGAAAACACTTGATACCACAAGACTTGACCCAACTCCACCATCCCAATTCTCAAAGACATCAACTGTTGTCACACTTATCGGTATATTTCATTAACACTATTAGTAAGATGGGCTCAAGAAAATTCATATCAATCTGCGGGTAATATATATAATACTATATACGCAAAACGAGATAATGAAATAATGGTAATTCATTCCTTACCCCTTAGCCCTTGCCCAATGAGAGAGCTGATAAAGTTGCCTTTGCCTCATTTGAGGCGGACGCATAAGAAGCAGATAGTTACGTGGCTGAAACCATCCATGAACATCTCATAACCAACCCGAGTAAACACACATGACTGCAGTCATATTGCCAGAGATTATTTCAGGAGGCTTTTGCATGTCCATCAACCCAGCAACAACAAATTCCCAATTGGCAATAGGTCCCAAAAAAAAAAAGTTGTTTTGGGACATACAAGACTGTTCAAGAATGATTTGAAAGTCGACATTTACAACTGCTCTTGAGATTGGAAACCAGAGAGATAGAGGGAGAGATTTGTGATTCATCATTGGTTGGTTCCTCCTTTTTTTTTTTTTTCGTCTATTTGTTTTTAAACCTAGAACTTTTCCTCTCCTCCCTTCTTTCTCGTGTATTTTTTTTTTCTCTTTTAAAATCAAAAATCCCCCTATACAAGGAAAGAGGTTTGGTGGTTATAACCCCCTATCCTTCTATCTACTCGATCACGTTTTTCTCTTTCACTATTTATCCTCTTTTTCTTTTCTTTTTTCTAATTAAAGCCCACTTAAGCCCATATCCAAATAATACTGATAAAATAAAATAAAATACATGCTATAAATATTTATTTATTTAATTAAAAAAATAGGGTTGTTATAGAAATATTCTCTGAAGAGTATGTCAATAAGAAGGCTACGAGAATTAATATCATCAGTACGTTATAATTTATATAACTTTAGATAAATTTAGATAAGTTATATTTTAAATAAGTTAGATAAGTTTCATAAATTCTATATAAGTTAGTAGTAATTTCTTTGAGTACGTTTTCATAAAGATTGTTTCATAATTGGAATCAACTTACTCTTTAATCGTGTTGGTCTACCATCAAATGTATTGATTGTATTAACTATTAGCCATCACTATGAAGATTAATATCATAAGTACGTTATAATTTAGATAACTTTAGACAAATTTAGATAAATTATAATTTAAATGAGTTTTAGATAAATTATAATTTAAATAAGTTAGATAAGTTATTTAGATAAGTTTCATAAATTCTAGATAAGTTAGTAGTAATTTTTTTGAATACGTTTTCATAAAGATTGTTTCCTAATTGGAATCAACTTATTCTTTAATCGTGTCAGTCTACCATCAGATGTACTGATTGTTTTAACTATTAGTCATCATTATGAGAATTAATATCATCAGTACGTTAGAATTTATATAACTTTAGATAAATATAGATAAATTAGAATTTAAATAAGTTAGATAAGTTCTTTAGATAAGTTTAATAAATTCTAGATAAGTTAGTAGTAATTTCTTTGAGTATGTTTTCATAAAGATTGTGTTTTATTATATAAAGGATTCACAACACCAGGGAAATACTCTCCGAAGAGTTTGTCGATAAGAAGACTATGATAATTAATATCATTAGTACGTTAGAATTTAGATAACTCTAGATAATTTTAGATAAGTTAGAATTTAAATAAGTTAGATAAGTTATTTAGATGAGTTTAGTTAGCGGTAATTTCTTTGAGTACGTTTTCATAAAGATTGTTTCCTAATTGGAATCAACTTACTCTTTAATTTGTTATGGTTTACCGTCAGATGTACTGATTGTATTAACTATTAGCCATCCGATGTAGGCTTCACACAAAGAGCTTAAAAACCAAGATGTTTTATTATATAGACTAGGTATTACCCGTGCCGAAAGCACGGTTGTACTTACCGATTTTTTTATAACCCAATTTGTGCCTAGTAAGCAAGTCATTGTTGTTCACAATTTTGTCTCATCATGCATTTTATGAAATTGTGTTAATTGTCTTCAACTCTCCACTCAAGAAAATTATTGTATCACAGAATTTATTCAAAAATTAATGAAGAAAAAGAGATAATATTTTAAAAATAAAAATAATGACAGTAAATAAAAAGGAGTAATGAAAGTCCTCTCTTCGCTTAAACGATTGGATAAGTACGTACAAACCTTTGTACATGTGTAAATAATAAGTGTTTGAATCCGGCTGCTTTCATTTCATATCCGCCTTCAATCAAGAATGACTGCAAACACCAGGCACCCACATACCATCTTTCCCAGCTCATTAGAAAGAGAAAATAAACATCAGACACCTTGTTGTGCAGGCTAGCAGCCTAATTTGGCAATTCAATTGTATTCTCCATTGTGTCTTTCTCAAGGAAAGTTTGTTGTTGCAATGACTAACCATTTCCTTGTTCTTTGCCACTCCTTAAGCTTTATATCCATGATGTCTGCTGCATCCTTATCATTTGTCTATAAGTACTACTCTTCAATAGCAGCTTCCATTAACCAAATATAAGTATAGTTACACGTGCACATACGAAAAGAGAACCATGAATCTTGAAGTTTTGCAATACTAATACTCATTTACCTATAGCAAAAACAAATTAAAGTTAAAAATAGAATACACAGAGTGCCCTACCAACTGCAAAAAAGAAAACATAATATACAACAAAAAATGTGTACTTGTTAGGTTGAACACGACAGAGAAAGACATTTGGATATTCAACCAAGGAAGGGTAGTATTGGAAGGTAAATCCTCCATTTATGCAAGTAAGTTTCTGGTGAATATTGTGTGAACACAATAGGTTATAAAACCATCAGACAAAGAAACATCGTTCTGCTCATTGTACACATAGAATTGACCATTTTCTTTCATAAGTCAAATCTAGAAAACTCCCATCCAGTACTTTAGCACTTAAGTACAATATA
The DNA here is from genome assembly GCF_015680905.1 of Coptis chinensis. Classification (NCBI taxonomy): domain Eukaryota; kingdom Viridiplantae; phylum Streptophyta; class Magnoliopsida; order Ranunculales; family Ranunculaceae; genus Coptis; species Coptis chinensis. The sequence goes on along the minus strand of NC_141462.1, from coordinate 18,306,327 downwards.
CTTAAATAGTGTATATCAAATGTCAATACCTTGTAGACATATATTAAAGATATAAACACCAATAATTTACCAAAGATAATAAGCCAGAGAGAAAGTTGTTCATGCAAATATAAAAAGAATAAGCAATCAGTAATACATTCCTATAAACTGAAATTCTAAGTTCACCTAAAAACCAAACTTACCAACCATGGTGATGGCTTAAGAAACATCTCAAGGATCATATCAGAAGTGTTGTGCACATTTCAATGTATACAAATAGCAGCTCCTTCATACTTCTGCATGGGAAATGAAGTCTTGTTCTTCCATGGGAATCAAAAATTTGTTCCTAACATTCATCATGAAAAATACACCATAATGAGTTGGGCATCAACTTGTGAGATTAAGATTCCACCACTACCTCATCCATTTCCTTTTGTAACGGTCATGTCTATTTTGGCTAATTTGAGATATGAATATTAGCTCCATATCCTAGACATATTTCTTGGTCGTAACTACAACTACACTACCTAATGTATTTTTCAGTTTCATTTCTCCGACTATATATCAATTTGAAAACTAAATTTAGACCCTAAAAACCAATAATACCTCAGTACATTATGCACATATAAAAAATAAAATTATTTAATTTACATAATAAGTACTTGAGTGAAACTGTATTTCTATTTTCCTTTCTCTGAAAATGTAAGGACAATAAAACTTTAAAATATATATATATATATATATAGGGTTTAGGCTACATTGACACCCCTTATAATATGCTTTCGCTGAATCATGCATGCACATCCTTTTGTGGAAGATCAAGTAATGGGACTATCTAATGTGATAGCTGGATACTCAGTTATAGACTTGATATGGGCTTCCAATTGACAATTTTGAAATAGAATCCTAAATAGATACATATGACAATCCAAATCCTAACATGCTATGCCATCACTTATGTAACATCTTTTTGATAGGAAATGTGCATTAATTATAAGGCATACCTCAGTTGACATTCAAAATGAAAAAGTTAGCATGTGCCATATGGTGTCGCCACACCTAGCATACTCGTCTCCAACCGAAAACCAAATCCTAAAATGAATATAATACTTATCGAAGAATTCAACCAAGATGTCCTACCCGTAGCTTTCGAAGGAAAGAAAGACGACAAAATAGAGCAAGGGCAATTTGTTTGAAGAAGGAAAAAAACATATTTAAACTAAAGTGAGAGGGAGGCAATTAAATCTTTGGTGTAATAGACACATGGCCTGCTGGATATCTATATATCATAACACTATTATACTGCATCTCTATAAGAAAAACGTTAAAGATAGAATTAATTAATATATTAACAACAATACTAACAATACTCAAAATAGCGCAAAATCGGTAAAAGAAGATAAGGTTTTTGGTGTGTTGGGTATGTACCTTGAATATACAGTAAGCAATACCATCTACATATGTAAAGGCCTAAGTTCGAAACATTTCATTAGGAGCGCATGAAAGCCTCAAGGCTATCTGCCTCTGTGAAGCTTGAGTCGAACCTCAAAGGTGCTTGAGGCTAGCTTAAAGAAAAAAATGGGATTGTTGATGGAATATTTTGGTTTCTAAGAGAATGAGGTGTTTTGATGCACAAAACATGACATTATAAGGAGCTTTTAATCTTTTTAAAAAGTTATATGTGGTTAATTAGTAACAAAAAAAAAAATTAAATAAAAAGTAAGAAAATATATACAAATATATAAGCCTCAAGGCGCTAAACTAATATAACTCTTAGGCCTCAATGTGTATTCTAAACCTTGGAGGTAACCTACGGTAAGGTGTATAGCTCAATAGGGTTGCAGTCTACCCCTATAGGTACGTATAGTGGCAATGGCAATGACAATTTCAGCATCAACAAAGCTTCTAACTCGCTCATTGGTTGGGGTCTTGCCAACATAACTTTTACAATTACATAAATAACATATTTGGTCTTTGAAATCATACACTATGCAAAATGAGACCAACACTCATTATCAAAAGTAAACTATGAAGCACTAATCCTAATTACGCGATGTGTCCTAAAAAATAATGAAAAAATAATCCAAATGTTACTACACACCAAAACAATATTATATAAATTGCCCTAACTTTGAATGAAACTTATGAAATAACCACTTCCAAAAAATACAATTAAATTTTTTATTGGCTTTTCAATTTTCGAGGTTGGAAAATAATGTAGAAGAAGAAATAAATAAAGTACAACTTTTAAATTTTCCTACTTTGGTTATACCTCGAAGCTACTTTCAATGTCATCCAATGCATTTTGCATATTTGTAATAATGCTCAACATTGACACTCTCCATGAGTAAAAAATGGGGAAAACATTAAAGGGAGCGCCACAAAAGGCAAAATGGATATAGTGAATGGAAGAAATTGTTTTAATATGAAAGTTTACTAACCTTAAATGAGAGAGATCATATCTAAGGAATTGATTTCGCATTTGAACCCTCGATTCCCCAAAACCCATAATTGATATTGTGCTTAACCTGCAAGTTAAAGTGCCAAGATCAAAAAACAAAACTTGGTTAAGATGAACATACTCATAATATACAGACATTGGCTTTGCTCGTTTTGGAACTACTGAAAATAAACAAACAGTGGCTTTGCTCGCTTAGGAACTACTGAAAATAGTAAATTTTGGTATTGAATCATCAAAAATTTGGCGAAGTTCTTATTGTTAAGGACTCTGCAATGAATTCTGTGGAATAGAAAACCCACGTCCTCCATTCGCCATATCTACATGGTCACAGTTCTACACATGGTTGCATTATCTAGAGCAATACATATCTAATTGATGTCTCCCGCTCGCTCACCTTCATTGTAATTCGTAACATAACAAATTTACAAAGATGCAAGAGTTTGTATCAAGTCATTGATTTAATTGTTATTTGCAACTGTTTTCATGGTCAAAATGAATGTAGATTCGATCTCATAGAACTCAGTCATTTAGAAATACCTGAGCGGATAACTTAAGAAAAATAATAATAGAATTGAGACAATCCCTTTACAGCATAACACCCAATTAGAATTAAAAGAATACAAAATATAACTTATAAAAGAATTGGCGAGTGTACCAACCAAGTTCCATCATGCATGTGCTGGGAATTGCCATTAAGCACATAACGGTTTGGAGCAACTGTTTTGATACACGTCTATAACATGTACAATCAATAAGTAGTGGAAGGGCATCGTTAAGGAGGCGCAAGCTTGCTGGTTGAAGCCAATAGGTGAGGGATTAGTGATCAAAACACAAAGCTACCCATGAATTAAGATTTGAATCTTAATACCCTAAATATCCCAGACAATCATAAGCCATGAAGAATGCAAATTATATGATGTAATCACTTTATCGATCAATATCTATATGCATTTCAGACTACATTCAATTCATTAGTTTAGTCCAACTTTGGAGGAATACAACCATATCGATATACTATTTTTGGATTTCCATAACTTCGAGTATGACTTTTTCATCCATATAAAGAGTACTCCCCTCAAGTCAAATTAATAATTAATTTAGTTGTTCTAATAGGTCGAAATAAAGCCTACCAAATATAAATTAGCGAAACTAAAATATCAGAAATCACATGGTCCCATCATGACTTGAGGATTAATAAGTTTGAAAACTCAATGCATACCTGAATGAACCTGAAATCTTCACCTGCTTTAGATACGTAGAGGTTAATGTTTCAGGGAATTAAGTTCAGGACTCCCCAATCACCTGCTTTAGATAACTAGAGGTTAATGCTTTTGAAATATCCAAGGTAACACACAAAACATCTTCACCTCCATCACTTTATGCCCAATTAGGTGTAAAAAGCAACATAGCCAATCGATCACTTTTGAAATATTCACAACCATAATATTTGTAAAGCGGGTATACATGACTCACTTTCTTGATGGCGCTTATGATGGATGGTCTACAGTACAACTTGAGTGATAAGTAGGCTTCAGGATATTCATTACACTTCTCAATTTGTTAAAATTCTTGATGGAAGCTAATAAACAATAGACTGTATGTACTGCTTAAAATAAACGAAAGAAATGTATATGGTGTTGACTAACAACATGAAGAAAAACATTAAGAAACATAGCAAAGTTTCATTTCCTTGAGAAATTTACCTTAGATTTGTTGGATTTGAAATGGAGAAAATATGTTTGATTGAAGTGGCCAACGCAATTTGCCAGAAATCTTGAACAAAAGCCAAAAAAATACGTCTAAGCAAACAAACTAATTTTCATATCTAGAAGATAAAGAAGCAAAATAGCGGGCATTTGCATATTATTCCTTACAAAAATGTAGGTATGGCCAGAGGAGGCATGTTAGTTCATACCTTGTGAAGAATTTTTCTGCATGGTTCCACCAAGTGAAATACAACGAGAGAGAGAGAGAGATAGAGAGATGGAATCAAGGTGATGGGTGAAGGGAACTGTTTTCATTAATAAATAAAGGAGTATCTTTCATTAAATTTTTTTAATTGGGAACGTGAAACTTCATATAGGAGAGAATGAGGGAGTAACGGATGGGAAAGGGGGAGGAAGAAAGGGGTAGGCGTTAATGGCATTAAAATTGAAAAAGCGAAGGTTATGACAAATGTTTAAGGAGGCCTAATGTTACACCATTTATCATTTACTTTACACTAAAGCCCATGCTCGAAGCCCACCTTTTTAACATTTTTAGGAGAGAAATTAAATAAATTAATTGGCATTCATTTTTTTTTTTTGAAAGTTATGGTTATTTTTATGAATGAATTCATGACTAAAGTAATTAAGTATAATTAGTGTTTTAATTACATGAAGAGTAACTCATGGGAAATTAATTGAGGAATTCAAGCCAACATCTAAAGCGATCCCCACCGCACATCTGCCCTCATTAAACACAGATCCCTACGAAATCCCGACCACCTTTTATCTTGCCATTTTGTTTTATTATAATAGATTGTGGTTGCCATTTTCTATATGATTTTCAGGTGGAATATAGTTGGATAAAAAAAATTTAATTATGTATAAAGCATTGTCTAGGGAATTCGTACTTAAAATGTGATTTTTTTTTTTCAAAAATAAGTGGTTTGCTCTAATCAAATATATATTTATTTATTTATCCATCCAAATGTTATGTTTTTTAAATATAAATTTGATATTTTGCTTATAAAGTGGAAAAAGATAGCATAACAACAGAGATGATATAATTCATTTGTGAGAATTCTAAAATTTACATCAAGGATTAGGGGTTGATTCTTAGCTTTTGTATGTAGATAATTGCGTAGGGATGGGTTTGAGTGGTATTAATGCCTGCTCTTCCTGAATGAGAAGATGCCTACGTATCCTACTCGATTTTTTTCTACCCCTCTCACATTGCCTCTCGTATTGCATATCAATTTTTTATTTTTTATTTCATTAATTTCGTGTGATTAACGTGAAGTTCATGAAATACCTCTGCCTTCTTTGAAATATCATGAACGGTTCCGGTAGGTTGAGCGCCTTTTTCAAGGAAATATAGAATAGCGGGAACATTTAAATAAGTTTGATTCTTTATCGGATCGTAAAAACCCACCTTCCGAAGATCTCTTCCTTCTCTTCGGGATCGAACATCAATTGCAACGATTCAATAGATGGCTCATTATGATAGAAATAGATGAAAAATCCCCCCCTTCGAAATGTATTGGAGGCTTTCTCCTCGTACGGCTCGAGAAAGAATGATTCTAATTTATGTCTATGTTATAGTATATATAGTGGCAAATAGATCCATAAAACGATCAATTCAATTAAACTATTATTTTTTTTCTTCTTCCTTCCTCTTCCTGAAAAAATAATAATAATTAGATTCATACTTTATTTATAACTCAAGTTGGATAATTCTCAAAGAATTCAAAGGAAAATTATGAGTCCTTGGCATTTCATTTATTGAATTGTCTCTAACCAATTTTTTGTCTCATTTAGAATTAGAATCCATATTTTTTATTCCATTCCTTTTTATGCTCAAATTATGTTGTTAAGACAATTGAAAATGGCGTTTTCTTGTTCCGGGATCGTTTATCTTTGTTTTGAATCATTGGGTTTAGACATTACTTCGGTGATCCTTAATCATTTCAAAATGGCAGCAACATACCCTTTGTTATTTCTTTACTATCGAAGAATCATATGAACGATTGATTCCCGTGTGATACACTTTTGATCGAAATAGGTTTCCCAATTCCAACAAAAGTTTCAAACCCAAAAGGAGATCTTGTTGGAATTGAATCTTTTCAATTTCTATATCGAAGATATGCTTACGAAGTTGTTCCAACTTATTGATTGACATTAACCCTAGATCCTTACCTCTGAGAAATAAATTTATCCTTTCTGCTCGAGCTCCATCGTGTACTATTTATTTTAACTCATAACCCAAATGGGGGGTGTTAGTGAGTATGGAATCAAGCCACACGTAGCTCTAAATGGTGGCTTTTATAGTCATTGATCGAGGATGAGCATCGGGTGCGACACGTGTACTGAATAGTACAGATGTGCGGTCGAGATAGATGATATGTGCTTGTGAGAGGTGTATAGATAATAGTTGTAGGTCTATCTGATCTAGCATAAGATATAACGATAGTAGTGTTCTCCGTAATGATGGTGTGGGGTTGTAATGGTGCACGTATTACGGTGGAAAGGGGGATTAGAGATAAGCTGCTGGTAATTATGACAGTAACAGGTGATGATGTCATGTGATGAAATCGAGTGACGAGTCACCGATCTGTTGAGTATGCGAATGTCGTTGAGTGCGTGAGTGTTGTTGAGCGTGCGAGTGTTACTGAGCGTACGAGTGCGGTGGATGTTCGCATGTCTAGAGGTCGCGGTCGGTTAGGGGAGTCGTTGTGCATGCGCGCCACATGACTGAGGGGATGTCCCTTGCACAAGTTTTCAGTTTGGATCTCTAATCACATGTAACATTACTTTTCCTTTTTCCCTTTGTCGGTGAAATACATTAGCAGTCGTGCGTTATCCTTTTTCATCACCACTAACTACCACATATCATGTGTTTAATCAAAGGAAAAAAAAATTGTTGTATCTAATGCTCCCTCTTCCACATCTGCTAGAAACTACTTGAACGCATTTTCCCTGTTGTCGGTGGAGTGTGATTAGTGTCAGTACCCTCCACTCTCAACCACTCATGGCAGACCACGTGTCCAGACTACAAGCAGGTCGTGCATACGACCTAAAGTCAGGTCGTCCAAACGACCTAGGAAACGTAACCGCTAGGTGCATACGACCTAAGGTCAGGTCGTCCAAACGACCTAGGAAACGTAACCGTTGCAAGCTAGTCAACAACATCATTAATGACAAATAATTACTTCATAATGGAAAGAGTAAAAGCAATCATCATGACAACGCAAAAGGGGGATCTACGCCTATAAAAGGAGGTGTCTTCTCCATTCTTAAGAGAGGCTGACATTCTCTCCATCTCCAACTCAATCACTCAAGATGAACTACGTTTGACTTGATTCTAGTTCATCAGATAACTGGATGCATAGGCAGCTCAGAATACCGACCTAAGTTCAATCAAACATCTTATACAAACCCTATTATCCGAGATTGTAAGGTCATAACTAAAATGTACATCTACAATTAGTAAGCACTTTATTAGAAATGAATAAGTTGGACCAAACCAAACACTCAAACCTGTAATTTCCACGAGAGTCGGCATGGTCATTAAGATCTCTCTTGCAATCAAACAAAGACTCGCAGTATGCACATCCCAACTTATTAAAGGACTCCAGCTTTGTTGCAAAGTCATAAATTCTAACTTCCAAGTTCCACCTGGACAAAAAAATTCGATCAATCACAAAATGAGACAAAATTATGTGACACATTTATATCGCTGATTGTAGTCTCTCCACTTACTAGATCTTTCCACGCATTTTCAAAATAGCATCTGATGGGCCTCAAAATATTGAAATAACATTAGGGGAACATATGCACCATCATTAGCTACTTCTTTTCTCGATGTAGTATCATGGCCTGGTTCCATTTCAATGATCTCATCTCTGTGATAGTGGCAACATTCCTTAACCGTATTAAATAAATAAAGTCTTAGATCTATAATTTCGAACAATCTCATTATTGGTGTCTTAATTAAATCATTTCCAACTAAATGCTCGACATTTTAGATTCCCACTCAACCATCGATGTGCATGACCTCTAAAGTGGCACAACACAAGAACTATGTATAACTAAAAAAAACTTTAGAAATTATTCCATTTATCTTTGTTGTTGTTGTTGTTGTTGTTTTTTTTTTTTTTTTTTTTTGGTAACAGACATTTTTTTTTTCAAGAGGTGAAATACGAACTTCCCTAGAGGTACCCATCTTTTTACTACCCTCACCCTATTTTTAAAGTAAATTGCATCAAATGTATATTACAACTCAGCGATTAACTTTTGAATATATGTATGTAGGGCTGTCAATGGATCGGTTTGGGCTGGGTTCTGAAAAATTCAAACCCGAACTGATAAGAAAATTAGGAACCTGAAACCGAACAAATCCGAAAACTATAAAATCAATTAAATCCTAAATTAAATCAATTAATTTCAACCACACAATTGATAAACATATACAAAATTAATCATAAATATTTCTAAAACGTCATAATATCAGTTCGGGTTCATATCGGTTCGGTGGAGGGCAAACCCAAAACCAAACCAATATCTTATTGGTTCGGTTCGGTGGAAGGCAAACCCAAAACCAAACCAATATCTTATTGGTTCGGTTCGGTTCGGTTCGGTTTCAGATCGGTGGAAGACAAACTAAATTATCAAAACCCAAACCATTTTTTATCGGTTTGGTTCGGGTCGATTATCGGGTTATCGAAACCCATTGATATCCTACATGTATATGTAGCATTTTGCATCTCTCTGAGACGCATTTTTAAAAAATAAAAATTTAGGAATAAACTTACAAGATATAGTAGGTGTGACTTAAAAAGTTGAGAACGTCATTGGACTGAGGCAGTGGAAACATGTGTAATATATGCTAATACAACAACAACACACACACACACAAACATCTTTTAGTTTTGGAAAGTTTCCAAAAATAGGTCATTGCAAAGTGCTATATCATAATTATTTTTATTTATTTTTAATATTTTTTATTGGTAAGTATGTTTTAAGTGAGATCAGTAACTCTTTGATGTTGGTGGGGTTCGAGCCATAGACCTCTGATATTATCACCTAAAGGTTTTATCGACTTCGACACCTGCTGTAGATGTTGGTTACTTTGGGACTACGACCTGATTATTTGTTAGATAGGAAATGGCTGCACTCTTCTTGGGATAAGAGTTGCCTACGTATCAAGTTTCTCGGGGTAAACTTGAATCAACCCTTACGTAGTTCATCTCTCTCTATTTATAGATATGTGTTTGAACCGTTATGGATTGCAGATCCATCTTGTGTGCTATCTTGGTGATTCGCCATTAATGTGTTGTTACAAAGTTAATGTTTTCTTGATTGTGGCGTTGATTGGGCTCCAAGATTGTGCTAGTTGGCATCTTTCCATAAATGGTTGTAACTACTGCTGGTGACGACCTGGGTGCTGGGTCGTTGGTACGATCTGATGTTGTGGGACTAGCTGAAGTAAGACGTCTTGCCATGTGAACACGTGCTATGTAGTGTAGAATGGAGGGTACTTACACAGCCCCCTTTATTTTTTATTCGTTCATTGGACAGCTGTTGCGTGGAAGGAAAACGGTTAAAAAGTAAAGCTTGAAAGCATGTGTCTGACAGCTGTTTTGTTTTGAATTTAGGTTTCGGGGAATGTGCGAGAACTGTTGGGCTGGATTCGTGGGCCCGAAGTTACGGCGATTTGTGGGCGTGTAATGATTTAGGTTTTGGGAACACAAAACGTTTTGATTGTCTCGAGGTGTTTGGGCAGTTGAGGGGTTTTTTATTTGTAGAAGCTTTTTGTTTGTTCACTTTTCAACCAAAGGAAAAAAAAAGGGAAAATATCTAGAGTGAAAGAGAAAGGAAAGAAAACAAGGAAAAAACTTCTCATCCCTTGCCATCAGGTTTGTGTTTTCAACTTAAAAATTTGAGCTTTTCTTCTTTCTTTGATTGTGCAATGTCTATGACTAGTGATAGTGTAAGTGGTGAGGTTGAAGTTAGTAAATGGAGAGAGAGAACGGTAAGTGACGAAGAAGTTGAGGAGAGGGTTCGTAGTGGTGACGAGGCTTCGTCGTCTTCCTCGTTGGAGACGGTGGATGAGAGGAAGCCTAAGTCGGTGAATTGTTATGCCACTTTGAGGAAGGAGTTTGGTTGGGTGAAATCCGATCTGTCTGTGTACGATCTGACTGGGGAGAAGAATTTGTATACTAACGACTACGTTCCTTGGGGTGGAGGAGTAGTTATTTATTATGGGCAGTTGAAGGTTGGGATGATGCTGCCCTTTTCTTGTCTTACTGTGGAGGTTTTGAATTTTTGGGGAAAATCCCCTGTGAACTCGTGGGGAACAGTTGGAGGATTCTCCATGTGTTGGATTTGTTGAATGACAGGGATACAACATTTGCTTAAATGATGTGATAGAGCACTTTGTTGTGAGGAGGTCGGGTGTTATGAACTTTAGTTTTCATGTTTATAAGGAGAAGTCTCTTATTATTGTGGGGGTGAGTAAGGAGGAATGGGGGCGTAAGCCGTTGTTGGCTGTAGGTTGATATTGCCCGCCTGGTTTGGAGATTGATAAACGTGTTGTCCAATTTCCTGGTAGGTCGTTGGTTGTAGGTCGTAATGTGTATGGTAAATACTAATTTGGACGTTCTGATTTATTTGGTTTGTTTTTGCAGAGATTACAATTTTCGTACGAAGAACGGTGTTATTGAAAGGTTTGCTTGTTTGAATTTAGAAGATAAGCATGCTTTGTTGGGGGAGGTTGCACATTACTTTAAGAGGCGTGGAGGAAAAAATCAACTGTAATAGGCTGGAGCAAAAGGGGCTCGCAAGGTAGTAGTTGAACTATCTGATTCTAGCTCGAAATCTGCCATGGAGAGGAAGAGCCAAAAGAAAGCACCTGTTTCTGGAATGAAAATGAGTGGAGGTGCTGGTGACAGCCGTTCTGGTGGAGCTAGGACGTCTGGTGGGGTCGCTGAACATCGTTCTGGCACGGTGAGGACGGCTGGAGGGGTGACGCCTTCTAGACGTCCTGAGTTGGGTGACGCAAATTGTTTATTATCCCAACGTTCTGAGTTGGGTGATGCAAATCGTTTGGCACCCCAACGTTCCGAGCTGGGGGATGGAGGGTGCTCTGTGTCCAACTGCTTCTCCTCTGGTGATGCAGATCGTTCTACATCCAACTGCTTCTCCTCTGGAGATGCGAGTGTTGGTTGCTGCATGTGGCAGTGATGGTGGGGAGGGTGATGCTCCCACTTCGTTTTGAAAGCCTAATCTGAAAGGCGTTCCGAAGTGGTTGAGTCGAAGGGGGTTAAGAAGGCCGAATCGAATCAAGACCGACTGACCGCTTGGGCGAAGGTCGCCTACTGTCGAGTTCCTCTGAAGAGGATGAACCTGATTGATTTAGCTGATGATGATGGGGTGGCTGAGGCCCGTGGAAAGAAGAAAGTTGGTGAGGCCGAGCACATTCTTGAAGCGGGGCAAAGGTCCGGAAGTCTGGGACCCAAGTAAAAAGAGTGACAGTGTTGTCCTTAATAGAATGGTTACGTATGAGGACCCCTACAGTTTGTTGCCGAAGTTTGTTGTGAATGGTGACTGTAGCTTCAAGTCCCCTTTGGTTGGTGGGGCGTTGTCGGAGAGCATTGTGCTTGCCGGGGATAGGCGCAAGCTGGATAATAAAGGCATGGAAGTGAACTTGGTGGAGATGGAATGGTCATTGTGTTATGTGAGTATTCTTCCATTCTAAACTTGCTCCTTTTGGGTCTTGTTAATTTTGATCTACTCTAATGTCTATATTTGTTATCTTGTTTGCCAGGTTCTGGCAATGTATAGGAAGCTGAAGGATATGACGTCTATCTCCGACCGTTACAAGAAGGAGCTGGATGTTAACAAGCAAACTTGTAGCAGAATGGTGGCTGATCAGCAAGTGCAGAGAACGGAGGTTGCAGGGCTGAGGGATCAAGTGCAGCAGTTGGGTGGTAAAGTGGCTCTGTTACAACCCGCTCTGGATTCTGCAAAGCTAGAAGTTTAGCAATGGGTCGATGAGTGCAAGAGGTTGCGCTTCGTTGCTGAATGAGCTGAGATTGCATATAACGACTTGGTGGATACAGGGTGGAAAGTGGCAATATTTACATGTTGATGAATGATTATATTGAGGCATTGGATAAGTATGATCGCCTTAAGATGTCTGTTGAAAGTGGGGCTGCAACAGTGTCTGTTATAGATGCTTTGGTGTAGATGCTAGTAGACCATCTGATCTGCCCTCTGACCAAGTCGTTGTGCCATTGGTTGCTCCAGATGTTCCTTCTGTTGTTTCTGGTTTGGATGTTTCTGAAGTTGTTGTTGATCAGATTGCCGGTTCTGGTGTTGTAGAGGGGTGGTGATCTGGACCCTTTGAATGTGGATAATCTTTCTTGTGTGAATTGATTCTGAACGTCTTGTCTTTGTTCTTGGGTTGGGAGGTCTTTCAATAATATTTAAACAGCTCTTTGTTCTTAATACTAATACAATATTATTTTTTATGCGGATACTGAGGTCATTTTCCTAGGATAACCTGGGGGCCTCAGTATCTAACCAATTTTGTAATTAGAAATATTTAAATTACTTACTTGCTGAAGTCGACTTGAAGTATGCATGTGATTGCTTTTGTTTTTACTGATTTGTTGTTTGACGACCTGTGCTGCGTAGTACTAATCCTGATGGACTGCTTGCCTTTGTTAGGTTGTCTTTTGTCACAGGTCGTAGAGCGTTTGAGTATGACCAGATGCATTTGCGTAGTTGGCACCTAGGCTTCGTCTTGTCCCTAGGTGTACGTCTTGATTCGTTCTTTTTGGGGGAACTTAAGATTGATATAATTAGCCTTTGAGTGACCATTATATTTGAGTCTATCTTAAACCCTTTGTGAGGTCGTAGGTTGACTTGGGGTCCTTTTGGGGGTCCCCTAGATTGAATTTGTCTGATAATTGGCCTTTGAGTGGCAATTACAGTTGAACCATACCTAACCTTGGCGTTGGTGTTAAGTTGGTTTAAGGTCCTTTTGTGGGACCTTGATTTGAATTGATTGAAAATTAACCACTACGTGGCTGTTGTTGTTGAGTGGCTCTGAACTCCGTCTTTGATATCTGACCTGACATTGTGATGTCGTAGGTCATGCTGCATAGTGTGAAATGCAAGGTGCTCATGTAATGCAAAAATGATAGCTGCACTCAAAATGTTGATGAGATTTCATTCATATTGACTTATGTACTTGGAGAAAAACTTATTGATAAAAGCACTTGAGGAGAGCTGTATTCCAAGGTCGGGCAAGCCTATCACCGAGCTGGGTTTTGATCCAGTATGCGCCATTTCCAATGACTTTGTCAACAATGTAGGGGCCCTCCCATGTTGGGTCGAGTTTGGCTGGTGCTAAAGTCTTTTTGAGGACTAGGTCGCGAGCTTGGAAAGATCTTGGGATGACCTTCTTGTTGTAAGAACGCTGGATTGTTTGGTGGTACCGAGCTAGGGATATTGCAGCAGTTTTTCTACGTTCTTCTAGGAGATCAACTTCTTTTGCCAAGATGTTGTCATTGACTCCTGATTCAACAATGTCAGACCGTGTAATTGTGATTGTGAGTTCTGATGGTATCACTACTTTCGTTCTGAAGCAAAGTGTGAAAGGAAACTCATTTGTACTGGATCTAGCTGTTGTTCTGTATGCCCATAGAATGTTTTCGAGTTGCTCTGGCCATTGGTTTTTCTTGCTCTCCAGCTTCTTTTGGAGATTTTCTTTGATGGTGTCACGCCCCGAGACCCAACACACATCCCGAGGACGTGGAATGAATCTCGAGGCCGACACCTATCCCAATTCTACCGAAATTTCGGCAGAGTTTCCTTTGTTTGATCGACGTTCGTAAACCCTAAAAACCTGTCATAACCCTGAACACTTCATAATACCCTTCCAACCACCATATATATACAAAATCTCCACCCTATACACCACTGTGATACCCATATACATATCCAAAAGGTTTAAGATTAACTACACTCCAATACATCAAATAAATACATCAAAATGAGCTAGCTCTCAATATATACAGCAAAAGAAGGAACTAGACTATCTCTATACAACCAAAAGTATGAACTTGACTCTGTCCTCGTCAAGCATAAGGAAATCCTCCCAAATCCCCATAACCCTCATCGCTAGGGTTAGGAAAAGCCTCCTCTGCAACTGGTTCGTCTGAAATGTTAAGTAGGATGAGCAAACAACTATGCCCAGTAGAAACGCATAACCAATACCTATTCTACTTATAGAAATCATTTGAAACATGCGAGGGTTTTATAATCTGAATCAAAATATCGTGACTATATAAATACATCACTAGCTAGCATAAATCATATCGGCATGCTTTTTAATATTCAAATATATCTTTCACAACCATCATACAACTATTGTGGGTCGCTGCATCCTATTAGAATGGTGAGAAGGGTAATGACTTCGTACCCGATCCACGAGGCAATCTCGGTTGAAGATTCCCGATTAATGAACCATGCACCGTTGTTTTTCTGATTTTACCTTTGAGGAGATGAAATGCCGTTGTTGTGTTCATGTTTCACAAAATCCCCAAAGCTTTTAGGGCTCAGGTGGGCCCCAAGGACCCACGACCCCATACGGGCTGTCACCTAACTACGGTGGTCAACCGTTCGACGACCGGGCTTTCGGGATCCCGACACACATCCGAGTGGACTAAACTCTCACTCCTCGGCGTCTAAACCTCATCGAGGTAGCATGTAACCCCACACAAGCTAATCACCATACAACAACATTACAAGTTATCTATCTAAAAAGTAGAAAAGGAATTCCCGGACTACATCCGGTGATGCATCCCTTTAAAGGTGGCCAACCACCTCGAAGGTGTACACCACGGTTGGAATCTAGAAACCGCTGCCGCGTCTCGAAATCGACAACAGTTCCTTCTTTATAGAATTCCGCGGTTCCTTTTCTAAATCCCTCGTGATAAACATAGTAATATCTATATATATATACTTTCATTATTATTACCGATTGTTTTCAAATACTCTAGTTACATATCTAGTTTTTCTTTTAAAAACTGTTGATTATATAGGTGTGAGTTCACGGATTTCCCATCCTCGAGTAGAACAACCTATGACTCCCAAAGCGGGCGATCATAGTAAATAACAACCGATGATTCCCAAACGGCGAATCATCGTAAATAACAACACCCATTCGGGAAAAATCCGAACCTGGCCCTAATTCACAAACAACCGGGTAATTCTTACCCGCATTTCAAAATCCATCTCTCTGTCTCCCATTTGAGACAAGAGACTTCCCAAAAACCAGTTTTTCACTTTTAACAAAGAAACAATCCCTCGCTACCCCCGATTTTAAAAAACCCATTTCACACGAAAAAGCTATCTATATATATAGTTTATAGCGAGGAAATACAATGAAAACATGAATATCATATATACATGCATGGTTGATACACAAACTATCTATTTCCAATTTAAGCAATTCAAATCATGCATGAAAATAAGCGGACTATATATTGGGATGTAGGTTCCTACCTTAGCAAGCTCCGTTCTCCTCAAGCCCACTTAACCGAATCGAGAGCCCGCTTAACCGAATCCCTCAGATTTACTCCTACACATCATATATATATCGTCGATCATTAGAAGTTATCGAACGAGCGAGAATTCTTATATAGCGTAAGTCGAGAAGAATCTCGACACTTCACTGAATTTGGTTTCGGGTAAATTTTTATCTAACTACCGTTAGCAGATGCAGGGCCATTTAAATCTTTGTAACTCGGGAAATGTTTTCGCCATGGCGGTACCTCATATCGGCGCCAATCCTATCACATCTCAATTCAAATTCCCAATTTTAGACTACAACCAATTCTACACCTCTCAATTAACATTAATTCTATTAATAAAATCGGTGGGTGTTCCTTATCCCTCGGTCATTACTCAATCAACTCTTATACATGCAGTTATAAATCGACATAAATCTCTTGAAATTGTAATGAATAATCAAATTCTTATCGAGTCAGCAAGCAACAATCGCTCCTAGCTCGCAGCTCCACCAAAATTGCTCCACTCTAGCGCCTCCAACCGAGCTACTGCCGCGGTACATCACCCCCAACCCAATTAATTCTATCAATACATCACAAGTTAACGCTATCGAGTTTAAATTATTTGATGGAGGCGAAATCACTCACCTTTCACTTCAATTTCGCTTGGTATGCTCGAAATTCCCTAGCTTCTCCAAATTGCTACAACCACCCCATTCAAATGTCTTGGTAACATATCCAATCCATTGAAGCGAGTTTAAACTAATTGTTTGAAACCAAATTACTCACCTTTCGAAAAAAACCTTCGGCCTTGAATTCAAATAAATTTTGAATCCACCATTTGTTTCACTCCACTCCATTCGTCCCACTGCTCTTTGGACCTTCAACACCCACAATACACTTTCGATACAATCGAGGTATCGAATTCCATCAACATTTAAATCAAATTATCACCTAGAGACGAAATCGCACTCACCTTTCTCTGCGATTCGGCAAACTTCCAGATATTTTTGTATCTCCACCTTCGAATTCACGGTTTCTAAGGTTTGGGGTTTCAATTTCTTGTTTGAATCGATTGGATTTGGCGATTTAGAGTTTCTCTCTCTTAGGGTTTTTAGTATTGCGAATTGGGGAAGAAGAGAATGGGTTTCGCGATTTCGGTTTTACTGTTGGTTTCGTGCGGTTTTTTTTTTTTTTTTTTTTTTTTTTTTTTTTTTTTTTTTTTTTTCTATTTTCGATTTCGTTCTATTTGGGCCGATATATTTAGGCCCAAGCCAAATATATTACAATTTAAGCTTAAGGTCCTAATTAACGCTAACCCCCACTAATTCGACTTAGCGTCTTGATTATTTTTCCGGCCCCTTCCGCTTAAATTTAATTTCCTACATTCTATCTCACCGCAGGCTATAACAATGACCCAATCAAGCGTGTAAGCTGTTAACTCGTGCCAGCTTCGATGCGGAAAAGCCGCTAATCGACATTTTTGTCAAATTTTTCGCCTATGGTTCACTTACCTAACGTGACTTATGAGTCGGAGTTAAATTTCATTAAGTTACGTACGTTTGAAATATAAACCCGACGACCAATTTACATCAATGACCCTAGATTTGATATGAAATTTACAAAAATACCCTTAACCAGAATTTGAGTCTTTACAGATGGCCTTGTTAGTGGCATCTGCTTGGCCATTGCTTTATGCATATCTAGGTGTAGAAAATGCTTGAGTGATGTGCCATTTTTGTAGAAAATTCTTGACTTGTGTGCCAGCAAATTGTGTTCCATTGTCCATGACTAGGGTGTGGGGTAGACCAAATCTAGTGATGATATTAGTCCATATGAAGTTGATTACGTTGACTTCCTTGACTTGGACTAGTGGGATTGCTTCAACCCACTTGATGAAGTAATTTGTGGCTGCTAGGATGTATTTGAGCCCTGATTTCTTTTGTGGGATGAACGATCCCATGATGTCTAGCCCCCACATGTTGAACGACCATGGGCTGGCTATGCTGATTAATTCCATTGCTGTACTTAGGTGATTATGGCCAAAAGTTTGACATTGGAGGCATTTAAGAACGTCCCTTTTTGCCTTGATATGCATGCCTGGCCAATAATACCCTTGGGCGATTACTCTGTGTGCTAGTGAATCTAGCTCCTGCGTGGTTGCCACATTCACCTTTGTGGATTTCGTCGAAAATGAGTTGTCCCTCCCTTGGAGTTATGCACCTTAGGAGGGTCCTCCTGCTAATTTCCGGAACAGTCTTCCTTTGATCACTGTGTATCTTGGGGCTCAGAATTGTATTACACGAGCATGCTTTGTTACTGATGGGATCTCACCATGTAAGATGAACTTGAGGAATGGGCCCATCCAAGATTGATTGAACTCTTCTTCGAATGAGGGCTGGAAATCTGTGAGGCTATTGATATTTTCTTTCTGGTAAGCAGGTCGTTCCAGAATGTCAATGTAAACTGTGGTCGGACATGCCTCTTGTGTTTTGGAGGCTAGGAAAGCCAAGCTGTCTGCATTTCTGTTGTTCTCTCGAGGAATATGGTCTAAGGAGAATGTTTTGAACGAGCTGATTATGTCATAAATGACTTAAGCATACTTTGCCAAGTTTGCTCCGTTTGTGACATATTCTTTGGTGATCTGCTTGACGATTAGCTGGGAATCACTATAAGCTTTAAGCTTTGAGACTTGTAGTTGTTGTGCCATTCGAAGGCCTGTGATCAATGCTTCGTAATCTGCTTCATTGTTGGACGTTGCGAAATTGATTTTGATTGATTTATGTAGCTGGGCTCCCTCTGGTGAAGTTAATACAGTCCCTAGTCCCACTACCATTGTTATTGCATGCGCCATCTACGTGGAGGTGCCATGTGTCTGGGGTGGCTTGCTGATGGAGTGAAGTGATTGGCTCGGGTTCCCAGTTAATGTCTTCGACGGGGAAATCTGCCAAGAAATTAGAAACGACCTGGCCTTTGCGAGACATTCTGGGAACGAACTCGATGTAATGTTCTCCGAGTTCTTCAACCCATTTGGCCATGCAGGCTGTTTTGTTGTTAGAACTCTGTTACAACCTTTTTTCTCTTATAAGCCTATTCCCTAGCCCTTAAACACTATTCCTTCTCTCAGCCCTCTCACTCACCCCCCTCTCCTTAGGTCTCTCTTTTCCTAGGTTAATGAATCCGCCCCTTTTTCTCTATCACCCACTATTACCCTTTATACCTTTCTTTCCATCCATCATGGCCCTCCACCTGTCCCTCCATCTCACGGTCCTCTTAGCTCCATGTGTAGGGTTTCCATACCGGGACCCCATGCTGTCAACTCGATCTGGTGGATCACGGACTTCAAAGTTACGCTGATTCGGCCCAACTCACCATTCCTATTCCGTTGATACATCCTGCCACTACAGATGCCCCCTCTCGAGTCCGCGATAGTATATCGGTCGGGGAGTCGAGAGTTCTCCACATTCACCTTTCCACCGTAGCCTTCCGTCTTCCTTTCACCGCTGGATTCACGAGTTTCCATGTGACTACAGCTGACGCCCCCTCGTTTCTTGTGCATCCACGCGTCCATCATTGGCTGGTTCCTTTTAGTGTCCCCTCGATTTCAGCTCCCCTCAAATTACCTTTTTACCCCCACTCTTATAAAAAGCCCGCTCGATTTTTCCTCTCTCACTTAGCTTTTCTCTTGCCTTTCAGTTCCTCTCAACCTCTCCTTCTACCTTTCTTCTTGTTTTCCAGCACCGGTTGCTCTCACGGTCGTCTTCTCCGATTTTTCTGTGGAAATTCTTGCTCCGGCTGCTTTCCTCTTACCTCAAGTTGGTTTCATCTTCTCTCTATCTCCATTTAATTGCTATATTGCGCATTTCTCCTTTGTTCTTGGCATTAGAGTCTGTTCATTTTCCCTTCCTTATCCGCCTTGTTGTGACTGATTGTCTTCCACTCCGACCCGCGATGTCGGGCAAATGAGATCCGCCACCTCTTCCTCTTCCCAGTCCCGTAGCCGTGCTTCCCCCCCTCTCCCCGACTAGACCGAGGCCCCTTCAACCTCTGGACAAGCTTTTGCCCTCCCGCCGCCTCCACCGCGCAACCGTAGGCCTAATCTTGAGGCTGTCAAAGCGGCTTATGGGATAACCCGCTGACGTCATCCTAGAACATGTGCCTGACCTAACTCACTTCCCCCATCTAGTTCCCTACAGGCCGGGGTGCCTTGTGGCCACGGTAGGACAAATTGTTACCGGCCTGCGTTTGCCCCTCACCCGTCTCGATGTCGAGGTGTGCAATCACTTTAACATCCCCCCATGCCAAGGCATCGGCAACTTCTGGAGGGTCATGTATGCCGCGGACCACTACAACCGTTCTGAAGTACCCAAGATAACGGTTCGCGACATGACCGCTCACTTCTTCATTAAAAAGAGCACCAAGGAGGTCAGTGTCGGCTATAACTCCTTATGTGTCCGTCCTAGAAAGCGCCACTTTATTCTTCGTGTCACTTCCTCCGATAAACTGTGGCACCACTACCCTATTTATATCTCAGGCAACTTTCTCTCCGCAGATCTTCCATCCGAACTGAATCTTAACCACTTGGCTTTTCTTCCTAGTGGTGAGTCTCTCTCTTTATCTTCACCCCTTGATGTATATCTTTTGGTTTCTCAACTGACTCGACGGCTCTCTTTTTCAGGTTGGTGCCCCGACTCAAAGTCGCGACCTTACGACCACATTTCCTTCACCACCTTCCAGAAAATTCGCGACCTGGGACCTGCTCAGGCCGTGATACTTGGGATTGACCCTGCCACCGCCACTCCCCTATTGTCCGATCCTGAACTGAAATCCATAGGGAAATACTGCGCCCCATTTTTCCATCCTCCTCTTCCCAAAGAAAGAAAGCCATGTGACAATCCACCCACTAAGGGAAAACGCCATACCACGAAACCCCCACTCCGTCCCAAGTCTGCTCGTAAGAACCCTTCTCCCGCAGCCCCTACTCCTTACCGATCCCTGACCACATGGGAAGACCAATACTCATCCTCTTATTCCCCTTCCACCGCCTCTCAAGACTCAGACATGGGTGCCAACAAATGCAAACTCTTCGACAGCGACTCGGACGAGGATGTCGTCCCCATTAGTGCCCCCCTTGCCGCTGCTCACTCCTCTCCTCCCCAAGCCTCCAAACGTTCCGCGCCCCGGCTCTGAAGAGGGTCCCCAGCCTACAAACGCCTCTCCACCTACCGCTTCCTCGGGGCGGTATGCGGTGGCCGGAGAGAGGCGGCGCCAGATCGAAGGGGGCCGCAGGGCCCGTTCCTCCATTCTGCCCCGCTTTCAAACTTCGCGAACCGCCATCTAACCATCAACGACTCTGCCTTGGAAAATCCAGCTGTGGCTTCCTCCCTATTCTTTGGGTCTCATCTCCCCAAAGACATGGAATACGCTGAGGGTGGCACCTTTGAGTCTCCACCGACTTCGCTTCTATTTGGCCGGGAGAGAAGGTAAACCTCTCTTTTCACTCAAGTATCTCCCTTCCCTTTCTCTGAGTATTCTAACTTCTGTTCTCTTCCACAGATGAGTTTGGATATCTCCTTCATGATCCGCGACCTCTTTGGTGCCGGGCGCGGATCGATGAACTGGACAAGGAGGTTGCCCACCGGAAAAAGGATAAGTCCGCGGACATGGACAAGCTCAAGGCCCGGGATGAGCTTAAAGTTGCGAGAAGCCCCACCTTGCTTACATGGACAAGGTTAATGACCGCTGAGTAATCGCCGAGACCACTCAAAGGGAGCACGCCGCCGCTCTGGACGCCCTCTCCCAGAAGCATCAAGAGGAGGTATCGGCTCTCCTGAACCAACACGAGGCCGATATGGACGAGCTCCGGGACAGCTTTCGGGCCCAGGCCGAAAAGAGGGTGGCCAAGAAGGTCAAGGAGGAATTTGACTGGCTCACCAAAGAGGGTCGTCTCCTTCCCGAAGCCCCTGCCGCTGCTCCCCTACCCGAGGTCTCTATGCCCATCCCGGACTCCCCTCCTGTCATGCAAGATGCCGCTGAGCTGGTCTCTGGGGCGATAGATGAGGCGGCGGATGAAATTATAGCCGAGGCCGCCGAGTCCGTGATCCGCAAAAGCGTTGCGTCCCGAAATTAGCTTGTTTATGCCCTGGCTAGGCTTCCTTTGATGCTACTTTGTAACACTACTTTTGCTACCATTTGTTGTCTTTCCACCCCCTCTTGTTGGGATGTTTAGATTATGTTATGTTTGTTTGCCTGGAGTGTTTCTGTTGATACTCTTACTCGTGTATGAGCAATAACAGGACCCTATTAGTGTATTCACCCCCATTGGTTGGGAATATTTGATCTGCTTGCCCCACGCCCAGACCAGGCCTCCGCCACTCTCTCTACCTCTGGCAGGCACTCTGCCTGCGGCGCGCGGAAGCCTCTTTGCTTCCGTTCGCCTTTATCCCACATAGGTCCGGGGAACTCCTCTCACCCCGGCTCTGCGGGGAACTCATCTTCGCGAGGCAATTCGTTGTGCCCCACTAAAGTTTGGACCTCTCGTCCTTGGAGGGCTCACCCCCTCCCTTCCCTTCACTCTGAGGGGCAATGAAAACTCAAGCAATAATATTTAACTCAAAAGTGCTACAGTTTTATATATGTACAGGTAGCTCACGCCATTCCCAATTTCTTCCATTACATCTACTCGTGAAATTTTTTCAGCAACCTTACATTCCACGGCCTATCCACAGCTGTGCCCTCCACAGTTTGTAACCTGTAAGTGCCTGTTCCCCCCACCTCGACCACCACGTATGGCCCTTCCCAGGTCGGACCCATTTCCGCCCCGGCCTTCTTGGTGTGCCGGGTGTCACTTCCCTAAGCACCTTGTCTCCCACCATAAATTTCCTCACTCTCAATTTCTTGTTGTACTGTCCCCACAGACGGCGCCAAATGTTACAACCTTTTTTCTCTTATGAGCCTATTCCCTAGCCCTTAAACACTATTCCTTCTCTCAGCCCTCTCACTCACCCCCCTCTCCTTAGGTCTCTCTTTTCCTAGGTTAATGAATTCGCCCCTTTTTCTCTCTCACCCACTATTACCCTTTATACCTTTCTTTCCATCCATCATGGCCCTCCACCTGTCCCTCCATCTCGCGGTCCTCTTAGCTCCATGTGTAGGGTTTCCATACCGGGACCCCATGCTGTCAACTCGATCTGGTGGATCGCGGACTTCGAAGTTACGCTGAATTCGCCCAACTCACCATTCCTATTCCGTTGATACATCCTGCCACTACAAACTCAATACATGTTTAATGGGTACATCATACGTCAGTGATGACCTTGATGCTGTGAGACTGGAAGTAAGGCCGGAACTTTCGAGCTGAGTAGAGTAAAGAAAGCATTGCTTTCTCCATCGGAGAGTAGTGTTTTTCTGCATCTGCCAACGTCTTGCTGGTGAAGTAGACCAGCTTTTCGACTCCATCATGCTCGCGAAAGAGAACTGAGCTAATTACGAAGTCGGTAGTTACAAGGTATAGCCCTAGTGTTTCTCCTTCTTCTGGTTTGGACAGGACGGGTGGAGTTGATAAATAGGCTTTCAGGTCGGTGAAGGCTTTATGGCACTCATCTGTCCAAGTGAAAGTTGCTCCCTTTTTGAGTATTTGCAGGAATGATCTGCATTTGTCAGATGCTCTTGAGATGAACCTGTTGAGGGCTGAAACCATGCCAAATAACTTGTGGATTTGTTACTTTGTGGTTGGTTCTAGCATTTCAAGGAGAGCTCATATCTGTTATGGGTTTGCTTCAATGCGTCTTTGTGAGACGAGATAACCTAAGAATTTCCCTGAGGCTACTCCACATAAACATTTGGCTGGATTGAGCTTCATCTTGTTTTAGCGAAGTCGTTCAAAGGCCTGTTGTAGGTGGGAGATGTGATCAACTGCCTTTTCGCTTTTGACCACCATGTCGTCTATGTAGACCTCCATAGTGTCTCCTAGCAAGTCTTTGAACATTTTGGTGACAAGTCTTTGGTAGGTCGCTCCTGCATTCTTCAAGTCGAAAGGTAGGACGTTATAGCATAACGTACCTTGCTCGGTTATGAAAGACGTCTTTTCCTGATCTTCTGCTGCAAGTGGTATTTGGTTGTACCCACTGTATGCGTCCATGAATGACAAAAACTCATGGCCGCAAGTTTGGTCTACCAGTATGTCGATTCTTGGTAGGGGGAAGCTGTCTTTTGGGCAGTGCTTGTTGATGTTGGTGAAATAAATGCAGAGTCGTACCTGACCATTCTTCTTTGGAACTGCTACTATGTTGGCAAGCCAGGTCGGGTACTCGACTTCTCTGATGAATCCAATATTTTAGAGCTTTTCTATCTCTTCGTTGATGGCTTTTTGAAACTTGAGTGCTAGCTTCCTAGGTTGTTGTTTGATATGCTTAATGGTTGGATATACATTTAACTTGTGGCAAGCAACCTGAGGGTCGATTCTTGGCATATCGATATACGACCAAGCAAAAACATCTTTATTGAGATATAGAAATTTGACCAGCTGCTCCTTGAGCTTGGGCTCTAAGTCAGCCCCTACATAAACAAATTTTTGGTCATCAGTTGTACCCAAATTGACTTTTTCTCCTGGTTTTATCTGAGCTTGTTTTCCTGTGAGTTTTTCTGATGCCGTTACTGGAGGGCTGGATGTTTGAGGATCCTGCCTTTTTGGGATGTCCTTGACTTCGACGACCTGAGGCTTGGGTGAGGTCGTAGTGCTGACCTGATTGCATCGGTGAGCTTCTAGTTGGTTGCTATCGAATTCCATGATGCCTCTGGGATCGGGATATTATAGGACCTGGTGTAGGGTTGATGGAATTGCTTGGATTTTGTGAATCCAACGACGTCTTAGAATGGCAGTGTAGGACGACCTGACATCGATCATACTGGAACGTGTTGATGTTTTGACCATGTCTTCTTTTTCGCCAATGGAGACTGGTAGGATTACGTCTTCGATGGCATCTGTATGATCTCCGTTGAACCCATAAAGCGGTGCATTAGACTATATCATCATCGAGTTCGGCAAGTGCATGTCCTTGTATGTTTGATAGAACAGTATGTCGTATGATTGTGCTAGTTGGTATCTTTCCATAAATGGCTGTGACTGCTGCTGGTGACAACCTAGGTGCTGGGTCGTTGGTATGATTTGATGTTGTGGGACGAGCTGAAATAAGACGTCCTGTCATGTGGACACGTGCTCTGTAGTGTAGAACGGAGATTACTTACACCTGCATTAATTATTTATTCCATTTGTACATGCTATGCTAGTGGTGTTTTCTAGTTCCATGGTAAAGAGAGCTCTAAGGGGAATGAAATGAACTCACACCAAAGACTTTAATAAATCTTTATCTTTTAAAAATGTGGTTGATGCAGGCATTTGTGGAATCAACCCTAAAACATTTGGTGCTTTTTATTCTCCCATGTAGTACTAAGTTCATTTGTTTTTTATTCCCTCTTATTCTTTTTCTTTTTACCGTTCAAAATAGTACAATCATACAAAATCGCCGCGTTAGTAAAGTTAGCTAGTCGTTGAGAAATCGATCTGTTGATATATATGATTGATTGTAAGATTTAGTCACACATGCGTCACGTTTTATGTTGTACGACATATGACTCACCACCAATAAGTGACACTAAAAACTCATTCTCATATTCATTTTTTAGGGATGACACTAGGGTTGAGTATACGAATGAAAAGACGTGCGGCCCATTTGGGGTTGTCGCAAAAACAGGTCCACTCAAATATATAGGTTACGAATGAAGAGTGAACTTTGTAGTGTTCCTAGTATTAATATTTCAGCATGGTGGGTACTGGGTACATCCCCCAGATTGTATATAGCTAGTATTATCATGGCAGATGCCACGAGCATTTGAGACGAACATATTATCCATTAACAAATCTTAGATTTACCCCCCAAAAAAGTGAACCACAAAACAGTGGCGGAGCTAGGAATTTATTCCAGGGTGAGCCAGTGAGCATTACAAATAATATTTTTTATTTTTTATTTTTTTTGGCAAACGAATAATTGTTAATTCATTTTGCCTATTTTTGAAAATTGATTATTAGGTTAAGTAACAAATATTTCGTATTTTGAAAGTGTTAGACCACAACTCAGAGGTACTAGATAGTTTCTATGATAAAAAAGAATTCTATGACCAAATAAGATCATTAGTTGTGTAGGTTAGTTCAATATATTGTTTGTTTTATAAATTAATATTGTTTCTACATATACGAGCATCTCTAGGTGGCCGCATCACCTGCAGATTTGCTTTCAATTCTCGAAATTTCGGTGGATTCCAACTCAAGGTGGAAGCATTCACAGCTGCATCACCTGTCTAGCCGCATCTCTAGATGCAAAATTGCAATTTCGGATGTGGATGCGGATGCGGCGCGACAGTGGTAATGTCATGCGCCATTGCAAATGTCGCGTGAGTTTTTATTTTTTATTTTTTCAATTTAGCGCGACATTTGCACGACAGTGGGAATGTCGCGTGGGTTTTTTTTTTTTTTTTTTTTTTTTTTTTTTTCAACTTGGGGTGACATTGGGAGTGTCGCGCGACAATACCAATGGCGTGCAGAGTGAAATTTGCTACCATCTAGGGTTGGTCAGATTTTGAGAAAATTTTTGTCAAATTTCAGTTTTGCCCGGAACCCAGACAACTACTTACTTTTTGTGCAAGAATTCAAGGTGAGCCAGGGCATAACCTGCCCCTGGCTCCGCCACTGCTACCAAAGGTAATGGCTATAGAGTTAAATATGCATTTTGCTTCTTCAAATTAGTTTAACTTTCCCGTTTAGCTTGATTTTTGTATGGCAGAGTTTACAAAAATATAAAAAATAGGGTAGGGGGAGCTAGCTAAAATGTCATGTCATAAGCAAATAAGCAATTGTCTTTCCCAGTAGCCCCTTGTCACACTTGTCACAACCACAACAAAATTAAGAGGTAGAGCGAGTTTAAAAAAGTGGCTTTGTCAACTACCCAGTCCCTCAAAGCCCACAAAAAAGACTCAAGAAAGGCCTACATTCTAAAAGCTGGCCATAGTGCATTAGAGCCATTGACGCATTGTTCTAAGAATCGGTTTAGGCGATCTCTAGTGCTAAGCGGTGTCCAACCCACTCGTCTAGGCCCAAATCGTTTAAAAAATCGGTAGACCGACTAGACAGGTCTAGGCGGGGCTAGACGACCTTTAGGCGGTCCAGTCAAATTATTATTATTATTATTTTGAATGATTAAATGTCAAAAATTAAAGGCCTGACTTGAGATTTGAATGAGTTTAAAAGACTAAAGTCTAATATAAATTATATTTCACTATAACAAATAGTATGTTTTTATATGAAGTCGATATTCTTTAACTATTACACATTTTTATAATAAGTATATTTGTTTGTGTTTATTTTTTGAATTATGGTAAAAATTTGTTTTCATTTATTATAGTATAAGTATGTATTACTATGTATATTAGGGGAAAAAAAATTGCTTAGTGCCTAGCTCGTCTAGGCACTGCCTAGAAGGCCTAGGCGCTCTCTCACCGTCCGACTACTGCCTAACGTTTTTTTAGAACACTAGATTTGACACGCATAGTGGATTTGCTAGTTCAGCTCTTTTCCGAAGACCGTTAGGGCACTACCAATGTAGGCCCTCAAAATAGAGGGCCACATCACCATTTTAAAAGTTAGGTTGAAAGAGAGATCTGGTATGAAGGACCTCTAAATGATGGGTTGTACAACGCAACATTTATAATCAAAACTAAAATCCAAATATACTTAGCAATCTGGTTGATAGTGGATTAGTGGTAAAGTTTGGTTTGGGAAAATTGGGAGTGTGATAGGTTTGAGTCCTAGCAAGAACAATTTTTTTAAATCTACATTTCTAGTGTTTGTAACTTAAACAGTATTAAAAAAATTCAAAGTGCTTTTGAAATATTTATGGACATATTTCTATTTACCTCGCGAAACAGACCGGCCCCTCTATAAATGTGATAGAAATCAATAATTCTAGGGAGACCGCTTTTACGACCCATTTTTTGTGACCGGGCTAACGTGCCTACATCTCTCAGACTCTCACCACTCTCTCACGTGCAACAAAAGTACAAAAGAAACCGAGAAAAAAATACCAAATCAAATTCGTATTCCTTCTTTGTCTCTCTCAACGCCTCAGCCCACTCTCCTACTAAATATGTTTTCAAGGCCCATCATATACAGTAGATTCTTTAGAATTTAGATTTGCTCAAAATCAATTTGATTAGGAACATAGAACATGCACCGAAATAGAATTATGGAAGACAAATACTCGAAACCCAAAACTAAAATCAATTAGTCATAGTCTAGCTATAAACAAATCCAAATATTTGGCTGAGATTGTTTGTACTTAAAAAAAAATCAGAAAGAAACCCTTTGACAATTTGACTAACAAAATCCTTCTCAATGTTGATTTTAATCTTATTATATCTCTGGTTCATCCAATTTATTGTCACCACATTAATACTTACATAACCTATACTATTAAGTACTATGGGGAAGAAGAAGTTTTCTTTTCTCTTGAGTGAAGAAGTGGTATTTTATGAAATTGCCGTTGATTTTTTTTTTTGTATTTTATGCATAGTTCGTGATTCCGAACGAAACTTCGGAATTTCGCTTGAAATTTCGGTTTTTTTAAAAACCATAATTCCGAATATAGAGTTGAAATATATGAAATTTCGAAATCATTAGAAATTCCAAATGTAATAGGAGTTGAAATTTAATAAATTTTGATTTTTGGATTTGTCGGAATTCCGAAATCCCAAACTATGGTTTTATGTTGCCAACAGAAGAGGGTATACACGTCAATATGTCACTAAAAACGGGCCAAAAGGCCTGTCTCTATAAAATTATTGGATAGAAATAGAGATAGTTTTAAGAGATAGTAAGTATTAGGGGTGGGAATTTGGCCCTAACGACCCTAACACGGCCCTGACCGACCCGACCCTAAGCCCTATAAAGCCCTCACAACTAAAGCCCTCACAGAGTTTAAGGCCGGGTCGGGCCGGCCCTAATGCCTTCTAGGGCAGGGCTAGGACTAAGATTCTAAAACATAGGCCCAACCCTAATTCAGCCTTCTCATTAGCCCGACCCTAACCAAGCCCTAACCGGCCCTGTTTCATACTTTCACTATAAATACACATACCATAATTGTCCAACTCTTTGTTAAATATTTTCAATTAAAATAACATTGTCATTTGTAATTTATCACTTACACCCAAGGGTACTTCCAATAACTTGTCTTATATAACAAAAACTTGTCAAACTTAATGGTACCTGAAAGAACAATGATGAGCACTTTTTTAATAAAAAATAAGACTTTATTCCTTTGATCATTAAGTCAAAGTCCATAACTTATTATTCTCAATTTCTTTTCTCATTTATTTCTTATAAATTATATTTTTATTCACATCCAATCCAAGTCTAAAACTAAAAGATTTCCTTCCACACCATTAAAGCAAAATCTGAGCGGACATTTGTAACATAGAAACCAAAACAACATTTGTCGGGAAAAATGACATTTGTAATCTCAAACCTTTCTCCATCACTTGTTCAAAAGCCAATATTTTCATTTCCATATACAAAGCTTGAATCACTTTTAAATTAGAATAAAGGTAATATTATATTTGTTTGAATATATTATAAAAATAATTTATGATATTACAAATAGTTTAACAACTTCCACGACCTTTAACCAAAGCTATTATGTTTTAACTTATTTATATCTATTACTTCTTCCTTTTAAAATGATAATATAATTATTTGTCTATGTATTTCAATTTAAAATGTAATTTTAGTGAGGTTTGAGTCTGAGGAAGAACAAATTCGAACTCTCGATGTCTTGATTCATTAGATTGTGGATGTGCATTTTAAATTTTGGACTTATACATGATTATTACTAGATTGGTTGGACTTTGAGTTTGTAGATTATTATGACATTTTGTAATATAAATGAGTTTTAAAACTGATGTAGTAAAAAAAAAGAAAATATATAGGCCCGGCCCTAAAGCCTTTAAATGAGGGCTTAGGGTAGGGTAAGGGCTTGAGGTTTAGACTTGTGACCCGGCCCGACCCGATCCTATGCTGATTTTAGGGCCGGGCTAACCCGACCATAATATTTGAAGGGCTTTAAATGTTTAGGGCCGGGCTAGCCCAATCCAGCCCATTGCCCACCCCTAGTAAGTATAGGGGCCTATATAGAGACTACATTGGAAGCCTATTTTTATATTGTTTTTTTAAATTTTAAGATAGAATGCCATATCAAGGTCTATTGGGGATGCCGACCGTATAGTTTCGCATGATGTTTTAGCCCCGAAAAGCAAGGTCCAAAATTTCGATATCGGTTAATATATCGGTGTACCCAAAAACCGAGATATATCGGATATATCATATATATCGAATATCTCGGTTTTTTTGGTGACCAGTCCAAAGTTTCTAAAATATCGGATATCTCACCGATATATCTCGGATATCTCGCTAATATATCTCGGATATATTGGATATTTCGGAAATTTCAATATTAAGTTATTAATAATTGGTCAAAAAGTCAACTGATATATACCGATTATATCGGAAATATCGATTATATCGGCGATATAAACTTTCATATCGGAAATTCCGATATATATCGGAAAAAAAAGTTCAATATTCGGTGGATATATGTCGGAAATATCGATATCGGTGTACCAATTTACAGAGATATATAGGCAAGATATCGGATATATCGGCGATATTTTGGGCCATGCCGAAAAGTAAATGTATGGGAAAGTGGCACCTCCACTTCCTTAATCCGTGGTCCTTAGCTCCTGAATAATTGTTGGACCCACCAACCTGACCCCATAAGCCAACAAAAAAGAAAATCATAAAACTAAGATTCAGTGCCCCAAGAAATATCACATAAAAAAACAGAGCATATTCACAGACCAACACGGCAACACCAACACACAGAGAACAGAACTAATTCCATTAGCCAGTTTGTTGGTACTTTGGTACTCAACATCAGAATCAGGTACCCCCAATAATAAAAACCTCCTGTGCTGTTTTAGTACACCCACATTCAATTCCCAAGCTATACAATCACGACACTTGTATTCCATGCTCTAATTTTCCATAATTAAAAAGATTCCGTAATTTCAAAAAAAACACTAGCTGGGCTTTAGTCTATATAAGCTGGCGGTTATAATCTCAAACGATGAATTTCAAGAGACCTCTTTCCTCCTCCAAACACAGAAACAAGACCAAGACCAAAACCAAAACCAAATCATGGGCGGACCCGATTTTGAATCCGGTCCCACCCAAGTCCACGTAGACGAGCATTCCCTCTCCGTTGAAGTCCCTGAAACCGCTCACCAAATCAGCCAAGGTAAATAAACCCGTAAGTTTTACGCGTATAAATATGTTGTACTAAATATATTGTTTTTGTTGTTCTAGATACATGGCTACAAGCTGGGTTTGTGTTGACGTCGGGGATAAACAGTGCCTACGCATTGGGTTATTCGGGGACTATAATGGTACCATTAGGTTGGTTTGGAGGAATAGTAGGATTGTTATTAGCGGCAGGGATATCTTTATATGCTAATGGTCTTCTTGCTAAACTTCATGAGATTGGTGGGAAGAGACATATTAGATATAGAGACCTTGCTGGACATATTTATGGTAAGTTCATTTATGCAAAAGAAAGTTTATTTTTGAGGTATGGAATAATGGAATCTTTTTTTATTTTGTATTCTAGGTAAGAAAGCTTATTCGCTTACATGGGGATTGCAGTATGTGAATCTGTTTATGATTAATACTGGATTTATTATATTGGCTGGACAGGCTTTGAAGGTATGATTTGTAGATGTTAATTGTTGAATAAATGTGCTTGTGAGGAAATCGAATGAGACTATATATTCTTGTCAAATGGCAGGCTGTGTATGTACTGTACTCAGATGATCATGCCTTAAAGCTCCCGTATTTCATTGCGATGGCTGGATTTGTTTGCGCCCTGTTTGCATTTGGGATTCCCCATTTGTCAGCTTTGAGAATCTGGCTTGGAGTTTCAACAGTCTTGAGTTTAATATATATCGTCATTGCATGTGTGCTATCGTTTCAAGATGGTATGTGTTGTCTATAATATCGAATTCTCTTTCCCGAAATTTTGTTCAGTTAATAAACTCTCTCTCTGATTCCTATTTGATATGCTATCCCATGCTACTGTACATGTGAAATTCACGTTCTGTTTTACTTTGGAACTTTTAATCTTTTACTTCTCAGTCTCTTACTTCTTAGTTCATGTTTTCCTGTATATGGAAACAAAGTAAGGAACTCATTAAAGTTTGTCTATAATACATTAATACTCTGGTGATAGTTGAGATTCCATGAGGTGGGGTGATGGAGAGGGAGGTGCAGTAGAATGTAGCAATTGGTCACAGAAATCTTTAGATGTGCAGGAAGTTAGTTCAAACGGTTTTTGATCTACATACGAGTGGCCAAGAAAAGATAAGACACTTGCCTTATCCATTTTTTTTTTATCAACAAGGATGTAAAAACTAGGCTGATGTAGGTACACCGGGGTAGACCGATCCTCAGGGCTATCAATTTCCATACTATCTTTGAGGTGCAGTAGAACAGATTGTGGTATCTATCTTTTAACTCTTGATGCGAAATGGCCCCATGACAGTGCCCATAGTCATATACAAAATTACAAAGTATAACCAGGAAAAGAGTATTCAGAATTTCTTAATGTCGGAAACGAAGGGGATGAAGGTTTGTAGCTCTCACGAGACATCACCTCTGAGGCTCTGACCCTAGGATAATCTTTCCAGCTTCCAGTAATCTTTTGCTTCCTCTGACAGTTGAATATTACAAGTCATAGTTGGTTGACAGTACCAATGTTCAATTATAAGAGGATGATAAAGGCTTGGTTCGTTTTACAAAGTGGTATTATCCCTCGAAGCCCCCCCAAAAAATAAAAAAATAAAAGAAAAGAAAGGAAAAGGAAAAGAATCACCCGCTATTTAATCTAACTCGTCTCCGTAACCCTCCCCCCTCTTTCCTTGTAGCTCTTCCTCCGTTACCGTTGTCACTTCACCAAACTAGAGTTTTTAGGGCCCTCAGGTAGCCATTAACTTATTGTCTTACTCTATTCAGGACGCTGGAGCCACGTTGTACATCCTAGCAAGTAGTGCCTCTTAAAAATGTTGAACCTTATCCCACCCTTACTGTTATATTGCTTACTCTGTTTTCTACTTTTCTTTGTTTTGGTATGAAAAAGGACTAAGGAGATAATAGTGAAAAATTGTTGTCATTACATTATGTTTGGTAGGATCAGGTTGTTTATTCCTGCATTACATGGAGTGGAATGACTAATATATAAAGACCAGTTTCTAGTATCTTTCTTATTTATTTTTGAAAGATGCCATTGTTCCAAGCTTTATAGTTATGGCAGTTCAGTTTGCAACTTTACATGCTGCCTGTCTATTTCTTGATTTCTCACTCGACACATTCTTCAATGAAAAATTAGTTTTGATTGCGCCCAACTCATCTCTATAGGGAATCAGGGGGAAGTGCAGTACACTGGTCTGATCTTTTCGCGTAACATGTTACCTTGCCTTGGGGTTATAATGTACTGATGCTAGATCAAGTACATTAGGTTTCACATTTTCCAGTAACACAAATCATGCAAAGAGATTTCACCCAAACTACCATAGTTTTTCTCAAGTTTAAAATTCTGCCCCCCAAGTTTGTGTGGGACTATTGATCTTTTTTTGTTTTTTTTGTTTTCTTACTTTTTTACTTCTATAAAAGTGTTATGCACTGGTCTTCTGCTTAATTTAATCCTGCTATAGGAATAAAAGCTCCAGCTCGAAATTACAGCATTCCTGGAACAAATGTTAGCAAGATCTTCACTACTATTGGTGCAGCTGCAAATCTTGTTTTTGCATATAACACTGGAATGCTTCCAGAGATACAGGTATACCAAACATGTCAAATTGTTGATAGTTTCTGTGTGTCCTTCGTTTTGAATACACTGAACAAAAAGATTTAAAGATTGATGTGCATGTTATGAAATTACTATGGAGAGATCATAAATTTTCATCTCTTAGTACTAAATTAGGCCAATGGAAAAGCGACATTTTCTGTTAAGGATACTAGTAGTCTGTAATTTATCAAGTTATTGTTGTCTATGTGAAAATGAAATGCAAGGGTACCTAAACAACAATCTCTTACCCGTGTTCAAAACTCACCATTTACCTTAGAGCTCGTGCTGCAGTTTCTTCATTTTTTGAGATATTTTTGCACGACATTCAAGCCCTGCATATCAGAAAAGTTGGTGCTCAATCTGTTTTTAATACTAAAAAGTACAAAGTCAAGATGGGATGAGTGGCTCGTTTTTCTTTTGTTTGAAATATCAACACCCCTTTTTTGTTAATTGGGACGTAATTTGAGTAAGTTTTGTGCCTTTATGTCTTTCAAGAATTTTGTGGTGCCAAATAGTGTTCAGTAATTGCATCTTCCATAAATATAGCACTTGGTCTTTAACAGTAGCATAATATTTTGTTTGAAAGTCACGTTGCATGTCAAACTGTCAGTATACTTTAACATTCTACATTTGTTTTGCTTTTTTCATTAACTGATGATAATTCAAGTCAAGTGGTGCCTCTTTATTCTTTGAAGAAGTTTGTAGTTCCTGATTTCCATAAACTTCATATGATAAGATTTATTATGAGTAGATAAACTTGGCCGTTGAAAAGTATCAGAATTTTTGTCAGCGCACACATATTTTTGATCTTGTATTTACTTTTTAATGGCAATCCCATGAGAGGATGTTGTTTGATATCTAAAATTAATATGCATTTTCCACCTTTTTTTTTCTCCATCTAAATGTTTTATAATGCTTTATCAGGCCACGGTGAAACAGCCTGTTGTTGGGAACATGATGAAAGCACTCTACTTTCAGTTCACAATCGGAGTTATACCAATGTATGCCACTGCTTTTATAGGGTACTGGGCCTATGGTTCAACAACGTCAACATATCTCCTCAACAGTGTGTCTGGTCCAGTTTGGGTGAAGACAATCGCCAACATTGCTGCTTTTTTGCAGACAGTCATAGCTTTGCATGTATGGATCCTCATCTTTACGTTTTTCAACTTTCTGTATTGGTTTCCCATGTATGCCTTCTCATGACATTTATGCATCAAACCTCAATGATATTTTTCAGTTGTTACACACTTGCAAAACATCCAACCATATGATGTCTCCCACCAATGGGTTTTCCTATGCCAAGTTGATGTTGGATTGCCTAAAGAATTTGATAAATAGTATTGATAATGTTATCTCCGGATATCTTAAGAAGCCATCAAATGGTGGCTCCACTCTTCTATAGCATATTTGGTATAGAGAGAGGTGAAAGGCAACTCTGTTGACCTATAATCATGTAAGGATATATCGTAATTTTCTCTCTAGTTCTTATTCCACTAATTACAAGAAAGTTACAAAAGGCGAATGTCGCTCCTTGTAAGGGGTATTCCCAGATCGTAGTGAAGTTAAGACTGGTGCAACTTGTTAACAGAGTTCCTAGTCTAATGTCCTGGATGAGATAGAACACGGTCCGTAATGTATTTGCAGTGACTGGAATTGGCAGTGTTTACCTCAGGTTATGGTGTTTAGGACTGCAGATACGACTCTAGGGAAATCCCAACAGGGGGACAGACATGTTGTAAACCATAGTACACTGATTATGTGAAATAGTAGGTTGGAAAGTGGCATTTCAGGCAAATTTCAATGGCTGATAAGTCAGCCTGTATTGATGTGCCAACACAGCACTGGGCCGGATAATTGGCAATTTCATCACATTGACATTACCATATATTGTGTCTTTTCATAGGCATTTATCATTAATTAGATATTTCATTTTAGGGTTGAAACGCATGTGTCCTTTTTGGGTTTCGTTGAACAGTGTCTAAAATTATGTTTGTCGTTTATGTAAAGAGGTGGCCTAAACGTTTGTGATAGGTGAAGTTTCGTTGAACAGTGTCTAATATTATGTTTGTCATTTATGTAAATTGGTGGCCTAAACGTTCGTGAAGATCACCTATCATATGAATGACTATACTCTATACCGTTCCTTGGCAGTTAAAGATATAAGTTGCCGCTTTGATTGTACATATTTTTACATTTGTATTCTCTGTCCAAAAGCTATGTTATTGTTTCTGAACTAACATTAAGATTCTTTGCAATGCAGATATTTGCGAGTCCAATGTATGAATACTTGGACACCAGATACGGTAGATCTAAGGGAAGTGCATTCTCTTTTCACAATTTGTCATTCAGAATTGCTGTAAGAGGTGGTTATTTAACTGTAAACACATTAGTTTCTGCTTTGTTGCCGTTCCTTGGAGATTTTATGAGCCTTACAGGAGCCATCAGCACATTCCCTCTCACATTCATCCTTGCAAATCACATGTACCTGACAGTGAAAAAGAACAAGTTGACGACAGTGCAGAAGTCATGGCATTGGCTTAACGTCTTTGTGTTTGCTTGCATGTCTTTTGCTGCTGCAGTTGCAGCTTTAAGGCTCATCGCAGTAGATTCAAAGACATACCATCTCTTTGCTGATCTATGATGAGCTTGTTTGTCAGTAGGGACTTCGATAAATGTAGCATATCTTTAAGGTTTTAGAATTAGTTTTAGGTAGTCAAAAGTTTAAGATTCAAAAGTAGAGTGTAAGCTATTTATTCCGCACCTGGCAAGGAGTATTCTGCCTTGACCAAGAAGTGTTGATTGTGCTTAACAATACTTACTATTCTAATTACCATCGAATTTGTTTGGGTTATTAACCTATTTCTCAGAACATCCATACTACATCACTTTACTACAATC
This sequence comes from Coptis chinensis, assembly GCF_015680905.1. Lineage (NCBI taxonomy): Eukaryota > Viridiplantae > Streptophyta > Magnoliopsida > Ranunculales > Ranunculaceae > Coptis > Coptis chinensis. Next base: position 18,269,702 of record NC_141462.1, on the reverse strand, counting down.
TGTAATATATGCTTCAAACTTTCTTCCTGTTTTGAATCATACGTATGTGGATTGCGATGATAGTATTTAATTGTATTGTTGACCACTCTGTTAGTTAATCACAAAGAAATAGAATATTTCACCAGTTTGCTTACAGTAAATAATCGCAGACCCCTCCATTGACTACTATCATTTTAGGACAAAACCTGGTCCCGATAACTGTGAAGGAAGAAACACAACAGATTCTCCATTGACTAGTTCTGCGCTTCTCACTAAGTTGAGGACCTACATTTCTAGGATCAACAATGTGCAGAATGCTTACTCAAGCAATATGTTCACTCGAGCTCCAAGGTTCTCTTGAGCTACAACTTTCTCACTAAGTTGAGGACCTACACTTCTAAGATCAATTCAATGTAGAAATCAGAACGCTCTCTTGAGCTACAATCTTCACACTAATTGAGGACCTCTACTATTAAGATCAATTAAGTGCATAAATTATATCCATAACGCTCTCCTGAACTACTATCTTAAGCTACAATATCCTACACCAACTGAGGACCTATACTTCTAGGATTAGTTCGGGGTAATTTCCATACCATAACATTCCAAGCCAATAACTGGGGCTTACATGTTAGAAACCTCCAAATTGTACCACTCAGTATACATACAGGTGAGTACACATACAAGTGGGAAACACAATGATTTCGCCAAAAAAAAAAAAGGCAGTTTTCGGATTCAAATGAGACATATTCGTGCTGGTCACATGTTCTCGATCTTCTGTCTATTTTCGAGTCCCTTCAATTCTCTCAGTGACTTCAAAATATGGGGTTGTGTAAGTACCTAATATTCATGTCCAATGAATATCGGACACGTGTCCATCACCAAAGACAATCAGCTCGTACTAAACGAATTAGAGTCACCATCTCCAGCACGCTAGAACGAACGACCTGAGCCATAGCTGATAAGATCGTTATGTTACACTTAGTTTGTGGTCAACCAGGCAACCCAAGAGACAAGTCGCCTTCGGTTACACATGAGCACTAAAGATTATCAATTAATGGAGCACCAAAGGTGGATCTCATTCATTAGGCAATTAATGGAGCACCAAAGATCGGAAGATATAAAGACAAGGTGGTGACCAAACAAAAGCTCACATTTTCTCCATCTCTAATTCAATCACTCAATTCCAATATGAACTGTGTCTGACTTTATTTCAGTTCACCAGAGAACTGGATACGTAAGCAATGCGATCATATCATTTGAACTCAATCATAACATCATCTTCCCCCAATCATCTAGATTCGTAAGGTCGTGACCAAAACACACCTTTACAGTTACTAGATTATGCGAGGGAACATTTGGTCGATGTAGGCATTTGTGGGATAAACCTGAAACTCTATACGGTTTTGATACTCTATGATTATTAAGTTAATTTTTTCCCCAAAACCCAATATGTCTCTCTTTTTGTATGTGGTGGTGATATGGATCCAATAAAATTTTGCCACGTGTTCACTTTATATATATTATTATGTTTGCTTAACTTAACCATAGCTAAACGCCTAAACTATAGTTTTAACTTAATAGAACGATCAAGCTACGTTGACACCCCTGATAAGCACCCAAAAGTGTATTATGAAACCCCGTTGAAACATATAAATTTGGTTAACTATGTGTTTAATAATCATGAAATAAATATGTTTTCATATTTTTGCAGGTATTCGCAGTAAACATGAAAATATGGTTTAAACCTGCAATAAAGCACGAGGAACGACATATATATGAATTCTTCCAAATCCGCATTTAAGCATCAAACTTCCTAAACTCCTACCTCTTGAACCGGGACTCGAATCACGACAAGTGAGTCTTTCGGATAATCGTATGATGAACTCTACGATAGGCGGAAGTTGTAAAATTGCCCAAAGACCGGACCGCCAATGGACTACACATAGGACCCACTATCTTGGCCCACAAGATTGGATGAGTCATCAATCATGGAGCATGTCAAGACAAAAATGACAAATTATTGGTGCAAAGTTGACACCTTGCATATAATTAATTAGATTAGGTGTTAATAGTGAAAAAAAAGCAAGGTGTCACTTTGTTTTAATGTGGTGAATAAAAATGAAGTAAATGTGGTTTGATGTTTCACATGGGAGGAAATGAGATGTCTCTCGAAATGGAGAAGAAAAAACAAACAAGGGGACACTCCATTTACTCCCTTGACTTATTTTCCTTACCTTGTATTATTTTAGTTCCTTAGCTATTTTTTAGTTTTTAGTTTTAGTTTTTAAGAATAAAGCTTGTAATAGTTTTAATGGAGGAAACCTTAGTTTTCTTCTAGAAAATAAAAAGCAAGTGAGTTTAATTGGTTTTTTCTTCTTCTTTCTCTCTTTTTGTTCTTCTAGCTTGTAATTCATCATCCCAAGGATCATGAGCTAACTTCTCTTTTGGGGAGTTAATCCATCTCATGTGAGGGAGAATATTTGTGGTTGGCTTGGCAGGTTGTTAGGAAGAACAACTAGACCTGCATCCTATCCTCCCCAAAATGATAGTTGGTGTAGTGTCTAGTTAGGAATCAAAGTAATGAGCTTAGAGATAAGTCATTGCTTGGTTCCACTTGCTAGCATGTATGAACTCTTTAATGAGCCATACATGCTAGGGGATCAAGTTTTCTTCCATTAGGGCTTGTCTATGAGTCTAGGAAGAATCAAATGAACCTTTTCAAATCAACAACTAAATGTTATTTTCACATGAGGAGGATTAGCTCTCCACCTTTTCTTTAGTAAATTGTATTTTGTATTAATTGCATGATTTCAAATCTTAATGTTTTTTTTCTTTAATGTTTGTATAGGAAAGAAACCCAGCATTAGTAGTAAACTTACTCACTAGTTCCCTAAGAGTAACAACCAATTTGTAGTTGTCCTAGACTTTAGGTTGGTTCGAATCTTTATTCCAACTTTACGAAACGAAGATCGTGAATAAGGAACTTTGAGTTCGCTTTCGCATCAAATTAGAGAGTCAAATCTCTAATGTAGTAAAAAAAGCTAATATCAACCCTTACTAAACACAATGATTTAATAGCTGATTTTTGGTAGATATGATCTCCCCACTATGGATATGATCTCCAAAAAAAATAAGCTCGTTTCAATATGTGTAACTTTGTCAAAAGTTATGTTGAAGTTTGCAATTTTTTTAACAGTCTATATTTTTTTTCAGTTTTGTAAATAAATTTGACAATGCTAGAGATGTCAAAATGGCTTGAAATTTGCAGACATGATCAACATGGTAAGAGGGTCATCTTCACCAAAAATCAGCTATTAATTCATTGTAGAAGTGCACTTTTTGGTAGGGGTGTCACTTCAAGGTGTCATTTAGGGTGCCAACATAGCCTGACCGTTAATAGAAAACTAAATATATCCTTGATGCGTTTTGGAATATAGAAAAAACAAACAAACAAACAAAAAAAAAAAACAAAAAAAAAAAAAAAAAAAAAAAAAAAAACAAAAAAAAAAAAAAAAAAAAATGAAGAAAAAGAATTAGGAAAAAACAAAACAACATAATTTTGTTATGTGTGATATTGTGATCTCTATTATTCTTAAAGGTAAAAATCCTTAGGAAAATGTAGCATCCATAATTTAATTGTAAGAGTGTTGATGAACAAACTATAACATCATATCATTTTCACCCTTAAAAAATGCATATAACTAAAATTCATGTCATTTTTAAACTTTATTAGCTTGACAAAAGTCGAGATTACTTGAAATAAAATCACCAAATTGTTGATTGGAGTTTTAAATTTATTTTAAACCATTCAAATTACTCGTGGTCTTTTAAAATTTAGTTTATATCAAAAAGCACGGGCTGGGATGGCGAATGGAGTTGTTACAAAAATTCAATGACCTAAATTAGTAAGTTTAATTATAATTTCCATTTTTTAGTAACATATCCTAAACTATAAGAATCATATAACTGAATCTCATATACTCTACTATAAGATGATGGGTGCTTTAAGACACTACCATTCAAATTATGAATTCCTTCCCAACATGGTTTAAAGTGATGAGTCTAGGCGTATGTTGTTTCTTGGTCAAGGCAAATCTTTCTCTTTTTCGTCTCATGAGCTGCCAGGTCTATGGAAAGGGAACCACATTTATTTCACTTATGACCACGTGCTACTTGGTAATCCAAAATACCATAAATTGCAGGTTCAGATTACGGTGTGCTCAACTTAGATGGATGAGTGTTTTTATCATATACTACTATTACCTGCGAGATATAATGGCTATAGAACAATAATTTGGCCCCACAAATATGGATTATACTAAATTCCTTCTAGTTATATTTGTCTATCCAATATGAATTTATGAATAGAAGAGTTACATGTCTCGCTTGTCCGAATGAACTAATGATAATTCATGCGTTGGTGATTTTGTGCATGAATTACTATTGAAATATTTAGAGGGTTAAGGCATACCTCACACCGATTACATTGAAGGACTCCTAATCTGAAGGCTTTCGCTAATGCGCCATTTTGAGTAGACCTAATTGCCTCCACTTAGTCCATGCTTAAATATCCCTAAAGTGTACGACATTTTTTACTGAACCGTTACAAGTATGACAAATTACCAAATTAATTTGAAAATAAGAAAAAATAATAAAATAAACAAAAAATAAAATAAAAATCATATGTTAATAAGATATATGAAATATTCAAGGTGAGTCATGAAACGAGCGAGAGTGAAAACTATATATATTCTCGAGTCGTCTTTAACAAAGTTTGGCTATTTGCCAACATCTCACATGAAAAGCAATACTAGATTATGCCAGACGATGGAAATTTGGTCGATGCATGCATTTGTAGGATAAACCTTAAACACTAGATGGTTTTGATCCCCTATGTATTACTAAGTTCATTTGTTTTTTGTTTTTTGTTTTTAATTTCCTATTATTTTATTTTCCCCCGAAACCCAGTTGTATCTATTTATGTATGTGGTCATATAGGTCCAATAAGAATCTGCCACATGTCCACTTAACTCAACCATAACTAAACTAATATTTTAACTTTAATAGAAAACTAAATATCTCTACTAGTAACATATCTTATAATGATCCTGGCCTCTTAAATTCATCCGGGTATTTTTCTTACACATAAAACCCCCAAATGAATAATTAAATCAAACACCTAAATACTATTAAGAATGACTATTTGGTCTTTTTACACCATGCATAAATTCTTAGTACCGATATTGGCCTTCAATTAAGTGTTGTTTAACATTGTTTAATAAGGGTAATTGGCCATTTCATGAGGTGGTTAATTAAAAAACCAAATCCACGCCATTTTGAATTGTACGCACACAATAAATATCCACTTAATATTAATTACGGTGTCATTAATTACCATAAATATACAGAGCCCTTTCATTTTCCGTCTCCCTCTCAATCTCCACTCTACGTCTCTCCCACTTTCTTTTGCCAACAGTAAAAGATAACCCGATGATTTCTCCTGCTCATGCATCATATACACTATACAGTATGAAGGTTAGTGACACGCCAATCACATGCTCTCAAATTTGAACTACAGTTTTCTTCTCTGGGCTATAGATCGTCTACTCAATAGTAAGAAAAAATAGAGCCAATAGTAGTAATAAGTTGTGTTCTACTTGAGTGTACTTTTTCCATCAATGAAGTCAAACTCAATGAAACAAGCTGAGGTATGTACTTGGTGTACTCTGTTTACTGTGTTAATGGGTATTCTCACTTGGTTGATGTGTTCTGTTTTTTAACTATCAGATCCTCTGGCCAAAAATTGTTCTGAAGAAGTTGCTTAATATTGGCACTAAGGATTCTGATTTCTTGGCTGACTCAGATGAAGGTTAAAGTGACTCCAATTCTGATGATGAATGCGAGAATGGACTACTTTAACTCATTCAACAATACCCATAGTGTTATTAGTAACAGTTTCTTAACTTTAGTTGAAATTTCAGTCCTAGTTATGTGTTTTTCTTTTGGCAAAAATTGGTGGGTGTAGTGAGAAGTTCATTACTGGGAATTCAGGCTTGAATTACAACAAGGAAGGTGAAGTTGGCTTTGAATCTAATGGTATAACTCAAAGTTGATTCATTTTTAATCTCATTTATTGGAAGTGTTATTCTATCTTGAAAAATAAACTTATTCATAAAAAAAAAAACGAGGCCTTATGTTCCTGGAGGTTCACCTTTACAGCTATACTCTTAAAAAGTGTTGACACTTTGATGGATTCCATTTTCCATTAAAGCTTCCACCTCATTAAAGTGATTGATATTTGAGAATGATAAAAGAATATCAGCTTTGGAAGTCACATGGATTTTTCACCTTTTCCATTATATGTCTCATGGGAATTTATTTTCTTTCTTCTTTAATTTTCCTTTTGAAGTGTCATTGTATATGTGCAAGGACACATTTTTTATTCCTTGTAGTTTTTTATTGAAGAAGTTATTATATTCAAGAGTCTTGTGGTATAGTTTTAGTAAAATGGAACTACTTATGAGTTATGAATGATGAAGTTATCAAAGCCTTATATGGAGAATTTTGAAATATTCAGTTAGTCACATATGGCTTACGTAAAATGATTAGTTATCATTATTTCACCTTTGTTAACTATTACCAGTTTGAGCAGCTATCTTGGTGTTGCTCCTTTATTATGTTTCTTTTTTGCTTCATTTGGTAGTTTTTAATTGAAAACACCAATTTAGTTGTGTAGTTTGAAGTGATCAATATCCTTTTTTTTTTTTTTCCAACTTTCATATTATTTATTGTTGCTACTAAAAGTTCCAGTTAGACGTGTTATTCTATTGATTAACTTCCGGGCATTACTCTGCAGGGATATTCTCTGAGACTATTCCCAAGTTAAGACGGCGAAATTCAGAGACCCTTCAAGCTCAATATATCAATAGCAAAGAACTCAGGCAGGCTTCTTCATCCTCTGTTGTAAAACTGTGCCTTTTTACACTATATTGGAATATTTGCTGTTAATGTGTTTTCCCCTGAATCAACATTATCGAAATTATATAAGAAGATCATGGAGTTAGGACCTGGGGTGGTCATATTTTTCTGATTGTCGGTGTATTTTTTATTCAAGAATTTGTGTAGGGACATGGAATGTTGGAGGAAAATTACCAGTAGATGACCTGGATATAAGTGATTGGCTAGATATGAACAAGCCTCCAGATATCTATTTATGCATTTTCTTTAACGCCAACGACTAGCATCCTCATTGCGAATTGCTAGAGACATAATCACATATTTAGGTGACATTTACTACACTCTTCGTCTATTTTTTGGTTTTGTTGTTTATGTTTTGACACATTAAGATTGATGTTTTTAGTTCTTCTACGTCGTTTGCTAAAACTGCTAAATTCGAACATTTTAATAAATATATAGATTTTTCCTTTCAGTTAAAAATACTTTTTATGCATTTTCTTTACATTTCTTTAGTGCCAATTACTAACATCCTCATTGCGAATTGCTAGAGACATAAATGCAGATTTAGGTGACATTTACTGCCAACTTTGTAACGCCCGTATTTTTAAATACTTATTTTTCTATTTATTTATTAATTAATTTAATTATTTATTTTCAAAATTTGTCGGATTAGATTCGGGATACGTGGGCCTGGTTTTGGGCCCGAGTCTGTGTTGGGCTTGGGTTTCGGATCCAAGTATATAAACACATTGTTCTAGAGAATAGAGGTTTTAAAAATAATAAAAATAATGAAAATGGAGGCAGAGCTAGAAACGCGTTGGCTAGAGCGTTGGAACGCGACGACTCGGACTACGAGGGATTCGTGGAGCTTGGGATAAATGTGAGTAGCTATTTTGCTATTTCACCGGATTTGTAGTTTTTTGTATGTCGGTGTATCACGGCCCATCGTTTTACTTTTTTTATATTGCTCATTATCCTGTTGTATTGGACTTCGTGCCTTTTGTTTTATTAAACTTTGTTACATTTCGGATTTGAATTTAACTGTCGAAACTGTTGGAACTCGGAAGTCGTCAATGGCGGCGTCACGAGTCCAACAAATGGTAATCGCCGATATTTACTGTCGAACTTTATGGCCGGTTAAGGGCAGCTAAAGCCCAATCTATAATCTATAGAAATCGTCATTTGTTTTTCTTTGTTTCTCTGTTGTATTGTATTGAACTGTTGAACGGTTCAAAACTCTGGAGCTTTGGTAATGGAGGCGCGAGTGCGTGCCCCATAGGTCGTACTGCCTCATATTAGGACGTTTGTTTTGGTGGGCGTTGGTGTATTGGAGAGTTGGGTGGGCTGTTGAAGCTTGGTAAAAGCTTGAACGGCTATTAATGGCGACCAAAAATCGCCAAGAATCGTTATGGTTGGTTTTGTGTTTTTTAGTGGATGAATGGGTTGATGTTTGGTTGTGAGGGGTGTGTTTGAGGTTTGTGTGAGGCTTTGTTGGGTGGGTCATTGGAAGCTTAAGGCCCGACCATTAATGGCGACAAGAAATTTAATATCTAGTTTGGTGAGGTTTGGATTGTATGAGTTGGGGTTTTCGCTTTCATTAATGTTGTTGGGTTTGTTATGGGGATTAAAACCGCTGATCAAAAGGGGTGGTCGATTAGTACTTGGTGGTGGCGGATTTTTGGTGCACAGTGGAATTTCTTTGGAGGAAGGAGATGACCCGACCGGTGGGCTTGGGCTGGTCGGTTTCTCCCGGCTTGTTTGGTTGGTTACTTTGGGCGAAAATGTTTTGTTTTGGTTGGGCCCGATTTGTTTTAAGTTGTTGGGCGGACCGGTTCAACTAAGTTTTGGACCAATTTGGATTAGTTTTTGGGCCGTTTCTAATATTTCTTGGGGCGGTCCATAGGGGCGAAAAATAGTTCTATTTGGGTTTTTCAACTTTTTGACTTTCGGGTTTTAAGGTTTGGGCTTGGCGGTTAGGTCCGAACCATTACCTTGGTCATGAGCCCACGAGCCATGCGACTTTGACCTTTAAATTTTATGAACCATGGCTATGACCCTGAACTTGTCGAACATGGAAACGATAGTTTGATTTTGACAATGACAGTTTGACTTCGACCATGACGTGTTGATTTTGACTTTGACCATGATGTGTTGACCTTGACCATGATGGGTTGACTTTGACTTTGACCATGATATGTTGACGTTGACCATGATGGGTTGACTTTGACCATGATGTGTTGACTTCGACTATGACGTGATGATTTTGACTTTGACCATGATGTGTTGACCTTGACCATGATGGGTTGACTTTGACTTTGACCATGATGTGTTGACTTTGACCATGATGGGTTGACTTCGACCATGATGTGTTGATTTTGACTTTGACCATGATGTGTTGACCTTGACCATGATGGGTTGACTTTGACTTTGACCATGAGGTGTTGACTTTGACCATGACATGTTGACTTTGACAATGGCATGTTGATTTTGACTTTGACCTTTGACTTTGACGTTGACCATGACGTGTCGAGTTTGACTTTGACCGTTGACCGTTGACTGTGGAATGTTGACTTTTCCAGTTTTTCACATATTTGTTTTTATGGATAAATGTAATAATAAAACGTTGTCGGATATTGTATAACTTGGTTGGTCATTATCTAATTTAGATTTGACGTGAGTAGTGTGTAAAGCACATATATATTGGGCTTTGATTGTGGGTCGTGGATCCTAATCCAATTGTCTTCGTTTTTATGTTGTATATTATATGGACACATGTAGTAATAAAATCTTTGTGGAAGCTTGTATAAATTTAGTTGTCGATTATCTAAGAAAGTTTGGACATTGATGTTGTATATTTTTACACGTGGCGATATTGAGATGTTAGGAGACGTTATATTCCTAATACGCTATACTAAAAATGTATGCAATACATTGAAGTAAGTGTGACATGATATAATATGTTGGAGTATATATATTAATGCAATATCTTTGAGAAATGTATATAAACGCTCCATTATTATATATGTGAGATGCTACTATGAGGTAGTATAGTATTGATGAATATTTGCCCACGAGTATGGTGAAGTCTGATAATATATTGTACGTGAAATAATGAAAGTGGTTATGTGAAATAATTGAGATATGTCTAAATATGGTGGCTTAGTGCAATAAGGTAATTGACCTGCACGTGATATAGTGGAATTTTATTATGAGTCATTAATGTATGACACCTGAATAAATTACGTAACGAAAATCCTAGAACCTAGCTACCACAACTCATGTGATTGGCCCTTCTGGCGTTTCAGTTAATCTGAATGGCCTTGGTAAGTAATGTGATTGGCCCTTCCGGCGTTTTGCTTAATCCGAATGGCCTTGGGCGTAAGTAATGTGATTAGCCCTCCTGGCGTTTGAAGAAAGCTGAATGGCCCTCCCCGGGCGAGCCGAATAGTGGCTTGATTATTCCGTTCGCAAAAATAGAACGATGGCCACGATATTTTATGCGAATAGTGACATTACTTACATAATTGCTTCCATGTGAGGATTTACGGTGTCGCGCATCCCGCTTCGGGATGGTTACGCGGAGTGGTTCATTATGTAAGGGGAGGCATGTGGATGTACATGTTCTTCGTTGGATAGCGATTGTGGTAGCCGGGAAACTAGGTAAGACATAGATACGATGTGAATTTTAGGGACACGCAAAGAAAGCCCGAAATAATCTAATTATGGTAATATGCTTGGTTGGTTATTTGTTTAGATAGAACCTAAAAGCCTCGATGGAGGAACTATATGCCTTATTTATGATCGCGATAGTTTGTTGTGTGGTTAGTGGGAAGTTAAAACCTCGATTGGAGGAACTACCCCCCTTAATTATTGTACTTGAGTATGTCATATTAGTCGTTGAAAGTTAAAGGCTTCGGTGGAGGAGGAACTAACGCCATATGGATTATGTATATATTTGTATAAGTATATGTTGTTTTTAGAGCTACTCACACCAAGCATTTTATAATCTTGACCCGATTTGCATGTTTGCTTATCGGGTGTGTTCATTCAATGAACATAGTTGATAAGTTTTGACAGGTTTAGTGTTGAAGAAGAGTGGTTCTTTGCTTGTGGTTTTGCGTTAAGCGTTGCATCTCGGGATTTGTTTTGTTTTCCCTTGAGGTGATATAGATTTTTAGTTGAGACAAAGTTATTTGTATTTTCATTTGTAATTTTAAATAAAGAGTTATTGGAAAGAGATTTGTAACTTAATCTTATTTGTGAAGTTTTGTAATGAAGAGGACATTTGTTTAATTGAAATTTTTATTGGTTTTTAATTATCCGCATATTTAAACTGTTTATGGGTTTTTGGGAGTGGAGAGTGCGTCACACCTCGGAGATCGAAGAGTCGGGGACAAATAATGTTTTTCCGAATTCTGTCGAAATTCGGGGTGTGACAAACTTTGTCTATTTTTTTGTTTTATAAAAAGTTCTGCTGTTTTATGGAATTTATATTAATTCAGACCAAAGCACATGCTCTCCTTCCTTATCCATCTGCTTCTTAATTGGTTATATCTCTTTGTTTTGTCTGCATTCTAATCTTCTCCACTTGGACTAGCAAGTGGACTGGTAGCCCATGTTGAGCACAAAGTCTTCACTCTCTTTTCTGCATCAGAGTAATAGCTCTTGAAACTTGATCTAGAAGAGTTATGGGTGAAATGATGGCAGAGACTCTCAGAAATGAATTTGAGGTAAACCCATATCTCCTTTGTATGATATCTACAATACCCTTTGTTTAATTTGATCTCAGTATTATTTTATGAACTTTCTTCATTTTTCATACTACCTGCATGAGTTTTGATTCATGATTGTTGAATTCTTATATTGTGATTCTCAATTGAATTTTTAGATGATGTTCATTGTTTTTGAAAATTGTTGATGGGTTTTGCACTGAAAATGATATAAACAGATAGAAAAACCAATTGCCTCTGATCCTAGATTCAAGTAATCAGTTTCATTTGGAAGATTTGAGAACGATTTATTATCTTGGGAAAGATGGTCGTTGTTTTCGCAGAACAAGTACTTGGAAGAAGTTGAGAAGTGCTCAACCCCTGGATCAGTAGCTATGAAAAAAGCTTACTTTGAAGCCCATTACAAGAACATTGATGCTCGAAAGGTGGAGATCATGGAAGAAGAGTAGAGAATGGGAGAAGATTTATTCAGATCGGATACTCCATGTAAGGAAAATTCCATTAACAATGATTATGGCACGAAAGTTGAATTCGGTACATTGGGCGTCAATGGAATTACTTGCTCAATGGAGCCAGATAAAAACTCGTTGGCAATGACCTATTGCACTTTAACTGAGGAGCCAAACCAGGATAGGAGCGGTGTCAATCGTCAAGGTGAATTTGAAGGAGCAGTCTTGGTTTCAGATGAAAATCAGTATGTTGAACCACAGGCTCAATTGGAAGTAGAGTTCAATTCAACAAATGAAGACTACAGTTATGTAGGTTTTCCAGTACAATTAGAACATATGGATGTTTTAGTACAAGAGAACCATCTAATTAGATCTTTAGATCCATTACAACAGCCACAATAGCTAGACATAGAGATCGACAAGCTGTGCTCAAGAAGAAAAGCACTGATCGAGCCTGAAGATCCATTAGAACATTCACAGGTGTCGCAATGAGACAAGCCACACTGAATAGAAGCATGTTATTGGATCACTAGATCTATTATAGCGATCCCAACAGTTGGACATAGAGACAAGCTATGCTCAAGAAGAAGCGGTGATTGGATCACAACATTCATTAGAACATCCACATCTCAGACAATGAGACAAGCAATCTTGAAACACGAAGCATGTGATTGGATCACTAGATCCATTACAACAGTTGCACCAGCTGGATAATGAGACATGCCATGTCCAAGAGAATAAGTCAGAGGATTCTAAATTGAATCCACAGAGGGAAGCCCAAAAGGTGAAAGGCCAAAACTCTTCTTCACAATATGTTTTCCAGCTTATCAGACAATACATACATAGTGAGAAATTAACTAAAATTTTCTTTGAAAATGAACTTATCAGAAAATTCTACGTTCTAAGGACAAGAGTACGGAAAACACAAAGAAGAAACTCGCGAATCCTACAAAGAAAATAACACATACTTCTCTCCCAAGAGCATCAAAGCCTGCACTAGCGTCCCCCAGTATATCAGCATCCAAGCTTTAAACCAGGAAGGAAATTAGTCCATTTGTAACAAAGAAGCACACTATGCCGGCTGTTAAAAAGAAGACACCCTCACCTAACTCACTGCATATGTTGCTTTGTTTGGAACCCACAAAATCTGATTTCGCTCTTCCTACCTCAACAAGAAGATCTTTTATTGTGGAGAAAATGGGAGATAAGGATATTGTAAAGCGAGCTTTCAGGGAGAACAATTTCAGCTTATCTAAACCTTCTATTGAAGAAAAGTCCTCTGCTTCTCCGCAGGTTTGTCTTAATCAAATTTTAATTTTCATCTAAATATTGATCCTGTGTAGTTGTATATTTGCTAGATTTATCAATGGTAATAAGAAAATGGGTGATAAAAGGTTGTTCCTTTTACAACTCTCTGCAGAGCGAACAACAAGACTTGCTTCTTCTGCAATGACTCCACAAAAGGATGAGGAAAGGTAATCCCTGTGGATTACAAGTACATGCTTATTGGCTGCCAGTCCATGCACATCTTTTTATCTGATACTGGTATCGTAATGAACTAGTGCAGGTACATAATCTAAATCTTATTTGTGGGTGTGCGTGTGTGTGTGTGTTTTTTCCAGAAGTTCAATTTTGTTGGTTCCATGTGTTTATATATAAAAGTGTTTTCTTATTAAGTTGTACAGATTCTTATGCTATAATTCTTTATTTATTGGTGCCGAGTTACGAGCTGTTCTTCCAGGGAATGATTTGTTCTTAGGGGCCATTTGTTTTTGCCTCTTATAAGACATTGATGTCTTATAACCTCTTATAAGATGTGGACCAGTGATTTTGGACATTTTTTTGGTTTGTTTTTTGCCTCTTATAAGAGGCATTCTACTAGAAATGTCTTATAAGAGGCATGATTTCTATAAGTACCAAAATTGGATCTACTACAATTTTGTAAGTCTTGTAAACTGAAAAAAGACATAAACGCCCAAACACACTACCCCTAAACCCTCGTTCTCTCTTTTGCCTTCTCTTTCTCATTTCTTCTTTGCCTCCATTTTCTTCAACTGCTGCTGCTCCACTTTCGCGAACTTTACTTTGCTATCTGGCATTGTCGATCCAACCGTTCTTTGTCTTTGGTATGTCGATCCTGCTATTGCCTTTCTTTCTTTCATCTTAGTGAGGAATTGTGAGTAGTGACTTGTAAAATAGCATGTGAGTGGTTGAATGATGATACATGTTTTCTATTTGCTTCTTATGATTTCTAGATATTGAGTTGAATATTCCTCAAAGATATTGGGTTTTGGTTCATTTTGGTTTTCTACATCATCTTATTTGGAGCTTCAATATTGTCCTTGTATGTCACCGTATTGAATGTCTTCTTTACATTGGCTTGCATTGAATGTGTCCTGTAGTAGCATAGCATATTTCTCCTTGTCTAGATTCCTTTCTCCTCTATCTTCACTTCCTTATATAACAACGTCTCTGAGACCAACACTCTTTTCTTCCCTTTCCAAGTAACTCTCTTTCACCAATGGGCATCTTTTATCTTGTTTGTTTTTCAATGTCTTTTTAATCTTAACTGAACTCATAACTCAAGTATTTAAAAAGTAGTATATATGGTTGACTTATGCATACTCGTAAAATGGAAATTAAGATTAGGAGTAGGCTAAAGTGGGTTGAAATGCATTTGGGCAGGGTGTGGTTTGTTAGTACAAGTGTGAAAGATCATAACTTTATTGTTATCTTCGTTAAATTTATTTGTTAATCATATTATCACTTGGAAGGAGATATTCCTATAGCTAAGAAATTATAAGTGGCTGTAACAGTTAAGTGTGAGCCCACGTTGTTTAGTTTCCAAATTCCAATTACAAAAGAGCTTTTGGAGATTGAATTCACTTTGCCTTGAAGTATGAACGATATGCATTGTTATTTAGATTTTCAAAGTACTGAAATAATCTATAATGAACTGTTTTTCTTTTTTGTTTTTTTAAGGTACTTGCTTGTTTATGTTAGAACATATATATCATGGCTAATAATGTAATAATGCGAAAATTGAGGGGTAGTATTGAGGTAGCGCCGCCAAGGTTCACCATGTATTTACCAATGTCCCTTTAGCTCAAGCTTTCCTAGACTTGTGTTTGGAAGAAGTTACGAAAGAGGGTTACCAAGGTTCATCCCTAAAACCTATTAGCTGGAAACGCGTAAGGGATACCTTGAATGATAAGTTTAAGTTAAACCTTGAGCAAAAGGCTTTCAAAAATAGGTGGGATCTTGATGTAGCTTGGAGGAATTGTGTTGGAAAGAGTGGTGGAGGAATCAATTTTGCACTTGGGAGTATTAATTGGCCAGAAGAAGTTTGGGCTGATGTTCTTCAGGCAAGTGCTATTATATTGCATAATTTGTTTTGTAGTAATTCAAATATGTTTTTATTTTTGTGTTAATTATGTTATTGAATTATTTTGTTTGGTCCAAATTAATATAGAGGAACCCGGCTGCAATAATCTATAAGAAGAAGCCTCTGAGTAATCTGAAAGAGTTGTACAAGTTGTTTGAGGGCACTTTGGCGACGAGGGATCTTTGCTTTTATGCTCTTTGGGGAGGTTGGGTTGCCGATGATCAAGTTGATTGATGGCGATGATTCAAATATGGTGAATGATGATACCATTCCAATTCCAATCCCAGATGTGGAGGTAACTGATTCCTACTGGGATAATGTACACATCAATACTCCTCCTATTAGCGCACAACCTAGCACCCCCCACTTTGAACAAGGTGGAACTAGCGGTGTTGCTAGTGATGGTTCAAAAAAAAGAAG
The DNA here is from genome assembly GCF_015680905.1 of Coptis chinensis. Classification (NCBI taxonomy): domain Eukaryota; kingdom Viridiplantae; phylum Streptophyta; class Magnoliopsida; order Ranunculales; family Ranunculaceae; genus Coptis; species Coptis chinensis. Next base: position 18,253,779 of record NC_141462.1, on the reverse strand, counting down.
GAAGAAGGTAGTTGATGAAGAGGAATCTGATGGTGTGCAAGAGTTAATTGGTGTGGTGAAGAATCTAGTGACACATATAGAGCTTGAAAGGATTGAAGTGAAGAAAAACATGGAGTCCTATTCTATGTCTATATATGCATGGGTATTCTCAATTATCTAAAAAGAAAATGAAAATTGAGATGACTATGGATGTGTATATGGGTGCAATGGTGAAACTTGCTGCAAATAAGGAGTTTAGGAAAGCCTTAGTTGAATTGGAGGATATGGAGGATAAGAAGATTTTTCTCCACGAGGATTGGTTAGCATGGGAGTTTAACTATGATGGAATGTTTTTGTTATATGCATTGTCATTTCATAGCATTAGAATTGAGTTTGGGGTTTAGAAACATCATGAGTGTTGAGCAAAATTATTTTTATGTTGTATTTGGATTTAAATGTAATGTAAGAATTTCTATTTTGACATGTTGCTTGTATGTGAAATGGTTATGAAATTAGACGTGAATTGGTGCTATGTAATGGTATGTAAAGCAGGGTTATATTTGTCAAATAACCATCTATAAGATGTTGTATGTTTGTTTTTTCTTTTTCTACAAGTGCTTATAAGAGGAACTTAAAATAAAAAACAAACCAGTTTATAAGACCCACTTATAAGACCCTCTTATAAGACCATGTCTTATAAGACCCTCTTATAACTTAAACCAAAAAAACAAATAGGCCCTTAATGTTTCTAACTGAAATGTATAAATGTAGATGATGGGCAAATTCAAGAAGAACATTTGTTGCAAATGTTATCTAGAATCATACAATGGATTGACCCACCTCATTAGATTTCAGCCACTATTAAAGATGGAAAAACTGAAAAGTTCTATGTTGTGGTCAATTTGAGTTGTTAGTCCTTGTACTATTTATTACCATGCTCACAATTTCTTCTGATTTGTCTCGGTGAAATGCTTGATGATTGTTGTGCGTTGCTTTTTGTAGCCCCTCTAACTACTCCCTTGGTGTTTGACAAGCTACTAAAATCATTAAGGTTACGATCCTCCTCCTCGATATATCATTACTACAACACTTCTCAATACCACTACTACAGTAATGTGTGTGTGTGTGTGTGTGTGTATATATATATATTTACGCTTAAGAACCCGGAGGCGCCAAGCCTCTTAGAGCTTAGGGAGAGTGTCAAAGGTAATTGAGGTGTAAATGTGTAATCCTCAAAGTTTATCTATCTTCAAGGTATGATTATCCAATTGAATAGAGTCACCACCTATTTATATCCAACATTCAGATATTAAATCTCAGTGATAACATTCAATTGCCCAAGTCTTTCTGTACAACAATCCTTTTATATTATTTTTTGTTGTTCTATAGAATGAAATGGTAGATTATGCAGACAGTGAAAGTTCTCCTGAACGTGAAGTTGAGGTGGGAGGTGCATCGAAGATGGGAGTCATGGACTCATGGTTATGGAACTGTCATTTGGTGGCTGGTGCAGGTTGCTTAAAGCCAAATGGGGTAAGTCTCTTGAAATACTTTTCAAATTTATGTTTTTCTTATAACTTCAGTCTACTGTTAATGAGACTCTATGTAGAGAAGAACAGTTACAGTCAAGAGACATCTTCAGACTATTGGGTGATTTTTGTGTGTTTGGGTAACCATTATGCTATATATTCCAAGTTGTTATCACTTTCACCCACTTGATTTGATGTTTTTAAATTCTGAACTTAAAATAAATCATTTAGAATTTGTATAGGATAACAGATGTAAGTGCAAAACAATTGACGGAGAATTGCAGACATGTTCTATGGGTATGAGCCTATTTTGATCTCTCTTTTAAGTTTACATCGATCCTCTCTCTCTCTCTCTCTCTCTCATAATTAAAAAAATTAAAAGAACTAGATAAGAAAACCATCAGTCTATTTATCTAAATCAGGTTTGATTGTTACTTTCAATTCTCTAAATCATGTGAATTCCCTTTTATTCATCAATTCTTCACATTTTTATTTATTTGAGATCTTGATTGGTTGATTGTTCCATTTGAGTACTAATTATTTGATGAATTGATAAAAAAAAAAATGAATTCATCTTTGCTTGGATTAATTCACTGCTCAAAAGTTATTTGAAATATGAAACAGGGTTGGTTGTAGATTGTAATCAGGTAATCCACCAACTTAAGAATCAGGTAAGAGTGCGTAATTGTAATCCCTTTGACTTGAATTTTAGATGTTTCAGTTAACTTAGTGTTGGTATCCTTTTTAAAGAAGTCGATTTAGGGATTTGATGAGATCCTTTTTGAAATTGGGATTTGCTTTATACATTTAGTTTCTAAAATTGAGTTTTGGGTATTGCTTACAACATGTAGTTTTTGAAATTGGGTTTATTATGAAATATTTTTTCATGTTTTCTATCTGATATGGCCGTTCGTTTCTCATTTCTTGATTATGAATTATTTTTCTTGGCCATGGAATATGATTGTTGTTGTTTGTGTTGTAAACCAGTAACTAAAAAAATCAATATTTACTCACCAGCAAATGTTATTAAGTTTCTAATATTGTTGGAATATGGTTGGAACGTTTCATTCATTTTTTCTTCAAATTTCACAGAGTTCTCTTTTGAGCTTGCAATAAACAATACCCTTTTGGTGGTGATCATGTTGATTCTTTACTTGATTTAATGTACTTTTGATTGCGGCCTTGTAGGTTTCCTTCCATTTGGGGGCAACAAATTTTGTGCTATTATAGGTACTTTTTTTTCTACGCTTCACTATTATTTTCTTTTTTTTTTATATACAACATTCAACTTTATAGCATCCTATCCCATATTGATCTATGATTGCTATTTGTAATGGAAACTACTTTCATAAGAACCTTTACAACCTATTTTTGAAATACATTTAATATCTTATACTTGCTCTTGCGTAAAATCTAAATGGGAGTCTAAATAGGTTTGATATCTACATAGGTTAGACTATAAAACTTGACCTCTATTTCTTAATGGGAGTCTAAATAGGTTATGGAGCATTGAGCATTTCATAACCATGTGAATTGATAGATTCTACTCCATGAACCCCTCTTGAATCTCCAGTACGCAGAGTTCCAGCAGCCCCTAGATCTACGGTGACACGAGGGACTCAATTGAATTACCATAGGTTGTTAATGGTGAATATATAGAACAAAAGAATAGTTGTTGCATCTGTTGCACTGACACATTCATACTATGCATTTTACAAGAATGGGCTAGGGGGAAAGGATAGTGTCACTAGCCATGAAATACCTATAACTCTATAAGGGCTTATGCTATGGCGTTGCATAAGTTGGTCTGACAATAGTACTCCTCTCGATCATGAAAAAAATGACACGCAAGTAGCAATATAACACTTGAAGGCATGTAGTTACCATTACTGATTTACTTTCACCAACCCCGTATTTATTAATATATTGGATATATGGTTTTATTGAGATGGGTTTTTGATATTTGCAGAAGCGTTGCAGTTGGTTATATCATAATGCAAACCTGGAGCGAGTGGATTTGTGCGAGAATAGCGATTCATTTATCAGAGAGTAAGCTTTATTTATTTATTTTTTGGGCTTAATTGAATGCTTAGTACAATGGTTTAGTGTCTCACTGTTACTTCACAACTTTAAATCATGCTAATCAATCCGTGGCGAGTTGGCGAGAATAATGTGGGAAGCCCATTGAGAGAACCTTAAGTTCCATAGTAATTGAGTACTTGGTCTGTTGGCCATTTGCATTGGTGCTGGAATATGACAATTGGGTATATCAATTCAATGGGCGCACCCAAAAAATTGCAATGGAATATTAATAATTTGCACTTAATGTTAATGTTGTCGGAGTTTGACATTTTTTTTGTTTATTAGGATGATTCATGCTTTGGTTAAATAGTCACATAGTACATAATAACATGGCCAATTCCGCTATCATCAACCCGACTTACAGCTCATCTTTCCTTGGGAACCGATAATGAAGCCTTACATACTTTGGTCGAAGCTATGGAGATATCCCATAAATTTAGTCATTTACTTTATGCACATGACCTGATGATGCACAATCGATTGAGTGAGTATAATATGATATTTGCTTCAATCAAGCTGTATATTTTGTCTGTGTGTGTATCAATATAACATTTAAAGTCATGCATACTATTTAGGAGCTTAAAAATCTGAATGTGTTATGCACATTTTCAGAATATTTCAACCAAGCAACTTCCTAGAATGAAGACATTTATTCCACTGCCATATTAGATGGTGGTGTAGTGCATAATTGCATATTTCTTGAATTTAAAGTTGTTTCTCATCTATTTTTTTGCACCAAATTGTTTTGTAGGTAGTAATCATTCATTCATGGAGCAAACATACTTTGAATCCTTGAGAATTCTATAACATAAAACATTAGGGTTTAGGTTGTCTCTTAAATCTATTTAAAATATTGGAATTTTACACTCTTCGGTAAGTTTTGTTTGACATCGTGTGCATAGCACGTGCATTTTGCTAGTATCCATAATGGGTTTTGGAATATGGAGAAAAAATATATATTGAGAAAAAGAATAAGGAAAAACATAAAACAACATAATTTTGTTATGTGTGATAGTGTGATATCTATTATTTTTTAAGGTAAATTTTATTATAAAAATGTAACTGCACAATTTAACTGTAAGAGTAGTGATGAACAAACTATACCATCATCTCATCTTCACCCTTAAAAAATGCATATAACTAAAATTCATGTCATTTTTAAACTTTATTTGCTTGACAAAAGTAGAAATTACTTGAAATAAAATCACCATGATTGGAGTTTAAATTTATTTTAAGCAATTCAAATTACTTGTAGTCTTTTAAGATTTAGTTTATATCAAAAAGCACGGCCGGGATGGCGAATGGAGGTATTATAAAAATTCAATGACCGAAATTAGTTAGTTTAACTATAATTTCTTTTTTTTTAGTAACATTTTATAAACTATAAGAATAAGGTAACTAAATCTCCTATACTCTACTTAACCTTCGTTAATATCTCATTTGGCCAACACCCCCACATACTGACACACAAATACCAACATACTAAATTTTTTGCACCCATGTAAAACCACTAATCAAATTCCAAAACTTTAGAGATACATTGAAATTAAATGGAGACATAAAATCACCTAAATTTCAGATGTGTGAATTGGTTAGTAAATGGTAGAAAAAAGAGCAAGAGTTTTGCTAATTTTATGTCCATGATTGTTGTTGATTTCAAGCGTGATTTCATATGTTCATGAAATCTAGCTTTGATAGCAGTAGTCTCCATCATTAGAGCATCATCAACGCATTGTTATAATCCATTTTCAATGTGACATTTGACAATTTATTTGGCAATTTTCGTCACCAACGCGTTGTCAAAACATCGTTTTCATTTTAACAATTGTCAAATTTGAAACCAAATTCGTCAAGAATATAGAAATGACTCACATGAGACAAGTTGTCCCGTCCAAGAGTGGGATAGGACAGGTTTTGCCGTCCAACATTTTTTCCATTTTTTTTAATAAAAAATTAAAACTTTTCGATTTTGCATGTGGGGCCCAAGATGTTGGACATGACAAGTTTTGCCATCCATAACTTTTTCAATTTTTTTTAATAAAAAATTAAAAATAACAAATTAAAACGAGCTATATTTTTTTGGCCCCAAGATGTTGGCGGGACAACTATTCCCGTCCGAAATAGAAACCCCAAATTAGTCGAAAATGCGTTGGTACTTGACACGAAAATAACAATTTTGATCGACGAAAAAAGCTGATGTGTCACAATTTTTTTTAACAACGTGTTGATGATGCTCTTAGAATCCCAATTTGTAACTTAGTATCTAAATTCAAAACTCGAAGGTTAGGGTGGTGGTGCTAATGATTTTTTAATTATGGAAAAAGATGAACAAAGACCGTTGGATTCATCTTATTTGTATAGCACAGATGACAACACATGTTAATTTTGTTTGTTAAATTGTGTTTATTAGATTATGGTTATTTAGATCTTGTAGATAATGGTATGGGACCACCAACTTAATTAGCGGCATTTTAGAAATTAAAGTTGTAGTGACATTTTCGTAGGACTACATAAAAACTGACAATTAGTTGATGGAGACGTGTCTTTTGATTTTCAAAATATTATCAACAAAAGACCCTCGAATAAAGAAATGATACATAAAGGGGAGAGATAGAGTTACTCCCGAGCCACTCTATCGACTTACAAATTGAATTAAAACCCCTTTTGTTGTGGATATGATATTCTCACAATAGATAACATGTCCACAAAATTTCATTCTATTTGGATATGTCTAATCTTGTGAAAACTAGTGTTCAATTTTGAACATTTATCTAACGGTTCAAAAAAATTCGGTTTCATAATAACATTTGACTAGGTTAGATATATTTAAATTATTCAAATTTTGGTGGACATGTTATTCATGGTGGGGAGATCATATCTACAAAATATCAGCCCTTAATTTAACTTGTAAGATGAGATATGGTTTTGTACGTTTTGGGAGTGACTCTACTACTCCCCTAGAGTATAAGTAAATAATGGCAAATATATTAACCTTTAAATAATTTTTGGACCCACCAATCTGAGCCCATGAGCCAAACAAAAAAATGAGTACTATAAAACTAAGATTCAGTGCCCCAAGAAATATCACTGTCACGCCAACTAAAGCAAAAAAACATAACAGATTCACATATACCAACACGGCAACACCAACACATAGAACAATAATTCGATTAGTCAGTTGGTACTCGCAGGTAGGGCTGTCAACAGGCTGGATTCGAGCTGGATCTAGATATGTCCAGGCCTGGTCTGATTACAGTTTTGTTAAGTCCAAACCCGGCCCCGGTTTAATTCTTTTCGGACCTAATACTGATCGGGCCTAGCCCATGTCCGAAATATACTAATTGATTTCTAAAAATTTCTTTGTTAGTCATGGGAATCGAACCTCAGTATCATGCCTAGCAACTAGAAAGTTATCCAACAGACTACACATTCTATTTATTCTAATTTTGTTTAACCTAAACTAATACTCGTAAAGCTTAAAAACAAATAAAAATACAACTACAAGTATCAAAATATCGAGCCGGGCCACTAACGGACCGGACATAGTTGTGTCCAGAACTAGCCCATTAAGACTATCGGGCCTAATTTTAAGTCTAAGTCCCTATATTATCGGTTCGGATCCAATCGAGCTTCGGGCCTAACCCGGCCCATTGACAGTCCTACTCGCAGGGAGTAACTATAGAGGACAAATCAGGGGAAAAAGTAACTTGAGAGGACACATTTTTTTTTAATCACTCACAAGGACCGGGTAGAAGAAAAATTAAGTATACTCTTGATGCGAAATTAAAAACGGCTCGGGTAAATGAAATGTCAAGTATACCCATGGTATGAAATAATAAACAGCCCGACCCAACCGAAACGACCCGGTGTATATAGTATGAACAATCATTATTCATACATCAACATGAGTTATGAACAATTATTGTTCATATCTATTTGAGGCATGGACCAAAATATCGCTGATATATCCAATATATTGCCGATATATATCAGTATTTTGGTACACCGACATCGATATTTCCGACATATATCCACCGAATATAGAACCCTTTTTTCCGATATATATTGGAATTTCCGATATAAAACTTTATATCGCCGATATAATCGATATATCTGATATTTACGATATATATCGGTTGACTTTTTGACCATTTTTTAATATAAATCCGATATTTCCAATATATTTCCGATATTATATTTCTGATATATCCGATATTTTAAATAGTTTGGATTGGTCACCAAAAAAATGGATATATCCGATATATATCGGTTTTTGGGTACACCGATATATTGATCGATATCGATATTTTGGGCCTTGATTTGAGGTATGAACAATCAATGTTCATACCCGATTGTTCATACCTCAACATAATGTATGATCAATAAGAACACTTATTAGAGTATGAATAATCATTGTTCATACATCAACATGAAGCTATGAACCAGGGCCGAAAATATCGGTTGAAAAATTGATTTTTCGCCGATATTTATCGTTTTTTTAGCCTACCGACTTCGAAACATTTGAAATATCAGCTCCAAAAATTAAATTAATTTAAACCGATATATATCGATAAAACCGATATAAATATATATATCAGTGATATATTCTGACGTATTCGATATATATCGTTTGACTTGATTAGACAGTTTGACTTTTGACTGATTTTGTTGACTTGTTGACCGATATATATCGTTATATGTCGGTGATATTTCCGATATATATCGATTTTCCGATTTTTAAAATATTATCACCAAAATGGGCAAAACCGATATATCAATCCGATTTTTCAATTTTTCGATATATATCGGTTTTGGGAAGGTCCGAAATATATTCAAATTCTGAAACTTTCGGCCTTGCTATGAACAATCATTGTTCATACCTATTTGGGGTATGAACAATCATTGTTCATACATCAATATGAGTTATGAACAATCATTGTTCATATCTATTTGGGGTATGAAAATGTTCATATAAACAATTATTGTTCATACATGTTTGAGGTATGAACAATCAATGTTCACACCTAAACATAATGTATGATCAATAAGAAAACTGATTGGAGTATGAACAATCATTGTTTATACTTATTTGGGGTATGAACAATAATTGTTTATATGTGAAAAATAATTATTGTTCATACTGTATGATCATTGTTCATATCTATTTGGGGTATGAATAATCACTGTTTATACATCAACATGAGCTTTATGAACAATGGTTGTTCATACCTAAACATAATGTATAATCAATAAAAACACTTATTGGAGTATGATTGTTCATGCTTATTTCGGGTATGAACAATAATTGTTCTTATTGTTGATACTTATTTGGGGTATGAACAATCAATGTTCATACCTTAACATAATGTATGATCAGTAAGAATACCTATTGGAGTATGAACAATCATTATTTATATCTCAACATGAGTTATAAACAATCATTGTTCATACATCAATATATTGTATAAGGTACGTTTACATATTTGGATATGAACAATCATTGTTCATACATCAATCGTAAGGTATGAACACTCATTGTTCATAGCAAAACGACAGAAAAAGTAGAATTGGAAAATATTTATTTCAAATTCGGGTCATTTGTCCTTTTGAGGGTTATTTTCACTCGAAAATTGGTTTTATGGGTTATTTTCATCCCGAAATTTGTTCTTATGAGTGATTATAAAAAAATCATTGTCCTCTAAAGTCGTTTTGAATTGAAATTGGGCCTTGGGACAAATTTGGTGGTACTCGTATCAAAATTAGGTGCCCCCAATAAAAACCTCCTGTTTTTAGTATTCCCACATTTAATTTCCCAGCCCTATACAATCACGACACTTGTATTCCATGCTCTAATAATTTTCGAAAATTAAAAAGATTCCGTAATTAACTCTCCCCTAATTAAAAAAAAAAAAACTAGCTGGCTCTAAAGTAGTCTATATAAGGATGAATTCGAAGAGAGCTCTTTCCTCCTCCAAACACAAAAACAAGACCAAGACCAAGAACAAGAACAAATCATGGGCAGGCCTGATTTTGAATCCGGTCCCACCCAAATCCACGTAGACGAGCATTCCCTCTCCGTTGAAGTCCCTGAAACCGCTCACCAAATCAGTCAAGGTACATAAAATCCGTAAGTTTTAAGCGTATAAACATTTATTATTATGTTAAATACTAATATTGTTTTGGTTTGGAATGTTGTTTTAGATACATGGCTAAACTTCATGAGATTGGTGGGAAGAGACATATTAGATATAGAGACCTTGCTGGACATATAGAGACCTTGCATGACAGTGCCCATAGTCATATACAAAATTACAAAGTATAACCAGGAAAAGAGTATTCAGAATTTCTTAATGTCGGAAACGAAGGGGATGAAGGTTTGTAGCTCTCACGAGACATCACCTCTGAGGCTCTGACCCTAGGATAATCTTTCCAGCTTCCAGTAATCTGTTGCTTCCTCTGACACTTGAATATTACAAGTCATAGTTGGTTGACAGTACCAATGTTCAATTATAAGAGGATGATAAAGGCTTGGTTCATTTTACAAAGTGGTATGATCCCTCGAAGCCCCCCCCAAAAAATAAAAAAATAAAAGAAAAGAAAGGAAAAGGAAAAGAATCACCCGCTATTTAATCTAACTCGTCTCCGTAACCCTCCCCCCTCTTTCCTTGTAGCTCTTCCTCCGTTACCATTGTCACTTCACCAAACTAGAGTTTTTAGGGCCCTCAGGTAGCCATTAACTTATTGTCTTACTCTATTCAGGACGCTGGAGCCACGTTGTACATCCTAGCAAGTAGTGCCTCTTAAAAATGTTGAACCTTATCCCACCCTTACTGTTATATTGCTTACTCTGTTTTCTACTTTTCTTTGTTTTGGTATGAAAAAGGACTAAGGAGATAATAGTGAAAAATTGTTGTCATTACATTATGTTTGGTAGGATCAGGTTGTTTATTCCTGCATTACATGGAGTGGAATGACTAATATATAAAGACCAGTTTCTAGTATCTTTCTTATTTATTTTTGAAAGATGCCATTGTTCCAAGCTTTATAGTTACATCATGGCAGTTCAGTTTGCAACTTTACATGCTGCCTGTCTATTTCTTGATTCCCCCCTTGACATATTCTTCATTGAAAGATTAGTTTTGATTGCGCCCAACTTTTCCCTATAGTGAATCAGGGGGAAGTGCAGTACACTGGTCTGATCTGTTCGTGTAAGATGTTACCTTGCCTTGGGGTTATAATGTACTGATGCTAGATCAAGTACATTAGGTTTCACATTTTCTAGTAATACTGATCATGCAAAGGGATTTATCCCAAACTACCGTAGTTTTTCTCAATCCCCCAAACAAAGTTTGTGTGGGACTATTGTCCGTCTTTTTTATTTTGTTTCTTAATTTTTTACCGCTACACAAGTTTTCTGCACCGGTCTTTCGCTTAATTTAATCCCGTTATAGGAATAAAAGGCTTCAGCTCGAGATTACAGCATTCCTGGAACAAATGTTAGCAAGATCTTCACTACTATTGGTGCAGCTGCAAATATTGTTTTTGCATATAACACTGGAATGCTTCCAGAGATACAGGTATACCAAGCATGTCAAATTGTTGATAGTTTCTGTGTGTCCGTCGTTTTCAACACACTGAACAAAATGATTTAAAGATTGATGTGCATGATATGAAATTACTATGGAGAGAGCATAAATTTTCATCTCTTAGTACTAAATTAGGCCAATGGCAAAGCAACATTTTCTGTTAAAGGATACTAGTTGTCTGTAATTTATCAAGTTATTGTTGTCTATGTGAAAATGAAATGCAAGGGTACCTAAACAATAATCTCTCACCCGTGTTCAAAACTCACCATTTACCTTAGAGCTCGTGCTGCAGTTTCTTCATTTTTGAGATATTTTTGCACGACATTCAAGCTCTGCATATCAGAAAAGTCGGTGCTCAATCTGTTTTTAATACTAAAAAGTCAAGACAGGATGAGTGGCTCATATCTTTTTTGTTTGAAATATCAACACCTTTTTTTTTTATTGGGATGTAATTTGAGTAAGTTTTGTGCCTTTGTCTTTCAAGAATTTTGTGGTGCCAAATACTGTTCATTAACAATTGTAATTGCTATTGTATCTGCCATTATTATAGCACTTGGTCTTTAACAGTATCATAATATTTTCTTTGAAAGTCAGGTGGCATGTCAAACTATCAGTATACTTTAACATTCTAGTATTCTACATTTGTTTTACTTTTTCATTAACTGATGATAATTCAAGTCAAGTGGCACCTCTTTATTCTTTGAAGCTTGTAGTTCCTGATTTCCATAAACTTCATATGATAAGATTTAAATGAGTATTGAGATAAACTTGGCCATTGAAAAGTATCTGAATTTTTGTCAGCGCACACATATTTTTGATCCTGTATTTACTTTTTAACGGCAATCCCATGAGAGGATATTGTTTGATATCTAAAATTAATATGCATTTTCCTTCTGTTTTTTTCTCCATCTAAATGTTTTATAATGCTTTATCAGACCACGGTGAAACAGCCTGTTGTTGGGAACATGATGAAAGCACTCTACTTTCAGTTCACAATTGGAGTTATACCAATGTATGCCACTGCTTTATAAGGCTACTGGGCCTTTGGTTCAACAACGTCAACATATCTCCTCAACAGTGTGTCTGGTCCAGTTTGGGTGAAGACAATCGTCAACATTGCCGCTTTTTTGCACAGTCATAGCTTTGCATGTATGGGTCCTCATCTTTACATTTTTCAACTTTATGTATTGGTTTCCCATGTATGCCTTCTCATGACATTTTATGCATCAAACCTCAATGAATTTTTTTCGGTTGTTACACACTTGCAAACATCCAACCTGATGATGTCTCCTACCAATGGGTTTTCCTATGCCAAATTGATGTTGGATTGCCTAAATAATTTGATAAATAGTATTGTGGCGTTGCGGAAGTGTTGAATTGTAGATCACATCTTACAATTCGATTGTTACCCTTGAATCCACAAGGAACACTCTTGAAATATCAAGAACAAATAATACAAGTTTATGGAATTTTATTGATAATTGCATGAAGATTCATTACAATGAGAGTGTCTTTATATATAAGAAACACTAATTCATAGAAATAACTTACTAGGGACACTTGGCAGTCTATTTTAGACTGCATTCTAAAAGTAGATAATTCTAATTACTAATAATAACTGCCGATAACTGAAATCTATTAGAAATCAGTCTACAGATAACTGAATGAATTCTGCCTTAATTCAGTCTTTATCCTTACATCATATTGTCAATGTTATATCAGAAAATTGGGTATAGGTACACAGACGCAAATTTCTTATGTTCAGAGGAAATAACAAACTTTTTTTTTGTTTTTCCTCCATAAAAACTGAAATTTGACATTTGTCTCAACAAAAAAAAAACTATGAACTAAATCAGTTACCAAAAGAGTAGTGGGTTAATCAAAATAACTAAAATTCATCCAAAATCTACAAATTTCCAATTAAAAGTGAGATGAATTTCTAGAGAGACCAAAACAATGTGGAAAACATCAACTTCAAAAACGGAAAAAATGTATGTTGATTACAACTAATTTTAATACAGTTTTAACAATTTAAAATGCATCTCTGATAATTTTGAATATCATGTTTCAGCTTTGTTTGATGTAATTCAAATTGTGAAATTGTGAAAGGACAAATGGGTTTTTTTTTATAAGACAATTGTATTATTTGATTGCAAGACATCTTGGAGCAATACACACGCCCTTTGCCCTGATGAGTGGCCTCGATTGACACACACACCTACGACTTTACATTAGATTTTCAGTATTATTTATTTGTGGAAGAAATTGGCAGTTACAAATGAAAGGGTAAAAAGGAAAAATAAGAAGTTTTAAAAACAGTTAATACACCCAAAAAGTGACATATTGTTAAAATTGGAGTAGAATCAAAAGATAATATTGGTTTTTCTCTAGACAAAAAAGACACTAAAGAAAGTGTCTAGAGCCCAATTTCTAGAATGTTATATCCGGATATCTTAAGAAGCCATCAAATGGTGGCACCACTCTTCTATAGCATATTGGGTATAGAGAGAGGTGAAAGGCAACTTTGTTGACCTATAATCATGTAAGGATATATTGTAATTTTTTCCATAGTTCTTATTCCACTAATTACGAGAAAGTTACAAAAGGCGGATGCTACTCCTTGCAAGGGGTATTCCCAAATCGTAGTGAAGTTGGGACTGGTGCAACTTGTTAACAGATTTCCTAGTCTAATGTCCTGGATGAGATAGAACACAGTCCGTAATGTATTTGCAGTGACTGGAATTGGCAGTATTTACCTCAGGTTATGGTGTTTAGGACGGCAGATACGACTCTAGGGAAATTCCAACAGGGGGACAGACATGGTGTAAACCCAATTGTGTGAAATAGTAGGTTGGAAAGTGGCGTTTCAGTCAAATTTCGATGGCTGATAAGTCAGCCTGTATTGATGTGCCAACACTGCACTGGGTCGGATAATTGGCAATATGGTCACTTGGACATTACCATATATTGGGTCGTTTCATAGGCATTTATCATTAATTAGATATTTCATTTTATTCCTTTTTGGGTTTCATTGAACAGTGTCTAATATTATGTCTGTCGTTTATGTAAATTGGTGACCTAAACGTTCATGAAGATCACCTATCATATGAATGACTATACTCTACCATTCCTTGGCAGTTTAAGATTTAAGTTACCACTTTTACTGTACATATTTTTACGTTTGTATTCTCTTTCCAAAAGCTATGTTATTATTTCTGAACTAACATTAAGAGTCTTTGCAATGCAGATATTTGCAAGTTCAATGTATGAATACTTGGACACAAGATACGGTAGATCTAAGGGAAGTGCATTCTCTCTGTAATTTGTCATTCAGAATTGCTGTAAGAGGTGGTTACTTAACTGTAAACACATTGGTTTCTGTTTTGTTGCCGTTCCTTGGAGATTTTATGAGCCTTACAGGAGCCATCAGCACATTCCCTCTCACATTCATCCTTGCAAATCACCTGACAGTGAAAAAGAACAAGTTGACGACAGTGCGAAGTCATGGCATTGGCTTAATGTTTTTGTGTTTGCTTGCATGTCTTTTGCTGCCGCAGTTGCAGCTTTAAGGCTCATTGCAGTAGATTCAAAGACTTACCATCTCTTTGCTGATCTATGATGAGCTTGTTTGTCAGTATGGACTTCGATAAATCTAGCATATCTTTAAGGTTTTAGATTTAGTTTTAGGTAGTCAAAAGTTTAAGGGGTTGTTTGTTTTTTTTGAATTCAGCATTCAGAGCCTCTTAAACTTAAGTTTTAAGCATCAAAAATATCCACTTTGTTAAAAATAGAATTACATATATATATATTCTGAAAATAAACAAAATATGAAAATAAACCGTAAAATATATTTTGTTCATATTTTAAATAAATTTATTTATTATTTATTTTTTTCGATAATCCATCTCTTCTCCTCAAATATAATATATATTTTGTTTAACAAGAAATCAAGTTAGTGTTTAAAATAGATAGCATAAAATTATCCATTTATATTCACTTTGTTATTCTAAAATAACAAACATTTTTTACATTAAGATTCAAAAGAAAAGTGTAAGCTATTTATTCCGTACCTTGCAAGGAGTATTCTACCTTGAGTCCTTGACCAAGGAAAATGCCCAAAAGTGTTGATTGTGCTTAACAATACTTACAATTCTAATTTATCATCGATTTTGTTTGGGTTATTAACCTATTTCTCAGAACATTCATCTGTAATATATGCTTGAAACTTTGTTCCTGTTTTTAATCATACGTTTGTGGATTGCCATGATATAGTATTTTAACTGTAACTGTATTGCTGACTACTAAACCCCTCCTAAACCCCATAATGGACCTGAAAATGTTTTGTGATGGTCCATGCTCAATATCCCTATGTTAGTTACTCACAAAGAAGGAGAATATTTCACCAGTTTCCTGATACAGTAAATAATCTCAGACCCCTCATTGACTACTGTCATTTTAGGACAACCTTGTTCCCATGGCCATGAAGGAAGAAACACAACAGATTCTCCATTGACTAGCTCTGCTTGGTATACGGGCAGAAAACAAATTCTATCTTACAAAAGAAAATTTTTGTGTGTTTTGCGATTAAGATGCCAATGCCAATTCCAAATTTAATTTTTATGACGCGCTTTTCATTATCCAAATTGTGCAAATAGGCAGCTTCTTGATTGAATGCTTAGCCCAAATCAGACGCTATTCATCATGTGGTTGTAGGAAGCCCCATAGTTTTTTTTTTATATATATAAACCTGCTAGACACTTGGCTAAAGATAGTTTTTCAAATTGGTTTGATGTTTTGTGAAGTGTTCAAGCCTTCAAGATTCATAATCTCATTCTTGTTCAGGATGTGCAAAAGTTATATGGAGGGAGGCGAAAGCTCTTTACTGTCATGCCACCCTACCCAACTTTATTTTAATCTATATTTCTTGCTTTATTTGTGGAATTGATTATAAAGTTGTACGTGGCAAATGTTCCGTTTGAAAACTTGAACCTTTACATAAACTTGGTAGCTTCTCAAGCTTGGACCTCAGAGTAATGATTTTTTTTTTGCTTCCTTTGGGTGTTACCACGACTAGATCCCATGACCAAACTAGCCAATAATCATCCAAACTACCACCAGATCAATGGGGTCGTGGTCTCATCAGATTAATGATTTGAAACGGTTTCTAGTGCAATTTTATCGTCAGATCCTACTAAACCTAAGATGTCATTGCAAGTATTTTCGTTATTGTGGTGGTCCTTTTTTTTCTACGAGGAAGATAAACATATTGCTATCCGACCAAAACTGTTTGTCGGCTAGGTGACCTTTCATTACAAAAGCGAATAGTATGAACTGTTTAGATTTGTCAATTAAGAAGAAAATCAAAGAATACCTAAACTTTCTTTCTTTCTTTCTTTTTCTTTTTTCTTTTTCGAGAATAACCTAAACTTTCATTGCTACTGTAAATATAGTTCACATAATTGCACATATGAACATACATGCAGCCATGCAGGGAACATCGGATTGATATGGACACTTATCTTACTTGCCGAAAATATATAAAAAATGAACATGCGTAATGAAATGAAACAGTAATAACACCATTATAAATTTATCAAAACTAAAGGCTAAGTGCCAACAAAAAGGAATCCTGAAACAAAAGTTATGCAGAAACAACCGAAACATGGCGTAACTAGAAAGAGAACATCACAGATATCCAGGCGAAGCTGAAAAGAGAGGCTGTGCTCAGTCAATTGCTTTAGCAAACTCAAACTCGCCAACATCAACACATACAGAGGTCAATGCATTGTCCAGACTCCAGAATGTACTGACACTGATATATACAAAATTAATGTTTACCGAAAATCATTTCAGAATGCTCTCTGCATGAGCTCGTTCAGCTGAGTCCTGTGAATTGTATAGCCTAGCACACAATGCTTCCAGTTGCGCTAAGCTCTCAATTGGTGTCAGAAGTTGATTCCAAAAAATAATCAGCTAATTTAAGAGTCCACTTTAAGAGAAGTAACTGTTTCTCCATTCCACGATAATCCATGAAACATCGACAAATTAACCACAAGATGCAGTGATATATATGTTTAGCAAAAAACAGCAATGAGCAACAGTTCCC
This sequence comes from Coptis chinensis, assembly GCF_015680905.1. Classification (NCBI taxonomy): domain Eukaryota; kingdom Viridiplantae; phylum Streptophyta; class Magnoliopsida; order Ranunculales; family Ranunculaceae; genus Coptis; species Coptis chinensis. Next base: position 18,236,497 of record NC_141462.1, on the reverse strand, counting down.
ATTTCAGTCCACAGCATCCAAGAGCCAACAAAGTTGAAAAGCAGAAAATCAATAGTACTACCATACTATATACAGTCAAATGTACAGCCATACTATATATGAATCTGAAACCGTTCCATGTTACAATAGATGCAAATTCTAATAGTGGACTCAAATGAAACAAAACTTGTGTAGCTGGCTGGTGAATATGAATTTCTGCCACAGGAGCACTGGTTCGGGTTAGCAATAACCCTGAGAAGGAAAATTGCAAAAAATACTAATAAGTTAAAAGATCAAAATAACTATACAGTATGAAATAGAAGAATCAAAGGAACAAAAATAAATATATATTTCCATAACAACCATAAAGGGTTACCTATATTTGCAGAAACATTTTATCAAAAGAATAGAAAGAGAGCATAACAACACAATGACAACTTTACCTGTGAGAAAGAACTCAACGGTATTTGCAGACTGATTTAATGTGCTGACCAAGTGTTTTCTTAGAGCTGAAGCAGTTCCAACAGCCTGCACATTCGAACCTGTAGCATCCATGATACACAGAATGGGCCTTCAGCTCTTCCTTGAGATCACACACAAACTCACAGTGCGCACAAGCCAACTTGTGAGACTCCATCTTTGCTTTGAAGTCCGAAATGCCAACCTCCAATGGAACCAAAAAATCGGTTGACCGGTCACAAAAGGTGATAAAATTCTGAGACACATCTATGTTGCTGAATGTAGTCCCTTCAATCTGAAAAAAAAAATGTAATCAACAACTTGAGAACAAAAACAGTGGTGTGAGAAAACAAAGTTCAAATCACAGTATAGATGTTAGTATAGACACTTAATTGATGGGGACTATGTGTTCTTTAACCGACAGCCTAGTCTGCATAAGATGTCCATTATGGGGAATAGAATAAAGATTGTGCCATACTCAACCTTTCGCTTGAACTTGTCTGTGACATCCCCATACAACGCTGATTTTGATGGTGATGAAATGAATATGCATGTTCCTCGGTCCTTTGAAACCAGAGCAGAGGTCTTGGAACTCATGATGGTTCCTAAGTGCATTGTGTCACCCCAAGCTAATAGGCCCGTTATGGGGATTGTCCAAGATACTTTCTTAGGGTCTCGGAAGATCACTAAAAGGGACACATTTATTGAGAAGGTGCCCATCTTACTTTCATCTTCATCATGTGTACATTTAAATATTGGTTCTGTTTAAAATTAATCATTCAAGTGAATTGGTGTAGGATGTCTTTATGAACAAATTGATGTGGTGGGAAGATTTTGATGGGAAAATACCTGACCCAGCTATTCTGGTGCCTAGCCCTCTGGAAAACAAGTGTTCAGTCTCATCATTCCAAAGCAAATAAACCTTATGAGAACTTCAGCATGGCATTCAGAAGCTGAAACAAGACATACCCCAGGAGACACCCAAATTCGCATAGAGAGAGGGGAGCTTCTTACTGGAACTCTGTGCGAGAAAAATCTCGGAACATCTACTGGAAGTCTTATACGTGGTCATCTGGTATGCATATGTTAATCTTTTCTTGATGTAGGTCTCAAGATTTGAAGTAAATTTCGTTATTGCTCAAGTATCTAATGCTTGTATTTCATGCACAGGGAAGAAGTTGGTCCCGATGCAGCTCACAAATTTTTGGGACATACCCAATTGCTTGTTAATTATTGGCTTCTACAAAATGTTTTTAGTATTGGGACTGGGGACAAAATTGCTGATGCAGCAACTATAGAGAAAATTAACAAAACAATTTCTGATGCGAAAGATGAAGTAAAAGAACTTATTAAACATGCACAGGAAAAGCAGTTAGAACCTGAACCTGGGAGAATTATGATGGAATCTTTCAAGAACAGAGTGAACCAGGTTACGAAAAATGTCTCTATTTCATTTTTGTTAAACAAGATCTGTAATGTTTGTTTGTTGTTTTCCTGACTCATTCAGCTGCTTTCAAGTGTTGAATAAGGCATGTCTAAGCCCACAAAAATGCCACCCTTTACTTTAACATCTTGCTCCGCAGCACGTTTGCCAGTAAGAGGGTGTTGAAAGAATATAGGCTGACTAAAGAAGCTTTTGACTGGGTTATTGGTGAGATAGAAACTCGTTTTTTCTCCAATCACTTGTAGCACCGGAAGAAATGATTGGGTGTGTTGCTTCCCAGTCCATTGGAGAACCTGCTCTACTATTTCTGTATTTCCTATGCCTTTGTATGACTAACACATAGAAGCTAGAGGTATTTAAAAGGCCAACTAGCATCTGAAAAATCTTCTACTGAATTAAAAACATAAGGAAAGCTAATGAAAAACTACGATGACGCATTGACACTTACCGCTTGAACTTTCCAGCCTTTGTCAAAATAGCACATCAAGGGCCTTAAATTCTTGAAGTGAAACCGCATTAGTGGAGAGTAAGAACCAGCATTCGCCACTTCCTTTCTCAAAGCGGTCCCATGCCCTGGCTCCATTTTTATGGTTCCATCTTTGTGGCAGTTGGAGCACTAAAACAAAAGAGCAAAATAAAACAAAAAATTAACTAAACTAATAACGTTCCACATTCCAAACATTAAAACTTAGGAATTAGAACCAGAGCCTACAAATACTAAGTTACTAACAAATGCTGAAGATATCTTCATTTTATACAATTAACAAAATCAATCTCTCTTTTAGATCTAACCAATGTCGCCTGATCGCGTAAATTATGAATATAAAGAATTTACACTTAAATGATAGATCTAACTACCATTCCAACTTACAAAGAATACATCTTTCCTGATTGTGAATCACTCATTCAAGAAAATGTGAGAAAACAGCTACAATAATGTGAACTGCTGTTTATTAGTGGCTAATATTGAAATTTCAGTAGAACAGCATAAGAAACGCAACAATCTGATATATATGAACATATAGATACGTTCTTTTGACGTTCCTTAATCTTATAATAAGTTACAACTAAAAGAGCATTAAATTAACATATGAATCACGGAATCAGGTGTAAGCAACAGATACACGAGAATATTGATGCAGCAAACTTGAGATTGGGATGGTGTTATTAATACTAAATGCCCAAGAACAACTATGCAGGTGTTAATATCATAGAGATACATCACTCCATACTAATAAGGACCACTTTGACACATTGATCACAATTTTTTGGACTTTGAAGTTCAGAATTCCAGAGTACAAAAACAGGTCATAAGCATTCTCAAGGTGAACGGTACACGACCCTAGACGTCAACCTAATATACTAATCATCATCAAATGCAAACCAATAAAAGCAGACATTAAACAACTATTTTAGCTGATTAGCAAATCGCAACAAGTATCTACAAACACACTTAATTAAATACTGCTTTCTCTAGCAGACTAACATTGAAACATATACACAGATCCGAAAACATCTAAACGCATACATAAAACACAAAATGATAATCTGACCTTTAAGATCCAAAACTAAACATCTAAACATAAGCTCATTTTCAGCAATGAATTGAAACTTACGTCTTTTGCAGATTAACAGAATCACCACCACAAGTTCACCGATGGAAATTTTTTTTTGGTACTCACTTCGAATTTGTACAACAAGATCAACGTTCAAAAACTTTGCGGTTATCAATACTTTCACATCTTCCATTGCTAATCTGGAGTAGAAGAAATTTTATTGAGTTTTGTATTTTGGAGAGAAGGTGGGAAAGAGAGTGGAGGGAAATTTTCTTGAATTTTGTGTTTTGGAGAGAGAAAGGAACTCGATCAGCTGCTCTCGGCGTGTTTTAAGATCAGCTGGTCGGTTTGGTCAAAACGAATATTTTTTGTACTTAATCGCTAGTGTAGCCTAGTTGGTCAAAATAGTCAGTTTAGCGTCCTCCAATTCTTATAGCATTGAATTGGAATTTCATTAATAATTCAAAGGAAAACTGCCTCATAACAATCAAAGATTTTAAATTTTTTACAAAATATATGCTTTAAAAATTATATGGAATTAGGTAAACCATGAGAAATACCCTCAAGTGTAAATGGTGATAGAACCAAATCGCACATGAATGTTACATCTCTATTAGATAGAAGGGTTAATTTGTGTAAACCTCCCACATTTGTCACCCGTTTATAATAAATCCCCATATTACGATTTCTTCTCTTTGATTTGGTCAAAAAAACGAGATATCCGATATATCTCGATTTTTTCCAAAAACTTCCATTCCGATGGATCGAAATTTTGGGCCTTGGATAGAACCAAATTAGTATTTCACCTAATACCAAAATTATTCTTCAAGAGACAAATATACGTGACATTTAGTTTCACTCAAGTTGTTGACCCTAAGATATGTTTAAAATCAAGGACTATGAATTAGCCACGTGGCAAGTCAAAATCAATTCTTTTTTGTTTTTCCCTTCAGCCCAAGCCAAGCCAAGCCAAGCCAGCCGCCAATACTGTTTTCTTCTTCCTCTCGACTTCTATCGCATTTTTTTTCCCTTTTTGAGACAAGTTGTGAGTACACTGATTCCGTTTATCAAAAAACGATTTGGAAATCATACCAACATAATCCGATTCATCTATTATCAAATTTCATCCACTAAAAATGAACAACCTATTTCAAATTCGTCTCCTCTCACTTGAATTTGGTTGATGAGACATCTATTTTTTCGAAATATGAAAGCATTCTTTTGAGTTTCAGTGAGGTTTTAAGTGATTGGTTAGTAAAATATGGTAATATATGTTGATTGGTTAGTAAGAATGCATTATTTATTAAGTGAGTGATTGAGTTTAAGTGGTTTAGGGGTTTATTAAAATATTGGATGCAAAAGAGGTGGTGTGTCTTGATTGGTTTCGGGTGTTCGGTAATTTAATCGTTGGAATTTAAGGAGCTATTTGTTTTCGTTGGCGAGAATGAATTGGAGAAGAAAGATGGGTTGCTACGATGCATCTAGGGTGGACAATAATAGTATGGTCATTAGTTGGTGGGTACGGGCTTTTTATATTTACACTTGAAAAAGAGTTGTTGTTAAATACTCGTTATACCCTTAGTTTAGGGGTAATTTGAGTATTAGGTGAAATACCAACGGAATTGGGATGGAAGTCAGACGGTAGGGGAATCGTTATGTTTACAAATGTAGGGGGTTTATTATAAACTGGTGACAAATGTAAGGAGGGTTTACACAAATTAACCCTAGATAGAATAACATCATTGAATGAACTCATTAAGCACAAAAGAAATAAAGCAGAGAACCAAAGTATATAAATGTAAAAATTAATCTAAACCTTCAGTGAAGGTGGATTCATCATCCAGCATTTGGGTGGAGAATTTACACCATCAGTGATACATGGTTTCTACGACACAACTAAATTTTATAGCATTTGGGTGGAGAGTATGTGCAATTCCTGCATGAGCAACAAATGACGCCTCCAGATTCAACTCCGTTTCCGCCACCATTCGAAAAAAAAATGAATATAACAAATTAAAATAGAATTTTACACCATTTTGTTTTGTTTTAATGTTCTATTTTTTTGTTATTAATCTTTTTCATTATTTTTTTATATTTATAAATGCATTCAAATGGTTAGTCACAAACTTAGGAGTTGAGACGATGCCAGTAGGGCTTGAGGAGTTGAGTTAATAGCGTCGTGCCGTCACAGACTCATAGTCCCAATCCGAGTGAAAACCATGACTCATGCAAATTTTTGGCACATATTATTAGTGATTTAGTTCTATACCCAAAAAACACAAATATTAGTAGTCCATACTCTCCATATTAGGGGTGTTCATGGGTCGGTTCTAGTTTGGTTTTTATCAGTTTTCCTACCGGGTTTGGGTATTTCGGTTTTTTTCTTATATTTATAAAATCCGGATCCATACCCATTAATTAAGTCGATTTCATTTCGATTTCGGTTCCTTCTCGGGTTATTTTATTATTGGTTCCTTCATTTTCCACCGGAAGTCTATATATTATTATTGCTATTAAAGTTGGTTTTTAGTGCGATAATAACATTTTCCACCGATATTTTTATACTCTCAAAAGAAGTCATAGTCATAAATTCAATAGTCTTTCAAGTTTCAAAGTTTTCTAAAAACTTTAAGTATATCCCATAAAAAAAATATAATTTATAAGTAAAATTGAGAATAATAAGTTCTAGACTTTGATTTGATGACGAAATAAAGTCTTATTTTTTTATTAGGCTAGTGCTCATTATTATTTAGATAGGTTAATCGTTATATAAGACAAGTTATTGTTAGCTACCCTTAGTTAAGTGATAAATTACAAAGGACAATGTTATTTTAATTACATTATACTACACATGCAATCAATATAGAATATAAATACATGTATTACAATTATATTGTTAGCTACTTAGTTAGCAACTTAGCATTGCTCGTATTCATTATTATATACTAGGGCCAAAATGCATTGCAAATTTTCATTATTATATACTAGCAAAATGCACTTGCGTGCTATGCACGCGGTTGACAAACACATTATATATATATATATATGAAGGTTAGTAAAATATGTGAATTTGAGTGATGTAAGTATTGGTTAGTGTAACATGCATGAATAAGGACTTCTTTAAAGTTTGTTTGACCATTACATATAGGACACATTCAAAAGCACAGTGCATTATGGAATTGATTTTGTGTGTGTTGGGGGTTTTTTTTGAAAATGAATTGTATCATAAACTGTGATATGCCTTTTGATTTTTGATTGATATTGATAGAATTACAGGTGAGTTTCTGAGGCCTTATAAGGAAAAGGCAAAGGGAGGCTAAACTTATTGGTTTGAAGCGTACAGTGACAAAAAAGCCCAAAGCTTCAATTGTTCATGTAGCAGGAATCCTTCTGTGTTGCTTCTATCACCACACTTTGAGAGGGCGGTGAGGGCAATACAATGAAGCACTACTATAATGTATAAACCAAGAAGAACCTCCAATTATGAGTACTACTCTTGGTATCGAAAGTAAAAAAAAAAAAAAATGAATTCTATACTAACATATTTGAGTCTGGAAATAGGTCCCTTCTCCATGACATAACTCTATACTAACATATGCTTCTAAGCTAGACTGTTTTTTTTCCATCTTCTAAAATGACAATGTGCAATCTAACACTGGACAATCTATATACAAACTAATTGGTGACTTGGAGTAGTCCTTGTTTGCATTTCATATTATCTTTTCCTAGCAATGGATAGTTCGATCATAAAATTACTTGATCCACATTTGAGATATTATAATCTATTTAAGCTCAATCGTTTTCAATTGAATGTTAAGAGTGGGTACAAATTGTTAGATGTTGTGAACTCCAATAGCGTGCTAAACATGTATTTGATAAGTGGTTATTCGGAAATTTTAATTGATAAGCTCTATATCTACGAACTGAAGTTTGGAAACATATTCTAGCCAAAAAAAAAAAAAAGTTTGGAAGCATCATTTGAAAACAGAAATTGCTCAAAGCACATACAAAATTGTCCAATAACGTAACTATTATGAACAAAAGAAGAAAAAGACTTGTGACAAATCAAAACCATGGAAATTATTATGAACATACTCTAAATGGACCGAACATGAAATTTGGTGGCTTAAAAAGAATCTTAAATAAAAAGTCACTGATTACATGCATATATTTTTGCTGGTTTGCACATAAATAACAAATTGCAATTGATCTAAAGAACATACATTTCGTAACATTAAATTTATGGTACCAATATCTTCCCCAAAAAAAAAGAGAGAGATTCAGTTGGAGGTTAATTACATTCTGTGTAAAGAACAGGTGTGACTGCTTGCTTCATATTTTACAAAACTCACATAATGGGCAGTTGACACTCCTACGATTCGGTGCCTATTGGTCTATCCTGACTAGTCAATAACACATATTTTGATTCTTTTGTATGGCTATTTTTTCCCTCTGTTTCCTAGTATTCTTTCTTGTGGTTTCTTGGGATTCAAAGTCACTTTCAGCATTCTGTAGCATTTTATATCAGACTGCAGGTGAGCAAGAAATTTTCTACTCCTCCAATTAATGGTCCTCAAACCATGTTAGTCTACTTGGGTCTTTTATTGCACATTTTTACCCATGTTGTTTCACACAAACTCCAACATAACATGCCAGAAATTTTCCTTCAAGAACTATAGGGTCCTTCGACATTGCATACAACGTTTATGATTTAATACTGCTTGAAATAGAAACTCTGTAGGGATGTAATGCAAAAGTGAAAATGCACCATTTGTGAGTAAACAAATGAGAAGTTTCTCTCTCCAATAAAATTCATACACAAGCACATGTTCAATAGAATACCTCAGCAAGCCTTCATCGAGAGATGAGAGGTACTGATAGTAATAATGGTGCAAAACATCTGGAATACACGCTGGTGTGTTCTGCCAAAGATCAAGGTTTTGGTCCGTAACCTACATGCAAGTAAATCACATGATTAGGGCCCCAAGGAAAGACTTAAAAAAGAAGCAAAGAACTTGTTTTACTTTTTTTTTAAAAGAAATTGTTGTACCACACACTCACACACAACAAATTAGTATCTGCGATTGCCTGCGGATAATTTACTTCTGACAAATCTGTTTCCTTTTCAAAATGCCAAGTTTTGATTTGATCATTGGTGTCATTTGACATATCAGGTCGAGTGCTTTCAGAAAATACCTATTTTTTTTATAATAGAACTTGTGCATCAAATTGTACGGTATCTTTCACAAATCATAGGTGTGTTAAAATGATGGCGGCGGGTCATGCTACAACTGTATATGATACAAGTCAATGAAACATTGTAAATTAAAAAATTAAGATACAGGAAATATTAAACATTCACACTACTAAATTGTCGCCCACCTCCTCATAAAATGTCATTGTGGTGAGCTGATATCCTGATAAAAGCAGATACTCCTTTACAGCACAGTTAAGATCTTTATGCTCATTGTCTTTTAGAGGACCCAAATCAGAAAAGGGAGAATCCCTCTTCAATCAAGGCAAAGGTAGGTCCATCATTCTGAAACATTTAAGTTTGAGCCTAAAAATTATACTAGAAATATTAACAATAAGGGTTCAAGCAATGACACACATAAATAACAAAGCAAAGTGGGAAACTGGCAAGGATGCAATCTTAGAGTATGTCATATAGGTTCAATGAACAGAAACATTTGTAACGAATAAAATTAACTGTGGTGCACTCGGTAGTTGTATGCATCAATTACAATAATAAAATATTTAACTCATGCATCAAGTCACATTCAAAAAATTTACTTGTCTACATATGGGTTGTTTCTAAATGCTACATGAAGCAAAGTGTTGAGACAACAAAGCCATCTCCAATTTTCAGATTTTTATCTTACAAGCAATGAACTTCAACAATTTGAACCTCCGGAAAAAAGTGTCCGCTCCCAAAATCCCAACAGATGTAGTAACTCCATTGTTATCACCTGTTACCTCACTGTATAGAGGACATCAATCTATAACTTGAATTCCATAAAAGTAATTTTGGGTTGTGAATTTGAATGTAGAGTATTCAAAGGCACGTACATTCAACACAACCCCCTATATTGCAAAGAAGCATTTTGATTCCCATTAAAAAATAGAACTCCGAATTGTTTTAGTAGTCATGTACGTATTATTGCCATGTTGTTTTGTATGATCTCAAAAATTTTACTCTTCTTTGCTATAGGTAAAGCGTCTCATAAGAAGAAACTACTTTATAGGAAAAGTACTTGATAGCAATCGAGTCCTTTTACCTTGCTTAAGCTCATCCACATCAGCAAATGTGGAGGGTATTCCACTTCCCCTGGAAATTCAAACGGAATCGTAATAGAAGCTGAGTAGTTTCATACAAATGGTAAAATCTGTTACCATCTGAAATAATAATTTAAGTCTTATTGGGGCTATCTCCTATGCAAAGGAACCACCATTTTGAGCAGCAATGCCATGCTCAAAGCTCTGAATAACATAATCATCCTGTAGGACTAACATATAGAAATGCAATTCAAAAAAATAAAAATCTACATCAAACTCGTCTGATGAACATACTATTGAAAGCAAGGTACCAATATATATGAACATCACTGAGGTCTACACGTACACAAAGCAAACACAATTAAGTATATGAGATATATGGTGTTCTACCTCGCTCAAAATCAAGTCAGTTAAATTAATATAGTTGATCATCATATCCAGTTATGTCCAAGACTCCAAGGTCTCAAATTAAATATGATATCAAGATATGCGTTCAAATGCATTGAAATATATGACAAAGTCATTTAAGCTACTCATCTTAGCAAAATCAGTCTATATATTCCTACTCTATCGATACTCAAAATTCATAAGATCATTCCTATTTTATAGTGTACACTAAAGCATTCCATCTTCAACAAAATTCTACTACAATTGATGCAATCCCCGAGTTTCCATAGAGAAATAGCTTACTATTGTCGATCATGACTTAAACGAAAATGTTATACGGAGAAGAAAGAGTAAAGTAGTCAATAACTAACAAAAGGAGAAGATATACTAATATTTTATAAGTCCACAAAAAAAAGTTTTAAGATTGATGTCGAGAAGTTGAAAAAGTGAAGGAATTATCCAAATAAGGGTGAACATATACTGAACCATCAAGGATACTTTAATTCAATAAGAAAAAGTTAAGTCATGTTACCTATATTTCTTTGAACTCCAGCATTAATGGGTATTACGAATGACCTGTTAATATACACTGCCCCGATAAAAAAAACAACCCGTAGTCATTCATTCAAAAAAAACAACACATCAATAACATTCCTAAATATGATGTTTTAACTTGGTTTTGCAATGGGGTATCTAGTTCGTTTGTTTCAGTGTAGTAGCCTAAACTATCAATAAACCAAAAATACCTTGTTTGTATAATCACATAGGAATATGAAACTCTACTACTATGATCAAATAATGTAGTTTAAGGCAAAACTAATATTTGCAATCTTCAATAAGTTCTCTGTATGACGCTTACCTGCAAGAAATACAATCAAGATGTTATTTAAATTTGTTATAAGCAACTCCAAAATTAAATTAAAGTTATAATATAGTCACTCAACATGGGTTTTTTCTTGGCGTAGCTAGAGAACTTTGATGATACATATGGTAGATCTGGACATATATAGTATTCAGTTTGTGTAGGTAGTTCTCTGTTCCTTGTATTGTGCTTAAAGAGACATTACAATAAGCAAAACTTGTATAATAGGAAGTTTAGTTATAACCCGTATGGTTGAACTCAGTCCCTAGCCTTAGCTTTCCCTGCATCAGACCAACTAGATTCGGTGGCTATAAGGATAATGAATTTTGTCATGCGATCACACCAACCACTTATGGTACACTTTTGAATACCATAACAACATCGGCCTCAAAGCAAAAATGAAAGGAAGGCATATTTTACCTTTTTATTCCCATCACAAAAGCTAGTCTCTACTAAAAATATCTATCATATCATTCAATAACTATGGAATATACATTCCACTTCAAAAAACCATACAAACCATACCAGATTATTACCGTCTCAAACAAATCTTCATATAGAGATGTCTTTCTAACAGTTGAGAAAGACCCACAAATAGATATATACCTTAAATTAAAAGAAACAAAAGATTTTGTCAAAACAAATAGACTAAAGTACAATACAAAACACAAATAGGATTGGATAGAAAGAAAAAATCCCACTGCAAAATGGAGCTTGACCAGAAGCAGTGAGTTGGGACAAAAAAAAAATGGCAACACAATCCCCACCCTATCTATCTATACTTTGCAGATTCTCCTCAAGTTCAACTTATGCACATTAACTGGTTGTCATCTCACGTGTGGTAACAAATATATCAAATTAAGCTCTGAGGTGTGATTTGACAATGATCCAGAAGTTTCCAAATGCTAGCTATAGAAACTTTTAAGGCTCGATCGAGTACGAAATTATATAAAAAGACTTTTGCATATGTTTTTGCATAAGCACATATGCTGAGCACATATGCATTCAAATGGTTAGTCACAAACTTAGGAGTTGAGACGATGCCAGTAGGGCTTGAGGAGTTGAGTTAATAGCGTCGTGCCGTCACATACTCATAGTCCAATCCGAGTGAAAACCATGACTCACCCAAAATTTTGGCACATATTATTAGTGATTTAGTTCTATACCCAAAAAACACAAATATTAGTAGTCCATACTCCAAATTAGGGGTGTTTATGGGTCGGTTTTGGTTTGGTTTTTATCGGTTTTCCTACCGGGTTTGTGTATTTTGGTTTTTTTTTTATATTTATAAAATCCGGATCCATACCCATTAATTAAGTCGATTTCAGTTAGGATTTCGGTTCCTTCTCGGGTTATATATTATTATTGCTATTAAAGTTAGTTTTTAGTGCGATAATAACATTTGCCACTGATATTTTTATACTCTCAAAAGAAGTAATAATCATAAATTCAATAGTCTTTCAAGTTTCAAAGTTTTCTAAAAACTTTAAGTACATCCCATAAAATGTACGTACACGTGTATTTTACGAACACGTGTACATTATACTACATGTGCATGCGTCATATATAGAATATAAATACATGTATTACAATTATATTGTTAGTTACTTAGTTAGCATTGCACGTATTCATTATTATATATATACACGTGTAATATATCAAGCACGTACACACGTATTAGTTAATATATATAATGTATTAGTTAATTTATAGTATACATTTGGACGTTAACATTATTATTAACATTTATAATACACATGTTTAACGTGATATTATAAAACATGCATTTAATAATACACATTAATTTTTATGTTATATCTCTACTAGTAGTATCTCCTATAACTAACCTGGACCCTTAAATTCATCCGGGTATTTTTCTTACGCATAATACCCCCAAATGAATAATTAAATCAAATACCTAAATACTATTAAGAATGACTATTTGGTCTTTTTACACCCATGTAAATTTTTAGTACCGATATTGTCCTTCAATTAAAGTGTTGTTTAACATTGTTTAATAGGGGTAATCGGTCATTTCATGAGGTGGTTAATTAAAAAACCAAATCCACGCCATTTTAAATTGTACACACACAATAAATACCCACTTAATATTAATTACGTGTCATTAATTACCATAAATACATAGAGCCCTTTCACTTTCCGTCTCCCTCTCAGTCTCCACTTTACGTCTCTCCCACTTTCTTTTGCCAACAGTAAAAGATAACCAAATGAAAAAAATTCATATTTTCTCCTACTCTTGAAAGTTTAATTCATACTTCTCTTCCTTTTTGCTCGCCTCAATCTCTCACAATGTATCTTATGGTTTCTTCCCCTCTTTTTTCGATTTGAATGTGGCATCACCTTGAATCTCATGTAAGTTATTTATGATTTATAATTTATTTTTGATTAGTTTGATTTTTCTCCTTTCTCCATTTGCTAGCATCTTCAGGCCCCAATTGAATCATTTGAAAGTATTGAATTTAAATATCTTTCCGACACGCTAACAACCATTCCACTATTCACGTTGTTACAGATTCTACAAGTCACTTCCTCCGATAACCAAGGCGTATGGGACCGTCTGTTTTTTGGCCACTGCATCATATCAATTGGGAATATATAATCTTGATCATATTGCGTTAATACATGCATGAACTAGTCTTTTCACGCTTTCAGGTATGAATTTCCTTCCTTCCTTCCTTAATATATATATATTGCAAAGTATTACAGTGTTTTGAATGTATATTGGTTTATAAGGGGAAAAAATGTGTTAACAGGACATGTATGCAAAGAACCCGAAAGCCAAGTATTTGGGTGCACTGTCAATGGGAGAAATAGCAGGTTTGGAGAACACTATTCCAACCTACTATACATACTCGCCAGAGATGGTTTGTGGTCACTCCTTACTTTGCAAGAGCCATAAAGAACTCTGGGGATATGATCATGACTGACCTTGGCCTGCGTCAAGTGTTAGCACCAAATGGGGAATTGTTGCAAAAAGGTGATACCTGCTACAATATTGAACTTGCTCACACTTTGGAGGCAATAGCAGAATACAGGCCTCAAGCATTATATAATGGGACTGTTGGTGAGAGCTTTGTCAAGGATGTGAGAGAAGCTAGTGGGATTTTGACAATGGAAGACCTCAGGAGCTACAAAGTGAAAGTAATGGATGCGATGGTTGTGGATGTAATGGGCTACACCATCTTAGGAATGCCACCTCCTTCAAGTGGTACTGTTGGACTCTCTTTGGTAAATGATTCTCCTCATCTTAACTGTGTTTTAGTCAACCTGCTACAAAAAGTTTCTAGGTTAGCAGCAAGTACACATATTAGGTTTGATTTCCTCGTTCGAATTAAAGCTTTTCAGGCTTGCAATGTGTCAGCATAATTGGGAGTTTTGAGGCTCTTTCCCTTGAGAATTATAGCATCTACCACATCAAACCATCTCCTTACTAGAGGTAAATTACAGTCCATAAAAAAATTGTACTTTGCACTTGCTTAAATTAACTTATGGGGATGGTATTATGTAGTAAAAGCTCTAAATTTCAAGGGAAAGTGGCTTATCTCTTCGCCCTTACTCCCAACATAACTTAATGGTTATTTCGTCATTCTGCAAATGCTATAACGTGCATGTTCATCATTTAGACAATAAAAAGTATTGAAGAATTAAAGAATAATCTGACATAAGCTAGGTACTATTAGGAACTTGCCACTTCTGCTTAATAAGCAATCTAATACCTTGGTCCATTTTAGATAAGGAAAGTTGTTTTTGCCTGCATAGCAAAAGGAGCGTTACAAATATTTTGAATAGCTATGGGACACATGATGCTGTAAAGGGTCTTAATAGTCGTTACGAATAATGTTTAACAAATGTCATAATATATCTATTTTTTCTTTGAGCGTCTACTCTTTACTGATATTAACTTTTGATAATCATGTTATGAATATTTTGGATAGCTATGGGACTCCTGATGTTGTAAAGGGTCCTTTGGGTCTTCATCGCCTAATCGAAGCTCTAAAGCACATGTTTGCTATTCGAATGAATCTTGGTGATCCAGATTTCATAAATGAAGCAAATTATGTTTCTAACATGCTCTCCCCATCTTTTGCTAAGGAACTTAGTGAAAAGATATTTGATAACACCACTTTTCTTTCTGAGTACTATATGAGCTGGTTCAGACAGAAACCTTAAGATATACAAAACTATTTTATGTATTTTGTTTATAATCCATTTTAACTTGCGGAAATACTACCACATAAGACTGTTACTAATGAGTTCTGACTATATCTTTGTTGTCAGATGGAGCCAACTAAAAGATCATGGGACGAGCCATTTCTACATCGTCGATGCAGAGAGAAATGCAGTATCAATGACAACTACAATAAATTATCCTTTTGGAGCAGGGGTGCTCTCACCATGTACTGGTATTGTGCTTAACAATGAGATGGATGGCTTTCCAACACCAACTAAAAAATCTAAGGACAAACTTCCTCTTGCTCCGTTAAATTATATTGAACTGAACAAGAGACCTTTATCTTCCATGACACCACTTATCGTTCTTAAGGTATATTATCCATAACATCGAACCAACATGCTATTTTTATCTATTTAGAAGGAGTTGAAACCTTTATGGCATGTAATGTCTGGTGCAAAAGATATATCTAACTGAATAATTTCATATCATTTGTGGACAACATTAGGTTGTTTGCAGTTTGTAGGTGAAGTCGTAACCAAGGGTGTTGTCCAATAAAGGAGACATCTCTTATCTTGTTGTAGAAGTGTGTTCTTATGAATTATTGAGTTATGATATTCGACAGTTTGTTTTCAGTAGAGCTTTTGAACAATGCCTACGATAATGAAATGAACTGCCCAATTGCATATCGCTTTTGCACTAATTTGATACGGAAAGATATTCAAATTCTAGACTTTCTCTTCTCTCTCTTATTTCCTTCTCAAGAATCAATTTCGATTTTTTTTATGTGAGTTTTCTGATTTTTTATTTATTTATTTATCCCTACCTGTATCTTCATTAATGTTCTCTTCTTATATGTTTCTTTTCTCTTTAGCACATTATGCCTCTAATTTGTTTGATGCTTCATATCTTCACTAATAATTGGTGTTCATTTGCAGCTTAGTAACTACTCCTCTTTTTCCAAGCGTTCATCGCAAGCCTCACTTTGATCAACTCTTTAAGAGGACTGGAATCGAAGTTTGGACAAAAGTTTTGAAAGTGTGTGGTACTCAATTCGTTGAATATGATGTAATTACTTATTAGTTTCATCTCATCGCTGCTCATTTCCTTTCTCACTTTTTGTAGGTGCTCCTGGAGCTGTTAAAGTTGACAAATCTGTTGATGAGGTACTAAATTACAAGATTTATCCCTTGAATAACCCATTATCCTATATATATAAAGCTATATGCAAACTGTTTCGACCCCCACATACGTGGCAAACGTCCATTATTAGGGGTCTCTATTTTATTCATTTAATCGACAGGGCTAAAGCCCAATTTGCAATACCATATATTAATATACATACCCATTAACTCATGTGTCTAAGGCTGAACCTTAGCCACATGGTTTGCCACTAATGTACACTGATTTATGTCCATATTCATTTCTTATCAAAGAGATAATTATCAGATGAGAGTTATAGTTTATCACAATTACTCAAGCTACAAGATTACTTGAGCTACAAGGACTCTCTACTCTACCTATATAAATACCACATTATTTTTCATAAGGAACTACGTGGAAACTTGATCCCTAGAGAATAGATCTTGGGTACGTAGGCAGTCATTATCTTGGTTCAGTTTCATCTCCCCCAACATCAAATTTCTCTGTTTCTTAGTGCATTATTTACCATTGCTCTCGTTGTGTTGAAGCAATTTATTGCCGAAACATAATTGGCACCGTTTGTGGGTTTTTTGAATCCATTATCACGTGAAACAATCAAGATGGTAAGCACAAGAAGCAGACCGAACAATCAACATATTCCTCCTGCCAATAGGAATCGAAACCCTCGAAATTCAAGTCGGGCAATGCAAGAACCGTTGAACAATCAAGTTGCTCCTAGTGGTAGGATCAATTCTCAACATCCAACTGTAGCAGCACCGCCGCTGCCACCGCTACCGCAAACGACGGTACAAACACCTCTGAAAGAAGGCGTCACGGAAGAAAGTATAAGGAAAACCTTCATCCCAAACTGGACCGACCTCGCAGATTTGAGGAAAATCGCCATCTTAGACAAGTCCGACCAGACAGGGAAAGAAGGCGTCACGGAAGAAAGTATAAGGAAAACCTTCATCCTAGACTGGACCAACCTGACAGGGAAGGCCGACCTCGCAGATTTGAGAAAAATTGCCATCCCAGACAGGGAAAAAAGGCGTCACAGAAGAAAATATAAGGAATACCAATATCCCAAATGAGACTGACTTGATAGGGAAGGCCGACCTCGTTAACCTGAGGAAAATCGTCGTCCTAGACAGGTCTGATCCGATAAGGAAGGAAGGTGTCACAAAAACAACTAGAGGGAAGACCACAATCCCAGACATACTACCGACCTAGATAGGCTGGTTATACGCAAAGCAAAAAACAATCTCCAGTTGGACCCGAAAGTGTGTACCGCCTAAAATCTCTAACTCTTGTAAGAGGTAATGGTAGGTGTCATCTTCCACATAGGCTCGACCGGGTCGTCTGTCTGTTTAAATCTTCTGGATGAAATGTATTTCACTCTTCAATACAATTTTTTCCAATCTACTGGGAAAAATAATGGAGGTTTATATCGATGATATACTCGTTAAATTGAAACATACTAGTGATCATCTTTCCGATCTTCAACTTGTTTTTGATAGGCTTAACAAATATAACATGAGACTCAATCCCGCCAAATGTTCTTTTGGCCTCTCTTCTGGAAAATTTCTGGGATACCTCAAGACTCGTAGAGGTATTGAGGCTAATCCCGATCGATATCTGCTACCGTTATTGATATGCCATCACCAAAAATAAGAAGGAAATTTAATGACTTACCGGGTCGGCTTGCCAGCTTCTTTATAGATTTATTTATAAATATTCCAATCGTTGTCATCCCTTCTTCCAGACTTTAAAGAGGGCCGCAACTTGGAATGTTGATTGTGAGATGGCATTGCAACAACTGAAGAAATACTTGGTCAATCCTCCTATATTGACAAGTCCTTCAACAGGTCAACCTAGTGGCATATACCTGGCAGCTACAACTCAAGCTGTTAGTGCTGTGTCTTTTCATTGATGATGGTAGACCCGTCTTTTTTATTAGTAAGACTTTAACCAGAGCTGAGTCTCGTTATTCAAAGATGGAAAAAATTGCACTTGCATTGGTTAATGTCGCTCGCCGATTGAAACCATACTTCCAGGGGAGGTTGGTCAGAATTTATACTGAAAATCCCTTACGCAAGATCTTTCGTAATGCACATGAATCAAGTAGATTAGCCGAATGGGAAAGTTATCTTAATGCATATAGCATTGTCTTTGAAAGTCGTATTACATCAAAAAAAAGGACATGCTCGCTTCTTTGATGGCTGATTTTCCGATTAATGATTCTCCAATTGACGATTTCTTGCGCCAGGAAGAATCTATGGAAGACAGTCTGCCGCCAATAACTGGGGGAGACGAAGACCAACATGAAAACGCAATTCCTAATCCCATTGACCTATGAATTGTTTACTCGGATGGCTCCCATAGTAAATGGTCCGAATTGATGCGTTTTTGTTAAACCCGACGGAGAAAAGATTGGGAAATTCAGGCGACTTGGCTTCGCTTCGGCTTCAAATAACGGCGCGAAGTATGAGGGCTGCCATTTGTGCCTTGAGAACAACTTTGATTAACCGGGAGCGAAAAGCTCCAGCTTATACACGGATTCTCGCCTTGTTGCCAATCAGTTTGGTGGGTCTTTTGAAGCAAGAGATGAGTGTATGGCGACTTATCTTAGTTTAATACATAGTCTTGCTCGACAATTTGATAGCATCTCTATCACTCAAAGACCCCGAAATGACATACGTCATGCAGATTCATTGGTTTATCTCTCCGCCGTCGTTAGAAGCGAATGGTCAAGACACATCACTTTTGCAGTCATCTTTTCGTCAGTCTAAGTTTGAATGTTTTTACGCTCGCTTAGTTCATTACTATCATTACGAAAAAATCTGATGAAGTTACCACATTTAGCTTTGTCAGTCTAAGTTTGAATGCTTTTACGTTCGCTTAGTTCATTACTATCATTACGAAAAAATCTGATGAAGTTACCACATTTAGCTTTGTCAGTCTAAGTTTGAACGCTTTTACGCTCGCTTAGTTCATTACTATCATTACGAAAAAATCTGACGAAGTTACCACATTTAACTTTGTCAGTCTAAGTTTGAATACTTTTACGCTCGCTTAGTTCATTACTATCATTATGAAAAAATCTGACGAAGTTACCACATTTAGCTTTGTCAGTCTAAGTTTGAACGCTTTTACGCTCGCTTAGTTCATTACTATCATTACGAAAAAATCTGACGAAGTTACCACATTTAGCTTTGTCAGTCTAAGTTTGAACGCTTTTTACGCTCGCTTAGTCATTACTATTGCTACGACAAAATTTGACGAAGTTACTACGTTTAACTTCGCCAGTCTAAGTTTGAACGCTTTTATGCTCGCTTAGTTTGTTACTATCGCTAGGACAAAATCTGACGAAGTTACCACATTTAACTTCGTCAGTCTAAGTTTGAACGCTTTTACGCTCGCTTAGTCCATTACTATCGTTCCGACAAAATCTGACGAGGTTACCACGTTTAGCTTCGTTAGCCTAAGTTTGAACGCTTTTATGCTCGCTTATCCTAATTTTGCAAAGTTAAGTACGTATTGGAGGAGTTTTTCTCTACATGGGGGCGTCTCGTTCTATTTCATTTCAATTATATAAATCTACAACATTGTCAGTTTTCCGCAGGTATGTTATCTGACACAACCACAATATTCAATAGCAAACCCATCTTTATTTTTATTTTTCATTAAAAGAAGTTTTAGCTCTATGGTATTACATTCACACAATTACCTAATCAATTGTCTCTGTCAATTGTTTTATGGTTGTTCGATTAAATCTTCATTTTTTTTCTTCGAAATTTGCATTAAACCCGGCAGCTTTTAGCTTTTGGTTAACTATTTTTTAAGTAGTTATTATTTTTCTAAGGCATTGTGTCGATCTTTTTCTACGAAAATTTTCCGGCGAAAAATTTTCGTCAGCGTCATTATTTTTTTCAAGGCATTGTGCCGATCTTTCTACGAAAAATTTTCCGAGCGAAAATTTTCGTCAGCTTCATTATTTTTTCTAAGGCATTGTGCCGATCTTTCTACGAAAAATTTTCCGAGCGAAAATTTTCGTCAGCGTCATTATTTCTTCTAAAGCATTGTGCCGATCTTTCTCTGAAAAATTTTCCGAGCGAAAATTTTCGTTAGCGTCATTATTTTTTCTAAGGCATTCTGCCGATCTTTCTACGAGAAATTTTCCGAGTGAAAATTTTCATCAACTTCATTATTTTTTCCAAGGTATTGTGCCGATCTTTCTATGAGAAATTTTCCGAGCGACAATTTTCGTCAGCTTCATTATTTTTTCTAAGGCATTGTGCCGATCTTTCTACGAGAAACGTTCTGAGAGAAAGTTTTCGACAGATTCGTTATTTTTTTTTAAGGCATTCTGCCGATCTTTCTATGGGAAATTTTCCAAGTGAAATTTTATGACAGCTTCATTATTTTTTCTAAGGCATTGTGCCGATTTTTCTAAACGAATCTTTTCGACCGAATTGAACCTTTCCAACAGTTTCATTATTTTTTCTAAGGGATTGAGCTGCTTTTTCTGAGCAAATCTTTCCGAAATAAATTGAAACTTTCTCGGCCGCTTCGTTATTTTTCTAAAACATTGAGCCGATCTTTCTCAACGAAACTTTTGTCAGCTTCTTTAATTCTTCTACGATATTAATTGACACTTTTTTGCGCGAAACTTTTATTCATCGACTCTTTGTGAATATATTTTGCTTGTAAAACCGTTGTTTCTCCGTGCAGCGTAAATTCACATTACATCAAATTCCTAAGCGAAAATTATCTTCACCTTCTTTATTTCTTCTAAGGCATTGAGATCATGCAGAGCAAAACTTTTCTTTACAGCCTTTTTGTGAATTTCTTTCGCCCGTAGTACCGCCGTTTCAATCTACGGTATATGTATATATATATATATATATATCTTTTTGGATCGGTGAGTTGGCTCAGAGACAACTCATCGTCATCAACCTCAAGTTTGTACCAACAGTAATAGAAAACACACCCTTTTCCGTCCGCAACCATACTGCCACCCCTCAAAAGCCTATCATCGGATTATGTAAACTCAAATCCAACCGTATGGATTGATCTCTACAATCACAAGACCTCATCCACCAAAATTCATTACAATCCAAAAGCAGATCACAAAGATCCAACGACTTAAAATTGAGAAAAAAAAAATAAAGCTATTTCACGGACTATCGAGGACGATGAAGCACATATAATATTTCTTCCAATACTGGAGAGCGAGTTCATGTGGGACACTACTAACTTATTCATCCAAAATAACGGTGGGGCACTTAAGGTCCACAAGTGAGTCCAGCAGTTATGTTGAGGCGATGCTTGTTTAGCCTTACATCACTTCTTTTTTCACCGACATTTATAGTAGTTTGTCATATTTGGACTTCTTTATGTTTTTTGTGTCAGGGGCTTGTACTATGAACGTTTCAAACTTAAGTTCTTTTTTATTGTGATCGGCTTTTATAACAAAGCCTAATACACAGGCCTAGCTAATCCATCCAACCCTGTACAAGTCCCGTCTAATCGGTCCACCGATTACTTCAACGATTAGATACCAACTCAGTTCGGCTATGCGCCTAGCGCCGAGCCACCGCCTAGCCTGATTTTTATACCACTGCATTACACATCCTACTCCTGGTTCTTCATTCCGCTTATCTTTTCTCATTATTTTTCCTCATTGATTTTATTTTCTCTTCTTTGCTATATGAACTTCGTTCATTTAATTTATTCTGCTGGCATGCGTCGTCGAAATCAATTTTCGTATTATTACATAATACATTCGGTATAGTTTCGACCATCAATTTCTTTTGCAATTTTTTCTGTGCATCTTTTATTTTTTCTGTGCATTTTCAGCCATCTTTTCTTTAACTACATTGCGTCCTGTATACGTTAGTTTGTAATTATTTCATTTTTGATAATTCGCGAAATTTTCCCGATTGTTCATTTTTCTATCATTTACGTTCACACGACACTTTGTTATACATTCCGCTTACTCTTTTCTTATTCCATTTTTTCCTTGCTTTTTCTTCTCTTCTTTGCCATGTGAACTTTGTTCGCATGACAAAGAGGGGGCAGTGTTTCGACCCCCACATACGTGGCAAATGTCATGTCGGACATATCTCAGATGGCGGTCTTCCCTAAAATTGCTTTTCAGAGGTAAATCTTTCCTTTGAGATTGGACGTGTCTAGGATAGTAGTTATCCTTGCCAATCCGATTCTCCCCATAAGTACGGGTAATAGGGTCATTACTCTTAGATCGTGCACTGGTTGATTGTGCTTAAGAAATAAGACGTTGCTGAGGACGATGAAGTGGATCTTCAAGACGGTCCCATACACCGGAATGGCTCAAGTCCCCCTTCGGGTCGCCTTTGACGTTGTTGAATTTGCGGCATCGCCCACCGCCTTTGCCTTTTGCCGCCTTCCTTCTCAAGTTCCTATTTAAATTTTTGACTCGTCAGAACTCACGCCAACCGCATTAGGGGTGAATTGGCCGCTACTATCACCTTTTCCGTTAGTTGGTGTGGAGAGTAATGTCCACGCCCATATCCATGTCAACCGGGAAGGATCGACATGGATAGACGGCGGACCGCATGGAGGATTACTGACTTGTCGGTTTTCTTGTTGCAAGACTGTTAGGGGTGGTGGCGGCACTTGTACTGCCTTTTGCGGTGGCGGTGGCGGAGGCGGTGGCGGTGGCGCTTCTACAGTTGGATGTTGAGAATTGATCCTACCACTAGGAGCAACTTGATTGTTCAATGGTTCTTGCATTGGCCGATTTGAATTTCGAGGGTTGCGATTCCTATTAGCAGGAGGAATATGTTGACTATTTTGTCTGCTTCTTGTGCTTACCATCTTGATTGTTTCACGTGATAATGAATTCTAAAATCCCCACAGACGGTGCCAATTATGTTTCGGCAGTAACCTGCTTCAACACAACGAGAGCAATGGTAAAGAACGCACTAAGAAACAGAGGAATTTGATATTGGGGAGATGAAACCGAACCAAATAATGGTTGCCTCACGCACTCCAAGATCTATTATCTAGGGATCAAGTTTCAACGTAGTTCCTTATGAAAAATAATTTGGTATTTATATAGGTAGAGTAGAGAGTCATTGTAGCTCAAATAATCTTGTAGCTTGAGTAATTGTGATAGACTATACCTCTCATCTGATAATTATCTATTTGATAAGAAATGAATCTGGACATAAATCAATGTACATTAGTGGCAAGCCATGTGGCTAAGGTTCAGCCTTAGACACATGAGTTAATGGGCCTGTACATTGATCCATGGTATTATAAATTGGGCTTTAGCCCTGTTGATTAAACGAATAAAATGGAGACCCCTAATAATGGACGTTTGCCACGTATGTGGGGGTCCAAACACAAACATTAAACATATTTTGAGTTCATGCAAATTCTTTGTACGTACAACACTTTTTAAGTTGTTTCTGGTTGTGGATTGAATTGCACAGGGCCATGCCAATAGCAAAGTTTCAAATATGTTCGGTGGAACTCAAGATAAATGTGTTGCTTGGAAGAAAACCGTTTACCCAATTGAAAAGGTATTAGGAAAATGTTTATCAAGTTTTACTATCTTTATATGTATTGTTTAACTCTGTGGTGATAGTTGAAGCATAGGTTCAAAAAACCAAATGAATTACACACTTGGGAAGAGACCTTGGTGCTATTACTATTACCTAAGCTTTAGGCTCCCCAAACTGATTACGCGGACAATAATGCTAATAATTTACCTAAGCTTAAGGCTTCCCAAACTAATTACATGGGGCAATGCTAATAATTCTGTAGGTTGACTTGGTTCTAATATTATTTCATCAAATTTTACGACAATAAGATTGGTCATACCATGATAGAAACATCATAATTAATGACTGCTCTTACAAATAATTGGTAAAGGTGAAAACATGGAAATGCCCACCAATACTTGACTTAAGTACTTCCAGTTAACTTGGCACCAGTATCATGGGGATTTCCATTGTGTCGCCATGATACCATCAACTACTGATTCCCAACCTAAATATACTATTAGCAGTTGTATATTAGCAATTCTTACATATACTAATATTAGTAGTTATATGGAAGAACTATTCATAACCTCGAGTGTATGAATTCTCTAATTGTATATATGGTAGTTCAACTTCTTTGGTTCACTACAAAACTTATAGTAAGAACTATTTACAGGCATGATGTCAAAATGGTTGACATGATTCTTTTGAGGCGGTCAAGAAGGTTGGCACAACAGGATGCTTCTTGAGGTCATTCTAGGAACATCCTTAGTGCTTCGTTTAACTGGTTCATATGTTGATGGGCAGACGAACAAGCATTCCAATATATAAAAGTGCTTTCTTATTAAGTTGAACATATTCTTATGCTACAATTTTTTATTTATTGGTGTCGAGTTATGAGCTGTCCTTCCAGGGATTGATTTGTTCTTACTGTTTCTAACTGAAATGTATAAATGTAGATGATGGGCAAATTTAAGAAGAACATTTGTTGCAAATGTTATCTAGAATCATTCAATGGATTGACCCACCTCATTAGATTTCAGCCACTATTGAAGATGGAAAAACTGAAAAGTTCTATGTTGGGGTCAATTTGAGTTGCCAGTCTTTGTACTATTTATTACCATGCTCACAATTTCTTCTGATTTGTCTCAGTGAAATGCTTGATGGTTGCCGTGCGTTGCTTTCTGTAGCCCCTCTAACTACTCCCTTGGTGTTTGACAAGCTACTAAAATCATTAAGGTTAGGATCATCCTCCTTGATATATCACTACTACAACACTTCTCAATACCACTACTACAGTAATGTGTGTGTGTGTGTGTGTGTGTGTGTGTGTGTGTGTGTGTGTGTGTGTGTGTGTCTATATCTATATCTATCTATCTATCTATCTATCTATCTATCTATATATATATAGAATCCGGAGGTGCCAAGCCTCTTAGAGCTTAAGGAGAGTGTCAAAGGTAATTGAGGTGTAAATGTGTAATCCTCAAAAGTTTATTTGTCTTCAAGGTATGATTATCCAACTGAATAGAGTCACCACCTATTTATATCCAACATTCAGATATTAAATCTCAGTGATATCATTCAATTGCCCAAGTCTTTCTGTACAACAATCCTTTTATATTATTTTATGTTGTTCTATAGAACGAAATGGTAGATTATGCAGATAGTGAAAGTTCTCCTGAACGTGAAGTTGAGGTGGGAGGTGCTTCAAAGATGGGAGTCATGGACTCATGGTTATGGAACTGTCATATGGTGGCTGGTGCAGGTTGCTCAAAGCCAAATGGGGTAAGTCTCTTGAAATACTTATCAGGTTTATGTTTTGCTTATAACTTCAGTCTACTGTTAATGAGACTCCATGTAGAGAAGAACAATTACAGTCAAGAGACATCTTCAGACTATTGGGTGATTTTTGTGTGTTTGGGTAACCATTATGCTATTCAAAGTTGTTATCACTTTCACCCACTTGATTTGATGTTTTTAAATTCTGAACTTAAAATAAATCATTTGAATTTGTAATGTGGTAACGATGTAAGTGCAAAGCAACCTGACGGAGAATTGCAGACAAGTTCTATGGGTATGAGCCTATCTCAATCTCTCTTTTTAAGTTTACATCGTTTTGGCCTCTCTCTCTCTCTCTCTCTCTCTCTCTCTCTCTCTCTCTCATAATTAAAAAAAATTAAAAGACCTGGATAAGAAAACCATTAGTCTATTTCTCTATATCAGGTTTGATTGTTACTTTCAATTCTCTAAATCATGCAAATTTCTTTTTATTCATCAATTCTTCATTTTTTTTTTTGAGATCTTGATTGGTTGATTGTTTCATTTGAGTACTAATTATTTGATGAATTGATAAAAATAAAAATAATATGAATTCATCTTTGCTTGGATTAATTCACTGCTCAAAAGTTATTTGAAATATGAAACATGGTTGGTCGTAGATTGTAATAAGGTAATTCACCAACTTAAGAATTAGATAAGAGTGCATAATTTTAATCCCTTTGACTTGAATTTTAGATGTTTCAGTTAACTTAGTGTTGGTATCTTTTTAAAGAAGTCGATTTGGGGATTGATGAGATCCTTTTTGAAATTGGGATTTGCTTTATACATTTAGTTTCTAAAATTGAGTTTTGGGTATTGCTTACAACATGTAGTTTTTGAAATTGGGTTTTGGGATTGAATTAAGAAGTAGGAACTAAAGTGGCTTTCAGATTTTTTTTCCCCAGACTTTATGTTTTTGAATTATATTATGAAATATTTTTTCATGTTTTCTATCTGATGTGGCCGTTCGCTTCTCATTTCTTGATTAGGAATTATTTTTCTTGGCCATGGAATATGATTGTTGTTGTTTGTGTTGTAAACCAGTAATTAAAAAAATCAATATTACTTACCGGCAAATGTTATTAAGTTTCTAATATTGTTGGAAAATGGTTGGAATGTTTCATTCATTTTTTCTTCAAATTTCACAGAGTTCTCTTTTGAGCTTGCAATAAAGACTACCCTTTTAGTGGTGATCATGTTGATTCTTTACTGGATTCAATGTACTTTTATTGTGGCCTTGCAGGTTTCCTTCCATTTGGAGGCAACAAATTTTGCGCTATTATAAATACTCTTTTTCTAAGCTTCACTATTGTTTTCTTTTTCTTTTATATACAATGTTCTACTTTATAGCATCCTATCCCATATTGATCTATGCTTGCTATTTGTAATGGAAACTACTCTCATAAGGACCTTTACAACCTATTTTTGAAATACATTTAATAACTTATGCTTGCTCTTGCGTAAAATCTAAATGGGAATCTAAATAGGTTTGATATCTACATAGGTTAGAATCGACCTCTATTTCTTAATGGGAGTCTAAATATGTTATGGAGCATTGAGCGTTTCATAACCATGTGAACTGATAGATTCTACTCTATGAACCCCTCTTGAATCTCCAGTACGCAGAGTTCCAACAGCCCCTAGATCTGCGGTGACACGAGGGACTCAATTGAATTACCATAGGTTGTTAATGGCGAATATATAGAACAAAAGAATAGTTGCTGCCTCTGCTACACTGACACATTCATACTATGCATTTTACAAGAATGGGCTAGGGGGAAAGGATAGTGTCACTAGTTGTGTTATGGCGTTGCATAAGTTGGCGTACAACGTACTCCTCAGTCATGAAAAAAATGACCAGCAAGTAGCAATATAACACTTGAAGGCATGTAGTTACCATTACTGATTTACTTCATTGTCACACCCCGAATTTCGACAGAATTCGGAAAAACAATTTTTGTTCCCGACTTTTCGATTTTCGAGGTGTGATGCACTCTCAACTCCCAAAAACCCATAATCAATTTAAATATGCGGATAATTAAAAACCAATAAAAATTTCGAATCAACAAAAGTTTTCTTCATTACAAAAATTCACAAATCTGATTAAGTTACAAATCTCCTTTCAACAACTCTTTATTTAAAATTACAAATGAAAATACAAATAACATTGTCTCAACTGAAAATCTATATTACCTCAAGGGAAAACAAAACCTATCTTGAAATGCGACGCTAACGCAAACCACAAGCAGCAACCAACCTTCTTCAACACTAAACCTGTCAAGACTTATCAACTATGTTCATTTAATGAACACACCCGATAAGCAAACATGCAAATCAGGTCAACATTATAAACAATGCTGGTGTGAGTAGCCCTAAAATATAAATTATACTTATACATATATATACCCAATAAATAAGGCAGTTAGTTCCTCCACCGAGGCGCCGTAACTTCCCACCAACCTCACAACAAACCATACGCATAATAAATAAGGCATGTAGTTCCTCCCTTGAGGCGCCTTAGCTTCCCAACAATAATACTAAGGCATTTAGTTCCTCCACAGGCGCCTTAGGTTCTAACTAAACTAATAACCAGCCAAGCATATTCTATACTTACCACATTTTATGCTCAATTACAGAGGGGGTCGTCTCTGCATAAGTAATTAGTTTGACCCACCCTTCTGCAAAACTATATACAATCATATCTTTAAAGATATATCATTAACCAACACATTACCATAATTATATTATTTAAGGCTTTCTTTGTGTGTCCCTAAAATCACGTCGTATCTATGTCTTACTTAGTTTTCCCTGGCTACCACAATCGCTTCCCAATGCCAAACATGTACATCCACATGCCTCCCCTCACATAATGAACCACTCCGTGTGTAACTACTCTGAGCGGGATGCCGCACACCAGGTAACCCTCACACGAAAGCCATTATGTGAGTACTGCCACTATTCGACATAAAATATCGCGCGTCTCGTTCTAATTTTGCGAACGGAATAATCAAGCCACTATTCGGCTATGCCAGAAGGGCCATTCAGATTCACTGAAACGCCAAAAGGGCCAATCACATTACTTACACCAGAAGGGCCATTCAGATTCACTGAAACGCCCGAAGGGCCAATCATATCACATACGCCCATCACAAAGGCCAAATCCCATGAGTTGTGGTAGCTAGGTTCTAGGATTTTCGTTACGTAATTTATTCAAGTGTCATACCTTTATATCTCGGAATAATTCTTATTCTATCCGATGCCGAGATAATTTTATTGTATCAAGCTCAACGCTTCTCATTATAATACAATCCACATTATCACGCGTGCCAATACTATTCATTGCACGATATCCAAATATCTCTATATCAAATCTCGAAACTTATTATTTCACGTACCAATCATATATTGCACTACACCATATGGAATATCTCAAGCCTTCATACATACTACAATTCATTTAAGTAGCAACTCATAATAATAATCAATCATGTAATGTATTCATTCCATATATTTATGTGAACTCAAGTCACCATCAAAGGCACGCATTATTTCCATTTGTGCACAATATAAATAGTATATAAATAATCAAAATATAAGTCCATTCCACCAAATATCAAAATGAAACGACTTTAAAAAGAAAGAACAACTCAAGTCCAAATATCACGCATAATTATTCGAGTCCAAATCACCAGTCAGGTCAAACTGATCAACCATCAAAATGCCCAAAACTAAAGTCCATGAATCTGAGTCCAGGTGTAGTTTAATTCTCATAAAAACATATATATCTAAGTCTTATAAGAATTCTTCTCTTGTTACGTGCCAATATTTATATTCTTTACACACTACTCACTTCAAATCTTAATTAGATAATGACAAACAAAATTATACCATTTTCGACAATATTTTATTACTACCTTTGTCCATATTCTTAAATATGTGAAAATCTGGAAAAAAATCAACATTCCACAGTCAACGGTCAACAGTCAATGGTCAATGGTCAACTGTCAAAGTCAAAGTCAACACGTCATTTCCATGTTCAACAAGTTCATGGTCATAGCCATGGTTAAGGTAAAAGTGTATGGCTTATGGGCTCATGGCTAAAGTCATGGTTAAGGTCATGGTTCGGACCGAACTAGCCAAGCCTATGACTCAACCAAAGGTTCAAATATTGTTAGCCGGATCCAACATAAAAGCCAAACTAGAAACCGGCCCAACAATAGATTCAACCCAACTAGAAATATATAAAAGAAACAGATCCACTTAAAACAATAATGGCCCAGCCCACAAAAATAAAGGAGAACCGGTCTAGGTACACAAAAAATAGAACTGGCCCCAACAAAAACTAAAGACTTTGGCCCAAAGCCCAAAAACTAAAACCGACCCAAACCAAACAGATTTCAGCCCAAGGCCCAACCGAATTATAGTTAGAATAGGTGAGACTGGGAGCACCGGATCTAAATCTCGATCATCCCCTCCACCAGACCAGCTCCCGTCCGGCCACTGCAAACCTTCACACACCACAATCCAAATACCAACCGAAATTAATCCCCATCCAAAACCAACAACATTTAATAAAAGCCAAATCCTCAAATCATTCAATTCATACTCTTCATCAAAACTAGATCTAGAATTTTTGACCTCCATTAATGGCTTCTACGGGCTTCGACAGTTGCCCCCTCACTCTACAGCCCTCAATCACTCGCTACCACCAACTATACCACAACAAAAAAAACGAGTTCACACAATAATTCGAACGATTTTCTTGCGACGCCATTACAACCTTTTTCAAAGCTTCAACAACCCAACCACCGTACTCCATCCAATGACAACACAGAACCCAAATCAAATACTTAACCCCCAACATCAATCAACAAATTCAAAACCACAGCAAAGAAAAAGAGTTCAATAAAAATAGTACAGGCGACGCCATTGATGCCGGATTCCATTGCTTTGGCTGGGCGACGCCATTTGTAACGCCCGTATTTAAAATACGTATTTATTTTATTTATTTATTCATTAATTGAATTATTTATTTAATATTTGATTGGATTGGATTTGGGATACGCGGGCCGGATTTCTAGGCCCGAGTCTGTGTTGGGCTTGGGTTTCAGACCCAAGTATATAAACACATTGTTCTAGAGAATAGGGTTCCTGGAGAATAAAAAAATAATAAAAATGGAGGCAGAGATAAAAGCTGGATTGCTGGAGGGTGGAGCGCGACGACTTGGACTCAGAGGAATTCGTCGAGCTGTTAATAAAGGTGAGTAGCTATTTTTGCTATTTCACTGAAGTTATAGTATTCGTGTTTCGGTGTATAGGTTTCTGTTTTTTTTATACTGCTCATTATCTTGTTTTTCGGCGTCGTGTTCGTCGGGTTGTTAAAACTCTAATGGAAACCAGATATTGAAATGGAACTGTCAATCGGTAATACTGTGGTGGGGCTATTTTATTTTGAACTGTGGAAGCTATGAACAGGCGTTCATGGAGGCGCTAGCCCATGGTTCGTACTGCCCTTAGATTAGGTTGATTTGTTTTGATGTGGGTTGATAACCGTAAAAATAATAGAATCCTAAATATTAATGTTAACAACACTAATACGTAATCCTACCATTCTTACGTTTAAATCAATTCTTTTTACTCTCAAAACATAATCATGCAATATAATGAGTAAGGATTCGTTCCACTCTTAATTCTCAAGACTTAAATTGAATTCAACTAATCAAACCCAAAAGGAACAATGGTGAGAGTAATGATTTGATGTGAAATTTCTATACTACTATTCCCAATACAAGAACAATAATAAGAACATGTCATTATGGAATAAGTAATTAACTTTATAAATCTAATAGAACAATAAGAACAAGATATGATTGAATGAATAACAACTACTTATTAATCTAATGAACAATAAAAACAATGATTCAATACTCAAGAAATAAACTAATTAATTAATCTAAAACTAGATCTAGAACTAAGGTTTAATGGCTACTTTTCTTATCCTAACCTAATTTATTTTCTAACCTAACTATCTACCATTAACAAAGAGCTAATCCTTTGTTTTTATATGTTTCAGATCCAAAAATCGTGCATGGGCTTGGAGCCATGTTTTGGGCCAGAGAATCAGGCCCAAAACCCAATTCTTTCAGTCCAAAAAGCCTCTTCAGCTGCAGTTGGCTTCGACAGACTTTCTGTCCACTTTTGCTCCTCTGATTGGGCCAAGGCTTAGACCATTGGAAAGCTCTTTCCGAGACGGTCGTGTTGACATAAGGTATACCCAATTCCAAGGTCTCAGTCCAAAGATACGGCCTTCGGAAGTTCTGCTGACTTTGTGTGCTGTTTCTGCCCGCGTGGACTTTGACTTTTCATCTTTTGACCGGGCTTTACAGAGGCTTTGTCTTCTTGAAAATTGGTCTTTAATCATAGAACTTCTTAGCAACCGACCTTTGCTCCTTTATCTCGCTAAAGTGGCACATTTCTGCACATAATGGACTTTGAAGCCTGAAATGTATAAAAACACATAATCAATATTAACTCTTAATTATTACTCACATAATTAGTCTAAAAGTATGATGGTTAAGGGGTTAAAACTATAGTTTTGGGCTCTTATCAAACCACCCCCAAACAGCATTTTGTTTGTCCTCAAGCAAAGATGAGAAATTAGAATAAGTGACCAAAAATGGAGTTATATCTACTCTCGTTTCGCTGAGTGCGATTGCATTTACTATATGCAACAAGGCCTTAAGCTACTAGGAATTCCCTAGTGGACGAGTTATAGCCTCGTGAGAGTTTTCCAGTGAAGGTACTCACAAACTTCATCTATACTGCAACGACTAAGAAATAAAACTATTGTTTCCTTATTTATGTCTCAATTATCTATACATCTCACTAGCAATGAATACTAATAATCAATCATCAAACCTAAGCTAATATATGCATAATAATTAATCATCTACTTAATAAACATATATACAATGAGTAATGCTATGAAATGCATGCTGAGTCCATTTATGAAACTTTGGAATAAGCGTCCTTAAGTAGGTTTCCACATAAAAGTCAAGACAAAAAATCACTCTGATTTTTCCACTCAAGTTTTGCTACTCCAAAATGCGGTGGGCATACTTTTACCTTACAATCTCAATGACACACAAGGAAGCGAAGTTGATCAAACACATCTGCCACTTACTATCCCACTAACCTATTCCTAATTGAGCTAGATGTCTTTATTAGGTGTTATGGGATTAGGAGATGGTTTAAGAATGAAGGAAACGGATATTCAAAAAGACAAGTCCGAGATAATAGGGTCTTCATATTACGTAACTAGAGAAAACCTTGTTCTTTTGTTTCTACACTTTGTTTCCATCCTTAGCCTTTTTCTTTTGGCTTTTCGACTCCTTTTATTCTATTTTTGGAGTTTTTATTTTATTTTTTTATTTTTATT
Organism: Coptis chinensis; assembly: GCF_015680905.1. NCBI lineage: Eukaryota > Viridiplantae > Streptophyta > Magnoliopsida > Ranunculales > Ranunculaceae > Coptis > Coptis chinensis. Next base: position 18,203,414 of record NC_141462.1, on the reverse strand, counting down.
TTTATTTTCTTTTCTTTGGATGGAAACTTCTTTTCTTTTTTTTTCAAGCAACTAACTAATTTTACATTACCACGGGTTTTCTCTTCTTTTTCTTCACTCATCCCATTCTCGGAACTTATTCTAAAATGGGTAGGTTGATATATATATATATATATATATATATATATATATATATATATATATATATATATATATATATTTTTATTTATATTTTATATTTTGTTTTGTTTTTGTAATGAAGTAAAGGAATTGTGGTTTATGGAAGAGCTAATGAAAGGCTCGGTCGGGCTTAATTAGCCCGAAAATATATACTTAGGTCAGAATTTCTAGCTATATCGATCCAAAAAGGGCCTAAATTCTCTCTTAGGACATGGTATAGTGGTCAAGCAAGTGGGACGTGTGATTTCTCTATTCGAATATACTTCTCCCTTGTGTCATTTCTCAAATGTTTCACTCATATAAGGCTTTAGGCTATATTCTCACAGATTTGTAGAATAAGTACTCTAGCCTAGATTTCGAAAACTTACTGCCAAACAATTATAGATACTCATGTAATATATTTATAGATAGATGCAAAGATTATTACCTACATATTAGCCTAAGTTTCTAAAAACTATTCTAATGCAAAAGCTACGTGAGACTTCTAGATTATTAAGAGCATAGAAAAAGAAACAATACCAATATTCCTAAGTGTATAACATAAACTTTTTATTTTTATTTTTATTTTTATTTTTATTATTTTTAAGACAAATAATACATAATATACAACCTAATATGTGCTTAACATTTACATCGTGTTTCTATACCACCCCCAAACACTTTGGGAGAAGGGGGTTCATGAAACAATTCAATAGCACAATTAAATTATGTAACTAACTAATTTTTATAAATTTTAATATTTTATAAATAAAAGTGCGTAATTTACATCCTAAAAGTGTCTAATTTTTGCAAATGTTTCTATCCCACCCCAAACAATCAACGCTTTGTCCTCAAAGTATAAAGAGATAAAGAAAGAATTTACCATAAAAAACGTGGCAAAAATTGGCGCAAGACACAATGTTCGAAATATTGTAAAGATGATATGATAATATGAAGCACAATTAAATTGGTATCGTCTAACTAACACAAACTCTACTTTGAGTAAACATGACAGGCTTTGGGTGGCAACATGATTTGAAATGAATACCAAAATATGCCACCCCAAACAAAATTGGAAAACTCTTTTTAAGTTTGAAAATTTTGTTTGGCCTATAATCGTAAAAAGTTGGTATTGTCACGAAAACTTGGGTCTTTTTTAAAGTCGATTCCCTAGACTTACTAATATATGTTTATGTTTTTATTTTATTTAGTTTTTATATGTTTGATTTTTAGAAAAACAAAACAAAATTACGAATAAAGAAATAAAATGAAACTCACTCCATAGAGAAGCACTACTCAATCCACGAGAAAAAGTGCAAGAGATAAATCGTGAGTCACATGAAACGTAGACTAAGAATCCGACACTTACAACCACTCACTCCAAAAGGAGGGTCCGGTTGCCTTAATGGTGCACTCTCATAACATAAGATTGGAATGGAGTACACCGAAGAATAAAATGAGTCTTTTATAGTCAGATACTTGAGACTTTATCTAATATATATGTATTAAAATGCAGTTTACCATATATCAACAATCGAAAAAGTTGTGGGTCTTTCCACAAATAATTAATATGGAATGCACCATCAAACAGAATTAAGCACCAAGATTTCCTATGACGTAGCTTAGTGGAATGAGAGCAACGCCTTATAGATCTAAAACCTAATCGAGCATATAGTTTCTTCTTTGTCCTTCTACGAAGGGGATGCCAAGTAATTGAACGTGAGAAAATTGATGGTTGTGGAAGATACGTAGGATGTGGATAATTTTGAGAAGGAAAAAATAGAAAAAATGAAAAAGTGTCAGGTGGCTTGTCCTTGGGTGTTACTTCTTCACCAGTTGGTTTTAGATAGTTATGAAGCATAGGAGAAACGCCAAGGTCAAGTACAAACTCAATGGTTCTTTGAAAAGGTAGAGGGCGAGGAACATTCGTGATGAAAGGTGAATGAGTGACATGAGGATGTGAGGTGGGTGAATGGTGTTCAACTAGTGTTCTTAGTTCTATATTATCAGAGGCCTTGAGATATGCAAGACATTCCTTAATAGGTGGGTAAGAAGAATCACTGGGATAGAGGGCGAAAAATTCTTCTTCCGTCATGGCGTCAAGAGATGAATGGATGTCAATAGGAGAGAACTCGTGAGGCAGCAAAGAAGGGTTGCAAAAGAGTCGAAGGAAATCCTCCTTGATGTTATCTACGTTTAGGGAGTAGAAATTGTGATCCTTGTCTTCTTCCATAAGAGGGGTATCTACTAGTGTGGGGACTAAAGTGTCACCGCACTAATGTGAGGTACAAAACTCTCAATGGACTTCACTTCCCTTCTACAGGCAAACCTAGTTGTCCCTGTTTTTGTCTAAACATGTTAACTTCTACAGAAAGATTTTCAAAAGAAAGAGTCATTGAGCCATCCCGACAATTGATTTGGGCATTGGCGGTTGCCAAGAAAGAACGCCCTAAGATGATGGGAATGGAATCATGAGCAACTTCTGAGTCAAGAATAACAAAGTCGGCTAGATAGTAAAAATCCTGAACTTTAACGAGAATATTTTCAACTACACCCTTGGGATACTTAATAGAACGATCGGCTAACTGCAAAGTCATTTTGGTTGGTTGAAGTTTTGTTAGACCTAGTTGTTTATATAAATAAAAAGGGAGTAAGTTAACACTCGCCCCCAGGTCTAATAAAGCAGTTGTTATGAAGGTATCACCTAAGGTGCATTGTACAGTAGGACGACCAGGGTCCTTGTACTTAACAATTCTGTTATGTTCGGATAAAGGGATATTGTTCGGTTAAGAATGCTTCGTGGGGTATGTTGGTTTTCCTCTTCTTGGTGCACAACTCTTTTTAGAAACTTAGCGTGTCCAGTCCGTAGACTTTTTTATAGCTTCTAGAAAAGGTAGGTTTATAGTCAAATTTTAAACATTTCCCTAATCTTATCAAAATTCTCGTCCTTTTTAAACACAACTAGTCTTTGGGGATATTGTACTTTATCGCTATTTTTAGCCGAAGGGATAAAAGTATTATTAGTCTTTGCTTTATCTCTAGCCGTTTTCCATCTAGGTGTCCATATTGGAACCTCTACGGGTGTAGTCTTCACTTTCTATTATTGGGTCTTGTAATGTTTTCCCTTTTGGTTGTGGTTTAACCGGTACTTCTACAGGTTGTAGGGTCTTCAGTTTCTATTATAGTATTTGGTATGGTATCATTTTTAGTTTGGCGGGTAATCTTTAGGCATAGTCACTTGGTTATCAACTACTCATACTGAACGAAGCGGTAGTGGATCTGTAGAGGTCCCCTTTGGTTTATATTACCATTACAAGAAATATCGCTTTATTTCAAAGGCGGTGTTTGTTGACTTAGGATTAGGCAATCGCTTGACTTGGAAACACGCCGGTTTGGTTATTATTTTGGTTAGAAGACATGTCAATAACCTTTTGGCACAAAGACTATATCATTTGCATCGTTTGTTTCATCATATTAGAGTTTTGATCATGCTGATCTTTCATCAAGTTGGAGTTTTGTTGCATAATTTGATTTTGTTTCTCTAACAAGGTCACTACTACTTTGTCTGTAGATGGTTGTATTGGAATTAAAGCTTGTTGAGCGTTCATGTCTTGATGTTGATAGTTCTGGGTTATGGGTACTAAATCTCTATTCTGGTCACCTAAGTTCCCTTATCCTTGATGTTGAGTTAACTGGTTGAAGTGTGATGGTTGTGGTGGTGTTTGTGCATAGACAAGAGGACAATAGAAGTCGGAATGCTCAAGACTACAACAGACATTACAACGAGTAGAGTTAATGTTCATGACCGGAGTGGGTTGTTGTTGAACGTAGATGGCATCTACCTTTTAGTGAGGGGCATCGATAAGAGTTTAAAGCTTCGGGATCATATTTAATCTCAAGAGAAGAAGGAGAGGAGCGGGAGGAATCGTTACCTCCCCAATTGTTGTTCTTCTTAGATTGATCTTCTAAGAATTTATAAGCCTCCAAGGCTCCTTTTACTAAGAAAACTACCCCAGTCATGATATCTAGAACCTCCTTATGATAATGTGAAAGCGCTTTGAAGAAAGCACGAACAAAGCGTGTCTTTCGCAAGAATATGATGCGGGCATTCAATGAGAAGATCGCTGAAACGATTCCGTGCCTCAAAAAAGGATTCATGAGGATTCTCGGTGAAGAAATGAATCTTGTGAAGCATTTCATCCTCTTTCGATGGTGGGTAAACCTGTTCTATGAACAATTGAACAAGTTGAACCCATGAGTCCACGAGTTTGGCGTTTGGGCGATTAACCAAGACGCCTTATCGGCTAAGGTGAAAGGGAAGATCCTCGGTTTAATTTGTTCCGCACCAACCGTGGGATGGTGGAATGTTGTTAGGACTTGTTCAATCCTAATGATGTAGCCGATAAGGTTTTTCATGGTCTAAACCATGAAAAACGGGTAACAAATTAAAATATTTGGGGATTCGAAATCCCCCACTAGGTCCGCTAGAATGATGCAAGATTTGGGGCTATCGCCAAGGCTTTGTAGAAGTCGAGAGAGGAGTCTCTTTTCTTCACCATTATATCGGTGGTGTGTGTGAAATTCTTAGATAGGCGTGTGGTATTTATGTCTACTAAAACAAGCCCGATTATACTAGAATTAAAACTCCTCTGACAAAAGAAACGAGGAGTGGAAGAAGGGAATACTTGATTGCGTCCTTGCTTCGCTTATAAATAGCATCTTGTTCACGTGTGTTTAGTGTATATAACAAGTTAGAACACTGAAAAACTTGAAAATTGAAAATTTGAATCAAACCTGCGGAAATCCGGCAAAATCAGCTAAGGGCGCAGGTGCGCTTCACTTGGGCGCATGTGCTTTCAAGGTAAATTCGAAGTTCCAGGTGTTTTGAGCGCGGTCGCTTCGGTATGGCAGTCGTCGCTCAACTTCCAGTGTTTTGAGCGCAGGTGCGCTTACTTAGGGTGCGGGTTGCGCTCTAGGGTTTTCGAATGTCGAGTGTTTTGAGGGCAGGTGCGCTCCTTTTGGGCGCGGGTCGCGCCTCAGGGTTTTCAAATGTCCAGTGTTTTAAGCGCGGGTCGCACTCCTTTTGGGTGCGGGTCGCGCCTCAGGGTTTTCGAGTTTTAGGCCTTTTCTCGTACTCTAAAAAATTTGAAATTTTTACAGTAATTTGCGAAGACGTCTATCAAGTAGCCTGTAAAATTTCAGATCAATCGGAGCTATGAAAGTCCCTCTACTGCCCTGCAAAGTTTGCAAAACAGTTTTCGGACACAATACAAACCACCGAATGGTTAACCCATCAAAACAAAGCCAAAAAATTCCAAAGTTTTATTGGAGACTCCTGACAGATCCTACTTGTTCCTGTAAAAATTTTAGAGCAATTGGAGTTCTACAACATCTCCTTATCGGCTGGTGTTCCAGATATTAAGTGTTTGCAATACTGCAGAAACACACTGGAAACTCTCTACTATTGAGGAGGTCAAAACAAATCAAAAACTCGTCAAATTTTTACTACAAACGCCTGACTTAGGATAAATACTCCTGTAAAAATTATAGAATTTTTAGAACTCCCTAAGTAACCTTACTTGTCTGTTTTTCAAGAACATATGGTGTGAAAACTGAAATGCAGCACTGTAAAGATCGTATTTTTTCACAAGGTAAACCAACTTTGAAAAATTTGAAAATATTCCAGTAAATCAACAACACATTAAATATTATGTCTGAACGGCATTTTTTGAAAAATTTGAAAAATTTGAAAATTTGAAAAATTGAACATTGAAAAATTTGAAAATATTCCAGTAAAGTCCAAACAGACACGCCATTTTTTTGCAAGTTCAAAGTCCAAATGGCATGGCCACACCGTTTGGCCTTAGTCTCAAACGGCATGGCCACACCGTTTGGTACTAAGGCCAAACGGTGTGGCCATATCCTTTGGATTTGAACTTGAAAAAAAAAAATGGTGTGTCTGTTTGGACTTTTGTCCCAAAACGGCATGGCCACACCGTTTGGTACTAAGGCCAAACGGTGTGGCCATGCCGTTTGGGACAAAGTCCAAACAGACACACCGCTTTTTTTTCGATCCAAGTTCAAATCCAAAGGATATGGCCACACCGCTTTGGACTTAGTTCCAAACGGCATGGCCACACCGTTTGGGGACTAAGTCCAACGGTGTGGCCATATCGCTTGGACTTTGAAGTTGAAAAAAATGGTGTGTCTGTTTTGGACTTAGTCCCAAACGGCATGGCCATACCGTTTGGCCTTAGTACCAAACGGTGTGGCCACACCGTTTGGGACTAAGTCCAAACAGACACGCCATTTTTTTTATCCAAGTTCAAATCCAAACGATATGGCCGTACTAAGTCCATATCATTGATGTTGATGTTTTGGCAATTTATCAGTTTGGTTTGTTTGTGTTGATGTTGATTGATGATCATATGAGTTGAGGTAAATTTGTTGTTGACAAACGTTGGCATTATACTGGTGGTATAGTATCTGCATCAATACATCATATCAACTTACGGAACAAAAATTAAGGTGATGATCTCAAAATGAGTTGGTTTTATATTGGCATGGCATCAGGATATTTTGTGGGGGCTTTGGGAGTTTTCGTGTCTTGCTATTCAAGAAAAGCCGGAGGTATTCCAGGTGGGCGATACCATCCATCTCCAATCACTCCATTTGGGTAGCAATGATGATATGTCATGGCAAGGTGAAATTTCATGGACCTTTGAACCGATGGGGTGGCAAGATGGTCGTAATGATCCGGTGCAGCTTTTAGTCCATGGGCGGCTTCTTCGACTCCATTGGGTAGTCGATGTGTCTTTCGAGTTCGGCTAATGATTACTCTCTCACAATCCCAATGGTTACAACCGTTGTGCTAATCCTTCTTATTAAACTTCTTTTTTTTTTTTGGTGTGACTTCGGGTGGAAGAATTGAGCTTCAAAGCTTTGTCGCTAGTCATAAGAAGTCTCCAAGATTTGTAACAATGGGAGCTATAAAAAGAGAGTGACGGTGATGGTCGTAGAGTTTCTTTAGCTGAAGAATGAGATCCTCTATTAGAGTCCAAATTCAATCGTTATGTCAAATAGAATCAAAGATGAATCCGGGGAAAAATATAGGGAGTTGTATACACCACCTAAACTCTCATTGACATTAGCATGAAGCCTAATCCAAATGAAAATGGCGAAAAAATACAACAAATAACACATACACTATAAAGAGGTTCAAAAAGAGCAAAACATAAAATTCATCGAGAAAGCATTAAAACAAGACAAATCACTTGGAGAGAAACATTCAACTCAACAAACATGCCCCCAAAAATTATTAAATCAGCCTCACTCAACTATGCAAGAAAAAGATCTAAACATTAAGCCTTAAAGACGGACTTTATCTCCAAATTTTTCCCTCAGATCTACTCATAAAATCGCAAATACTAAAACACAAAACTTCATCAAGATTTGTAATCCTTGACATGAAGGCCTTCAAGCACCATCTCCAACAGCTGCATCACCCTTTGTAGGTACCAAGGGTGGCCTCTCGAGTTTGCCTTACACCTTGCGAGGAAGGCAGCCCTCATACTTTCTCCACATTTTCCACTTTTCCGGACCATGCCTTGAGAGTACTCTGGAGGAGAGCACGTCCAAAGGAGAATGAGAGTGACCATGGCTTCTTTCCTTTGAGCTGGTTCATTGCATTAAGGTTAATTGTGGCCTGCTCTTCATTCTTCACACCGACAAGAACACCACCGCAGAACAAATTGGGCATTGTTTGTGCAAGGCACACACTGTGTATTCAGGAATGACCTCTGGGGCTACCTTCTTGGCATTGAGTCACCATGTTGGGCTTCAATAGAGTTCCCTTGAGCAGAACCTTGTGGTCATTCAATGCCTTGTAACAGGCAGCAAGTACTCACTCACCACATCAAAGACAACGGTCAATGTCATGAGATCCATCAACCAAGATCTCTGGCTCAACGATTGGAACGAAACCATTTTCTTGACAGATGATGGCATACCTGGCCAAACCATTAGCATTCTCATTAATTGATGCTGGATAGACGCTTCCCAATTGTTCCAAAGGGCTCATCAGCAGAAGGATACCCTCTTCCGGGGTGTACATTGGCAATGAGTTCATCCGTAATAAATTTTGCTTTTCACCCCTTCCCGGCCTCTCTTACTCCTTTTCCTTGCGATTACTAATCGATTGCTTTCGGCTTTCCTCTTGCCTTTAGGAAGTCTTCTCTCAATGTGACCCAACAATTTTACTTTCTAGCTCCTTTGTGGTTCTCCCCTTGGCATATTCAATCTCCTCTGCTTCAACTAGAGGTGACTCGAGAGTTAGGCTTGCGTTTCTTCCTTCCACCATTAAATCGAAAAATACAAGACACCATTCAACAAATTTTCTAACGGATTTTCATGCTTAGAAAGAACTTGTACCATAACATATTAGGATATATAAATATCTCGTGTTACTTGGTTGGCCTCTTGCTTTTAATTGATCGGGAAGTCAATTGTTTATGCTCTAATAGTTAATTGTCTACTAGGAATACCACTATTCTATTACTATTGACTGCAGGCCATATCTTTCAAAAGAAATAACTTTTCATTGAACACCAAAGAAATAGAAAGTTTCACATTGATTTTCGTTTGTATACCTTGGGACCACGATCAACCAATTTCGGCCCATTCATTTCGTTTCGCAAACAATCAAGAACACTTTGTGAATGACTTGAATATGCATAACGCTCTCCATTGTGTTTTCTCAAGTTATTCCAAAGCTACAACAAAGAAAAATATTGGAAAATTAGTATATAAAATGTAAAACAGAGTAAATTGAGTTCCATATCGAGAAGAAGAGCATACACATACCGAAGAGCAACATTGCCGCAGTTCTTCATATGTCATCCACCGCCTTCGCTCATTATCTAATCAAGTAGGCTCAGAAACAAGATTTGGAACTTAAAATTCTGAATAGAAATAAGTAATGGGAGTGGAATTTGTGTGTAATAAATAAATAATTAATTTAGAGAGATGTTTTAATTTAAAAGGCTTGGAAATTCAAGAGAGAGATAGAAAAAATAGATCGAGAGAGAAACCAGACTGTTTGAATCCTTCTTCACGGGCACTTGAATGGGGGTTGAATTTCGAGATGGTTCAGTTTTTGTAGATTCGAAAATTTCGGGAGTGGAGAAGAAGACCATGAGAGATAATAAAAAATTTCGCATTTTTTTGTTTTTAGGTTTCCGAAATAATTTGAAATTTCGCGTTTTATCGAAATTAGATATGATGATTTCATCTTGAGATCCGACGGTTCAGAGAAGTGTTAGATAAAGGTGGCACTATAAGAGTGGCACTCTAGACAAACCGATATATATATATATATATATATATATATATATATATATATATATATATATATATATATATATATATATATATATTGGGCTTTGATTGTGGATTGTGGATCTGTTTAATTGTGCTACATTTTATGTTGTAACTTGTATGGACAAATCAAATGCTAAAATGTTGTGGAAGCTTGTATAAATTTGGCGGTCATTATCTAATTAAGATTTGACGTTGATATTGTGACATTATATAATATGTTGGGATATATGTATTAAAGACAATAGTTTTGGAGAAATAAATGTATAAACACTCCATTATTTTATATGTGAGATGCTACTATGAGATAGTATAGTATGTGTGGATATTTTCCCACGGGATTATGGCTTAGTGCAATAATATATCGGCACGTGAAAGAATGAGAATGGTTATGAGATATATTAAGATAGTTCTAAATATTGTGGCATAGTGCAATAAGGTATTTGACCGCGAATAGTGGCTTGATTATTTCGTTCGCAAAATAGAACGAGACGCGCGATATTTTATGCCGAATAGTAGCAGTACTTAGATAATGGCTTTCGTGTGAGGGTTACCTGGTGTGCGCATCTCGGCATTTCGGGTTCACATACACGGTGGTTCATTATGTAAGGGGAGGCATGTGGATGTACATGTTCGGCGTTGGGTAGCGATTGTGGTAGCCAGGGAAACTAGGTAAGACATAGATACGACGTGATTTTAGGGACACACAAAGAAAACCTTAATTAATATAATTATGGTAATATGTTGGTTAATGATATATCTTTAGACAGATGATTGTATATGTTTGGCATAAGGGTGGGTCAAACTAATTACTTGGGCAGAGACGACCCACTATGTTATTGAGCATGAAATGCGGTACGTATATAATATGCTTGGTTGGTTATTTGTTTAGTTAGAACCTAAGGAGCCTCGATGGAGGAACTACATGCCTTATTTATTATGAGTATAGTTTGTGGTGTGGTTAGTGGGAAGTTAAGGCGCCTCAGTGGAGGAACTACCTGCCTTAGTTATTGAACTTAAGGATGTTGTATTAGTCGTGGAAAGTTAAGGCGCCTCGGTGGAGGAACTAACTGCCTTATGGGTTGTGTATGTATATGTATAAATATATGTTGTATTTTAGAGCTACTCACACCAGCATTTTTATAATGCTGACCCGATTTGCATGTTGGCTTATCGGGTGTGTTCATTAAATGAACATAGTTGATAAGTCTTGACAGGTTTAGTGTTAAAGAAGATTGGTTCTTTGCTTGTGGTTTTAAGAAGCGTCGCATTTCAAGATAGGCTTTGTTTTCCTTTGAGGTGATATAGATTTTCAATTGAGATAAGGTTATTTGCATTTTCATTTGTTAATTTTTGGAATGAAGAGGACTTTTGTTAATTCGAAATTTTTATTGGTTTTTAATTATCCGCATTATTTAAACTGTTTATGGGTTTTTGGGAGTTGAGAGTGCGTCACACCTCGGAGATCGAAGAGTCGGGAACAAATAATGTTTTTCCGAATTCTGTCGAAATTCGGGGTGTGACACCATTGACGCACCTTCAAAGCTTGAACAACTCCCTAACAACCGATTCTAAACCCACATCACCCACCAAAACAATCAACATGATTTATGACGGTACCCTTCCTCCAAATCTGGATTTGTATCGCGCAGCATTAACAAGCATAAAGCTTCAACAGTTCTTCCCCACTCTCCAGTACTCCAACACCCGCTACAACTAAACTAATCATCCATCAATCAAAACAATGACAACCATAACAGTATTCAAGTTTAAACTAATCTACCCTCTGGGCTCGCGCCGCCATTACCAAGCATAAAGCTTCAACAGTTCCATCACAGAGTTTCAACAGTTCAATAAAACTAAAAGATATCAACAGAAATAACTAAGTAGAAAAACTGATCGGAAACACTCGACATTAAATGTTTTTATTCGTAGACGTAAAACTCTAGTTTCGATAAAAAGAAAAAACATAACTACTCACCTAATTAAAAGCTCCACGAATTTTCCCCTAGTCCGAATCGTCGCGCTCCAACACTCTAGCAATCAAGCCGCCTCCATTTTTATTTTATTTTTATCTAAAAAACCCTATTCTCTGGAAAAAATATGTATATATACCTAAGTTTGAAACCTAAGCCCAACACAGACTCGGGCCCAGAAATCAAGCACACATATCCCAAATCCAATCCAGCAAATTTTAAATAAATAATTAATTAATAAATAAATACGTATTTTAAATACGGGCGTTACATTCCCTTCTTTTTTATGTTATTAATATATTGGATATATGGTTTTATTGAGATGGGTTTTTGATATTTGCAGAAGAGTTGTAGTTGGTTATATCATAATGCAAACCTGGAGCGAGTGGATTTGTGCAAGAATAGTGATTCATTTATCAGAGAGTAAACTTTATTTATTTATTTTTTGGGCTTAATTGAATGCTTAGCACAATGGTGGTTTAGTGTCTCACTGTTACTTCACAACTTTAAATCGTGGTAATCAATCCTTGGCGAGTTGGCGAGAATAATGTGGGAAGCCCATTGAGAGAACCTTAAGTTCCATAGTAATTGAGTACTTGGTATGTTGGCCATTTGCATTGGTGTTGGAGTATGACAATTGGGTATATCAATTCAATGGGTGCACCCAAAACATTGCAATGGAATATTAATAATTTACACTTAATGTTAATGCTGTCGGAGTTTGGCATTTTCTTTGTTTATCAGGATGATTCATGCATTGGTAAATAGTCACATAGTATATAGTAACATGGCCAATTCCGCTAACATCAACCCGTCTTACAACTCATCTCTCCTTAGGAACCGATGATGAAGCTTACATACTTTGGTCGAAGCTATGGAGATATCCCATAAATTTAGTCATTTACTTTATGCACATGACCTGATGATGCACAATCGATTGAGTGAGTAGAATATGATATTTGCTTCAATCAAGTTGTATATTTTGTCTGTGTGTGTAGCAATATAACACTTGAATGCATGCATACTATTTAGGAGCTTAGAAATCTGAATGTGTTATGCACATTTTTAGAATATTGCAACCAAGTAATTTCCCAGTATGAAGACATTTATTCCACTGCCATATTAGATGGTGGTGTAGTGATAACTGCATATTTCTTGAATTTAAAGTTGTTTCTCATCTATTTTTTTGCGCCAAATTGTTTTGTAGGTAGTAATCATTCATTCATGGAGCAAACATACTTTGAATCCTTGAGAATTCTATAACATAAAACATTAGGGTTTAGGTTGCCTCTTAAATCTATTTAAAACATTGGAATTTTACACTCTTCGATAAGTTTTGTTTGACATTGCGTGCATAACACGTGCATCTTGCTAGTATTTATAGTAGACTTTTACACCTAACAAACAAAACTATATATTATAATGTTTTTATTTACCTTTAGTTAACATAATATAATACTAAACTTTATATATCAAAATCATAATAATTGGTTCCTGTTTCGATTTGGATACCCATCGGTTTTTTACTATTCAGTTCTAACGATTCCGGTTATTTATCGGTTTGGTTCTTGAAGACCCACTTTTAATAGGTCTAATATTTTAGGATCCAACATGGGTTTCGGTTTTGGGTAATTAGGTACCCATGCACACCCCTACTCCATACTACTCCATACTTGGGGTTGCACGTTGTAGCCCCACCTAACTTTGCAACAAATAAGTCACCTTTTATAGTAGAGTCTATGACTATCCTATCTTATCTTTTTTTTTTCGATAGAAACATGTCTTATATTCATTATAGCGTCAAAGGTACAGTGCTACTTTGCAAAATGTGTTTAGGCAGAAGGCTCACATCGTGGTTATGATAAGCCCACTTAGCAAGTTCATGAGCTTCTGCATTAGATCTACGACCAATCCAGTTAAACTTACAAAAGGAAAAAGGTTGACATAAGCCCATAATCATACTTCTGACAGGTTATTGTTTCCAGTTCTGAGCTATCAACTCTTGAGAGTTCTGTACACTTTGAATCACTTGTTTACTGCCACCCTAAAAAAGAACAAAAGGTTCCCCTATGCTCCTTGCTAACTTTGCAGCAACTTCCAGTGCCACCATCTCTGCCTCCTCAACATTTCTAGCTTCAAACCTCCTAATAGCTGCTCCCACCAAGTTGCCATCCCCATCCCAAGCCAAGGCTCCTACAGCAGTAGCCCTTGTTTCCCTGGAGAAAGCAGCATCAAATCTTAAGACAATAGTGTTTACTTCAATCAATGGGAAGATTGACTTATAGTTCACAGCTGGGCTTAAAACATTATTAGTTGAGTTAGAAAAGTTCACTCCCTGATTCTCACTAAAAGCTTGGAGACATCTATTCCTTTTAGCATAATCCCTCCTCAAGAGACCATCTCTGTTAGGAGCTTTGCTTTCGAACTTTGCTTTGTTCCTAATCTCCCATATCTCATGCAAGATGATGGCTATAGCACACCTTTTTCTGCATTACCAGGGTCTTTGGACTTACTCCACTCTAAGAAAACATCAAGCCAATCTCTGATTGACTTGTCTGCCCTTTCCTCTACTCTAGCTCCCAACTCAGAGACAAACCAGACCAACTTTATCCATTCACATTGGAAGAAAATGTGATTTGAATCTTCTGGGGCAATCCAGCAAAAGGGACAAGTAAAGTCCCCTTTAAGGTTATTTCTAACCAACAAATCTCCAGTTGGGAGAATGCTCATATACATTTTCCAAAGAAAAAGATGGGTGTTGGCTGGCAAGTTTGTTTTCCAGAGAATCTTAATAGTCTTATAGTTAAAAGAGGAAGTGCCCCCTTGCTGGTTTGCTTTTTTCAAATAATTATAGGCAGACTTGACAGAGAGCATACCATTCCTGGTTCCCCCCCATCTGACTGCATCACTTGTCATATTAAAGGGTCTGATCACCACTTGTTTCACAAGGTTAGCTATTGTTGGTGGGAACAGACTCTCAACCTTATTGTAGTCCCATCCAGTGCCATCCCCAAGCATTAAGTCCTTCACTCTAAGAGTTTTAAGGTCTGGTCTGCCAGGTAATATCTCCCCCAGAGTAATAGGGGCATCATTAAGGAGGATCCAAGGCTGTTTCATGGCATTAACCTTGTCCCCCTTTCCAATGCTCCATATTAACCCTAGCACAATTTCCTTGGCAGTTTTATGTATTCCTTTCCATAACCAAGAGGTCTTAGGAGGGGGATTAACTTTGATATCAAACCAGTTCTTCCCATAAGCAGTTAAGAAAGTTTTAGCCCATATAGAGGTGCTATCCTTGATAGCTTTCCAGGCCAGCTTTGCCAGCATGGCCTTATTCATATCACCTGCTTTCCTTATCCCTAGGCCTCCCAAGGCCTTGGGTTTACATATACCATCCCACCCAATGGTGTGGATGCTTTTGCTATCCTCTCTACCATGCCACCAGAATTGTCTACAAGCTCTATCCATCTTCTAACAAGTGGATCGAGGGAGCTTGTAAGTGGCCATAGCAAAAAAGGGTGTTACCTGAGCTACAGCTTGTATGAGGGTAGTCCTCCCATCTTGGGCAATGACTTTTGCTCTCCACCCCTTAATCTTATCATGCACTTTATCAACAAGGTAATCAAAGTCCTCTTTCTTCTTATGGGAAAGAACAATGGGAACCCCCATATACTTATCTTTTTTATCAAAGAGTCTCATTTTCCAAAATCTTTTCAAAATCTTACTATGCATGTTATGAACATTTTTATTGCAGAAAATACTGGACTTATCATAGTTAATCGTTTGTCCAGAAGCTTCGTAGTATTCCTCAAGGATGCTCTGCATCTTTCCACTTTCAGCCAAGTTAGCTTTAGTGAACAAGATCAGATCATCAGCATAAATGAGATGAGTGATGGGGGGAGCATTCCTTCTTATCTTAATGCCATGGATCTCCCCCTTGCTCTCAGCCTTTGCTATCATTCTGGATAAGGCTTCAGACACCAGAATAAAAAGGTAAGGGGAGAGAGGATCTCCTTATCTAAGGCCTCTATCAGGATTGAAACTCTCCAGGGGAGAGACATTCAACATCACTCTATAAGAAACAGTAGAGATGCACTGGGAGATGAGAAGTCTCCACTTTGCACTAAAACCAAACTTATGAAAAATATTATCTATAAGGGACCACTCAACTCTATCATAGGCTTTAGCCATATCCATCTTAAGAGCTACAAAACCTTTTTTAGTTTTCATCTGCTTCATGTTATGGAAGATCTCACTAGCAAGACCAATATTATCCCATATACTTCTACCTTTTATGAAAGCTCCTTGAAAAGAAGAGACAATCTTATATGAGCCTTAAGCCTGTTAGCCAGAATCTTAACAATAATCTTATAGCAGAAATTACATAAACTAATAGGTCTAAACTTAGACATGTGATAATAATTTGAGATTTTAGGTATTAAGGCAATAAATGTTTAATTAAAACTAGGGTTCATACAACCTTGGATAAAAAAATTCCTAACACAATCAATAATAGAGGAACCAATGACATCCCAGCATTGCTGATAGAAAGTGCCTTGAAAACCATCAGGTCCTGGGGCTTTTAGGGCCCTCATCTTTTTGACCACATGCCAGATATCATCCCCAGTGGGGCAAGCAGTGAGAATCTCATTCTCCCTATCAGTAATGCAAGGGGAGAACATGTTAATGATATTATCATTATAAGCAGGATTATCAGAAGCATAGATATCATCAAAGTACTCTTTAACAGCTAGACCCACCTCCTGTCTGCCCTCTTTCCAAAAACCCTCATTATTCTTAATCTTATTAAGATTATTTTTCCTTCTTCTGTAAACAGTAGACAAATGAAAGAACTTATTGTTCTTCCCTCCAGCTTTAATCCAGTGCTGGTTAGACTTCTGTTTCCATAATACTTCCTCTTTATCATACTAAACAAACAAATTGGCTTTAAGCTGCTTAGCTTTCTCATGATTATTAGGAGTGAAAGCTTTCTGAAGAATTCTATCTAGGTCTTTTTGGATTCTCTTAATATTACTAAAAATATTGCCAAACACCTTATTATTCCAAGTTTTAAGACATTTCTCAGTATTCTTTAGCATGTGTACAACTTTCCAGTTAGGCAGATCATGAGTAATCTCATTCTAGGCCTTGTTAACAACAGGCTCACATGAATCATCCCTAAGCCACATCTCATAGAATATAAGGGCCTATCGGCATGTTCCACCACAGGCTTGAGATCAATCAATAAGGATAAATGATCAGAGGTGGCATTAACCATATTTTTAACCACCATACTGGGAAAAAGATCCATCCAATCAGCAGTGGCTAGGGCACGATCAAGCCTTTCAAGGATGTTATCTTTCACCTTTCTGTTGTTGTTCCAAGTAAACTTAGGGCATTTATAACCCAGATCAATCAGACCCAGGTCATTTATCAAATTATTAAACTCTAACATGTAATTCGTAAAAATATACTTGCCCCCTACTTTTTCATCCAGAGATCTTATTGCATTAAAATCTCCAGATCAAATCCAAGGGCCAGGTATAAAAGGTACACTTTCTCTTAGTTCAGTCCAAAACCTATGTCTAAGATTAGCATTAGATTCACCATACACAAAACTGAAAAACCAAGGAGTAAGACTATGATACTCTGAAAGTTTACCTGTTATTTGGTTTGCAGTAGCTCCCAGCACTTCCATATTGACTCCCATTTTCCAGAAAAGAGCCAGCCCACCTCGGAGTATAGAAGCCGGTACACAAAAAAAATTATCATACTTGATTACCTTACTTAACATACTGATTCTACTTTCCCCCACTTTTGTTTCTGACAGACAAATGATATCAGGTTGGTGTTGCCTCACTAGATCCTTCAGATTTTGAATTGTCGTGGAGGAACCTATTCCCGAGTAATTCCAGGCGTGTATCATTTCTGAAGAGGCGGCTGTTTGGGGACAGCCACCGCGAACCCTGGAGGAGGACCACACAGACCTCCACTGCTATTTGACTCACCACTTGCATCATTCAAACTCTTATCACCATAGTAGCCACTATTAGAACCTGTTGGAACTGTTGAGCATTCTCCAATGTTCTGCTGCTTGAGTTTAGGATAAGGACACCTCGTCACAGTTGAGTCATCCATGGCTAGAGGCTGAGGCTGAGTAATGCTATCCTCAGAGTCATAGCCCAAACCATCTTGACTACCTTGAACCAAATCCAATGGAGCAGTTCCTACTGAGACCTCCTCCTGTTCTGTATTTGTACACCACCAAATCTTGATCAGACCCATCAGATGGAGCTTCGTCTTCTTCATCTGAGAAAGCATCCGAAAGTATCTCCTCTTCAGGTATATCTGGGCCAGAGACTTCTGAGGGAACACTCGACTCCAGAGAGTGGTTTGAGTTTGATGGTTCACTCGAATCCAAAGAGTCACTAGAGACAATGATGATAGGGGAATCTTTTGGAATAAGCAAATGTCCCAGTCTCTTAGTTTGCAGATCATCAGCATCTTGCTTTGCCTTCTTTGATTTCTGTTCAGCCAATCTTTTACTACTCCTTTCCCACCCATTATCACCCATATTTCCTATATTGTTTCCAACACTTGTTACCAGTTTTCTTTTCTTTCCCACACTAACATGAGCTTTTCTAATGCTTATGGAGATAGAACACCTTTTAGGACCTCGAGAAGCCATCATTTTGAAACCCCTGCCACGTGTTGGTAATCTAATGAAATGAAAATTAGGATTAACAGATCTAGGCGGTAAAGAGGCGTGCTTAGTCCTATCTGTCTCGTTTTTTTCAAAAAGGGAAATAATTGCCTTGGAAAGGGGAGAGAAACTGTTATACAGCGAGGCATAATCACCCCCTAGATCTTTTCGTATCCCCAAGATGGCACCCTCCAACGCGATGTCCCCTAGCTTAACAGATGCACAACCCACCTCTTTCATAGCCTTGATCCTTCTAGAGACTTGAGAGGAGTTTTGGATCTGGACAGAGTCATCCTCACCAGAGGCTTTACCCAAGTCCACATCCAGATCCATATTCGAGTTATTCTTATCTGGGCCCCAGACAACTAAAGCCCTTTCACGTTATCCAGGTCCAAGCAAAAGTCCAGAAGAGAGGCCTTGTTCCTCTTGGGCTTGGGCCAAGAGTCCAGGCCTTAAACTAGCCGTAGAGGAATTTGGGCCCACTAAGCTAGAGGTGCCAACGGTTATTGACCCAACAGTCGTATGTTAAGAAGTATCCGTTCTGACCTTGGCCAACAAAGACTCTCTCTCCTCAGTGACCATAGGTCTGACGTCAGAGGCAACAACTCCGTGTGCATTCCTTGGTGGTGTTGTCAGCAGCCCAGCCCCATGCCTGTTCCTTTTCGCCGGTGACTCTATTCCTGGCTGGAATCTGATCAAACCTTGGTTTCTATGGTGTACTGGAAATCGTTACTGACACAGGACATGAGCTAGCAGCACTATTAAAGAAAACATTTGCTCTCAGCATAAAAGAAAAGTTGTTCTTGATGTCCCTGGGAGAGCCTCCATACTTCCTCAAGTCCAAGCTGAATTTTTCACGTTGATGACAGTAGTGTATATCATGCCCAATACACCCACAGAAATAACAGAAAATATCAAGTTTCTCATATTTAAAAGATATTGGAAAAACTTCTCCCAATTCCGTTAGAAGGTCTAACCCTTGCCACTGGTTTTTTGAATTCTGATGAGCACAAGAGATCCACATCCTTTACTTTACCCAGACTTAGCCCAACCTTATGAACATTCTCATCATTAATCCTGTTGCTCGGAAGTTCATAAATTTGAACCCAGAAATCTATCATATCGAACTTCTTCTCTTCCTCTAATCTTTCTATATTCTTCCACTTTTGTATAGATATGATAAACCCTTGTATCAACCAAGGTCCATTTTTCCTAACATGTTCATATTCCTCAGCATTCTCAAAAACCAGCTTATAGAATCCTTTGGAAAGAGACTCTATCTTTGTACTGCCTCTCGTTTGCCAACTCATGTGCAGCTCATCCGCAAGGTCTGGTAGAGATATGTGTTTACCCCCATACAACCAGTGGCGGAGCCCAGCATACACCCTGGCGTATCCTCACCTTGACCCAAACAAAAAAAAAACTATTAGTTATGGCGCAACTGCCCGCAAGTGCTAAGTGGTAACTGGTAAGAGACAAAAAAAAGAAAAAGAAAAGTGCGGCATGTGCTCATGAGAAAGGAAACAAAAGGAATGTGCTGATGTCATGTGATGTACTTGATGTACAAATTTGACTCGATTAAAGCAAATAGTACCAAAAAAGCAAATAGAAAACCCAATAGTACTTGTGTTCCTCTTTATCTCGTATTTATCCACCCATATATAAACCCAATCAGAAATCATCTTGTATCTATTAAAAAAAATAGAAAGAACCCCCCCTCACCTACTCTACTTCTCTTCTCCTCTATTCTCTATTACCCTATATTAAAATTTAAGTCTTCTACTTTTCTACCCAAACAAACAACTTTACATCTACCGGTTTTGTAGAGGTAACTAGGTAACCCTTATATTATTTAATTTTTTGTCGTTTTTTTGTACTGATTCCTAAACCATATTATTTAGATTTTTATATGTTTGTGATTATTATTTTATTTTGTGAACATTATTTGTGGTTTATTTTAATTCGTACAATTTCAATTAAATTGATTGGTGGTTTATTTTAATTGTTTAAATAGCTGTGCTAAAGTATTTGATCAAAGAAAAGTCGTTGCCCGCTCAACCAACTAGTAACACATATCATGTTGTTAGTGTTGAAGTAGGATCCTCTTCAAAGTGAATTCACCAAGAAATTGTGGATGGTGGTGTTGAACAACCTACGTCAAAGCGGGTTCAACATAGAAATCGTGAAGAACTTGACTTGTCTAGTCTTCCGGGAGACCCTGGATTGAGGAACAAGATTTCAGATTATCATCCTAATGATTGTGACTCAGTGAGAAGAACATATTTGCTTAGGGATCCTTGCCAGCCTAATCATACTTTTCCTCTAAGGACAATAGGCAAGAGGATCCGTCGCTTTCGGAAAGAGTGGTATGGAGAGTTTAGTTGGTTGGAATATAGTATTCACAAAGATGCCGCATTTTGTTACTATTGTTATCTCTTTAAATCTGATCAGGGGGCACAAGGAGGTGGAGATGTTTTTTCTTACAAGGGGTTTACTAATTGGGAAAGGAAAACCAAATTAAAAGAGCATGTTGGAGGACCAAATAGTGCTCATAATATTGCTTACAAGGCAACACGGGCATTGCTAAATCAAGAGCAGCATATCGAAACATTTCTTGAGAGACAATCTGACCAAATTCGAAGGGATTATCGAATACATCTAACTGCAATAACTAATTGTATTAGGTTTCTTTTGAGACAAGGTTTAGCTTTCCGTGGCCATGATGAATCAGAGGAGTCGATCAATAAAGGCAATTTTCTTGAACTTATACGACTTTTGAAAGATCATAACGAAATCATTAAGAACGTTCTTGATAATGCTTCTAAAAATCGGAAATTGACCTCGCTTGATATACAAAAAGAGATTGTGAATGCAGCTGCTGTGGAAACTACAAATGCTATTTTAAAGGATTATAGAAATTCATTGTTTGCTATTTTAGTCGATGAAGCACGTGATATATCAATTAAAGAGCAAATGGCAATTGTTTTGCGTTATGTCGACAAGAAAGGTTGCGTGATTGAGAGATTTTTTGGAGTTGTGCATGTTAAAGAAACTAGTGCAGTAACACTTAAAAAGACAATTGATGAGTTGTTCTCTAAGCATGGGTTAAGCATATTTAGACTGCGTGGACAAGGGTATGATGGGGCCATCAATATGCAAGGTGATTTGAATGGCCTAAAAACACTTATAATGAAAGAGAATGAGTCTGCATTTTATGTTCATTGTTTCACTCATCAGCTTAAGTTAGCCCTTGTATCAGTTGCAAAGAACTATGAGTCAATTGCTAACCTTTTTAGTGTTCTCTCTAATGTGGTAAATACTGTTGGAGCATCATGTAAAGTGATTTAGATATGTTCTGCGGGCAATGAAGGCTAGAGTTGTTGCATCCTTACAAAGCGGAGAAATTTCAAGTGGTAAAGGGTTGAATCAAGAGACTAGTCTTAAACGATCTGGTGACACTCGATGGGGCTCACACTATTATACACTTCTTGGCATGATAAATGGTTATGGTTCAGTACTTGATGTGCTTGATAATATAGCGGAAGATGGTTCAAGCTTGGAACAAAGAGGTGAGGCTTACATATTATTGAGTTCAGTGCAGTCTTTTGAATTTATCTTAAATTTGCATTTGATGAAAACGATACTAGGAATTAGCAATGATTTGTCAAAGGCTTTGCAGCGTGAAAACCAAGACATTGTCAATGCTATGTCTCTTGTTAAAATAACAAAGGTACGCTTACAGACGATGAGAGATGATGGGTGGGATAGTCTCCTGATTGAAGTTTCTTCACTATGTGCCAAACATGATGTGGTTGTTCCAAATATGGAAGAGAGGTATGTGGCTCGAGGGAGGTCTCGACAAAGAGCGGAAGGAAGCACCAATTTACATTACTATCGTGTTGGATTATTATTTCACTGTATTGATTTGCAACTTCAAGAGTTAAACGATCGGTTTAATGAAGCAAACACATAATTACTTCTTTGCATGGCATGTCTTGATCCTTGTGAGTCGTTTGCTGCTTTCGATAAACAAAAATTGAGCCATTTTGCTCGACTTTATCCTGATGATTTTTCAGAGATAGATCAGATGGAATTAGCGGATCAGCTTGAGAATTATATCATTGATGTGCGTTCCGATACTAAGTTTGGTAAAGTAAACGGAATTAGCAGCCTAGCCTAAATAATGGTTGAGACAAAGAAAGACATTATATACCCACTTGTGTATTTGTTGATTAAGTTGGCGCTGATTTTACCTGTTGCTACTGCTACTGTGGAGAGGGCATTTTCTGCTATGAATATCATAAAAAATCGACTGCGCAATCGGATGGCGGATGGCGAATGAATGGTTGAATGATTATTTAATAACATACATTGAAAAAGAAGTTTTTGATAGCATTGATACCGAGTTGATCTTACAACGCTTCCAAAAGATAAAGAATGACACTACTACAGAAAAGCTCATATACCACTGTTATTTATAGTGGTAAAAAGCCTTTAGCCATTGTTTTTATACCGTGGTAACAACCACCGTGACAAATACTTCTAACAGAACCGTGGTATTAAGTATCCTCTATTTACCACGGTTTTTGAAAAAACCGAGGTATTATGATATCAGAAACCGTGGTTAATAGTCTTTACGTACGCTGTGTGTGATGTCAACCGTTACCACTGTTTGATTCAAACCGTGGCTTATATAATCCCCTTAAACCACTGTTCTTACACAACCGTGGTTTATACTTTTTTAAAAAAAAAAAAAAAAAAAATCCCCTGATTATTTAATTTCAACCGGCATATATTTTCACTCAATCCACACTAACTTAAAAAACACATTGCTCAGACAATATATTCATCGTGCAACAAACAAAATAAACAAATTTAGACCATACAACAGTGAATTGCTAAAAGAATATGATAATTTTCGCGTCAATAAAAAAATAATAATGACCAACTTGTTCTTCGTTCTAAAATATCAAAGGAGTAATATATTTGTTCCACCTATACATCAAATGAGTTTTACAATGAAAAATACAAATGTTGAGATCAATCCCCAAACCTTAACTAGAAGGGTCCAAACCTAGTTAAGACACTATGACCGACTCGAACATTCCATTAGATGAACTTCAGAATTTCAAGTCGAACAACATCAAGTTCATCTTGTGCATAGGTATCTTTGAGTGTTAAGTGTCATCTACACGATCAATACCATAAAATAATAACTTAATAACGAAGAATACCATAAAATAATAGAATGCTAAAGAAATATAAGCACAAGCAGACATTTTAATAATATATAATGTGTAAACTACAATTTACCGGCCCTAAATCAATTGTTTGCCCCCATGACGGCTTTGACATTTGTTTACTTATTTTTTGTTTCCACAATCTAAAGTGTAAAATCTTAGGACAATGTAACATTTGAGTTATATATCACGTGTAAATAAAATACTTACATACCGCGCTTAATCTCCCCTGTTTTCTTATTTGCATTGTTGTACCTTAACTTGGGTGTTGATGGAGGTTGGGCTGCTTTGGGATTTAATGTCCTCCTCAAAGCCATTAAACGCCAACAAAGAAAGTGAGTATACAATGCATACTATTTGCGACATCAACATGATAACAACTAATATGAAACCATAAAAGTCAAAGGAGTATAGAAAATTCATTTCGAGGTAATTGTTTATTTTCACCAGCACCCACCTTTTGTGAATGATTCAGACTCTCCACGAGAGTTGTCCGATTTTCTCGTAGTACCCTCGAGATTTGAAATTTCTGTTTGGCTAGGGCCAAACTCATTGGGGAACATTTGCGCAGCACCAACATCTTTCATCTCTACATCAGATTTAGCACCTTCCTTGGATGCTACGATAGCATTTGGGCTCTTACCTTCATCCACCCCAGATAAAGCAGTAGAAGAAGACGACACTGGCATCACTTGTTGAGACATACAATTAGATGATGAGGTGCTAAGAGGACTGAACTTGCCACCAACCGAGGTCTTGTGGGAATCCCATGCTCTTTGCCGACCACCCGGTTGTTGTTGGATACTTGGCCCCGGCTACAATATAGTAGTCTTGACGATAGGGCGACCAGTCGAATGTAGTGTACATTAGGGCGAGAACCCGCAAGGCTAGTAGCGCGCAAATGACGTTTTGATCGTGGGAACCTAGTCCGTGTCTTATATGGAGAGCACTTTTGATTGTGCGGCTTTTGCGGTGAAGCTGCGAAGCCGCAGTGAAGAAGGGCAATGCGAGCACCGACGCTAGTGCGGTTAATCAGTATCATAGGATTTGGAGCCAAAGAGGACTTCGGTTGGTGGTCCTTTCCCCACATTTATTTTAGGTTTGGTGTTGTGTTTGATGTTACTTTATTATGAGGGAGCTTGTTGTATCGAGATCCAGTGAAATATCTTCGTGAACGAAGGAACTAAAGCTGAACTTGATGGAATTCCCAAAGACGGACGCACCTACATCATTAGCATGTTGGATGAACTAGAAATCAAAAGACCCTTTTGTTTAGCAAACACCATTATCGGCTTTTTGCATTCAACAACGGGTCTTGGGTATTGTGTGGTGGCGGAAAAAGTGAAAAACAGTTTTTTTCCTTATTTTGTCATAAACATATGAAATTTAGAGTGCATCGATATAGATTAATGGGTAGAATCTTGTACATATAATTCATTGGGCATTAAACCGAATGTATAGTATCAAGTATGTTAGTCCCGCATACGTCGTTAAAATTGTCTCTCTTTTTTTTTGTGTGTGTGTGTGTGTGTGTGGGGGTTGTGTAGTAGTGGAATTTGGCTGAGTCTATGGAACAATAGAAAACATTTGTAACATACTTACAGAACATGCAGCCGAAGGCATATTAAGTGCATGTGAAACTCGCCTTACCGAAGGTAAGTCATTTGATGAAGAAGTCGTGGATTTGCCGGATTACCCGGCCCCCACCTGAATTCAAGCTAGCCTGATGCTTCCTTATGATTGTCCATCTCTACATATCTCACATTAAACAAACAATTATTAGTAGAATTAGAGAGGAAAGAAGAGCATGTCAATTATCAAGCATGTTTTTAAAAGTGATAATGAAAAATCCCGAATTGATTGAATATCAGGAGACAACAAATATATCCACCTAAGTAGGATACCAAGATTTCTTTCAAATAGTATAGGCTGGGGAAAAATTGAAAAAACAAGGCTAGCCCAATGCCCCAGGCTCCAGCCTGAGCAGGTCTGGAAGCATCATTTGAAGTGGGTTTCCTTAATATAGAAGCACCTACTTGGTTTACTGTATCATTTTTAATCACTACTAGTTCCCAACACATCTTCATTAGTGCAGACATGGCTGCATCAATTTTGCATAACAGAGTTAGCGATCTATCAATTCCCTATTCAAAACAGACAACTAGTAACGTAATATACCTGTCCAGATTTCAACATCTTCACCGACGTATATACTAGAGTAGCATACCACATGAAGTAACCACCGTGTCGCAAAACTTCGGTTCAACTCTAAAAGAAGTTTGCCACCTGCATACTCAAATCCCAATGAGTTCCGGAAACGTAAGAGCGGTTATGCTAAATAACATCACCGAAAAGCCATTGCAAGATAGAAATACCTTCAATGTGCCACTTGGTACCTACAAAATACAAGCAAATGGACAAGATCAAAGACCCCGCCAGATACGGTGTCAATCGCTTAGTCCCCATGATGACGGTGATATAGGCTGGTAAAACAATAAAATTTAAAACTCAATCAACAAGAAATTTATAAACCCTAGAAAACGAATTCAAGAATTACAAAACCTACTTACACGAAGAGTGATTAGTCAACACAGGTTTGAGAGGAACCTACTTACACTTAAAAAGCGCGAAACCTTACGGTTGACGATTGATTTCTCTCAACTTGTGAACCCTTTTTCTGTTTTTTTTATAAGAAACTTACGAACCCTGGGGACATAAACTAAGGAGAGAAAGAAGTGGAACAAAGAGTTCTAGTGCGAGTGGGAGAAGTGGGTTTCTTTTCTTTTTTCTTATTCTGATTTTTTTTTCTCTAAATCTGCTTTATCCACGGTAGGTGTAATTTTGCCCAAAATATAAACCACTGTTTTCAAGGAAACAGTGGGGTATACGAATACAAAAACATATTTGATACCACCGTGGTATATGGTGTATTATATCTCACTGTTTTACAACATCAGTGGTATTTACTTGTTCCAAAACTAGGAAATTGTTTTGTACCGTGGTAAATGAGTATAAACCACTGTTATTAGGGAAACAGTGGTATATACCAAATGACCAACCGTGGCTAATGTGCATTTTTGTAGTAGTGTGGTGACAAAAAAGAAGGGCACCGAGGACAACTATGAATAAATATTTGTTTAGATTGAATTATTTTTTCTTTTCTTATTTTTTTTATATTACATTTATTGCAATTATTTTATATGATTTTTTTTATATTCGAAATATACTTGTTTTGTGATCGGGTTTGAATTTTTAGTTTTTTTTTTTTTTTTTTTTTTTTATGCTTGGTTTATGGGTGGCTCACCCTCACTTACATTCCTGGCTCCGCCACTGCATACAACTTTCCCAGCAATGTGGTATTCCCATCCGAACTTTCGTCCCTATTCTTGCAACCAATGTCAACCACACGCTTCTTATTAGAGCAGAGCAGATTTTTCATATCAGCTTGTAGTTGTTCAATCTTTGATTTGGGTGAGTCTCCTGACTCATCTCCAATAGAGTGATCTCCACTTAAGAGATCCATGTATTCAAGTCAAGCCAGATAGGGGGGGGGGAGGGAGAGGAAGAGACCCCTGGACAGCTTTCCTTATCAGCTAGATCAACTTAATAAGAGAGGATAGATAGAATATTAAAAAGAGAAGTTAGATATAGGAGAACAAATAAAGCTTTAAATTTGAATTTTGAAGTTAAGAGAAAAAAAGGGGGGAAGAGACACTGCAGCCGCAGGAGAGCTCCAGGTTATCTGAAGGTTTCATGATGTAGTTATGATTACTATCCTATCTTATCCTATCTTATCATATGATTCATGAGTACTCGTCGTATCATTGCAATCGGAAGACTTGCCTCTCCCTCATACTTATTACTTACCAAAAAACAAAATTCCTGACTAGTGAGATCAGTTCTATCTATTGAGGAGGTTTTGAATTCGACTCATACATAGCCCGATAAGTCAGAGAGTAGGCATCCTTGGATAGTTCGTGATAAAGTTTCCGGGGATAAAATTTTGGCAGAGATCTAGTTTTGTGAGATCTCAAACTAGTAGACTTGACACGTTTAACTAAGGGGCTATTTGTTTTTTTGGGTTAAGTTATAAGAGGGTCTTATAAGACCATGTGTTATAAGAGGGTCTTATAAGATGGTCTTATAAAGTGGTTTGTTTTTCATTTTAAGTTCTTCTTATTACCACTTGTAAAAATAGAAAAAACAAATACATGACATCTTATAGATGGTTATTTGACAAATATAACCCTACTTTACATCACATTTAACTTGAATAGATTAATTTGAAACAAACGTATTGTAAGACCCCTATTTTATATTTACATTATCTGCGTAACAATATTTAATATTTTTGTATTTGACTGTATTTTCTGGTCAACGTGCTAGCGTGTGAAATACCAAATAATAATTTCGAATAATGTTAATAAATGAAACTAGTATTTGAATTTTGAATGTGGGTAATTTATCTTTAATTTTTGGAAAGCTTTAAATAAAAAGGAAACAAGTTATTAACCTAAGTAACACATATATAATCCTTTTAATAGAAATAATATTTCCATAGTTAGGATATAAGAATATTTAGTAATTTGGAAGTTAAGGAGAATATAGGTTGTCTTCGTAGGAACTTGTTTTTTCTGGAAAAACCTCACACAACACACACAAAGCCAACAAATGGAGAAGAACACGGATTTCGCGAGCTAGCTGGGATTGGATCTTTCATTATTTTTAGTTGATATTTTCGTTCTTTGTTAACACATAAGGTGAGTAGTTCATTTTGGTTTTTCCCCGTTATATGGACACAAAGTTATCTTTATCGTCCAAAGACTGTTCTGTTCATATTTCGCTTTCTGCTCTTTTTCTCCAAAGATTAATCTTATTGTGAGTGGTTATTCGTATTGTTTCTCGATCTAGACACATACACGCACCACGTTTGATTCTTGAAAAACCACCGCTTCTATTACTTTTCATGCCGCTTTTTTGTTCGATCAACCATGATTTTCCCCAGTACATGTTAAATACTCAAGAGTTGTTAGTAATCGCCCTACACCATTAGGTGGTGGGGAAGGGAGGCGCAAGCCCCTAACCTCCTCCCTCGCCATGAACGCCATTTTAGACCATTCTTGAAGTCTTGAGTAATTTTGATTGTTTTGTTTTTATTTAGTGGTTTGAACCGTTTTTGGTGTATTGAGGGTTGTTGGAATGAGGTATGGTGGTGGTAGAGAGTTTGTGGGGTTCAAAACTCCCAAGAACAATGATGGTGGTCGGATCTAACAAATTTTGGAGTGTTGTAAAACCTGAAAATTGGTGGTTGAGTGGTGAAGTAAAGTCGCTATGTGGTTTTCACCCACTCCATTTTAACTTAGATCGAATTGGGTGGTGTGTGAAGGTTTTTGGGGTGGCTGGAAGGAGCGTTTTGCGAAGGATGACCGATGAGAGGCGATCCAGCCAGTCCGTGTCAGCCGTTTTTTGGACTTAGGATTAATTAGTTGGGCGGTTTACCAGGTTTGTGTGGGGTGGTCCATAGAATGTTAAGTGGACCGGATAGTATTTTCCCCTGTTCTAAGATCCGCTGAGTCTAGATAAGTTCAAGTTGGGCCAAGTCCGGTTATGGGCGGGGTTAAACCGGTCCGGTTTTAGCTAGTCGCTTAGGACCGGGGTTTGAACTCTTTTAAATATGGGTTTGGGTGAGGACCGGTGGAAGGACCACCGGGTTAGGACCGCTTATTGTTGGGTTGACTGTTGACCTGTTGACTTTTTCCAAAAATGTTATAGATGGAATTTATGGACCCATCCGATGATAGGATGTGGGTGACTCTTGTATAAACTTGTTTGTCAGTATCTAATATAGATTTGACATTGATCTTGTGTAAATATTGGCACGTGAAGAATGAGAGATTTTACGGTGTATATATATATCTTTGAATAAACTACGTAACGAAAATCCTAGAACCTAGCTACCACAACTCATGTGATTTGGCCCTTCTGGCGTTTCAGTTAATCTGAATGGCCTTCGGGCGACCCTTCTGGCGCAGCCGAATAGTGGCTTGATTTTTCCGTTCGCAAAATAGAACGATGATGCGCAATATTTTATGCCGAATAGTGGCATTACTTACATAATTGCTTCCGTGTGAGGATTTACCTTGTCGCGGCATCCCGCCGAGGGGTAGTCATTACGCACGAGTGGTTCATTATGTAAGGAGGCATGCGTGGATGTACATGTTCGGCGTTGGGTAGCGATTGTGGTAGCCAGGAAAACTAGGTAAAACATAGAGACGACGTGTTACTAGGGACACCTGATAAATGTTACTGATATGTTATTTTTTCCTTCGGTGTGGTTAGCAAGTTAAGTTTCAATTTATGCTATGATTATCACAAATTGCTTGCAGGAGAGTGGGTTAAACTAATTATTCTTGCAGAGAGGACCCACTCTGCGATAGAGCCTGCATAACGGTAAGTATTAGGATGCCATAACTTATTTACTCACAGTTAGAAGTTAAGGTGCCTTTATGAAGGAACTAACTACCTTAAGCTAAGGCGCCTCGATGGAGGAACTACCTGCCATGTAAAGAATGAAATTTTATGTATATCTATATGGTTTTCGAAGGCTACTCATACCAACATTATTTATAATGTTGACCCGATTTGCATGTTTGCTAATCGGGTGTGTTCTTATATGAACATAGTCGATCAGCCTGGACAGGGTTAGCTGATGTTCGAGAAGGTGGCGGGCTGTTCGTGATTGATGTTAGCATTTATTTTCAATAAGATGTTGTTTCATTTTTTCCTCAGAGATGTAGTGGAAATTTGTTGGGGATATATGTTTAATTTATTTTCCCGTATTATTATTAAGTGAAGAAGTTTGTAACTTAATTCTGATCACAAGTATTCATAATGATGAGTGGATTGTTTTGAGTATTTTATTATATTTGTTTTCCGCATGTGTTATTATTCATTAAGGGTTATGATATAGATTGGGTTTTGAGGTTGGTGTCACATCTCGGATATCGAGGAGTCGGATATCATTTAGATTATCTGATTTATCGAAATTCGGGGTGTGACACGTATAGTTTGATTTTCGGTTTCAAATCAATTTTGATAATTAGAATATCGATTTTAGGAAACTACTTTAATTGGCGGTGGTGGTGGTAGTAGTAAAGGTGATGATATTGGTTTTAATAGCACGGTGGTAGTGGTGGTAGTAGAAGTGGTGAATGTTTTAATAGCACGGTGGTGGTGGTGGTGGTGGTGATAGTCTTAATAGTACGGTGGTAGTGGTGGTGGTGGTGGTAGTGGAGGTGATGATATTAGTCTTAATAGCACGGTGGTGGTGGTGGTGTAGTCTTAATAGTACGGTGGTAGTGGTGGTGAAGGTGATGATGGTAATGGTAGTGGTGGTGGTGATGGTGGTGGTGGTAGTGGCGGCAGTAGTGGTGGTGATTTTAATAGTTTGGTGGTGGTAGTGGTGGTAGCTGGTGGTGGCTAGGGCAATAGAGTTATTTGGAGAATAAGATAATGAAAAGGGAAGAAGAGAGAAATGAGGCTAGGGGTATATGGACGGGGGTGTTTGAGTTATTTTTCAAGTTATAAGACTTATAGAATTGAAGTAGATCCAATTTTGACACTTATAAAATTTGAGCCTCTTATAAGACATTTCTAGTAGAATGTCTCTTATAAGAGGCAAAAAACAAACCAAAAAAATGTCCAAAATCACTAGGCCACATCTTATAAGAGGTTATAAGACCTCAAGGTATTATAAGAGGCAAAAACAAATGGCCCCTAAGACACTCACAATATCCTTTGCTAAACATGACTTATATGAAACTCGAGACTTTTCTCACTTATTACTTCCCACGTATATTTATTTTTTTTATTTTTTCGCTTAAATTATTTCCTACGTCCTGTACGGCTGTACCTCACAATTCACATATATATTTTGTTTGATAAACGTACCTCACAATTCACATAAAATATAAAGCAATTTTTAAAACCAAACCAAAGTGGTTTCTAACTAACAATAAATTTTATAATCTCGATTTAGAGCATTTTTAGGTGAGATACTATCTTAGCATCAAAACACCAAATTATTGCAATAATTTGGTGTTTTTTCATCTTCAGGAAAGACACATATTGATGAAAACACCAAAAAAACGCCAAATCAAACACTAAATCGGCCAAAATTTGGCTTCAGCTTTGGTGCTGTATCAAATCTCTCTCGCGGTTTTATAACACCGCATGGGCTTGGGCTAGACAGTGGGCTTCAATCACGCAATTTTTTGCAAAACCATGCAGCTTCAAAAACCGTGGGCTTAAACTTCGGACGCTTTGATTTTCTGCGAAAAGTCGCATTAGAACACCAAAAGGCCATATATGGGCGGTTTATCCAAAACCACGTCATTTGATGTCGAATCTTTAATGTTTCTCTTGAAGTTGATTAGTGTTTTTTTAATTTAGTGTTTAGTTTGGTTAAAAAATTTAGTGTTTTTTTGGTTTCTCTCCTAAAAATGCTCTTTAGAACACCAAAAAGGGACAATCGTCCCAACCGGCGTTGGAATTGTTCATCCAAACTACACCAGTATCCAGTATGGCTTTCAGAGTTTAGAGTACAGTTTTGTGAAATACGATATAGTCGGGCACTAAAACCACTACATGTTTGTCAATTGATATAACACTTTACACAAAGGTAGAGACAAGACCATGCCCACGAGCTGTATTGAGTATTGACAGGCACGCCGCGCGATGGCTGAAATACAAATACAAGGACAACAAACAGCCAACGTAATTATTTTCCAATTTATCGAGAAAAAAAAACCGTAATTATTTTCCTACTTTCCACCGTCGCTACCATCTCTCTCCTTCTGTTTCTGAGAGAACGAGTCCCATGTCCCTAACTGTTTATCGAAAAAAAAAAAAAAAAGTCCCATGCCCTAACCACCACCACTGGTCATCATGAATTCATTCAAAATCATTACAGATCTATCTACTTATTTTGTAAATAATCCGCAAGAAATTTAGTCGGTTTATTGATTCTCACTAGGCTTTCAGGATTCATTACAAATCATTGCAGAGTTATTTATTCATTTATTTTGTAAATAATTCGCAAGAAATTCAGTTAGCGAGGAGTTGCGTTTAAGGCAAAAAGATTGGATCATGCGTGGATCTGCGTTGGCAGTGAGTTGGTGTCAGATCAGGTATGGAGTATGGACACAAACTAAGAACACCCATCTTTTATTATTATTGTGCTTCTCAATCCCAAAACAAGAATCAATTGATTTTATTTAAAGGAACTATCTAACACAATATGAACACTGCCAATACGAATGTTTCATGAAATTATACTGTCTTCATCAGATTTATTTGATCGGGTTGATCATTAGTGAATTGGTTTGAACTTTGAACCCAGCAGTTAGATTGGAAGAAGAAGAAGAAAGCGACGTGGCGAGAAGACATTGGTCCGTTATTATTGTCAAATCTGTCTCAAATCTTAAATAGATTCTAATTCTGCTTCTGCACGACCGCACGGGTCTGCAAAGTCTTTATTATAGGAATACTATTTTTGCTTCTGTTTACGACTTTCGACTATTCTCCCTTTCCCGTGTGAAATCCAAATTTACCAAACTGTCCTATCTAATCTAAATTCTTTACGTCTTTAAAAACTTAACTATGTAGGGGCGTTTACGGAAACAAAGTGTGCACGGGTCTGCAATATTCTTTTCTGTTTCCACCCTGTTTCTGACTTTCTGTCTCCTATTTGCGTCCGAAATCACTTTCTTTGGGTTGGCTAGACAATATGGCTTTCGGATTTGGATTCTTAACTTGAAAAGACTTAGGAAAGCTTAGTTTCTCTATATAAACAACTATAGTCTTGCAACTACAGTATACAGCATCGGTGTTACCTCTCATATTGTTAACTTATAATACGCCATTATTTATTGGACCTTAAACGTTTGTTCCTTTTGATTCTTTGTCAATTCAAGCTTTGCTAGATCAATGGACTGGTCGATGGATCTAACTGAGGATCTGCTAGACGAGATTGCGTCGAGGATCGGTTCTCATGCCGACTATGTGCGACTTCGTGCAGTTTCCCCGGCTTGGAGAACTTTTCTACCAAAACTACCAAGACATCAACATTGTGCATCACCAGGTTTGATGTTCCCTATGCGCAATACTTATTGTGATTGTGATTGTGATGCGTTCAATCTTTTTATGGCGAATGGTGAGGTTCACAATGTGAAACTACCCAAGGCTGAACATGGGTTGTGGAGAGGATCGTCAAAAGGATGGCTAGTACAGTTAGATGACAGCAATTCCATTAACCTAATAAATCCAGTAACAAAACTAGATTGCAGCTTCCACCTTTGTCCACCTTTCCAGATGTTTTGGAGTACAACCCAGAGAGAATTGGTATGGAATATTCAGTCCGCTCTATATGGCTACAGAAGGATACAAGTAAATTCTTTAGTTTGGCAAAGATGAAAAACTATTTCATTGAGAAGTTTGTATTATCTTCGAGTCCTACTGAAAAGAATTGCCTAGCCATGGCTATCTTTCGCGATTGCAATAAGTTAGCTTGTTGTAGACTTGGCGATGAGGGGTGGAAAAATGTTGAAGGAGGATTGTGTCATTTTCAGGATATCATATACTTCAATGGAAAGTTTTATGCTCTATCCATTCTGGGGAGGTTGTTCATTGTAAGTAATGCGGAAGTTGAGGCTTCTTCTCCAATGCCTACGTTCGTCATAGGTCCGCCAGATGGATTTAGTTGTAGTTCAGGCAAGGTTTATTTGGTGGAATCTTCGGGTGAATTGCTGATGGTTGATCGGGGTATTAAATTAGGTAGCATAAATAAGAACACTTTGAAATTTAGTATATTCAAGTTGAATGTTTATCCGAATTCCTTGCCAACATGGTCTAAAGTGATGAGTCTAGGAGATCGTATGTTGTTCCTTGGTCAGGGTGAATCTTTCTCTTTTTCGTCTCGTGATCTACCAGGTCCATGGAAAGGGAACCACATTTATTTCACTGATGACCATGTGCTACTTGGTAATCCAAAATACCAGAAAGCTGCAGGTTCAGATTACGGTGTGTTCAACTTAGAGGATGAGTGCTTTCAGACACTACCATTACCATTACCGGCGGAGTATAAAGGCCGTAGAACAAGAATTTGGCCCCCACCAATATGGATTTTACCAAATTCTTTCTAGTTATATATATTTGTCTATCCAATCTGAACTTCTAAAAATAGAAGAGTCACCTGTCTGATTTGTCTGAAGAAAAATTCATGGCGTTTTTTACTTTGTGGTCAATATTTATTGTTGGATGTTTGTTTAATAAAATATGTTGTGTTTCGTATATTTATATGAGATGTTAATACTTTATGCAAAAATGGAGAGTGGGTTGTGTGAGGGGCACAATATGGGCTTGTATATGGATGCAATTTAAGAACTTTATTCGAAATCTGAATATGGGGTACAAACTTTTTTTTGAGCAAATTTGGGGAATCAACCTTTTCTTGTTGGGTTATGTTTATGTTCCGTCCAATAATTTAATACGTGGTACCTTACATAAGAATTCTAGCTCTGCTTGGTATGCTGGCATAAAACAAATTCTATCTTACATAAGAAAAGTTGTGTGTGTTTTGGGATTTCTACCACCAACGGTTGACCAGAATTTTGTGGTAGTGTTGCAACTTCTGATAGCACTTACCCCCCATTATCCAATCACCGAAGTTCAAGTGGTGTATAGTAAAAGTTTGCTGTCAGAGTCCTATCTAAGGAGAAATGCTCACAGTATTGTATATGACAAACTAATGTAGAATTTGCTCTCAAGCAGGGGCTCAACGATACTAACTTTCCTTGCTAAATGCGAAAAAATCCAGTTGGAGCCTCAAAATTCTGAACTACAAAATAAGATGCTCTGACATGAAGTGAGAAAAATTTGGTGATGCCCTGACAAGAAATGAGAAGGGAGGAGTAGTTTCATATTTCTCCTTCACTTCCTTCTAATGCAAATTTTTCTAGTGCAAAGGTACCCGCCGTGGTAAATCCTCATCAACTTGGAAAATAAAATCTTGAACCAATGATGAAGAGCAAGATAATATGTATAATCAGATTTTACACCCCTTGAAATCAAAATGTAATCTCTGATCTTACAACCTCTCTTTCTCACCCTCTCTTTGTTTTTCTTCCTTTTTTTCTCTCTCTCCTCTTATATCTTCTAACCGCTAACTGCTTTTTGGTTCCATGATCTCCACCTCTCTCTCCCCACGATCGCTAACCGCCCACCTACCATCTTAGGTATCGCGGCCTGGATACCCTACTCATGACGTCCCTTTTACTAACTTGCATCCACTATAGCTCATGAACCCTCCTTTTCTTCATGTATCTCTTGAGTCCACGTCCTTCTAATATTTCGCGGACTCGATCCTGTGCTCTCCCTCTCTCTTGCCCTATACTACCTCGATCCATGAGACGTGTCATCTTGTTGGTCCTGAATTTGGCTGATACAGATGCCCCCTCTCGGTTCCCAGAACCATGTGAAGAATTCTATTCAGGGGTCTGAGATTTCCTCCACTCACTTGATCCGCGATCCCTTATTCCCTCAGCTTCTTTGTGTTGGTGCGTGTTCCTCCCAACTGACACGTGTTTTCTCTGTCCCCTCCCATGCGTGCTCAGCACGCCCCCAAGCATCATGATTACCTGCAGAACTTGACTCCTCGTTCCTTGAAATCCATGCGGCGCCCATCCTCCGGTCCATCTCTTCTGGCTTGTGAGTTTTATCACCAAGAAAATTACCCTCTTGCCCCTGATGCTTCAAATCCCGCTCAAACACTTCATCTTCTCTCCATTTTTCCATTCTCTTTCATTCTCTCTAACTCAGCACCCATCTCCTCTCTTTTGTCCTTCTCCCATCTGGCCCGTTCTTTCCGTTAGCTCTCTTTCCCTGGTGATATTCTTACTTGTTCTTGTTCTAGCCCTCTACGCCTTCTCTTCCTTAGCTCGCAGTTGCATTGAAAGTCAGGTTTGTTCCTTTCCTTTTTTTTTTTTTTTTTTTTTTTTTTTTTTTTCCGATCAAAGTTAGTTCTTCCCCTTGCTCCTTAGGCTTTATTGTGTCCCCCTTTGTATCTCTCAACCTTATCGCTTATTGGGAAATAGTAACATTTCTTGCCTTACTTATCGTTCTGTGTGCATTATGTCTGCTACGGAGTCATCGAACTCCTCTGCCGTCAGATCTGATAGATCGGAGACCCCACCCTCTAGGTCTAGTAACTCCATCGCGGATGAGTCTGTGTCCCTGGCCTCCGGTTGACGAGCCCTGCCGCTGTCCCCTCTACCTCTGGGAGATCGTTTAAGCTTCCTCCACCTCCCTCATACTACCGCAGACCCAACTTGGATGCGGTCAAGGCCGCTTATGGCATCCCTGATGATGTGATATTAGAACATGTGTCTGGAATAACTCATTTCCCTCATCTTGTAGAACCGCGACCAGTGTGCCTGGTTGCTACTGTCGGTCAAATAGTGGCCGGCTTAAGATTTCCCTTGTCATTGCTGGATGTGGAAGTATACAATCATTTCAACATTCCGCCATGTCAAGGTATTGACAATTTATGGCGCGTCATGTACGCTGCCAACTTTTATAACAAAACGAATTCTCCCAAAATCCAACTCCGCGATATCATTGCCCATTACTTCATAAAAAAGAGTACCAAGTTTGGCAGTATAGACTATCAATCCTTTTGTAGTCGTCCGCGGAAGAAGTCTTTCGTTCTCAACATCACCACCTCTGATAAAGTCTGGCACGACTA
Source organism: Coptis chinensis (assembly GCF_015680905.1). Lineage (NCBI taxonomy): Eukaryota > Viridiplantae > Streptophyta > Magnoliopsida > Ranunculales > Ranunculaceae > Coptis > Coptis chinensis. The sequence continues at coordinate 18,166,181 of NC_141462.1, read as the reverse complement.
CCCTTTGTATGTGTCCGGGAACTTTCTGTCAGCAGACATACTTCCGGAAGTTTCTCTAAGGCATTTACACTTTCTCAAGAGCGGTAAGTGTAGTTCATTAGCTTAAGTGTCCTTTTACTGTTCTCATTGATACCGCGCTTAACTTTCCTTGTCTCAGGTTAGAGTCCCGACTCACACTCTCAAATCTACGCCGGTGTCTATTCTGAAATCTTCTAGAAACTCCGCAGTTTAGGAAATGATTAGTGCGACATTCTTGGCATCGATCTTGATAAAGCCACTCCTCTTCTCCTTGATCCAACTCTAAAAGATTTTGGCAAGTATCAAGGTCCTTTCTACCGTCTGCCTCCCCCCAAAGAGAGATTACCCAAACCTTCTCCCCCCAAGACTAAGAAGAGGGGCTATACCAAGAAGATCTCTTATTCTCAAGCCGCGGCCCTAAGAGCTACCGCTGCTCGGTCTAACGCATCTCCTACCGCTGCACTTGTCTCATCCATCCCGGCAAGTGTCCCGGGCTCTTATTCTTCCCTTGCTGATTGGGAAGACGATTTTGCGGTTATCGGCTCCCCTCTGCCCACCCAGAACATGGATGTCTCCAAGCTCCAGCTGTGGGACAGCGACCCGGAAGATGATCCCACTGACTCGACGGTGAAAGGTCCACCTGCTAAGAGATGTAAAACAATGGGAAGTACCGCTGCCCCTGTTGCCCCCCTCGACCTAGTTGCTACAGCACCACGGCCTTTGGCTTCTTCACGCCGTCACGGCAAGGATCCTTTGCCTGTTGGGCCCGAAATATGGCACCCATACTTCAAAGCTAGGGATCGCCCGGTCACCACTCGAGACTCGGCCTTGGACAACGCTGCAGTGGCCGCCACACTATTCTTCAGCCCTCATCTTCCACGAGACCAAGCCTATGGCGACTCTGGAACCTTTGCCGCACATCGTGCTGCTATCTACACTGGGTGGGAGAAGGTGTGACTCGTCTTGATTATCTTTTTGCCTTGTATTTTTCTCTTGTGACGTATCTCATGTCCCTTTTTTGTTCAGCTAAGCCTAGATATAGGCTATGTCATCTGCGGATTGACCAACACCCTAGACGTTTTGAAAGCGACGAAGCAAGAGATCCATGGGCCTGACGGTTGGAAAGTGCGATATGCTAAGCTGGATAAAGAACGCGATGATTATCGTATCGCAGCTCTGAAGGCCCACAATGATCACATGACTGCGGAAGGGGCTCTTCGTCAACAGTTGACGACCGTCAGGCTAAAATAAGACCAATCCCTCACTGCTGCTTCTGATCACTTCCGCATTTTGGCCAAAAAGAAAATTGATAGAGAACTCCAACGTCAGATGGATGAGCTCACTGCAGCTGGGCGACTCCTTCCCTTGCCACCTTCTGCTCCTGTCCAGGCCGCCGATCCAACTGCCACTTCCACTCCGCTGCTTGAAGAAGAACTCAGCACCCTCCAGGCGACAGATAACGCGGTGGTGGAAATATCAGAAGGCTCACCCACAAAAGCAGTGCCAGAAGATCCCACTCCAAAAGAACCGGCTGAGGAGCAGTAACCTGGAGTTCACTATTTTGTTTTATGTTTCGATACTTTTTGCTTCCTAACTAGTTGTCTTAATACTCTGTGTTCCGTATTTCTGGGTGTTCCCAGCGGGCTATTAAGTTACTCACTCTCTGTTCCCCATTCATCTGACTTGACGTATTTTAGCTGTTCTCTCATTTGGAATGTGTTTTACCAATTTGCGCCAACTCTATTTATCTGTATTCTGCTTAGCCGTCTATAATGACTTAGTTTGGGGCAGCTCCGTTTGCTCCCACTTTGGTTTTGGACCTCATCGTCCGCGGAGGGCACACCCCCTCCATTGCCTCTGGTAGCCGTGCGACTGTTTGGGGGCAACTCAGTTTGCCCCCAGTTGGTTTTGGACCTCATCATCCGCGAAGGGCTCGTCCCCTCCGTTGTGTCTGGCAGCCGTGAGGCTGTTTGGGACAACTCATTTTGCCCCCAGTTGGTTTTGGACCTCGTCGTCCGCGAATGGCTCGTCCCCTCCGTTGTGTCTAGCAGCCGTGAGGCTGTTTGGGGACAGCTCATTTTGCCCCCCGTTGGTTTTGGACCTCTCCGTCCGCGTAGGGCTAGTCCCCTCCGTTGTCTTTGGCAGCCATGAAGCTGTTTAGGGCAGCTCAGTTTTCCCGCAAGTTGGAAACCGTCTTTCGAGTAAGTTATTCTATCAGTTCGTGGCTAATAAAAACACCATATCATTTGGTCCCAATTGCACTCTGTTCAATGATAAAACATATAACATAAAACAACACAATATACTCGAATAACAATCTCTGGAGGTTTAGGAGTTTGTCTTTAATTACAATAACACTGTACACAACATCACTCATGAAACTTCTTCAGCATCATGATGTTCCAAGGTCTCGCGATGTCCTCTCCCTTTGGAGTCTGCAAACGATAGGTCCCAACGCTCCCTCTATCAACCACACTATAGGGCCCCTCCCAGTTGGGCCCCAGTTTTCTGTCTTTCTTCTTTCTGGTGGTCGGGGTCACTCGTCTCAGAACGCGGTCTCCAATCTGGAACTGCCGTGGCTTTACCCTCTTGTCATATTGCCTCTGCAATCTTCTGTGGTATTGTTCCAATCTGATGCGCGCTATGTGTCTTTTTTCCTCCGTAAGGTTCAACTCTGCAGCTAATATAGTTTCGTTGACTCCTTCTTCTACTGCTCTGGTTCTAGTAGTGGCTTCCACCATCTCCACAGGAATCACTGCCTCTACTCCATATGCCATGGCAAATGGCGACTCTTGAGTAGACGTTCGCAGTGTGGTTCGGTATGCCCATAACACCTGGTTTAATTCGTCTGCCCAAGACCCCTTTCGGTCCTCCAATTTTTTCTTCAAATTATCCATTATAGTCTTGTTAGAGGATTCTGCTTGTCCGTTCCCCTCCGGATTGTAAGGAGCTGAGAACTCTTGCTTCACCTTGAACGCTTGGAGGAAATCACGTACCTTACCCCCTGTAAACTGAGTCCCCTATCCTCGATTATAGTATGCGGCAACCCAAATCTGCAAATTATGTTCTCCCATAGGAATTTCTTGACTTGTTCCTCCTTATCCTGCTGCAATGCCACACCTTCTACCCATTTGGTAAAATAGTCAGTCGCGTCCAACATGAACCTTCGTTTGCCACTGGCCATGGGTAGCGGTCCGACGATGTCTAGCGCCCACATGGCGAAAGGCCAAGGGCTAAACACCTTATGCAAGGATTCCGCAGGAGCGTGTATTAGCAGTGAGAATCTTTGACATTTCTCACACCTCTTGGCATACTCGGTTGCGTCTCGCTTCATATGCGGCCAAAAATACCCTTGCGATAACAACCGATGCGCCGTCGTCCTCCCTGCCGAATGGCTTCCGCAATCTCCCTCATGAATCTCACCCATGACTTCTTCCGCTTGTCGAGGCCCTAAACACTTCAACAATGGACCGCTGACATTACGTCTGTACATGTCACCATTTATCAAAGTGTATCTTTGGGACATCTGCTCCATTATTTTCCTCTCTCGTTTGTCCTCGATCTCTGACCCCGAAAGGAAACTCTTTATGGGTCCCATCCATCCTGACCCTTCCTCGGTGACTTCCCAAATCCCTTCATCCTCGGATGTACTTGGTTTGCTCAGCACCCTGATTTCAACGGCTCTGCCCTCGGTTCCCGGAAGAACCGCCGCAACATACGCTAAAGCGTCGGCGTGTCTGTTTTCGCCGCGGCCAAGATGAGTGAATTTGATCTTTGTAAATTTGCTAGCCTTTCTCTGTAATACCTCCAAATACTTCGCCATCCTGGGGCATTGGGCCGCAAACTCTCCGTTCATTTGACATATTACCAAGTTGGAATCTGAATACACCGTCAATTCACTCACTCCCAAATCAGCGCCATTTCCAATCCTGCTATTACTGCTTCGTACTCTGACTCATTATTCAAAGCTGCGAACCCTAATTTCATCGACAATTCTAGCCGGTTATTTTCTGGTGTAACCAATACCACCCCAATTCCACTTCCTGTGTCGGTCGTGGACCCATCTCGAAGACCCTCCATCCGTTCCTCATATCCCAAGGATCGAATGGGTCATGACTGGGATCACCCTCTCGTTCCATAATCATATCTTCCCCCCACGTAAGGCCCTCGGCGGGAATTCGCCATAGCCTGTGCCTTCTCCGCTGTCCTGATTTGGTACTCTATATCGTATGAACTCAGCATTACTGCCAATTTCAGCATTCTTCCTGACTTGTCCGCCTTCAAGGCTTGTTTGAGTGGCAAGTTAGTCACCACCACTACTGAGTGAGCATCGAAGTAAGGTTTCAATTTCAACGCTGAGAAAACCAAAGCCAAAGCAAATTTTTTGATCCTATTGTATCTGGTTTCTGCATCAAGCATGGTTTTGCTCTGAAAGTACACCGGCCTTTCTGCCTTGTCCACCACCCTTATCAACACATAGCTGATTGCGTACTCTGACACCCCCAAGTAGAGATACAACTTTTCTCCTTGCCCTGGTCGCGACAGGATTGGGGCTTTTCCCAAATAAACCTTTAACTCCTGGAAAGCCTTTTCACACGCCTCGGTCCACTGGAAGTCGGTTGTCTTCCGCAAGAGTAGGTACAGAGGTCTACACTTGTCTGAAGACTTTGAAATGAACCGGTTGAGAGCCGCGATTCTCCCTGCCAACCTCTGGACCTCTTTCACATTCTATGGTGATGACATTTCCACCAAAGCCCTGATCTGGTCTGGATTTGCTTCGATTCTGCGGTATGTGACGATATAACCCAAAAACTTTCTCGACGTCACCCCAAAGGTGCATTTCTCAGGATTCAACATCAGCTTGTATTTCCGTAGTATAGAGAACGTCTCCCTCAATCCCTCTAGGTGTTCCTCCTCGGTCATACTCTTCTCTACCATATCGTCTATGTAGATTTCCATTCCCTTTTTGATTTTGCTCTCAAACATCTTCTCCCCTACCCTCTGAAATGTGGCCCCGGCGTTTTTCAGTCTGAAAGGCATTCGGGTATAATAGTAGATTCCTCCTACTATGAACGCGGTTTTTTCTTGGTCCGGCTCATACATGAACACCTGATTGTACCCCATTGATGAGTCCATGAAAGAGAAAAACTTAAACTCCGCTGTCCGATCCACTAGCTCATCTATCCGCGGCATTGGATAACAATCTTTTGGGCACTGCAAGTTGACATCTGTGAAGTCGACACACATTCTCACTTTTCCATTCTTTTTCGAAACCGCAACTATGTTTGAGAGCCACTCTGTGAATTGGCATTCGCGAATTATGCCGGCCGCTTTCAACCTATGTATCTCCTCTCATATTCCTTGCGCATATTGCGGCTTTAAACTTCTCATTTTTTGCCGGATGGGTTTGGAACCCTCTCTCATGTGCAACCTGTGACAAGCAAATTCGGATCCAGCCCCACCAGATCCTCTACGGACCATGCGAAAACATTGCTGTTCTCTATTAACAAATTGGTCAACTTTGCTTTCCAACTCTCCAATAAATCGGCCCCAATAGACACAAATTTCTCTTCTTCCTCGGTACCTACGCTCACAGTCTCCACCTCATCCATTATCTTTGCCCCCACTAGCAATTCCCCGTTCTCTACCGCGATTTGTAATTGCTATGTCCGGGGTTCGCCATCTCCCTGGGTATCCTTATCCGGTGTGCGGATCAATTCGCGAACCGCCACCTGGTGAATCTTTTGAGCCGCGACTTGGTCCCCCCTTATCTCATACATTCCTCCCTTAGTTGGAAAACGGATCACTTGATAGTAGGTGGATGGGATTGCCTTCATCTCGTGAATCCATCTTCTTCCCAAGATCGCGTTAAACTGCGAAGTAGAGTCCACGATCATGAAATGAGTGAACACTGTCACCGGACCTGCAGTCACTGGTAGCACCAGTTCCCCTATGGGTTCGGTCATGCTACCGTTGAATCCAAACAAATTAGTCTGAGGGGGCTGCAATTGCTTCTTCTCGAGGCTCATTTCCTCCATCGCGCCCCTAAACAACAAATCGACTGAGCTCCCGCAGTCTATTAATACCCTCTTCACCATGTAGTTACCTACTGCTATCGTTATTACCAGTGCGTCCTTGTGAAGTGAGACTACCGCTTCCAGATCCCTTGGTGTGAACTCTATCCTCCCATCCCCCGCAGTGGCCCTTGGAACCGGTCGCGGAATACTCAAGACCTCATTTATCTGCTGTATGCTGGCCGTCCTCCTTACTTTGTCCCTGTGAGCATTCCTTCCTATTGTTTCTCCACTAAAGATAACATTGATTGTACCTAGAATCCTTGCCATGACCGGCGCTCCTTCGACGGATGGGTCTCCTTGATGAATTCCCTTAACAACCCCTTTTCTATCATTCTCTCTATCAACCATTGTAACGCGAAACATTCATTGGTTTTGTGGTTTCTGATCTGGTGGTAGGCACAAAACGGCTTCTCTTCCAACTCTCCAGGTGTACTTCTCGAACCTTCATAATACTACATCCCTTTGATTAGCGGCAAGATTTCCTCCAAGGGTTTGTTCAAAGGAGTTGACACTATGTCCCGGTATGGTTTTCTCTCGCGAATCCCTTTGATTAGCGGCAAGATTTCCTCCAAGGGTTTGTTCAAAGGAGTTGATGCTATGTCGCGGTATGGTTTTCTCTCGTGAATGTCTCTCCTACCTTGGTCCCAACCTCTCTCGGCTTTGTGTGTTTCTTCCCTGTAAGACCCCCTTCTCTCTTTGCACCTTGCCTCTTTTCTTTTTCGGTCGTCATGTCCTACACTCTGAACTGATTTCTCTGTCTTCCTAGGTTCCTTGGTTGTTCTTTGCAACATATCCTCATAGCGTATGTACTTCTCGACCTTTGGATACAACGCATGTAATGTAGTGACTTCGATTTTGGATACAGATTCGTGGACTCTAGTTCCCTATTTCAACCCATGCTGGAATGCTATGATCGCGGTGTGCTCATCCAAATTCTCCACCCTCAACGTCTCTTCCTTGAATCTACACAAAAATTCCCTTTTTAGTGTCTCGGTGGATTTCTGTTTGACGTTGAAGAGGTCTGCGATATCCACTACCCTCCGTTTCTGATGAATGAAATGGTCCATGCTGCTCGCCTCCAACTCGAACTTATTTATACTCCATGATGTCAATCGGTAATACCAATCCGAAGCTCCCCCTTTCAGGCTGGCAGGAAACATCATGCAGCGGAGTCCATCATATTTATTCTCTTGCCACAGCGGCATCTGCTGCCTGAAATGGTGTAAGTGGTCCTCAGGATCACCCTTACCGTCATATCGCTCGAACCTCGGCTGCGAGAACCTCTTAGGTACCTCGGAGTTCCAGACAGCATCTGCTAGCGGGTTCTGATTGAGTTCTTCCACCACCTTCTTCACCGCCCCTTGGTTCTCCTTTTCCACCGCTCGATTTACTTCTCTATCCTTTTCGATCATTGCTTGGACCACCTCCAGCGTGACCCCTCCTTCTAGATCACCTATCAACCCCTGAAATGCTTCCTCGTTCTGGCCTCCCACCTCGCTATTCTCTGGCTCTCTAGTCCCCTCCTTTCTTTGTGTAGTTTCTCTCTCTCTTCTAAGACCATCATTCTCCTCCCTCAGTCTCACTATCTCTTCCTGCAGAAGTCTAGTTGCTTCCACTGCCGCATCTTGAACTTCCTCCTGTGTTTCTTCCATCTCTACACTCAGGGTCTCTTCCTCCCTGATTTCCGCTCTCACCTTTTTTGGTCTCCATCTTAATTTCTTAGCTATCGTTGCCATTCTGTAAATTTCTCTTCCTATCACTAGATCGCAGGTCACCTCGTGATCCCCACAGATGGCGCCAAATGTATAATCAGATTTTACAACCCTTGAAATCAAAATGTAATCTCTAATCTTACAACCTCTCTTTCTCACCCTCTCTTTGTTTTTCTTCCTTTCTTTTTCTCTCTCTCCTCTTATATCTTCTAACCGCTAACTGCTTCTTGGTTCTATGATCTCCACCTCTCTCTCCCCACGATCGCTAACCGCCCACCTACCATCTTAGGTATCGCGGCCTGGATACCCTACTCATGACATCCCTTTTACTAACTTGCATCCACTCTAGCTCATGAACCCTCCTTTTCTTCATGTATCTCTTGAGTCCACGTCCTTCTAATATTTCGCGGACTCGATCCTGTGCTCTCCCTCTCTCTTGCCCTATACTACCTCGATCCATGAGACGTGTCATCTTGTTGGTCCTGAATTTGGCTGATACATAATATACTTTCCATCTGATCTATTTCACACTTGTAAGAAATACAAGTTCAATCAACATGCACAGTGACAAATACAACAAAAGTGAAACCAAGGCCCAAAATATCTCCAATATATCTTATATATATCGTTTTTTTGGTACACCGATATGAATATATTTGATATATATATATACCGAATATTGAATTATTTTTTTCCCGATATATATCGGAATTTTCAATATAAAACTTTATATCATCGATATAACCGATATATGTGATATTTACGATATATATCGTTTGACTTTTTGACCATTTTTTAATATAAATCCGATATTTCCGATATATTTCTAATATTATATTTATGATATATCCGATATTTTAGATAGTTTGGACTGGTTTCAAACAAAAATGGATAGGTTTTTGAGTACACCGAAATATTCACCGAATTAGATATTTTAGGCCTTGGATGAAACTATATTTGTTATACAGGACCACACAAGAAAACCTCTTACATTGATCAATCTCACCCCGACACTAATTTCACAATAATGGTAATCGCATTAGGAATGAGTCCTATAACCTGCCCCTTCAGTGACTTTGATCCTTCAGATGTACATGCAGGAACTTCTGCAAAGCTCTATCCTCTAGGAGCAAAGAAACATTTTCATTTAGGGGCTATTTGTTTTTTTGGGTTAAGTTATAAAAGGGTCTTATAAGACCATGTGTTATAAGAAGGTCTTATAAGATGGTCTTATAAAGTGGTTTGTTTTTTATTTTAAGTTCCTCTTATAAGCACTTGTAAAAATAGAAAAAACAAATACATAACATCTTATAGATGGTTATTTGACAAATATAACCTTACTTTACATCACATTTAACATGAATAGATTAATTTGAAACAAAAATATAGTTTGACTTTCGATTTCAAATTAATTTTGATAATTAGAATATCGATTTTAGGAAACTATTTTAGTTGGCAGTGGTGGTAGTGGTCTTAATAGCACGGTGGTGGTGGTAGTGGAAGTGATGATATTGGTCTTAATAACACGGTAGTGGTAGTGGTAGTAGTAGTAGTAGAAGTGATGAATATCTTAATAGTACGGTGGTGGTGGTGGTGATAGTCTTAATAGTACGGTAGTAGTGGTGGTGATGATAGTGGTAGTGGAGGTGATGATATTGGTCTTAATAGCACGGTGATAGTGATGGTGGTGGTGGTGGTTTTAATAGCACGGTGGTGGTGGTGGTGATAGTATTAATAGTACGGTGATAGTGGTGGTGGAGGTGATGGTGGTGGTGGTAGTGGTGGCAGTGGTGGTGGTGGTTTTAATAGTTTGGTAGTGGTGGTGGTGGTGATGGTGGTGGTAGTGGCGGCAGTGGCGGTGGTGGTGGTAGCCGGTGGTGGCTAGGGCAATGGAGTTATTTGGAGAAGAAGATAATGAAAATGAAAGAAGAAATAAATGAGGTTAGGGGTATATGGACGGGGGTGTTTGAGTCATTTTACAAGTTATAAGACTTATAGAATTGAAGTAGATCCAATTTTGGTACTTCTAGAATTAGAGCCTCTTATAAGACATTTCTAGTAGAATGCCTCTTATAATAAGAGGCAAAAAACAAACAAAAAAAAATGTCAAAAATAACTGGGCCACATCTTATAAAAGGTTATAAGACCTCAAGTTCTTATAAGAGGCAAAAACAAATGACCCCTTAGTATTGCATAGTAGAAAGCCTTCTAACAATGTCCACAAGCCCATCTTCTCCTATAAAGAACGCATTTCAACTTCAATCGCTTCAACTTGAAGAAATTTCTCAATAAGTGTTCACATGACAATATATACAGAATTACGTCAGCTGAAACTATGAACTAAGAATGTAGATGGTTTAGGTGATATCAACATGAGCACATTCAACAATAATATTTTAGTGTCGTATTGATAGGTCAATCAAAAGTCTAGCCTTATAGTAGATAAGATGATCTCTTCTTAAATTCTCTCAAGAAGAGGAAAATCTACTAATGAAAAAAAAATGAGTATATTAGGCATGGTATAGACTAGGGGTGTCAATGGATCGGTTTGGATCGGATTCTGTAAAATCCGAACCCGAACCGATAAAAATTTAGTGAATCCGAAACCGGTCCGAACCGATAAGAATTTAATGAATCCGAAACCGATCCGAACCGATAAGAATTTAGTGAATCCGAAACCGATCCGACCCGAACCGCTAATTAGGACCAAATATTTAAGAGAACAAAAACCTCCTGCGTGAGTTCTAAGTCATGGAAGATTACGAGATTGAAGAGAAAAAACAAGCCGCAGCAGATGTTCTGTACCAATATTCACAGTTTGTTATGGTGTCTATTGGGGAACGTGTTCGTCCTTGTGATTTGAGGTTGCATTTAATGAAGGAGATCTCAGACATGCCAACATCACTGAAGGGGGCGACATCAAAGGCAGGAGCTTCTCCTGATATTGTTGGTGAGCCTTCAAGTTCCAGTGCATCAAGAGGAGACAGAGCAGACAACTCTAGATTCTCACTAAAAGATTGAGAAGTAACATGCTGTATTAGTGAGAGAGTGAGAGAGGGGGTGTGAAGTGTGTGAAACAGTCTATCTAAATTCTCACTAAAAGATTAGATCTTAGCTGTAGATATTTTTAATCAGTGGATTTCAGCCACATATTTTGTTTTAACTTATACCAAACTAATTACAGATATTACTATAATACCACTCTATCGGTTCGGGTTAATATCGGTTCGGTGGAAGCAAATACCGAAACCAAACCGATAGCTTATCGGAACTGAAAAGTGGATCCATTACCGAACCAAACTTGAAATATCAAATCCAAACCCGGTTTTTATCGGTTCGGTTCGGATCGGTTATCGGGTTTTCGAAACCCATTGACAGCGCTAGTATAGACACAGAATCAATTGAGGACAGACTCAGAGCGTAGGTGATCTAATATTCTAATGGAAGCAAAAAATAAAAATATAAAAAATGAAGCAAATTATTTGATTTGAAATGCTATATAGCTAGTAATTAGTAAGACTTTGATGGTCCATTTTGACACCACGACACGTCAGCTGAAAACTTTTAAAAGCAGGACTACAAAATCTTAAAACCAACACAGGAGCAGCTAAGTTTTACTCATCGGCTCATAAAACAAATCGAATCTGAAAAAAAAAACCCAATCAAAATCACGAGGCGAATTCAAATTCCAGGCAATTGCAAATGGTTGGTATGATCCCATATCCTTTAATTTATTAATTGCAAATACTGACAATTATATTTTTGGATGACGATGAAGCAATAGCAATGTCAAGAAGCAGGGACAGAACTGAGGATTTTAAGGACACTGTACGTTCGGTAGCTGTTTCATTAGGATATGATGAGGTTAGTAAAAGCAATTTACTCATCTCACCATTGTATATATATATTCATTGGTTTTGTCTTGGCAGTCCAAAACGGCATCCATATTGGCATCCTTTATCATGCACAAGCCTCGACAAAAGTCACCCTTTACTAAAGCTTCACTAAAGACGGTAATATTCATATTGCTGCTGGATTGGCTTAGTTGTTGTTCATATGTCTGATTTTTATTATTATATATTGGTAGCTTGAAAGCATTGAAGCTTTGGAACAATTCATTGTGAAGCATCGGAAGGATTATGTGGATTTGCATCGCACAACTGAGCAAGAAAGGGACAGTATTGAGCATGAAGTAACTTCTTAAATCTTTGTTATTTATAATCCTTAAGTTATTAGTTAACGAACAATAGAGTAAAGGATATTTCTTTTTCGATTGTGTTTGTTAATCCCAATATATATATTTTTTTAATTTTTAACTCTTCTTGATTTGAATCTCAAGAAGACATTATCCAAAGGAATGTTTTAGGATTTTATGCATATATCTCCGAAAGACTGTAATTTAGGGAAGAGTTTCACTTGAAAACGAGACAAATCATTGATGTAATCAGCAATGTGTGCACAGATTCTTTGGCATGATTCATTGAAAAGAAAACTTTGTTTAATCGCTTTAGCTTGCCGATGGAAGCATCTGTTGAAAGAGTCTTTTTCACGAGAGTCCTTTGGTTTGCGTCGTGTATATGTTAATCAGTTCATAGTTGCATTATTCTGATTTTATACCTGTCTTATTCTTTGAGTTTGACTTGTTTCCCCACTTTTATTATTTTTTTTTTACAGATTATTGTTTTTATAAGAGCGTGCAAAGAACAGATAGATATCCTCCAAAGCAGGATACATGACGAAGAGAAGAGTGGGAATCAAAAGACGTGGCTTGGTACCCGTGGCGATGGTTCTCGCGCTGATATTGTCGCTCACAAACACGGGGTGGTATGTTGATGGCCTTTTCTCCATGTATATTTTTTTATTAACTTGCAAAAGTGGAATTAGTAGGACCTATTAAAGCTTTTAGTAAATTATTATAGAAAAAATAGGAAAGTACAATTGATTTTTATTTTGAAATTTGTAATTTAAAAGCTTTCCCAAAGAAACCAATCATTAAATCCTTTAATTACAATTAAAAGGCATTAAATCGTAAAAAATATGGTCAAGAGATTTCTTCAATATGTCCTTGTGGTGTATTTGGCAATTTTTTATTTATTTTTCCAAGATATTACATGGTTTTATTTATATTTGGGAAGATGCATGTCGTTAGGCAAAACAACTGTCAGAACAGGCCTCAAATGGTAGGTAATCATATAAGAGAGGATATTTGCAGAAAAAGGGAAATAAAATAAGTGCTCATACATCCTGTTTATGAAGTATAGATAGAAACCAGCTTGCTTGTTGATTTCTAATGACGCCATACCATCATGATCTGTTCCTAAAAATAATTAAATGCTCAAACGGTAAACCATAATAGGAAGCAAATAACAGTTTTACCAAGCCAGTTATAGAGTGGGCCCAACATCAATGGGGGCATTGGCTGGCTTTATCCCACGTGTCATCTTGCATTGAAGACGAAAAGGTTTTGCTTCACTGTATTTGACTTCTTTCCTTTGGTGGCTTGGTTGCTTTATATTGTGGTTTAAGGTGAAGTAGAACTTTAGGACAAAATTTTGAATAATTCATTGTGAAAGCCTCACTACTGCTTCGTTCAGAACACTACCTTCTCTCCATATCCTTGAAGCAACCTTGTGTTCATATTATTTTCCCAGTTTATAGTAGTAGGCAGTATGTCTCCATGACTCAACCAAGATTGCTTTTGGAGGTATAAATTAGAGAGAGATGGAGAACTTCAGTGGTGGGGTGTGGCGTAAGCAGTTCTGGTGTGTTATCTTTGCCTCATTTATTTTCTCATTCTTCTTATTTTACTTGGATTGGTCAACTATAGTGCGTAACGAGGATGTGGTTCAATTGTCGATCAAGGACTATGTTTACTCGATAATGGGCATATCACCACACCCTAATTCACAGTTAGATAGAGAGAATTGGGTGGAACCCATGAGTCAATCACCGATTAACACCAATAGGCCAGAGAGAATTAGAAATATATCTGTTTCAGACAACCATGAAGATTTTAAGAGAGTGTTAGTCAACAATAGCGACGATGGTATCGGTGACATAGAAATGGATTTAGACAACATTGTTGAAGAGGGTTCTGATCCATGCTTGGGTAGGTATGTTTATGTTCACAAGCTTCCAAGCCAATTCAATTCTGACATTCTCAAAGATTGTCGGAGGCTTTTTCCCTGGACTAATATGTGCCATTCCCTGTCAAATGGAGGCCTTGGTCCACAGATTGAAAACTCGGAAGTCTTCCCTAGAAAAGGATGGTTCGCTACAGACCATTTTGCATTGGATGTCATTTTCCATAACAGAATGAAACAGTACAAGTGCCTGACCACAAACTCATCCTTGGCTTCAGCGATTTATGTACCTTTCTATGCAGGATTTGACATTGGCCGCTACCTATGGGGTTTTAACAGATCGATTCGAGATTCCACTTCGCATGATGTGATGAAGTGGCTTACCAGTAGACCTGAATGGAAGGCATTGGGAGGAGGAGACCATTTCCTACTTGCAGGAAGGGTCACATGGGACTTCAGGAGGGTTACAGATAAAGACTCAGACTGGGGTAACAATCTTATGGTAGTGCCTCCTGCTAAGAACATGTCCATGTTAGTGATTGAGTCAAGTCCTTGGCACAGTAATGACTTTGCCATACCTTACCCAACATATTTCCATCCTTCTACTGACAGCGAGGTCTTCCAGTGGCAGAAAAAGATGAGAAGAGTAAAGAAGCGTTACTTGTTTTCCTTTGCTGGTGCCCCACGACCTAACCAACCAGGATCAATCCGAAGCCAGCTTATCAACCAGTGCCAAGCATCAAAGAAGTGCAAATTGTTAGAATGTGATAAAGGCGGGGACATATGCCATAGTCCCAGTGGCATAATGAAATTGTTTCAAAACTCAGTTTTCTGTTTACAGCCTCCAGGCGATTCATATACTCGGAGATCAGCTTTTGATTCGATTTTGGCTGGGTGTATACCAGTGTTCTTCCATCCAGGGTCTGCTTATACCCAGTACATATGGCACCTGCCAAGGAATTATACCAAATATTCGGTATTTATACCAGAAAATGACATACGTAATGGGAAGGTAAATATAGAGTGGACCCTGAATCGAATTCCCAAGGAGGATGTGAAAGCTATGAGGAAAGAGGTTGTAAACCTAATTCCTAAATTGATATATGCAGATCCAAGATCAAGACTTGAGACCCTTGAAGATGCTTTTGATATAGCTGTTAAAGGAGTTATTCAACGGACAAACGGGCTGAGACAGAAGTTGCATGGCCGAGTTTCTACTACAACCTGTAAAGAAGAGGACAGCTGGAAGTGTAATTTGTTTGGGACAAGAGAGGAACGTGAGTGGGATCAATTTTTTTCCATCGCAAAGGATGTAAACTCTTAATTGCACAGTAGAGAAACAGATGAAGAAGAAAAGTCCAAACAACTTGCAGAAGCTATCAGAAAAGCAGAGTGTTGATCACTTAGAAAAACTAATCATTTAGTCTAGAGTGTTGACCTAGTTTTTGAGGTTTTTTATTTCATTAGGAACTAGCTAGCTATTTTACTTTTTATTTTATCAAAGAATAAATTTCTGATGAAGAATTTTCTTTTTCTTTTCCCAAGCAAGTTAGAGGGGTTCTAAGTTCTAAGTATTAAGGTTATTTAGCTTTAAAATAGGATCAGTCGTAATTGTGCCTCTACAAGTTCAAGGAATTGAGTTGAGTAGTTAGACCATAGTTTGGGATTTCAGAATTGCCGAAATTCTGACAGATCCAAAAACTGGAATTCCGAAATAGTCCGAGTAAATTTCAATTTTTTTTCAACCCTTACCTCATTATTTCGATTGCTTCAAAAACCAAAATATTCGACAGAATTCCAAAGATTCCATTTGAAATCACAAACTATGAGTTAGACACTATAATGCACGGATACTCCTAAAATGTCATTGCACCCGTATCGGTCAAGTACGATACCGATACGGGTACTGGATACTTCTAGGGTACTGGAATCCTTGAAATAGACCTGATCCGATAGTTCTACCCCATTGAAATGTAAATTGTTCTTGAGGCTTCAAGCTGTATTGACTTTGACATGTGTTATAATAGTTTTTCACATGTTCCTGACTAACTTTATTCAAAGAACTATTAACATAATTTTCTAGAATACACATATATTTTAAAATATTTATATTAATTAGCTGTACCCATACGCCGTACCCGTATCCTATTATTTCAAAAATGCCGTATCGTACCCCGTACTGGTATCGCCGTATTGGTACCTGTACCCGTATCCGTGCATCATAGGTTAGACATTGTTGTGTGATTTCGGACATCGTGCTTTCCTACACCAGGAAGTGTATAATCTCGTGTAATTTTGGGCCTTTGTAATTTTGTAACTTTTAAGTTACAAGAAACATTGGAACAAGATGCTTTGAAAGAAGTATAGGTAGAACCACAATGTATGTTGTAGACAGGCTAGAAACAACTATATAAGCTCAATCCATTTCAAGAAAACTTCTTAAAATTTGACCGTATAAAATGCACTAGTCTTTCACCGGTAAGACTGTCTCTGCAAGTCTTTTCCTCATTTTAGTAACATGCAGGTTTTGATTCTGAGCGAGAGACTCCATTCTGTCACTGCTCTGTTTGACCTGCTAAAAGGCATACGCTTCCAGGAGGCTATTAATAGAGCAACCCCAAGAAGAAAACCTCGTCAGTTGGTCAAGTCAAACTCAGTGGATGTCTCTGCGAATAATCCTTCTGAAATAAGAGAACCTGGTGAGCTTCCAACAGAACCTCTTCGAGTCCAGCAACAACTCTTGGATGATGAAACAAGAGCGCTGCAGGTAATAAGATATTTGCGTGATTGGGTTATCTCGTGTCAAAGTCTCTATTTGTTTTGAGTGGGGATATTTGTCTCTCATTACTGAGGCTTTGCTTAAATGTAAATTTTGGCTATTGATATTGTGCAGGTTGAGTTGACTGGTCTTCTAGACGCTGTTCAGGAAACTGAAACTAAGATGGTGGAAATGTCTGCACTGAATCACCTTATGTCCACACACATTCTGAAACAGGCTCAACAGATTGAGCTTTTATATGAAGAGGTTAGAACCAATTTGCTTTGTTGAGTTTTGCTGCTTGTTTGTTTTCCTTGGCCAGACTATATTGAACTTGGCAAAAGTCTACTGTATTTACTTGTCTGGTATTGCCCCCACCAGTGGGAGTTAGAGGAAGTCAGAAGATCAAAAATCCAATGAAAATCCAATTTTTAACTTGCAACATTCGTAATAATTTTTCTGACCTTGAATTCTTTATTAACTATCCATTCCTCCAATGGTTGATTTCCCAAGATTAACCAATTTGCTTTAGCTGAAAGAGTTGCTGTTCATTATCTAGGATTACTGAATCTCTTAGCTTGTCCTGACATACAATGGTTACCTTGTTAAGAATGTTTTCTTGGGGTTTGAGCAGATGTGCAGAATTGCTTGGTATCCTTGGCATTAGTTATCTGATTCGCACTTGAAATTTCAGATACATGACCAGCACACATGAAAAGCCTCTTTATCATCTCTTTCATATTATAGGGGGCATATATTCGGGGCATGATTTGTGATCCCTTTCATGAATTATTTTCAGGCAGTTGAAGCTACGAACAATGTGGAGATGGGCAACAAAGAACTTTCCCAAGCAATTCAGAGGAACAGCAGTAGCAGGACTTTTCTTTTGCTTTTTCTATTTGTCCTCACCTTCTCCATCCTCTTTCTGGATTGGTACAGCTAAACACATCATTTCAATATCACCCTGTATTTTAGCCTGGTTGGCAATGGATGAAACGAGAAAGAAAGAAAGATGGAAAGAGATAGAAAGAAGAAAGAAGAAAGAAGAAAGAAGATTGATTTACCTACGAAGTTCCAAGTCTGTTAATTTTTCTTTTAGAACAGTATCTGGATGGTTGACTCTATGCTCAAGGACTCCAATTACTTGGAAACATTAAGGCAGTCCACATTTAGCTAATTCACCAACTTATTTAACCCTGACAGTGAGCATCTCCATTGTCCATCCTAGAGTTAGTCCACATATCTGCTGCTAATGTACGCAGAGCTAGAGCCGACTAAAGCAGCAAACCCCCTCTTCGAGATGGATCGATTCGATTCCGTGATGGTTGCTGGTAATTGAGATATTCATACGGAGAAGCTCTCAGTTTGTATTGATTTATTATCAAGCTGATGAATTTGTTACGTCTATATGCAAATTTTAAACGATCCATCTTATCATCATCAAACTGATTGTTACTTGTTGTCGAGTCTGGTAGATAATTGCTTATCAAACTGATTCTATGGTATCGTATCGCAGAAGTGGTATTGATATCATCATAGTTTCTTCCAAAATAAAATTCGTGGGGGACTCCCACCAATAAAAAAAACATAACCGTGGATTTCGTTTTTCTAATTGTCATTGACTAAGTTTCACTCTGTAAATTATCCAAAAAAAGATTCCAAAGTACTTAATTGCAGGTCATATAATCGTCTCTTCTTTCAGGAGGGTTTTGCTAGTCGCATGCACGAGTGACACATGTTCTGTACATTGCAAGTACCTATTGAACTATCCGATGGCTACATTTGGAATTATGGACACGAGAATTTTTTTTGTTGATCTAGGTAGCTGAAAATTGGTGCTTTGTCATTGTCAAAAGTGCACATTGTCACACAGGAATATGATGAAAAGTGTTTGGATAGAATAGAACGTAGAAAACGTGAAAGAAACAAAGAACAAAACAAAATAAAAATAAAATTATTTTTGAATGAATTAATTGAAGCATGGAAACATAATTATGCTTCTTTTTTTAATCAAAGGATATTCAAATTTTAAAATAAATAAATAAAATTATTTTAAACACATTTAAATTTCTAATTTTTTTTTTTTTATTAGATGTATTAAAGACAAAACAAATCATTTATTTAAAAGACCAGATCTTCTCCACCCGGGTGTAAACACCTTACAAAAAATATTTGACATCTGTCCATCTATTTCACGCTCAAAACAAAGAGTACTAACGGTGTTAGATAGAGATTCAGAGGTGCAATAATCTGTTTCAGCTGTATAAACCAGTATTTTAAAATCAAAATAAAATTTTGGTCTAGTTTCTCAATCATCGTTGCATAAAGTCATAATGAAATTATTGGCTCAGCATAAAACAAATGAGTCATCCACATATGTGATTCTGTTTTGCTTATTTTGTTAAACACTCAGTCTAACACGTATCATCTCGAAGTCCTTCTGGTTGTATTCAGCCAGATCCATATCTAAGAGATGGATATCCAATAGTAACTCCAGCTATTTTTTTCCCTCTTATTCCAGATCTCTGTTGTCGTAGTCTTGCACTCTTACTCGTTTTATTAGCGAAGTTAACTCATATTTACTAAATAACTGCTTTCAGGATACTGGAGTGAACAACCGAAAGGTAAAAGTGCACCGTGGAAATGGCACTTTTGATCTTACAGAATGGAAGAACTTAAGAGTTGGAAATATAGTGAAGGTGGAGAAGGATCAATTCTTTCCAGCAGACCTCCTCCTACTTTCATCCAATTATGAAAATGCCATTTGCTATGTGGAGACCATGAACCTTGACGGAGAGACTAATTTGAAACTTAAACAAGCATTGGACGCGACTGCCGGCTTACATGACGACTCTAGCCTCACAGAATTTAAAGTCGTGGTAAAGTGCGAGGACCCGAATGCAAACCTGTACACTTTTGTTGGAAGTATGGATCTTGAAGAGCAACATTACTCTCTTACACCTCAGCAACTTCTCTTAAGAGACTCAAAGCTCCGGAACCAGACTACGTCTTCACTGGCCATGAATCAATTTGTTAGATAATGACTGAGAACCTTTTGTTTTGATTTTAGATACACCACTGAATCTGCCTAATTTGTAGAATTTGTTTTGATTTTTTTGTATTATCTCTACCTAACACTGTTAGTACTCTATTTGTATTATCTCTATCCAATTTGTTTTGGGCGTGAAATAGGTGGACAGATGTCAAAATCTATATAATAAAACAGTTTGGTTTTTTATGTTGTTATATCTTCTCAAAACCTTAACCTCCAAAACCATACATGCATGGAACTCCGTCAAATAAAATAAAGAAGGTATGTATATTCTTCTCTCTTTAATATGTTATCTTAAACACTAAAGTAAATCTAAATTCATTTGTACTATTTTTTGTCTTGCTGCCAAAATTTTTAATGGCTTTGGCAAAAGTAGTGTTGGTTCTTTTTTCTTCTTGATTTTTTTACCCTTCTTACAAAACTTAGTGTTCATGATTTTCAAAAAGTAATACATCATAAATTAAGATATCATAATTAAAGTAGTTCACATTACTCTATTCTAATATGACTAAGCAGAAAAACATCTTAGGTGATCTGATATGTTTCTTTTGATCATATCATGGATTTATTTGGTTATAATAAAACAGCTTGGTTTTTTATGTTGTTATATCAAGCGGTCCAGAAGAAAGTAGTTTTGCTGAGATCTAACGGCGTTGAGATGTTTTTCCAAACATGCATGGGCATAATAGTCAATTTACATCCTTTTAAGAGTTTTGATTCTATTAAACTATATAAGATAAAAGCGTAAGAAAGGTAAAAGTGTTTTCTTAAGATTTACGTTCTCAAAACTTTAACCTCCAAAACCATACATGCATGGAACTCCGTCAAATAAAATAAAGAAGGTATGTATATTCTTCTCTCTTTAATATGTTATCTTAAACACTAAAGTAAATCTAAATTCATTTGTACTATTTTTTGTCTTGCCGCCAAAATTTTTAATGGCTTTGGCAAAAGTAGTGTTGGTTCTTTTTTCTTCTTGATTTTTTTACCCTTCTTACAAAACTTAGTGTTCATGATTTTCAAAAAGCAATACATCATAAATTAAGATATCATAATTAAAGTAGTTCACATACTCTATTCTAATATGACTAAGCAGAAAAACATCTTAGGTGATCTGATATGTTTCTTTTGATCATATCATGGATTTATTTGGTTATGACACTGGTTGGAATATTGAAACTAGAGTTAGTTGCGCAATATCCAAATTGTTATGTTTGCACAATATTTTATTCTATTAAACTATATAAAAGAAAAGCGTAAGAAAGGTAAAAGAGTTTTCTTGAGGTTTACGTTCTCAAAATTTTAACCTCCAAAACCATACATGGAACTCCGTCAAATAAAATAAAGAAGGTATGTATATTCTTCTCGATCTCTTTAATATGTTCTCTTAAACACTAAGGTAAATCTAAGTTCGTTTGTACTATTTTTTGTCTTGCCGTCAAACTTTTTAATGGCTTTGGCAAAAGTAGTGTTGGTTATTTTTTTCTTCCTTATATTTTTACACTTCTTACAAAACTTAATGTTTATGATTTTCTAAAAGCAATACATCATAAATGAGGATCTCATAAAGTAGTTCTCTCTATTCTAATAATATGACTAAGCAGAAAAACAAACTAGGTCGGTGATCTAATATGTTTCTTTCGATCATAGCATGGATTTATTTGGTTATGGCATTGGTTGGAATATTGAAATTAACTAGAGTCGGTGGCGCAATATCCAAACTGTTATGTTTGCGCAATATCATGTTTGATCAATAACATATATTGGTAACTTCAACTGCATGGATTACTTAAGAGTAGTATTTTCTTTGGGTCAACAAGTTATTAAGATAATTATGGTAATGGGCATTGTTTTGCATTACTTGCTTTATATTATTCACATTTAGAAGCTCAGGCCGGTTTCTTCTTTGAATTTCTATACATGGTTACAGTCCAAATATCAGTAATGTTATCCAAGATATTATACATCAATGGAGTTGAGCTTCTCGATCAGTTGAGATATTGTCATAGACATTTGTTCTTTATTTTTTACCTTTCTTTCAAATAAAAGGTGTAACAATTTTGTATTGATCTAATGGTGGATGGACCAAGATTAATGAATTGAAAGGAAGTTGAGTCGTCTAACTAAATTAGAAGGGAGTTGAGTCCAATTACTAATTAGGAAACTATGTTTTCTTAACTGGAGAAAACGGCATATATCTTCATTAAAAGCACTAATCAATTTTGGAAATCGATTGCAAGAGTTTCCCATACATTTTCCAAAAAGAATACGTACTGACTTAAAAATCTTCACTACACCAGAAATGACTGAAAACGACGGTTAAATCCGTCCTAAATCGAGATTTGCGACGAGAAATAGTGTCCCAGAGTCCGTCGCGAATAGCCCTGTCGTTAATATTAACGACGGAAAAAAACGTGATAAATTGAATTAGAATTGTGACAGCTATGAGACAGTATATGCTGTCGTTAAGTTTAAGACACTAGAAACTGTCGTAAATTACCTTTCCACCAGAGCACACATTCTCAAAATTGGGACATGCATTTCCGTCGCATTTTGTTTTTAGGAGTCAATTAACGACATTGTTCCCCGACGTATTAGTTTAAATCTATTTTTTTTAATAATTTTTTTTTTTTTGAATCTATTTTTCCTCGGACACTGGCGATAATTGTTATCTAATTTGAGATTTCTCAAATTTTAAAATCAATTACACAAAAAAGCTACGATACTAAAACAACACATTTCAAAAATTAATATATATAATCCATTGATAATAATTTCCAAAATTTACAATATTTTCAAACTTTTGGTTACCAACAACTAAGCTTTTAACGTATCCAAGGCAGAATAAAAACATAATAAAAAACAATTTGAAATTTGAAATTTCTATCTTCGTCACCTTTGCACATTTTGTTCTTTCATGTGAATCACACCTTTAAGTGAGGGTAAATAGCCTTGAGAGTTTTCTAAAGATAAAACCAACTGGTAGCCCAAACATAGGCAAACAACGTTAACGGCAGAGCATTATCGGTTCAAAAGCGCCACTCCACACAAAAGAAATGTAGCTAATTGCTTACCGCCTAAGCAAAGACATTGTCACCGAAGTAAGCAGCGCTTCACAACACTATGCTAATATATCGAAGTCTCCCAGCCTTAATAACACTTGCAACATAGAGTAAGCTTCCAACCTTAAATATGAAAAACACTCACGCCAAAAGAAACATTTATCCGGCCTTAACACATGATAAAGCAAAAATTCTCTCTACAAATGGAGTTATATACTTGTATCAAGTGCATGCAATCCAAAAATCATTATAAATCATGTAGTTTGAAACCTCCATCATGCACCTCATAATCAGTAGACCACATTTCTACATTAGCAAAAACATAGAGTATACATATACCTCTAGCTAATTAAATTCAAGGAATCGCTAGCCATACGACTTACTTGGAAATAAAGTCTAAAATGGTGGAGTCCCATAAGGAATTCATAACAAAGAAAAGCAAGGGTCATGTTCTCTACCATTTATGGTGTTAGATAATCTATAGTCCCACATATGGTTTGTCTTTAGTGTGTTGAGTGAACCCTGACAATCCAACACGCATACTAATCGACCATTGCTTGTTACAAGAACAAATACACAAGTATCTAATTAGAGTACCTTAAAAGAAAGAGCTACGCATGTAACTTCTTTTATAATTAGGATTGCACAAAGTAAACAATATTATATTAAGGGCAAAGATGAAGAAAATTGAGTTAAATATCATTAGGGGACATACCATACTATATGATTAAGATTATTTGAAGTAGAAAGCTTTATATCATTTTGGCCCGACACTAGCAACTTTGGTTCAGCTCAAGATAATCACGCGAACGGTTCTGGAACTTACATACTACAAACAATACTAAACAAATGAATAACAAGATAATGCATGACTGCTCTATTCAGAGTCTACTTCCACTAAGAAGTTTGTTTATTTCATTTCCCTGTGATCCAAAATTTGAAGATATGCAAGGGAGCCTGTGTTTTACTTTTATAACAAACACCATCTGGGTATAAAGGAGGTTTGGAAGAATTCTCTTACCTCGAGGTCAGTAGCATCATCTCCAATCATAACCATCTTCTTGTAGTCATGAGCATGCAAACCATGGCTTCCACATCACTACAATAAAATAACAAACAATGGACTGATATTTAGTCTACTTGACAAAGTCTTTACCTTCCGTATTTGTTGAACAGCCGTCACTCACCCACCACTTCTAGAAGTGTGCTCATTCTTATCAAATCCACACATTCTAGAGTGAGCACAGTCTTAAACACTTGAAACAAGATTGCATGCATTGTTCCAGTCAAATCTAGTAGTTTAAGCTACGTGTCCAAACTCAAAAGCTATAACAAGTTAAGACACTTTTGTAATTAACCTAGAACTAACACAAATCACTTTTTAAGACACTTTAAAAGTGACTCTTTAAGCCCTTTTTTTAGAAATAGGTATAACAAGTTTCAAATACTCCTACAATAATATACATAAGGTTTTAGCCCTAGTGATGCACAATGAACCTATTAATTCAAAATTGCTCAAAAATGAATTTTACTATACTGTTCGGTATCCCAAAACTATCTTAAGATTCGTATCAGTTCCAAACAAAACCACCATCTAAAAATAAACTACAAACACTATACAAAACACCCAAGAAAAGTTTAAGAAACTCTTTATTCATTACTAGAAACATTTCCCAAACTAGGTTCATGCACATAAAAGAGTAGGTTTTCTAACCAACTTGTCATTGCTAAAGTTTTTCCTGCATTCTTGCAAATGGTACTCCACTTGATTATTTGAAAACTATGATATGTACACTTCATTTTTCATGTGCAACCCGAAGTCCTAATCTCGGCCTAACTATGAGTAATTATAGCGCAAACTTGGTAAAATTCCTAATTTTCAGCAAACTAAATTTTTTGACGCTATCTTCTAAATAGCACAACTCTTTCCACACGTATCCAAAAGCGACAAGGTTTTTTGCGTTTAAAAGCTAACCCACAGACCTTACTCTTTCGTGTTTTACAAAAAATCTAACTCTCCTCCTAACTTTATTAAAACTGGGATCAACCACTGCACAGAAAACTGTTTTCTGACAGACACAATTTCTGGAACGCATAATTGTCAAGGTCATTTCTCTTTCCACACTCATCCAAATTGAGTGAGGCTTGCTGCACTGGATAGAAGACTCTATAAGCTTTCATTAGGTTTTGGCCTTGCACAAATCTACGAAGTATAGTGTCCTATACACTTCCTACAATACAACCTGTCCAGAATGTGTGTGCCAACAGTTGTTGTATATTGAAGTCAGTTTTCATAATCTTAATCACGAGTATGAACTCAGGTCAAAACACGAGATTGTACCTCTATAAGTCTAGATTCTACTGGTTTTGGAGTCGACACAAAAAAGTAAATTTTTATTTTATTAGATTTTATTACGCATACTGCTCAGTTTCAGTCCCAGTTTCTGCGTCAAACTTCAGCTTCAATTTCAATATGCAAAACAACTAGATATGAAATTTTACAAAACACGAAAGTTGTAGATATGTGTGTCTACAGTAAACAAGCATTGGATTCATATAAAAAAGATCAAAAACGAGTTTTCTATGCTTAAATTACCAAGAACAGTTCTGAAAATGAAAACCCTATAACAAGAATCCAATGAATTCACATCATTCAAAACAGTTACAGGCCTATATAATGCTACTAATCAATCAATAAACACATGGTTTACTCACCAAATTCAGATGCCTAAGAAATCAAAGTGAAAACAAGTGATACACGGCCGCGGCAACAACACCTCAATTTGAAGTAGAAACCTGAAAAACAAAAATTCCATCTCCAAATAACCTTCTTTAATTCTTGATTGTGAAATGAAAAGTTAAAAAGAGATAGAGAAGATGAAATCAGACCTCTAAGAACCCCTTCTCTCCTATTTTTTTTTTTTTTTTTTTTTTTTTTGGTTGACCCCTCCCCCTTTTTCAAAAAAAAAAAAAAACCCAAAGTCAGTCCCATCCACCTCTTTTTTACTTTCCTATTATGGTATATTATTATAACAGTTTTATCGGTGACATAACAAACAAATCAACAAGCATTAATTTTTTTCAACAAGTACGTCAAAATATATAAAAAAAGGGTTTCAAAAGAGGGTGTTACAGATCTGCTTGCATCTCGGTTGGCTAGATTCATGTCCAATGTGCATCCCCAATACAAAGACAAGTGTTGTGAGGCACTTTCGATAGAAGCAAAAGATAGTGGCAGACTTGCTTCTAACAAAACAATAAATTCCATGATCCACTACAACAGAACATGTTTTTAGCAGCGCCATACCCCATCGCTAAAGGTGCCTTTGAGCGTGGCAAAAGATCTGTCGCAACGCACTAGATGGCGTTGCAAAGGCGTGGCTAAAAAGTGCGTCTCAAATACTCAAATGCAACGCCAAAAGTGGCGTGGCAAATGTTCCTAGTTTGTTGCGACGCCTATGGGCGCTGCTAATACACTAATTCCGTTGCTACTTCATTTATGAAAATTAAATTAATTGCAAATTTATTTCAAACTATTTGCAGCGCTTGGCGTCGCAAAAGAGAGCTTGTAACAACTAGGATGGCGTTGCAAAAGTGATACCTTTAGCTGCACAACTAGGCATCGCAAAAGGCAACCTTTTGCTACACTATTTCCGTTGCGGAAAGTTTGAATTTTTAGCTATACATTTGGCGTGGCAACAGACGTCCATAAATTTAGCGACACACTAAGTGTGGCAAAAAGTGTCTACGTTACGGTAGAATCAAATCTTTTAGCTACACCAAAATTGTTGCGAATGATATAAATTTCAGAAAAACACACACTTTATTTGGGACGCATTTAGCATTACAAATAGTGCAATTCATATATATACCTGTACATTTTCATTTACATAATCCTGCCCAAAACAATTTTTATAGAACACAATAACCCTATAACAATTCACCACAAATCATAACAAAATGAATTTCATTACTAAACCATTCGATCAATACAAAATATCTTAAAGAATTCACATAACTATTTTTTGCGAAAAAACATCGTCTCACATAATCTTAACAACGTTCAACTAAATTAGGCGAATTATTCAAAACTAAAATTTCACAAATAATGTCTATAACATGCTAATTTGAGCAAAGATCCACTTTCGAACTTCTTCTTGATTCTACTACTTACGGCACCAATCGACCAATCTGGCATAACAAATTTAAAAAAAAAAAAAAAAAATAAGTAAATTTATTAGAAACATTAATAAACCTAATACACACTCAAGTTGACAATGCATGTGAAACTATGCACCTCCTATATGCGTAAATTGGTGCCCATAGCCAAAAGCTTATAAAGAACTTATCAAAGTGATAACTCGATCACATTCATAAAGGTACAGATCAAATAAGAAGACAAAAATAGCAAAAAACTAATAGATTTTGAACTAAATTGTACATGTAAATGCCAAACCATTAAAAAATCTCGTGTCATAAAGTTATCACCAATGAAACAATAAAATAAGTAAGGCTAAACATAAAGTAAATCAAGCAAACAAGCTCAACTACAAAAAGCAGTTCCAACAGATGGCATAGTCAGATGTAAAGGTATCGACCAACCTATAATGAGATTTTTAACCCCCTGCCTATGATTTAGGAGTCAAGAAGTCCTGCCTTCGGCTATTCCTTCTATCCATTGCTCTTGTTTTTAACAGGGGCGAATAATATCCTTTGTCCTAACCTTTATCCTTCGGCTATTCCTTCTATCCTTTGCTACTATTTAATAGGGAGGCTCGGGGAAAGAACCTAAGCACAAAAAACACGCACTACCGCAAAAGGAACAAGGGCGAGATGGATAGGCTAGGATCGGGGAAGCTCAACCATCAACAAAAATGCTCGAAGGAAGGGCTGGGCTC
Source organism: Coptis chinensis (assembly GCF_015680905.1). Classification (NCBI taxonomy): domain Eukaryota; kingdom Viridiplantae; phylum Streptophyta; class Magnoliopsida; order Ranunculales; family Ranunculaceae; genus Coptis; species Coptis chinensis. The sequence goes on along the minus strand of NC_141462.1, from coordinate 18,138,521 downwards.
TAGAATAGCGTTTAAGCCATATGTGTTGAACCAACTCTTTTAAGGTAACATATGAGACCGATCAAGTGTAGGAATTAGTGCTGGAAATTGACCCTATCTTTCTTTCGGAAGGGAAAAAGTTGTTTGGCCGAACCACTATCTCTTGATTGATCTGATCATACACTTGCTTTTCCCGCGTGATAGTTTTCTTGATATTCTTTCTACAACTATAGATTTGGAGCCAATCAGGTATGACCGTGTGTCAAAAGCTGTGTCGGCGGAGAGAGCGAAGGAATATTCAAATGATTCCTTTCATGACATAGACAGTTCGCTTTTTCATCATAAATCACTTTCATGACATAGCATTACGCTTTGCTTTTACCGCTTTTTTAAATGGTCAGTAATTGGCTTTATACTCATTATGCCAAGAAGAGCATCAACTACTATAGTTTTGTTCTACTTAATTCATAAAGCGTAGAAATCAATAATAGATCGGAAGGATGTTTCGAGATACATTCTAACTAAAGAAGACTAGAAAATCATAGGATAACATCGTTTCATTTTATTGCTTAAGCGAGAATTTATCATCGCCTCTCTAGAAACGGGTTATTGATTGTTGATGTAAGAAAAATTAATAACTACAACAATAAGCTTACACTGTTAAGAAAATCAAATCCGATGCAATCTACTCTTCCACCGATTAACTCGTCCTCCATATCTTCCACATCAGGTATTACATATCCTTTTGGAAGAACTCCAAGCAAGTATGCAACCAGGAAATGACCTGCTTCATGCTGCACAAAGAATAAATACTAATGATAGCCGGAAAGACATAAATACATTAACAAGTTTGTCTATGTCCAAGATCCAGAAAGCTGCAAATCAGGTTTGCATGATCATTACTTCCTTGTTTTTCCATACATGCTCAACCCATTCACTAACTTCAGTGTCAAATAACAATCTACTAGACGTGCTTAAGCGTAGGGTAGTACGTGAAAGGTATCACCTCATTAGAGAAGAATTACAGTTAGGAATATGTACGTAGAACTAAAAGAGAAATCCGTCGCATGGAATATGCCTAGAAGTTGGAGTTTCCTAGTTCTATGGGTCTAGACTGCAGGCACATCCACGCACAAACACACATGAACAGGAGTGAAGAAAAAGAAAGCCTTTCTCTTATATATAGAAGTTTTTTACTTCTCGCAAATATTCATCCTCAACGGGGCAGTTTGAATCCAATATGCACTATGTTCTAATCGAATGGAAATATAAAAAGTTAAAAAAAAATGAAACCTGAATTGACATCCTATCGGCCGGATCTATAGTTAAGAACCTCTGTCTTTACATTGTGTAGATAGATCCCGAATGGCGGTAAAATATCTGGTGTAAATATGTACACACCACAATTTATAAGATCACTCACCGTTGATCACAAGAAAACGACATTGGTCGAAAACAAGTTCTCATTTACAAGCTGCCACTATACACTTCAAAAGAAGTTGAATCTAAACCGATTACGCACAAAGGTCTCTCGGTTTCTCTCGTGTAATGTAATAATTCGTTGGTGATAGGATCTGCCACCAATTCCCCAAACTGATTTGTTGATTCGGGTTGAAACATGCACATGAAAAGTGAGGAAAAAAATGAGCATGATAAAAATCAACTAAAGCCGACATCAAATCTACTCAAACAAAGTTCATGCTTCATTTAGCGACTGAATCACTAAGATTGTTCCCATCCCACCATAACTTCTATGGGCAAAGAATGAAGGGCAAGCCAAAAACAACAAGCAACAATGAGATCACAAAGAAAACAATTCAAGGTAGAAACAGATTCGGTTTTATTATTAATAGGAGTATTAAACATCATGTGACTTGATAGACCTACCACGCATTTACGGCAATGGAAAACTGTAGCAAACGTCATAATTCAAGAAAAGATGTGTGATCGCCACATTAAACAACAACCATATTAGCTATGTTATTGGAAATGGAATCACGAACACGGAAAAAATCATTATACAAACAGATCTCGGTCAACATGAGTAAGGAGAAAAATAGAAGTCAAACCGGATTATCTTCCATGATCGATCTCTAAAGTTGTAAAGTTCACCAAATTTGAACCATGTGGTTTATCTTCTTTCAAGTATCTATAAAATTTCAGCATTGCAATTGCATATCAATAAGCCCCAAACTTTCAGATAGTCGTAACCAAAGTTAAAGCTAGAAACACACTAGTGCATAACAATTACCTTACTGGGACTCTAAGCTCATTAGAAACGGACGAAACATATAATGCGAATTCACACTCCTCATAAAACCCAACGAGATAGATTTGCACCAAGTTAGGGATCTACACAAGCCCATAATTCATCTTAATTACATAAATAAAATAAAATAAAATTATCCAAACACATAACAGAAGTATTAAAGAGCATACCCTTTTACAAGCTGAAATTGATGATGAACCATTGCCTCACCTCTGCCAAAGGAAATAATGGCTTGGGTATATTCAACGACAACGGTAAAAACGAAGTTCCTGCAAAATCCAAACACAATAACCAAAATTCTACTAAAAAAACAGACACCACCAATCCAACCTACCAATCTAAACACTAAAATTTCAACTAATTCAATCATAATCAAATCAAGATTTCACCTTTAGTTGGTCCACCAACCATGATCACAAAGAACAACTTTCTCTTGAGCTCCCCATCTAAAACCCAAATTCTATCCAATCTCACTATCTCACTTGTTTATCTAAAACCATGTAAATTAGACAAGAAATTTTATTGCAGCAATAATATATGACGAAGTGTCCGAGAGAACGAGATCACGAGAATATTTGAACAGAAATGTTTTTTCCAGTTATGAGGACAGATATAAAACTAATATAAAAGAAAATTGTACTTGTTCGGAAAGACGCCGCGAGTTTATTTGAGATAGAGTGTCGGTGCTGCAAAGTGGATTATTATTTATTTATTATTATCACAAAAATAGTTGAACACCACTCAATTTGCGATAAGTTTGCATACATACATTCAATTTCTCCTGGGACCCTATTGTGTGTTGGGACTTGGGATATGATTGAATTGTTATTAAGGAATATATATACTATGATTCTTGTATGATATTAGAAGACACATAGACAATGCTCTCTACGCTAGGGATTCTAGTATTCTGCTGAAACAAATTTATGCACTCTAACTAACTTCAGACTTGATTAACACAAATATAAACTCTCAATAACTTGACACAGAGAATCTAATTAGGTCAACCAAAACGGACCACATTGACCTGGCTTTTCTGGACTTTTGTTAAAACAAAAAAAGTTACTAGATTCCATTACTTTTACTCTACTCTACTTGAGATAATTATCATTTCCTACCCTTAACTATTCTCTCTCTCCCCTTAACCCAAAAAACTCACACATTAAAACTCTTCCTCCAAAACGTCCCAATAAAAAGGACCAACAAAAAGAAAAGACTAGTGTCAAAAACAAACGCCATGGAGAGGTTTATCTCTACCAAAACCTCTCCTAATTCTCTCCACCTCTCCTTCTCTCGAATCAGTCGAGTCGGTGTTCAAGGACTTGGGTCATCTCCGTTCCCACGTGTTGAGTTTGGCCGAGTCGGTTAGGTTTCATTTAAGCCAGAACACTCTTCTTTAAAACTTAAATCCATAATTCAATGCTCTACAAAATATTATGTTACACCTTCTTTGACTGTGGATTCGGTTGACCAGTCAAAAGTGTAACTCCAAATAGTAGGAGACAATTTCAATGCCTTTGACAAGCTTTCAAGTGATGTACAAAAGTAAGTAGAAGTTGTATCCCCAAGATGTAAAACAACACAAGAATCCAAAGGAATACAAGGGTAGAACCCAAAAAGGCCAATTCCCACACAAACAATAAAACAGTAAAAATAGTCAATGTAACCACTAGTGTCACATGACTGTTGGGATTTAAGAAATAGACACTTGGCTTTATAGCCTTTTTGTTTTCGTAACTCTCTCAGAATCTTTTATAGCATCAGTAATCAATTGTAGATTAGAACTTGAAACAAGAGTACTCTTTGATGTGAAGAAATAGGCAATCAAGAACAAACCAAAGAGTAAAACAAAGGAGATGTTTAAAAACACAAGATAAGCCTTTGATTTATTTAAAAACCAAAACTAGCCATTCCAAAGATAAACTTCTCAATATTTAAAACCTTAAAAACAGGATCTAAACATGATATAAAGACATGGTTCATACATCATTTTGATCACACGAACCTCAACAAAGCTAACCTGTTTTCACTTGTTACTTGAAAAACACATGAACATAAGAAAAGGGTGTTGTACCATTCGGATAAAAAACTAAAAACAAACAAAAAAGATGTAACAATAATTTGAAGAAAATGATCACTCGATATACTAAAATGGAGTTTATACTTGAAAATTAACAATTCCCAAAAAACCCAACCCCATATAGACAAGCAATCAAACAATTCAAGTGCTTTTTATAACTATACTGATAACCGGATGAAAACAAAATCAGTGAAGCTAAGTACCCTAATTATTAGTTACCATTTTCAAAGCAAGCTTCCTTCCACAGATCAAACAATTTCGTACTGAAATATTGAATAAAGGTATGTCCTTTTTGGCACCACAGAAGCTAACTTTAAAAACCCTGCGAGATCGAGCAAAAAAAGCGAGATTGGGAGAGATAAGATTGCGAGATGTGGAGAGAAAGAGGACGTGTAATGGAGATGGAGGAAAGAAGTTTTGGTTGAGATAGAAGAGGGAGAATGGAATCTAGGGTTTTTTTTGTTCTTTCTAATTTTATTTTCTAATTTTTGAGAACTGGAAGCAGGAAGATGAAAACTCTAGCGGGCTGAAAAATATTTTCAGCCAAAAACTATATGTCCGGCCCAAACCAAAGCCAATTAGCAACACCGGAAGGTCGCAAACAAGGGACTACACCAAATACAAGCACCAAGCTGGTCGCAATAGGGATTTAATTTATAGCAAGACCACGGTTGTTGCCAACAACAAATATTTTCAATTTAATTATCTTTTTTAAATTTAAGTGCACACTTTTGCAACGCACAAGGTGTTGCTCTAGGTATTTTCCAAATTGAAAATTCTATTAAGATGGATGATCTTTAGCAACGCCAAATGGTGTTGTAAAAGATGGTTTTTTGCAACAAATTTTAGGCGTGGCAAAAGAGTGCGCTGCAATAGACCCCTTTTGTTGTAGTGATCCATTTATACAAGAAAGTTAAAGACTAAACAAGACGTGTTGAAAAATATTTGTACTGACCTTGTCAGATTGAGCGACCTTTAAAACCTCCTCATGAAGTCATGAACACATATGGGGTTGGAAAACAGGACATGTTAAACCTGTAATATGTTAACAATGGACTTCTCCCGCAAGCAAACAATTTCAAACTTTAAAGCTTAGCAAAACATGAGAACACATTGGTTAATTGAAGGGAACAAACAAATTAAAAATATACCATGTCAAGAACTTCGCTCTTGTGTAACCCATCCAAATAATGATCAAGTCCTCCACCATTGGGACACTAACTTCTTCATATTTGAAAGCTAAAGTATAGTTGTAACTCCAACCAACTGAAGCCTCTTCTCTATTGCCTGGCGCTCTAAGAACCAAATTCATTTTTTTGCAATTTTGCCCCAAATTTACAAACTCTTATCAATAATATTCAATATTTAACCCAAAATTATCAAACAATCAATAACAAAATAGATTCACTAGATGAATTTCTTCAAATTACTTCTAATTGGAACCTAGATTGCTTGAAATACACAAAACAAGCATCAACCCAAACAAAATTAACTCTAAACAGAGAACCAAATCGCCGAACTTGCAAATTGACGGGCACAAAAGCAAAACAGAAAAATCAAATTGCCATTAAAGACACATGACCGGCGTCGATAAACGTGTCTTTTAATCTTCCATCCGGTATAGTGCCTCCCAAAAAAAATTCGCCTAGTAATTTCAGGAATTCCGACATCAAAATTTGTTTCTTAATTTTTTTTTTTTTTAGTTCTCTTTCAAATCAGGTATTGGGGGAGATGGGATTTCAATGGAAATCGTCTTTAGCTTGGAACTTGCAGGAAAGGGAAAAGAAGAAAGATAGAGCGAGGGTTCTCAATTTTTTCTCCGTAAATGAAATAACACTAACAATCATAATCACCATTCCTCCATAATTCCTACAAGATACTATACCATTGCATTAGATTCTTGAGTTAAAACTTGCATTTTACAACAAAAATTAACTAGTTTATTTGGAACGAGAAAACAATTTTACTGTTCACGAGATTTGAGGTATAAGCATTATAGATTCAAAATCGGTTCAAAGAAAACGTAAGAGTGCAGAGAAAACTTAAATTGTGTTCATTCCAGCACCAAGTAATTCAATATCAATCAAATTAACATAACCCAAATACCAAAAAATAGATGAATATTTCATACCCATCAAAGAAAAAATCGAAATAACAAATACCCATGATAGATTCAACGAACCCCATTTAATTCGTAGTCATAAAACAATAAGAAATGCAAAAGAATGAAGAAAGGAAAGAACTTTACCTCAATTTGGAGAAAGAACTTTGATTTGATCGAAGTTTCAAGTACCCATTTCAGTTTAGTGAACAATAAATCAATTTAACAAACAAAAATCAGTCGAAAATACACAAACTTGAAGCTTTAAAATCATTAAATAAATATTATTTATGTTTTGAGAGAGAGACCTTACAATTTAACAGAAGCTCACAAGCTCTTTGCTTTGTTGTTCCTTGCCGAAGGTCTGAACGGTTTGTTAGAAGTCACCCCCTTTTTTCTCTCTCTTTCCACTGGTGTTTCTGGCTGTGTTGGTGAAAATAATGAGCGCGAGAATGGAAAATAATGAGCGGCGAGAATGAAAAGGTCGTGAGCCCAAGAAAGAAAAACTAGCCCCACCACCTAAGCGACGAGTTCCAGAACTACCTCTACCGTCGTGTATTTAGTACACTAAAACCCGTCCTCTATTTTAGCTTAGATCAGTACACGACGGTCTAATGCCATATACGACGATTTTTGCAGTCCTATATTAAGGACGGTCATGAGAGTCCTAAGCTGGTGTCGTTTTTCAGCAATTCTGGTGTAGTGCTTTTTTCCAATTAAGAATATGGAAATCCTTTAGAGGTGCAGTATGTTACTCCTTAGAATCAAAGAGTAAGAATTTCATTGAGAATCCTTATAAGATGTAGTATCATTAATTGGAAGGAAGCAATCTTTGATTACACAAAAGAAATAAATGTTTGAATCTCTTTGAGTGAGATAGGCGTAAGACGATTTAAGTGAGCCAGGTAGGCTTAACTGCTTAAGTATTCTCTATTTAATGTATATGTGCACTGTTGTCAATATCTTGAAGCTAGACATTGAACCTATAATGATCAACCCTAAATTGTATTAATTTAGTTATGAATTATATAATGTCTCCTTAGACATTTTTTTAAATTGGTGTATGCTTTGAGGAATGAATTTATAAATACCTAAGTTGGCATGACATTTTGTCATGTGAAGTTATTTGTAATACATAATATATATGTATATCAGTATATGACAATATGATGCAAACATGTTCTATTTAGATGCCAAAAAATAGGCGAAGCAAAATCGTGTAAAATGACAAGTTTACTGATGAATTTAACCATTGACAATTGAGTGGTATCGCCACGGGTTAAATTCTAGTATTTTTATAAGGTATAAAAGGCTTCTTTTTACACTCGGGCGGATCTGGCCCGTTTATTTAATATACATTCATCGTGGGACATCATACTAAATACTAAACCCTAGATACTCTAGGTTCTTCACTTGTAACTAAAAAAGCTGTGTTCTTTTTCTTCTTTCAAAAGAAAAAAATGATATTGATTTCTTCTTCTAAAAGAACAGGTACCCAAAAAATGTGTTGTTATTTTTTTTTTCTTTTTTTTTTAAATATCTTTGACAGAATCATTATGGAAGAATTGATACTGAAAATTGCTTCTGAATCCAATCTTTGAATACTTTTGTGAGGGGCGAGAAACTTTAGATAGTTCTCTATGACATTCAAAACTCTGCTCCACAAGGTAGCTTTACCGAGCAAAGCATGAAGTGACAAGAGCATATGGATCGAGAATTTTCTCTGACATATGTGAAGAGGATCTTCTAATTCCTTCTTCCAAGCAGTATCAGCTCCAATTTGTGCTACATGGAGTTTTCCTACCAATGAACTATACCCAACTTCTAAAACCTTCAGAAAACCTGGGATGAGTTCTTCAGATGAGATGATTTGATCACTGACAAGAGATTCATATAAAATAGTGTTAGGAATATACAACTTAATTGTACTTACTCTTTACCAATTACCAAACTATACAAACCTTTTGTCTTGTAAGTGTCTTGTACTTCTTAATTAAATCCGAGCATAGTACAGATACACTATATTCTTAAGACAGATTTTCCCCCTCACGGTGCTTGAAGGTTGATGGGAAACTGTCTCCCAAGATAGAACGGATTTCCTTCTATAGAAAGCTAGCACTTCAATTCTATAGAATCAGCGAACACAACATAGTATTTGACTAAGAACAGGGGGAGAAGAGAAATATCAGAACTCTGTGTGATCTGGTGTCCCTTTCTCTCCAAATTTATCCACTATTTATAGGTGAGTGGTGCCTCTTCGAAACAACACAGTGACTCTTGGGAAAAAGTAAACAACTCTTTGAAAAGTCACATGTTTCGAAAAGACACCATTTCGGTAAAAAGCACTGTTTCAAACCAATGCCTATTTCGAAAGGTCACACCTTTTCGACATGATGCACTGTTTCGAACCAGTGCACATTTCGAAAGGTCGCACCTTTTCGACATAATGCATTGTTTCGAACCAGTGCATCCTTTCGAAAAGGTTTTTCTCACTTTACGTACTGTTTCTTTTTAGAAACCCATTTCATATCAATATGGGATAACTTGGGAGACAAATTACTCATTCATATCTCAAATGGATTTGAGCAAATCATTTTACTAACAATCCCCCACATGAATGAAAATTTGGCTTATTCTATCATAAACATCAGATTTATGTTACAAATGAAAAGATACCGTATTAGGTCAAGTAGCATGGGAGGCCTTGAACTTGCCTTAGTGAAAGATGATAGGATTTAATTGGACGATCAGTAGACTTCAATTAATATCCTTGAACTGTCAGCCATTTGTATAAACCTAGACAATCATCTTCACGCCAGCACCTTCTTCGAATCTTGTTGGTTCTCACGCTTGTGTTCATTTTGGCCTTGAACACTTCTTGGTTTCAGATAGTGCTTTTGAGACATTTGCCTTTAAAATTCTCATAGAAGCGGCCCCACTTCGCACTAACATAGGTGATTTCTATAAAGAGTATCCTGCAATACTCCACTTGGATAACATAAATTTTCAAGATATAGTAAATCAATAAAAGCTGGACTTATCCTGGTTATCGCGGCAGATATGCACTGTCTTATAAAAGCTGAGTCACAAGCATAATTCAGTTGGACTATTGAACCTAGATCTTGGGATATCAAGTCAACTAGGTTGGTTTTTTCCATTATGATGACTCTTGGTTGATTATCTCAAAGGTTTTAAGCCCATTCCCCTTGATAATCTTTCTACTTGCTCTCTTGTTAAACCTTTTGTAAGCGGATCCGCAATGTTATCTTTTGACCTTACATAGTCGATTGAGATATTTCCATTTGAGAGCAATTATCTAACGGTGTTATGTCTACGACGTATGTGTCGAGACTTCCCGTTATACATGCTACTCTGTGCTCTACCAATAGCAGATTGGTCATCAAGCAGTATACACACACTTCTAACGTTTTAGCCCAGCTTTGGAATATCCTCTAAGAAATTTTGAAGCCACTCTGCTTCTTCTCCAGCCTTGTCCAATGCAATGAATTCTGATTCCATAGTGGACCTTGCTATGCACGTTTGTTTTGAGGATTTCCAAGAAACAATTGCACCTCCAAGTGTAAAGACATATCCACTTGTGGACTTTGAGTCTTTAGTGTCGATATCCAATTAGCATCGCATACCATACGGAATGGTCGGATATCTTGTATAGTGCATACCAAAATTCTGAGTATACTTTAAGTATCCCAAAACTCTCAGTATGGCAGTCCAATGATCTCTGCCAGGATTACTTGTATATCAACTTAGCTTGCTCACAGAGTATGCTATGTCATGCCTTATGCGATTCATGACATACATTAAACCGCCAAGTATCACGAGAGTATTCTAGTTGAGATATGCTATCTCCATATTTTTGGCTAAATGAAGATTTACGTCACTGGCAGTGACCTTTTGGTGTGATGTTATATTTCTTAAACTTTTCAAGAATCTTCTCAATGTAATGAGATTGTGATAGAACAAGTCCATCCTCCGTCCTAGAGATCTTAATTCCTAGGATAATATCAGCTACACCTAAATCTTTCATGTCAAACTTACTAGACAACATTTGTTTGGTAGATTTTATGACATCCATGTTACTACCCAAAATTAGCATATCGTCTACATAGAGACAAACAATGACACATCCCTTTTGAGTGTTTTGACATAGACACATTTGTCACACTCGTTTATTTTGAAACCATTTGACAACATTGCATTGTCAAATTTCTCATGCCATTGCTTAGGTGCTTGCTTTAATCCATATAAAGATTTAACAAGCTTGCAAATTTTCCTTTCTTGTCCAGGAGCAATAAACCCTTCGGGTTGTTCCATGTATATTTCTTCATCTAACTCACCATTCAAGAATATCGTCTTTACATTCATTTGATGTATCTCAAATCCATGTATTGATGCTATTGCTATTAGCATCCTTATGAAAGTTATTCTTGTAACTGGAGAGTAAGTGTCAAAATAATCCAATCCTTCATTTTGTCTAAAGCCTTTAACCACAAGTCTAGCTTTATACTTGTCAATTGATCCATCAGTCTTAAATTTCTTTGTGAATATCCACTTAAATCCCAAAGTCTTGGAACCTGGTGGTAAATCCACCAATTCCCATGTATGATTTTGCATTATGGATTCAATCTCACTATTTATTGCTTCTTTCCAATATGTAGCTTCTGGAGATGACATTGCCTCCTTGAACGTTTGAGGATTATTTTCCAACAAGTATGTTAGAAAACCAGGTCCAAAAGACGTTGACGTCTTTGACCTTTTGCTACGTCTAGGTTCCTCCTCAATTTCGCTTTGTGTAGGATGGTTACTAGTTGTAGTGTCTAAAGTTCTCTTTGTTGAATTTGGCTTTATATATATGTTATACGGAAACGTATTTTCAAAGAATGAAGCATTCCTTGACTCAATAATCATATTAACATGTATATCTTGAATGTCTGATTTATGAACCAGAAAACGATATGCACTACTATTGTTTGCATATCCAATGAATACACAATCAATAGTATTGGGTCCTATCTTCACCTTCTTAGGTTTAGGGACTTCCACTTTAGCGGTGACACCCCACACTTTTAAGAATTAGAGGGAAGTCCCCATGACCTTTTCACAATTAGTATGGTGTTTTAATCGCCTTCTTGTTAGGAATCTTGTTGAGAATGTAATTGGCGTAAAAAGCAAAGCTTCCCCACAAATTCTGGGGTAAACCGTAACTTAACAACATAGCATTCATCATCTCTTTTAGAGTTTGGTTTTGCGTTCAAATACCATTTGATTGAGGTGAATAAGGAGTCGTAGTTTGATAAATGATTCCATGTTCGAATTTGAAACCTTCAAAAGGTGATTCATATTCACCTCCTCTATTACTCCTTATAGCCTTAACCTTTTTGCTTAGTTGATTTTCAACTTCATTTTTATAGTGTTTGAACACTTCAATTGCCTCATCTTTACTTCTCAACAAGTAAACATAACTATATCTAGTGCTATCGTCAATAAAAGTAATGAAATACTTTTTACCACCTCTAGTTTGTATGCGTTTCTAAGATCACATATATCTGTATGTATTAAGTCTTGAGGTTCAGTACTTCTTTCAATGGAATGAAAGGATGATCTGGTCAACTTGGATTCTACACAAGTTTCACATTTATGGTGTGGGTCTATTTTTATCTTTGGTATATAGTCCAAATTGATTAATCTACGCAAGGTATCATAATTAACATGTCCTAATCTACCATGCCATACATGTGAAGACTCAATCAAGTAAACAGAAGATTCAACTTTATTGGCGCTCTTTGGTGCAATAGTAAAACAAGACATCCTAAAGAGCCCATCCTGAAATAGCCCTTTCCCACGAATACATCATTCTTAGTTAGTACAAATTTATCGAAAACAAAGACTAACTTAAAGCCATTCTTGCTTTCGGCAAGAAATGACCCGTAAACCAAGTTCTTACAAATGTCGCACATAAAGCACCTCATTCAGAGTTAGTTCCTTCCCAGAAGTCAACCTCATCGCCACCTTTCCTTTGCCTTCAACCTTGGACGTAGAAGAGTTTCCCATAAAGAGTTGTTCTTCCTTTTCCACAACATGATAAGTGGTGAATATCAACTTGTTGGAGCATATGTGGCGAGTAGCACCAGTATCCACCCACCACTCCCTTTCATTTCCAATCATGAGATATTCAGAAACCACAGCAGATAGGTTCATGTCATTAACATTATCAGAAAGCATGTCCATTGTCACATTTGCTTCAGTCTTTTGCTTCTTGTACTTCTTTGGCTTGCGACATTCACTTGCCTTATGTCCAGCCTTCCCACAGTTGTAGCACTTGCCCTTGAACTTAGTAGGCGTACTACTCTCTTCACCTTGAGCTTTGTCTTGGCACTTCTTCTTTCCCTTAGCACTTGATCCTTCCACAACATTGGCCTTTGCCACCATGGGATCCTTGCCCTTCTTCTCAGATAGGCGGTTATCTTCCTCTATCCTTAGATGTACAATCAGTTCTTCAAGATTCATATCTTTGCGTTTATGCTTAAGATAGTTCTTAAAATCCTTCCAAGATGGTGGTAATTTCTCAATCATAGCAGCCACTTGGAATGATTCTCCTAGGGTCATTCCTTCAGCAATGACATCATGTAGGATTACTTGAAGTTCTTGGACTGTAAAGACTCAAATTCTCGTTAAGGGTATTTTCGTAAATTACATATCAAACATAGGAACATTTATGTACTTGGTCGGTCGGGTTTACCTTTCAAACTTACATAACATAATGAAACTTAACTCCGACTCATAAGCCACGTTAGGTAAGCAACTCATATGCGAAAATTAGACAAAAATGTCGTTTAGCGGCTTTTCTGCGTTCGAAGCTGGCACGATTTAATAGCTTACATGCAGGAGTGGGTTATCATTATAGCATGTGGTGGGATAGGATGTAGGAAATTAAATTTAGCTTGATGGGCCGAAAAATAATTACGACGTTAAGTCAAATTAGTTAGTGGGTAGAAGTTTAATTAAGACCTTAGGCTTAGTTTAGATATTGTGGGCTTGAGCTTAATTAACTTAACATGTAAAAACAAAAAATAAAAACTTATCGCACCAAACCAAAAATTGCCCAAAGTTATCGCACTCAATTTCTATTTCTTCTCCATTTCGCTACCTTGAACCCTAAGAGAGAGAAAACCCCATTCGTCCATTTTCATCGATTCAATCCAAAAAATTTCGCAACCCATCTCTTGTAAACACTAAAGTCAAGTGTGAAGTTTCGAAATATGACGTAGGTGTGGCTATCGGGTTTTCTTCTCGCGACAACGCGAGATTCGAATTTCCTCGAATTTCCGTCATACTAAAGTGAAAGGTGAGTTAGTTTTATTCGCAATTAGATAGTTTAAACCCAATTTCGATGGAATTGGATATATTGATGAAAATAATTGAATTGGGGGTTTTAAATTTCGGCAGTAGCTGTTGGTGGAGATAGAGTGGAGCGATATTGGTGGAGTAGAAAGCTAAGGAGCTATTCTTACTGACTTGGTAAGAATCATATATATATTCACTCCATTTTTGAGAAGTCATGATGGTTTTATACCCTGTTTAAGATTATGTTGATTATGGATTGAATGAGAATGAACACACACCTATTTTATTACTAAATTTAATGTGAAAGGAAGGGTGTGAAATTTGTTGTAGTTTGAATTTGGAATGGATAGGATTGGTGTTGGCATAAGGTCCTACAGTGGCTGTAAATAGACTACCGAGCCCTGCCAGAGTAGCAGTGCTAGAAATGGCCTGTAGCGCTGTTGACATTAGTTATAGAGGAAAGTTACCGGAAACCCAAATTCTTAGCATCGAGATTTATTCTCGGCTTACATTAGATAAGAATTACTCGTTAGTTTTATAAATTCTAATAACCTACGTATGTATATGATGTTATAGGAGTAATTACGAGTGGATTCGGTTAAGTGGGATTCGAGGAGAAACGGAACTTGCTAAGGTAGGAACTTACATACCAAAATATAACATACTTATTTTCATGCATTATTTGATTGCTTTAAATTGGAAAAGACAGTTTGCTTATCAACCATGCATGTATATGTGCTATTCATGTTTTTTCAATTGTATCTTTCCTCGATAAAAACTAGAGATATAAATAGCTTTTGGATGAAAAATTGAGTTTTGCAAAATTGGGGTAGCAGGAATTTGTTTTCTTTGTTAAAAGAGAAAAACTGGTTTTGGGAAGGGTTCTCGTCTCTTGTCTCAGTAAGGAGACAGAGATATGGATTTTGTAATATGGGTAAGGATTACCCGGTTGTTTGTAACTATGTGTGAGGCTCTGGATTGTTCCATGAATAGTTTGTTGTTATTTACGATGATTCGCCGTTTGGGAATCATCGGTTGTCATTTACTATGACTGGCCTATTTGAGAGTCATAGGTGGTATTATTTACTCGATTGTTGGAAATCCAGGAACTCACACATACAGAACCAGCAGTTTTCAAAGAAAAACTAAATATGTAACTATAGTATTTGGAAATAATCGGTAATACGAGTATATATATTATTATGCTTATCACGAGGGGATTTGGAAAAGAATTGGTGAATTCCTATAAAGAAGGAACTGTTTGCGCATTTCCGGAGACGGCAATTCGCTCTAAGATTCCAACTGTGGTGTACACCTTTCGAGGTGGTAGGCCACCTTTAAAGGGATGCATCATTGGATGTAGTCCGGGAATTCCTTTTCTACTTTTCTAGATAACCATGTTTGTACGTGTCACGCTGTATGGTGCTTAACTTGTGTGAGGTTACATGTTACCTCGATGAGGTTTAGACGTGAGGAGTGAGAGTTTAGTCCACTCCTGGATGTGTGTTAGGATCCTGAGCAGTTTGCAGTCGTCGAACGGTTGACCACAGTAAGTTAGGTGACAGCTCGTATGGTGGGTTGTGGTCATAGGGCCCACCTGAGCCCTAAAAGCTTTGGGGATTTTGTGTGTATGAACACAACAACGACATTTCAAATCCCGGTAAAAAATCGAAAAACAACGGTGCATGGTTCACACCGGGAAGTCTTGAACCGAGATATGCCCGGATCATCGAAAGTACCGGTCGTACCTTCACCATTCTAATAGGATGCAGCGGCCACAATAGTTGTATGATTTTTGTGAAAACTATATTTTGAATATTAACGAGGCATGTCGAAATGATTTCTGCTAGTTAGTGATGTATTATATAGTCACGATATTAGGATATTATTATGGAAACCTGCATGTTTTAAATGTTTTGCTATAAGTAGTCTATTTATTGGTTATGTGTGTTTCTACTGGGCATAGTTGTTTGTTCATCCTACATTAACATTTCAGCCGAGCCAGATGCGGAGGAGGCTTTCCCTACCACTAGTGAGGATGGTTATGCAGATTTGGATGGTTTCCCCTATGCTTGACGAGGGGCAGAGTCAAGTTCATTTTGGGTTGTATAGAGTCTAGTTTATTCTTTGGTTGTATATATTGAGAGCTATCTCATTTTGGTTGTAATAACCGATGTATTGGAGTATAGTTAATCTTAAACATTTTTGGATATGTATATGGACATCACTATTGTGTATAAAGTTAAGATTTTACATATATATGATTGTTGGAAAGGTATTATGCGATGTCTAGGTTTTATGACAGGTTTTCGTATACGAAACGTCGATTAAACAAAGGAAACTCCGCCAAAATTTCAATAGAATTGGGATAGCGACCGCCTCGAGATTCATCTCCACATCCTTGGGATGCATGATGGGTCTCGGGGCGTTACATGGACTTGGCTTATGACGGTCTTACTATCCGTCATTTTGAAATCAAGAAATCTGCCAACTATGAATTTCTTCATGTCAACATTTTCACTCTTGTATTTCTTGTCCAACGAATCCCAAAGTTCCTTAGCAGTCTTGAACACACTATACACATTGTATAATGAGTCAGCCAACCCACTAAAGACATAATTTCTACACAAGAAATCAGCATGAAACTAAGCATCCTTGGCCAAAACCTTCTCCTTGTCGGTTTCATCAGGGCTTACATCAGGAGCCTTATCCCATAGAAACCTTGCCAAGTTAAGGGTGGTCAAATTGAAGAGCATCTTCTGTTGCCAGCGCTTGAAATCAGTTCCATTGAACTTTTCAGGCTTCTCCCCATGAGGACCAGAATGGGGAACAACAATAGGAACAGTAACAACAGGTGTAACTGGTGGTGTTGCCATATTCTGAAATACAACCACACTTTGTTATTCCTTTAAATAAAGAAAAGAAAACATAAACAAGTTCTGTTCGGTAAAGAAGAAGAAGAAAAAAAAATTTGTCTTAAGTTATTAGGAATATACAACTTAATTGTACTTACACTTTATCAATTACCAAACTATACAAACATTTTGTCTTGTAAGTGTCTTGTACTTCTTAATTAAATCCGAGCCTAGTGTAGATACGTTATATCCTTAAGACAGATTTTCCTCCTCACGGTGCTTGAAGGTTGATGGGAAACTGTCTCCCAAGATAGAACGGATTTCCTTCTATAGAAAACTAACACTTCAATTCTATAGAATCAGTGAATACAACATAGTATTTGACTAAGAACAGAAGGAGAAGAGAAAGATCAGAACTCTGTGTGATCTGGTGTCCTTTTCTCTCCAAATTCATCCACTATTTATAAGTGAGTGGTGCATCTTCAAAACAACACAGTGACTCTTGAGAAAAAGTAAGCAACTATTTGAAAAGTCATATATTTCGAAAAGACACACCATTTCGGTAGAAAGCATTGTTTCAAATTAGTGCCTATTTCGAAAGGTCACACCTTTTCAGCATGATGCACTGTTTCAAACCAGCGCACATTTCGAAAGGTCGCACCTTTTCGGCATAATGTACTGTTTCGAACCAGTGCACCTTTTCGAAAAGGTTTTTCTCAATTTACGTACTATTTCTTTTCAGAAACCCATTTCATATCAAAATGGGATAACTTGGGAGACAAATTACTCATTCATATATGAAATGGGTTTGAGCAAATCATTTTTCTAACAAATAGCACCAGCAGCTTTGCCTAATTGTTGGTTGATACTACTGATGCATCTTAATACCTCAAAAAGAATTTCACGATCAAGATTATCATCCGGCAAATCCGAATCAGAATTTACAAAATCACCAAATTCATCAACAGAACCATAGATAAGCAGCTCAATATCCTCCAAGCACCGCAATAAAGATATTGTGTTCCTTCTAATTAAACCAACGGCACCTGTTGAAGCGTCAACCAGCAAACCATATGGTGCATTGTTCTTGCACCAATAATGAAAATAGCGTATGCATAAAGTTTTCAGCAATAGATTACTGATATTGGCGCATTAACCTCACCCTCAATAAGAGAAAATATTTCCTTTTTCAAACCATCAATTGTTAAGGATTGAAACTCAGAATCAGTACAGTGTTTGTTATAATCAAGTGCAGTGGCACGCAAAGCAGCATTCTGATAGATCCCCGGATGAAGCAGCCTACGCAAAAAAATAGAAGATACAAAAGGGACAAACTGATCCTTCACTGGAGATAGCAAAAGGCTGGTCCAGCTCATCTCAACTAAAGAATGTTCAGAACCTTGAAATAACTGGTCAGCAACAAAGGCTTCCTGCAAACTATAACTGTGTGCTTCCTCTAGGCTTAATTTATCATGAAATAAGTTGTAGAACAGTAGCCCGTCTTCTTTAAGTATCCAAAGCTTGTTAGAAGTTATTATCAAGTCAATAAATTGCCCCTCCATCAAATGAATGTTTTTCATCGTCTCAGGCAACAGAATGACTTTGTCCCCCAGATTGAAATGGAGGCTGAAAATGGCAATCGTCTCCATATGCAAATCCATTACTGGTATATAGAATCGCCAGAGAAATCGATCAAACGTGAATCCTGATTAATATCACCCACCGAAAGCCTTGAAACCTTGCAGCCTGCCGTTGCTTCAAAGCTAATGGTATGACTGAGAACCCCTGCATGAGTATTAATATCCCATACACGTAAGCACCCGTCCACGTGAACACAATAAGATATTTTCTTCCATACACCTCTGACATTACTAAATTCTGTACCGTGCCAACAGTCCTGCCGGAAATATCCTAAATTAATATCTTTGTCCCTATTGAAAATATCCCAAATTAATTTGAGAGATATTATTGGATTGAGACAGTTATTGGGATATGACAAAAACTTAAGTTAGTTATGGGATACGGGAGTGTTTTTATGAGTGTGTCCAAAATCACCCATAATCAAACATGACATTGATTTCTAAGAATATATTACATATCCTACCTATATTAATATCCCTTTCTCCCAGGATGCTCATAGGGAGCCACATCAGCAATTTTTTTAAAAGAATCCATATTTTGAAAATATTTACTTTTTTGTTTACTTAAATACCATTGAAATTGGTCTACTTTGTAATTTTATAGAAGTCTATTTGGTCTTTTCAGTTCTTATGAAAAACAAAAACCAAACATACGCTTTTATTTAAATGTAGGGTAAGTAAGTAATTAACAACTAAAAAATAGAATGATATGAAAAACTCTTCCTCACACCCAACGAAAAAAAAAATCAAAAGCAAAACAAGAAAAAAAAAACCCCCCTCACCCCACCGGTACACCATTGATCAATTCTTTTCCTCTCTCTCAATCTTCAAAGTGAAGAAAAAAAGAATAAAAAGGCTTGTGTTTATCAGCAACATACTCAAGTTTGAAGCTAGCTAAAACAAAGATAATGATCTTCCCTCATCTTTTTTAAATACACCTTGGTTTGCTACTGCAAGAGTTGCGATTGATTAAAATTATCTACAAGGATGGAGAATAAGAGAAAACAAAACAAGAGAAGCATAAACATTATAAAAATTAAATTCGATAATGAGTAAAATAGAGGAAGCAAGAAAATACCTCTAGAGCCTTGATAACATGCTCAGGTGCAATAGTTCTTTTTTCTTCTGGACTGCACACTTCATTAGATTCTGAAGAAAGGAGGTTGATAAACTCTGCGCGAAAAACATGCAGTATAAATGATTTCTTTAGTGTATGAGCAATGAAACAAAATATTTACTGGTAATTAACTTCGGAAAAATTTAACCCACAAAAGGAAGACTGTGGCATAACCGCATAACCATAAGACAATTTGATCATTGAGAAGACGGTGATCGATAGATATCTAAACTACGATGACGACACTCACTAAGGATGGACAGCAGTAGACGGTGAAGGTAACTAACAACATAGACTAGAAGAGAAATTGACATGTTCCAAGTTTTTTTTTTTTCACAGGATGGATGGCCGAGGTAGAGATTTTCCACTTGAACTAAATGAAAACTGTGAGCAGTTAGCTTGACATAGTGATGACGATCAAGTATCTGACGAGGGCATGCAGGAAAAAGAAGATTATATTATGGTTAATGTGCTGAAACCGAAGTTGGGTATGATCTTTGAATTAGATAGTAAAGCTTACAAGTATTACGATCAGTATGCCAAAAATGTGGGGTTTAGAGTAAGGAAAAATTCAACAACTCATAGGAAGAGTGTTTTGTTATCGATTAAAGTTAGAATTTGTGTTGAAAGTTAGCAAGAAGTGTAATATTTTTGATGGATTGGTTTCGGGGATTCATGAAGAGCTTCAAGAGGGGAAATATTGTGCTGAAATGGAGATTTGGAAGTTGGACTGATAGAAAAAAAAAATCCAGTTTTTTAACTGAATTTATTTGATTTTGTAGGTATATTTACTATTTTAAAAAATTCAAGACTTTTTAACCGAATTTATTTGATTTTGTATAGTAGGCATATTTACTATTTTTAAAATTACCAACAAAGCAATGAAAGTTTTGAATTACTTTTAAAGATATTCAAATGACATGACTACAAGTTGTTGCTAGCGAGAATTAGTTAAGATAGCAACTAGAGCCGCAAAATTTACTTCGCGTAAATTAACAACACTAACACAAGACACTAAGAAACTTCAAGGATATCCAAAAATTACTTTCAAATTTGTATAGGTATCATATATATTCCATTGAATTGTTGTTGGATTGGAGGTTTGATTCTTGGTGGTTGGTGTAGAGGTTTGAAAGTTATCTCTACCAATGCCGGAGAATTGGTATATCCAGAGCTTTGGATTTAACCATATGATAACCTTGAAGGTGATATGATCTCAAATTTTTCTATGTGGATTATTATTAGTTTAATTTTTTTTAAAAAAATATGTTTCCATTAATAAATTGGTTTTCAATCAATTTCTTTATTCTATTTTTATTCTCCTTAAAAATAAAAGCTAAAGATTTGTGAATTTCTTTTGTTATTATGTATTGGATGTGGGGCAGTTTGCTTATGTTTGAGAAAGTAAGGCTCTTGATTTGGGTTGTTTTACTTGCATACAGAAATTTGTTGGAGTGGCATTGACAACAAGAGCTCTCCAACCCAAAGAACCATTGAAAATGCTACAACACAACCGATGTATTCTTACTCGCTTTTTATATCGTTCATTCAAGCAGCACATAATGCGTGCAAATGAGAAAAACGAAAGAAATAGTTATAATTTCTTTAGAAGGTTTGATTTTCTCATGCCATTGTAAATATATGACTAGGGCTTGCAAATTCATTGTGTTGTATTTCATATGTTGTGTACTTCATGGTCACATGTTTTAGATCATTTTTGTCTTGTAGAGGGTCAACCCATTAGAGTTCAAACTACGGTCGGGGCATGCAACTGTTTTCAATCTACTTCAGTGGATGATCAGTTTGTTACTAGGTATGTACTGTTATTCAAGTAGTGTATAACGTTAGTAGTTGATTAAATCTAAAAAAAAAATCATATACATAGGTCTCGAAAGGCTTTGAAGGTATATTTCATTTATTTTATGTCTTCCTTTTGAATGTAGACTTTTGTTTTTTATTCATTTTTTATTCATATTCTTTTGTTAATTTGGTTTTCTTGATCTTAGAGTTGGTTTATAATTTGCATAAAATGGGTTCATGTTTTAGGGTTTTGTTGCTGGAATAGGGATAAATGGTCTCTTCTCTTCCCCTACTTCCATTGTGTTGTAATTTGGTTCACAATTAGTATAGCAAATTGGTTTGTAGTCTTTCAATGGTGATATCTAAATTTGGTTCAACATTGTCGCATTGGATGTAGAAATCCATTGGGCTTAACAGAGCACAAGAGATTGTTTATTAAAATTATGAAGTTCATTATTTGAACTTATGACTTTGCTTGCAAATTACTTGGAGTTATAAACTTTTTTGCATCTATTTGGTTTGGGGTGTAGTTGTTTATGATATTTTACATTTGGTCATGGAAGTTTATTGAAGATAAATTTCCTCAAAATAATTTGAGTTAGTTTTTGTGTTGCTTATATGAATTTACAATTTTGATATCATTTTTTCCAGTAATAATGGAAGCGATAGAAACAATGTTTGCCCTTTGTATAGGAAATGCAATGATTGCCGGTGTATATTGCCTTTTTAAGATATTATTAGTCATCTTAGTTTATATAAGTAGAAGTTGGTTGTTGCATGTCTATGTAGTATGTAGTATGTAGTATGTTTGGTCGAGGAGCACTGTTTGTTGTAGTGTTATGTTGTAATCATCACCACATTTTATGGAAAAAGGGGTTGGTCTTTGCCACCTAAGTTTTAGAATGATATGGGTGAGTACCTTAGAGCAAGTTGTATAGTCGACCCTTCAATGATGGTTGTGATCGGATGATGTTACGTTGCTGATAATGATGAAAATCGAATGTTGATGCACTTTGTTTGTTGGTCTTTCCTTTGAATCACTAACAAGTAAGCAATTTGGATTCTTTTTTAAGGCTATGGGTAAAGCTGGGAAGGTCTGTCCACTCACAACTTGAAAATCACATATTGATGATTAAGAAGTATACCCAAATTGGTTTGGAAACCAAGGAGGCTTGCAAGAAAATCAAGGTGCTATTCTTCTATTATTTTTCCCTCCTGCATTAAGCACATAAAAAATGGTCCTTTTCTAATGAAAAGATGCATTTGGCTCCACTTTATGTCTGAAATTCTGAATAACTCGAACTCTCGAAGTGGCTGACGAAATTGTTACCATGTGTTCATTGTACAAATTCGCTTTGCATTAAGTATATCAACCAAAATACTTTAGCCTGAAAATTAACAGCCCAGACATAGTAGGTTTAAAAATAGCAGGCTCGACCACAGGTCGAGCAGCATAGCTAGTTCTAGACAATGTTAAGATTGATTTCTTTCTAAAACCGCACAACTTGCAAAACTTGTAGATTCATTATTACATGCAAACGTATAAATACATATGCCATGCCTACGTGAATATCAGTTGGACAAAAAGGAGTACTAGAAGCAATAAAACGCTATACATTCATGGCAAAAACATCAATCCCTTATTGCACATTAGGAATGTGATGACGACTGGAGGGGAGAAGGCTTACGATTCAATCATAGTCCACATTCGAGAAAGATCCTAATTAGCATGGCCCAAGTCCTGGAGTTGGCAACAAAAAGCCAAATTCTCTTAGTGTAACAGCTAGCCGGGCTCACTAGTCATCTCTTTAGCCTTTTTCATTTCATTTGAAAGCCCGATTAAACCATTTCATTTGATTGTTAAAAAACGAAAAAAAGGAGGATAATGCCACACATTCCCTTTTGCTGTAAGCATATTATTGAAGAAGATGACAACATTCCACCTCCAATCTTTCCACTTGTTCACCCTTCCTAACTCCAATAACCTTAATTTCCACAAACAACTAACATTCCTTAAACATCAAAAATCATCTATTAGTGATGACAATGTAGTTACCTCAGAAACACCAAAACCCACTAGAAAAGCTAGAAAAAAGACCACCACTCCTTCCACCAAAAAACCAAGGCGTTCCAAGAGGCAAGAACAAGTCGAGAATGAGAAAGTGCCCAAAGAAGAAGAAGAGGATATGGATTTCCCATATGAATACCCACCATTAATATGCTGTTTCGGCGCGGCGCAAAAAGAGTTTATACCAACTGTGAGAAAATCAACTAGGCAGAGACATCCTGATATATATTCATCATGGAAAGAACTACAATGGGATCCACCTGAATTTGTTAGAGCACCAGGAGGGCCACCTTCAAATGTCGCCATTTCGCATGTTAGACTTGGTGGTAGAGCTGCATTTATGGGCAAAGTTGGGGATGATGAGTTTGGGAAGGAGTTGGTTTTGTGTATGAATAAAGAGAGAGTTCAGACTAGGAGTGTGAAGTTTGATGTGAAGAAGAAGACCGGGTGTTCGTTTGCCAAGTTTAAGTTTAATGATGGGAGGATGAGAGCTGAGATTGTTGATGAGTCTGCTGAGGATTCTCTTTTGGTGTCTGAGTTGAATGTTGCTGTTCTTAAAGAGGTACATTTTGAAGAAGCTGTTTTTTCATGTTTATATGAACTTTAAGCTGCATTTGGCATTGTTTAACTGCTTAAATTATAAGCTTCTTATCTGTTTTAATTAACTTAATCCAAATGGAAAATCTTTGCATTTATTTGAGACATGTAATAATGTCGAAATAAGTTGGAAGCTTGAAGTTTAGTGCTTCTTCTAGTTGCTTTTTAGACATCAAGTTATACGTGTTTTGAGTTCGTTAAAAGGGATACCACGAAGGGTGTAGCTAGAAATGTATAGCGTAATGTTTTTTTTGGCAATGCTGGATCTGGCTAATTCTTGAGAGGAAATTGTTCTTTAGTGGAACATTTTGTAACATTGCAATAACAGATTGTTTCTATGTGAAGCTAATGTATTACAATGACTAATGCCTAAAAAGTGAGAACGAGTGAGGGAAGGGAAATGAGTGCATTCTGTTTCTTCAAGTGAACTAATTTCATTGTTCTTTGATGGCAGGCTAGGATTTTCCATTTCAATTCAGAAGTTTTATCATCTCCCTCAATGCAGTCTACCCTTTATAAAGCAATTACGTTGTCAAAAAAGTATGGCGGGTTAGTATTTTTCGACTTAAATTTGCCTTTGCCTCTTTGGAGATCTCGTGATGAGACAAGGGAAGTGATAAAAGAAGCTTGGAATAAAGCAGATGTTATTGAGGTTTCAAAACAAGAACTAGAGTTTCTTCTTGACGAAGATCATTATGAGAGGAGGAGAAACTACAAGCCCCAATACTATGCTGAATCTTTCGAGCAAACTAAGGATCGGCGTGATTATTACCATTATAGCCGGGAGGAAATTTCTCCTTTGTGGCATGATGGGCTTAAGTTTTTATTCGTGACTGATGGAACACTTCGGATTCATTACTATGCGCCATCTTTTGATGGTGTGATTGTTGGGACAGAAGATGTGCTCATAACCCCCTTTACTTGTGATAGAACTGGGTCTGGTGATGCTGTTGTTGCTGGGATCATGAGGAAGCTAACTACCCATCCAGAGATGTTCGAAAATCAAGATGTGTTAGAGAGGCAGCTTCGCTTCGCCATTGCGGCAGGAATCATATCACAGTGGACAATCGGGGCTGTGAGAGGCTTCCCTACTGAGAGTGCTACTCAGAATTTGAAAGAACAGGTCTATGTGCCTTCAATGTGGTGAGAATGTATTACTGGTCATTAGAATGAACAAGCTGCTGAGTGGGTCTTTCAGAATCTCTTGTTGATCAGTTGGGAGAAACAACGAAACAACACCCTGTTTAATTTCAAATTTGATAGATGAACTGAGTCAAATTTCAAGGGCATTTAGTTGGCTGATTCTTTGGGAATAGGCAAATTGTGAGGTAAGGGGCTTTTTGCTTTAATGCACATAAGTGGCGCTTAGTTATCATCCCTTGCCATTATCGCTTTGATTCCTGAACATATGCATAGCTGATATTCTTTTTGTTTGCAGGATTATTTCGACTTGGAGTATGTTGCTACTCAATGGTGTTACAAGTATTTCAAAAGCTTGCTCCCAGTGTATCTCAGAGGAGTCTAAATTTGAAGGGGAGACAATGCAATGTTGCCTTAACGTGAAACAGCACTTGGTAATCTAGAAACTAACCTAATGTTAAACTTTTATTGAGTTATTTATTGACTAAAGTGTTTTTTATATTCCTAGGTAAAATATTATGTTGAAATGCTATTTGACAATAAGATTTTCTTTTCAATGTTGGGTCTGTTGAGAATTTGTTACTATTAGTTGAGATTGTATTGCAGGATGGAGAAGCTGTTTAGATGTCTGTTAGTTTAGTAATGACCATTGAAATGGTTATCAGTGAAGATCACACTTGAATTGTGTGATTCTTAATAATGTCAATAGAATTCAGGAATAGCCTTTTTGTTTTCTGTTTTGCTTATTTGAATACAAGTGCCTCCATCTATGTCTAGATTCAATATATTGAACTATATAAAAGATTCGAATCTCTAAGTAAGTTACTTCTGAGAGGAAGGAGGGTATTAGTAATCATGGATGAAAGGCCAGAAACACCTAATAACTTAAGTACCTATCCTGTTTAGGTTTTTATTTGTGTGTGTGGGCGTGTGTGGTTTCGTAGTGATCACTAAGGCATGGCATGAAACACAGAAGATCTGTTTTGATTGTTTACTAACTACTAAATCTTGGAACCTGTCCATGGCTATTATAATAAAAAGTCGTCAGCTCAATCCTCTAGTCTAAGTCTAATATATGAGATACTGACCTGAAAAGAAATCGAGTTCACTATGGCCATGTTTGTAAACATTTCCATGAAAACTAGAGCCAGAACAGAGTCAGCTTGAACCAAAATAGAGTGTGTTGTAGTGGTTCCACCACTAGAAATAAGGCCTTTCCAAAACTGTTGCATCTGCATCTTTTGGTAAGGAAGTTGGAGGTAGAATCAACATATCGCCCCAGAAACATCCTTATATTGCAAATACTTTTTACTTTTACAGTTTAGTTAGTGTATTAATCATCACTTGTTAGATCATTCAATTAGAAAGGCTCAGACTGACAAATCTACTGGAATAGAAGAAAGAATAAAGAAAAAATCAATAAATAAATAACTTTCATACAAGTTTGAAATTGGTGTACATTGTAAATTTGTAACCTATTTAATCCTAAGATCTAAATAACAATTTTTCTGTATTGTCACTCTGCAAAATTGCAAGCCCTCGTGTCAGAAACCTCTCTCCGTGTCTTCCTCTCGCAAAACTTGCAATTTGAAAGTTTTATGTGCCAATTGTACACACGATCATCTCTCTTTGTACAGCAGCACCTGTAATCTGGGTACAACCATAACCTGATACCAATCATCTCAGTGAACAATCGGTATGTTTTTTTTTTTCATCGTATATTCAGTTCTTGACCTCGTCGTAATCATCTCAGTGAACAATCGGTATGTTTTTTTTTTCATCGTATATCCAGTTCTTGACCTCGTAAAATCGTACACCAAGAACTGTAGAAGCAAAATATCATTTCAAAGCTGATGTCCGCCTTAATTTTAGATCAACTGCTTCTTGTAACTTATTGCTTTCATCCTCCATCTTCTCGCAAACACAACCAGGAAAAGGATTTGCATAAAAATTTTCCTCGAGTCTTGGAGAGTCTCCACGCACTCGTCTATATGGTGCACCAACTCTATTAGCATGTAAGCTTTTCACGTTAGATACAAATTCTTCCCATGATATTACACCCTCATCCATCTGGTCGACCAGCCTCACCAAATTGTGTCTGCAAACAATAGAATCAACTTAAGCGCTCATGTCCTAATTTTGGTTTAAAATTAATTCAATATGAACAAGGGTGGATACTTTGAAACAGTTAGGTTTTGCGTCCAAAAACTGAACAATGTCTGCCTGACATATACTCATCATGGCAGACAGATTGCACATAATAATGATATCTAAGTACACACAATATCTGCTGCAAAGTAAGTTAGTCTACACACACAAACATAGGCTAATAAGTTGCTTGCCCTCATTTAGAATACATACCTATCAGGGTTGATAGTCTTTTGGAATCCTTGGACTCTCCTGTGACCCTGCACTGCTTTGGCCATGTTTCCATCGTAGGTATAGACAAAAGCATCACTTTCAAGTGCAACAATGTAGTCTAATGCAGCAAGCCTGTTCTGGTAATGCCTAACAGGTTCCAACTCCTCTTTTGTTGCAAGGGTGTAGTGAGAGAAGACATTTGGGTACTCTGCACGAAGAGCTCTAGTTGTGTCATGACCATAAATCTCCCCGGCAACTATGTATATAGTTGTTGATGAAGGATATCCCATAGCTTTAAGAAACAGTGCTGTCTCTCTAGGAGTTATTGGGCACCCACCCTGTAGGCGTCTCTCCTTGCTGTCAATATCTTTTTCCTTCCAATGCTTGACACTGTACCTCATATGCCGAAGCTCCTGAGCCTCAGCTGAAGTAAGATTGTGGCTGCATCCAGTAAACGCTAGCATGTCCTTCTCATATCTGGGACGTAAAACAAACTTTTAGGTTGTGCTTTACATATAAGCATAAACAATAACATTGTATTATACATATCATTGTTAGTTATGTACCTCAAATGAAGAGCAATGAATGGGTTTTTATCATTCCTAAGTCTTTCTACCAATTTCTGTCCAAGATCTTCAATCTCGCCTGTGTATCTAAGTGCCTCATAATTTGCACGGCACCGAAGTCTTTGAATTGATTTTGGGATCCCATTATTAGCAAGTCGAGAATCTGTGTGCGTAAATTTTATCACCTTGTGCCGCTTTAAAACAGGGACCATATTTCTGTAATAATGAGCCTACAAACACAATTACCATGTCACAAGAGATAAACTTACAATTCAAGCATAATCATTTCTGAATTGATTTGCTATAAAGCCTCACCTTTGACCAAGAAACAGGAGCCTTAACGAGAGGCTTAATTCCACTGTACTTAGGTGGCAGAGACTCCACAATATCGATATCGTCTTTTAGAACTTCTATGAAGTGCTTCCAGTCGAAAATATCTTTAAAATCACTGCAAAAGACGCCAAAAGATAAGTAATCTAGTCCCTCTGTTCCACTGTGAATCTGTGCTATCACATTTCTTAGACAGTTAGACCAAACCAGAAATCCTACCTAGGATCTGTCCAAAAGGACTCATGGTCCAGAGAAGGAAGAACAAGAGTTGCATTCATGAGCTTCGCTATTGCAACCATATCACATATCTGCATTGATCAAAGAAACTATGTTAAACTCCGAAAAGGGTATATTATACACTGTTGAAATGTAGCAATATCACTACTTACTCCTGCTCTCATTTGATTTAATCCACCATTAGCATGAACCAGTATAAAGCCATTTGAGTCCGCTTCTGTTCAGTAAGACAAAATACCAGAAATAAACAACAAGTCAAATTCAGTCGACTTCTGAAACAAATTATGAAAAATAAACGTGTGAATCAAGAGCATTACACATACTCATTTGACTATCTGGCCGTCCAAAACATTTGTAAAACTTGTCGCTACTCGGTTTAGTCCATATCTCAGAATTCTGCAATACAAAAAACCTTGTTAGGACTTCAACAAGAAAATTAAAAGAACCAGCTTGTCGACGCAAGAAAACCGGAAAAAAAAAATGATAGCAAGACTAGTTTGCTCTCGGCAGAGCTAGACAATAGCTACATTTAAAACTGATATAAATTGCAGAGCTCGTCCTATATTTATTCTCAATATAAGGTTTGTGCATTCGGTAATTTTAATTTTTTCCCCTGTTTTTATCACCAAATAATTCCTGAACTAATCATCCTCAAATTAAGCAATAAAGGCCAACAGAATACCATTTCATCTTATCAAATATCAATCAACTTATTGTCAAAGTACAAATAATTAGCTTTCATAAAGAAATAAACTTTAGAAAAATGAAAAAAAAAAAAAAAGTGAACCCAGGAGAAGAGAACATGAAACGAGAATCTGTATATAGAGAAACATACCGGGAACTTTAACAAGTGTTTCGGCACAACAGGCTCAGTTTCGGAAACAATCTTCTGGGCAATACCCGAATCATCATTAAACGATTGATGAAGAACCAAACCATGTTCTCTACCTTTTACATTAACTTCAACATGAATGTTCAACAAAGAAACTTTCAAAAAAACAGAAAAAACCACTAAAGCTAACAACATCATAAATATCCTACGACCCATATTCCTTCCTGAAAGCTTCATCAAATGTATAACTCCATTCGTCCAGAAAACAAACTTCTCAACCATAAGTAACCATGTTTCAGGTAACCAAACCAATCTTTTTCGTAACAAATGTCGTATTAAATGATCATGAAAACTACCAATGTTTTCCTCATGACTATGATCACTGTTGTCATTCTCTTCAAGATCATATACTTCATTGTTATGTTCCATATCAACAACTCTTCTTCTTGTTATGGGTTGTCCTAATATCCTAGGACTCACGTTTGATGAATTTGTTGCACTGTTCGACATTACAACGTTGTTTAACCAATGTCTAAAAACTCACATTGAATAAAGGGAAGAGACAGAAATAGATAAATATACAAGGAATGTGAAGCTTGTTGTTTGAAGCGACGTTAATGGCGTTTCTGAAAGAGAGAACCGTCGTTTCGTGTTGTTAGTTTTTGTTGGTTTTTTTGTTCTCTTTTTCTGTTATTTTTTGTTTTGTTCAGAGTGTTTTTTGATTGCTATAAATAAAATATCCGAAATCTCTGGCGAAGTGAGCGGTTGTTTCTTTGGTTTCGTTTTCGTTTAGGCTTCTTTGTTTTGGGGCTATTTATTTTGGTGCGATATGTGACTTTTGAATAATTTAAAAATTAGTTAAAACTTTTTTAATTGACGTGGTTACCCTTGATATAATTGAATGAGTTTGTTGAAAGTTTTGTTACTTCAAGTTGACCATGTGGACATTTTCAGGCTTGGAAAATAATTTAAGCTATTTATATGCAAATGGTTTTATAAATTCTACTTCTAGAACTTTAAGATTAGCTCAAGGCAAAATGAATAGTAATAAATATGTTATTTATTTTATGTAATCTGACTATATTTTCACTGGGAGAATATCGTATGCTTATGTACAAAAAAAAATTTGAAGCATCACATGTCATGGGCTTGACGGACAGAAGCCAGAAGTGTTTTTACATTAATTTGGAAGATCACTCTAAAAAAAGGAACATTGGCCGGAAAGACGTTGTACTAGAATTTATGACACTGGCCCAACATTAGACGATTTCATATCTGAGGGCGAGCACATTCCTGCACATAAATGCTAAAATTGTAAGTATTTGGTATCTCAGGTCCACCACTCGATGATCTTTAATTATAAGACACCATGGTACAGTCTCATGTATGGAGACCAAATGGTTCAATTTATCACATTCTTTAATTTTGGTATAAGTTTTCATAAATTGATAGATAGTGTGCTATGGTAGTTTGATCAAATGATTAATTGGCTTCGTGTTCCCATTTGCAATAACGAATTTCAAGCTAAATTAGCTAACTAAGAACTAACTAGTATCTACTGTCATTATTTTTTTCTAACGGTCTAAAATAACTTTTATCCTCAGCTTAATTTTGGTAATTCCAACTTTAGGGTAGTATTGGTAATTCAAATTGTAACACTTGACCCACGAAAGGCTTTACAGTTGAAAATAATGTCACGTAGACATACATGTACACACGTTCCCAGTCTCAATAGATTGACTTACTCTGGTTGGGGTTTTTTCTGCAAACAAGTCTTTAATATTGACACGTGTCTAAATTAACCTTGTTGGAGGCTTTGGAGCTTTGACTAATGACCATTAACACTTCTATGTAAACGTGGAAGTCTCAAACCTTCAATAGATTCTTCCGTAACAATCATTTTCTTCTTTTAATTTAGTCGACGATATATGCCAAATGGCAAAAAAAAATTGGATTTGGAAGATGAAATTTTACCGAATAGCTTAGAAATAAAAGGCAAAATAAATTAACTGTTTGTAAAATCCATGGAATTTTCTGATAAATTCATTTCTTTGTGAATTAAAATTATCCTTCTATATGTTCTTAAACATGTACTCTGATCATAAATGTTTTTAGCATAAACTGTATGCCAATGGTTACTAATTTACTATATAACTTAACCTGACGGACCAAAAATAACAAGATTAATTTGGAATGCAATGGGTTATTCATTTTCCCTTCATTTATTTTAGACAAATTGGAGCTTTTAATTTTCAACAGGTCAACATGCGAGAGACTAGAAAGTAACTTGTCCGTGGGTTTCCACGCTTTCCTTGAGAAGGATCGCAGCCACAATAATTCGTCAGTTGTATGAGGCCTAGAATGCCTTTTGACTTTTTCAGTGTTTGACGCGCAAAAAACTTGTTATTCCCCCTGCGCCATTATGGGATAAATTTGTATCAGACCAAGCCTCACAAACCATTTAGATGGGCGGGGGCAAACAGATAGGTTCGATTCGGATATGTCTCTATCAGAATTTGAATCCGATAGATATTAAAAATTATATCCATTTCGGAGATATCGGATAATCTGATCAGAAAATTAATATTAATTAAAATTTTATTTGTTTTGAATAATTTATTTTACCACTATAAAGACTAGTATAAATATATATATATATATATATATATATATATTTTGTTTTACTATTATAGTTTTGTTATTATTAGTTTATAATTTTATATAATATTTTATATAATAAAAAATTAATTAATTAATTATATATAATAACTATTAGTTTTTAAATCGGAT
Source organism: Coptis chinensis (assembly GCF_015680905.1). Taxonomy (NCBI): domain Eukaryota; kingdom Viridiplantae; phylum Streptophyta; class Magnoliopsida; order Ranunculales; family Ranunculaceae; genus Coptis; species Coptis chinensis. The sequence goes on along the minus strand of NC_141462.1, from coordinate 18,106,397 downwards.
GCGAATATGACCGTATCCGAAACCAGTTTCGATATAAACAATTATCCGAATGTGATATCTAAAATATTCAGATAATATCTAATTTTTCGAATACAAATTCGAATTGGATTCAAATATTTACATATCCACTTGCACTCCTAAATGTACAGCACTGCAGCCTATGGAATTTGGACTAATTTCTTTCCCAAGCAACTAGCCAACAAGGCAACAACCCAAGAATATTTTCATTTTCTTTTATGTCAACATGATATATCAATTCCGATATTCAAAATATTGGAAGATGTAACAAACTATTACAATATTTCGCTACATTGGGCACTATATGTGTAAGATAACGACCCTAGATGGAATACAATTTGAACCATCTTATATTCTTATTTGTGGTCTTGTGGATCAGGTTCATGAAGCACGAGAAGATATTTTGTGCACGAAGAAGAGAGTGCAAGACTACTAGTGTTAGTGAGTTAGTGGAGAGGCAATTGGTGTTTATTTATGCTACATGTACCTATCAGCTGCGACTCGGAAGGCCAGAAAAGTTAACTCAAAAGTGTTAGCTAGTCCATATCTGAGGTTGGTAAGCTTATTTTAATCAGTTAAAAAATGATCATATTAGGGGGGAAAAACATGAACAATCAAAATAAATTTGTTCATAACGGCCAAGTCACGGTGACATATGCCTGATGCATCAAAGCGACTTGGTACCGATTCACAGTGATGTATGGGAAGCACGCTCCAATGTCATGAAGAATTGAGGCCATTATGCTCAAAACATCGGGGGTACTGAATTACTATGGAGCAGTACTCATTAGCCCTAGTAATAAAGCATAACATTGGTATTACTTGAAGATCGAAAAATAAAAAGAAACATCGTTTAGTTCCATTTCCTTTGAAATTGTATGTACAAAGATTCTTTGTCAGAGAAATAATATATAGCTTTTAAGCTTATGTTGTTATTTTCTTCAAGATTAGGTGTCCCTCAACTTCCCATAAAAAAAAAAAAAAAAAAAAGGGGCAAAAGAAGTTAGAAGTGTCCTTCAGTTGAAGTTCACAAGATTGATGAAGTCAGGAATCCTCAGTTGCTAACTGAGCCTGATATGAGTATGCACCAAACACAATCAAAATCACTCGTTGAAAATCTAGTAAAATATTTGCTAGAGAAAACCACAAAAAAATGGAATAAAAAAAGGCACAAAATTTTGATAAACTAATATTTGAGAAGATTTTGTGCACATGTAAAGCCGTGTTCTAGACTAAAGAAGTGTATACAATATAGGTGGTGGGAATCCACTCAAACTGGGATTTTCATGTCAATGCTACAAAAGAATTGAGGTGTGGAATTAATTATGCTAAGAGCATCACCAATGCATTGTCAAATCCCATTTCTAATGTGACGTATGGAAATGAATATGACAATTTTGACCCCAACGCGCTATCAAAATACCGTTTTTATTCTAACAATTGTCAAATTCTAAACCAAAATATTAAAATACTGATAAAAATAGAAATAAGTTGCACCGGACAAGTTGTCCCGTCTAAGAGTGGGATCGCGATTTTTTTTCTTTTCTTTAATAAAAAATTAAAATAGCTCGTATTGGGTTTTTCTACTATTGGGCCCAAAAAATAAAAAATTTAATTTGGAACAGGACTACTGTTGGGCCCAAAAAATAAAAATTTAATTTGGAACAGGACAACTATGCCAAATAAATTTTATCCAAATGCGTTCGTACTTGACTCGTTTTTAGGAATTTTGTTCGACTAAAAACGTAGAGTTGTCATAAAAAAATATAGCAGCGTGTTGATGATGCTCTAATGCTCCAAAAAACAGTAACAAAGTTAATAAACTAAATCTTAAAACTAAATAAACTGATATATGATTTCATTCCAATTTCTTTTTTTTTGGTAAAATTTCATGTCACGCGGAATTGCAAAAGAAAATTGGTTAAGATTTGAGAAGCAGAGTCAAAACATAGGGAACGGATTCGATGACTTTAAAAAACGGGACTTGTAAATTGTAATCAATTATTTATGCTTTGCTAACCAACACTAACGCGGTGACTGCAGTCGGTGGCTGTAGATTCAGACTTGGTTCATTGGCCAGTGGTCAACATGACCATCCAAGAGGCTACCTCTTCTGTTTTTTTCCTCAAAAGGTAGTTGGTATGATAATTGGTAATCCGAAGTTTGTTCATTAAGTTGAATTTTGGACTCACGTCATGGGTTAGTAATTAGTACAAACGGATTTGTCTTCCTAACAAGTCAAAATCAAAAGAAATCCATTTATTTTGTTTTTGATTTCTTGTTCTCAAGTTTTTAAAGATTTAGACAAGTCCTAAGTTGGGACATAGACGACCCCGAATTCAGAACTCAAAACTTAGAGGTACGCGAGTAACTGACTCTGGCAATACTAGAGATGCTTTGCTTTTCATCTCTACATGTGCATTGACGCATTGTTAGACCTGATTACTGTCACTATAAGAACTTAAGACCACGATGGCACGATGAGCTCATTAGCTGAGGCCTGGACGAAACTAACACTTGATAACAGAGAACCACTTAGTCATATAAGGACCTACATTCTGAAATAGAGGCGTTATAGCTACTTCAATCAGGAGTGAGGAACAGAAGAAACTTATAAAAACGGACATCACAGATGCAATAGCGAACGAGAACAATCAGCATCCAACCTCACAACACCCCAATAAGAACATCTCTTAGCTTATAACTTTAAACAAGTACAGTAAATCTCTGTTTCATCTGCTCTCCACAACAGTGCAGCAGTTTTAAAGTTTTCGTTCAACTGCTCTTCTTAACTACCCAGCACTATAATCTATCGACTGATTCTTAACGGCTTCAAACTGAAGGCTTGTTCTGTTTGAATCAAAACTAAACTCATGTTGCAAATCTTTTCGATCATCCCATGCCAGCAGTAGCACACAGCAGCAACAATAACTCATTTCTGGATGGGGCAATAACTCATTTCCAAAAGACAATAGCAAGAACAATAGTAATATAATTATAATAAGGGTTAACGAATTATTATAAACACGATCTCCCCCCACTAGATGAGCCAATTAGGATTTTCCCCCACTAGATAGGAAATTAGGGTCTCCCCCCAAATACACACTAAAAAAACACGGTCAACCCAATTTGACTTTTTTTGTGTGTATTTTGGGAAAAGACCCTAATTTCCCGTTTCCGTCTGGGGGTAATACTCATTTACCCTTATAATAATGAATTAATCACTGTTAACAAGTAATACAAAGTACACAACATTTATGAAAAGGGAAGGTGGCGCTGAAGTTCCAAAACATAAACACTGAGGCAATGTCAGAAACAAAATACAAGATACACACGAAAACTGAATATTCCAATACAAAACATGTATAATGTAACACGCCAGAAGATAGTACCACATATTGCAGACTAACCAAGATTATGTTATATATAAACAGCATCGAGAACACAATTAAGTTTCTTCACAATAGAAAATCCACTTAACTAAAGTCTCAACCAATCCAAGCAAGGGCAAAGCCCCCAACAAAAGCGAGAAGGGTAGTAGCCCTTTAAGTAGACCTCTCTGCTGAAACCGATAATGTAGAAAGTGAAGGATCTCTTTCCATGTGCCATGGTGACACGTGTGACAGGCACGACAGATATGGCATGCCTCTCACAGATGACCTTCGCTGCAGGTGGAACGGGGCATCTGTCTGCAATAACTTCTGAGGAGAACTTGTTCAGGAAGAATGAGTCAGCAAAATAGGCAGGAGTGCACTGGTATGCCTGAGTGTTGCATAACTGGATCCCTTTGGCTCTATGGAATACTTCATCTGGAACTGAGGCAGCACCACTTGTTGCACTTACTTTCCGAGTTGACAGCGTCGTCCTGTAGATGCAATGGCTTTCTGTTGCTTATATCAACCAGATTAACACACATATGCACAAGTACTTTTTATCATACAAGAGATTATACTATCATTCATGCAGGCAACCCTAAATGAAAATCAAACTGAATGCTACCCTCATAGTTAGAAAGGTGAGAGTAGAAATTTCATTTTATCCGTTTTTAATTATTATATCTTCATTGCCACACATACTTACCATTTGACAATGGCAATATCATGCATGAGAAGAGCACCTTCCCCTTGACATGTTTTGCATCTGATTAGTCCATGTGATCCACAAGTTCTGCAAGGAAGCTTGCCCTTGCCTTTGCAGTTCACACATCTGAATAAAGACAGTAAAGTGGAATACATAATTTGTAAGTAATTTGATCAAATCTATCAGAATTTCAGATGCTAAGCAAATAGCTACCAACAATAATGGATCAAACAATGACTCAACTGTAACAATAAACAGTTCTGAAGAGTGCTTTAGCTTGAACAAAGCTGGAAACCTAGCACAACATACACAGACCTGCTAACATGCCAAACAAATTTAACTTACATTGTGTCAGATCCATCTCTATGGGCTATAAGACCCCTTCCATGACAAGCAGAACACTGGAACATCTGATTCTCTTTGTAAAATCCAGGTTCTTCACCTGCATTACATGTGTGGCATGGAATCTCTCCTCGCCCTGCACAACCTGTAATTTTGCAAGACCAAATGATTTCAACAACCTTCACTTTGGATGATAGAAGGAAATATTGTTATTCCACAACCTTCACTAGTTATACAATAACATGTGTAATGCCAAGCGTGTCTAAACTAGACATGTGGCATGTTAAACTACTACCTATACTACCCGATGTTCATGTTCACCTCCCACATATTATGCAGTAGGGACAGTAAACTCAACTCCAGCTACGACACTAAAGTCATTCCTCTACCTGTTATGGGACAACATCCAGCAGTACACTTGGATGAACCAATTTTTTCACATAACACTATATCACACCAAATAATAAGGAGATCGGTTTAATATTTAAAGAGAGGATAAACATGATTCTCACATAACACTATATCAAACCATATATGCAGTTTAATGGAAATAGCTGATTACATTAGGTAAACCTGATTCTGGTTACATTACTTTCAGTGTCTCAAAACACACACTTTGAGAAAAGATATTACCATTGCTATAAAAGCCAGAGGCTTATTACTATTCAAATTTCTATGTTTGTGCTAATAGTGGTTCATGGAGTCTCTCTAAACTATGCTAGTGTGATCGTATAGATGAAGTACAAATAGAAACAAACCGCTACATGAATCTGGAATATACCTATTCTTATACACCAAAATAGTTGAGTTTTATATAATCCTTACCGGAGCATTTCTCAACGACTTCAGAATGAGGAACTTTTGTTTGTGATTCTTTCTGCGGAACAAATAGAGAAGGGAATTCAGACCTAAGATCCAATTCCCATACTCCAAGTCCAGGTCCATTATCCTTTCCATCAATTTTTCCACCACGATATGGCTCTGTTTCTACGATTGTCTCTCTCTCTTCTATGAAAGATTCTAGGGTTCCCACATAAACATTGCAATCTTCAACTGCACATATCTGCCAAGTACGAGCAGGACGACTTCCCCAACAGCAACGGTGTCCCACATGATCAATGAGTAATTCTCGTATCTCCACCTCATCCAGAACTGGCCTGCACAAGTAATGCATGCAGTCCACATTGTCAAATGGTTCAAGCAATGAAAATTGATTTTTGTTTTCTATTTTTCAATAATATTAATTGACACAACAGTTCAACTGTGTAGACTATAATGTAGAAGCAATTTACCAGGAAAAAAAATGATGTATAAGCACTCTACATAAAAGGATGTCCAACAATTGATTCGTATAAGGAATCCCTGATATAGTCACTAACATTTAAGTAGAATACTGTACGGAATAGGATATTTGAGATGCAACTGACAGTCTATACAACTCAGAGCACTTCTGAAGGTCAACCGAATTGAGTTTTACCACAGTAAAAGCTACATATTGAATTTTCTAAATTCCAAAACTTGCTTAGTAGACTCTTTTAAATTGTGAATTCTCTTCTGCTTGTGAAGAAGAATACGATAAATCTGAAGTTTAAAACCTTTTATCAGTTAATTTATGAAAGTAGGATATAGGTATATAGCCCAATATTATATGTAGTAGATCATACAACCCTGTGTATCTGCAATTATACCAACATCTACTGGAAGCAGCTGTTCCATCTATATGTCAATAACGACCTTGTGTCCCCTTCTATATGCTTCGTGGAAGACACTTGTTTAGATCTATTATTCTTCCTCCTTTCGAGGTGTACCCACCTATGTTCAGTCCTTGCGCCTCCTATTGATATTTGTAAATTACGCCCTCTTTCAAAGCTCACTTTTTTCTAGTTATTGAAAAATTCACACAGTAACATAGTTCCTTATTAAAGGCCATGGTTTCGAGTCATTTTCCAATGCATTTCCGCTGAGGGAGAATGTTGAGATTTAATGTTTACTGACGTATTTGATATCCCCAGTTGTTTTGGGGAAGTATAAAGGCAAGCCAATGGAAGTCTCCTTAGGTTCACACTTCAGACATTTCAACATAATTGATCTGACCGAAAATTGACACTCGGGCTTGGATCACCAGACAAAATTGATTCATGGTCATACTTTCAAAATGCTATACTTAATTTGTATCTCTTATTTTACTTTTTGTTCATTTTCTTTCTAGGGGAGTATGTAGGCGGTCGGTCCTATTGCAAAATGGTGTGCAACAGAAAAATGAAATTTTTGCAATTAAAACTGAAGTCAATAGGTCACGACACATGGTAAGTATCTACCATGTTAGTATCTTATTTTTTATTTTATGTATTTTTTATTATTTTATTTTATAGGGGGGAGGGGGGTATCCCATTCTGACGTTGACCAGAATGGATTAACTTATTTGTAGATGATCATATCGAATACAAAGTCTATCTATAAGCTGATTGTTCAATTCAAAAGAAGATTGTATGCAAATGTACCTTCCAACCTCATATGAAGTGTTTCCACCAAAAGGTCCTCCAAGTCCGCCCTGATAATAAGAAGCTTGCTCTGCATCCAGTAAATGAAATGAAATGAGAATCTAAATTGTTTTAAGACAAAGTTACAAACAGCAATGAGCAAATCCTTAGATATTTAAGTAATTTAAATAACGCAATGAGTTGTTAAACAACTATAGAATAGAAGTTGGAAACTAGCTTGAATTAAGATAACCTTATTAATCAAAATAAAGAGAAAAATTAAAACATTATGCCATAATCAGCAATGTAACATAGAAGTAAGAGCATAGTAGTAGAATCGATGACAGCATAACAGAAGTTAACAGTTTTATTACAAAAACTCTGTTAGAATGCAGTTGGATAACTAACCACTTGTATGTTCATCTATGTGTAGAATTCCCTTTGTAAAAGTTAATCAAGAGTGTCAAAGGAAATATTTCTGGAACCTATGTTCATCTTCAAGTAGATTATCATGGTATCAGAGCTTTATTTGCTTCACGGCACCTGATCCTGATGTCTTCTTTCCCATTAATAAGTTTAGTAAGCTTTCCACTAAACTTTTCTCATCTTTAAACTATTAAATGACTACACTTAACGTTTATTTGGTTTTGATGTGCTTTATGGTACCTATTTATCTAACTTTTTGTTTCCATCTCTACAAATTCTCATAGATTTCTACTGTTGTCTGTAATCAATATATTTTCCCATGCTTTCAATTCATATGTATCAGTATACCCTTTATGTCACTTTAATCTGCTTCAGGCAGTTCAGGGTATGTTTCCCATTGATTGAGTTTCGTTATTGCAACAGATTTAGAATCCACATATCCCTTACCACTTCTACACGAGATACAACAGTACAAAATCATCCACGTCATCTGAAAATATCCAACCTTCTTTACTCAGACCACAAGTTTCTTCCACTCTCTCCAATCCCAACTTCCTTCCAATGAAAGAACCACCCCAACATACATCGTTTCCCATCCAAAACATTGCTCACTTGGTCTCAATCAAACTCATTTGTGACAATTTTCTTGAATGGAAATCTATATTTCTACCCATCTTACAAACCCACAATTTTATTGGATTTATTGATGACTCTCATTCAACCCCCATCACCATGTATAGTTGATGACTGGTATATTAACAAACCAGCTCAATCCATCCTACACTTAATGGTCAAAACCAAATTAAAATGGTTCAGGCTACAATCTCCCAATCCATTCTGCCATATATTGTTGGCATATCTTCTTCTCAAGAACTTTGGTTAACCTCGGAAAAATGTTCTTCAACCTCAACAAGATCCCACACCCGTCGCCTCAAAAACAAATTAGACAATCTCACGAAGGATACGTCCTCCATCACTGAATATCTTCAGCAAATGAAACAAATCATTGATACTCTTTCTGCTAGTGGGACAATCTTAGATGATGTAGATATGTCTATAACATGCCACATGGCCTTCCTGCTGAATATGACACTTTTTCCACCTCTATAAATGAAGAGAAATGAAACCAATTTTGACACACTCCAAAGATTACTTCTTTCCGAGGAGATCACAATTGCTGACCGGACCATGTCAGTATTTCAATCAGAAAATCCACTCAAGCTTTTGCTGCAACCAGGTCACTACGTATATATCCCTGAGTACAATAGCCTAGAAGGAGCATTGAATGTGTCTTTCTATTGTACTCAGCATAATGGATACAAATGTCTTGACCACCCCTCCCCTAATAGAATATATCTCTCGAGACACGTCACGTTAATGAATCCCACTTTCCATTTACATCCCACAATACAAATACATCAACACCTGAATTTCACATACTTCCATTAGAAACACCATTCTATTTATCACCATCACTCACACATGAGCATTTTCCCAATGTTTACAAACGTCCAACTATGACAAGTGAATCAAATATATATTCAATGGCAGCATTGAAAGATACAGGGCATAAAATATAAATGGAAATAAAGTAAATATACCATTGGGTTGGGGTGGTGTAATCAAAGGATAATGAACCGAAGTCGAGGCTGATCGAATTTCTTGGACACTAACTTCAGTACCGAAATTGGATGGTGTTGGAATATTAGAATTTGTTCGTCCCAAATACTGGTATGTTGATGGGCTCAATTTGTCCTTCTCTTTCTTTTCACATTCACCTTTCATACAAATAATAATAAAAAATCAGGACATAAAATAATTAAAATGGAAATGTTTGTTTAAAGATGAGGACAAGTAGAGAAAGGTACCTGATGAGAGTAGAGGTTCTTCCATTTTTTTTTTTTTTTGCTAGAGAGAGATGGATGTCCAAATTGTCTTCGCCAGCAAGAAAACTATAGTAGTTTTTATATACTCAAATTATGAAAAACGGACACGTTTAATCCAGCTGTTTTGATAACGATTTTTGAAACCTGATCGCCGATCGATATTTGGAAACAACTGACACTATATGATAGCCGGGTCGATATATATAATTTCTAACGACAAATTTGTAATATTCATTTTATGATTTTAGAACCACCGTAAGATAAATTTTTCCAACCATTCGACCAACATTATCAAAAATCTATTCTTATACTTGACATTCACTAAGCAGGTATAAACGTATTCACCCCAGTTGACAAAAATAAATAACTGTATTCCTTGTGCTAGTCAGCCTCTTACTTAGACCATCTTTATAAAGAGAAACAAAAAAAACACCAAATATTTGAACTAAACCAAATACCAAACCAAAAAAATACCAACCAACTTCAGAAGCGATATCAAATAGTTAAAATCAAATGACGCGGTTTTGGATAAACTATGTCATATAGTCCACACAGTTTTCACAAAACTGCGCCTTTAGAAGCCCAAGCCCATGCGATTTTCCAGAATCCGCTTGCTATAATCTTTTAACCTGTGTTTCATGTGTGGCTCTCTTCATTTTTCATGTTCCCTATAATCCTAAACTCATCTCCTTAGCAAAAAAAAAAAAAAAAAAAAAAAACTCTTAACGATTTTTTAATGGATCATTCATCTTCTTCTGATTTATCAAGCTCGAGCTCTTCAAATGATAACGTACAATGCAATTAAAACTCGTTAAAAATTAGTGGCTATTGATCTACTTTTGGTTCGACATCGTATGTGTTTATTGCGTCAGCAAGAAGCGAAGTCTTCTTATAAACCACATGGTGGTTCGAAGAAAAGAAGAAAATGCAAGAATCGTCAATGCGAGGCAACACTGGCTCGTGTAAATGCTAACTACATCAGCGTAAATTCTTTATTCACTGACCACGACTTTTGACGCCGATTTCGTATGGGTGAGTCATTGTTTACTCGTATTTTCAATTATCTTAACCATAATGTACCATATTTTCAACAAAAAGTTAATAATGCGGGTAAGTTTGGGATTCACCCAAAAATCAAAATAATTGCTGCTATACGAATACTTGCTTATGGGTCTCCAGCTGATCTAGTAGATGACATGTTACATGTTGCTGAGCCAACTGTTCATGAATACATGCGCTATTTCTGTGATGGAATTATTAGAATTTTTGGAAGTGAATACTTGCGCAAACCAAATGTTGTAGATATTCAGCGTTTGCTTGAAGAGTCTGAGGAACGCGGATGGCCTGTAATGCTAGGAAGCATTGATTGCATGCACTGGCAATGGAAGAATTGCCCATCCGCGTGGCAAGGGTCTCACACTGGCCATGTGCATAAACCAACAATGATTCTGGAGGCGGTTGATTCTCGTGACACATGGATTTGGCATGCTTTTTTTGGAATAGCGGGTTCTCACAATGATCTTAATGTGCTTGACCGCTAACCAATATTTGATGATATAGTCAATGATGAAGTTATTCTTTGTAACTACACTGTGAATGTGTATAATTATGATATGGGTTATTACTTGGCTGACGGTATATATCCTAATTATGCTACCTTGATTCAAACAATTTCTAAGTCGACTGTTGCACAAGACAAATATTTTGCAAAGAACCAAGAAACTGATAGAAAAGACATAGCGCGGGCGTTTGGTATATTGTAGTAGCGTTGGGCTATTTTAGCGAATCCGTGCAGGTTATGGTATTTGGAGACCATGGCTACTGTTATGAGGGCTTGCATCATTTTACACAATTATGATTGTGGAAGATGAACGCGAAATGGATATCCCGCAGTATATTCCTGATTATGAAATGCCAAGTAGAGAAGGTGCATCTGAAGATGAACGCCACTTTGTTCTATCTCGTTGGGCATCTGGCGTTGAGAGGGTTCGTTCAAAAGTTGTTCATGATAGATTGAAGAATGACTTGGTCGAGCATTTGTGGAGTAGGCGTGGGCGGTGTGGTTAGCGTTGATTTCTATTTCTATTTGGATTTCATTTGAACTTTGTGTTTATTTATCGTTTCAATTTCTATGTATTTGTGGTTTTATGAAAGGATTTGTGTATATGAGAATTTTAAAAATACAAAGTAGACTCTGCCGAATTCTTTTTAGAATGATAAAAAGTATCAACTTTAAATTAAGGTAACTCAAAATAAAAGAAAATATTCAATTAAAGTACATTCTAATTAAAATCAAAATACAAACTCAAATTAAATTACTTCATAAATTAAAAGACATAAGTAAGAAGTAAATCATTTAGACTATGCACTACTTTGACTACTACCAGTGATATTGGCAACTCAATTCTTTATTTTTTGTAAACTTTCTGCCTTTTTGAGTTGCCAAATTTTGCACTCATCTTTGGGTAATTATTCTAATTTCCTTCATACTATTTTAGCATCATTTTCATCTTCTCGAACTCGGAGTGCATCTTTCTTCAATTGAAGTTTTTCTTTTTGGATTTGGAGCTTCCAATCTATCGCATTTTTCTTCAATTGAAGTTTTTCGGATTCCATCTCATCTTTCTTCAATTATCTTTGAGCTTCCAATTCATTGCCTTCTTTAGTGGTTTTAGAAAGTTCCACAAGAAAATCATCAAGTTTCTTAGCGAATTCCTCCACTTTAGAATCACCTTATTCTTTCTCTTTTTGTCTTCTTCTTTTTTATTTTTTCTTTTCAATAGGCCTATCCTCAAGCCCATCAACTTGGTGTGGATCATAATCCATTGGTTGAGTTATCGCAGTTGATATTGGAACTGATTAACCTCTTTCCCCACTGTTTGACTTCGACTTTTTGGTGGGTCGCAATTCATTTCTCAATTGTAGCCTCTTCCATTTGGGTGAGTCTTTCACCATATTATAGCATTGCGTCCACTTCCAAACCCCATTATACATCCCATATGCATTTATTGCTTCCTCAATCTACCTATTAAGAAAAAACTAAATTAGAATTGAAAAATGTATTTGTGAATCAAAATAACAAATAAAAAGTAAATACTTACAATCATATTATCATTATAGCCACTTGGAGGAGATGCTTGAATCTTAGGAAGAATAGCATGGAACTTGTTGATATTAGCTTGAATGAGAGTCCAACGGTGTTTCATGCCCGTAAAGTTGCGTTCGGCCACTCTTCCTAGATTTGCATGAAATGCATTTAGAATCCTACTCCAAAATTCGTTTGACTTTTGCTTATTTCCTACTACACAATCTTGACTAACTTGTAGCCAACTATTGGTGAGAGCAAAATCTTCTTCTTGTATCCATGAAGTCCCTAGATTTTGTTTTTGGCTCTTCACTAGCCATTGTGGTTTAGAGTAGAGAGTAGAGAGTGGAGAATAGAAGTGAGTGTAAAACCTATTGTGTGAGTGCTTCAATTTATACTGAAAGAAAAATATAGCCGTTTTTTGCCCGTTTTTTCATTTAGAGCACGCGGTGTTGTAAACAACGCGCGGTTTTCGCTAAACCGTGTCATTGAAGCCCACATTCTAGCCCAAGCCTATGCGGTGTTCGAAAAACCGCAAGAGAGATTTGATACAACACCAAAACAAACACCAAATTTTAGCCGATTTGGTGTTTGCTTTGGTGTTTTTTTGGTGTTTTCATCAACATGTGTCTTTCCTGAAGATGAAAAAACACCAAATTATTGAAAATTTGGTGTTTGATGTTAGGATAGTGTCTCACCTAAAGATGCTCTTATATGTTATTTCCATATCAAAGTAGGTATAAGTCCAATTTATTCTCATGTTTATAAATCCAGTGGCCTTCAAGATACTTTATGTAATCCAACACATTCCAAATAGTTTGTTTTTGTCTCTAATTGCAATATTTTGCAATTCTTCATTTTTTCACATGAAATGTCATAAAATCAAACTTACCATCATAATAAATCCACTAAGTTTGACTAATGGTATAATTAAGGGTTAAAATATGTGTTTTTTTAGTACTTATTAGTAACTTAAATGAAAAGAAATTGTATATGATTGAATTATAAGAGATAGATCAGTGTAATTTCAAGTGATGCAGGCACATGTTACAAAAGTCTGCCATTGGTATATTGTTTCGAACTCAATTATATTGGATTGAATTTTTGATTTCATTGTGTAAGATTTTCTTTGCTCTGCTATTTCTTTTCGAGTTTTTGTATCTTCCTTAACTAATTGCGTAAATTTATTCCATTCTATTTACATGGAATTTAATATATTTAATAATTGGCATCTAATTATGTAACTGATGTATTTCGGTGTTTTTCAATTAGGTATTCCACAATTTACTGCTTTAAGTCTTCGTCATGTTTTTTATTATAGCTCCATTCAAACCAAAAGAAATATTAATTTCAAGTATAACGTACATTTCATTCACTTATGTTCTTAGGGTAATGTATGGTTTGAGAAATCATTTTATGTCATTGTAGATTGTGCATGAAAACATGTTGAGAAAAATAGTTTTTTTTACAATACACTGTTCTATTTATATCTCTTAACCTTTCTTTGAGTGTGGTCATGGACATTATACATAGAGGATGGATGTATTGTTATTATTGCATAAGAAGGTTTATCTAAAACCGTGGTATCTAGGGGTGGGCAATGGGCCGGGTCGGGCTAGCCCAGCCCTAAACATTTAAAGCCTTTCAAATATTAGGACCGGGTCGGCCTCGACTCTAAAGTCAGCATAGGATCGGGTCGGGCCGGGTCACAAGTCTAAACCTCAAGCCCTTACCCTACCCTAAGCCCTCTTTAAAGGCTTTAGGGCCGGGCCTATATATATATATATATTTTTTTACTAGATCAGTTTTAAAACTCATTTATATTACAAAAATGTACAATAATCTACAAACTCAAAGTCCAACCAATCTAGTAATAATCCTATATAAGTCCAAAAATTTAAAATGCACATCCACAATCTAATAAACTGAAGTACATCGAGAGTTCGGAATTTGTTCTTCCTTGTACTCAAACCTCACTAAAATTACATTTTAAATTGAAATACATAGACAAATAATTATATTATCATTTTAAAGGAAGAAGTAATAAATATAAATAAGAAACATAATAGTTTTGGTTAAGGGTGTCATGGAAGTTGTTAAACTATTTGTAATATCATAAATTATTTCTATAATAGATTCAAACAAATATAATATTACCTTTCTTTTAATTTAAAAGTGATTCAAGCTTTGTATATGGAAATGAAAATATTGGCTTTTGAACAAGTGATGGAGAAAGGTTTGAGATTACAAATGTCATTTTTCCCGACAGGTTGTTTTTGGTTTCTATGTTACAAATGTCCTGCTCGTATTTTGCTTTAATGGTGTGGAAGGAAATCTTTAGTTTTAGACTTGGCTTGGATGTGAATAAAAATATAATTTATAAGAAATAAGTGAGAAAAGAAATTGAGAATAATAAGTTATGGACTTTGACTTGATGATCAAAGGAATAAAGTCTTATTTTTTATTAGGCTAGTACTCATTGTTCTTCATGGGTACATTAAGTTGACAAGTTTTGTTATATAAGACAAGTTATTGGAAGTACCCTTGGGTGTAAGTGATAAATTACAAAAGATAATGTTATTTTAATTGAAAATATTTAACAAAGAGTTGGACAATTATGGTATGTGTATTTATAGTGAAAGTGTGAAACAGGGCCGGTTAGGGTCAGACTAATGAGGGCTGAATTAGGGTCGGGCCTATGTTTTAGAATCTTAGCCTTAGCCCCCTCGCCTAGAAGGCAGGCATTAGGGCCAGCCCGCCCTAAACTCTGTGAGGGCTTTAGTTGTGAGGGCTTTATAGGACTTAGGGTCGGGTCGGTCAGGGCTGGGTTAGGGTCGTTAGGGCCAAATTCCCACCCCTAGTGGTATCTTAGGGATTGTAGTTCCACAAGGACATTTTTGAGATGCAAATAAGTCGAAAGCCCGTATGATTTTAAATATTGAAAAAAAAAAAAAAAAAAAAAAAAAAAAAAATATTGACCACCATGTCATCCATCTTATTTCTCACAATGTTATGCATTATTTACGTTATGCATTATTTACTTTGTGTAATGAGTTGCAGATTTAGAGTCTCTTTTAGATCTAGAAATGAAGAATATACAAATATTTTTGTGAAATCTCTTCACCATGATGGACGGTTTATATGAACTTTTTGTTACTGGAGGTGATGATAGGGGTTAAACGATTTATTTTCTAGATTTCTATTTATTTATTTCTATTTATTTGTTGATGGACGGTTTATAATGTATTGTTCAATTCATTAACAATACGAGCTTCATTCTCACCATCAGCATCACATGATTCTTCAATTATATATATACCATCTTCATTAACATCACAACTTTTATTCTCAATATCATCTACAACCGTAATACAAATCGTGACTTGTATTACGATCCCTTCTTTCGTATTGATGAAAATCGGTTTGGAAGGATCCATATTAATTTTTAATTTATTATATCTAATGTTAGTTTATTTTACTTCCGAATTTTAGTATTTTTTGGATGCATTATTAATAACAGACAACGACGTTTTGCATATCACAATTTGTAATGAAGATTTCAAAACTGAATATTCGTCATATCATATCATTGGACCTCACCAACATCAAATTAAGAGTTACTCATATCAAAATTCTTTGCTTATTATGGTTATTGATTTCGCCTTAATGGTAATAGGCGGCGTCATAGTAATGTTAATTCATAATCTTGTAAAATGTTGCAAATTAAAAGGAAGAAGCAAAAGAACAACTTGGTCTTAATTGAAATGACGGGTAATAAGTAGGGCAGGGAATCAGGTCGGGTAGACCCGAATCCGACCCGACCTGATTACCGAATATATCGGGTTTGGGTTGATTTTTGTATCCGTTTATGTATTCGGGTCAGATTTGGATTCGGGTATGTCGGGTTTGGATTCGGATATAATTTTTGGGGTTTTTTTTGAATTTTTAGTGTTATCCGATCGGGTTAGTCGGATTTGGTCGGATTCGGATATTAAATTTCGGATATAATTGGGTTCGGGTTCGGATTCAGATACTGGAAAATTATTCGGATTCGGATTTGGATATAGCCATATCCAACCCGAACCCGACCCAATCCTTGCCCTAGTAATAAGTAGTAACTGCTTTCATTCATTCTTCGCCCCTACAATTTTTTTTCCCATCATAATCTTAATTTTTATTTTTTGTTCACAGTTATAACAACCAATGACAATAATCAAAATCCAGCATAGATTGAGGATTCCGATCCCTAACTACCCAAGACATGTGTATGATGTACCAATGTAATTATTATATGGTTCTTAATGTTATTGATCATTTTAAATTTTGTTTTCTCTGTGTGTACTTTTTAGGCTTGAGTTTTCAGTTGTGTGATTGCTTGAATTAGTATACTTTTGGTAATTGCTTACTAGGGTGTCAATGGTCTGGTTATATTCTAGTTGTAAGAAAGGCCCAAAATATGGTCGATATATCCGATATATCTCGGTAAATTGGTACACCGATATCGATATTTCCGATATATATCTACCGAATATTGAACCCTTTTTTTCCCGATATATATCAAAATTTCCGATATGAAACTTTATATCGCCGATATAATAGATATTTCCGATATAATCGATATATATCGATTGACTTTTTGACCATTTTTTAATATAAATCCGATATTTCCAATATATTTCCGATATGTTTCTGATATTTCCGATATTTTAAATAGTTTGGACTGGTCACAAAAAAAATGGATATATCCGATATATCTGATATATATCGGTTTTTGGGTACACTGATATATTAATCGATATCGATATTTTGGGCCTTGGTTGTAAGAACCAAGAACCATTTAATTTTGAAGTACCGGTTCTGGTTCCGGTTCTTAAAATTATAGAACTTTACCCATAACCATCGGTTCCTAGCTAGCGGGTATTTCCGGTTCCGATTATTCATTTCGGTTCTTAAGAGATTCACTATTTACACATATTTTTTATTGGTCTTATTAAAAAATCTGTACTAATAAAAACACAAAAATACTGCACAAACGAGTCGCTTTTTAAACATTGATATAAATAATTATGTCATTCAATAATAAGTTAAATAAAACCATATATTTAAGGTTGTAAGCTATTTTTTTAATATTATTTATAACATTAAATATATACTATAAAAACTAATATTACACTAACTAGCTTCTTGGCACATGGCTACGCCACGTGTGCGGTTAGCCGGGTAGAACAAAAAGTTAAAATTCGGTCAGTGACATTATCAAAAATTATTGTAAAACCGAGGGCAGTGTCTTAATTTCGGTCAGCTAGTTTGGGCAGGGTAGAAGAAAAAGTTAAATTTAGGTTAGTGGCAATATCGTAGTTGTTTGCAAAATTGAAGGCAATGTGCTAAAATGAGGGAGAAACGTCTGAATTTCACTGTAGAAATTAACAGTTTTACCCCTCCATAACATATGTTATTACACAATACTATTTTGAACGGGATCGTAATAATGAAACCCATTTAGGGGTATAATTGGAAAACGACACTGTTCACGGAGTCATTCACTTTAAAACATTGTCACCAAGTATGATACGGGTTTAAAACGGTGTACTTGAAAAAAACTTAGTTCGTGTTTTAAATGGAACATCTCGGGAAAAAAACAAGAAAAAAGCATAAAAAATGTGGGGAATAAAAAATGGGTTTAAAATGGTAAAACGGGTTTAAAACGTATAATAGGTAAAAGAAACGGTAAAAACCGATGATAAAGAATATAATAGATAAGGAGTTTGATTTTTTATAAGAGTGAAAATAAAAATAGGCACATAAAATAAAAATGAAAATAATACAAATGAAAGAAAATTCAAATACATGAAAGTATCAAATTATCATTACTCATCCAAATACTATAAGTTTTAGATTCAGTACCAAAACACGATTATAAATAAGATACTACTAAGAGCATCTTCAATGCTACTCTATTGTCCTACGTGTAGAGTGGGCAGCTCAAATTTTACACACCAACCCATACTATATATATATCAAGTTGTGACAACTCACCATACTCTATTTTGGGGGTCAAATATAGAGTTTGATTTGCTTTATCAAGTGCCACTTCATACTAGCTGCCCAAGCTGCCCCAACTTGCCATATGTGTGGACAACCAAATTTAATTACTTTTCTATCACTATGAATAATTTCTAATTCAAGGATGGTGTGTTGATATGTTAAAAAAATATGATTCTCTCTACAAGTGTGTGCTTCAGTTGTAGACGGACTTATACAGTGTCGTGCAGAGCTTATACATTGTCATATATAAGCTTATACATTGTCGTATATAAACTTTCTCTGTTATATAGTATCATGCACAACTTATACATTGTCGTATATAAGCTTATACGTTGTCGTATATAAACTTTCTTTGTTATATAGTGTCGTGCACAGCTTATACATTGTCGTATATAATTAAGCTGCCCAGGAACAAGTTGTTCAAGACACTATATATAAGCTGCTTTCAAACATGTCCGTTAAAGAGAAAGCCTGAACAAAGCAATACTTCACATTCAGTTGAAAAAACCATTTCACATTCAGTTCAAAATAGCTTACAAGAAAATAATAAGTGAAACAAACTTGCACCAAAATAAGAAAGTGACATAGAGCAGCACATATCAACTATTGCTGAATTAATTTTGCCCACGCAATTCTCACAAATGATCTATTAAAGCAGCCTGAAAAGCTATATGAGTCTGCCTACAATGAATTTCGCGATGCCGACCAAGGAACCGTTAGAACCTTCCTTCATCGTTTTCATTACCCTCAAATTCCCAATTATCGTGTGATTTGTTTGAATGAAATGAGCAAGTAGTGTTTGATCTTGATTTGACTCATCCATCTCAATTTCATGAAGAGATGAATATTTACACAAAAAATTATTGTGCTAAAATTGGGATTAGAAATATATGGGTGAAACTAAGCTTTTTTTTTTTTTTTTTAGAAAGATGTAAGGTAGAGAGTGGTAAGGTATATGGACGAGATATAGGGTGGTGGCAAGGAAAGAGGAGTCGTAACATTTTACCGTAAGTGAATTGTGTCTATATGATAGATTTCATTATAAAACAATAATTTGGAGTGTGGTGCGTTGGTAAGTTAATAACCAACCATAATGGCATAATCAAGTACTACAAATAAGTTAATAACTTTAAAATTTCCAATTATTAATAGTCCAAAGCAAAATAGAACTGTCTCAGTAAGTCAATCTAACGCCCACTTTTCAAAAAGGTAAACTCCAAAACCCCTTTTTCTTCTCGCGTTTTCTTTTAGATTATTATTTTTAAAAAAAGTTTTAATAAAGTTTTAAACGGGAGATTTTCAAAATCTCGGGTTTTAAACGTTTTTTAAGTTTAAAACGCGTTTTTTTTTAAAACCCGGTTTTAAACTGGAACAAGACGCCTTGCCAATATCTCGGGTTTTAAACGCATTTTTTAAAAAAAAAAAGGCCAAATTTGGTGACAATTCTTTAAAGTAGTTAGATAAATATAATTTAGTAATATATAAATGAACATTGTGAGTTTTTATATCATTTATTTTAATATTTTTTATGTAAAAAGTATGATAACATTCAGTTATGGGATGTTTTTTTTTTTTTTTTTAAAAAACTATTTGGTTCCGATTCTATATGGTCTAGTTTTTTTTAATACCCATTTTTAAACAGTTCCTAAAAATAGAAACCATAACCATGATATTTTATGCGGTTCCGGTTAAACGGGTACCAATTGACACCCTTTGCTTACTACTGCTTACTTTTAGATTCAGTGAAATTGTTTTCATAAGTGACAATGGTCCCTAGGGGTGTGCATGGGTACCCGATTACCCGAAACCAAACCGGAACTGTTTATAGTGGGCATGGGTCTTAAAATGTGGACCCATTAAAAGTGGGTCTTTAATTAAGAACCGGAACCGTTAGAATCGAATAGTAAAAATTGATGGGTACCCGAACCGAAACCGAAACCGATTATTATGATTTTGATATATAAAGTTTAGTATTATATTACACTAAATAAAGACAAATAAAAACATTATAATATATAGTTTTTGTTTGTTAGGTGTAAAAGTTTACTAAATATATATAGTATAATAGTTAATGTATGTTATTAAATGCATGTTTTATAATATTATATTAAACATGTGTATTATAACTGTTAATAATAATGTCAACGTCCACACGTATACTATGCATTAGCTAATACAATATATATATTAACTAATACACGTGTACGTGCTTGATATATTACATGTGTATATATATGATAATAAATACGTGCAATGCTAACTAGCTAGCGATATAATTGTGATACATGTATTTATATATTATATATATGACGCAGGTATGTATAGTAGTATAATATAATGTACATATGTTTTATTAAAATACACATGTACATATAATTTATTATATATACTTCAAGTTTTTAGAAAACTTTGAAAAACTATTGTAAGACCCCAAATTATTTTTACATTATTTTGTAACAATATTTAGTATTTCAGAAGTTGATATTTATTTATGGGTCAACAGGCTAGTAAATGTGGGCTTGACTTTTTGATAGAAAAAGAAAAGAGAGAAAATTAGTATTTTGAATTTTGAATTTTATGTAGAGATTTTTAATTATTTGGAAAGTTTTCAAAAGATATATTAATATAAGGTATGTAATAAATATAGTATTTTTTTTTTTTTTTTTTGAAACAGATAATAAGGTTAGGCATACCCCTTGGACCTGCATTAAAATCTGATAAAAACCTTTCCTTCGACATCAGTAGCTACAAGCTCATCTAGCGTAGCATCAAGAGGTGGGTAGTTACATACATATTGATCATTACTGGAAGAAGACAGACTAGCTAAGTAATCCACACTCCTATTTACCTCCCTATATACATGACAAAATTTAACATCAAGTAAGAGAGCAACTAGCTTAGTTATAGTTCCTACAATGTTCATATAGTACCAAGGCACTGTCTCTTTCCCTTTCAGAATTTGAATTGCCCTTTGTGAGTCTGAGCAGACCTGAATTAGAGTAAGTTTAGTCTCCAGACATAAAGAGAGACCCGCTTCTATTGCTTTCAGTTCTTGGAATAGAACTGACCTCCTGGCTCCACCTCCTGAATATGTGAAAATCACATTTCCTTCATGACCAATAGTAATGCCACCAAATCCAACTCTCTGGTTACCTACTGAACCATCTGTGTTGAGCTTGAAATACCTTGTAGGTGGTAGCTTCCATTTGCAGAGAGTAGGATTTCTAACCGAGTACTTTACCTATATATCAAGTCTTGAGAGTAAGGCTTTGATTTCTGCAGTGTCAATCACAGAGTCTATCTTGATGCTAATGTAGAGCTTCATGTCCTTTAAAATGTTATTTGCCAGGTGCTGCCAAGTAGTATTTTGGTTCTGAAACTTCCTTCCATTTCTTTCTGGCCAAAGATAGCCAATGGTAGCACATACATAAGCTTTGTAGACTTCAGTAGTGGGAGATTTTTTCCTGCAATAGTTGATAATGCTGCACCATTCTTCATTTGAGCTTTTCACTATGTTTCCCAATCCTAGAGCCTGTTTCACTCTTGACCAAACATTAGTGGAGTAATGACAGTAAAAAAACAAGTGTTTAGAGTTTTCTCTCTCACTATTACAAAAACAACACTGAGAAGTGTTTAGGACTTTCTTGTGCATGAGTCTGTCATGGGTGGGTAAGCTGCTCGAGAACAATTGCCATCCATTGAAAGAATGTTTGGGCAACACTAGTTTTCCCCATACCATCTTGCACCAGTTCGGATTCTCTCTTTTCTTTCGAAGATCATGGTATGCTGCTTTAGAAGAGAAGACACCTGAAGGGGAAGACAACCAAACTACTCTGTCTTCAGGTAAGTGTGCATTTATCTCAGTAGCTAAGATATGATTTTTTACATCTCCATCAGGAAGATTGTAAACTAGCTGATTCCATTCTCCATTAGTAATGAGGGAACTGACTTTGGCATCCAGGGGGAGTGCCAATAGATCTTTTGCTTCTTGACAATGGAGTAGTGAATCTGGTATAGCCCAAGGATCATGCCATAGAAAGGTTTGCTCACCAGTTGAAATGATGTACTTTAAAAGCTTGATGGCAGTTTTTCTATGTTTTAAAATGCATCTCCATGTCCACGAGCAGTATCTTGGAGTTGCCATAGTCCAAAAGAATTGCTCTTTGATGTGTTCTGCCCAAGTCCATGCAATCCAAAGACTAGGATCTTTACAAGAAATTTTGTATACCAATCCGCAATAAGAAGCTTTATTCTAGATAACAGGGTCTTGTATACCTAGTCCTCCCTCATCTTTTGGGTACTGAAGATTGTCCCTGCTTGTAAGCACACCTTTTGTGAGAATGAAAGTCTTGGCCCAATATATATGAAAGGTGGCTAGGACTGAGATAATAAGCTGCAACCTTCCTGCATGACTCAAAAGTCTATTTTTCCAATTATCAATTCTTGCAATAGTCTTTTCCACCAGAGGGAGGTAGTATTTGACACTTATCCTTGCTGAAACAAGGGGTAAGCCAAGATACTTTATAGGAGGAGAAATGGACTGCATTCCCAAGAGGTGAGCTAAATGAGAACTATCATCTTGTGTAAGACCACCAGCAAGCAAAGAAAATTTGTTAAGATTTAGTTGTAAACCAGAAGCCAAAGAGAAATTATCAAGAATAAGCTTTAGAGCCAAGATTGAGTCCTCTTTTTCTCTTATAAAAATCAGGACATCATCCGCAAAACACAAGTGAGTAATTTGCAATCTTTTGCATGCGGGGTGAGGCTGATATACTTTTTGTTGCAAGCCCTTCAATAATAATGAGTTAAGCAACTTTATAACTATGACAAAGAGCTATGGTGACATTGGATCACCTTGCCTCAACCCTCTCATGCCTTTGAAAAAACCCAAAGGTTCTCCATTGAAAATAAAAGAGTAGAATGGAGTGGTGTAACAGACTTCTATCCATCTTCTAAGCTTTGGTGGGATGCCAAGTCTTTCAAACATTAAAGAAATGCTCTGCCAATTCATAAAATCAAAGGCTTTTTGAAGATCAACCTTGATAGTACATCTAGGAGTGCCATGTTTCCTTGAGTAACTTCTGAGCATCTTCATGGGCAAGAAGAAGATTGTCTTGTATAGTTCTTCCTGGTACAAAAGCAGATTGGCTAGGAGCCACTGATATTAGCTTTTCCTTGTGTCTTTAGAGTTTGAACTCTCTAAATTGGTACAAAAGCAACTCAAATTTCCTTACTCACGATTTTCATTTTCGTAGAGCTAAAGTAAGGATTCGAACCAACCTAAAGTCTAGGACAACTACAAATTGGTTGTTACAATAAAGGGAACTAATGAGTAAGGTTATAATACTAATGCTAGGTTTTCTTTCCTACACAAACATTAAGAAAAACATTAAAGTTTGAAATCATGCACTTAATACAAAAAATACAAATTACTAAGAAAAGGTGGGGAGCTAATCCTCCTCATGTGAAACTAACATTTAGTTGTTGATTTGAAAATGTTTATTGATTCTTCCTAGACTCATAGACAAGTCCCTAATGGAAAAAAAAGACTTGATCCCTAGCATGTATGGCTCACTTAAGAGCTCATACATGCTAGCAAGTGAAACCAAGCAATGACTTATCTCTAAGCTCATTGCTTTGATTCCTAACTAGACACTACACCAACTATCATTTTGGGATAAGATGTAGAGCTAGTTGTTCTTCCTAACAACCTACCAAACCAACAACAATTATTTTTCCCTCACATGAGTTGGATTAACTCCCCAAAAGGGAAGTTAGCTCATGATCCTTGGGACAAGGAAATTACAACTAGAAAAACAAAAAGAGAGAGAAAGAGGAAGAAGATAAACAATCAAACTCACTTCTTTTTATTTTCTAGAAGAAAACAAATGTTTCCTCCATTAAAACTATTACAAGCTTCTTACCAAAACTAAAAACTAACTTATGATTTTTTTCCCTAAGGAACTAAAATAATGCCATGTAAGGAAAATAAGTCAAGGGAGTAAATGGAGTGTCCCCCACCCTTGTCTAATTTCTTCTCCATTTGAGAGAAATCTCATTTCCTCCCACGTGAATCATCAAACCACATTAATTCATTTTTATCCACCACATTAAAACAAAGTGACACCTTGTCTTTTTTTTTCACTATTAACACATAATCTAATTTATTACATGTAAGGTGTCAACTTTGCACCAATAATTTGTTATTTTTGTCTTGACATGCTCCATGATTGATGACTCATCCAATCTTGTGGCCCCGCGATAGGTCCATGTCCATGCATCCCGATGGTGGTCCAAGATTTTGGGCGTTTTTACAACTTCCCGCCTATCGTAGAGTTCATCGTCTGATTGTCCGAAAGACTCTCTTGTCGTCGATTCGAGTCCCGGTTCGAGAGGTAGGAGCTTTGGAAGTTTGATGCTTCGTGCGGATTTGGAAGAATTCATATATCACGCCGTTCGTCGTGGCTTTATCGCAGTTTAACCAATATTTCCATGTTTATCGCAAATACCTGCAAAAGTATGAAAACATATTTATTTCATGATTATTAAACACATAATTAACCAAATTTATATGTCTCAATGGGGTTTCATAATACACTTTTGGGTGCTTATCAGCCACCAAGTCATGTATAATATGCTTAAGCCTATTAGTGATGACCTTAGTAAAGCATTTATAAATGACATTAGTACATGAAATAGGTCTATAATCTCCTACTCTAGATGGATTATTCACTTTAGGTACTAAGCAAATAAAAGTGGAGTTTATGCACTTTGGAATAATAGAGTGAAGAAACATGTACTTGACAGCTTTGACGTAGTCAACTCCTATCACTTTCTAGCACTTCTTGAAGAAAAAAGCATTGTATCCGTCCGGGCCAGGAGCTTTGTTGTCATCTTGCTCAAACAAAGCAGCTTTGATTTCCTTTTCAGTGACTTCTAGGTCCAACTCATTCTGCTGATGTTGCTGCAAAATGCCCGTGACTTCTAATTCATGAAAGAAACTTTCTTCTATAATATATAGTCACCTTGCTGCCCCAGAAGTTCTTTGTAATAATCTAGGAAGGCTTCAAACTTCACAGTTCATTTAGTCTTTCACCCCCTTCATTCACAAATGACCATATACAGTTTTTCCCTCTCCTTTCCTTTATGGCATTAAAGAAATAGGCATTGCACCTATCTCCAAACTCGAGCCAATCATAGTGTGTTTTTTTCTTGAGATCAACCTCCTCCATCTTGGAAAGTTCAATGTACTTGCTTCTGACCTACTTCCCAAGAATTTCTAATGGTATGTTATTTGGATTTGATTGCAGTTTAAGTTGCAAAGAGTGCATGCTTTCTCTGGCTTCTTTTACTCTCTCATAGAACTTTGAGAATTTTTCTTTTGACCATCCCTTGAGAGCTTTTTTTCAGTTCTCGCTAACGAAAGTACAAGATAAAAAACAGGGTGCCATAAAACTGCTTGTCCCACACGAGGGTGAGCACTTCATGAAAATTAGGATGCAAAACCAAATGTTACAGAATCGAAAAGGTAAATGTACTTTCTTAGAATCATACCAATTTACCATCATGAGAGAGTGATCGAGATTCCCGGAGGTGTGAAAGAGGCTTCGGATAAGAAACCGTTGTTCCATATTGCATTGACAAGAACCCCCGGTCAATTTTTGACATCTTTCTATGCACTCCTTGAGCGTTGTTTGACCATGTATAGAAGAAACCAGTGAACTTCATGTCAGAAAGCCTAGCAGAGACCACACAATCCATGAAATCTTCTACTTCTTTGGGATGGACAGCATCACAGCCAAGTCTCTCATTTGTATATAATACATTATTGAAATCCCCCATGAGGCACCAAGGCTTGGAAGTGCAATTCTGCATTCCTTTTAGGATGTTCCACAAGGCTTTTCTTTCATTTGAATCATTGCTGGCATAAATCACTGATAATTCAAACACTTGAGCTGAGGAAAGAAGCTGCACTATTACATGAATGTGTTGCTTACTCTCTGCCATTTTCTTTACCTCTATGTAACTGGGGTCCCAGCATATCCAAACTCTTCCACTGGGATCACTATCATAATTAGTGTAAAATTTCCATCCAGGGCAACACAAATTACTAATGAACACAAAATTATATTTTTGAACTTTTGTTTCAATAAGCCCAAAAAGACAGACTGTTTTCTTTCCTCCCCTTATTCACCTCTTTTGCTTTCTGAGGCAAGTTTATTCCCCTAACATTCCAAATTGCTATCTTATTCATCATTGGAAAAGGATTAGGAGTGGCTCTTACCTACCCCCTTGGGCTTTGTTTTTTATTTCTTCTTACTTTTAGCTTTTTTCCAGTCAGTTACTTTTGAAAGCTCTGAGTGATCTGTTAAATGTTTCATTTTCACATTAATCCCAGTGACTGGTGGAGACACAATCATGCCTGCAATCTCTTGGTCTTCTTCAGAGGAAAGGTGATCAGAGAAATACTCCTTCTCAAGTTCCTCTTCACTGGTAGAGATACTGCCTTCTTGCTGAACATAGCTTCTCTTAATTGAATAAGCATTCATTTCTTCAGTGTCCACTTCAGGGAGCCCTTCCTCATCTTTTTCAGTAACTTGAACTACTTCAGTAAACTCAAAGTCAGTTCTTACTTCCTCAAAGTGCTCCTCTTGTTGTAGTTCCTTTTCTTTTATGAGACTATCACTTACATATGGAACTATTTCCAAGCTATTGAATTGAGCATCATCTACATCTTTCATTTCGTCATTGTCGTTTGTCATAAGGACCTCAAAACGATTAGTTGCATGAACCCCAGTATGAACCACAATATGTGAACCTCCTTCTGAGTCCAATGTTTCATTTTCTTTGTTTGTTCCCTCTGGTACTTGAGCTCTATCTTCTGAGATGATCACTGGTGAGTCTTTAGTTAAGCCCTCAGGAGGAATCGGAGCTCCCTCATCATCTCTCAAACAGCTTGTTTGACCATTTTGAGCATACTTCTTTGGAGTCCATCTCATAGTTTGCCTCTTGTGTCTGATGACTTGAGTGTGTTGAGTTTGTACTTGTTTTGCTGTGTCTTGGGCTTGTACATCTTTCGCCTTATTCTTTGGGCATTTTGCATTAGAATGGCCAAAGATTTTGCAAGTATCGCACACTTCTGGCTGCCATTCATAATCCAATCCGATGTCTGTAGTATCCTCGCCAATATTAACCTTAATATGGGATGGAAACTTGAAGTTAGTATCCACTATAGTACAGACTCTTGCATAGGTTATGCGTGTTTTATTTGTAGTTGCATTGTCCATACAAATGGGCTCTCCAATTATACTAGATATGAAGTCTATCCCATTTTTTGTCCACAAGTGTTTGGGGAGATCCATTTTAATCCAAATGGGAAGAGCAGTAATCCCATTTCTAAGATTTTCCACTGCTGGAGACCAAGGACACACAACAAATATTCTTCCAGCAAGAAAAAGAGGTCCATGGTCGATAACAAGTTGTCGATCCTCATCATTCACAAATTTGAAATAGAACAAGTTTTGATCAGCAATCATTTCAAAACTTCCTTTAATCTTCCATTGTTTTTGTACTGCAGCTTTAATAAAAGGATATGAAAGTCTCTTTTCCACAAAAAACCCCACAAGGTAATCTTTTCAGAGATCTATACCCTCATTAACAAACTCAATAGGAACAGAAGGAATACCATTAACGAGAGGAGTGTGTACCTTCGTTAAGTTTGGCTGAAGCCTAGAATTTTTGCTCTTGTTAAACAGAGAACTCCATGATTGAATACTTGAATGGCCAGAGTTTTTGTTATTAGAAGAGCTTCGATCTGTTGTAGATGCATCCGTGTTTGGGGGTTCAGGTGGATTTGAAACCTCCCCAACTTCCATAATCAATCCCAGCTAACAGTCAACGCTGGTCTTCGCCAGGGTACAACAATAAGGAACTTGTCACCAAAGAAAAACCACTTTCAAGAAAGAACTCACACTGTAGATAGTGGAGGATTTTACCTAAAAGTGAGAGAGATTTTTACACCAAAGAACTCACTAAATATAGTACTTATAATAGAGAAAAAATATTCCATAGTTAGGAATAGAGATATTTGGTAAAATAGGAAGTTTCTAAAATGGTAATCATAATATAAATTATTTAGAATGAAAGGATTTATCAAAAATGAAAGGTTTTAAGAAAAATAAGTTTTTTTTAAACTAAACAGCCTAAAACAAAGAAGAACGGAGACAGAGCGGATTCGTGCGTCTTCTAGCTAGCTTGGGACTGGTTTTCTTGCGTATTTTGCTATATACTCTGTTTCGGCGATACGAAGATGAGTGGTTATATTTTTTTCAATTTTCTTCACCGAACCTACGAGTACTGTCATAGTTTTGTTTCCGGCTCAGTATAGTTTTGGTTATGCTTACTGTCAATTTTTTTCTTGTCGAATTGATAAACTGTTAAAGGTTAGCATATTGTTTTCCCCGTTGCTTTTGCCGAACTGTGAAACTCATGAAATTTAATGGTTAGAGCTTAGAGGTCGTTAATGGCTGCTAAAGCTAAAACAAAGAAATCGTTATGATTATTTTTTTCTTGTTATTTGAATTCTTGTGGTTGTGGTTTGGAATTGTTGGTTGGTTATTGGTTGTTGTGTGATAAAACATAAAATGAATAGTTTACCTACGAAATGAACGATAAACTCAAAATCTAAGTAAACTAAACTAAATTATGGTCTATATTTTATCAAAGTTTCTACTCTCAATTCTATCGAAATAGAGTGGAGTAACAAATTCGTTCCACTCCTAGTGCTCTAGCATGGAATATTTTCTATTCTAATTAGTCGGTCTTAAGTCTAATGAGAGTTTTACGAGGGGGAATTATACTACGATGCAATATGAAAAGTAATATGTTGAATGTCACTACGAAATATATGGAAATACTAATGTCCTTGAATCTAGATAAAGAATTAGAGGGGAATTGAATCCACCTCGAATCTAACTTAATCACCTAGAATAGACTGTTGTAATCCAATTCTTACGTTCTTACGGTAAGAATTGCTCATTCTAATCCCTAATTAACATGGCATTTCTACCAATTATAACTAGCATGTGAGGTCGTCCACCCATTCTCATGGCTAAAACACGACCTTCTAGAATGGAATAGACTCTACAACGCTTCTACACTATACAACTAAGTTTTCATCAAGGCTTCATCAACCCTCTAATGGAGGTTTTAGCCTTGATTCATCAAACCATCATTTCCCATTGAAATTGAATACAACATATTACAAAGATTCTAACTTTATGAAATTTAACTAAACAATAATCGAAATCTAATTAATAACTAAGAATTGAATGATAACAAGAATTGAAATTAGATCTAATAAATTGTAAATGACAAAAATTGAAATTGACAAGAATAACTATTTTATTTATCTAATCAATAAAGAACAATGATTTAAAGTTTTAATCTAAAACAGGGAATGAAATTCTAAAACTGAGATCTAAAACTAATTAATGGAGGCTACTAATCTAATTTCTAATCTAGGTCTAACTATCTACCATTAACAAAGAGTCAAGCTTTTGTTTTTATACTTTCAAATCCAAAATTCATGCATGGGCTTGGAGCCATGTTTTGGGCCAGAGAATCAGGCCCAAAACCCAATTCTTTCAGTCCAAAAAGGCCTCTTCAGCTGCAGTTGGCTTCAACAGACTTTTCATCCACTTCTACTCCTCTGATTGCGTCAAGACTTAAACCATTGGAAAGCTCTTTCCGAGCCGGTCGTTTTGACATAAGGTAGGCCTAATTCCGAGGTCTGAGTCCAAAGATACGGTCTTCGGAAGTTCTGCTGACTTTGTGTGTTGTTTCTACCAAGGCCGACTTTTCAGCTTTTGACCGTGCTTTAGAAAGGCTTTGTCTTCTTGAATCTTGGCCTTTAATCACAGAACTCCTTAGCAACCCACCTTTGCTCCTTTATCTCACTAAAGTGGCACATTTCTCAAGCACATAATGGACTTTGAAGCCCGAAATGCATAAAAACACGTGTCGAGATTAACTCTTAATTATTACTCACATAATTGGTCTAAAAGTATGATTATTAAGGGTTAAAACTACAGTTTTTGGGCTCTTATCAAACCACCGCTAAACAACATTTTGCTTGTCCTCAAGCAAATATGAGAAATTAGAATAAGTGACCAAAAATGGAGTTCTATCTACTCGCTTTATTTGACTGAGCGATTGCATTGACCATATGCAACAAGGGCTTAAACCACTAGGAATTCCCTAGTGGACGAAGTTATAGTCTTGTGAGAGTTTTCCAAAGTGAAGGTACTCACAAACTTCATCTATACTACAACGACTAAGAAATAAAACTATTGTTTCCTTATTTATGTCTCAATTATCTATACATCTCACTAGCAATGAATACGTAATAATCATGTCGAAACTTAAGCTAATATATGCATAATAATCAATCATCTACAAATAAACATATATACAATGAGTAATGCTATGAAATGCAGAATGTGTCCGCTTTTATGAAACTTTGGAATAACGCCCTTAAGTAGGTTCTCACATAAAAGTCAAGACAAAAATCACTGATTTTTCCACTCAAGTTTTGCTACTCCAAAGCAGTAAATGGGCATACTTTACCTTACAATCTCAATGACACACAAGGAAGCCCGAAGTTGATCAAACACATTTGCCACTTACTATCCCACTAACCTATTCCTAATTAAGCTAGAGGTCTTTATTAGGTGTTACGGGATTAGGGGATGGTTTAAGAAGGAAGGAAATGGATATTCAAAAGGACAAGTCCGAGATAATAGAGTCTTCATATTATGTAACTAGAGAAAACCTTGTTATTTACTTTTTTTTCTACACTTTGTTTCCATCCTTAGCCATATTTTTTTCCCCCTTTTTCTTTGGCTTTTGACTCCTTTTATTCTATTTTTTTGGAGTTTTTATTTTATTTCTATTTTTATTTTTCTTTTCTTTGGATGGAAACTTATTTTCTTTATTTTCTGAAGCAATTAACTAACTTTTGTTTACACAGGTTTTTCTCTTCTTCTTTCTTCCTTATTCTATTCTCAGACTTATCTAAATTGGGTAGGTTGATTTTTTTATTTTTTATTTTTTATTTTTTATTTTTATTTATTTTGTTTTGTTTTGTTTTGTAATAGGGTAAAGGATTTGTGGTTTATGAAAGGGCTAATGAAAGGCTCAGTGGGACGACTAGCGGAAAATATACTTAGGTCGGAATTTCTAGCTATATCGATCCAAAAAGGGCCTAAATTCTCTCTTAGGACATGGTATAGTGGTCAAGCAAGTGGACGTGTGATTTCTCTATTCGGAATATACTTTTCCCTTGTGTAATTTCTCAAATGTTTCACTCATATAAGGCTTTAGGCTATATTCTCACAGGATTTGTAGAATAAGTACTCTAGCCTAGATTTCAAAAACTTACTGCCAAACAATCATAGATACTCATGTAATATATTTATAGATAGATGCAAATATTATTACCTACATATTAACCTAAGTTTCTAAAAACTATTCTAATGCAAAAGCTACGTGAGACTTCTAGATTATTAAGAGCATAGAAAAAAAAAACAATACCAATATTCCTAAGTGTATAGCATAAACTTTTTATTTTTATTTTTATTTTTATTATTTTTAAGACAAATAATACGTAATATACAACCTAATATGTGCTTAACATTTACATCGTGTTTCTATACCACCCCCAAACAATTTGGGAGAAGGGGGTTCATGAAACAATTCAATAGCACAATTAAATTATGTAACTAACTAATTTTTATAATTTTTAATATTTTATAAATAAAAGTACGTAATTTACATCCAAAAAGTGTCTAATTTTTGCAAATGTTTCTATCCCACCCCCAAACAATCGAACGCTTTGTCCTCAAAGTGTAAAGAGATAAGGAAAGAATTTACCATAGAAACGTGGCAAAAATTGGCAGTACCTGTAACAGAAATATTGTAAAGATGGTATGATAATATGAAGCACAATTAAACTGGTATGTACTAATTAATACAAACTCTACTGGAGTAAACATTACAGGCTTAGGGTGGCAACATGATTTGAAATGAATACCAAAATACGCCACCCCCAAACAAAATTGGAAAACTCTTTTTAAATTTGAAAATTTTGTTTGGCCTATACTCCAGAACGTTGGTATTGTACAAAAACTTGGGTCTTTTAAAGTCAGATTCCCTAGACTTATCTAAACATATGTATGAATATGCAGTTTATCATATATCAACAACCGAAATAGTTGTGGATCGTTCCATAAATAAATATTGCAGAAAACATATCCAAATACAATCAAGCACCAAGATTTCCTACGATGCAGCCTAGTAGAATGAAAGCGAAGTCGGATAGACCTATAACATAACCGAGCATGCACCTTATGTTTCATCTTTGAACGAGAGGGTGTCCTAGTGAATAAGTGTGGAAAAGTGAATGGTTGTGGAAAATATGGTGGATTGGGATAAGTTTTAGAGGGAAAGCATGGAAAAAATGAGGATGTGGGTTTAGCACAAAACTCATTCATGGTGTAGTTAGGGACTGTCTCAAGTCTGAAAATGAAGGTGTCAAGTGGTTTATCCTTGGGAAGTATTTGTTTACTAGGTGGATTTAAAAAATCATGAAACACAGGAGAAACTAAAGGATCGAGTGCAAACTCGAGGTTCCTTTGAAAAGGTGGAGGGTGGGGAATATTGGTGATGGAAGGTGAATGATTCTCAGCTAGAGCTCTCAAGTCCATATCATTAGAAATCTTGATATATGCAAGACATTCCTCAATAGGTGGGTCAAAAGGATCACCGGGATATAGAGATTGAAAAATTCATCTTCCGCATATAGCATCAAGGGATGAATGGTTGTTGGCAAGGGGACTCGCAAAGTGGTAAAGAAGCGGTGCAAAAGAGTTGCGTGAAATTCTTCTTCGATTTCGCCTACTACCGTGGAGTCATTGTTAAAGTCGGAATTTCCGGCGGAAAGGAATTTGTTAATCTGCTTCTCCTGAAAACATGTTTTTGAAGTAATCTTGAGCTAAGCTCTCGATCATGCTAACCTCGCCATTTGTAGATGAATCGATATCGTGTTCCTCGCTTTTTTAAAACATTTACCTCAACGTAAAAATGGCCAAAGGACAAGGACATCGAACCATCAGCGCAGTTTATGAGCCGCTGGCAGAGCCAAGAAGGGACGCCCTAAAATGATAGGTACAGAGTCGTTAGTGACTTCGTGGTCGAGGATAACAAAATCGGCCGGGTAGTAAAAATTTTGGACTTTAACCAAAGACGCTTTTCAACCACACCCTTAGGATACTTAATAGACCGATCGCCTAATTGCAATGTCATTTTAGTAGGTTGCATCTCCTCTAGACCTATTTGTTTATACAAATAAAATGGGAGTAAGTTAACACTAGCCCCCGTGTCTAGTAAATACGGTCGTCGTGAGAATCTCCTAAGGTGCATTGTATAGAGAGGATCTACCGTGGTCCTTGTACTTAACAATTCCATTATTTTCGATAAAGTTGGGAACCGCTCAGCTAGAAAGGCGCCTTTAGGTATGTTGGTCTTATGCCTAGTAGTGCACAACTCCTTAAGAAACTTAGCGTGGTTAGGTAGCTTTTTTATAGCTTCGAAAAAGGAAGGTTTATCGTTAGATTTTTGAAAACGCTCCTAATCTCCCCAAAGTTAGTATCCCCGGTTAGCATGGCTAATTTATGAGGGAACGGTGGTTTCGCTTCTATATTTAGCGTATGGCTCGACTTGATGTGTAACCTTGGCTTTCTATTTCTTAGGTTGTGGTTTAACCGGTACCTCTACAAAGGTAGGTTCTTCGGTTTCTATTTCGCATCTAGTTCGATATCCGTGTAGGAGTATCGATGGGGTAACTATAGGCATAGTTACTTTGTTATCAACCATTCTTCCGTAATCCAGAGTGGTGATGGCATTTAGCTCGACCTACGGATGTAGTTTCCGCATTTAGTATTACCGCTTACCCCAAAGGCCGTGGTTTGTCGCTCTAGGGTTGGGTATCGCCATCTGAAACACGCCTTTTGGTTGGGCTTTCTCTTGGGCTAACCGTTGGTTTAAATTATTAACGGATTGTAGAATGTGTTGGTTAGATTGAGCCATGGTTTGAAAAGTTGTTGGCTCACTTGTATGAAGGTGTCAAGACGATCCGATTGTGTGGGTGTAGTAGTCACGGTGGTGTGATCGAACTATCTCGCTGATTATTTATGGGCGGATTGTGATAGTTATTATTTACCTAACGATACCTTATTAGCATTATAATTATTATAACTACATCGACCTTGTGCTTGACTTTGTCGAGGTTGCACTTGGTTGTTATAATTATTATAATTACTCGATCCCGCCTTGTTGTGGTGGAGCTTGGTTATAACCGCGGCGTTGGCCTAACATATTGATTATTGTACCACAGAGGTGTGATTTGTTGGTTATTTCTCCAACCAAAGTGGGATTTTGTCTCCAAGGGCGCTAGGTTCACTATTAATGGAACAAGAATGTTCATAGGCTATAGGATAGATGGGAGTCGGGATGCTCGTGACTCCAAATGTAAACTACATGGATTTGAATTTACATTCATGACGGGATATGCTTTTGTTGTACGTAAATGGCCTCTACCTTTTGTGAGGGATTCAATTAGAGTTTTAAGCTCGATCTGATTTAACCTCAAACATACCGGTAGCCTTAACTGTTGAAGAAGAACTAGCGGAGCGGGAGTAATCGCCACTACCCCCAATTATTATTACGCTTTAGTCCGATCTTCCAAAAATTTTTATATGCCTCCTCGGGCTCCTTTACTTAGGAAAACCCCCCATTCATTATGTCTAGGACTTCTTTATGGTGGTGTAGAAGTCCTTTGAAAAAGGCACGAACTAACGGTCTTTGCTAGGTGATGGTGTGGACACTCTATAAGGAGATCGGTGAAACGATTCCAAGCCTCTCAAAATGATTCATGAGGATTCTCGAAAGAAGTGAATCTTGGAAAGCATTTCATCCGCCTTTAGGGGTGGGTAAAATGTTCCATAAACAAATTGAACAAGTTTGGCCCACGAGTCCACGTAATTAGCGCTTTGGGCGCTAACCAAGACGCCGCCTTTATCGCCTAAGGTGAGAGGGAATACCCTCAATTTAATTTGTTCCGCACCAACCGTAGGGTGGTGGAATGTTGTAAGGACTTGTTCAATCCTACGCGACGTAGCCGATAAGGTTTTTCATGGTTTAAACCATGAAAAACGGGTAACAAATTAAATATATTTGGGGGATGCGAAATCCCCCAATCGGTCCGCTAGAACGATGCAAGATTTAGGGGCTATCGCCAAGGCTTTATAAAAGTCGAGAGAGAGTCTCTTTTCTTCACCATAATATCGTGGTGTGTGTGAAATAGTAGCTAGAGGTGTAGTGGGTGGGAAACTACATAGACTTGTTTGTTGACGCTGTGCGTGTAATTACGTTAGTTGTTTTTCTTCCACCGCACCTTAATATCATGTAAGACTAAGTCGAACTTAACTAAACATGCAACACTCCAAACAATTCGATATACTAGTAGAAACCTCTAACCGAGATGCGAGGTGTAGAAAAAGGAATACCTGATTAGGCCCTTTGCTTCACTTATGAATAGCGCCTTGTTTACGCGTGTTCGTATATAAACAAGTTAGAACACCGAAAAACTTAAAAATCGAAGTTCAAAACAAACCTGTAGAAATCCGAAAATTTTGCTTAGTGGCAGCGCGCGATAGCGGTCGGTCGCCGCCGTTTCAGTAAGTTAGCGCGGGTTGCTTCGGTATGGCTGGGGCGTGGTCACGGTCCAAAATCCAGTAAAATCATGTTCCGTGCTATAGGTCGCTGGTGTGTCCAAGCTATAGGCCCGTGTTCCGTGCCATAGGCCCAGTGCTCCTTATAGGCGGGTCGCCGTAAATTTTTCACGGAATTTTTCAATGCTGAAACGGATAACCACAGTATGAATCAAACAAGGGTAGGTGGGTTTAATGGGACTTAAAAATGACTAATTTTACTATGAAAACAATGCTAAAGTGCAACTAAGATGGCAGCGGCGCCATTTGATAAAAGATAAAATGATAGTTTACCTACGAAATGAATGATGAAACTCAAAACGTAAGTAAACTAAAACTAAATTATGGTCTATATTTTATCAAAGTTTCTACTCTCAATTCTATCGAAATAGAGTGGAGTAACAAATTCGTTCCACTCCTAGTGCTCTAGCATGGAATGTTTTCTATTCTAATTAGTCGGTCTTAAGTCTAATGAGAGTTTTACGAGGGGAATTATACTACACGATGCAATATGAAAAGCAATATGTTGTCATGTCACTAAATATATGGAAATACTAATGTTCTTGAATCTAGATAAAGAATTAGAGGGAAATTGAATCCACCTCGAATCCAACTTAATCACCTAGAATATATCGTTGTAATCCAATTCTTACGCTCTTACGGTAAGAATTGCTCGCTATAATCCCTAATTAACATGGCATTTCTACCAATTATAACTAGCATGTGAGGTCGCCCACCCATTCTCATGGCTAAACACTCGACCTTCTAGAATGGAATAGACTCTACAACGCTTCTACACTATACAACTAAGTTTTCATCAAGGCTTCATCAACCCTCTAATGGAGGTTTTAGCCTTGATTCATCAAACCATCATTTCCCATTGAAATTGAATACAACATATTACAAAGATTCTAACTTTATGAAATTTAACTAAACAATAATCGAAATCTAATTAATAACTAAGAATTGAATGATAACAAGAATTGAAATTAGATCTAATAAATTGTAAATGACAAAAATCGAAATTGACAAGAATAACTATTTTATTTATCTAACCAATAAAGAACAATGATTTAAAGTTTTAATCTAAAACAGGGAATGAAATTCTAAAACTGAGATCTAAAACTAATTAATGGAGGCTACTAATCTAATTTATAATCTAGGTCTAACTATCTACCATTAACAAAGAGTCAAGCTTTTGTTTTTATACTTTCAGATCCAAAATTCATGCATGGGCTTGGAGCCATGTTTTGGGCCAGAGAATCAGGCCCAAAACCCAATTCTTCAAATTCAAAAGGCCTCTTCAGCTGCAGTTGGCTTCAACAGACTTTTTGTCCACTTTTGCTCCTCTGATTGGGTCAAGGCTTAAACCATTGGAAACCTCTTTCCGAGCCAGTCGTTTTGACATAAGGTAGGCCCAATTCCGAGGTCCGAGTCCAAAGATACGGGCTTTCGGAAGTTTTGCTAACTTTGTGTGTTGTTTCTCGCCCGGCCGACTTTTCAGCTTTTGACCAGGCTTTAGAAAGGCTTTGTCTTCTTGAATCTTGGCCTTTAATCACGTAAACTCCTTAGCAACCGACCTTTGCTCCTTTATCTCGCTAAAAGTGGCACATTTCTCGCATTATAATGGACTTTGAAGCCCGAAATGCATAAAAACACGTAATCAGTATTAACTCTTAATTATTACTCATATAATTGGTCTAAAAGTATGATTATTAAGGGGTTAAAACTACAGTTTTGGGCTCTTATCATTGTGGTATATTGGTTGAGTGATGGAGAGGGGGCTGTCGAAGCTTTAAAAAAGGCTGTAATGGCGTCGAGATCAATTGGTGTCGAGATTTAATTAGTGAGGAGTGAGGATGTTTGGATTTGATTAGAATTAGGTGTTTGGGTGGAAATCAAAACCCGAACCAATTGGTGGTGGTTGGAGGTTGGCAGTGGAGCGGGTGAA
Source organism: Coptis chinensis (assembly GCF_015680905.1). Lineage (NCBI taxonomy): Eukaryota > Viridiplantae > Streptophyta > Magnoliopsida > Ranunculales > Ranunculaceae > Coptis > Coptis chinensis. The sequence continues at coordinate 18,068,256 of NC_141462.1, read as the reverse complement.
GCTTTGAACATGCATTAATGGCTGACGAGATCTAGTTTGGAGGAAGGGGATCGAGGTAAGGAATGGGTTTTTTGTGTTTGATAAAGTTGTAGGGGTTTTCGCAAGGATCAAAACCGATGTGATGAGGAAGGGAGAAGTGGTGGCCGAATGTGAGCTGATCCGGTGGTGGAGGGAGCTGGTTTGTCATTATCTAAGAAAAATTTGACGTTGATATTGTGTATTTTTGACACGTGACGAGATAGAAATTTTAAGAGACATGATATTCCTAAAATACTATAAAAATGTTATGCGGTACGTTTGGAGAAATTGTGACATTGTGTGGTATGTTGAAATTGTTGTTCTGTTAAATGAGATGATATATTAGGATATATATTAAATGCAATATTTTTGGAGAAATAAATGTAAACGCTCCATCATTATATCTGTGAGATGCTTCTATGAGGTAGTATAATATTTGTGGATATTTCCCACGGGATTGTGGCTTAGTGCAATAATTAATTGGCACGTGAAAGAATGAAAGGTGTTATGAGATATATTGAGATATTTCCAAATATGGTGGCTTAGTGTAATAATTTATTTTGGCACTTGATAGAGTGAAATGGTTATGAGATATAAATGTATGACACCTGAATAAATTACGTAACGAAAATCCTAGAACCTAGCTACCACAACTCATGTGATTTGGCCCTTGTGATGGGCGTATGTGATTTGATTAGCCCTTCTGGCGTTTCAGTGAATCTGAATTGCCCTTCTGGCATAGCCGAATAGTGACTTGATTATTCCGTTCGCAAAATTAGAATGAGACACGCGATATTTTATGCCGAATAGTGGCAGCATCTCCCAGAATGACGCTTAGTGTGGGGTTACCTGGTATGCGATATCCCGCTTAGGGTAATTACGCACAGAGTGGTTCATTACGTGAGGGGAGGCATGTAGATGTACATGTTCGGCATTAGAAAATGATTGTGGTAGCCAGGGAAACTAGGTAAGACATAGAGACGACGTGATTCTAGAGACACTTGAAGAAACTCTAAACAATAATTGTGATGATATATCAAAGTGTAAGTTAAATCTATAATAAATGATTTATTGTGATTTAGGTTGCATTCACAATGGTTTTGCAGAAGGGTGGGTTGAATTGATTATTTATGCAGGTGTGACTGATAAGAGCCCAAAACTGTAGTTTTAACCCCTTAAAATTATTACTTTTAGACCAATTATGTGATTAATAAGTAAAAGTTAGTATTGTTATCGTGTTCTTATGTATTTCAAGCATTGGAGTTGAATACGTGCAGAAATGCGTCTCTTTTGCGAGATAAAGAAGCAAAAGTTGGTTGCTAAGAAGTTCTATGATTAAAGGCCAAGATTCAAGGAGAAAAAGTCCTTTTAAAGCCCGGTCAAAGCTGAAAAGTCAAAGTCAACGCGGGCAAAAATAGTGCACAAAAGTCAGCTAAACTTCCAAAGGCCGTATCTTTGGACTCAGACCTCGGAATTGGACCTACTTTACGTTAAAACGACCGTCTCGGAAAGATCTTTCTAATGGTCCAAGCCTTGACCCAATCAGAGAAGCAAAAGTGGACGCAAAGGATGTTAAAGTCATTTCCAGCTGAAAACCCCTTTGTGGACTAAAGTAATGAGGTTTTGGGCTCGATTTTCCGGCCCAAAACATGGCTCCTCTGCCCATGCACGAATTTGTGGATCTTGTCTCCTCCATATGAAGTGACAAAGACTTAGCTCTTAAGCAACTTAGCTTTACTTAGTTTAGATCCAATAGTTAGTTTTAGATCTAGTTAATTAGCATCAAATTAGTGTTTAGAACAAGATTTAGTTTTTAGAATCAATAATTAGTTTGTATTTCAAGTTTTAGTTTCTAATTTAATATTTGATTCATAGATTTAGTGTCTTAAATTAATAATTAGTTATTCACAATCTTAGTTTAGTTCTAAATTAGTTTTAAATTCAGTTTTAATTCATTTTGAATATTAGACTATTGTTCAAATTTAGATTTATAAAGTTTAAATTACTTATATCAAATGACTTGTTCTATTTGTTCTTGTGTTAGTAATTTCAGTCCAATGAATCAAAGCTAAACTCGCATTAGAGGGAGGTTAATGAAGCATTGAAAGGACTTGATTTATTTAGCATAGATTTGTCGATTAAGGTTTAAAGTTTGGATTTTTCTTGACTTATAGATAAGAAGAGAAAAATCTAAACTAGAGGATTGTGAGTTTTGCCATGAGAATGGAAAACAAACCTTCCTCTCATGCTAATTTGATTATAACTAGAGATGGTATAATTGAACTAGGGATCATAAAAGTCTAAGATTTATATTTAACCTTTTAGTGAGAATATAAAGATTAGGGTTTCTTAACAATCTATTCTAACACTTCTAGGAATTGAAAAGTAGATTTATTTCTTTCTCTAACATTCTCTATCTTTGATTTACATTATTATATTGTTAGTTAATTTAGTATAAATTCATAGTATCATCATAATAGTTAATTTCTTATTCAAATCATTACTCTCATCATTGTTCCTTTTGTTTGATTAGTTAAATTCTATATTAGTCTTGATAGTTTATGAGTGGAACAAATCCGTACTCTTTATATATTGCTTCATTATTATTTGAGAGAGTAAGGAAATAGAATTGATAACAAAAAAAAAAAATGGTAATATTACGTGTTAGTGTTGTTAACATTAATATTAGTGTTTAACTGTTTTTACGTATATCAGTGACCCACCCTGTGATTTGGCTTACACCAGTGTAAGTATAGAGTAAGTTTTAGTTCGGTTATTCTATTATTAGATACAGTTGATTTAGTATGGTTTGAAGCTAAGGCACCTCAGTGGAGGAACTAAATGCCTTATTATTATTGAATTGGAAGCTAAGGCGCCTCAGTGGAGGAACTACCTGCCTTAATTATTGTATTTAAGAATGTTGTATTATTCGTTGGAAGCTAAAGCGCCTCGGTGGAGGAACTAACTGCCTTATGGATTGTGTATATATATGTATAAGTATATTTTGTATTTTAGGGATACTCATACCAGCATTGTTTATAATGCTGACCCGATTTGCATGTTTACTTATCGGGTGTGTTCGTAAAATGAACCCAGTTGATAAGTCTTGACATGATTAGGGTTGACAAAGGTTGGTTGCTGCTTGTGGTTTGCGCTAGCGTCTCATATCATGATATGTTTTGTTTTCCCTTGAGGTGCAAAGATTTATAATTGAGACAATGTTTGTTTTTTTCGTATTTTCAGTTGTAATTATAATTAAAGAGTTGTTAAAAGAAAATTTGTAATTTAATCATATTTGTGAGTTTTTGGTAATGAAGAGGACTTTTGTTTATTTAAAAATTTTATTGGTTTCAAATTATTAGAACAATTAAACAGGTTATGGGTATTTTCGAAAGTTGAAAGTGTATCACACCTTGAAAATCGAAGAGTCGGGAACAAATATTGTTTTTCCGAATTTGTCAAAATTCGGGGTGTGATAACTATTGAATTTAGGACTATTATTTTTTTTGAGAGGACAAAAATATCGGTGACAAATATTATTATCGCACTAAAAACCAAGTTTAATATCGATTACATAAGTAAAAAAGTAATTTTAGCAATAATAATGTATAACCCGAGAAGGAACTGGAACCCGAATTGGAATTGATTTAATTAATGGGTATGAATCCGGGTTTTCAAAATATAAGAAAAAATCGAAAGACCCGAACCCAGTGAAAACCGTTAAAAAACAGAATCGAAACTGAAACCAGTAAGAACCGAACTGGAATCGACCCATAAACACTCCTAATGGTCCCCCACTAAATAACAGTTGTTGGGTTTGCCAATCTATATATCTATACCTTAATATTAAAGCTCCCACAAGGGTATTTTTTGAGCTCTATTAAAATTCCATGTCATCAACTCCTATTAAAAAGGGAATTCCTCTCTTATTGAAAAGAAAAATTATAGCACTTCTAATTAAAACGGGAATCATTCTCATATTATAATGGGAATTCCTCTCCTATTAAAAAAGAAAAATATAACACTTCTAATTAAAACAGGAATACTACTCCCATTAAAAACGGGAATCACACTTTTAAATTAAAACGGGATCCCTCCCCCAATTAAAAAACGGGAATCACACTTTTTAATTAAAACGAGATCCCTCATCCAATTAAAAAACGGGAATCATTGTCCTATTATAATGGGAATTCCTCTCCTATTGAAAAAGAAAAATCTAGCACTTCTAATTAAAATAGGAATCACACTTAGCTTCTAAATTAAAACGGGATCCCTCCTCTAATTAAAAAATGGGTTTTTAAAACTTAATTAAAATAATTTGTTGAGAAATTAAAACGGCCACAATGAGTATTTTTCTAGCCCTCTTAAAATTCCACATCATCAACTCCTATTAAAATGGGAATTCTTTTCCTATTGAAAAAGAAAAATATAGCCCTTCTAGCTAATTAAAACGGGAAACCTTCTTATATTAAAAACGGGAATCACACTTTTAAATTAAAACGAGTTTTTAAAACAAACTCCCACAAGGGGTATTTTTTCTAGCTCTCTTAAAATTCTATGTCATCAACTCCTATTAAAACGGGAATTCCTCTCTTATTGAAAAGAAAAATTATAGCACTTCTAATTAAAACGGTAATCATTCTCCTATTATAATGGGAATTCCTCTTCTATTAAAAAAGAAAAATATAACACTTCTAATTAAAATGAGAATCCTACTCCTATTAAAAACAAGAATCACACTTTTAAATTAAAATAAGATCCCTTCTCTAATTAAAAAACGGTAATCATTCTCCTATTATAATAAGAATTCCTCTCCTATTGATGAAAAAGTAAAAATTTAGCACTTCTAATTAAAACGGGATCCCTCATCCAATTAAAAAAATGGGTTTTAAAACTTAATTAAAATAATTTGTTGAGAAATTAAAATGGCCACAAGGAGTATTTTTCTAGCCTTCTTAAAATTCCACATTATCAACTCCTATTAAAGCGGGAATTCATCTCCTATTGAAAAAGAAAAATATATCTCTTCTAATTAAAACCGGAAACCTTCTCATATTAAAAACGGGAATCACACTTCTAAATTAAAACGGGTTTTTAAAACTTAATTAAAACAATTTGTTGAGAAATGATAATTGATTTATGAATAGTTTTACTAATGAATAAAGCGATGAAACTCTAAACGAAAGTAAAACTAAAACTGCTTTGTTACTAGATTTATCAAAGATATTCTTACTCTCAATCCTATTGAGATATAGGGGAGTAGATGATTCGTTCCACTCCTAGTTCTTTAGCATGCGATGGTTTCGTGTCAACTAAGCAGTCCAAAGTCTAATGAGAGATTTACGAGGGGAATTCTATACTACGAGGTGAATTCAATTAACAAGTTACGAATAACGAAATGATAGAATGCTAAGGGTTTGAATCTAGATAAAGAATTAAAGGGAATTGAATCCACCTTAACTCGACTTAATCAACTAACAAAGACTCGTCGTGATCCAAATTGAATGCTTCGCATATCAAAATAGTAATTATAATCCCTAATTATACATGACATCTCTACCAATCAATAATTAGCATGTGAGGTCGTCCACCCATTCTCATGGCGAATCAACGACCTTCTAGAGTGGAACAAACTCTCACGACGATTTCTAAGTTAATAAGGATCAAGTTTTATCAATGCTTCTTCAACCCCCTCTAATGGAGGTTTAGCCTTGAGTCATACTACTATCATTTCCCATTGAATTAAAACTAGACATCATATAAAACTTCTATCTTATGCAATTTTACTAAACAATAATTGAAATCTCAGGTAATAAATAGAAAATGAATAACAAGTAATAAAAGAATTTAGATCTAAACAATTGCAAATGACAAAAATCAAAATGAACAAGAATCTACTATTTTATTTATCTAATCAAGCAATAACAATATTTTCAAGGTTTAATCTAAAACAAGGAATGAAATGAAACAAAACTTAATTAAAAACAATTAAAACTAGATCTAGAATTATCTATATTTTAGGTCTAATTAGCTACCCTTTACAAAGAGCTAAACTTTTGTTTTTATATGCTTCAGATCCAAAAATCGTGTATGGGCTTGGAGCCATGTTTTGGGCCGGAAAATCGGGCCCAAAACCCAATTCTTTCAGTCCGAAAAGGGCTCTTCAGTTGGATTTGGCTTCAACAGACTTTTCATCCACTTCGGCTCCTCTGATTTGGCCAAGGCTTGTACCATTGAAAAGCGCTTTCCGAACCGGTCGTTTTGGCATAAGGTAGGCCCAATTCCGAGGTCTGAGTCCAAATATATGGTCTTCGGAAGTTCTCACTTGACTTGTGCATCAAGCGTGTTGACTTTTTGACTTTTCACTTTTGGACTTTACGAAGGCTTTGTCTCCTTGAATCTTGACCTTTATCACAAAACTTCTTAGTAACCAATCCTTACTCCTTTATCTCACCAAAATAGCACATTTCTACACATAATTGACTTTACTGCCTGAAATACATAAAAACACGTAATCAGTGTTAACTCTTATTTATTACTCATATAATTGGTCTAAAAGTATGATTGTTAAGGGGTTAAAACTACAGTTTTGGGCTCTTATCAAGAAATTAAAATGGGTTTTAAAGACTTGATTAAAACAATTTGTTAGGAAATTAAAATGGGTTAGCGACGAAAGCAGAAATCACGATTTGTTAGAAAATTTCTATGTGTATAGTTACGATTGTTGAGCAAGTTTTTAAAAGAGCCGGTGCGTATGCACGGGTCTACTTTCTAGTATATATAAAAGCTCACATTCCATTTTGCACCTTGAACAATATGATTGGCTCCTAAAAAATCGGATTGAATAATAATTAGTGACACCTCCCAAGTTTGTTTAAATCTCTCTAATCTATTCTTAATTTTCTATGAACTCCTCAAATTAAAAAAATAATAATAACAAATTAAATAAGGCTAAATATATGGTGCGCGAGATGTAGGGTACGCCCTGACATCTCGGCCACTCATACCGTATTTAATGGTAAAAGTACTGATCCAACGGCCCATACGACCTGCGCACCATACGACCTGCGCACTGAAGACATGCTCATTAAATAAACCTTATACAAATTCTATGGAAAACCTAACTTTTCTCCTTAAATGGTTGTCTCTTATCTTCTTCCCTACCAAGCAAGAGTTCACACTACTCTATTTTCAATCGGGAGGATCGTTCTCTTCTGAACTTCAATCAATCAACAAGAACAACAACAAAATCACTGGCTGGAGTTGGCCAAGTCAGTTGAGAGAGCCTTAGTGTGATAAGCCGGAGCATTCAGAGCAGTTCTACATAAAGAAAAGTCGTTCTATTGCTTTTGGTCTGCTCCGTGCGTTCCGGCTTGATCAACAAAACATACCCTCCTTCCAACGTCAGTCAGTATAGATAGTTCAATTCCGCCTTCCCATTATTTTCTCCAAAACCGGGGTTTATTGGTGCTGCCATGTCTGCTAATCAACCCCCTTCACTCTCTCCCGCATCTGGGAATCCGAGCTGTCTTGGTATTCTTCGCCAGGCAACCAACATGAATCAATCAATGCATTTTAGATAATATAATGAATCTGGTTTCAGAGGACAGACCTTTGAGAAATTCTCAGTTTAGACCATTCAAAGAGCGCCAAGGATGAATAATCCCATGCCAATAGCAGAACATGCTATAATTGACTCAGCTGTTGGAATCGAAAGATCTGTGAGATCCGGGTCACAGTATCGATTAAACAAAGAAAAGTGAGAGAATTGTACGGCTCGATCTGGCACTTGATCTGTTGTTGCTCTAGATACTGCCCCTAAGGCTTAATCAGGGTAAATTGGTGGTTCGGCATACCTACCAGTTTGATGGCTCTACAAATGAGTATGCTCCTACGGAAAGCAAGCAGAAAGTGGTTACCTATTAAAGAAAAGGTAAAATGTGAGTACCTATGGAATAAATATAGGCGAAGCATAGGACTTTCATTCCCCTTAATCTTGAACGAAGAATTTTATTTAAATAACATTTGCAATTTGCTTGGGCTAAAGTTAGTTGATGCTCCATTTGGTCTTATCCATCTGTTGCATATCAATTTATAATTCTAATGTAGTACAAACAATGGCACAGAGACTTAGGTAGATGTTACTGACCTTGGGGATGTTGATATCACTTGATTATAGAATTAGCCTGTATCAAAATGTTGGCATAGTACTTTTCTTTCAGATGTTTGTGTAACAAACTTAAATCTTTTAAAGATACAATATGTGAAGGACAAGAAAGCATTCGAAAATTCAGTAAGAGAATGAGTTATTGATTTGTGTATGTAAGTTTTAAGGCCTTACAAGTCCGTCTAATTTCAAATAGGAAAAGTTAAGTAAATAAGAATTTCATTCATCCTTTTGAGCTTCGAATAACTGCACCAGTATTTGGTTTTCCTTGGTCAACTATAAATATTTTCAATATACATAATTTCTAAGAGTCAGTCAATTTTGGCATGCGATATATATGGAGGTAGTTTGTAGAATAGATCTTAAGGTGTCTGTTAAATGTACTAACCAACATTTAAGCTTCGCAATCTCATTCTATGTATGAGCACAAGGTACCTATTTCTTAAGAGTTTCTGCACGCAATATACCTACACATCTTTTGTCTCCTGTATAGGTCTCTAAAACCAAGTTTCAATACCATTCGAGGCAGTTGAGATCGAGGATCAGGGACAAACTACTTTCTAGCAAAGATACACGGTAAATTGAGTCGACTTTTTGCCTTTTATTAGTAAATTTTCTTTATCCAATTAAATTGTTGGAAAATAAATTATGCTGAAAGAAATGAGCATAGGGTCTGTCAGAGGCACAACAAATCACAGGGTTCTTTTTGTGTTTACATTTTTTAAGTGGTTCTTTTTGCCTTTTTAAACCTACTTTCAAATGCATATACTGATTTTAAGATTTGAAGAGAGGCGAACTTTAAAAATGGAGGCAAAAGAAGCATCAGAGCGTAAGGATGTGATGGACTCCAACTTTTCCTACTCATTTCATTCACACCGTCGAGCTCCTCGGTGGTCATGAGAGTAATAACAAACATAAACCTAGATCTATAAGAAGAGTCACTGACAGGTGATACTTTTTGAAGTAACCTTCTTTGATTTCAAATGGATATTTCATTTTTCCGCTGGGTGGTGTTAAGTCTTGATTGAAGAGACCTTATGTTATTTCAAATGGATATATCATTTTTCTGCTGGATGGTCTTAAGTATTTGAGATGTGGTTTTATGGGAAAATTTATAATAAGCAAATGAATGTACTATCTATAGTGAACTTAGTGTAAAAGTGTTATAAAAATTTGCTCATGGAAGAGATCTAAATGGTCAAATTATATTGAAATTTTAGTTTTACTTACTTGAGGAAGTATCTTATATGTTTATGTAATTTTCCATATTCATGATATGATTTAATTAGGCATGGCATGATCCAGTTTGTAGCTTGTTAGCTCCTGAGTATTTAGAGGAGTTATTAAGCAATTTCTCATCAATGAATTGTGTGTTCTTTTGTTATGTTTTTCGTTTAATTTATTATATGTGTTTTTTCATTTTACTGGATTTACATGTTTTTCATTGACTTAGGCAATGAAGTGCACAATGCGGTTAAATTAGCCTTGTTGGAGATGAACGAGAAATATTTCAGGGGAAGGCACATAATACGTGAACTGTGGAACTTCAAAGAGGGAAGTAGGGAGACACTAAAATAGGGAATCCAGTCCATATCAGAGATAACTGGAAGAACCATAAGCGCATTGAAAGAGGGAATCTATCATATAAGCACTAAATCTTGCATTAAGTTCAGGTTTGTAGTTTTTATTTTGTTGTTTTTGGTTTAGAATTTATGCAGATGGTACCTTTGGTACTTTCTGGATGAACTAATAGTTGTTTAGTGTTGAATGGAAATATAAGCTGAAGATGTATGTTGCTTCTAAAGTTTGATGACAGTGAGCATGTTTTAAGGGACAGTTCTCCCCTATTGTGAAATGAAGACTATTTTTCTCAGCATGAAAACATCTTTTCCCTATAACTTTAGTTGTGATTTATGCATTGACATTTTTGTGTTTTGTTTGAATAAGGTCTATGCATTGGCATATATTTGGCTAAATTTCTAGGTTCTTGCCAATATATATATATATATATATATTGCCAACAACAACAACAAAATAAAATAAAAAGTTGCATTAGTTCAACAATTGACTTTGGAGTGGCTCTGCTGCGACTCTCAGAATGCTAATTACTGCTCAACAACTTCTTAGTAAAAAATTCTTATGCATCGATTCTGGAATTTAGTTTTGTTTTTGTGTGCTTTAAATATCATGTGGTAGCAATGTCTAATAAATTCTTGGCTTCATTAATATATTATGTAATTATTGAGTATTGTACTATTGTGATCAAGGAATCCGGGTAAAAAAGAAGGAAAACGGACTAAAGTAAAACAAGCCAAACATGTTTAGGTATAATTCAGTTAACATGAACAAATGAATGATATAACAATGACCAACAGAAGTTGAGTGCATATCATCCTAGACTATTCTTGAGAGATCATATTAAAAAACAAATGAGGAATGCTCTTGAGTCATCGTTGGCTTAACTTGCACTTCTTTGCATCTTATCTTAACTTCTCTCCCCTCCCGCTTCTTCGAGGTGAAACTCTCTTTCAGCCTCCTCTCTGCCGATTTCTGCACTTCTCCTTTCCTCATTTTGGATTATATTAAAATTAGCTTCCATGTCCCTGTCGTCTTCATCAATACTAACGTACTTCCGAGGATCATATCCAAAATTTTTATAGATTATTGTTCAGGGATCCTCTTCATCATCTGCTTAATATATTATTGACTTGAAAAAAGAGATAAGACATAAACGATCGTTGCGGTTTTGGCAGGGGTCATGGAGGTTTCGGTGGCCATGATGGATGTGTTTTATTGCTATCCAAGAATTGTTTTTCTCGAATGCAAGTATAAACATACTAACCAAGGTAACCATTTTTTTTTCTTTTCTTTGTGCAGTTTTGTCATCTGTAGTTTTGGTTTGATATTTTTTCAGTTCTTTTGATGGTGGTAGTTTAAATATTTTTAAATCTTATAAATGGGGTTCAATTCAACCACACATTATAAGATGTTGTTATTTAATGTTGTGTACTTTGTCGACAAAGTCTACCAAGTTATTTGGAATGGTTGTGCATGTGGTTCACCAGTCCATGTTATTATTTCCCTTTGTCAACTTGGTTGTCCGACGGTTAGAATCACCGCCTTAGTAATGTTAACAGAGTCTACCGCAGTGTTCGTGTGATCTGCCATGCTACTATTACATTTATTTATGTACACTATATATATAAGAGTGCTAATTGTTTGTTCCACTAATTTGTTAATTAATCCACTATTTATCTCTCTTCTTTTCTATACTTTTTATGTGTTAGTGAGCAATATTAGTTTAAAACATGGAGGAAAATATGAGCATACTGTCGGAGTTTATTGTTGTAATCCTTTTCGCGATCTTCACAAGTCAATGACACTGGACAACATTCTCTATAGACAAACTCATACCTAAGACCATCAATAAAGGTTCACTTCCTTTCTCTTTTTAAGTACATGATAATTAGTTCATTTCATTTCATTCTTCATATATGATTTCCAGTGACTTACAAGGGACAAGTACTTTGATTTGATTCACCTTATGTGACTTTTAAACAAGTACTCACAAGTTTGGAATCGAGACATAGTCAAGATACAATCTTAGTTATTGTATATATAATGGTGCATTGATGCTATAACCCCCCAAAAAAAAAACTTTGTAGGCTTATTATTCTTCATTATAATATTTCCACCTAAGGAAGATGATTATTTAAATTTGGAAAATCTATATTAGCCATATTAATCATGATCATTTTTTTTCCCCAAATAAGCTAGGGTTAGGCAGACCCTCACCTATATTAAAAACAAGAAATTCTTACATAGACAAGTCCACTGGCATCCTCTTTTACATAGGCTTATAAATCTTTATCTAGAGGATGCCCAAATTAGACCGTACAAATGCTATTTTTTTGCACTAGAAACATGCCCATGAACAACCAACCTAGCCAAGCCCAAAGACTAAATAGAAACCAAGGCTTCATGTCTATCGGCCCAACAGTTAGGCCCAAGATAAGAGGATGGATATGGGCGACCCGAACTCCACCATCACTACCCGCCTGCAAGCTCCAGCGCCTAAGACTTTGTCATCCCTATCGCCAGGCAATGAAATTTCTAAACCAAGGTTTTGTTACCAACTCTTCTCGTCAAAAACCCACAAACAACTATCATAACAAAATTCATCAGCCAAGAAGACCGGTTACAATCCCAATCAATCTACTAATCCGCCCATAGCGCATAGTTGTTAGAAATGCAACCCTTATCTGCTATCGCCTCCTTTGTATCCAGCCAAACACAATTTTGAATCAAGTCCCAAACTTTACTAGTTCTCACCCTAGATCCAATCTTAGCTCAGTTCAAAACACCAGGAACAACCACAATAATGGATCCATGCTTCTTCCCAACCCAAGCTCAGAAGGACCTCCACGGATCAAGAGGGCCAACCTATCCTCTCTACTAATGAACAATGATCAATGAATAATTGTAGCAGAACATACCTTATGGATGATAATCTCAACAGGCTGTTGGCTAGATCGAAATCCACCAAGTTCAGCCAAGTCCAAGCTTTGTTGTCTTCTGTGTGTGCTCTTGAGAGGTCCTAGAGAGAGGTTGGACAACATATCCAGCCACCGGACATCAGAGATGACGGTGGCTGGTCAGTAGGGTCAGAAGTACGGCTTCTCGGTAAGGTTAACTCAGTCGACAGGGTATCGGAAAATATGTTCTTATTATAATGAACCACCAACTTCATGAAAGCAATAATCATCATGAGCATCTTGGTAATCTAAATTTTGATGTTAATGAGTACTTTCATTGGGTCATCACATATTGATAACAAATAATTTATTTTAAAATTATATAGTTTTAGCTATATATATGATAGTGTTGGATACTTCGATGTGTTGGATTAGAATTTGGAACGTAGGATAAACTATGAAAAACAATGGTTGGTAGTGCAATTTCAGGTCAACTAATAATTGGGATGTAATTCTGGCAAATTTTAGAGTGAGTATTCAACCGCAGACCCAAGTAGATTATAGCCACACTAACATTGTTTAATTCATTATTTTCCAATTCAGTTCAATGGTTAGGTTTTTGCTTTTCATTGTGCCACTTTGAACTTTAAGTATTATTATATGAATTTGTGCATGATAGTATTTAGAGAAAAATCTTAATATCTTTAGTGGAATATGTTTTAGTTTGTTGGTAACTTGGAATGTTTTCGAGTTCTGCCAATTATTGTTTTGGTACATATCAAAATAGTCATAGGGGGAGCATTGTAGATTGAATGTGGCTTCTGAAGCTATTCAATGCAGATTTTTGAATCTTGAAAAAACCAAGTTATGAACTTTCAGGGTTTGTGGGTTTGTTGTACGTTTGATTTCTTTTCTTCTTCATCGTTTGCTTTTACAGATTTTTGGCATCGTTCACTTTTCTTCTTCATCGTTCACTTTTATAACTACGATTACGTATATTATTAAGGACAGATTCCCGACGAACAGAGGGACATGATGTGATGAGTTGGAAACAGAGAAGGATTTTCTGAAATATCTTCATTTTATGATCTCATTTTATCTTCATGAAAATTGGCAATATCATAAGCGGAGTTATTTTGGTTCTTTGTAGCAAATGGACTGTTTCAATTATTTTCCTAAGCTAAGACTGAGAATAGGTGGATTCCTTTCTAAAATATTAATAATTCAACATAACAATCTATCTAACAAAACAGGGAGGAGTGGGAGGACAGATTCCACGTCATAAGGTGAGATGTGGTCGACACACCCCTAACCATAGCCACTCAAAACTCATGGAGGGTGAATTAAAAAGCTTTTATGGGGTAAGTTAAACAGTTTTTCTCACCTCACCCACCCCCACACAAAAAAGTTAACATTGGACAAAAATTTTATGGGTTGAATCTTTTATGGGCTTGGAACCATGAGCATGGGCTCAATTAAAAAAAAAATTGTAATAGTGGGGGTAGGCATCCAAAAATCAGCCAAAATGCTGGACTTATAAACTGTTGGGCCTCCAAATTTGACATGGTACTGCATAATTGGCTGACCCAATTGATGTTGTTGGGCTTATGGATAATGGGCAATTGGGCTGGCTTTGCGCCGCGACGAGTTGTTTCGCGCCGAAGACGCACATACACCTTGTGCCGAAGGCGTGTCAAGTTGTTTCGTGCCGAAGACACGCGTTTCGGCACGCGTACGCCTTGCGCCGAAGGCACAACGAGTTGTCGGGGTAGCGCAGCAGGCGCGTTGAGGTCTCACGGGTCATAGGCACGGGCATACCCTAGTTATATTAAGTTACATAACTTTCGTATGTATGAGCCAGTATGAACTCAATTTATTTCGTAGTCAATGTTTGCTAACAATCTATGTTTTTTTGCATTATCAGTCTTTTGTGTGGATTTTAGTCAATTAAAATTTAAGAAAGTATCAAACCTAGCCGTAATAAACTATCGTGTTCTCTGTCTCCCTTGGGTTTTCACTATATTTTCTTACTTTTTATGTTTGTTAAATGAATTTCACAAAAGTTATGAAGAAAAAAGTGTTCGATGAACTGCAAGGTGGCTTTGATTATTTAAAGTAGTGTAGTTTTGATTATTTGTTAATCAATGGTGTTATATGTGTAGTCTTTTTTTTTAATTGTAGGGATAGCTTTACGAAACAAGCAACACTAATGTGAATCGAGCTTGGGGGTTTTCAGAAAAGTAAGAGTTGCGATCACTCTTGAATTCAGGTAACTTCTTCTAATTGTTTCTCTATATTCTCTAAGTTTTGATGGTATAAACAAAGCCACCTCCATGCGCGCATGTGTGCTCTTTTCCCCCTAAATTCTATTAAAACAATGTCTCCATGAATGGAGAGTTCATCTTTTGCATATATAAATTGAATTAATGAAGGAGACTTTTTTTTATAGTTCTTGGACAGTTCTAATCTTAGCCCTTCATGGCATGCATATATGGGGCTGGAAGAGTTCATTCGAAATTAAATCATTTGGCGTCAAGTCTAATAGGGTTGATTATATTGTCGCTGTGTTTTTAGCCTGTAGACATTAGATTTGCTCACTAGAAATGGACATCTTAAGGAGGCAGAGCAATTAATCAGTTGCTTGCCTGTCCAATGAGCTAATTTTTATATATATCCCTCCATCTTTACTAGAAGCCAGCCAGAGTAAGAAAGAACTTGAGACACTAAGACATTGTAGTAAATTAATTCATAGGGAGCAGAAGCATGGTGATCTATAGAAGGAAGAGAATGACAAGTTAGTATATCTCTCAAGGTTGTAAGAGTTGCAAAGTAAACTGAAAGAGGGGTTTAACATGTTAGTGGAGACTGGAACCTCATCTTGCAAACTGGCTGAAAGTAGAAGTGATTTGTTTTAGCTCTAGCTATTATGAACCTGAAGTGAACCGCTTCTTGCTTTATACCTTACCTTATCTTATTTTTGATGATATAGGCGCTACAACAGAGAATTCAAATATAAAGAGGAGATGGAAAGTAAGATTGCCATACAAAATGATATTTGGCTACACAATGAGAAGTGATCTTTCAAGCCATGTGACTGGTGGGGCTTTTCTGTGATGTGCACATGATGCCCAACTTGATCGGCTCACCATATCTCACTACAATCACAATGGTAGCAAATAAACTTATTAATGGCAACCTTGCAAAGGCCACCTCTGACATTAACTTGAAACAACCAAAATTTGTCATTGGTCACAGCTGTAGCTAACTATGCAAGGTCATTAGACGATGGCCTTTATCTGGCAATTGTTAATCGACATATATCTCAAGGTAACGAATTATAATTTTGTTTCATCTGCTTGTACTTCAACAAGTAGGTTTCATTCCTATTCATGTTCCCTATGCATGTTATCAGGGGATTGTGAATGCATATTGATAAAGGCACGATTAACTGTTATTTATGTTAATCTGTCGATAAATGAAAAATCTAGCTAATGGTTGTTCATTGGTAAACTCAATGGAACCAACATCATCTAAATGGATTGAGCAGTGACTTACTAAAAATCAAATTATTTTTCAAGTGGTTAGTATTTGGAAAAAACTTGACGTATATGAGTATTTAATTTGATTAGTTTGTAGCATATCCTTTTTAGTGAATTAGATGTCAATTGCTATAAACATATGTATGCATACTGTTCTATGTTGTAATTCTACAGACACACCCATGCATCATAGAATCCGAGAAGGAACAGTTACGCCAGCTGCTGGACTGCCAAAAAACTATCATTGAAACATTGCCCACACTTCCCTTATGAGGGGTATACCAAGTGCTCTTTTTTCAATAGCTCCAGTAGAATACTTCAATTGCAGGTTGCTTCCATTGCACACATTGAAAGACTTAAGTTTCTCCCGCACCTGCATTCAAAGTTTTTTTGCACATTGAAGAAGGATGTCCCATACTTTTAAAATCACCTTAGTTCAATGGGGATGACCAAATGCATGGATTTTTTTAGATGCATATCAGGTGTCAGGTCACAGGGATGTATGTTCCTGCCACCATTGTAATTACTTGATCACTCAATATAGAACAGGTTCTGCACTAAATAAGTTATAGTGAGTATTTTTTTTTTTTTTTTTTTTTTTTTTTTTGTCAAGAAACATTGAACAATCTTGAGGGTAGTAAAATGAATAACATCGTGACATCCTTGCCGAAAAAATCTTCATGTTAAGTCAATGTGAAAAAAATAAAAGAAAAGTGCGGACAGATGTTGAACACCGCTACAAAGTTAATTGGTATTCTCAAAAGGTTTCATCGATTTTTTTTTCCATAGGTTTGGTTCCTTAGATTAAGTTTACTTCATTCCAACTTAGTGTACATGACAATGACTTATGACTTCTAACTGTTGAGCTTTCGGTTCTTATTGATAGCAATATATATATACCTTGGATTATAGGAGTTTGCTATTAACTTTTTAATTATTTTCGAATTCTTATAAAAAAAATGGGACTCAAGAACTATTGATGTTTCATTGGCGTGAGGGGCATTTGCTATTTGGTTTCTTGGTGTATTTGGTTTTTAAGTTGAGCAGTTTTGTTCCGAAGGATAACATGTATGACTCTACAAATGTTAGCAAACTATTAAATACACAATTTTAGAGTAAGGATGGGGAGAGAAACTCAACCACATTGTGACTGAGCGGAGCACATAATTTAAAAGCAATATGTGAATATCATTTTTAGAGGATGGTGTAACACTCTGTTCATTTTTCTAACATATATTTGCCTTGGTGTTTTAGGAGTGAACATGCATCCTACTACCCATTCTATTTTGTGGTTCAGATGCGTGTAGCTTTATGGTTTCGTTCAAGTAGAATTATATATATTTAAATTGACAAAAATTGAAAAATCAAATTGGATGTACTAGCTGACATGATTTTACCAGTATTTTACTTTTCTAAAGAATTTGTTGAGTGCTGAATTGATTGGATTAGTTTTTTGGTCGGAAGTCCCATGTATGCGGGATTGCAAAATCATCTTGGTGAATATGGCATATTTGGGATGTTTAAGAGTATAAATGAGTTTGTAATTAAATATTTGGAGAAGGAAAATTAGCATACATAGACACTTCAATTTCCTTTCAATTCCTAAAGTGCGTGCATACCTAATATATATGGAAGTCACCATTTGTAAGTAAGCAAAAGAAGAAAAAGGTTAAAAGCATGGCCAATAGGTCACCTAGCTTAGTGGTAATTCTAAGAGGCTTAAGAAAACATATCTAATACACATGATAGTATAATATGGTTAAAGCAAAACTCCATAATTGGTTAATCGATTTGATAGCAGTAGTTGTACCCTCTTTATATATCCATAGATCCATAGGAATTGATAACATGCTTCCACTTCAATTGATTTTAATTTTAATCACATGGAATATAATAATTGAAGGAATTGGAGTTTGGTTCTCATTCAATTTTCCCAAAAAGATGTGAGGATGGAACGTTTATTGATGTAAAATAATAAGTTCACACATACATTTATTTAGCTAAAGTTACTTATAATGACTCGAGTGGCTACATTAATTACTTTCTTTAGTAGGTTGCAGTTATTGGGTTAGAAGCAGCAAGTGCTATAAGGAAATGACAGTAGAGCTCCTTCATGCCAGTCTTCCCCACACTGAAGATAAACAGTGCAAGTTTTTACTTTTTAATGAATTTTGCTCAGTGCTCTATGTTTGTAATTTTGTTTAATAACTATAACAAATTATTGACACTGGGAACTTTGATAAATTAATTTACTATATGAGTTTCAATATAGTTTGGAAGTAAGATTTTTGATACATAATAATAAAATAAAAAAAAAATTATATAAAAACGGTCCCCGTTCGTTGAACGGGTCCAAAAATCTAGTAATAATAAATAAATAAAACTTCATTGAAGTTAGTTTTATAGTGTTTGTTCATCATCATAATCAATTTTATCCGGAATCTTCAATCTTCATTTTTCTGTTATAATAAATACTTTGTTTTCTTTGAACCTTTTAAAACTTTATATTAAGCTTCCAATTTGTCAAAAAAGTCTTCAAATTCAACACTATTAGTGTTAATTATGGCACGTGCACTACCTAAAAACACAAGATATATATATATATATATATATATTCAATAGAAAAAAAAAATAATGCGAAAATTATATAGGGATATATTCACATATTATCTATTAGGGCATCACCAATGGGACTTGGATACATGCTTTTATCTCCAAATTTAACTGACCTTAAAGAAAAACTGCCTCCAATGCGGCTCCTAAATTGGCCTCCAATTTAATCATCCTGGATATATGTATTCATTTCTATGGATGTTTATAAAGGACCTGAAGCCCGTGAAACTTTGCACATGACTTCATTTAAGTAAGCACGTGACTTCATTTTTTTTTTATGATTTTTTCATCTGATTTCACGTGTTGTAAAGAAACATTTTATCTTCTCCGTTGGAACACGCATCAAAATAGAGTTTTAGCTCCTTATTGGCCTCCAAAACGCAAACGTGGCCCTGGGTTTTGAAGGCCTGCATTGGTGATGCCCTTATTGTGTATAATTGTATATATATATTAAAGAAACCGTGATGCTTTGGATTCTATATGAGAGCTAAGGGTGGAAGCCGAGCGGCTTAGGCTCAACTCCTTTAAGCTCAGCTCGAGCTCAGTCATATAGTTAAATGAGTCAAACTTGAGCATATATTATAGCTCGTGTAACAAACGAGCTTTATGAAGCTCGGCTCGATAAACTCAAATAACATATTTGTAGTGTATAATAACTAAGCTATTCGGGCTCAGCTCGGGCTCGTTCATATAATATATGAGCCAAACTTGAGTTTATTTCAAAGCTCGCTAAATAAATGAGTCGTGCTTGAGCATAGTAAAACTCGGCTTGATTAGCTCGAATTCCACCCTTACATGAAAGCAACGCTTCCTCATTTCATATTTCAGTAGGCAATCACAATGCATAAAAACCTATATCCCAAATGATGTTACCGAGAGCAAACTTAATGCAAAAAGCCCAATGGGCCTCTTGCCTCTGACCCAATAACTAAAAACCCAAGTTCATTTTAGTCCATCAAAATCAACGGTCCAAAACCCATCAATCTAAAACAAAAACATCTATATAAACCACTCTTTCATTTCATTTATGGTTTAGCGCAAGTAGGGTTTCACTTTCATTGCTGCTTCCAACTTTTTCTCTCTCTCAAAACAATTGTAAAAAAAATGGTGAAGGGAAGACAAGAAGAGCGTGTTCGTCTTTACGTACGGGGAACTGTCCTAGGTTACAAGAGGTAGCTAGTAACAAGTAATTAATAATCTTTAACAATAATATTATTTACCATTTCAAATCTATTGATGGTTGTTATTGTTTGTTTATATAGGTTGAAGAGTAACCAGTACCCAAACACGTCATTGATTCAGATAGAAGGAGTGAATACAAAGGAAGAAGTTGAGTGGTATTGTGGGAGGAGGTTGGGATATATCTATAAGGCTAAGGTGAAGAAGAATGGGTCTCATTATAGGTGCATATGGGGGAAGGTTACTAGGCCTCATGGTGATAGTGGTGTTGTTAGGGCTAAGTTTAAGTCCAACTTGCCTCCTAAGTTTATGGTAAGTGTTGGGTTTTTTGTTGTTATTTGTATTTGTGATGGGTTTTTTTGAGTAAGTGGCTTGTGTTTTTTGTTTTGCAGGGAATGAAGGTTTGAGTTTTCATGTACCTGAAGCTTGTAGATTGTGGTGTGTAACTTCAAAAGAGTTTGTAAGAAGTGAGGTTCATCATAAATTGTTTAGAGTTTGAGTGTGGGAGTTAAGAAGAAGAAAGGTAGACTCTTGGTATAAATTTGATTAGTTTTAAGCTAATGGAAACATGAAAACTCAAATTGTTTGGTATGGAAATGACATGAAAACATTAAAATAAGTATTAATTGAAGATTGAAACGAGAATAACAAGATAAAATTGAAGATCGAAACAAACAAAGCAAAATAACAAGATTTAAATAAAATTAAGGAAATGAAGAACAATAAAGTAAAGGACTTGAATTGAAAAACTAAACAAGAAAATTAAAACAAACCAAATGGTTTAAACCCTAAAGCAATGGATGCTTTCTCTCTCCCTAACTTTTAGATTATATACCCCTACTTTTGCCTTTTATTGATTTGCCCTCCTCCATCACTTTTGAGACACCTCACACTTCACTTTTGCTTTTGTTTTTTCTTTTGCTTTTTGATTTCTTCTTGACCAAGGTATGTAGGTTTTGGAGAATGTCATATTTTGAGATAAGAGCCTCCATATTTAACCTTTGACCTTTGACTTTGACAATTGACTTTGACTTTTTCAACACTTTTTTATAGCAACTTCTGGTCTTCATAATAAGCGTGATTAAAGCTCCTTTTGGTACTAAGATGCAGCTTTTATGATAAAGTGGTATGAAATTCTCCATATCATGAAAAATGCAATGAAAGATATGAGTTGTCTTTTCGTTAAGCGTAAGATGGACTATAATGCAGTAATATAAGGGTAATGATAAGCACCCAAAACTGTAATATTAAACCCCGAGAGACATAACATTTTAGTCAATTATATGTTTAATAATCATGTAATAATTATATTTTTGTACTTTTGCAGGTTTCCACAGTTAACGTGAATATAATGATAAAACATGCATCGAAGTACGAGAATACTGGAATATTTGAAGTGTTCCCACTCAGCCCCAGTGAAGCCCAACAAAGCCTGAGTAGAGCCGAAGTTTCCAAAGGAACAAAACCAATGCGAATCGGTCCACATATAAAAAGCAACAAACTTCCGAAGCTCACATCTTTCAAACCCGGGCGACGACTTCGCTAAGAATCGCCACAAAGAACTAGAGGCTTACGAACTCTCTACGCAAAGACATAAAGTTGTAAAATTGCCAAAATCGGCCGCCATCGACATCCCACGGGACCCACTCTGCGGGCCCAAAAGGCATGACGAGTCAGCATAGGCAGGTGGCAAGTGATAGTCACAATTTGTGCCACCTTGCGAAAGAAAAAGACACGTACTAATTCAATGTTTTGAATTGAATTGGGCAAAAGGACAAAACAAAACACAAAAGGACAAAACAAATTATAATAGGACAAAACTTTATACAAAGTTTTGATCTTAACAATTGAATGAAACAAAACATTAATTTAAAGACAAATACATATGAGAAAACAATTGAATGAAACAAAACAAAACTTTGGACCAAATACATATGAGAAAAAGACAAAAAGCAAAGTAAATAAGATGAATGAAGCCAAAACTTTGTATTTCAAAGTTTTGAATGGATCAATTTGGCAAAAAGACGAAACCAAATTAATTCCTTCACAAGGGACCATCCTATATATATGTGAGGGGGGTCTTCAATATTTCTCCTTCACCATTTTATGCTTTAGCATTGTTCAGTAGTTAGTTAGTTTCATTCCAGCACTTTACATTCCGTCATTTTCTCTTCCAACAACTTAAATACTGTAAGTTATTTCTTCTTAATTAAAGTCATTTCTTTTCAAGTTTAATTTTTATCCTGCATTTACTTATTTATTATATACATTAAGTTTAATTATTCCTCCAATGACCATGAGCTAACCCCCCTCAGGGGGAGGGTTATGCTGCTCGTGTGAGAATTCAGATTGACTATTTAATATTCTAGAATCACTGCTTAGGAATTAGGTGTAGATTATACATTTGGTCCCAAAATGACTGAGACTGTACAAATTTGGAGTGCTGATGCTCCAGAACAGTCTCGCAAGAGACCCAAAATGTCTCGTGCGCGACTCTTTGATGTCAGATAGCTCTCCAATTTGTCCAGCTGATGTAGAATCGAACCAGGAGCTGAAATAATATTCTAGAGATAAAATATTAGTTCAACTCCTTATGCTAGTGCGATGCGACTCAGAGATGTGCGCATTTCGCTAGGGATCGATACTCAACGTCGTCTCGAGTTTGTCTATGAATTCGAGACGGATTATAGCTATAGTGATGTGGTAGTATAAACTGTTGAAAATGATTCTTGCATGAATATGAATTAACCCTCTCCCTGTTTCTCTATCTTTGTTTATTTACATCGAAATCACCGTTAATAATTTACATTATTTGCATTGCTATTAATTTAATTAAACCAACTAAAAAACCTAAAATCCTACTCACCAAAAGTTGTAATTCCAGTTGTGAACCTTTCTGAGCCCTAAGGTTTGGACGATCCCTTACTCGACTTATCCTATCAAACCCACGTGAGTAAGGTAACTTGACTAAACGGACGACTATACGGACTTTGGACTTTGGTCTTCGAACTTCGGACTGTGGACCTCGGACTTAAGTATAAAACCCAATAACATATCAAATATGCGTTTATCAAATGGCACCGCTGCACGCCGAAGGACTTTGAACTTAACGTAATAACTGGAATACATCACGTAAAAACCCCTCCCTATCTCATCATCTTTTTAATTTCCATCTCTTTTACGATACTAACGTGTTACGTAACTGTTTGCCCCAACTTTTTCTACTAACATATATCTATGAACCAGATCTTGTTTATTTTTATTAGCACAGTCTAAGTATTCCGTATGAACTTGCAGTACTGAACTGACAAAAGAGTCTTGGACGAGACTATAATAGTAGCCCGAGAGACTAACCTGGAGTATCAACACTCCAGTTTTTAGGTACATGCCACTTTCTTTCTCAGTACTATTTTGGACTCTCTAGTCCTGTTATCCACCATCCAGTAAGTTCACGAGCTCGGGAGTTAATTCGATCGTTGTACGAGGAATCGTGGGACGCCAGGTTTCGAATTCTTAAACTCCTCAAACTTTGTCGAGGATATTATTTGCTATAACCTGTTTTACCTCGCATGTTTGTGTGTTGGCATGAGAACTTTTTGCATGTAAATGTGGTTCGTCATTACATATTCACGTTAATACGATTAATATGATTCAAATATATTTGGATGTATGCGTAATTTTAAACCACCTGCTTAGAATATTTTTGTATGTGTATGTTACATCAATTCACGTACGCGGTATTCATTTGCATGAGTTTGTTCTCGACATTCCCCTAGCTCACATATAAGTTGCACGTATCGGTAGCTATAGATTATTGCATGCGTAGGACACATTTCTATTCACATAGATTTGCATGTGTAGACTTCCTGTATAAAACTTGCATGTGCTAATTGTATGTTTAGTTTCTATTTTGGCATCTATCATTTTGATTGCATGTTTCGTAATCACGTCTCCACAATACATTAATTACGTAAACACAAAATACAAAAAAATTAAAAATTAAAAAAATCCTAATAATTAAAATTTCATCATAATCATCTTAATAATACCCCACATAATACACTATCATAAATCATCATCCTATTCCATCAATGTCTAGGAAACTTGAAAGATTGAGGTTGCCTAATTAAGGAACGTGTTAGCACGAACAACCTCCCTCAATTCTCTCAGGTGACCTGGCTGCTGGAATATTCACACGTTATCCTAGCTTACCTACCTCGCCGAGTTAGCAAATTTCGAGGGAAGACGTGCTTCACCTCCCTCCTTCCTTAATTCTAAATCTTCCTGTCATAATTTGTTCCTTATGAGCCTAGAATTAAAACTTGTATTTGTATGAGACTACGGTCGGGTACTAATAAGGAATTAGAACTTACATATCATCGTCAGAAATACAATAAACAACTGCTTATGCTATCTCCTAGACATAGTCCCTCCTCCGTAAACCAACCTCGTCAAGTATCTCCGTTACCATTATCTCCCTTAGTTATGGCTCAGGAAAATCCCACAGTCGAGAAACCCCTTTCGGATTTCTATACTGCCTTACAAGAAGGACCTGCTTCTTGCATTAAACTTGATGAGATTGCAGGAGATTTTCGCATTCCGTCAAACATTTTCGGTTTGTTACCTGTTTACAATGGTCTAGACCATGAAAAACCATACAATCACCTTCATCGGATGCAACAAGTAGTCACCACTTTCTACCATATGACTGTTACCAACGAACAAGTCTTGCTTAGGTTGTTTCCCTTCACCTTAGCTGATAAAGCTTCAGTTTGGCTCACAGGAGAAGCGCCGCAATCCATTGACACATGGGCCAAACTTGTACAAGCATTCATGATAAAGTTCTATACTCAGAATAAAACTACAGATATGCTTCAAAAGATTCAATTCTTTTCGCCCAGACCGTGAATCCTTTTTCGAAGCATGGAGCGGATTCTATGATCTACTTTTCGAATGTCCCCATCATCAACTCGACACCGCTGTCTTAGTCCATTCATTCTTTAATGGTCTCTCTGACCATCAAAAGGAAACATTAGATATCATGAACGGAGGTTGTTTCATGGACAAAGGCGCTGCTGAAGCATACACTTTTCTCGAGAAACATGCTTCACGAAGCAGCCATTGGGGTAACACTGATTCTTCCAGATCTTCTAAAGACATTCCTACCAAGGTTACGTCTATGTTCGAGGTCAAACCCGATCCAGAATTAAAAACTTTGATCGAGTCCCTAAACAAAAAGGTCGATGCTCTTTCGGTTTAAGTAAATGATCAAAAACCCAAACATGTCAAGGCTGCCAACGCTTCCCCATGTCCTCTTTGCTTAAGTCCTGAGCACGCTGATTCTTATTGTCCTTTGGTATACGAGTGCCCTCCCCAACCTTCTGAAGAGACTTGTGCTTTCAACATCCCTAATGCACCTTGGAGACAACATCCGAATTTGGCTTGGGCCCCCCCTAGCCAACAACAAGCTACTTCGAGTGTCAACAATGCTCCTGTACGACCACTCGCGAACTACAATTCCTACCGTCAAGGAAATCCTCTACAATTCCAGCAAGGGCAAAGTAATTTTTCCAACAACACAAATATAGGGTACCAAAACAACCGCAACCTTGTTCCCGCTAATCAAGGACATGGCTACCAAAATCAACCCGTAAATAATAACGGTGAACTAGTTCATGCTGCTCCACTTGTACAATCCACAGCCGATAAAACAGCTGAAACTTTTCTGACATACATGAATCAATAGAATCAAATCCTAGCATCTATCCAACAGTTTCTTCAGCTGTTAGCACAGGATAAAAGTCAAAAGGGCGTATTTTTGGGCCAAGCAGTTCCAAACCCTAAGCCCACCAACACTGCCTTTGAACTCAACAATGTACCAGGATCTAGTAATCCAAGCCAGGGTGAGGTAAATGCCATTACCACTCTTCGTTCTAGCCGAACTATCGACAATCACATGATTATGCCAGACGTCGAATCGACGGAAACCGCGGCTGACGTCTTTCCAACTCCTACCTCGCAATCTATAACGGACGAAGTTGTTCCTTCCAAATCTACATCCACGTCCCCAGGGAAAGACGTCACTGATCCATATGCACGATTCCACCCAAAAGCTCTATTCCCTGCCCGTTTGGCAAAGAACAAACCATACAAACATTTCGATGAGATCCGTGAAACCTTCAAAAATTTGACCATAAACCTACCTTTTCTAGATGCACTGGAGCATTTACCCAAGCATGCTAAGTTTTTGAAGGACATGTGCACCAACAAATGACGTACGAATGTTCCTCAACAAGCATTCCTCACTAAGCAGTTTTTCTCGATTACTACTACCAATGGTGTGGTTAAATACAAAGGACTAGGTCGGCCTACTGTACCATGCACGTTGGGCGACAAGTATACCACTACCACACTTTTAGACATAGGCGCCAGTGTTAACCTACTTCCCTACTACTTATTTAAGCAGTTAGGTCTTCATGAATTAAAACCTACCAATATAACTTTGCAACTCGCGGATCGCTCCATCAAGTATCCAAAGAGCATAGTAGAAAACGTCATAGTCAAGGTCCAAGATTTTTACTACCCCGTTGATTTTGTCATTCTAGATACCAAAGTGGCTTGTGACTCTATTCCTATCATCTTGGGACGTCCATTTCTTGCAACTGCTAACGCTCTCATAAATTGTCGGGATGGTTCAATGACATTGTCTTTCGGGAACCTTTCTGTCGAACTCAACGTGTTCAAATTAATGAAACAATTTCCCGATCCTATACTGGAGGGTAAGATTAGCTTGGTTGATAGTCTGGCACATGATTATTTTACAAACTCTTTTCCCGAAGACGAGGTACACCAATTTCTTTCTTTTAATAATCCTGAGTTTGACGATAACTCGTACATTAAGGATGTCCACGCATTATTAGAGTCAGTACCACTATTTGATCCTATTACTGTGGTGCCAACTGATTCAGAAGAACCGGACTTGATCTTTTCCATTGAAGAGACGGTCGCTCATGAATCCTTAATCCCTAATCCTCCAACTCCGAATTTAAAACCTCTACCCTCTAATTTGAAGTACGTGCATCTTGATCCCGATGGTAGTCACCTTATAATAATTTTGCTCACTTGACTACCGACGAAGAAGCACGATTGATTCGTGTCATTCGTGAACACCGCTCCGCTATCGGATGGTCCTTAGATGATATCAAAGGAATATACCCTAGTATATGCACGCATCGCATACATCTGGACGACGGCTCAAAGACATCGCGAGAACCGCAATGTCACCTTAATCCTGCCATGAAAGAGGTGGTGAGGGAGGAAGTTTTATGCTTACTTGATGCAGGTATCATATACCCTATCTCTGATAGTGATTGGGTTAGTCCTGTCTGCGTTGTTTCTAAAAAGTTCGGCATTCAAGTTGTACAAAATGAAAACGGAGAATGCATCTCCACTCGCATTCCATTAAAATAGAGAATTTGTATTGACTATCACAAACTTAATGCCAGAACACGTAAAGATCACTTCCCTCTCCCATTCATTGACTAGATGCTAGAACATTTAACCGGTCATGCTTACTACTGTTTTCTTGATGGCTATTCCGGCTACTTCCAAATTGTCATCGATCCCGCCGATCAAGAAAAGACAACTTTCACATGTCCCTTTAGAACCTTTGCATACAAACGAATGCCTTTTGGTCTTTGCAATGCCCCAGGCACCTTCCAACGCTGCATGCTCCACATTTTCAGTGATATAGTGGAACGTTATATGGAAGTCATCATGGATGACTTTTCCATTTATGGAAATTCCTTTGACGACTGCCTATCTAACCTTTCTAAAGTGTTAACGCGTTGCAAAGAGAAAAATATGGTACTTAATTGAGAGAAGTGTCATTTCATGGTTACCAAAAGACTTGTTCTAGGTCATATTGTTTAAAAAGACGGGATAGAGGTGGATAAGGCTAAAATTGTTAAAATTACTTCGCTACCTTTCCCACGTACAGTTCGTGATATTCGTGCGTTCTTAGGCCACGCCACGGTTTTACAGGCGATTCATTCAGGATTTTTCTAAAGTTGCTCGACCGTTAACCAATCTTCTACTTAAGGATGCAGTATTCGACTTTAATTTTAATTGCAAACAAGCGTTTGAAACTCTAAAATCCGCTCTGACTACCGCTCCTATCATTCAACCCCCTGATTGGTCTCAACCATTTGAACTGATGTGCGACGCTAGCGACTTTACTATTGGCACCGTACTAGGCCAACGACGTGATGACAAACCCATTGTCATTTACTACGCTAGTAAAACTCTTAATGACGCTCAACGTAATTACACAACAACTGAGAAAGAGTTCTTAGCTGTGTTTATGCTTTGGATAAGTTTCGCCCTTACCTAGTTGGATTATCCACCATCGTATATACTGACCATGCCGCACTTCGGTACTTACTCACGAAAAAGGACGCGAAACAGCGATTGTTCTGCTGGATCCTTTTTTTTGCAAGAATTCACCCTGGAAATCAAAGACAAGAAAGGAACCAAAAATGTCGTGGCCGACCATTTATCAAGACTGGTTGGTGACATCGATAGTGATTCTGAAGCCATCTGTGATTCCTTCCAAGATGAATATTTGTACTATATTTTCTTTTCTCTATGGTACGCGGATATCGTTAACTACCTAGTTATTGAGGAAGGTTCCTTCCTCTTGGTCACGTCCTAATCGTAAAAAGTTCTTATTCACTGTAAAATATTATTTCTGGGATGACCCATATCTCTTTAAGTATTGTTCCGACCAACTCATTCGTCACTGCATTCCCGACTGGGAGCACACCGACGTATTCTCCTTTTGCCATGAACAATCTTGTGGAGGTCATTTCAGTGGGAAGAAAATTGTGGCCAAAGTGTTACAATGTGATTTTTACTGGCCTACCCTTTTTCGCGATGCACACAAACATTGCATAGTTTGTATTCGTTGTCAGCACCTAGGTCAAATTACCAAACGCAATATGATGCCCCTAAATCCTATCTTAATTGTGGAAATTTTTGATGTTTGGGGCATTGATTTTATGTGACCCTTCCCTATTTCTCAAGGTTTTCTCTACATTCTAGTCGCTGTAGATTATGTGTCCAAATGGAGTGAGGCACTCGCATGTCGCTCAAATGACCATAAGACTGTCGTGAAATTTGTAAAAGAAAACATTTTCTCTCATTTTGGTGTCCCCAAGGCTATCATCAGTGATGGGGGTACACATTTTTGTAATAAATTTTTTGGGTTTTTAATGAAGAAATATGGAGTTACTCACAAGGTTGCTACTCCATATCACCCACAAACGAGTGGCCAAGTGGAAGCCTCCAACAGAGAGATAAAGTCTATTCTAGAGAAAACTGTCAATCCATCAAGAAAGGACTGGTCTCTCCGCTTATCGGATGCCTTGTGGGCATACCGAACAACATTTAAGACACCTATCAGGATGTCTCCTTACCGCATTATTTTTGGAAAACCTTGTCATCTACTAGTTGAACTTGAGCATCGTGCCCTTTGGGCCATCAAAAGCCTCAATTACAATATCAACGAGGCAGGTGAGAAGTGAAAATTGCAATTAAATAAGCTTGAAGAGATTCGGAGTGATGCTTATGATCTCTCAAAATCCTACAAAGCTAATATGAAAAGAGTGCATAATAAGCACATTTTGCGTAAAGATTTCAAAATTGGCCAAAAAGTTTTACTATACAACTCCATATTACACATTTTTCCTGGTAAATTGAAAACACGATGGTCTGGTCCTTTCATTGTGTCAGCTGTGACCCATTATGGGGCAATCACTTTGCTTAATCTACAAGATAATAGCGAATTTCAAGTAAATGGACAACGCCTCAAATATTACCACGAATTACACTCCCCAGATGTTGAACATACTCTTCTTCAAGATCCGGTCTACATAGACTAGATGTTTCGTTTGCGTACTCAATCTTGTTTCTATAGAGGGTACGCCATTTTGGTAGTCGGGCCATCTTCTATTTTATGATCTCAAAAGTTCTTTGAAGTGTGTGGTTGCAAACGCCGGAATTGCAGTCCACGAAAACTCTATTTCAGAACTGAGTATAAATGTCTTCTACAATACGAGCAAATGTGCCTATCTATAAACGATGGGTACCTAAAATTTCACCTCCTTCCTTCTCTTCCCTTTTATATTCTCTGTCTCACGAACTTCAGCTAATCATTTGGTGTAAGTCTCACTCATCACGAATAGGGAATGGTCGTAGTACTTTTGCTCGTAAACGACGTGCGCGAAGGATGGGGTGGTGTATGCATTGTCAAACATCCTTCTGTCCAGGTCTTGACTTCCTATCCGATACTAGCCAGTTTAAGGTATACTTTTGTCTGACACCAGCTACGCAGAATACACTTCGTCGCCACGCCGTTTCTCCCACGGGTTGGGAATCGTCTTGAGAATCTGACGTTAAAAGACTTGCAAACGTCTTGAGAATCTGACATTAAAAGACTCGATTCATCTTGAGGATCTGACGTTAAAAGACTCACCTTGCAGATATGTTTATATTATTGCCAATTCCCCGTGCATTAAGTTGTGCACATAGAAGATTCGTGTTCAACCTCGGATGTTGCATACTTGGAACACAAACGGGCAATGGATTCCACCAGACCAACCCTAGAATTGGTTACTTTGAGTTACCTTTGGGGCGGTTTGAGGATAGCCGTATGTAATAAGAGCAATATTATTAGACCGTAGCGCGCACGGTCCAGGATGGTACCATCCTGCCCCTAACCCCATAATACATAGAGGTAAAGCCATAGTCTGGTTGGATTGGGTTCGCTCCAGAGCCGACATGACAGTTGTCTATGAATTTAGATGGTGACTCTTCTAGACATCTAGTGTTTTTCACGTAAATCTCCCTTGTATATAAATAAAAACTTTGTTTATAAATAAAACACCCCTCCTTATTTTCAAAAACTCTTATGGCCTTTGAGAATGACTCATATAATTGGATAGCATTTTTTGGGCCGATCATTTCGATAGCTCATTCATCCAATTCGGAGTCCGAACGAGTCCTGTGTGAGTGTTTACATTTTTTAGGCTTATTTCGGGCCTTAGGCTTGATTTGGGCTTGGGAAATTTTTTGGGCCCAACCAAATCTCATATTCTCGGTCCATTTAAACCCGAGACAACCCACCACACGCGTCACCCTTACAACCTTCGTCTTCCCAAAAATTCGAATCTAGTCCCCCTCCGCTTTAGTCTCGCATGAGATAGGCCCACGTTATATCTAGGTCTCGCGCGCGACTCCTACAGCTCCGAATCAAATTCCCTTCCGTCAGCAAGTCCCATTTCGCCCCCTCATCTCAAATCATTAGCCAACCTCTTCTTACGAGCACTAATGGCCAGAAACAGGCGAATTTCGGTGGAGAAAATTTTTGGAGCTCTATTCGAAAATGGGATGTTTGCTCCATTCTTTGATAATGAAATACACTCTAGATGATGGGAGTACTTGTTGTATGCTAATGGCGGGATATATTCTAAGGATTTGGTGATGAAATTTTACGACAATGGGAGCTTTAATGGCGACCATTTTTGGGTTACCGTCGATGGTGTGCGCCACAAAGTCACACCCGTTTTGATCTCCGGGATCACGGGCATTCCTCTAGTCGACCACGTACTGACTCAGCAACAGTCCGTGTACCCATGAACTTACGACCTAATGCTCGACACACTAATCGAGGGTGAGTACAACATAGATGGGAAATGCGCGTATCAGCGCTCGGTGCGACGGAACCAGCTGGCTGTGACTCAATGGCTAGGACAGAACGTCATTGGCACCTCGAAGCCCTCGGACATCAATATGACTTTCCTCCACCTTCTCTGGATCCTCCAGGAGCGAAAGGGTAACTTCTGCATAGTTACCTTTCTTTTTTATATTATTACGCATGCCACTTTCAGGTCAGCCCCTCTTTCCGTTCTTGTAATGCAAGTTATGATTAATTTGGGTTTCCTGTCTGCCACCCTGCTACTCCCTATACCACTATATGAGAATATGCTTGTCTTCAAGAAATGCATACTGGCCCCTTGGGAACCCACAGTACCAATGGTTGCTGAGCACGCTAACGTAGGGCCATCTCACCCACCCTACTTTGATGAGACTGCTATGAGTAAGATGAGCCACCCCATGGATACCTTACGTGCTGTGAATAGTGGTTTGAGAGACATGTACACTCGCCAGGTATCGATGAAACATACCTTGGGCGATGATAACCGTAAAAATAATAGAATCCTAAATATTAATGTTAACAACACTAATACGTAATCCTACCGTTTTACGTTTAAATCAATTCTTCTTACTCTCAAAACATAATCATGCAATATAATGAGTAAGGATTCGTTCCACTCTGAACTCTCAAGACTTAAACAAATTAAATTGAACAAACACAAAGAACAATGGTGAGAGTAATGTGTTATGTGAAATTTCTATTCTACGATTATACTATGGATTCAATTTATACTAACAAGACGCGATAATTCAAATAACAAGGTATGAACTAAAATGATTCAATGATAAGGAATTAGGGGAGATTTGAATCCACCTTAACTCGACTTAATTTACTAACGATGAATCGTCAGTAATCCGATTGAATCGCTCTGCGAAACAATTGGTTCTTCCTAATCCCTAGTGTTCATGGTAATCTCTACCAACTAACATCTAGCATGTGAAGTATTCAACCCCATTCTCATGGTGGACTAATTACTTCTAGAGTTGAATGGGAAATTACGACTATTCTACGCTAATCGAAATCAAGCTTCATCAAGGTTTTTCAACCCCCTCTAATGGAGGTTTAGCCGAGAATCATAAGACCATCATTTCTCATGGAATCTAAACAAGACATAATATAAAGATTTGAACTTTACTTGTTTAAACTCAATTCGAAACTACTCATGTAATAATTGAATTAAACTAATAATGACAAATAAGTAAATCTAAGGATTTAAGCTAATAAATAAATGAAAATGAAACTAGATTATGGAGAACTAATTAACTTTATTTATCTAATGAATAGCAATAAAAATAATTTAATACTGAATTTAAGGCAAGAATAAAAACTAATTAATTGATCTAAAACTAGATCTAGAACTAAGGTTTAATGGCTACTTTTCTTATCTTAAACTAATTTATTTTCTAACCTAACTATCTACCATTAACAAAGAGTCAAGCTTTTGTTAATGGGCCGGAAAATCGGGCCCAAAACCCAATTTCTTTAGTCCAAAATGGGCTCTACAGCTGCAATTGGCTTCGACAAACGTTTTGTCCACTTCTGCTCCTCTGATTGGGTCAAGGCTTAGACCATTGAAAAGATCTTTTCGAGCTGGTCGTTTTGACGTAAGGTAGGCCCAATTCCGAGGTCTGAGTCTAAAGATATGGTCTTCGAAAGTTCTGCTGACTTTGTGCACTATTTCTGCCTGCGTGGACTTTGACTTTTCATCTTTTGACCGGGCTTTACAGAGGCTTTGTCTTCTTGAAAATTGGCCTTTAATCACAGAACTCCTTAGCAACCGACCTTTGCTCCTTTATCTCGCTAAAGTGGCACATTTATGCACATAATGGACTTTGAAGCCTGAAATGCATAAAAATACGTAATCAGTATTAACTCTTACTTATTATTCACATAATTGGTCTAAAAGTACGATTGTTAAGGGGTTAAAACTACAGTTTTGGGCTCTTATCAAACCACCCCCAAACAGCATTTTGCTTGTCCTCAAGTAAATATGAGAAATTAGAATAAGTGACCAAAAATGGAGTTCTAACTACTCTCGTTTCATTGAGTGCGATTGCATTTACCATATGCAATAAGGCCTTAAACCACTAGAAATTCCCTAGTGGACGAGTTATAGCCTCGTGAGAGTTTTTCAGTGAAGGTACTCACAAACTTCATTTGTACTACAACGATTAAGAAATAAAACTATTGTTTCCTCATTCATGTCTCAACTATCTATACATCTCACTAGCAAATGAATAATAATAACCAAGTCAAAAACCTAAGCTAATATATGCATAATAATCAATCATCTATGATACAAATATATATACTATGAAATGCCTAGCAGGTTCGTTTATGAAAACTTGGAATAACGTCCTTAAGTAGGTCCTCCCATAAATGTCAAGACAAAAACCACTCTGATTTTTTCACTCAAGTTTCGCTACTCCAGTGTGCAATGGGCACACTTTACCTTACAATCTCAATGACAAACAAGGAAGCCGGAGTCGATCAAACACATCTGCCACTTACTATCACACTAACCTATTTCTAATTGAGCTAGAGGTCTTTATTAGGTGTTGCGGGGATTAGGAGATGGTTTAAGAAGGAAGGAAATGGATATTCAAAAGGACAAGTCTGAGATAATAGAGTCTTCATATTATGTAACTTAGAGAAAACCTTGTTATTTTCTTTTACTTCTATACTTTGTTTCCATCCTTAGCCATATTTTTCTTTTTTTTTTCTTTGGCTTTTGACTCCCTTTTTATTCTATTTTTGGAGTTTTTATTTATTTCTATTTTTCTTTTATTTTCCTTGGATGGAAACTTTTTTCTTTTTCTCAAGCAACTAACTAATTTTTGTTTACACGGGTTTTCTCTTCTTCTTTCTTCACTCATTCTATTCTCGACTTATTCTAGATTGGGTAAGTTGAATTTTTTATTTTGTTTTGTTTTAACAACAGGTAAAGGAATTGTGGTTTATGGAAGGCTAAAGAAAGGCTCGAGAGGGCTTACTAGCGGAAAATAATTCATAGGTTTGAATTTTTGGCTATATCGATCCAAAGAGGGCCTA
The DNA here is from genome assembly GCF_015680905.1 of Coptis chinensis. Taxonomy (NCBI): domain Eukaryota; kingdom Viridiplantae; phylum Streptophyta; class Magnoliopsida; order Ranunculales; family Ranunculaceae; genus Coptis; species Coptis chinensis. The sequence continues at coordinate 18,033,438 of NC_141462.1, read as the reverse complement.
AATTCTCGCTTAGGATATGGCATAGTGATCAAGCAAGTGGACGTGTGATTTCTCTATCCGGATTTTACTTCTCCCTTGTGTCATTTCTCAAATGTTTTCATATAAGGCTTTAGGCTATATTCTCACAAGATTTGTAGAATAAGTACTCTAGCCTAGATTTCAGAAACTTATCGCTAACAATCATAGATACTCATGTAATATATTTATAGATAGATGCAAAGATTATTACCTACATATTAACCTAAGTTTCTAACAATTATTCTGATGCAAAAGGCTACGTGAGACTTCTAGATTGTTAAGAGCATAGAGAAAGAAAACAATACCAATATTCCTAAGTGTATAGCATAAACTTATTTATTTATATTTTTGAAAATTTTAACTTGAAAACAAATGCATATTATAAATATCTATATCCTAACAGATGCCTTAATTACACGTGTTTCTATGCCCCCCCCAAACAAGAAGCATGCTTTGTCCTCAAAGCATTTAAATAAAGAGGGTAGAAAAATACCATGGAAACGCGTGAAATTCTGGAACATCTGCAAAACAAGGTTATAACATACTAATATAGGAAATAAAAAAAACTGACGCAATTGAAACTAAAAACTTACCTCCACTCCAGCGTTTACTCGTCATCCTCCTCTTCTATAAAGAAGTGAGGTTCCTTCGCATCCTGCCAGGCTATTATAACTTGCCAAGCTTGCCGCCATTTATCATCTACTAATGCTAACTTGTTAAGTGTTATTATGTCTGATGGGATGTACGGGGCGACCAAATGAGGCTACACCTGCCATCCCGGCCAAGTCATAATTCGCAATGAGCGAACCACCCAATTGGTGGGTCTCATGACTTCAACTCTTTTCCAATCAGTAGATGGCGCCATCCTAACTGCAGGATCCTGTTTCGGAACCAATGTCCATAGGTCTCGGTTTCTAACACGTCTTCGAAAGACTGTTCAGGTATGACTATAAGAGATGTCATCTCAAAACTACTCTCTGGAACAGCTCCAAAAATCCTCGAACAACCCTCGAAAAATTGGAAATTTTCGTGTTTACGAGGTCGTAGCGGGTCGCGCTCGGTTAAGGCAGGCGCTCGGGTGTTTTTGGATTTACAGTGTTTTGGGCGCGAGTCGCACTCAACTTGGGCGCAGGTGCGCTCAGGGTAGAATTTCTGACAGTGATTAGGGCGCAGTCTTCCATCAAGCAGCCTTTCGGTTTCGAAGTCTTTAATAGTGCGAAGTCTTGAAAAAATTAAGCCAAAAATCGGGAGAAAAAATGAGGGATAGATGTGAGAGATGTGTGTGTGTGAGAATGAATGAAGTTTATATAGGGTTAGGTTTCCAAAACGAATCGGAAATTTCCAAAATGTTTTAAGGCAATTGCCGGAAACAGAAATTTCCAAAACTGGAAACGGAAACAACCCATATTCTTGATTCTATAACAACCCTAATATCTTTTATACTGGATTTAGACTAGTAACTTCTAAACTCTCTTAGATTTCATCCTACCACCACATCTAATCATAAGTATGCCAATTACGACAATATTCTCAACCTTCACTCCACATCTAAAATGGAGGATCTTCTACAAATCATGATAGGATAAATAATACCACCCCCAAACAATTCGGGATTAACAATAAAATCCATGCACAATTTGAAAAGAACCACATTATATTAAAATTGAAATTCAAACAACATTTAACTACCAAATTCAAAGTTAACTACGGAATTTAACAACGTAACATTCTATCTACTAAAAATAATAAAAAACAACATCAAAACAACAAACAAGAAGAAATCTAGCTACTCTTCAAGGGAGCGAGGTGGGGGTAAGAATGGGAATTTGAGTGATCAAGAATGGAAAAACCAAACACTTTCCCCCAAACAAATTTTTGAAAACAGGTTTGTAAAAATTTGTTTTAAAACGTGGGTCTTTTAAAGTCAGATTCTCGAGACTTAATGTGGGGTCATTTTACGTCAGATTCCCCTAGACTGTGCACACCCCCAAACAAGCATGAAACTGGGGTGGTACAAACTAGATGATGCGTGGTCAACTATAAACAAATAGTCGGAAGAGTTGGGGGTCTAGCCATAAAAACATGATACTAAATGCACCCCCAAACAGAATAATGTTGTATAATTGGAAGCAAACATGTAAGCGAAGGAATGAAAACTTATGCATCCAATCAAAGAACATATGCAAACCATCATGTTGTAATTGTTTTAAATAGTTGGAATGACCAAAAAGATGAATTAGTGATACTTTAGGTGAGAAGGGAATGAAGTGTGGATCCTGATGTCTTTCATGAAGCTCAGATGAGGAAAAATAAGACAAACTAGGTTTCTCACTACACTCGGTCAGAGCTTGTCTCTCAATTACCGGAATGGTGTACTCATGGGATTGTGTGCTAGGCAAACACTCTTCACTATGAGGGTTGAAAAAATTATAGATGGTCTCTGAGGCAATTGGCTCAAGGGCAAAATCGAGGTTCCTTTTAAATGGTGGGTGAATGGACGGCTTAGTTGTGGTAGATGGTTGGATTATAGGAGGTGGTAACTCAGGTGGATGGTGGTTGGTTGGTGGTTCATCGGGTGGTGGATCCTCACATGCTCTTAAGAACTCTACATTTGGCTTAGCTGAATCCACAAGGTTGTTGTTTGTGGCTTTATCTTTAAGATTTTCCTCTATTTCTTTCCTTGTTATTTCCTCAGCTGCCAAACTGAATTGAGATTCACATTGCTCTAAAGATGTAACTTCCTCGTTTTCTTGCACATTAACTTGTTCATGCCTTAGATTTGAATTGTTAATCTCCATGTCCTCACCCTCTTCCTCTAAAACAATACAAGTATCCTCAATGGCCTCATTTGAATGTGTCGAGACATCATCCAGCCGAGTGCGGTTATCAAATGACGCGTCGCTGCCATCTTAATCTCGTTCAAGACAAGAATTCAATTGACTGAATCCAAGGGGCAATCCCCCATTCTCTACCCACCCACCCTTGTTCGATTCTAACTGTGGTTGTCTTTTTCAGTATTAAACTTCCTCGAAAAAAAAAAAAAAAATTGACGGAGCGCTTCATGCTTCAAAAAGGAGCGACTTCGCTTAAAGTTAAAGTTATCGGAAGCCGAAAGCCACCCACGCCAAACACCGTAACTTCGAAGTTTACACCGAGCGACTGCGCTTCAAAGTGAGCGCACATACCGAAATGAATTTTGCCGGATTTCCACAGTTTGATTCGAACTTAGATTTTTCAAGTTTTTCGTGTTCTAACTTGTTATATACACTCGAACACGCCAGAACAAGACGCTATTAGTAAAGCAAGGAGGCATTCATTCAGTACTCCTTCTTTCACTCCTTGTTTCTTCTGTCAGAGGAGTTTTAATTCTAGTATAATCAGGCTTGTTTTCTTAAAACAAAATACCACACACCTATCTAGAAATGTATGCTTAGAGTTGTGGTTGCATATTAATTGCCCTATAATATATTTGAAAAACCAATATGGCATATCAATATGTAGACCAACAATCATATGATAATTATGCAAACCCTTCACCATGTTTATGCTGTGGTAGTCCTGACCATTGGGATTCTCAATGCCCATCATATCAAGAGCAATCATGTAATTATTATGAAAACCCTTCACCATGTTCATGTTGTGGTAGTCCTGATCATTGGGCTTCTCAATGCCCATCATATCAAGAGCAATCTTGTAATTATTATGGGAACCCTTCACCATGTTCATGTTGTGGTAGTCCTGACCATTGGGCTTCTCAATGCCCATCATATAAAGAGTCTGAGCCTACTATAGGATATAATAATAATTATGAGCCTCAATTTTCAAATTTTTATAGTGACTCATACAATCAAGAGTTTTCATGGAGGTTTAGCCGAGAATCATCACGCTATCATTCCCAATCAAATTCGAACAAGACATGATATAAAGATTGAAACTTTGCTTATTTAAACTCAAAGAAACTACTCATGCAAAAATCTATTCAATCTAATAAGGACAAATAATTGAATCTAAGAATTGAACTAAATAAGTAAATGGAAAATGAAACTAGATTACCAAGAACACTATTTATTAATCTAATGAATAATAAAACAATGATTCAAATACTAAATTAATAATCTACTTTGTTCTAAATTAATTAATTAAACATGAAACTAGATCTAAAACAAGATATGAAGAACTAATTAATTAACTAATTGAAAATCTAAAACTAAGTTCTAAAACTAATTAATGGAGGCTAACTAATCTAGGTCTCCCCCTCCATTCTTAACAAAGAGCTAAGCTTTTGTTTTTATACTTTCAGATCCAAAAATCGTGCATGGGCTTGGAGCCATGTTTTGGGCCAGAGAATCAGGCCCAAAACCCAATTCTTTCAGTCCAAAAAAAGGCCTCTTCAGCTGCAGTTGGCTTCAACAGACTTTTCATCCACTTATGCTTCTCTGATTGGGTCAAGGCTTAAATCATTGGAAATCTCTTTCCGAGCTGGTCGTTTTGACATAAGGTAGGCTCAATTCTGAGGTCTAAGTCCAAAGATACGGCCTTCGGAAGTTCTGCTGACTTTGTTTGCTGTTTCTGCCCGCGTTGACTTTTCAGCTTTTGACCGGGCTTTACAAAGGCTTTGTTTCTTGAATCTTGGCCTTTAATCACGGAACTCCTTAGCAACCGACCTTTGCTCCTTTATCTCGCTAAAGTGGTACATTTCTGCACATCATGGACTTTGAAGCCTGAAACACATAAAAACACGTAATCAGTATTAACTCTTAATTATTACTCACATAATTGGTCTAAAAGTATGACTGTTACAGGGTTAAAACTATAGTTTTGGGCTCTTATCAAACCACCCCCAAACAGCATTTTGCTTGTCCTCTAGCAAAGATGAGAAATTAGAATAAGTGACCAAAAATAGAGTTCTATCTACTCTCGTTTCGCTGAGTGCGATTGCATTGACCATATGCAACAAGGCCTTAAACCACTAGGAATTCTCTAGTGGACGAGTTATAGCCTCGTGAGAGTTTTCCAGTGAAGGTACTCACAAACTTCATCTATACTACAACGACTAAGAAATAAAACTATTATTTCCTTATTCCTGCTCTAAATTAACTATACCTCTCACTAGCAATGCATATAAAGTAATCAAGTCGAAACCTAAGCTAATATATGCATAATAATCAATTATCTACAATAAACATATATACAATGAATAATGCTATGAAATGCCTAGCAGGTTCGTTTCTGAAACTCGGAATAGTGTCCTTAAGTAGTTTCTCACAATAATAGTCAAGATACAACACTCTGATTTTTCCACTCAAGTTTTCATTACTCCAAGCATGCGGTGGGCACACTTTACCTTACAAATCTTCAATGACAATAAGGAAGCCGAGTCGATCAAATACATCCGCCACTTATTATCACACTAACCTATTCCTAATTGAGCTAGAGGTTTTATTAGGTGTCATGGGATTAGGAGATGGTTTAAGAAGGAAGGAAATGGATATTCAAAAGGACAAGTCTGAGATAATAGAGTCTTCATATTATGTAACTTAGAAAAAACCTTGTTATTTTCTTTTGCTTTTATACTTTGTTTCCATCCTTAGCCATATTTTTCTTTTTCTTTTCTTTGGCTTTTGACTCCATTTTTATTCTATTTTTGGAGTTTTTATTTATTTCTATTTTTCTTTTTCTTTTCTTTGGATGGAAACTTCTTTTCTTTATTTTGTGAAGCAATTAACTAACTTTTGTTTACACAGGTTTTTCTCTTCTTCTTTCTTCCTCATTCTATTCTCAGACTTATCTAAATTGGGTAGGTTGATTTTTATTTTTTTTATTTTGTTTTGTTTTTGTAACAGGGTAAAGGAATTGTGGTTTATGGAAGGCTGAAGAAAGGCTCAGAGGGGCGACTAGTGGAATATAATTCATAGGTTTGAATTTCTGGCTATATCGATCCAAAGAGGGCCTAAATTCTCGCTTAGGATATGGCATAGTGATCAAGCAAGTGGACGTGTGATTTCTCTATCCGGATTTTACTTCTCTCTTGTGTCATTTCTCAAATGTTTTGCTCAGATAAGGCTTTAGGCTATATTCTCACAGGATTTGTAGAATAAGTACTCTAGCCTATATTTCAGAAACTTACTGCTAACAATCATAGATACTCATGTAATATATTTAAAGTTAGATGCAAAGATTATTACCTACATATTAACCTAAGTTCCTAAAAATCATTCTAATACAAAAGCTACGTGAGACTTCTAGATTATTAAGAGCATAGAGAAAGAAAACAATACCAATATTCCTAAGTGTATAGCATAACTTATTTATTTATATTTTAAAATTTTTGAAATTTTAACTAAAAAACAAATGCATATTATACATATTTATATCCTAACAGATGCCTTAATTACACGTGTTTCTATGCTTCAAACAAGAGGCATGCTTTGTCGCCAAAGCATGCTTCTTGTCAGCGAAGCATTTAAAATAAAGAGGGTAGAAAAATACCATGGAAATGCGTGAAATTCTGGAACATATGCAAAACAAGGTTAAAACATACTAATATAAAAACTGACGCAACTCTATAAAAGTTCCTCCCATTATGGGGTTAACAAGAATCAAATTGCTTGGGACATAAGCAAACACTAACTAGAATTAAAACTTACCTTATCTCCCGCTTTATTCATCATCCTCCTCATCCTCTTCTTCGATAAAGAAGTGAGGTTCCTTCGCGTCCTGCCATGCCATGATAATTTGCCAGGCTTCCCGCCATTTATCATCTATTATTGCTAACCTATTAAAAGCCACTTGGTGTCCGACGGTGTAGGGTGCAACCCGATGAGGTTGTATCCTCCACCACTTTGCCAAGTCATTGCACGGAAAAGATTGAATAATACTATTAGTGGGTCGCATGCGGTTAATCCATCCGTAATCCAATCCGCGGAAACGGTACAAAAACAGAAAGAAACATAACATAATACGGGGATTAGAACAGGCATAAGAAGATACTTATGCCTCATGCTATGGGCTCGTGCTAAACTAGACATCAAGGTTCTGGGAAGGTCATGGCACATACGTCCCGTGGCTAAAGCAAGGAAGACGCTATAAGTGGCATCATTCACAGAAGAAAAACGCCATTCCCCTTCGTCCTCGATACGGAAAATGCCTGCCCCATACGACTCATGCAAAAACTCATAAGTGTAGACATGCATATTATCTACCCAATAGCACCATGGGTCTTATATTTCAGTGGGCATAACAAGTCCAAGAACAAATGCTAGCAAGAACCATAAGCGGTTCCCAGCCTACGTATGTGATCGCCTCGCGAAATCAAGCACCATAAGTAGTGCTTTGGAACAAATCTTCGAAAGACTGTTCTGGTATTAATGTAGGAGATGTCATCTCAAAATTACGCTCTGGAATAGCTGCGAATGACCTGAAACAATCCGCAGAAAATTGGAATTTTTCTCGTCCACGGAGGTCGTATGCGAGGCGCGCTTCCACTTGGCGCAGTGCGCTTTGATGATTTTCGAAGTTCCAGTGTTTGAAGCGCGAAGTCGCTCACCTTTGGGCGAGGTGCGCCTCAGGCAAAATGTCGAAAAAATGAGTAGTATGAAAGTGCGCCCTCTGGGGCGCAGGTGCACTCCGATGTTCTGATGGTTGAAAAATGAGACGAAACGTGGGAAACATGGGAATGAAAGGTGTGTGATGGAAGTTAGGTGTAGTGTGGGTTGTGAGTGTAGAATGAATGAAGTTTATATAGGTTTTAAGTTGCTAAAACGAATCGGGAAGTTGCCAAAAAAGCTTTTACGGCAGTTTCCGGAAATACTAAAATTTCTAAACCCGAAAACGGAAACAACCCTAGTATCTTTTAGGTTGAATTTAGGATAGAACCTACCTATTTTATCGAGATTTCATCCTACCATGATATTTATTCATAGATATGCCTAATCGACAATATTCTCACCCTGACTCTAAAATAACTTCTTTAAAAAAAAAAATGGTGGTCATATAAAAATCATGCTGGACTAAATAATACCACCCCCAAACAATTTGGGAAAATGGGATCAACAGTAAACAACCACACACGATTAAAATAACGACATTATATTAATATTGGCATTAAATGCCCTTTCACTACAAAATTCAAATTACGGAATTAAAACTTACATTAAAATAACTAACAATAATAAAACTACAAATAAAAATCATCAAGCTATACTATCCCTAAACACTTCGCATCGGTAGCGGACGCACACGCCAAGAGTTGGCTCCCGAGCTCCCGAGAAGCCAAAGACCATTCATCTTTTCGGGCGACGACGCTGCGTGCCTCGATGATGTATCCTCGGCGGAGGATCCATGTGAGGTGGGAAGCGTCAGCAAAATCGCCGGACCGGGCGCCGAAGCTTCTAGCTCAGCCCTTCATCCGTTCCCACCGCCATCCTCTCACTGGGTACTGAATCTCGGTTATGGTGGATAGTAGCCCGTCGAGTCCGGAGGTCTTCGCGAGGTAGTATTGAGTGAACGCGATGCCACGATGAATCACAGCCATACGCTTCGCATCCGACCAACACCTCTCCAAGGCATCAAAGATCAAAACAAGTCAAGTCCTCCTCATCCTCCGAAATCATTCTCATTTCCACCATCATCCTCGCCCTCTACCCTATCCTCGGGCAACCTCCAAACTCGTTGGTCACAATCCTTATAAATAATGAGGATTTCAAGGTAGGGGTGAGGTAAATCCTATCGACGCCGGAGTCGCCTCAACTTCAAAGATGATTATGGTTATCAAAATAGGGAGAGGTGCAATAGATTTTCCCACTCCCCTAATCATGCTAAGCAAAAGCTCCAAAATGTAGAACTTGTACTTCTGCTCCTGGAGTATCCATAGAATGTGGAGGTAGTTCAGACCGATGTCGCTGACCTTCTCCTTCCCTAGGACGTTCCGACCAATCCACTGAGCTGCAGCCAGCTGGTTGGTTTTGAGGGATGCCTGGTGAACACAATGCGAGCTTGCATTGTAGTTCCCTTCGGTAATAGTCACGTTCATCAAAGACTCTACCCCATTATATTGGACTCCTGTAACGTGGCATCAAGATGGATTCTAGGCGGAATGCCTAGAATCTCAGCCAACAACCCAGCAATTACTTCCTTCCTCTTCTTCACCACCGTAACAAAAATTCTACTCCCATCCAACTCCCTCGTGTTGTAAAACCGTCGGACTAACTCTTCGTGGTAGAAGGCGTTGGTGGAATACCACAAGCTATTCCAATCTCTACTAATCATTTCGTCACCGTAAAACGGCGCAAAGTGGTCGCCAGTAAATGCTTGCTTTGGCAAAATCCGGCGTTGTTGAGCCATTGTAGTGTTTGGAATGTAGTGTTGAAGTAATGAGGGACAACGTCACAAAAAATGATGGCGGTGGTGGTGTGGTGGCGCAGCAGCGTGATTTTTTTTTTAATTTTTCGGTGGTTTTTGGTGATTTAAATTGGTGGAGGTGGTGGTGGTATGGTTTAGAGAAGATTTGGAGTGGGTTTGGATGTTTGGCGTGGGTGTATTGGTTTTCTATTTTTTTATGTTAGGGTTTAAAGCTTTGTTTTTATTGTTAATGGTGGTTTGGGAGGATGAAGATCGCGACTGTTGGTGTGAAGGTAAGGGGCGCAGGTGCGCGCGAGTTGGGCCCAAGCCCAATTTCCGATATTTCGACTTTTGTCGATTTTTAGCGCAACTTCAAACTAAGTTTGCCGCTTCGTTACCGGTCCGATTTTTGCGAATGAGATATGAAAATGATCAAGAGAGAATTTCCAATCCAATGATCCATAAAACACTCTATTCCGACTGTGGATGACATATAAGATAGTGGAAAACACCTCAAAGTGCGTGCCTGACGTAAGTTATACGAACGAATGAACTCTAAATTCATAGATTATGTCAACCAGAATCGGAATACTATTAAATGGCCTAAGCAACTCTAATGGGACCTATAACATTCTAGGATGGAAACACGAAGACCCCACCCCCAAACAAATTTTTACAACAGAGTTTAGAAAATTTGTTTTTTGTTTTTGTTTTTTTTGTTTTTTTAAGGAAAAACAATAAGCAATAAGGACATAATTCACCCCATAGAGAAACATGACTCAAAAATCCGAGAAAACATGCAAGAGTGGAAAACGTGAATTATGTTAAACGTGGACTTAGGATCCGCATTTCACTTACACCACACACTCCCTGGGAGGGGCGGTTACCTTTAATGGTGCACTCACCAATATCCGAAATGAAAGGAAATGCACCAAACACAAAACTGAAGTCGCTTATAGTCGATACTCGAGACTTTATCTAAACATATGTATGAACATGCAGTTTATCATATATCAACAACCAAAATAGTTGTGGATCATTGCATAAATAAATATCACAGAAAACATACCCAAACACAATCAAGCACCAAGATTTCCTATGACGCCACCTAGTGAATGAAAGCGAAGTCGGATAGACCTATAACGTAACCTAGCATGCACCTTCTTTTTCATCTTTGAACGAGAGGGTGTCCTAGTGAATAAGTGTGGAAAAGTGAATGGTTGTGGAAGATATGGTGGATATGGATAAGTTGTAGAAGGAAAGTATGTAAACAATGAGGATGTGGGTTTAGCACAAAACTCATTTATGGTGTAGGTAGGGACTGTCTCAAGTCTGAAAATGAAGGTGTCAAATAGTTTGTCCTTCTGAAGTATTTGTTTACTAGGTGGATTTAAAAAATTATGAAGCAGGTGAGAAACAAAAGGATCGAAAGCAAACTCGAGATTCCTTTGAAAGGGTGGAAGGAGGGGAGTCGAGGTGGATGTTGTGCAAAGTAGTTCTTGATAGGGTGAATCATCACCTGCTCTAAGAAACTCATCGAATTCCTCATCTAGATTGGTCATATCCACATTACTATGGTAGTCCTCTATATCTTTGAGAAAGTCATCTATCTCGTCCTCATCCATAATATGTGTATCGACTAGTGTAGGGATGAAAATGTTGGAGTCTGAACTTCCAAAGGAAAGAAATTTGAGCATATGATTATTAGGAAACGTGTTGTTGAAATAATCTCGAGCGAAGCTCTTGATCATGCTAACCTCTCCATACTTAGCCGAATCGGGTAAATGTGTCTTTGTTTTAAAAACATTTACTTCAACAGCAAGATGGCCAAAAGACATGGACATCGAACCATTGCGGCAATTAATGAGCCGCATTGGCGCTACCGTGAAAGGACGCCCTAAGATGATCGACAGAGTCGCTAGCGACTCAGATCGAGGATGACAAAATCAGCCGGATAGTAGAAATCCCTAACTTTTACCAAAGACATTTTCGACCACACCCTTAGGATACTTAATAGACCGATCGCCTAATTGCAACGCCATTTTAGTGGGTTGCATCTCGCCTAGACCCTATTTGTCTATACAAATAAAACGGAGTAAGTTAACACTAGCCCCCGTGTCTAATAATGCGATCGTCGTATAGGAATCTCCTAAGGTGCATTGTATAGTAGGACGACCAGGGTCCTTGTACTTAACAATTCCATTATGTTCAGATAGAGTTGGGAATTGTTCTGTTATAAAGTCGTCTTTTGGTATATTGGTCTTACGCCTAGTAGTACACAACTCCTTAAGAAACTTAGCATGGTGTGGTAGCTTTTTAATAGCTTCAAAGAAGGGAAGGTTTATAGTTAGATTCTTGAAAATGTCCCTAATTTCCTCATAATTTGTATCCTTAGTTAACATGGCTAATTTTTGTGGAAACGGTGGTTTCTCTCTATATTTAGCATATGTATCACCTGATGTTTAACCTTGGCTTTCTCGTTTTTAGGTTGTGTTGTAACCGGTACCTCTACGCTGGTAGGCTCTTCGGTTTCTATTTCAAGATCTAGTAAAATAGCGGTGTAGGGATAATTGGGTGGTGTAACTATAGGCATAATTACTTTGTTATCAACCACTCTACCGTAATGGAGAGTGGTGATGGCATTTAGCTCACATACATTCTCATATTCATTACTAGTATTATCGGTTACCTCAAAGGTTGTGTTTGTTGTTTTAGGATTAGGTATTGCGGACTGAAACACACCTTTGGGTTGGGCTTTATCTTGGGCCAACCGTCAGGCTTAAATTATTAACGGATTATAGAAGCTTTGCCGGTTTTAGATTGAGCCATGGTTTGGAAAAAGTTTGGCTTACTTGTATGAAGGTGTCAAGATGATCCGTTGTGTAGGTGTAGTAGTCATGGGTGGTGTGGATCGAACTATCTCGCTGAATTATTTATGGGCGGATTTTGATAGTTATTATTTACCGAACGATACCTCTATTAGCATTATAATTATTATAACTACCTTGACCTTGTGCTTGACCTTGTCGAGGTTGCACTTGGTTGTTATAATTATTATAATTACCCCGACCGTCCTTGTCGTGGTGGAGCTTGGTTATAACGTGGCGTTGGCCTAACATATTGAGTATTGTACTCGGAGAGGTGTGATGTGTTGGTTATTTCTCCAACCGGTTGGGATTTTGTCTCCAAGGGTGTTAGGTTTACTATTAATGGAACAAGCCCGCTCACAAAGCTATAGGACGATGGGAGTCGGATGCTCGGGACTCCAAATGAAACTACATGGATTTGAATTTACATTCATGACGGGGATAAGCTTTTGTTGAACAGAAATGGCCTCTACCTTTTTAGTGAGTGATTCGATTTGAGTTTTAAGCTCGAGATCGTGTTTAATTTCAAACATACCGGCGGCCTTAACTGTATTAGAAGAACTAGCGGAGCGGTGGATATCGTCACTACCCCCACCCTTGTTATTTTTCGCTTAGTTTGATCCTCTAAAAATTTATAAGCCTCTGAGGCTCCTTTACTTAAGAAACTACCCACCCCCATTCATTATGTCAAGGACTTCTTTATGGTGGTGTAGAAGTCCTTTGAAAAAGGCACGAACTAACGTGTCTTTCGCTAGGTTATGGTGTGGACACTTTATAAGGAGATCGGTGAAACGATTCCAAGCCTTTGAAAATGATTCATGAGGATTTTGTCGAAAGAAATGAATCTTGGAAAACATCTCATCCGGCTTTTAGGGGTGGGTAAAATGTTCCATAAACAAATTGAACAAGTTTAGCCCACGAGTCCACGTAATTAGGTGCTTGGGCGTTAACCAAGACGCCGCCTTTATCGGGCTAAGGTGAAAGGGAATACCCTCGGTTTAATTTGTTCCGCACCAACCGTAGGATGGTGGAATGTTGTTAGGACTTGTTCAATCCTACGCGTGTCTTTGATAAGGTTTTTCATGGTCTAGAACGATCCTAAACCATGAAAAACGGGTAACAAATTAAAATATTTGGGGGATTCGAAATCCCCATCGGTCCGCTAGAACGATGCAAGATTTGGGGCTATCGCCAAGGCTTTATAAAGTCCGAGAGGAGTCTCTCTTTCTTCACCATTATTATATCGTGTGTGTGTGTGAAATAGTAGCTAGAGGTGTAATGGGTGGTATACTAGATAGGTGTGTTTGTTGATGTTGCCGCGGTAATTATGTTAGGTGTTTTGTTCAACCGCACCTTAATCTCATACAAGGTTAAGACCAACTTAACTAAACATGCAACACCTCAAACAATCCGATATTCTAGTATAAACCTCTAACTAGAGATGCGAGGGTGTGGAAGAAAGGAATACCTGATTGCGCCCTTGCTTCACTTATGAATAGCGCCTTGTTCACGCCAAGTGTTAAGTGTATATAACAAGTTAGAACACCTAAAAACTTGAAAAATTGAAGTTCGAATCAAACCCGTGGAAATCCGGCAAAATTCAGCTCGGGAGCTGGTGGTCGCTCACTTTGAAGCAAGCGCCCGTAAGTTCAAGTTACAGTGTTTGAGATCGGATCGGGTCGCGCTCGACTTGGGCCCGAGTCGCTCAACTTCCAGTACTTGAGCACAGGTCGCGCTCCTTGGGGGCGCAGGTGCGCTCCGTGCAATTTTTGTGAGGAAGTTTAATGCTGAAAAAGACAACCACAGTTAGAATCGAACAAGGGTGGGTGGGTGAAATGGGACTTTAAGAAGAGTACTTATACTACGAAAACAATGCGAAAGTGAACTAAGATGGCAGCGGCGCCATTTGATAACTGTAAAAAGATAAATAGTAGAATCCTAAAAGCAGTTAGGTTAGGAAGCTAATGTTAATGGAGTTTAGGGTTAGAAAAAGATAGATCTAGATTAATTAATTACTTAGTTTTCATTCCATTAATTAGTTTCATTCTTTGTTTTAGATTAGTTATTTAAATCATTGAATATCATTCATTAGATAAATAAAATAGTTGTTATTCATTCAATCATATCTTGTTCTTATTGTTCTATTAGATTTATAAAGTTAATTACTTATTCCATAATGACATGTTCTTATTATTGTTCTTGTGTTGGGAATGGTAGTATATAAATTTCACATCAAATCTTTACTCTCACCATTGTTCCTTTTGGTTTGATTAGTTGAATTCAATTTAAGTCTAGACAGTTAAGAGTGGAACGAATCCTTACTCATTATATTGCATGATTATGTTTTGAGAGTAAGAATAATTGATTTAAACGTAAGAACGGTAATATTACGTATTAGTGTTGTTAACATTAATATTTAGGATTCTACTATTTTTACGGGTTATTAAATGGCGCCGCTGCCATCTTAATCTCGTTCAAGACAAGAATTCAATCGCTTGAATCCAAGGGGCAATCCCCCATTCTCTACCCACCCACCCTTTTAATTTTTCATTCTTATTTCTTGAATTTTCGGAACTGTTCACTGTTTTAGGCATAGGGGCTGCAGATTCACAGAGAAAAACACTGCGGTGAAGGTATTTCTAAATTTTCGAAAATTCTGAAAATTTTCAGACATAATATATAATGTGTTGTTGATTTACTGGAATATTTTCAAAATTTTCAAAGTTGGTTTACGTTGTGAAAAAAATACGATCTTTACAGTGCTGCATTTCAGTTTTCACACCGTATGTTCTTGAAAAACAGACGAGTAAGGTTACTTAGGGAGTTCTAAAATTCTATAATTTTTACAGGAGTATCTATCCTAAGTCAGAAGTTCGTAGTAACAATTTGACGAGTTTTTGATTTGTTTTGACCTCCTAAATAGTAGAGTCTTTCCAGTGTATTTCTGCCGTGTTGTAAACACTTAATATCTGGAACACCAGCCGATAAGGAGAGGTTGTAGAACTCGAATTGCTCTAAAGTTTTTACAAAAACAAGTAGGATCTGTCAGGAGTCTCCAATAAAAATTTGGAAATTTTTGGCTTTGTTTTGATGGGTTAACCATTCGGTTGTTTGTATTGTGTCCGAAAACTGTTTTGCAAACTTTGCAGGGCAGTAGAGGGACTTTCATAGCTCGGTTGATCTGAAATTTTACAGGCTACGTGATAGACGTCTTAGAAAATTACTGTAAAAATTTCAAATTTTTTGGAGTAAGATAAAAGGCCAAAAACTCAAAAATTGACCTGAGCGCACCTGCACCCAAAAGGAGCGCACCTGCCCTCAAAACACTGGACATCTGAAAACCCTGAGGCGCACCTGCGCTCAAAACACTGGACATCTGAAAACCCTGAGGCGCACCTGTGCCCAAAGCAAGTGCACCTGAGCTCAAAACACTGGACATCTGAAAACCCTGAGGCGCACTCAAGGCCAAAACACTAGAACTTCGAATTTGACCGAGCGACTTGCACTTCAAGTGAAGCGCGACTCGCCTTTAGCTGATTTTGCCGGATTTCTACAGGTTTGATTCAAATTTTCAATTTTCAAGTTTTTCAGTGTTCTAACTTGTTATATACACTTAACACGCGTGAACAAGACGCTATTTATAAGCCGGGCAAGGACGAATCGTATTCCTTTCTTCCACACCTCGCATCTCCAGTTAGAGGCTTCTACTAGTATATCAGAATTGTTTGCAGTGTTGCATGTTTAGTTAAGTTCGACTTAATCTTGCATGCGATTAAGGTCTGGTCGAAGAAAAATAACTAACGTAATTACACGGCAACGTCGACAAACACGTCTATCTAGTATACCACCCATTACACCTCTAGCTACTATTCCACACACACCACCTGATATAATGGCTGAAGAAAGAGAGACTCCTCTCTCTGACTTCTACAAAGCCTTGAGCGATAGCCCCAAATCTTGCATCGTTCTAGCAGACCCAAAGTGGGGATTTCCAAATCCCCCAAATATTTTAATTTGTTACCCGCTTTTCATGGTTTAGACCATGAAAAACCTTATCGCCATTACGCGTGGGATTGAACAAGTCCTAACAACATTCCACCATCCTACGGTTGGTGCGAACAAATTAAACCGAGGGTATTCCCTTTCACCTTAGCCGATAAGGCGGCTTGTTAACTACCCAAACGCCAAACTTTGTGGACTCATGGGCTCAACTTGTTCAATTGTTCATGTAATGCTTTTACCCACCATCGAAGACAGATGAAATGCTTCACAAGATTCATTTCTTCAGCCGGTAATCCTCATGAATCCTTTTCGAGGCCCGAATCATTTTCACCGATCTTCTCATTGAATGCCCGCGATCATAATCTTGTGAAAGACACGCTTTGTTCGTGCTTTCTTCAAGGGGCCTTTCACATTATCATAAGGAGGTTCTAGATATCATGACTGGGGTAGTTTTCTTAGTAAAGGAGCCTTGGAGGCTTATAAATTCTTAGAAGATCAATCTAAGAAGAACAATAATCGGGGTAACGATTCCTCCCGCCCTCTCCTTTTTCTTGAGGTTAAACATGATCCCGAAGCTTAAAACTCTTTATCGATGCCCTCACTAAAAGGTAGATGTCATCTCGCTCAACAACAACCCACCACTCCACCATGAACATTAACTCTACTCGTTGTAATGTCTGTTGTAGTCTTGAGCATTCCGACTTTTATTGTCCTCTTGTCTATGCACAACCACCACCACAACCACCACACTTCAACCAGTTAACTCAACATCAAGGACAAGGGAACTTAGGTGACCAGAATAGAGGTTTAGTACCCATAACCTAGAACTATCAACATCAAGACATGAACGCTCAATAAGCTTTAATTCCAATACAACCATCTACAGACAAAGTAGTAGTGACCTTGTTGGAGAAACAAAATCAAATTATGCAACAAAACTCCAACATGATGAAAGATCAGCATGATCAAAACTCTAATATGATGAAACAAACGATGCAAATGATGCAGTCTTTGTGCCAAAAGGTTATTGACATGTCTTCTAACCAAAATAATAACCAAACCGGGCGTGTTTTTCCAAGTCAAGCGAAGGCCTAATCCTAAGTCAACAAACACCGCCTTTGAAATAAACAAGATTTATGTAATGGTAATATAAACCAAGGGGACCTACAAAGTAGTACTACCCTTCGCTCGGCGAGTAGTAGTTGATAACCAAGTGACTATGCCTAAAGATTACCCGCAAACTAAAAAATGATACCATACCAAATACTATAATAGAAATTGAAGACCCTACAACCGTAGAAGTACCGCTTAAACCACAACCAAAAAAGGGAAAACATTACAAGACCCAATAATAGAAAGTGAAGACCCTACACCTGAGGGTTCCAATATGGACACCTAGATGGAAAACGGCTAGAGATAAAGCAAAGACTAATAATACTTTTATCCCTTTTGCTCAAAAGGATGAGAAAGCACCATATCCCCAAAGACTAGTTATGTTTAAAAAGGACGACAATTTTGATGAGATTAGGGAAGTGTTTAAAAATTTGACTATAAACCTACCTTTTCTAGAAGCTATAAAAAGTCTACCACCGACACGCTAAGTTTCTAAAAAGTTGTGCACCAAGAAGAGGAAAACCAACATACCCCACGAAGCATTCTTAACTCAACAATATCCCTTTTTATCCGAACATAACGGAATTGTTAAGTACAAGGACCACGGTCGTCCCTATCAGACAATGCACCTTAGGTGATACCTTCATAACAACCGCTTTATTAGACACGGGGCGCGAGTGTTAACTTACTCCCTTTTTATTTATATAAACAACTAGGTCTAACAAAACTTCAACCAACCAAAATGACTTTGCAGTTAGCCGATCGTTCTATTAAGTATCCCAAGGGTGTAGTTGAAAATATTCTTGTTAAAGTTCAGGATTTTACTATCCAAATTTACTTTTGTTATTCTTGACACGAAGTTGCTCATGATTCCATTCCCATCATCTTAGTAGGGCCCCTTTCTTGGCAACCGCCAATGCCCAAATCAATTGTCGGGATGGCTCAATGACTCTTTCTTTTGGAAATTTTTCTGTAGAAGTTAACATATTTAGACAAAAACAGGGACAACTAGGTTTGCCTGTAGAAAGGGAAGTGAAGTCCATTGAGAGTTTTGTACCTCACATTAGTGCGGCTGACACTTTAGTCCCCACACTAGTAGATACCCCTCTTATGGAAAAAGACAAGGATCACAATTTCTACTCCCTAGACGTAGATAACATCAAGGAGGATTTCCTTCGACTCTTTTGCAACCCTTCTTTGCCGCCTCGCGAGTTCTCTCCTATTGACATCCATTCATCTCTTGACGCCATGACGGAAGAAGAATTTTTTGCCCTCTATCCCAGTGATTCTTCTTACCCACATATTGAGGAATGTCTTGCATATCTCAAGGCCTCTGATGATATAGAACTAAGAACACTAGTTGAACACCATTCACCCACCTCACATCCTCATGTCACTCATTCAACTTCCATCACGAATGTTCCTCGCCTCTACCTTTTCAAAACCATTGAGTTTGTACTTGACCTTGGTGTTTCTCCTATGCTTCATAACTATCTAAAACCAACTGGTGAAGAAGTAACACCCAAGGACAAGCCACCTGACACTTTTTCATTTTTTTCATTTTTTCCTTCTCAAAATTATCCACATCCCACGTATGTTCCACAACCATCAATTTTCTCCGTTCATTTACTTGGCATCCCCTTCGTAGGAGGACAAAGAAGAAATTGTATGCTCGATTAGGTTTTAGATCTATAAGGCTTTGCTCTCATTCCACTAAGCTACGTCATAGGAAATCTTGGTGCTTAATTATGTTTGATGGTGCATTCCGTGTTAACTATTTACGGAAAGATCCACAATTGTTTAGATTATTGATATATGGGAAACTGCATGTTAATACATATATATCACTTTAAGTCTAGGGAATCTGACTTTAAAAGACCCAAGTTTTCTTACAATACCAACTTTCTGGAGTATAGGCCAAACAAAATTTTCAAACTTAAAAAGAGTTTTCCAATTTTGTGTGGGGGTGGCGTATTTTGGTATTCATTTCAAATCTTGTTACCACCCTAAGCCTGTCATGTTTACTCCAGTAGAGTTTGTGTTAGTTAGTACGTACCAGTTTAATTGTACTTCATATTATCATATCATCTTTACAATATTTTTGTTATAGGTACTGCCAATTTTTGCCACGTTTCTATGGTAAATTCTTTACTTATCTCTTTACACTTTGAGGACAAAGCGTTCGATTGATTGGGGGTGGGATAGAAATATTTGCAAAAATTATACACTTTTAGGATGTAAATTACGCACTTTTATTTATAAAATGTTAAAAATTATAAAAATTAGTTAGTTACATAATTTAATTGTGCTATTAAATTGTTGCATGAACCTCTTTCTCCCAAATTGTTTGGGGGTGGTATAGAAACACGATGTAAATGTTAAGCACATATTAGGTTGTATATTACGTATTATTTGTCTTAAAAATAATAAAAATAAAAATAAAAATAAAAAGTTTATGCTATACACTTAGGAATATTGGTATTTTCTTCTTTCTCTATGCTCTTAATAATCTAGAAGTCTCAATAGCTTTTGCATTAGAATAGTTTTTAGAAACTTAGGTTAATATATAGGTAATAATCTTTGCATCTATCTATAAATATATTACATGAGTATCTATGATTGTTTGGCAGTAAGTTTATGAAATCTAGGCTAGAGTACTTATTCTACAAATCTTGTGAGAATATAGCCTAAAACCTTATATGAGTGAAACATTTGAGAAATGACACAAGGGAGAAGTATATTCCGAATAGAGAAATCACACGTCCACTTGCTTGACCACTATACCATGTCCTAAGAGAGAATTTAGGCCCTTGTTGGATCGATATAGCTAGAAATTCTGACCTAAGTATATTTTCCGCTAGTCGCTCCTCTGAGCCTTTCTTTAGCCTTCCATAAACCACAATTCCTTTACCCTGTTACAAAAACAAAACAAAATAAAAAATTCAACTTACCCAATCTAGAATAAGTCTGAGAATAGAATGAGTGAAGAAAGAAGAAGAGAAAACCCGTGGTAAACAAAAATTTAGTTAGTTGCTTCAAAAAAAAAAAGAAGTTTCCATCCAAGGAAAAGAAAAAGAAAAATAGAAATAAATAAAACTCCAAAAATAGAATAAAAAGGAGTCAAAAGCCAAAGAAAAGAAAAAGAAAAATATGGCTAAAGAATGGAAACAAGTAAAAAAAGAAAAAGAAAATAACAAGGTTTTCTCTAAGTTATATAATATGAAGACTCTATTATCTCAGACTTGTCCTTTGAATATCCATTTCCTTCCTTCTTAAACTATCTCCTAATCCCCACAACACCTAATAAAGACCTCTAGCTCAATTAGGAATAGGTTAGTGTGATAGTAAGTGACAGATGTGTTTGATCGACTCCGGCTTCCTTGTTTGTCATTGAGATTGTAAGGTAAAGTGTGCCCACCACCGCATTAATCGGAGTAAATAAACTTGAGCGGAAAAATCGAGTGGTTTTTGTTTTGACATTTATGTGAGGACCTACTTAAGGACGCTATTCCGAGTTTTCAGAAACGAACTTGCTAGGCATTTCATAGTATTACTCATAGTATATATATTTGTATCATAGATGATTGATTATTATGCATATATTAGCTTAGGTTTTTGACTTGGTTATTATTATTCATTTGCTAGTGAGATGTATAGATAGTTGAGACATGAATGAGGAAACAATAGTTTTATTTCTTAGTCGTTGCAGTATAGATGAAGTTTGTGAGTACCTTCACTGGAAAACTCTCACGAAGCTATAACTCGTCCACTAGGGAATTTCTAGTGGTTTAAGGCCTTATTGTATATGGTAAATGCAATCGCACTCAGTGAAACGAGAGTAGTTAGAACTCCATTTTTGGTCACTTATTCTAATTTCTCATATTTGCTTGAGGACAAGCAAAATGCTGTTTGGGGGTGGTTTGATAAGAGCCCAAAACTGTAGTTTTAACCCCTTAACAATCGTACTTTTAGACCAATTATGTAAATAATAAGTAAGAGTTAATACTGATTACGTGTTTTTATGCATTTCAACCTTCAAAGTCCATTATGTGCAGAAATGTGCCACTTTAGCGAGATATAGGAGCAAAGGTCGGTTGCTAAGGAGTTCTATGATTAAAGGCCAATTTTCAAGAAGACAAAGCCTCTGTAAATCCTGGTCAAAAGATGAAAAGTCAAAGTCCACGCGGGTAGAAACAGTGCACAAAGTGAGCAGAACTTCCGAAGACCATATCTTTGGACTCAGACCTCGGAATTGGGCCTACCTTACATCAAAACGACCGGCTCGGAAAGAGCTTTTCAATGGTTCAAGGATTGACCCAATCAGAGGAGCAAAAGTGGATGAAACATTTGTCAAATCCAATTGCAGCTGAAGAGCCCATTTTGGACTAAAGAAATTGGGTTTTGGGCCCGATTTTCCGGCCCAAAACATGGCTCCAAGCCCATGCACGATTTTGGATCTGAAAGTATAAAAACAAAAGCTTGACTCTTTGTTAATGGTAGATAGTTAGGTTAGAAAATAAATTAGGTTAGGATAAGAAAAGTAGCCATTAAACCTTAGTTCTAGATCTAGTTTTAAATTAATTAATTAGTTTTTATTTTTGCCTTAAATTCAGTATTAAATTATTGTTATTGCTATTCATTAGATAAATAAAGTTAATTAGTTCTCCATAATCTAGTTTTATTTTCATTTATTTATTAGCTTAAATCCTTAGATTTACTTATTTGTCATTATTAGTTTAATTCAATTATTGCATTAGTAATTTCGAATTGAGTTTAAACAAATAAAGTTCAAATCTTTATATTATGTCTTGTTTAGATTCCATGAGAAATGATAGTCTTATGATTCTTGGCTAAACCTCCATTAGAGGGGGTTGAAAAACCTTGATGAAGCTTGATTTCGATTAGCATAGAATAGTCGTAATTTCCCATTCAACTCTAGAAGTAATTAGTCCACCATGAGAATGGGGTTGAATACTTCACATGCTAGATGTTAGTTGGTAGAGATTACCATGAACACTAGGGATTAGGAAGAACCAATTGTTCTGCATAGCAGTTCAATTCGGATTACGACGATTAAATGGTTAGTAAATTAAGTCGAAGTTAAGGTGGATTCAAATCCCCCCTAATTCCTTATCATTGAATCATTTTAGTTCATACCTTGTTATTTGAATTATCGCGTCTTGTTAGTATAAATTGAATCCGTAGTATAATCGTAGAATAGAAATTTCACATAACACATTACTCTCACCATTGTTCTTTGTGTTTGTTCAATTGAATTTGTTTAAGTCTTGAGAGTTAAGAGTGGAACGAATCCTGACTCTATATATATATTGCATGAATATACATGTGAGAGTAGGAAATAAAAGAGTTGATACTGTAAGAATAAGATTAGAGTAATCTAATTAAGTTTTTACGGGTTATCAAATGGCGCTGCTGCCGGGGATCGAACCCGGGTCACCCGCGTGATAGGCGAGAATACTCACCACTATTTATCTACCCGGGTCACCCGGATCAGTATTAACCCGGATCACCTAACTGCTTTTAACAAATGGAATTAAATTCTATTAAATAGTAGAATCCTAAATATTAATGTTAACAACACTAATACGTAATCCTACCGTTCTTACGTTTAAATCAATTCTTCTTACTCTCAAAACATAATCATGCAATATAATGAGTAAGGATTCGTTCCACTCTTAACTGTCTAGACTTAAATTGAATTCAACTAATCAAACCCAAAAGGAACAATGGTGAGAGTAATGATTTGATGTGAAATTTCTATACTACCATTCCCAACACAAGAACAATAATAAGAACATGTCATTATGGAATAAGTAATTAACTTTATAAATCTAATAGAACAATAAGAACAAGATATGATTGAATGAATAACAACTATTTTATTTATCTAATGAATGATATTCAATGATTTAATTAATGGAATGAAAACTAAGTAATTAACTAATCTAGATCTATCTTTTTCTAACCCTAAACTCCACTAACATTAGCTTCCTAACTGGCAGCGACGCCATTTGATAACCGTAAAAATAATAGAATCCTAAATATTAATGTTAACAACACTAATACGTAATCCTACCGTTCTTACGTTTAAATCAATTCTTCTTACTCTCAAAACATAATCATGCAATATAATGAGTAAGGATTCGTTCCACTCTTAACTCTCAAGACTTAAACAAATTCAATTGTACAAACACAAAGAACAATGGTGAGAGTAATGTGTTATGTGAAATTTCTATTCTACGATTATACTACGGATTCAATTTATACTAACAAGACGCGATAATTCAAATAACAAGGTATGAATTAAAATGATTTAATGATAAGGAATTAGGGGGGATTTGAATCCACCTTAACTCGACTTAATTTACTACCGAGGAATCGTCGTAATCCGAATTGAACTGCTACGCAGAACAATTGGTTCTTCCTAATCCCTAGTGTTCATGGTAATCTCTACCAACTAACATCTAGCATGTGAAGTATTCAACCCCATTCTCATGGTGGACTAATTACTTCTAGAGTTGAATGGGAAATTACGACTATTCTACACTAATCGAAATCAAGCTTCATCAAGGTTTTTTAACCCCCTCTAATGGATGTTTAGCCGAGAATCATAAGACTATCATTTCTCATGGAATATAAACAAGACATAATATAAAGATTTGAACTTTACTTGTTTAAACTCAATTCGGAACTACTCATGCAATAATTGAATTAAACTAATAATGACAAATAAATAAATCTAAGGATTTAAGCTAATAAATAAATGAAAATGAAACTAGATTATGGAGAACTAATTAACTTTATTTATCTAATGAATAGCAATAACAATAATTTAATACTGAATTTAAGGCAAGAATAAAAACTAATTAATTAATCTAAAACTAGATCTAGAACTAAGGTTTAATGGCTACTTTTCTTATCCTAACCTAATTTATTTTCTAACATAACTATCTACCATTAACAAAGAGTCAAGCTTTTGTTTTTATACTTTCAGATCCAAAAATCGTGCATGGGCTTGGAGCCATGTTTTGGGCCGGAAAATCGGGCCCAAAACCCAATTTCTTTAGTCCAAAATGGGCTCTTCAGCTGCAATTGGCTTCGACAAACGTTTCGTCCACTTCTGCTCCTCTGATTGGGTCAAGGCTTAGACCATTGAAAAGCTCTTTCTGAGCCGGTCGTTTTGACGTAAGGTAGGCCCAATTTCAAGGTCAGAATCCAAAGATATGGTCTTCGGAAGTTCTGCTGACTTTGTGCATTGTTTCTGCCCGCGTGGACTTTGACTTTTCATCTTTTGACCGGGCTTTACAGAGGCTTTGTCTTCTTGAAAATTGGCCTTTAATCACAGAACTCCTTAGCAACCGAACTTTGCTCCTTTATCTCGCTAAAAGTGGCACATTTCTGCACATAATGAACTTTGAAGCCTGGAATGCATAAAAACACGTAATCAGTATGAACTCTTACTTATTATTCACATAATTGGTCTAAAAGTATGATTGTTAAGGGGTTAAAACTACAGTTTTGGGCTCTTATCAGGCGAGTTAAGGGCGGTATGACCACTTTCGCCACAAGTCACGTGACGAGCGGCATGTGTGCGAATTCAAATGAGAAATGCGAGCTTCCATGACTGCATTTCAGACCATATGACTACTCGCTAGAACCGGTTCAAATAATGCTCATGGCGAACCAAGATCGGTTCAGGCTCGGTGATGGATACTCGGGTGATATCCAGAGCAGTTAGCCTCCACGGAGCTCGTCAGATCAAGACGTCGTCGCGGGACTCCCCGTTCTTCTTCAGAGCCCCCCACGAGGACCATCTATAGCCAGTTTATTTTCCTGGTCTTGTATAATATTTATGTCAGATATTTTACTTACATGTTTGCATTTCCAACTTAATAGTCTGTTATTTCCTAAAAATTTCTGCCTTGTTAAATAGTATATTAGTTATCTCCAATATTATATTATATAAGTAGAAACATATATAATAATATTAGTAATAATATATATATATATATATATATATATATATATAATATATATATATATATATATATATATATATATATATATATATTAGATGCCACACTTAACGGCAAATTTTACCGTCAACCAACGTTTGCAAAACGGCTAGAAAACGGTCATCTTTTGTAGTCACATGCCCCATTCTTCTTATCCACACTACATCTTTTGCGCCAAAAATTTAGAAGATACACGTGGTCTAACTATCCTGTGACACCTCGATCCGTATTCTCTACACCTTCGGATTGGTGCCTATTTATAACAAGGATAGACACCTCTAAAATCCAACTTCCCGTTTTCCACTAAAATTTCTTCACCACTCCATCTTTAATAGCCCTCACTCGAATTTTCATGCCCGAGCAAAATTTTATGGAAAATTTCCAAAACGGTCTTTTTCATCCTTTATTTGACACAGAAATTTTACGTCGATGATGGTACCCTCTTTTACATCATAAGCAGGCAATTTTTTTCCAGAGAATTGGTCCTATTGTTCTATAAAAGCGGTTATTTCCAAAACGGGCAATTCTTTGTCCGTGCAAACGGATGCGAGCGTGAATTGACTATGGAAATTATCTCCGAGGTACTTCAAATTCCCATTACAAACCAAGGGGTACACCTTCAGGATTCACCATTCGACAATATCAGGCATCTGATGTTTGCAACTATCCTTTACGGCAAATACAACCGGAAAAACCGTATTGTTTATCAGCGATCCTTGCAAAAGAACCAATTATATGTGATCCAATGGCTAGCTCATAATGTGCTCGGCACGTCTAAGACTTCCGAAATAACAAAACCCCTCCTCCATCTACTCTGGGTCTTGCAGAATAATTGCAACGATTTTTGCATTATTAAATTTCTCTAGAACGCGATCGCACGTGCCAGGAAAAAGGCAGCTCCTTTATCAACCATTGTGACACTTATCATGATACATTGGGGTTTTTCTAGTACTTCTCCTAATACACTTCTCATAACAGCTAACATTCTTACCATTCACTCAGTTTGTAGGAACGGTTTCTGGAATCTCGACGTTGCAAAGAACCATGTCGGTGCAGAAACCGACGAACCTTGCTCCGCTGACAACATCTTCACTGAAAATGCATTATGCAATGTATTTAATCCCATGGAAGGCCTTCGTTTAATTCAACAAGGTGTGATGACATTATACAAACGTCAGAACATTATCATCACCAGTCTTCTTGAATTTCAAGACCTGCGGACAATACAAGAAGAGGAACAAGCACAATTCTTGCACAGCCACAACCATTTCTTGGCAAATCACACTCTCATAATGGAGAACCACGCCGAAATTTACCAGACACAGAGCGAAATGTTGCAACGGGCTGTTGCACGGATTGACGGCATCGAGAATCTTATAAATGGATTCCTCTCACAAAAGGATCCTCGCCGTTACTTGGGCCCATGCCACAATTTAAATTTTGTAATTTTATATTCTTTGTCATTTTATTTTTAGTTTTTAAATATAGTGCAATTTTCCTATGTTAAATATACGTAATTTGTTTTAATTAGTCATTTCCATCATATTCTCATTTTTGTGTATCTTTGTTTATAGGTGGTATCTTTCTTCACACGTCTTCTACGATGGCAGCTCCAAAGATGATTCCAGAACAATCTTTCCATTCGTTGTTAAATTCTCCTGTATATGGACATCTTTTCAGAGACTTCATCACTTGAGTCGGTTGGAACTCCCTTATTCTACACTCGGAGCAGACATACTCCCAAGGTTTGGCAACTTATTTTTACGATCATATAGAAGATTTACTTGCTATACATGGTTTTACAATCCGTATTGGTAACACCCGACACCCTTTTTACGAGCCAACAGTTGCTATGGCTCTGGACCTTCCTCCTCTTCAGCCAGACATCCCCATTCAATACATGATAGAAAACAACTTTAATGAATATTCTTGGGAAGATTTCGCCGCCCGTTATGGCGATGTCCTTGCCCAAGTCTTTGAACGTGCAGAAGCTGGCCAATGGCCAGACATCACTATTCCACCGCCAGTATGACCATGAATGATGGAATTGCCATGTTATTTATTCTTTTGAACATCATGGGGGATTGGCATTTTTCCACTGCCTCAAAGTCAGCTTGTAAGACGTTCCATGCCCTGGCCCAACAACATACCGCTTTCGACATCACAGACCTAGTAATTGAGAACCTTAAGAGGGCTCGGTCTTTTCGGTAGCACTATATCACCCTGCTAGTTACAGCATGTTGGATAGTGAGGACGTACTTCCCACAGTTTGCTGCCACTTTTCAGGACTGGGTAAAGGTTGACTCTATGTGTCCAACAAACAAGATAATTCGTTCTTTGCGATTTCTGACATGGCGGCGCCATGCAAGGTATCTAAAGAAAGTTCGTTGCTTCCCTGATGGCGATAAAATGATAGCTCATCTGGACACTTCAAGGAAGAGGAAGTGGAGCGAAGTCTGGAAGGCTATGATAGATTGGCGTGGCGCAAATGAATGACATTTCTATAGAGACGAAGCAAGGATGGACCATCCCCCAGTTCGTAATTGGGGCAATGTGAGTTGACGTACATATTTGTTTTACGTTTTGATATGAAAAATAAATAACCTAACAGTGTGCTTTCACTTTTATGATGTATAATATATAGTGTGTTACAATAAATTTCTGTGGAAGATGTCAGCTATATTTTTGCTCAAAGCCTCTCAGGTATATTCTTTCTTCCTTTTAACACTTTGAGGACACAGCGTCCGACTGTTTTGGGGTGGTGAGAACCTTTCGCAAAAATTAAGCATTCATAGTTGTATATAGTTTTATGTTATGTCTAAATAAATGTATTTAGTGAAAAATGCTCGTTTCCTTTTCTGTGATGAAAAATATTTAGAAATCTCACCCCTAGCATTTGAATTAGGACTTGTTCTTAGAAACTTGAGTTAATACGTATGCAATCGTTTTTATATCTTCTCATGAGCATTCATGCACTGACTATCATTAAATGTACACAGCAGTAAGTTTCTGGGACCCACGGTAAGACAACTTAGTTTCCATATCCTGTAAGAATCTAACCAAAAAGCCTCAAAATGTGTGATATGTGAGTAATGAAACAGAGGAGTAGTTTTTCTGAATAGAGAAGTTCACACGTCTACTTACTTGATCACTATCCGAATCCTAGGTGAGAATTTAGGCCTTCTTTGGATCGATATAGCTAAAAATTCACATATGTAAAAAAATTTACCGCTAGTCGCCCCACTGAACCTTTCATTAATCCTTTCTATTTCACCAAAAAAATCATTACCCATCTATTAGCCACAAATAAATAAGCCTTCCTAGATGATGAGTATGAGAAATAGGATGAAGTGCAGAAAAATGAAGAGAAAAACTTGTCACAAATCAAAATCAGTTACCTGTTTCAGAAGAAAAAAAGAAAAAAAGAAAAATAGAAATAGGTTTCCAAAAATCAAAAGAAATATCCAAGTTAGAATTTCCCCCAAAATCAAATTAAAAGGGAATACAAAAGCTTAAACAAGCCAAGTATGGAAACCCATGTTAGAAGCAGGAAATAAAATAAGAACATCTCTAGTATAAATATCTTGAAGACCTTATTCTCTCATACTTATCATTTTTGAATTTTCCATACCAGTTTCTTCTACACTACCACCTAAGCCCCATAAAACCTAATAAAGACCTCTAGCTCAATTAGGAGTAGGGTGGTGTGATAATAAGTAGTAGATGTGACTTCTCGACCTCGGCTCATTTGACTGTCATCGAGAGACATAACATTTTGGTCAATTATGTGTTTAATAATCATGTAATAATTATATTTTCGTACTTTTGCAGGTTTCCATAGTTAACGTGGATATAATGATAAAACATGCATCAAAGTACGGGAATACTGGAATATTTGAAGTATTCCCACTCAGCCCCAGTGAAGCCCAACAAAGCCTGATTAGAGCCGAAGTTTCCAAAGGAACAAAACCAATGCAGAACGGGTCCATATATAAAAAAGCAGCAAACTTCCGAAGCTCACATCTTTCAAACCTGGGCGCCGACTTCGGCTAGTGAACTGCTAGAGCAACTAGGGCAATGAACTTTACACAAAGACACAAAGTTGTAAAATTGCCAAAATCGGCGCCGCCACTGGACACACCACGTGGACCCACTCTGTGGGCCCAAAAGGCATGACGAGTCAGCATAGGCAGGTGGCAAGTGATGGTCACAATTTTGTGCCACCTAGCAAAAGAAAAAGACACGTACCAATTCAATGTTTTGAATTGAATTGGGCAAAAGGACAAAACAAAACACAAAAGGACAAAACAAATTATAATAGGACAAAGCTTTATACAAAGTTTTGATCTTAACAATTGAATGAAACAAAACATTAATTGAAAGTTTTGTTCCGTAAACAAAACTTTGGACCAAATACATATGAGAAAAAGACAAAAAGCAAAGTAAATCAGATGAAGCCAAAACTTTGTATTTCAAAGTTTTGAATGGATCAATTTGGCAAAAGGACGAAACCAAATTAATTCCTTCACGAGAGACCATCCTATATATATGTGAGGGGGGTATTCAATATTTCTCATTCAGCAATTTATGCTTTAGCATTGTTCAGTTGTTAGTTAGTTTCATTCCAACACTTTATATTCTGTCATTTTCTCTTTCAGCAACTTAAATACTGTAAGTTATTTCTTTTTAATTAAAGTCATTTCTTTTCAAGTTTAATTTCTGTCCTGCATTTACTTATTTATTATATACATTAAGTTTAATTATTCCTCCAATGACCATGAGCTAATCCCCCCCCCCCTCAGGGGGAGGGTTATGTTGCTCGTGTGAGAAACCGGATTGACTCTTTAATATTCTAGAATCACTGCTTAGGAATTAGGTATATATTATACATCCGGTCCCAAAATGAGAGATCAGACAAATTTGAGTGCTTGATGCTCGCAGAACGGTCTGAGAGACCCAAAATGTCTCGCTGTACGACTCTCCAGGTGTCGACAGCTCTCCAATTTGTCCAGCTGATGTAGAATCGAACCAGGAGCTGAAATGATATTCCAGAGATGAAATATTAGTTTAACTCCTTATGGTAGTGCAATGCGACTCAGAGATGTGCGTATTTCGCTAGGGATCGATACTCAACGTCGTCTCGAGTTTGTCTATGAATTCGAGACGGATTACAGCTGTAGTGATGTGGTAGTATAAACTGTTGAAAATGATTCTTGCATGAATATGAATTAACCTTCTCCTTGTTTCTCTATCTTTGTTTACATACATCAAAATCACCGTTAGTAATTTACATTATTTGCATTACCGTTAATTTAATTAAACCAACTAAAAAACCTAAAATCCTACTCACCAAAAGTTGTAATTCCAGTTGTGAACCTTGCCGAGCCTTAAGGTTTAGACGATCCCTTACTCGACCTATCCTACCAAACCCACGTGAGTAAAGTAACTTGACTAAACAGACGACTATACGGACTTTGGACTTTGGTCTTCGAACTTCGGACTGTGGACCTCGGACTTAAGTATAAAACCTAATAACGTATCAAATATGCATTTATTAGGTAATAAAATATACATTTGGGAGTTGATCACCACCCTTAAATAGCATCTTGCTTATCCTCAAGCAAAGATGAGAGAAAAACTAAAATCACAAATGAGTGATTTATTATAAGTTATACTAATCTCGTTTTGCAGAGTGCGATTGCATTGACCATATGCAACAAGGCCCTAAACCATTAGGAGTTTCCCAGTGGATGAGCTTTAAGCCTCGTGAGAGTTTTCCAGTGAAGGTACTAACAAACTTCTTCTATTTAGTACAAAAGGTCTTGTTTCGTTATTTATTCTTAGAAGTTCATACATCTCATTAGCGGAGAATATGGACAATCTCCTTCAAACTTAGAATAACATATGTATAGTAATTTAATCATCTAAAGATAAATGTGTAAAACGTGAGCAATGAAATGCAAAAGCAGAGTTGTTTCCGAGACTTTTGGAGAGCATCCTTAAGGTGGGTTCTCACAGGGGTATGTTGCAATCACAACTCTCTGATAGATTTACTCAAGGTTCGTTCTCTCAAGTGCAGTGGGTACTTATATTTCTCGTATACTCAAATGACATCCAAAGAAACCGGGGACGATTGATCACGCTTGCCACTTACTATCACACCATCCTATTCTTAATCGAGCTAGAGGTATTTTATTAGGAGTTACAGGGCTAGGGTGATGGTTTAGAAAGAAAAATGAAGAGAAAAAAAAATCTGATAAGTTGAGAAACTGGGTCTTCAAGATACTTGTAACCAGAGAAGAACCTCATTTTGTTCTTTTTCTTCCGACTTGCGATACATTCTTTTAGCCCCTTGACTTTGTGACTCCATATGATTGTGATTTTTGGGAGTTCTAACTTTGCTTTTGTTTCTGATATCGTCTCCTTTTGATTTTGAACTTTTGGGAGATTTGATTTTTTTGACTAATTTGATTTTTTTTTTAGCTTTGGTTTTTGATGGGTTTTTCTTTTATTTTCTTTTTGAAGCAAATAATTGTTTTTTTTTTTAAGTGGAAATTTATTCATAATAATAATGAGTTTTACATATAATTAGGACAAGCGTGCAATAAGCTGCTCCGCAAGTCCTTTCTGAATAGCAAATCCTATCATTCTAAAAACAAACTCATTAGACCCAACTATCATAACGTTACTGTCCATAACTTTCTGAAGTCTCTTGAGGGGCTCAACAGATTGTTGTCCTAGAATCCAAAATGTGTCGAAACTGAATGGAATAAAACAATGCTGGTTAGCCATACAAGCTTCATCATGTGCTTCTCTATCTTCCTTATTACTGCTATCTTAGCTGCTCCTCCCACCTCAAAGCCACCATTCCCCAACCCTACCAATGGAGAAACTCCAGTTACATCAACACATGTATGTTTCCCCTCAAACCAACTATAAATCAAGACATCTGCAGGCCGAAGTGTTGATCTGCCCTCATTCGGATCAGTGAGAAAGTTAACAGGAGCTTCTTTCTTCACTTGTACCCCAGCCCTCAAAAATGCATCATATAAAATGTCTCTAACATGATCATGTCGGCATTTAAAACTGGGGAAATGTCTATAATGTGCTGCATGGTCCCCAAAAGCATTTAATTTGCTCTTTTTACATACAGGGCAAAAACCACCATCAGAGTACAGAGGAATCATAAGACGGTACCGGAGAATGGCATGATACTCTAGCTACCTGTGACATACGTTGTCCAAGTCCCTCCATTGGAATAGGAAGTAGGAATCTTTCGCATGTTCCTCCTGTAAGCACCCAATGACTGCTTTCTGACGAGCAGACAACTTAAACTCCCTATCAAGATCCGTAATAATCTTATTGTAGAAAGCTTCTGCCAAAACTTTTTGGGGTTTTAAGGGGACGGTAACATTCACAGCCAGAGAATTAAGATCAATATCGGGTAGACGGAGACGCAGTGCACTGCTAGTATCATCAAGAATCTCACCTATAGGCACCAAGCCACACATCCTTAGAATGTGGTTCTGAAGCTCTAAAGTTTGAAAACGGGATACAACAAAAGAAAATGTCAAGACATCAGTGGCACAATAGATACCTAACCCACCATGACACAATGGAAGTGTCGCTAAACACCATTGTAGATCACTGAAGCCAGGACCACTAGAAACTACAATATCCTGAAGAACAATGTGGAGATGTCGATCAAAAGTATAAGATGCCTCTCTAAAAATGGATGGTGGGCAAGTACAAATCACAAAGACCAACTTAGAGAGCCCAACACAAGCTCGTAAGAGCGCTAACTTACACTGTGGATCCTCCAACACGGCTAAACGATCCTTTAACATGCTTGCAAGCAAGGCCCATGACAAAGGATGGATTAGTGCTGACTGCCCCTCCAAGCAACTTGACCCCCTGCTGAGGACGGGATAAATCTGAAGGAAAGAGGCCGGGAGTAGAGTGACGTGTATCCAGTGATGGCCAAAATATCTCAGTTTTAGCCATATATATTAGCTGGGCATCGGATACGAACCTCTCTCAACATGGTAGTCCGATCAACCATGTTAAAAACATTCTAAAAATCTACAAGCAGCATAGAGAGAGAGGTATTGTCACTATTAGCATATACCATGTGATTGACAGTGTGCAAAATCACCTCTGCTCCACCAGGGACACCGAATCCATACTGAAAATCTTGTAAGTTTCCTACCACATCGTTGGAAACTCCTTTCATTGCCATCTTGGAGACAAGACGGCACCAAACCATCCCCACTGCTATAGGACGAATGCTATTATCCGGCTTAAGAAGTGGGGTAAGCGGAGCACTCGCTATGAATTCCGCTAATGGCTATGGACATCGTCCCTGTAGCCAAAGATGCACCACAGGGGTCAAGGCATCTAACAAGTCATATGATATAGGTGCAGTGTGTGTGTGGTGATTGATGAATTTCTAAATAGGCGCTTATTCCTGCGTCTACGATAAACTAATATGGCAAGTTTATGCGTATCAGATCCTAATCTCGTACAAGTTTTAAGTCTAATAGGCAAGTCCTAAGGAGCATGCAAAAATAGCCTGATTATTACTAAAAATATAATCTTCTGATAGTAATTTGAAGATGTTAAGAGGTGTTACCTGGAGCGTCCTTGCTACGCGTATAAATAACGTCTTCAATAGCCTTGAAGCCGTCTACATTAGTTGAACAATTATACGAGGGAGGTTGTCCGTGCATGCACGTTCCTTAATTAGAGAACCCAAAATTCTTTCAGTTTTCTAGACACCGTTTAGAATGAAGAAATTAATTTTTTTTTTTAGTTGATAGCATATGAGTACTGTACTGTACTCGTGAGATAAGATTGCAAATAATATTAAAAAATTAATTTAAACTAATTAACCTAGGGCGCGTGCACGCTTAGATTTTAGTTATATTGGGTGCTGGTGGTGCTTGATTGTGGAAGGCGGGTCGCGCTTAGTGAAGGCAAATTTATGGCGCACGCGCTCGTGACTTAAAACTAGGGTTTCAACTTTTTAGGGTCAGGTCACGGGAAGGCAGGGAGTTGGCTGAGTAACTTGTATGCTCTCAAACAGTAGCAGAAAAATTTGAAAAAAGTACAAACAGTGTTTTAGTGTGTGTTTTGTGAATAGTGAAAACAGTGTTTTCTAAACTAAATACGTGTAATGTAAACGGACTAGATGGCAAGCGGTGCCATTGATAAGTAATAATGATGCTTATATTGATGAACAGTAGATATATGAGATCGTGAATAGTAAATTATGGTGGAAAAATAGTAATTAAATACTCTCAAAATTCGTAGAAATAAAGAGGAGTAGTCGTGTTCACCAAACTCTAGTTGTACACTACTTGGATGCGAGTCTAGAATAGAAGTATGATTCACTAATGAGAGTCAAAACAGTAGATATAAAGTCAAAATAGTGAATTTAAAGAATGAATTAAGGTATTAGAAGGGGTTTAATCCGCCACGCGATTCGATTGACTATTAGTTAGTATCGAATTGCTTGTATTGATCCCTAGTGAAGACCAAGTCCTCTCGGATCGAGGTTTCACTAGCATGAGATTGTAGCTCCACCACACATCTTTTTGGTGGTGGCTCTATACTCTAGTTATTTGTTATGAGCTCTATCTTTAGTTACTCATAACGAAGAACTTGACGTTCTTTTATGCAACATAATACAAACTATTAGCTACTTATCCTCATATGGCTTCATAAACCTCCTCTAATGGAGGTTTAGCCTAGTGTCATAGGAATCATTATACTAAAGCAATAATAATGAGACATAATTGAAAAGACAATAATTGAAATTAAGCTAAAGCTTTTGATTGATTGTGAATTAATGGTGGCTACAATTGCTAAACCTAATTATAAACTAAAGAAACATAAACCTAAATTAAACTACAACTAAACTAAACTAATTAGAGACTAAGGGGAGGAAGGAAGAAATAAGTTTAGCCTTAACCCTCTTTATATATGAGAGCATTAGGGTTACATTTTCGTGCATGGGCCAAAAAGGGAGACTTTGGGCCTCTAAAGTAATCCCAAAGTCTATTAAGTTAAGTCTAAAAGGGCCAATTATACTGGAAATTATTTTAGTACCCTTTTCATCCACTTTTACAGCTCTGATTGGGGCAAGGTCAGGTCTATTGGAAAACTTATTCCGAGCTGGTCGTTTTGCCATAAAGTAGGCCCAATTCTGAAGCCCGAGTATAAAAATATGATTATTTGAAGTTCTATTGATTTTTATGTTCTTTTTCTACCCGAATTGGCTTTGACTGACTGAGCTTGAAAAAAGTTTTTTTTTCATGATTCTTAGGCTTTAAACGTAGAACTTTATCAGCAATCATCTTGACTCGTTTTCTATGCAAAATAACGTTTTTAAATACAGCTTCAACACCTAAAATACACAAAAACATGTAAACATGAGTAACTCTTATTTATTATAAGCATAAGGGATTCTTAAATATAATTGGCCTTAATAGAATACTATGAAGATATTTAAACTACACTTTTATAGGTTTACCACTGATCTATCCCTTTTTGCACTGTACTCTTTCTCTCTTTTCTACCTCACGGTAATATTTATAATTACTGTACCAATCACAGCCTCTTGATTGCAAAAGATCTTGGGTGTGATTGGTGTGACATTATAAAATCTTAGGAAAGTTTGAGATGGAGGGGAGAAGGCAAGATGAAATGAGTGTGAGATGAGTTTCATCCGGATCCATTTTAAAGAGGAAGGTGCTTTACATAATTATCTCTACAGTTAGGATGTCAAGCTGATGTCTCCCTCTTTATGTACTCTCCTTCATTTTGTCCAACTCTCATGAAGTTTTGGTTGACTGAACACAGCCTTTTAAGTTTGGTATTTTCACAGCACTTGGCAGTGTTTGGTGTAGCATTATTAAATTCTATGAAAATTTGAGAAAGTGTGAGAGAGTCCTAGAGGAAACAAGTGGGAGATGAGTCTCTGGATCTATATGTGAAAAAGTAGACTACCTTTTCATATTTTGTAAGGGAAGTTTCTTTACAATTTTTTTTTGTACGTTTAGGAGATGGAGCTCATCTTTTCCTCTCTGTTCGCCACTCTCTCCTGATATTTTAGATTTACTGAACCAAAAGCAGCCTTTTGAATCTGGTTAGATAAAATGAAATCTAGTTATTTTGAGCTCCATCTGTTTGGTATGCATGTTAGTGTTCTGCTTGTTTGTTTGATTTTGGTTTTCTGTGAAACAGGACTGGTTTAGAGCTTTTTTATTATTATTATTGTGTAGTGATGTGGTTTGAGTATGTGTTGGGATTTGGTGAGCAGATTACTAACATTTTTGTGTGTTTGGATAGGTGTTATTGTGAATTCGATACTTAGGCTGTACAGATGGTCCACAGGATTTATTTTTGTAAGTGATTAAAATGTTGAGTTTTTTTGTGTTTTAAGGGTTAAATATAGCTGTAACTATATTAAACAGAAGGTTTGAGATCTGGTGGGATGTTCTAACATATTAATAAAGGTTAACCACTATTACCCACCCACTAGATGAGCCAATTAGAATTTTCCCCCACTAGATAGGAAATTAGGGTCTCCCCCCTAAATACACACAAAAAAAAAAAGTCAAATTGGGTTGACCGAATTTTTTTTGTGTGTATTTAGGGAGGAGACCGAAATTTCCCATCTAGTAGGGGATCCTAATTGGCTCATCTAGTAGGGGGTAACACTAGTTCACCCTATTAAATGGCTTGCCTTTTCGAATGGATGTTTGAGCATATATTTTTTAAATGGTATAAGATATAAGATATTTATATTAATCATTTTGATTCTTCCGAATGAATAATTGTATGACCACATTTATATTAATCATTTTGATTTACTGTAAGAATGAATAATTGTATGAACACATCTTATATATTTAAAGTAACACTAATAGTTAATTAATGATGTAAGCTCTTAGCCAACATTTTGCATTTCTTGTTCTTCAAGTTTCCTAGAATTTTTTGTGAACAATTACAGTTACCATCACTGCCCAAAAAAAACTGACTTTTGTGTACTATATTTAAAGTAACACTAAATTACAAATGTAAGCTCTTAGCCAACATTTTGCATTTTTTCTTCAGTTTTCTAGAATCATTGTTATACATTTTTTTATCCTTGAAAAGGTCCTTGAAAAGGTCACAAGTATCTATAGTGAGCACTCTTTAGAGTTATATATTGAGCTTCTGTTGTTTGGTTTTATGTTGTCCTATCTGCATATAAAATGTTTAATTTAGTGCTTTGTGTTGTTTGGTATGAATGTTTAGGGTTTTGTAGTTATTAAGTTGAGGGTCTAGTAATTTAAGAAATGAATTGTAGTTAAAAACTAACCACAATTAATGCCCTTAAATGAATGAAAAAGAACTTAGCGATATCAGACGACAGGTTCAGAAACAAGGAACTGAAGTATACATTTTGATCTCAGTGATTCTGTTTTGCATGTATGTTTTTGTCTTGGCAAGTGGAACTAAATTTCTGAGGAGCCTGCTGTCTGGGTTTAAAAATCTGATGTGCTCCTTGATTTGTGCACTGCCCTTGGTTTTGGTCGCTATTGTGATCACTATGTTTTCTTTATTCGTGGAATTTGTTTGGTTCTGGTGAAGTAAGACTAGTGGAAAATGGCTAAAGGTGGAGAGTGAACTTTGGAGAGTCCTGCCAGAAAAAATAAGGAAAGTGATTTCTCATTGCTTAACAAGGTTGTTGCTTTCCTTGTCTTCTCTTACAGATTATGTCTCCTTCTCCTTCACTCTCTCTATCTTCATGCCAGTCTCTCATTTCACAAAACAAATACTGCACACTTGTGTGTTTACTTTTCCTTTAGTCCCATTTGTATACTTACTGTATATTCTTAGTAGTGAAAGTTGAGTTAAACTGTATGAAAGTGTACTTCTTATTGACCAGCATCAACCTTTTCATGGGTGCAGGTTGCAGGTCTGGGAAGATTAGTACCGCAGTTTTCTGTGGATGGTTTCTCAAGTTTATTACTTAGTTTTCCAAAATTTTGTGATGTAATTTGCAGACAAATTATTCACTTGTTCTATGTTGCTAAAACTTCAGTTGGAAAGAATTGGAACCTATCTTTTAGTTGCTATACTACCTTAATTACTTTTGTGTTGCTTGATAGTATGTAGTTACTTGTTTGTTTTTTCACTTCGAATTGTTGTGATATGTTCACAACTTCACCTAAGCACTATTTAGGTGAAAAGCTCTGATACTTGCTTCCCATGTGATTATGGGAAGTAGAATTGAGCTGTAGATATTTAACCTAGAAATTATTATTATTGTCATTATTATTATTTGGTTTATGTGTTTTGTAGAATGGTGTCACTGCATGGTCCATATTAAGTTTTGATAGGTGGATTAAGCTCTGGAGTATCTTTCAAAAATATAGACAGGCTGGCCCAGCTTAAATGGTATGTCATACTCAACTTTGATGGTCATTGTTGCTAGCAAACTTCCATTTGATCGCGTTCTTCAGGCAGAGACCCGAGATAGCCTTTAAAGCTTCCTTGTAGCTCAGCTTGTCAAGTTTTGCTTCACACAATCTCTGTAAGATGTTATATGTGTTTTGGAGCTCCCTAAGAAGTTCCTTTCCACGATGTATGTTATCTTCTTTGTGTTGTGTCCACAATATAATCTTAGAGCTCAATATAGGCACACATGAAAAGATCAAAGTTAACAAAGCCTTGCTATTGGGTGGTACACTGTCATCTCTCTCAAGAGCATAAGTTGCTGATGAAGCATTTTTATCAATATGCTGCCAAGTCTTCTCGGTGTATGTTCCGGAAGTACTTCCGCCTTTTCAAAAAGAGACATAAAGAGTCACCCTTAAGGAGAATAGACATAAGGCGTCACCGTTAAGGAGAATTCAATCTTCATTTAGAACCATGGTTATAGGCATGGGAATTTTACGAATTACAGTGTTGTTCTTATACAGTTCTTGTAGCTATTTAAAATATTCATGGACAGTGTAAAGTTAGGACGCTCCCAGTATGCAGATGCATAAATGTGTTTTTGTTGGGGTTAAAACCAATACCAATCGATTTCCCATTACACATATAATTTGTATTTGAACACAATTCAACTCCAGACAACACTCTCAATATTCCGTACAACCAAACTAACATGCCCAACTCGCTAAACAACTATTAACAACAGATAATAATGTAAAGCAGTAAAAGCAAACCACAACACAAAGATATACTGTGGTTCGGCCAATGGTGTCTACTTTCACAAGAGCTAGTCCTTTTATAAAGTGGGAAGAAAGATTACAATCACTCATTATATTGCAGTCTCTCACCTTACTAGATCACTCCTCTCTCTTTACAGGGTTGTATCTCTGTAAAGGTTATCTCTCAATCTTGATTTCTTTCAAGATTGAGTTTCTCTCTTTGTTCTTGTGTATTTTCGTGTCTCTTCTAAGTGTTAGGTTTTGCCAAAAACCTCAATCTTTATTGCAAACTCGCGGTCCACAAAAAATAGAATTCTTTTGAAAATAGACATGAGCGCGGGTCGCGCTGAAAGTACTGAAGGTCGACCAAGGCGTGAGTGCGGGTCGCGCCTTGGGCAAGCCTATTCTGAGCGCGGGTCACGCTCAGGCTTATGCACGCAACCATAACACCTTTTCTCCTCATGTGAGGGATAGCTCCAACAATCTCCCCCTCCTGAACAGTGAGGGGGGATACCTCCATGCAATTTCCAAATCAACAGGAGGAGTCTGCTACCATTCCGGCGGTAGCACAACAAACATCAAACTTACCTTTCGGTAAGACTTTAGTCATCATATCCGACCCGTTCTTGTTGGTATGGATCTTCTCAATACACAAATGCTTGTCTTCGAGTACTTCTCTAATCCAATGATAACGCACATGTATGTGATGGATCTAGAATGGAAATTCGGATTCTTGCTCAAATGGATGGCGCTCTGACTATCACATAGAACTACAAACTGTTTCTGCTTTAGCATTAGTTCGTCAAAGAACCTCTTCATCCATAACAACTCTTTGCAACACTCAGTGGCTACAATATATTCAGTTTCTGTAGTGAAGAGGGCAACACAATTTTGCAACTTTGATTGCCAAGAAACTGCTCCCCCTGCAAAAGTAACCAGATAACTGGAGGTGGACTTCATTGAGTCAACATCACCTGCCATGTTGCATCAGTGTAGCCTTCAAGTAAGGGCTTACTTCCACCAAAACACAAACACGATTTGGAAGTGCCCTTGAGATATCTCAATATCCACTTAACACCTTCCCAATGCTCCTTCCCGGTTGTGAAAACGGCTTACAACACCAACGGCGAAAGCAATATTCGGTCCTGTACACACCATTGCATACATCAAGCTGCCCACTGCGGATGCATAAGGAATCTTTTCCATCTGACTCTGCTCATGCTCACCCTTTGGACACATCTCTTTGGTAATGCAGAACTGGCTACCAAGTGGACAAGTGACTTGCTTCGCTTGATCCATGTTGAATCTCTTCAACACCTTCTCAATATAGCTTTCTTGAGAAAGCCACAACTTCCCACTCTTTCTATCATGAGTGATTTGCATCCTAAGTATCTGCTTTGCTTGACCCAAATCCTTCATCTCAAAGGACTTACTCAAGTCTTTCTTTAGTTTGGATATCTTGTTGATGTTTGGGCCAACTATCAACATATCATCCACATACAGCAATAGCACTATGAAATCCCCATCTGGAAATCTCTAAACAAACACACAATGATCGAAAGCAGACTTCTTGTATCCTTGCTTAGCCATAAAGGAATCAAACTTTATGTACCACTACCTCGGTGCCTGCTTCAACCCATACAAGCTCCTTATCAGCTTGCATACTAGGTGCTCCTTGCCTTTGACCTCAAACCCCTCTAGCTGGTCCATGTAGACATCTTCTTCAAGGTCTCCATGAAGAAAAGTTGTTTTAATATCTAGCTGCTCAACCTCTAGGTTCATACTTGCGGTCATACCCAATACCACCCGGATAGAAGTCATCTTCACTATAGGAGAGAAAATCTCATCAAAGTCAATCCCTTTTCTTTGACCGAATCCCTTCACAACAAGGCGAGCTTTGTGCCTTGGGTGAGAATTGTTCTCCTCATGCTTGACTTTGTATATCCACTTATTCTTGAGAATTTTTCGTCCTTGCAGTTTCTCAACTAACTCATAAGTGTGATTCTTATATAAAGAATTCATCTCGTCATGCATGGCCTTCAACTACTTCTCTTTGTCTGTACCTTCAAGTGCCTCTTGATAGTACATAGGTTCTCCACCATCCGAT
Source organism: Coptis chinensis (assembly GCF_015680905.1). Classification (NCBI taxonomy): domain Eukaryota; kingdom Viridiplantae; phylum Streptophyta; class Magnoliopsida; order Ranunculales; family Ranunculaceae; genus Coptis; species Coptis chinensis. The sequence continues at coordinate 17,991,749 of NC_141462.1, read as the reverse complement.
AGTAGAACATACGTATGTGGTAGATACCTGGTTGAAGCTAGTCTCTCTCTGTTTGACCTTCTTGCCCCATCTGCTGGTGCCTCAAGAGGATGCACTTCTGCTTGCTCAGGTGGTGGTTCATGCACTTCATCTGCATCTTCTATACCAATAGGTTCTATCCCATCATGAGCAATAGGATTCTCATCATGAGCTTCAAACTCATGGTTCTCTGCATTCTCAATACCTTCTGCACATTCCACAGTAGGAACTTCTGGTTCTGAATCAACAAGATCATTAGTGAAAGCCTGTAGCTTCTCACCCTCCTCAGAGTCTGCTATGGTTTGGTCTTCTAGGAACACAACATCTCGACTTTGGATTACCTTCTTGTTAATCGGATCATAGAGTTTGTAACCAAACTTTTCATCTCCATAACCCAGAAAAATACACTGCTTGGCTTTGTCATCAAGCTTGGATCTCTAATCCTTCAGAATATGTACAAATGCTATGCACCCAAATACCCTCAAGTATCATATCCATAATCAACATCTCTACCTGACCATACTTTCTCTGGATAATCACTATTCAGAGGCTTTGACGGCGATAGGTTGATCACATACACGACTGTGCGCATTGCTTCTACCCAGTAGGTTCTAGGTAGTTTAGAGTGAGACAGCATGCATCTCATCCTCTCTATAATGGTACGGTTCATTATCTCTGCTATTCCATTTTGTTGCGGTGTCTTGGAAACGGTCTGCTCATGATGAATCCCATGACTCTAGCAATACTCCTCAAATGGCCCAATGTACTCACCCCCATTATCTGAGCGAATACACTTCAATAACTTCTATCTCTCTTTCCACCATGCTATAGAATTTCTCAAACACGCCAAGTACTTCATCCTTGGTCTTCAGACTATATGCCCATATCTTTCTTGACGCATCATCAATGAAGGTCACGAAGTATGAAGCTCCCCGTGGGATTCACCACAGGACCACATAAGTCTGTGTATTGCACTAGTTTAAGGACATTGTCCTTTCTGTGAGACGGGAATCTTTGGAATGACACCCTGTGTTGCTTTCCTACCAAACAGTGAGTACAGTATTTAAATGTGTACCTTTGATGTCTGGCAATGATTTTTGCTTAGCAAGAACTTCCATCCCTTTTATGCCCATATGACCGCGGTCTCTTGTGCCCGCGGTTTGGAGGAAGCTTCTTCTTACGCGCATTCATACGCTTTTACACAAACTAGCCTGTGTTTTGTAAAAGAGCAAGTTTTCTTCCCTCCGGCGCTTCTGATGGAACATCTGCTCAGTTTCCATACCCCGTTACCAAACGAGTTTACAAATCCATCGTCATCTAACTTCTGAGCCGAAATTAGGCTTAGCGGAATGTCAGGGACATGTCTTACATCCTTGAGTGTCAAGGTGTAGCCGACATTGGTTTCTACATGAACATCACTAATGCCTATAATCTTTGAGACGCCACTGTTACCCATCTTCACTTCACCATATTCACCACCGCTGTAGGTAGTGATGAATTCCATGTGCGGTGTGACGTGATAGGATGCTCCTGTATCTATCACCCACTCTGTATCTTGACATGAGGTACTAAGCCAGCACACACCACAATCTACCGCTATTCCCACTAGGTCATCGACTAGTGCGATAGTATCTCTGCCTGTGTTTTCATTCCTCTGCACCATGTTTTCATATACACAGTTATTCTTCTCATCCCTCTTCAGTGTTCTGCACTCATATCTGAAGTGGCCCTTGGTGGCACAATAGTAACATTGCCTCTCTGCCTTAGGAGTTCTAGCATCACTCCTAGATTTACTTTTGTTATCACCTCTAGAACGAGATGGTTTTCTGTATCTACCTCTCCCCCGTTTCTCTGTGACAAGGATCTCTGAGCGAGAGGAGCTTCCTTTTGAACTCCTTCTAGTCTCCTCATTTAACAAAGACGTGGTAGCCATCTCCATAGTAACAATTCCATCCTTGGCTGCTCCGTGTAGAGAGACAACTAATGTTTCCCAACTTTCGGGTAGAGAGCCTAATAGAAACAAAGCCTCAACTTCGTCTCCCAAATTAATCTTCATCAAATGCATCTGATTGATGATATTCTATACTTCGTTAAGATGCTCAGACATTGAAGAACCTTCTTGGTACTTCGTGTCGGCAAACTTCTTAACGACTAGCACTTTGTTTCTGCCCGACTTCCTCTCATAAAGGTCTTCGAGTTTCTTCCACAAGCCAAAAGTTGTTGTCTCTTGGGATACATGGTGAAAGACACTGTCGTCAATCCACTGTCGAATGTACCCAATTGCTTTTCTGTCAAGCTTGTTCTACTCAGTCGCAGCAACTACTTCCGATTTTTTTCCTCCATTCTCAATGGGTTGTGCCAAGTCCTTGCAGTAAAGCAAGTCTTCCATCTTGGCTTTCCAAATGGTGTAGTTCTTCCTATTCAAACTCGTCATGCGAGTGTTCATGGAATGGTCCATCTCTACAAGTTATTTAAACTCAAATCTTCTCTCAGGAGTTTTGTCAAACACCTTCCAAGCAAGATTTGGATAGCACCCTAGGCTAATCTAACCAAGGCTCTAATACCACTTGTTGCGGTTAAAACCAATACCAATCGATTCCCCACTACACTTGTAACTTGTATTTGAATACAATTCAACTCCAGACAACAATCTCAATATTCCCTACAACCAAACTAACATGTCCAACTCGCTAACCAACTATTAACAACAGATAATAATGTAAAACAGTAAAAGCAAACCACAACACAAAGATATACCGTGGTTCGGCCAATGGTGCCTACTTCTACAAGAGCTAGTCCTTTTATAAAGTGGGAAGGAAGATTACAATCACTCCTTGTAGTCTCTCACTTTACTAGATTACTCCTCTCTCTTTACAGGATTGTATCTCTGTAAAGGTTATCTCTCAATCTTGATTGCTTTCAAGATTGGGTTTCTCTCTTTGTTCTTGTGTATTTTCATGTCTCTTCTGAGTGTTAGGTTTTGCCAAAAACCCCAACCTTTATTGCAAACTCGCGGTTCACAAAAAATAGAATTCTTCTTAAAATAGACATAAGTGTGGGTCGCGCTAAAAGTACTGGAGGTCGACCAAGGCATGAGCGTGGGACACGCCTTGGGCAAGCCTATTCTGAGCACGGGTCGCACTCAGGCTTATGCACGCAAGCATAACACCTTTTCTCCTCATGTGATGGATAGCTCCAACAGTTTTGTCCAAGCCAAGTTTAAGGAGAATAGACATAAGGTGTCACCGTTAAGGAGAATTCAATCTTCATATAGAACCATGGTTATAGGCATGGGAATTTTACGAATTGCACTGTTGTTCTTATACAATTCTTATAGCTCCTTAAAATATTCATGGACAGTGTCAAGTTAGGACGCTCCCAGCATGCAGATGCAGAAATGTGTTTTGTCCAAGCCAAGTTGGCGAAATTTGTTCCTTAGACCATTCTAGATTTTTCTTAGTGTATTCAATCACCATGTCCCTATGTTCTGCTGCCAAATTTGTACCTTACATAAGCTTTTGAATGAGTTCAAGGGAGTCCTTCCGCTCTTGGTCATCAGATACTGACCAGTTTTCTATGGTTGCCCATTCCCAGGGACTACTTTTTCTCAATTCAGAGTTCCACCAGGCTTCAACTATAGGCAACACAACAGAAGTATTTATGGGTGTCCAAGTTCCACCCTTAAATTGCTGATTTCCAATATCCATGCATCAAGTGCTAAACACTGGACAAAACCCTGTTCTGTTGACAATACCTCAATGTGATTTTTCTCCCTAAGATGTTGAATATGCAATCTAACATTAGCAAATGGCTTGATACAATCTTATCAAAAAAAAAAAAAAAAAAGCTTACTACAGCAACAACAGCGCACATCCAAAATTAAAAGTTTTTCGTAGTTAGTGGAAGTTGTATACAAGTAACACCACACAACAGCGTTCCTTGAGTCTCTTCAGAATCTTATCCTGATTACTTAAGATTTATTGGTATCTCTGAAGAAATATTTGACACGTGAATTTACGTTTGCTAAAAGGATCAAAGACCATAGACAAATTTAAAATGTGGGGTTATGTACTTCTTTGTTCTCTATACAACCATGCAAGTTCATATCGTTATGAGCCGAGGGGGCCAGTGCATACCTCTCACCCTCAATTTTCGACAAAAAAAAAAAAGTAGTTGTACTATTTATATAAACTGAAAACACAGCTAACAAAAGTACAAAAGTACATAAAGTTAACGACTTCGGCCAATCGGTGTTGTTCAAACAATATTTAGACTTCGCACTTTAGAGTTTAGACTATTACCGACTTACGTGACTCAATAGTATTCATACTTGAATTAGAATTAGACTATGACTCAACAATTATTGAACTTGAACTAAAACCGACAAAAAAACAAAATAAAAGCACAAAGACACCCAATCGAAACCAAACAAAAAGAAAACCCAATACCTTACTCAAGTTTGACTCTTTGCCTAATCAAAAAGTTAAACAAAATTACAAAACCCACGCCCCCACTTACCCACTTTTCCACAATTCCACTTTTCTCTCTGTTATTTTAACTAGCTATTCATAATTTGATTAATTTCTAAAGTTTGCTAGGTAAGCCTAATATTATTAAATTTCTTGTCTTATTTTTTATCTTTTCATGTTAAGTTGATTCCTAAATCATATTTTTTAGTTTTTTTGTATTCTTTTTGTGAATTCATTAAACCACATATTTTTATTTAATTTTATTTTGTGAATATCATAATAATATTGGTGATTTATTTTAATTAGTGCAATTTCAATTCAGTTGATTAATGGTTTATTTTAATTATTTAAACAGATATGTTAAAGTATTGATCAAAGGAAAGTCGTTGCCCGCTCAACCTACCCAACCACCTAATAACACAAATAATGTTGCCAGTGTTGAAATAGGATCCTCCTCAAAGCGAAGTCACCAAGAAATTGAGGATGGTGATGTTGAACAACCCACGTCAAAGCGGGTTCAACGTGAAAATCGTGAAGAACTTGACTTGTCTAGTCTTCAGGGAGACCCTGCACTGAGGAAAAAGATTTCAGATTATCATCCTAATGATCAAGACTCGGTGAGAAGAACATATTTGCTTAGGGGTCCTTGCCAGCCTAATCATGCTTTTCCTCCAAGAACAAGAGGTAAGAGAATTCGACGCTTTCAGGAAGAGTGGTATGAGGAGTTTAGTTGGTTAGAATATAGTATTCACGAGGATGCCGCGTTTTGTCTATATTGTTATCTCTTTAAACCTAATAAGGGGGCACAAGGAGGTGGAGATGTTTTTTCTCATAGGGGGTTTACTAATTGGGAAAGAAAAACCAAATTAAAAGAGCACGTTGGAGGACCAAATAGTGCTCATAATATTGCTTACAGGGCAGCACAAGCTTTGTTAAATCAAGAGCAGCATATCGAGACATTTCTTCACAGACAATCTGACCAAGTTCGAAGGGATTATCGAATACACCTAACTGCAATAACTGATTGCATTAGGTTTCTTTTGAGACAAGGTTTAGCTTTCCGTGGTCATGATGAATCAGATGAGTCGATCAATAAAGGTAATTTTCTTGAACTTATACGATTTCTAAAAGATCATAACGAAGTCATTAAGAAAGTTCTTGACAATGCTTCTAAAAATCGAAAATTGACCTCGCCTGATATCCAAAGAGATATTGTGAATTCGGCTGCTGTGGAAACTACAAATGCTATTCTAAAAGATTATGGGAATTCATTGTTTGCTATTTTAGTTGATGAAGCACGTGATATATCAATTAAGGAGCAAATGGCAGTTGTTTTGCGTTATGTCGACAAGAAAGGTTGCGTGATTGAGAGATTTTTTGGAGTTGTGCATGTTAAGGAAACTAGTGCAGTAACACTTAAAAAGGCAATCGATGAGTTGTTCTCCAAGCATGGGTTGAGCATATCTAGACTGCGTGGACAAGGGTATGATGGGGCTAGCAATATGCAAGGTGATTTGAATGGCCTAAAAGCACTTGTAATGAAGGAGAATGAATCTGCATTTTATATTCATTGTTTTGCCCATCAGCTTCAGTTAGCCCTTGTAGCAGTTGCAAAGAACCATGAGTCAATCGCTAACCTTTTTAGTATTCTCTCTAATGTGGTAAATACTGTTGGAGCATCATGTAAGCGACGGGATATGTTGCGAGATGCAATGAAGGCTAAAGTTGTTGCAGTTACAAAGCGGAGAAATTTCAAGTGGCAAAGGGTTGAATCAACTAGTCTTAAACGATCTGGTGACACTAGATGGGGCTCACACTATTATACACTTCTTGGCATGATAACCACTTATGGTTCAGTAGTTGATGTGCTTGATAATGTAGCGGAAAATGGTTCAAGCTCAGAACAAAGAGGTGAGGCTTATGGATTATTGGATTCTCTTTTGAATTTATCTTCAATTTGCATTTGATGAAAGCGATACTAGGAATTAGCAATGATTTGTCAAAGGCTTTGTACGTGAGGACCAAGACATTGTCAATGCCATGGCTCTTGTTAAAATAACAAAGGTAAACTTTACTACCTGAGAGATGATGGGTGGGATAGTCTCTGACTTTTCTTCACTATGTGCCAAACATGATGTGGTTGTTCCAAATATGGAAGAGAGGTATATGGCTCGAGGGAGGTCTCCGACAAGAGCGAAGGAAACACCAATTTACATTACTTTAGAGTGTTGGATTATTCTATCACTGTATTGATTTGCAAATTCAAGAGTTAAATGACCGGTTTAATGAAGCAAACAAGAATTACTTCTTTGTATGGCATGTCTTGATCCTAGTAAATCGTTTGTTGCTTTCGATAAGCAAAAGTTGATCCGTTTTGCTTTCGACTTTATCCCGATGATTTTTCGAGAGATAGATCGATGGAATTAGCGGATCAGCTTTTATATCATTGATGTGCGTTCGATACTAAGTTTGGTGAAATAAATGGAATTAGCGGCCTAGCCAAAAAATGGTTGAGACGAAGAAAGACATTGTGTACCCACTTGTTTATTTGTTGATTAAGTTGGCGTTGATTTTACACCTTGCCAGTGGAGAGAGCCTTTTCATGAATATCATAAATAATCGTCTGATTATCGGATGGCGGATGAATGGTTGAATGATTGTTTAATAACATACATTGAAAAAGAAGTTTTGATAGCATTGATACCGAGTTGATCTTACAACGCCTTCGAAGATGAAAAAGAACGGCGAAAAAAGAAGGCCAGAGGACAACTATGAACAAGTATTTGTTTAGATTTGATTTTTTTTTCTAATACATTAATATATATAATATATATATTTTTATTTTTATTTTTTTGTATGCTTAGTTTTTGTCTGGCTGGCTCACCCTCACTTACTTTCCTGGCTCCGCCACTGTTCATATGTTTTCCGACTTCTAAACCTCCCGCCAAGGCAGAAGTCCCACTTCCAAATAAGTTTTTGCAGCTTTATCGAAATGTTATTCTCTCAAAACTATTCGATTCGAGAGACACACAGTATAGCCGTTACTTGAACCAGTAAAATCAACAAATGCTTCGCTTCGGAGATTGGAATATTTGAGAATAAAGTGAAAAAAGGAGGAAAGAAGATGAGTTCGCTGCTGAATTATCACATTCTCTCTCTTTCGGATTTGATTGGATTGGTTTAGATTCAGTTACAAAAAGAAAAGACTTTGATAGCTATATTTTCGGTAACTAAAAAGAAAACGGTGTTAATTGACTTTAATTCTACGTTAAACAATCCCACAAAGAATATCTAACGAGAATGGGTGCGCCCACACAAGTTGGCCTTGTGCGGCCAGCCGTGCGGGTACTCTCTCTGAATCCGGACTCATAGAAGAAAGCAAGAAACTCCCAAGGCCAAAGGGTACTGCAGTAATGCAGGTTTCATTTCAATTTTAAAAGATCCACAAGATTTTATTTTTTATTTTCTTAGTTTTGTAGTATAGTTTTCCTTCTCAAATTTGCTCGGGTTGTGGAATCGTTATGTACTTATGTGGGATTTTCAGTTGAACTTGTTGATAATTCTTACTGGAGTTGTGTATAGTTCTTATGATATGAAGTGAGTTTGGTTGGTTCACACTTGGTATAATATATTAATACATCCGTTCATTTTTCCTTGAATACCGAACGCCAGGAGTTCACGAGTTAAGCGTGATGACCATTTCAATTTCCACGAACGGTAGAAGTAGAAGGCCCCAATTACAGAAGCGTTTCTGCGCGAACAAAGAGATCTTTCTTCTGTGCGACAATTCAAAGGGGTAGAAATTTTTTTATGGATATTTAGCTTTTGGCCCCACTTTATATATGGATATTAGCGTTTGGCTCTCCTAAGTTGCTAAATTCGTTTTTGGCCCCAGTTCTGTTAATTATTTAGTTGAATCACTCAACTTTAACTCCACCGAATGTATTCTTCAAAATGGCAATTTTACCCCTCTCGTGACTTGCACGTGATACTATAATGAAATATTCATTTGTTTTATTTTGATTCGAAATTCCATTACAATTTTGAAATTATCTCTTGTACAATTTCGATCAACAACATTACAATTTGTTACGTATCACGAGAAAACAAAACAAGATCTCTCATCTCTCTTATCTCTCTAATCATCAAATTACAAAGGATAGGAATGTTTCCCATCATCAAATACCCTAATTTCAACTCTCCATCATCACGTACCCTAATTTCTGCTCTCCATCATCACGTACTATAATTTCTGGTCATGATCAGTTGGTTTGATTGTTGTTTCTTAGTTCAAGCTCAAGCTTTAGTTCATTGGAAGGATTATTTAGCTTGCAGAAAGGTATGTCTGTATGTACCTTGTTGGTTGCATGAAAATTGCATGTAAATTGTTGGTTGCATGAAAAGCAATAGGTGATGAACAATATAATAAGGACTGTGGGGAATGTGGGGACCAAACCCTAGAAATTACCAAATGGTAATTTTAAAGTGGGGACCAAACCCTAGAAATTACTAAATAATTATTACTTATTGAAATTGGGGATTTTTTAAATTAGGGTTCACGATTTATAATTAAACTGTAATTAACCCCAATTACTTATTCAAACTTGGGGATTTTGCCCAATTGGGGTTTTAATATGCAAATTGAACATAAAAACTTAACGAAATTACACCATATAAATTGGGGATTCTGTCAAATTAGGGTTCTAAACACCAATTTGCCCCAATTACATGTTAACAATTAGGGCTTTGGTCAAATTAAGGTTCTAATGTGCAAATTGAACACCAATTAGGCCCAATTACATGTAAAATAAATAGGCCTTTTGTCCAATTTTGTTTATAGTGTGCAAATTGAACCTAAATTGGGACAATTAATTGCAAAAAATTGGGAATTTTGTCCAGTTAAGAATCTAAAGTGCAAATTGAATATTGTGAAGTGTCTTTTCATTGTTAATTCTTGCATATACCTGTTCTGTGTGTTCTATTTGTTTATGTGCATGTTCTATGTGTTTATATGCCTCTCTGTGTGTATGTTTTAGTGATATGGCATTATCTTTAAGAGGTCAGAGAGAGTTTGTGATACACTATGATGGTTTATGGATGCAAATAGTGCCTGGTAGAATGAAATATCTAGATTATCATGGTGGGTCTCAATTTCATCTTAGGTTAGATGGGGATGAATTGAGTTATATGGGGCTCATTGAAGATATTCACAGATCTGTGGGGGATGATGTTCCCATTAATGGTGTTAATTGCATTTGTAGAGGGTTCTTGACTACCATTTACAATGATGTTGGAGTGCTGAAAATGTGGGATACTATTAAGGCAGAAAGGGATCAAAAGTTTCATTTGTTTGTCACCATGGTCACTCCAGATATGATGCAATCTACTGAAGTCCCTAAACCTAAGCTCCAGAGTAAGCCCAATGCCAAACCATATAAGAAGCCCAGTATTGTTTCTAAGTCCAAGTTGGTTTCAACACAAAGCCCCAGCACACCTACAAAGCCCAAGTCTATTCTTAACTTTGAGGTAAGAAGGTCACCTAGATTTTCCTCACAACTGTCTCCAATAAACCTAGCTTCTCCTCCTCCATGTGAATCTAAGTCCAAGTTGGTCTCAACACAAAGCCCAAGCACACCTACAAAGCCCAAGTCTATTCTTAACTTTGAGGTAAGAAGGTCACCTAGATTTTCCTCACAACTGTCTCCAATAAACCTAGCTTCTCCTCCTCCATGTGAATCTAAGTCCAAGTTGGTCTCAACACAAAGCCCAAGCACACCTACAAAGCCCAAGTCTATTCTTAACTTTGAGGTAAGAAGGTCACCTAGAATTTCCTCACAACTGTCTCCAATAAACCTAGCTTCTCCTCCTCCATGTGAATCTAAGTCCAAGTTGGTCTCAACACAAAATCCAAGCACACCTACAAAGCCCAAGTCTATTCTTAACTTTGAGGTAAGAAGGTCACCTAGATTTTCCTCACAACTGTCTCCAATAAACCAAGCTTCTCCAGTTATACAACTGTCTCCATGTGAAGATGAAGATGCATATGAGGGGATCCAAGTTGATGAAGGGATACAACAAACTGCAGAAGATGTTGCCAATGACTTTGCTGAGTTGTTTGAAACTGGTGAGGCATTTGTTGATGCAGTAGAAGAAGCAAGTGCCCAAGAAGAAAACAATGGGGAAGTACAAAATGATGATAGTGAAGATGAAAAGGGTGGAAGATACTTTGAGAAATTTCAAACTGGTGGTCCATGTGTGGACATGAGATGTGGGGTTAGTAATCAGTCAACTGAATATAATGATGATGATGATTTCACACCTCAAGATGTTGATGAAGATGAAGCTGTATGTAATTTGGTGAATGAGGCAACTAATCTTGAAGAAAGAGCAGATGATGTGATTGATAGTCTTGGGTTGGGGACAAGTAACTTGTATCAAGATGAACCAATCCCAAGTGTGGAGGATGAAGATATAAAAGAAGATAACAAACTGAAGCTAGAACCAGGCATGCAATGGAAGTCAATGCCTGAATGTAGGAGTTATCTGAAGAGTTTGGCAATACAAGACATATTCAGTTCCAAGCAAAAACAAAATGACACAAAAAGATACATAATTTATTGTATTGGTGAAGACCATGCAGATAAAGAAATGGTTAAATCATGCACCTGGAAGGTAGCATGTAGTATCACAAGGGATCACCATACTGTGAAGTTAAGGAAATTTGCGGGGGCTCATACTTGTGAGGCTAATAGAAAGAATCATGTGAAACAAGCCAAAGCTCCTTGGGTTGCACAAGTTCTTGAGGATTTCTTTAGAGATCACCCAAACATGAAACCTTTAGATGTTCACAAGGAAGTTTAGAGGAGATTTGGAGTTGAGTTATCTTATTACACTGCTTGGAAAGCTAAGGTCAAGATGTTTGAGAAAATAAATGGGAATTATGAGGCTAGTTATCTTGTAGTATCTGAGTTGAAAAAATAGATAGAGATAAAGAATGTGGGAAGTATGGTCAAATGGTACAGACATGGTGAAACAGGGGAATTTGTTGGGTTCTTGCTTGCTTACAAAGCATCATTGGATGGGTTTGTCAATGGTTGTTGACCTATTATTGGGTTAGATGGCTCATTTCTGAAAGGGAAATATGGTGGATGTTGTCTAAGTGCAATGGCCTTAGATGCACAAAATGGGCTCTTCCCAATTGCTATCTATATTTGTAGGGGTGAGAATGGAGATACATGGAAGAAGATTTTGAGTTAGCTGAGGCCTTATTTGATCAAACACAAGGAGTCACTTACCTTTATCTCTGATAGACAAAAGGGTCACATAGAAGCTGTGGATGTTGTGTTTCCAGAAGCTAAGCACAGGTAATACACTGTGTTGCTAATGTATTTTAATTCTTAAGTAATTCTTTGCATAATGTATTCACTTTCTTATTTACATGTATTTTAATTCTTTTTTGGTTCTATTCTTTTTTAGGTATTGCTTTAGACACATGTACAAAAACTTTAAGGTGAATTTTAAGGGTGAGTTGCTAAGGTACTTGAGCTGGAGGGCAGCAGAAGCATTTAAAGAATGCCATCATGATAGATATATGGAACAGTTACTGGATGTGGATGAGAAAGCTAAAGAGTGGTTAGAGGGGGAAGCAAAACACACTTGGGCTAGGTCACATTTTGATCTCTCAACAAAATATGATGCTATCACCAATAATTTTAGTGAATCATTTAATTCTTGGATACTGAAAATTAGAGATATGCCCCTAGTGCAGTTTGTTGATCAATATAGTCTTGATGTAATGAAATTGATCCATGAAAGGAGGATTACTTCACAGGAACTAGTTGATGGTGATTTGGTGCCTGCTACTATGGGAGTCATAAATAAGCTAGAAAACAAGTACAACAAATACAAAGTACAAGGATTTGTTGAAGGAGTTGAACACAACTCATTCTGTGTCATTAATGTCAAGACTGAAAAAAAAAGTTTGTGGTAGATATGACAGGTGTTCAAGTGAATGATCGTGAGAAAATGGATGGTTGTAGAAGATATGTAGGGTATGGATAAGTTTTAGAATGAAGGAATAGAAAAAATGAGTGCGTGGTTTTAGCATAAAACTTATTGGTGGCATGGGTTGGTATTAACACACATCTAAAAATTAAGGTATCAGGTGGCTCTTTAGGTAGTTCTTAAGAGGGTGGATCATCACAGGCTCTTAGAAACTCGTCAAATTCCTCATCTAGGTTGTTCGCATCAATATAATTATGGTATTCATCTCCATCTTTGAGGAATTCATGTATCTCGTCTATTGTGAGGTTTACTCCATCTCTTGTAGGGTCAGAAGGTAGGGTGGAAAATTCTTTCGCTAGTTCAGTTATGTTCAAGGAGTTAAAATTGTGATCTTTGTCTTCTTCCATAAGAGGGGTATCTACTAGTGTAGGGACGAGATCATCGGAGGCACTAATGTGATATACAAAACTCTCAATAGACTTAACTTCACCTTCTACAGAAAAACCTAGTTGTCTCTGCTTTTGTCTAAACATGGTAACATCCACAGAAAGATTTCCAAAAGAAAGAGTCATTGAGCCATCCCGGCAATTGATTTGGGCATTGGCAGTTGCCAAGAAAAGACGCCCTAAGATGATGGGAATGGAATCATGAGCAACTTCTATGTTGAGAATAACAAAGTCGGCTGGATAGTAAAAATCTTGAACTTTAACGAGAATATTTTCAACTACGCCTTTGGGATACTTAATAGAACGATCGACTAACTGCAAAGTCATTTTGGTTGGTTGAAGTTTTGTTAGACCTAGTTGTCTATATAAATAAAAAGGGAGTAAGTTAACACTCGCCCCTAGGTCTAATAAAGCAATTGTTATGAAGGTATCACCTAAAGTGCATTGTACGGTAGGACGACCAGGGTCCTTGTACTTAACAATTCTGTCATGTTAAGATAAAGAGGGATATTGTTCAGTTAAGAATGCTTCGTGGGGTATGTTGGTTTTCCTCTTCTTGGTGCACAACTCTTTTAGAAACTTAGCGTGTCCAGGTAGACTTTTTATAGCATCTAGAAAAGGTATGTTTATAGTCAGATTTTTAAACACTTCCCTAATCTCATCAAAAATTTCATCCTTTTTAGACATAACTAGTCTCTGGGGATATGGTGGTTTATCTTTATATTTAGCAATATTATTAGTCTGTACTTTATCTCTAGCCGTTTTCCATCTAGGTGTCCATATTGGAACCTCTACAAGTGTAGGATCATCAATATCTATGGTGGTATTCGGTAAAGTTGTGCCTTTTGGTTGTGGTTGGACTGGAACTTCTACAGTTGTAGGGTTTTCAGTTTCTATGACAGTATTTGGTATGGTTTCATTTTCAGTTTCTATTTGTGGACGATCTTTAGGCATAGTCACTTGGTTATCAACTACTCGCCTTGAACGAAGGGTAGTGACTGCTTATAGGTCCCCTGGGGTTATATTACCATTACATTGAATACTTTTTATTTCGAAGGCGATGTTTGTTGACTTAGGATTAGGCACTGCTTGACCCGGAAACACGCCTGTTTGGTTATTATTTTGGTTAGGAGACATGTCAATAACCTGTTGGCACAAAGACTGCATCATTTGCATCGTTTGTGTCATCATATTAGAGTTTTGATCATACTGATCTTTCATCAAGTTGGAGTTTTGTTGCATAATTTGATTTTGTTTCTCTAACAAGGTCACTACTATTTCCTTTGTAGATGGTTGAACTGGAATTAAGGCTTGTTGAGCGTTCATGTCTTGATGTTGATAGTTATGGGTCATGGGCACTAAACCTCTATTCTGGCCACCTAAGTTTCCTTGTCCTTGATGTTGAGTTAACTGGTTGAAGTGTGATGGTTGTGGTGGTGGTTGTGCATAGACAAGAGGACAATAGAAGTCGGAATGCTCAAGACTAAAACAAATATTACAACGAGTAGAGTTAATGTTCATGACAGGAGTGGGTTGTTGTTTAACAGAGATGGCATCTACTTTTTTAGTGAGGTCATCGATAAGAGTTTTAAGCTCGGGATCAGGTTTAACCTCAGAAGAAGAAGTGGAGCGGGAAAAGTCGTTACCTCCCCAATTGTTGTTCTTCTTAGATTGATCTTCTAAGAATTTATAAGCCTCCAAGGCTCCTTTACTAAGAAAACTACCCCCAGTCATGATATCTAGAACCTCCTTATGATAATGTGAAAGGCCCTTGAAGAAAGCCGCGAACAAACGCGTGTCTTTCGCAAGATTATGATCTTGGGCATTCAATGAGAAGATCGATGAAATGATTCCGGGCCTCTCAAAAAGGATTCATGAGGATTATGGTGGAAGAAATGAATCTTGTGAAGCATTTCATCTATCTTCAGTGGTGGGTAAAACTGTTCCATGAACAATTGAACAAGTTGAGCCTATGAGTCCACAGAGTTTGGCGTTTGGGCAGTTAACCAAAACTTCGCCTTGTCGACTAGGGTGAAAGGAAACACCCTAAGTTTAACTTGATCCGGACTTACGCTAGGATGATGGAATGTAGTGAGAACTTGGTCTATCCTACGCATATGCTGGTAAGGCTTCTCGTGGTCTAAACCATGAAAAACCGGTAACAAGTTAAATATATTAGGGGGAATTCGAAAATCCCCCACTAGGTCTGTAAGAATGATACATGACTTAGGCCCATCATTTAGGGCTTTATAAAAATTAGAGAGAGGAGTCTCTTGTTCTTTAGCCATTGATGCAGGTGTAGTGTGTAAAATTCTAGATAGGCGTGTGGTATTTATGTCTACGAAAAACAAGCCTGATTATACTAGAATTAAAACTCCTCTGACAGAAGAAACGAGGAGTGGAAGAAGGAGTACCTGAATGCCTCCTTGCTACGTTTATGAATAGCGTCTTGTATACGTGAGTTCAGTGTAATTAACAAGTTAGAAACACTGAATTACTTGAAGCAATGGAAATTTGGACTGACCTGTGAAAATCAGGCTGCTCCAGAAGAGGGCGCTGGGTGCGCTCACTTTTAGCTTGGGTAGGGCGCGGGGTGCGCTCCGACCTTGCTCAAGGAACAGGCACTTAGGCGTGGGTCGCGCTCCGAAATGGCCTTGGTAGAGCGCAGGTCGCGCTCCTGTGGAATTTGGAATTCCAGTGTTTTGGGCGCGGGTCGCGCTCAGGTTTGGTCTTGGTAGGGCATGGGTTGCGCTCTCCAAAAAATTTAAAATTTTTACAGTAGATTTCTAAGACGTCTATCAAGTAGCCTGTAAACTTTCAGATCAATCAGAGCTATGAAAGTCCTTCTACATCCCTCCAAAGTTTGTGAGACAGTTTTCGGACACAATACAAACAACCGAGTGGTTAACCAATAAAAACAGAGACAAAAATCGCCAAAATTTTACTAGAGACTCCTGACAGATCATGGGTATTTCTGTAAAAATTTTAGAGTAATTGGAGTTCTACAAACTTTATTTATTAGCTGTTGTTCCAGACATTAAGTGTTTGCAACACTACAGAAACACACTGGAAACACTCCACTAGTTAGGAGGTCAAAACAAATAAAAAACTTGTCAAATTTTTATTAAAAACTCCTGACTTAGGATAGATACTTCTGTAAAAAATTTAGAATTTTTGGAAATGCCTAAGTAACCTTCCTCCTCTGTTTTTCAAGAACTTACGGTTTGAAAACTGAAATGCAGCACTGTAAAAATCGTATTTGTTCACAAGGTAAAACAATTAGGAAAATTCTGAAATATTCCAGTAAATCAATAACAATTTAAATATTATACCTAAATATTTTCAGAATTTTCGGAAATTTAAAAATACCTTTACCACAGTATTCTTTGCTGTGATTCCGCAGACACAAGGGAGGGGGTGCTCTGAACAAGGCAAAATGGAAGGTGTGCTCCCCTGTGCTTAAAACAGTGAACAGTAACAAAAATATGAGAAAAAAAGAAAGAAAAATTAAAAGGGTGGGTGGGTAGAGAATGGGGGATTTCCCCTTGTATTCAACCAATTGAATTCTTGTCTTGAACGAGAATAAGATGGCAGCGACGCCATTTGATAACCCGTAAAAACTCAACTAGATTACTCTAACCTTATTCTTACGGTATCAATTATTTATTTCCTACTCTCACATATATATTCATGCAATATATATAGAGTACGGATTCGTTCCACTCTTAACTCTCAAGACTTAAACAAATTCAATTGAACAAACACAAAGAACAATGGTGAGAGTAATGTGTGATGTGAAATTTCTATACTATCATTCCCAACACAAGAACAATAATAACAAGTCATAATTTAATAACTAATTTAAACTTTATAAATCTAATTTTAACAATAGTCTAAGAATCAAAATGAAGACAACCTAATTTATGAATTTCAAACAACTAGATTGAAATGAAAACTAACACTTTATTATAAAACTAATAGTGATTCTAAATAATAATCTACTTTACTCTAACACTAATTAATTGAAAGTAAAAACTAGATCTAAAACAAGTTTTTTGGAACTAATTAATAGAGTATAACCTCCTTTTATAATCTGGATCTAGGTATCCTTAAGAGCTAAGTCTTCTCCATACAAATGGAGGAGACCAGATCCACTTTTTCATGTATGGGCTGAGGAGCCATGTTTTGGGCCGGAAAATCGAGCCCAAAACCCAATTTCTTCAGTCCATAGAGGCCTTTTCAGTTGGATTTGACTTTCACGGAATTTTCGCCCACTTTAACTCCTCTGATTGGGTCAAAGCTTAGACCATTGAAAATATCTTTCCGAGCTGGTCGTTTTGACGTAAGGTAGGCCTAATTCCGAGGTCTGAGTCTAAAGATACAGCCTTCGGAAGTTCTGCTGACTTTTGTGCGCTGTTTCTGCCCGCATTGACTTTGACTTTTCAGCTTTGACCGGGCTTTAAAAAGGCTTTTTCTCCTTGAATCTTAGCCTTTAATTATAGAACTTCTTAGCAACCAACCTTTGCTCTTTTATCTCGCAAAAGAGACGCATTTCTGCACATATTCGACTCCAATGCCTGAAATACACAAAAGCACGATAACAGTACTAACTCTTACTTATTAATCACATAATTGGTCTAAAGCAATATTGTTAAAGGGGTTAAAACTACATTTTTGGGCTCTTATCAGTGATCCTAAACATCCAGTTTATACCGCTCTATTGCATGCTGGGGAAGAAGATTAATTGTATGAAAAATCTAATAACTGGCAAAACTCTGACCGAGAAGATCATACAGGTTGGATCTATCCAGTAGTGGATGCCAGCCATGTTAAATACATGTGACATTATTCACTTAAAGAAAATAGGAGGCTAGTAAAAAAATTAACATTTCCAATAGGTAATATTGATAGCTATGATGTGGTAGTATTTTGTCATACCTCTGGGTAACCATTTCAATCTTTGAGAACCTCTCAAGAATCATTTGATCAGCCAAAGGCAGGGCACTTATTGAAGGGCTACTTGCATTCATTGGAACGATCATGTTACCAACACTGCAGGGAGAACCAGCCCTACTCATGGCGGGGGCTCTGGGAAAGGAATTTGATCTCTGCTTCATGGCCATTGTCCCCAGATGCTGTCGTTGCATGGAATCACTTGGGCTTGAAGTCACAGATGATGGCTGATAAGCACCCAAAACTGTAATATTAAACCCCGAGAGACATAGCATTTTGGTTGATTATGTGTTTAATAATCATGTAATAATTATATTTTCGTACTTTTGCAGGTTCCCGCAATTAAAATGAATATAATGATAAAACATGCATCGAAGTATGGGAATAGTGGAATATTTGAAGTTTCCCACTCAACCCCCGTGAAGCCCAACAAAGCCTGACTAAAGCCGAAGTTTCCAAAATAACATAACCAGTGCAGAACGGGTCCACATATAAAGAAGCAGCAAACTTCCGAAGCTCAAATCGGATAAATCTAGATGCCGACGTTAGCTAGTGAAGTTGTCATAAATAACCGGCTGACGAACTCTGCTGCTAAGGACAAAAAGTCGTAAAAATGCCAAAATCGGCGTAGCCACTGGACACACTAAGTGGATCCACTCTGCGGGCCCAAAAGGCATGACGAGTCAGCATAGGCAGGTGGCAAAGGATGGTTTCAATTTGGTACCACCTGGCAAGAGAGAAGACACGTACCAATTCAAACCAGGTGGTTTGAATTGAAATGAGCTACAAAACAAAAACTTAAAAAGCAAAAAGACAAAAAATTAAAACAGATCAAAACAAAACTTCTCAAAGTTTTATAGAAATCAATTAGCTACCGAACAAAACTCAATTAAATGGTTCACAAGCCATCCAACCTATATATATATGGGGGGGTGCATTCATTATTTCCCTTCAAAGATATTCATGCTTTAGCTTCCGCCTAGTTAGTTTATTTCTTCAAGATTTACATTCTCATCATTTCCATTCCAGCAAACTTAAATCTTTGTAAGTTATTTTACCCTTAATAACAGTCATTTCTTTTCTAGTTTAATTCCTCGGCCCGCATTTATTTACTTAATGTATACGCCAAGTTTTATTATTCCTTCTATGAGCATGAGCTAATCCCCCTCGGGGAGGGTTATGCTCCTCGTGTAAAATCGGATTGACTCTTTAATATTCTAGAGTCACTACTTAGGAATTAGGCTTAGATTTGATATCCGGTCCCAAAATGATCTAAGATCAGCAAAAGTTGGATCAAGCGATGCTCCAGATACTCGCTCGCGCGACCTAAAATGTCTCGCGACTCTCCCAGTGTCGAACTGACTCTCCATTTCGGTGATGTGAAATCGAGCGAGGAACTGAAATAATATACCAGAGATGAGATATTATTGAAACTCCTTATGCTAGTGAAATGCGACCTAAAGATGTGGGCATGCACTAGGGATCAATACTCGACGTCGTCTCCGAAAACGAGACGAATTAGAGATGTAGTGATGTGGTAATATAAACTGTTGAAAAACGATTCTCGCATGAGTATGACTAACTCTCTCCCTGTTTCTCTATTTTTATTTACCTACATATAATCGCCGTAGTAATTTACATTATTTGCATTACCGTTAATTTAATTAAAACCAACTAAAAAGAAACCTAAAAATCCTACTCACCAAAAGTTGTAATTTCAGTTGTGAATCTATCCGAGCCCTAAGGTTTGGTCGATCCCTTACTCGACCTATCCTACCAAACCCACGTGAGTAAGGTAACTTGACTAAAACATACGACTATACGGACGTTGGACTTTGGACTTTGGACTTGGGTCTTTGGACTTCGGACTTTGGATTGTGGACCTCGGACTTAAGAAAATAAGTAACTGAAAACCAAAACGTGTATAAGTGTGTGTTTTATCAAATGGCGCCGCTGCACGCCGAAGGACTCTGGACTTAACGTAATAACTGGAATACATCCATAAAACCCCTCCCTACCTCCTCATCTTTTTAATTTTCATTTTACATTTAAATACTAACGAAGTTACTTAACAGTTTACCTTAACTTTTTCTACTAACAAATATCCGTGAACCAAGTTTTGTTTATTTTCATTAGCACGCTAAAGTACTCGTAGGGGAATTTGAAATCTTGAAGACAAAAAGAGTCTCGGGACGACTGAATTAGTAGCAGACGCTGAGACTAACCTGGAGTATCAACACTCCGGTTTTCAGTCTGAGCCACTTTCCTTTTCAGTACTATTTTGGGCTCTCTGGTCCTATTTTTCTAGTAAGCGTGAGCTCGGGAGTTAGTCGATCGCTATACGAGGAATCGCGAGACGCCAGGTTTCAAACTCTTAAACTCCTTAAACTTTGTCGAGGATATTATTTGCTATAACCTGTTTTACCTCGTATATTTGTATGTTGGCATGGGGACTCCTTGCATGTAAAGGTGGTTCGTCATTACATATTCACGTTAACACAATATGATTCAAATATATTTTGATATATGCGTAGCATCAAACCATCTGCTTAGAATATTTTTGTATGTGTATGTTACATTAATTCACGTACACGGTATTCAATTGCATGAGTTCGTTCTCGACATTCCCCTAGCTCATGTATAACTTACATATAGTTGCACGTATAGGTAATATAGATTTGCATGGGTAGACTTTCTGCGTAAACTAGTATATGTTAGTTAGTTTCTATTTGGCATCTATCGTTTTAATTGCATATTTCGTAATCACGTCTCCATAATACATTAATTACGTAAACAAAAAAAATAAAATATAAAAAATATAAAAAAAATAAAAAATCATAGTAATTAAAATTTTCATCTAAATCATCTTAATAACACCCCGCATAATACACCATCATAAATCATCATCCTATTCCATCAGTGCCTAGGAAACTTGAAAAAAATTGAGGTTGCCTAATTAAGGAACGTGCTAGCACGAACAACCTCCCTCAATTCTCTCGTGACTGGGCTGTTTGGAATATTCACACGCTATCCTAGCTTCCCTTTCGCCGAAAGTTAGCAAATGCGGCTCGGAAGAAGGCGTGCTTCAACTCCCTCCTTCCTAAATTCTAAAACCTCCAAATATTATTCGTTCCTTATGAGCCTTAAATTAAAATTTATATTTGTATGAGACTACGGGTCCGGTAAACATAAGGAATTAGAACTTACATATCATCGTCGAAAATACAAGAAACAACTGCTTATGTTATCTCCTAGACATAGTCCCTCCTCCGTAAATCAACCTCGTCAAACATCTCCGTTGCCATTATCTCCTTTAATTATGGTCGAGGAAAATCTCACAAATCGAAACCCCTTTCGGTTTCTATAATCGCCTTTACAGAAGGACCTGCTTCTGCATTAAACTCGATCACGATTGTAGGTGATTTTCAGATTCCGCCAAACATTTTCGGTTTGTTACCTGCTTACCATGGGTTAGACCATGAAAACCGTACAATCATCTTCGCCGGATGCAACAAGTAGTCACCACTTTCCGCCATCCGACCGTTACCAACGAACAAGTCTTGCTTAGGTTGTTTCCCTTCACCTTAGCCGATAAAGCTTCGGTTTGGCTCGCCGGACAAGTGCCGAATCCATTGACACATGGGCCAAACTTGTTCAAGCATTCATGATAAAGTTCTATACTCGAAGAAAAAACTACAGAAATGCTTCAAAAGATTCAATTCTTTTCGCCAAAGACCCCGTGAATCCTTTTCGTAAGCGTGGAGCAGATTTATCGATTTACTTCTTGAATGTCCCCATCATCAACTCGACACACGCAGTATTAGTCCGTTCATTCTTTAATGGTCTCTCTTTACCATCAAAAGGAAACATTAGATATCATGAACGGCGGTTGTTTCATGGACAAGGGCGCTTGAAGCATACACTTTTCTTGAGAAACAGCCTCACGGCACCCATTGGGGAAACACTGATTCTTCTAGATCTTCTAAAGACACTCCTACCAAAGTTACATCTATGTTCGAGGTCAAACCCGATCCGGAATTAAAAACTCTAATCGAGTCCCTAAACAAAAAGGTCGATGCTCTTTCGGTACAAGTAAATGAACAAAAACCCAAACAGTCATGGTCGCCAACGCTTCCCCATGCCCTCTTTGCTTAAGTCCCGAAAGCACGCCGATTCTTATTATCCTTTGGTATACGAAAGTGTCCTCCCCAACCTTCCGAAGAGGCTTGTGCTTTCAACATCCCTAATGCACCTTGGCGACAACATCCGAATTTAGCTTGGGCACCCCCGTCCAACAACAAGCTCCTCCGTGGCAACAACGTTCTCAGACGACCACCCGCGAACTACAATTCCTATCGTCAAGGAAATCCTCCACAATTCCAGCAAGGGCAAAGTAATTTTCCCAACAACGCAAATATAGGGTACCAAAACAACCGCAACCTTGTTCCCCGCTTAATCGGGATATGGCTACCAAAATCAACCCGTGAATAATAACCGTGAACTAGTTCCCTGCGCCGCTCCTTTGGTATAATCCACACCGATAAAACGGCTGAAACTTTCCTGACATACATGAATCAACAGAATCAAATCCTAGCTTCTATCCAACAGTCTCTTCAGCTGTTAGCTCAGGATAAAAGTAAAAAAGGCGTGTTCCCTGGCCAAGTAGTTCCAAACCCTAAGCCTACAAACACTACCTTTGAACTCAACAATGCACCAGGACATAGTAATCCAAGCCAGGGTGAGGTAAATGCCATTACCACTCTTCGTTCTGGCCGAACCATCGACAATAATATACGTATGCCAGACGAGGAATTGACGGAAGCCACGACGGACGTCCTTCCAACTCCTACCTCGCAACCTTTAACGGACGAAGTTGTACCTTCAAAATCTACACCTACATCCCTAAGAAAAGATACCACTGATCCTTATACGCGATTCTGCCCAAAAGCTCCGTTCCCTGCCCGTTTGGTAAAGAACAAACATGACGAACATTTTGATGAGATCCGTGAAACCTTCAAAAATTTGACCATAAACTTACCTTTCCTAGATGCGCTAAAGCATTTGCCCAAGCATGCCAAGTTTTTGAAGGACATGTGCACCACCAAACGACGTACGAATGTACCTCAACAAGCGTTCATCGAAAGGCAAGCTTCGATTACCACTACCAATGGTGTGGTAAAGTACAGGACCCGTGTCGACCAACCGTACCATGCACGCCATAACAAGTATACCGCTATTGCACTTTTAGACCTAGGTGCCGTGTTAACCTACTTCCCTACTACTTATTTAAGTAGTTAGGTCTTCATGAATTAAAACCTACCAATATGACTCTCGCAACTCGCTGGATCGCTTCCATCAAGTACCCAAAGGGCATAGTAGAGAACGTTATAGTAAAGGTCCAAGATTTTACTACCCGGGATTTTGTCATTTTAGATACCGAGGTGGCCTCGTGACTCCATTCCTATCATCTTAGGGACGCCCTTTTCTTGCATCCGCTAACGCCTCATAAATTGTCGGGGCGGTTCAATGACATTGTCTTTCGAACCTTTCTCATTTAACTCAACGGTTCAAATTAATGAAACAGTTTCCCGATCCTATAATGGAGGGCGAGATTAGCCTGGTTGATAGTCTGGAACATGATTATTTCACAAACTCTTTTCCCCTAGACGAGATACACCAATTTCTTTCTTTTGATAATCCGGAGTTTGATGATGACTCGTACATAAAGGATGTCCATGCATTATTAGAGTCAGTACCACTATTTGACCCTAATGCTGCATTGCAAACTGATTCAGAAAAACTGGATTCGCTCTTTTCCATTGAAGAGATGATCCCTCACGAATCCTTGATCCCCAATCCTCCAACTCCAGATTTAAAACCTCTACCCTCTGAGTTGAAGTACGTGCATCTCGATCTCAATGGTAGTCACCCTATAATAATTTCTGCTCACTTGACTACCGACGAAGAGGCACGTTTGATTCATGTCATTCGTGAGCACCGCTCCGCTATCGGATGGTCCTTAGATGATATCAAGGGAATAGACCCTAGCATATGCACACATTGCATACATCTTGATGACGGCACAAAGACATCGCGAGAACCACAACGCCGTCTTAATCCCGCCATGAAGGAAGTAGTGAGAGAGGAAGTTTTACGTTTACTTGATGCGGGTATCATATACCCTATCTCCTCGATAGTGATCGGGTTAGTCCTCGCCCACATTGTTCCCAAAAGTCCGCATTCAAGTTGTGCAAAATGAAAATGGTGAGTGCATCTCCACTGCGATTCCTTTGAAATGGAGAATTTGCATTGACTATCGCAAAACTTAATGCCGTAACCCGTAAAGATCATCACTCTCCCCATTCATTGACCAGATGCTAGAACGCTTTAGCCAAAATGCTTACTACTTTGTTTTCTTGATGGCTATTCCGATACTTCCAAATTGTCATCGATCCCGCCAATCAAGAAAAAGACAACTTTCACGGTCCCTTTGAACCTTTGCATACGCATCTAATGTCTTTTGGCCTTTGTAATGCCCCAGGCACTTTCCAACGCTGCATGCTTCACATTTTTAGTGATATGGTTGAACGTTATATGGAAATCTTCATGGATGACTTTTCCATTTACGAAAATTCCTTTAACAACTGCTTATCTAACCTTTCTAAAGTATTAACGCGTTGCGAAGAGAAAAATCTGGTACTCAATTGAGAGAAGTGTCATTTCATGGTTACCAAAAGACTTGTTCTAGGTCATATTGTTTCAAAAGACGGGATAGAGGTTGATAAAGCTAAAATTGTTAAAATTTCTTCGCTACCTTTCCCACGTACAGTTCGTGATATCCGTGCCTTTTTAGGCCACGCCTGGTTTTACAGAGATTCATTCAGATTTTTCTAAAGTTGCTCGACCCTTAACCAATCTCCTCGCTAAGGATGCAGATTCGACTTCAATTTCAATTGCAAACAAGCTTTTGATACTCTAAAACCGCCCGACTACCGCCCCTATCATTCAACCCCCGATTGGTCTCAACCATTCGAACTAATGTGTGACGCTAGCGACTTTGCTATTGGTGCCGTATAGGCCAACGACGCGACGACAAACCCATTGTCATTTACTACGCTTAGTAAAACTCTTTAACGACACTCAACGTAATTATACCACAACCGAGAAAGAGTTCTTAGTTTTGTCTATGCTTTGGATAAGTTTTGCCCCTACCTAGTTGGAACATCGACCATCGAAATAAATTCATGCCGCATTCGGTACTTACTCACTAAAAAGGACGAAAAACAATGATTGTTCCGCTTTGGATCCTTCTCTTACAAGAATTCACCCCGAAATCAAAGACAAGAAAGGAACCGAAAATGTCGTGAGTTTTACCATTTATCAAGGCTGGTTGGTGACATCGATAGTGATTCTGAAACTATCGGTGATTCCTTCCCGCATCTAATACTTATACTCTATTTTCTCATCTCCATGGTACGCTGGATATCGTTAACTACCTAGTTATCGAGGAAGTCCCTCCTTTTGGTCACGCCCCGATCATAAAAAGTTCTTATCCACTATAAAATATTATTTATGGGATGAACCCTACCTCTTTTTAAGTATTGTTCGACCAACTCATTCGTCGCGCATTCCGACCGGGAACACACCGACGATTATCCTTTTGCCATGAACAATCTTGCGGGAGGTCATTTCAGTGGAAAGAAAACTGCGCCAAGGTGTTACAATGTGGTTTTACTAGCCTACCTTTTTTCGCGATGCACACCTAACATTGCATAGCTTGCATTCGTTGTCGCACCTAGGTCAATTACCAAACGAAATATGATGCCCCTAAATCCTATCTTGATTGTGGAAATTTTTGATGTTTGGGGCATTGATTTTATGGGACCCTTCCCTATTTCTCAAGGTTTTCTATACATTTTAGTCGCTGTAGACTATGTGTCCAAATGGATTGAGGCACTCGCGATGTCGCCAAATGACCATAAGACTGTCATGAAATTTGTGAAAGAAAACATTTTCTCGCTTTTGGTGTTCCCAAAGCTATCATCGATTGATGGGGTACATATTTTTGTAACAAAATTTTTGGTTTTTAATGAAGAAATATGGAGTTACTCACAAGGTTGCTACTCCATACCACCCACAAACGAAAGGGCAAGTGGAAGTCTCCAAATGAGAGATAAAGTCTATTCGAGAAAACCGTCAACCCATCAAGAAAGGATCGGTCTCTTTCGCTATCGGATGCCTTGTGGGCATACCGAATAAAGATTTAAGACACCTATAGGGATGTCTCCTTACCGCATTGTTTTGGAAAACCTTGTCATCCGCCAAATTGAACTTGAGCATCGTGCCCTTTGGGCCATCAAAAGCCTTAATTACAATATCATCGAGGCAAAGCAGAAGTTTAAAACTGCAATTAAATGAGATAGAAGAGATTCGGAGTGATGCTTATGATCTCTCAAAATCCTACAAAGCTAATATGAAAAGAGTGCACGACAAGCACATTTTGCGTAAGGATTTCAAAATTGGCCAAAAAGTTTTACTGTACAACTCCAGATTACACATCTTTCCTGGTAAATTGAAAACACGATGGTCTGGTCCTTTCATTGTGTCAGCTGTGAAACATTATGGGGCAATCTCTTTGCTTAATCCAAAAGATAACAGTGAATTTCAAGTCAATGGACAACGCCTAAAATATTACCACGAATTACACTCACCAGATGTTGAACAGACTCTTCTTCAGAATCCAGTATACACTGACTAGATGTTTCATTTGGCGTACTCAATCTTGTTTCTATAGAGGGTACGCCATTTTGGTAGCCGAGCCATCTTCTATCTTATGATCTCCAAAGTTCTTTAAAGTGTGTGGTTGCAAGCGCCGGAACCTTAGTCCACGAAAACTCTTTTTCAGAACTGAGTATAAATGTCTTCTGCAATACGAGCAAACGTACTTTTTGGTAAACGATGGGTACCTAAAATTTCACCTCCTTCCTTCTCTTCCCTTTTCTACTCTCTACCTCGCGAACTTCAGCTAATCATTTGGTGTAAGTCTCACTCATCACAAATAGGGAATGGTCGTAGTTCTTTTGCTCGTAAACGACGTGCGCGAAGGATGGGCTGGTGTATGCATTGCCAAACACCCTTCTGTCTAGGCCCTGACTTCCTATCCGATACTAGCCAGTTTAAGGTATACTTTTGTCTAACACCAGCTGGCAGATAATCTTCGCCGCCGCCAGCGCCGCTTTCTCCCACAGTTGGGGATTCGCCTTGAGAATCGACGTTAAAAGACTCGATTCATCTTGAGAATCTAACGTTAAAAGACTTCGACTTCGCCTTGAGGATCCGGCGTTAAAAGACTCACCTTGTAGATATGTTTATATTGTTGCCTTTTCCCTCTGCATTAAGTTTTGCACATGAGATTCATGTCCAACCTCGGATGTCGCATACTTGGAACATAAACGGGTAATGAATTCCACCAGACCAACCCTAGAATTGGTTACTTTGAGTTCCCTTGGGGCAGTTTGAGGATAGCCGTATGTAATAAGGGCAATATTATTAGATCAGAAGGCCAAGACGTCCAGATAATACCGCCCCGCCTCTAACCCCATAATACATAAAGGTAAAGCCACACCGCTAGATTGGGTTCGCTCTAGAGCCGATATGACAGTTGTCTATGATTTAAGATGGTGACTCTCCTAGACATCCAGTGTTTTTCACGTATATCCCCCTTGTATATAAATAAAACCTTTATTTATAAATAAAACACTCTCCTTTTAAAAAAAAAAAAAAAAAAAAAAAAACTTGTGACCTTCAAGAATGACTCGTACAATTGGATAACATTTTTCGTGCCGATCGTTTCGGTATCTCATTCGTCCAATTCGGAGTTCAAACGAGTCGTGGGTAAGCATTTAGATTTTTTAGGTTTAAATCAGGCTTTAGGCTTGATTTGGGCTTCGGGAAAAATTTTGGCCCAACCAAAATACCGATTTCTCGGTCCATTTAAACACAAAAAACCAGAAAACACGCGTCACAATTACACCATTCTTCTTCCTAAAAAAACGGATCTTGCCCCCTCTCGAATTAGTCTCGCACGAGACAGGCCCACACTAAAACCAGGTCTCGCGTGAGACCCTCACATCTCCGACCAAGTTTTTCTTCCGTCAGAACATCCCATTTCTTCCCCTCATCAGTAATCAATAGCCATCCTCTCTCTAAGACCAGTTATGGCCGGAAACAGGTGGATTTGTGTTAAAAAATTTTTTGGAAATTTGTTTGAAAACGGGATGTTTGCTCCATTCTTTGATCACGAAATTCACTCTAGAGCATGGGAGAGTTTGTTATATGCCAATGGAGGGCTTTATTCCAAGGATTTGGTGATGAAATTCTACGGACAATGGGAGCTTTAATGGCGACCATTTTTGGGTCACCGTCGGGGTGTCGCCACGAAGTCACACCTGTTGCTCTCTCGATCATGGGCATTCCTCCGTCGACCGCGTCGACTTCGAAGAGCAGTCCGTGTACCCACGGACTTACGACCTAATGCTCGACACGCTTAATCGAGGGAGAGTACAACATCGACGGAAAATGCACGACGGACTTCGGTCGCGGCAGAACCAAATTGGCTGTGATTCAATGGTCGGACTGAACGTCATTGGCACCTCGAAAGCTCGGACATCAACAAGACCTTCCTCCACCTTCTCTCGATCCTCTAGGAGCCGAAAGGTAACTTCGCATCGTTACCTTTCTTTTTGATATTATCACACATGCTACTCTTAAAATTCGGCCCTCTTGCCGCTCTAGTAACGCAAGTCATGATTAATCTGGGTTTTCTTCCGCCACCCCACTACTCCCTATACCACAATATGAGAATATGCTTGTCTTCAAGAAATGCATACAGGACCCTTGGGAACCCACAGCACCTAGGGCTGCCGAGCACGCTAGCGTAGGATCCTCTCACCCACCCTACTTTGATAAGACTGCCATGAGTAAGATCACCCACCCCATAGAGGCCTTACATGCTGTGAACAGTAGTCTGAGAGACATGTACACTCGCCAGGTATCAATGAGACGCACCTTGGGCGAGTTAAGGACAGATATGACCACTCGCCACGAGTCGATGACGAGCAAAGATGGGCATAAATTCCAAAGAGGAAATGAGAGCTTCCATGACCGCATTTCGAGGACAATATGCTTACTCGCCGTAACCAGTTTCAGCCGAATGTTCATGGCAAGCCAAAGATCGGTTTCGTGCTCGGTGATGGATACTCTTGGTGATATCCAGAGCAGCTAGCCTCCACGGGGAGCTTATCTTGACGACGTCGCGGGACTCCTCGGTTCTTCTTCTCTGCGGCCCGAGGATTACGCTACGGACCTGAGGATCATCAGTAGCTAGATTTATTTTTTCTAGTCTTATATAATATTTATATCAGATATTTTATTTACGTGTTTGCATTTTCCAGCTTAATAGTAGATGGTTCCTAAATATTTCTATCTTGATATATTAGCTACATCTAATATTATAGTATATAGGTAGGAACATATATTGGTAATAATAATATTTATCTTATCACATAAATTATAGTATATAGCTTAATAGTAGATGGTTCCTTGTCACATGCCCCATTCTTCTCATCCACACTACACCCACTTTTGCGCATATCTTAGAAGATACATGTGGTCTAACTACCCTGTGACACCTCGAAACGTATCTTTTACATTTTCGGATGGGTGCCTATTTATAACAAGGATAGACACCTCAAAAATTTAACTTCCCTTTTTCAAAAATAATTTTTCACCACTCCATCTTTAATGGCCCTCACTCGAAGTTTCGTGCCCGAGCAAAATTTTATGGAAAATTTCCAAAATGGTCTTTTTCATCCTTTTTTTTACCTTTGAAATATTACGCCGAGGATGGTACCTCTTTTACACCATAAGCAAGCATTTTATTCCGAGAATTGGTCTTGTTATTTTATAAAAGCGGTTATTTCAAAACGGACAATTCTTTGTCCGGCTAACGGATCTGAACATGAATTGACTATGGAAATCATCTCTGAGGTACTTCAAATTCCTATTACAAACCAAGGAGTACACTTTCAGGATTCACCTTTCGATAATATCCGCATCCGATGCTTGCAACTATCCTTCACGGCGAATACAACCGAAAACCGTATTGTTTATCAAGATCTTTACAAAAGAACCAATTATCTGTGATCCAATGGGTAGCTCATAATGTCCTAGGCACGTCTAAGACTTCCAAAATAACCAAACCCTCCTCCATTTACTCTGGGGTCTTGCAGAGTAACTGCAATGATTTTGCATTATTAAATTTCTCTAGAATCGATCGCGACGTGCGTGAAAAGGCAGCTCCTTTACCAACCATTGTGACACTTATCATGATACATTGGGGTTTTCTAGTACTTCTCCTCATACACCTCTTGAACAGCTAACATTCTTACCATTCACTTTCGGTATGTAGGAACGGATTCGAACCCCCGACGTTGCAAAGAACCATGTCGGTCGCAGAACAACAAGCGAAGATTGTTCCAATCGACAACATCTTTACTTGAAAATGCATTATGCAACGTATTTAATCCCATGGAAGGGCTTCGGCAATTCAACAAGGACTAATGACATTATTCAAACGTCGAACATTATTATCACCACCTTCTTGAATTTCGGGACTGCGGACAATAAACAAAGAGGAACAAGCACAATTCTTGCCGCACCACAACCAATTCTTGGCAAATCACACTCTCATAATGGAGAACCACGCCGAGATTTACCGCATAAAACAAAATATTGCAACAGTCATTTGCGGAATTGACGACATAGAAAATCTTATAAACGGATCCCTCCCACAAAAGGATCCTCGCCAAGTTACTTGGGCCAATGAAACCATTTAAATTTTGCAATTTTATATTATTTATCATTTTCTTTTTAGTTTTTAATTTTCGTATGGTAATTTGTTTTACTTAATTATTCTCATCATACTCTAATATTTATTTATCCTTGTCTAAAACAGGTCACATTTTTCACACATCTTCTACAATGGAAGCTCCAAAGATGATTCGAACAATCTTTCCCTTTTCGTTCTTTGAATTCTCTCGGCATATGGACATCTTTTTCGGAGACTACATCACTTTCGAGTTGGTTGGAACTCTCTTATTCTACACCTAGAGCAGCGACTCCCCAGGTTTGGCAACTTATTTTTATGATCACATGGAAGATCTACCCGGTTGTCCGGGGTTTTCCTTTGAATGGTTTTACACTCATGTATTGGTAACACCCGACCGCTTTTTGTGAGCCAACAGTGGCTATGGCTCTAGACCTTCCTCCTGGCTCTAGACCTTCCTCCTCTTCAGCCAGATCTCCCCATTCAGTACATGATAGAGAATGACCTTAATGACTATTCTAAGGAAGATTTTGCTGCCCGATATGGCGATGGCCTTGCCCACGTCAAAGAACGTGCCGAAGCTGGCTGATGGCCGGACTTCACTATTCCACTAGCCAGTATGACCATGAATGTTGGAACTGCCATGTTATTTATTCTTCTGAACATCATGGGGGATTGACATTTTTCCACTGCATCAAAGTCAGCGTGTAAGAAATTCCATGCATTGGCCCGGCAACATACCACCCCGACATTCTGAGAACTAGTAATTGAGAATTTTAAGAAGGCTCGGTCTTTTCGGCAACACTATATCACCCCTCCCGATTCAAAGATGCGGGGATAGTGCGAACGATACTTCCCTCGGTTCGCGGCCACCTTTCGAATTGGGTAAAGGTCGACTCTATGTGTCCAACAAACAAGATAATTAATTCTTTCTGCGATTTCGGACATGGCGGCGCCACCGCAAGGTATCTTAAGAAAGTTCGTTCTTTCCCCGATGATGATAAAATGATAGCTCATCTAGACAATGCAAAGAAGAGGAAGTAGAGTGAAGTCCGGAAAGCTATGATAGATTGGCGGGATGCAAAGGAATGACATTTCTACAAGGACGAGGCAAGGAGGGACTATCCCCCCGCCTTCAAGGTTGGGGCAATGTGAGTTGATGCATGTACATATTTGTTTTTACGTTTTGATGTGAAATAAATAAATAACCTAACAAAGTGCTACTCTAACATTGTGCTTCTACTTTTTATGATGTATAATATATATATGTGTTATAATAAATTTATGTGGAAGATGTCGACTTTATTTTTGCTCAAAGCCTCCGGGTATACTCTTTCTTCCTCTTAACACTTTGAGGACCGCGATTAATACACCGTTTGGGGGTGGTGAGAACCTTTGCAAAAATTAGGCATGCATAGTTGTATATAGTTACTTAATGTCTAAATAAACGTGTTTAGTGACAAATTCTCGTTTCTCTTTCTATGATGAAAAATATTTAGAAATCTCACCCTAGCATCAAAATTAGGACTTGTTCTTAGAAACTTAATTTAATCATTATGCAATAGTTTTTACATCTTTTCATGAGCATTCATGCACTGACTATCATTAAATGTACACAGAGTAGTAAGTTTAAGGACCACGCTAGACAACTTAGTTTCCATATCCCTGTAAGAATCTAACCAAAAGCCTCAAAATGTATGATATATGAGTAATGACACGGAGGAGTAGTTCTTCCGATAGAGAAGTTCACACGCCTACTTACTTGATCACTACCCAAATCCTAGGCGAGAATTTAGCCTTCTTTTTGATCGATATAGCCAAAAATTCACACACCAAAAAAAAAACCTAAGTCGCCCCCAATTGAACCTTTCATTAATCCTTTCTACTTCACCCAAAAAAAAAAAATCATTACCCATCTAGTAACCACAAATAAATAAGCCTACCTAGATGATGAGTATGAGAAATAGGATGAAGTCTGCAGAAAAATGAAGAGAAAAAAATCTTGTCACAAATCAAAAATCGGTTACTGTTTTTGGAAGAAAAAAAAAAAAAAAAAAAAATAGAAATATGTTTCCAAAATCAAAAGAAATGTCAAGGTTATAATTTCCCCCAAAAAAAAATCAAATCAAAAGGGAATACAAAAGCTTGAAAAATCCAAGTATGGAAACCCATGTTAGAAGTAGGAAAGAAAATAAGGATCCTCTAGTATAAATATCTCAAGACCTTATTCTCTCATACTTATCATTTTTTGAATTTTCTATTCCATTTTCTTCTACACTACCACCTAAGCCCCCATAACACCTAATAAAGACCTCTAGCTCAATTAGGAATAGGATAGTATGATAATAAGTAGTAGTTGTGACTTCTCGACCTCGGCTCCTCTAACTGTCATTGAGTAGGTGAGGAAACGTGTGTACCACACCTTATTTGGAGATAGCAAAGCTTGAGTGGAAAAATAAGAGAGAAATTGTGTTTCGACACATACCGTGAGAACCTACTTAAGGACGCTATCCAAAGGATCCGAACGACCACCTTTCAGACATTTCATTATTAGATCACTACATGCATGCTCAAATGCGTAGATGTTTACGATTATTGTATGTATATTAACTTGAATTTCGAAAGAATAAAATCCTTGTTTCCCCCTTTGGTGAGATGTCTAGATACACGAGATTAATTAAGGAAACAAGCCTTTGTTACTAAGTCGTTGTTTGTATATAAATGAAGTTTGTGAGTATCTTCTCTGGAAAACTCTCACGAGGGCTATAACTCGGTCCACTATGGAATTCCTAGTGGTTCAAGGCCTTTTGCATCACGGTCAATGCAACCGCACTCTCTGCGAAATGAGATTTAGCTTAGGACAACACATTTTTGACCACTTATCATTTTAATGTCTCTTCTTTGCTTGAGGACAAGCAAAGTGCTATTTGGGGTGGTGTGATAAGCACCCCCAACTATATTAAACCCCGATAGCATTTTTTTGGTCGATTATGTGTTTAATAATCATGTAATAATTATATTTTTCGTACTTTGCAGGTTTCCGCAATTAAAATGAATATAATGATAAAACACGATCGGAATGCGGGAATCTTTGGAATATTTGAAGTTTCCCATCAACCCCGTGAAGCCCAACAAAGCCTAACTAAAGCCGAAGTTTCCAAAAGAACAAAATCGGTCGCGAGCGGGTCCACATATAAAAGAAGCGACAAACTTCAAGCTCAAATCGGATAAATTTAGATGCCGCGTTGGCTAGTGAAGCTACCATAGCGACCGAGGCGATGAACTCGTGCAAGGACAAAAGTCGTAAAAATGCCAAAATCGGCGTAGCCACTAGACACACTAAGTGGATCCACTCTGCGGGCCCAGAAGGCATGACGAGTCAGCATAGGCAGGTGGCAAAGGATGGTTTCAATTTGGTACCACCTGGCAAGAGAGAAGACGCGTCGCACAATTCAAACCAGGTGGTTTGAATTGAAATGAGCTACAAAACAAAACTTAAAAAGCAAAAGACAAAAAATTAAAACAGATCAAAACAAAACTTTGATTCAAGAAATCAATTAGCTCTTGAACAAAACTCAATTAAATGGTTCACAAGCCATCCAACTATATATATATGGGGGTCGCCTTCATTATTTCCCTTCAAAGATATATTCATGCTTTTAGCTTCCGCCTAGTTAGTTTATTTCTTCATTACTTACATTCTCATTTTTTCATTCCAAGCAGACTTAAATCGTAAGTTATTTTACCATAATAACAGATCATTTCTTTTCTAGTTTAATTCACATCCTGCATTTATTTACTTAATGTATACAAACAAGTTTTATTATTCCTTCTATGACCATGAGCTAATCCCCCCCCGGGGGGGTTATGCTGCTAGTGTAAAAATCCGGATTGACTCTTTAATATTCTAGAGTCACTACTTAGGAATTAGGCTTAGATTTGATATCCGGTCCCAAAATGACTGAGACTATACAAAGTTGGACTGGTGATGCTCCAGACAGTCTGTAGACTCTACATTGTCGACGACTCTCCAATTCGTCCAGCTGATGTGAAATCGAGCCAGGAGCTGAAATAATATACCAAAGATGAGATATTATTGAAACTCCTTATGCTAGTGAAATGCGACCTAGAGATGTGGGCATGCACTAGGGATCAATACTCGACGTCGTCTCCGAAAACGAGACGAATTAGAGATGTAGTGATGTGGTAATATAAACTGTTGAAAAACGATTCTCGCATGAGTATGACTAACTCTCTCCCTGTTTCTCTATTTTTATTTACCTACATATAATCGCCGTAGTAATTTACATTATTTGCATTACCGTTAATTTAATTAAAACCAACTAAAAAGAAACCTAAAAATCCTACTCACCAAAAAGTTGTAATTCCAACAGTGAACCTATCCGAGCCCTAAGGTTTGGGCGATCCCTTACTCGACCTATCCTACCAAACCCACGTGAGTAAGGTAACTTGACTAAAACGTCTTTACTATCACGGACGTTGGACTCTGGACTTTGGACTTAGGTCTTTGGACTTTGGACTTTGGACTTTGGACCTCGGACTTAAGAAAATAAGTAACTGAAAACCAAAACGTGTATAAATGCGTGATTTATCAGTGGCCCACCAACTGTAGCTCCTAAAATGCCACCTGCTTTTTCCTTTTGTGAGGACCCAAAGGTGGTGGTTGATGCAACAACATTAAATTACGGTCCAAATGAGCCACTTGAAAAGTCTCTTGACTTTGATGATGCAGGAGACTGAACCACGAGTATAGTAGAAACCCGGGGACTCGGCACTAGCTTTCTCTTGGAAAGTTGGTCTTCTATTCTTGGATCATTGTTAACCAGTTGACCAAGATTATGCCACTTTGATCCGCAAATATGTGATCTCATCGATGGATGTTGTGGTAGCCGTTCTTTGCGGTCGTGGCTGGCTTTGTATCCATATGGCTGTTTTCTACCTCCAAAATGTTTGAATCGTTTCTAATCCTATCAATCTCTGTCCTGTCCAAATTTTTTGCTTTAATCAGTTCATCCTTGACACTATATCTATTTCAGTAGCGATCCAAACTAAACAAAGACACACTGGCATCCTGATTTGGTATTGCTTCCAAAACTTTTTTAGGATACTTTTGACCCCTAGTGCTCCCGTACTGTACTCCTCTTGGATTGGCATGTAGGTGTAGCCCTGGACCATTCCAGCTTATATTAGAAAGACTATCCAGTTGTGACCCAAGATGTTGCCGCTGTACTCCATCAAGACCCACAGGTGTTTGTCTTGCTCATTTTGAGGAGGGTGTAAGTGGAGCATCTTGATTTTCTCTTTTTCCATGAAGCGAAGACATACTACCACTAATTGGGTCAGTGTATGACACCATAAGCTCCCGTCCAGAAGAGGGAACTCCCGATGCATTCATAGCAGACCCAGAATAATGGTCCTGCATAATTCCTGGGTCAACCCCCTGTTGATGCTTGGATAACAAAGAAAGGGGTGTGGTAGAAGCGTCTGGGCCAAGACTTTAAGATTTTAAGGGAAGAGTGTTGTTTGAGACATGTTGTGCATTGATACTCTCATGGACTTGCATGGTGGTGGTATCACCAGATAAGGTTCCAGAATCTCCAGACCTGCGGTTTGAACCTTCTTGTACCTTCTCAATGCAAACTTTCTTGCCATAGGCCTGGTTATTAGACATAATGCTCACTTCAGGGCATCTTTTCGCAATCTCCTCTTCCAAGACACCACACAACCCTAAATTGAGCTACAAATAAAGTCACAAGTTCAAAGATTATCAAATAGATAGAACCATTCCACAAACCAAAGTTCATTAAGAAAGGAACTTGATTGAATACCTATGATACTCCATAAGTTAGAAAACTATAATATATATGTGAGATTATGAGGTGAAATTTGGGCGATTACATTACATCAGTTGCTTTCATTGTTTCTTTCTCTAGGTTGGTGAGCTCCCCTTCTAAGGGGGTCATCATCTGCTGTATGCTTGGAACAAAATACTTAGGCGTTGCCAATAGATCGATCCTTGATTAATTAGGTGTTATTCAAGTGAGGTTTAGGGTTTAAGGCCTTCAATTCGAGAATCTAAGCAATAAAAGAAGATATCTTAGAGACAATGGATCTCAGAATATATTGAAATAGTAGAAAAAGAAGTTTGCGTGATCACCCCAAAGATGCTTTTATACAAAAGCGAAAAACACATCCAGCAGATGACAGACCAAGTGAAAGAATAGAAAGTAGTAGGAATATACATGCATTTGATACCAAGCCAAGAAAGGACCTTCCTTGCTTTCTCATTCTTCAGTCAATTCCCTTCTGACTCACATAGATACAGTCAACTCATATGTATTTGGTTTCCTGGTTTAATGTCTGATTCTTGAAGTACAACCCTCTTGAAAGGAATGCCACTTGAGGCAGCAAATACAGAATCGACCAGCACCAGAAAAGTAAACATAAAAAATCACACACTATTCAAAGAGAAAGAGATGAGGCAAAGCTACAATGGTGACAGTTTCAGAAGTTGTTTGCTAATTATGTGATCCAGATCATCCCAATTTGACCGTCTTTGTGACGATCAGCCAAATGATGAACCTAAGTATCTCACTTTCACCTCATGAGTTAGGGAGATTTTTTGCTCCTCTATTTATTCAATCTAATGAATAGTAGCGCCATAAGGATCGAATTTGCTCTCCAGTTATTTAGCTCCCTTTTCCTTCTGTAATTCTAGCATCATGAACTCATAAATAAAGTGGTTCAAATTGTAAATGAGGTACCAGTTACATAGACTGAACACTCCCAATGATCCATCTCAAGTATATCATTTTTCATCTTGAACTCCAGTCGAGAATGAGGAATAACATATTTATTTTAAGAGTTGTTCTTTCCTTTTTGTTATCCTAAAAACATAAAAAGGTTTATTTATAATATATGGACAACTACTGTATACTCACTCCACCAAACACTTTTCCCATTCCAATTGCAAATCAAACACACTATAAAGCAAAAATATAAAATGTGGGGAAATAGCAAGAGAAAAGAAATGGAGCACCTGTCCAGCAGTTTTATTCAAATCCCAGTTGAAAGTGGGTTGGTCGTTAGACTTGGCTTTTCTGGACCATGGCTGACCCTGGAGTTCTTCAATCCACTTCTTCATTACGCCGCAAACCCAACATTCTTTTTCACACATTTAACAACTTTATTTTTGCTGACTTTTCTACTACTTTTGAGAACAAAACTATGGAAGTCGTAAGTTCAAGTGAGCTTATTGAAATTTTGTTTTAATAATTTTTAAGTGCTTAACCGAAATCGTCATGAAACTTGGGAATGAAGAGTTGTATTGCCATAAATCACATAGTAGAATATCTGAATTAAACAGACCTTAAAGAAGCTTAATATGCATTTTACATTTTTGAAATGAAATTAAGGAAACGGCAAAACCAAAAAATAGACAAAGAGTGCAGTAAATGTCACCTAAACATGCGTTTATGTCTATAGCAATTCGCAATGAGGATGTTAGTCGTCGGCATTAAAGAAAATGCATAAATAGATATCTACAGGCTGGTTCATATCTAACCAATCACTTATATCTAGGTCATCTGCTGGAAATTTTCCTCCAACATTCCATGTCCCTACACAAATTCTTGAATAAAAAATACACCGACGATCAAAAAAATAGGACCACCCCAGGTCCTAACTCCATGATCTTCTTATATAATTTCGATAATGTTGATTGAGGGAAAAACACATTAACAGCAAAGATTCCAATATAGTGTAAAAAGGCACAGTTTTACAACAGAGGATGAAGAAGCCTGCCTGAGTTCTTTGCTATTGATATATTGAGCTCAAAGGGTCTCTGAATTTCACCATCTTAACTTGGGAATAGTCTCAGAGAATATCCCTGCAGAGTAATGCCCGAAAGTTAATCAATAGAATAACACGTTTAATTGGAACTTTTATGCAGCAACAATAAATAATATGAAAGCTGAATAAAAAAAGATATTGATCACTTCAAACTACACAACTAAATTGGTGTTTTCAATTAAAAACTACCAAATGAAGCAAAAAAGAAACATAATAAAGGAGCAACACCAAGATAGCTGCTCAAAGTGGTAATAGTTAACAACGGTGAAATAATGATAACTAATCATTTTACGTAAGCCATATGTGACTAACTGAATATTTCAAAATTCTCCATATAAGGCTTTGATAACTTCATTCATAACTCATAAGTAGTTCCATTTTGCTAAAACTGTACCACAAGACTCTTGAATATAATAACTTCTTCGATAAAAAACTACAAGGAATAAAAATCGTGTCTTTGCACATATACAATGACACTTCAAAAGGAAAATTAAAGAAG
This sequence comes from Coptis chinensis, assembly GCF_015680905.1. Classification (NCBI taxonomy): domain Eukaryota; kingdom Viridiplantae; phylum Streptophyta; class Magnoliopsida; order Ranunculales; family Ranunculaceae; genus Coptis; species Coptis chinensis. Next base: position 17,952,602 of record NC_141462.1, on the reverse strand, counting down.
AAAGAAAATAAATTCCCATGAGACATATAATGGAAAAGGCGAAAAATTCATGTGCCTTCCAAAGCTGATATTCTTTTATCATTCTCAAATCTCAATCACTTTAATGAGGTGGAAGCTTTAATGGAAAAGGGAATCCATCAAAGTGTCAACACTTTTTTAAGAGTATAGCTGTAAAGGTGAACCTCCAGGAACATAAGGCCTCATTTTTTTTATGAATAAGTTTATTTTTCAAGATAGAATAACATTTCCAATAAATAAGACTAAAAATGAATCAACTTTGAGTTATAAAACAAATTACCATTAGATTCAAAGCCAACTTCACCTTCCTTGCTGTAATTCAAGCCTGACTTCCCAGTAATGAACTTCTCACTACACCTACCAATTTTTGCCAAAAGAAAAACACATAATTGGGACTGAAATTTCAACTAAAGTTAAGAAACTGTTACTGATAACACTATGGGTATTGTTGAATGAGTTAAAGTAGTCCATTCTCACCTTCATCATCATAATTGGAGTCACTTTCACCTTCATCTGAGTCAGCCAAGAAATCAGAATCCTTAGTGCTAATATTAAGCAACTTCTTCAGAACAATTTTTGTCTAGAGGATTTGATAGTTAAAAAATAAAACACATCAACCAAGTGAGAATACCCATTAACACAGTAAACAGAGTACACCAAGTACATACCTCAGCTTGTTTCCTTGAGTTTGACTTCATTGATGGGAAAAAGTACACTCAAGTAGAACACAACTTATTGCTACTATTGGCTCTATGTTTTTTTTACTATTGAGTATACGATCTATAGCCTAGGGAAGAAAACTGTAGTTCAAATTTGAGAGCATGTGATTGGCGTGTCACTAACCTTCATACTGTATAGTGTATATGATGCATGAGCAGGAGGCAGCTAAGTTTGCAACTATTTCAGCTAAGTGCGTGAGAATTAACAATTTCTTTCTAATGTTCAAATGTGTACATTATATTTCAGATACTTCTTGCAACAACATCTACTGATGGGAAATGCAAAATCTTCTCTACTTTTATTAAAGGTGTCGACTCTAGGTACATTTAAATAGATTAGAGGTTTGAAAATTGTCTATCACCTCTTTGAGTATCCTCAAGTCATCTATGTGGTTCTTGACAGGGGAATCTCTATCAAGCGTATACATATGGTAAGGAACCGAAAATTAGAATTAGAACCAACCTTAAGAACATCCCCTTCTTCACTATCTTGATTGGTAATATCTTGCCATTTACTAAGCGGCATACTTTGCTTTAAAAACTGCTTTGACTCTTGTACAAAAAATAATTATTATATTAGCACAAAGGCTAATTAAAAAAAATTCAATAACGTTGCTCTCATACTTTCTTATGTCGGTATAAGTATTTTCTACCTTTTGGGCCTTAAAAGACCAACTTATGTTATCAATTATAACCCAACCACCCATACTAAGGTTCTACACTTGTAGTGACTCCAATCAACGACAAATTGAAATGAAATATTGAGAACCCCAAAGATTCCATGTCTCAAAATGTGGATCACTATTCTAAATATATATATATATATATATATATATAAGCACAAAGGCTAATTAAAAAATTCAATAACGTTGCTCTCATACTTTTTCTTATGTCAAGATAAGTATTTTCTACCTTTTTGGGCCTTAAAAGACCAACTTATGCGTTATCATTATAACCCAACCACCCATACTAAGGTTCTACACTTTTAGTGACTCCAATCAACGACAAATTGAAATGAAATATTGAGAACCCCAGCATTCCATGTCTCAAAATGTGGACCACTATTCTAAAAAAAAAAAATTAAAAAATTAAAAATTAAAAAAAAAAAAAAAAAAAAATATATATATATATATATATATATATATATATATATATATATATATATATATATATATATATATATATATATATATATATATATATATATTCCCTAAACAAACTTCACAAAGTATAAGGAAAATTCAGGTTAAATAGTAAGAACAAATCGGAGGCCAACTATATACTAAGTAAGGAAATCTTGTTAATGCCATTCTATCGACTTCACACTACTAATGAATGTCAGTTTGTGGCTTTCTAAACTCCCATACACAGTTTCTGCCAAGAAGACCGAAAGCAATGAAAAATTAAGAAGATAAGCTGTAGTAATGATCTGTTTGTTTGTGTAATTAGTTTCCATAGAAGGTAAAACAGACCTTGCTTACCTGATAATTGTCCATTAAGAAACATGTCTGCCAATATAATCCATTTCAACCTCCTACGATGAACGTACAACAGGATTTGGAATCAAACATTTCACAGAAATCGTGCTTAGTGGAACGGTGACTAAATCTTAAGGGAGTCATATGATCAGTCTCAAACATCATAAACTCTATGCTTTTGAACATCCGATTATCTATGATAACACAATCTTCTAACTCACTTGTATTACTATGAAAGTGGTTTCTGTTTCCTGTGTGCAACAGAATCCCATCAAAGAATGCACTCAATGTCTCTAGTTTGAAAGAGCGGAAGGGAATATTAGCATAATAAGAAGAAGAAAAAAATCAAAATATTACCTCATAAAAAGCGTATGACCTGCGACAACACCGTGAGTCTGGGATCTTGTTCATTCTTCAAGAAGGTCACGGATCCATCTTAACGCTGAATGTTGAGAGAAAAGAATCAATAAAAAAAAAATAAAATAAAATAAAAAAAAAAAAAACTGCATAAGGTAACAAATCATGTTCAAACTTGCATTCTCTTAGAAAAATGTGAGCCATCTGTTTTATGTTACCCGTAAAATTTATAAAACAATACAATTTTAGATGAAAAAAAAAAACATGAACCAAGAGGACGAAAGAGATGCTTGTGGGATTTAAATCAAATCAATATCAAAATCAAGTAATCAAATAGAGGACAAATATATTACCTTTTTGAAACCGAGATTTTTTTTGTTAAACTTGACTTCTAATAATTGGCAGAGAGAGACAATCGGGTATGTGTTTTTTTTTTTTTTTTTTTCGAGTTTAAGGGAGAGCAAATTATGGAAGATTTGGGAGAGAGAAGAAGAAGGAAAGAGTTGGTTTTTTTGAATTTAATTTCGGTATAAAAGATAATTATTTGTCAATTAATGAAGGATAAATCGCGAACAATTGAATAGGGGCGTATAGTTGATTTCCAACTTGAATTTGCACATACGTCCTTGAGTTACTATATAATCTTAAGAATATAAATGGTAGTAAATTTTGAAATGACAAAATAGTCTTTCTTAAAAATATTGAATAATTAATTTTAATATTTTATTAAGAATATTTCATGGTAGAAAAAAAAATTGATCCAATTTAAATGTCCATATTAATTATGGTATACTCTAGTGATTGAGATGTGGAAGACAAAATAGAAAAGAAAAAGAAGATAATGAGGTATGATAAACCTATATGTGGGGGCGTTTTCTTTATGTATAAACTATAAAGTAGTTTCTCAATTGTTTTACTTTTACTTTTACTTGTGCGGTTGTGCCTTCGCTTTAGCTTTTTTTTATGTGAAAAAAGAAAAAGTTAAGGTGACAAGCGAAAGCGGACCACGTGACGTATTTTCTCTAATTTAAACAGAAGAAGGTATCTCTCTCTAATTTATAGACGCTCCATGTCCCGGTCCAGCTTTCGGAAGTCTATTCCTTGAACAGCAGTCAGCACAGGTGCAAAATTTATTTGGTTTTACTGGTTCTGTTGATCAGTTCACTATGGCTTCAAACGAGCAAAAGAAGATAGTGAAATTGAATGTAATGGTTCACAGAAAGCTTAACCAGGTGGTTTTTGCTGAGGCAGATAAGGACTTTCTGGACATTCTATTCAGTTTCTTGACGATTCCCTTGGGAACCATTGTTAGGCTCCTGCGCAAGCAATCACACCCAACAGTGATAGGGTCCTTGAACAATTTGCACACAAGCGTTGAGAATCTTGAAGAACGACGCTTTCAGGCGGAAATTTGCAAGACCATGCTACTTGGTACCAGGAATGCGTATGGAGATGAATGCAGGAAGTTGGAACTGAATATCGATGATACTGAGCCCACTTCATTTTACCTTTGTCAGCCATGTGCTTCAAAACGAATTGGTGGCTCATTGTTGAGCACTTTTGATAGTAGGCATAGTAGTTGTGGAAGCAGACTAACGCCCATGACTCTACGGAGTCGGCCTAACGGTTCTGAAGTTGATGGAGAAGATGGTGTGTTTGTTAAGGGCATGGCAACTTTTTTGGTAACTGATGATTTGCAGGTGACACCTTTGTCAACGTTGGCTACCTTTCGTTTGCTCAATAATCTAGGCATTACAGACGCTGTTTTACTTGAGAAAAAGAGTCTGGATGTTGATTTCGAACAGGTAATGAAGTCTAGATGTTGTCAAATCAGCCTGAATGCATGTGGTGTCCTAGTGTGATGTAAACATACAATTTTATTTCCCTCTTCTTATGATGTAAACACAGGGCAATTTTCTTCATTATATTATTTCCAAGTATGTGAATTCTGTCATTAGAAAGTGTACCCAATCTAATACAGCACTAAATTTTGTTGATTTGCTCTTTGCAGGTTTTGAACCTAATTAAGCATTCAATGCTCAGCAAGGCCCCAATTACAGAAGTGTTTCTGCGCGAACAAAGAGATCTTTCTTCTGTGCGACAATTCAAAGGGGTACAAAAATTTTATCTTTAAAAAAGAAATGCATCAACAACTGCAAGAAGATTCATTTGAAAGCCACTGTTAGGAAGTCAGACAAGAAGGTTGTTTATGCTGAAGCCGGGGAAGATTTTGTTAGTTTTATATTCAGTGTTCTCACATTCCCTCTTGGATCAGTGGTCGAACTCCTAGACTGCTCTCCTGTATTAGGATGCATAGCCAACTTGTACAAGAGCGTCAAAGAATTGAATGTTGATAGGTACTTGAAGTCCGAGGATCACAAAGTTTTATTACTCTCCCCAAAGCTTGCTCTTCAGTATAGTTGTAATAAGGACCAGCCTCTAAGCATCAGTGAAGCTAAGCCTCATAACTACTACTATAAAACATCTTCATGGGGTGAGGCTTATCTATTCGATGAAACATTTCTTGATATTAATAATCCTGGTGAAGGAACGGTGACGGTAAATCTCTTGAATCCCAAGTCTCCTGCTCCCGAAGCAACAAAAGCCGAAGGATTTGTTAAAGGGCCGGCAATGTTCATGGTTACTGATGATTTGGTTGTCACACCATTTTCTTCTATCTCATGCATAACCTATCTTGAAGAACTGAAGGTTCCCTTCAGTGACATTGAGGAGAAAGTAGTAGTCATAGGTGATGAGGAGGTACGCTATCCTAACAAGAACTATCTTTAGTTTGACATTATAATTTCAGGGATCAATTAAATGTTTTATACATTTGATTTTATTTTGTGGTGCAGGGTCAGATAATACTGGAAGCCGCTCTTACATCTAATTTGGTGTTAACATCTGTTCTGAACTTCTGTCTCTGTGCAAAGAAACCGAAAGAAGAAAAATGATTGTACATTTGTGCTCAGTGGCTCATATTACCATATCTGCATATGTCCATAGACTGCATGAATTTGTGCCACTATTCATGAGTTCCTTCTGTGGCCTGTTTCTCTTGAATATATAAATTACTTTTTAAATAAATATGACCTATTTCTTATTCATTTTAGTTAATAGTTCCGTACTGATAACAGTCCAAGAGACTGCTGGTTATTGGATTGATCAAAATTCGTGGGAGATGCCTTCATATCACACTAGGATCTGATAGTTTACCTTTAGGCTCTTGTCCGAAACTGTAAAAAAGGAACACGAACACGAACACCAGACTGCCAAAATTTGAAGTTCAAAGGGAGACGCCTCTGTAAACTTTTTTTGTTTGAAAATGACTGTCACCAGCTGAAAAAAAATTGTTTTAGAAAAATTACACCTATGACTGTTAGGACCTGGGCACACCCACCAGGCCTGGGCCTCCGCGCCCATAGGATAACTAGTACCGATATTGTCCCCCACTTAACCATCCATTGGGCTTGGGCCACATCTTGGCCATGGATGTGGGGTTTTTATCTTAAAAGGCCTCGGTACTAGTTAGTGAACTTTCCGCACTTTATCAACCCATATGAACTCCTTTCTTGTTCAATGTGGGACTATTTCTTTTTTCGGTCCACACACTCTAACAATCTCTACCTTGGACCGAACTCCAAGAGAGTATCTCTACCTTGGACCGAACTCCAAGGGAGTCCATTCGTTCATCGTCAAGAACTCCTTTCTTGTTCAATGTGGGACTATTTCTCTTTTTCGGTCCACATACTCTAACAATGACATCCCTAGTGGATGACTTAACAGAGCAATTACAGCAGAGGACTGAAAATCCTCATGTCACCAGTTCAAATCTGGTTGCCGACACGTGTTTATTAGATTCTGCAATCCCTTAATGAATTATTAGTCTTATGATCTTATCATCCATTTACAGCAAAACAAGGTCTGACATCTTGAACTTCCTAATTTCCTATCAACTGTTAGTTGAGGAAATATTAAATTAAAAAATCTAGTGGTTCTAGAACTAACACTAGACTGGTAATCGATGTCGAAATATCTATTACGTTGAAGCATATTATTGTCCTTTTTCGACAAAAGAGAACAGTTACACACCTAATGGAGGGGTGATGTGCCATGTGTAGAAGTATACTGGAAGGGGTAGTTTCGATCAAGTTTATGCACTAAGAAAAGAGAGCACTGGAAATCTGTTGTCCTTGGCGTTATCAAGGAAGATCCTTCCAAAGAATTCAGTTTTACGCAATATCTATGATCTATCAAATAGTGGCAGTTGGGAGACTGGGAGAGTACGTAGGGCCTGGTTGTTAAATTTCAACTAATGGAAAGGAAAGAAAATAAAGTGGTTCACTATGGAAAGGAAAAGAAATGAATGGAATGGAATGAAAACAGCTTTAAAATTGTGTCTATTTGGTAAACTGTGGAAAGAAAAGTAAATTGTGTTTGTTTTTTTTTTCCTTTCCTTTCCCTAAAATTTTTAGGTCTGGACTATAGACTCAAAACCATTTCCATTTCCCTAGTTTTGTTTGCGCATAGAAAGCAACTTTTTCTTTCCATGGGCAAACAAACAACAACAAAACTATGGAAAAGGTGGACCACACCTCTTTTCCTTTCCTTTCCCTAGCATTTCCTCTAGAACAAACAGGCCCTTAAAGTTTTGGCTATGCCAAAAGCCGCACACGTCACATGTAAATGCTGCAGTAAATAACTGCAGCAGTGTGTAATAACTGAAGAATGATAATTATTATAAAAAAAGATAATCTCATAATCTCATTGAAGAATGATTGATTCCATACGACAAGACACTACACGCTATTGAACCGTGTGTTGAGTGGTAAAATTTGCACTTACTTTTTCAACTGTTCAATATACAGCTGTACGCTAAGACGCCAGGTGTAACAAAAAAGAGATCTTAGAGCATCTTTAGGAGAGACACTATCCTAGCATCAAACACTAAATTTTCAATATTTTGGTGTTTTTTCATTTTCAGGAGAGACACTTTTTGATAAAAACACAAAAAAAACACCAAAGCAAACACCAAATCGAGAAAAATTTGGTGTTTGCTTTGGTGCTGTATCAAATCTCTTTTAGCGGTTTTGGAAAAACCGCGCGGTGTTTCGAATACCGCATGGGCTTGGGCTAGAGTGTAGGCTTCAATGATGAGGTTTTGCGAAAACTGCGCGGTGTTGTAAACACCACGTGCTTTAAATGAAAAAACGGGAAAAAAACGGCTATATTTTTTTTTCACTCTAAATTGAAGCACTCACACAATAGGTTTTACACTCACTTCTATTCTCTATTCTTTACTCTCTACTCTAAACCACAATGACTAGTGAAAAGCCAAAAACAAAATCTAGAGGGGATTCATAGATACAAGAAGAAGATATTGCTCTCACCAATAGTTGGCTACAAGTTAGTCAAGATGGTGTAATAGGAAATGAGCAAAAGTCAAACGAATTTTGGAATAGGATTCTAAATGCATTTCATACAAATCTAGGAAGAGTGATTGAATGCAACTTCATGGGCATGAAACACCGTTGGACTCTCATTCAAGCTAATATCAACAAGTTCCATGCTATTCTTTCTAAGATTCAAGCATCTCCTCCAAGTGGCTATAATGACAATATGATTGTAAGTATTATTTACTTTATATTTGTTATTTTGATTCACAAATACATTTTTCAATTCTAATTTAGTTTTTTCTTAATTGGTAGGTTGATTGTGAGGAACATATATTGTCATTAATATATTTGCGACACGCATATTGCCATTGACCATATATTGAGACTAACTTATTGGATCATCACAATTGGTCATCTCAAGAGTCATGAGTTACCAAATGGTTACAAAATGAACATGAATACATGTATAGAGCAATAATAGCTATTAATGCAATACTAAATATCATCAATGAATGGAGCACCAAAAGTGGATCTCATTCAATAGATATGAATGGAGCACCAAAAGGGTGAGGGAATTCTATATATTTCCTCTCCACTCTCCAACAAAGGGGAGGAGAATTTTATGCTTCTTCTCCACTCTCCATCTTCCCCCTAGGCTCTCCAGAAGAGACCACACCAAATAATTCATCCCAAATCGTGAACTACGTCTGACTTGATTCTGGCTCCCCCCGAGAGAGCTAGATACGTAGGCAGTTCGTCCGGAACGAACTCAGTAAAATCCATATCAAACCTCCTTCTTCCCCTATTATCCAATAATTGTAAGGTCTGTCCAAATCATACATTTACATTAGCGCCGTCTGCGGGTCGAATATCTTGGAAATTCATCTACTTTACTCAATCAATCTTTCTAAAGATTTTAATTTCTAAGCCCAATGGCGCAGTAATCGAAGCGAAATCTACCACAGTTTTATAAGGGTGCAAATATCAATCGTCAATCAAGCGGCAATTCGATTGAAATAATCATCAAATTGAGGAATAGCAACTAGTTCGGCCGATAACCAATCGGCCCATGAATCGTGGGGATTGTCGTTCCGGACGAAATCAGTTATGATCAATCAATCAAACAAAAGCTCGCCATAGAATCGATTACTCAACAAATAAGTTTTCATTATCACTACATATTTCTAATCGAATTGGCCTAACCAAAAGATCACGGGATTTCTGGTCAAAAGTCATATTTAGTTGCATACCATTACATATGGAATACTTATGAATTCATGAAACATCGATTAAAAGGAGCGTTTTGGTCTTCTCCTAATTACAACTAGGAAGAACGGGAAGGGTTAGGATTTTGGATGTGACCGAGGTCGCCGCGGTTGTGCCGAATCGCCTATCTTCTTCTCGCTTTTCCTTTTCCTCGGGAGAGAAGAATCGTCCGACGTAGTTCCGATAGAGGGTGGTATTTATAGAGTTTTGAGAGAGGAGATCCTTCCACACGTGTATTCTTTTGTACAAATGTAGGGTGGAGATCGCGGATGAGTGTTGAATTGGATCTGTTATGATTGGGGGTAGATCACGGTAGTCCCTATTTCCGTGTTGAGATTACCACTAAGATTTTGGCAATCATTACCCCAGTGGGGCGTGTTTCTATTCGCGTTACGTATTTGGCGAAGTGTTAAATCTTGAGATATCTCCGTTCGCACCACCTACTCGAGCTGCTTTCGCGGTCGGTCTTGAGGTCGATATCTTCGGTTCGCTTTTATGCTCGCGAAAGTCGCGATGCCTATATGAGGATATCGCTCCTACCACCCTCTCCGGTAGGGCGTTGGTGTAGGGAAAACGCCGCTTGAAAAATCCGTCGGACGGCGTGGTGGAAGCGTGAGCGAAACGATGAGTGGATGAACCGACCGGTAGAGCGCCACTTTTGAATGTTGTGGCCTCGTGAATTGGCGGAAAAGGTAGTTTTAACTTTACGCACGCGATGAGAATCGTAAAGGTTGCCCTTGAAACATGTCATGTCGCGTTATCGGAATGGCCGAAAGGGACGATGCCTTGGAACACGATGTCGCGGGCTATAAGCGTAGGCTGTAATGATTACACCTTGGTAACCCGAAGCGGGCGGTTTATACAAAATCAGATTTGGAATCTGAAAAAGTTACCGTGTTTTTCTTCCTCCGCAAAACGCCAGCTAGGGTTTCCGGTGAGTGCTCTGTCTTTAACATTATCTTTCCCATTTCCATTTGCTTTCCTCTCGTCCGCTCTCGTTATTTTAAGTAAGTAGGTTATTGTAAGGCTATAGGGTTTAGAAACCGAATATTTGATAGAAAAGGGTTGTTAGAATGTCGGATTCGATGATACCGGTCGGAGGAGGTCCGAGAGATATCTTTGAGTTGTGGAGAGTGAGGATGAAGAATCGATAAGTGTCGGCGATGGGGGTTGAGTTAGAAGAAGAAGATAGGATAAGGCGGGGTAATGCCCGATCTCGGTCGAGAGATGGCGTGGCGATCGTCGAGGGGAGAGGTCGGCATCAAGCGATAATGCCCCTAGAAGTGTGAACCGTCGTCTTTGCTAACTCTTTCCCCGAAATGAGGGCAGCGTATGGGATTAATGTCCCCGACACGGAGATATCTGAGCCACGGTCGAAAGAAAATGTTAAGTAGTGAGGAGTATAACCCAGCCGACGGTGGAGTTATAATCTGTGAGGGTTACCGGTGAGCCCTATGGATGCACATACCGTTCAACGGTATCGCGACTTCTTGGCGCTTTGTTGGAAGTCTCCCCTCATCGGTTAAATGGGTAACACCCGGGCGATTATTTAAGGTGTTCGACCTGCTGAACGCGAGTGGGGAATATGACATAGGGGTATCGGATATAGTGGAGCACTATGTGATACGTCGATCGGGGAACATGAACTTTAGCTTGCAAACCATGACGACGCGCTACGCGTGATCGATGGAGTAAGCAATGAGGCTGGACTAAGAGACCGTTGTTGCTAGTTGGCAATTACATCGTGTGGCCCGGGTGTATCTGCGAACTAGGATTTGTAACATATCCGGTGGGTAGGAACACTTTTCTGTTGTTATTTTTCAGAACGTTTGATAGCTGCTCTAACAGGTCTTTGTTTTGCTTTGGCTGCAGAGTTTTCTGTGAAGCGGCGAACTGATCGTGGGGAGATAGAAAGATTCGCTCGGCTGACTCGTGCTGAAAAACAAGCGAAGTTGCCCGAGGTTGCTCATTTCTTTGAGGAAAAGGGAGGGGCTGCGATCCGGGAGAAGAGGAAGGTGCAAAAGGAGCGGGCTCTAAGTCGAACGAAGCGAGGGTGATGGAGAAGCGTACAAGTGATCTGATAACACGAGAGGAGAGGCAGTGGTCATGGTGCGGGGAGCGCAAGGCGGCCTGTTAGGGGAACCGCGAGAGCTGGAGGATCGGCGCAAATACCCGAATGGGGTTCGATCGAGGCTCCTGTAGAGTTGGAGCCAGTGGTTTTGACTGCTCGTGCTAGGGGCAGGTCGGAGAGGAGGCCACGCGATGTCTCTGAGCAGGACGCTGGACGAGCTGCGAAAGTAGCTCGACATGCTCGTGAAGATGGTGCTAGCACGGGCGGATCGATGGTGAAAGCGGCCGGGGCCCGCGGTATCTCGCCGTAGTGGAGCCCGACTGAAAGCGGGTCATGGACTTGGCCACTTTGGAGTGGGGTCAGTCGCCCCGATCGGGACGCCGATCCCAGTCCGTGAAGAAGGCCAAGGCTCCATGTAAGGCTGAATCGGAAAGCGTCTGCCTCATGGACGATCCGGAAGGACATTTTGTCTATCCGGGCGAATGGGGCGCAGCAAGACCGCGGAAACGGCGGCTAACTTCAGATCCATAAGATAGCGGGTTGTTTGCTAGAACAAATAGCTCTCGGATGGCAACCGCAGAGAGCTATGAGAAGGGGGTTAGTCGACAACTTGAGATCTAATGGAAATTAAGCAATGCTTGGTATGTCTTATAACTTCATCCGAGGTACTTGCTTGCTTATGCCAATTGTTGTTGTGTTAACCAACCATGTGTATGTTCGTAATTGGTGAGTGGATTCGGAGAAGTTGAAAGAGATCGCCCGGTTCGCGAGAATCGGATAGGAAATGGTGTCAAGCTGGGTGAGGAGCTGAAAAATGTCGGGGCGCCGCGATGAGATGGGGAACCGGAAGATTTGAAGAGAGCTCATGAAGCGTTGAATCGCCAAGATGTTGAAAGATCTACCCCGGAAGAAGGAGAAAAAAAAGCTAGAAGGAGTCTGAAGATAATGTCGCGGCAGCAGCTACCGTGGAGATTGGGAGGCTGAACGATTATGCCTTGCACTGCAAGAAGGTTGCTCAGGACGCTAATCAGGCCTATGACACGCTGGACGCAGACTTCGTTGAACTGGAGGCTGACTACAATGGCTTGAAGGAGGAACACGCCCATTTGTCGTCCGGCCCCTCGGTGGAGGAGGTTCAAGGGGTGCGCCGGGGCGATTGCCTCTTACGTGGCGTGCCGAAGCCGCGGTGGTTCATTTGAAATGAAGACGCACCTGATGCGGTGATGAGCTTAGAGTTGGATGGCATATCGATCATTGTGGACGGGAGAGATGCCGAGGTCGATAAGCGTTTGGCGTGGAGAGTAGTTAATGTGGTCGAGATGACGAGTTGTAAAATTTGTTCTTTGCCTTTTATCGCCTTATATCTTTCGGATACAATAACCGGTTTCTGGGGTAACTCCGGCGATTCGCCTTTTATGTTTGTGTACTGTAAACCTGAACAAGTGGGTGTCTCCTGCTGATTCGGGGTAGCCGAATGTGACGAACTCGTGTGGGGCCGGGTTGGATTTCCTGAGTAATCTCAAAGAACTTCGGCTAAACATTGAAATGCATGATAACGCTTATTACACCGTGATCTTCCTTTGTTTACATCACGATGATAGATAGTTGTGTTGTGTGTGTATGTCTGAGTCGGTTGCTCACTCATAGTTATGTAGGATGACACGGCTTAGAATGGAACGTGGTAGGCCCATTGTGATGGCGACCTCCTTACTTACGAGTGGTAAAATGAAGGGAGCGTCCTGCCGTTGGAGTGCTTTTAGATTATGGCGTGTATTGCCGACGTGAGCATCGATCGCTGGAGTCCGCTCGAGATCACGGTCGAATTGCTCAGATTCGTACGCCAACTGCAGTGTTCCCTTGCGTGCATGACACGTGTAGGGAGACGAGGGGTTCATGGAACATAATGATGGCGGGCAGATGGCGTTTAGCGTCTCAAGGTGATAATGAGGCATTTAGGAAAAGACGTTTCCTAAGGAATATAAACCGCTTCTCACATATCATCAAGAGGTTTTGTCATTGTTTTGCCTAAGCTTTCCTTCCTCATCTTTGCTCTGCTCTTGCCCTGTACTTTTCTGCTTTTCAGTCGCCGCTTGTTCATCAGGTATGTCGCTTCTTCTCTCTGCGTGTTATTCAGTTTGAGAAATACCTAGAGTAAGTGTTAACTTTGCTGTCGTAACTTTGCTGGTAGGCTAGTATGGCTAGATGTCGTGCGTTTGTGAGAGAAACGTCCCCTCTAACAATGGAGGAAATGGAGTTTGAGCCTCATGTTCATGGCGATCGGGGGAAGAGAAAGGTTGCTGAGGGAGAAGCGAAGGGTCATAAACGACCGAGGAGAGATAGTCGCTCTGCTGGTGGCATTGTATTCAGGTCGCCACAGCGAGTGGGTGAAACTACTGGTCGTTTGGTTGAGCACAACGAGTTGGGGCGAGGTCGCCCAGTTACAGGTGAGAGTTCGGCCCCACCATGTAAGGATGTGGGGAGCGAATTCTACTACCTGGGAAAGACGGGGAAGAAGCGGATGGTGAAACGCTCGGACTGTAGCTTTCACTCGGCCCCCATAGCGACCAGCGTTCTGAAGGGGATTGTGCTAGATGGAGACAAAGCAGAAGTTGAGGACGAGGACATGGGGACACTACTGGGGACGATGGATATGGCCGCTTGTTTGGTGAGTTCTTGATAGCTTAAGCTGTTGTACCGACTTCCAGGGGAGTCTGGTGTTCTAACTATGTTCATGCAGTTTCTCGCAGGGTATGATAAGCTGAAAGATGCTGTGCAGCGTTCTGAGACTAGTGGTAACCCGCACGTGGAGCTGGGGTTGATGCGAGCTGCGTGGGGGGTGGACAAGAAGAAACTGGATGATATGTCCACCAAGTACCAGAACGTAACTGCTGAGAACGCTGTACTGGTGTCGGATTTGACTGAGCTGGAAAGGGAACTGGCGGTTGTGACGGCTTATGCGAAGAAATGTCAGAAGGTGGCGCGAAAGGCGAAGAAGGCGTATACTGAAGCTTGTATCGCCTATGCCGCTCTGGACGAAAAGTATGACACGCTGAGGTCAGCTCGACATACTGCTTCGACTAGCGCAGCCCCGGAAGACAAGCATGTCATTACTGAAAGTTGAGAAGGTGATCATCATCAGACTCTGTCAGTCGTAAGTTGTGAATATAGTCTACATTCCTCTCTCTTATACGGGAGCAAACAATAGAGCTGTGTTTTCAGGCTTGCCTGAGCAGTTCGCCTTTTTGTTCGGAGGACTGGTTTCCACGAAAGTGGCAGTTCTATACTTTGTTTATTTTGTAATGATCATCGATCTGGATTTCCTGGGTAATCCCAGCAGATCGGTGGACGCAGTTGTGATGACGTATTGTCATGGAACGTTGTTTTGGATGTGTATGCATGCTACTGCGTATTTGTGTATAACTAGCAACTTGATCTTATGAATATGCGCCCTGTTAAGTAGTCAACCCTAGAAATATAGGTCGTTGATGTGACAGGAACTGGATGGGTTACGGTGCTGCGGCCGGAGAGTGTTTGCGCGATGAGAGCGTTCTCGTGTGGTCGATCCTAAAAATGTAGGGCCGCGACGTAACAAGACTTGCAAAGGCTATGTAGCCAGTGAGCTCCAGAGAGCTGTGTGCTCGCGGAGAGCGTTCTCGCGTTAGTCGATCCTAGAAATATAGGTCCTCGACGTAACAAGAATTGGAGAGGCTAAGTAGCCTGTGAGCTCCTGAGAGCTGTCTGCTCGCGGAGAGCGTTCTCGCTTTAGTCGATCCTAGAAATATAGGTCCTCGACGTTACAAGAATTGGAGAGGCTATGTAGCCCGAGCTCCCCGAGAGCCGCCCCCGGCCGAGAGCGTTTTAGCTAGTCGATCCTAGAAATATAGGTCCTCGACGTAACAAGAATTGGAGAGGCTATATAGCCCGAGTTCCCCGAGTTCCTCGGTATATAGGTCGGTGCCGGCGTTCTCGTGTAGTCGATCCTAGAAATATAGGTCCTCGACGTTACAAGAATTGGAGAGGCTATGTAGCCTGTGAGCTCCTGAGAGCTGTGTGCTCGCTGAGAGCGTTCTCGTGTAGTCGATCCTAGAAAGATAGGTCCTCGACGTAACAAGAATTGGAGAGGCTAAGTAGCCTGTGAGCTGTACCAATACAACTCACTGGAGTAGATAGTATCAGTCAGCACAAAAACTTGTCTTACATTAATGAAAACAAAAGATTTTCAACATGAATGTCGCTACTGATAAAATTTTTTCAGTAGATAAGTATTCCAAGGTCGAGGCAACATCTTCCCCTCTTGGGTTCTTATCCAGTATGCTCCATTGCCAACGACGCGTTCCACGATGTAGGGGCCTTCCCATGTGGGTGCTAACTTGGAGTCGCCCCGTCTTTTGAGCACTAGGTCACCGGGTTGAAAAGACCTAGGATGAACTTCGCTTGTTGTAGGAGTTCTTCGAGTTTGTCGATAAGAGGCGACTCGGCAGCTAAGTCCCGCTTTTCTTCCAAAGAAGGCGACGCCTCGCGGATAACACGGAGTCGTTATGCCCCGACTTCGACAAGTTCGGAAAGTTGTAGTGGACGGTCGGTTGATTGGGAATTACGGCTTCGCCATAACATAAGGAGAATGGCGACTTCGCCCGCATCGAGCGAAATTTGTTGTGCGAGCCCATGTATAGAATTTTCCAACCGATTTGGCCATTGGCTCTTATTCTTTTCAATCTTTTTCTTCAAATTTTCCAAGATAGCTTTGTTAATCGGGCTCCGCTTGACCATTACTCGGAAAGCATACCGCGGGAGTAGAGAACGCATGAATGATCTTCCACTTGGCTAGGAACTCTTTGACTGCTCGCCTTTGAATTGAGGCCCATTGTCCATTACCAATTGTATGGTAACCCAATCTGGTGATAATGTGAGTCCATGAAGTTGCGGACATGGGACTCTTTGGACGTCTTAAGGGGAATGGCCTCGACCCACTTGGTGAAGTAGTCGGTGGCAGCTAGGACAAAGCGGAAGCCACGATTTTCTGCGGGAATGAATGGTCCCATGATGTCCATGCCCCACATGTGAAATGGCCACGCGGCCTCGCTATCTTGTCGGGCCATGCCGGTTGGATGATATCATTGTGGCGAACGTTTGGCATTTGAGACATTTGAGGACGATGCTTTAGCATCGATCCGCATCCCGGGCCGAAAATATCCTTGAGAGATGGCCTTGTGGGCTAACGAGCGTCACCCGGCGATTTCCACATTAAGCCTTCGCGAATTTCGCAAAAATCAATTGACCTCGCTGCGGGTAATGCATCGTAAAGTCGCGGACCACCGCCGTTTCCCGAATAGCTTGTTTTGGACTAAACAATAACGCCGAAGCTTGATAAGAGACCTGCCGGGCCTTGGTACGCCTCGGGGGCGTGCGCTACCGATATAATCGATGATGGGTTGCATCCATGTTTGGCTCAACCGACCGGGCGGAGAGAGGAAATAGGTCGCTTATCATCAAGGTATGGTCGAATTTGGTATGCGGTCGATCGACTACCCCAATGAGAACTTGTCGGGAACGCAACTCGGTCCGGGTAGCCAAATAAGTTAAACCGCTCAAGGTGGGCGGTTCTCCTCACGCAAAGAAATGATGTATGTGTACCGCTTAAAAAGAAGGCAATAACCCGATGAACGACTGAAGATACTTTGAAAGGTTACCCCTTAGGGTAGTACTCTTTTGCAACCCTCGAATCCACCAGCGATGAGTCACTAAAGACTTGGAGCTCTTCGACACCGAAGCCGCTGCGCCCATCCTTAGTCCCCTAATTAGTGCTTCGTTACTCAAAACATTGTTGGAAGTGGCAAAGTCAATCTTAACCGACTTTTTCAATCATATTTCCGCCCGGGGAAACTAATACGACTCGATGCCGCTTCCACCGAGGTTACTCGACCCATCCACAAAGAGACCAGGCGATTTGACTCGCTTTGCATGTTTGGGGGCTCCGCTTTCTTGTTCCCGGTTGGGGTCCTCGACCGGGAAATCTGCTGAAAATCAGCACGACGACCTTTTCCTCTCGGGAGAAGTCGCGGGGACGAACTCTATGTGGTGTTCTCCGAAGTTCTTCGCCCAAACCGCCATTCGAGTAGTCTTGTTTTCTTTATGAAGGACTTTCTTCAATGGAAGGTCGGTGAGAACTTTGATTGGATGTGCTTGGAAGTACGGGTCTGAATTTCCGTATGCGGACAACAAAGCGAAAGTGGCTCGCTCCAGAAGGAGTAGTTCTTTTCGGCTGGCGTGAGTGTCTTACTCGTGAAGTAGATCGGGCTTCTGAATTGTTCTCCTCTTTAAAGAGAACCGAACCTGATGGCTAAATCGATAATGACCAGATAAAGCCCCTGTCTCTCCATGTAATCGCTTGGCTAAGAAGGAGGCGCAGGTGATACTTTTTGAGAGTAGCTTAATGCATGATGACATTGATCGCCCATGAGAACGGCTCGCCTTTTTGAGGAGCCAGAGGAACGGTCTACACTTATCCGAGGCCCTTGATACGGTAAACCCGCGCCCACCGACCATTCTCGACAACTTCGTATCTGTTTCTTTGTCGTGGATCGGCATATCCAAGAATGCTCTGATCCGTCGATTGGCTTCGATCCCACGCGACACACCGATACCCTAAAAACTTGCGGGAGGACGCCCAAAGAGGCATTTTTCGGGTTCAACTTCATGCCCGTCGGGCGTAATCCGGAGAACGCTTGTTCTAAGTGGGTGAGGTGATCGCCACTTTTTTTTTGACCACCATGTCGCCAATGTAGACCTCCATGGTGTCGCCTAACATGTCTTTGAACATGTCCGCGACTAAGCGTTGGTAATGCGGGCTCCAGCCGCTTCGTGACCGAACGGAGGACGTTGTAACAATATATCCCTTGTTCCGTAATGAACGAAAGTCTCTTGATCTTCTTCGGGCGAAAGGGATTTGGTTGTACCCAATCGCACGATCCATAAAGGAGAGGAGTTCGTGACCACAGGTTTGGTCGACCAGTTGGTCAATGCGAGGCAAGGGAAAGCTATCTTTAGGCGTGGCCTGATTGACATTTGTGAAATCGACACATAAGCGAACTGTGCCATTCTTTTTGGGGACGGCAACAATATTGGCAATCCACTCGGGGTAGTCGACCTTTCTGATGAAACCGACTTGCTTGAGTTTTTCGACCTCGTCGTTGATGGCTTTTTGAAAACGCAGGGATAGTCGACGAGGTCGTTGTCGAATCGGTCCGCATTGGGGTTCACATTTAATTTGTGGCATCTGGTTAGGATCGATTCGGCACATCGATATACGACCAAGCAAAACATCTTTATTCATAGATAAGAAATTTACAAGTTGTGATCCGAGTGTGGGGTCGAGGTTAGCCCCTACATACACAAACTTGGGGTCGCCTCTTCGTACCAAGATTCACTCTTTCTTTTTCTGCCCATTTGGAGGCTTTACAAAACATGGCATGGCCCGCCAGCGACTCGCCATCGGAGGAGATCCGAACACCGGTGGGATTTAACTGACCGGTCATTTGAATGTGGAGCGACCTTCCCGGCAACGCTGCCAGGGGTATCCACGACTTGGGGAGGGGGCCCTGGCTGCAAGCACATTGATGGAGCGGCTGTGCGGCTGACAATTGTGGCGGCTTGATATGAGCTGGGACGATCTCTGAAACTTTAACTGACAAAGGGACTGACAAAGGTACCGACCGGTTCGATCTTTGGGGTCTCATAATATCGAGGACTCGGGTGCGAGCGCGTATCGGCAAAGGGAGAGAACTTGCACTGGAAGAGCCCCCCGTCGCTAACTAGCGGTTCGGGTTGGACTTCTCGCGACTAAGTCCCATGCCATTGTGTAAATGGAGGGCTCCCCGTATGGTGGGAAGCAATTCACGAGCAGGTGCATCTGTTGATTGGACCTGGTTGCAATGGTACGCTTCAAGTTGAATGCTTCGAAGTTCCATCATGCCTCGAGGTCCTGGGAAGCGGAGAACTTGATGTAAAGTAGATGGTACGGCAGATGATCGATGAATCCAGCGTCGCCCGAGGGATGGCATTGTATGGCGAATTTGCTGTCGAGAACGCGAACCGAAGTATTCCGTGTAATCTTATCCTCTCGAGATCCCACCGATCTTTTGGTAAGATAATGTCACTAACGGGTCGGCTCGAGCCATTGAACCCATAAAGGGGAGCTCGGGTCGACGAAACGGATTTGGGGAGATTCATCTCTTGCATGGTGTGGTAAAATAAGATGTCGCAGGAACTGCTAGGGTCGATCAGGACGCGCTTGACTGTCCAGTCGCTGATTTTGACATGAACGACCAATGCGTCATTATGAGGAAGGCAAACTTTGCTTAAGTCGGCCTCCGTGAAAGTGATATCGCCTGCGCTGCGACCTGAGCCACGCGGGGCGTGAGCTGCCTGTGAAGTAAAATGATAGACTTCCCCGAAGCGCCGACCAGACGCCTTTTCTCTGGGAAGAAGTCACGTAATCGTCCGGAAAGGTAATCACATGAATAGTCGAGAGCATTGTCACGATCGACGAAAGTTGCCTTTCGCCAGGGCGAAACGCCACGGAGCGTCCTCGACTGTGAGGACGAGCCTGTATCCCTTGGCGGTGACGGTGGGGTGGAGATCGACTGCGCATTACCGACGAACCAAAGAACTTGTGGACGCAGTCGCCATCGAATGCTAATGTAGTGTTTGATATAACCAGCTTCCACCAGTCTTGGAGATAATGCTTGAGCCCCGGCATGCATCGGTTTAAGGGCACTTTGCTTTATGAAATGCACAAAAGGCTTTGCCCAGTCGATCTGCGGGCTGCGATGGTTGGCGGAGGAAAAATGAGGCGCCGCTTGATCTTATCCAAGATGTGACCGGGGAGCGAAAGTGAGGACAATAAACTCTCTCTGTTATCCGATCGAACGAAATCCGGTGCTGGCGACTGGCCGCTTCTTGCCCCTTGGGAACGATCCGAGACTTCGGCGACCTCATGCCCTCTGCCTCGCTAAACCATGGAGTTTTAAGGTTTCCTGCAACTTGATGTACTTTGTCGACCGAAGTAGAGCTCGACGGACCGGTGTCTCGGCGTTCCTTCATCATCACCTAGCGAGGTCATCGTTAGCGACTCAGCAAGCATTAGAAAAAAGCGGTAATGGCGAAAAGATTCTTTCAAGCCACTTTCCATGCACGCCAGCTTGCCTTGAACCGTCCTAGGAATTCCGCGAATAGTTTAAGCCTTGAAAGATAATTGAAACAGAGAATCAAGATCTGCCTTCTTCCGCCTGTTGTGGACGTACTGGCTGGCGAACAAGTCAGTAAGCTGCTCGAAGGTGTTGATAGAATCAGACTCCAGTGAAAAGAACCAATCGAGCGCGCCATCCTTGAGGCTGGCTGGAAATAATCTGCAGTGGAGATAATCAAACTCAGGTGAGCTGTAAAGTGCCAGACTTTGAATATAGCGAGCCACATGCTGACCAGGGCAGGTGCTGCCGTCGTACATGGGAAAGCGTGGCTGGATGAAGTCGTGTGGAGAGGATTTGCTGAGGACCTCTGCGGTAAACGGAGATGCGCGATACGTCTTAAGCATCTTGTGTACAATCTGTGTCGAGTCCTTCTTCGCAGAGGTCTGGCCAATCCTTTGGGACAACTCGTTAAGCTGCTGATTAACGTCATTGATGCTGTGTTCGGCTCCATTGCCGACTTGCTGTTGCTGGTAACTATCCACCTGAGCACGTAAGGTAGCATTTTCCTCCCTGAGCAAGGAAATGCTCTCATTCGTTACTCCCAACCGAGCAAGGTTACAACTTGTGCTTCTATGCTAACCATGCTTCGTGGGCTGGAGAATTAGAGATGATCTCAAGTGGTTCTCCAGTAATCGAAACCACAGACGGCGCCAATGTAAAGGAGCGTTTTGGTCTTCTCCTAATTACAACTAGGAAGAACGGGAAGGGTTAGGATTTTGGATGTGGCCCGAGGTCGCTTGTGGAGCGAACCCCCACGTGATCTTCTCTCGTTTTTCCTTTTTAAAGGGAGAGAAGAATCGGTCCGACGAAGTTCCGATGGGTGGTATTTATAGAGTTTTGAGAGAGGAGATCCTTCCGACCGTGTATTCTTTTGTACAAATGTAGGGTGGAGATCGCGGATGAGTGTTGAATTGGATCCGGTATGATTGGGGGTAGATCTTGGTGATCCCTATTTCCGGTGTTGAGATTACCACTAAGATTTTGGCAATCATTACCCCAGGGGACGTGTTTCTATTCGGCGTTACGTATTTGGCGAAGTGTTAAATCTTGGAGATATCTCCGTTCGCACCACCTACTCGAGCGTCTTTCGCAGAGTCGGTCTTGAGGTCGATATCTTGATTAAGCTTGCTGCTCCTCGCGAGTCGCGATGCCCTATGAGGATATCGCCCCCTACAATCGATGCGCCTATATACCCTCCAAGGTTAAGGCCCCAATCAGGTCAATGACCTCCTCAGTCTCAAGGCCAAAGCGGGGAGACCTAATTGCTTCCTCCTCCCGATCTTCATTTTTATTCTTCGGTTTATAAAATAAAATATATAATCCTTCTTAGCTACTTTTTGATCTTGAAATCACGATGCTAGCTTCTTATTATCAATTATTTTTATATCGTTTTGTCTCCATATGATTGTATCTATTGTTAGCATGGCTTAAGCTTGGAATATTGCTTGGCTACTTTGCTAGCATACATATGTTGAATGATTTAGTCGAGACTCACCATTCTAGAGGAGCCAATATCATATATTCATTTATTTGTATCTACATACTTGCATCTACTACCATTTGATGTATATAAACATTTGAAGATGCCAATGTTAGTCCTCTCTGCGCCTTGTGCTAGAGATGACCCTACCATAAACTCAAGTATTTTTGTAAGATCCCTATTTGTTTATATTTACATTATTTGCGTAACAATATTTAATATTTTCTGTATTTGACTGTATTTTTCTTGTCAACGTGTTAGTATGTGGGTTTGACTTTTGATAGAAAGAGAAAGGAGGAAATACCAAATAGTAATTTCGAATAATGTTAATATAGGAAACTAGTATTTGAATTTTGAATGTTGGGTATAGTTTATCTTTAATTTTTGGAAAGCTTTAAATAAAAAGGAAACAAGATATTAACCTAAAGAACATAATATATATAATACTTTTAATAGAAATAATATTCCATAGTTTTCCATAGTTATGATATAAGAATATTTAGTAAAATTGGAAGTTAAGCAAAATATAAGGTGTCTCCGGAGAAACTAGTTTTTCCTAAAAACCACAAACAACACACACAAGCAAAAAAAAAATGAAGAAGAACGCGGATTGTGCGAGCTAGCTGGGATTGGTTCTCACATAATTTCCTTCGATATTTTCTTTTCACGGTAACAGGAGGTGAGTAGTTTATTTTTTTCATTTTCTCGTATATAGACACAGATAACTTTACTTTAAAACAATGTTCTCGTTCTTTTTTCATTTTCTCTTTTCTCTTCAAAAATTATTCTTATTGTTAGTGTTTAAAAACTTGTTAGATTATAAGACTATCAAAAACACTTAGGTGGTTATTAATGGAGGCGCGAGCCCCAAACCTCCTCCTTTGTCCTGTAAATGTTAGAATGGTCTTTGACTTATTTTCCTTACATGGCATTATTTTAGTTCCTTAGTGAAAAAATCATAAGTTAGTTTTTAGTTTTATTAGAAAGCTTGTAATAGTTTTAATGGAGGAAACACTTGTTTTCTTCTAGAAAATAAATAAATGAGTTTGATTGTTTATCTTCTTCCTTTTTCTCTCTTTCTTTGTTTCTCTAGTTTAAATTCCTTGTCTCAAGGATCATGAGCTAACTTCCCTTTTGGGGAGTTAATCTAACTCATGTGAGGGAAAACAATTGTTGTTGGTTTGATAGGTTTTAGGAAGAACAACTAACTCTACATCCCTATCCCAAAATGATAGTTGGTGTAGTGTCTAGTTAGGAATCAAGCAATGAGCTTAGAGATAAGTCATTGCTTGGTTTTACATAGCATGTATGAGCTCTTTAGTGAGCCATACATGTAAGGGATCAAATCTTTTTTTTTCCATTAGGGACTTGTCTATGAGTCTAGGAAGAATCAATCAACCTTTTCAAATCAACAACTAAATGTTAGATTCACATGAGGAGGATTAACTCTCCACCTTTCTTCTTAGTAATTTGTATTTTGTTTAAGTGCATGATTTCAAAATTTAATGTTTTTCTAAATGTTGTGTAGGAAAGAAAACCTAGCATTAGTATTATAACCTTACTCCTTAGTTCCCTTTATTGTAACAACCAATTTGTAGTTGTCCTAGACTTTAGGTTGGTTCAATCCTTATTCCAACTCTACTAAATCAAGATCGTGAGTAAGGACCTCGAGTTGCTTTTGCATCAATTTAGAGAGTTCAAAACTCTAAAGACGAGAAAAGAGCAATATCAAAAATGGCCATTGCCGCTTCTAAAGCCATAGGACTTGTGCTCTGTGATCTGAAGTTGCATCAAGGGGGAACCCCATTCTCTTCCTTCCTTTTTTTCTTTTTCGTTCTTACGCTTTTTGTTAAATTTTCAGATTTTTTTTCCTCATGAATAGACCTCGCTCGGCTCATAAATTTTTCGCTCCACTTCCGTGTACCAAAAGTTAGAATCGGGAAAGCACACTCACAGAGATTATAAGACTTCCATAAAAATTGAACTCATTTGTGGATTACTTGACACGCTCGGCGTGTGTGTGTAGTCAGCAAGCAGTGTGACCAGCGTCATGAAGTCAAATTGCTTGTTTGCTGCCCCCGCTCAACCACCAAAGATCTCCCCGATCTACCTTGATCCATTTCCAGGCCTAAATATCTGGCCCTCAGACCTGAAAAATTCGATAATCCTTTGGGATTAATCGTCGTGAATTGAAACGCTTGTTTCAGTTTTCAGGGCGGAAAAGCCGAAGCTACAAGTTCCAAATTTTCAAGATTTGTAATTTTTTTTTTTTCTCGCATGTATTCCATGTATATAGTATTAGGAAAAATTTATGGATTATTATTTACGCTTTTAGCCTAGAATTATGCATGAATCAAGTTCAGCATAACCGTAAATATTTATATACGATTACACGGACATGAATTTCATATTAATGTATATTTACATATTAATGGTACCGCTTTGCATGGGTATATGTCTTTCTACGATAAAATGTTTCTTGTTACATGTTTAATATTTCTCACGATACGCATTATTGTCTATTCTCTAATAAGTCGATTTTGTCAAGAAAGATGAGAACATTCCAACGGTGGTTAAAATCTGAGTTGGGTAAGTTGTTTCTAAACCCTACACGGGTAAAGCTGCTCTATATATGACATTCTAAATCTCAATGAGTATTGTCGAAATCAAATTATTATGCAATACAAGAGTCGATTTTAGTTTATGTATAATACCTTGCATGTTTAGTTTTGTCATTATTTATCCGCTGCATGTATGTATACTATATCCGATGCTTATGTATTTAGATACGCATGAGTGATTCAAATTTGCATGTTATCGCTGATATATCGCCACGTAATATCGATTTACAAATTAGCGCATATATAATATTACTGATGTATATTTGCCTATACGCATGGAAGTATTTATTGATGACACAAGCTTGCCTATTCGTGATAGCTATAATGCATGAGTAGAGTATCTTCACATGCTCCGCACCTAGTATTGTCCGAGTAGATCATATTTTGCATGTTTGTAGTTTAACCCTTGCATAAATCTTAAAAAATTAAAATTAATAAATAAAAAATAATAAATTAAATTAAAATTAAAATTAATACCGCCTTTGCATAAATTTTAATTCAATAAATCTTAATCATATTCCAATGGTGTCTAGGAAACTTGAAAGATTGAGGTTACTTAATTAGAACCGCAGTTTGCACCGGAAAGCCTCCCCCTCATATCTCTTGTGACTGGCTGTTGGTTTATGCACACGCATTCCTAGCTTCAATCGCTACGCTAGCATCAGACTTAGGCATATGTTGTTAAACTCTAATGCTTAAGATAATAATAAAATTCGAGTCCTACTAAATTCCTTCCGTAAGTTAGATCTAATTTTATGCTTGCATGAGATTAAGGTCCGGTTCCACTAAAGAAATTGAACATACCTATCGCCGAAAAATAATATAAGCAATTAAGTAAGTTCTCACCTAAAAATTGTTCTTCTACCGCTAATTACCTTCATCACAATCCTTCGCCGCCATCAACTTCGTCATTATGGCCGACGATCCTCCACCAATGAGAGAAGCCCCTCTCGGACTTCTATACTTGCATTACATGAAGGACCTTCTTCCCGCATCAAACTTGAGGACATTGTCGGTGATTTTCAGATCCCACCAAACGCTTTTCAGTTTGTTACCTATATATCATGGTTTGGAGCACGAAAACCTTACAATCATCTTCGAGGTTTCAACAAAGTGGCAACAACATTTCACCATCCAAAGAAATCCTCTAAGGAACAACTCTTGCTTCGATCGCTTCCATTCACTTTAGCGGAAAAAGCCAATCCGGCTAGCAGTGACAACAGCCACAAATCCATAGATACATGGAATAAACTAGTTCAAGCTTTCATGCTTCAATTTTACACTCGAAGAAAACAACCAAATGCTTTAGAAAATTCAATTCTTTTCGTCAAAATCCTCATGAATCCTTTTACGTAAGCATGGAGTCGCTTTTATCGATCTTCTTTAGAATGTCCTCATCACCAACTAGACAAAGTTGTCCTTGTTCGCTCATTCTTTAATGGTCTTTCCGATCATCAAAAAGAAACTCTTGATATAATGAACTGGGTTTTTCATGGACAAAGGAGCTACGTAGCTTTATACTTTTCTTTGAAAAACAAACGAAAAAAGGTACACACCGGGTAACACCGAAGTCGCCTCGGTCATCAAAGGACAATGTTACAAAGGCCACATCTATTTTGAGGTAAAACCCGATCCCAAATAAAAAATTTGATAGAATCCCTAACTAAAAAGTAGATGCCCTTGCAGCTTCAAGTAAACGATCAACTACCAAAACCAATCATGAACGCTGACACCGCCCCTGTGTTCTTTTGTCTTAGTCCCCGACCATCCCGATGCATATTGTCCCTTGTTATATGCTTCCCCTACTCAACAATCGGAGGAGGCATGTGCATTCAACATTCCTAATGCACCGGGGAGACAACATCCGATTTCGCCATTCAAAATAACCAACAAACGGGGCTCCTCCCGGTTTCGCTTAATCCACCTGCTCGACCTACCAACAATTTTATTCCATACCGCCAAGGAAATAATCAACAATACCAACAAGGTCAATTTCAAAATAATTCCAATGCTAATTATCAAACCAACCGCAGCCTTGTTCCAAATTTTAATCCAGATCCCAACTATAATCAACAACTTCTCAAAGAATAATCGTGGAACTACTACCGTTGCAGACAACCTCACAAGAACCCGCTTCAGATAGGACAAACGAGACTTTCTTAGCTTACATGAACCAACAAATTTCAAATTTTAACGCCTATCCAACAATCACTTCAACAATTGGCGCAAGAAAAGAGTCAAAAGGCGTGTTTCATGCACAAGCAGCTTCCAAACCCTAAACCAAAGAAACACAGCCTTTGAACTCACCAATGCCCTCGGTACAAGCACCCCAACCAAGGTGAGGTGCATGCAATCACTACTCTACGATCCGAAAAAACTGTAGACAATCAAATACGATGCCGATGATCAACCAAAGGAAAAATAGGGTTCCAAGGAATCTATTTCTAATAATGAACCTACTAAAGATTCCCCGGATCCAACAAAGTCAACACCTCCAATGTAGGGAAACAAGCAAGTAGACCCCTTTGCCAAATTCTGCCCTAAGGCACCGCTTCCTCGCACGCTTGGCAAAGAATAAACCTAATGAGAATTTTGTCAAATTCGAGAGACTTTTCAAAATTTAACAATTAACTTACCTTTTTCGACGCCTTAAAACTATTACCAAAACATGCAAAATTTCAAAGATATGTGCACCACAAAAAGGAGAACTAATGTTCCTCAACAAGCGCTTCCTCACTAAACAGCTTCCATCACCGCGAACACAATGGTATAGTAAAATACAAGGACCCCCCAGACCAATCGGTTCCATGCACCTTAGGTGACAAATACACGGCCATCGCGACTACTAGACCTAGGAGCTAGTGTGAACTTACTTCCATATTATTTATTTAAACAACTAGGTCTTCATGAGCTCAAACCTACCACCATGACTTTACACAGTTAGCCGATCGCTCCATAAAGTATCTAAAAGGAATTGTGGAAAACGCCCTTGTAAAAAGTCCAAGATTTCTTCTATCCCGTAGACTTTGTTATTTTGGATACGAAGTTGCATGTTTCCATTCCTATCATCTTAGGACGCCCGCCCTCGCCAATCGCTAATGCTCTTATTAACCGTAGAGATGGTTCCATGACCATGTCCTTCGAAATCTTTTGGTCGAGGTGAATGTGTTCAAGTTGATGAAACAACTTCCGTGAGCCCCGACATTGATGGTGAGGTCAACAGGATGGATTGACAAAGATTCCGCAAAGAGTATTTTCACAAACTCTTTTCCCAAGATGAAGTGTACCAATTTCTTTCCTTTAGCTTAATCCGAAGTTTGAGGACGATGATTATACACAAGAAGTAAATGAGTTATTAGAGTCGCAATTCATTATTTGACCCTACAACAGTTGATGTCAAGTAACTTGATGATCATCAATGCTTACTACATGGATGATGACCTTCCTCAATAATCTTTAATACCCACCCACCCCCGATTTAAAACCTCTTCCTTCGAATTAAAATACGCATACCTTTGATGCCGATGGTCGCCACCCGCTTATTATTTCTTCACAATTGACCGACGATCGTGAAGCTCGCTTAATTAATGTCATTCAACAACATCGCTCGCTATCGATGGTCCCTCGATGACATTAAAGGCATTGAACCTAATGTGTGCACCCATCCCATACACCGAAGAAAAAATGCTAAGACGCCGCGGAACCGCAAATACGCCTAAACCCTACCATGAAAGATGTGGTTCCGAGAGGAAGTGTTAAAATTACTAGATGCGGGTATTATTTACCCTATCTCTCGATAGTGTTTGGGCGAGTCCCTGCATTAATGGTTCCAAAGAAATCTGGCATTACCAGCCAGCGAAATGATAAAGATGAATGCATTTCCGCCAGATCCCAAGAAATGGCTTATATGTGTTGACTATCGCAAACTTAATGCCGCCACCGTAAGGATCACTTTCCACTTCCATTCATCGATCGATGCTCGAACGCTTAATTGATCATGCCTATTACTATTTTCTTGATGGTTATTCAGGTTATTTTCAGATAGTCATAGACCCCGGCGATCAAGAAAAGACAACGCTCAATTGGCCCATTTGGTACATTTGCATATAGATCTAATGTCATTCGGCCTTTGCAATGCCCCCGGTACTTTCCAACGCCGCATGCTTCATATTTTCAGTGATATGGTTGAACGGTTTATGGAAGTATTCATGGACGACTTCTCAATATATGGAGATTCTTTCGATAGTCGCCTATCAAATCTTGAAAAGGTCTTTACACGCCAGAAGAGAAAAACCTTGTTCTTAATTGGGAAAAATGCCATTTCATGGTTACTAAAGGAATAGTTTTAGGACACATCGCTTCAAAGGACGAATCGAAGTCCACAAAGCTAAGATAGAAAAAAATTGCTTCACTTCCTATACCAAAAATAATTTGAGACATTCACAAGATTTTAGGACACGCAGGGTTCTATAGGAGATTTATTCAAGATTTCTCAAAGGTTGCTAGACCTTTAACCAATCTCCTGCTTAAAGATGCCACTTTTGATTTCAATTTCAGTTGCAAACAAGCCTTTGAGATATTAAAAACCGCATTAACTACCGGTCCCATAATTCAACCACCGATTGGTCTAAACCTTTTGAATTAATGTGTGACGCGAAATAATTATGCTATAGAGCCGCATAGGCAACGCACACGAAGATAAGCCAGCTTGTCATTTACTATGCGAGTAAAACCCTTTAATGAAGCTCAACGTAACTATACCACCACCGGAAAAGAGTTTCGCGCCGTTGTATATCGCTTGGATAAGTTTCGGCCTTACCTAGTGGGTTCTCCAACTATTGTCTACACTCGACCATGCGCGCACTTCGCTATCTATTAGCTTAAAAAGATGCAAAACAAAGGTTGATCCATGGATTCTCCTTTGCAAGAGTTTACTCTCGAAATTAGAGATAAAAAGGTAGCGAAAATGTGGTTGCGCACCATTTATCAAGACTTGTCGTGATGTTGATACCGATATACCGAACCTATCCGCGGATTCCTTTCCGATGAACACTTGTATTCTATTTTTTCGTCCCCTTGGTACGCACGACATAGTAAATTACTTAGTTACCGAGGAAGTCCCTTTATCTTGGTCTCAGAATGACCGGAAAAGTTTTTATCCATCGTGGAAATTCTATTTCGATGATCCCTACCTCTTCAAGTATTGTTCAAACCAACTAATCCGCCGTTACATTCCCGACCGGGGAACACAACGATGTGTTATCCTTCCGCCATGAACAATCTTATGGTGGTCATTTTAGTGGTAAGAAAAATCTGCGCCAAGGTTCTACAATGTGGTTTTTATTGGCCAACACTTTTTAGATGCACATGAGCATTGCAAAGCATGCAATCGCTACCAGCAGTTAGGGTCGCATTACTCAACGCAATATGATGCCCTTAAATCCCATTCTAATTGTGGAAATCTTTGATGTATGGGGCATCGACTTCATGGGTCCATTTCCAAATTCTCATGGCTTCCTATACATACTTGTAGCAGTTGACTATGTGTCAAAATGGATTGAGGCATTGGCATGTCGTGGCTAACGATCATAAAACGGTCGCTTTGTTCGTAAAAGAAAATATTTTCTCGATTTGGTGTTCCAAAAGCTATAATTAGTGAAGGGGAAAACATTTCTGCAATAAAATTTTGAATCATTAGTAAAGAAATATGGAGTCACGCACAAAGTAGCAACTCCGTATCATCCTCAAACCAAAGGGTCAAGTAGAAGTCTCTAATCGAGAAATCAAATCCATTTTGGAAAAAACCGCCAATCCATCTAGGAAAGATCGGGTCTCTACGATTATCTGATGCCTTGTGGGCATATAGAACAGCTTTTAAGACACCTATAGGGATGTCTCCGATCGCTTCGCTTTTGGAAAACCTTGTCATCTGCCGGGTTGAACTTGAGCACCGCGGCTCTATGGGCCATCAAAAGCCTCAATTATAACACTAACGGGGCAGCTAAAAAGAGAAAATTGCGCTTAAAATGAGCTTGAGGAAATTCGAGTGATGCCTATGATCTCTCGAAATCCTATAAAGCTAACATGAAAAGAGTGCATGACAAGCACATATTGAGAAAAGAATTCAAAGTCGGTCAAAAAGTTTTGATGTACAACTCAAGATTACACATTTTTCCAGGAAAATTAAAAACTCGATGATCTGGTCCTTTCACTATCTCTGCTGTCACCCCTTATGGGGCTATCTCTGTGAAAAACGTAAATGATGGTAGCGAATTTCAAGTAAATGGCCAACCCCTTTAAACATTATCATGAGTTGCGCTCCCGGATGTCGAAGAGACTTCTCAATGATCCAAATACACGCACTAATAGATTTCTTTGGTGTACTTCTTTCCATGTATTTAAACAGGAAAAGTATGCCATTAGGGCCCTCTTCTATTTTCTTTTCTAAAAATCCCTGAAGTGTGTGGTTGCAAGCGCCGGAACCTTAGTCCACAAAAACTCTATTTTGAACCGAAAGTATAAATGTCTTCTCGATAATCGAAAGCAAACGCGTGCCTCCCGGAAAACAATGGGTACCAAAAATTTCAAATCCTTCTTTTTCTTCCCTTTTCTATTCTCTTCCTCGCGAACTCCAACTCATCATTTGGTGTAAATCTCACCCATCTCGAATTGGTAATGGTCGTAGTACTTATGCTCGAAAAAGCGACGCGGCGCCATGATGGGTGGTGTATGAATTGTCAACAACGCTTCATCCGTGTCTTGATCTATTATCCGAGATGAGCCGTATAAGGTATATTATTGTCCGACACCGCAGCGGGGATAAACTTCGCCGCCACCCGCTTATTCCCACAGGTTGGGAATCGTCTTGAGGATCTGACGTTAAAAGACTCACAATCGTCTTGAGGATCTGACGTTAAAAGACTCACAATCGTCTTGAGGATCTGACGTTAAAAGACTCACATTCATCTTGAGGATCTGTCGTAAAAAGACTCAACATGTATATACTCGTTTTTTTTATTAGCACCCAGCATGGTGCCCAAAGAGAGTCGTGATATGCACCATCGGACATTTCCTAGTTCGTACGGGCAATGGATTCCACCAAGCCAACCCCGATCAGTTTTCTATGTGACTGTTTCGGGGCGGTTTGAGGCTATACCATATGTACTAAGGGTAATATTATTATTAGACCATTGCACATTGGTCGATGATGGTACCGCCCCGAACCCTAGGCCCCCAAAACATAAAGGTTAAAGCCACAAATCACGGCTGGATTGGGTTCGCCTTGTCGACATATGAAAGTTGCCCGAGTTAAGTTGTTGTGATGTGTTGTTTTATTTGGACTTCCTGGTGTTGTTGACGCTCTTCTCAACTTGTACATTTGTATATAAAAGTGTAAATAAATAAAACCAAAGATTGTTAAAAAAAAAAAAAAAAAAAAAAATGTTTGAATGTGATTTTTTTCATATTCTAGTGGATGGCATTTTAATGCCGATCGCTTTGATATCTCATCCATTCAATTTGAGTTGAAACGAATCGAATTTCCACGCTTGAAATTTCGAACATTTCGACATAAGGGAATTTCTGTTATTCATTTGGGCTTGGGCCAAAATTTTGACCCGACCAAAAATCAAAAATCCGGGTACAAAGCCCACGCACGCGAGGCACCCACGCCCCACCCTCTCATTTCTTCTTCCACAAAAATCGGATCTTGGTCCCCCCACACACATCACTCGGCGAAGACTACTAGGCAGAGGTGAATTCGACGACAAGCGACGCTGGCCAAAGTCCACCAAACTCAACCCCTTCCTCCAGCACCATCTCCTCCACCTCCTCTTGCTATTTGCACCCTCAAAATATCTCTACTACACCGCTATGGCAGCACGGCGGCTTAATTACAGCTTGAGAGGAATTTCGCAAATCTCTACAATTCCTGGATGTTTCACCCATTTTTCGATGAAGAAATTGCTAGTAGAGAGTGGGAATATCTATTGCATCAATTCCAGCTCGATTACTCAAGATTTAGTGTTGAAATTTTACAACAATGGAGGTTTCCGGGGTAACGAATTTTGGATTACGGCGGATGGGTTGGAACGTGAACTCACGCTGGAGTTGATTTCGAATACCGCACAGATTCCGGTAAACTCTGATAGTCCGACCCTGTTATTGTCTGAGTATCCGACCACGAGGGATTTGATGTTTGACATGCATCTCGAGGGAGAGTACAACACTGCTCGAATCAAGTGTACCAAAGATTCGCCGGACGTAACCAATTAGCCGTCACTCGATGGTCGGCGCATAACGCCATTGGAACTTCAAAGACGCCCCGACGCGTGAACAAGACTTTCTTGCACCTGCTGTGGATCCTACAGAGAGGAAGAACACTTTCTCAGATGGTCCATTTCCTGGGCCATATTCTTACGACCGCCAAAAACAGGTCGGCTCCTCTTGTCAGACTTGTTACTCAGCTTATGCTTAACTTAGGGTTCCAGTCCGCTACTCCTTTCATTGAAACAAGGTCTTCCGAGAATTTTGGAATTTTTGAGACTTGTGTTTTAGACCACTGGGACCCAGTAGCTAGAGATGACATTGAGCATGATAACGTACCTCCTCCTCCTCTTTCACCACCCGACTGTTTTAATGAAGATACCATGCGCCGAATCAATACTCCTATGGAAGCCTTGAGGCACATGAATACTAATATGCGCAGGATGTTTCTTCGCGAGGAAGAGATGATTACTTCCCGCATGACTTCCAAAGAAGAAATGAGAAATCGCCAAGGCCGTTTCCAGAATGATGATGGCAAATCAGCAGCAATTCCAAGATCAGTTGTTACAGTCTATAGGCCACATTCCGGACCGGTCATTTCGGCTCGTTGGGGGCAAGACGTAGAAACCCGGGTTCATCTTCTGCTAACCCGGAGGATTCACAGTAGCTGTTTATTTTCCTAGGCTTAACAATGACTATGTCATTTATTTCCCTTATGCATTGCATTTTTTATTTTTCTAGTGATAAAAAAATTATATATCGGTTGATTTCTCATAATTTTGTATTTCCAGACGGTTTGAATGAGAAATTATTTATGTTATGCACGTAGTGTACTTCCTCATATATTCCTTGATGCATGGGCCTACTCTCAAAGCCCAACAGTCAGACACCAACGGCCTGATCCAAACGGTCAGATGCCCAACGGTCAGAAATCTACTTATAAATACAACTCTCCTTTTCCAATTTCACTCAACCCCTTTCTCTCATTCTTCACAAATTCTTCTTCACAAATCCTCAATTTCTTGAACATAATGAATCAAATAGAGCGATGGGAAAAGGAGCAACGCGAATGGGCTATCACATTAATCGTGATAACAGTGTTTATCATTATTCTCTTGTCACTCATGCATAACATGATCCAGAACATCTAGATCTATGTAACCGCCTCTTTTTCTGATTTTCATTTTGTATATTAGTATGGTGTGTTAAATAATTCTCACACATTTGTACGGGTTACGTATTAAATGGAGAAGTTCCGTATTAAATATTTGTGTATATTAGTTGTCTTTTCCTCTCTAAAAAATAAATAAATAATAAAAATAATAAATAATAAATAATAAATAATAATAAATAAATAATAATAAGTAAATAAATAAACAAACCATAACAAAGAAAGGCCATCCAAAACTCACCAAAATAATTAATGGATACACATGGTGTTCGGAAAAATCACAAGACGCTACAAGGTACACATAACACTTGTCACACATGCAGCTCGATTATTCTATCCATATTCTATTACTGAGTTATGATCATCATTTCTGAAATTACGTGTAAGTCTAACTACCCTGTGAAACTTTCCTCCGTATTTTTTAACATTAAAACCATCTCATTAATTGTATTTGGATATCTGACATGACAAAGACTTAATGTGGATCCCCTATGATGCTTTGTTCATAATCACATGGGTCATTAACTACACTTGGACTCAGATTGGTATAGACTCATAGATTGGCTATAAATCTCTTCTTTTTCAGCCATTCTTATTCAAACAATTTTCACTATCCTTCCCTCGATGAATGGCTCAACCAAGAAAAAATAACGGCAGAGAAAGACTACCTGAAAACTTTCAAGAGGGCGGTTTTCTCCTTATTTTGACACCTCAAATCATATCGTCGCGGATGGACACCTCTTCTATATCATTCAAAGAAATTTGGTTATTCCCGAAATTGGTTTTGATGTTCTACCAATTTAGCGGATATGAAGATGGAAAATTCTACTTCAATGCCTATGGACAACGATTGGAATTAAATAAGGAAATGATCTCCGACATACTTCAAATCCCAATAAATACCTGGGAGTCCCTTTTTCAAGAGTCATCATTTGATTCCGCAAAAAACTTCTCATGAGCTACCAGATCTCATGGCGATGTCGAAAATACACATCACATTGTTCTTCAACGCTCTTTGAAACGAGAATCAAGGTGTTGTGCTCCACCGGGTTGGGACATAATGTGGTAGGTACATCACACCAATCAAGTCACAAAGCCTCAACTTCACCTACTTTGGATTTTGCAAACTCAA
The DNA here is from genome assembly GCF_015680905.1 of Coptis chinensis. Taxonomy (NCBI): domain Eukaryota; kingdom Viridiplantae; phylum Streptophyta; class Magnoliopsida; order Ranunculales; family Ranunculaceae; genus Coptis; species Coptis chinensis. The sequence continues at coordinate 17,917,380 of NC_141462.1, read as the reverse complement.
AGAGATGACTTTTGTCTAATCCAACACCTCCGAACGTAATCACCAAGAAAACAAGAAGGTCGGCACCCTACCCACTTTAGTAACGCAGATTATGATTCGTTGGGGTTATCCAATAATTTCTCGAGAGACACCCTTCAAAGAGCATATATAAAGGTACTCCAAACGGACTACTCCGTTGGTTTTGGACCCCGATACTCGATAGATGAAGCGTAACAACCTAAGCTCAAATTGACCATTTATTTGATGAAAATGCCATCTTTGAATATTATTAATCCCATGGAAGGCATGAAACTTCTTCATCGGGGTTTGAGGGAACTACATGCTCGTCGAATATCATCATCACAACTCTTCGGGATTTCCAAGATCGTCAAGCAACGCATGATGTTGAACAGGAGGAGATCTTGGAAAATCATTCTCAATCCTTGCAAAATCACGCTCTCCTAATGGAAAATCAAACTGTACTCTCTGCCAGCCAAGGGGACATTCAGATGCAGCTCGGCCAACAAATAGAAGATCTAAACAATCTGGTGCAAAATATGCATCGCCAAGATCAATATAAGAATCCATGATATTACTAAGTCAATAAGTATATAATCATATATGTTATTACGTTTTTCCGTCGTACTATGTATTTTGTCTTATCTTTTTGTCTTCTTTTATATGCAATGCTTAGTAGGATTGTCATCATTTCCGTTGTGACTAATATAATTTTAACATGTGCTACAGGAGGGTCTATTTTCTTACATACTCATTTTTCCATCCAGTTGCCGGTATCGTTACCCATTTCTTTACTTCACCCACCATGGCATTTTCATCAAACATTGCATCTTCATCATCCATGGTACCTCCCAAACTCATTCCTGAGCAATCCTTTCAGTCTATGATGGATTCCAATGCCTATGGCCATCTTTTCCATGATTACATCACAAACATTGGGTGGTCTTCCCTAATTCTTCAACCTGACCAAACTTATTCTTCGAGTTTGGCTGCATACTTTTATGCTAATATAGAAGACACACCAGCATTCAACCATGTGCATGGTTTCTACTTAGACGGGTTCACAATCCGAGTTGGTGACACACCTCATATCTTTTCTGAACAACAACTTGCCCTAACTTTGGACCTTCCAAACCACGAACCTGCTGCATCTTGGCAATACATCTATCATAATTCTTACCGTTCCTTTCGATGGAAAGCGTTTACGACTCTTATGGTGATGGTCTTGAGATCAAACGAGAAGGAGATGGCCATGTGCCATGGCGCAACATCACCATTCCATTAGCAAGCATGACCATGAACATGGGGACTTTGCAATGTTATTTGTACTCGAACATTATGGGAGATTGGCATTTTTCTCTCGCCAATGAGGCTGCTAACGTCATATTCAAGTGCACTAGCTCGGGTCATGCATTATTTAACATTTTAGGTTGTGTTGTCTCCAACCTGAAACGAGCTCGCGCTTTTTTCAGGATCGGTATATACTTTTACCGGTCACCGCTTGCGAATCATGAAGACACATTTCCCACGGTTTGCGGCTACTTTTCATGATCAGGTCAAGGTGGATTCCATGTGCCCAAAGAAACGTAATCATTCACTCATTGAGGTTTTATCAATGGAAGCGTCCCGCCGATACGAGGCATGTTCGATGTTACCCAAAGGACAAAAGATGAAGACCAATTTGAGGGAATCCGGAGACAAAGAATGGGCAAAAATTTGGCAGACTATTATCTATTGGCGCGATGCTAAGGAAATGCATTTCCTTAAAGAGGACGCCAGACCTTCACATCCTGCTGGATGGTAAATTTGCACTTGCCATTGTACATATATCTAGATAAACCTCATGTTTGGTGTGCTATTGGTTGTCATGTTCGTATGCTATTGTTTTTCATTATTTCATGTGCTATGTATCGTGTGCTATGTTTAGTGTGCTATTGAACATTTTATTGTTCTTTCTGAATAATATATTATGATCTCCAACCTCTCTGTTCCAGCAATCTAGCCCTAATTTTGCTCACGGCTCTCAAGTACTTTCTCTCTTTAATTATTGATCCTTCGAGGACTAAGCATCATTCTGTTTGGGGGTGCTTTAAACCTGTAGCGAAAATTAGGCATCTTGTAGCCTATATATAGTTTTTATTTTCATATTAATAATTGTACTTAGTGACAAAGTCTTGTTTCCTTTTCAATGATGAAAATTGTCTAGAAATCTCACATTAGTATCCGAATTAGGATTTGTTTTTAAGAAACTTTAGATAATAATGTTATGCAATAGTTTACACATCTTTTCATGAATATTCATGTACTGAGTATCATCGATTGTACATAGCAGTAAGTTTCTGGAACCAACGATTAGTTACTTAAACTATAAATCCTATGAGAATCTAACCAAAAACCTTGACATGAGTGATTTGTGTGTGATGACACAGAGGAGTAGTTTTTCCGATTAGAGAAATCACGCGTCTACTTACTTGATCACCACCCGAACCTAAGGCGAGAATTTAGGCCTTCTTTGGATCGACATAGCTAAAAATTCTTACCTGTTACAAATTTTACCGCTAATCACTCCACTGAACCGTTCATCAAACCTTTCACTTTCACCAAAAATTCCTTACCCATTTATTAAACCAAATAAAAGAACCTACCTAAGTGATGAGTATGAGAAATAGGATGAAATGTGGAAAGAATAAAGAGAAAGACTTGTCCCAAATAAAAGTCGGTTACTTTGCTTCGGAAAGAAAAATAGAATCATGTTTTTAAGCCATCTAAAAAAAAAAAAAAAAAAAAAATCCATTAGAGGCTTAAGAACAAGGTTATAAAACTCAGTTAGAAGAAGGAAAGAAAACAAGGATTTCTCTAGTGTAAATATATGAAGACCCTATTCTCTCATACTTGTAAATTTTGATTATCCATTTCCATTTTCTTGTACACTATCCACCTAAGCCCCACAATACCTAATAAAGACCTCTAGCTCAATTAGGAGTAGGGTGGTGTGATAATAAGTAGTAGACGTGATTGATCGACATCGGCTCCTCTAACTGTCATTGAGATGTAAGGAAACGTGTGCCCACTGCACACTGGAGTTAACAAAACCTGAGTGAAAAAATTTTGAGTGAATTTGTGTTTCAACACATACCTGTGAGAACCCATTTAGGTATGCTCTCCAAAGGATCCAGAAACAACCCTGCTAGTACATTTCAATGAAAAGTTCACTGCACGAATAATCATATGTAGATGTTTTAATTATTGAATACATATTAACTTGAGTTTCAAAGAAATCAATCCTCGTTCCCTGCTAAGGAGATGTATGGATATCTGATATTAATTTAGGAAACGAGTTTACATCATTTGAAGTCGTTGTAGTATAAATGAAGTTTGTGATTATCTTTTTTCGAAAAACTCTCACGAGGCTATAACTCGTCCACTAGGGAATTCCTAGTGGTTTAAGGCCTTGTTGCATATGGTCAATGTAACCGCACTCTGCGAAACGAGAATTAGTTTAGGACTACACATTTTTTGCCATTTATCTATTTTAGTGTCTCTTCTTTGCTTGAGGACAAGCAAAGTGCTGTTTGGGGGTAGTGTGATAAGCACCCAAAAGGTTATTATGAAACCCTATTGAGACATATAAATTTGGTTAATTATGTGTTTAATAATCATGAAATAAATATGTTTTCATACTTTTGCGTGTTTTTGCGAAAACATGGAAATATTGGTTAAACCTGCAATAAAGCACGAGGAACGGCGTATATATGAATTCTCCCAAATCCACACTGAAGCATCAAACTTCTAAAGCTCCTACCTCTCGAACCAGGACTCCGAATGCGACAAGAGAGCTGCTCGCACAATCGCATGGATGAACTCTACGATAGGCGGAAGTTGTAAAACGCCCCCAAAATACCGGACCGCCATCGATCTGCATATGGACCCACTATGCGGGGGCACAAGATTGGATGAGTCATCAATCATGGAGCATGTCAAGACAAAAATAACAAATTATTGGTGCAAAGTTGACACCTTGCATGTAATAAATTAGATTAGGTGTTAATAGTGAAAGAAAGGCAAGGTGTCACTTTGTTTTAATGTGGTGGATAAAAATAAATTAATGTGGTTTGATGATTCACGTGGGAGGAAATGAGATTTCTCTCAAATGGAGATGAAATTAGACAAGGGTGGGGGACACTCCATTTACTCCCTTGACTTATTTTCCTTACATGGCATTATTTTAGTTCCTTAGTGAAAAAAATCATAAGTTAGTTTTTAGTTTTTATTAGAAAGCTTGTAATAGTTTTAATGGAGGAAACACTTGTTTTCTTCTAGAAAATAAATAGAAGTGAGTTTGATTGTTTATCTTCTTCCTTTTTCTCTCTTTCTTTGTTTCTCTAGTTTAAATTCCTTGTCTCAAGGATCATGAGCTAACTTCCCTTTTGGGGAGTTAATCCAACTCATGTGAGGAAAAAACAATTGTTGTTGGTTTGGTAGGTTTTTAGGAAGAACAACTAACTCTACATCCTATCCCAAAATGATAGTTGGTGTAGTGTCTAGTTAGTAATCAAGCAATGAGCTTAGAGATAAGTCATTGCTTGGTTTCACTTGCTAGCATGTATGAGCTCTTTAGTGAGCCATACATGCTAGTGATCAAATCTTTTTTTTTCCATTAGGGACTTGTCTATGAGTCTAGGAAGAATCAATAAACCTTTTCAAATCAACAACTAAATGTTAGTTTCACATGAGGAGGATTAACTCTCCACCTTTTTCTTAGTAATTTGTATTTTGTTTAAGTGCATGATTTCAAACTTTAATATTTTTCTAAATGTTGTGTCAGAAAGAAAACCTAGCATTAGTATTATAACCTTACTCCTTAGTTCCCTTTATTGTAACAACCAATTTGTAGTTGTCCTAGACTTTAGGTTAGTTCGAATCCTTATTCTAACTCTACAAAATTGAAGATCGTGTAAGGACCTTGAGTTGCTTTTGCATCAATTTAGAGAGTTCAAACCTCTAAGTAGTAGTAAATAAGCATATATTATTAAGGTTCAGTACAATTAAGTATACTGGCATGAGATAGAACAAGAATTATTATGAGACATGAATGCATGACACTTGAATAAATTACGTAACGAAAATCCTAGAACCTAGCTACCACAACTCATGTGATTTGGCCTTTGTGATGGGTGTATGCAATATGATTAGCCCTTCTGGCATTTCAGTAAATCTGAATGGCCCTTCTAGCGTAAGTAATTTGATTGGCCCTTCTGGCGTTTTAGTGAATCTGAATGGCCCTTCTGGCGTAGACGAATAGTGGTTTGATTATCTCGTTCGCAAAATTAGAACGAGACGCGCGATATTTTATGCCGAATAGTGGCAGTACTCACATAATGATGATCGTGTGAAGGTTACCTAGTATGCGATATCCCGCTTAGGGTAACTACGCACGGAGTGGTGCATTATGTGAGGGGAGACATGTGGATGTACATGTTCGGCGTTGGAAAGCGATTGTGGTAGCTAGGGAAACTAGATAAGACATAGAGACGACGTGATTCTAGAGACACTTGAAGAAACTCCAAACAATAATTGTGATGATATAACAAAGGGTACGTTAAAGCTCTAATAACTGATTTATTGTAATTTATGTTGCATTCACAATGGTCCTGCAGAAGGGTGGGTTGAATTGATTATTTCTGCAGGTGTGACCCACTCTGTGCTTTGGCTTACACCAGTATAAGTATAGAGTAAGTTTTAGTTTGGTTATTCTATTATTAGATACAGTTGATTTAGTATGGTTTGAAACTAAGGCGCCTCAGTGGAGAAACTAAATGTCTTACTATTGTTGAATTGGAAGCTAAGGCGCCTCAGTGGAGGAACTACCTGCCTTAATTATGATATTTAAGAATGTTGTATTAGTTTTTGGAAGTTAAGGCGCCTCGGTGGAGGAACTAACTACCTTATGGATGGTATATATATATGTATAAGTAGATTTTATATTTTAGGGCTACTCATACCAGCATTGTTTATAATACTGACCCAATTTGCATGTTTGCTTATCGGGTGTGTTCATTAAATGAACATAGTTGATAAGTTTTGACAGGATTAGTGTTGAAGAAGATTGGTTGCTGCTTGTGGTTTGCGTTAACGTCGCATTCAGGATATGTTTTATTTTCCCTTAAGGTGTAATAGATTTTAGTGGAGATAGTGGTGTTTTGTATTTTCAGTTGTAATTATGATTAAAGAGTTGTTGAAAGGAGATTTGTAATTTAATCATATTTGTGAGTTTTTGGTAATGAAGAGGACTTTTGTTTATTTAAAAAAATTTATTGGTTTTGAATTATCCGCGTAATTAAATAGATGATGGGTTTTTTGGAAGTGGAGAGTGCATCACACCTCGAAAATCGAAGAGTCGGAGACCAATATTGTTTTTCTGATTTTGTCGAAATTCGGGTTGTGACACTAGTGCACTCGAATTTATGTGGTCCCGTGAAAGTGAAGTCCCACGGGGGAGCTTTGTACTTCTTGACTTTCATTGATGATGCTTCAAGGAGGGTATGAGCATATGGTTTGAAAACCAAGGATGAAGTTCTCGATGTGTTCAAGACTTTCCATAGCATGGTGTAAAGAGAGACTGGGAAGCCTTTGAAGTGTATCCACTCAGATAATGGGGAAGAGTACATTAGGCAGTTTGAGGAGTATTGCAAAAGTCATGGGGTTCATCATGAGTAGACAGTGCCCAAGACACCACAGCACAATGGTATAGCCGAGAGGATGAATCGTACCATTGTAGAGAGGATGAGATGCATGTTGTCTCACTCCAAGTTACCAAAGAGTTACTGGGTAGAAGCAATGCGCACAACCATACATGTGATCAACCTATCGCCTTCGAAGCCTCTGTATAGTGATTATCTAAAGATAATATGGTCAGGTAGAGATGTTGATTATGGATACTTTAGGGTATTTGGGTGCAGAGCATTTGTTCATATTCCCAAGGATGAGGGGTCCAAGCTTGATGACAAAGCTAAGCAATGTATTTTTCTTGGTTATGGGGATGAGAAGTTTGGTTACAAGCTTTATGATCCGATTAACAAGAAGCTAATCCGAACTCGAGATGTTGTGTTCTTGGAAGATCAGACAATAGAAGACTTTGAGAATGGTGAGAAGCTAGAAGCTTTTGTTTATGACCTCGTTGACTTAGAACCGGAAATTCTGGCAGTGGAACAAGTGGTAGATGACATTGAAAATGCAGAGAACCATGGGTTTGATGCTCATGATGATGATCCTATTGTTCATGATGGGATTGAGCCTATTAAGATAGAAGATGCAGAAGATTTGCATGAACCACCACCTGAGCAAGAAGAAGTTCATTCTCCTGAGCCACAAGAGGATGAGGTGAGGAGATCTGAGAGAGAAAGACAAGCTTCAACTAGGTACCCACCACATACGTATGTATTACTATCCGATGGTGGAGAACCTATGTACTATCAAGAAGCTCTTGAAGGTACAGACAGAGAGAAATGGTTGAAGGCTATGCAAGATGAGATGGGTTCTTTGCATAAGAATCACACCTATGATTTAGTTGAGAAACCGAAAGGAAGAAAAGTTTTCAAGAACAAGTGGGTGTTCAAAGTCAAGTATGAGGAAAGTAATCCACATCTAAGGCACAAAGCTCGCCTTGTTGTAAAGGGATTCGGTCAGAGGAAAGGTATTGACTTTGATGAAATTTTCTCTCTGGTGGTTAAGATGACTTCTATCAGGGTTGTATTGGGTTTGGCCACAATTATGAACCTAGAGGTTGAGCAACTAGATATCAAGAAAACTTTTCTTCATGGTGATCTTGAGAAAGATGTCTACATGGACCAGCCAGAGGGTTTTGAGGTCAAAGGCAAGGAGCACCTGGTATGCAAGCTGAGAAAGAGTTTGTATCGGTTGAAACAAGCACCGAGACAGTGGTATATGAAGTATGAGTCCTTTATAGTGAAACATGGATACAAAAAGTCCGCTTTCGATCACTGTATGTTTGTTTAGAAATTTTTAGATGGAGATTTCATAGTGCTCTTGTGGTATGTGGATGACATGTTGATAGTTGGCCAAAACATCAACAAGATATCCAAGTTGAAGAAAGAGTTGAGTAAGTCCTTTGAGATGAAGGATTTGGGTTAAGCAAAGCAGATACTTGGTATGTGGATCACTCGTGACAGAAAGAGTGGAAAGTTATGGCTTTTTCAAGAAAACTATATTGAGGAGGTGTTGAAGAGATTCAACATGGATCAAGCGAAATCGGTGAGTTGTCCGCTTGGTAGCCAATTCCACATGACCAAAGCTAAGTGTCCTAAGGGTGAGCATGAGAAGAAAGAGATTCCTTATGCATCCACAGTAGGTAGTTTGATGTATGCAATGGTGTGTACAAGACCGGATATTGCTTTCGCCGTTGGTGTTGTAAGTCATTTTCTGTCAAATCTGGGTAAAGAGCATTGGGAAGGTGTTAAGTGGATATTGAGATATCTCAAGGGCGCTTCCAAGGCGTGTTTGTGTTTTGGTGGAAGTAAGACCTTACTTGAAGGCTACAAAGATGCAGACATGGTAGGTGATGTTGACTCGATGAAGTCCACTTCCAGTTATCTGTTTACATTCGCAGGGGGAGCAGTTTCTTGGCAATCTAAGTTGCAAAAGTGTGTTGCCCTCTCCACTACAGAAGCCGAGTATATTGCAGCCACTGAGTGTTGCAAAGAGATGCTATGGATGAAGAGGTTCTTTAGTGAACTTGGGCTAAAGTAGAAATAGTTTGTGGTTCTGTGTGACAGTCAGAGCGCCATCCACTTGAGCAAGAATCTGAGCTTTCATTCAATATCTAAGCACATCCATGTGCGTTATCATTAGATTAGAGAAGTGCTCAAAGAGAAACAATTGTGCATCGAGAAGATCCATACCGACAAGAATGGGTCGGATATGATGACCAAGGTCTTGCCGAAAGGCAAGTTCGATGCTTGTTGTGCCACCGCTAAATTGGTGGCACACTCCTCTCGTTGATTTGGGAGTGTGAGGAGGAATCCCCCCTCATGGCTCGGGAGGGGGAGATTGTTGGGCTTTATCCCTCACCATAAGAGTGTGAGGAAGAAGATGAGGAGCTTGATTTTTTGCCAATATTTCAGCAAAACAAAATTTTCGACCATGAAACTTTGTATTGTATATAAACAACATTGTTTAGGGTTGAAAGAACAAGAGAGCCACCAAAGGTGAGAGAAGAAAACCTTAAGAGAGAGTAACACACACAAGAGAGAAACCCAATTTTGAGAGGCAAGCCAAAATTGAGAGTAAACCTTTACAAAGAGACATATCTTGTAAAGAGAAAGAGAGATCTAGTAAGAGTGAGAGACTTGAGGAGTGATTGTAATCTTCCCTCCTCATACTTATTAAAGGATTGATTCTTTGTGGATGTAGGCACAAATTAAGCCTAACCATGTATATCTTGTGTTGTGGTTTGTTTTGCTAGTTTGCTTTGTTCATTGCTTGATAGTAGTGGTTGTTGTCTCCATAGACTTAGGTTGTGGTTGTTGTTATCCATAGACTAGGTTTGTGGTTTTGGTTGGTTGTAGAGTTGGGTTGGATTTGTGAATTGGAGTAGAAGAGGATTCGTCTACAAGCTATTCTTGAGGGGATTGATTGGTATCATATCCCTAACATTCATCAACTCCGTCTTGTGAATCGTAATTATCCTCCATCCCTTGCTAACGAAAGCAGAAAGATTCTTGACAGGATCACTAAAGTTCATGGTGACAGACAACTCTAGGCGATATATTCCACCATCTCAACTATCAGGCTTTCTCTTAAACGGACTGTCCGTTTACGGACATGTTACATAGTGTGTTGAGCAGCTTATATAGTGTTTTTCATAGCTTATATAGTGTCATATATATATATATATAATATATATAAGTTAATAAGACTAAATTAAAAAGTTGTTTAAGACACTATATAAGCTGCCCACAAACATGTCCGTTTAAGAGAAAGCCTGTCTCAACTATAACATTGATCGAACAACTCAAGGTTCCCAACTCCGCATCAATGACTTAAAAGTGGGTGGTGAGCATAAACATATTACAAAAACTGTAACTAAAATGGCCCAACTCTGATGTTGATCTAGTTTATCCAAACCTAGACTGATTCCGGCCTAAGGACCACTAAACAGAGTGCATCTCCCAACGAAGACCAATTAGTTTACCGAGCTGACCTAACTCTTGGCTTACTTACTAGTCGGAGAATTGCCTGCCTGAACTTTGTGGCCCGTGTTATAAAGTTTCATGTTTGAGTGGGATGGGCACACTCGTTAACTTAATTGAGTATCTTAATGCTTGCACTATGATCTTCAATGCAGACCCTAAGGATAATGGAGGCTTCTATATATGACCTGGGATAATATATTAACAATCCTACTCCATTAGTGCAAAGAAGCCCAAACAAGAGAAATTATAGATTTTCCTAATGACCAAATGTGTGGAGTATATAAGGCGTAAACCATACTAATCTTTACTTTCAGTATTTAGTTTTCATGTGTCCGGTTGTGGAGGTTCACGGTTAGTAACTATGATGTTACTAAGCTAGCACCACATATTGTTTTTAGATCCCGATTTAATAAATTGTTATTAGCACCATATGCTAACAGACGCGCTCACACAGCATAGGCTAGTATTTTAATTCAATTGCTCTGTCCTTAGGTGAATGAGAAAAAAAAAACTTTGAAAAAACTATGGCAGACAAGGAAAAGTAGATATGGGTTTGACTATGGTTGACCATCGTTGACTCATGTCTAACTTCACCAATTGAGCTCACAATGGTGGTCGTATGTCCTTGGGGCTTCCTTGGAGGCTCTATACCCACCCAACAGAAACAAAAGGAAACACCTTTATTTAGCAAATGTGACCAATACTCAAGAATAGCCAAAAGTAACGTTGGTGACTGAACAACAAAACAAATCTTCCTATGCAGATATAGCGAAGAAAAGAGGTGCCACACAAGTTGAATTTGCAGATCTACCCACTCCAGGGCACAAAGGTGAGTATCCTTCGATTAAAATTTCCAAATCTGCCTATGAGAGAAGGTTAAAGTACTATAAACACTCCTTGCTAGCTAGATTCGATCTTAACAAGATGTCGATTGAGGAATTGAGAGCATAAGCTACTATAAAGTGGCAGCCTAGTGGAGAATGGGTTATCGCACCTATTGGAAAAGGATATCTCTTCCTAAGATTTGATAATGCTACCGATTATATATAACAAAGTTTGGTGTGGAGGTCCTTGGAAGTTTGAAAACCAGATTTTACAGCTAAGCAAGTGGGAAAAGAATTTCATACCTGAGACACAAAAACAAACACATGCTTATGTCTGGATCAAATTTCTTGGTCTCCCAATGGAATATTGGAAAGAGGAAACAATCATGTCACTTGGAAGATCAGTTGGTTACCCAATTCAAGTGGATGAAAACACTCTCAAGAAAACTTACCGCTACTATGCGAGAGTTCTAGTTGATCTGGACCTTGCAAAAAACATTCCCGAGCAAGTCTTTGTGGAAGCAATTGGCACATAATTTTGGCAAACAATTCAAGTGGGGAAATTGCCAAACTTTTGTAACCATTGCAAGACAATTGGACATCTAGTCACCGACTGCAGGAAGATGAAATCAAACATGTTACTAGAGAAGAATAAGGTTGTTGTGATAGTGGACACCCCCCCCAAGGAAACTGAAGGGGAAAAAAAAGGAGAGGAGACAAGGAATAAATGGATTGAAGTAACCAACAAGACTACTAACGAAGCAGCTAGTACTCCAGCAAATATTGTGAACAGTACACTAATCACTTCCAAGTTTTACAAGGAAATGAGGATGGGGATGCAGAAAGCAATTGAGCAACACAAAGTACAAGATAATATACCACAAGATACAAATGTGGAAAATGTGTTGGTGGTTATCCCACCAACAATTAAGGAGCATGCTACAATCAATGTAGCAGTTGATGATACTGTCATTGAAGCAATGGTGACTGAAGCTCATATGTCAGGCTCTCTAGGTTATATTGAAACTGCCATAGTTGACAAGGAGAGTCTTTCCCCAGTCAGGGCTTTGAATGCAAATTCAGTTGTTGAGAACTCAACTTCTCCAACTATGGGAAATACTACAATTTACATAGCATCTAACTTTAGATCTCCTACTGAGGAGGTTATGGGGTTAAAGACCATGAATTATCTTTAGACTCCTATTCCTCTTCAACGACAAAAATGGTTGAGTCCACCTCCTCGTTTTCTGGCAATGGCATTAGAGTCGTAAACCAAACTAATTCACTTCTACAAATTGTCAATTGGGCTGATCTAGTTGTTGAAGAGGAGTTCGATGAGAATGATGAGGAAGGTGAAAAACCTACATGTTCTCCCACAAGAAATATTGTTAGCATTAAATCTGAAAGATTGCTAAGCTCTGTGAATTGGGCTGATTACACTAAAGAGGGAGATTGGCAGGTTCAGAAGAAGAGAGAAAGCAAGTCCAAGGCGAAAGTTGTGGATCCGATTCCACTTCCACCCAGGGCTAGAAACATTCCGGCAAGATATAAATGAAGTACATCTACTTCAAAGTGGAAACTTAATCCAGCTATAACACCCCGTGTTTTATTCTTTTATTTTTCCTAATAATAATAATAATAATGGATAATATATAAAATATCGAGGTATGCTCCTTATCTAGTGGATACCCAAGTCAAGAAGAACCAGAAGTTCATCCGTGGACTAGAGTCATATCTATCGAGTTATTTGATACCCTTTGATTCAGAAACTTTCGATCGCGTGTTGGATTTGGCATTAAGATATGAACAATTGGATAATAAACCCAAAGATGAGAAGATTAAAGAGAATGTCCCAAAACAAGTCAGCTTACACCTTATTTCTAGTCAACCACATCAAGGGCAGAGAAAAAGTCAGCTTCACCCATATAATAGGCAAACAAGTAAGCAAGTGAATAAGGACGCGAGTGCTTCGCTAAAAAGATTTGATGGTAATTGTTTGAACTGTGGGGAAGTTGGGCATACTATTCGAAGATGTTCTAAACCAAATGAACTAGTAGGCAAGTGTTATAAATGTGGACAGTTGGGACACTATGCTAAGAACTGCACTAGTTAATGTTAGGTATGTTTTAATTTGTTGTTTACTAGTCCCTTTATTGGTACTTAGCATGTAAGAAATTATCGTATGATTATGAAAATAAAATACTGGTTGTTTTAATGGTTAGTTTCTTATGAAATTTATAATCAAAATTGTTCAGCATGTTATAGTGTTGTCTTCCTAACGGAGTTTTCTATTTTAAGTAAGTATTGGCTAAAGAAGAAATTGTTATTTTAAAATTTCATATTTGAGTAAATTTGGAATTATCCAAGGAATAAAGAAACCCTTTCGGTGAATGTTGGATTTTGAATTGTTGATATTGTGTAAGTTATGTATATCGTTGGTGTGTGATCCAATATATATAACATCTCTCTGTATGCATCGTTGGAGTTGATCCAGTGTATACATGTACACCGTTGGAGTGTGATCAAGTGTGCATACCACACATCGTTAGTGTTTGATCCTATGTGATGGTAGAGAGCTTGTATGCATCGTTGGTGTGTGAACTAGTGTATACTTGCATATCGTTGGTGTGTGAGCCAGTGTGCATGCATCACATTGTAGGTGTTTGATCCTATGTGATAGTGGACATATTAGTATGCCTATCTATATGATATTGTATATGTGTATTCCTTTTAAGGTGTGTATACTTGCATACACACGTATGTCTCATTTCTGATATTGGGTTACTATGATCCTTGGGTGCAAGCTGTAAATGATGTGTTTAATTTAATCTCTCTGTTGACATGTTCTACATTATTAAAGTTTAGTTGTTGGGATATAATCTGTTAACTTTATACTCTATAAAGATTTATTGTTGACGTACTGTTTGTTTGGTTAATCTACACTCTGCCTTGAATCTCAGGACGAGATCCTTTTAAGGTGTGTATATTATAACACCCCGTGTTTTATTCTCTTATTTTTCCTAATAATAATAATAATAATGGATAATAGATAAAATAAAATAGGATAAGTGTTAGTGGAAATAGGAGACGTGGGTTTATGGGATAAACCATTTTCCCTATTTCGGGGGTTTTTTAAAAACAGAAAAGAAAAAAAATAGGGTGGGTTAAAAACAGAGAGTTTTACAGAAAAGAGAGTTTCACAGAGAGGAAAGGGAGAAGAGAAGTTTCTTGTTGTAGATCTTCGACAAGAAAAAGAAGATTTTTCATTAGCTAGGTGATAGCCGGGCCTTCTGGTGGTGAGTAGAGATTTTACGTTTTTTTTATTTCTCGTTTATTGTAGGTTGTATGATACGAGGAAAAAGGAAATATATTATTTTTACTGTTCATATGCTGCTTTATTCAGTACTATATGCCGTTTAGTGTTAATTACGTTTACATGTTGGGTTTCGACTGAATAACCACTCTGGTCTCCGGAAAGAAAAACTGGTCCAGATAACTTGATAAAAATCGAGTAATCAAGCGATTAAGAAGTTATGTAAATTACTTTATATATATAGGTATTCAATATGCGTTTTTCGCGTTTTGGATTGAACTGTCGGAGTCTTGAAAACAATGGCGTCGCCAAGAACCAAATCGTCCTGATTTCTGTTGGGTTTGAATGAGTTGTTTTGTTTGATGGTGGTTGTGGTGGGTTTTGAATTGGTTGTTGGTGTCGCGAGATGGGGCTGTTGAAGCTCCGGAGGAGCAGTAATGACGTCCAAACAAAACCAAACCGTCCTGAGTTTTGTGTGGTTTGGATTGTTGTTTTTGTTTGATTTTGTTGTGAGATTGATGTTGGGTTGAGGTGGATTGTTGGTGGTTGATTGGGTGCTGGAGAGGGGACGATTGAGGCTTTTACAGAGTGTTAATGGCGGAGGTCGCGACTTTTTACAGTATAAGGAAATTATGATTTGTTGGTATAGGTATATGGGGTTTTCTCAAGGAACCAAACCGCTGGGTTCATTGTGGAGATGGATGGCCGGTGGTGGATGTTGTGGTGGTAGTGGCGCTGGTGAGTTGAGGAGGAAGATGAACAGTGCGATTTTAGTTTTGGTTTGGGCTTGGGCCGAACTAAAATCGTGGGCTTGAATGTTTTATTTTTTTGAAATTTCAATTTGGATTTTAGTTTTAGACTTTGGGACTTAGACTTTGGGCTTTTGGGTTAGAAGAGTTTGGGACTGGTTGACTGCTGTTGACTCTTGGCAGGTTGACTTTGACTTTGACCAGAGTTGACTTTTGACCAGGGTTGACTTTGACCAGTTGACCCAATTTGACTTTTAACTCGGATTATAATTCGGTCTATTAGGATAGGTCTAGGGCTATTAGCATGCTTGGCTTTAAGCTAAGACTTTTCTATATATACGTGTGTACGTGTATTAACTACTATGTGATTTTGCAGTATTTTATGATATGCAACGTTATGACACTTAGACATCCATATAATTAATAACGCGTAAACCAAAAATACATGAAACAAGATACTCCTACGTTCTCTGAAATAATATATACAATAAAGTTCAATAATGCGTAAACAAATTTACTGCACTCTTTTAGAACTCTTCACGCCTCAAGTTTTAGATATGAGTCTTATGACTGAAGATGTCATGTGATAGGTGGGCATTTATTGAATGTGCCATAAATGGCCCGTTAGCATTTTAATTGGGTATTCATTGACTGTGCCATGGGTATTCATTGAACGTGTCATGAATGACTAGATTGTTTGGACTGCCCTAGAGAGGAACTAAGGTATTCGCCTTGCGGGTTAGTTGTATTCCTTGAGTGTACGGGAATGTAGGGTTGGATATTCCTTGAATGTGGTGGGAATAACCTAAGGTACATAGGTACTAAATGGTGGGTGTATAAGAAAAATAATCGATTAATTAATAAGAGAAATTGATTTGATTGCATGGGTGTGCTTGGACTTACTTTTAAATATCTATAGGATATTGATAACAGTGATTTTACGTATTCTAACTATCTATGCGTAAACACAAATAATCAATTTACGTAAATACGTGCTTATATCAATATTCCTACTCTCAATAATGAAGTAATATCAGAGAGTCAGGATTCGTTCCACTCTTAAACCTTCAAGACTTAAATAAAATTCAACTACGCGACATAAGGAACAATGGTGAGAGTAATGTGTTATATGAAATATCTATTCTATGATTATACTACGGATTCAATTTATACTAACAAGATACGATAATTCAACTACAGAAATACTAACTGGACTCTATGATAAGGAATTAGGGGGATTGATTCCGCCTTAACTCTACTTAATCTACTAACCAAGAACTGTCGCTCACTCCAAATTGAAATGCTATCGCGTAACAATTGGTAAATCTAATCCCTAACTATTCATGGTAATCTCTACCAAGTAATAACTAGCATATGAAGCATTAAACTCATTCTCATGGTGAACTAATTACTTCTAGAATTGAATAGATTATCAGGACGAATTCTAAGCTAACAAAATCAAGTTTTCTTCAAGGCTTCCTCAACCCCTCTAATGGAGGGTTAGCCTAGAGTCATTAAACTATCATTTCTCATGGAATCTAAACAAGACATAATATAAAGATTTGAACTTTACTTGTTTAAACTCAATTCGAAACTACTCATGCAATAATTGAATTAAACTAATAATAACAAATAAGTAAATCTAAGGATTTAAGCTAATAAATAAATTAAAATGAAACTAGATTATGGAGAACTAATTAACTTTATTTATCTAATGAATAGCAATAACAATAATTTAATACTGAATTTAAGGCAAGAATAAAAACTAATTAATTAATGTAAAACTAGATCTAGAACTAAGGTTTAATGGCTACTTTTCTTATCCTAACCTAATTTATTTTCTAACCTAACTATCTACCATTAACAAAGAGCTAAGCTTTGGTTTTTATATGTTCAGATCCAAAAATCGTGCATGGGCTTGGATCCATGTTTTGGGCCAGAGAATCAGGCCCAAAACCCAATTCTTTCAGTCCAAAAAGGTCTCTTCAGCTGCAGTTGACTTCGACAGACTTTTTGTTCACTTTTGCTCCTCTGATTGGGCCAAGGCTTGGACCATTGGAAAGCTCTTTCCAAGCCGGTCATTTTGACATAAGGTAGGCCCAATTCCGAGGTCTGAGTCCAAAGATATGGTCCTCGGAAGTTCTGTTGACTTTGTGCACTGTTTCTGCCCGCGTGGACTTTGACTTTTCATCTTTTGACCGGGCTTTACAGAGGCTTTGTCTTCTTGGAAATTGGCCTCTAATCACAGAACTCCTTAGCAACCGACCTTTGCTCCTTTATCTCGCTAAAGTGGCACATTTCTGCACATAATGGACTTTGAAGCCTGAAATGCATAAAAACACGTGTCGATATTAACTCTTACTTATTATTCACATAATTGGTCTAAAAAATCACGATTGTTAAGGGGTTAAAACTACAGTTTTGGGCTCTTATCAAACCACCCCAAACAGCATTTTGCTTGTCCTCAAGCAAATATGAGAAATTAAAATAAGTGACCAAAAATGGAGTTCTAACTACTCCGTTTTATTTGAGTCGCGATTGCATTGACCATATCTGACAAGGTCTTAAACCACTAGGAATTCCCTAGTGGGCCGAGTTATAGCCTCGTGAGAGTTTTCCAGTGAAGGTACTCACAAACTTCATCTATACTACAACGACTAAGAAATAAAACTATTGTTTCCTCATTCATGTCTCAACTATCTATACATCTCACTAGCAATTGAATAAGAATAACCAAGTCAAAACCTAAACTAATATATGCATAATAATCAATCATCTATGATACAAATATATATACTATGAGTAATACTATGAAATGCCTAGCGAGGTTCGTTTCTGAAAACTTCGAATAAGCGTCCTTAAGTAGGTCCTCACATAAATGTCAAGACAAAACCACTCTGATTTTTCCGCTCAAGTTTATTTACTCCGGTGTCGCGATTGGGCACACTTTACCTTACAATCTCAATGACAACAAGGAAGTTCGAGTCGATCAAACACATCTGCCACTTACTATCACACTAACCTATTCCTAATTGAGCTAGAGGTCTTTTTATTAGGTGTTCGCGGGGATTAGGAGATGGTTTAAGAAGGAAGGAAATGGATATTCAAAAGAACAAGTCCGAGATAATAGAGTCTTCATATTATGTAACTTAGAAAAACCTTGTTATTTTCTTTTGCTTCTATACTTTGTTTCCATCCTTAGCCATATTTTTTCGTTTTCTTTTTCTTTGGCTTTTGACTCCCTTTTATTCTATTTTTGGAGTTTTTATTTATTTCTATTTTTTTTTTTTTTTTCCTTGGATGGAAACTTCTTTTCTTTTTCTGAAGCAACTACTAATTTTTGTTTACACAAGTTTTTCTCTTCTTCTTTCTTCCTCATTCTATTCTCAGACTTATTCTAAATTGGGTAGGTTGATTTATTATTATTTTTTTATTATTTTGTTTTGTTTTTGTAAATGTGGTAAAGGAATTGTGGTTTATGGAAGGCTAAAGAAAGGCTCGAGAGGGGCTTAATAGCGGAAAATAATTTATAGGTTTGAATTTCTGCTATATCGATCCAAAAGGGCCTAAATTCTCGCTTAGGATATGGTTTAGTGATCAAGCAAGTAGGCGTGTGATATCTCTATCCGGATTTTACTTCTCCCTTTGTGTCATTTCTCAAATGTTTCGCTTCATATAAGGCTTTAGGCTATATTCTCACGGGATTTGTAGAATAAGTACTTTCGCCTAGATTTCAAAACTTCATCGCTAACAATCATCGATACTCATGTAATATATTTATAGATAGATGCAAAAATTATTACCTACATATTAATCTAAGTTTCTAAAAATTATTCTGATGCAAAAGCTACGTGAGATTTCTAGATTGTTAAGAGCATAGAGAAGGAAAACAATACCACTATTCCTAAGTGTATAGCATGAACGTATTTATTTATATTTTTGAATTTTAACTTGAAAACATATGCATATTATACATATCTATATCCTAACAGATGCCTTAATTACACGTGTTTCTATGCCCCCCCAAACAAGAAACATGTTTTGTCCTCAAAACATTTAAATAAAGATGGTAAAAAAATACCATGGAAACGCGTGAAATTCTGGAACATCTGCAAAACAAAGGTTAGAACATACTAATATAGGAAATAAAAATCGACGCTTAACTCTATAAGAGTTCCACCCATTATGGGGTTAACAGAATTAAATTGCTTAGGACATAAGCAGACACTAACTGAAACTAAAAACTTACCTCCACTCCAGCATTTACTCGTCATCCTCCTCTTCTATAAAGAAGTGAAGTTCCTTCGCGTCCTGCCATGCCATGATAATTTGCCATGCTTCACGCCATTTATCATCTATGATTGCTAACCTATTAAACGCCACTGAGGTTAAATCCTCCACCCTTGCCAAGTCATTGCACGGAAAGATCGGATAATACAATTGGTGGTCTCTCACAATTTCGACCCCAACCCAATCCGTGAAGCGGGCACAAAAAAAATAGGAAGAAACATAGCATAATACGGCAAACTAAAACAGGCATAAGAAGATACTTATGCCTCATGCTATGGGCTCGTGCTAAACTAGACATCATGGTTACGGGAAGGTCATGGCGATCGTCCCGTGGGCTAAAGCAAAGGAAGACGGCGCAAGTGGCATCATTCACGAAGAAAAAAACGCCATTCCCTAAAATGTTTAGCATGATCCAAAACATAACAGTTCCTATGTTCATGGACCCGGCTACCAAGGGCGGACGTTATATTCCCCTTGGTCCTCGATAACGGAAAATGCCTGCCCCATAAGCCTCATGCAAAAAGTCATAAGTGTAGACATGCATATTATCTACCCAATAGCATCATGGGTCTTGTATTTCAAATGGCATGGCAAGTCCAAGAACAAATGCTAGCAAGAACCATAAGCGGTTCCCAGCCTACGTGTGTGATCACCTCGCGAAACCAAGCACCATAAGTAGTGCTTTGAAACAAATCTTCGAAAGACTGTTCCGGTATTATTGTAGGAGATGTCATCTCAAAATTACGCTCTGGAATAGCTACTTAATGACCGTGACAACCCACAGAAAACTGGAATTTTTCTGGTCCACGAAAGTCAGGGCGCGAGTGCGCTCTGATGATTTTGGAATTCCAGTCTTTGAGCGCAAGTCGCACTCACCTTGGGCGCGAGTGCGCTCTGTACAAAATTCTGACAAATGTGTAGAGGCGAAAAAAGTCTCCTCAGAAGCGCTTGTGCGCTCGAGGTGTCTTGAAGATCGAAAAATGAGACGAAACGTGGGAAACGTGGGAGTGAAAGGTGAGTGGTGGAAGTTAGGTGTAGTATGGGTTGTGAGTGTAGAATTAATGAAGTTTTTATAGGTTTTGAATTGTTAAAACGAATCGGTAGTTTGCCAAAAAGCTTTAAGGCAATTTCCAGAAACAATAAAATTTCCGAACCCGAAAACGGAAACAACTCATATTCTTGATTCTATAACAACCCTAATATCTTTTATACTGGATTTAGACTAGTAACTTCTAAACTCTCTTAGATTTCATCCTACTACCACATCTAATCATAGGTATGCCAATTACGACAATATTCTCAACCTTCACTCCAAAACAAACTCTAAAATGGAGGATATTCTACAAATCATAATAGAATAAATAATACCACCCCAAAACAATTCGGGAAGGTGGGATTAACAATTAAATCCATGCACAATTTGAAAAGAACAACATTATATTAAAATTGCAATTCAAACAACATTTAACTACCAAATTCAAAGTTAACTATAGAATTTAATAACGTAACATCCTATCTACTAAAAATAATAAAAAACAACATCAAAAGAACAAACAAGAAGAAATCTAGCTACTCTTCAAGGGAGCGAGGTGGGGATGAGAATAGGAAGTTTAGTGATCAAGCATGGAAAAACCAAACACCCCACCCCCAAACAAATTTTTGAAAACAAGTTTGTAAAAATTTGTTTTAAAACTTAGGTCTTTTAAAGTCAGATTCCCGAGACTTAATGTGGTTTTACGTCAGATTCCCCTAGACTGTGCACACCCCCAAACAAGCATGAAACTGGGGTGGCACAAAGTGGATGATGCGTGGTCAACTATAAACAAATAGTCGGAAGAGTTGGGGGTCTAGCCATAAAAACATGATACTAAATGCACCCCCAAATAGAATAATGTTGTATAATTGGAAGCAAACATGTAAGCGAAGGAATGAAAACTTATGCATCCTATCAAAGAACATATGCAAACCATCATGTTGTAATTGTTTTAAACAGTTGGAATGACCAAAAAGATGAATTAGCGATACTTTAGGTGAGAAGGGAATGAAGTGTGGATCCTGATGTCTTTCATGAAGCTCAGATGAGGAAAAATAAGACAAACTAGGTTTCTCACTACACTCGGTCAGAGCTTGTCTCTCAATTACCTAATGGTGTACTCATGGGATTGTGTGCTAGGCAAACATTTTTCACTGTGAGGGTTGAAAAAATTATAGATGGTCTCCGAGGCAATTGGCTCGAGGGCAAAATCAAGGTTCCTTTTAAATGGTGGGTGAATGGATGGCTTAGTTGTGGTAGATGGTTGGATTATAGGAGGTGGTAACTTCAAGTGGATGGTGGTTGGTTGGTGGTTCATCGGGTGGTGGATCCTCACATGCTCTTAAGAACTCTACATCTGGCTTAGCTGAATCCACAAGGTTGTGGTTCGTGGCTTTATCTTTAAGATTTTCCTCTATTTCTTTCCTTGTTATTTCCTCGGTACCAAACCGAATTGAGATTCACATTGCTCTAAAGATGTAACTTCCTCGTTTTCTTGCACATTAACTTGTTCATGCCTTAGATTTGAATTGTTAATCTCCATGTCCTCACCCTCTCCCTCTAAAACACTACAAGTATCCTCAATGGCCTCATTCGAATGTGTTGAGACATCATCCAGCCGAGTGCGGTTAGCAAACTCAAAGGCCTGGACATGCTCAACATGAGGGTCCATATTACGAGAATGCCAATAGTTATCAAATTCTTCCTTCGTCACACCTTTATAAATATCTTCTAAAGTGTCATCATTATATTCATTGTCAGGTGGATCAGTGGGAAGTTCCTCGGAGACATCGCTCAAGTTTGAGTGGTCATCCGAAACTAGTCCTAAAGAGTCGTCTACAAGAATTTCCTCATCCAGGTGGGGTGTGGAGTTAATATCATGGTTAATGGGAGGGTCTTCGGAAGGTAATGGTTCATGAAATGTAGGGTAGGTGTGAACTAGGTTGACTTGGTTAGTTATGGGAATAGTGTCGATCTATGGCATGGTAGAAATGTCTGGCGTAGGTGAACCTAGTATCTTTAGGCTCCGGTTGATTTCGTGAAGTATTATTTTGTTTTGGGCCATTATTTCATCGAATGTTGTTAGCTGAGGGGAAGCTTGGTGGTGTGGGTCTGGTTGGTATGGTGTTTGATAGTCATAGTTATTGGCGTTTGAGTGACTCTGGTTGATGTCGTATTGTGATGGGTTAGGTTGAAATTTGAATGGTTTGTTGATTGTTATTGGTGGAATTACATGAATAGTTTGGATGACTAGAAAACTCTTGATTGTATGAGTCACTATAAAAATTTAAAAATTGAGGCTCATAATTATTATTATATCCTATAGTAGGCTCAGACTCTTGATATGATGGGCATTGAGAAGCCTAATGGTTAGGACTACCACAACATGAACATGGTGAAAGGTTCCCATAATAATTACAAGATTGCTCTTGATATGATGGGCATTGAGAAGCCCAATGATCAGGACTACCACAACATGAACATGGTGCAGGGTTCCCATAATAATTACAAGATTGCTCTTGATATGATGGGCATTGAGAAGCCCAATGGTCAGGACTACCATAGTATAAACATGGTGAAGGGTTTGCATAACTATCATATGATTGTTGGTCTACATATTGATATGCCATATTGGTTTTTCAAATATATTATAGGGCAACTAATATGCAACCACAACTCTAAGCATACATTTCTAGATAGGCGTGGTATTTTATTCTCTGAAAAACAAGCCTGATTATATATTAGAATTAAAACTCCTCGACGGAGAGGCGAGGAGGGAAGAATGAGTACTGAATGCCTCCTTGCTACGCGTTTGAATAGCGTCTTGTATACGCGATCTCAGTGTATTTAACAAGTTAGAAACACTGAGTCACTTGAAGACATAAAAATTTGAACTAACCTGTGAAAATTGGGCTGTTCACGCTGAATTTTCCTTCGAGGGCGAAAGTGTGCCCTCTGTTTGAAGCCTTGGTGCCCTCTTTCTTTGTCGAATGTCCAGTGTTTTGGGTGCGGTCGCGCTCGGTTTGGGCGCGGGTCGCGCTCTAGGGTTTTCAAGTTTTAGGCCTTTTATCTTACTCCAAAAAATCTGAAATTTTTACAATAATTTGCTAAGACGTCTATCAAGTAGCCTGTAAAATTTCAGATCAATCGGAGCTGTGAAAGTCCCTTTACTGCCCTCCAAAGTTTGCGAAATGGTTTTCGGACACAATACAAACAACCGAATGGTTACCCCATCAAAACAAAGCCAAAAATTTCCAAATTTTTACTGGAGACTCCTAACAGATCCTACTTGTTCCTGTAAAAACTTTAGAGCAATTGGAGTTCTACAACCTCTCCTTATCGGCTGGTGTTCCAGATATTAAGTGTTTGCAACACTGCAGAAACACACTGGAAACACTCTACTATTTAGGAGGTCAAAACAAATAAAAAACTCGTCAAATTTTTACTACAAACTCCTGACTTAGGATAAATACTCCTGTAAAAATTATAGAATTTTTAGAACTCCCTAAGTAACCTTATTCGTCTGTTTTTCAAGAACATACGGTGTGAAAACTGAAATGCAGCACTGTAAAGATCGTATTTTTTTCACAAGGTAAACCAACTTTGAAAAATCTGAAAATATTCCAGTAAATCAACAACACATTAAATATTATGTCTGAAAATTTTCAGAATTTTCGAAAATTTAGAAATACCTTCACCGCAATATTTTTCTCTGTGAATCCGCAGCCCCTATGCCTAAAATAGTGAATAGTTCCGAAAATTCAAGAAATAAGAATGAAAAATTAAAAGGGTGGGTGGGTAGAGAATGGGGGATTGCCCCTTGGATTCAAGCAATTAAATTCTTGTCTTGAACGAGATTAAGATGGCAGCGGCGCCATTTGATAACAGTGATTTTACGTATTCTAACTATCTATGCGTAAACACAAATAATCAATTTACGTAAATACGTGTTTATATCAATATTCCTACTCTCAATAATAAAGTAATATCAGAGAGTCAAGATTCGTTCCACTCTTAAACCTTCAAGACTTAAATAAAATTCAACTACTCGACACAAGGAACAATGGTGAGAGTAATGTGTTATATGAAATATCTATTCTATGATTATACTACGGATTCAATTTATACTAACAAGATCGATATAATTCAACTGAAAATACTAAATACTAACTCTCTGATAAAGGAATTAGGGGATTGATTCCGCCTTTAACTCTACTTAATCTACTAACTAAGAACTGTCGCACTCCAAATTGAAATGCTATCACAGAACAATTGGTAAATCTAATCCCTAACTATTCATGGTAATCTCTACCAAGTAATAACTAGCATGTGAAGCATTAAACCCATTCTCATGGTGAACTAATTACTTCTAGAATTGAATAGATTATCGGGGGCCGAATTCTAAGCTAACAAAATCAAGTTTTCTTGAGGCTTCCTCAACCCTCTAATGGAGGGTTAGCCTAGAGTCATTAAACTATCATTTCTCATGGAATCTAAACAAGACATAATATAAAGATTTGAACTTTACTTGTTTAAACTCAATTCGAAACTACTCATGCAATAATTGAATTAAACTAATAATGACAAATAAGTAAATCTAAGGATTTAAGCTAATAAATAAATGAAAATGAAACTAGATTATGGAGAACTAATTAACTTTATTTATCTAATGAATAGCAATAACAATAATTTAATACTGAATTTAAGGCAAGAATAAAAACTAATTAATTAATGTAAAACTAGATCTAGAACTAAGGTTTAATGGCTACTTTTCTTATCCTAACCTAATTTATTTTCTAACCTAACTATCTACCATTAACAAAGAGCTAAGCTTTGGTTTTTATATGTTCAGATCCAAAAATCGTGTATGGGCTTGGATCCATGTTTTGGGCTAGAGAATCAGGCCCAATTCTTTCAGTCCAAAAAGGCCTCTTCAACTGCAGTTTACTTTGACAGACTTTTTGTCCACTTTTGCTCCTCTGATTGGGCCAAGTCTTGGACCATTGGAAAGCTCTTTCCGAGCCGGTCGTTTTGACATAAGGTAGGCCCATTCAGTGTCGAGTCCAAAGATATGGTCCCCTCGGAAGTTCTGTTGACTTTGTGCATTGTTTACGCGCGTGAACTTTGACTTTTCATTTTTGACCGGCTTTTACAGAGGCTTTGTCTTCTTGGAATTGGGCCTTTAATCACATAACTCCTTAGCAACCGACCTTTGCTCCTTTATCTCGCTAAAGTGGCACATTTACGCATAATGGACTTTGAAGCTGAAATGCATAAAACACGTGTCGAAGATTAACTCTTACTTATTATTCACATAATTGGTCTAAAAGTACGATTGTTAAGGGGTTAAAACTACAGTTTTGGGCTCTTATCAGATATCTACATGTGTTATATAAAATTTCTAACTTTCTTTGCAGGAGGGTAGGACTTAAATAATATTTTGTGCAGGGATGCGGTCCTACCCTTATCCAGAAGTGGATATCAGTAAGTTTTAATTCAGTTACCTAGTTATTAAAACGAGTTATGATAATGAGTTAATAGAATGGAAGTCTTGATTGGGAAGAAACTATGTCGATTGAAATGACGGAACTACCTGTCTTCCAAGCTGAAAAGGATTAAGTTATGGGAAAATATAAAGTTATTGTTTGGATATTTAAAGTATGATAATGTTTATATGTGGTTAGTCTACTCATACCAGCAAATTCCATTTTGTTGACCCATGTTTGCTTTGTTTTGGCAACGTGGGTGTGTTCTTGGGAACATAGGTGGAAGGCGTAAGAATCAGGCGTTTGATTTGGATTTGTTTTAAGGCGGTCAGGAGTTTATTTTAATAGGTCTGATCTTTTTGGAAGTATGTAATAACGTAGTTGCATATTCATATGACATGAGAATATGATGTTGAAGACCTATTATTCTTAGAATGTTATATTAATGATTTTTGGATGGAAGATAGTCTTTTAATAAAGTGAAACTGAGAAATTTTGGATATATTTTGTTGTTAAGTTGATTCTTTATGATATGGGTTTTAGGTTTTGATATGTGTTGTATCTACCCCGCCATAGCCTGGGTTTTTAGACAATCGAACCGAGTGATGTTTGAGATATTTATATTTCAAATATTCACTTTGTAATTGTTTAGAAATTCGGGCTGTGACACCAGCACAGATAGTGCTTAACCCTATATTGTAACTTTATTATTATTATTAATACAATATTCACAACTTCATGCAAAACAAAAAAAAAAAAAAAAAAATGAGCAATGGACTTAATGGGATAAATCACACGTATATATGCCCAATTGCCGAACATAATAATAGTCGGGACAACATTTACATGATTACAACAAATTCCATGCCATTCGTAACAGAAGCTAGTAGTCATTCTGATTTGAGTCACCACTAAAAGTAGTTGGTGAGCTAAAGTATTGCTAGTCGGCAACACACTTGGGAGTTGCAAAGATGCTACCGCTAACTTCTTTGGAATCTAAAGAAACTTCGACAAAAATATTAACCAAGAATACTTTGCAGGCTCTTGATAAAATTTTCGATGTAAGATGACTCGAGCCCTTCACTTAACAAAAAGGCCCTCCACTTAGCATGATGAGACCTCACTTCTTTACCAATTTGACTATCTTCATCCATCACCAACTTCACTGCATTAGACACACTCTCTTTTGTATACCACCCATCTTCTTCTCTCTTTTCAACTTCTACACCCACTTTCATTTCCCCACCCATCATTCTTGCATTAATACACTGATCACCATACTGAGGCAACAACACTATTTGACATTCACTAACCAAAGACTCAGATATGGAACCTGACCCACAGTGTGTTACAAAGCACCCCATTGATGGGTGCCCTAAGAGTAATTGTTGTTGTATCCACCCACCGTAAACAATTCCTCTTTCTTTCACCCTCTCTTCAAAACCATAAGGTAAAGCATCTTCAATTTTTTCTACTCCTTCAGGTACCTTTAAAGCAACCAAAAAAGGGGACCCTGTCATTTCTAAACCCAATAACAACTCTTGAAATTGTTCCATTTTCAAAGTACATTCACTTCCAAAGGCAACATAAACAACACTACTTGGGCTAAACTTGCTAAGCCAGTCAACCCACCGAGGTTCCAATGTATCGGTTGGTTGACTTGGTAAAATTGGCCCAGTCAATAAAACCGGTTTTCCACCAAATTGAGTTTTCACATAATCACAAAATGTACCTTCCATTTCTCGACATGTTCTAAAACCAAGTGCATCAGCATTTTTCAAAGACTGGATATTTCGATCATGAAATGTAATCCCACTCCCAAATTCCATTCCCTTAAAGAATTGTGCTCTTGAAGCTTCAAATTTTTTCAATTTAATTGAATTAGAAGGAAAGCCCATGGGCTTTTCCATTAAACGAAGTTGGTTTTGGGTATTTTCTTGCTGACGAACTGGGACTAAGAGATAAGCAACAGAAACTGAGCTAATTATGCAATAATGAACCGATTTAATACCAAGTTTTTGAGTTAACTCCGGCAACCAATGAGTGAAATCAAAGAACACGAAATGAGGTCTGAGTTCACTAAGTTTAGACTCGATTTGAGTTTTGGTACGATCCATTGCAGTCATTATAAGTGAACATTGAACCAAGGGTACATCAGAAGTAGTTTCTGCACCAAGTGGAAGACCATCAACCTGAGGAAAAGTGATCGGAATGAAGGTGACGAGTTCGGGGAAAAGATTAAAATGACTCAGTTTTGACTCAGCTTTTGGTGGTAAAATGAATGAAACTTTGTGACCTCTTTGAGCGAGTTTGTTGGCTAGATGCATGAAAGCAGTTAAATGACCCATTGCAAACCATGGATACATAGCAATGTGAAGTGAGTTAGACATAGTGAATTACGTACTAGTAGAAGTTAGACTGTGAGTGTGTGAAGAGAAGTTGATGGTCGCTTTGCTTATATAGACAAATTTTTATTTTTCAAAATTATTTTGACGTGTGTCGGCGTGTGCATGATCCGCAGAGAATCCTACTAGTGATGTTGTAGTTCATTTATTTAGCTGAAGTAGCTACACAGCATACACTTGTGTGTTGGAAACTTGGGGGTTGGGGCACGTTTATCACCAACCATGATATAGAAAATGTTATCAAGCAGTGGCAAATAACCTGTTAAATGGGAAAATATTGATTTGCCAGCGGGAAAATTGGTTATCCAGCACGCTCTAACTGTTTCATCTTAAAATGTGTCGGGAAAGTAGGTTGCATTTGTGGTTGACATTGACGTTAAAATTTGGGAGAAAGTAGAAAATTTGACACGTCGGGCTATTTATTGAACAGCACATGTGCACATCTTGTATATACAATTTAATCAGACTAGAAATAGCGAGACATTCTAAAACAATCTTACATAAATAATCCAATTTGAGTATCTTTTTGTAGTACAAATGTAGCGTGATCTCGCTTGAAAGCTTGTGAAAATTCAACTCGAAGTTCTCTCTTTTATATGGGGTAGTGCACTAGTGACTAGTGTGTCTGTGTTTGACAACAGAAGTACAGAACCTTGCTCTTGAAGGGTTCAAATTGACCAATCAATTCAACTGAGAAAACCTCACTCTGAAGTCTGAACTTCTGAAGTAAAGTCAATTTTGGGCCAAAAAACACAAGGGTCATGCCTATTCCTGTCCACCTGAACATAATAGCCTAGCGGCCAAGCCCACTAGTAAAACATATTTCTGATTTTTCAAATTAAAATAAGAAAAACATATCCAAACTATTTCTTCTCCATAACAAAACTCCATGGTCAATCAGTAAATGTAACTGTAAATGTATGTTACCTGCGACATCACATCATGAGCACTGTTGTCTTCGCCTTCAACGCGCTTCAACTTGGACTTAGATAATTTATTTGGCCTGGTAATTAATTTTTTTTTATCCGTGTATATAGTTGGCAGTTTGGTACTAACCAATTAAGAGGTTCGTCACTTGGTCATTATAACCCCCGTGTTTTATTTATATATATACGTATTTTTTTATTTAATTAATTAATTTAATTATTTATTTTAAAATTAAATCGGATTGACTTCGGGATACGTGGAACTTGGTTTTGGGCCGAAGTCGGTGTTGGGCTTGGGTTTTGGACCCAAAGATATATAAAACACATCGTTCAGATAATAGGGTTTTGAAGATAATAAAATAATGAAAATGGAATGCAGAGCTTTAAATTTGGATTTCTTGAGGGTGGAGCCTGTGACGCTCGGGACTCGGAGGAATTTGTGGAGAGTAAGGGCAATTGAGTAGCTATTTTGCTATTTCACGAAAGTTATAGTTTTTCGTATATCGATGTATAGGTTTTTCGCTTTTATATTTTGGTTAAACCGTTAAACCGCTTGAACCGCTGATTAAAACTATTGGAACCGGTTCAAGCTTGAACTCTGTTAATGGAAGCGCTTGAGCTCCATGAACCTTCTTGCTTTTATTATAGTTGTGGTTTTGACTGTGGTAGCTCATTCCGCGCTCAATAGGCTAGCTAATGGCGGCGTCGAGGAGGAAGCGCCAGCTTTTTGTTTCAAACCGTCCCCAGATGGTGGTTGTGAAACCGTCTTGGCGGGGGTTGAACTTGTTTTTGTGTTGTGATTTGGTTGTATCGCGTGTCTTTGTTACCGATGATGAGGTCGAGTGGGGCGGGAAGCTTGAGAAAGCTTGAGCCATCGTTAATGGCGTTCGCCATTACCGGGAATTGGGTACTTATGCATTCTTACAATCGTTTGAACGGTTTTGTATAAATTTGGTGGGTTGTTGATGTGGGATGGTGTGGAAAGGTCGAGTGAGAAGATCTGACTTGTAACAAGCATTAATGGCGATCGCCATTTGTAGATCTAGATTTAGAAGAGTTTTGATGTTATGATTTTTTCGATTTTAGCTTTTATTAAAGTTGGAGGGTTTTCTTGAGGAAAAATCGGTGGGTCAAAATTGGTGGTTGTTGTGGGAGGTGGTGGTGGCGGATTTGGGAATGCTCTTTGTAGGTGGAGGAGAGATGATGAAACGATGATTTCGGTTTGGGCACGGGGCTTGGGCGGACCGTTCAACTAAGTTGGACCAATTTGGTTTAAGTCTTTGGGCCATTTTGTATTTCTTTTGTTTTAGTTTTGGGCCGATTTTGGTTGTTTAGTTTGGGCCATTTAAATTAAAGTTTTTGGACCGAACCACTTAACCTTTTTTGGGCCCGTTTCGATATTGTTTGGGCCACCCATTGGACTTAAAATAGATCTTTCTGGGTCTTTACATGTTTGGACTTTTCGGGTTCTAAGGTTTGGGTTTGGCGGTGGGGTCCTGGAACTATGGCCTTAACCATGAGCCCACGAGCCATGCCATTTTGACTTTGACCTTAGCCATGAACCATGGCTATGACCCTTTAAACCCTATTGAATATAGAAAACGAGCAGGTTTGACTTCACCATGATGGTTGACTTTGACTTTGACCGGGGGTTGACTTTGAATTTTGACCTTTTAACTTTCGATTATGATTTGGGTTATTAAGATAGGTCTAGAACTATTAGCATACTTGACTTTAGGCTAAGACCTCTATATATATCGTGTGTATGTGTTAACTACTATATGATTTTCTTGATTTTTATGATATGCAACGTTATGACACTAAGACATCCCCGAAATTAATAACGATAAATCAAAAATACAAGAATCAAGATACTCATTCGTTCTCTAAAATGATATATAAAATAAATTTCAATAATCGTAAAACAAAATTTACCGCACTCTTTTAGAACTCTCCCGCCTCGAAGTTTTGGAATTGAGTTTTATGACCGATGATGTCATATGTAGGTGGGCATTTATTGAATGTGCCATAAATGGCCCGTTAGTGTTATATAAGGGTATTCATTGAATGTGCCATGAATGACCGAATATTCATTGAATGTGCCATGAATGACCGTTATTGTAGTTATTCTAAAGAGGAACTAAGGTATTAAGCCTTGCGGGTTAGTTGTATTCCTTGAGTGTCTGGGAATGTAGGATTGGGTATTCCTTGAATGTGGCGGGCGAGGAATGACCCGGGGCATTCATTGAATGTGCCATGAATGGCCCGATTAGTGATATGATAGGTATTCCTTGAATGTGGCGGAATGACCTAAGGTATTCATTGAATGTGCCATGAATGACTGAGTTTTGTGCCCAAAGAAAACATGAAATATGTGTATGAAAGCCCGAGATGGCTATGATATTATGGTATTCAAATTGGGAGAGGCACACAGAATGTGTGATTTGGCAAATGTGTGAAGTCTGAAATCGTGGAGTAGGTACTAAAGGGTGGGTGTATAAGAAAAGTAATTGAGTAATTGACAAGAGAAAATTGATTTGTTTATCACGAGTGTGCTTGGTTTACTTTTGAATACCTAATATAATATATACATATGATATATATAAGTTCTAACTTTCTTTTGCGGGAGGGTAGGACTTAATAACATTTTGTCTTGAGGGACGCAGTCCTACCCTTATCTGGCCGATGGATATCGGTAAGTTTTAATTCAATGGTTTAGATATTAAAATGAGGTATTATAATGAGTTATATAATGGAAGTCTTGCTTGGGAAGAAATTATGCGGTTAAAATGACGAAACTACACTTCAAACCCGTGAATGATTAAGTTATGGGATAATATAAAATGATTGTTTGAGTAATTAAAGTATGATAATGTTTATATGTGGTTAGTCTACTCATACCAAAGAAATTCCATTTTTGACCCATGTTTGCTTTGTTTTGGAAGGCTAGCGTGGGTGTGTTCTTAAACATAGGTGGAAAGCGGTGGAACCATGGCGTGTGATTGAGGATTCTTGCACCCGATTCGTTAGTTTTTTTTTAGGTCCGATTCCTATTGTAAGGATGTAATAACGTAGGTTACATTTTATATGACATGAGAATACGATGTTGGAAATTGTTATTCTTAGAGTGGTTTGATATTTTATTGGGATGGAAGAAAGTCTTTTAATAATATGATAGTTGAGGAATTTGGAGATTTTTGTTGTTAAGTTGATCCTGTTGTGATGTGGGTTAGGTTTTGACATGTGTTGTATCCCCCGTCATAGCCTGGGTTTTTAGACAATTGAATATACTGATGTTTGAGATATTTATATTTCAAATATTCATTATTTTAATTGTTTAGAAAATCGGGCTGTGACAGTCATGGCTTAACAAAATAACAACACAAAAAAGAACAGGCCCGGTTGACTCACACGTAGAAGAGCTTTGACTGCCACAAGACGAAAATGAACGATCAATTCACTACAAGGGTTTGTGGTACATCTCACCTGCTCCTTTCATCAATACATACCGTACATGCAATTCTCAATTTCAATCTTGTATGGGAAAAATGCCCATTAAATATTGTTGTTGACTATTGGGAACTGTAAATATGGCAAGATACGAATGAGGATCGAGAAACCATAAATGACAATATGCCAGTATTGCATGATATAAATCAGTCAGTGCAAAATTCATAGTCCATACTCCATAGTCCATTAGCAGAACTTGTCAATTAATGGCATCCAATCTGTCTATATCCATAAAACTTTTAGTAGACAAGAAGAAGAATAGAGTATTGTATGCAGAGTCTGACCATGCTTTTGTAGACATTCTCTTCAGCTTCTTGACGCTACCAATGGGAACAATAACACGACTACTTTGTACCAAATCTTCGGTGTCGGAGATAGGCTGTATGAGAAACTTATACTACAGCGTTAATGATCTCAGCACAACATATCTACGAACTGATGCTTGTAAGAAAATGTTGCTTTATCCACATAGAGCCGCAGAAGCAGAATGCAGGAAGTTAAAATTTAATTTAGAAGGTAGAAAGAATAAGGAGTTGTACCTTTGTGGTGCATTCTCTTCTGAATGCATGTTGGGTGTTTACTATGGTGTCCCATGCTTCTGTGGAGCAATTATGAATCATAAAGCTTATTTGGACGAATCAAGTTGTGCTTCTGGAGGTGACCATGCTGATTCTGAAGGAGTATTTGTTAAAGGAGCATTAGGCGAAGGGTACATAATTAGCGATGACTTGCAAGTCATGCCAGGGTCTATTTCTTCTTGCATGTCTATGCTTGACAAGCTGGGGATCGGAGATGATATGAGCAGCATTGAAGAGAGAATCGTGACTGTGGGATCACAAGAGGTAATTCAAGTTAATTAGTTATATACCTCCTAATATTTTTCAACTCAAAGTAACTTCAAATGTCAATATGATCGTAAATCCTAATTCACCATCTAAAGGGGAACACAGACATATAGAATATACTCAGTAATCAGTATACACTAAAACTATGATTAGATGATTAGATGATTAGATCTTAGATCAATTATACTTAAATTCCCACGAAACCTTTGTCTTTTCAGCCTACATACCTGCAATGTTAGTATCTTGTTTCAAGATGTTGAAGTTTCTCTCAAATTTGAGACTTTTAACCATGAGTCAGTGACTACTCTGACTAGTATCACTAGTATTTACTATTTAGTCCATTAGAGAACATATTTGTATTTTACATAATGGTTATTGGTTTATTTCCAGATTTTACAACTCCTAAGGCGTTCGTGGTGCTCACATACTGCGTTAACAGATGTATTTCTGTCCAACCAAGGGGCAATAGGGATTTCAATAATAAGAAGTGCAATTAGGAAAGAAAAAGAGAAAGCAATAATGAACGTTGCAGACAAGAAGTTTAAACTTAAGCTTGTACTTAGAAAGTCGACTGAGGATGTTCTCTATGCAGAGGCCGAGCCTGATTTTATAAATCAGCTCTTGAGTTTCCTCACTTTCCCTCTTGGTTCTGTTTTTAATCTCTTTGGTGATAAGAGCTTTTCAAATGGATCCATCCATAATATTTATAGAAGTGTCGTGGAAGTAAGTCCAAAGGGTCTATACCTTACCAAATCAAAGGAGTGCAGGAATTTACTTGTTAGCCCAAAGCTTGCTCCATTCTTTAGCTGTGAAAATCAGCTACTCCGCGTTGAAGAAGACCCGAGTCCAAAATATAAATGTTGGCAGAAAAGTGGGAATGGTTGAAAACTTTTCGTTCTTTCCGAAGTTGATTCTACCTCAAGCAGCAAATTGGAAAATGATGAAAAGAAGAATACAGTGATCGCGGATGGCTTAGTGGTTAGAAATCCAAAATCTCCCTTCCCAGATGCTAAAACTGGAGGAGGTTTCGTTAAAGGGCCTTCAAGGTTCATGATAACAGATGACTTGGTCCTAACTCCACTTAGCCACACATCATGTCTCTTATTTCTCAAGACATTAAATGTGCGTTTTGATGACATAGAGGAGCATGTCGTAAATGTTGGCGAGAATGAGGTGACATATAGCACACTCATGTTTTTTTCCTGATATGTTACTATGGATTTTGCAAACAAATGTACTGAAACCATGACCGATTTTATATGCAGGTTTTGAATTTGTTGAAGGCTTCTTTGATATCAGACACAGCTTTGAGCACACTTGTAGGAAATACAGATGTTATCTACTCTGTTGTTCAAAACCAAGAAATGGAGGTTGGCTTTGGAATACAAGCAAACAGATGTTACTGCAGCTTTCAAAATCTATTAGAAGGAAAATGTAAATCTGAGAATCACAACTTTATGCTGCCAAGTGCCAACAGTAACGACCTTTGAATTCTCGGCATATATCAATACGCTGATCTACAAAGCTGAAAATACCAGCACGATATTGAGTGGCACTTTGTAATTTTGTATTTTCCCCTAAACTCTAAATAAACTCCACTACTAAAAGTGGATTTATAAGATAAATTGATAGCTGATTTTTGGTGAAGATAGTCTTTTCATAAGGGAAGGACTATGGACAGACCCCATATCTCTCAAGGCAGACCCCATCTCAACCCCATTTTTTCTCAAGGCAAACCCCAAACTTAAAATTGTCGTTGGGCACACCCCAAAAACAAAAAACATTGTTTTCTTTTTTCACTTTTCACTTTCTTCCGCTGTTCTCTTTCTTCCTCCTCTAAAATAAAAAAAACCAAGTGTTTAAGGTAATAAACAAAAAACATTGTTTTCTTTTTTCATTTTTCACTTTCTTCCGCTGTTCTCTTTCTTCCTCCTTTAAAATAAAAAAAACCAAGTGTTTAAGGTAATAAGAACTTGTTTATCCTTTAATTCTTTTTCTCTGGTTAATATCATCTTTTCAACGCTCACTTTGTCGGTAAAAAAATGACTTTTTTATGAACTACTTTTTTCCCATTATTATTTTCATGTGTTTTATTATGTTTTCTATCGTTTATATTGAATTTGAGTTTACCCATTGTTGGATTTTAATGCATTCGGTGATTTGAAGTGAGTTTAGTGTTCCAAGTTTGCATTTTTATGAACTTCTTTTTTGATGATTGATGGTATAGTTATTATGACATGGTGCTGCATTTCTTTTATTTAAGTCATTGAATGTAAATCTGTTGTTGCAGGTTTTAATATTTTGAGTGTTTTCGCTATGTTATCTTATGAGGTTTAGAAGGTCTCAAATGTGCAAAATCAACGTATCGCCTCAAAAGCTTCTTTGATTCTGTTTCTTTGAGTAAAGGTTTGTACTCAACAAAATACTTCTTGTTTTTCTCTTTCTTAATTCAATTGTTTAAGATTCCAGGTGTAATAAGGTGGATACTTTAGAGACCATGCTATGTGTTTCTTTTGAAGTTTCGATTTGGATATGGATTGAGATTGATCAAGGCTTATTATATTTGAGTATTTGAATGGCGAGAAGATGTTTCTTTATTACTATTTGCATCAAATAACATTTTTGTAGTGAGAATATTTCTTAGAAGTGTTTTCCCATTAATCACATACTCTAAGATTTTATATTTAATATCTTCATAGGGTCATACTCTTATGGACTAGATCGTTGTGTGGGTATTTTTTTAGTCTATTTATGAGCTTGATTCGTTTGAAAATGGTATTGCATTGCTGCATTCTGTGTTTGGTCACTACATATTCATAAATTCCAAACGGCTGTGTTTGCTCACTTTTCTTGGAAAAACCTAAGAGAAAACCCGATTGGTGATAATATCTTCTGAGCCAGAGAGATTTATAGCACAGCTAGTTCATGAAAATTTTGTTTGAATGCAATTTTGAGGTTATATTATACTAGTTGATGATGATATATGGCAGTTTGTTTGAATGTGAAAGAGGGGATATATATGTTTCGTTCTTCTATTAATCCGAATCTGCCATAGGACTGATCATTATATGCTTCATTAGGCATTCAGCTAATGGAGTGAGTAAATGACTCGAAGAGGTACTCGTCCTTATAGATGTTAGCATCACTTGAAACCTCGTCTTGTAACAGCTTCATCTCCGAGCAATATTTAGAGATTGGAGATATTATTTTTTGGCTACTTCCAAAGTTTTTATCCCTTTTACGTAATGCAAGGCAGACTTTTCTGAGTTCTAGGGGTCCAGTCAATAAAATTTCAGATGGACAAGTTCGTCTGGGATTTGCTTGTCTACTTTCTTCCCAACTTTCTGCCAAGCACAAATACTTTGACATTTTGGCTATTAAGGTCCAGAGTTCCTTCGATCAGCTGAACCTAAGCATGAAAGTTCACAAAATAAACAGAAACTTCCATCGCTCGAAGTTCAAGAGTATGTCTCAAGATGTTTCAGGAGAATTATTGGACGAATATGAGGATCTTTGTCCGATTGAATGTGTCATAGAATTTAATACAGATGCAGAATTTTCCAAAATCCTTGAGAAGGCCAACGAAACTGATTCTTTAGTTGTAGTTGATTTTTATCGCACGTCTTGTGGAAGTTGCAAGTATATAGCGCAGGGATTTTCACATACTCTAAGATTTTATATTTAATATCTTCAAAGGGTCATAGTCTTATGGGCCTGATCGTTGTGTGGGTATCTTTTTAGTCTCTTTATGAGCTTGATTCGTTTGAAAATGGTATTGGATTGCTGTGTTTTGTGTTTGGTCACTACATATTCATAAATACCAAACGGCTTTGTTTGATCACTTATCTTGGTAAAATCTGAGAGAAAACCCGATTGGTGATAATATCATCTGAGCCAGAGAGATTTATAGCACAGCTAGTTCATGAAAATTTTGTGTGAGATGTTTTCTGACATCCGTTTGACAAATAGAATATTATTTTGGATAAGATTATGAGGATGTTGGGATTGTTGTATCACTTGGCATTTAATAACAGTCTTTGATTGAGAGACTTCGAGTGCTTATAATTAATATATAGTTTACAAAAAAATCATTGGTTTTTCATGGCATAGTTAAAAGCTTGCATTTTCTGTCTTGCATCATAAAGTTTGGGTTGTAATTGAAATTTGACTATTGTTAGCTATTGACGATTACAGGGATAGTCATGCAGCCCAAAAAAAGAAAGGGAAAAGTTGTCTCTAGTCGCCAAATTTCTTCAGTTAGGGTGCCCCAAACGGCATCTCATCGAATACGAAAAACCAAAAAAGCAATAGTTGTAGAAGACCATATTGAAGAAGACGAGAATATTGAGTTGGAAGAAGAACATGATGAGGAGATAGAGGTTTCTAATGGGCAAGAAGAAAGTTTGTAGCAAGTAGATAATGTTGAGTTGGAAGGAGAACATGATGAGGAGATAGCGGTTTCTAATGGGCAAGAAGAAAATTTGCATCAAGTTGATGAGAACGAGAGCGATGGAGAGTCTAAATTGGGATATATTCTGGAGGTCCTATAGATAACAAAGTTTTGGTCGATTATGAGGACCATATTGCTTGCAAGATTTGGGCTGGAAAGGTTTTTTTTTTTACATCTATGCTTAATTCATTTTATAGTCGTGTTATTTATTTATTTATTTATTAAATTAAAATCTTGTTTAATTTTGTAGGAAAGGGGTATTCTAAAACTGCACCACCATACCGTCAAACTAGAGCAATGGGACATAAGTGAAGAACCACCTCTTTTCCAAAAGAAGCTAGAAGCTACCGGGTTGTTAAACTTAGCCTTGTATTCGTGGAAGAACTTCAATGCAGTAGTGATTTCAGCATTTTGTGAGAGATGGCATCAAGAAACAACTACTTTCCATCTCCTATTTGGCGAGATGACCATTACTCTCGATGATGTCAGCCAAATTTTGGGGATTCCAATCAAAGGTCTTCCAGTGGAGGGAATCTATTTGTTAGATAAAGGAAAAGCGTAAGAATTGCTTATACAAAAGCTTGGTTTGACGGGCCTAAAAATGTACCCAAAGTGAAAAAAGGGCATGTGACTCTAGAGTGGTTAAGGAAGACATTCTCTAACACGCCCGAAGATACTACGGCTGAAATTGTTGACTGTCATGTTCGAGTTTATTTGTTGTTTCTTTTGGGGTGTACAATCTTCAATGACAAGTCGGGAGTTGGTGTACACGTTGCCTACTTGCAGGTGTTGCTAGAATAAAGCAAAGGTTTGTAGAGAAGATTTGGAATGGTTATGTCATATGTGAAATATTGGGCATAGTCCTGTTACATTTCAAAATTATGGTTAGAGGCTAGTTTAAATCCACATTTTGTAGTTTTTAAAGACATCACAGTTGTGATTAAGTTTGAGAAATTTGTTTTCAGGATGTATTCAACACAGTTGCAGGATCTGAAGTGAATACTTCACTGCGGAAAGGGATGAGAATCTTGAAAGTCTTGTTTTTGTGAGCGAGATCAGTCATGTAATCATGCGCTCTATGGAAGTTGAAAATTAGGTGGAAGACAGTACCAACAGTTGGGCAGTGCCTCTTCTTATCGGATAGTTTTCTTACTACAAATGTAACTCTTATCAGAACAATCAATGCAACTATAGCAATGGGCAAAGTGGTGAAGCTGTTACTAAGTGATTCCATTAAGGCCATGTTGGTTGTAGAATAGAATGAACGGAATATCATTTCCGATACTGTTATATAGACATATAGTGCATGTGGGAAAATAATAAATAATACTGATCTTAGCAGTAACTAATTAAGTGCAAATTGTATATTAAGGCAGACATTTAGATTTTAGCTCACTCAATAAAATTAAGTTGATGGTAAGACTGTTGTCTCGGCATTTTAACCTGTCCTTGGGAATCTATAACTTCACGAGTTTTGTAGTCTCGCGAAGTTTGCAGTATGGAACATATGAGCCACGACTTTGTCACGAAGAATTCTTGGCATATGTATGTGTAAAGTCAAATTATTGTGGGAACAAAATCTAATCTAAGTGTAAGACAGTCCATTCCAACTAACTAAAGCAGAAAAGCTAGCCTGGTGCGAACGTCTTTTCGCTTTAAGGTAGTTTATTTAAACCGATCTTAATGTAGAACTAGCAAAATCTAATCTAAGTATAAGACAGTCCAGTCCAACCAACTAAATCAAACAAAGCTAGCTAGCAAAATCTAATCTAAGTGTAAGAGGCAAATCGGATCCACCAACAGAGGCATAAAGGGATAGTCTAACTGGAACATCTTTGTTTATATAAGTTAGTTCAATTAAACCATTCCTAATGCAGGACCTACACATTTCGTCTATGTATAAGACGGTCCATTCCAACTAACAAAAGGGGGCATAGAGTAGCTCAATGTGAACATCTACTCTTTTTAAGTTAGTTAAATTGAACCATTCTGACCAACACATCTCTCTTCATTTGAAATTTGAAATTTTGACAAAATATTTCGGTACAACTTACTATAAGGTCGGATTTCAAAATTCAAATTCAAATTTTGGGCGGGTTTCGAGATTTCACTGAAATTTAAAATCCAATTTGAAATTTTGGGCAAAAAATTAAAATTAAAATTTTGTGTTTTGAATTTCAAGTTGGTTTTGTGTTATCACTAACTCCAATTTCAATTCAATTCATGTTTTCATATTATATTGAACATGAAAGGAAGAATACAAACCAAATTACCAAAATATTGTGTTCGAAATTTTACTAAAATTTAAAATTCAAATTCAAATTCAAATTTTAAAATTTGGGCAGGAAATTTCAATTTAAATTTCATCTTCAAGACTTCATATGAAAAAAAAAAAAAAAAAAAAAAAAAAAAAAAAATTGACCAAAAATTTTGAATCAAAGTTTTCCTTCACTATATATATGCTCAGAACCCAAAACCCTAAATCCTAAATTGAGTCGTGTATTTAAATTCCAAAAATAATAATTTTGTAAGCCAAAATTCAATAATAAATTTTGAATTAAAGAAAAAAATATATTGTTCAAATTTAATTTCATTTACATCTCTCAGAAGTACAAAACCTTACCCATAAACCTTAAACCCCAACTCAGCTCATATAGTGTAGTGGGGAGACCATAAAATGAATATGTAACATTTAGGTGTATAAAAACAATGGTTAGTAATGTTTTTTTAATTATTGTCTTAAAATAAAAAATTTGTCAGCCACTGTGAACCAAATTTGAGTGAATTACTAAAAATTGACCAATTTTGACCAACTAAACGGTTTATAAACCCAAAACCCTAAACTGAGTCGTGTATTTAAATTTCAAAAATAATTTTGTGAGCCAAAATTCAATAATAAATTTTGAATTAAAGAAAAAAAATATTGTTCAAATTTAATTTCATTCACATCTCTGTAAAGTACAAAACCTTACCCATAAACCTTAAACCCTGAACTTAGCTCATATAGTGTAGTGGGGAAGACCATAAAATGAATATGTAACATTTAAGTGTATAAACAATGGTTAGTAATGTTTTTTTAATTATTGTCTTAAAATAAAGATTTTTTCAGCCACTGTGAACCAAATTTGAGTGAATTACTAAAAATTGACCAATTAAACAGTTTAGATCAGCTATCCAAAACGAGATAGGTTAGTCCAGTCCAACCATCCAATGCAAATGAAGTTAGCCTAATCTGAACGTCTTTTATTTTAAAGATGGTTCCAATGAACCGTTCTTAAGACAGGTCCAACACAATCTCCTATCTTTCTAAGACGGTCCAGTCCAACCATCCAATGCAGACGGAGTTAGCCTAATCTGAACGTCTTTTATTTTAAAGATGGTTCCAATGAACCGTTCTTAAGACGTGTCCAACACAATCTCCTATCTTTCTAAGACGGTCCAGTCCAACCACCCAATCCAAACGGAGTTAGCCTAATCGGAACGTCTTTTATTTTAAAGTTGGTTCCAATAAACCGTTCTTAAGATAGGTCCAACACAATCTCCTATCTTTCTAAGATGGTCCAGTCCAACCATCAAATGCAGACGGAGTTAGCCTAATCTGAATGTCTTTTATTTTAAAGATGGTTCCAATGAACCGTTCTTAAGACAGGTCCAACACAATCTCCTATCTTTCTAAGACGGTCCAGTCCAACCATCCAATGCAAACGGAGTTAGCCTAATCGAAACGTCTTTTATTTTAAAGTTGGTTCCAATAAACCGTTCTTAAGATAGGCCGGTCTAACACAATCTCCTATCTTTCTAAGACGGTCCAGTCCAACCATCCAATGCAAACGGAGTTAGCCTAATATGAACGTCTTTTATTTTAAAGTTGGTTCCAATGAACCGTTCTTAATACTCATCTCAGATACAAGAATCATTTCCATCTTATTAAACCTTCCCATATAAGAGTGACCTTCCATAGTTTTTTCCATCCCATGATTATGACGACCACAATCAACTCGTAGTGTCCATCTATCTAAACTACCACGTTCAAAACACGCTTTTAATTTAAAAGGACAATTCATATTTTTTGTTCCAGTCTTTCTCACTGTCTTCTCGTTTGCTTCTACCTTTTTATGAGATCGAAATTTACCACCACGCTCACATATCAAAATAAGTTTAGGAGCCTTCCCACCAATTGCATTTTGAGATTTCCCAGTGACGATAATAGCTCCCACTTCACTTCCTTTATGTTGTGTCCAATCAATCAAATCTTGACGACTATCAAATACCTATAAATCAATTTAAGTATTCATTAATCCATGGGTCAGAAGGTATTAAATCAAAAAAAGTAAGTTTCAAAACATATATTCATCCATGCATACCATGTTGGTGTTAAAATGTTCGGTTTGATCTATGTAGTGCTCCTCCGAAGATGCATTTGAATTTTGTGAAGTTCGAAGTGCATCAATTGGTACCTCATTGTGACTGTATCCTATAACATTTACAGTGAATTATAATGTTAGCTAAAAATTTGTCACAAGAAAAATATGGGATATCTATCAAAGTAACTAAGAGACGGCCAAATTAGACTGTCTAATGCTTCATAAGTCGCTCCAGTTGGGGCGCCAGAGTCTTTGAAAGTTAGTTGGCCTGGGACATCTCGAACGTAAGACTATTCCCATTTCCCAACACTCACTATTCAAATCAACCATTAA
Source organism: Coptis chinensis (assembly GCF_015680905.1). Taxonomy (NCBI): domain Eukaryota; kingdom Viridiplantae; phylum Streptophyta; class Magnoliopsida; order Ranunculales; family Ranunculaceae; genus Coptis; species Coptis chinensis. The sequence continues at coordinate 17,874,644 of NC_141462.1, read as the reverse complement.
ACGGAAGAGATTGTCCATATAGATTGAGTTTGCATAAATACTTTGTAATCACATTTTGTACAAGTCGTCCTCATAATGATTTCATAATAAATTGATATTGGAATCATTATGAACAATAGTTGTATATGGAGTTACCTCGTCTTGGTCGCCGTCTTGGTCACTTGATTGAAATTTCTCTTCATTAAATAGTTCATTTTCCACATTAAAAACATCATATGCCCATTCCATTTCACTCAATGTCATAAAAAAAAAATGAAAAACAAAAAGATGGGTTGTAAATAGAAATAGAACAAAAGAATTTGAAAAAGAAGATGAATATGTGTAGAGAAAGAAGAGATGTGTGGGTTAAGTTTATTTGGATTGAAAAATGAGAGGAGTGGAAAAAAAAAGTGTGGGTTTAAGGAAAGTTTGTTGAGAGAGTAAAAAGACAAAACTTGAGTAAAAAGACAAAACTTGAAATTTATGTGTTTTCACTTTTTAAGTGGAGTATGCACTAAGAGATTATTTGGGGACATATCTGGTATTAATTTTTTTTTTTAAAATAGGGTCTGCCTTGAGCCCTTGAGAGATATGGGGTCTGTTAGGGGTGGCAGTTTTGTACACGACCTGCTAACCCGACACGAATCCGACACGAAATTAGCGGATTTGGGTTGGAAAAAAAGGCTTTTGGGTCATTTAAGGGTTGACCCGCCAAACCCGTCAAATAAATGGGTTGGGTTAGGGTCACACATGTTAACTCGGGTAACCCGTTAGTATACCCGATTAGTTCCCGGGTCCAATGGGTCAGGTCATCAACCCGTGACCTGTATGACTGTTTTAAGTCCTTAAACATATATGTTTCTGAATTTTATTAAATCTCATAATCCCAATTACCTAAAAGAAAATACTAAACAGAAAATGATCAACTAGATTTAGAAGGATAAGCCGGCAATCCAGCATATAGAATATTATAGATTCATTCAATAAAATATATTATCACGTACATTAACATTGAACCCTTACCCTAGTCTCAATTATATAAAGAGAACAATGAAACCGTCAAAGTCACAATAATATTTGCATTTATTTAATAATAGATTTGCCCACGAGATAGCAAAGTGGATAAACTGGACATGCATGGTTGTTGTTTCTAGTTTGGTTATGTTTTTTGTTTGGCTAACAGGTTGTTTCACTTGTTTGGTTCAAACGTTTAGCAGATGCATGTGCTTCAACAACTCTGCGCACTTTTGCAAGTTCTTTTATTATTTAGATTAATAAATATTCTTTATCCAAAAATAAAAAAAATAGAACTTACAGGTTATCTATTAACCCAATCCAAAATTGACCCGCTGGCTTAGCGGGTCACCTGTGGATAACCCGTTACATATGCGGGTTGGGTTTGGATTTGACAAACTTGACACGATTAGTAATTGGGTCGGGTTTGGGTTTGCTCTCCTAACACGTGACCCGAGTATGATACGATACGAACCTGACCCAACACGACCCATTGCCACCCCTAGGTCTGTATATAGCAATTCCCTTTCATAATAGATAATTTTCCTATAAAAAATCATTCCAAATGAAAATGTTTAACTTGGTAAAAAATTATTTTGTAATTTGAAAAATCTGGACCGTTGGATAATTTTATAATACTGTAAGCAAATTTTGATACGTCTAAACATCTTCAAATATATTGATTTTTTCTAAAAATGATTTATATTGTGGGAAAAACATCTCCAACCAAAAAACAGTTTCTAATTTTTATTTTTTATGGTGAAATTTATTTGGGGTTGGTTTAAATGGAGTTCAAATAACTGGCAGGAATTAACTAACTTGAACGGCCGATTCTTGAACTTATTATATAAATATAAACTCCAGACATTGTCCCAAAACTCAAATGAAGTTTAAACTATGATGATCAAACAAGCAATCCGTCAACCTCTAGAAACAACATCAACAAAAATCCTCCACTTGCTACCCTCACAAGTAATTTACACTCTCCGTTCATGCAAAGACTTAAAAACCCTCCTTCAAATCCACGCTCAACTACTCATTTCAGGTTACAAACAAAACAATATCACAAACACCCAACTCGTAAATTCCTACTCACAATTAAAAAACCGGATTCCGCTCGTTTAGTTTTCGATACATGTATAAACCCAAGTGTTATTTTATGGAACACTACGATTAAAACATATAACAGAAATTTCCAGTCAAAAGAAGCTATTAAAATGTACTATAAAATGTTAGAAAATAAGGTTGTACCTGATAAGTATACTTTTACATTTGTTTTGAAAGCATGTACTGGGAATTTAGACTTAGAAGAGGGTGTTAAGATACATAATGAAATTGCTTTGAAAGGTTTAGAGTGTGATGTTTATGTTGGGACTGGTTTGATTGATATGTATTGTAAAATGGGACATGTCGATAAGGCTAGAAAAGTGTTTGATCAAATTCCTGTGTTGGATGTTGTTTCTTGGAATGTGATGATTGCGGGGTTTTCTCAGAGTCGGGATTCTTATGAGGCTTTGAGATTTTTTAGAAATATGCAGTTTGCTGGGTTGGTGCCTAATAGGGTGAGTTTGTTAAACTTGCTTCCGTCTATTTCGGAATTGTCGGGTGTTGTGTTGTGTAAATCAGTTCATGGTTTTGTTGTTAGGAGAGGTTTTTGTTCTGTGGTTTTTAATGGGTTGATTGATACGTACTCAAAGTGCGGGCATGTAGATGCTGCACGTCTGGTTTTTGACCATATGATGGGTCGAGATGATGTTTCTTGGGGTACTATGATGGCTGGTTATGTACATAATGCTCGTTTTGGTGAGACGCTCAAGTTATTTGGTCGTTTGAGAATTGGCAACTTGAAATTGAATCAGGTGTCAGTAGTTAGTGCTCTTTCGGCTGCAGCTGAGATGGGGGATATGGACAAAGGGAAGGAGATTCATCACTATGCAATTGAAGATGGGATTGACATGGATGTTTCTGTTGCCACTTCTGTTATGACTATGTACGCAAAGTGTGGGGAACCAGAGAAGGCAAAACACATGTTTGTGGGAATCCCTCGAAAGGATATAGTTGCCTGGTCTGCAATTATTGCTGCTTTCGGCCAAACTGGCAATCCCATAGAAGCCCTGTCTCTATTTCGAGAAATGCAGGAGGGAAATAATAAACCGAATAGGATTACTATGATGAGTGTCCTTCCAGCTTGTGCAGAGTTATCTGCTTTGAATTTAGGAAAGAGCTTACATGGGTATATTATAAAATCTGACATTGGTATAGATGTTTCAACTGGGACAGCTTTGGTATCCATGTATGCCAGGTGTGGACGTTTTAGTCTAGCACAGACCCTGTTCAGTAGGATGCTGCATAAAGATGTTGTAACATGGAATGCTTTGATAAACGGATATGCACAAAGTGGTGATGCGCATCGCGCCATGGAAATGTTCCACCAGTTGCGACTGGAAGGGCATTGTCCAGACTGTGGCACAATGGTGGGTGTGCTTCCAGCTTGTGTGCTCATGGATGACCTTAACCAAGGCACCTGTGTTCATGGGCAAATCATCAAGAGCGGTTTCACGGCGGACCTCCATGTAAAGAATGCCCTCATCGATATGTATGCAAAGTGTGGAGACCTCACAACTGCTGAACTTTTATTTAACGAGACTGAGTTAACTAAAGATGAGATTTCATGGAATATATTAATCGCAGGTTACATGCAGAATGGGTGTGCCAAGGAAGCTATATGTGCTTTTCACCAGATGAGATCGGAGAGCCTCCAGCCTAATTTAGTTTCCATCGTCAGTGTCCTTCCAGCTGCAGCATATTTAGCGGCTATAAGAGAAGGTATGTCTCTGCATGGTTATGTCATTCGAACTGGGTTGGAGTCCAGCGTGCTTGTCGGTAACAGCCTCATTGACATGTATGCAAAATGTGGACGGGTCAACCTTTCAGAAGAAGTTTTCCACAGGATGTGCATTAGAGATACTGTGTCCTGGAATTCAATGCTTGCAGGGTATGCTTTACATGGGCTTGGCGATCCTGCTGTTGCGCTTTTCTCCAGAATGCTAGAGAGTTGCAATGAGGTTGATTCTGTGTCGTTTGTAAGTGTTTTATCTGCATGCAGACATGGTGGTTTGATAGAAGAAGGAAGAAACCTTTTCAGTTCGATGAGCTCCAGACATGGACTTGAGCCTCATCTGGAACACTATGCTTGCATGGTGGATCTGCTGGGCCGTGCAGGTCAGTTGGATGAAGCTTGGGAGTTTACTCAAAAAATGCCAATGCCCCTGATGCTAGTGTCTGGGGGGCTTTGTTGGGTGCTTGTAGAATGCATTCAAACATCCGATTAGGAGAAATTGCCCTGAGTCACCTGGTTAGGCTTGAGCCCCAAAATCCTGCTCATCACGTAGTGCTCTCGAACATTTATGCTCATTCTGGAAGATGGGGTGATGCGGGGAATACTAGAGCAGTGATGAGCAGAATGGGATTGAGGAAAATTCCTGGATGCAGTTGGGTTGAGATCAAGAACAAGGTCCACGCATTTAGAGTGGGTGATCTAACCCACCCACAGTTCAAACAGATGAGCTTACTGTGGGAAGGTTTACTTGAGAGGATGGGAAAAATGGGTTATATCCCAGACACAAGCTGTGTTCTTCATGATGTTGAAGAGGAGGAGAAAGAATCAGTCCTTTTCAGTCATAGTGAGAGACTGGCTATTGCCTTTGCTCTTCTTAATACAGAGCCTGGGCTGCCCATCCAAATAGTGAAAAACTTACGTGTTTGCCCAGACTGTCACACTATTACGAAACTCATTTCAGACATCACAGGGCGTAAGATAATAGTCAGGGATGCCACACGTTTCCATCATTTTGAGAGTGGTACTTGCTCTTGCAAGGATTACTGGTGAAAAAGCGAGAAGCATGAAGGCACTCCTGTCGTACAGCTTATAAACTACAAATCAGAAGGGAAGCTCAATGCTTTTCATTTTTTGTATTTTTGATATTTGCCAAGAGGACCGTAACTGTAGAAAGTTTGGGTACTCCTAACCAAGACGTTCAATATATTTTTAGAGTCTATATAAGGTGGTCGGTGGAGTTGGAGTTCATATAACCATTCCCTCCAAAAATGATCAAAATTCACATAATAGAGTACATATACCACACCACCTTGGTTCCTGATGAACCACAAATCGTAACCAAGCAAAGCCAGCTCACGTTCTTGATGTAACTAAACGAACGTGTGCTAGAAAGTTCGATATAAATGTACAGTCTTTTTCCTCTGAATTCCAAAAACCTACTAAGAAGGGTTGCAGTTCAAACCTACCAAATATTGTTTCTACTTTCTACTAAACTACTGGGATTCTAGTTGAGTTTGATATAATAAAAGTTTTTGCAACTTATTTGTTTTCTATTCCTACGTTTGTTTCACTACATTATTAGTTTTACTCAATAACTCGAACAAATAAAATTTATTGCTTGAGAGGAATAACTGTGTGCACCTTAAGTGAGTGGAAGAATTCCACCAATTTTGTTTTGTCATTTTATTTAACTAAGAAGCTGTTTTGAATTGCAGTACGGAAAATGTGATGTATTTGAAGGTCTTGGTAGATAAGAAACAAAATTGAGTGGTTTTTGCAGAATCAGACCTGGAATTTGTGGATGTTCTGTTCAGTTTCTCGACATTACCAATGGGAACTATAGTATGACTTATTAGGGATCAACCGAACCGTCAGTGCTAGGATGCATGAACAGTTTCTACCAGGGAATGGAGAGTCTTGAGGCACATCATTTTATGTATGAGGTAAAGAAAGAAATGCTGCTACGTCCGAGTAATTCTTCTGAACATCTATGCAGGAAGTTGAAATTGAATATTGATGACACAGAACCTACCATATATTGCACATGTGATTGTTGTCACGATACTGGGAATGTTTTGTTGGGTACAGATTGGTTTCACGTTTGCAGAAAATCTAAGATCTTGAATAGTCAAATGTACTTAAACAAAGAATACTACAACATAATTGATCTAGACAAAGGAAGTTTTGTGAAGGAACCAGCAACATTTATGATAACGGATGATTTGGAGGTAATGCCCATGTCAACATCAGTTTGCGTCGAGCTGCTTGAAAAGATTGGTGCTACAGCTTTCAACATGCTAGAGGAGATGACTGTAAAGGTTGGCTTTGGAGAGGTAATGTAACTATCCCAGAGGAGTATCTCTTCAATATTAACTTACTTTTATTTCTTTCATCTTTGTAAACACCACAATTCGGTTACGGTTCTTAGGACAGCCCACTCTCTGACTCTCCGAGGTCTTCAAGTGCTTATTGTTAGAATAGTTGTATGAACACAGCAACTAAAGTATAACAGAAGGAATAGTAGCAATGAAGAAACAAGGACAACAATAACTGGGAATAACCAAGGCGCAGATTAGGCTGTCCTTAAGGAAAGATTTCGCCCCCAATGGTGCAGAAAGGCAACAAAACATGGACGCCTTCCTCACGAGATTCAATGGTTAACAGCTGAAAAATGACTTTGCTTGGACTAGACGCACTACCCTCTAGAATAGCAATATAACTCTCTCTCCTACGGTAAGAAGAAGAAGAAAAAAAGAAAAGAACTGGTTTGAGTTTTACGTTCTCCGAGTTGAGTTCGATCAAGTCTATTCTCTCTATGGACTCACAAATTTATTTATAGATGGACTCACAGTCCTATTTATAGAGGTTAGGAGGAAGAGAGACCAATTCCTAATAGAACACTGAAACTTTGCTCAAGAAAAAGGCAAAACAAGTTTAGGCTATTGGTTAAACCACTACCCACAACAGTAAGCCCAAGCTCAAGCCCGAACCCTACCCGATGTGGTGGATAACCAATGTGGGACTATCTACTATGCACTAAAGTGGCGAGAACACCATTTGTTCATCTCCTCCACTTTGCACACACACTAGTATTTAGAAATACACAAGAGATTCTAACACTTATCAGGCAGATTCCGTAATTGAATTTAATTGTATTTTTTCCCGAGTAAATTCAATATTTAAGACTAGCATGGTCTAGGTCCAACACCAGTTCCTTTCAGTGTTCCACTGAACAGTTCATTGGAGGGAAGCTGAAGATTATAATTTGAGGCCGTTTTGGTGTTACTGCTTTAGCTAGCATTATAAGAGAGAGGAGTGCTTATTAATTATTTATGTTTACAACTTTATCTTGATGGAAGCTAGCTTATTTTTGTGTAGACCAATGAAGTATGAATCGAATTCAGGCAACTGTCACTTGTTTTCGGCAGTAATCTGTGTTGATGATTATACCGTTTCAGTCAGATTGTAACGATTTTGATTAGCAAGTGAACATATCATCAAAGTAGAGTCTGTTCATCTTCCTTGTGTATCAAGGAATTCCATTGGCTTGAATGCAATGCTTCCCTTAGCAGTTACTCTGAGACAACTCTAAGTTTCTTTCAAAGAGAAAAGACTTAACAAATAAAATTTACAGGATCCATTTTCTGCAACAAAAATTAAATATATGCTCACTGGTTTTGTTTGAATAAGGTGCTTTCAAGTGTTCTAGGTAGCATTCATTTCAGGTTCTATCGTCTTTCTTTTTCTTTGTTTTTTTTTCCCTTTCTCAATCTCTCACTCTCACTTTCTTTTGTGTTTGCATTTTCTTCAGGTTCTCTCTCTCCTCCGACTTCTTTTTGTCTCAGAGATACCTTTAACAGACTTGTTTTTGGCCACACTGAAACTCGCAAAGACTTTGTCGATTATCTTCTAAGTCAATTTATCATGCCTCTTGGGACTATAGTGAAACTACTGTACCAAAGGCCACCTCTGTGATGTGTTCATAACCTGTATAAGAGTGTCGAAATGTTAGAAGTTGGTCTTTACTTGAAATCAGAGCATTTAAAAAAGAAGCTACTTTCATCACAGATTGCAGCATAGTTTTGGTACCAGATTCATCCTTTAGGCATCGAGGAAAATTTTTACCCCCAAGTCCCTGTGAATTTGAGTCGCTTGATTCAAAAACAATATTTCGGAACATTGGTGTTACTATGGTTAACCCTGTCTTAACCAGTTATGGAAAAAATGGGTTTGTCAAAGACGGAACAAAGTTCAAGGTATCCGATGACTTAACTGTGCTGCCGCTTTCTCCCATCTCTGGCATTTCAATTTTCAACAAACTCAATATTCCGTCAGTGACATAGAAGAGCGGGTGGTTGAGTTTGGGAAGGAGGAGGTAAGCTATTGGAATAATGATTTCCTCTGTATATTCTTTTATTGCAAGACTCTTACAATGGCATATATCTTCTCTTTAACTGGATAATAGGTGATCTCAATTGCATTTCTCTGGATTATGACTAACATACTTCAAATGTTGAATAACTTGAGAGAACTACTACTCAAAAAAATTGCAATCCAAGGGCGGATTTGATGTCTATGTTGAACACCATTTACTGTTTCTCGTGCAGGCTCTAAACCTATTGGAGGCTGCCTTGATCTCAAATTCAGCTTTGACAAATGCTTTCAACTTCCAATGGAAGAGTGAGGAAGCAAAAGATAGAGAAAAGCACAGGTTGGTGATTTTCGTAGGAAAAACACAGGCCACACAAAGTCACAAACCATGAAGCACAACTCTGTTATTCCGTTAGCTCTACTATAGTTCAATTGCTTTTCAGTTCCATAACTATATCCCTGTAGTCATTTAGTTTTTTTTACAATAGAAGCACATGTGAGATTTTACGGTGCTGTTTCAGTGTGTTGGGTTCCTTCGTGTTAGACCCTTTAATCTGTACTATGAGTACTCTGAGTTTCTTTTGTCTTGGATACACATTTTAAGTCGGTAAGTCCATACACTACAATGCTAAGTTTTATTTGTTTTTCATCTCAATGGACTCATGTATTTGTACTGATGTGCATTCCTTGATATGAATTTCCTGGCATACATGTTGTTTGCACTGAGTAGTAAAAATGAGAAGACACTAAATTCATCCCAGTTATGGATCTCACCAGTAATTATACACAGACCTACTTAACCAACCTACGAACTGATAATCATTGATTTACATACATAACCCACGTGGATGTGACTCACAATCGCAATAGTAGGTCGAACACAAGAATCTTCTGCTTCGTCCAACTAGTGCAGCTGACTTTCAATGTAGGGCACTTAAATTCAATATTGATGAGACCGAACCTATCAAGTATTACAAATGTTCTTGTTCTAACAGAAACAATCATAAAAAAGATAAGGTGTACACTTCTCCTGATAGTCGGTGCTCCAATGGGAAACAAATGAACAAGAGGGAGTTGTTCTTAATTGAAGAAAAGTTGTTTACTGATGTTAAAGATAATAACAAGGGAGGAGTTTTTGTGAAGGGAACATCCAACTTTATCGTTACCGATGATTTAAAAGTAATGCCTATGTCAGCATCCAGTAGCGTTGAGCTTCTCTGCAAGCTTGGTATCAAAGATGTTAACATCCTCATGGAGAGGATATGGAATTTGGCTTAGCAGAGGTACACACCTTTCTTTTCTGCTAGAGAACTAGGTCTAGATTTGTCTGAAATTAGAGAACCCCAAAGGCAAATGTGATAGAGTGCAATGCTCTGAAATATAGCCCCTCAGCGGCACGCCCATGTCAGGTAGGGATTTGTAATTCAAGTTACGTGTTAGTGCATGAACGTGCAGTTGAGGGGATTTATCACTTGGTTGAGGACGTGGGTTGGCTGCTGAAATTATAATGTGAATTTAGAGGCCTAAGGTTGGATATATGTGCCAAATAAGCCACAATGTTCTACTTGGAGATGCAACCATACTAGCTCTTGGCTGATGGGACTGATGGAATGCATCTCCCATAGGACCGCCAAGTTTTTGTGTACTTGGTACATCGTTCAACTTAAACAACAACACAAAAAAGGGACTGAAATAAGATAACGCATAATAAGTTTGATACTTTATTTACCTATTTTTTGTTTCTCCAGTTGTTGTCTCTTCTCAGGTTATCGTTGCTCTCAACAACACCTCGTACAGATTGCTTTTGCTGAGAAGCGTTGAATCACATAGTAAGTTGATGTTTAATAAAAAAGGTCCAGTTGAGCATGAAATTAAATTTAAGCCCTGCAAAGAGATGACTCTAAAGGTAATGCTTAGAAAGTCCAGCAACAATTTACTGTATGCAGAATCACAGGAAGATTTCATTGAATTTCTTCTTAATCTTCTTGTTATACCTGTGGGAGCTGCAGTGGGCCTCCTCAATAAAACTCCTTTACTAGGAAGCATTAGTAACCTGTACAGGAGTGTGGAAGAATTAGATGATAGTGGGTACATTAAGGGGGAATGTTTCAAGTCCAAGCTACTTTCACCAGAGATTTCTGCAAAAGAAAATTACCAAATTCAGCTTCTACACAGTACATGTACTCGACCTACGACTTGTTTTATATATAAAGGATTGGGTTCAACATGAGAAACAGACCATTGGTACGTTTGGTTCGTCTCCTACTGTTGAACGAATAGCGAAGAATGGAATTTTAGAGGGACCAAAAATGTTCATGGGGACTGATGATTTGATTGTGACACCTTCCTCAGCCACTGCTTACATTTCTGTTCTCAAAAAATACAATGTTCCCATCAGTGACATAGAGGAGCGGGTGTTTACCATTAGCGAACATGAGGTAATTAACTTTTTGTTATTCAGGGTAAAGTTCATGATATAGCTGGCTGAATCATGCAACACTTAGCATAATGTGTTTAGAGACTGTGCTTGCAGATGTTTCGAGAATGGCTGGTAAAAATTGAAAAAGTAAGGATTTTCTTTATCATGGTAAGTAATGCTTTTACCAAAACCTACTGCAAGAAAGATGCAATTACTTGTACACTCAAAACTTCGCTGTCATTACAAGTCTGCATAAATCTGAGTATGTTTGGAGGTTCTATAGAGAAGATTTTGGTGGAAAGACGACAAAAACCTCTAGTTTTAGTTCATCATATTGTTAACAAGGTATCTTCTGCTTAAGTTTCAGGATTACCTAGTATATCCTTGGTCAAATTAAATCGACTTGCTAAGGTTTGTTTCATTGTTTGGTTGACAGAAAAATATTAGTCGCCAAAGAGATTGCTAGGAAGTTTTTGCCCCCATAACAGGGTCTTCTATGAAGTTTTTTGCCCCCATAACAGGGTCGCAATGCAAGAATTTTATTTTCCGAAAGTGCGACGCCCTGCGCTGAGTTGCAAGTTGCAACTAAAGGATTTGTATTGTTGATGTGAGTCTGAAACCCAGTCGATTGTTATGTTTTCACAGTCGTACGTCACACAAGCTCTTCTAATTAGTAGTTGGTGAAAGTATTGTAACTTTTTAGGTTTCTGGAAACCTATATTGATGTTCCGAGTAGGTTTTTCCATGTTCTGCCTGTTTATTCATCGTTTAATCAACTTTCCACAATCTATAAGAGACATTTGATGCCTTGGATTGACTGACTGGCTAATCTAATAATGTGCTTTTGGTGCAGGCTTTAAAATTGTTGGAGGCCTCGTTGACATCTAAGGCAGTCTTGACCACTGCTCTGGATTACTGGATATCAAATTATTGAAGAAATCAAAGATCGAAAAGTGAAGTTTCATGTATTAATTCTTGGATGTCATTTGCTGCCAATGAGAAACATGATGCATTTTCTTTCAAGCTAGGTGTTGGTTTTGTAGCTTATTCTGAAGGCATAGTAGCCATTTTCTTGTTCCTTGAATTGTTTAATTAACTGTAGGACTATGCCTCCTTTTTCTCGAGTTTGACAATCCTATATGAGTTCTGTTTGATTAAAATGTTCCTGCCTTCCATGTTAGTCACGGACAGATGCATTTGAAACTTCACGGCAGGTGGAAATTCAGAACGAACCTATTCTATGTGCACTCTATTTTGAAAGGTATCAGTTTGCAACAATCTCAATTCAAGCAACATATAGTTTGACAGTTTCTATAGGTCGAGCTTAGTGTAATTGTGTAAACGGCCAGTAAAATTAGCAGAGAAGTAGTTCAGGCGACGTCTACTAAGCAACAAATGTGAGGATGAAGGCTGCGGAACAAAACCTTTTTTAAGGAATTTAAGCCATATCAGATCACTGACTTTCTAAGGTGTTTAAGCTGATTAATCCAATTCTTTGACCTTACTGAAGTCGCATTTTTATGTGTAAATTTACTATGTCTCTTTGAGGAGCCTAGACATTTCACGTATAATTAACCAACTAGTTTTCAAACCTGTCTTACGAATGGGTGTAGTTATATTAAATTATTCTAAAAAATATTAGTAATTATACAAAGCTATAAGATATATATGAAAATTATATTAATCACTAATTTAAATTTCTTGCACAACTCTCAATAAAAAGAAAACACCAAACCTTGATAAAATTTATGACTTCTTTTAATAATTGAAGTTTGATGAGAATGCTCAATGTGGTGAAAATGATATTGAAACTACTTGAATAGCAAGACACTCTCAATCATAAAAAAATAATTATGATAAATATTATTTAAAATACAAAACTATACTTGTCGAGACATTATATTCCCTCTACAAATAATACAACTATGTTTCGAGGTTAGTTCAATGCATTTGCATTAAGTTTCCGATTTTCTGTTAATTATTCATTGAGGTTAATTCAATGTAGTTATTGCATCTAGTTTCCGATTCCCCATTACTTATTCTTTGAGGTTAGTTCAATGCAGTTGCATCAAGTTTCTGATTTTCCGTTAATTATTCTTTGAGGTTAATTCAGTGTAGTTGTATCAGGTTTATGATTTCTCGTTAGTTATTCATTAAGGTTAATTTAGTGCAGTTGCATTTAGTTTTTGATGTTTCATTAATTAGTTTTTGAGATTAGTTCATTTCATTTCCATTCAGGTTCCAATTTCTCATTAATTACTATTTCAGATTAGTTCAATATATCTGCATCCAGTTTCTAATTTTCAGTTAATTATTTTTAGAGGTTAGTTCGATGTTCAATGCATTTGCATCTAGTTTCAAATTTCTAGTTATTTATACTTTGAAGTTAGTTCGACCAGTTACATCCGATTTCTTATTTCTTGTTAACTATCCTTTGAGGTTATTTCAATGCATTTGTATCAAGTTTCTGATTTTTCGTTAAATATTCCTCAAGATATTACATCCAAATTCTGATTTACCATTAGTTAATCTCTAATTTTAGTTTAATGCAATTGCATCAAGTTTATGATTTTCCGTTAATTATTCTTTGAGGTTAGCTCAATGTAGTTACATCCAATTTTCGATTTCTAGTTAATTGCTCTTTGAGGTTAGTTCAATGCATTTGCATCAAGTTTTCGATTTATCATTAATCATTTTTTGAGGTTAGTTTAATGTAGTTGTATCAAAATTTATGATTTCCCGTTAATTATTCATTGAGATTAGTTCAAAGCAGTTGCATCTATTTTTCAATGTTTCGTTAATTAGTCTTTGAGATTAGTTCATTGTATTTGCATACAGTTTCTGACTTCCCGTTAATAACTATTTGAGGTTAGTTCAATATATTTGCATCTAGTTTTTATTATTTATGTTTTGAGGTTAGTTCGATGCAATTACATTCGATTTCTGATTTTTCGTTAACTATTCTGTGAGGTTATTTAATTTCAATGCATTTGCATCTAGTTTTTGATTTCCCACCAATTATTCTATGAGGTTAGTTCAACACAGTTGCATTCGATTTTTAATTTTCTATTAATTATTTTTTGAGATTAGTTCAATGCATTTGCATCCAGTTTCAAATTTCTCGTTAATTATTATTTGAAGTTTGTTTGATGTATTTGCATATTGTTTCCAATTTCCTGTTAAATATTTTTCAAGGATTTGCATCCAATTTCTAATTTCTCGTTAGTTATTCTCTGACAACGTTTAATGCAGTTACATCCAGTTTCCGATTTTTAGTTAATTACTTTTTGAGTCTGGTTTATTGTATTTGCATAAAGTTTTCAATTTCCTGTTAATTACTCTTTGAACTCAATTCAATGTATTTGAATCCAGTTTTTAATTTTCTTTTAATTATCCAATGTGGTGTGTAATACCAACTTCAAACAGGATATAAAAATAAATTATGTTTCATTTACTATGTGGGATCATCAAAAATTATCTAGTTCCCGATTTCCCGTTAATTATTCTTTAAATTATACATGACTCACTATGTGGGATCTTTAAATATTATCTACGAACGTGTGATGTTATATTAATTATTCTGAAAAATATTTGCAACTATATATGCAGAACTATTATATATGAATATTATATTGATAACTCGTCCAAATTTCTTATAACGTGAAAATCTCATTATCCATTAAAAAAAAAGAACTCACCCTTTATAAAACCCTTCAACTTTATTTTGTTGTTTAATAATAGAAGTTTTTTTAAAGTTTTGTGAGATTGCCTAATAAAGCGAAGTTCATATTGGAGCTACTTGAATAGCAAGGCGTTCTAAATCATACGAAAAGAGATAAAATAAACATTATTTTAAATGCAAAACTATACTTATCGAGACATTCCCATAACATATAACATAACTATGTTTTGAGGTTAGTTCAATCTATTTGCATCCAGTTTCTGATTTTCAATTCCATTATTTATTTTTTGATGTTAGTTCAATGCAGTTGCATATAGTTTCCGATTTCCCGGTATTTATTTTTTGAGGTTAGTTCAATGCATTTACATCAAATTTCCAATTTCATATTAATTGTTCTTCGAGGTCAGTTCAATGCATTTGCATCCAATTTCCGATTTTCCGTTAATTATTCTTTGAGATTATTTTAATGCATTTGCATCCAGTTTTTTATTTCTCGTTTATTATTCGATAAGGTTGCATTGGAATCTAGTTTCCGATTTCTCGTTAATTATTGTTTGAGGTTAGTTCAATGAATTTGCATCCAGTTTTCGATTTTCCATTAATTATTTCTTGATGTTAGTTCAATGCATTTGCATCCAGTTTATTTTTTTAGATTAGTTCAATACAGTTGCATCCGGTTTCCGATTTCCCATTAATTATTATTTAAGATTAATTCTATGAATTTCTTGTTCCCAATTTATAGTTAATTTTTTTTTTTATGTTAGTTCAATACAGTTGCATCCAGTTTTCGGTTTCCCATTAATTTAATCATTGAGGGTTAGTTCAATGCATTTCCAACCAGTTTTTTATTTCCCGACAATTATTTTTTTTATGTTAATTCGATGTATTTGCATCCAAGTTTTGATTTCCTGTTAATTATTCTTTGAGGTTAGTTTAATGCAGTTGTATCCATAGTCCGATTTCCCATTAATTACATTTTAAGATTAGTTTAATATTTGCATTTGCATCCAATTTCTGATTTTCCGTTAAATATTATTTGAGGTTAGTTCGATGTATTTGCATCCATTTTTCGATTTCCCATTAATTGTTCTTTGAGCTTAGTTTCATGTAGTATTATATATATTTTAAAATATTTGTCATTATTGGTTTGCCGTTATTTTTGTATTTTTTAATATACATGTGAGCTTGCATTAGAATGAATCATAGTTCCTGATTCCGAACGAAACTCCGGAATTCCGCTCGGAATTTCGGTTTTCCAAAAAACCAAAATTTTAAATATAGAGTCGAAATTTACGAAATTCCGAATATAATAGAGTCGAAATTTAATGGATTTCGGTTTTTGAATTTATCGGAATTCTGAGAATTCCGAAATCCCGAACTATGGAATGAATGCAAAATTTTATATTATATGTTTTGTGATGTTATTTTTTGTATAATTTAATTTTCCATTGGAATTTGTTTTGGTTTGGTATATATATATATATAATGGAAATTACATTATAGTGTTGAAAAAAAAATTTATAAATTCATAAATTTAATTGGAATATGTCGTAATTACTGTGGTTTTTGAAATCCTTAACGATGACTAAATGTCTAAATCCCAAAGTGGATGGTGCATTAAATCTATCCAAGTTTATTTGTTTAGGCCCATATAGACATATAGTGCATACAATACAATTTTATTTGTTGTCCACTTAGTTTTGTGAGTACACTGTTACTTATTTTATGATTAGTTGACTTTTATTTTATTTTTTTTGTCCCAGTCACATACTCACATGTGAGATTAACAAATGTATAAAGGGTGTACACTGTTACTTATTTTATGATTAGTTGACTTTTATTTTATTTTTTTTGTCCCAGTCACATGTGAAATTAACAAATGTATAAAGTAAATGTTCAAGCAACTCAATTCATTTTTTCATTCGTTATTTCATTGTCTTTTTCTAGAAAGAAATTTTATTATGTTAAACTTCACCTAAGATTAGTGTGGATAAAAAAATAGAGCCAAGAGGGTAGAACTATAATATATATCTAAGGACAATAACAGACACAATCACATGAAAATATTAAAAGCATCTTTAGCAGTGCAACAAAAAACACCAAAATTTTGAACCAAAAAAACACCAAACCAAAAAAACACCAAGCAACTTCAGGAGTAACATCAAAAAAACACCAAGCAACTACGCGGTTTTGCCAAAACCACGCCATATAGCCCATACGCGGTTTTGGCAAAACCGCTCGGTGTTCTGAACACCGCGTGCTACTTCTATATAAGCAGCTCCAAAGCCGCTACAGTTCGTTCATTTTTTCACCTCTTCTCACAATCATAAAACCCTCTCCTTAGTTAAAAAAAAACAAAAACCTACCTAAACTCTTGAAATTTTATATGGATCCCTTTGAACCTTTCGACGATGATAATTGGCAGTACACACATGACATTGGTGATGGGGGAGAAGACAGTGGGGGAGAAGAACCCGAGGATGTCGCGCCGACTGATAGACATCCGTACGTACTGGAGTATCAGATAAACGACTTCGATTGGCAATTTACACCTGGAGAAGCACTTGATATGGAAGTTGTGTCTTCTACACGTGATACAAAACACGGTCGAAAGTACGATGGCTAATACTCAGGTAATTAATTAGTTTTGATTAAATATTTTGAATATTAATTAGTTGAGTTGGACCAATTAATTATTTATCTTATACGCATTATTTTTTTTAATATAATATCGGCATGTTGTTGACTACCGAGTTAGATCGGATTTACTTGGTGTTAGAGAGTGGTGGAAGGTTATTAGGAGTTTGGATGAGTTTGTACATATTAGAGATAGTATTTTGTATACACCTTTGGGTATTTTGATTGATACGGATTATGAGAAGGCTGATTGGGCAGTGGTCATAGCTTTAGTAGAAAGATGATGGAGTAGAACTCATACATTTCATTTTTCTTGTGCGGAGTTAGGGTTCACACCACTAGACTTCATTATGATTTCTGGGTTGAGTATCGGTATAGGCCAACCGATACCTTTTCATACACATTATGAGAATATGGATAGTATGCTTGTGAGTTTTTCTCGTTTGGGTGCGGATGCTTATGATTCTTCTGGGATTAAGCTATCTCATATTAAGACTGCATATATGGAACCCCTCTTGCATCTTGATACATGAGCAGAGTTAGCTTTGACTGTTCTACTGGGTAGTGAGGGTGCTGATCAGTATGTTAGGGCTTTTTTTATGTTTTTTATTGGGCATGTTTTGTTTCCCAATGGTCATTCTACGGTACGACTGAGATATTATGCTTATGTATTTGATTTGCATACTATGAGGGATTATGACCGGTAGCTCGAGATATATGCCACATTGATATCGGGCGTTAGATAAAGCTTCAAAGACATTCGGAAGTAGAAGTCCCTCGACACAGATTCACGGGACTTTTAGAGATTTGGTTTTATGAGTACTTTCGATGTCTTTGTCCTAACATAGACATGATTGCCGATACTAAGCCCTAGATTTGCTAGTTGGTCGGGGCCTCACTTGACTCGTAATGAGGGCGATTAGGAATAATATCCGTATGGCTCGTGCTCGATTGATATTAGATCATTGTCATCTATTGAGTGGAGACCTTGGCATTTGTCTCACCGCCTTTGACGATCCAAATTGCAACATGCTTGTGTGTTGTCACGCCACGTAATTGTTTTGCCGCACGCGGATCGCCGTTTGGTAATCGGGCGAATGGCGATGTTGGAGGCGATGATGATGGACGTTATGGAATTCCATGTGCTCCCATGCCGATGTTAGTGATGCAAAGTCGTGGGGTAGAATTCAAGTTCATGAAGTTCATGCCATTGGTGGTCCTTGACCGATCGTCTTCTTTTGTTGTTGAAAGCGATCGCCGATCGGTATATAGATGGTGGAACCGTGTCTCCATGGGTCCATTGTTGCCTCCTCGCTGGTCGGGCTAGCAACTTCGAAGTTTGTGGGCCCGAAGGGATGAGGACGTGAGCTACGTGATTCCTCATCCGCCACAGCATGTTTACAACCCACAACCTTTGAATGCATATCAGCTAGCTCCTGTGTCCGCCAGTAATCCTCAGATGTTTGCCGTGTGTGGACCTGATGGGGAGCCTACTTATATTTCCATTCCTCGAGGTGCCTCATGCTCGTTTCTCCGAAAGTTAGAGCCGCGATATTGATCAAGATACCATGGTGACTTTAATTGTTTTATTTATTTTCTTCATTATATATATAATATGTACTCACAATGTATTTTCTTGGATTTTCAGTGAGGTTCGAAAGATATGAGAACCGTGTTCTCATGTTTGATGGGATGAGGACTCCTCAGATCATTATAGCCAAGAAAGAGAAGAGGCATATTCTCGGACATATCGCAATCCCAAATGGCGTATGACGAGAGACTTCGAAAAGTGTATGAGGATATGCGCAAGTGTACACGCAAAGAATATCGTGGATATGAGGAACTTCAGTCGAAGTAGTTAACCTCCGTCGCATTGAGAAGATCATCGGTCTCGATTAGGAACTTAGAGGAGCAGCTTCGGAACGTCCAAATAGAGAGAGGAGAGGGAAGGGGCGTAAGAAGAGAGCTAAATAAATTTGATGTAATATGATAGGTTTTGGATTATTTTAGATATTATATGATTATATCATAATCATAGATTTTGAACTGCATAATCATAATCATAATCATAATTATAGGTTTTTAATTTCTTTAATTTTTTTGATTTTGAATTACAATTCTTAATTTCTTCAATTGCACAATTGTTAATTTCTTAACTTCTATGCACAACTCATAATTTTTCAAGTTCTATGCACTATAGTTCTAATTTTCAGAAAAAACGCACGCGGTTTTGGCAAAACCGCGCCCATTGAAGCCCAAGCCCATGCGGTTTTGTCAAAACCGCATCATAGAAGCCCATTTAGCAGCCCAAGCCCACGCGGTTTTGCCAAAACCGCGGTGTTTTTCTCAAACCGCGTGAGTGATTTGATATAGCATCAAACCTGGAACCAAATATTAGTCGATTTGGTGTTTGGTTTGGTGTTTTTTTAGTGTTTTCATCAACATGTAGTACTGCTGAAGTTGAAAAAACACCAAATGCTAGGTTAATATCTATGCTAAAGATGCTCTAAAGATTTTTAAACCAAAGATTTCACCAGACACAATCTCCTTGGTCTCGCCCACTTTGTGTGTTCCAAACATGCCACCTCATTAAAACTTTAAAAGACACAAGCGAAATCTACCGGCAATTTGGCACCAAAATTTCAACGAGAATACTATAAAGAGACTTTCCTTAGCTTCGACCATCAACTTTACTTTCTCCAAAGTAAAGAGTGGGAATCACGTACTTTACTTTCTCCAAAGTAGCATAAGGAGACTTTCCTTAGCTTCGACCATCAACTTCTCCCAACACCTCTTTTTTGCTTCTCTCTAGTAATCGTTTTATCTCTAGCTAGTTACAGCCTACATTTCTCGTTTAGAATTTTAATCGTTTGGGGTTTAGTTGGCATATCCAAAAGTTGAGCGTTTTCATGATCACTACTGTATCTATATTGTGATATTGTGTTGGACATTAGTTTAAGTCGATGAACAAAAATTGAACACATATATATTCTTATAGCTTTTTCCTGGTTTTTGCCCAACAAAAGCAGTTCCCGTCCAGTATCCAAAATAATAATATAAAATGCTTCTTTGCATTTATTTAACAGTAGAGTAGAATCATACCAGTGAGGCAGTGAACCTCTTTTCTCTTGTTGTTTTTTCAAGAATAGGCAATCGATGGGTGCCACGGAGAGTAAGGTGATCAACTTGAGGATTTTGGTGGACACAAAGAGAGAGCGGGTTGTTTTTGCAGAAGCAGATAACGACCTTGTTGACATCCTCTTCAGTTTCTTGACGCTGCCTGTAGGAACTATAGTCAGACTTATTCGGACCCAATCATCACCGTTGGAATTAGGATGTATGAATAATTTGTACAAGAGTCTTGAGAATCTTGAGGTGGGACTTTTTCAGTCGGATAGACACAAAGCAATGCTGCTCCGTCCTAGTAATTCATCTCAACATCTATGCACGAAACTGAAATTTAATATCGATGCAGGAACCTATGAGAATGTTGACAGCAAGGTTGATCAAAGCGGAGGCATATTTGTCAATGGCAAAGCGAGCTGAGGTTTATGATAAGTGATGATTTGAAGGTATTGCCTCTGTCAACATCAACTAGTGTAGAACTTCTTACTAAGCTTGGAGTCAAAGATGCCAGTGTGCTCGAGGAGAGGATTGTTAAAGTTGGGAAAGTAGAGGTAGTTTTTTCTTATATGAAACAACAGCAATTTCATTCTGGAAGCATGTTGGATGGGTTACATCATAAAATTTGATTTCTTCTCTTCAGGTTTTGTCTCTACTAAGGCTTTCATTGCTCTCAATGAAACCTCTCACGGATTTGTTTCTGTTGAAGAATGTTGATTGCTCTGGAGCTTCTACGAGTGATCCAACTTGTCAGTTCCAATCGCGGGACAGCATTAATAAGCTACGAAGAAGCAAGATGCCGACTCTAAGCGGAGGCAAGATGACGACTCTAAAGATAATGCTAAGAAAGTCAGATGGCAAGGTATTGTCTGCTGAAGCTCAGGAGGACTTTATCGATTATCTTCTTAGCCTTCTGGCTATACCTCTTGGAACTATAGTAAATTATCTTGAAAGAACACCATCACTGGGATGTATTAGTAACCTGTATAGTAGTATCCAAGAGTTGAGTGTTGATAGGCACCTTAAGGCGGAGTTTATGACTAATCTACTTTCCCCTAAGCTTGCTTCAGAGTTCGGTTACAAAAGTCAGCTTCTCAGCATCTATGAGAGTTTTCTTCCAAATAATAAGTGTTTGCTTCGGCGATCTGTTCGTGCTGGCAAAGTTGATATCTCTCGTAATCTGTCCATTAACGCAGTACCAATTGGAGTAAATGGATTTATAAATGGACCGGCAACCTTCGTTGTGACTGATGATTTAAATGTGACCCCACTTTCACCCATCTCAAACATTTTTTTTCACTCTGAACAGACTAAATGTTCCCATCACTGACATAGAGGAGCGAGTGGTTAGCGTCGGAGCGGAAGAGGTAAGTTATTGATTAGATACTACATGAGGAAACTCTTTTTTTATGGTCCGAGCTATATACACATGACATATTACATTATCGAACTATGTTCCATTAGTTTGGTTAGCCAGTGCATTATGTGAACTATGTATTAACTATTAAAGAAAGTAATTTTTGTTTCACTAAGCCCTGGCTACTGTGACTGTCAATCTCGCATATAAATAATAAAGCGCCAGGCTGCAAAAGATAGAACTGAAACATATTTTTGTATGTGTTTTTTGAGTGTCTTGGTGGGGCCTGTCATTGCAAAGTGCTCAATTTTAAGTCACATCAGGTTGATGTTTGCTGTACTTTGTATCAAACATGACTTAGGCTAGGTAAATCTTCTAAGAGATTGTATCTACGTAGAAGGACCGCACATTGTCCATTTGTCCCATAACCAAATTCACTACCATTCTGCAAACTGTTGATTGGATTTGGTGTGTTTGACATGATTACATAGTGGGATATATACCAAGATACAAAATCTCCCAGTCTACCATTCTCCTTTGGCTCTCTCAGCTTCCCGTAAAATCCCAGTATAAATTTTAAGTCAAACTTTACTCTGTGATCTCTTGCCGTTTCAAACTTAAAGAATCTTACCTGTTTTCCTTTTTGTCCCCTGTTTATATATCTTGTAGCACTTTTTGAAGTGTTACTTTATAAAGATATATGCAGCTCGCAGTTTTTCTTGCTGTCAACAGGCTATGCAGTACAAGAAATTTTTTGTTTTAAGGCTTTGCACTAAAGTTTTATACGTGAATTTTGGAATGCCCAGAATATTTTGGAAGCTTTTCACTTTGATGTGATCTTATGAAGATTGGTAGTGATCTGAGTGATGTCAAACCAGGCTTGTGCAATCCTGTATCCAAACACAGACCTTTAGTTAAGTAGCATCAAGCGATTTCTATGGATTTATGTATCAAGCGATTGTTGTTCATTCGATTTTCGATGCCTAATCTACTTAAATTATGTGTGACAGGATAACTAAAGCATTTTAAGTACTGAGTTACTGACAAACAAGGACTACTTTTCTAAATCTGTTAAGTCAATTTAATGTATTGCTTATACACCTAAACTAACTTTTTCGTCATTTCTTTTGATGCAGGCTCTAAGACTACTGGAGGCCTCATTAACCTCTAAATCTGCTTTAAACGGTGCTTTCAACTTGCACCTTAGCAAAATAAAGATAGAAGAATGATAGTTTCTTACAACACTAGGATGGGGAGTATCTTGGTGCTCTGAGTCATCTTTTCGTGTTGTATTAAAGAGGACTAGTAATCATTAGATGCGAGCGAGCCTTTGGATTTACTTTAAATGTATGACATTGTCTTTTTTTCATTATCTCCCGAACTGGGAATCTTATATTTCATTGTGTTGGTTTGAAATCTTCTTTTTGTTCATGCCGGGGGGCATAGGCGCATAGTTGCTTTTGACTCTTTAGTCTGCATGTAGATTCGGAATGGTTAACCTATTTTGTTTGTGCTAGTGGTTGTGCTAGTATAATATTGTGTATCTTACGCTTTCTATGCTAGGTTCACAATGATATGAAGCATCTCATTAGTAAAAGTAACCTTTGGTAGAGCAAGTGGTGGAAGCTCAGTATCTGATATCCTAGAATGAAAACTCCCAGGGTGAAGATTAGCACTAGAAGCTAGAACTCTGGTTTTGACTTTCTGAGTGGGAGGAAAGCTCAATAATGTGGGGCTTCAGAGTTTCAGAGCTTATGGTGTACTTAGCGGTTTTTTTTGTTGGGAACTGAGACTGATCGTTGCCACTCCCTTCTTGGGAATTCAAAATTCATAAAGGCCAAGACTATGCTATTTCTACTATCTACATTCCTCGTAACCCATGCAAATTTTATATAGAATGTAAAACCTGGTCACACTCACATATAACAAAGCCAATGATCTCTACTGTTAGTAGTATGATGGCCCGTCTTCTGTACTAAATTCATGCATGGGAACTGAGAGTTATAGAGTTGAGCTTTTTGGCTGAAACACAAACAAATCTTAGAAGAAACCAAACCAATTTGTGAGTTGCTGTCTCCCTTGATCTCAAACAGTCTGGTGAAGAAAGGTGAAAAAGAATATATTTGAAAAGGTAAGAGAAACAAGTTTAAGAGGTCAACCGGTCTTTCTTTTTCTTTATTTTTTTTGTACGCTAGTTGGGTGGAAAGCCAGCATTTATAGTAATTTAGACTTGGTTTGATTCTTCATTTCCTTTTGAAAGGCACTCTCATTGACGATCAACGTTTCTGAACTCCAGGTATCTCTCTCTCTCTTCTTGTTAAGTGTTAACTCTTCTATGTTTCTCTCTAGTTAGGGACAATAGTAGTTCTTGTGTTATGAATTATGATAGTTTGCTTTTTGAAAGTGGTTTGAGTTTACATATATAAAGCTGTCTTTGAAACCAAAAAGACTTCACTTCTGAGTTTTCCTTTCATTTACTAACACATAACTATTTTAAGTCGCATTTCTGTAATAAAAAAATGTCATAATCAAACCATGGGTTGCACAGTTGTACTGGACAGGTAACATTGATCTCAATTTTGATTTTTGGGGATGATGATGTTGATTATATGGAGAACATCATTCATACCCCGAAATTCATCCATTGCTATTATGGAAGAAAAATAATTGATTGAAGAGGTATGCAAACTTGAGAGGCTAAAAACTTGTTGGTCTTTGAAAATTGTGGGATATGGCTTAGGGGCAGGAGAAATTTCGCTAATGCCCCAAATTGTCTATCCCTGCTGGATGCTTGAAGAAATCTTTTACTTATTGTTGTTCTTACTAGGATAAGTTGTAAATTGGTGGCACAGCCCCAAACACACCGAGTTTAATTTCTAGTTTTCGGAATTCAACTTTTACGTAGAGGTTGGTACTCGTATTTATTCATAATAGTACGGTAGGAATGATGTTTGCATCCACTACTATACTGAGTTAAGAAAGAAGTGGATATAACTCCAACAAAGAACTTTAGGGTCGAACAAGTGATCAACTGATTAAAATTATTGTAGCTCTTCATACTCCTCTTAAGCAGGAGAGTATAATCTAATAATTCCACCTGCTTCTACCATTTTCTTTCAGGAATTTTTATTCAATGGGTGCCATGGAGAGTAAGGTGATCAACTTGAGGATTTTGGTGGACAAAAAGAGAGACAGAGTTGTTTTTGCAGAATCAGATAAGGACTTTGTTGACATTCTCTTCAGTTTCTTGACGTTGCCCCTAGGAACTATTGTTCGTCTCATTCGGAACCAAGCACCACCATCCGTATTAGGATGCTTGAACAATTTGTACAAGAGTCTTGAGAATCTTGAGGTGGGTCTTCTTCAGTCGGAAAAACACAAAGCAATGCTGCTCCGTCCAAGTAATTCATCAGAGCACCTATGCAGAAAACTGAAGTTTAATATCGATGACACAGAACCTACCAAGTATCGCTGTCACCATGATTCACAAGATCTCTACTTGATTCATGAGAATGTGATTATTGAAGATGATAAAAGTGGAGGCGTATTTGTCAATGGAAAGGCGAGGTTCATGATAAGTGATGATTTGAAGGTAATGCCTCTGTCAACATCCACTAGCGTAGAGCTTCTTACAAAGCTTGGAGTCAAAGATGTCGATGTGCTTGAGGAGAGGATTGTTAAAGTTGGGAAAGTAGAGGTTTTTTCTGAAACTAAAACAGAGGAATTTACTTTTTAAGCATGGCCGCAGGGTTTTATAGTCGATATATCTTGGTTTAAGACTTATTCTTCCCAGGGAAATTTTTGCTCATGATGCCCAAAGGGCAGTTGTAAGATTTGATGCGCTATAAACTTAACTGACTGAAACTAAAATTGGAGGTTTTACATCTGGATTGGCTTGCCTCGAAACAGCCTTTAGGCATTGTGAACAAATTTGTTGTGGACAAAGAAAAATTCGTGAAGGACCATGATAAACTAATTAGACTGACCAGAGTGTGGTCTTTCTATTCTATCTGAGCCAAAGATATACTCCCTTTCTTCCTGCACCTCATTTCTTTTTGTCTATACGAAAAGCGGAAAAGCTGAATTAAGCTCACAATTTTTTCCATATTGCTTTCGCTATTGATAAACTCACGTTTATAACTTTTCATGTAAATTTGGTCTAGTTCCATTAAGTTGAATCATCTGCGATTAAATTGAACTTTTGTGTTTTAAGACATTGAACTGTAAAACACCATAATTTAATGATTGACAACTTTTCTATAAAACCGTAGCTTTAGAAATCGAACGCTTCTCTCAATGAAGTTTATCCGTAACTTTGTAGTAATTTTGATGATGAAGTTTATCCGTGGAGTTGTTATATCTAAAAATTTGACCTTTTCCATTCAGGTTTTGTCTCTACTAAGGCTTTCATTGCTCTCGATGAAACCTCTAACGGACTTGTTTTTGTTGAAAAATGTGGATTGCTCTGGAGCATCTACGAGTGATTCCGCTGGTCAGTTCCACTCACGATACAGAATAGATAAGTTACGTGGCTGCAAAAGGATGACTATCAAGATAATGCTAAGAAAGTCAGACGGCAAAGTATTGTCTGCTGAAGCCCAGGAGGACTTCATTGACTATCTCCTTAGCCTTCTTGCCATACCTCTTGGAGCTGCAGTAAAATGTCTTGAAAGATCTCCATCACTGGGATGTATAACTAACCTGTACACGAGTGTCCAAGAATTAAGTGCTGATCGGCACCTTAAGGCAGAGTATATCAAGGCCAAGCTACTTTCACCTATGCATGTCTCACAATTTGGTTACAAGAGTCAGCTTCTCGGCACCAATGAGAATTTCATTCCAAATAGTAAATGCTTGTTTGGGCTATTGCCTTCTGGTGACAAAGTTGATCTATATGGTCATCAGCCCTTTAATCCTAACCCTATTGGAGGAAAGGGATTTATAAATGGGCCGGCAACCTTTGTTGTGACTGATGATTTAAGTGTGACCCCGCTTTCACCTATCTCAAATATTTTTGCTCTGAACAGGCTCAGTGTTCCTATCAGTGACTTAGAGGAACGGGTGGTTTGCATTGGAGGAGAAGAGGTAAGTTACTAAATTTCATGAGGAGACTTTTATGATATTGGCTGCATAATAGATATCATGCTGCAAAGAGTTGATTGAATATGGCTTCTGTTTCACGCCACGATTTTGACACCTCCCACCATTCCCCTGAAAGCCCAATATCAAATGTAATGATCAAACTTTTGTCCGCATTGCCATAAAACTGAATAAAACTTTTGTCTGTGCTTTGCATAACTTGTAAGAGTTCGCTAAAGATACTTTATTATATAAGAAACTCTGCATTGCAAGAGAAATTTTCATACCTGAGTCTTGGAAAGTGAAGTAGTGTTGGATGTTTTGTGTGATTTGCAATGATTTGTAGTAGGTGATGTCAACCCAGCCTTTTGTGTTGGTGCACACACATGCTTCAAAGTTGTATGCAGGGATTTCTTACAGAAAGCACATCAAGTAATTGACGTTCCATATTGCATATTCATGCGTAACTTGCCCATATTATGTTCAACTGGATAACCGAGTGAAGTGCTCAAGTCTTGACGAATAAATTGACAACATATCCATTAAATTCAATGTTTGATTGATATCTTCAGTTTGTACTTACACTAACATTTTTATTTTGGTGCAGGTTCTGAGACTACTGGAGGCCTCATTAACCTCTACATCCGCTTTGACTAGTGCTTTCAACCTGTACCTAGATGAAGCGAAGATGGAAAAGTGAGTTTCACATTGGGGAATATATTGATTATATAGCTCAAAAAGTTGTTCTTTCCGTAGTATTGTTGTTGTTTGTGATACTCTGCTGAGATGAGTGCCTTTAATTTGGTTTTCAGTGTATGTCCCTGTACAGTATTTTCCCCAAACGAGCACTTTAGTATTTTGGAAGTATCTTTTCGTTCCTGTCAGCTGATTTGGAATGTTTAACCCATTTCATTTTGCTTGCTTGTATGTTTGTGCAATATTGAGCGTCTCTTACACATTCTATGCTAGATTTACATTGATTCAAAGCATCTGATCAATGCAACTAACATTCTCATTAGAGTACATCCCAGTGTTGTGTATTTCCCGTACTAGAATGAAGAGTTGAAGACCAACTTTCTGTTTAGGTCTACTTTGAGCTCTTAGATTTCAGATTGGCACTTTGATTTTGAGTGGAATAGAAGCTACATTGTTTAGTGCTCGAAGTTTTTCGAACCCACGAGGCGAATATGTAGCAGCTATTGACTACACAGATTTTCCCTTTTTGTCCTTTGTGTGTGTGTGTGACGACTTTGATTTCGACGATCACAATATACACATTATCAAAGTAAGGATTTCAAGAAAATTCAAGATACACAGTATCTTCATAATAAAGTAGTGGGTACTAGTGTTATTGTATGATTATTTGAAGCGGTCATGTCAAATTTGTTTGAAACTTCAGTTCTCAGAGCTCCAAACGTCAGTTAAACTTCTACTGTTAGCTTTGTCGTCCAGTCCTTAGAAATGCCTGCATTTGGTTAGACAAAGATGAGAGTGGCTTGCATTACATACATGCCACTAACCTTCATTAGAGTACATCTCAACGTTATTTTTATTTCCTGTACTAGAATGAAGACTAACTTTCTTTGTAGGTCTATTTTCGGCTCTCAGATATCATATTAGTACTTACAAACCTATATTGTGTAGTGCTTGAAGTATTTGAAGCCTACTAGACGAACATGTCGCAGCTATATCATATTCGATCTCCTAGAAATCAGATATCACACGCCAACATTCATATGGCATATTGGCATGTGTTTCAAGCATAAGCACTACACAAGTCTGTGTGAATGGTATGAAAAGTCTTAATACCCTTCTGCACATTTTTAATTATATAGTTTTGGATGCACGTTATATGGGGCATTACTCCACCTACTGCCCCACTTCTAGTGTGGATTGCATAGTGGAGCATTGATATGGTGGATCATCCCAACATCTTAATTTGGTATTTTGGGTGGACAAGAGAGAATGCTTGTTGTCACTCCCTCGGTGTTCATACATGCAGACCGACAAGGATGTTATTTCTACCGACTACAAACATTGCTCTTGGCCCCAGACAATCTGTATGCAGGAGCGGCTCAAGATAATCGGGGGCCCTAAGCAAAGTTCGAATAGGAAATCTTCTATGATTAATATATACTAATAAAAATTGTTATATTTTTTTTATTTTTTTTCTCACAACATCTTATTGATTTGTTTTCAAAATATTTCATATGATCCCAACTTTTTTTTTTTTTTGAATAGTCTTAAACACAAACTTTTTGCTTTCAATGATTTATTTAACAACAAATTGCAAATAGAGAGAATGTAGAATAATTACACACCAAATAAAACAAATATAGAAAGAAAGAGAGATTATAGGGAAAAAACCATAAAAGGCAAAAATATGATATAAGTAAGATTGAATTGTTGGCGTTATATATCTTGATTATTTGTTATAGGGTGATGAAGAACTTTAATAAATTATGGAAGTGCTACTTTTTGTTGGAGGCTAGGGAACCGAAAGAGTTTAAGTGTTTAACACTATTTTAACAAATAAAAATTGTTACATCTTTTTAATTTTTTTCTCACAACATCTTATTGATTTTCATACATTATTTCATATGATCCCAATTTTTTCTTTTTTTTTTCTTGAATATAGTCTTCGCGACAAAGTTGAAAACTTTAATAGATTTATTTAACAAAGAATTGCAAATAAATAGAGAGAATGTAGAATAATTTTACACCAAATAAAACAAATATAGAAAGAAAAGCAGATTATAGGAATAAATCATAGAAAACAAAAATGATATAGGTAAGATTGAATTGTTAGTTATACTTAATTATTTGTTATGGGGTGATGAAGAACTTTAATTAGTTATGAAAGTGTGTTATTTTCTCATTGGAGAAGGCGAGGAACCAAAGTAGTTTAAGTGTTTAACACTACTTTAACAAATAAAAATTGTTACATCTTTTTATTTTTTTCTCACAACATATTATTGATTTGTTTACGTTATTTCATATGATCCAAACTTTATATTTTTTTCTTTCTTGAATAGTCTTCGCACAAATTTGAAACTTCAATAGATTTATTTAACAAAGAATTGCAAATAGAGAGAGAATGCAGAATAATTTTACACCAAATAAAACAAATATAGAAAAAAAAATTATAGAGAAAAATCATAGAAGACAAAAAAAATGATATAGGTAAGATTGAATTGTTAGTGTTATACTTAATTATTTGTTATGGGGTGATGAAGAACTTTAATTAGTTATGGAGGTGTGCTATTTTCTGTTGGAGAAGGCGAGAGAACCAAAGTAGTTTAAGTGTTTAACACTACTTTAACAAATAAAAATGTTACATCTTTTTATTTTTTTTCACAACATATTATTGATTTGATTTGTTCACGTTATTTCATATGATCCAAACTTTATCTTTTTTTCTTTTCTTGAATAGTCTTGCATGAAAATTTGAAACTTCAATAGATTTATTTAACAAAGAATTGCTAATATATAGAGAGAGAATGCAAAATAATTCTACACCAAATAAAACAAACATTGAGAGAGAGAAGAGATTATAGAGAAAAATCATATAGAAGGCAAAAAAAATGATATAGGTAAGATTAATTGTTTAACAATATATATACTTTATCATTTGTCACATGGTGATGAAGAACTTTAATTAGTTATGGAGGTATCTTTATTTTTTTTTTAGAGAGAGCGCAGAGAATTGAAGGAGTTTAAGTGTTTAACACTACTTTAACATGATTTTATGGTTTCCAATTTACCAATATAAAAACGTTCATCCAACAGTTAAAAATAAATGAAAAACAATAGTGGCAATAGTGGGCAATGGCTGGATTATATTATAGGGGGGCCCTTGGGCTACGGGGCCCTAAGCGGAGGCCTACTTTGCTATATGGTTGAGCCGGCCCTGTCTGTATGTATGACTTTATGTGCATTGTGAAACACTGAAACCTGGTGACATAGTAAGCTGGTAACCATGCTGATCTCTGAATTGTTGGTGGTATGATGGCTCATCCATCTTCGATTTTCTCTGTTTCTTTTTATTAAGTTCACATCTGTCGGCACTTCCTCACGTCCTTCACATCAAGCATTTAGGTAGAAATTATTCCAAAAGCGTCCATTGTGCCGTAATCAACCTTTTTGCTAAATACATTTTGAGGTATCTATTCAAGTAGTTGATACGCTAAGCCCACGGGATATCAGTGAACTCAAAATATGTCCTTTTGTTGTTGCGACAATTCTCGTGTTCCTATTCAACACCTAGAAAATGACCAAACTCTCCTCTCTTCTTTTCCAAAAGTCATGATATACGTGTAGCTAAACAAGTACCGTGTCACTATAAACAATTGACTACCTAGACCAGCTGTGCAAAAGATAGAATGAAAACCGTAAAAGCCAAGACACTAAAAAAGAGTTAAAGACTAGTAGTTGGTTGCTTTGCTAGTTGGTCTCACCATTTATTTCCTAGTCATCACTTTCACTACCTATTTATAGAAACCGTCTTACTTTTAATTTCCTTTGGGTAAACTAGTTGTTGTTGTTGTTGTTTTATGGAGTTCACTTGTATTTCCTGTGTTTGGTTCTGGATTTTATTGTTAATACTGTTACAAACAGTTTCGGGGTCAAATTACTTGATTGGAGTTGGTAGTTATGATATAACGGGACCAGCAGCAGATGTTAATATGATGGGATATGCTAATGCAGAACAGATTGTTTCTGGTGTTCATTTCCGATTACGAGCTCGTTCATTCATTGTGGCTGAGCCTCCTAAAGGGAATAGATTAGTATTTGTTAATCTCGACGCTTGTATGGGCTCTCAACTTGTTACATTGAAAGTAATTGAGAGACTCAAGGCAAGGTATAATGTTTCTTCTCAAGTAATAATTGTAATAAACATGAATGTTTTTTATTTTTATTTTTATTATTTGCAGGTATGGGAATCTTTATACTGAAAATAATGTGGCTGTTAGTGGGATACATACACATGCAGGACCTGGGGGTTATCTACAGTATGTTGTTTATATTGTAACGTCTCTTGGATTTGTGCGTCAATCTTTTGATGCACTTGTTGATGGCATTGAAAAATGCATTATACAAGCTCATGAAAGTATCCAGCCAGGTTCTGTTTTTGTAAATAAAGGTAATGAACCAAATTTGCGCCTTTGAAGAGTCATATGTCTCCCATTTTTAAGTGCACGCGTATCTTTTTGTTATTGACACACTTCTGTTTTGAATGACCAAATTTTTAAGGTTATGATTCTAGAAGTTCTGTTTTCCCGGACTTATTGTTCACGTGTATAATCTGGAGATAATCTCTGCTTGGAATTTGGAGTTCTCTATAGCTAATTTCAGATGTGATTGTATAATTTTTCATGCTGTTTTACATTCTAGTCATATGAGCAGTCATATTAAAGTTTTCTCATATATGATAAAAAAAAAAAAACATGTTTTAGCCTTTTTAATCTACCCAAATGTTCTTTGTGATGCAATAGGCTCACTTAGAGGTTATACTTGCCTTGAACTGTTGAAGTGTTTGTGCTGACCGAGTTGTCAGCTTATTGGTTCAGATGTTTAATTCGCCTCATGTACATATACTCTCACTTGGGTCTTGTGTCATAATTTTAGTACTGACCAGACTAATTTAAGTCTTTAAGATACTGCATCTGTCACACTATATAGCTTGAATTTTCTGAGAATGCTTGTTTCACGAAAATAATCTTTATTTTTTACTTTTTTTGCTTCACTTGTTCAATAATTACTGTTGGTGTGGATTTGCTATTTACAGGTGAGCTCTTAGATGCTGGTGTAAACCGCAGTCCAAGTGCGTACCTCAACAATCCTGCTTCAGAGAGGAGTAAGTATAAGTACAATGTTGACAAAGAAATGACCCTCCTCAAATTTGTAGACGATGAATGGGGACCTGTTGGTAGCTTCAACTGGTTCGCAACTCATGGAACTTCTATGAGTCGTACAAATCAATTGATAAGCGGTGACAATAAAGGAGTGGCTGCACGACTCATGGAGGACTGGTTTGAAAAGAATAATTCTCTGAAAGATGTGGAAGGCCTGTATTCTGACTCAGACTCTGACACTGGCACTATACCCAGAAGAGTCTCAAACATTATTCCCAATATGCTTAAGAAATGTGAGTAAGTTGTTTCCTTTCAAACCACAACATATATTAGGAGGCTAAGTGCTTCCATAAAATTTTCAATATATCCTAAGTCCTTGTGACCTAGACTCTTGTATCAATGTGAATGTTGTGAGCTTTCCTATCTGTGAACCGTCGTAAATTGTGTGTCCAACCAGTTCTTACTTTTTCAACAGAAGAAAATTGAACAGCTAAAATGATATATTGTATCTGAATGGCATGTTCAGAACTAAAATGCTCAGTGCGATAAATTGTACTTCCATGTAGTTTGACTTCTGCCCTCCATCTGGGCCTTTACTTTTGCAGTCGTCCACATAAATTTGTGGCGGTGATGCACTTTTTTATTCAGAAAAATGTGTGTGATTTTTTCCCTTTTCCTGTTGATATTTATTAGATCTAATTGCAGATGACGAGTTGAAAGATATTGCTGCCTCTTTCCAGTCTTCCGGTGGAAGACGTGCAACAAGACTTCTCAGTGTTGTAAGACGGGTTAGGAGTGCTAGTAGGCAGGCTGACAAGCCTAGATTTGTATCTGCTTTTTGCCAAACCAATTGTGGTGATGTAAGCCCAAATGTACTCGGTGCTTTCTGCACAGACACTGGGTTACCTTGTGATTTCAATCAAAGTACTTGCAATGGAAAGAATGAACTATGCTACGGCAGGGGCCCAGGGTAGTCATTCATCTCCATTAGTCTGAGTTTCACATACCTGATAATTTAGCTGTTACTAAATCATATCCAATGTTCTCTGGCAGTTACCCAGATGAGTTTGAGAGTACCCGTATCATTGGAGATCGGCAGTTCAAAGTGGCGGTTAACCTTTTAACAAAGCATCTGAGCAGTTGAAAGGCAAGGTTGATTATCGCATACTTATATAGACTTCTCCAAGCTTCCCCTTACCCTTCCTAAACAGGGAGGAGGAAGTGAAGTAATCAAAACATGTCCTGCTTCCATGGGATTTTCTATGGCTGCTGGAACCACAGATGGGCCTGGAGCATTTGATTTTAAACAAGGTGATGACAAGGTAATTTGTGGTTGTTGGATTGTTGGACGTTGAATGAATGCATGATCCACTTGGTTTTAATGTTGAGTTCCGAAATGCCTTTTGCTTTCTAGTCAATATCATCCTTGGAACTATTTCAGGGTAATGCCTTTTGGAGGCTGGTGCGTAACTTACTGAAAAATCCTGATAAGGAGCAAGTAGACTGTCAGCATCCAAAGCCTATACTACTTGATACTGGTGAAATGAAACAACCGTATGACTGGGCGGTGAGTTGAAACATAACATTACTAATGTTATCGCTATGCTGCTTATACTCCTTTAGAGTAGAGTTAGAGTAGAGTTACCTGTACGCTATATTAAATAATGTCGGACACATATTGCATGTAATTTACCTCGAATTTTGATATTTTGCTGTGTCCGACAATTGTGATCCGTGTCCAATGGGTGTCAATGTAACCTAGAATAATTTTCAACAGTTTCATGAGACACTGCACATAATATGGAACTTAATGGACAACTTTTCTGTTTCTTCAAATATGTTTTTGGTAAATGACATCATTTCCATATCTTATATCCAGTAAGTAATCCGTCAACGGCTCAACGCTGTATATGCAGTGTTTTCAGGTCGTTGCTTCTTTATAAAATTTTGTGGATGTTCTTCTTTCTAATTTGCATAGACTTGATGCCTATTTTTTTTTCACTTATAGGTTCTCTAATCTGAGACTTTGGAGTTGTGAAGTTAATGATTTGGTTGTTAAACAATTCTTCTCTAGTTAAAAGCTATATAATACTATTGATTTATGTGTACTTAGTGGGATGACTAGTATTTCTAAGATGTGAACACTTTCTTTTTTATCAAGTAATCAATGATCACTGGCACATAGGTTAAACTATCCTCTATAAATTCTTTTGAAAGCTAGCAAGGAGATACTTTTTCTTACATTTTCATCTCTGATTATGATTTTGCAGCCATCAATACTTCCTATTCAGATTCTGAGGATTGGGCAACTAGTCATTCTCAGTGTGCCTGGAGGTTGTGGTTCTCATCTTACTTGTATTTCCTTTTCTAGAACTTTTGTACTGTTCAAAGCACTGATGTGCAATCTATCACTTTCATAGTATTTCAAAGTACAGAGCCTTGTGAGCACTGTCATTATAGGTTTTGGTGGTCTGTCATATGTCATTGGCTCCCAGGCTCTTTACCAGTATTTGTTTATCCATACTTCTCAAGGGTCCTACAGTGTGGTCTTCTACTGCTACGTTCATGTGTCATATAGTTTCCTACGAGTCTGTAGGAACTGTTACCACATATTTGGGTTTGATACCATCCAGCACCAGTACCCAGTACGATCAAAGTAAAATGAACCGAAATGGAAAGCAAAAAATAAATCTATACTGTCTAAGGACTTCTGCGGTTGGACCATTCTGTTTGTTATATCGAAGTTAATTAATCTTTCCTCTCTTATCCTAATATGCAGGAAAGAGAAAACTTAAAGCATAAACTTCAACTTCTTTCTCCGTTCTCTCTGCTACTCTATGATTTTAGTGATTCTGATAACATATTATTCACAGAGTTCACTACAATGGCTGGGAGGCGCCTTAAGTGATGCTGTGAAAACAGTGCTCGTAACCAGAGGTCATGGAGAATTTGATGGCAACATCCACGTAGTGATTGCTGGATTAACGAATACATATTCACAATATATTACCACTTTTGAGGAGTATGAGGTGCAAAGATATGAGGTCAGTATGTAAACTGTAACTGATGTTCACAACATTTCTTGTGTTTTGTTTTATGTCCCTCTGAAATCCTACACAAATTAACTACTTAACTATGGCTTCTCGTTTAAGCGATTATAAGCTTAGTAAGAAACTTACTTGTACTGAATCAAGTAAGAGGGAGGGAGTGAGTGAGAAATTGTGCAGTTACACACTTTTTTTTTTTGATAAATTGGCACACTGTTAGGACTCTCTTTCACGATTTCGATATATCATTTTTCATAGATGGTGTCTTGGTGGTATGATTACGTGCTGTGTGTAATCTCGTCTTTTGCGATCTCTTGTTCATGCTAAATTAGCAACCTGCCCTAGTTAATCATGGTGCTAAACAATTCAGGGGATTTTGTTACATGCTTTATTGGCTGTTTTGTGTTTCCTAAGAAGTTGTTTAATAGTTGGCATTCAGATTCATATATTAAGTTGGCTGGTTTAGATCAATCATAACCAGTGCAAATGCAGTTGCGCTAACGCGCAGCCATTTTCTTGCTTCTACAGCCCCCAGGTACTGGAGTCTCATGTAGTGTAGTCATCAACTGTAGCTTGCTCTGTTTTCTGCTTCAAAACAGATGCACAGTAGTTAGCATTAGTTTTTATGCACACTGTTAGCATTAGTTTCATGTATACACTACATAATCGAAATATAAGAACCCCTGGTATGATTACTGAATTTGTTATGGATCCAAGGGGAGAAGAAATACTTCACTATTATATTTCACATTATTACATCTTAAAGGCTAGAACTTAACAAGCAGGACACCAAAAAGGTACCAAAAGCGTCTAGGACTATAGGAGCACACACACAAAAAGCTTTTTCTTTAACAAAATCTCTTACTAGCAAGACTCCAAAAAGTAATTTTCTTGCGACAGACAAGTAATAAGTCTTGAAATGATGTGCATTGATATGATATTTATTCCATGACTACATTTAGACCATGATTATATTTATGCTAGGGTTCCCACAAGGAATTGAAAAGTCCCTTTCTCATTTCAGATTTCTCAACAACTCCCTTACCAATCATTTTTGCTTTCTCTACATTGCTTTAAGCTTGTGCTGGTAGCTGCTGCCCTGATTAGAAATAGTAGTAGATATCTTTACTTAAGATAGGTCGGTGTTATGTTTTTCAACCTGTCTTGTCTTCAGCAATATTGGGATTCTGTAATTTACAGGGTGCCTCAACACTATATGGCCCGCACACTCTCAGTGCCTATATCCAGGAGTTCAAGAAACTGGCAGAATCCCTTCTCAATGGCAGCCATGCTGAGCCAGGTCCACAACCCCCAGATCTTCTGAACAAGCAAATTGGCTTGGTTCCACCAGTTGTAGCAGATAGCACTCCACTTGGGGTCAAATTTGGGGATGTCAGCACCGATGTCCCTGCAAACTCCACCTTCAAGAGAGGGGAAATGGCAACAGTTACGTTTTGGTCAGGTTGCCCGAGGAACGACCTCATGACTGAGGGCACATTTGCATTGGTGGAATTTCTCAAGGACAAGGAGACATGGATCCCAGTGTATGATGATGATGATTTGTGTCTACGGTTCAAGTGGTCAAGACCTTGGAAGCTCAGTACACGCAGTCATGCAACTATAGAATGGAGAATTCCAGAAGCGGTGGTTTCAGGTGTATACAGGATAAGACATTTTGGTGCAGCAAAAGTCTTTTGGGGTCAATCAAACACTTCACAGGTTCATCCAGTGCCTTTGTAGTCGTATAGAGGAACTCTGTATAGGTCAAGATTATATATAATATATTAGTGAATACTATATACCACGAATTTTACATCCAATTAGCAAGTTGCAGATAGGCTGCTGATATGCTTTGTGTTAGTTTGCATTTTGTATCTGTCACTTGTGGTTTCAAATTTAATTTGAAGTCTCACGGAGACCGAGTGGTCATGAGCTCTATTAACTATTAAGGCATTATTTTCCTCCGATCAGTTTCTTTTGGAAGGTAGATCGCTAGATCCTCAGTTCAGGTCTTTTAGGCACAAAAAAACAATTATTTAAAAAAAAAAAAAAAAGTAATGTTAACGTCCACTTGCCCTTCTTGGTTTTCATGACCATTCCTCCATTCAAAAATAGTGTAAAAAAACTTTCTGAAAGTTCGGAGGCATATAAAAACCTTTTCAAGCTTCTATAGCTTGTTACTGCAAATCAGCAACGAGTATTTGTTGTAGCCAAGTATGACAGTAAACGTATTGTTGAATCTTACACGTTTTCATGGAAACTTGTTTAATTTCTGAGGGTAGAGATCTGCTTCTTTGATTTTTTTCAAAATATCTGATGTGAGAAGAAGCAACAAGCTTGTTCGACAATAGATATTTTCTCTTTTGTTGCCATTTTTTCTACAATAGGATTCATTACAAATGCTTGTAGATTACTAGATTTGTATTTGATGAATCCTAGACTCTATAATACCCAGGCAATATAAACGTGAACGTCACCTTTTTACTTCGGGTAATCGAAGTAAGGATTTCAAGAAAATTCAAGTTACCTTATCTTCATAATAGAGTTGTGTGCTACTGTTATTGTGTAATTATTTTGAGGGGCCATGTCAAATTTGTTTGAAACTTCAATTCTCAGAGCTCCAAACGTCAGTTAAACTTCCAAGTTCCAACTGTTAGCTTTGCCGTCGAGTCATTAGAAATGCATGCATTTTGCTACACAAAAAAAATGTGAGTGGCTTGCATTACAGTTAAAGACGAGTGAATCTGCCTTGAACACAGAGTAACAGGCACATGCAACAAAGCTCGTGTGCTGATCATTTTTTGCTGGATCGATCCCTTTATGTGAAGTTGAATAATGCATGACATATGGCAAGCATGTTATATATTAGTTGATCAGATCTAAGTTGATATCCTCAGTCTACTGAGGTTTTAGGAACGTGGCTACCGTACAGACCCCAAGAGGCCAATATGACAGATCTCAAATTTACGAAGTAATCTATGGAACTCTTACGTGATCATGTATATAACAAGGTTCCTTTGAGTGACTATATTTCACTTTATTCGTCCAGTGTGACGCCATGAAAATGTCGCGCCACGGCCACGCCATTCCTTTGCAATACATAGATGGCATTTGTGGCAGTGTGACGCTAGGATCAGAGGGCAAAGGGCATGCGGATTGCATATTCCATTGGATAGTGCACAGTACAGAGAAAGATGATCGATACAACAAATTAAAAATAGCATTACATACATTATAGTCGAATTTGGAGACCTCATTCATGTTACCATTTTCGTTTGGAGTTTGGAATGCTAAAGATTGAAACCTTGGAACTGTTAATTTTGTCACTATATTGGTATTTTGAAATATATTATCATATCACTATAGGTAACAACTCTCACAACGCAGATACTGATTAGCAAAGTCGGTAAAACCTTTGGGCGATGATATCAGAAGTCTGGCGTTGGATGATGATACCAGACTACTGATCTCATAAAAAAAAAAAAAAAAAACTCTCTCACAAACAAATAGATAATTTTATGCCAACAAATAATTTCTGATCGATATATATATATATGTTCTTCCAGGCATCCAACAAACTTTCTTAAGAATTAATTAATTAATTAGAGAGGAAAGAAAGGCATGACACTAGTGTTAATTAATGTCTTATTGCCTCAGAAACATTAGTTCCATTAACATATCTCAGGTCCTAAACCCATGAGGTGAACAATATAAACTAGTTGCAAGTTTTGCAACTATTGCATTTTACACAAGGGACAATGTTCAGAATAGTTCACAAAAAAAAAAAAACAGTGTTTAAAATAAATAAGAGATTGTACCTACAAAAAATTAGGCTAATCTGACACTTATAAATGCCTTACTATTTTGAGTTTGTTTACGTGTTTTTTTAACATATGTTTCTAGAACCCTTCCCTTTTACACTAGCAAATCCTCAGATTGGGATATTTATGCTCATTCTGTGAATAGACAACAACCATTCACCTTTGTGAATTTCGTGCTCCTGCGTGGTTGCCATATTCACCTTTATGAATTTCGTTGAAGATGAGTTGGCCTTCACGTAGAGTTATGCACCTTAGGTGGGGCCCTCCCCTGGATTTCTGAGAATCGTCCCGTTGATTCACGGTTAATATCACGGGAGCTCAAAATTGTATAGCACGAACGTTCTTTGCTTCTGTTGGGAGTTCCCCATGTAGGATAAATTTCATAAATGGGCCTATCCAAGATTGAGTGATCTCTTCTTTGGATGAGGGCTGAAAGTCTGTGAGGCTGTTGACACTTTCTTGCTGGTAAACGGGCCTTTTCAGGATGTCAATGTAGACTGTCCTGGGACATGCCTCTTGGGTTTTCGAAGTTAAGAAAGCCAAACTGTTTGCATGTCTGTTGTCTTCTCGGGGAATGTGTTTCAAGGAGAATGTTTTGAACGAGCTGATGATGTCATTGACGACCTGAGTATACTTTGCCAGGTTTGCTCCGTTTGTTACACAGTCTTTGGTGATCTGCTTGACGATTAGTTGTGAGTCATTATGAGCTTTTAGCTTCTTGACTTGTAGCTGTTGTGTCATGCGGAGGCCTGTGATCAACGCTTTATATTTCTCTTCATTGTTTGATGTTGCGAAATCGATCTTGATTGACTTTTGTAACTGTGTTCCTTCTGGTGAAGTTAACACAGCCCCTAGTCCACTACCGCTATTGTTGCACGCTCTATCTACGTAGAGATTCCATGTGTCTAGGGTGGTTGGTTGATAGAGTGTAGTGATGAGCTTGGGTTCCCAGTGGACATCTTCGATGAGGAAGTCAGCCAGGAAGTCAGCAACGACCTAGCCTTTGCGAGACGTTCTGGGAACGAATTCGATGTGATGCTCACCAAGTTCTTCAGCCCACTTGGCCATGCGAGCTGTTTTGTTGTTGGAATTCAAGACCTGTTTGATGAGTGCATCTGTGATAACCTTGATGTTATGAGCCTGGAAGTAAGGTCGGAACTTTTGAGCAGAGTAGAGCAAAGACAGCATTGTTTTCTCTAATGCTGAGTAATATTTTTCTGCATCTGTTAACGTCTTGCTGGTGACGTAGACTAGTTTTTCAATTCCCTCGCTTTCTTGAAATAGGACCAAGCTGATGGCAAAGTTAGTAGTTGCGAGGTAAAGCCCCAGTGTCTCTCCTTCAGTTGGTTTGGACAGGACGGGCAGAGTTGATAGGTAAGCTTTCAGGTCGTTGAAAACTTTGTAGCATTCGTCTGTCCATGTGAATATTGCGCCTTTCTTTAGTATTTGTAGGAATGGTCTGCACTTGTCAGATGCACATGAGATGAATCTGTTGAGGGCTGAAACCATGCCAGATAACTTGTAGATTTGTTGTTTGGAAGTTGGTTTTTGCATTTCAAGGAAAGCTCATATCTGTTCTGGGTTTGCTTCGATGCGCCTTTGTGAAACGAGGTATCCTAGGAATTTCCCTGAAGCTACCCTAAATACACATTTTGTTGGGCTTCATTTTGTTTTGGCAATCTTTCAAAGGCTTCTTGTAGGTGGGAAATGTGATCTTTAGCCTTTTAAACTTTTGACTACCATGTCGTCTATGTAGACTTCCATGGTGTCGCCTAGCAAGTCTTTGAACATCTTTGTGACCAGTCTTTGGTAGGTTGCACCTGCGTTCTTTAAAGCGAATGGTAGGACATTGTAGCAGAACGTTCCTTGTTCGGTTATGAAGGACGTCTTTTCCTGGTCTTCCTCTGCAAGTGGTATTTGATTGTACCCACTATATGCGTCCATGAACGATAAGAGTTCATGTCCACAAGTTTGATCTACCAATATGTCAATTCTTGGAAGGGGGAAGTTGTCCTTGGGGCCATATTTGTTGACGTTTGTGAAGTCTATGCAGAGTCGTACTTGGTCGTTCTTCTTTGGAACGGCTACGATGTTAGCTAGCCAGTCGAATTATTTTCGACTTCTCGATGAATCAAAAATTTTTAGCTTTTCTATCTCTTCATTGATGGCTTTTTGAAATTTGAGTGCCGGTTTGCGAGGTCGTTGTTTGATAGGCTTTACATTTGGGTGACATTTAATTTGTGGCAAGCGACACGTAGGTCAATTCGAACATATCGATATACAACCAAGCAAAAACATCTTTATTGAGAGATAGAAATTTGACAAGTTGCTCCTTGAGCTTGGGGTCTAGATCAGCCCTACATAAACAAACTTTGGGTCATCAATTGTGCCCAAATTGACTTTTTCTCCTGGCTCGACTTGCGTTTGCTTCTCTTTGAGCTTGCCCGTAGCTGGTGCTTGTGAGCTGGATGCTTGAGGTTCTTGCAGCTTTGGGCTTTCTTTTGCTTGGACGACCTGAGGTTTGGTTGTGGTTGTTGTGCTGACTTGATTGCATTGATGAGCCTCTAGTTGGTTGCTTCTGATCTCCATGATGCTTCGGGGTCTGGGGAACCGCAACACTTGGTACAAGGTGGATGGAACTGCTTGGATCTTGTGGATCCACCTGCGCCCTAGGATGGCAATATAGGACAACTTGACATCAATCACGCTGAAACGTGTTGAGGTTTTGACCATGTCCTCTTTTTCTCCAATGGAGACTGGTAGGATGACATCTCCAATGGCATCTGTGTGTTCTTCATTGAACCTATAAAGTGGTGCGTTTGATTCTATCATCACCAAGTCTGGCAGGTGCATGTCTTTGTACGTTTGATAGAAAAGGAGGTCACATGAGCTGCCTGGATCGATGATGACTCTTTTGACTGTCCACCCATTGATTTTGACGTGCACTACTAGGGCATCATTGTGGGGTAGGCACACCTTGTCTAGATCGTCCTCCGTGAATGCTATGGAGGTCGTTGATTGAGAGCTGGTAGGAGTGATGACTTCAGTTTTGTGGGAGAGGTGGTAAATTACAGTGCGCTTACACATTTGCGCTTTTCTCGACCTGAGGTTTCATCGTTGGAGGTGTCTGTAATCATGTTGATTACCTTTTTCTCATCATGGTCGGAGGAGTGCTATCTCCTGTTGTGCCTCGACCGACCTGGAGATTTAGTTCGTCGGGCTATTCTGCTCCTGCTCCTGTTGTTAGCAGGTCATGCATGGCTTCGGCTCCTGCTTCTATGGCGATTGGCATTCAGTTTATGCCTGAGGTTGCTTTCTAGCAGGAACTCTTTCAGTTTTCCCTCTTTGACTAAGTCTTGGAGATAGTGCTTGAGGCTCCAACATTCATTCGTGTCATGGTGGTGGAGTTTGTGAAAATAGCAGTATGGACGTTCTGGTATGGCGATCACCTTGTTGATGTTGGGTTTGAAGTATGGTGCTGTATATATCTTCTTCAGGATCTGGCTTGGCGTCCTGAAGAAGTTAGAGAATTCTCATTTTGTGTAGGAGGGCTTGTGGAGCTGGAGCCCTTGTTGTTGTTGTTAATTGGTGTTGTTGCACGAGTAGTGATTGTTTTCTTTGGGTCCTCGCTTGTAAACTACTGCGAGGACTTCTTTCACTACTTATTTGGGCCAACCATTCTTCATACTTAATGTACTTGTCAATTACGTGGTATAGGTCGCCTAAGCATTACGGCTTGTTGCGCATTAGAGACTATATGTGTATTTTTTTTTCTAAGGTATATTTTTCTTTGTTATAGCAATTGTTGAAAGGAAGTTTGTTCTATTTGATGAAGATGGAAGACCTGTTGGAGGCAAATCTGCAGAATTCTCTAGTCCCCTTGGTGAAATCAGTCGTGCCCATGCTCCAATTGTATTCCAGACGTGGAAAGCGGTACCCGACGAAAAGAAAAACCTCATATTGTGTATATAACATAGATTTTTTCTTGTAATATTTCAGAAAGAAAAGAATCCTAACACTCCTGTTACTAGAACAGTCATATGTGGCTTTACATACTGTAAGTACCCTCGGTTCTACATTTCATGTCACTACAACACACATGTCCATAACCCATGTATCATATAATTTCCATTAAGTAAACAATACCCTAATTACCATCATCACCATGCTCACTTTGTCCAGATCCATCCCCACCCTCAGAATGTTGAGATTCGAAAGACATTATGCTAAAATCTTATGCAAAACATCAATAACTAACTTGAAAGGGGGAAAAAAAATAGATGATAAAAATATGCTTAAAAATACTCATAACAGATACACTTTCATCTATTAAACCTTCAACCATTCCATACAAACATGAAGTTGCACCTAGAAAAACGAATCCACACAAAAAGAACAAGTACAAACTAGGACAAACAAAGAGGAGCTGCATTCAAACAAGGAATGCGACACATGAAGTACAAACAAACAAATGGACCATAACAAAAGTGATGTTGGCCTTTCGAACATCCATTTACTCTATCTCATGTTCATACCCAATCACAATAGAAAACTGTTTGCTTGAATTCACTATAATCCAGCTCAAGAATCAAGTTTACAACACCATAATAGGTCATGTCCCCATCAACATAGTTCTTATCTTCTACACTTGCTCTAAAGCTTGTCATAGCATTCATAATAACCCCCTGTTTTGTGTTGTCTTAGAAATTTTGGACTTCGTTGTGCAAAATGTATACCCATTTATGTTATGCTGATTATATGACATAGCTTTGAAAGACGGGCCTTCGGCAAGCCTTTTCAAAGTGGACATCTCGTCCTTTTCTAACTGGTGAGGTGAAAATGCATAATGTTAGAATTCTTGTCGAACCTAAATGACAAAAAATGCGAGAGAGCTATATAAATTACTAAAGAAAAATATATGACTCGTACGAACCTGTTCTCTAAGCCAGGGAATGTAATGAACACTTCATGTATGTTTCAACATATACAAAAACATTAACAACACAAGAATCACACAAAGATATCTTTTTTAGAAAATAACCAAACCAAATTTTGATAAATGAAAACAATTTCTACAACAAAACTAGTTTACAATTGAAAACTGAACAAGATTAATTAACAATAACATTTGTCACCAGTACAACTAGGATCTAGCAACTCTAAAACAACCAGGACCAAATAATTCAATATCAATCAAATTAACATAACCCAAATACCAAAAAATAGATGAATATTTC
Organism: Coptis chinensis; assembly: GCF_015680905.1. Lineage (NCBI taxonomy): Eukaryota > Viridiplantae > Streptophyta > Magnoliopsida > Ranunculales > Ranunculaceae > Coptis > Coptis chinensis. The sequence continues at coordinate 17,830,184 of NC_141462.1, read as the reverse complement.
ATACCCATCAAAGAAAAATCTAAATAACAAATACCCGTGATAGATTTAGCGAACCCCATTGAATCCATAGTAATAAAACAATAAGAAATGCAAAAGAATGAAAAAAGGAAAGAACTTTACCTCAATTTGGAGAAGGAACTTTGATTTGATCCAAATTTCAGATACCCATTTTAGTTTAGTGAACAATACAACAATTTAACAAACAAAAATCATACGGAAATACACAAACTTGAAGCTTTAAAATCATTAACTAATTAAATTTTATGTTTTGAAAAGAGAGAGAGAGAGCTTACAACTTCACAGAAGCTCACAAGCTCTTGCTTTATGTTCCTTGTAGAAGCTTTGAATGGCTTGTTATAAGTCACTTCTTTTTCTTTTTTTTTTTTTATCTTTCTCACTTTCCACTGGTGTCTCTGGGCTGTGTTAGTTAAAATAACGAGCGCGATAATGGAAAAAAAATGAGCGCGATAGTGAAAAGGCAGTGAGAGGAAGATTGAAAACTAGCCCCACCACCTAAGCGATGAGTTCGAGAACTACCTCTACCGTCGTGTATTTACTACACCAAAACCCGACCCCTATTTTAGCTTAGGTTAGTATACGACGGACTTATGCCATATACGACAATTTTTACAGTCCTAAATTAAGGACGGTGTAAGTACCCTCCGTTCCATACTACAGTGGACGTGTCCACATACCAGGTCGCCACTTTCAACTCGTCCCACACCGTCAGACCGTACTCCACGACCCAACACCTAGGTCGTCCAACAGCATCAGTTACAACCATTTATGGAAGCAAACCAACTAGCGCAATCTTAGAGCTTAATCAACGCCACAATCATGGAGACATTAACTTTGTAACAGCAGAGTAATGGCGAACCATCAAGATAGCACACAAGGTGGATCTACACTTCATAACGGCCTAGAGCAAATAAGGAAAGTCAACTCAAACATCTATAAGTAGAGAGAGATGAACTACGTAAGGCTTGATTCAAGTTTACCCCAAGAAACTTGATACATAAGCAACTCTTATCCCAAGAAGAGTGCAGCCATTCCCTTAACTGCTCTGATAATAAGTCTATAGATGTTGTGTTTATTGGACAACGACCTGATGATCTGTGCTTTAGTAGAAATATTTAAATTACTTACTTGTTGAAATTGGCTTGAAGCATGCATGTGATTGCTATTGTTGCTTTTGATTTGCTGTTTGACGACCTATGTTGTATAGTTATAGTATTGATGTACTGTTTGACTTTGCTAGGTCGTTTGATTATAGCAGTCATTAGAAGCGTTTGTGTATGCGACGATATATTTAAATGAGTTAGCATCTAGGCTTTGTCAGGTCCTTAGGTATATGCGCTGAGTCGTTCCTTTTGGGGGAACTTCTTATTGATATAATAAGCCTTTGAATGACCATTATAGTTGAGTCTAACTTAAACCCTTTTTGAGGTCGTAAGTTGACTTTGGGTCCTTTTGGGGGTCCCCTAGATTGTATTTGTCTGATAATTGGCCTTTGAGTGGCAATTATAGTTGAATCATAGTTAACCCTGGCGTTGGCGGTGTTAAGTTGATTTAGGGTCCTTTTGGGGGATCTTATTTGAATTGATGAATAAGTAACCACTGCGTGGTTATAGTTGAGTCATTGTAGACTTTGCTTTTGTTGTACGACCTAACATTGTGATGTCCTAGGTTGGGTTGCGCAGTGTAAGAAGTATTGTATTCATGTAATGCAAAAAATGACATCAGTACTTGAAATGTTGATGGAATTTTATTCGAATCGCCTTACGTATCAGGAGAAAAACTTATTGATAAAATCGCTTTAGTAGAGCTGTATTCCAAGGTCGAGGAAGCATATCACTAAGCTGAGTTTTGAGCCAGTATGTGCCATTTCCAATGACTTTGTCAACAATGTAGGGGCCTTCCCATGTTGGGTCGAGTTTGGCTGGAGCTAGTGTCTTTTTGAGGACTAGGTCTCCAGTTTGAAAAGATCTTGGGATGACCTTCTTGTTGTAAAATCGTTTGATTGTTTGGTGGTACTGAGCTAGGGATATTGCAGTTGTTTCTCTTCGTTCCTCTAGGAGATCAACTTCTTTTGCCAAGATGCTATCATTGCCTCTTGACTCGACAATGTCAGAACGTGTGGTTGTGAGTGTGAGTTTTGATGGTATTACTGCTTCTGTTCTGAAGCAAAGTATGAAAGGAGACTCATTTATCTTGGCTCGGCTCGCTACGTATGCCCATAGAATGTTCTCGAGCTGCTCTGGCCATCGGCTTCTCTTGTTCTCCAACTTCTTTTGGAGGTTTTCTTTGATGGCCTTGTTTGTGGCATCTGCTTGGCCATTGCTTTGTGCATATCTAGGTGTAGAAAATGCTTGAGTGATGCGCCATTTTTGTAGAAAGGCCTTGACTTGTGTGCCAGCAAATTGGGTTCCGTTATCCATAACAAGGGTGTGGGGTAGACCAAATCTTGTGATGATATTGGTCCATATGAATTTGATGACGTTGACCTCCTTGACTTGGACTAGTGGGATTGCTTCGACCCACTTAGTGAAGTAATCTGTGGCGGCCAGGACGTATTTGAGCCCTGTTTTCTTTTGTGGGATGAATGGTCCCATGATGTCTAGCCCTCACATGTGGAAAGGCCATGGGCTTGCAATATTGATAAACTCCCTTGCTGGACTTAGGTGGTTGTTGCCAAATGTTTGACATTGGAGACATTTAAGAACGTACATTTTTGCCTCGATGTGCATGCCTGGCCAATAATACCCTTAGGCTATTGCTTTATGTGCCAGAGATCTTGCTCCTGCATAGTTGCCGCATTCACCTTTGTGGATTTCGTTGAAAATGAGTTGGCCTTCGCGTGGAGTTATGCACCTTAGGTGGGGCCCTCCTGTGGATTTGCGGAATAATCGTCCGTTGATTACTATGTATCTTGGGGCTCAAAATTGTATTGCACGAGCATTCTTTGCCTCAGCTGGCAGCTCACCCTGTAAAATGTATTTTAGGAATGGGCCTATCCGAGATTGAGTGATTTCCTCTTCGGATGAGGGCTGAAAGTCGATGAGGCTGTTGACACTTTCTTTCTGGTATGCGGGTCTTTCCAGGATGTCTATGTAGACTGTGCTAAGGCAAACCTCTTGGGTTTTTTAGGCTAAGAAAGCTAGACTGTCTGCATGTCTGTTATCTTCCCTGGGAATGTGCTCTAATGAGAACATTTTGAACGATCTGATGAGGTCATTGACAACCTGAGCATACTTTGCTAGGTTTGTTCCATTCGTGACATACTCTTTGGTGATCTGCTTGACGATTAGCTGGGAGTCACTATAAGCTTTAAGCTTTGGGACTTGTAGCTATTGTGCCATGCGGAGGCTTGTGATCAATGCTTCGTATTCCGTTTCGTTGTTGGACATTACGAAATCGATCTTGATTGATTTTTGTAGCTGGGTGCCTTCGGTGATGTTAACACGGCCCCAATCCACTTTGTCGCTATTGTTGCACGCTCCGTCACGTAGAGGTGCCATGTCCAGGGTGGTCAATAGTGAAGTGATAGGCTCGGGTTCCCGGTTGATGTCCTCGAAGGAAAAGTCCGCAAAGGAAATCAGCAATGACCGTCGCTTTCGAGGCGTTAAAACTTAACTCTATGTGGTGTTCTCCAAGCTCTTCAGCCCACTTGGCCATTCGAACGGTTTTGTTGCTAGAACTCAGTACTTGCTTGAGGGTTACATCGATGATTACCTTAATCTTTGTGAGATTGGAAGTAATGTCGAAACTTTCGGGCTGAGTAAAGTAAAGAGAGCATTGCTTTTTCCATCGGAGAATAGTGTTTTTCTGAATTTGCCAACGTCTTGCTGGTGAAGTAGACTGGCTTTTCGACTCCTTCGTGTTCGCGAAAAAGAATTGAGTTGATTGCGAAGTCGGTTGTTGCAAGGTAAATCCCCAGTGTTTCTCCTTCCTCTGGTTTGGACAAGACGGGCGTCGTTGATAAATAAGCTTTCAGGTCAGTGAAGGCTTTGTGGCACTCGTCTGTCCATGTGAATGTTGCGCCTTTTTTGAGTATTTCCAGGAATGGTCTGCATTTGTCCGATGCTAGTGAGATGAATCTGTTGAGTGCATGAAACCATGCCTGATAACTTGTAAATTTGTTGCTTTGTGGTTGGTGATGGCATCTCAAGGAGAGCTCGAATTTGTTCTAGATTTGCTTCGTTGCGCCTTTGTGACACGAGGTAACCTAAGAATTTTCCCGATTCTACTCCAAATACGCATTTTGCTAAGTTGAGCTTCATCTTGTTTTGGCGAAGTCGTTCAAAGGCTTCTTGCAAGTGGGAGATGTGATCGCCCGCCCTTTCGCTTTTGACCACCATATCGTCTATGTAGACTTCCACAATGTCTCCTAGCAAGTCTTTGAACACTTTGAACACTTTGGTGACTAGTCTTTGGTAGGTCGCACCAGCGTTCTTCAAGCCGAATGGTAGGACGTTGTAACAGAACGTTTCTTGCTCGGTTACTGTTTCGACCAAATATGATCAAAACAATAAGTGATGACGAAATAGATGAATAACGTAGAAAAGTAGTGAGAAAAGTGATGGTGATTGAGAGAATGATGAGACTGTACCTTTTGGTTGCCTACGTACCCAAATTATCGATGGGATCAAGTCTCAAGAACGTAGTTCTGAATGAAAAATAGTTTGGTATTTATATAGGTAGAGTAGAGAGTCCTTGTAGCTCAAGTAATCTTGTAGCTTGAGTAATTGTGATAGACTATAACTTTCAACTGATAATTATCTCTTTGATAAGAAATGAATCTGGACATAAATCAATGTACATTAGTGGCAAGCCATGTGGCTAAGGTTCATCCTTAGACACATGAGTTAATGGGCATGTACATTGATCCATGGTATTACAAATTGGGCTTTAGCCCCGTCGATTAAATGAATAAAATAGAGACTCCTACTAATGGGCGTTTGCCACGTGGGTGGGGATGTCTTTTCACAGTCTTTTCTCTACAGTGGTATTTGGTTGTATCCACTGTATGCGTCCATGAATGATAACAGCTTGTGGCCGCATGTTTGATCTACCAGTATGTCGATCTTTGGTAGGAGGAAGCTGTCCTTTGGGCAGTGCTTGTTGACGTTGGTGAAATCTATGCAAAGTCGTACCTGACCATTCTTCTTTGGAACGGCGACAATGTTGGCTAGCCAGGTCAGTGATAAAAACACATATTTACACACGTTTATCGGCTTTCAGTTACTTATTTCTTAAGTCCGAGGTCCACAGTCCAAGTCCAAAGTCCAAAGTCCAACGTCCGTATAGTCGTACATTTTAGTCAAGTTACCTTACTCACGTGGGATTGGTAGGATAGGTCGAGTAAGGGATCGTCCAAACCTTAGGGCTCGGATAGGTTCACAACTGGAATTACAACTTTAAGTGAGTAGGATTTTTAAGGTTTCTTTTTAGTTGGTTTTAATTAAAATAACGGTAATGCAAATAAAATAAATTACTACGGTGATTATATATAGGTAAACAAAAGTAGAGAAACAGGGGAGAGTTAATCATGCTCATGCAAGAATCATTTTTCAACAGTTTTATTACCAAATCACTACATCTCTAATTCGCCTCGTTTTGAGACGACGCGTCGATATTGATCCCTAGTGCATGCCCACATCTCTAGGTCATTTCACTAGCATAAGGAGTTTCGATAATACCTCATCTCTCGGTATATTATTTCAGCTCACGCACAAGTTCACATCACCGGACGAATTGGAGAGTCATGCGACACCGAGAGTCGCTAGCGAAGGCGTCTGGAGCATCGGCACTCCAACTTTGTGCGGTCTCGGTCCATTTTGGGACCGGATGTTAATTCTATGCCTAATTCCTAAGTAGTGATTCTAGAATATTAACGAGTCAATCCGATTTTCACACGAAGCAAAGATAACCCTCCCCACGGGGATTAACCATCATCATAGAAGGAATAATAAAACTTGCTGTATACATTAAGTAAATAAATGCAGGACAGAAATTAACAAGAAAAGAAATGACTGTTATTAAGGGTAAAATAACTTACTGTATTAAGCTGCTGAAATAAAAATGGCAGAAGGTAAGTACTGAAGAAAAACTAAACGTAGCTAAAGCATTAATATGCTGAAGACCTTATAATGAAGGCGAACCCCTCATATATATAGGCGGATGTCCCTTCACGTGAATGCCTAACAATTAAATCAGGTTTGTTTGTTAGCTAATTGAAAAGTTCAAAACTTTGAGAATCAAAGTTTTGTTTTAACCGTATTAAATTTTTGTATTTTTGCTGATTTTTTGTTTGTTAGCTAATTTCAATTCAAACCACCTGGTTTGAATTGGTACGTGTCTTCTTTCTTGCCAGGTGGTATCAATTTGAAACCATCATTTGCCACACCGCCTATCTTTGACTCATCATGCCTTACGGGCCCAGCGAGTGTGTCCACTTGGTGTGTCCATTAAATGTATTTTTTTGGCGTTTTCACGACTTTTGTCCTTTGTGCAGAGTTAAATTCGCCGGTCGCTATGGCGAACTTCACTAGCCAACGCGTCGGCACCTAGATTTATCCGATTTGAGCCGGAAGTTTCTGCCTCTTTATATGTGGGCCCGTCCTGCACTGGTTCTGTTCTTTTGGAAACTTCGGCTCTAGTCGCTTTGTTGGGCTTCCGCGGGGATTGAGTGGGAATTCCAAATATTCCGTGTTCTTCTTGTACTTGGCGCCTTCACTAGCCAACGTCGGCACCTAGATTTATCCGATTTGAGCTTGAAGTTTCCTGCTTCTTTATATGTGGGCACGTTACGCGACCGTTCTGTTCTTTTTTTGGAAACTTCGACTTCCGCGGTCGAGTGGGAAACTCCAAATATTCCCGTATTCACGTACTTCGATGCGGGTTTTATCACTATATTCATTTTAATTGCGGAAACCCGCAAAAAAATACGAAAATATAATTATTGCATGATTATTAAACACATAATCGACCAAAAATGCTATGTCTCTGGGGTTTAATATTACAGTTTTGGGTGCTTATCACACCACCCCAAACAAACTTTGCTTGTCCTCAAGCAAAGAAGAGACATTAAAACGATAAGTGATCAAAATGTGTTGTCCTAAGCTAAATCTCATTTTAGCAGAGTCGCGGTTGCATTGATCAATATGCAACAAGGCCTTGAACCACTAGGAATTCCCTAGTGGGCCGAGTTATAGCCTCGTGAGAGTTTTCGGAAGAAGATACTCACAAACTTCATTTATACTACAACGACTCAAGAACAAATGCTTGTTTCCTTAATTAATCTCGGATATCTAGACATCTCACTCAGCAAGGGAAACAAGGATTTTATTCTTTCGAAATTCAAGTTAATATACATACAATAATCGAAACATCTACGTATGAGCATGCATGCGGTGATCTAATAATGAAATGTCTGGCGGGGCCGTTTACGGATCCTTTGGATAGCGTCCTTAAGTAGGTTCTCCACAGGTATGTGTCGAAACACAATTTCTCTCTTATTTTTTCCACTCAAGCTTTGCTATCTCCGGTGTCGCGGTGGGCACACGTTTCCTCACATACTCAATGACCGGTCGAGGAGGGAGGGGTTAGAAGTCACAACTACTACTTATTATCACACTATCCTATTCCTAATTGAGCTAGAGGTCTTTATTAGGTGTTATGGGGCTTAGGTGGTAGTGTAGAAGAAAATGGAATGGAAAGTTAAAAAAAAAATGATAATTATGAGAGAATAAGGTCTTGAGATATTTATACTAGAGAAATCTTTTTTTCTTCCTGCTTCCAACATGGTTTCCATACTTGGATTTTTCAAGCTTTTGTATTCCCTTTTGATTTGATCTTTGGGGGAAATTCTAACCTTGATATTTCTTTTGATTTTTGGAAACCTATTTCTATATATATATATATATATATATATATATATATATATATATATTTTTTTTTTTTTTTTTTTTCTTTTCTTCTGAAACAGGTAACTGATTTTGATTTGTGCATAGGTTTTTCTCTTCATTTTTCTGCACTTCATCCTATTTCTCATACTCATCATCTAGGTAGGCTTATTTATTTGTGGTTACTAGATGGGTAATGATTTTTATTGGTGAAGTAGAAAGGATTAATGAAAGGTTCAGTGGGCAACTAGCGGTAAAAAAAAATTTACAGGTGCAAATTTTTGGCTATATCGATCCAAAGAATGTCTAAATTCTCGCCTAGGATTTGGGTAGTGATCAAGTAAGTAGACGTGTGAACTTCTCTATTCGGAAGAACTACTCCTCTGTGTCATTACTCATATATCATACATTTTGAGGCTTTTGGTTAGATTCTTACAGGATATGGAAACTAAGTTGTCTAACCGTGGGTCCTTAAACTTCTTCTTGTGTACATTTAATGATAGTCAGTGCGTGAATGCTCATGAAAAGATGTAAAAACTATTGCATACTTATTAAATTAAGTTTCTAAGAACAAGTCCTAATTTTGATACTAGGGTGAGATTTCTAAATATTTTTCATCATATAAAGAGAAACGAGAATTTGTCACTAAATACGTTTATTTAGACATTAAGTAACTATGTACAACTATGCATGCCTAATTTTTTGCAAAAGGTTCTCACCACCCCAATCGGTGGGACACTGTCCTCAAAGTGTTAAGAGGAAGAAAGAGTATACCTGAGAGGCTTTGAGCAAAAATAAAGCTGACATCTTCCACAGAAATTTATTGTAACACACTATATATTATACATCATAAAAGTAGAAGCACACTGTTAGAGGAGCACACTGTTAGGTCACTTATTTATTTCACATCAAAACATAAAACAAATATGTACATGCATCAACTCACATTGCCCGGTTGAACTGGGGGATAGTCCTTCCTTGCCTCGTCCCTGTAGAAATGCCATTCCTTCGCATCCCGCCAATCTATCATAGCTTTCCAGACTTCACTCCACTTCCTTTTCTTTGCATTGTCTAGATGAGCTATCATTTTATCATCATTAGGGAAAGAACGAACTTTCTTAAGATACCTTGCAGGGCGTGTCCATGTCCGAAATCGCAAGGAACGAATTATCTTGTTTGTTGGACACATAGAGTCGACCTTTACCCAGTCTTGAAAGGTGGCTGCAAACTCAGGGAAATATGTCCTCACTATCCTGCATGCTGTAACTGGCAGGGTGATGTAATCTTGCCGAAAAGACCGAGCCTTCTTAAGATTCTCAATTACTAGTTCTGTAATGTCGAAGGTGGTACGTTGCTGGGCCAATGCATGGAATGTCTTACACGCTTCCTTTGATGCCGTGGAAAAATGCCAATCTCCCATGATGTTCAGAAGAATAAATAGCATGGCAGTTCCCACATTCATGGTCATACTGGCTAGTGGAATAGTGAATTCTGGCCATCGGCCAGCTTCGGCACGTTCTTTGACGTGGGCAAGGCCATCGCCATAGCGGGCGACAAAATCTTCCCTAGAGTAGTCATTAAGGTCATTCTCTATCATGTATTGGATGGGGAGATCTGGCTGAAGAGGAGGAAGGTCCAGAGCCATAGCCACTATTGGCTCATAAAAGGCGTGTCGGGTGTTACCAATACGTAGTGTAAACCCATTCAACGGAAACCCCGGACGGTGGTAGATCTTCCATGTTATTATAAAAGTAAAAGTCGCCAAACACGGGGAGTATGTCCGCTCGGGTGTAGAATGAGAGTTCCATCCAACTTGAGTGATGTAGTCTCTGAAAGATGTCCATATGCCGGAGAATTTAGTAAGGAATGGAAAGATTGTTCTGGAATCATCTTTGGAGCTTCCATTATGTGAAAAAAATGTGACCTGTTTAGACAAGGATAAACAAATAGTAGAGCATGATGAGAATAATTAAGTAAAAACAAATTACCATATGAAAATTAAAACTAAAAGAAAATGATAAATAATATAAAATTGCAAAATTTAAATTGTTTTATTGGCCCAAAATGGCGCGAGGATCCTTATGTGGGAGGAATCCGTTTATAAGATTCTCTATGCCATCAATCCGCGGTAACGACCTATTGCAACATTTTGCTTTTAAATGCGGTAAAATCTCGTGGTTCTCCATTATGAGAGTGTGATTTGCCAAGAATTGGTTGTGGCTACGTGCAAGAATTGTGCTTGTTCCTCTTAGTTTATTGTCCGCAGTCCCTGAAATTCAAGAAGGCTGGTGATAATAATGTTACGGCGTTTGAATAATGTCATCGATCCTTGTTGAATTAAAAGCGAAGCCCTTCCATGGGATTAAATATGTTGCATAAGGCATTTTCAAGAAGATGTTGTCGGTGGAACAATCTTACGTTGGTTCCTGCCCTTGACATGGTTCTTTGCAACGTCGGGGTTCCAGAATCCGTTCCTACATACTGAGTGAATGGTAAGAATGTTCGCTGTTCGAAGAGGTGTATGAGGAGAAGTACTAGAAAAACCCCAATGTATCATGATAAGTGTCACAATGGTTGGTAAAGGGGCTGCCTTTTTCCTGGCGCGTGCGATCGCATTCCAGAGAAATTTTATAATGCAAAAATCATTGCAGTTAGTCTGCAACACCCAGAGTAAATGGAGGAGTGGTTTGGTTATTTCGAAGTCTTAGATGTGCCTAGGACATTATGAGCTACCCATTGGATCACGAGATAATTGGTTCTTTTGTAAAGATCTCGATAAACAATCACGGTTTTCGGTTGTATTAGCCGTGAAGGATAGTTGCAAACATCGATCACGGGTATTATCGAAAGGTGAATCCCCGGCGTGAACTCCTTGGTTTGTAATAGGAATTTGAAGTACCTCGAGAGATGATTTCCATAGTCAATTCATGCTTTCGCATCCGTTAAATGGGACAAAGAATTGTCCGTTTTGGAAATAACCGCTTTTATAGAATAACAAGACCAATTCTCGGAATAAAATGTTTGCTTATGGTGTAACGAGGGTACCATCCTCGGCGTAATATTTTCCGTGTCAAAAAGGATGAAAAGACCATTTTGAAAATTTTCCATAAAATTTTGCTCGAGCACTGAAACCGAAAGTGAGGGCCATTAAAGATGGAGTGGTGAAAAATTATTTTGGAAAAAAAAAAAAAAAAAAAAAAAAAAAAAAAAAAAAAAAAAAAAAAAAAGAAGTTAAATATTTTGAGGTGTCTATCCTTGGTATAAATAGCCACCCATCCGAAAATGTAAAAGATACGTTTGAGGGTGTCACAGGGTAGTTAGACCACGTATCAAAGTAACCAATTATAGGGTTGGTCCGGTGGAATCCATTGCCCGTTTGTGTTCCAAGTATGCAACATCCGAGGTTTTACACCTAATCCCTTTGTGCAAAACTTAATGCAAAGGAAAAGGTAACAAAATAAACATATTTACAAGGTGGAGTCTTTTAACGTCGATCCTCAAGAGGCGAATCGAGTCTTTTAATGTCGATTCTCAAGGCGAATCCCATCCACAAGGGAGAAACGGCCTTGGGCGACGAAGATTATCTGCGCGGTGGTGTTAGACAAAAGTATACCTTAAAACGCTAGTATCGGATAGGAAGTCCGGGCCTGGAAGGCGGAAGGGTGTTTGGCAATGTATACACCAGCCCATCCTTCAGCGTCGTCGTTCACGAAGCAAAAGAACTACGACCATTTCCTATTGGTAATGAGTGAGACTTACACCAAATGATTAGTTGAAGTTCACGCGAGGTAGAGAGTAGAAAAGGAAGAGAAGGAAGGAGGTGAAATTTTAGGTACCCATCGTTTTTGCGAAAAGACGTTTGCTCGTGGTGTAGAAGACATTTATACTCGATTCGTAAAAGAGTTTTCGTGGACTAAGGTTCCGGCCACAACCACACACCTCAAAAGAACTTTGGAGATCATAAGATAGAAGATGGCGACTACCAAAATGGCGTGCCCTCTATAGAAAGCGAGGATCGAATGCGCCGCATCTGAAACATCTAGTCGGTGTATCTTTGGATTACGAAGAAGAGTCCGTTCAACATCCGTGGCGTAATTTGTGGTAATGTTTTAAGGCGTTGCCCATTGACTTGAAATTCACTGTTATCTTTTGGATTAAGCAAAGAGATTGCCCCATAATGTTTCACACCGACCTGATGAAAGGACTAGACCATCGTGTTTTCAATTTACGGGGAAAGATGTGTAATCTGGAGTTAGACAAAAAAACTTTTGGCCAATTTTGAAATCCTTACGCCAAAATGTGCTTGTCGTGCACTCTTTTCATATTAGCTTTGTAGGATTTCGAGATCATAAGCATCACTCGAATCTCCTCTAGCTCATTTAATTGCGGTTTTAAACTTCTCACCGCCTCGATGATATTGTAATTGGGCTTTTGATGGCCCAAGGCACGGTGCTCAAGTTCAATCAAGTGGATGACAAGGTTTTCAAAACAATGCGGTAAGGAGACATCCCTATAGGTGTCTTAAATGTTTGATCGGTATGCCCACAAGGCATCCGATAAGCGGAGAGACGATCCTTTCTTGATGGGTTGACAATTTTTCTCCGAATAGACTTTATCTCTGTTTTGGAGACTTCCACTTGGCCACTCGTTTGTGGGTGGTATGGAGTAGCAACCTTGTGAGTAACTCCATATTTTTTTCATTAAAACCCAAAAATTTTGTTACAAAAATGTGTACCCCATCATCGATGATAGCTTTGGGAACACCAAAGCGAGAAAATGTTTTTTTTACAAATCTCCACGGCATCTTATGGTCATTTGGCGACATCGCGAGTGCCTCAATCCATTTGGACACATAGTCTACAGCGACTAAAATGTATAGAAAACCTTGAGAAATAGGGAAGGGTCCCATAAAATCAATGCCCCAAACATCAAAAAATTTCCACAATCAAGATAGGATTTAGGGGCATCATATTTACGCTTTGGTAATTCGACCTAGGTGTTGACAACGAATGCAAGCTACTGCAATGTTAGGTATGCATCGCGAAAAAGGTAGGCCCAGAAAAACCACATTGTAACACCTTGGCGCGGTTTTCTTTCCACTTGAAATGACCTCCCATAAGATTGTTCATGGCAAAGGATAATACGTCGGTGTGTTCCCAATCGGGAATGCAGCGGACGAATGAAGATGGCCCGGAACAATACTTAAAGAGGTAGGGTTCATCCTGAAATAATATTTACAAATGGATAAGAACTTTTTATGATCGGGGCGTGACCAAAGGAGGGACTTCCTCAGTAACTAGGTAGTTAACGATATCCGCTTACCATGGGGATGAGAAAATAGAATTACAAGTATTAAATGCGGGAAGGAATCACCGATAAGCGGAATCACTATCGATGTCACCAACCAAAACTTGATAAATGGTCGGCTACGACATTTTGGGTTCCTTTCTTGTCTTTGATTTCCAGGGTGAATTCTTGTAGAGAGAAGGATCGTGGAACAATCGTTGTTTTTCGTCCTTTTCGCCAGTAGTAAGTACCGAATTGCGGCATGGTCGGAATATATACTATGGTCGATGTTCCAACTAGGTAGAGCTGAAACTTATCCAAAGCATAGACAACAACTAGGAACTCTTTCTCGGTTGTGGTATAATTACGTTGGCGTCGTTAAGAGTTTTACTAAGCGTAGTAAATGACAACGGGTTTGTCGTCAACGTCGTTAACCTAACCGCGGCACCAATAGCAAAGTCGCTAAGCGTCACATCGGTTCGAATGGTTGAGACCAATCGGGGGTTGAATGATAGGAGGCGGTAGTCGAGCGGTTTTTAGAGTATCAAAAGCTTGTTTGCAATTGAAATTGAAGTCGAATCATCCTTAAAGCGGGAGATTGGTTAAAGTTCGAGCAACTTTAGAAAATCTGAATGAATCTCCTTTAAAACCAGTGGCCTAAAAGGCACGGATATCCCTAACTGTAATGGAAAGGGTAGCGAAGAAATTTTAACAATTTTAGCTTTATCAACCTCTATCCCGCTTTTTGAAACAATATGACCTATAACAAGTCCTTTGGTAACCATGAAATGACACTTCTCCCAATTGAATTACCAGATTTTTCTCTTACCGCGCTAATACTTTAGAAAGGTTGGATAAGCGATCGTCAAAGGAATTTCCGTAAATGGAAAAGTAAGTCCATGAAGACTTCCATATAGCGTTCCACCATATCACTAAAAATGTGAAGCATGCAGCGTTGGAAAGTGCACGGGGCATTACAAAGACCAAAAGGCATTAGATGCGTATGCAAAGGTTCCAAAGGGACACGTGAAAGTTGTCTTTTCTTGATCGTGGGATCGATGACAATTTGGAAGTATCGGAATAGCCATCAAGAAAATAATAGTAGGCATGACCGGCTAAACGTTCTAGCATCCGGGTCAATGAATGGGAGAGGGAAGTGATCTTTCACGGGTTCTCGGCATTAAGTTTGCAATAGTCAATACAAATTCTCCATTTCAAAGGAAGCGAGTGGAGATGCACTCACCACTTTCATTTTGCACAACTTGAATGCCCGGACTTTTGGGAACAACGTGGGACAGGACTAACCAGTCACTATCGGAGATAGGGTATATGATACCCGCGTCAAGTAAACGTAAGAACTTCCTCTCACTACTTCCTTCATGGCGGGATTAAAGGCGTTGTGGTTCTCGTGATGTCTTTGTGCCGCCATCAAGATGTATCGATCGTGCATATGCTAGGGTCTATTCCCTTGATATCATCTAAGGACCATCCGATGGCGAGCCGGTGTTCACAATGACATGAATCAAAGCGTGCCTCTTAAATGCGTAGTCAAGGAGCAGAATTATTATAGGGTGACTACCATCGGGATCGAGATGCACGTCTTCAAATCAGGGGTAAAGGTTTTAAATCGGGTTGGAGGATTGGGGATCAAGTTAAAGTGAGGATCATCTCTTCAATGGAAAAGCGAATCGGTTCTTCAATCAGTTTGCACCGAAGCATTAGGGTCAAATAGTGGTAATGACTCTAATAATGCATGGACATCCCTTATGTATGCAATCATCGTCAAACTCCGGATTATCAAAAGAAAGAAATTGGTGTATCTGCGATGCGGGGGAAAAGAGTTTGCGAAATAATCATGTTCCGACTATCAACCAAGCTAATCTCGCCCTCCATTATAGGATCGGGGAACCTGTTTCATTAATTTGAACACGTTGAGTTTGTGAAGAAGGTTCGAAAAGACAATGTCATTGAACCGTCCCGACAATTTATGAGAGCGTTGGCGATTGCAAGGAAAGGGCGTCCCAAGATGATAGGGATGGAGTCACAGGGCTACTTCATTATCTAGAATGACAAAATCAATTTGGATAGTAAAAATCTTGGACCTTTACTATAACGTTCTCTACTATGCCTTTTAGGTACTTGATGGAAGCGATCCGCGAGTTCGCGAGGGAATCATATTGGTAGGTTTCAATTCATGAAGACCTAACTGTTTAAATAAGTAGTAGGAAGTAGGTTAACACCGGCACCTAGGTCTAAAAGTCGATAGCGGTATACTTGTCGCCTAACGTGCATGAATACGGTTAGTCGACACAGGTCCTTAATTTTTACCACACCATTAGTAGTGGTAATCGAAACCGTTCGATTGAGGAACGCTTGTTGAGGTACATTACGTCACGTCGTTTGGTGGTGCACATGTCCTTCAAAAACTTGGCATGCTTGGGCAAATGCTTTTAAGCATCTAGGAAAGGTAAGTTTATGGTCAAATTTTTTGAAGGTTTCACGGATCTCATCAAAATGTTAAAGTCATGTTTGTTCTTTACCAAGCGGGCGGGGAACGGAGCTTTTTGGACGGAATCAGCATATAAGGATCAGTTATATCTTTTCCTAGGGGCGTAGGTGTAGATTTTGATGGTACAACTTAAAATCCGTTATAGGTTCTGCGAGGAGGAGTTGGAAGGGCGTCGGTCGTGACTTCCGTCGATTCCTAAATCGGCATCGATACATTATTGTCGATGGTTCGCCGAAACGAAAGAGTGGTAATGGCATTTACCTCACCACGGCTTGGATTACTAGGTCCCGGTGCATTGTTGAGTTTAAAGGCGGTGTTTGTAGGCTTAGGGTTTGGGCTTTGCTTGGCAGGGAACACGCCGCTTTTGACTCTTATCCGAGCTGGTGAAAGAGACCGTTGGATAGAAGCTAGGATTTGATTCTGTTGATTCATGTATGTCGGAAAGTTTGGCCCGTTTTATCGGTATGGATTATCTAAAGGGAGCGTGAGGAACTAGTTCCACGGTTATTATTCCGCGGGTTGATTTTGGTAGCCATATCCTTGGTTAGCGAACAAGGTTGCGGTTGTTTTGGTATCCCATATTTGCATTGTTGGGAAAATTACTTTGCCCTTGCTGAAATGTGGAGGATTTCCTTGGCGATAGGAATTGTAGTTCGCGGGTAATGGTCGACAGAACGTTGTTGCCACACGAAGTAGCTTGTTGTTGGGCGGGGGTGCCCAAAGCTAAATTCGGATGTTGTATCGCCAAGGTGCGTTAAAGGGATGTTGAAAACACAAACCTCTTGAGAAGGTTAGGAGGACACTCGTATACCAAAGGACAATAAGAATCGGCGTGCTCAGGACTTAAACAAAGAGGGCATGGGGAAGCGTTGGCAGCCATGACCTGTTTGGGTTTTTGTTCATTTACTTGTACCGAAAGAGCATCAACCTTTTTGTTTAGGGACTCGATTAGAGTTTTTAATTCCGGATCGGGTTTGACCTCGAACATAGACGTAACTTTGGTAGGAGTGTCTTTAGAAGACCTAGAAGAATCAGTGTTTCCCCAATGGGTGCTTCGTGAGGCCTGTTTCTCAAGAAAAGTGTATGCTTCAGTAGCGCCCTTGTCCATGAAACAACCGCCGTTCATGATATCTAATGTTTCCTTTTGATGGTCAGAGAGACCATTAAAGAATGAACGGACTAATACAGCGGTGTCGAGTTGATGATGGGGACATTCGAGAAGTAGATCAGTAAATCTGCTCCACGCTTCCGAAAAGGATTCACTGGGTCTTTGGCGAGAAAGAATTGAATCTTTTGAAGCATTTCTGAAGTTTTCTTACACAGTATAAAACTTTATCATGAATGCTTGAATAAGTTCCCGTGTCAACGGATCGCGCTTGTCCGGCGAGCGAAACTGAAGCTTTATCAGCTAGGTGAAGGGAAACAACCTAAGCAAGACTTGTTCGTTAGTAACGGTCGGATGGCGAAAAGTGGTGACTACTTGTTGCATCCGGATGAAGATGATTGTATGGTTTTAAAACTATTGCATACTTATTAAATTAAGTTTAAGAACAAGTCCTAATTTTGATACTAGGGTGAGATTTCTAAATATTTTTCATCATATAAAGAGAAACGAGAATTTGTCACTAAATACGTTTATTTAGACATTAAGTAACTATGTACAACTATGCATGCCTAATTTTTGCAAAAGGTTCTCACCACTTCAATCAGTCGGACACTGTGTCCTCAAAGTGTTAAGAGGAAGAAAGTATACCCGAGAGGCTTTGAGCAAAATAAAGGCGACATCTTCCATGAAATTTATTGTAACACACTATATATTATACATCATAAAAAGTAGAAGCACACTGTTAGGGAGCACCTTTGTTAGGTCACTTATTTATTTCACATCAAAAAATAAAACAAATATGTACATGCATCATCACATTGCCTTCACCTTTGCCCCAAAGCGAACCCGGATAGTCCTTCCTTGCCTCGTCCTCAGAAATGCCATTCCTTCAAGCGTCCCGCCAATCTATCATAGCTTTCGGACTTCACTCCACTTCCTTTTCTTTGCATTGTCTAGATGAGCTATCATTTTATCATCATTAGGAAAGAACGAACTTTCTTAAGATACCTTGCGTATGTCCATGTCCGGGGCAATCGCGAACGTAATTATCTTGTTTGTTGGACACATAGATTCGACCTTTACCCAGCCTTGAAAGGTGGCTGCGCAAACTCGGGAAATATGTCCTCACTATCCATCTTTATGGCGGCGGGGGTGATGTAATCTTGCCGGCGCACCGAGTTCTTAAGATTCTCAATTACTAGTTACGTAATGTCGAAGGTGGCGTTCTTTTGTCGGGCCAATGCATGGAATGTCTTACACGCCCTTTGATGCCGGTGGAAAAATGCCAATCTCCCATGATGTTCGAAGAATAAATAGCATGGCGGTTCCCACATTCATGGTCATAATCGGCTAGTGGAATAGTGAATTCGGCCATCGGCGCCTTTCGACGTTCTTTGACGGCAAGGCCATCGCCATAATTGGGCAACAAAATCTTCCCTAGAGTAGTCATTAAGGTCATTCTTATCATGTATTGATGGGGAGATCCGTCAAGAGAGGAAGGTCCGCAGCCATACCACTATTGGCTCATAAAAGCGTGTCGGGTGTTACCAATACGTAGTGTAAACCCATTCAACGGAAACCCCGGACACCGGTAGATCTTCCATGTTATTATAAAAGTAAGTCGCCAAACCTGGGGAGTATGTTCAAGCCCGTGTAGAATGAGAGAGTTCCATCCAACTCGAAAGTGATGTAGTCTCAAAAAAAGATGTCCATATGCTTAGGAGAATTTAGTAAGGAATGGAAAGATTGTTCTGAATCATCTTTGGAGCTTCCATTATGTGAAAAAATGTGACCTGTTTAGACAAGGATAAACAAATAGTAGAGCATGATGAGAATAATTAAGTAAAACAAATTACCATATGAAAATTAAAACTAAAAAGAAAATGATAAATAATATAAAATTGCAAAATTTAAATTGTTTTATTGGCCCAAATGGGCGAGGATCCTTATGTGGGAGGAATCCGTTTATAAGATTCTCTTCTCGTCAATCGCCAACCGACCTATTGCGAACATTTTGCTTTCTCACCGTAAATCTCGGCCGGTTCTTCTCCATTATGAGAGTGTGATTTGCCAAGAATTGGTTGTGGTCGCAGCAAGAATTGTGCTTGTTCCTCTTCGCTTTATTGTCCGCAGTCCCGAAATTCAAGAAGGCTGGTGATAATAATGTTAAAGACGTTTGAATAATGTCATCAGTCCTTTTGTCAATTAAGCGAAGCCCTTCCATGGGATTAAATATGTTGCATAAGGCATTTTCAAAAGATGTTGTCGATTGGAACAATCGTTGGTTCCCCTGACCGACATGGTTCTTTGCAACGTCGGGTTCCAGAATCCGTTCCTACATACCGAAAGTGAATGGTAAGAATGTTAGCTGTTGAAGAGGTGTATGAGGAGAAAGTACTAGAAAAACCCCAATGTATCATGATAAGTGTCACAATGGTTGGTAAAGGTCTGCCTTTTTCGCACGCGTCGCGATCGCATTCGAGAAATTTTATAATGCAAAATCATTGCGGTTAGTCCGCAACACCGGAGTAAATGGAGGAGTGGTTTGGTTATTTCGAAGTCTTAGATGTGCCTAGGACATTATGAGCTACCCATTGGATCCACGATAATTGGTTCTTTTGTAAAGATCTCCTCGATAAACAATACGGTTTTTCCGTTGTATTAAATTCCGTGAAGGATAGTTGCAAACATCGATCTGCGGGTATTATCGAAGGTGAATCCTGAAGGTGAACTCCTTGGTTTGTAATAGGAATTTGAAGTACCTCGAGATGATTTCCATAGTCAATTCATGCTCGCATCCGTTAGTACGACAAAGAATTGTCGTTTTGGAAATAACCGCTTTTATATAGAAATAACAAGACCAATTCTCGGAATAAAATGTTTGCTTATGGTGTAACGAGAGGGTACCATCCTCGACGTAATATTTCAGTTGTCAAAAAAGGATGAAAAAGACCATTTTGAAAATTTTCCATAAAATTTTGCTCGAGCACGAAACTCGAGTGAGGGCCATTAAAGATGGAGTGGTGAAAAATTATTTTGGAAAAGAAAAAAAAAAGTTAAATATTTTGAGGTGTCTATCCTTGTATAAATAGCCACCCATCCGAAAATGTAAAAGATACGTTTCGAGGTGTCACAGGGTAGTTAGACCACGTGTATCAAAGTAACCAATTATAGGGTTGGTCTGGTGGAATCCATTGCCCGTTTGTGTTCCAAGTATGCAACATCCGAGGTTTTACACCTAATCCTTGTGCAAAACTTAATGCAAAGGGAAAAGGTAACAAAATAAACATATTTACAAGGTGAGTCTTTTAACGCCGGATCCTCAAGACGAATCGGAGTCTTTTAATGTCGATTCTCAAGATTTAATCCCATCCAGTGGGAGAAACGGCGCGGCGACGAAGATTATCCTCGCGCGGTGTTGAGACAAAAGTATACCTTAAAGCTGGCTAGTATCGGATAGAAGTCTGGGCCTGGAACGGTAAGGTGTTTGGCAATGTATACACCAAACATCCTTCACGTCGTCGTTCACGAGCAAAAGAACTACGACCATTTCCTATTGGTAATGAGTGAGACTTACACCAAATGATTAGCTGAAGTTCACGAGGTAGAGAGTAGAAAAGGGAAGAGAAGGAAGGAGGTGAAATTTTAGGTACCCATCGTTTAAAAGCACGCGTTTGCTTTCGTGGTGTAGAAGACATTTATACCGGTTAACGTAAAAGAGTTTTCGTGGACTAAGGTTCCGCTTGCTTGCAACCACACACCTCAAAGAACTTTGGAGATCATAAGATAGAAGATGGCCCAAGCTACCAAAATGGCGTGCCCTCTATAGAAAACAGGATCGAAAGTCGCGCATCTAAACATCTAGTCGGCAGTATCTTTGGATTCAAGAAGAGTCCGCTCAACATCCGGTGGCGTAATTTGTGGTAATGTTTTAGGCGTTGCCCATTGACTTGAAATTCACTGTTATCTTTTGGATTAAGCAAAGAGATTGCCCCATAATGTTTCACAAATGACACAATGAAAGGACTAGACCATCGTGTTTTCAATTTACCGGGAAAGATGTGTAATCTGGAGTTGTCAGACAAGAAAACTTTTGGCCAATTTTGAAATCCTTACGCAAAATGTGCTTGTGCACTCTTTTCATATTAGCTTTGTAGGATTTCGAGAGATCATAAGCATCACTCGAATCTCCTCTAGCTCATTTAATTGCGGTTTAAACTTCTCACCTGCCGATGATATTGTAATTGAGGCTTTTGATGGCCCAAAAGGCATTGCTCAAGTTCAATTGGCGGATGACAAGGTTTTCCAAAACAATGCGGTAAGGAGACATCCCTATAGGTGTCTTAAATGCGCTTGGGTATGCCCACAAGGCATCCGATAAAAGTTATAGACCAGATCCTTTCTTGATGGGTTGACAATTTTCTCCGCATAGACTTTATCTCTCCGTTGGAGACTTCCACTTTGGCCACTCGTTTGTGGGTGGTATGGAGTAGCAACCTTGTGAGTAACTCCATATTTTTTTCATTAAAAACCCAAAATTTTGTTACAAAAATGTGTACCCCATCATCGATGATAGCTTTGGAACACCAAAACGAGAGAAAATGTTTTCTTTTACAAATCTCACGGCAGTCTTATGGTCATTTGAAATTACATCACGAGGTGCCTCAATCCATTTGGACACATAGTCTACAATTTACTAAAATGTATAGAAAACCTTGAGAAATAGGGAAGGGTCCCATAAAATCAATGCCCCAAACATCAAAAATTTCCACAATCAAGATAGGATTTAGGGGCATCATATTTCGTTTGGTAATTAGACCTAGGTGTTGACAACGAATGCAAGCTACACAATGTTCGTGGTGCATCGCGAAAAAGGGTAGGCCAAAAAACCACATTGTAACACCTTGGCGCAGTTTTCTTTCCAACTGAAATGACCTCCGCAAAGATTGTTCATGGCAAAGGATAATACGTCGGTTGTGTTCCCAATCGAATGCAAATTAATTTAATGAGTTGGCTCCGAACAATACTTAAAGAGGTAGGTTCATCCCGTAAATAATATTTTACAATGGATAAGAACTTTTATGATCGGGGCGTGACCAAAAAAGGGGGACTTCCTCGGTAACTAGGTAGTTAACGATATCCGCATTACCATGGGGATGAGAAAATAGAGTACAAGTATTCGTCTCGGGAAGGAATCACCGATAGCCGAATCACTATCGATGTCACCAACCAGCCTTGATAAATGGTCGGCTTTCTACATTTTAAGTTCCTTTCTTGTCTTTGATTTCGGGGTGAATTCTTGTAAGAGAAGGATCCAAATGGAACAATCGTTGTTTTTTCGCCCTTTTTCGCGAGTAAGTACCGAATTGCGGCATGGTCAAGATATACTATGGTCGATGTTCCAACTAGGTAGGGTTAAACTTATCCAAAGCATAGACAACAGCTAGGAACTCTTTCTCGGTTGTGGTATAATTACGTTGAGCGTCGTTAAGAGTTTTACTAAGCGTAGTAAATGACAACGGGTTTGTCGTCACGGTCGTTGGCCTAGCACAACACCAATAGCAAAGTCGCTAAGCGTCACACATCGATTCGAATGGTTGAGACCAATCGGGGGTTGAATGATAGGAGCGGTAGTCGAGGCGGTTTTAGAGTATCAAAAGCTTGTTTTGCAATTGAAATTGAAGTCGAATATCGCATCCTTAAGCAGGAGATTGGTTAAGGGTCGAGCAACTTTAGAGAAATCCTGAATGAATCTCCTGTAAAACCCAGCGTGGCCTAAAAAGGCACGGATATCCCGAACTGTGCGTGGAAAGGGTAGCGAAGAAATTTTAACAATTTTAGCTTTATCAACCTCTATCCCGTCTTTTGAAACAATATGACCTATAACAAGTCCTTTGGTAACCATGAAATGACACTTCTCCCAATTGAGTACCAGATTTTTCTTTACAACGCGTTAATACTTTAGAAAGGTTGGATAAACGATGCGTCAAAGGAATTTCCGTAAATGGAAAAGTCGTCCATGAAGACTTCCATATAACGTTCCACCATATCACTAAAAATGTGAAGCATGCAGCGTTGGAAAGTGCACGGGGCATTACAAAGACCCAAAAGGCATTAGTGCGTATGCAAAGGTTCCAAAGGGACACGTGAAAGTTGTCTTTTCTTGATCGGTATGATCGATGACAATTTGGAAGTATCCGGAATAGCCATCAAGAAAACAAGTAGTAGGCATGACCGCTAAACGTTCTAGCATCCGGTCAATGAATGGGAGAGGGAAGTGATCTTTACGGGTTCTCGCATTAAGTTTGCAATAGTCAATGCAAATTCTCCATTTCAAAGGAACGCAGTGGAGATGCACTCACCACTTTCATTTTGCACAACTTGAATGCCTGGACTTTTGGGAACAACGTGGGACGGACTAACCCATCCACTATCTGAGATAGGGTATATGATACCCGCATCAAGTAAACGTAGAACTTCCTCTCTCACTACTTCCTTCATGGCGGGATTAAAGGCGGCGTTGGTTCTCGTGATGTCTTTGTGCCGTCATCAAGATGTATACGATGCGCATATGCTGGGTCTATTCCCTTGATATCATCTAAGGACCATCCGATAGCGGAGCGGTGTTCACGAATGACATGAATCAAACGCGTGCCTCTTCGTCCCGTAGTCAAGTGAGCGTAAATTATTATAGGTGACTACCATCGGGATCGATGCACGCATTTCAAATCGGGGGGTAAAGGTTTTAAATCGAGTTGGAGGATTGGGGATCAAGGATTCGTGAGGGATCATCTCTTCAATGGAAAAGAGCTTTAATCCGGTTCTTCTGAATCGGTTTGCACCGTAAGCATTAGGGTCAAATAGTGGTAATCGACTCTAATAATGCATGGACATCCCTTATGTACCGAATCATCGTCAAACTCCGGATTATCAAAAGAAAGAAATTGGTGTATCTCGCCCTGGGGAAAAGAGTTTGCGAAATAATCATGTTCCGCACTATCAACCAAGCTAATCTCGCCCTCCATTATAGGATCGGAAACTGTTTCATTAATTTGAACACGCTGAGTTTGGATGAAAAGGTTCCCCAAAAGACAATGTCATTGAACCGTCCCGACAATTTATGAGAGCGTTGGCGATTTTTAAGGAAAGGACGCCCCAAGATGATAGGGATGGAGTCACGTGCTACTTCAAAGATATCTAGAATGACAAAATCAACCGGATAGTAAAAATCTTGGACCTTTACTATAACGTTCTCTACTATGCCTTTTAGGTACTTGATGGAGCCATCCGCGAGTTGCAGAAGTCATATTGGTAGGTTTCAATTCATGAAGACCTAACCGTTTAAATAAGTAGTAGGAAGTAGGTTAACACCGGCACCTAGGTCTAAAAAGTGCGATGGCGGTATACTTGTCGCCTAACGCATGGTACGGTTAGGTCGGCATTCGGTCCTTGTACTTTACCACACCATTAGTAGTGGTAATCGAGGGAAACCGCTCGAAGGAGAACGCTTTGTGAGAGGTACATTCGTGACGCGTCGTTTGGTGGTGCACATGTCCTTCAAAAACTTGGCATGCTTGGGCAAATGCTTTAGCGATCTAGGAAAGGTAAGTTTATGGTCAAATTTTTGAAGGTTTCACGGATCTCATCAAAATGTTCGGTCATATTTGTTCTTTACCAAACGGCGGGAACGGAGCTTTTGGACGGAATCACAGATAAGGATCGGGCCAGTATCTTTTCCTAGGGGCGTAGGTGTAGATTTTGATGGTACAACTTCGTCCGTTATAGGTTCATGCGGTAGGTAGGAGTTGGAAGGGCGTCGGTCGTGACTTCCGTCGATTCCTCGTCCGCATCGCGCACATTATTGTCGATGGTTCGCCGAACGAAGAGTGGTAATGGCATTTACCTCACCCCGCTTGGATTACTAGGTCCCTGGTGCATTGTTGAGTTTAAAGGCGGTGTTTGTAGGCTTAGGGTTTGGAACTGCTTGGCCAGGAACACGCCTTTTGACTCTTATCCCGAAGCTAACAAACCTGAAGAGACCGCTGGATAGAAGCTAGGATTTGATTCTGCTGATTCATGTATGTCGGGAAAGTTTCACCGCTTTATCGGCCGTGGATTGTGCTAAGGGGAGCAAAGCAGGAACTAGTTCCACGGTTATTATTCACGGGTTGATTTTGGTAGCCATATCCTTGGTTACCGGGAACAAGGTTGCGGTTGTTTTTGGTATCCCATATTTGCATTGTTGGGAAAATTACTTTGCCCTTTGCTGAAATTGTGGAGGATTTCCTTGACGATAGGAATTGTAGTTCGCGGTGGTCGACAGAACGTTGTTGCCACCTGGAAGTAGCTTGTTGTTGACAGGGGTGCCTGCTAAATTCGGATGTTGTCGCCAAGGCAAGGTAAGTTAGGGATGTTGAAAGCACAAACCTCTTCGAAGGTTGGGGAGGACACTCGTATACCAAAGGACAATAAGAATCGGCGTTCGGGACTTAAACAAAGAGGGCATGGGGAAGCGTTGGCGCCCATGACCGCTTGGGTTTTTGTTCATTTACTTGTACCGAAAGAGCATCAACCTTTTGTTTAGGGACTCGATTAGTTTTTTAATTCTGGATCGGGTTTGACCTCGAACATAGACGTAACTTTGGTAGGAGTGTCTTTAGAAGACCTAGAAGAATCGAGTGTTTCCCCAATGGGTGCTTCGTGAGGCCCGCTTTCTCAAGAAAAGTGTATGCTTCGATGGCGCCCTTGTCCATGAAACAACCGGATTCATGATATCTAATGTTTCATTTTGATGGTCGAGACCATTAAAGAATGAACGGACTAATACAAATGCCGTGTCGAAGTTGATGATGGGGACATTCGAAGTAGATCGAGAAATCTGCTCCACGCCCGAAAGGATTCCCGGGGTCTTTGCGAAAAGAATTGAATCTTTTGAAGCATTTCTGTAGTTTTCTTACGAAGTATAAAACTTTATCATGAATGCTTGAATAAGTTTGGCCCATGTGTCAATGGATTGCGCGGCTTGTCCTACGAGCCAAACTGAAGCTTTATCGGCTAAGGTGAAGGGGAAACAACCTAAGCAAGACTTGTTCGTTAGGTAACGGTTAGGATGGCGAAAAAGTGGTGACTACTTGTTGCATCCGGCGAAGATGATTGTATGGTTTTTCATGGTCTAAACCATGGTAAACAGGTAACAAACCGAAAATGTTTGGCGGAATCTGAAAATCACCTACAATCGCATCGAAGTTTAATGCAAGAAGCGGTTCTTTTCCGTAAAAGATATAAAACCGAAAGGGGTTTCTCGACCGTGAGATTTTCTTCACCATAATTAAAGGAGATAATGGAAACGGAGATGTTTGACGAGGTTGATTTTACTGGAGGAGGAACTATGCCTAGGAGATAACATAAACAGTTGTTTCTTGTATTTTCGACGATGATATGTAAGTTCTAATTCCTTATGTTTACCGGACCGTAGTCTCATACAAATATGAATTTTAATTTAGTGCTTATAAGGAACGAATAATGACTGGAGTTTTTTAGAAGTTAGGAAGGAGGAAGTTGAAGCACGTCTTCCTGAAATTGTGCTAACTTCGGCGGGGAAGCTAGGATAGCGTGTGAATATTCCAGCCAACCTGGTTACCCGAGAGAATTGAGGGAGGTTGTTAGGCTTTAGACGTTCCTTAATTAAGGCAACCTCAATTTTTTCAAGTTTCCTAGGCACTGATGGAATAGGATGATGATTTATGATGGTGTATTATGCGGGGTGTTATTAAGATGATTTAGATGAAATTTTTAATTACTATGATTTTTTTTTAATTTTTAATTTTTTTAATTTTTTTTAATTTTTAAAATTTTTTTTTTTTTATTTTAATTTACGTGATTAGTGTATTATGGAGACTTGATTACGAAATATGCAATTAAAAACGATAGATGCCAAAATAGAAACTAACTAACATATACTAGTTTACGCAGAAAGTCTACCCATGCAAATCTATATTACCTATACGTGCAACTATGTGTAAGTTATACGTGAGTTAGGGGAATGTCAAGAACGAACTCATGCAATTGAATACCGCGTATGTGAATTGATGTAACATACACATACAAAAATATTCTAAGCAAGTGGTTTGGTGCTACGCATATATCAAAATATATATGAATCATATTAATTGTGTTACGTGAATATGTGATGACGAACCACCTTTACATGCACATAGTTCTCATGCCAACATACAAATATACGAGGTAAAATAGGTTATAGCAAATAATATCCTCGACAAAGTTTGAGGAGTTTAAGAGTTTGAAACCCAGGCCCCCGATTCCTCGTATAGCGGTCGACTACTCCCAAGCTTATGCTTACTAGAAAAAACAGGACCAAAGAGCCCAAAAAAATCTTGAAAAGGAAAGTGGCCTCAGACTAAAACCGGAGTGTTGATACTCGGGTTAGTTTCAATGTGCTTACTAATTCATCCTCGTCCGAGACTCTTTTGTCTGTTTAGTACTTCAAATTCCCTGAGAAAGACTTAGACCGTCTAATGAAAATAAACAAACTTGGCACACAGATATTTGTTAGTAGAAAAAATTACGGTAGAGAGTTAGTATTGTAATAGAAATGAAAATTAAAAAGATGAGGAGGTAAGGGAGGGGTTTTTATGGATGTATTCCAGTTATTACGTTAAGTCCGTAGTCCTTGATTGTCTTGGCATTTGATAAAAACACATATTTACACACGTTTATCGGCTTTCAGTTACTTATTTCTTAAGTCCGAGGTCCACAGTCCAAAGTCCGAGGTCCACAGTCCAAGTCCAAAGTCCAAAGTCCAACGTCCGTATAGTCGTACGTTTTAGTCAAGTTACCTTACTCACGTGGGATTGGTAGGATAGGTCGAGTAAGGGATCGTCCAAACCTTAGGGCTCGGATAGGTTCACAACTGGAATTACAACTTTAAGTGAGTAGGATTTTTAGGTTTCTTTTTAGTTGGTTTTTAATTAAAATAACGGTAATGCAAATAAAATAAATTACTACGGTGATTATATATAGGTAAACAAAAGTAGAGAAATAGGGAGAGTTAATCATGCTCATGCAAGAATCATTTTTCAACAGCTTTTATTACCAAATCACTACATCTCTAATTGCCTCGTTTTGAGACGACGCGCCGAAAAGTATTGATCCCTAGTGCATGCCCACATCTCTAGGTCGCATTTCACTAGCATAAGGAGTTTCGATAATACCTCATCTCTGGGTATATTATTTCAGCTCTTGGCACAAGTTCACATCACCGGACGAATTGGAGAGCCGCTCGACACTGCAGAGTCGCTACGACATTTTGGATCATGCTAGCGACCGGCCCCGAGCATCGGACTCTAACTTTGTGCGTCTCCGTCATTTTGGGACCGGATGTTAATTCTATGCCTAATTCTAAGTAGTGATTCTAGAATATTAACGAAGTCAATCCGATTTTCACACGAAGGATAACCCCCCCGAGGGATTAGCTCATCATCATAAACGGAATAATAAAACTTTAACATACATTAAGTAAATAAATGCAGGACGTAAATTAACAAGAAAAGAAATGATCATTATTAAGGGTAAAATAACTTATCAGTATTAAAAATTTCTTTGAAATAAAATGGCGTAAGGTAAGTCTTGAAGAAAAACTAAACGTAGCTAAAAGCATTAATATCTTTGAAGACCTTATAATGAAGGCGAACCCCTCATATATATAAGCGGATGTCCCTTCACGTGAATGCCTAACAATTAAATCAGGTTTGTTTGTTAGCTAATTGAAAAAGTTCAAAACTTTGAGAATCAAAGTTTTGTTTTAACCAGATTAAATTTTTGTCTTTTGCTTTGATTTTTGTTTGTTAGCTAATTTCAATTCAAACCACCGGGTTTGAATTGGCGATCGTCTTCTTTCTTGCCGTGGGTATCAATTTGAAACCATCATTTGCCACCTACCTATGGTGACTCATCATGCCTTCGGGCCCGAGAGTGTGTCCACTTGGTGTGTCCGATCCAGCCATCTTGATTTTGGCGTTTTACGACTTTTTGTCCTTCTTGAGTTCGTCGCCCGTCGCTATGGCAGCTTTCACTAGCCAATGCTAATGCGGCACCTAGATTTATCCGATTTGAGCTTTAAGTTTCTTTTCTTTATATGTGGGCCGTCCCCGCACTAGTTCTCGTTCTTTTGGAAACTTCGCCTCTAGTCGCTTTGTTGGGCTTCACGGGATTGAGTGGGAATTCCAAATATTCCCCAGATTCTTGTACTTGGCGGCTTCACTGTGGCCAACGCGGCCCTAGATTTATCCGATTTGAGCTTCGAAGTTTCCTCGCTTCTTTATATGTGGGCCCGCTCGCGACCGGTTCCGTTCTTTTGGAAACTTCGACTTCCGCGGTCGAGTGGGGAAACTCCAAATATTCCCGTATTCCTCAGATTCCGATGCGGGTTTTATCACTATATTCATTTTAATTGCGAAACCCGCAAAAGTACGAAAATATAATTATTGCATGATTATTAAACACATAATCGACCAAAATGCTATGTCTCTCGGGGTTTAATATTACAGTTTTGGGTGCTTATCAGTCGGGTATTCAACTTCTCTAATGAATCCAACATTCTTGAGCTTTTCTATCTCTTCATTGATGGCTTTTTGAAATTGGAATGCTAGTTTCTTAGGTCATTGCTTGACAAGCTTGACTGTTGGATCTACATTTAACTTGTGGCAAGCAACCTGAGGGTCGATTCCTGGCATATCGATATACGACCAAGCAAAAACATCTTTATTGAGATATAGAAATTTGACAAGTTGCTCTTTGAGCTTGGGGTCTAAATTAGCCCATACATAAACAAACTTTGGGTCTTCATCAGAGCCCAAATTGACTTTTTCTCCTAGTTCAATTTGAGCTTGTTTCCCTTTGAGCTTGTTTGCTGCAGTTGTTGTAGGGTTGGAAATTTGAGGATCTTGTTTTTTTGGGATGTCTTTGTCTTCGACGACCTGAGGCTTGGGTGAGGTCGTTGTGCTAACGTGGTTGCACAGGTGAGCTTCTAGTTGGTTGCTTCTGAGCTCCATAATACCTCGGGGGCCGGGAAATCGCAAGACCTAGTGTAAGGTTGATGGAATTGCTTTGATTTTGTGAATCCATCAGCGTCCTAGAATGGCAGACCATGTCTTCCTTTTCTCCAATGGAGACTGGCAGGATGACATCTCCAATGGCATCTATGTGATCTCCGTTGAACCCATAGAGCGGTGCATTTGATTCTATGATCACCAAGTCTGGCAGGTGCATGTCCTTGTAAGTTTGATAGAAAAGTATGTTACACGAGCTGCCTGGATCGATGAGGACTCTTTTGACTGTCCACCCGTTGATTTTGACGTGCATTACCAGGGCATCATTATGTGGTAGGCACACCTTGTCTAGATCCTCTTCGGTGAATGAAATTATTGTTGTTGTTTGAGGGTTGGTGGGATTAATCATCTCGGCTTTGTGTGAGAGGTGGTAGATTTTTTGAAGCGCTCCTACTCTTTTGCGCTTCTCCTGACCTGAGGTTTTGTCGATTGATGTGTCTATAATCATGATGATTACTATCTCCTCATCGTGGTCGGAGGAGTGTTGTCTCCTGTTGTGCCTTGACTGATCACCTGGAGATTTAGATCGTCGGGCTGTTCTGCTCCTGCTTCTATTGTTGGTAGGTCGTTCGTTGCTGCGGCTCCTACTTCTGTGGCGTTTGGCATCCAGCTTGTGCCTTAGGTCGCTTTCTGGCAGGAACTCTTTCAATTTGCCATCCTCCACTAAGTCTTGGACGTAGTGCTTGAGGCTCCAACAATCATTGGTGTCATGGTGGTGGAGCTTGTAGAAATGGCAGTATGGACGTTCTGGTATGGCTATCACCTTGATGATGTTGGGTTTGAAGTATGGTGATGTATATATCTTCTTCAGGATCTGACTCTGCGTCCTAGAGAAGTTGGAGAATTCCCTCTTTGTATACAAAGGCTTACTGGAGCTAGATCTCTTGTTGTTGTTGTTGTTGCCTGAATATTGATTTCTTTCCTTGGGGTTTCGCTCGTTGCTAACTGCGAGGACCTCTTTGCCTTTGCGTTGGGCCATCCATTCTTCGAACTTGATATACTTGTCGACTCTGTGATATAGGTCGTCTAAGGTTTCTGGCTTGTTGCCCATGAGGGACCTTGCTAGGTCGGAGTCATCTACGAGGGCGTTTGTGAACGCAGAAGTTGCAAAGCTGTCATTGAGTCCTGATTCCAGCGAGAGGAGGTCCTTCTTAAAACGTCCTAGGAAGATGCAGATAGTTTCGTCATGAGCTTGCTTGAGCTGAAACAAAGAGTCTAGGTCGGCCCGTTTCTTTTCATTGTGGATCTAACTCTGCTGCGACGCCTCGGCTAAGCTTGTCGAAGTTGTTGATCGAATCAGGAGGGAATGTGTAAAACCAATCTATTGCTCCGTTCTTCAAGCTGGCTGGAAAAAGTTTGCACTTTAGGTAGTCGTGATGGAGTGTCTTTGTAAGGATCCGGATCGGTTAAGCGAGCCACGTGCTCACGGGCAAGAGCTACCATCATATAACGGAAACTTTGGTTGGATAAATTCTTAAGGAGGCTACTTGTCTCGATTTCTATGGTGAATGGTGATGCCTTTGCGTTTGTAGCATTCGAAATCGGATCCGGATCGCCCTTTTGTCATTTGACTTCTAAATCTTTGGGCTAAGTCTTCTAAAAGCGTTGATTGGTGGTGTTGGTGAGGGGCTGCAACGGGGTTGTTCTCCAATTTATACTTCTCGTGCCATTGTTGGCGTTGGAGGTGGCCTGGTCGCGCATTATCTGATTCTCTTGTTGTAAGGTGAGGAAAGCTTCTTGTAGTGTCTTCATCTGTTCTGCCAACATTTGAAGAGAGGTATCCATAGTGGTTTTTACCAGCTTCGTGGGCTTGAGAAAAGAGTAAGTGTGATTTTCTTAAGGAAACGAACCGGCAGACACGTGCTGATACAAAATGCATAGGGTGATGACAGTCCTAAGCTAGTGTCGTTTTTCAGCAATTCTGGTGTAGTTAGGATTTAGGGTTTGGGGTTTATAATCATGGTTTATCAGGCACCAGAATTCTACACTGGCCAATTAACGAACTTAGTTGGACAGATTCCATTTTCACCAACTAAATTGACTAGAAAAACTTGAGAGTTGTTATGTTCTTTGGAATAGGCTCCAAATACACGTTTGCAAGTTGCGCTTAGATAAGAAGCACACCTTACCTTATTGAAGCCAATATAATCCTACTGACATTATTAAATTTCTATACATGTTGCTTCTTGCTTATATACTAATAGTCTTTTGACTCACAATGCGTTGTAAAAACTGTGATTGAGCAATGAGCACAACATATTGCTAATAAACAAAGAAAAATAAGCATGGCTTAATTTTACACCGAAAAACGACTAAAAAGAGTATCAAACTTTACACCTTTTGACAATATGGAGAATTGGGGACCAAACTTTTTTTTCATGACAGTTTGGAGACCAAACTGTTTGATTTTTGAAATGTAGGAACTTCCGTCAAATTTCTCTAACACCGTTTCTAATTTGTATTAATTTGTATTTTTTTTTTCAACATTGCACATTAGGAAATTTATATTAAGTTTTTTCAACATTACAAATTAATTTATATTAATTTTTTTTCAACATTATAAATTAATTTTCATTTGTATTAATTTATAAAGTGAAAATTAATACAAATTATAAACGGTGTTAGAGAAATTTAACGGAAGTTCCTACATTGCAAAAATCAAACAGTTTGGTCCCCAAACTGTCAAGAAAAAAAGTTTAGTCCCCATATTGTCAAAAAATGTAAAATTTGATATCCTTTTTAGTCGTTTTTCAATTTTACACATTGAATCATCCAACTAGGAAAAATTTAATTCTTAAATTAGGAAATTTTAATAAGAATCGTTTTTCAGTTTTAAATCCAGAAATGAAATTTAGTTAGTTTTTATCATTTGCTCCAATTTCAAATCAAATAACCTGCATAACCATTATTAGCACAAAACTTCAATTCTTAGTGACTCGTTCTTCGAATCAGAATTTCATTTTTTAATTGGCAAGGTATGTCATGCTAGAGTTTCAGTGATGATTATGTTTACACTGTACCAGATATTTTAGCTTATAAGGAGCAATTGCAGCTTGGCTGAGTGCACCAGGACGACAGTGCCTCGCCGTTCTCATTTCATTTAACAATTTTATAAACTGAATATAAGAAGTGCATTTGATTGTTCCAATTTGTTAGTTCACTGTTAACAAATGCTTATATTGAAGAAAGCCCGTGATATTCAGCACTTATTGGCAGATCGACTCACGAATGAATGACTTCGTAAGGTTTGGTGAATGTGTTAGTATAAAATAATGTGATACAATCAACTGTAGCAGCCAACAAAAAATTTTAAGCTGTAGCAGTATAGTATTTTCACATTTTCATTGCTTGTAATGAAATTTGTTGACAGTACAGGACACCCAATTTTTCTAGTTGAAGCTTATTGTATTGTACTTGAATTTTCTTTAATTTGTTCCAAGAATGTCATCAAATCAGATAATTTCCAAATAAAAAACTTTGTATAATCTATGACCGATGTGTATATGCAAATCAAATTGTTTGTTAGTTAGTTGAACCAACGGAAAATAAAAATAAAAATTGGAAGAGAGCTAACTGTGAACTTGATTGGAAGAAAAATCAACATCAACTAGTAAAGTCTTGCTCTCCAAGTTTACAACTAATCCAGTGGCTCATGGTATCTTCCAATATCTTATATTTGGCTTTCAGAAATGTTATGTCAATTAGGAAACCTTTATCAATTGAGTTTCGACCAGAAACACAAGACAAAAATAGAAAGTTAACACATTATATCTGTTTTATTTCGATGTATTAAACAATATAGAGATCATGCCAATTGTGGATGAGCCTATCACATACAAAAACTAATGGGGCATGAATATTAGTTGAAGCATCAATTCTGTTTGGCCTTCTACAACTGCATTTGAAACCAGTGACGACATACGATGCAGTTTTCCTACTCAATAGCTAGTCTCACAAAAACCTAGCTAAGATGAAAAATAATAAAAATACTGTCACTGCACACGACTTTGTAAAAGGCTTATCAAATCATCGTAATTGATAATAAGGCATTCAGGTAATCAGGTTGGTTTTCTGTGCGGTTTATCAATATCTTGTCAAAAGACTTGGGAAGATGTCTGTCATTGTCAAAAGAATTTTGCAAAAGTGAATAATCTTATAGACACCTATAGACAAATTATAAACTTGAACACAAATTCTGGCAAAGCTAGATGGCAGTAAATAAAATGGGCTGATTGTTTGCCGAGATGATCTCTATGGTGGAGAGACAATCTTAAAAATATATAGCATATCTTGCGAAAAACGTCACGTATATTAACATAAAGAGGCAATTGATGCATTCACCACTCACCAGCTTCAAATCCCACTCACTATTCTACTGGACGATAAATGTCAGTATGCAACAAGTTCACCTCGGTCTTTTTCCTAATTAGAATCTAATGTGAATATATAATACTCATCTTAACAATTGATTTTGGTGGAAATTAAGTTCAAGAAGAAGAATGGGATATATATGGACTGAAATAAGTAAGTCTGATTCAAGGGAAGTCTCCAACTTGTGGATGCTTATTTTAAGTCTGATTCAAGAAAAATGCCCAAAACGAGCTCCACCCCTACATACCCAAAAGAAGAATTCTCCTTTCAAGTCCGAAATTTCTACAGGTGTTAATGGTACATTATTTTAGGCAAAAATATGAAGAACTAGCAATGCAGCCCGAACGGTGGCCGTGCCTATTATTCTTAAACCCATCATGTCTGGGCCTATATTTAAGGGAAGCACTTGGAAGTTTAACATATTCATATCCAATAAGTAATCCATATCCATATCTATTAACTAATACATATCCATATCTACATATACAATAACTAATACATATCAATTAACTAATCCATTGTTTTTAGAATTTGTTTTTTTTATCCCACGCACATTTGAAATAATGAAATAATCGTAAATTTTGTTTTTGTTTTAAAGATAACACAATGAAAAAAGACAATTTTAATTTATATTAAATTAGAGAGCGCACCAAATTCGGGGTTAGTTTGGTAAGAAGGCAAATAATTATTTTTCAAATATGAACTATTTTAAAACTTTCATTGATGTGGCTCACTATGAAAGATCTCTTGGGAGAAACGGATATTAATATAGGTAGGATGGGGAAGGAAAGCTAAGCTTAAGAAATTGAGAAAAACATGTCAATTACTGGAAGTACATAATTAGGTGCATTCAATAAAACATGGAGGCTTTTCCATATTGCAATTAAAATGCAACTGAAGAGTGTAGTACTAAATTGTCGTAAACTATGCAAGCTTCGTTTAAAAATTCTAATTCGTACACATTTATAATTGATTCTGAAATGGATGCCTAAATGATTCTCAAACGATTAAGCAATATCTTCGACGACTTCAACCGGCCAATAAACTCAAGTCAAATACTCTCCAACATTTGTTAGTCAACTCTTTGTTGGTTTGAAGTTTGAACTCAATACATTAGGCAAGTTTGCACTTGGCTTCATGCCTCCTATACTTGCTGATTTACCAAAACAAAATGATTGAGTATCACCAAATCCCCCAACCAAAATAATTAGCATATATTTGTATGGAAAGTCATCAACAACCCAGCTCAAAATGGACTAAACCACCAATGCAAGCAGCTAAAATAGTTTGAACTTTCAACAAAGAAACGCAATTTATTTATTTTTCAGATGATACTAAACTCAAGTATATAATATACACCATAAATATCAATGTAGAGAGTTAGGTGCACATTTGAGTTACACGTGGTTACCAAAAACCATTCGAGTCACAAGTTTCATCAAAAATTCTTTTTCACCATAGAATCATGGACTCCTACAGTCCTACATGTGTACCACCCCTCCAATCTGACCAAACAATTTCAGGTACTTCAATACTACTACAAGTCTACGACACCACATGATCACATAAAAAAAAAACTGAATAGTAAATACAGCACACATCTCGTTTCCCTCTTCACAAAATTCATCTCTCTGCACCTTTTCAATCCCCGTACTCTACTCCCTTTAGAACATAATAATAATAATAATAATAATAATAATTAATTAATAATAATAACATCTTTTCTTTCTTTTATTACAATTTACACTGCTCCTCCTGTTTTTTATTTTATTTCAACGCGTTTTACCCCCTTCACTTTCTCCCCTATTTATTTCCACCTCCTCCCCTTCTCTCCTTCTTCCCCATCCTCAAAACCCAAAGAAAAAAAAAACACAGATCCAAACCATTAGATGAAGACCCAAGGTCGTTTTTTTACAGTGGGTCTAGTATCAGCATGGTATTCATCAAATATAGGAGTATTATTACTAAACAAGTATTTGTTATCAAATTATGGTTTCAAGTATCCAATTTTCCTAACCATGTGTCATATGACAGCTTGTGCTTTGTTTTCTTACATTGCAATTGCTTGGTTGAAAATGGTACCCATGCAAACCATTCGATCTCGTGTTCAGTTTTTCAAAATCACAGCACTTAGTCTTATTTTTTGTGCTTCTGTTGTTAGTGGTAATGTTTCTTTGAGGTATTTACCCGTTTCGTTTAATCAAGCTGTTGGGGCGACTACTCCGTTTTTTACGGCTGTTTTCGCTTATATTATGACTGTTAAGAGGGAGGCTTGGTTGACTTATATTACTCTTGTTCCTGTTGTTACCGGCGTTGTCATTGCCAGCGGGGTAAGCTTGTTTCCCTTTCCCTTTTAATTGTGATTTGGTGCAATTTGGTGAAAAGTCAACTGAGTTAGATCTTGATTGGTTAGATATGGTTTCATCCAATGTAGTAGAGATAAACATTTGTGATTGCACACAGGGTGAACCAAGTTTCCATCTATTTGGGTTTATAATGTGTGTTGGTGCTACTGCTGCAAGGGCGCTTAAGTCAGTGCTTCAAGGGATTTTGTTGTCTTCTGAAGGGTAAAGAATCTTGTATTTCTACCGATTTATATTTTTATCGGACACATTAGTTTTTCTTGTCTGCGTTGGGATGTTTGTTTTTTTACAACAAAACTGAGACAATTCTACTTCTCAACAGAGAAAAGCTTAATTCCATGAATCTGCTTTTATACATGGCGCCAATTGCGGTGGTATTTCTTCTTCCAGCAACACTTCTCATGGAAGAAAATGTGGTTGGGATCACCCTAGCACTTGCTAGGGAGGATTTTAAGATCATCTGGTACCTGCTGTTCAATTCCTCGTTGGCGTATTTTGTGAATTTGACAAATTTTTTGGTCACCAAACACACCAGTGCTTTGACTCTACAGGTACGCCCAATTTTTAAAGAAAAAAAGGCTTCTTTTGGTCTTTTTCTTTGTTATATAATTTTGTGCATTTGGTAGATCAAGGTCCCCAAGTCATGCCATATAATACTAAAACTGATGCTACATACTATACCTTCCTATTTCCTTCTGTTTTAGATGGTTTTCTTGGTTAAGCAGAAATACATATATAATATAGTGTACAACTGTTGCATACCTTAGCAAATAATACTTGCAGTATTAGATGTTCCATTACATTTAATATAATTCAAGTGAGAATAAAATGATGCCTGGATCCAGTAACTAAAGTTTATTGAAGATATCTAAATAAGATACCATATACAGATTACAGGGTGGATATCCATATCATGCTTGTATGTATTGGTATTTATATTTATGCATTTTTGGTAATTTTCATAATCTATATATTATGCTCTGGATGAATTGTGTGTGATTACGTTAGACGTGAAGATATTGATCGGCTTCTACATTTACGGATGTATAGATCCCTCTGTTCTCTTGGGCATTTAAGCCTCCCACGACATTTGTTTCCTTCATGTTTTTGACAATTTGCTATAGTAACATGTTATCTTTTATATTGGTAATATGTGTATATTCTTGTCCAAAGCTATTGACACTGATGTTGTCATCATTATTTAGTTCGCATTAATTATCATCATGAATGTGTTGTGGGATTAAGTTTGGTCTTCTCCCCCTTCCCGCTTGTTGTTTATAAACTGAACTAAACTAATAAAACATATTAAGTAATAGGGGACTCCGCATTAGTCTCAATAGTTTCAGAAGAAGTAGGTTTTGTTCTTTTTGTATCATAATTGGGTATATTACGATTTGTATCAAACGATTTTCAATAAGATGATACATGTATGCAGAGTCTGACTCAATCGGAGTCTCGGATACAAATTGTCGAATTCAGGCAAAACAGCAAACAGAGTTTTTGTGGGATTGGCATTAGTTTCAATCATGATAAAAGTAATGATATTGTATTTCTTCTTCGTGGCTTAAGTCGTCGGTATATATGCATATCAATGACTTATTATGATGATAGAGATAGATATGTTGCAATTTAAGGATGTAGAAAAGTTGGAAGTATTGCAGAAGAGTACCCTTTGGAAGACTCCATGGTCTCTAACCAGGATATTCCTACTGCTCAGAGTTGGCAACATAAAATTTTCTCAAATAATATATTTAGAAATAGTCGCACTAAAATTTCTTAAATATTAATTTAATTTCTTGCTATTCAAAAATATATAAAAATTGGAATTGTATCACAAGAGTACTCTTTGAAAGAGACCATAGTCTCTATCAGGATTGTTCCTACTGCTCAGAGTCTGCAACACAGACTCTATTCTGCTTATATATCTACTTGAAAGGAGGAATAGCACATAACATTGTAGATAAAATATCGGGAGTTTCACTTTGTAGACATCTGATGTGGATCTTAGATAAATAGAAGTAGTTGGCTTCCATTCAAGACTCAAGAAGGGAGCGACTGTGTATGATGTGCCACTTCATTCTGTTATGTGTATTAGGTTAGGGTCTGAGATTGTGATTGACACGCCTGTCCTAAGATTTCACTTTGGAACCTAATTCTAAAGTCTGTTAGTTTTAGGTTTGACAACCTTGTTCCTACTCACACAAAAGAATTCATAGAGAAAACTTTTCTCTAAACACTTCAAACTTCTGTTATCATCAACTCTAACTATGGCCAATGGGTTATAACTCAATTTAAAATTTTCTACAGTTTTGAAAATAGAAACCTAACCTAAAAACAACTCTAATTAAAATAAAAACATGAAATTCGTAATTAAAATAACCCTAAAATAAGAAATAGCCTAAAAACAACATATTCGTAAAAACAACATATTCGTAGTTGTTATGAACTGGTTGGTGCACTTAAAATTGCTAGACTTGAATGTAAAGAATGAGAAATTTAAATTGCATAAAGGCCCTTTTCTTCTGAATCACCTCTGCTTTTCATCAGGTTAAAAAAGTTCTTCTTACATAGGTAGCTTTAACAAGTTTTGCAAGTTTTCTAGTTCATAACTTCATAAGCATGATATTGCTCTGTAAGTTCCGTATTGATTATCTTGCATGTCAGTCGCACACTCTTGTGAATTTTTAGCTCTCGAGCTCTAAGGCATCAAATGGAAGTTCATTTAGCTGTTACATACTAGAAGGGTTGTAGACAAACCTGCTTCTAATCATGTTGCCTCCCTATAATTGTCATTACATCTGTTGAAGATTGCAGTTATCTGATTCATCACCAATGCCTTGAAAAAAATCCCAAGGTTGAAGTTATATGTTCACTGCAAAGCCAATGAACTTTGCTGGTGTCTATCAGCAAGGGTATATGTAAACACCCTTTATTCTCCAATCAATCCTTTAAAAATGAAAACAGAAGGTTATAGGCAATCCTGTAGGGATTCATGCCTGGTTTGCAGATTAATTAAAGAGTTTTTGTGGAAATTAGTTGATTCTCATCCTAGAAGAATTAGATCATCACTTTCTTTTGGCCTTCTTTTCCTTCTTATTTGTAGATTTAATAGTCTGTTGTTTTTCCAGGTTCTTGGCAATGCTAAAGGAGCTGTGGCTGTGGTTGTTTCGATTTCAATATTCAGAAATCCAGTTTCAGTGACTGGAATGCTAGGTTACACTCTCACAGTCATTGGCGTGATCCTATACAGTGAAGCCAAGAAAAGGAGTAACAAATGAGACTGTTGAAGAACATCATGCAAGCATATCTTTCTTCTATTTTCTTTTGTTTCTTCTTGTGAGGCAGCAACAAGCTTCTCAGAGCAAAGGTCGGAACACATGCTTGCCGCTTGTGCCCTCAAAATTCTTTTAAATGGAAATCAGGAATAGGGTGGTTTCCTCTTGTATTAACAACGACAACCAACGTAGAGAATAGAATAAAGATTTGATTGGGCTAGTTTTCCTCTTTGTTTTGGGTTGACAGAAATGTTCTACTATTCTTTGATGAGAATAGGATCCCTGCCTGATAAGTTTATTATATCTTGATTAATTCACAATAGATTATAGGATAGTTTACCATTATTTGATACTTTTGGTCAGACTTCGGCAAGTTGTAATTTTCTTTTATAAAGAGATAATGTAGAATTTGTTATCAAATTTCAGATATTATGCTGTCTATATGTCTTGCAGTTTAATGCTTTGTTCAATCACATTCAGGTTTCAATTTTCGAGTCCTTAAGCATCGTTTTTATGAACAGGGCCATGTTTTCAGAATATGTTACACAGGGTTCTTTTCTATGCTAAGTGATCCTAGTATACCTGCAAGTGTTGCCAAAAAAAAATCTCAGGGAAAAATTCTGTATTATTGCCTTGGGCAAGATAATGACAAATTCTTGGTATTAAGAGTGGTCTGTTTCATACTTAAACTTTAAAACTATGAACTTGGGCAAATCAACAATATGTATCCAGATTTTGTGTCCAGTATGATAAGCACCACGGCTTAACGGGCGCCTTAAAGTTTGCAGATTAGATTACAGACATCCCATATACGATAATTTACAAATACGACGTTTACCTAAGTTGAGAAACCTGAATCCTTGGATATTTTGAAGAAGTTTAGTTACTTAATCATGACTCAGCAAAACTTATTCCTACATGAATCCTGACTCTGCAAAAAATCCTACGTGAAAAAACCTATTCCTACATAAAAAAACCTTACGCCCATCTAAGTTGGAATAGTAATTGCTGAGGTTAGCACTCAGCTATTAATACGGCTGTACAAGTAGTAATTTTGGTGTAACCTAGATAGCATTTGGTGTTGTCTTTTTTGTGCAGGATGCGTGTTGGATTGAAGAGCTCATAAGGCTTCTTTCAAACTTTGGGATTTGTTTCTTCATCATCTTCTTAACTCTTGGGAGCTAAGTAAAACCGCTGCAATCTTGTATTCAACCACAACAGGCTCCATGGACGATAAGCTGATGGTGACAGTATTAGACAATAGGGTTGCCTTGGTGAAGGAGTTCATGTACCGCAATGCAAATGTTGGTGCTGGTGAAATCTGCTCCTTCATCTCAATAATAATAGCTTCAACGTAAAGAACGACATAAAGGGCGTGAAGGTCCTTTTCTTCTAAATCGCCTCTGCTTTTCATCAGGTTGGACGAGTTCTTAATAGGTAGCTTTAAGGGCATCTCCAATATTGGTTGGGGTGTGTGTGTAATATAACACCTCCACCTAGGCTCTACGTAAATCCACACTCTATACTCCCTAATGGAGAGAAGTGTAAAAAAAAATGGATTTTAAACTCAACATCTCTTTTTAATTTAAACTATAAGTCCGAGTTAAAAACTTACTTCAGAATTAGAAAGAGACGTTATTTAAAGTGACGTCCGAATGATTTTTTTGTCCCATTGGAAAGAGTTATTTTGCATTTAATGGCGTGCCCTAACAAGTTTGTAGATTTTCCAGTTCATAAGCATGATATTGCTTTGTAAGTTCTGTTTCACTTGACAATCAGGCAAAGTGACTGACTTTATATATTTCCCGCTGCTATTCTGCAAGGTTTGTTTTACGAAGTCCAATGGCGTTGGTGTATACTCAAAGTTACACAAGGTTACAAACTCTTCAATAGTGACACTCATCTGAAGCCTTCACAAACATTCGAAGAATGATGCCATGAGATGCATGAAGATATCACTTTCTTTTGGTTGTCTTTCCTTCTTATTTGTAGATTGAATTGTCTGTTGTTTTTCCAGGCTCTATAGGGGCTGTTGCTGTGGTTGTTTCGATTTCCATATTCAGACACTCAGTCATTGGCGTGATCCTATATGGTGAAACCAAGAAAAGGAGTAACAAAGGAGACTCCGTTGTCGAAGAACATCATGCAACCATATGTTTCTTCCATTTTCTTTTGTTTATTCTTGTGAGGTAGCAACAAGCTTCTCGGAAAAAAAAGGTCGGAACACATGCTTGCCGCTTGTGCGCTCAAAACTCTTTTAAATGGATATTAAGAACGACAACCAATGTAAAGAAAAGAACAAAAGATCTGATTGGGGATGAACGCCTTCAATTTATTCAAGATTGTGAAGATAACTTGAGATCGTTTTCAAATTGGTTCTCAAATCGAAGAAAGGCAGATACATAAAACCAACAAATCATAGTCGGACCAAAACATTCTGAAACGGAACTATTTGAATACCATAGTGGTAAGCCTATGAATACTCACTAATCAATATGGACTTCATGAAATCTAAAACAGACATGTTCAGAACAGCTAACAATACCAACACTCAGAGCTCTACCAAAGAGGTATGAACATTCAACATTTGCCTAAAAAACAAGAAACACAATCAAGTCAAGATAAACATAATTCCTACAGATTGAAGATCACATAAGAGAGGAAAAATGAGATACGCAATCAAGCCTAATGTGGTGAAAATAAGACTTCTTTCAAACTCCAGGCTTTGTGTCTTCTTCATCTTCTTCAATCTTGGGAGCCAAATAAAACCGGATATATCCCATCTCTGCAATCTTGTATTCAACAACAACAGGCAGCTCGGACGATAAGCTGATGGTGACAATATTAGCCAATGGGGTTGCCTTGGTGAAAGAGTTCATGTACCGCAATGCAAATGTCAGTGAAACCGGCTCCTTCATCTCAATAATAATAGCATCCTCTGGCTGCACAGATACCCAAGTTGACATATCAGTAAACATTTCTCATCCCCAAACAACAGCTGAACAAAACTAGGTATACCTTGTCAACAGTAGCATTCTGCCTGCAAACAATATTAGCAGTACCAATATCACCCTTGGTGGAAAACTTCACTCCTTCCTTTGTGACAGAGATTATAACTGCCATCACCACCAACAAAGCAACCAAATAAACCACACAATCTAAACAAAACTAAATACACAAACAACCAATATAATAAGTTACCAGTATCCCCAATAGTACTAAGATCCTTGCAAATCCTTGCAAACTCAGAAGATGGCATTCTAACAATTGCTTGATACTCAGCTTCTGGTATCCCAAGATGCTCACTATCAATATTCATCAACTTCATCTCAAAATCCGCAATCTTATCTTGATCTTTGTTTTTTTAACACACATTCCACAAAACATACGAATAAATCAACACCACAACACATAAAAGGATTAATTTTTCAACAAAGTTACAAACTTTAATAAACTTACTTGGGGATTCGAACATGAAAGTGACAGTATCACCACCATCATCAGCTTTAATAGTAATAATATCGTCATTCCCAGCACACTTCAACATCATAGCCATATTCACTAACTTCATACCCATACTGATGTTTCTATCACAACGAAAGTGTTCAAAACCTTCAGATCTAAGAAGAAGAGCCACTAGTGCCACGTGGCTTGAATCCATTGCTTGTAGTGAAAACCCAGTTGCTGAACAGTCGAAGTTTGCTTCGGTCACTAGATCTTTAATTGACTCTAATACTTTCTTTAGCAAACTTCCCTGCAACAACCTTAGTTCCAACATCTTCTTGATTGATTTTCAGGAGAGAAAATTTAGGGTTTTGTTTTTTTTTAGGGTTTGTGAGGGGGGGAGAAAATGGGAAGAGAGTTTTATAGGGGTTGGGTTCTGTTTGGCGGGAACTCTGATTTTCCCGCTTCGATTGTTTTTTCGGGGAGAAAACTTTCCCGCTACGATTTTCAGGACATGTATCGTGCATACGTGTGAGTTCAGTTTAAGGGCGGTGGAAGCGGAAAGTGATGTCATTAAAAATCGCCCAAATTTCGGATTATTGAAATGTTGAAATATTAAATTTCGGACTAGGTGCTGACGTGCTGTGGATATCGAGATTTTATCAAAAATATATAAATATCATGATATATTTAGAGATAGGGTTCGAGATCTCTACAACCGGTTACAGAGATTGATCTCTGTAACTGTGTTATCTCACCGTCGATTCGAAATCGAGATGTGTGTGTGTGCCTCGATACCTGTGTGAATACTCCGAGATGTGTGTGTGTGCGTCGAGATACGAGACGTGTGTGTGTGTGGTACAGAGATCTACTATCTATATACTAAAGCAGAGACCTTTAAAAGAGGATTTTCTCTCTCCTATGTGGCACTCTAATATGAGAGTTAGCCTTTTCTCTATCATATATGACAATATGAAAGATAGTATTTTTTAATAGCCTATAATTCCACGTACATGGAACCTCTTTGGAGAGTTTGAGTGTATTTCTAATTCTTATATTTGGAGAGTTTGAGTGTATTTCCAATTTTTATATATTTGATCAAATAAAAAAAATGCTAAAAAATAAATGATTTGTAGAAAATAATTTCCTATTACGAATCAAACACTTTTAGTGTTCCAATTCTTATATATTTGATCAAATAAAAAAAAATTGCTAAAAAATAGGTGATTTGTAAAAACTAATTCTCTATCATAAATCATACAATTTTAGTGTCTATGATAAAGCACTGACTTATTTCAAATATATCCTTAGCACAGCATCAAAACATAGTTAAAAACAATTATACAAAAAATAACATCACAAAATATATAATAGAAAATGAAAATAATAATAATAATAACGGCAAAACAATAATGACAAATATTTTAAAATATGTATAATACTGAATAAAACTAACGTCAAAAAACAATTAATGGAGAACCGAAAACTGGATGCAAATATATCGAACTA
Organism: Coptis chinensis; assembly: GCF_015680905.1. NCBI lineage: Eukaryota > Viridiplantae > Streptophyta > Magnoliopsida > Ranunculales > Ranunculaceae > Coptis > Coptis chinensis. The sequence goes on along the minus strand of NC_141462.1, from coordinate 17,785,291 downwards.
ACCTCAAATAATATTTAACGAAAAATCGGAAACTGAATGTAAATGCAATCATTAAACAAATCTTAAAAAGTAATTAATAGAAAATCTAAATATGGATACAATTGCATTAAACTAACCTCAAATAATAATTAATGGAAAATCAAAACTTGGATGCAAATACATCAAACTAACATCAAAAAATAATTGTCGGAAAATTGAAAACTGGATGCAAATGCATTGAGCTAACCCTCAAAGATTAAATTAACGAGAAATCGGAAACTAGATGCAACTGCATTAAACTAACCTCAAAGAAAAATTAATTATAAATTGGAAACATAATGCAAATGCGTGGAACTAATCTTAAAAAATAATTAACGAGAAATCGAAAACCGGATGCAATTGCATTGAACTAATCTCAAAAAATATACTAGATGCAAAACCTCAAGAAATAATTAACGGGAAATCGGAAACTGGTTGCAAATTCATTGAACTAACCTCAAACAATAATTAACAGGAAATCAGAAACTATATGCAAATGCAACTTTATCAAATAATAAATGAAAAATTGGAAACTGGATGCAAATGCATTAAACTAATCTCAGAGAATAATTAACAAAAAATCAGAAACTGGATGCAAATGCATTGAACTAACCTCAAAGAACAATTAATAGGAAATTGGAAGCAAATGTATTGAACTAACCGAAAAGAATAATTAACGAGAAATCATAAACTGGATGCAATTGTATTGAACTGATCTCAAAAAATAAATAACGGGAATATAAAATTGGATACAACTGCATTGAACTAACCTCAAAATATAAATAATGGAAAATCAGAAACTGTATGCAAATGCATTGAACTAACCTCAAAATATAAATAATGGAAAATCGGGAACTCAGATGCAAATGCATTGAACTAACCTCAAAATATAGTTGGGTTATATGTTATGGGAATATCTCGATAAGTATAGTTTTGCATTTAAAATGATGTTTATATTATGTCTTTCCGTATGATTGAGAACTCCTTGCTATTCGAGTAGCTTCAATATATATTAACTTTTTCTTATTAGACAATCTCATAAAACTTCAATCAAACTTCTATTATTAAACAACAAAATGAAGTTGAAGGGTTTTATCAAAGGTGAGTTATGTTTTTTTTAATGGAGAATGAGATTTTCACGTTATAAAAAATTTGGTTGAGTGATCAATATAATATAAATATATAATAATTTTATATATTTGCAAATATTTTTCAGAATAATTAATATAACAGCACCCGTTCGTAGATAATCTTTGAAGATTTCACATTATGAGTCATGCATAATTTAAAGAATAATTAACGGAAAATCGGGAACTGGATAATCTTCGATGATCCCACATAGTAAATTAAACATAATTTATTTTTTATGTCATGTTTGCAAGGACACTACAGATGGATCAGTAGAAGTTTGTATTACACACCACATTGGATAATTATAAGAAAATCGAAAACTGGATTCAAATACATAACTGAGCTTAATGAGTAATTAATAGGAAATCGGAAACTTTATGCAAATTGCATTAAACTAATAACAGAGAATAACTAACGGAAAATTATAAATTGGATGCAAATCTTTGAAAAATATTTAACGGAAAATCGGAAACGGTATGCAAATACATCAAAAAAACCTCAAATAATAATTAATGGGAAACCGAAAATTGGATGCAAATGCATTGAACTTAATTCAAAAAATAATTAACATAAAATCAAAAACAGAATGCAACTGCATTGAACTAACCTCATAGAATAATTGGTGGGAAATTGGGAACTAAATGCAAATGCATTAAAATAACTTTAAAGAATAGTTTGCGGGAAATCAGAAACCGAATATAATTGTATCGAACTAACCTCAAATAATTATAAACTAGATGCAGATGTATTGGACTAATCTTAAAGAGTTATTAACAGGAAATCGGAAACTATATCTAAATGCAATGAACTAATCTCAAAGACTAATTAATGAAACATTGAAAAATGGATGAAACTGCACTGAACTAACCTAAATGAATAATTAATGGTAAATTATAAATTTGATGTAACTGTATTGAACTAACTTCAAAAAATAATTAACGAGAAATCAAAAACTTGATACAAATGCATTGAACTAACCTCAAAGAACAATTAACATAAAATCGAAAATTGGATGCAACTGCATTGAACTAACCTCAAAAAATAATTAACAGAAAACCAAAAATTGGATGCAACTGCATTAAACTAAAATAAGAAATTAACTAACGGGAAATCAGAAATTAGATGCAAATGCATTGAAATAATCTAAAAAAATAGTTAACTAGAAATCGGAAGTCGGATGTAAGCGCATCGCGACCTCAAAGCATAAATGTCCACTTTTTAGCCTTCTCACATTAGCAATTACGAGTAATTAGGAACCCAAAACGAAAGTGAGTTTATAAAACAGACTTTTACATGTATGCAAACAAATTATAAACTATCGAACTAACCCGAGAAAAGCAATTAACGGAAATCGAACCTGATCTTGATGTATTGAACTAACCTCAAAGAGTAATTAACGGGAGATTGGAACATGGATGCAAATGCAATGAACTAATCTCAAAGACTAATTAATGAAACATCAAAAACTTGATGCAACTGTACTGAATTAACCTTAATGGATAACTAACGGGAAATCATAAATAAGTAGATGCAATTGCACTAAACTAACCTCAAATAATAATTAACGGGAAATTGGAAACTTGATGCAATTGCATTGAACTAACCTCAAAGAATAATTAATGAGAAATTGGAAACTGGATGCAACGTACTACATTAAACTAACCTCAAAGAATAATTAATGGAAAATAAAAAACTTGATGCAAATGCATTGAACTAATAATCCTAAAACATATTTGTATTATATGTAGGGAGAATAAATGTCTCAACAAACATAGTTTTGCATTTTAAATAGTGTTTATTATAATTCTTTTATTGTAATTGGGAATGTCTTGCTATTCAAGTAGCTTCAATATTATCTTAGATCATATTGGACATTCTCACAAAGCTTCAATCAAACTTCTATTATTAAACCTAACAATAAAAAAGAAGTCGATAAGTTTTATCAAGGCTTGGTGCTTCCTTTTTATAGAGTGGTTAAGAAATTTAAATGAGTAATTAGTATAATTTTCATATCTCATAGCTATGCATAGTTGCTAATATTTTTAGAATAATTTAATATAATGACACCCGTTAAGTAGGACACGCTCATGTGAAAAATCTTTTTAAGTGGGAGTAGTGTATTCTTTGAGGATATGGAAACAATCCATCTGTTTTTTAGATTTTTGTACACATTAAATAAGCCGAATGGTGATGATTTACCGCTAAATCACCATAAATCTAAGAAAACTATTATACAAGCTAGATCGAGTTTAAAATAATTTTATTTAAAAATTACGGATTAATATTCTAAACCACAATGTGAAGAGGCTATCTCAATTTAATCCCTTAGTTTCCAAGTACTTATGCACTATAATCGTTGCTCACTAACGTATTTCGGTTTATTTTCAATAAAAATATATTCTTATTCGAAAATGTGCCGCTAAATCACCATCCAATAAAAGAATTATAATTCGAAAATTTACCGGTATGTATTTCTTTAAAAGTAATATAATATTGTTCAGTGTTGTAGTTTGATTAGTTGCTAAGTGTTCCTCTAGTGCTCTCTCACCGAGGATTGTGATTTCCATGTGGTTGTAGCTGAACAATTACAAAAGAGAAATTGAGGAGATGAAGCATATATATGACTAGGCAAGAGTTTATTGCTTCTCTGAGAAGGTGAAGTCCTTGTATCCATTTTTGTTGGAGCCCTATCATATTCATTTGTTATTTCATGTACTGACTTTTACTTATTTTCTTTCTTGCAGTTCTTAGGAGCAGTGGATTTTGCGAGTAAAACTTGGAGCGTGACAAGTTGGGGAATACAAGCATTACATTTTGGATGAAGTGATCGATATATATTATATGCATGATGTACTTTGAATGATATTTCTGTATTTAAATTTGAACAAGTTTGTAATATATTTTTGTTTAACTTATGAAAATATTTTGTTGGATGTGATGTTTGATGAGTTGATATCTTCTTTGATATAATTTTCGTACCAAATATGAAAACAGGAAACAGGTCACTTGTGAAACAAAAATAGAAGTGTTCAAGCTTTTGCTACACTAAAAAGTGTGGCAAACAATCAAATGAATAGCTAGCATACTCCTATTTTTTAGCCACGATTCAAGGCATTGCCAAAATTGAATAGAACCTGAAAGCAAGTCAATTTCCTACTACGCCTACAAGCGTTGCAGATGCAATACTATTTGCAACGTATGAAAAGTGTGGCCAATGTCCCCTTTTGCTACGCTTATGCTGTGGCTGATTTTTTTTTTTAAATAATTATATGTTTTTTGAAAGAGAATTGGAAAATAGTTTTTGCTACGTTTTTACAACTTTTAGAAACACTACTGCTTGTGGTAAAAAGTAAGAGCATCAGCAACGCTTTGAGCGTTGCCTATTATCTTTTGTTTCACCATTATCTGTAACGCCCTAGCAACGTTACTGAAAGCGTGGCAAAAGAGCATTTGCTATGGTTTGGCTAGCTTTTGCTACACTTTGAAGCGTTGCTAAAAGCCTGATCTCTTGTAGTGGATCAAGTTTCAACGTAGTTCACATTATGAGAACAAATAGTTTTTATATGAATAAAGAGATTGAGTCCTATGAGGACTGTGTTTGTTTGTGTCAAAAGAATTCTTATCTCTTTGAACTTCTATCCTTATATTCTCCAATAATGAACCTAGACATATTCATAAATAGACCAGTTATTGGGTGTAGCTAGGATTAAGCCCTGGGGCTTAATTGATTTGGGTTGGATTCATGGGCTTAATGAGCCACAAAGTGGGGGTCTATACATATATGGTGGAGGAAAATTAGGAAGAATAAGACTAAAAATTTTAATTGGATAAGGCCTATAACGGTTCGGTACATACTTAATCCAGAACCAATCCAATAAGAGTCTGGTTATGATTTTCAAGACCTAAACCCGATCCAATATGCTAACTACCTAGGGGTGATAATTTGGCCCTCATGCCCTCAACCTGCCCCGACCCGGTCCTCAAAATTGAATGTTCAAGCCCTCAAAAGTTGGCCCTCACAGATTTGAGGGGCGGGCCGGCCCGACCCTCATGCTTATAAGGGGCGGACTATGGCCTAGGTTATGAGGTATGAGCCCAGCCCTCATTAAGTTTAAGATAATTCTATTTGAAAATTACGGATTAATATCCTAAACCACAAAGTGAAGAGGCTATCTCAATTTGATCCCTTAGTTTCCAAATACTTATACACCATAATCATTTTTTCGGCTATCTCAATTTGATCCCTTAGTTTCCAAGTACTTATGCACTATAATCATTTGCTCATTAACGTATTTGGTTTATTTTCAATAAAAATATATTTTGATTCAAAAATTTGTTTGCTAAATCACCATAAATCTAAAAACTATTATACAAGCTTAGATCGAGTTTAAGATAATTTTATTTGAAAATTATGGATTAATATCCTAAACCATAAAGTGAAGATGCTATCTCAATTTGATCTCTTAATTTCTAAGTACTTATGCACCATAATCGCTTGCTCATTAACATATTTCGATTTATTTTCAATAAAAATATATTCTCGATTCGAAAATTTGTGTGAGACATTTTATAAAGCCTTTTCAAAGACACAAAATATTTAATAGATCCGGTATGCCCGGTCCAAAATCTAGACCGGCCGGAAGTTGAAGTATCCCAAATTCTAAATAAACAGGATTTGATTGTTTATGCTTAATCTCGGTGACATAAAACCAGCCACATTTACAGATACTCAACTTATAACCGCATTTGTTCTATGGTTCTACCACAACTGTTGATGATTGTGCTGTACCTTGCAGAATTAACTTGATCGACTATGTCACCGTCGATTCGAAATCGAGATGTGTGTGTGTGCCTCGATACCTGTGTGAATACTCCGAGATGTGTGTGTGTGCGTCGAGATACGAGACGTGTGTGTGTGTGGTACAGAGATCAATCTCTGTACCCGGTTATAGAGGAACCGGACTCTTAGAGATATATAAGACTCGGTGATATTTCAATAATATTTTGTATATATAATAACTAGCAACTGTGCACGTGGGCTCTATTGAGTTTTTTAAAAAATATTATAAACATTAAATTACTATTTTACCTCTCAAAAAAAAAAAAAAAAAATTGGAAATTACCAAACTGCCCCTAAGACGTACACCAAAACATTGTTACTCAACCCCACATTTTTCTATATATTAAAGATTTTATTTAATATTTATTATTATATTTAAAAATAAATATAAATTATATATCAAAAAATATTTACAATATCTACAGTATTTATCGATATTTTAAATATATCCACGATATTTACATATGAAACAATATTAAATATCTATAAAAAAAAATATATATATATCCATAAATCAGCGGTCAATATTTTGCCATATCATAATATTTTGTACTATGTTATGAGTATGGAGTGAGATATTCATAAATGTTGACACCTTATAAGTTATTATAACTCGATCGATGGAAAGCAAATTGTTTATATAATAATAATAATAACAGTTGCGACTGAATAATTCAAAATGTTTGACAACATAGGAATAATAATAAGTTACACAATAGAGATCACACAGCTGAAGTCAAGGGAGAAACAAGTTCACTAATTCCCCGGGTGGACACAAAGGGGAATGAATGGAAACGTACAAGCACGCCAAAAACAGGTATTGGAAGATAAATTGATATTCTGATTAGTTTTCAAGCATCTGGAATAGGGGTTGGAGCACGCCTGATAGAAGCAGATTTGATGAGGTGGTTATAGCTCCCTTTCTCCTTGAAAAGCTGGGAGAAATGGTGTTTGCAATACAAAATGCCATCAAGTGCTGCATAATTTGACGGGGAAAGTGAGCAGCCGCCGTGAGAGCACTTGAAACACGACTTGTGATAAGCCTGGTTCTCCACAGTAACCTGAAAAATCACAGACAGGTTGAAAAACATAATAAGATGAATAAAGTACAGAACACATCAACTTAACAAATTGAAAAAGGTCCATCTAATCTAACCATATACAACCCAGAATTTTTGAAATGCAGCTGTAATCCCAAACTACAGATGCATGCATCCGATATGCCTAATCTCAAGATATTACTCCTCGAATATTCTACCAATCTATAGAGGACAAGATGAACTCGAACCTCTATATTTTGTTCCTAAATGTCACTGCTTTTTCTGTAGTAGACAGCTTCAGTGCTGATTAAAAAAGTCGATTCTTCGTGATAGCATTATTTCTACTCGTGAAAGAAACTGAACATATATATGAATGTTAGTTTGAAGTATGACCATGGTATGATGGAAAGCACGCTAACAGCTTTTAAATTTTATATATGCCTTACTGGAGCATTCCGAACCATTCTGTTACAGATACATAACCACATTTGACCTATACAGTTCATTGTGGGGTAGCTGGGTCCAGATTCACGTTACCAAGGTTGCAATCCTTAAATTATACGGTACTTTATTGGGGTCAGACTTTTTCTTCTTACTCTATTACATAATTGGCATGTGTGTGTGTGTGAACAAGCAAAAAAAAAAAATTAGTTCAAAAAAAAAATCCATTTCCCTTGTAATACATACAGACCCCACAATGGGAATATGGAATGCATGGTCTCTGACTCTCCCACCAGAGTATCAACGCGTGCCTGGACAGGATACCAATCTGCACTACCAATTACCAACAAGAGTTTGCTTCATGAACATGTGTCTTCTTAAGCCCTATTCTAAGGGAACAATTTCTAACCTAATCATCTAGATGACAATGGTGATCCACCTCGGTTTCATCTGTCAGATTACCCAGGGAAAGATCCATAGACTCCACTCGTGCCATTAACAACAATTACTGATTAAATCAGTAGACTCAACTGGTTAGAATATGGAGAATTATACGAGTTCAATTAACTCAAACTAATTCCCACTCAAAACCAATCAGCTCAAATTGTACAAAGTTGACACTATTTGCTCCGCACATGCTCCAATGCCTTTTGTGCATCATAGCAAGTAATTTGATTTTCCAACAATTAACTATCTAACATTGTATCTTTTCTATAACATGATATGTGAATATGTGATGGATAAAAGACACATTTTCCTCCTTACATGCTCCAGTGACTCTTCTACATCGTAGCAAGTAAACTGCTTTCATAAGATTTACTTTCTAACAACATGGACTTTGTTAGGTCCACAATATAAATAAGTCAAAACCATAATCAGAAGGCTCATTGTTGTGTGATAAAAATGACAAAGATGGTCCACAGAGCAGAAGCCAAGTAAAAGGAAGCACATAATTCATTCAGATGAATAACAACTGTAGCACTTACCTTCTCTAGTGGATAAGCCGTTTTACCACACGTAGCACACTTCTCTTGTGTCCCAGAAAACATTCCAGCAGCTTTGCTAGGTGACCTTGTCTGAAACCCACACAACATATCAGGAGTCAGGTACGCCACAATGAGCATCAAAACTTTCATCAAGTAACTTGTTCAACAACAGTGGTGTGTTTGAGGCAAATTACCAGTTCTGGAGTTAACTTTGAAACCGACTTTGTTAGTGCTGAAAATCAAGATGCAATGAGTGAATAAACAGAAAGGTAGCTGATAAAAAATTCAACGGAAATTCGAATGATGTGATTAAGAAGGTATACGTGACTGGAAGTTCCGGTTGAAATTCCCAGACTCCTTGAAGAGCTGCTCAAAGTGAGGCTTGCAGTACAGAACTCCCTCCATTGAGGAATAGTTGCTCAGCTGAAAAAAAGGAACCAAATGGAAAAAGCTAAGTAACCACTAACCAGGTAAAGCACTTGTAGGATGATGTTCTACATCCTGCGAAGAGAATTGGCATGGACACTATATGCAAATAAAGAAAGGAGAAAGAATGTCTGATAAAATCTATAAAATGGGACACCAAACACATTGAAGTCTGGAAAACAAAACACCCAAGACACCCAGTTTTTAGGTTATTTCCTATATTGATGCCAAAATTTTCCAGAAATAGTTGTAGTTTTATTAGTCTGAGAATTTTAGAAGGTCTGCACTTAAAATCTAAGAGTTTCTATTTCAAGAGTCCGTCCTACCATTAGAGGTTGTTCTACTTTGATCAGCCCGATGTCCACGTTATAGACTACGAAAGAGATCGGTGATGCTTGTAATGGGGAGATCATGTTATCTCTTTCTCCCTACATTCAGTACATTCCGAATTGCCTTCTCTAATTTTTTTACCCTTTCTTCTAGTTTTCTCAACAATCTGGCTAAAGTTGCACGCCTCTTACCTAAGGGTTACTGGATCCACTTTTCATCCTTATAATCTTGAACAGGTACAGTCACCCAGTCTTCTATCTTTTCTATTCTTGCTCTTTTTTCCCTTTTATCAATAGAACATTTCATTCATCCAAAAAAATTTGAAAGAATTCAGAACCAATAAAAAAAAAAAAAAACTGGATGCAGTATTCTTTGTTAGGGTGAATGATAAAACTCGAGTTACTAAATTTAAAACAATCACGCCTTCCAGAGATTTCAAAGATTTGCGGGATGCTTATTACAGTTAAGTAAAGTCCTGTAAGCATATTTGTAAACAAACAGTGGGAGATGTAGACCAAGTATTGCAGTGCCGTTGATAACATGAAAAAATGGTTTTGGCACCCAAGAGGTGCTAGCCCAATTAATTAGTCTGACGCAGTAATTCAACTTCAAGCTGTAATTAAGATAAATAATTTATACCTATTATACGAAGAATTACTTATGAAATATATTGAAAATAATACTTGATTAAGGTGGGAAAACAGTACTAAGAATCCATTGGTAGGTAGGGTTCTTAACTATACTCCTACAGTTAAGAATTTTGAAGCTAACAGCAGATGTTACTAGCTATGTTTCCTCTATGCAACAAAACAATGATGTTCTAATTCCATCCTTTCTTTTTTGCATGGTAGAGAGATCTGGTTTTAGGATTTGCAACGCAAGTATAATGAGCATCCCACTTACTCTATCTTTGCCTTAGAATGGCCATCCTACTCACTCAAGCCAACACCTCTTAAGAGATCAGAAATCACCCTAATACAACCAAATTCACCATATTTTCCCCGTAAACAGCATTACGGCAATGACCAATCATCGGCTAAGATTTAGGATTTAAGAATGAAGGAAAAATAAGTTTTGGAAGGAGCCAAGAGACACACCCCTTAAGCTGACTTTATGTTAAGATTGGATTCCTTGCTTGGCCAAGCATGATTAAAGTTTTTTGTTGGGGGTGTTTCTTCTTCTAAGAGGTAGACTTGCCATTGCATTTTTCATGCTTTCTAGTTTCCCTTGCTGTATTTGCGTGGGATATCTCATCCTACATTGTTGATATTAATATATTATAGTTACATGTAAATATACACATTTTCCCGATCAAAACAGAAAAGAATGAAAGAAAAAAGTGCATTGTTAACACAATGTGAACTGGAAGATCATGGAGTTATGATTTTAAAGATTTAGGACATTAAAGATCCATTGGTAGGTATGGGTTGAAATACACTCATGATAGCAAATGGTGCCGTATGTTGGCCAGTGGGGAAAAAGATGATACTGTAACTGCATTCATAGTTTTTTTGGTTGGTATAGTAGTCTCTTATTATAAAGGGCATCCCAAAAGGTCTTAAGAGATGAAAAGAAACAAGCATATCTTCCTTGCATATTGGTAATTAGCAGAGAAATTGTGATATAGATCTAAAGGGTAAAAAAGAATGGATATTTAATTTGTGTATTTGTTGTATAAAAGGGCAGGCAAGTAAAAGTACCTTGAGAGTTCCTTTGCAGTGGGTACACTTGAAGCAAGACTTATGATAAGAAACACCATCAGCTGATAATTGATCCATCACATAAACAGTCTTCTCACACACCTTGCATTTCTCTTGTGTCCCTATAAACGACATTCTTTCTTTCTACCTAACAGTTTATAAAACAAGATGAGAACAAATAATCTATTATTAGAGACTAATAAATTGTCTGAGAGAAAGACAATTACCTGGAAATTAACGATCTCAATTTGGATAATATGATTTATGCAGCAAACGGAGGAAGCGAAGAAGAAAATGAAAGGGAGCTGCTACCAGATAGGTGCGCCTCCACTCAACTAGAAGTAAAAGAAAATACTCGTGGGCTCCACTTCGTGTGTCTGTCTGTCAGTTTTTTTGTCTTGTTTCTAACTATAAAGCTAAACTGCTTTGGAAGTAACTTCTAACTTCTAACTTCTAACTTCTAACCCAAGGACTGTGGACGTCTAGAGAATGTTATTACTCAGGTCGTCGGGTGTGGGTGCGTTTACACTCAACACCACGGGGGTTATAGTTATGGACTTACGGTTACACACAAATTTTTAACCAAACACGAGACAAGTACTCAATTAGTTTTTCAAAAGACTTATATCCTCATACTGACGAGATCCTAAAATCAAAAACAAACTCACATTCTCTCTCTTCCTTTTTGTTTTTTTTTTATTTTCGGACAGTTGGATCACACATCTAACGGTCTTGGAACCTTTATCCCCATGAGGATATTCTCGTGGTAGCCCCGACATTTTCAAAATTACAACATTCAAACACTACTTTTTCTTCAATGCTTAGAAGTGTAAATTAGGGGTGGGAATTTGGCCCTAACGACCTCTAACTTCGGTCCCCGACCGACCGACCCTAAGCCCTATAAAACCCTCACAACTAAAGCCCTCCCAGAGAATTTAGGGGCGGGCGGGCCCTAATGCCTTCTAGAGGCGGCTGGACTAAGATTCTAAAATATAAGCCCGATCCTAATTCAAATTCTCATTAGCCCGAATCCTAACCAAACTCTAACCGCCCCGTTTTTTACTTTCACTATAAATACACATACCATAATTGTCCAACTCTTTGTTAAATATTTTCAATTAAAATAACATTGTTAACTTTTAAATTTATCACTTACACCCAAGGGTGCTTCCAATAACTTGTCTTATATAACAAAAACTTGTCAACTTAATGTACCTGAAGAACAAACGAAAGCACTAGCCTAATAAAAATAAGACTTTATTCCTTTGATCATCAAGTCAAAGTCCATAACTTATTATTCTCAATTTCTTTTTTCACTTATTTCTTGTAAATTATATTTTTATTCACATCCAAGCCAAGTCTAAAACTAAAGATTTCCTTCCACACCATTAAAAGCAAAATCTGAGCGGAGACATTTGTAACATAGAAACCAAAAACAACCTTTGTCGAGGAAAAATGACATTTGTAATCTCAAACCTTTCTCCATCACTTGTTCAAAAGCCAATATTTTCATTTCCATATACAAAGCTTGAATCACTTTTAAATTAGAAGAAATGTAATATTATATTTGTTTGAATCTATTATAGAAATAATTTATGATATTACAAATAGTTTAACAACTTCCATGACCCTTTAACCAAAACTATTATGTTTCTTCTTTATATATATTACTTCTTCATTTAAAATGATAATATAATTATTTGTCTATGTATTTCAATTTTAAAATGTAATTTTAGTGAGGTTTGAGTACAAGGAAGAACAAATTCCGAACTCTCGATGTACTTCAGTTCATTAGATTGTGGATGTGCATTTTAAATTTTTGGACTTATACAGGATTATTACTAGATTGGTTGGACTTTGAGTTTGTAGATTATTGTACATTTTTTTGTAATATAAATTAGTTTTAAAACCGATGTAGTAAAAAAAAAAGAAAATATATAGGCGACCCTAAAAAGCTTTAAAGAGGGCTTAGGGTAGGGTAAGGGCTTGAGGTTTAGACTTGTGACCCGGCCCTAATATTTGAAGGGCTTTAAATGTTTAGGGCCGGGCTAGCCCGACCCGGCCCATTGCCCACCCCTAGTGTAAATGCACTCAATGTGCAATGTTATGGAGTATGGACCGTTGATTTCGAATCTCTTCTCAAAATTGAATAAGGGTAAAACTGGTACATAAGTTGTTTAACTTCTACACCAAGTCATAAATCTCTACGTATTTGCTGATTTATCTCCCCCGCCCTTCCAAAATATAGAAGGTAGTTTAATTGGGCACTCATCAAATTGGATTGGGCAATCCCTAAGAAAAAAAGAAATATTACAAGTTTGACATATTACAAATTTGTCATCAAAGCCCAGACCCAACAACCAATTCAACCGGTCTCGCCATAATGAAACCCTCGGGTCGTTTGAGTGTACCACCATGTCGTTCTATTATACACGCACGCGGTCCTTGAAAGTCGTTTGAGAATTGCCTCTCTGGTTAGTTTCTCCATAGAACAGTCTGCATGTGCCATTTGAGTGTGCACTCATATCGTTTGAGTGTATACTCAAATGGCATGTTTATATCGTTTGAGTGCACACAAAAGCGGTCAATTCATGTCGTTTGAGACAGAGCTCTCGGGATTTTCCATGGAACGGTATGCGGTATCAGATGCAAGCAGTACCACTAGGTCATTTGTAGCTTCTATGGGGCGACATGGGGGAGTCGTTTGGACTAAAATAATTGAGAAGTTCTAAACCAAGGAAATTCCCGATTAACCAATGATTAGCCCGATTAACATAAACACCAATTACACTTTTCTTATACATAAACACCGAACACTTTTCTTATAATACAAATCATTAATCGATCATAATTGTACAATAATTTATTTAAACAATGATCTGCAAAATTGAATTAGTAATTATCAACACACCCCAATTGAATTAGTAAAATTGAAATCTGATTTAAAAAATTAGGTTAGGAACAACACAATTAGTTGCACCAACACAATTACATGTACTATTTATCTGTTATGACATAATATCTATATAACCAAGTTAAAACATGTAATCAAACATGCCAAAATCTAAAATAATAATTTGTTTTATATCTAAAATTTTTATTTTTCATTTTTTTTTCAATTGTGAATCATAAACTAGTTTGGGGTTTAGGGTTTAGGGTTCAGGGTTTACAAATTTCGTACCAACATATTTCACTCAATTATTCGAAATAATAATTTGATTTATATCTAAACATATTATTTTTTAATTTTTTTTTCAATTGTGAATCATAAACTAGTTTGGGGTTTGGAGTTTGGGGGGTTTAGGGTTTACAAATTTAGTACCAACATATTTCACTCAATTATTTGAAATAATAATTTGTTTTATATCTAAACTTGTTGTTTTTCATTTTCTTTTTTCAATTGTAGGTTATAAACTAGTTTGGAGGTTTAGGGTTTAGGGTTTAAGGTTTACAAATTTCATATTCACATAATTTTTTTTTTAATTTCAAACATATTTCGCTCAATTATCCAAATCTAAAATAATAATTTGTTTTATATCTAAACTTGTTATTTTTTAATTTTTTTTTCAATTGTGGTTAATAAACTAGTTTGGGGTTTGGTTTATGGTTTAGGGTTTAGGATTTACAAACATATTTCACTCAATTATTGGAAATATATCAAAATTTCAAATATCTTTACATAGAATACTCAAGTTTCTCATTTACTCCTTACTCATTTTTTCATACTCAATCAAATACTCAAGTTTCTCATTTACTCTTTACTATTTTCATACTCTATCAAAACCCAATCAAAATCTTAAATGGAACACGGAGATGAAGAAGAATCATTTGAGGTAATGTTTGAGGTGCAACAACAAATTAGAGAAGGAGAAAAGAGAAAAAATGTTGAAAGTGAAAAACAACCAAGAGAAAGTGAAGAAGTAACAAAAAATGTTGAAGGTGAAGAAGTTGTAATAGAAAATGAAGAAATAGAAGATGCGACTAGTCGAGCAAATGAGATGTCGAGAAATCGTTGACGACAAAGATAACCAAACCTAAATAATGAGGTAGCACTTGATTAGAATGAATACAAAACACTTGATTGATTGAGTGAATGAATTAATCTACAAGAGAGCATTGATTAGAATGAATGCAAAACACTTGATTGATTGAATGAATGAATGAATGCAAAACACTTGATTGATTGAATGAATGAATGAATGCAAAACACTTGAATGAATGAATGAATCAATCAACAACATTTAGAACCCGAGCCCCTGGGTCATTTGGGGACTCTAGTTGCCGACATGGCTAGGTCGTTTAGGGACCCTATTAACCGATGTGGTTGGGTTGTTTGGACTAAATTTAGTGAGAAGTTCAATTTTTTTTTTGTGACTTTGAAATCCCTCATTACACAAATTGTTTTAGACTCTTGTTTTATTTTATATGTAGGATCTTTTGCCGCGATCTGAGAACCGATCCTCTGCAAACTCGAATGACGTGGATTGTGAACCGATTTTAAGTGATACAATAGAATTATTTACTACAGAAGAGGTATGATGGATGATAAGATATTTTTTGGATATTATGTGAGCAGTTCATTAGAGATGCTTGAACAGTAGAGAAAGAGGTGAAAATAGTAGATAATAATACTCTCAATATCATTTGATAAAGAGGAGAGTAGTTGTGTTCGTACCACTCTAGTTGTACACTACTTGGATGCAAGTTTAGATTAGAAATATGTTTTACTAGTGAGAGTCAAAACAGTAGATTTGAGGGTGAAAACAGTGAATTTAAATTACAAGAGAAGATACTATAAGGGGTTTAATCCGCCACACGATTCGATTGACTATTAGTTAGTATCGAATCGCTGGTGTTAATCCATAGTGAAGACCAAGTCCTCTCGGATCGAGATTTCACTAGCATGAGAGTGTAGCTCCACCACAAATCTCTTTGGCGGTAGCTCTATACTCTAGTTTAGTGTTATGAGCTCTATCTCTAGTTACTCATAACGAAGAGCTTGAAGTTCTTTTATGCAAAACAATAAAAACTACTAGCTACTCATCCTCACATGGCTTCATAAACCTCTTCTAATGTAGGTTTAGTTTTGTGTCATAGGAATCATTACACTAAAGCAATAATAAGAAGACATAATTGAAAAGACAATTGAATTGAAAAACAAAGCTTTTTATTGATGGGAATTAATGGTGGCTACAACTAACACTATTCTAAACTAAAGAAAAGTAAACCTAATTAAAACTAAACTAAGAGAGAGAGAGAACCCTAATTACTACTAAACTAATGGGGGAGGAGCCAAGTTTTATTTAACCTTAACCCTCTTTATATAGGAGAGGGTTAGGGTTATATTTTTCGTGCATGGGCCAAAAAGGGGGACTTTGGGCCTCTAATGTGAGCCCAAAGTCTATTAGGTTGAGTCTAAAGAGGCCACAACTGCTGGAAATTATTTTTGTGCCATTTTCGTCCACTTTTACAGCTCTGATTGGGACAAGACTGGGTCCATTGGAAATCTGGTTCTGAGCCGGTCGTTTTGACATAAAGTAGGCCCAAT
Source organism: Coptis chinensis (assembly GCF_015680905.1). NCBI lineage: Eukaryota > Viridiplantae > Streptophyta > Magnoliopsida > Ranunculales > Ranunculaceae > Coptis > Coptis chinensis. The sequence continues at coordinate 17,768,831 of NC_141462.1, read as the reverse complement.
TATGAGGCTCGAGTCCAAAGATACGACCTGTTGAATTTCTATTGACTTTTTTGTTCTCTTTCTACCCGGATTGACTTTGACTGGGTTTGAAAAAGGATTTTCTCCATGATTCTTGGGCTTTAAACGTAAAACTTCCTCAGCAATCATCTTAACTCGTTTTCCATGCAAAAGTGGTGCTTTTAGTCACCTAATCAACTTCAAGTCTTGAAATGCACAAAAATACATAAATAGTACTAACTCTCATTTATTATAAACATAATTGGCCTAACAAAATACACTTTTGGGTGCTTATCAATAGAGTAGGCATTGATTTCATTTTTTTTTTCTAAATGTAATTTTATTAGTGTATTAATAATAGTTGTTGTTTTTTTTTTATGTGTTTAGGTATTTCATACACGTAGTGAGGCAATTGGTTGGGCAACCGCTAGAGGAAAACAAGTTAATGTGGTTATGATAATTGAAAAGTCAGAGTATGCTAAGGGAAACCGAGTAGCAAGATTGAATTTGGCTTGTGAGTGCTCGGGTGTGTATCTGTCACACAAGAAGGAAGGCGAAGGGAGGGCTAATAAGAGAAAGTTGGGAAGTAAGAAATCGGGATGTCTATTTAAGTTAAAAGGTGTTTTCCAACATGCATGGCACTGTCGATAGTTGGAAAATAGAAGTTAGAAATAGTATTCACAACCATGTATTGGCGAAGACCCTTGAAGGACATGCATTTGCTACTCGTCTGACCGTTCTAGAGTTCGAGTACTTGTCAGAGATGAGTAAGTGTGGAATAAAGCCTAAACAAATTTTGGATTCCATCAAGAATAAATATCATAAAAACATATCTAGTATATCCCAAGTCTATTTGCAAAAAAGGCAGAAGGTGAGGAGATTGGATATGAACGGCCTACGCGAATTCGTGAGATTGAGTGAGTTGTTAGCAAAAGAACATTATTTTGATGAGTTGAGAGAGGATGAGAATACCGAGGAGATAACGGGGTTGTTATGTGATAAACACCCAAAACTGTAATATTAAACCCCGCAGAGACATAGTAAATTTGTTGATTATGTGTTTAATAATCATGAAATAATTATATTTTCGTACTTTTACAGGTTTTCGCAGTTAATGTAAAAATGATGATAAAACCTGTATTAAAGCACTGGAATAGTGTATATATCTGAAGTCTTCCTACCAAGCCCATGTGAAGCCCCAACAAAGCCGGACTAAATCCCGAAGACTTAAACAGGACAGAATCAAGTCAGAACGGGATTACGCGCATAAAAGCATCAAACTTTCGAAGCTCATATCTCTTGAACCAGGACTCTGATTTTGGCGAGTGAGCTGCTCAGACTATTAGTGCAACGAGCTCTACACAAAGGCGGGAAGTTGTAAAAATACCAAATCCTGGCCCGCCACTGGACGCAGCACATGGACCCACTTTGCAGGCCTACAAGATTGGATAAGTCATCAATCATGGAGCAAGTCAAGACAAAATGTTCAAATTTTTGGCACAAATTGACACATTGCATGTCTTTAAATGCCTTGACTAAACTTTTGTACAAAAATAGTGTTTAGTTTTGGCTTAATTTGTTTGGAGATAAGATGAAATTAAAGTGGAGTAAATGTGGGGAGCTAGGTGGTTTCACGTGGGAGGAAAGGAAAAGACTGTAATATGTATTGATTTGGAATATGAGAGAAGCACTCTCATACATGCATGTTTTTATTTAATTTTTAGCTAAGCTTAAGTTTTTGTAATAGTGTTAATGGCTACTTGCTTTTGAATTCTAAATAGAAACTTATTTTTCTCCTAAGTTCAATTAAGTTATTTTCATTCCTCTTCTTTTATCTATCTTAACTTAGCATATTAAAAATTACATATCAATTCATTCCAAGGATCATGAGCTAAAACCCTCCCAAGGGGAGGGTTAATGATGCTCATGTGAGGAATAGTCTATAATTTTGGATTCCATAATCATTACTTTGAGACTTAGGTTCTATTTCTCATCCTGTCCTAAAATGACAAAGATTGACCAATTCCGGAGTATGGACCTCTAGATAAGGTCGCGTGCGCGACTCTTGGAAAAATCAGGTTTTGATATTAGATCAACTGTTGTAAAATAGAACTAGGAGTTGGAATGATATTTCAGAGATGAAATATCAGTTCAATTTCACATGCTAGCATGATATGTTTAGAGATAGGTATATTGTGCTAGGGATCGAGACTTAAGTCCGTTTTTGGGTTTTTCTGTAAACCCAAAACAGATTAGAGACATAGTGATTTTGTTTTCTAAAAAGTTATGAAACTAATCTTTGCATGAGTAAGATTAATTCTCTCCTATCTTTCTCTCTCTTTTATTTAAGAAACAAACTTATAATTTCTAATAACTTGTTTAGTAAGTCGTCTTAGGAAGTAAAAATATATCATTCCAAAAACCTACTCACATGGGTTTCTAAGGGGTAAAATTTCAGGATGTGATAATTGGCCTAGTCCTAAGGTTTTGGCGAACTCCTTACTCTAATTATACACACGAATCACGTGAGTAAGGTGAAATTGAATATTAGTATCTTTTGAGGATTCGTGTAGCAAATACAATAAACTATCAAAAGGGCTAACATCATTATGGGCCCATCCAAAAGGTGTAAAGTTGGCTCGGACTTTTCCAACAGTTTTCATGTTAGACGCTACCTACAAAACTAACAGGTATCGGTGGCCTTTCATACAATTTGTTGGGGTGAGTTCAACGTGGAAGTCTTTCACCGTGTGTTAGGTGTTGTCTCAGTCTAAAACAACAGTCGACTACAAGTGAGTCCTGCGTCGGTTCGATGGGTTTGCTTGGTGACAAAAGCCCTTCCGCGTGATCGTGTATGACCGAGGGGGACTTGGCCCTCGATTAGTCTTCTTGATAAAATTTTCCCTAATGCACACAAGCATCTATGTAGATGGCATATCGCTACATGCGTCCATTCAAAATGTTACGATATTTTTCCAAGCACAAAACTTGTAGAGAAGGCCTAGTTCTCGTTGAACACTATAGTCAAATCGAAGACAGATCGGTTATTTTCCAGCGTAGATGGGATGATTTGGAAAAATATTATAGGGTTGAGTACTCCAATTTTGTTAGTTATTTGCGAGAGACTTGGTTTTTGATAACTAAAGTTTTAATAGTGTGAAAATAGTAGTTAAAACAGTACTAAAACATGCTAATCAATATATAATAATACTCTCAATACATGTTGATATATGGGAGTAGTCGTGTTCGATCTACTCTTGCTTGCACGTACTTGACACGAATTTAGACTAATTAAACCTATTCACTAATGAGAGTAATAATATACTATGAAAACAATAAATCTAAGGTACGAAAACAATAAATTGATGAATGATAAAAGGATTAGAGAGGGATTAATCCACCACACGATTCGATTGGCTTTTAGTTAGTCATCGAATCGCTTGTTTTGATCCCTAGTAAACAACCTACATCTCTATATGCTCTGTTTGGTTCGGTGTACCAAGTTGCAAATGACAAATAGTTGCAAATGACATGTGATTGTATTGCATGTGATTGCATTGCATCCAACTTACTTGTGCTTGGTAAACCCAAGGCAAAAGGATGTAAAGTTTGTTACATTATCCCACCACTTTTTTTCACATCTTATAAAGTTGGTTACATTATCCCACTACTTTTTTTCACATCTTATATAAGAGAAACCATCTCACTTGTGTTTGCATCTATTTACACAACTTTTTTGGCTGCAAGTGGATGTCATGGAAACTACTTATATAGTGCATATAATTGCAACTTGTTGCATCAACCGCCTATTTGCATTTTGCTACCAAACACTGTTTTGTGGGTGGTTACATGGAAATAGGTGCAATTGCATATAAATACATCGAACCAAACAGAGCATATAGTAATTGTTGACTAGCATGAGAGATTAGCACCCCCACAAATCTCTTTGATGGGGTTTCTAATATCTAGTTATCTGTTATGAGCTCTATCTCTAGACACTCACAACAAAGAATTTGAAGTTCTTTATGCAAAACAATAATAAACTAAGAACTAATCATCCTCATATGACTTCATAAACCCCTTCTAATGGAGATTTAGCCTTGTGTCATCGGAATCATACTAACTAAATAATAATAAGAAGACATAATAAAATAAAAACAAGAATTGAAATTAACTAAAGGTTTTTATTGAATAAGGTTTAATAGAGCCATTACAACATATAAGATTTTTAGTGACGAAAAAAGTGTCGGAAAAAGATAGAAAAACATCGGTATTGGTCAATGGCGACATTTTTTTTATCGTCACTGGATCGTCGCAAGTTATATAGTCGCAAAAGCTCTAAAGCCACGAAACTAAAATGTCGGCAAAAGTATTATATTAGCGACATTTTATAATGTCGGTAGAGCCCAAAAAAGCGTCGGTATATATATTTTCGTCTGATTATTCAAAACGTGGCAAAAAGTATTTTTTTGGGATGATATAGGAAAACGTCGATAATTGTTCACACTACCGATGTTTTGTTTCGTGACAACAACCCCAAATTTTGGATACTAAAATTCATATTGCGACATTATTTACTATCGTTAGAGATCATACCGATGTTTTGTTTCGTGACAACAACCCTAAATTTTGGATACTAAAATTCATATTGCGACATTATTTACTATCGCTAGAGATCAACCTTTTGGCGACGCTTTTTAAATATGTCACATTTGATGGAGCTATAGGGACATTTGGTTTTGTTATTACAAGTACCTTTTTAGCGACACTCTAACAAAGTGTCGTTTTTTTTTTTTTTTTCCTTCTCCTGCGATTTTTTCAATCACACATTTACATAGCTTGCAATGTATTTTTTTTTTCAATCACAAAACCTAAAAGAAACATATAAACAAAATCAATTTAACCAACAATGTACCCAAAAGTCATATATAAATATCACCATTTCCATGTTTAAGAGTATAATATGATTGATTACATATATAATAGTTTTATAAACCACAAAACATAAATGAAATTGTCTTGACATCCAACATTTCCCCAAAATCCTATCCAAAGCTTCTACCCAAAAAAGTAATCCCAAACAAACCCACAACTTCTTCCAAACCGCATGACTCTCAGAACTTGCAAACAAATATGACAACATTTAGTTCACTTCCAATGAAATGTAAAACCAAGATATAGCAACATATATTTAGAGTACAACTCATTAAGGACAATCATCATAAACATTCATATAATTACATAGTAATGCATTAGAAGAAGTTAACACAAACAATACATGGGTGTAATTGCACAATAATAAAGTCTAATTACACAATATATAATAACCATAACAAATAAACCAATGTGAACTCAAATAAACGTCATTGAGTGTGTGCAACACATTCAAGTTTTAAGCACACTCTGAACACTCACTATAAATGAACCCGCCTTTTCAGGTGGTCAACTTCAGTGGGACCTAGAATAAGCTATGACTATAAAAATTTGGGTAGGATTTCCTTGTCTAGCATACTCTAGCTTTCCTTGTCTCTGGATCTCCTACTAGCTATGTTTCAGGATTTGCTTTTGACTTGCTTTCTCAACCCCGCCTATGGTGCCTTCCCTCCACTCTAGATGGCTATGCTTTTAGCTTTGCCTTCCTTAACCTCTGCCTATGTATCTGCCATTCACGGGTGCCACTTGCTTTCGATGATGGGTTAGGATGGGATGGGTTTAAAGACACTTATATATTCACTCAAGTAACAAAAGCATAACCTTGAAATTTGGTTTGGAAATTCTTACTTGAAATCTTTACATTGCTTTATTTCTTTACATTGCTTTGTTTCTTTGCATAGCAAGAAATGAGTGTTGTCCTCTTATCTAACCAAGCTCCTGCTTTCCATTTTCCTTTGTTGCTAGCTGCTCAAACCTTATTTCCTTACCAAAAGAAAAGATAAGTATTAATGCACCCCACCTGATCTTCCTTTTCTTAAAGAAAGAATGTCCCATTTATCCAACCATACTACGTACCTAGCAACTCCATACAAATATAAGAAAAAACAAGGTATTAGTATTTCATTAACATAATGAAAGATATGAAGGTTAGATTCATGCAAAAACAGTAAGGGCTTCATAGCTTTTCTCCAACTACTCATTAGTAACACCACATACAAATCAAGATTTCCACTATGTTATTAAAGCTACTAAAGAGTTGATAGGGCAAAATTAAGTGTATTAGTCCCAGGTTAATACCCCCTTTATATTTTCTTAGTTCGATCCCCTCCCACACCACACCCTACTTTGTTAACTCCTACATGTATAAGTTAAGCATTTGATCCACCGGTCATGCTTGATTTTAAGCAAGAGGTGTTAACCTTATAAACAACCATCTATATCATTAACTAGTCAAGCTATATTTACCTTAGAACTTGCTATAAAATAACTATGTGTCTCTCAAGTGTAAGAAATAGGATTACACCTCACTAGCTAGACACTAGCCCCGCAAGTTAGCAACCAACTCGATCATAAGCCAAAACTGCAAGATCTTGTACTCATGGTTGCAACTTGTTCATGCACTACATTAATACTTCAACAACAATTAAAGCAAATCAATAATCAAAAGCATTATGTTAAGAATACATTAGTATCTGGCGGCTCCCATCTAAAATGAAATTACTGAAATAGTTTAAACAATATTCATAAAATTACTAAATTACACCTATATAACTTCCAGATTATGACAGTAACTACATGCATATCAAAGTCATATATATTAAACAGTCACTAGGGAGCAGATGCTTAATCAAACAACCCTTGCCATGTTCTAACAAGTTTAATTTGCCCACTAGGTAATTGGAATGTCTAAGATGAGAAATTCAATTGAATGCTACTGGAAATCCAATCTGACTTTGTCTTATATATGCATACTAGCTTTACATGTGAGCACTAATGGTAGAGACAACTTCGGCATGATGAAGAACTGGAATCAAGATCATTTGAGTCGATAAAGTTTGTTATAACAGTTTTCTAACTGAATCATTATGCACTAACCTGTAGGAACACTTGTATAAATAGAACATGAACTGTGTAAATCATTAAGTGATTCAATAATATTTTCATTGTCTCATTTCACAATTCTTTATGGTATCGAGAGCATTACACCAAACGGTTTGAATCTATTTCTTGATCCAAGAAGCTAAAAGCTTCAATTCATACCATTAAACCTTCAATCAAACCTTCAAATCTTCCATTAAACCTTCTTCAAAAGCTTCAAAACCAACATCAAAACCTCAATCAAACAAAAATGGCACCACCTAAAACTACAAATCAATCAAACAACCTCAATCAAATAACTATCAATCTTTGAAACAACAACAACAAAAATTCATATTCTTTGATGACAAATTCACCAAATCTTGCAATCTGAGAATATCACGAACCTTGTTCAAATCAAACTTAACAGAGATAATTATATTCTCTCGAAATCAATCTTTTCGCCTATTCTCACGAAGCTTCAATCTTCTCAATTTGGTTACTGGTCAAGAACCATGTCCTCCTCAATTTCTCACAGATGAAAGAGGAAATTTGAGTACTCATCTCAATCCTGCTTATCAAGAATGGATAAAAATAGATCAAACACTTCTCATTTGGCTAAATGCCACTATATCTCCTGACTTACTTGCCTATGTTGTTGGCATGCCTACTTCAATGGATCTTTGGATTATTCTAGAAAGACGTTTTGCTACTATCTCTCGATCTCACATCAATCAATTGAAGAATCAGTTGCAATCAATCAAGAAGGGAAATCAAACCATGGCTCAATATCTTCACACAATTAAAATATTAATGCGGACGACTTACAACCGCGGTAATCCATTATCCGATCATCAAGATGTTGTTTTTCATATATTGAGAGGTTTGTCAAGTGATTATGCACCATTTGCAACATCTATAAGAGTTAGGAGAGAAGAAGTTTCATCTGATGAGTTGTATAGTTTGCTTATGAGTGAAGAAATAAACATAGAAGAAATGCATGGAACTATTTTGGTCAGTGAACAAACTATTCACGCATTTGCTTCAATGAGGGATTCAAATCATAACTACAACTCAAATCGTGGATGTGGTAATACTAATCGTGGAAACTACAAAGGAAACAACTACGATCCCAATTACAATGCCAATAGAGGGAGAGGCAGAGCAAATTATAATAATGCTGGTAGAGGTGGTGGTTATCAAAATAATAGTGGTTATCAGAATGGTGGTGGATATCAGAATGGCGGTGGATTTCAGCATAACAATAGACCTGTGTGTCAAATTTGTGGTAAAACTGGCCATTTGGGGATTGACTGTCATTATAGAATGTCTCATAACTATCAAGGCAAGATTCCACCAGCCAAACTTGCTATGTTGGCTCAAATCATTGATTCAGAAAACTACAACAACTCTTCACCATCAGCTTCATATGCTTCAACTTCAGCTAATGCGCCACAGTCTCAAGGATATTCTTTCAACTCTATTCCATCATCATCTGAGAATCCTTATGTCAATTATGCATCATCTTCAAATGCTCCTACAAACTGGTATGCTAATACAGGTGCATCACATCATGTGACACCTGACATTTCAAATCTCTCTCTTCAGGATGATTACAAAGGAAAAGAGAAAGTAATGGTGGCAATGGTCAAGGTATATCCATTTTACATACTGGTTCATCTATGATTATGCCTAAAAACTCTAATTATATGTTCACCATGAGTCATATTCTTCATTGTCCAAAAATGACACATAACCTCCTATCAGTGAATAAGTTTGTTAAAGATAACAAGTGTTCCTTAATCTTTGATGCATATGGCTTTTCTGTGAAGGACAATGCATCGGACAGGATTCTTTTCCGAGGTAAAACTAACAATGGACTCTATCCATTGCCATTTCAAATCATCACCAAGTCTCCTCCAGTTGCTTTCTTCACTTCAAAAGCTACTCAATCAACTTGGCACAATAGACTGGGTCATCCAACTCAGCAAACTTTGTTAAAAATTCTTCAAACCAACAAGCTACTTGTTCAAGACTCGATAGAAGTTTATCTCTATGTCATGATCAATTAGGAAAAAGTCACAAATTACCTTTTCAATCATCTGTTTGTAAAAGTGTATCTCCTCTGCATATGTTACATATCGACTTATGGGGTCATACTCCAATTTTATCTGTTAGTGGATTTCGATATTTTGTAACAATTGTTGATGATTATACAAGGTACTGTTGGCTTTATCCCATTGCTTCTAAATCAGACTTCTTCCAAGTGTTTGTTGAATACAAAACTTTTATTGAAAAACAACTCAGTGATAAAATAAAATGCATTAGAACTGATTGTGGAGGGGAGTTTACCAGTTTAAAGTTTTCTCAATTTCTTACCATGTCTGGAATAAAACATCAATTCACTTGCTCTCACACACCTGAACAAAATGGTGTGGTAGAGAGGAAACATAGACACCTCTTAGAAGTCTTCAGAACACTGCTTTCCCAATCCCATAAACCTATTGAACTATGGGTAGAAATCATTCAAACCTCTGTGTTTCTCATCAATAAACTACCATCATCTACACTTCAAAATATTTCTCCTTGGGAAAAATTGTTTCATCATAACCCGAGTTACTCATTTCTAAAGACTTATGGCTGCAGTTGCTTTCCTTGGCTAAGACCATATGTGAAAAATAAATTTGATATGAGGAGTAAACATTGTGTTTTTATTGGTTATAGTCTAACTCAAAAAGGTTATAGGTGTTTTGATCCTATTACAAGAAAAGTTTTATATCCGGACATGTTGTCTTTGATGAAACAAGCTTTCCTTTCAAAACTTCCACTTCATTTAATATTCCTCTTTTTTAGTAAAGTACCTCATCATTCTCATACCAAATCATCTGATAGTTTTGTTAGTGTTCCTACATCTTCTATTCCTACTGAAACTAATTCTACTCTTATTCATTCTATTTCTTCTTGCTCTGACATTTCAATTTGATCAAATTCTAATTCTCATTCAATGAACACCAGATCAAAATGTGGTGTGTTTCAACCTAAAACACTCATAACCTCAAAACATTCTTTTCCATTAGCCTTATCTACTACACTTCAGAATCTACCACCTACACCTACAACCTATAATCAAGCTGTAAAAGACAAACACTGGAGAGATGCAATGGCCACTGAATTCAATGCTCTCTTGAAGACCAAAACATGGATTTTAGTACCACCTGCATCAGGACAAAGCATTGTGGAAAACAAATGGGTTTTCAGGATAAAACAAAAGGCTGATGGGAAGATAGACAAGTTCAAGGCAAGGTTAGTTGCAAAAGGTTTTCATCAAACTTATAGAGTTAATTACAGTGAAACCTTTAGTCCAGTTGCTAAGCCTACTACAATAAGGATGATTCTTGCTACAGCTATTCAAAGACATTGGGACATTAGACAACTTGATGTCACCAATGCTTTTCTGCATGGCCATCTAAAAGAGGAAGTTTATATGAGACAACCAAAAGGATTTATTGATTATGATAAACCTAATCATGTTTGTAAGTTACAAAAATCTTTATATGGCTTAAAACAAGCACCTCGTGCTTGGTATGAGGAGCTTGTTACAGTACTGCTACATCTTGGTTTCTCATTGTCTAAAGCAGATCCTTCTCTGTTTATTAAACTTCATGAAAATATCATTACATATCTTCTGGTATATGTGGATGATATCATCATCACCAGCAGCTCCAATTCATATTGTCAACTTCTCATAAAACAGTTGAGTCTTGCTTTTGAAATGAAAGATCTTGGACATCTTCATTTTTTTCTAGGAATGGAGGTAAAAAGAAACAACAATTGTTATTTTCTCTCTCAAATGAAGTACACATATGACTTACTCAAAGAGAACCAAGATGCTTGATGCAAAGGTCCAATGGGGACACCATGTTCTATTTCACCAAACTTGATCCTTACAGTTGGTGAACCACTTTTAGATTCTTCGAATAATACCGCTCTATAGTTGGAGCACTGCAATACCTTACATGGACCAGGCCAGATATTTCTTTCTCTATAAATCAAGTGTGCCAATATATGCAAACTCCTACTACTCATCACATGATAGCAGTAAAAAGAATTCTTCGATATTTGAAAGGTTCAATTCATAAAGGTCTTTACTTTACTACTGGCTCACCTACTCTCACTGCATACTCTGATGCTAATTGGGCTGGAAGCCCATTAGATAGAAGATCAACAACTGGTTTTTGTGTTTACTTTGGTCCAAATTTGATCTCTTGGTGTGCCAAAAAGCAAACAACAGTTTCAAGATCCTCCACTGAGTCTGAGTATAGAAGCCTTGCTTATACAGCAGCAGAGATATATTGGCTTTGTATTCTTCTGGATGACCTTCATATACATTTACAAGAAGTACCTGTGTTATGGTGTGACAATGTCAGTGCGATTTCTCTTTCCAGTAATCCTATCTTCCATGCAAGGACCAAGCATGTGGAAGTCGATTATCATTATGTCAGGGAATTGGTCACCAGCAAACAACTAGATATCAAGTTTGTATGCACAAGAGATCAAATTGCAGATGTCTTTACAAAAGGGCTTTCAAGAACAAGATTTCAGGAACTAATTTTCAAGCTTTCAGTACATGAATCTCCTTCAGCTTGGGAAGGTAATGGTAAAGACAACTCAGCATGACTGAAGAACTGAAATTGAAGACTGCTGAGTCAGCAAAGTTTGTTATAACAGTTTCTAACTGAATCTGTTATGCCTGTAACTAACTGTAGGAACACTTGTATAAATAGAACATGAACTGTAAATCATTAAGTGATTCAATAATATTTTCATTGTCTCATTTCACAATTCTTTAAAGCACTTCCATTGGTTACATAAGTACATAACACATTGAATAATAGATTTCTTCACCAAACAAATAAATAACAATGACAAATTGAATAACATCCATAAGTGACTAGATATCACTAGATATAGAACCAACAATACCAAAATAAGAAACACAACAAATGACTTTGACAAAACACTACCTCCTTCATCTAAAATTGATCACATGATTATATTTCAAGAGTTCTACCCCAAGAATAACTAAGACAACACATTGCAAAGTACAAACAATGAGAAACATTCAAATGTACCTTACCTATAAAGAATTGCTAGGTTTGCAATACAAATGAGATTCCGACAGATCGCAATGCAAGCTTGCGTTCTTACATGAACATATTGTTTCTAGACTACATCAAATAAAACGAAATCAACATTAGTAATCAACTCCCTGATTAGACTTTCAAAAGGGAATAAATTTCAACAGTTAAATTAAAAATAATAACCATCGAAAAAACAATAAAGAAACCCAATAAAAGCTAAATAAAGGAAAATAAAACCAAGAAGTAAAAGGAGTGCACTCAAGAGCTTCTCAAAAGTAGTAAAACACTCCAAAAGTTACAAACCAAGTCTTTTCGTCATTCAAATTGAGGGGTTCTGCTAATCGACAAACCATTATTTGAAATCCAAAGAGAATTAGAAAGAAGAAAAGTTCCTAAAAGAATAATTCGTTTCAAAATCCTAATACTCTAAAAGCTTAATCAAATGAATAACACGAAATTAAGGGGAAGAAATCGAAACCATAATTCAAAAAATAGACACTGAAATAAAGAGAAAAGAATAATTTTTTTTTATAATTAAATCATATGTAGCCGGAGTGGGAGGACATACCGGTGTTAGAAGACGAATATCAGTGGCGAATTCGAGCTCTTGTCCCTGGCGCAAGTTCTTTATCACTCGAAACTTTTTTTCCCCTCGAAATCGAAATCGACCATAGAAAGAGATTTGCTTACAGACGTACGGGTATTCCCTTTTTTCCTTTAAACCCACAAACACAAACAGAATTCCCATAAAGAATTATTCTTTATTAATAAAAATTGGTATTCAAAGGGTGTAAAAATAAGAAAAAAAATGAGAAAAGGGTACCCTACAGTTGAAGTTGTCGAGCTTTGGCAGTAATCTATGCTTGTTTTTTTAGAAAGTTAGAGTTGGGTTTCTTAATTTAGTAGGTGAGGAGAGAATGAAGCAGCCATAGAAACGTTCTCCAGGCCATCTTCTATTTCTTTTTAGTTTAGAGTATCTTTTATCTCTTAATTAGTTTCCCACAAAGCTTTTTTTTCCCTCGTCTTTTTTCTTGAAAAATCAAACCATTTGCGCTAACTATTAAAAATCGAAAAAATAATTTTCGACGATATAAAACGTCGACATAAAATATTATTTCCTACGATCAACAAAAATGTCGCCAGTATTAAACCACTAGCTACGGAAACAGTCGTCGCCCATGTATAAACCTATTTCCTACACTGCCATTATTCCAACTCTTAAATTAGTAATTTGGTTTTAAAATATAATTAAAACACAATTGCTAACGAAAAAAATGTCGCAAATACTAATTTTCACAGTTGAACCGAACAGATTATTAGGGACGATTTAAAACATGCCAAAAGGTCTGTTATAGCAACGAAATTAAAACGTTGGTAAAAGTTTCGTTGCTAAAAATCCTGTTTGTTGTAGCAATCCTCACAGGGATCGATTCGTATGTTGTTAGACTGACAAACACATTCACTTTAGGAGTACAACGACAAATGGAGTTAAAGGGTCTCATGCTAAGGTGAAGCATGTACTAGAAAATGCAAACTGTCATGATTTTTTTAGTATGTTTAGCTTAATCCACCTGATTCTAGAGATCCATATGTCCGAGATTAGAGCTACCTTCGAGAAGAGTATGATTGTAACTCAGCACCACCACCAGATTTCTTTGTTTTGTGAACTCAGAGGCCTTGTCTCACGCAAATGTTTGGACTTGCTTTTTGAAGAAATAGATACCCGCGTAAAACATGTTAAAGATGGAGAGATCAAGTGTTGGTGCTAATTGCGCACGAACCATGGACTGCCATGTGCTCATGAATTAATTGAGTTTGAAGAGCAAGAGCGATCCATTCCTTTGACTTCTATCGACCCGCCACGGAAAATATTATGCGCTTCTCCCAATGTATCGATTGGGTGTTGGTCCCGATGTTAGACCTTCGATGGACTTGTTCATGAAAAGGTTTGCAATGGTTTCTGAAAAAGAGCAGAGGGTTATGATTAGGAAGCTTATGGAGATTGCCGTACCAGAAAGTACATGGCTAGTACCGCCTCATGAGGAAGTAAAAACCAAAGGTCGGCCGAAAGGTAGTTACAAGAGAAAGCTTCAATCGGAGATGAGAACTTTTCAAAGCGAGATCCATCTCATTTTGAACATTCTCAACGTGACCATGAGGAGTGGGTCTCATCACAACAAAACACTACGCCCACCCAAAACACCCACACCACACTAAGAAAGAAGCCTTCTCCAAAAACACCCACACCACACCAAGAAAAAAGCCTTCTCCAAAAACACCCACACCACACCAAGAAAAAAGCCTTCTCCAAAAACAACCACCCAAAACACGCACACCACACCAAGAAAGAAGACTTCTCCAAAAACACCAACCAAAAACACCCACACCACACCACACCAAGAAAGAAGGCTTCTCCAAAAACACCAAAAATAACCACACCAAGAAATAAGGCTTCTCAAAAAACAACCACACCACGAAATGTGAAAGATGGAGTAGACTTTGGAAATACGAGGGGTCCTAAAGATTACGGGTTGGATATTTATGAAGAAATGTACAAATACATTGTTAGAGTCAATGACCCTATTGGCGATGGTAACTGCGGTTATAGAGCTTTCTGCATTGCATTAGAAAGAAGTCAAGAAGATTGACCGCAGATGAGAAAGGAGTTGTACCAAGAGCTTATTGACCACCTCCCCCTTTATTATACTTTGTACAATCAAAATAAGGTTGTTTTTGTGAAGAAAACAATCCCACATGAAGAAGGTTACGCACCCTTAAATAAGTGGATGAACATGCCCTTTGTTGGATACCTATTTGCTTCAAGATTTAATGTTGTCCTCCTGTATTTAGGACGTCATCAGTGCTTCCTTATCATGCCGCTGAGAACCCAAGCAAATCCTAAGAAAGTGAAAAAAGTGTTGGGTAGTGCACATATTGGAAATCATTTTGTCCATCTTGAACTTGTTGAATATTGCTCGGTTAGGGTTCCTCCAGTAATGTGCCAATGGCTTAAAGCTCGATATGATATTGCTGAAAGTTAGAATTTGGCATTCACAACAAGGCAATTGCAATTTATGGCATTGAACATTCCCAATATAATATCGGAAGACGAGTCCATTGAAGACCCAACAGTACATGTTATCGACTAAGTTGTTCAATGTTATCGATATGATATTTGGATGTAATTTGAAACAAGTGTAATTTGATTTTATTTTGATGTTATTTGTAAATAATGTTTGATATGATATTTTGATGTAATTTGGAACAAATTTTATTTGATTTTATTTAGAAATCGAGTGATCGACTAAGTTGATTCGGGCGACAATCAAATGATCGACTAAGTTGTTCAATGTTGTCGATATGATATTTTGATATAATTTGGAATAAGTGTAATTTGATTTGATTTTGTTTTATTTGATTTGATTTGATTTTATCCCAAACGACATGGTAAAGTCGTTTAGGCTTCAAACCAAGCAGTTTGAACTAGTCGTTTGAACTTTGAACCAAGCGGTTTGATGGTGTCATTTGAGACAGAGCTCTCGGGTTCTTTCATGGAATGATCTGAATATGTCATTTGGGCATTCAAAGGGACGACATGGCTGAGTCCTTTGAGCATTCAAGGGAACGACATGGCTGGGTCGTTTGGACCAAAAAATTTTAGAATTTCATTTTGTTTTTACAACACTTTCATATCCAAATTCATAACAAATTCAACTTTCAAAACATCAAATTCATATACCAAACATCAAATCATATACACTTTCAAATTCATTTCAAAACATCAAATTCCACTTCAAACCATAAAATTGATAAACGTCAAATTCATTTCCACATCCACTTTCATTTCCAATACATCAAATTCATTTCCACATCAAAACATGTATTCCAATACATAAAATTCAAAAATACATAAATTACATCAAAATAGGAAGCCGCATTCAAAAATCAACTTCGACTATTGTACCGCCCACCACTGTACTTGCACCTAGTCAAGTTGTACGCCTCTTGGAACTCGGACCTTGCTTCATTGGGAATATTATTCCCACCCAATTGCAGACCTCTCTCTAGGAAGTGACTCATTTCATCGATGACGTTGTTCTGTCGAAATAAAAATGCAAAATAATTATTAATTACCGTTTTAAAATAGCACAAGCAAAACACAATTAGAAAATCGCAATACTCACAATCGGTGCACAAGTGGGAAGTGTCTGTAGGGATAAATGGATAGGAAGCCGCTCGGGATTTACCAATCAACTGTGAGAATGCCTCACATACCACTCCATATAGTTTGGATGACACTCCCATGGATAAGTAGATATGGGTCCTCGACTGTTGGGTTGGATCACGTGATTATCTGCCATGACTCTCAATATATAGGCCCAACAGTTGTCAATGTCCATCTCACATCATACCTGTGTTCGGCTATAGTCCTGGTCATCTAATTTGGTGTTGGAGAATCTGCGGGTATAAATTGCACATGACCCAACTGACGCATGACTCTTGCAACAACGTAAATCCCCACAATGTCAGAAAAGCATATCACTCCCTCAAAAAAGACAATTTCATCGACTGGGCGTGTAGCTCTGACATTATCGTATGGACGCAAATCAACCTTAAACAAAATAAAATGTGTCATTAATCACATACATGCCAATTATCAATTCAAAAAAAAAAATGGAACAAACTAAAATACTTACATTGAACACCATCATATCATCAAGTATCGCCGATAATCTTTACAATGCATGACATGTGTCCTCATAGTGCAGAGCGGTAACTGTGTGTCTAAGCCCACGCGACTCAAACACCTTATACGCCAAGTTTGGGATAGGCCTGAATAATGAGAAGTACTCATAGATCCACGCCTATATATATATACACACAGTTAACATTCTTATAAAAAAAATAATAATTACCTACCATTAACATTAAAAAGAATCCGCAAAATACTTAAGTTTTACCTGTAGAAGTGTCAGAAAGCCCAAAACACCTTTCACATTCACACACGCGGCAGTCCCAAGTCCTCTATACAAAAAAGCCAAAATTGTTGCACCTCACACATAATCACTGATTTCACTGAATTTTAGCAACATCCTCAAATAATAAACAAGCACTCTAGTCCCAGACTTGTTGGTGAAGATGGTACATCCAAAGAAAAATAGTAAATAAGCTCTTACAACCCGCTGTACCTCCGTCAAAGTCGACATTTTCCTCTTTGCCTTCCCATCTTTATCCTTATTATGGACATTCCCAAAAGAACCGGCTCTCCTTAGGAATTCTAGCCTTATCTTTGAAATGAACCGGTTAAGCTTCCATCTCCACCTTAATTAGAGGCAACGAGATACCCGAGCACGGCGTTGGAGATTCTCCGATTGTTCACGACTCAACTCCATGTTCCCTTGCATTGCTCTGCCTCTAATTGAGATGCCTAAGATTTGGGAGACATCATCCAAAGTCACAGTCATCTCCCCCCACGACATATGGAAGGTGTTGGTCTTTGGATGCCACCTCTCTACAAACGCAGAGATCAACGGCGGATCGTGATGGTTGTAATATATACCCAAATACGAGATCATAAAACCCAGTCCTCTTAAGCTCTCTTTCAAATCTGGGAGAGTTTTTGAACTCGTTCCTGACATCCCATTGGCTTAACTTGGATAGATGCAGAACACACTTTAACACTCCACGCTTCGGCTGAAACAACAAAGACTTAATGAGGAGAAGCAAAAGGTTTTGTAAAGTCAAAGGAAAATCAAGATACTAAGTCTATGATAATACATTCTTTTCCCAACCATCGTGAGCCACATGCACCGCATAGTCATATAGAAGCTCTAACTAAGTAGGGCCACCACCATATACACGTCATGTGTTCTCCAAATCATCTTTAGATTTTCTCACATAATCTGCCACTGGAGGTGCTTCAACTTCCACCAGTGCTTCAACTTCCATCAATTCTTCCAAATCATCATCTTTCTCATCATCGTCATCATTTTCATCACCCTCATCATCACCGGACTCTTCCCCATCATCTCCATCCTCACCTGAGTCATCCCCATCATTTTTAGCTACACTCTTTCCACGATCGACTGCTACATTTACATCTACATCTAAATCTTCTACATTAATATCACCCTCACTCTCAATTTCACTATCACTCTCAGTATCTACATTACTCGGAACAACCTCTTTGTGGTCCCCTCTATGCACTGAGGCTGAGGTTCCTGCTCCCCTTTTTCTCTTCTTCTCTCCTTCTACTTCACCTATATTAGTAGGATCAACATCATCCGCTTTTCTATCGCCTCTATGGATTGAAGCTGACCCCTAACTCTCTTCTTCTCAGGCTTAGGCGCGTCACCAACCCGAAGAGGAACCGCCACCACCAAACAACTTCTTCACACCCTTGAATGTAGATTTCGCTACATTCTTGACATTCTTTGATCGAGGACCCATTGCTACAAAGAAAAAAAAAGTATTAGTAACTATAATAAGTTTAATCAAATCGGATAATTCGTATCATAATTTTTTCAAAATATGGCGTGCCATGTAACCTAGCTTCAAACACTCAATATAACTCTCAAATCATTCAAAACGATCCTTCCATGCACAATTCAAATAACTCAAAATCTTGTATTAACTCATACAACTAATGTACAAAAAAAAAGAAACATTCAAACGACCTCACAGGGTCATTTGGGCCATATACAAAACGACATCACTGGGTCGTTTAGGGCATCTTCAAACAAACTCACTCGGTTGTTTGGGGTTTTTTCAAACTAAATCAATAATTCAGTTTGGTACTTCCAAACAACCTTGTACTCACCAAAATAACAACAAAACATTGAGAGTAATCAAAATAACAATAACAACCATACTCATTATTCAACAATAGACACAAAAATTTGAGAAACTAGAGTTGAATAAAAAAAAAATAAATAAAATTGTGCACTCACCAAAATTGTTATTCAAAACTAGAGAAATGATTGTTTGCACCAACAAAACTATTCTTATTTGCAATGCATAACGACACTATTTAACAAACTCAAAATCTCTTGAGTGTTCAACCAAACTCCAAATTCTCAATCTCCACAATGCGCCCAAACACAATGTCCACAATGAGTGTTAACAACAATGTCCTCAATGAATTCCTAAACTCAAACTCAAATTTTGTTTTGGGTTGAAAGGGGTTTTGTTTTGGTGTTTTTTGGGTTTTTTTTTGTGAGACTTGCGAGAGAGATGACCGGTTAGAGCCAGTTACAAAACAATGGATAACCAGTATGCATTGAGGTGGGGGGTGTATTGGGCTATTTCGGTTGGACTTCATTGTTGGGCTTGGGCTAGAGGCTAACCGATCGAATTTGGTGGTTACCCAAAACAGGACCCCTTCCAGAAAAAAAGAAAGAAATCACTCTTCATTCTCAACCTCCATCGCCTCCCTCCTTCCAAAAAAAAAAAAAACTTGTTATCATTTATAATGCAACTTGTTGCACGCCTATCCTAATTTAGTCATTCAGAAAAGACTTCCGGTCTTAACTTGTTGCACGCCTTTCCCTAGTCATTTGTAAAACTCATTATCATTATCAATAAAATTTCTATTAAAAAAAAAAAAAAAAAACCCTATAAGAGACAGGGCACAAGTTCTTCAATCGGGTACTCTTTATCTCTCTCCGTATTTGCCATTCGATTTCTTCTCAATTTTGGTTTCAACTCTTCTCGATTTCTTCAATTATAGTGGATTTCAATTTCAATATTTGTTCATGTCTATCCCTCTCGCTCAATCATCCAATTACATGTACTCAAATTTGTATGATTAATTGCATTTTTCAATTGATGTGTTTGTTTGAAATAAAATCTTGCAAAACTAAAATTGTAGAAATTAGTGAGTTGATAACCACCCAAAACTGTAATACTAAGACATAGCATTTTGGTTAATTATGTGTTTAATAATCATGAAATAATTATATTTTTGTACTTTTGCAGGTTTTCACAATTAACGTGAATATGATTATAAAATCTGCATCAAAGCACGAGAATACTGTGCATACTTGAAGTCTTCCCACTCAGCCCCAGTGAAGCCCAACAAAGCCTGACTAGAGTCAAAGATTCCAACGGGACAAAGCCGGTCGCGAATCGGGACCACGTCTGAAAGAACCAAAGAAACTTAGAAGCTCACATCTTTTAAACTTGGACTCGATTTTGGCAAGTGAACTGCCGAATCGACCCGTGCTGAATGAGCTCTATACAAAGACGTAAAAGTTGTAAAAATGCCAAAATCCCGGTCGCCATCGACCGCGATCACGTGGACCCACTCTGTGGACCCACAAAAGTAATGAGTCATTATGCATGGACAAGTGGCAAGTCATGGACACTCTTGGACACCTTGCAAAACAAGATAAGACAAGAAATTAAATGCATGACTTGACTTTTGAATAGGAAAGGTGTGATAAAATTCGAGGATTTGTAAAGAAAAAGACAAAACTTGTAATAAAAAGGTGGGAAGGCTTCACATGAGAGGGGATATATATTTTGGGATGTTGGAGAAAGGATGGTATTCATTTTTGCATTCCATTTTGTTGTTTACATTTCATGCATGGTATTTTCTCATTTTGGAAGCTTTTGTATTAGGTTGGTACAAGAAGTCTTGAACTTCTAATAAAATCTATTTTCTTCAAGTTAAATTTCCAGTTCTTCCCTTGCTTCTTCATACTTTTTTATTTCATACATGCAAGACATAAAATCCATCCAAGGACCATGAGTTAAAACCCTTCCAAGGGGAGGGTTAATGTTAATGATGCTCATGTGAGGATCAGGCTACATTTTAGTAGTCCAGAATCACTACTTAGAAAAATAGGTTTTGATTATATATCCAGTCCCAAAAAAACTGAGTCTGATCAAGTTTGGAGTGCTGATACTCCAAATCAATCTCGTGCGAAACCCAGTTAACACTAGGTCAAGTCTCGTGTGAGATCCTATAGTGGCCGTTAGCCCTCTAGTTTGCCTAGCTGGTGTATAATTAAACCAGGAGTTAAAGTGATATTTCAGAGATGGAATGTTAATTCAACTCCTCATGCTAGTGAGATGAACTCAGAGATGAGTACATCTTACTAGGGATTGATACTTGACCCCGTTTCGGGTTTGTCTATGAACTCGAGATGGATTAGAGTTGTATTGATAAGGTGCTCTAAAAGTTTGTAACTGATCTTGCATGATTATGATTAACCCTCTTCCTATATCTATCTTTCTATCTAGTTTACTAAGAAATCAATCTTTGTAATTCTATGTTAACTTGCATTCCAACTTTTAATTGAGCAACATAAGAAATAACCTAAAATCCCTACTCACTAATTCCCTTGAAGCTGTAAATTCAGTTGTGAACTTTGCCTAGTCCTAAGGTTTGGACGATTCCTTACTCGATCTATGCTACAAACCCACGTGAGTAAGGTAACTTGACTAGTCGGACGTTTTATGGACTTTGGACACTTAAATAACAAACATAAAAACATTGATTATCAAATGGCGCCACTGTCGGGGACTCCGGACATTTAAAATAACAACTGGAATACATCACTGGGGAAACCCCCTCTCCTACCCTCTCCTCATTTCGATTTTTCATTTATTTTGCGATTCTACCATTTCTCTTAACTGCTCATACTGACTTTTATTTTTTTGCTTACAGGTACCTGTGAACCAGATTGGAATTCTCATCCTTAGGACATTCTAAGAACGTTGTAAGAAGTTGAAGTGCTGCCCTTATCTCATAGTCTCGAACGAGACTTTCAAAGGGTGGCGTGCGAGACTTCCCTAGAGTATAAGCCCTCCATTTTTTTAGGCCCAAGTCACTTCCTTTCTCAGTGCTATTTTAGACTTTCTGGACCTGTTTAGCTAAGAGCATCTTTAGGAGTGATACCAAAAAAACACCAAATTTTTTAACCAAACCAAACATCAAACCAAAAAAACACCAACCATATTTAGGAGCAACATCAAATTTTTGACAACAAATGACGCCGGTTTGGATAAACCGCGCCATATAGCCCTCGCGGTTTTCCCAAAACTGCGCCACTAAAGCCCATCTGATAGGCCCAAGCCCACGCGATTTTGGAAAACCGAGCGGTGTTCTCAACACCGCTTCTATTTCTATATAAAGATGACCAAATCTACGCGGTTTAATCACTTTTAACTTTTCTCTCAATTATAAACCCTCTCCTTAGTAAAAAAAAAAACCTATCTAAACTCTTGAAATTTTATATGGATCCTTTTGAATCTTTCGACGGTAATGACGATGTGTATTGGCAGTACGATAACGACATTGGCGATCAAGTAGAGGTAGAAGAACCCGAGGAAGTACAAGAAGGTGGGGGAGAAGAAGCCGAGGATGTCGCGCCGACTGATAGAAATCCCTATGTACTTGAGTATAAAATAAACGACTTAAATTGGCAATTCAATCCCGGTGAAGCACTTGATATGCAAGTTGTGTCTTCTACACGTGATACAAAACACGTGTCGAGTGCTGTGGCTAATTCTCAGGTAATTAATTAGTTTTGATTATATATTTTGAATATTATACATTAATTAGTTGAGTTGGAGCAATTAATTATTTATCTTATATGCATTTTTTTCATAATATCAGCAAGTTATTGACTATCGAGTTAGATCGGCTTTACTTGGTGTTAGAGAGTGGTGGAAGGTTATTAAAAGTTTGGATGAGTTTGTACATATTAAAGATAGTATTCTGTGTACACCTTTAGGTCTTTTGGTTGATGTAGATTATGAGAAGGCTGATTGAGCAGTGGTCATAGCTTTAGTAGAAAGATGGTGGAATACAACTTATACATTTCATTTTCCTTGTGCGGAGTTAGGGTTCACACCACTAGACTTCACCATGATTTCTGGGTTGAGTATCGGTATAGGCCAACCGATACCTTTTAATACAAATTATGAGAATATTGGTAGTATGCTTATGAGTTTTCCTCACTTGGATGCGGATGCTTATGATTCTTTTGGTATTAAGCTATCTCATATTAAGACTGCATATATGGAAGCCCTCTTGGATCCTGATACACGAGCGGAGTTAGCTTTGTCTATTATACCTGGTAGTGAGGGTGCTGATGTGTATGTTAGGGTTTTTTTGATGTTTTTTATTAGGCATGTTCTGTTTCCAAATGGTCATTCTACGATACGACTTGGATATTATGCTTATGTCTCTGATTTGCATAATATGAGAGATTATGACCTTGGTAGCTCAGTATATGCCACATTGATATCAGCATTAGATAAATCTTCACAGACATTCGGAAGTAGAATTCCTCAGATTGCAGGATTCACAAGACTTTTAGAGATTTGGTTTTATGAGTACTTCCGTTGTCTTTGTCCTAACATAGACATGATTGCTGGTACTTGCCCTAGATTTGCTAGTTGGTCAGGGCCTCACTTGACTCATAACAGAGGTATATTAGAAATAATATATGTATAGCTCGTGCTCAGATTGATATTAGATCATTGTCATCTATTGAGTGGAGACCTTGGCATTTGTCTACTACCTTTGACGATCTAGTTGTGCAGCATGCTTGTGTTTTGTCACGTCACAAAGTTGTTTTTGCCGCACGTGACTATAAGGTTTGGTACTGTGGCGACAGATGTTGGAGACAGATGACTGGACGTTATGGAGTTCCATGTGCTCCCATACCAGATGTTCGTGATGCTAAGTCATGGAGTAGAACTCAAGTTCATGAAGTTCATGCCAGTTGTGGTCCTTGGCCAGATGCGTCTTCTTTTGTTGTTGAGCAGACTGCTGATCAGTATTATAGATGGTGGAACCGTGTCTCCATGGTCCGTTGTTGCCCCTGTTGGTCAGGCTAGCAACTTCGAGTTTGTGGGCCTAGAAGGGATGAGACATGAGCTTCGTATTCCTCATCCGCCACAGCCTGTTTACAACCCACAACCTCTGAATGCATATCATCCAACTCCTGTGTCTGCCAGTAATCCTCAGATGTTTTGCCGTGTGTGGACCTAATGGAGAGGCTACTTACATTTCCATTCCTGAGGTGCCTCGTGCTCGTTGCCATGAGTTAAAGCCACATATTGATCAGTATACCACGGTAAGTTTAGTTGTTTTATTTATCTTATTCATTATATATATAACATGTACTCACACTGTATTTTCTTGGATTTTCAGGCTTAGGTTTGGGAAATATATGAGAACCAAATTTGTATGTTTGATGGGATGAGGACTGCCATGTATCATTATAGCCAAGAAAGAGAGGAGGCATATTCTCAAACATATCAGCAATCCCAACGTGCGTATGATGAGACTCGAAAAGCGTATGAGGATATTCAGCAGGTATACACGCAATAACATCAGGGATATGAGGAACTTCAAGCTAAGGTACTTAACTTTCATGCAGACAGAGAAGATCTTGGTTCTCAGGTTAGGAACTTAGAGGAGCAGCTTCGAAACATCCAAATAGAGAGAGGAGAGGCATCGAGTGGTAAGGGTTGTAAGAAGAGAGCTAAATAAATTTTATGTAATATGCTAGGTTTTGGATCATTTTGGATATTGGATCATAATCATAGATTTTGAATCATTTTTATCGTTTTGGATACATAATCATAATCATAGGTTTTGGATCATTTTTATCATTTTGGATACATAATCATAATCATTTTTATCTTTTTTAGATACAATTGCACAATTCCTAATTTCTTCAATTGCACAATTCTTAATTTCTTCATTAGCAAAAACGCACGTGGTGTTCCTAATTTCTTCAATTGCACATAATCATAATCCTAATTTTTAGAAAACACGCACGCGGTGTTGGCAAAACCGCGCCAATAGAAGCCCAAGCCCAGTGGTGTTGTCAAAACCGCCATAGAAGCCCAAATTAGCAGCCCAAGCCCATGCGGTGTTAGAAAAACCACATAGTTTTTCCAAAACTGCGTGGGAGATTTGATACAACACCAAAGCCGGAACCAAATTTTGGCCGATTTGGTGTTTGGTTTGGTGTTTTTTGGTGTTTTCATCAACATGTGACTCTCCCCGAAGATGAAAAACACCAAATTATTGGTGTTTGATGCTGGGAAAGTATCACTCCTAAAGATGCTCTAACTTCTAGTACATGCACGAGTTCAACTCGTTTCAGGAGTTAATTCGGTCGCTTAATTCTAATAGGTGGAGTTACGGGAAGCTCCAGGTTTCGTATTCTTACACTCCTCATCAAACTTTGTCGAGGAAATTGTTTGGTTGATTGCTATAACCTGTTTTACATCGTGTATTTGTATGATGGCATGAGAACTCTTTGCATGTATAGAATTTTACCTAAGTATGTGTGGTTCGTCACTGCATATTGACGTTAATACAGTTAATATGATTCGAATATATTTGGATGTCTGCGTGATTTTAACCTGCCTGCTTAGATTATTTTTGTATGTGTATGTTACATCCATTCACATACACGGCATTACTTTGCATGAGTTCGTTCTCGATGTTCCTCTACCTCGCATCTAGTTGCACGTGTAGGTTATATTTTATGTATGCGTAGCTATATATTATGGCATGCGTAGGACGTGTTTCTATTCACGTATGAGTAATATAGGGTTGCATGTGTAGCCTTCCCGTGTATAACTAGCATGTGCTTATTACATGATTAGAATATTAATTGCATGATTAGTCATCTATTTTGGCATTTCTTATTTTTATTTGCATTTTTCGTTATCTAATCACATGTGTAGGCTACATATACGGTTGTGTGAATATATTACATGTGTTTTTTTCTCCCTTCCCCATAATACATTAATTATGTAAACTTAAAAAAAAAAAAAAAAAAAATCCTAATAAAAAAATTTCATTAATAATAATCGCATAATATACCATCATCAATCATCCTCCTATTCCATCAGTGTCTAGCAAACTTGAAAGATTGAGGTTCTCTAATTAAGGAACGTGCTAGCACGGATAACCTCCCTCAAATCTCTCATGTGACTTGGCTGCTGGAATATTCACACGTTATCTTAGCTTACCTGCTCACATTAGCAATAGCTCAGGAGGACGTGGTCACCTCCCTCCTTCCGTACTTACTAATCCTCATAATTCATTCCTTATGAGCCTAGAATCAAAATTTGAGTTTGCATGAGACTACGGTCTAGTACTAATAAGAAATTAGAACATATATATCATCGTCGGAAATACGATGAACAACTGCATAAGTTATCCCCTAGACTTAGTTCTTCCTCTGTAAACCAACCTTATCAAGTAGTTGCCATTACCTCCCATAGTTATAGCCCAGGAAAATCCCATAGTAGATTCGGACTTCTATACTGCCTTACAGGAAGGACCTGCTTCGTACATTAAACTTGATGAGATTGCAGGTGATTTTCGCATTCCGCCATACATTTTCGGATTGTTACTTGTTTACCATGGTCTAGACCATGAAAAACCGTACAATCACCTTCGTCAGATTCAGCAACTGGCCACCACTTTCCACCATCCGACCGTTACCAACGACAAGTCTTGCTTAGGTTGTTTCCCTTCACCTTAGCTGATAAAGCTTTAGTTTGGCTAGCGGGCAAAGTGCCGCATTCCCTTGACACATGGGCCAAGCTCGTACAAGCATTCATGATAAAGTTCTATACTTAGAAGAAAACTACAGAGATGTTTCAGAAGATTCAATTCTTTCGCCAACATCCCCATGAATCCTTTACGGAAGCATGGAGCAAATTTACTGATCTGCTTCTCGAATGTCCCTATCATCAACTCGACACCGCTGTCTTAGTCCCGTTATTTTTTAATGGTCTCTGACCATCAAAAGGAAACACTAGATATCATGAATGGCGGCTGTTTCATAGACAAAGGCGCTATTGAAGTATACACTTTTCTTGAGAAACATGTTTCACGAAACACCCATTAGGGTAACACTAATTCTTTTAGATCTTCTAAAGACACTCCAACCATCTGAAGAGGCTTATGCTTTCAACATCCCTAATACACCTTGATAAAAACCCAAAACAACATCCGAATTTATGTCTTCTTTGCTTAAGTCCCCGAAACATTTATATTGCCCCTAACGGGTTTCAACAACCCATCCCTGTACGGCCATCCACGAATTACAATTCCTACCATCAAGGGAATCCTCAGCAGTTCCCACAAGGGCAAAGTTAGTTTCCCAACACCGCCAATATAGGGTACCAAAACAACCGCAGCCTTGTTCCTGCTACTCCAGGTATGGCTACCAAAATCAACCCATAAACAATAACTGCGAACTTGTTCCTGCTACCCCCATTGGTACAATCCACTGCCGATAAAACGGCTGAAACTTTACTCACTTACATGAATCAACAGTCTCAAATCCTAGCATCTATCCAACAGTCTCTTCAGCTGTTAGCACAGGATAAAAGTCAAAAGGGCGTGTTTCCTGGCCAAGCAGTTCCCAACCTTAAGCCCACTAACACTGCTTTTGAACTCACCAATGCACCAGGATCTTGTAATCTCAGCCAGGGTGAGGTGAATGCCATCACCACCTTTCGTTCTGGCCGAACCGTCGACAATCACATACGTATGACAAACATTCAACCGATGGAAGCCGCGGCTGACGTCTTTCCAACTCCTACCTTGCAACCTATATCGGACGAAGTTGTTCCTTCCAAATCTACAACCACGTCCCTGGACCCTGGGGAAAGATTCTACTGATCCATATGCGCGATTCTGCCCAAAAGCTCTGTTCCCTCCCCGTTTGGTAAAGAACAAACCTGACGAGCATTTCGATGAGATCTGAGAAACCTTCAAAAATTTGACCATAAACCTACTTTTTCTGGATGCACTTAAGCATTTGCCCAAGCATGCCAAGTTTTTGAAGGACATGTGCACCATCAAATGACGAACGAATGTTCCTCAACAAGCATTCCTCACTGAGCAGTTTCTCTCTATTACTGCTATGAATGGTGTGGTTAAATACAAAGACCCAGGTCGACCAACTGCGCCATGCACATTGGGCGACAAGTATACTGCTACCGCCCTTTTAGACCTAGGCACGAGTGTTAACTTACTTCCCTACTACTTATTCAAGCAGTTAGGTCTTCATGAATTAAAACCTACCAAAGATGACCCTCAGAATCATCGATCACTCCATCAAGTACCCAAAGGGCATAGTAGAAAATGTCCTAGTCAAGGTCTAAGATTTTTACTACCCAGTTGATTTTGTCATTCTACATACCGAAGTTGCCTGTGACTCCATTTCTATCATTTTAGGATGTCCTTTTCTTGCAACTGCTAACTCTCTCATCAATTGTCGGGATGGTTCAATGATAATGTCTTTCGAGAACCTTTCTGTAGAAGTCAATGTGTTCAATTTAATGAATCAACTTCCCGATCCTGACATTGAGGGTGAGATTAGCATGGTTGATAGTCTGGCACAAGAATATTTAACAAACTCTTTTCCCGCAGACGAGGTACACTAATTTCTTTCTTTGGATAATCTGGAGTTTGACGATGAGTTGTACATTTAGGATGTCAATGCATTATTAGAGTAAGTACCACTATTTGACCCTACTACTGCGTTACCAACTGATTCAGAAGAACCTGACTCGCTCTTTTCCATTGAAGAGGCGGCCCCTCACGAATCCTTGATCCCCAATCCTCTAACTCCGGATTTAAAACCTCTACACTCTGATTTGAAGTACGTGCATCTTGATCCCGATGGTAGTCACCCTATAATAATTTCTACCCACTTAACTACCGACGAAGAAGCGCGTTTGATTCATGTCATTCGTGAACACCGCTCCGTTATCGGTTGGTCCTTAGATGATATCAAAGGAATACACCCTAGTGTATACACGCATCGCATACATCTAGATGACGGCACAAAGACATCGCGGGAACCACAACGTCGCCTTAACCCCACCATAAAAGAGCTGGTAAGGGAGGAAGTTTTACTTTTACTTGATGTGGGTACCATATACCCTATCTCTAATAGTGTTTGGGTTAGTCATGTCCACATTGTTCCAAAGAAGTCTGCCATTACAGTTGTGCGAAATGAAAATGATGAATGCATCTCCACTCGCATTCCAGTGAAATGGAGAATTTGCATTGACTATTGCAAACTTAATGCCGTAACACGTAAAGATCACTTCCTTCTTCCATTCGTTGACCAGATGCTGGAACGTTTAGCCGGTCATGCTTACTACTATTTTCTTAATGGCTATTCCAGTTACTTCCAAATTGTCATCGATCCAGCTGATCAAGAAAAGACAACTTTCATATGTCCTTTTGGAACCTTTACATACAAACGAATGCCTTTTGGTCTTTGCAATGCCCCTAGTACTTTCCTACGCTGCATGCTTCACATTTTCAGTAATATGGTGGAACGTTATATGGAAGTCTTCATGGACGACTTTTCCATTTATGGAAACTCCTTTGACGACTGCCTATCCAGCCTTTCAAAAGTGTTAACGCATTGTGAAGAGAAAAATCTGGTACTTAATTGAGAGAAGTGTCATTTCATGGTTACCAAAGGAATTGTTCTAGGTCATGTTGTTTCGAAAGACGGGATAGAGGTTGATAAAGCTAAAATTGTTAAAATTGCTTCTCTACCTATCCCCCGAACAGTTCACGATATCCGTGCCTTTTTTAGGCCACGCCGGATTTTACAGGCGATTCATTCAGGATTTTTCTAAAGTTGCTCGACCCTTAACCAATCTCTTGCTTAAGGATGCGGTCTTCGACTTTAATTTGAATTGTGAACAAGCTTTTGAAACTCTAAAAATCACCCTGACTACCGCTCCTATCATTCAACCCCCTAATTGGTCTCAACCATTCAAACTGATGTGTGATGCTAGCGACTTTGCTATTGGCACCATACTAGGCCAACGACGTGATGACAAACCCGTTGTCATTTACTATACTAGAAAAACTCTTAATGATGCTCAACGTAATTATACGACAATTGAGAAAGAGTTCCTAGCTATTGTCTATGCTTTGGATAAGTTTCACCTTTACCTAGTCGGATCTTCAACCATCGTATATACTGACCATGCCGCACTTTGGTACCTACTCGCGAAATATAGATTGTTCCACTGGATCCTTCTCTTGCAAGAATTCACCCTAGAAATCAAAGACAAGAAAGGAACCGAAAATGTGGTGGCCGACCATTTATTAAGGCTGGTTAGTGATATTGATAGTGATTCTGACACCATCTGTGATTCCTTCCTAGACGAGCATTTGTACTCCATTTTCTCCTCTCCATGGTACGCGGATATCGTTAACTACCTAGTTACTGAGGAAGTTCCTTCCTCTTGGTCACGCCCTGATCGTAAAAAAGTTCTTATCCACTATAAAATATTATTTATGGGATGACCCCAACCTCTTTAAGTATTGTTCCGACCAACTCATTCGTCACTGCATTCCCGACTGGGAACACACCGACGTGTTATCTTTTTGCCATGAACAATCTTGAGGTGGTCATTTTAGTGGGAAGAAAACTGCGGCCAAGGTTATACAATGTGGTTTTAATTTACTGGCCTACCTTTTTTCGTGATGCGCATGAACATTGCAAAGCTTGCATTCATTGTCAGCACCTAGGTCGCATTACCCAACGCAATATGATTCCACTAAATCCCATTTTAATCGTGGAAATTTTTGATGTTTAGGGCATTGATTTTATGGGACCCTTCCCTATTTCTCAAGGTTTTCTCTACATTCTTGCCGTTGTGGACTATGTGTCAAATGGATTGAGGCACTTTCATGTCGCTCAAATGACCATAAGACAGTCGTGAAATTTGTAAAAGAAAACATTTTCTCTCTTTTTGGTGTCCCCAAAGCTATCATCAGTGATGGAGGTACACATTTTTGTAATAATTTTTTCGGTTTTTAATAAAGAAATATAGAGTTACTCACAAAGTTGCTACTCCGTATCACCCACAGATGAGTGCCTAAGTGGAAGTCTCCAACAGAGAGATAAAGTCCATTCTGGAGAAAATTGTCAATCCCTCAAGGAAAGACTAGTCTCTCCGCTTATCGGATGCCTTGTGGGTATACCGAATGACCTTTAAAACACCTATAGGTATAACACCCCGTGTTTTTTTATACGCATTTTTCTATTTAATTAATTAATTTAATTGTTTATTTTAAAATTTAATTGGATTGGACTCCGGGATACGTGGGCTTGGTTTTGGGGGTCCGAAGTCGGTGTTGGGCTTGGGTTTGGACCCAAGTATATAAACACATTGTTCTAGAGAATAGGGTTTTGAAGAGAATAAAATATAAAAAATGGAGGCGAGAAAAGAAGCCGGGTTTGTCGGAGAGGTGGAGCATGACGATTCGGGTTAGGAAAAAATTCGTCGAAATTAGTTAGTTAAGGTGAGTAGCTATTTTGCTATTTCACCGGATTTATGGTTTCCGTGTATCGGAGTATATACCGACTAAAGTTTCGCCTATTAATACCGCTCATTATAATCGATTGTGTTGGACTTCGTGTTTTTTGTTTTATTAAACCTTGTTATAATTCGGATTTGATATAAACTGTCGAAACTTTGTTAATTGGGTAAACTGACGAAGCTTCAACAGAGCATCAATGGCGTCAGCCCACAGAAATCGTTTTGTATTTGAACTCTCCTGGTTTTGGTTTTGAAACCATACTGTGATGTTAATATCAATTGGTTGTTGGTATATGATGGACGTCGGGATTAGGAGTGGGGCTGTTCTAGTTAGGCTGAAGCTTTGAAGGTCCATTAATGGCGGCGAGATTGCCCAGGCTAAGGGGTAACATCGATTTTTTTGTCTTGATGTTGTGACCTTTGTTTGACTTTTGATGGAATACGGTGGTCTGGTATGGTTTGGGAGCTCAGGGAAGAGGCGTTAATGGCGTTACTGCCGTTACTGGGATACTGAAGGATTGATTTTTGTTTTTATTTTCGTGTGAACTGTTTGGTTGATTGTTGTGTTGATTGTTTTGTTAAAGTGTGAGTGTGGGGATGTATATGGGGCAGTTGAATGGTGGTGGAAGCCATTAATGGCGGCGGTAAGGTTTTAGATCTAGGTTTGGTGATGTCGTATTTAAATTATTTGAGGAATGTGTGTTTGTTAAAGAGGTAGGAGTTTTTTTTGCAGGGAGTAAAACCGCCTAGTTAAAAATGGGTGGTGTGTGGAGGAGTGGTGGCCGGATTTTGGTGGCTGGTGGAGTTGCTAGAGCTGTGAGGAAGATGACCGAATTTGGGCCTGGGGCTTGGGCCGAAAGGGTTAAGTTTTGGGTTGGGCCAAAACTCTATTAGTTGGTTTTGGCCCCGATTTTAGTTGGTTTTGTTTAGGGCCTTTTTCCAATTAGTCTACGGGGGCGTTTCCTTTGATTTGTGGACCGTTCAATTTAAGATTTTTGGACCGAACCACTTAACAGTTTTGGGCGGTTCTAATATTGTTCGGGCGGTCTATAGACTCAAAAATAGATCCAATTGGGTCGTGGAATAAATAAGTTGGTTTTAGACTTTCGGGTTCTAAGGTTTGGGCTTGGCTAGTTGGGTCCGAACCATTACTTTAGTCATGAGCCTATGAGCCATGCACATTGACCTTAGCCGTGAACCATGGCTATGACCTCGAACCTGTTGAACATGGAAACGACAGTTTGACTTCGACCATGATGGTTGACTTTGACTTTGACCAGGGTTGACTTTGACTAGAGTTGACTTTGACCAGGGTTGACTTTGACCAGGGCTGACTTTGACCAGTTGACCCAATTTGACCTTTTAACTCGGATTATGATTTGGGTTATTAAGATAGGTCTAGGGTTATTAGCATACTTGACTTTAGGCTAAGACCTCTATATATACGTGTCTATGTGTATTAATTACTATGTGATTTTGCAGTATTTTATAATATGCAACGTTATGACACTAAGACATCCCTGAAATTAATAACGCGTAAATAAAAAAATACAGGAATAAAGATACTCATTCGCTCTCCTCCTCGAAATGATACATAAAATAAAGTTCAATAATGCGTAAACAAAATTTACCGCACCCTTTTAGAACTCTCCACGCCTCAAGTTTTGGAATTGAGTTTATGACTGATGAAGTCATATGTTAGGTGGGCATTTATTGAATGTGCCATAAATGGCCCGTTAGCGTTATATAAGGGTATTCATTGAATGTGCCATGAATGACCCGTATTCATTGAATGTGCCATGAATGACCGGATAGTTTGATCGCCCTAAAGAGGAACTAAGGTATTCGCCTTGCGGGTTAGTTGAATTCCTTGAGTGTACGGGAATGTAGGATTGGGTATTCCTTGAATGTGGCAGGAATGACCCAGGGCATTCATTGAATGTGCCATGAATGGCCCGTTAGTGATATGATAGGTATTCCTTGAATGTGGCGGGAATGACCTAAGGTATTCATTGAATGTGCCATGAATGACCTGAGTTTTGTGCCCAAAGAGGCTGTGAAATATGTGTATGAAAGCCCAGAGATGGCTATGATATTGTGGTATTAGGTGGGAGAGAGGCACACAGGAATGTGTGATTTGGCAAATGTGTGGAGTGCAAATCGTGGAGTAGGTACTAAAGGGTGGGTGTATAAGAAAAGTAATTGATTAATTGATAAGAGAAATGGATTTGTTTATACGAGTGTGCTTGGGTTTACCTTTGAATACATATAGAATATCTACATATGTTATATATACAAGTTCTAACTTTCTTTTGCAGGAGGGTAGGACTTAATAATATTTTGTGCAAGGGGCGGTTCTACCCTTATACCGGCCAGGGATATCGGTAAGTTTTAATTCAATGGTTTAGATATTAAAATGAGGTATTATAATGAGTTATATAATGGAAGTCTTGCTTGGGAAGAAATTATGCCGGTTAAAATGACTAAACTACATCTTTCCAAGCCGTGGAATGATTGAGTTATGGGATAAAATAAAGTGATTGTTTGAATAATTAAAGTATGATAATGTTTATATGTGGTTAGTCTACTCATACCAGCAAATTCCATTTTGCTGACCCATGTTTGCTTTGTTTTGGCAACGTGGATGTGTTCTTGGGAACATAGGTGGAAGGCAGTGGAACCGCGGCGTGTGATTGGGATTCTCGCCTGGAGCCGTCTGGGAGTTTAGTTTATTAGGTCTGATCTTTTGGGAGGATGTAATAACGTAGGTTACATTTTTATATGACATGAGAATACGATGTTAGAAATTTTTATTCTTAAAGTTTGTTTATGTTTGTATTGGGATGGAAGAAAGTTTTTAATAAAGTGATGGTTGAGGAATTTTGGAGATTTTTGTTGTTAAGATTCTTTATGATGTGGGTTTTAGGTTTTGACACGTGTTGTATCCACCCCGTCATAGCCTGGGTTTTTAGACAATTGAACCAAGTGATGTTTGAGATATTTATATTTCAAATATTCATTTATTTTAATTGTTTAGAAAATCGGGCTGTGACAATAGGGATGTCTCCTTACCGCATCATTTTTGGAAAACCTTGTCATCCGCCGATTGAACTTGAGCATCGTGCTCTATGGGCCATCAAAAGCCTCAATTATAATATCAACGCGGCAGGCGAGAAGCAAAAATTGTAATTAAATGAGCTTGAGGAGATTCAGAGTGATGCTTATGATCTCTCGAAATCCTACAAACCTAATATGAAAAGAGTGCACGACAAACAAATTTTGCGTAAAGATTTCAAAATTGGCAAAAAAGTTTTACTTTACAACTCAAAATTACACATTTTTCCTGGTAAATTGAAAACACGATGGTCTAGTCCTTTCATTGTGTCAGCTGTGACCCATTATGGGGCAATCTCTTTGCTTAATCCAAAAGATAACAACGAATTTCAAGTAAATGGCCAACGCCTCAAACATTACCACGAGTTACGCTCCCCAACTGTTGATCAGACTCTTCTTTAGGATCCAGTCTACATAGATGGTAGTATGAAAATTAGCTTTTACTCATACTTAGCTAATATATACTAGGAAGAAGTAAATTGTACTTTCATTCTTTTTATCAAAGTTCTACTCTCAATTATCATGCAATAAAACTAGAGTAAGAATTCATTCCACCCCTAGTTGCTTAGAAAATACTAATCCAATTCGTGATTAACAATTAAACAAGACGAGAGTAATGATTCTAATATGGCAAAAAACTAATATTGAATATATTCTAAATTAAACTATGACAATTAAATAATAAGATGTGAATATTAAGAAGGAATTAAGGAGATTTGATATCCATCTAGATTAATCCCTAACATGCTAGTACAGATTTTGTTGCAACCCTAATCTTTATGTTTCCACACAAGGTTCAACATAAAGGTTAGGTCTTTTTATCCCTAATTATTCATGGCATCTCTAACCAACTAATAATTAGCATGAGAGGAAGTTGAAATCCATTCTCATGGTGAATGAACTACCATTTAGTCTAGGTTTATTTTACTTATTGCTAAATAGAAAACCTTAGATTTGGAGCTCTTTAATACAACTATTCTATACTAACACATCAAGTCTTCATCATAGCTTCAATCAAACCCCTTTAATGGAGGTTTAGCTATGGTTCATTAGACTATCATGGAATAAATCATAAGAAGAATAAGACATAATTAAAAGAAAATAAATAACTTGAATTGTATTAATGGTGATTAGGCTAATAAAACATAAACTAGGTTTTAGACTAAAGAGAAGAGGTAGGAGATGAGAGAGAGCTAGAGTTTTGCTCTAGCCCTCTTTATATAGGAGAGGCAAGGTTTACAATTTCGTGCATGGGCTTTGGAGCTATGTTTTGGGCCACTAAATCAAGCCCCAAACCTAATTACTTAAGTCCAAAAAGAGTTTTTATGTTAGAAATTACTACAACAGCTTTTTTGTCTACATTTACTCCTCTGATTGGATCAAGGCCTAGACCATTAGAAACTTCTTTTCGAGTCGGTCGTTTTGACATATAATAGGCCAAATTCCAAGGTCTGAATCTAAAGATACGGCCTGCAAAAGTTCTGTTGACTTTTATGCTTTATTTCTGCCCGCGTTGACTTTGACTTTTCAGCTTTGACTGGCTTTTAAAAAGGTTTTTTTCTCCTTGAAACTTGGGCTTTAACCATAGAACTTCTTAGTAACCAACATTTGCTTCTTTCTCTTGCAAAAGTGCATATTTCTTCACATAGTTGACTCCAAGACCTAAAATATACAAAAGTACGTAAACAGTACTAACTCTTATTAATTATAAACATAATTGGTCTAAATGTAATATTATTAAGAGGTTAAAACTACAATTTTGGGCTCTTATCAAGCCACCCCCAAATAACATTTTGTTTGTCCTCAAGCAAAGATGAGAAATTAAAATAAGTGACCAAAAATGGAGTTTTAACTAGTCTCGTTTTGCCGAGTGCAATTGCATTGACCATATGCAATAAGGCCTAAAACCACTAGGAATTCCCCAATGGATGAGTTATAGCCTCATGACAGTTTTATAAAGAAGATACTCACAAACTTCATTTATACTACAACGACTAAGAAATAAAATTAATGTTTCTTTATTTATTCTCAGATATCTATACATCTCACTAACAATGAATAAAGAATAATCAATTCAAAACCTAAGCTAATACGTGCATAATAATCAATCATCTATGGATAAACGATATATATATATATATATATATATATATATATATATATATATATATATATATATATATATATATATATATAATGAACTATGCTATGAAATGCAATAACATATCCATTTATGAAACTTTGGAATAACGTCCTTAAGTAGGTCCTCACAAATATGTCAAGGCAAAAATACTTTGATTTTTCCACTCAAGTTTTGCTCACTCCAGTGTGTAGTGGGAACACTTTCCTCATAATCTCAATGACGTACAAGGGAGCCGAGGTCGATCAAACACATCTGCCACTTACTATCACACCAACCTATTCCTAACTGAGGTAGAGGTCTTTATTAGGTGTTGCGGGGATTAGATGATGGTTTAAGAAGGAAAAAAATGGATATTCAAAAGGACAAGTCTGAGAAAATAGGGTCTTCATATTATGTAACTAGAGAAAACCTTGTTCTTACTTTGCTTCTACATTTTGTTTCCATCCTTAGCTATATTTTTTTTCTTTTTCTTTTGGCTTTTGAGTCCTTTGATTCTGTTTTTGGAGTTCTAACTTTTTATTTTATTTATTTATTATTATTATTATTATTTTCTTTAGATGTAAACTTTCTTTTCTTTTCTAGCTTATTTGAAGCAACTAACAAATTCTTGGTTTTCCACAAGTCTTTCTCTTTTCTTTATTCCATTTCATCCTACTTCTCATACTCATTCAAAAATGGGTAGGTTGATTTTATTTTTATTTTGTTTTTATAAAAGGGTAAAGGATTTGTGGTTTATGAAAAGGCTAAATAAAGGCTCAGAGGGGAGACTAGAGGAAAATAATTTCATATAGGTTTGAATTTCTGGCTATATCGATCCAAAAGGGGCCTAAATTCTTGCTTAGGATATGGTATAATGATCAAGCAAGTGGACGTGTGATTTCTCTATTCGGAATTTACTTCTCCCTTGTGTCATTACTTAGATATTTCACTCATATAAGGCTCCTAGGCTATTTTCTCACAGGATTTGTAGAATAAGTATTATAGCATAGATTTCATAAACTTACTGTCAATACAAACATAGATGCTCATGCAATATATTTATGGAAAGATGCAATGACTATTACCTACATATTAACCTAAGTTCGTTTCTAAAAACTATTCTAATTTAAGAGCTAACGTGAAACTTCTAGACTACTATCATCACAGAAAAAGAAACAATACCAATATTCCTAAGTGCATAATATAATTACTTTTTATTTATATATTTTTATTTTTTTACTAGAAAGCAAGTGCCTATTATACATATATATATATCCTAATAGGTGACTTAAATTCCGAGTGTTTTTATGCCACCCCCAAACAAAAACATGTTTTGTCCTCAAAGTATAGAAATAAGAAGGGGTTCTAAGTTGACTAACGGTGAGCAAACAGAACTAGAACTAAAGTCTAATATTCAAGCTTCTCTAGACCAAAGTCTAATAAACCAACTATGCGTAGGACTAAAGTCTAAAAAACCCAAATAAAAAGGATAGAAAATACTATGGAAACGCGTAAAAATTTTAGAACACCTGCAAAACAAATTTAGAACATACTAATATAGATAAAGAAAAACAGACGCAACTTGATAAGAGCCCAAAACTGTAGTTTTAACTCCTTAACAATAATATTTTTAGACCGATTATGCGAGTAAGAAATAAGAGTTAACGCTGATTACCTGCTTTTATGTATTTCAGGCATTGGAGCCAATTATGTGCAGAAATGAGCCCTTTTTGCGAGATAAAGGAGCAAGGGTTGGTTGCTAAGGAATTCTGTGAATAAAGGTCACGATTCAAGGAGAAAAAGCCTTTTTAAACCCCGGTCAAAGCTTAAAAGTTAAAGTCAACGCGGTCAGAAACAGCCTACAAAAGTCAGCAGAACTTTCGATGGCTGTATCTTTTGACTCAGACCTCAAAATTGGGCATACCTTATGCCAAAACGACCAGCTTGGAAAGAGCTTTCCAGTAGTCCAAGCCTTGACCCAATCAAAGGAGCAAAAGTGGACAAAAAGTCTGTTGAAACCAAATCCAACTGAATAGCCCTTTTTAGACTGAAGAAATTGGGTTCTGGGCCCGATTTTCCGGCCCAAAATATGGCACCAGGCCCATGCACGATTTTTGGATCTGGTTTCCTCCATATAACAAAAGGAAGCTTGGCTCTTAAAAATGGTAGCTAGGGTAGGAAGAAAAGATAGATCTAGATTTAGACTCAATTAAAATTAATTAGTTTTTATTGTCTTGTTTTAATTTAGTATTTGAATCAATTGTTATTTATTTATTAGATCAATAAAGTTAGTTTGTTCTTCATAATCTAGTTTCATTCCATTAATCATTGTAGTTTCAATTCATAGATTTAGTTATTTTGTTATTACTAGCTTCAATTAATTCTTGCATGATTAGATTTCCATTTGAATTAAAATAAGCAAAGTTAGAATCTTTATACCATGTCTTGCTTAAATTCATATAGAAATTATAGCATAATGATTCTAGGCTAAACCTCCATTAGAGGGGGTTGAAGAAGCCTTAATGAAGCTTGATTTGTGTTAGCGTAGAATAGTCGTGATTTTCCATTTCATTCTAGAAAACGATTAGTTCACCATGAGAATGGGTTTAATTGTTTCACATGTTAGATGTTAGTTGGTAGAGATTACCATGAACAACTAGGGATTAGGAAGAACCAATTGATATGCGAAAGCAGTTCAATTCGGATTACGACGATTCTTCGTTAGTGAATTAAGTCGAGTTAAGGCGGAATCAATCCCCCCTAATTCTTTATCATAGTATCAATTTAATAATTCCGTAGTTGAATTATCATAGTTAGTATTTTAATAATTGAATTGCCATTGTAGTATAATTTTGTAACTCTCATTAACTTTGGATAGATTGATAATCTTAGAAAACGCAAATTCTAAAGAACTAGGAGTGGAACGAATCTTCTATTCCCACTATATCGTTATAGAATCGAGAGTAGAAATCTTTGATAAGAAACAACACCTAGTATTAGCTTTAGTTTTACTCGCGTTTGAGTGTCGTAGCTTATGCAGGGGTAAAACTAACGTTTTACCGTTTATCAAATGGTGCCACTGCCATCTTAGTTTCGTTTAGGATTGTTTTCATTAGTATTGTTAATAAACCCAAAGTCCCATTAAACCCACCCACCCTTGTTTGATCATAACCATGATTGTTTGGTTCAGAAACTTAAATTTTTTTTTCCAAGAACAAGCCTGAGTGCGACCCGCGCCCATACAAGGCTAATTTGGAGTGCACCCCGCGCCCAAATCACTGTTACTCAAGATCAGACTTGAGCACGACCCGCGCCCTCCCAAGGAAAAATACGCGTGCACCCCGCGCCCTCTTCTGAACAGCCGAATTTTCACCGGTTAGTAAAAATTTTCATTTTTTCAAGTAATTCAGTGGTTCTAACTTGTTTATTACACTGAGCTTGCATATAGAAGACGATATTCATAAGCGAAGCAAGGAGGCATTCAGGTGCTTCTTTCTTCCACTCCTCGCATCTCCTGTAAGAGGATTTATACTAGCATATCAGGATTGTTTAACTGTTATCGTGTTTCTTTTAATTTGGACTTAGCCTTGCATGAGATTAAGGTCAGGTAGAGAAA
This sequence comes from Coptis chinensis, assembly GCF_015680905.1. Lineage (NCBI taxonomy): Eukaryota > Viridiplantae > Streptophyta > Magnoliopsida > Ranunculales > Ranunculaceae > Coptis > Coptis chinensis. The sequence continues at coordinate 17,728,474 of NC_141462.1, read as the reverse complement.
AAACGAGTAACGTAATCTATCGTGAACGCCAATGCACAAACCTATCTAGTATACCACACATTCCACCTGAAATAATGGCTGAAGAAAGAGAGACTGGGATTTCTGAATCCCCCCAAATATATTTAATTTGTTACAAATTTTTCATGGGTTAGACCATGAAAAACCATATCAGCATATGCGTAGGATTGAACAAGTCCTTACCACATTCCATCATCCTACGGTGGGTGCTGAACAAATTAAACTGAGGGTGTTTTCTTTCACCTTAGCCGATAAGGCGGCGTCTTGGTTAACTGCCCAAACGCCTAATTCTGTGGACTCTTAGACCAAACTTGTTCAACTGCTTATGGAACATTTCTACCCACCACTGAAGACTGATGAAATGCTTTCCAAGATTCATTTTTTTCCGTCAGAATCCTCATGAATCCTTTTTAGAGGCTTGGAATCATTTCACTGACCTTCTTATAGAGTATCCACACCAAAACCTCGCGAAAGACACGTTAGTTCGTGCCTTTTTCAAGGGACTTTTACACCATTACAAAGAGGTCCTTGACATAATGAATGAGGATAGTTTCCTCAGTAAAGGAGCCTCAGAGGCTTATAGGTTTTTAGATGAACAAACAAAGCGTAATAATAACTGGGGGGGGGGGGGGGTAGTGACGATATTCCCCTCTCCACTAGTTATTCTTCAACAGTTAAGGCTGCCGGTATGTTTGAGATGAAACCTGATCCTGAGCTTAAAAGTTTAATCAAATCTCTCACTAAAAAGGTAGAAGCTATTTCTATTCAACAAAAGCCTACCCCTGTCATAAATGTCAACTCCATCCCATGCAATTTCTGTTTGAGTCCTGAGCATCCCGATTCCTATTGTCCTCTCGTCTATGAATAACAACCATCATAGCAAGATAACGCTTGCTCCATAAATAGCTATCCCATTCCTAACGCCCCTTGGAGACAAAATCCCAACTTTAGTTGGAGAAATAATCAACAAGTTACACCTCCAGGGTATAATAATCAAAATGTTAGGTCAGCGCCCAATTACAACCAAGCTCCATCGAGACAAGGACAAGGATAGGGATATTATAATAATTATAACAATAATAATTATAATGCTAATAGAGGTATCGTTCCGATAAATCATAACTATCAAAACCCACCTGTTAATAATCAACGTGAGATAGTTCAAGTCACACCACCTGTGACCACTACACCTACACAACCGGATCATCTTGACGCCTTCATACAGGTTAGCCAACAGCTTTTTCAATCCATGGCTCAATCTAACCAAAATGTTTTACAATCCATTAATCATTTAACCCAACAGTTAGCCCAAGAGAAATCCCAACCAAAAGGTGTGTTTCCAGGTCAAGAGATACCTAATCCTAAAACAACAAACACAGCCTTTGAGGTAAACGATAATATTAATAATGAAAATGGAAACGTAGGTGAGCTAAATGCAATCACCACTCTCCGTTCTGGCAGAGTGGTTGATAACAAGGTAACTATGCCTGTAGTTACCCCACCAGTAGTCCCTACACCTGATATTGTAATAGATACCGAATTAGAAACTGAAGATCCTACCCCTGTAGAGGTACCAGTTAAACCACAACCTAAGAAACTAAAGGCCAAGGTGAAACATCCCATTGATCCATATGCTAAATATAGAGAGAAACCACCGTTTCCCCAGAGATTAGCCATGTTAACCAGGGATACAAACTTTGAGGAGATTAGGGACGTTTTCAAAAATCTGACGATAAACCTCCCTTTTCTTGAAGCTATTAAAAAGCTACCTCACCATGCTAAGTTTCTCAAAGAGTTGTGCACTACTAGGCGTAAAACAAATATTCCTAAAGACGCCTTTTTAACTGAACAGTTCCCAACCTAATCCGAGCATAATGGAATTGTTAAGTACAAGGACCCTGGTCGTCCTACTGTACATGCACCTTAGGAGATTCCTATACGACGACCGCACTATTAGACCTGGGGGCAAGTGTTAACTTACTTCTATTTTATTTGTATAAACAAATAGGTCTACAGGAGATGCAACCTACTAAAATGACATTGCAATTAACGGATCGGTCTATTAAGTATCCTAAGGGTGTAGTTGAAAACGTGCTTGTTAAGGTTCAGGATTTCTACTATCCTGCTGATTTTGTATCCTCGATACAGAAGTCGCTAACGACTCTGTTCCAATCATTTTAGGGCGCCCTTTCTTGGCAACTGCCAACGTGCTTATAAACTGCCGCGATGGTTCGATGTCCATGTCTTTTGGCCATCTTTCGGTCGAAGTAAATGTTTTTAAAATGATGCAACAGTTACCTGATACGACTATCGATGGGGAGATTAGCTTGATCGAGAGTTTAGCTCAAGATTACTTTAATAACACGTTTCCAGAAAACCAGATGCATAAATTCCTTTCCTTTGGAAGTTCAAATTTTGCCGATGACTCATACTTAGAGGAAGTCAATGCCCTCTTCGAGTCTACACCTACTTTAGACCCTTCTGTTCCTCCCTCTACTGAGTTTGAAGACCTGCCACCTAAACAAGTCTTCACTACTCAAGATGAGGAACTGCCAGAAGCTTTTATCGACATCCCTACCACCCCTGTGCTTAAACCTCTCCCTTCTGAGTTGAAGTATATTCAACTTGATCCGGATGGTAGTCATCTGGTAATTATATCTTCTCTCTTGTCCGAGGATGAAGAGACATGGTTGATTAGGGTGATCAGGGAACATCGTTCTGCGATTGGATGGTCCCTAGACGACATTAAGGGAATTGACCCTAATGTATGCACACATCGTATCCATTTAGAGGATAATGTAAGGACTTCTCGCGAACCTCAGCGTCACTTGAACCCTGCCATGAAAGAAGTGGTCAGGGAAGAAGTCTTACGGTTACTCGATGTGGGTATCATATACCCAATTTCCGATAGCGAATGGGTAAGTCCTATTCATGTAGTTCCTAAGAAAACAGGGATTACCATGACACGTAATGCTAAGGGTGAATATGTTTGCACACATGGTCCTTTGAAATGGAGGATCTATATTGATTACAGACGTTTAAATGCCATGACACGAAAGGATCATTTTCTTTTACCATTTATAGATCAGATGCTAGAACGTCTAGCTGGTCATGCTTTTTATTGCTTTTTGGATGGCTACACTACTATTTTCATATTATTATTGATATTATGACCAAGAAAAGACTACCTTCACATGTCCTTTTAGAAAATATGCCTATAAACAAATGCTTTTTGGCCTTTGTAATGCTCCTGGTACCTTCCAGCGGTGTATGCTTCATATATTTAGTGACATGGTAGAGCGCTTCATGGAAGTTTTCATAGATGATTTTTCGATCAATGGAGACTCTTTCACCGACTGCCTGTCTAACCTGTCTAAGGTTTTGACACGGTGTGAAGAGAAGAGTCTGGTTTTAAATTGGGAAAATTGTCATTTCATGGTGAAAAAGGGAATAGTGCTAGGTCACATTGTATCTAGTGATGGCATCGAAGTAGATAAGGCCAAACTAGATAAGATAGCGTCTCTGCCTATACCACGGACTGTCTATGATATTAGAGCCTTTCTAGGCCATGCAGGTTTTTATAGGCGTTTTATCAAAGATTTTTAAAAATAGCCAGGCCTTTAACTAATCTGCTTCTAAAAGATGCCATTTTTTACTTCAATTATAATTGTAAACAGGGTTTTGAAACTTTAAAAGCCGCCTTAACATCTGCAACGATTATACAGCCACCCGATTGGTCTAAACCTTTCGAGCTCATGTGTGATGCTAGTGATTATGCCGTTGGTGCGGTGTCAGGTCAGAAACTAGATAATAAGTCCTCCGTCATTTATTATGCTAGTAAAACTTTAAATGATGCACAAAGGAATTACACAACTACGGAAAAAGAATTTTTAGCTGTTGTTTATGCTTTAGACAAGTTTTGTCCGTATTTGGTTGGTACTAAGACTTTAGTTTACAGAGACCATACAACCCTTAGGTACCTTCTTGCAAAGAAGTATGTTAAACAGAGATTAATCCGATGGATTCTTCACCTTAGAAATTAAGGACAAAAGAGGGGTCGAAAATGTAGTTGCCGACCACTTGTCTAGACTAACAAATGACGATGATAGTGATTCTGAGTCCATACCTGACTCTTTTCCTGATGAGCATCTATATGCTATTTTTTCTGCACCATGGTATGCTGACATTGTGAATTATTTAGCTTCTGATATTATTCCGAATGTTTGGTCAAGAAATGAACGTAAGAAGTTCTTGGCCAGAGTTAAGTTATACTACTGGGATGAGCCCTACCTTTTTAAGTATTGTGCGGATCAAATTATTCGTCGTTGTATTCCCCAGTGGGAATATAATGAAGTTCTATCATTCTGCCATGACAAAGAGTGTGGTGGCCATTTTAGTGGTATGAAAACAGCTGCTAAAGTTCTTCAATGTGGATTTTATTGGCCTACCCTTTTAAAGGATGCCTAAGTGCATTGCAAGACGTGTATTCGTTGCTAACAACTGGGGCGAATAACAAAACGTAATATGATGCCCTTAAATCCAATCATGGTGGTAGAAATTTTTGACGTATGGGGCATTGATTTCATGGGTCCTTTTCCTGTTTCCCACAGTTTCATTTATATTCTAGTTGCCGTGGACTACGTGTCTAAATAGATAGAGGCCATGGCTTGCCATAGCAATGACCATAAAACAGTTGTGTTTTTTGTTAAAGAATACATTTTCTGTCGATTTGGCATTCCTAAAGCCATCATTAGTGATGGTGAAACACATTTTTGCAACAGAGTTGTTACGTCTCTAGTTAAAAAGTATGGACTTACACATAAAGTGGCAACTCCTTATCATCGACAAACTAGCTGCTAAGTAGAAGTTTCTAATAGGGAAATAAAGAAAATCCTAGAAACAAATGTAAATCATGATAGGAAAGATTGGTCTAAGAGTTTAATTGATGCCTTATGGGCATATAGGACTGTTTTTAAAACTCCTATAGGTATGTCTCCCTTCAGACTTGTATTTGGGAAACCTTGTCATTTGCCCGTTGAATTGGAGCACCGAGCTATGTGGGCTATAAAAAGCCTTAACTTCAATTTTGATGAGGCGGGTGTTAAGCGCAAGTTGCAATTAAATGAGCTTGAAGAAATCCGTAGCGATTCTTATGATCTCGCAAAGGATTATAAAGCCAACATGAAACATGTTCATGATAAGCAAATCTTGCGCAAAGAGTTTGTGGTTGGTCAAAACATCTTACTTTACAACTCCCATTTGCATATTTTTCCCATGAAATTAAAAATCCGTTGGTCTGGTCCTTTTCGGTTTACTGAAGTCACCCCTTATGGGGCAATCACCTTGGTAAATCCTAAGGATAACAGTACCTTTCAAGTCAATGGCCAATGGCTAAAACACTTTCACGAGTTAATGTCCCCAAATGTGGAGGAAGTCCTTTTTACAGGACCCTCTCTATGAGGACTGACCTTTGTGGTTTGGTGTACTTTATTTCACTTTCATATATTGGTAAGTGCACCATTCAGGTAACCGGACCCTCCCTATGGAGTATGTGGCTGTAAGTACCAGATCCTAAGTCCACGTTTAACATAATTCACATTTTCCACTCTTGCATATTTTCTCGGTTTTTGAGTCATGTTTCTCTATGGTGTGAATTATGTCTTTATTGCTTATTATTTTTCCTTATATTTATATTAATTCGTATTTATAAAAAGAAAAAAATATTAAAATCATAAAAATAGTGATCTAGGAAGTCTCGGGAATCTGACTTTAAAAGACCCACGTTTTAAACAAATTTTCAAACTTCGTTGCCAAAAATTTGTTTGGGGGTGGGGTGTCGGTCTTTCCATCCTTGATTGCTAAACTTTCTAGTTTTGTTGCTTATGCCGTTTAATCATATTTTGATTCGGGTTGACATTATCTATAAATTTAGATTTCATTTGTTCGCATAACTTACGTCACGCATGCACTTTGAGGCATTTTCCACCTTTTTATATGTCAACCACGGTTAGAATAGAGTGTTTTTTGGATCATTGGATTGGAAATTCTCTCCTGATCATTTCCATATCTCATTCGAAAAAATCAGACCAGTAACGAATCGAAAATTTTAGTTTGAAGTTGCGCGAAAAATTGAAAAAATTCGAAATTCGAATTGGGCTTGGACCCAATCTCGCATGCACGTGCGTCCCCTTCATCCAAAATCAAAAATAGATCGCGTTTTTTTTTCTCACTACCGCCATTAACAAAGCTTCCAAATCCTAGAAACTAAATAAATAAATAAATAAATAAATAAATAAAATAAATAAATAAATTAAAAAAAAAAAACCTAAATACAATCACTCCCACAATTCAATCCCACTCCAAATCTTCTCCAAATCACCCCCACAACCATTTCCAACTTTTCCCACCACCAAAACTTAACAAAATTCACAAAAATTTGAACCACCACCACGCCACCTCCCATTGTTTTTAGTGAGTTTGCTTCAAACTCGTCTCCTCCACCTTATTCAAACCCACATTTCGAATTCCAAGTTCAATGGCTCAAAAATGAAGAATTTTGCCGGAACAGGCCTTTACTGCCGACCGCTTTACCATTTTTAGTGACGAGATGATTAGGAGGGGTTGGAATAGGTTGTGGTATTCGACATATGATTTCTACCACTCCGATTTGGTCGAACAATTATATAAGAAGAGAGAGTTGGAGGATCAGAATTTTTTTGTGAAGGTGACTGGGATGAGGAGAGAAGTTTCTAGAGAGTTGTTAGCTGATATTTTAGGCATTACGCCTAAATGCCATATCGAAGCCACCTTGCAGGAATCCCAGTATACTGGAGTTCCTGCATTGATGAAAGACACTGTCATGGAGGGACGGTACAATCCGAGTTCATATTGTGTCCGACAGTCATCTCTGCAAACCAACCAGCTGGCTGTAGCTCAGTGGATTGGTAAGAATGTCGTCGGGAAAGAGAAAGTCAGCGACATCGGTCTGACCTGTCTGCACGTTCTCTAGATTTTGCAGGAGAAGAGGTATCATTTATGCATCCTCGATTTTATCTTAAATATGATTAGAGGAGTTGGGAAAAGTATTTCACCTCTCCCTATTTTGGTAACAAAAATAATGATGAGTTTGAGAGCTACTCTGAAATCTGATCGTATTATGTTAAAATTGCATTCAAATGCAATTATTTATTCGGAGTGTATCCAAAAGACTTGGAAGTTGCCGGAGGATAGGGTAGTTGATTTGGATGATGAGAACGAGGATATGACATGTTTGGATGCCAATGCCTTGGAGAGTTGTACTTCTGATTTAGAACGCATGTCAGTGTTGCATAGTGGTTTGCGTTGCGTTTATAGTATTTGTGAAGATTTACGGACTTGGCAGATTATAATTCAAAATAAACAAAATAACCTTCAGACAAATTTTAAATTACTCAACGAGGGTGAGAAGGATCTCCAGGCTAATACGGAAACTCTCGTCCAGCGTCAGGATGAGCATTATGTAGAGATGAAGGCAGAGATGGAAGCACAGCGTCGATTCTGAGTATAGATTCTAGAACGCATGCCACCCATGGTTCCTCAGGGGAGTTTGTGAGGCACGAGCATCGTCGCCGAAGGACGGATGGCTCGGGCCCATCTTCATCTCAGGGCCCATCTTCATCTCGTGGCTAGTGGATTAGGAAATTTGTTTTGATGTTGTTTTTATCATTTTTTTTTGTTGTTAGTAGTTTGGATGTTAATTTTGAATTCAGTAGTTAAATCTGTATTCGGTAGTTAATTGTATTTGAATTTTGATTTTAATTTAATGTGGTTCTTTCCAAATTATGCGTTGTTTTTTGTGATAATCCCACCTTCCCGAATTGTTTTGGGGTGGTATTATTTCTTTTAGCATGGTTTTTATATGATCCACAGTTGTAGAAGTAATTTTGCGATGATTGTTGGGAATGTTGCCGATATGAGCATACCTATGATTAGATATTGTGGAAGGATGAAATTTCAATGAGTTAGGAAGTTACTATCCTAAATTCAACCTAAAAGATATTAGGTTTGTTTTGGAATAAAGAATATGGGTTGTTTCCATTTTCGGTTTTGGAAATATTTTGTTTCCGGCAATTGCCTTAAAGCTTTTTGGCAACTTGCCGATTCGTTTTGGAAACTCAAACCCTATATAAACTTCTTTCATTCTCCACACAAAACCCACATATCTCACTTTCATCTCTCACCTTAAACCTCCAAAAATTTTCCTTTTGTTTTTCACTACACCCTACTTTTCACACACGGAGCGCGACCCGCGCCCAAAACAACCTAGTCCTGAGCGCACCCTACACCATCTTATCTGTAACTCGAAGTTATAAGGGAGTGTGACCTGCGCCCATCCAAGGCCAATTTGAGCTTTTCATCGTAAATTCTTATAAGAGAGCGTGATCTTCGAAGACCAATTCGAAGCGCATCTGCCTCGACCTTCATAGACCAATTTTCTATATATATATATATGTATATATATATATATATATATATATATATATATATATATATATATATATATATATATATATATTTTAGATCTTTTCCAGGGTTGTTTGCAGCACTTCTAGAGAGTGTTTATTGTGATGACATCTCTTACAGTTATACCTGAGCAGTCTTTCGAAGACTTGTTCCAAAGTGACACCTATGGGGCGTGGTTTCGCAACGTGATCATACAAGTAGGCTGGGAATCACTAATGGTAAGTCCTGATGAACTCTATTCTCCTGCACTTACATCTTATTTTTATGATAATTGTAAGTTTTTTGATAGACCGGATGTGTTCTCCATCACCATTGAGGATGAACCAATGGAAATTTCCAGGTTCTTGTTAGCCTTTGCTCTCGGACTTGCTATGCCCGCTGAAATACAAGAACCATGGGGCTATTGGGTAGATAATATGTATGTTTACACCTATGAGTTATTGCATGAGGCTTATGGGGCAGAAATTTTCCGAATAGAGGACCAAGGACAATATAACGTAGCCCTTGGTAGCTTGTCCCTTAACGTGGGTACAGTGATGTTTTTTATTATGCTAAACATATTAGGGGAATGGCTGTTTTCTTCTGTGAATGACGCCACTTGCAACATTTTCCTTGCTTTAGCCACGGGACGTATGCTCTATGACCTTCCTCGGACCTTAGTTTCAAGTTTAGCTCGAGCTCACAGTATGAGGCATAAGTATCTTCTTATGCCTGTATTAGTTTGCCGGATAATGCTATGCTTCTTCCCGATTTTTGTGCCCGTTTCACGGATTGGGTTAGGGTCGAAATCATGAGACCCACCAATTGCGTGGTTCGTTCATTTCGAGTTATGACTTGGCCGGGATGGCAGGTGCAACCTCATTTGGTTGCTCCTTACACCCCATCAGACCAAGTAGCACTCGCCAGGTTAGAACAAGTTGATGATATACGACGAAAGGCTTGGCAAGCTGTCATGGCATGGCAGGACGCGAAAGAACCTCACTTCTTTATAGAATAAGAGGATGATGACGTTTAAGTGGTGCAGATAAGGTAAGTTTTTAGTTTCAGTTAGTGTCTGCTTATGTCCCAAGCAATTTAATTTTTGTTAACCCCATAACGGGTGGAACTCCGACAGAGTTGCGTCAATTTTTATTTTTTCTATATTAGTATGTTCTAACCTTGTTTTGTAGATGTTCCAGAATTTCACGCGTGTTCCATGGTATTTTTCTACCCTTTTTATTTAAATACTTTGAGGACAAAGTATGCTTCTTGTTTGGGGGTGGCATAGAAACACGTGTAATTAAGGCATCTGTTAGGATATAGATATGTATAATATGCACTTGTTTTCTAGTTAAAATTTTAAAAAAATTCAAAAATATAAATAAAAATTTTATGTTGTACACTTAGGAATATTGGTATTGTTTCTTTCTCTATGCTCGTAATAATCTAGAAGTCTCATGTTAGCTTTTGCATTAGAATAGTTTTTCAAAACTTAGGTTAATATGTAGGTAATAATCTTGCATCTTTCTATAAATATATTGCATGAGTATCTGTGATTGTTTGGCAGTAAGTTTCTGAAATCTAGGCTAGAGTACTTATTATACAAATCCTATGAGAATATAGCTTAAAGCCTTATATGAGTAAAATATTTAAGAAATGACACAAGGGAGAAGTATATTACGAATAAAGAAATCACACGTCCATTTGTTTGACCACTATACCATGTCCTAAGAGATAATTTAGGCCCTTTTTGGATCGATATAGCCATAAATTCAAACCTATAAATTATTTTCCACTAGTCGCCCCTCTGAGCCTTTCTTTAGCCTTTCATAAACCACAATTCCTTTATCCTGTTACAAAAACAAACAAAATTAAAAAAAAAAAAAAAAAAAAAAAAAACTACCCATTTTAGAATAAGTCTGAGAATAGGATGAGTGAAGAAAGAAGAAGATAAAAACCTGTGTAAACAAAAATTAGTTAGTTGCTTCAGAAAAAAAAAAAAAAAAAAAAAAAAAAAAATTTCCATCCAAAGAAAGAAAAGAAAAAGAAAAATATAAATAAAATAAAAACTCCAAAAATAGAATAAAATGAGTCAAAAAGCAAAATAAAAAGGCTAAGGATGGAAACAAAGTGTAGAAGCAAAAGAACAAGGTTTTCTCTAGTTACGTAATATGAAGACCCTATTATCTCAGACTTGTCCTTTTTGAATATCGATTTCCTTTCTTCTTAAACCATCTCCTAATCCCGGCAACACCTAATAAAGACCTCTAGCTCAATTAGGAATATGTTAGTGGGATAGTAAGTGGCAGATGTGTTTGATCGACTTCGGTTTCCTTGTGTGTCATTGAGATTGTAAGGTAAAGTGTGCCCACTGCACACTGGAGTAGCAAAACTTGAGCAGAAAAATCAGAGTGATTTTTGTCTTGACCTTGATGTGAGGACCTACTTAAGGACGCTATTCCAAAGTTTCAGAAACGAACCTGTTACTGCATTTCATAGCATTACTCATTGTATATATGTTTATTCGTAGATGATTGATTGTTATGCATTTATTAGCTTAGGTTTCAACTTGGTTATTCTTATTCATTGCTAGTGAGATGTATAGATATTTGAGAATAATTAAGGAAACAATAGTTTTATTTCTTAGTCGTTGTAGTATAGATGAAGTTTGTGAGTACCTTCACTGGAAAACTCTCACGAGGCTATAACTCATCCACTAGGGAATTCCTAGTGGTTTAAGGCCTTGTTGCATATGGTAAATGCAATCTCACTCAGCGAAACGAGATTAGTTAGAACTCCATTTTTGGTCACTTATTCTAATTTCTCATATTTGTTTGAGGACAAGCAAAATGCTGTTTGGGGGTGGTTTGATAAGAGCCCAAAACTGTAATTTTAACCCCTTAACAATAATGTTTTTAGACCAATTATGCGAGTAATAAATAAGAGTTAACGTTGATTATGTGCTTTTATGTATTTCAGGCATTGGAGCCAATTATGTGCAGAAATGCGCCCCTTTTGTGAGATAAAGGACCAAGGGTTGGTTGCTAAGGAGTTCTATGAATAAAGGCCATGATTCAAGGAGAAAAAGCCTTTTTAAATCCCGGTCAAAGCTTAAAAGTCAAAGTCAACACGGGCAGAAATAGCACACAAAAGTCAGCAGAACTTCCAAATGTCGTATCTTTTGACTCAGACCTCGGAATTGGGCATACCTTATGCCAAAACGACCGGCTTGGAAAGAACTTTTTAGTGGTCCAAGCCTTGACCCAATCAAAGAAGCAAAAGTAGACAAAAATTTTGTTGAAGCTAAATCCAGCTAAAGAGCCCTTTTTAGACTGAAGAAATTGGATTTTGGGCCCGATTTTCCGGCCCAAAACATGGCTCCAGGCCCATGCACGATTTTTGGATCTGGTTTCCTCCATATAACAAAAGGAAGCTTGGCTCTTAACAATGGTAGCTAGGGTAGGAAGAAAAGATAGATCTAGATTTAGACTCAATTAAAATTAATTAGTTTTTATTGTCTTGTTTTAATTTAGTATTTGAATCAATTGTTATTTATTTATTAGATCAATAAAGTTAGTTTGTTCTTCATAATCTAGTTTCATTCCATTAATCATTGTAGTTTCAATTCATAGATTTAGTTATTTTGTCATTACTAGCTTCAATTAATTCTTGCATGATTAGATTTCCATTTGAATTAAAATAAGCAAAGTTAGAATATTTATACCATGTCTTGCTTAAATTCATATAGAAATGATAGCATAATGATTCTAGGCTAAACTTCCATTAGAAGGGGTTGAAGAAGCCTTGATGAAGCTTGATTTGTGTTAGCGTAGAATAGTCGTGATTTTCCATTCCATTCTAGAAAATGATTAGTTCACCATGAGAATGGGTTTGATTGTTTCACATGCTAGATGTTAGTTGGTAGATATTACCATGAACAACTAGGGATTAGGAAGAAGCAATTGATATGCGAAAGCAGTTCAATTCGGATTACAACGATTCTTCGTTAGTGAATTAAGTCAGGTTAAGGTGGAATCAATCCCCCCTAATTCCTTATCATAATATCAATTTAATATTTCCATAGTTGAATTATCATAGTTAGTATTTTAGTAATTGAATTGCCATCGTAGTATAATTTTGTAAAACTCTCATTAACTTTGGATAGATTGATAATCTTAGGAAACGCAAATTCTAAAGAACTAGGAGTGGAACGAATCTTCTATTCCCACTATATCGCTATAGAATCGAGAGTAGAAATCTTTGATAAGAAACAGCACACAATATTAGCTTTAGTTTTACTCGCGTTTGAGTGTCATAGCTTATGCGGGGGTAAAACTAACGTTTTACCGTTTATGACAACTCCTTTAAGAGTTCCACCCGTTATGGGAATAACAAGAATTAAATTGCTTGGGACATAAGTAGACACTAACAAAATGTAAAACTTACCTTATATCTAGCACTAAGCGTTGTCCTCCCCTTCTAGAAAGAAGTGAGGTTCATTTGCGTCCTGCAAAGCCATGATAATCTGCCAGGCCTCACGCCATTTATCATCTACCTTTTCTAACCTATTAAGTGCCTCACCCAATTAGGTTGTAGCCGCCACCCTGGCCAAATCATAACACGAAAAGAGCATACAATGCAATTGGTGGGTCGCATAATGTCAACCCCAACCCAATTTGTGAAACGTGTACAGAACTCAGGAAAGAAACATAGCATTATGCAGCAAACCAAGACAAGCATAAGAAGGTACTTATGCTTCAAACTATGGGCTCATGCTAAACTAGACACTAAGGTCTAGGGAAGGTCATACAGCATACGTCCCTCAGCTAAATCAAGGAAGACGTCACAAGCAACGTTATTCGCAGAAGAAAAACTCCATTCCCCTAAGATATTCAACATGATAAAGAACATAATAGTGCCTAAGTTAAGGGACAGGCTACCAAGGGCTATGTTATATTGCCCTTGGTCCTCTACATGAAAAATCCCTGCCCCATAGGTCTCATGGAAATACTCATAGTTATAGATGTACATATTATCAGCCATATAGCCCCATGAGTTTTGGGCAGCAGGCATAGAAAGTCCAATAGTAAAGGCCAACAAAAACTTGCTTAAATCTATTGTTTTATCATCAATGGTGACAGAGAATACTTGTTCCCTATCTAGTCGATAAAATAACCTACAATTATCATAGAAATAAGCAGTAAGTGCAGAAGAATAAGATTCATCAGCACTTACTATTAGAGGCTGCCATCCTGACTACACAATCAGGTTGCGGAACCAGAACCCATAGGTGTCACTCTTAAGCAATTCTTCATAGGACTGCTCTAGTATGATTTGAGGAGATTTCATAGCAAACAAACACACGAATCAACTCCTGGAAGTGACTGTAGAAAACCCCATAAAAAAGAACCGGAGGTATGTTGAAGTAAGGGCGCGAGCGCGCTCAGAATGGCCTATGGCAGAGGGCGGGCACGCTCTCTTCAGACAAAAGAAATTTCTGTTATACTGGAATTACAGTGCATGCGCGCTCTGTGTTAATGCAATATAAGGGCGTGCGCGCTCTGAGCAAGACCTGTGATATGAATGTGAGGGGTGCAGAGTTAAATACATGGTGTGCCATGTATTTATAGAACACTAGTGTCTTAAACAAAGGTCTCCAAGGTTCCCAAATTGATAAGGAAAGAGATGGAATAAGAAAAGGGTTTCTAAAACCAAAATAGAAACAGCCGAGAGCAGACTCAGCACCAATTCTATATGGTTTTAAGCATGGAAGCAAAATAGCAAACTTAATACTTCTAACCTTTGAGGTTGCACCAAACAACAGTAGCTAATTCTAGCTACACCATATTAGCAGGATGCTCACATAAACTATATTCCTTAATCATTTCAATATTAATTCCAAAAACATGTGGATACGTTAAAATACAATGCTAAGCAAATAATGCTACCCCCAAACAAGTCTGAAAGGTAGGTTTCATGAGAATAGATAGCATGCGTGGACAAAAATTAAACCAACTTAAAATTCAAATACAACCAACTTATATAATTCAATATTAACTACTTAACTAACAACTTGGAATAATAAATCTACTAAAATAGGGAAATATTCTTAAAAATAATACAAATGAACTAGCCACGAGAGGAGGAAGGGCCAGAGCCATCCGTTCTACGTCGATGATGCTCACGCCTTCTAGAGTCAGCAGAGCAAGAACCATCATGAGGTGGCAGGCATCATAGAACTTCTTCTTGAAACGTGCGCTATTGTTACATTAAAATATCCATGGCTTCCCAATGTTCATTATTAGTATGAGCGAGGGTCTCCATGTTAGCCTGGATATCCTGGTGACTATCGTCGAGCAACTCAATATTAGATTGAAGCTTATCTTGGTTACGGATAATAGTGCCTTGCCTAGTTTGGATAGCCTCACAGAGGTCACTAAGAGAATGTTGGCCTGTACGAATCGTCTCATACTGGTTATGGAGAGTTTGTAGGCCACGATGAAGTAATGAGAAAAGGGTTATATCCGTAGTAGCCCTTTCCAAAGCTCCTGCATCAAAACAGGCTGCATCTTCCTCCTCTTCCTCTTCCGATTCCATCTCAGGAGCCAAAACTTCAGGAAAATTCCACTCCTTCTGAACACACTCCCGATAAATACGTGCATTCTCATGCAACTTCAACTTAACCTTACTAGACTCAGGAACACACCCCAAAACAACATAATCTTCGTGATCAATACAGGGAAAGCTGCGGTAAGTTGACCAACTGCTATAATCTCATTCAATAAAAATTCAAGAATGCAAAACCCATACCTTCTGTTCTGAAGGGTTCAGAGAATGTGCAAAAAACTCAAATTGATGTCATTGGCTTTCGTGGTGGCAATAACATTCTTGCCAACCCACTGAGCCACTACCAATTGGTTTCTTCTCAGAGACGTCTGACGAACACAATGCGACCCAAGATTGTAACGTCCTTCCAACATTGTCTCTGTCATCAGCGGACCTATACCCCCAAGCTGAGATTCCTTCATGGTGATTACGATGTCTCTTTCCTCAATGCCAGTTATCTCAGCCAATACTGCTGTAGTCAACTCCTTACGACTACCATTGACATCCAGAAAAATCCTACGACCACTAATCTCCCTCTTCTTGTAAAAAGAAAACACCAAATCAGGGTAATAAAAATCCTCAGTAGAATACCACAACCCTTCCCACTTCCTAATACGCATTTCGGTATCGAAGATCGGTGCAAACTGTGCACTGGAAAAAACTTGTTCGGGAAGAATTTTGGGGCTTTAGGGGCCATGGAGATCTGGAAACAAAATTTGTGGTGATGGTTAAGGTGTGGAAGAGTAAAATATAACTCGGTTGAAATTTGGGGCATAGCTGTGTGAAGGTAAGGGCGCGGGTGCGCTCAAGATGGTTTGAATGTGAGGGTGTGCGCACTCTATGATTTTCTAGGGTCAGGCGGTGTTCTGTAATGGAGGCGAGGAAGAGAAGAAGAAAAATGCGTGAAGTTTTTAAAATAGGGAGTCACGTGCGTGGCATGTGACCTGGTAGGGTTTTTAATTTTCGGGCCCAAGCCAAAAACAAATCCGTAATACCCATCCTGTCATATGCATCGTATAACTTAAAACTAAAATTCCTGATTCGTTAACGGTCCGATTTTTACGAATGAGCTATGAAAATGATCAGCATAGAAAATACAATCCAATGATCTATAAAAATAACACTCAAATCTAACGGTGGTTAACACATAAGGAGATGGAAAATGCCTCAAAATGTGTGAATGGCATAAGTTATGTGATCAAAAGAAATCTAAATTCATAGATAGTGTCAACCCGAATCAAAGTATGACTAATGAGATAAACAACAAGAATAGAAAGTTGAGCGATCAAGAATAGAAAGACCAACCACCCCACCCCCCAAACAAATTTTTGAAAACAGGGTTTAGAAAATTTGTTTTAAACGTGAGTCGTTTAAAGTCAAATTCCCGAGACCTAATAGACTAACGTTTATCGGATTTAAATATTTTTTTTTTACTTTTTATGAATAAGGTTAAATATAAAAGAAACAATAAAGTAATAAGGACGTAATTCACTCCATAGAGAAACACGACTCAAAAACGAGAAAACATATAATAGTGGAAAACGTGAATTACGTTGGGTTTGGACTTAGGATCTGGTACTTACAGCCACACACTCCAAAGAGAAGGTCCGGTTACCTTAATGGTGCACTCCCATAATATAAGGTTGGAATGGAGTACACAAAAGAATAAAATGAGTCCTTTATAGTCAGATACTCGAGACTTTATCTAAAACATGTATTAACATGCAGTTTACCATATATCAACAATCTAAAAAGTTGTGGATCTGTCCATAAATAATTAACACGGACTGCAAATCCAAATAGAATTAGACACCAAGATTTCCTATGACATGGCGTAGCGGAATGAGAGTGAATACAGATAGATCTAGAACCTAACCTAGCATGCAATTTCTTCTTTTTTCTCCAACGAAAGGGTGGCCATGTGAGTGATCGTGAAAAAATGGATGGTTATGGAAGATATGTGGGATATGGATAATTTTTAGAATGAAGGAATGGAAAAAATGAGAATATGATTTTAGCACAAAACTCATTGGTGGCGTGGGTTGGTATAATCACACATCTGAAAATGAAAGGGTCGGGTGGCTTGTCCTTGGGTAGTATTTTCTTACTAAGAGAGTTTAGAAAATAATGAAGCACAGGAGAAGCAAGAGGGTCAAGTGCGAACTCAAGGTTTCTTTGAAAAGGTGGAGGGGAGGGAATATTTATGGAATGTGAATGAGTGACAGGATGATGCGAGGTGGGTAAATAGTGCCCAGCTAGTGCTCTCAGTTCTAGATCATTGATAGGGGGGACTAGTGAGGTGGCAAAGAAGAATTGCAAAAGAGTCGAAGGAAATCTTCCTCGATTTCATCTACGTCCAAAGAGTCATCGTCGAAGTCAGAACTTTCGAAGGAAAGGAATTGGTGCATCTGATTTTCTGGAAACGTGTTGTTAAAATAATCTTGAGCTAAGCTCTCGATCATGCTAACTTCTCCATAGAGAGTCGTATCAGGTAACTATTGCATCATTTTGAAAACATTCACCTAAGCAGAAAGGTGTCCAAAGGACATGGACATCGAACCATTGCGGCAGTTTATGAGCGCGTTGGTGGTTGCTAAGAAGGGACGCCCTAAGATGATAGGAACAAAGTCATTAGCGACTTCTGTGTCGAGGATAACAAAGTTGGTTGGGTAGTAAAAATCTTGAACTTCAACAAGCACGTTTTCAACAACACCCTTAGGATACTTAATAGAACGGTCAGGTAATTGCAATGTCATTTTAGTTGGTTGCATCTCTTGGAGGCCTATTTGTTTATATAAATAATAAGGGAGTAAGTTAACGCTTGCCCCCAGGTCTAATAGAGCAGTTGTCATGTGAGTATCCCCTAAGGTGCATTGTACAGTAGGACGACCAGGATCCTTGTACTTAACAATTCCATTATGTTCAGATAGAGTGGGAAACTGTTCCGTTAAAAAGGCGTCTTTTAGAATGTTTGTTTTCCGCCTAGTAGTGCACAACTCTTTTAGAAACTTAGCATGTTGTGGTAATTTTTTAATAGCTTAAAAAAAAGGTAGGTTTATCGTTAGATTTTTAAAATCTTCCCTAATCTCATCAAAATTTGTATCTTTTTTTAACATGGCTAGTCTCTGGGGAAACGGTGGTTTCTCTCTATATTTAGCATATAGGTCAATAGGATTTTCAACCTTAGCCGCTTTTTTCTTGGGTTGTGGTTTAGCTGGTACCTCTACAAGGGTAGGATCTTCAATTTCTATTTCGGTATCTAGTCAATTTTCATTCAATAACCACTGGTGTATCAATGGGCATAGTTACAGTGTTATCAACCACTCTGCTAGAACGGAGAGTGGTGATAGTATTTAACTCACCTCCATTTAAATTTGTGTTACTAGTATTACCGATTACTTCAAAGGCTGTGTGTTTGGCATTTTAGGATTAGGTATAACTTGACCTGGAAACACACCTTTTGGTTGGGCTTTATCTTGGGTTAACTGTTGTATAGATTGTTGAATGGATTGTAGAATCTGTTGTTGAGCTTGCATGTAGGCATCGAAACGATCCGGTTGTAAAGGTGTAGTGGCCACAGGTGGTGTGACAGGAACTATCTCATGTTGATTATTAACGGGTGGGTTGTGATAGTTGTTATTAACCGGGACGATACCTCTATTATTATTATTATAATTACCTGGTCCTTGTACTTGTCTTGGTGGAGCTGGGTTATAGTTGTTTGCTGGCCTAACATTTTGATTATTAAACCATGGAGGTGTAACTGGTTGATTATTTCGCCAACTGAAGTTGGGGTTTTGTCTCCAAGATACGTTAGAAAGGCTATTTACGGAGCAAATATTATCCGGCTGTGCGGGTGGTTGTTCATAGACGAGAGGACAATAGGAGTCGGTATGCTCAAGACTAAAACAGAAATTACATGGAAGAGAGTTGATGTTCATGACAAGAGTAGGCTTATGTTGAACAGAAATGGCTTCTAACTTTTTTGTGAGGGATTCAATTAGAGTTCTAAGCTCGGGATCGGGTTTAACCTCAAACATACTGACAGCCGTGGCTGTGGAAGAAGAAAAAGTAGCGGAGCGGGGGATATCGTTACCCCCCCCCCCCTAGTTATTATTACGCTTGGATTGATCTTCTAAAAACCTATAAGGCTCTGAGGCTCCTTTACTAAGAAAACTACCCCCATTCATTATATCAAGAACCTCCTTATGATGATGTGAAACCCCTTGAAAAAGGCAGGAACAAGCGTGTCTTTCGCAAGGTTATGATGTGGACACTCTATAAGAAGATCGATTACCGCCCGTTCGCCCTCCTCGAAAAGGATTCATGAAGGTTCTGATGGAAGAAATAAATCTTTTGAATTATTTCATCTGTCTTCAGTGGTGGGTAAAACTGTTCCATGAACAATTGAACAAGTTTGGGTAGTTAACCAAGACGACACTTTATCGGCTAGGGTGAAAGGAAACACCCTCAGTTTAATTTGTTTAGAACCTACGTTAGGATGATGGAATGTAGTAAGAACTTGTTCAATCCTACGCATATACTGATAAGGCTTTTCGTGGTCTAAACCATGAAAAACGGGTAACAAATTAAAAATATTCGAGGGAATTCAAAAATCCCCCACTGGGTCTGCAAGAACGATACATGACTTAGGGCCATCGTTTAGGGCTTTGTAAAAATCAGATAGAGGAGTCACTACTTCTTCAGCCATTGATGCAGGTGTAGTGTGTGATATTCTAGATAGGCGTGTTCGTTGACGTTTACAATAGATAACGTTAGATGGTTTTCTCTTACCAGACATTAATCTCATGCAAGGCTAAGTCCAATATGAAAGAAACATGACAGTAGTCAAACAACAACCTGATATACTAGAATTAAACTCCCCTGATAGAAGAGACGAGGAGTGAAAGAAGGAGAACCTGAGTGCCTCCTTGCTACACTTATGAATAATGTCTTTAATACAAACCTCAGTATCCTGTGGAAGCTTAGAACACTGAAAAAACATTTATTTCAAACAAAAAGATGTTTTGGAACTAACCTGTGTATATCGGGCTTCCTTCGGGAGGGCGGAAGCACTCAAATATAAAATAACAAAAGAGCATCGCGGCGCTGTGATTTTTTTTGAAACAGAATTTCGCGAGGTTTCTTAATGGGCTAGGCCTGAAAATTAAAAAGAAAACATGAAATCAGCTTCTTTGGAAGGAAGGGTGTCTTGGCCATATTCGGATATAGTGTAAATAAAGGGCGTGTTCTCAAAGTACAAATTCGAAAAATTTCCAGTAGACTTCCAGGAGCAAAATCATGTTTTCAAGAAACAAAAAACACATACAGAAACAAACACTTTTGAACAATAGGGAGGGAGGGTGAATTGGGCTATTTGTAGAATTGAAAAAACTAACGGAATTTAATTCTAAATACAACTAAGATGGCGTGGCGCCATTTGATAGTATGAAAATTACGCTTTTACTCCTACTTAGCTAATTTATACTAGGAAGAAGTAAACTATACTTTCATTCTTTTTATCAAAGTTCTACTCTCAATTATTATACAATAAAACTAGAGTAAGAATTCGTTCCACTCCTAGTTACTTAGAAAATACTGATTCAATTCGTGATTAACAATTAAACAAGACGAGAGTAATGATTCTAATATGGCAAAAAACTAATATTGAATATATTCTAAATTAAACTATGACAATTAAATAATAAGATGTGAATATTAAGAAGGAATTAAGGAGATTTGATATCCACCTTGATTAATCCATAACATGCTAGTATAGATTTTGTTGCAACCCTAATTTTTATGTTTTCACACAAGCTTCAACATAAAGGTTAGGTATTTTTATCCCTAATTATTCATAGCATCTCTAACAAACTAATTAATAATTAGCATGAGAGGAAGTTGAAACCCATTCTCATGGTGAATGAATTACCCTCTAGTTTAGGTTTATTTTACTTATTGCTAAATAGAAAACCCTAAACTTGAAGCTCTTTAATACAACTATTCTATACTAACACATCAAGTCTTCATCATAGCTTCAATCAAATCCCTCTAATGGAGGTTTAGCTATGGTTCATTTGACTATCATAGAATAAATCATAAGAAGAAGAAGACATAATTAAAAGAATATAAATAACTTGAATTATATTAATGGTGATTAGGCTACTAACATAAACTAGGTTTTAGACTAAAGAGAAGAGCTAGGAGATGAGAGAGAGCTAGAGTTTTGCCCTAGTCCTCTTTATATATGAGAGGGCTAGGTTTACAATTTCATACATGGGCTTTGGAGCTATGTTTTGGGCCACTAAATCAAACCAAAAACCTAATTATTTAAGTCCAAAAAGGGTTTCTCTGCTGGAAATTACTTCAATAGCCTTTTCATCCACTTTTACTCCTCTAATTGGATCAAAGCCTAGACCGTTAGAAAGGTCTTTCCAAGACGGTCGTTTTGACATATAATATGCCTAATTCTAAGGTCTGAGTCCAAAGATACGGTCTCTAAAAGTTCTATTGACTTTTATACTCTATTTCTGCCCGCGTTAACTTTGACTTTTCAGCTTTAACTGGGCTTTAAAAATGCTTTTTCTCCTTGAAACTTGGGCTTTAACCATAGAACTTCTTAGCAACTGACCTTTGCTTCTTTCTCTTGCAAAAGTGATATATTTCTTCACATAGTTGACTCCAATACCTGAAATATACAAAAGTATGTAAAAAATACTAACTCTTATTTATTATAAATATAATTGGTCTAAATGTAATATTATTAAGGGGTTAAAACTATTGTTTTGGGCTCTTATCAATAGACTAGATGTTTCGTTTGACGTACTCAATCTTGTTTTTTTGTAGAGGGTACGTCATTTTGGTAGCCGGGCCATCTTCTATTTTATGATCTCAAAGTTACTTTGAAGTATGTGGTTGCAAGCGCTGGAGCCGTAGTCCACAAAAACTCTATTTCAGAACTAAGTATAAATATCTTCTGAAACGCGAGCAAACGTTCCTACTGGTAAACGATGGGTTCCAAAAATTTCTCCTTCTTCTTTCTCCACTCTCTTCCTGCCCACAATCAAATTGTCATTTGGACAAAGTCTCACCCCTTTCGAATTGGACAAAGTTGTAGTACTTTTGCTCGTCGACGATGTGCACGTAGAATGGAGTGGTGTATGCATTGTCAAACCCCTAACTGTCCTAGTCTTTAGCCGCTTAGTGAAGGTGTTTATTATAACGTATACACTTGTTTGACACTAGCAGCTCAAGATCAACTTCGCCAGGTCGTTCCTCCTATAGGTTGGGATTCTTCTTGAGGATCTGACGTTAAAAGACTCACCTTGGATATATGTATATATTGATGTCTTTTAAAATTCCCCTTGCATTAATGCTGTGCACAAAGAGATTCGTGTTCAACCTCGGATGTTGCCAACTTGGGACACGGACAACTGATTCCACTAGGCCAACCCCTAGATATTGGTTACTTTGAGTTCCCTTTGGGGCGGTTTGAGGCTAGCCATATGTAATAAGTGTAATATTATTAGACCGTAGCGTGCACGTTCAAAGATGGTACCGTCCTGCACCCTAGACCCACAATACATAAAGGTGAAGCCACAATCTGGCTGGATTAGGTTCGCTCCAGAGCCGACATGATAGTTGCCTGAGATTTTAGATGGAGAGTCTTCTGGCCATCCAGTGTTGTTCACATTAATCTCCCTCATATAGAAATAAAACCATAAAAAAAAAAAAAAACCCATTGTTTATAAATAAAACATCCCTCCTTCTTTTCAAAAATTCCTTTGGCCTTTGAGTATGCCACATCAAATTGGATGGCATTTTTCATGCCGATCATTTCGGCAACTCATTTATCCAATTTGGAGTCCAAACGAGTCATGTGTGCGCGTTTACAATTTTCAGGTTTGATTTGGACATGGGAAAAAAATTTGGCCAGACCAAATCGCATGATTCTCGGCCCATTTATAACTCGAGACACCTCACCACGCGTCAACATTCCCTTATTTGTTCTCCCACAAAAATTGGATCTCGCTCCACTCCATTCGAGTCTCGCACGAGATAACCCCCAATTCAACTCCAGTCTCGCACGAGACCACCACAACCCTGTTTCAATTTCTGTTCCGCCACCAACTTCAAATTCTTCCTCTCATCTCAAAACAATAGCCGTCCTCTTCCTCAGATCCCCAAATGGCCGGAAATAGGCGAATTTCAGTAGAATGGAATTTTGGATCACTCTTTGAAAATGGGATGTTTTCCCCATTTTTTTATACTGAAATTTAATCTCAAGATTGGGAGTATTTGTTGTATACCAATGGTGGTCTTTATTTGACAGATTTGGTGTTGAAGTTCTACAACAATGGCGGTTTTAATGGCCACCATTTTTAGGTCACCATCGACGACGTGCCCCGCCAAGTCACACCCGCCTTGATCTCTGGGATCACTGGCATACCTTTGGTCAACCATGTGCTAACTCAACAGCAGTCTGTGTATCCACAGACTTATGACCTCATGCTCGACACGCTAATCGAGGGTGATTATAATCTTGATGGGAAATGTGCTTATCAACGTTCTCTACATCGGAACCAACTTGTCGTGACTCAATAACTGGGTCAAAATGTCATTGGCACCTCTAAGCCATCTGACATTAACAAGACATTTAATTTCTCCACCTACTCTGGGTCCTCCAGGAGCGAAAGGGAAACTTCTGCATTGTGACCTTTCTATTTGACATCATTACTCATGCCACACTCAGGTCAGCTCCTCTTGCTGTTCTTGTCACCCAAGTTATGATAAATTTTGGTTTCCTGTCTGCCACACCTTTAGTTCCTATGCTGCAATATGAGAATATGCACGTTTTCAAGAAATGCGTACAGTTCCCATGGGAACCCACAGCATGCATGATAGCAGAACACGATAACCTGACTCCACTTCCCCCATCCCCTCCACCTTTCTTTGATGAGGCTGCTATGAGCCAGATGAGTCGTTCTATAGATACCCTACGCACTATGAACAGTGCATACGAGACATGTATACTTGCCAAGTATCGATGGAACATTACATGGGCCAATTTAGGGAAGATATCCGCACTCGCCACGATTCACTGACTGACACCATGGGCGAATTTCAGCAAGAAATACGCACTTCCATGGATGCATTTTAGGATCAGCTAAGTACTCGCCAGAACCAGTTCCAGCAAATGCTCATGGCAAATCAACACCAGTTTCAAGCCCAGGTGATGCATACTCTAGGCGATATCCAGGAGCAGTTAGTCTCCATGGGAGCTCGTCTTGCATGCCGTCGCAAGAATCATGGTTCTTCTTCAGCAGCACCTGAGGATTCCCAGTAGACGCTTTATTTTCCTGGACTTGTATTTTTTTTATGTCAGATATTTTATTTACGTGTTTCCATTTTAATTTTCTACCTACGTATGTCTTATATTTCCTACATTTTCCACAATATTCTGCTTTGTCAAGTATTATATTATATCTTATATATCTTCAATATATAAGATATTGAAGATATCTTATATATATATATATATAATTGAGTATATATATATCAGTCCTTCTCTTAAAAGTAGCTACTTAAGTTAACTTTAAAATAAGTACATAATTAAGTAAAACTTCACCTACAAAATGAATTTAAACCTATTTTTTTGTGGATATGATATACTCAATATTAAGATCATCTCTATAAAATTTCAGCTCATTTGGACACCTCTAACATTGGCAAAAAACAATTACAAAAATTCAACATTTCTGGACCATTAGATTTCTTTTTAAAGATGACATCAATTTTTATCTATGTTAGAGGTTTCCAAACAAGCTGAAATTTTGGAAAGATAATAATTATGGTGAGTGTTTCATAACCACTAAAAATTAGATTTGAATTCATTTTGTAGGTGAAAGTTTTATTTTAAGTTAACTATTTTAAGTATATATATATATATATATATATATTTTATATATATATATATATATATATATATATACGGGCTGGCTACGTCGACATACAAAAATGACATATGGAATTGACATACGCAATCCAAAAGCAGATTTGCACATTGCTCTAAGGGCTGATTTTTGGTAGATATTATCTCCCTACCATGGATAGTATCTCCATAAAAAATCAGCTCAATCGGATGTGTCTAGTCTTGTCAAAAGAGTATCAAAAGAGTGTTAAAATTCTGGACCGTCAGATAAATTTATAATTTGAACTCAATTTTTGGTAGGGTTAGACATGTTCAAAGAAGCTGATTTTTTGTTCAGCTTTTAGTTCATTATGTAGGTAGGTAGGATTGCGTATGTCAATTCCGTATGTCATTTCTGTATGTCGACGTAGCTAGCCCAATATATATATATATATATATATATATATATATATATTATATATAAATATTATACAAGAATTCTTAAAAATAACTTAAAATAAAATACGACGTCAAACTTTACCTACAGAATTAATTCAAACCTAATTTTTTGTGGTTATGAAGCACTCACCATAATGATTATCTTCTCAAAATTTCAGCTCATTTGGAAACCTCTAACATAGATAAAAATTGTTGTCATCTTTAAAAAGAAATCTAACGGTCCATAAATGTTGAATTTTTGTAATTGTTTTTTGCCAATGTTAGAGGTTTCCAAATGAGCTGAAATTTTGTAAAGATGATCTTAATATTGAGTATATCATATCCCCAAAAGAATAGGTTTAAATTCATTTTGTAGGTGAAGTTTTACGTACGTACTTATTTTAAGTTAACTTAAGTAGCTACTTTTTAGAGAATATATATATATATATATTGGGCTAGCTACGTCGACATACAGAAATGACATACGGAATTGACATACGCAATCCTACCTACCTACATAATGCGGCTCTTAAACGGACGTCCGTTTACGGACTTGTTATATAGTGTCTTGCACAGCTTATATAATGTCTTGCACAGCTTATATAGTGTCATATATAATCTTAAATTAAAAAATTAATAAGTGTAAATTAAAAAAGTTGTTCAAGACACTATATAAGTTGTTCACGACACTATATAAGCTGTTCAAGACACAAGTCCGTAAACGGACTAGTCCATTTAAGAGCCGGGCTATATATATATAACAATTGATGTCACACATAACGGCAAGTTTTACCGTCAACTAACGATGTGCAACGGTCATAAAACGGTCATAAAACCGCCACCACAACGGTCATAAAACGGCTCAATTTTCTTTCTATAAATAGAAAGTTCACCACATCCTTCACATTCACTCCTTTCATCTTCTCCTCTCTACACTTTTTCTTTAATTCCAATTATGTTTTTTTTAAGTTCTTACCAATCTTTAGCTTCATGGATACACTAGAAAAGTTTGAACAACAGCAAATTGAATATGCTACTTACATCTTCATGCTCATTAGTTTTATTATCGTAATGTTGTTGATATGGCATATAGTCATATCTAATATCTAGATCTGTATTTTTTTCCGTTGTCATTATGGTGTGTTTTCACATCCCTGTGCGTTGTTACAACTTAATGTAAGATCCTATCTATGTACGTGTTCATATTACTTGTTCTTCTACTTACGCTACGTCTAGAAATCTTGCTAAATATATATAGGTAGAGTGTGCCACTCCTTGTAGTCACATGCCCTATTCTTTCCCTTCCACACTACATCCACTTTTGCGCCTTGTTTAATTGATTTATGAATATACAAGTTGGTCAAACTACCCTGTGAAACCTTATCTTGTATATTCTATATATCTCTTCCCACGTCTGACTCACAGTATCAGGGATCTTACCTTAAATGATCTTTTGGGCAAGCACCTTGATAGAATTATTTTAGAAGATATACATGGTCTAACTACCCTGTGACACCTTGATCTGTATTTTCTAAACTTTCGGATTGGTGCCTATTTATAGCTATGCTAGACACCTCTAAAATCAAGTCTTCCCTTTTTTTCACTAAATTATCTTCACCACTCCATTCCTTCCATCTTCAATGGCCCTCACTCTAATTTTTGTGCCCGAGCAAAACTTTATGGAAAATTTTCAGAGCGGTCTATTTCAACCATATTTTGACACTGAAATTTTACGTCGTGAATGGTTCCCTCTATTACATCATAAGGAGGCAGTTTATTCCAGAGAGTTGGTTCTGCATTTCTATACACATGGTTATTTCCAAAATGGGCAATTCTTTGTCCGTGCAAACGGATGCGAGCGCGAATTAACTCCGAAAATCATTTTCGAGGTACTTCAAATTCCCATAATGAACCCTGAGGTACACCTTCAGGATTCACCATTCGACAATATAAGGCATCTAATGTTTGCAACTATCCTTTACGTCGAATACAACCGGAAAAACCGCATTGTTTATTAGCGATCCTTGCAAAATAACCAATTAACTGTGATCCAATGGCTAGCCCATATTGTGCTCTGCACATCTAAGACTTCCGAAATAGCAAAACCCCTCCTCCATCTACTCTGGGTCCTGCAGACTAAAAGCAATGATTTTTGCATAATTCAATTTTTCTGGAACGCGATCGCACGTGCCAGGAAAAAGTCAGCTCCTTTACCAGCCATTTTGACATTTATCATGGTGCGTTGGGGTTTTCCTATTTTTGCTCCTACTACCTATCTCAGAACAGCTAACATTCTCACCATTCACTCCACCATTCACTCCGTCTGTATGACAATTTTTGAACTCCCGACGTTGCAAAGAACCATGTCGGTGCAGAAACCGGCAAAGCTTTTTCCTCTGTCAACATCTTCGCTGACAATGCAATACATAACATATTTAATCCTATGGAAGGCCTTCGTTTAATTAACCAAGGACTAATGACATTATACACACGTTAGAACATCATCATCACCAGTATTCTTGAATTTCACGAGCTTCAGACAATGCACGACGAGGAACAAGCACAATTCTTGCACAGCCACAACCAGTTCTTAGGCAAATCACAATCTCATAATGGATAACCAATCCGAGATTTACCAAACACAGAGCGCCCTATTCCAACGGGCTGTTGCACGGATTGACTTCATCAAGAATCTTATAAATGGATTTCTCCCACCTAAGGATCCTCACCGTTATCCGGGCCATGGCCTAAATTAAATTTCACAAATTTCTGTTCTTTGTCGTTTTCTGTTTTTTTTCTCTTTAATAACCCTAATTAAGTGTAGTGCAATTTTCCTGTTGTAATCAATGTCATTTGTTTTTACTCAGTCATTTCCATCATATTCTAAAAATTGGTTTATCTTTGTCTACAGGTGGTGTCTTTCATCACACGTCTTCTTTCATCCATTTCCTGCTTTCCTATCTGCATCTCCAATAATGGAACCTCTAAAGATCATCCATGAACAATCCTTCCAGCCTATATTGGATTCTCCTTTGTATGGACTTCATTTCAGAGACCTTATCACCCAAGCCGTTTGGTCCTCCCTCATTCTGCAACCTGAGCAGACATACTATCCACGTTTAGCAGCTTATTTTTATGATCATATGGAGGATACAACAATATTTAATAATGCACGTGGTTTCTTTTTGAACGGATTCACAATCCGTATGGGTAACACCAGACATATCTTTTACGAGCCAACAGTTGCTATTGATAGGGTTATATACTAAAAGCATTACTTTTGTACTAACTCTAATTCTTTATATTTTGAATGAGAATCATATGGACAAATGTTATGCATATTATATATGTTATTAGTTATATGCATGTGTTTAATACTTTATGTTGTAGATGATATGGTGTGAACACAAAGAAGATCATATCATCAGTACCTTATAAAGTATAAGTAATCGTTCACAACCTAGATGGATTTCGACAAACCATTGCTACGGTTGTAGTATAATCTGGTATTAGTCTGTCTTGACTATAGGATTACACTAGTACACTTTGTGTGTATTGAATAGGACCAAGTGAGGTTGTTTCTCTTTATACTGAATATATAAGAGAACAAACACCTCTGTTATTATGGATGTTTGTCCTCTTAATCCGGATATAATAACGGGCACTTATGTGCATTGTACATTGCTTTAAATTATCAATGAGTGAGATTCATTTGTGAATCAACAAACTCGATGGATTGGGTAATGGCATTGTATGTAAGGTGTGTTGTTGATTATAGAAAGAATTCGTGACTCGTAAGAAGTCGGGTTGATGATGTCCCCTTGAGGAGCTCAAAAGGATTGTCATGTAAACCCCGCAGGTGGATTTATTCAGATATGACAATGAGGTTGAATGGTACTACTCAAGGACATAAGAAGTTGATTAATGTAGTTGTCAGTAACTTGACTTAATCAACGGACATTCGATATCTTAAACATGGGGAGATCAACGAACATATAATATGGAACCCATAAATGCTGACACGTAATTTGGGATTAGGGCGGTAGTGCAACAATGGCCTTTAGTGGAATAAGACATTTGTTGACGGACTTGGGCCGTGTGTTCTGGGCGAACATGGGAAGCCTAAGCCCGTCGGGAGGCCCAACCCTAATTTCTCCTCATGGTCCCTGTTGTAGCCTATAAATAGAATCCTTCTCTCTCCTGGCTGAAAATCACTATTCACTATTCATTTTTTATTAGAAAAAGAGGCAAGGAAAAAGTTGATCTGAAATTCATTTTCTGATCTTGAGGGAAAAAGGAGGGTTGGTAGATCGTTGCCACACAACGTCCAATCTATTGAAAGGAATACAACAGAAGATCAAGAGGTGGTTGCTGATCTCATTACTATTGGATTCTCAGAGTCATCCTAGCCGTTCTAAAGGTATGTTATTTCTATCCAAACCGTGGACACCTCAATTCTGCTGCGCGTGGTGTTTCGCGGTTATATGAAATTGTCATTCTGAAATAACGGTTCCTACCGCTATGACTTTGGACCTTCCCTATCACGAGCCCACCCCCACCATTCAATACATCATACAAAACTCTTTTAATCACTACTTTTGGGAAGATTTTGCCAGCCTCTACGGCGATGACCTCACCCAAGTCGTTGAAAGTGAGGAAGCTGGTCGATGGTCGGACAAAACAATTCCCCTAGCAAGTATGACAATGAATGTCAAGACTGCCATGTTGTTTATCCTTCTGAACATCATGGGGGATTGGTATTTGTCCACTACCACCGAATCAGCTTGCAAGACCTTCCATGCTCTCGCTCAGCAACACACCTTCTTCGACATCACGAACCTCTTAATTGAGAACCTGAAAAGGGCTCGTGATTTTCGACACCATTATATCACCTTGCCCGTTACCGCATGCCGGATAATGAGGGCATTCTTCCCACATTTTTCGGCCACTTTTTATGACTGGGTACGAATAGATTCTATGTGTCCGGTGAACAGGATAATTCGTTCTTTGAGATTTCGGGTCTGGCGTCGGCACTCTTCAAGGTACCTGAAGTACGTTCGTTGCTTCCCCAAAGACAAAGACATGATGGCTCATTTGGACGCTTCTAAAAAGAGAAAGTGGAGTGAAGTTTGGCAGGACATGATAAACTGGCATGACGCTAAAGAATGGCACTTCGATAGAGATGAAGCTAGAATGGACATACCCCTAATTCTTAATTAAGGCAGTGTAAGTTGATGTACATATTTGTTGTTTTAGTTCTTGATGTGACCTTTCCCTTTTGTTTTTGTATATTATATGTTGTGTTAGCATAATTTTCTGTTAAAGATATCAGCTCTATTTTTGCTCAAGTCTCTCAGGTATATTCTTTCTTCCTCTTGACATTTTAAGAACACAGTATCCTACTGTTTGGGGGTGGTTAGAACCTTTCGTAAAAAAATTAAGCATTTTTAGGTTGTATATAGCTTTATTTTCTGTCTAAATAAGTGTATTTAGTGACAAAGTCTCGTTTCCTTTTCTGTGATGAGAAATATCTAGAAATCTCACCCTAGCATTAGAATTAGGATTTGTTCTTAGAAACTTAAGTTAATACTTATGCAATAGTTTTTACATCTTTTCATGAACATTCATGCACTGACTATCATGGACGAAGCCACTATTCTATAGACGGAAGAAATATATCGTCATGCCGCGAAAATAATTCTAAAGATGAGATATTCGGAGAAATATTTAGCAAGAAAGACGAGGAGCAAATTGGAATGGCAATCGCTGCATGCGAAGCTCGTCGGCGTGAGCGGATTGAATCGGAGATTTGGTTCGATTATAAACCAATTGACGAGTTCCCAGATCCCAAGGTCCCAGTTCTGACGTCGTGGTCAAAGTATGTTCCTTTTTGTCACACATCAATATTTGGTGAACGGCGTCGTCCTCTTGCTGTCCCCAGTCGGGTGGAGAAGATTATTAATGGGGCTCCTCCTCCTGTGGCTGTAGCTCGGGAAGCCTTGCAGGAACTGCAGATTAATTGACTAATCTTCAGAGTTAGGTAAGTGGGGATATATATAAATTCCAAAAAACAAGGGGTTAGATGTTTGGACTCTTCTCCCCCACTGAGGGGGCTTTAATATGCTATGTACCCATTTTGTTATTGTTGTATCCCTATGATGATGGCTCTCTATGTGACCATTATGTTTTGTATGCCTTCTTATGGCAATCAATGACTTTTGTGTGCCTTTTAAAAATGAGAAATCAAATCCATTGCTAAACTTCATAGAGAAGCCACTAGATTTCCAAACTTCAGTGGAAGTGACCCAACTAATGATAATAGTGTGCAAGAAACAATCCACGCTTTGACGAGCCGATCAGTCTGAATCCATTATGCAAGATCTGGATTCACGGTCCTTTCGCATTGGAGGCATCGATTTTTTTATCAAGCATGAGTACTAATTTGTTGATAAAAGCCTAACAACCCATGACTTTCAATCATCTCCGAAAACTGTGTTTTCCACAGCAGAAATTTTGTTTGGTTAGGTTTAATACTTAGAAACAGTGACAACAATAGATCTGATGATGAACATATAGTTGACTCAATGGGGTTTGTTGTTACTTCATTGGAGAGATGGTGGTGGTTTAGGCTTTTGGCATTTATTAGACGCAAATATTTATGCACAGAGCAATAAATTAACAGGGGAATGAAAGCAACGGTGGACAAAAATGGGGGAATGGCGGTACCCACCGCCGGGAAAATTTCTCCAAGATCGAACTAGTACTCTGTTAGAGAATTTAGGCTCTTGATACCATAAAGAAAATGAGAATAGGATTTTATAATTGTAATTAGGATGATTACATCGATCCCTTAAATGAGTTTATATATAGATAGCCAATAAACCTAATAAGGAAAATGTAATAACAAGATCAATATCAAATCAATTATGATCTCCACTGTTCTAGAATATCCTAATCTACCATTCTAGAATAATATTATATTCTCATATCTTCCATTTCTCCAATAACTACATGGGATATGGGGGTTTGAGAAATCTATGTATGTAAGTTTGAACAAGGGATACCAAATGAGGAGAAGTTGTTGAGAAGGACTTATAAGCTGTGGTGGAGCAAGAGTTGTAAAGTGTTTGAATATATAAGGAGACCTTAACCCTAACCCTAACATAAATAATTATATGCATTATATTTTGGTACATAATGATCTAAGGATATATGATTTTGCCTGGACTATGGTTCAATTTGATACTGCATATAACAATGACACCAAGACTGATTCTGCAGGTGTTGTGTGTTTGGGTCAAAGACGACATACATATGGTAGCAGTAGCTTATAAGGGGTCGAGGAGTGGATCTCCAGCCGAATACTTGGCTAGCTGAAGTTGGAGCAATGCTTGCAAAGAAAGAGGGAGCCAACTACATCGGCATGCAAGGAGACTACCAAACGATGATTAAAGCCCTCCAACAACCTGACCAAAGCAAGTAGGAAGGTGAATAGTGTAGTCCAGGGCACCATTAGTTGTCTAGACTCTAGATAGCTGTTTTCCTGTTGGATTCCATCTTTGAATCCTGTATTGGGAACTCATCAAATTGTATTGGCCAACCCCAAAATAAATATTACAAGTTTGCCATAAAAGCCCAGGCCCAACAACCAATCCAACCGGTCTCGCCATAACGAAACCAACAGGTCGTTTGAGTGTACACTCAAACGATCTCGCCATGTAGCTTGAATGTACACTCAAATGACCTCACCATGTAGTTTGAGTGTGCACTCAAACGGTTTGCGCGTGTTGTTTGAGACAAAGCTCTCAGGTTTTTAGCTAGACGATATGAGTAGGTCGTTTGGGCAGTCTCCAGGACGATATGGATGGGTCGTTTGGGGACTCTCTTGGGTGACATGGCTGGGTCGTTTGTACTTAAAAAATTCGGTTTGTTTGTCACGATGTTCATTTTAAAATTCAACTTCCACTTAATCAACCCAAACTCAAAACTCGAACTCAAGTTTAATAAACCCAATCTTCCACCCAAACTCCAAAAAAACATCAAGATTGAAATCATCAAGTTTAATCAAACCAATCTTCCACCCCAATCAAGTTTAATTAACCTAATCTTCCACCCAATCAAATTTAATCAGACCAATTAATCAACCCAATCTTCCACCCCAATCAAGTTTAATCAACTCAATCTTCCACCCAATCAAATTTAATCAAATTTAATCAACCTAATCAAGTTTAATTAACCCAACCAAATTTGAGTATATACTCGAACGGGATACGACTCGAATTGGGTGAAGTCGCCAACTTCAATTCCCATTGTTGATTCACAACTCAACACTCGAAGTATAAACACGACAGAAAACTCGAAGTTTTTTTTTTTTTTTTTTAGTTTCGCGAGAGAAATGATACCGGCTAAAAAGGTTTGAAAAAAATGGTAGCCAGTATGTGTTGAGGTGTGGGGTGTATTGGGCTATTGTTGTTGGACTTAGTTATCGGGCTTGGGCCGGAGGCTGCACAATGCAATTTGATGAGTGCCGGATTAAATCACATTGTTTTATTAGTTTCAAAACCCACCCATAAAATGGGAGACGAAGCCCACATTTAAGCCCAACACTCACCTCAAAGGTCGGTGTACCGGGCCTAGGGGGCTATAAATAGAAAAAAAAACAAAACAAAACTAAGGTTTCTCATATCTTCCAATCACAATTGTGTAGCGATGGATGAAGCCACTGTTCTAGAGACGGAAGAAATATATCGTCGTGCTGCGAAAATAAGTTCTAAAGGCAAGAAATACGGGGAGCAAATTGGAATGGTATTCGCTGCGGCCGAAGCTCGTCGGCGTGAGCGGTTTGAATCGGAGATCATGTTCGATTATAAACCAATTGAGAAGTTCCCAGATCCCAGACTCCCGGTTCTGACGCCGTGGTCAAACTATGTGCCTGTTCATCGCACTCCAATATTTGGTGCACGGCGTCCTCCTGCTGACCCCAGTCGGGTGGAGAAGATTATTAATGGGGCTCCTCCTCCTGTGGCTGTAGCTCGGGAAGCTTTGCAGGAACTGCATATTAATTGAATAATCTTCAGAGTTAGGTAAGTGGGGATATATATAAATTCCAAAAAACAATGGATTAGATGTTTGGACTCTTCTCCCCCACTGAGGTGGCTTTACTATGCTATGTACCTATTTTGTTTCTGCTGTATCCCTATGATGATGGCTCTGTATGTGACTATTATGTTTTGTATGCCTTCTTTTATGGCAATCAATGACTTTTGTGTGCCTTTTATTTCTATATATATGCAGGTCTTTCTACTCATATTGTTATCATTGAATTATTACTACTATTATGACTTTGTGGACAAGGGTACTACATTGCATAATGGCCTGTTTAGACTTTAGATAGATCCTGGACACGAGGTTGGTTACGGTATCCATCTTAACTGTCTCTAATATGGGTGAAGAGCAGCAATGGAGTTGCCTGCTCACTGAAGCCCTGAAGCAGTAAATAAGCAAACTCCACACACATCAAGATTTAGCACACCAGATATCTCGGGCTGTTTATAGCTTTGAGTTGATATATTATAGGTCTGTATTTATTTCACTGTATAGAAAGTGTCTTTCTGCTCAAGTCCCATGTCTTGTCTGCTGCAAGTGTGATTGTACAGCGAATTATCTGGAAATTTATTTAGTGGGCCATTTTAGTAGTTAATTAGCATTGAGAAGGGATGACATACAGTTGATATTGTTTGTCATTTTTTTTATCAAGTCCTGCATTTGGGTCTCTTTTAGAACCAAATTCTCTTTTACTAGTTTGACTTGTTTGTCATTTACTATTCAACTGGTCTGCAAAGATGCTATATTAAAGGGTCCATGTCTGACTAGAGTGTGATTGATTTCAACGAGAGTCTATGTTGTTGGGCTCTCTGGCAATAGAGGATCCTTCTCAGCTACTCTGGTGGCTGTGGTGGTCATGCGGTTGTCTGACCGACAGACTACACTTATATCCAGGTTAGAAAAGCTCTCCCCCCCCCCCCTCCCCCCCACACACACACACCCACCCACCCCCTCCCCGGCAAACTGGTCAACGTGTATATGTAAGAACAATAGCAGTTGGCACATTCGCAGACAGATATGCACCTCTGCTATCTTTACAGAGGTCAAAACAAGTTGATATTCTTGTTTCATTTGATGCTGTTAACATTAGCAAATCGCCCCGTGTTTGCTTTTGGTATAGGGTTTTGCCATGGTTAAATTTTGAAGATAAGAAAAATGTTAATGACAAGTAAAAATTTGACAGTTGATAATAGGTAAGAGAGTTAAAACCATTTGTTAAACATAAGTACTTTTGTTACTTAGAGCGTTTTTAAGTTGCAAGAAGTTTTGAGATCAAGAGTACCCAACC
Source organism: Coptis chinensis (assembly GCF_015680905.1). NCBI lineage: Eukaryota > Viridiplantae > Streptophyta > Magnoliopsida > Ranunculales > Ranunculaceae > Coptis > Coptis chinensis. The sequence continues at coordinate 17,692,628 of NC_141462.1, read as the reverse complement.
TATGTCGAATAGTTATCTGCACTATTTTGGTGGCCGGCTAGGTTATAGCTCGATCTGAAACAGATCATATATTCATAGGGGAGCCTATTGCCCTATGTACAGCTATTGTTAGGAATGCCTCTGAAGTCTGAACGCTAGTTATGTTTAACTGCAATCCCAACCCATCCTTCTTCCTGAAGACCTCAACCACTTCTTCTGTCTCCTCTGCTTCATGTAACTCCTCTCCTCTTCTTCTTCTTCCTTTCTACTTCATCCGGCCCACCAGTTCTTCCTTTCTTCTTCATCCGGCCCAACCGGTTACCGGTATACTAGTAGTCTATTTGAATATCTTGCGCATGAATAAGACTTGTATGCTGTATAAAAATAGATATTTATTAGTTGCATACTTGTATAGTTGCATGTTTGCTGGAGATCCAAACAGATAACTTTACTCTACTAAACGTAACAAATCCAACGTGGATCACACATAACTCGGTAACTGGTCTTCCCAGCGGATGAATCTACCAAGAAGCCTCCCTAGTCTCAAGAAATTAACGAGATATCTCACAAAAACCACTTGGCTTTGGGGTTCGTAAGTTTACAAGATACGCCTGCTCGTTTCGATTCATATTTCTTGAATAAAAATGGGCTTTGAAAAGCTTTAGAACGTCTTGTTACCAAACTAAAAAGAGGCTTGAGAAAAAAAAATGTAAGCCTTCCTTTTACAATTTGTCCCTTGTCCAAAGGTTTTGTATGTCCATTTTAGTTGTAGAGAACTTTGGCTGTTGTTTGAATGTCAAGAGTTATGTTTTTTCCTCATTTGGGTCTTTGGATAATGAGAATGTTTACTGGCTAGATTAGAGCATCTCTAGGTGGTAGTATAATCTGTTTTTTTCTTCATATTTGAAGGAATAGTTTGAAATTTTTCGAAATTCCATCTCTAGGTTTATATCGCTTCAAATCCGATAATCGATATATATCAACTTTTTGACCAATTGTTAATAATTTAATTTGTTTATATCGCAAATATTTGGCAATTTTAGATCTGGGATCGCACAAAAAAACCGAGATATCCGATATATCCGATATATCTCGCCGTTGCAAAATATTAACCGATATCGAAATTTTTTGATAATCTTTTTCTTCATATTTGAAGGAATAGTTTGAAATTTTTCAAATTCTATCTCTAGGTGGCTTCAAATCCGTCGCGCAACCGGGTTGTTTGGAATTTGGATACATGGATGCGACTCATTAGTAATGTCGTAGCGGCGTGGTAATATCCGCGACTTTGACCAAAGGTTGTTTTTGGTAATCGAATTTGAAATTGTACCGCTTTACACTCCAGTTGCGGCGAAAATTTCAACGCGTTTTTGGTAATCGAATTTATTGAAAAATTCTTTCAAATTTGAAGAGTTCAATCTTCTAATTTGAAGAGAGATGCTCTTAGACAATATCTCATATAGAGGGCGTAGAGCTTTTCATATCTTGCCTCGGTGGAAAGGGATCGGTTTACTCACTTTTCTACTCAGGTTATGGACCGTCCAATTTCGAAATCCAACGTTCCAAATTTAGTTGATGCAGCATAATTAAAAGTCAAAGAATTAGTATTAGACTCGGCTCAAGCCACTGAAGCAAGCGGAGAGCCCGTGATGTGAGTATGTGACCAGTCCATTTTTGCTGCAATGTTTGGGATGCAAGAGTTTGGTTCTGGCCGAATGAGAGACAGCCACGTGGCCTCTGTTTGCGTTCTTCCCAGAATTATCCCACTTTTTAAACTTCTCCAAAATAACAATGGAGCAACAATGGGTTATTAACTTGATCTTTTTGGATTCTAATTTGGTCCCTTCTAATTTTAATCGAGATAAAGAAAGATCCAGTGTTCCCTCAAGTTAAGAACTTGACCTTTTAAAAAAAAATTGTTCCAGGCAATAAGATTTTGAAGTATCCGAATATCTTAAGGAAAAGTAATTCTCAAAACCAGAGTTTTGTTTAATCACTGTCAAGGACAGGATTATTGAAAGTTCAAGTTTACCCCTGTAAGCAAGAACCCGCCCACCATCAATTTCGTTCTTCAGAAAACACTCAACCCAAAAAACCCGAGATCACAACCCAAAAAAATGAACGCACAAACACAAAAAAAGAACGGCTATCAAAAACATGAACGCACAAACACAAAAAAAGAACGGCTATCAAAAACTTGAACTTGGTGGTTCAAAATATGAGTTTTCAGGATGTGGCTTGTTCTTAATGGGACATCTTTTGCTTCCACAATAACGATTGACCTTTAAAATGTTTTGACACTTTATCACTGGGTAGAACGTCCATAGGAGAGCTAAACACGCACGCTTTTACCACCCAAACTCCTTTGTGTGTTGATATACTGCACACTCAGCCCCTAAGATACTGTAATTCGTTGATAGTTCCTTTTCCAGATGTTTGTATCTCTAAAACCAATGGTTGCGTTCAAGTTAACCGAGTAATATTTCGATATAGCTGGTAATCGTCATTGTAATTTCTCAAAATCCACTTCAAGAGTCCACATTGTTAGAACCTTACACAGTTACACCCATCTCATACAGAACCTGCTTGCACTCAGAGCTATTTGCTATTGCTTCCTTTTCTGATTGGATGTGACAATTGCCATCAATAGTTCCCTACGATGGCTGCAAGCTACAATATGCCACTTTTCTTCTTGAACATATTGCCCCTGATTGGTATAAAGAAAAAAGTTGCAACTGAAAACTTCAGAGGTCAAGTTATATTATGCACAACAACACAAGTGTTCTTAGCAATTAAGGTAGCTTCTAGCTGGTACTGTGAACTTCGATGGTATTTTCATTCCTCGAATTGAAACATTTTCTGAAGGCAACTTAACTGCAAAATACAACACCATTCACTCAAGTGTTCATAGCTACCGAACTATGAACAATCACTATCATAACCCAATTGTGATATGAACAAAGAATGTTCATAGCTCATGACTATGAATAATTATTGTTCATAGTCCAATTGTGGTATGAACAAAGAATATTTATAACTCATGACTATGAACACTGATTGTTCATAGTACAATATGGACTATAAACACTCATTGTTCATAGCTACCGAACTATGAACAATCACTGTTCATAGTCCAATTGTGATATGAACAAAGAATGTTCATAGCTCATGACTATGAACAATCATTGTTAATAGTCCAATTGTGGTATGAACAAAGAATATTCATAGCTCATAACTATGAACATTGATTGTTCATAGTACAGTATGGACTATGAACACTCATTGTTCATAGCTCATAGTGTTCATAGTGTTTCGACCCCCACCTACGTGGCAAACGTCCATAGTAGTGGTCTCTACTTTATTCGTTTAATCGACAGGGCTAAAACCCAATTTGCAATATCATAGATCAATGTACAGACCCATTAACTCATGTGTCTTGGCTTGAACCCTAGCCACATGGCTTGCCACTTACGTACATTAATTTATGTCTAGATTTGTTTCATATCAAAGAGATAATCATCAATTAAGAGTTAGGTTCAATTGCAATTACTTGAGCTACAAGAAATCTCTACCTACAGATATAAATACCAAACTATTTTTCATATAGAACTACGTTCTTGAGACTTGATCTCATTGATAATTTGGGTACGTAGACAACCGAAAGGTACAGTCTAATCATTCTCCCAATCACCATCACTTTTCTAACTACTTTTCTACGTTCTTCATCTCTTTCGTCACCACTTAGTGTTTTGATCATATTTGATCGAAACATAATTGGCACCATCTGCGGTTCTTATTTAAAACCCTCGATCACGTTCGGCAAAAGTTATGGCACATACTCGAAGAGCTCAAGGTCCCGATGCAATTACTGACGATCATCACGAACATGATGTTCAAGGTCAACTTGGCGATAACGGACTAATCCCTCCTACTCCTTTTACACCACAGGTTGCACACGACCCTACTGTCGTTCCACCGATGCACCAAATTATTCAGCGTGAAGTTATTGCCTCTGATGATTCTCCATCGTTTGATTCGGATAATGTAAGTTCAATGTCTCACGAAGTACTTCTTCAATAGTTCAAGTGTGTACGAAACAAAATAATTACTACAAGCGTCGTCTGAAATGAACCATTCCTCTCGAAGATGATGTGAAATCTACCGCACCACAACATAACACACGCCAATGACATCGTAGCGTGTGGAAATGTTTATGTGGTGAGGATGAAATTCCTGTTGTTCACAACGTACGGTCATCCATGAGTTCTCGAAAATGGTGTTGTATCTGTCACCCCACAACGTATCACTCACTAACAACATAGTTGAATGTGGGATCGTTTACGTGGTGGTGATTAGATTTTTGCTTTTCGTAATGGTTACTTTTCATACGGACTTCGCAATGGTTACTTTTCACGAATCTCAGCGAAACATAACCAATTCATATTTGTCCATTGTCGTTTCATAGTGCCGATAGTCGTCTCATATTCTTTATTAGCAAGACTCTTACATCAGTTGAATCGAGACGTTCTTGCATTGAGAAAATTACATTGGCCTTCTTTCATGCTACAGGATGTCTTAAGCTTATTTCTAGGAAGGAATAGTCGAAGTTTATACTCAATATTCATTGTGCAAGTTTTTTCATAATGTCTACGAATCGAGTCACAGAATGGAAAAGTTAATTACCTTAGCGCTTACAACATTGTTTCTGACACTCATACAGTTAAAAAGAGACAAACTTTGGTTTCGCTAATGGTTGATTTTCTTATTGATGATATTTCTATGTCAAACGCATTACTCAATGAGGAAAACGTCGATACCTAATTGTCATTACCTCCCGGGGGCGATGACTAGCAATACTTATTGGCTATATCAACTGATTGTTAGATTTACACCGAAGGTTCGCATAATAAGTCTGGCTTCGATCTTGGTTTTGTCATCTTGAAGCTGAATGAAGACATAATTGAGAGGTCTCTACGTTTGGGTTTTGATGATTCAACTAATATAGCCGAGTACAAAATTGTCATTTGTGGTATACGCACAACTCTTTAGCTTGGGACGACTAAGTTTCAATTAATTATTCTAAGTTAGTCGCTAGCCACTTTGAATGATAATATGTAGCTCGCGATAATAGAATGGTCATTTATCTGGACTTAATTCAACGAATTGCATGAAATTTTACATCTATTAGTATTGTGCAGTATCCACATTATGATGTACGATATCATGATTCTATCGCAACTTATTTGTGGAAATCAAGTTGTCACTGCCAAAACAACACTAGATTAACCACTTATGCTGTCAGATGATTCAAACGAGCTTGACACTGATAATGTCTCGGTATCTACCGACGACGATCATCAGCTGACGATGCTCCAGAATTCCTGATGACCAAAAACTCTATCGCAGCGGCACAAGTCTCAATCCTCACCTTCATTGTTTGGAAAGAACGAATGATTTACTAGGCCTCAAAGAAATTCATTCAGGACTATGTGAACACTACTCTCAGGGGAGAAGTCTCTCTCACATAGCATCGAGCCAATGGTATTGGTGGCCATACATGCCAACAGATGTTAAGCGTTTGTCTGAGAAGTGTATGTCTTGTCAAAAATATGATATGTGATATGGATCAAATTTCCTGCGATGAAGCGTCATCCAATCCATAAACCTTGGTCATTTGCAAAATGGGGTATTGACATTGTTAGTTTATTTTCGAAAGCCCCGACAATGTTCGTTTTTTGCTCGTCGTAACAAATTATTTTACTAAGTGAGCGACAAAATATACAAGTTGAACGAAAAACCGGAGAAAAATTTGTTAGTCTGTTTCCAGTTCAATAGTTTCTTTTCCGTTATTATCTTTGCACTTTTCAAGATTTGGTGATCAATAAAGTCTTTCTTTCACTTCAGTTCTAATGGCAACATTATTATCGATATGACAAAATCTGACGAAGTTACCATGTTTAGCTTCGTCAGTCTATGTTTGAACGCTTTTACGCTCGCTTAGTTCGTTACTATCGCTACGAGAAAATCTGATGACGTTACCACGTTTAGCTTCGTCAGTCTAAGTTTGAACACTTTTATGCTCGTTTAGTTCGTTACTATCGCTACGACAAAATTTGATGAAGTTACCACGTTTAGTTTTGTCAGTTTAAGTTTGAACGCTTTTATGCTCACTTAGTACGTTACTATCGCTACAACAAAATTTGATGAAGTTACCACATTTAGCTTTATCAATCTAAGTTTGAACGCTTTTATGCTCGCTTAGTACGTTACTATCGCTACAACAAAATTTGACGAAGTTACCACGTTTAGCTTCGTCAATCTAAGTTTGAACGCTTTTACGCTCGCGTAGTACGTTACTATCGCTACGACAAAATTTGAAGACGTTACCACGTTTAGCTTCGTCATTCTAAGTTTGAAGGCTTTTATGCTCGCTTAGTTCGTTAGTATCGCTACGACAAAATTTGATGAAGTTACCACGTTTAGCTTCGTCAGTCTAAGTTTGAACGCTTTTACGCTCGCTTAGTACGTTACTATCGCTATGACAAAATTTGACGAAGTTACCATGTTTAACTTTGTCAGTCTAAGTTTGAACGTTTTTACGCTCACTTAGTACGTTACTATCGCTACAACAAAATTTGACAAAGTTACCACGTTTAGCTTTGTCAGTCTAAGTTTGAACACTTTTCCGCTCCCTTAGTACGTTACTATCGCTCTAACAAAATCTGACGAAGTTACCACGTTTAGATTCGTCAGTCTAAGTTTGAACACTTTTACGCTCACTTACTACGTTACTATCGCTACAACAAAATTTGACGAAGTTACCATGTGTAGCTTCGTCAGTCTAAGTTTGAACGATTTTACGCTCTCTTAGTACGTTACTATCGCTCTGACAAAATCTGACGAAGTTACCACGTTTAGCTTCGTCAGTTTAAGTTTGAACGCTTTTACGCTCACTTAGTACGTTACTATCGCTACAACAAAATCTGACGAAGTTACCACGTTTAAGCTTCGTCAATCTAAGTTTGAACACTTTTACGCTCTCTTAGGACGTTACTATCGCTACAATAAAATTTGACGAAGCTACCACGTTTAGCTTCGTCAGTCTAAGTTTGAAGGCTTTTACGCTCACTTAGGATGTTACTATCGCTCTGACAAAATTTGATGAAGTTACCATGTTTAGCTTCGTCAGTCTAAGTTTGAACGCTTTTATGCTCGCTTAGTTCATTATTATCGGTACAACAAAATCTGACAAAGTTACCACGTTTAGCTTCGTCAGTCTAAGTTTGAACGCTTTTACGCTTGCTTAGTCCGTTACTATCACTACGACAAAATTTGACGAAGTTACCACGTTTAGCTTCGTTCAGTCTAAGTTTGAACACTTTTACGCTTACTTAGTACGTTACTATCGCTACAACAAAATTTGACAAAGTTACCACGTTTTGCTTCGGTAATCTAAGTTTGAACGCTTTTACGCTCGCTTAGTATGTTACTATCGCTCTGACAAAATCTGATAAAGTTACCATGTTTAGCTTTGTCAGTCTAAGTTTGAAAGCTTTTATGCTCGCTTAGTACGTTACTATTACTACAACAAAATTTGACGAAGTTACCACGTTTAGCTTCGTCAGTCTAAGTTTGAACGCTTTTACGCTTGCTTAGTACGTTATTATCGCTACGACAAAATATTACGAAGTTACAACGTTTAGTTTCGTCAGTCTAAGTTTGAACGCTTTTACACTCACTTAGTTCGTTATTATCGCTACGACAAAATCTGACGAAGTTACAACGATTAGTTTCGTCAGTCTAAGTTTGAACGCTTTTACGCTCGCTTAGTTCGTTACTATCGCTACGACAAAATCTGACGAAGTTACCACGTTTAGTTTCGTCAGTCTAAGTTTGAATGTTTTTACACTCGATTAGTTCGTTATTATCGCTACGACAAAATCTGATGAAGTTACAACGTTTAGTTTTGTTAGTCTAAGTTTGAACGCTTTTATGCTCGCTTAGTTCGTTACTATCGCAACGACAAATTCCGCCCACATTAACACATTCACTTTCGTCAGTCTAAGTTTGAACGTTTTTACGGTCGCTTAGCCTAATTTTGCCAAGTTAAGTTAGCATTGGGGGCGTTTTTCTCTACATGGAGGCATCTAGTTCTATTTTGTTTCATCTACATAACTCAATAACATTGTCAGTTTTCCACAGGTATGTTCTTTGACACAACAACGATATTCAATAGTAAATCCATACTTTATTTTTATTTTCATCAAAAGATGTTTTAGCTCTATGGTGGTTTGGGAAAATCCAATGGTTCCAGTATTATGCAGATCTTGCTAAGAGAAATTTTCCGAGCGAATTTTTTTTTTTGACAGCTTCATTATTTTTTTTACGGCATTGTGCCGATCTTTCTGAGGGAAATTTTCCGAGTGACACTTTCTGACAGTTTCATTATTTTTTCTAAGGCATTGTGCCGATCTTTCTGTGTGAAAATTTTTGTCAGAAATTTTCCGACAGCTTCACTATTTGTTCTAAGGCATTGGCCGATATTTCTAAGTGACACTTTTCAACGGCTTTTCTGAGCAAAAAATTTCTCCAGCTTCTTTCTTTTTTTATAAGGCATTGAGATCTTTCCGCTCGAATCTTTTCTTCGTAGACTTTTTCATCGATATCTTTCGCCCGTATAATACAGTCGTTTCTACCGACGGCAAAAAAAGCAATAAATCTTTTCGTTAGAGTCTTTCTTAACCAAAATTTTCAAATAACTGATAAAAAATATAGACATACTCTCCATGGGAGAAAAAAAATCTTGTTGCTATGCTCCAAATCTATGGCAAACCCAACACTATATATAAACAGATATTAATGGAGAGAGAACGTACTTGCTTGTTAACGAGAAGACTAAACACAGATATGTGTTTTCATGCATGGCGTTAGAAATATAGAGATAATTGGATACTATGTTAGTGTTGGATATATACCTCTCTGAAACTCGAACCACTTCCCAAAACCTTTCCCTGGAAAATTAAAATATCAATCAGTTAGCTTGGTCCAAAGCCCACTGTGAGTTGACAATCAGATTTCACTACTCAAATGCTATTACTATTTTCCTATCAAGAGAAACTCATTCCTCCGTAGCCATGTCTGGCATTAGGGGCGAGACTCCAAGTTCAGCTGCGAAATGCACATTCATACTTATTTTGCATCTTACTGTTGAGAGTTTCGGCTAGCAAAAGCAGCATAGGTAGAGGCACTTACTTTAACACACCAATCGTGAAAGGCATGCGACGAATGGCTGCTGTAAAAGATTGATCGCCGTTAAATCTTCTTTTCACCGCTGCTGGTATATTTGATTCTTCCCAGTGGGCAAGTTGTTGTAATAAAGCATATATTCAGGAATAATAACACACCTGACTCTTTTACCTGCGAACTTGAAGCCTTCTCACGATTTCGTCACCCACACCTTGTTTCTCTACTGGGTTGCTATTTTGAAAACAGCGAACTTTATCTAGTCTACGAGTACTATTGTATTCTTAGATCTAGTCTGGTCTACGAGTACGGTTATATAATATTTTGTAGATATAGTTTTACATTGCTGGTTGGATTCTTATCTAACCCGACTTCTTATCTAATTCAAAGTTGGCATACAGTTTTAGTTGCTCTAGTCTTCACCTTCGAATCCAATTCGTATTTCACTTCTTTTTATTCCTATTATTACTAAACTGCTCCTACATTTAATTTTCACTATCTAATCCTAATATAAATCTTCCATTGGCATGAGTCCTCAAAATCAATTTTATTAGTATTCTGTAATTATTTCGGTATAGTTTTTGCCATCAATTTCTTTTGCAATTTTTTCTGTGCCACTCATTTCGATTCTCACTTCAGCCATCTTTCATTTAACTACATTGCATCCCATATAAGTTAGTTTGATATTATTTCGTTCACAATAATTCACGAATTTTTTCTGACAGTCTATTTTCCTATCGTTTATATTCACACGACACTTTGTTATACATTCCACTCACTCTTTTCTTATTCTATTTTTTTCTTGATTTTTCTTCTCTTCTTTGCCATATGAACTTTGTTCGCATGCCAAAGAGGGGGTGGTGTTTCAACCCCCACCTACGTGGCAAACGTCCATAAGTAGTGGTCTCCACTTTATTCGTTTAATCGACAGGGCTAAAGCCCAATTTGCAATATCATAGATCAATGTACAGGCTCATTAACTCATGTGTCTAGGGCTGAATCCTAGCCACATAGCTTGCCACTTACGTACATTAATTTATGTCTAGATTCGTTTCATATCAAAGAGATAATCATCAATTAAGAGTCAGGTTCAATTTCACTTACTTGAGCTACAAGAAATCTTTATTCTACAGATATAAATATCAAACTATTTTTCATACAGAATTACGTTCTTGAGACTTAATCCCATCAATAATTTGGGTACGTAGGCAACCGAAAGGTATAGTCTCATCATTCTCCCGATCACCATCACTTTTTTAACTACTTTTCTACGTTCTTCATCTCTTTCGTCACCACTTAGTGTTTGAACATATTTGGTCGAAACACATATCTACCAAACTATGAACAATGAGTGTTCATAGTCCAATTGTGATATGAACAAAAAATGTTCATAGCTCATGACTATGAACAATCACTGTTCATAGTACAGTATGGACTATGAACACTCATTGTTTGTAGCTCATAGCTATGAACAATCACTGTTCATAGTCCAATTGTGATATGAACAAAGAATATTCGTAGCTCATGACTATGAACAATCACTGTTCATAGTCCAATTGTGGTATGAACAAAAAATATTCATAGCTCATGACTATGAACATTGATTGTTCATAGTACAATATGGACTATGAACACTTATTGTTCATAGCTCAAAGGAAACTCCCCAAAATCAATGTTCATAGTCCAATATCTCATTATTCATAGCTCAACTAGAAACTCCCCAATATTCATAGCTCTTACGAAGTTTTAGTAAAGAAAGTTGAAACTTGCTTTGCTTGGATTTCTGAGCTGATGTTGCTTGGACTTATATCTTTAATGTTGGGACAATGGGTAAAATCGATTTATGAGATTTGCATTGATTCTTCTCTTTTCAATAGTCGATTATATCTCTGTTCAGAGGAGGATTTTGGCCTTACTGAACATTTCTTTATTACTAATTCAAAGTTATCTAGTTCAAATCGTACGCCTACAACCTTTGCTCCCAAGAATTTTCCATCCCATCTCTGCAGAGGTAACTATTAGCTTCCTTCTACTGTAGTTGGTCGTTGATTCAATTAAGCAAGTTTCGTTTGGTTTACTAGTTTCTTCTTGCAGGGTCGCGAACCATTTGTACACAAGAAGCTCTGGAATAGCTTCATCGTTTTCTGTCTGTTCTTGGGATTACTCATGTATTGTATAGTTGTGTAGCAGTTGGTCTGGCTATGATTAAGGTACAACTTACATTTCCACATGCAAGAAAGGGGTTTTGGGTTTTCTCACTGGTAATTTTGTTTATTAACAAGAAAGGGTAAAAGTGGGATTTAAAAACAATAAAAAGGGTCGGGGCCAACTTATTTTGTCTTTAAGGGTTATTAAAATTTAAAAATTGGGTTCGTGGGCTATTTAAACATGGGAATTGGGTTTGTGAGTGATTATAAAAAAATCATGTCCTCTAGAATTGTTTGAAATGAAATTGGGCCTTGGGGCTAATTTCTTGATATCTTAAATCGATTTCCATTAATGGAGACCTCTGCAATCAAGACATCAAGTACTATTCAATTAAATTAAAGAAAATGATATTGAAAACAACTTCAAAAGCAAATCATTTGATTCCCTTTCACCTTGTCAACATTAGTTGTAAGTCTTCTTGATTTTGATTTGTTGTGGATGTTTTCTTTTTTCTTAATTTGACATGGAGAGAAAAAGGGTGATTTAGCTTTAGGCCCTCCCAATAATATGGGTATTTGCGTTGGATCCAAAGTTTTTTGTTTCTTAGCTTTAGCTCCTACCGTTAGTTGACCGCATTAACCAAGTTTGACCGTCTGTTGTGGTGTGTCTAGTGTCGTGCACTTTCAAAATGCCAAAACTACCCCTCACGTTTTGCTCGTGCCCACACCATAAAACTCAAAATCCAAATTTCAATTTACCCGACGTGTCGTAATCGTGGCTTTTAATCCAACGGCTATTTTGGATCCAACGCAAATACCCCTATTATTGGGAGGACCTAAAGCTAAATAATACAAAAAACAACTTGAAAGAAACAACACTTGGTATATATATACAACTATAACGAGTTGTTTTGAGAATGAAAAATACAGCAACCATGCATTATGAATTAATGATTTGAGTTGTATGCTTATACCTTGGTCGTCCACTTTCCAAATTCATAGGGGTTTATGAAATTCCCATTATGTAACGACAAATTAATCAAAGAAAAACATTGTTAGCAAGTATACAATTACACCAATCAAGTGAAACTGTGAAAGTAACTATCCAATGAATTAATTCATCATTAATCAAATTCCTTCCATTGACATTAACCAGCATAGAATCCCTCCAATTCTACGATGAGCAAGCATTCTTAAATTTGGATATTCTGGCCATGATTAGATCTCCACTTCCGAAGAGATTCTTCAACAACGAGCTTCTCCCTATTTGTAGCCTCTCTAATTATATTGATTTGGTGCTAAGATGTGATTAATTAGAGTTGTGGGTTTAGATATAAAGGTGATTTCGGATTATGAGTGTTTAGATAACCCACTTAATGGCGTGTTGTTTATGTGTTCTTGAATTTCTTTAATTGGAGAAGGTGTCGAGTCATGAGTTGACTCAATTATGAAATTGTTCCAGTTTTTTGTTTTTTGTTTTGGAATCTAATACACTTGTTCTAGTTTTTCCCTTATTCCGATTTTAAATTGGTTATTTAGCTTTAGGTATTCCCAATAATAGGGGTATTTGCGTTGGATCCAAAGTTTTTCATTTATTAGCTTTAGGTCCCCCTACCGTTAGTTGGATCCAAAGCAGCCGTTGGATTAAGAGCCACGATTACGATACGTGTCGGGTAAATTGAAATTTGGATTTCGAGTTTTATGGTGTGGGCACGTGCAAAATGTGTGAGAGGTAGTTTAGGCATTTTGAAAGTGCACAACACCAGACATATCACAACAGACGGTCAAACTTGGTGAATGACGGTCAACGCGATCAACTAACGGTAGGGGGACCTAAAGCTAAGAAACAAAAAACTTTGGATCCAACGCAAATACCCATATTATTGGAAGGACTTAAAGCTAAATCACCCAGAGAAAAATTGTGTTTTTAATGGCCATGGAGAGAGATGAGAAGAAGAAGATAAGAAAAGAGAGCGATATATAGAGAGAAACAAAGGGGTTGTTTTATTTTAGGATGGCTAGGTGTCACTGTTCTCTTGTCTAGTGTAGTACATGGTGCAGCAGGGCTTGCCTGTGTGGAGCCAATTTGCAAGCCAGTAATTTCTAACTTTTCAGGGTGTTATGGCTATAAGCAGGGGCGGACCAACGAGAGGGCTAACAGGGGCTATAACCCCCTAAATTTCCATAATATATATATATATATATATATATATATATATATATATATATATATATATATATATATATATATATATATATATATATATATATATATATATAGACTCCTAAAGGACCTTAAATAAAAATCTAAAACAACCACAACTTCACCTACAAAATGATTTAAAACCTAATATTTTGTGTATATGATCTACTAACCATAAAGAACATCTCTACAAAAATTCAACTCGTTTGACATCCTCTAACTTAGATAAAAACTGTTGTCCACTTTTGAAAAATATCTAACGGTCTAGAAATGTCTATTTTTTGCAATCATCTTTTGCCAATGTTAAAAATTGTCAAACGAGTTAAATATTTGTAGAGATGTTCTTTATGGTTAGTAGATCATATGCACAAAAGATTAGGTTTTAAATCATTTTGTAGGTGAAGTTGTGGTTGTTTTAGATTTGGTACTTATTTTAGGTCCTTTTAAAGATATATATATATATATATATATATATATATATATATATATATATATATATATATATCTGAGGCTCATTCGTCGACATACTAAAATTGACATCACATGCATTCAAAAGCAGATTTTCACATTGAACTAAGGGCTGATTTTTTGGTAGAGATGACTTACCTACTATGGATAGTATCTCTACAAAAAAATCAGCTCAATTGGATGTCTCTAGTCTTGTCAAAAAATTATTTAATATATATATATATATCGGGCTTGCTACTATATATATATATATAATTCCATAATTTAAACACCTTTTTGACAAGACTAGAGATATCCAATTGAGCTGATTTTTTGTAGAGATACTATCCATAGTAGGTAAGTAATCTCTACCAAAAATCAGCCCTTAGTTCAATGTGAAAATCTGCTTTTGGAATGCGTATGTCAATTTAGTATGTCGACGTAGCGAGCCCGATATATATATCAGTTCTTCTCTTAAAAGTAGCTACTTAAGTTAACTTTAAAATAAGTACATAAGTAAAACTTCACCTACAAAATGAATTTAAACATATTTTTTTTATGGATATGATATACTCAATATTAAAATCATCTCTACAAAAACAAAAATTTAACATTTCTGGACTGTTAGATTTATTTTTAAAGATGACAATAATTTTTATCTATGTTAGAGGTTTCCAAATGAGCTGAAATTTTGGAAAGATAATCATTATGGTGAGTGCTTCATAACCACAAAAAAATAGGTTTGAATTCATTTTGTAGGTGAAGTTTTACGTACGTACTTATTTTAAAAATATATATATATCTTAAGTTAACTTAAAATAAGTACGTACGTAAAACTTCACCTACAAAATGAATTTAAACCTATTCTTTTGTGCATATGATATACTCAATATTAAAATCATCTCTGCAAAATTTCAGCTCATTTGGAAACCTCTAACATTGGCAAAAAACAATTACAAAAATTCAACATTTATGGACCGTTAGATTTCTTTTTAAAGATGACAACAATTTTTATCTATGTTAGAGGTTTCCAAATGAGCTGAAATTTTGGAAAGATAATCATTATGGTGAGTGTTTCATAACCACAAAAAAATTAGGTTTGAATTCATTCTGTAGGTGAAGTTTTACATACGTACTTAATTTAAGTTAACTTAAGTAGCTACTTTTTAGAGAATATATATATATATATATATATATATTATACTATACTAAAAAAAAGTCAAAAAAGGAATAAACAAAAGAAAAAAAGGCATAAAGCTGGTAGTCTAGTACCATATTAAAGGTTGAGAGAAATTAGTTTAGTCTGGACACTCTCTTCTCTATCTTACTGACTTCAAGTCTTCAAGGCTTGGTAGTTGGTACAAAAAAAAAGTCTTCAAGGTTTCATTTGTTTTTTTATTCCTCGACTCACATTCACAAGCTTCCACATACCACAATTGACAGTATCCTCTCTTATTAAGTTACTAGATTTTACCCATGCCCCCCCTTTACAAAAGTCCAGTCCATACGGCTATGAATTAAAAAAAAATTACAATTGAAACCCAGTCCCAAAAAAGCTCAGCCGCACTTGTTGACCACTATCAGCACACCCCATTAGGACCATTAACACTCTTGGATGCTCCACATCATAAACAAAAGCCAAAGGATCCAAAGGTTAGGGATTGGGGTGGTTGGTCCAACACCACCCTTCTTTGTTATATAGACTAGTATTTGCCCGTGTCGTACAACACAGATACGCGCGCCTTCGGCGCGAAGGCAAGGAGTGATGACGGCGGTAGGGATAAAGCAAGAGAGTGATGGAGCATCTCGTTAGTTTGTTTAGAGAATAAAACAAAAGAGAGAAACAACATACCACCATATAACTCCCCATTCGTCCACGTCATAAGCCCAGAAAACAGGGTTAAAGGCTTAGAGCCATAGGATGGAGGCCTTGCAGGCTCCACACTTCCCTTCTTTGTTATATAGATTATTATTATTAAATTATTAATCTCATTGTTTTTTGTTTAAGCATTAAAAAAAAAATTAAACCTAATTTAAAATAAAATTCTCTTTTTTTTTGTATAATTTATTTTGAATGTTAATTTGTTCTAAAATTGAAATTGGTGTATACTTGTATTGTGTGAGCTATAACTATATATATTCTATTAGAATATTGAATATAATGTGATTATGGTTTTCTAGGTTTGTAGTGACTACACTCACTATTTTATCCATTTTGAGTAATAGAATATAATGAAATTGATGACTCTTTTGTTTACAACTAGCTAATTGGCCCGGCCATTGCCGGGCTTGCTACATTAATAGTGGATGATCTTATGATTAAGTACATTGCATAATATATGGTATTACTTTAAGGCTTCAAAAACAACAAAAAGACCAAATTTCAAAGCTAACAAAACAGCTACTTCAACACCCACTTAAAATATTTGGACTCGACATTAAAATGATATTTTCACAAATGAAAAGCCGCAATTGATTTTAATCTAGGCCGGGTAATTGAAGCATTCAATGAATGGTTTTTAAAATTTGTGATACTGATATCAAAATAATCAAAACATTACAATATTGCATATACAAATAGCTTTAGAATCACAAAAATCAAATTAAAAAAAGTTTTGGCCTTAATCCCAAGAAAATTACAAAGTTTATTTCAGTGTGACTGTATGAGTGAAACCAGGTCTGTTACATCACATACAAATGTAGAAGGAAAATTTTGAAATTTAAATTACACATAAGACTACATCATTAGATATCATTTAGTACACCCAAGTATATCCACACAGTTATTTCCAATATGTCGCACTCTACATACATTTCCACTCAGGGGTATATCTTGCGGTCAAATTAGCAGTTGCAATTGTAGTTGAGAGCCCGTAAGGCCATGTCCGTTTGTTTGATGACCATGTCTGGAATTGTGATGTCCGTTTTCTTGTGTGCTTAGCGTTGAGTTGATCAGTTTTGGCTAGCGGCTCCATCTTGGCTTCAACACTTTTTTTGTTTTTTCTTTGCTCATCCGTTAACTCTTCTTTAGTCCTTCTAACTGCTTTTTCTCAGCCAGCATGCATTTTTCACATCAACATAATTAGTAGACCAAAATTTAACTAAACATCCATTACAACAAACTATCAAATCGTCTTAAGTGCATCATTAAGTGCATCGTGTAGACTTCCTTCTCATATATGCTACTATGAGACATGTGAGATGCTCTCACCTTAAGTGCAGCACTTTGAACTTCTTCTAAATTCCAAAAATCATTATGCTTTAATTAAGCTAGGCCGGTACTCTATAATGAAGAAAACAAATGTACACTTTCTCAGTAGGTGAATAATCTAATGGCTAAAAACTTGTTAATTAGCAAAGGGATTAAATATGAAACTCTAGCTACATTCAAATGAAATTGTATGAATGGGATCAGTAGCGTGTGTGCGAGGAATGTAATTGTTCTAGACAACTTTTCCAGAACAAAGTTCATCGAGAGCTTCCACCACCAAGTTCCTCTTATCAAAATTAAAGCATGTTACCTCTCGGTTATATAATTCTCAACAGGGACTCGGCATACTAAATCAAATAGTGAACTCAAAGCTCACATGATTAATGCCAACAACGTATATATAGTTTTAACCATCTCCAAACTACCTCATCATTGTAATTATTCTAATGCTAATATGCATCCAGTGGGTACAGTCGATGTCATTGGTTAATGGGCATCGGGTATTAGCATTCTAAGTGGTTAATCCTTACATTGTAACACTTCAATCATAACTTAAAACGATAGAAGCAACCATTGACAATGTCCACTACCCGGTATTTACCATTTTATATATTTTAATACTCAGTGTGTTCAATGGTTTTTTCCATGATTATAATGTTCCTAACCCCAAAGTTATCCATCGACACCTATTAAAAAGAGACTGCAACAATGCAAGATTGCAAGCAGAATATATATTGTCAGGGCCAATGCCTTAGGCTTCCGGTCTTCAGTCGACAACATGCTAGGATCGGAACAACTAATGATGGTGACTCGGAACAACTACATTTATGTGCTTTCACACCTAGAATTAAACTAGCATATGCAATTCTCTATAGTCCAATAACATGAGAGATCCAACGTTTATCAGTTGTGATAGGCGCCTGATAAATCTTGAAAGGATAATCAATCTAGCTTATCCTAGGTATAATGCAATTTAGAAAAAATCAATACTGGTTTGACATGTAAAAAGCTGAGTAGAGTGGAGACTTCCCACTTTGAGAGGAACGTTAAATACGGATCTCATTCAAGGAAAGTGAGAACTGCACTTATTTCCTAACCGGTACGATAGAATTGCGACTCTTGAGAGAATAGATCCATAATCAACTGATGGACAGGGTACGTACATATCAAAACAACACTGATTTTTCATAAGTTAGTTGTAATATATTTCAGAAACTATATGTAATATATTTTCAGCTCATTGAGAAGAGTTTAATAAAAATGCATAGGATATTTGTGTAAAAAGTTAGACTACTTCATATTGCTAAATCAATCAAGTTCCTCATATTTGTACAGATTCTAGCGCCCCTTTCTCACTTGAACCCCATAAAGAGTAACAAATCTTAAGATTATCAACAATATACCACTTAAATAAGTTACTTTTCACAATGATAACCCAACTACTAATTACTGGCATACAACCTATAGGTAGCATACAATATGAAGGGGGGAAGACAATGTAGCTGGAAGTCAAATAACACTATGCTGACAGTAAATAAAACAAACAATGATCACCCACTCTCATGATTATCGATAGCGCGATGATGATAAATGATAAGATAATAAAAGAAGACTTTGGTACTACAATGCATAGAAGACAATCATAACACTAAAACCCAAAAAAACAAAGTAAGAAAATATAAATAAAAACAAAATTCAAAATTAAAACCCTAAGAAATAGAAGAATGGAAATCAAAACCCCAATTTTTGAAAATTTTGCTCAAAGATGATCTAGGTTGATTTAGCTTTAGACGTACAATCCATTGCAAACTGGAGAATTTTTGTTGGGTTTTGAAATAAAAAAAAGTAATAACGGACTTGAAAACCTTTGGAGCTAAACAGGAGCTAAACACTTTTGAGGAAACGGTCGCGATCCTATAAAATAACTAAAAATAAGCTTACTTATCGTACATCGAATTTATATTATCTATAATATATTGTTAAGCAATCAAACACATTCTCATAGTTAATTAATGTCTTACAAAATTGTCATTATTTTATGAACATTAATTGTCAAAACTCAAAACCGAACCAACATGACGTAAAACTTTAAACGGGCTATTTATACTAATCGGATTACAGGTTAACTAACATTATACGATTGGATTTAGGCAACCAAAATGTTGAATATTTGGGATTAAAATAAAGTAGTACGATTTATTCTCATGGGTCACGATTACCATAATTCTATATTTTAATCACACATGATGAGAAAAACCTCGGTCAATACCGTTTAGGACCAAAGTATGTGTTCTAAGCGTCTATCCACCACACATCTATCACATTTTCACAACTTGATCTCTTTAACACGTGCTAAAAAAAACAACAACAACAACAACAAACAAAGCAATCTATCTGAGTGGAGAAGACTGATGAATAACAATCAAATGTATGCATCATTCTAAATTGAAAAAGATCCAATTCTTCTACATTAAAATAGATTTAATTCATATAAAACTACAATAAGAGAAAAGCAATAAAAGAAGAATAACTAACTAAGCCAAAACAATAAACCTATTAAAAATGAAATCTTTTATTCATATAAATAATAAAATATTAAAAGTGGTTTTTTTTTGTCCGATCCGTTAAAAAGATACTCTAGAGTTTTCAATTCATTTGAAGGAAAAAAAAGGAAAATTACCCATTTTTCCCGGCCCCTAAATAAAATACGATACACAATATTGAAGACTACTATATATATAAACTGGAAATGAAAGTACCTTTCTCGTACACACACATGCTACTAAGGGTATTGGAATTTTGAAATAGAGAAGAACACACCTTGAACAGAGGTGATCCGATTTTTAATGTGAAGAAACACTCGTCTTCTTGCCCATTCTGCCAAACGAATCCAATATGCTTCGAGTTAGTTCCTTGGAGATGGCGGGAAACTCTAATTAAATTTGGATTCAAAAAATAATATAGAGAGACAAAACCACAAAAGTTCATACAGAAGTTTGAGTATATTGTATCTAAACCTTTCGGCATTGGTTAATGGGTATCGGGTATTAGCATAGCCATGCCATAATAGAATCATTGAAAGCCTCAAATAGTTTGTCAAAGGGATGCCCTTGATTCACTCACAATTCTTGGAAGAAGTGGCCCCTCACTTGTCGTATCCTTAATCTCTTTGGCAAATATGGATTGTTGCTCTGTTGCATTTAATCACATGAAACACAGCCTAAATCAATTCATTTCCCTTGTTCACATCAAATGAAAACGAAGATTAAGGAAAACAAAATGCAATTGACCACTCACCTGGAATATTTTCATTCAAAATCTTTAAGAACTCACCTTTAGAATATTCACTGCTATCAGTTATTTGACCTGCATAGATTAGAAAAATGGATCAAAAAGCAAACTTGGATACTGGAATTGATTAAGGGTCTATTTAGATGATAAAATTATGGCACGCATTTTAAAATTTTAGAATATGTTTTATGATAACCAAAATTGGTATAATTTTAAATTTGAATATGTGGAATCCATGATCAATATTAGTGCTTATTGGGAGTAGAAACTCTGCAAGTACACTATCAAGGGATTACACAAGTAGGCACATGAATACTATATATCGAAATAAAACTAAACAGTTAAGCATGAAAATCTGGAACTCACAGAAACAACACAACCCAATTTAACAAAATGCAAAATTTCAAAAGGCCAATATAGTGAAAGAACATAAACCAAAACAAACACGTATATAGTTCTCAACACCTATTGGATTCTAAATGCAAGTGAATAGTTTCTCAGCTCAAACAAAAAGTAAAAGTTACCAAAGGTTCACAAAACCTGTTTCTGCTCTTATTTCTGTTTCCGAGAAGCGTTCCGGTAGAAGCCATGCTAACCCCTGAACAATAATTTCAAATTTACCCAACATTAAGACTGTATGCAACGATCGCTCGCTTGTAAATTGGCCAAATAAACATTCACAGATAAATAAAACTTACTTTGGGCACGAAGTAGAATCCCAATTCAAATAAAAGCATTTACATTGAAAAGTAACTACTAAAAGCTTTTGAATTGTTTACAATGAAAAATCATGTCAACTATGCTGGCGCATAAAGATGGAACATGAGAACCAAAGTCCTTTCTAACATCAAATAAAGCACTATGCTACAATTTGATGTTAGGCTATCTGGTTTATTGTTAAAAACAGAAAAGTCAATCTTGTAAGTTCTAACTAATAATAAGGATACCAAGTCCAAACATATACTAAATGTAATGAACACGAAACATTTTTTTTTCCTGATTTTAGTCTAAAGAGGGATGGGTACTCAGCAAGGGAGTTCTTGCTTGGTCATAAGGATTTGATTAAAGATGGGTAGCTTTCTCTTTGATCTGAACAAAAAGAAGAACAACTAAATTAACGATTATGAAAGATTACCTGAGAGTAGTGGAGCAACAACTGTAGAGTAGTGGAGCAACAACTGTTCGATCTATTTGGAGCAACAATGACATCAAGTAAAACGAACCTTTTGATGTATTGTTTATCAAGCTAGGTTTTTTATTTTTATTTTTATTTTTTTATTTTTTTTTTTTTTTTTTTTTTTTAATGGTCGGGGTGGGGTTTTGAGTTTTGACGAAAGGTTTTTTGATTTTTTTCTTTTATTTCATATTGTTACGTGAACAGTTCTCAAAACTGGGCGTGAATTTTCTTTTTTTTTTCCGCCAAATTATTGGAAAAGCTAAGGTGTCCACCTAAGAGAAAAAAGGGGGCTGACGTGTTTCAATGGGAGCATTCTCGACTGTTCAGTAACCACACTTTCTTTGCTCCCTTTCTCATAGCAAATCACATAGGACCAGGATAAAGTTGAAGGAGATAAAATAAAATTCAACGTTTACATAACAACTCTGTTTTTCGTTTCTCCATAGCTACTACTTTTTTTTAAATAGTTGTAGACAAAATATTTGAAATAATACCTGAAAATTCTTATAAACCTGTTGATAAGCACCCAAAAGTGTATTATGAAACCCCATTGGGACATATAAATTTGGTTAATGATGTGTTTAATAATCATGAAATAAATATGTTTTCATACTTTTGCAGGTATTCGTAGTAAACATGGAAATATTGGTTAAACCTGCGATAAAGCACGAGGAATGACGTATATATGAATTCTTCCAATTCTGCATAGAAGCATCAAACTTCTGAAGCTCCTACCTCTTGAACCAGGACTCCGAATACGACAAGTGAGTTGCTCAGACAATCAGGGCGATGAACTCTACGCATAGGCGGGAAGTTGTAAAATTGCCCAAAGACCGGACTTCCACTGGACTGCACATGGACCCACTATGCGGGCTCGCAAAATTGGATGAGTCATCAATCATGGAGCATGTCAAGACAAAAATGACAAATTATTGGTGCAAAGTTGACACCTTGCATGCAATTAATTAGATTAGGTGTTAATAGTGAAAAAAAGGCAAGGTGTCACTTTGTTTTAATGTGGTGGATAAAAATGAAGTAAATGTGGTTTGATGTTTCACGTGGGAGGAAATGAGATTTCTCTCAAATGGAGAAGAAAACAAAACAAAGGTGGGGGACACTCCATTTACTCCCTTGACTTCTTTTCCTTACAATGTATTATTTTAGTTCCTTAGCATGGGTGGATTTTTAGTTTTTAGTTTTGTAAAAAAGCTTGTAATAGTTTTAATGGAGGAAACTTTGGTTTTCTTCTAGTGGAAAAAAAATCTAAATGCAAGTGAGTTTTATAGATAGTTTTTCTTCTCTTTGTTCTCTCTATCTCTTTTTACATTCCACACTTGTTTTAGTTTTCTCCCAAGGATCATGAGCTAATTTCCCTTTTGGGGAGTTAATAAAACTCATGTGAGGGAAAATCTTTGTTGTTGGTTTGGTAAGTTGTTTAGGAAGAACAACTAGACCTACATCCTATCCCAAAATGATAGATGGTGTAGTGTCTAGTTAGGGATCAAAGTGATGAGCTTAGAGATAAGTCATTGCTTTGGTTCTTGCTAGCATGTATGAGCTTAGAGATGAGCCATACATATTAGGGATCAAGTTTTCTTCTATTAGACTTGTCTATGAGTTCTAGGAAGAATAAAATGAACTTATTAAAATCAACAATAAAAGTTATCTTCACATGAGGAGGATTAACTCTCCACATTTTCTTTTAGTAAATTGTATTTTGTCTTAGTTGCATGATTTTGAAACTTAATGTTTATTTTAATTTTTGTGTAGTAAAAATCTAAACCAATTATTTAGAATTAATATAATCATATTAAACTTACTCACTAGTTCCCTAAGAGTAAAAACCAAATTGTAGTTTGTCCTAAACTTTAGGTTAGTTCGAATCTTTACTCCAACTATACGAACACGAAGATCGTGAGTAAGGAAAGTTCTTGAATTCGCACTTTGTTCAATAAGAGATCAAATCTCTAAAGTACGCAAAAGGTGAATATCACCTGTAACTAAAAGGTATCCAAACACAACCCTCCTCATCTATTCTTTACACTGATTTAATATAACCATACTAAAAGAAGACCACACATATTATGTGCTTGTGAATGTTAACTTTACTATATGTCTTCATCCAAGGAACTACATCCTTAACCAGATAATTCAAAGATGTTTGAGAGCCTCAGTGCAAGGAAGCTATACCCAAGAGTCAAAAGGTATTACTACTTCTTATTTGTTTCCAAAATAGATATATTACCCCATATTCACCTACCACATATCGGTAACGCCGATAAGAGGATATTATCTTCTAAAGATAGTATCAAACACAACTTTTTAGTATTTTAGGTTAGTCAAGATTTTTTATCGTCACTTGAGAAACTTAGTATCAAACACTAACTTTTAGTATTTTAGGTTAGTCAGGATTGTTTATCGTCACTAGAGAAACTTAGAAATGGAGGTTTTTAAGCTGATCTAACCCATCTAATCATGTGGTTAATATATAAGAACTCAAGTTGGACTAATTAAGTAAGAAAAAATATACAACCCCATATTGTAAAACCTGACAATACAAAAAATAAGAAGAAAATTGATTAAATAATAAAGTTGGGAATCACTAAAGCAAAAGAAAATATGATACCTTCATTGTCTGAGCTTGTTAAGAATTGTTTGATCAATTCTATGATTTAGAAATTTTGTTCATTTTTTTTTCTTGTTTGTGAGTAGGAAAAAGCATGAGAAACAAAGAGAGAGGAGAAAGATTATGCATAGAGTTTTTTTTTGTTTGATCAATGTCTAGCTGGTTTATGGAGAAAATTTAAAAGAGTACCTGGAATGAATAGGAAATAAGACAAATAGTTTTGTTCTTCGTGTGTAGGAAAAATGAGAAGAAAAATAGATGGGAAGAATATAAACAAATGCTGGGGAGTTTACTTAATTTGTCGGATGTTGTGTTGCTCACAGAGAAAGGAAATCAATCCATGCCAGTTGTGGATATGGGAGTCGGAGTCATTACTTTTACCACTTGTATTCTTTAAGTATAGTTTCCCCATACTGAAATCACATGATATTTTTTGTCCACAAATAATGCTGGCAGAATTTGAACATGAGAATATCAGGTGAACTTTATACGACAATGAATTGGAAATTGGACGATTAAATTGAAAGTCTAAATTTTACCCAATGCCAGATTCACAAAACAAAAAGGCAGATATCAGTAAAAAGGAGCCATACATTAGATAATGTTTTTAAATTTTTTTTTTTCCTAGTACAGAGAATTACCTCGTATGCCTTAATCACTCGATGAATCATAACATCTAAATCACCAGCATCTTTTCGAACTTCAGGATGGAATTGCTTTACCTACCATAGTACAAAATATCCCAATATTTGGGGATATCTATCCATATTTCAGAAAAAGATATATAAATATCATGATATGTTCAGAGATATATACGACTGCAAATATCGGTGATATTTTGACGATATTTGCAATATTTGCGATATTTGGAGATATTTAGCGATATTATGTGTATATAACAATTTAATTTAATATTTACCATTATATTTCAAATAAATATAAATAATGTATCATGATATATCAAGAAATATCCACAATATCCACGATATTTGTCGATATTTTAGATATATCCACGATACATATCCAGAAATTGAATATCGATAAATACTCATATCCTGATATTTTGTACTATGTTACCTATCATATAGATTCAATTATCAGGTCAACCATATACCATGCATTTCCAAGTAATCAAAGTCCCAACTTATGGGTGTTCTAACATTAAATAATTTTGTCCAAGAATCTACCGCACCATATTCTTTCATGACCCATACCTCAACTTCCTTTCTAAAAACTCTATGAAAAATACAAAGCAATCCACCGAACTCCCCAACTTGTGCGCTAGAATCATCGCCATTATAGTTAAAACCCTTGGGCAGTGGTATCTCTTGGAAAACCTCCTCCTCGATATGAAAAGAAACCAGTAATTTCGGAAACTTGACAAAAGGTCGACCACTTGCAAACCAATGAATAGATCCCTCAACAACTACATTCTTGGAACCGCTGATAAGGTATTTCTGATTTTTCGTGCTCCAGTTTGACATAATCAGCAAGTTTGTTGATGGGAATTGAGGGGAAAAAAAAGTGATTCAACAATCTTACCCTTTGATCTTCGTTCTGCTCTTGAAAAATTGATGAAGTGGGGATGAAAGTGGTTTCTGTTGGAGAAGCGTTTTTGGGGTTTTGACGTGGGTTAAAAAAAGTACGTGCATCGGTTTGGTAAAATTGTTTCACTATTTCTCCTTCCTTTCCCAAAATTGCTTTTTCCTAAATTATGTTTTCCAAACATAAATAAATCAGCGTAGTTGGAACAGTTCTTACCTTATGTCAAGTAGTATTAAAGTAGCCATCCATTTGTCTAAGAAGATTTGAGTGTGTTCGCCACATCAATGACAAATCGATATCTAACATCGCCTTTGGCAAGTCGTTCCATAGCAGTGTTCACATAGTCTATTGGAATGACCTCTATATCTGTTATTATATTGTCAGAGATCTATCACATATTCACAATTACAATTCAGCTTGTGACAAATACGACAAACAAAAAAACAGGGCTTAAAATCACAAAGTCATGCAATTCTATCCAATCCAAGTTGAGAATTAAGCAGTAAAACAAATAGCAAATTCATACATATAGACATATAAAGTATGCGTATACTCACAATTTTGAGCTGTGGAGAAGTAGAAATCCTTGGTTTGACATCAAATTATTTAGTCCCCATCACCACTACATCCAAATTCTTCCCTTCCACTCGTTTATGAGATGTTTCAACGGTTTATAACAAAAGCCCTTTAACAATCATAGTAACACATATTGATAAAAAAAAAATGAATCATTCATCCCTTATAAATCCAATCAACTGAACCAACTAAAACTCCTCATAACTATTCTTCGGAGTCTTGTTGTCACGTGGAAAAGCCACACGAAGTAATTCGAGAAGTCCTGTAAAACTCTTGTCTGTCCACCCATGTGTAACCTTTAACCGAAAGAACTTGACGACAAATTTCAAAGTCAGAAAGTCCCTCATAATCAGGATATAAGGGACTCAAAGGCTCACGAAAATTAAACTATATATAGTTTTAGTTTGTTAATTATAGATTTGCAGTTGGCGAAGTTGAATAAAACAATCCCCGCCTACAACAATGGTTGTGTTTCTTCTCTTCTTTGTCGTTTCCCACTTGTACTACATTTTTTTACTACTTCCACAGTTCCACTATGACGCTATCTTATGCATCTGAGACCTGCATGCATCTTTTTTTACTACTTCCACAGTTCCATGTCCACGATTACTTGGAAGAAAGGAACTGTCTTATGACTCAACTTTTTACTAGACAATCATAAACAAAGTGTTCGAGTTCCATCGATGTTGATGATAAGGTTCAGTTTACTGAAAGGGATAAGCAACAATATCACCATTCTGGTTTTTGACTCCCATCAGCTCCTAAATATTTTTACTTGATTCTTCGTCGCCAACCAATTCAAACTTTTGAACATGTTCTTCAGGTCTTCCCCTTCTATTTGTTTCTTTGGCAAACCTAGCAGTTTCATTAGGCACAATCAAGCAGCATTGTGTGAGGGTGAACGATGGGAAGTCCCTCACTTTACACAGAGTTGAGAATTTTTTTAATTTGGTATTCTGTTAATGAAATATTCACAAAACTTTTTTTTAATACACGCATATCATAAACAAACACTTAGCATCGCCAATAAATTTCATACGAAAAATGCATTAACCAATATACTAATTAAATGAAAGAAGCATCTTTTTCTGACAGAAGATACAAACTTGTGAAATTGAAGCTTGTTCCGGCCAATAACAACCTCTAGCTACTGAAGAAAATGGAAGCATGAAATTGAAGATTGTTTCGGCCATTGATAACATTAGAGAGACAAAGAGAGATGATTAAAAATTTGAACACCTAGAACTGATAACAAAGAATTTGAGGGAGATAATTTTATTTGAAGAGAGAGAGTACCTGATTTAGGAACAGAATTTCTTCAAAGTTCGTTCTTTTTCTCCAGATCTTCAGAGTTCGTCTTCTGATTCGATTAGAGAATGAAATGGGGCTAGTGGGAGCGAGAGAGAGAGATACTTGGAAGGAATGAATCGCCTCTTGGGTTCTAGTGCAGCACTGATTGGATGACTCATCCTTTAGCTAGTTTTTTTTTTTTTTTTTTTTTTTTTTGAAAAGGTCAGGGTGGGGTTTTGAGTTTTGACGAAAGGTTTTTTTTATTTCCTGGATAATTAAGGTTCTTATGCGAATTGTTCCCAAAACTGGGCGTGACTTTGTTTTTTTTTTTTTGCGAATTATTATAAAAGCTGAGGTGTCCACCTTAGAGAAAAAAGGGGGTTGAGGTGGCTTCTTAGGAGCATTCTCAACTGTTCAGTATTAACTAGCCATTTGGCCTGGCCTATGGCCGGACTTGCTACATAGATAGCTAATGACTCAAAAGCCTAAAGTTCACTTGAATAAATAATATATGTATATTGATAGCTAATGATTCATTGCATACTTTCTTTGAAGGGTTTATGTTTTTCTATTTTTTTTTAAAGAGATTGCAAACTCTCAAACCTTGATCTAGTAAGTGTAATGCATACATTTTTTCTGGCTGATGCATCAGCAGTAGCGAAAGACAAATCGGTGTCAATTTCAAATCTAGATGAATATCATGATATAGGTGACAATGAATGTTTGTTTGTATACCATATTGCACCATTTGCAATATTGAAGTATTGAGACAAATAATAGTTATCACAACAAAAATGTAATTTCTTTAGATTCCCAAGTCATACATCATAAGAAAGTTAAGTTTTTCTATAATCACCACCAACGGAATGTATGAACACACTTTAGAAATCACAGTCTTGTTAAACTTAATCATGCAATCGAACTTATGATAAAAAGAGGGAGAAATGCATACCTATATATCCAATGATAAAAGGAGATGCATATTGTCATCGATTGTCCTTTTCATCTTCTCCCTGACTGAAATAGTTTTTCTTTGTTGCAATCCAATCCATAAGCTGATTTTAGTGAAAGTAGGTTTCCCGCTAGTGGGTATGCGATTAGGTAAAGCCCATCTCGTTTATGGACCCCTTTCATTTCAATAAATCTACACTTTCAGCTTATAATGTGTTAAGAAACCATATATTTAGAATCACAAAGAAGTGCAATATCACCACTCTCACAAAGTTTTATAATCTCAACAATCACACGTCTGAAACCTCGATGACACAATGAATCAAGTTCTTCAGAAAATTGCTTTACCCAAGACTCCTTGATATTGTACTTCTTCATAACCCATATACCAACATTGCATTGAGATGTACATTGCACCACAGATAGATCCCCTTCAAGCATCCAAAGGCTATAGCGGTCTTCTGTAGGTTTACGCAAATGTGAGCTAAGAATCGAAACAAATCCAAATTCTTCTACACCCAAGCTGAATGACACAATAATAGGCACACCATTTTCTGAACTCTAATCAATAGCCATCCAATGAAGACACTTGTGAACAAATACTGAAATATTTTCATAGGCATGACGAAGCACATCTGGAATGATACCATTCTTTCTTCGCCAAACAGTACTACCTAGTGTATGTACTTGAACTCTATTCTCATACAATCCAGACTGAGAACCGCGCTCCACAAACATAACAATCACCATCTTATACTCCATCTTAGAGTCTTCAAACCCAAAACCCGACAAACATACATCTCTATGCTTACCATCTGGTTCCTTAAATTCATAATAGTCCCATAAATTCATAGCTGCAGACATTACCCCAAAGTCTGGTTCAGGGATTTACTCAGAAACCTCAGAGGAATGTACTCACTGCTCCAAAGCCTCCTAGTGTCAATATGACAAATCTAGTGATGGGCTTGTTCAATCAGATGTAATAGCAGCTGCCTCTGCTGTCTCAACTGCATTCATGAGAAGTAATAAGCAAGGAAGTTTGATTAATCAGGAGTTTCTCATCAAAATCCTTAGCAACCTAGAAATGATAGAAAAAATGGTTACAGATTATGGACCAGTAGCCAACCTACAAAGTGTACATATGCCCAAGTACATCGTCATTGAACATTGAACTTGTGAGTCACACAGCCAGGTCTACCACCTGGTTATATCAACAGGGTAGAACCTAATATAACCATCGTCTATACGACCTACATCAGGACTCTTCCATCCTGGGACAAATGTAGTGACACCCATGCAGTATGTACCGCATTCACCTGGAATTGCTCAAATAACCACACCTGTAGTTAAACACCCAGTTAATAAGAGAGTATTTATGTTAACAATTCATGCCCAAAAAAAAGGGGGTTGTACTATATAAATAGGTTTTGGGGGTTACTTAGGAGCATAACTCCTCTATAAACAAAAAATGATATCTGTGCTAAGCATTTCAGTAATAGAAGTGAGTGCTTGCTGAGGTACTGAATAGATAACAATAGAAAGTGTGAGGTGTTCTGATAGAACATGTGTAAGACAGTTGTACGTGTGAATGTATACAGTCTATGCAATATACAGAGAAGATTTAGAGTTATTACTTACAACATAAGAGAGTATAATAGATGAGAAACGTCAATGCAAGTTGGAGTTAAATGTAAAAGTCTGGATGACTGAACACATGTACATTATGAGCTTCATCTTCTTGTTGTTATTGCTTGTCAGAAGTTTGTAACACATGAAAGGAGAATGTGATCATATATCTAAAAACAGCAAAAAGGCCGTATTATCTATTCAGAACATAAATCGATAACAACACTGTCCATATGTAAGAGTTGTGAACATAGATAGTAACCTCTAAGAGACATCATTGACTCTTTTTGCGTTCGAGAGCTTGTTGTTCATCTGTCATTTGCTGTCTTTTATTTTGATGACTGAGACGATCACGCTCTCTGAGCAAGGAAAGTTGTTCTTTAGACATGTATTCGCGTTGTTTTTTCTTCCGCCGTTGATTCTCCAATTGAATGCGCGTTGTGTTGTTGCTGTCATTAACTGTAGTAGATTCTTGTAGGGAAGAGTCGTTCATCATTTCCTTAAATTAATTGGTCAGAAAGAGAATGCATCCCAATAAAAATAAAATATAAAATCAAACAACTAATTAAGTAATTAAACATTCAAGTAATCAACTACACACTTAAACAGATGGATGAATAACTAATATCGCTAGAGTTAGTGGCGTCAGTGAAATAAATGCAATACCATCGCCCAAGTATAATTACTTTAAATTATATACAAAGTTCCAATTCAAAAATACAAATTATACTAAGTGTTGTCCATGAAAATCAAGAGATTGCATCAAATTAGATGCGTAAGTACAGATAAAACTAAAAAAGATGAAATTGAACATTGAGAAGTCGAGAACAGTTGACGGAGTATGAACAACTTTATACAGATCACTGAGGTAGGGGGCAGCAAGCTAAAATATGCATACCTCATGGACAAAGGTTCGATCATAGCATGCATTGCATGAGGTCATTGAGGTGTAATCCAGCGGGCATCGACAAACTGCTTGATCTCATCCTGATCATTATGTGAGGTGGAACTTACCTCCATAGATACTCGATTGGAGCCTTTGTACAAATACTTAACACACTTGATGGTTGAGCATACTTCGACATTTCTGTGGCAATCATATTTCCTCAGGAGCCAAGGATTCGCATTCAAGCTAGGGATAGTTTTTCGTCAGTTATTCGCCGTCTTCTCTCTCGTTGATGAAGATGGTCTTGCTCTCTGACTATGGAAAGTTCTTCCTCAGTAATGTTTTGGTTCCAGTTTCGTTGTCGATCTTGATGAACACAGAATGCATTGTCGCTCACATTCTCCACCACGATGGAGTCTTGCTGGGAAGAGTTGTCCATGTTGGACACCCTGGAATTATATCGTGGCAAGAGAATGCGTCTAACCCAAAACAGTAAATATAAACAATGCTAAAATTACAATCAAACAAATTATCAAAGAAATAAGTAAAATAATGGAGTTGAATAGTGTTCTTGCTGCTCATGCCAACTACGGGTGCAAGAATCATAAACATAGAAACACTGAGAAGAGCGCATAAATAAATTTTAAAACTGGACATACTGAACAAAATTCATCAATGTAAGTATAGCAACAGACAATGTTTCCATACATAATAGTCTGTCACAGTATTGCAGATTTTGTTGCATCAGTAAGAAGTATTATGTATGATGAATTCAGTAAAAACAGACCAATCCAAAGAGAGATATTTCACTTGGGGTAGGTTGCACAGATGCACTAACACAGATTTGAAATGAAAGGCTCCATCACTATCCGTTGCCCCATGTGGTAATGTGGCGTAAACGTCTATCGTGCACTATAATAAAGCTAAGGCATTGATTGAGTAGCAACTGTGGGCATAACGTTAAACTTTTATAAACATACAAACCAAGAGGAAGATCAAATGCATGCCTATTTTGGAAATTAAACTGCAGGATTCCAGTCTACAACATTCCTAATATCAATTGATCAGATTTTAGTCATAGTCATCTAGCACTCTATTCCAAATGATTAGTAATATTGATAACGCCTGAACCATTTGATATAATATTCTTGTATACGTAACTCATAGAGTTGGGAACAGGTAACCCGTAACATCTATCGGGTTTTGGAAATGAACAAAGGAGCAGTTGAAAGGTACCATCTT
Source organism: Coptis chinensis (assembly GCF_015680905.1). Lineage (NCBI taxonomy): Eukaryota > Viridiplantae > Streptophyta > Magnoliopsida > Ranunculales > Ranunculaceae > Coptis > Coptis chinensis. The sequence goes on along the minus strand of NC_141462.1, from coordinate 17,660,188 downwards.
CTAATTAAACACAGACACACGGTCGGACTCAATTTACACCGTTTGTTAGTGAATTGGGTGATAACCTTGCCTGTTAAACTGAAAAAAATAAATTGACATTGAGAGTTTCTTTCCGCAATCAAATCCACCAAGCTTCTACAATCAAATTTGCCAATTAGCCTTTCCATATAACCAAGTTAACAAACTGTTGACACCGACAATTTGTTTAGTAACCCATCAAACTTAGTTTCCCACCCAAATTCCAGCACACCTTGTTTGATAAATTGGTCATAAGAGAATGAGACAATAACTTTGATAGTTTATTTGAAAATATTGGAAATTAGAATATATTAATTTGATAGAGATAGAGACCGAAGCTTAGTAACCCATCAAACTTAGTTTCCCACCCAAATTCCAGCACACCTTGTTTGATAAATTGGTCATAAGAGAATGAGACAATAACTTTGATAGTTTATTTGAAAATATTGGAAATTAGAATATATTAATTTGATAGAGATAGAGACCGAAGCCTTCAGCAGAGAGAGAAAGAGGGGAGACAGAGATATTCCCATCTTGACTTTCCCTCCTTTTGTACTATTAAAAAAAATCAATCTCGACATATGCATCATTGAAATGCTTATCCACATTAGTTTCCAACAATTGGTAAATGTGAACTCAGTCCAAACTGTTATAAATCACTTCTATATAGGTGTTCTAATTCTAGTCTTCTAAAATCTTTCTAAGAACCCGCAACTGACTTAGAAGTTTAACTTGTTCAATTCCATTCAATTACACAACAGTCATCTTGTAACAAACACATTCAATTAAGTCATACCATCAAATTAACAATCAAGCACACTCAACATTCAAATAAATAAATAAACAAAAATAAAAATAAAACAATCTGACTAACCTGTGTTTTGCCCAATCGAGATTCAAGGTGATTGGATTTGTGAAGGATGCAAAAATTTTCCTCGACAACGTATAATCCATTTAGCCACTTTAATGCCATGGCAACATGAAATCATGCATTCATGAAAATTTTCAGTGATTTACAATGTCGAAATTGAAGGTTATGGGAAAAAAAAATGCTGACTTGATTGAACTTCCTAGAACGATGATTCTGTCATTGTTGTTGGGGGTCTCCTTTTTCTGTTCAGAAGAAGGAAAGTTTTGATTGAATCGATTTCAAAACCCCAAAAACACAAAATGAAAAAAGAAAAAAAAAACTTACAAATCATTGGACTGGCAAATTGTGAAAATAAATTTTGTTGATTATATTGCTTCCTTCTTCGTCCGTCAATGAGAATTCTTCAATTTTGTTTTTTAGATGGCAATGAGAGATGAGAGAGAGGTTTTTTTTTTTTTTTTTTTTCCGGGCGAACAATTGAAAAGAAAAGGGCGTGGATTTCAATTTTCTATGTCGAACAATGACGTGTCCACATTAGAGTAAAAAGGGGGCGAGCATTCTCAACTACTCAGTATTAATGGTTTTTGATAGTATTTGATGTTAGTTAATTATGAACTCAAATAGATATTTGGGTAGTTTTGTAGTTTTGTCTGACCACATCGATTAAAAAAAAATCCTACACCCCCATAACAGGCCAACGACTTATATCATGAGTAGAAAAGTGAGTAAACCGATCCCTTCCCATACCTTGGTATTAATCCTTTAAAATCCAAAAACTGAGTTCAGTATCCGAAATGTAGAACAGAGATGATAAACAACCAGTCCTTTGGAACACTGCCTACTTGTATCTGCCTTCAGGCTTCAGCTACTCATCAGAAGATACGATTTGAAGTCCTTTTGACTGACAGACGTACATAGAAAATATATACTCATCCGAGTAAACGTTTCAATTAATACAGAATCACACCACTCACCACAATTGAATCTCGAAAAGCCAAGTTCACGTCAAAAGGTCTTTAATGTGCAGCTTCATAGGGTCCTGACATCCGTCTCCACTGAATACGAATATATCTCATAGACTCATACTATAACCAAATTGATCGGAAAACATTTGTAAAATACTACTTCACATACTTTATTAAACGGATTTTACGGAAGGGAACTGAGAGCTTAGAACTACGCGGGCAATGTGAAGGTCTGAAGGACATTATGTTGTATGCGGATAAAGAAAACAATAAAGAGACAAAGACAGAATAATAGGTAATAACCAAGGTGCGGATTAGTCTGTCCTTAAGGAAAGATTTCGCCCCTTCCAATGGTGTAGAAAGCAACAACAAAGCCTTCCTCCACAGGATTCAATGGTTAACAGTAGCCTGACTTTGCACTAGAACAGACTACCCTCTAGAACAGCAATATAACTTTCTCTGGCGGCTGACAGGAAGAAGAGAAGAAGAATAGGACAAGTAATGGTTTCTGTTTCTCTGAAATATGTTTCTAATCAACTGTATCTGTTATGGACGCACATCCCCTGTATTTATAGAGGTAAGGTGGTCGGTTCCAGATAAGATAAAGACTCATCCTCAAACTCTAAAGAGATAGAGACTCATCCTCATCCTCAAACTCTAAAGAGATAAAGACTCATCCTCATCCTCTAACTCTAAAGAGATAAAGACTCATCCTCAAACTCTAAAGAGATAAAGACTCATCCTCATCCTCAAACTCTAAACCGGTTTAGTATTTAGAAATACTCCTAGAGATTCCAACAATCCCCCACTATTTTGGAATAGAATATTACAAAAGAAATGGGTTAACGAAATGCCAGAGAGAATCGAAAAACCAATGCATAAGATACTAGTGCTTTACGGGCTTGAACCAGTTATAGGGTAACATGATATATAATACGTGAAAGTGGTAGATTAAAAAATCTTTGAACCAACATTCCCTTGTAGTAAAATAGAGCACATGCACCCACATTGTTCTTTCATTATATGCCCGTTTCAAGGGTGTTAGCTTTTTTTGGCCCTTTGGCTACTGTGTTCCATGAATGCTCTAGAGTACTTGCCTGAATACTCATAAGAACCGACCCAGTTCTACATTCACGTAGGTGGATATCCATCAAGTGTACATAGCAGTTAGAATACACTATCTCAAAAAAATGGACTATGGATTCCATTAAGAGTAAAATAACTCATCCTTTCTCATTGCAATTCAAGTTATACAAAGTATACAAAAATGCTATCTAGTCATAGGGTGAGACGTTTCAAAGAAAGACAATAGCATACCAGAGCGACGAGGTGACTTGTTTTTCCATTTGAACCTACTTCATGGGATCTCCAATCACATAGGTGGGGTTGCCGTCAGTGTCGCCCTCTATCTAAGGCAAAAGTCCCATCCCCCTCGACGTTTTAACCACTTGTCTCCTGTTAAGCGGTTTTGTCAGAGGATCGGCCAAATTTAACTCTGACCTCACATAATCTAGAGCCACAACTCCAGATTCCAAAGAATGCTTTATAGATCAGAGTCTCGGCGAATATGTCTGCTTTTCCCATTATACAATTTGCTCTTTGCCTTTGCTATTGCGGCCTGGCAGTCACAATGCATAGGTATAACTGGATGCGGTTTTGTACCAATAGGAAGATCTGCCAAGAGGTTTCTAAGCCACTCAGCCTCAACACTTGCTTTATCTAAAACAATAAGCTCGGACTCCATGGTTGAACGAGCTATCAAGGTCTGCTTAGAAGATTTCCAAGCGACTGCACCTCCACCTAGGGTGAAAATATAACCACTAGTGGACTTGATATCATGAGAATCAGATATCCAGTTTGCATTACAATAACCCTCTATCACAGGTGGAGTTTGTCTAAACCGTATGCTGTAATTCATTGTTCCTCTCAAGTACTTGGCTAGTCTCTCTAACGCACTCCAATGTTCCTGGCTAGGACAATGAGTGTATCTGCTTAACCTGCTGATTGCATAAGCAATGTCAGGTCTAGTGCAATTCATCAAGTACATGAGACTACCAATAATTTGGGCATATCTAGACTGAAGGACACTATGTTGAGCATTTTTCTGAAGTTCACTAGTTGCCTTATAAGGTGTCGACACAGGCTTACTATCATAAAAGTTAAACTTCTTCAAAAACTTCTCAACATAATGCTCTTGTGAAAGCGTATAGCCATCACTATTTCTGATGATTTTGATTCCAAGAATCACATCAGCTTCTCCCAAATCCTTCATTTCAAAGTGGGAGAATAAGAACATCTTGGTGTTTCTCACAACATCAAGGCTAGGACTCATGATTAACATTTCATCCACATATAGACAGAGAATCACATATGTATTCACATCAAAAGATTTAAAGTAAATACATTTATCAGCATCCTTTATGTGATATCCATTAGACATCATGACACTGTCAAACTTTTCATGCCATTGTTTTGGTGCTTGTTTCAACCCATATAAAGACTTAACCAATTTGCATACTTTTTGCTCATTCCCTGGTACTATAGTACCCTCAGGCTACATCATATATATTTCTTCATCAAGATCACCATTCAAAAATGCAGTTTTTACATCCATTTGATGAATAAATAAATTATGAATAGCAGCTAGAGCCATTAGAACTCTTATAGAAGAAATCCTAGTTACAAGAGCATAAGTATCAAAATAGTCAATGCCTTTTTTCTGGGAGAACCCCTTGACTACAAGTCTAGCCAGTGGCGGAGCCAGGAATTGATTCCAGGGTGAGCCGATTATCACTACAAATTTTTCAGCGCAAATTCAATTAAAACATATACGCGTTTTTCTTGTTTTTCTCTTAAGTTTAACATTTGTGAGTCTATCGTTTTATTTTGTTTTTTTAATACTGTTATACAAACAACAAATTTTTTGTAGTGTATGTTATCAATTACAAAATCATATTATAGCTTAGGTAACAAAATTTTAAATTTGGAAGTATTAGATCAAAACTCGCATCTACTGTACTTCCTAGGAGTAACTATCACGCTCTGATTTTTTTTTATAGAATCCAAATCGACAACAAATAGATTCTACTTTATTTCTGCGTCATTCCTACAAATCTTAAAGCGTGAGCTGAACTTAGCGTACAACTTCTAGTCTAGCAATACCACAATACAATACGTATACGCTCTTCATGCTCCTCCATAGTAAAATGAGTCCACGAGATATCTTTAAGTAGAGTAATTAATAATTGTAAAGAAGATCTTTTCCTTCTATTTTTTTTTCTTGTTGGCTTTTATTTTTTTTATTATTATTATTCTAGTAAATGGGTTGGATAGTTAGTATGCTTGAGTGTGATCGGTCAAAATGAAATAAGGCCCGAATATGATTTAATGCTATGTGGGCCGAAAGAAATTACATTCTAGTAGGGTCCATGAACTTTTAACAGTTGTATAGGCTTAAGACTTGATATATATGGGCGTAAGATATGGGCGGGCTACCCAACTTAAGACTTGATTTAAAAGAAAGATGATGTCATCATCTTCCTCATTGAGAAAATGAGGCACGATCGGGTTCAGTGCCGCCAACTCAACTCTCCCTCATTCACTAGCTCTAGTTTTTCTTATTTTAAACATGTTTTCCTCTTACATTACTAAAAGAGATGTTGGTCTTTCTTTTTTGTCACTGACCAAGCAAAAGTTTGTAGTGAAGTATATATATTTTGTTAAGGAAATTTGAGGGTGCGCCAGGGTGTACCCTGGGACCCCCCTGGCTCCGCCACTGAGTCTAGCCTTGTATTTCTCAATGGAACCATCTAGCTTCAGTTTCTTTTTGAAGATCCACTTGTAACGTATAGGTTTTGCCCCAGGAGGTAGATCTACTATCTCCCATGTGTGATTAGCTATAATCGAATCGAGTTCTGAGTGTATAGCATCCTTCCAGAAAGGTGCATCTCGAGAACTGATTGCCTCATTATACGTCACAGAATCATCATCAAGAAGAAACGTGTAAAAGTCATCACCAAAATTGGTGGATTTTCTGTCTCTTTTACTCTTCCGAATTTCTTGTTCGAAATTTCGTGGATCTGATTGATTGTTGTTCACTAGGAGCAACCAACCTCTCAATGCCAATTTTCAAAAGAAACAAATTCTCAAAGAAATCAGCATTTTTACTCTCTATAATAGTGTTAGCATCAACAAGGTTATTATCAGATTTTACTACTAAAAATCTATATGCATCACTATTATGAGCATAACCAATGAACATACAATCAACAGTTCTAGGTCCCAATTTTCTCTTTTTAGGTTCGTTGTAACGTCCGTATTTTTAAATACGTATTTTTATATATATTAATTAATTAAATTTAATTATTTATTTTCAAAATTCGTCGGATTGGACTCGGGATACGTGGGCCTGGTTTTTGGGCCCGAGAGTGTTAGGCTTGGGTTTTATATAAACACATTTTTCTAGAAAATAGGGTTTAAAGAAAAATAATATATTAAAATGGAGGCAGCTTGAAAGTGGTTTTGCTGTAGAGCGTGGGGAGCTGACGATTCTGACGACGAGGGATTAAAAGGGTTTTAATACAAGTGAGTAGAGTTAACTCTCACCACTACTAGAACTATGATTTTCATCGGTTTAGAATTTACTTAATTTTCTGCCCATATAAACCGCTTTGTGAGTAATTATATTATTATTTTTTTTATCGATTTCACCAAAAGCTTTACCGCTCGCCGCCTTTAGTTTTTTTTTTTTTTTCCTCGTTGTTATTCTACTCATACGGTCAATTTTATTGACCGGTTAGGTTAGATAGTAGTAGTATTTACTAAATCCCGAAACTCGGATTAAGCCGCTTGGGACTCGGAAGAGTCGCCCGGCATCATGAGTCCAACCTCAAGAGATCGATCTACATTTTGGGGAACTCTTCCGGGGTGGTGTTGATTTTGCTATAATCTTGTTGTTGTGTGGATGGTTTTTTTTTATGTGGTTGGTTGATGTGGTCGGATATTGGTTTAAGCTTGTGTTGTCGATCATTGAAGTTGGAAATCCGCATCAATGGCGCCCGCAGTGTCTTTTTTATTGAACTTCGTTGTTGTGGGGTTTTCTAAGTTGTTGGTGATGGAGTAGTGTACTAGGTGGGAGGGGGATCGATTGGTTGGTTTCTTGGGGTCATTGGGGAGCTTGGGAAGAACCATTAATGGTGGTGAAATGATTTCTAGATCCGGTTTTGGTGATGTTTGGATTGATTGAATTAGAGTTTTGTGGTTTGTTAAAGTGGTGGGGGTTTACACCCTCTTCACTTCGGTTGGTTTGATTGGGTGGTTGTGTGGAGGATGGTGGTGGCGGATTCAAACTTCTGGGAGGAGGAAGATGACGGGCTTGGGCCTTAGGTGTTTAGGTTGGGCCGGGTGTGGGTTAAGTTCCTTGGCCGACCTTTGTTTTGTTTGGCACAGGTCAAAGCCTTAGATGTTTGGTTTTGGGCCCAAATTCTATTAGTGGCTTGGCGAGAAATTTCGATGGTGGTTGGCGAAATTTCGTTTTAGTTTATGGGCGAAATCTAATTTAAGTGGTTGGGCCCTTTTCTTTGTTTTGAAATTTTTGATCAACCACTTAACCGCTTTTTGGGCGGTTTTCTAATATTGCATGGACCAGTCCATTGGACTTAAAATAGATCTAATTGGGTCAGGTAAAATAAATACGTGGACTTTTAGACTTCCGGGTAATAAGGTTTGGGCTTGGCCAGTTGGGTCCAAACCAGGACCGTGGTCATGAGCCCATGAGCCATGCACCTTTGACCTTAGCCATGAACCATGGCTATGACCATGAACCTGTCGAACACGAAAACGACAGTTTGACTTTGACTATAACAGTTTGACTTTGACCATTGACCGTTGACTTTGACGGTTGACTTTGACCTTTGACCATGGCATGTTGACTTTGACTTTGACCATGACATGTTGAGTTTGACCTTCACCATGATGTGTTGACCTTTGACCTTTGACCTTTGACTTTGACCGTTAACTGTGAATGTTGACTTTTTCCAGTTTTTCACATATTTGTTTATATGGACAAATATAGTAATAATGTATTGTCGGATATTGTATAACTTGGTTGGTCATTATCTAATTTAGCTTTGACGTGAGTAGTGTGTAAAATATATATATTGGGCTTTGATTGTGACCGTGGATTTGCTTTATTTGTGCTTCGTTTTATGTGTATATTATATGGACACATATAGTAATAAAATGCTGTGGAAGCTAGTATATATTTGGTGGTCATTATCTAAGAAAGATTTGACCTTGATGTTGTGTATTTTGACACGTGACGATATTGAGATGTTAGGAGACATTATATTCCTAAGACGTTATAATAAAGATGTATGCGATACGTTGAAGCATTGTGACATGATATAATATGCTGGGATAGTTATATTAATGCAATATCTTGGAGAAATGTATATACACTCCATTATTTTATATGTGAGATGCTAATATAGTATCGGTGAATATTTGCCCACGGGATTGTGGCGTAGTGCAATAATATATTGGCACGTGAAAGAATGAAAGTGGTTATGAGATATAATTGAGATGTTTCTAAATATTATGGCTTAGTGCAATAAGGTAATTGACCTGCACGTGATATAGTGGAATGTTTATGAGTCATTAACGTATGACACCTGAATAAATTACGTAACGAAAATCCTAGAACCTGACTACCACAACTCATGAGATTTGCCTTGTGTGGGCTTATATGATATGATTGACCCATGTGTTGGGTGTATATATAAGATGTGATTGACCCATGTGTTGGGCAATCGTAGCCGAATAGTGGCTTGATTATTCCGTTCGCAAAATAGAACGATGATGCAATATTTTATGCCGAATAGTGGCGGTTTACATAGATTTGGCTTCCGTGTGAGGATTTACGGTGTGCGGCATCCCATTTCGGGGTGGTTACGCATCGGAGTGGCTCATTATGTAAAGGGGAGGCATGTGGATGTACATGTTCGGGTTCTTGCGATTGTGGTAGCCGGGAAACTAGGTAAGACATAGATACGACGTGAATTTTAGGGACACGCAAAGAAAGCCCTGAAATAATCTAATTATGGTAATATGTTTGGTTGGTTATGTGTTTAGTTAGAACCTAAAACTCGATGGAGGAACTACATGCCTTATTTATGATGCGTATAGTTTGTTGTGTGGTTAGTGGGAAGTTAAAATTTCTCGGTGGAGGAACTACCCGCCTTAATTATTGTACATAAGGATGTTATATTAGTCGTTGAAAGTTAAAGGCCTCTGGAGGAACTAACTGCCATTTTGTTATATATGTATAATTATATGTTGTATTTTAGGGCTACTCACACCAAAGATTTTATAATCTTGACCCGATTTGCATGTTTGCTTATCGGGTGTGTTCATTCAATGAACATAGTTGATAAGTTTTGACAGGTTTAGTGTTGAAGAAGATCGGTTCTTTGCTTGTGGTTTCGTTAAGCGTTGCAGATCTCGGATAAGTTTTGTTTTCCTTGAGGTGATATAGATTTTCAAACAGATAAGATTATTTGCATTTTCATTTGTAAATTGTTTTTGGTAATGAAGATGATTGTTTTAAGTTAAAATTTTTATTGGTTTTAATTATCCGCATATTTTAAACTGTTTATGGGTTTTTGGAAGTGGAGAGTGTGTCACACCTCGGAAATCGACGAGTCGGGGACAAATAATGTTTTTCCCGATTCGGTCGAAATTCAGATTTAATATCGAGCATTTGGTTAGCTTAGACTAGGGTGAGTCTAGGTGATTCTCGGATCGTAGCTTATGGGTAGTGTTTAAGAAGTAATATTTTTCAAAACTATTTCCGCTAGTTGTTTTATTTTTACAAAGAAAATGAAAGAGATATAAAAATAAAGATAGTCAATATTTTTCGTGATTTGATTGTATGTGTAATGTGTATATTTATATTAGTTACTCTGGTGGAGTGCATATGAGATGCTTTTATTTTTCCTTATCATATGAGGAGTGGTTATATGTGTAATATGTTAATTATTAACGGATTTGATCAAAATGATGTGTGCTGTTATAATATTGTTTTATTGTTGGTGTTCATTTTCACGTGGAGTATGGATTAAGTATGACAACCTGTTTGTGAACTTTGTATTTGAGTGTCATGTTATTATTCAAGAAATAATGAGATATTTTTAATCTATATTGAATGAGTTGTAGTATCTGATGGCGTTGTGACGTACTGAGTAAGGAACTAATTGCCTCGGTGTTGGAGGAACTATCTCATTTACACCTTAATGGATGAATAGTATTTTAAAATATAAGAGATTAATCTTAGAGGTGATTAGTTAGAAATAGATTGAATATAATAATAAAATATCGTGTATTCTTTTTGAGATGTGTATACCAAAGATATACGCGTGTATTCTTTGAGGCGTGTATACTTGATGTATACACGTGTATTCTTTGAGATGTGTATACTTGCGTATACGTTGATATATTATTGTATATAGGTGAACTATTACCGTATGTGTATGGTTGATTAATATCAATGTTATCTTGTTTAAGTTTAATCAACGTGCATTCTTGTATAAGTTATAAGTTAATAACCAACGCTTTTGTTTAGGATAGCTTTACTTCGATCTCGGGACGAGATTCTTTTCGAGATGTGTATAGGCATGAATTCCCACGATTTTTTTAAAATCATTTTTTTTTATATATTAATTAATTAAATTTAATTATTTATTTTCAAAATTAAATCGGATTGGACTCGGGGATATCGTTGGGCCCGGTTTTGGGCCCGAAGTTGTTAGGCTTGGGTTTCGGACCAAGTATATAAACACATTTTTCTAGAAAATAGGGTTTAGAGAAAAATAATATATTAAAAATGGAGGCAGAGCTTGAAAGCTGGTTTGCTAGAGCGTGGGAGCGCGACGATTCGGACGACGAGGGATTCGTCGGGTTTTAATACAAGTGAGTAGAGTTAACTCTCACCACTACTAGAACTATGATTTTCATCGGTTTAGAATTTACGAATTTTATAAACCGTTTTGTGAGTAATTATATTATTATTTTTTTTTTTTATCGATTTCACCAAAAGCTTTCTTCGTCGAGTTTTTAGTTCTCGCTTCGGTTTAGCTTTTTTTTTTCCTACGTTGTTATTCTACTCATACGGTCAATTTTATTGGACCGTTAGGTTAGATAGTAGTAGTATTTACTAAATCACGAAACTCGGATTAAAATTTGTTGGGACTTCGGAAGAAGTCGCCCGATGGCATCAGCGAGTCCAACCTCAAGAGATCGTCCCTACATTTTGGGGAACTCTTCCGGGGTGGTGTTTTCTTGCTATCTTGTTGTTGTGTGGATGGTTTTTTTATGTGGTTGGTTGATGTGGTCGATATTGGTTTAAAGCTTGTGTTGTCGAGGGTCATTGAAGTTGGAAATCCGGCATCAATGGCGCCAGTGCTGCTTTTTTTATTGAACTTCGTTGTTGTGGGGTTTTCTAAGTTGTTGGTGATGGAGTAGTGTACTAGGTGGGAGGGGATCGATTGGTTGGTTTTATATTCGGGTCGGGGAGCTTGGGAAGAACCATTAATGGTGGCTGAAATGATTTCTAGATCCGGTTTTGGTGATGTTTGGATTGATTGAATTAGAGTTTTTGTGTTTGTTAAAGTGGTGGGGGTTTACACCCTCTTCACTTTCGGTTGGTTTGATTGGGTGGTTGTGTGGAGGATGGTGGTGGCCGGATTTGGGCTGCTGCTGGAGGAGGAAGATGACGGTTTGGGCTTGGGCCTTAGGTGTTTAGGTTGGGCCCGGGTGTGGGTTAAGTTCCTTGGCCCGACCTTGTTTTGTTTGCCTGGGTCAAAGCCTTAGATGTTTGGTTTGGGCCCAAATTCTATTAGTGGCTTGGCGAAATTTCATGGTGGTTGGCGAAATTTCAAAGTTTATGTGGGCCGAAATCTAATTTAAGTGGTTGGGCCCTTTTCTTTTTGTTTTGAAATTTTTGGACTGAACCACTTAACTGTTTTGGGCCAGTTTTCTAATATTGCATGGACCAGTCCATTGGACTTAAAATAGATCTAATTGGGTCAGGTAAAATAAATAAGTGGACTTTTAGACTTCCGGGTAATAAGGTTTGGGCTTGGCCAGTTGGGTCCAAACCAGGACCGTGGTCATGAGCCCATGAGCCATGCACCTTTGACCTTAGCCATGAACCATGGCTATGACCATGAACCCATTAACACCTAAAACGCAGCCGTTTGACTTTGGATGATTTGACTTTGACTATAACAGGTTTGACTTTGACCATCGACCGTTGACTTTGACGGTTGACTTTGACCTTTGACCATGGCATGTTGACTTTGACTTTGACCATGACATGTTGAGTTTGACCTTCACCATGATGTGTTGACCTTTGACCTTTGACCTTTGACTTTGACCGTTAACTGTGAATGTTGACTTTTTCCAGTTTTTCACATATTTGTTTATATGGACAAATATAGTAATAATGTATTGTCGGATATTGTATAACTTGGTTGGTCATTATCTAATTTAGCTTTGACGTGAGTAGTGTGTAAAATATATATATTGGGCTTTGATTGTGGACTGGACTTTTTTATTTGTCTACGTTTTATGTGTATATTATATGGACACATATAGTAATAAAATCTTGTGGAAGCTAGTATATATTTGGTGGTCATTATCTAAGAAAGATTTGACCTTGATGTTGTGTATTTTGACACGTGACGATATTGAGATGTTAGGAGACATTATATTCCTAAGACGTTATAATAAAGATGTATCGCGATCACGTTGAAGCATTGTGACATGATATAATATCTTTGGGATAGTTATATTAATGCAATATCTTGGAGAAATGTATATACACTCCATTATTTTATATGTGAGATGCTAATATAGTATCGGTGAATATTTGCCCACCGGGATTGTGGCGTAGTCTTCTAATATATTGGCACGTGAAAAGAATGAAAGTGGTTATGAGATATAATTGAGATGTTTCTAAATATTATGGCTTAGTGCAATAAGAGGTAATTGACCAAAACGTATATAGTGGAATGTTTATGAGTCATTAACATTATGACACCGAATAAATTACGTAACGAAAAATCCTAGAACCCGACTACCACAACTCATGAGATTTGCCTTGTGTGGGCTTATGTGATATGATTGACCCATGTGTTGGGTGTATATATAAGATGTGATTGACCCATGTGTTGGGCAATCGTAGCGAATAGTGGCTTGATTATTCCGTTCGCAAAATAGAACGATGATCGCAAATATTTTATGCCGAATAGTGGCGGTCATAGATTTGGCTTCCGTGTGAGGATTTACGGTGTCGCGGCATCCCGCGGGTGGTGGTTACGCACGCGGAGTGGCTCATTATGTAAGGGAGGCATGTGGATGTACATGTTGGATTTTGGGTTGCGATTGTGGTAGCCAGGGAAACTAGGTAAGACATAGATACGACGTGAATTTTAGGGACCATAAAAGAAAGCCTGAAATAATCTAATTATGGTAATATGTTTGGTTGGTTATGTGTTTAGTTAGAACCTAAGGCGCCTCGATGGAGGAACTACATGCCTTATTTATGATGCGTATAGTTTGTTGTGTGGTTAGTGGGAAGTTAAGGCGCCTCAGTGGAGGAACTACCTGCCTTAATTATTGTACATAAGGATGTTATATTAGTCGTTGAAAGTTAAGGCGCCTCGGTGGAGGAACTAACTGCCGTATGGGTTGTGTATATATATGTATAATTATATGTTGTATTTTAGGGCTACTCACACCAGCATTTTATAATGCTGACCCGATTTGCATGTTTGCTTATCGGGTGTGTTCATTCAATGAACATAGTTGATAAGTTTTGACAGGTTTAGTGTTGAAGAAGATCGGTTGCTGCTTGTGGTTTGCGTTAGCGTTGCATCTCAGGATAAGTTTTGTTTTCCCTTGAGGTGATATAGATTTTCAGTTGAGATAAGATTATTTGCATTTTCATTTGTAAATTGTTTTTGGTAATGAAGATGACTGTTGTTTAAGTTAAAATTTTTATTGGTTTTTAATTATCCGCATATTTTAAACTGTTTATGGGTTTTTGGAAGTGGAGAGTGTGTCACACCTCGGAAATCGACGAGTCGGGGACAAATAATGTTTTTCCGAATTCTGTCGAAATTCGGGGTGTGACATTCGTTCACTAGAACCTTTGCAAGACACTCCCACATTTTGAAATATTTTAGGTTAGGTACATGACCTTTCCATAACTCATATGGTGTCTTATTCTCTGTTTTCTTGTTGGGTATCCTATTCTGTATATGGCAAGCAGATAGGATTGCTTCCCCCCACAAGTTCAGGGAAGCTCCAGAACTTACAAGCATAACATTCATCATCTCTTTTAGTGTTTTGTTTTTCCGTTCGGCTACTCCATTAGACTCAGGAGAGTATGGTGGAGTAGTCTCATGAATAATGCCATTCTTGTCACAAAAGTCCTGGAAGGGGTTAGACTCATATTCTCCACACCTATCAGACCGAAGTCTTTTCATCTTACAGTTAAGCTGGTTTTCAACTTCAGCTTTGTACTTGAGAAACATCTCACCTGCCTCATGCTTGTTTCTAAGTAAATATACCATGGTGTACCTAGAAAAGTCATCTATGAATGTAATATAATAAAACTTCCCTCCTCTAGACATGGTACTTCTGAATTCACCCAAATCCGTATGAATAAGAGTTAGTAATCCAGTTTTATCTCTAGAAACAGTTCTGCAGGGTTTCTTTGTGGCTTTAGTCTCAGCACATATCTCGCATTTATCATTAGAAAAATCCGAAATATCAGACAATAAACCACATGCTTTCATTCTTTACATATACTGAACATTCACATGTCTTAGTCTACCATGCCATATATTAAAAGAGTCAAGCAAGTAAGCGCAGATTCATTCTTATTAATAATAATGTTGTCAAGTACATTCAACATGAAAAGACCACTGTTATTGCAATAACCTTTCCCAACAAAACCCTCATTTTTCGTCAGAACGAACTTGTCACTCTCAAAAGTCACCTTGACACCAGCTTTTCCCAGTAAGGACACAGAAATCAGATTCTGACGAATCTCAGGAACATGAAGAACATTACTAAGTGAAAGGGTTTTCCCGAAGTTAACCGAGGAAGAATCTTGCATGTTCCTTCAACAGAACGGACCTAGAGTCACCCATATAGACCTTTTCATCTTTCACTAGTATGTAGTCCGAGAAGGCTTCAACATCACCACCACAGACGTGGCGGTGGCACCGAGAATCTAGTACCCAGTTCTTCTTCCCCAAAGGCCATGAACACTTGTGACACTACAAAGAAGAATAATATCATCTCCCTCAACTATATTAGCATTGGGAGGATCATCAGTGTCTTTCTTATGCCTGCACTGAAAAGCCCTATGTCAAGGTTTACCACAAACATAACAATTTCCATTGCCAGTACCACTCCTTTTAAAAGAAGTGCCTTTGACCTTGAAATTCTTATTTTTGTTGTACTTCTGCTTTTTAGAGGTTTTGTTAGATTTGCTGGGATTACCTTCAATGATATTGGCTTTAGAATGGAATTCCTTAGACAACACCTCATCCCGAGTCTTGTTATTTTCCTCTATGTGAATGTGAATGATCACATCCTCAAGAGTCATCTGCTTGTGCTTATGCTTAATACTATTTTTATAGTGTTTCCAAAACTCAGGGAGTTTCTCAATCAAACATCCAGCAATAAAGGTTTCGAGTAAATTAATACTCTCAGTTTTCAAATCATTAATCAGCACATGAAAATCATGGATTTGAGACGTTACATCTCTATCCTCTCTCATATGGAACTTTAGAAAATTCCCAATAGCATATTTAAAATACCAAATCCTCTATTATGTATTTTTTGTTCAAACTCTCCCATATATCATGTGCATTCTTATTTGAACAATAAATATCAAAAATTTCATTGGACAAGGTACTCAAAATAGCATGACGACATACCTTATTCCCATTGAGCCAAGCATAAATTACACTTCTAAGAATTCACCATGATTGTTGTATGCGGATAAAGAAAATAATAAAGAGACAAGGACAGAATAACAGGTAATAACCAAGGCGCGGATTAGGCTGTCCTTAAGGAAAGATTTCGCCCCTTCCAATGGTGCAGAAAGGCAACAGTGGCGTCTTCCTCACAGGATTCAATGGTTAACAGCAGCCTGACTTTGCACTATAACAGACTACCTTCTAGAACAACAATATAACTCTCTCTGGCGGCTGACAGGAAGAAGAGAAGAAGAATAGGACAAGTAATGGTTTCTATTTCTCTGAAATGTATTTCTAATCAAGTATCTGTTATGGACGCACAACCCCTGTATTTATAGAGGTAAGGTGGTCGGTTCCAGATAAGATAAAGACTCATCCTCAAACTCTAAAGAGATAGAGACTCATTCTCATCCTCAAACTCTAAACCGGTTTAGTATTTAGAAATACTCCTAGAGATTCCAACCATTATTAGGATGCGTCACGTCTTTAACAGCGGAATTAGTGACATGAAGCAATCTGTGTTCTTTAAATACTTTGATAATACTTAATAGCAAGCAAGCCATTGACCATTTTTATCTCCCGCATGATAAGTGAGACGTTTAACGGGAACGAGGAGTAGCAAATGTACCAGCGACGAGGAAAAATGGTTCAGGAACACCTAGAATGACAATATATTTTCCGAATACAGGAACACTAGTTAAAAGTTTAAACCATTGTCTGCGATCGGAATTCTGAATTCTCAAACGAAATACCATGCCAAAGAAAAGTAATGGTACATGATGACTAGATAATATTATTTGGTATTACAACTGACAAATGGACACTTGGGGAAAAAGACAACGTCCGCAAGTATAGGGGAAAGAAAAGAGTGAAAACCCCTAGCTAAACCCCTGCCAACTCGCTCTCTTCGCCAATGGCATCTCTCAAAGTCAGAGGCGTTCAAGGAGAAAAGTATATTAAAATGTATGTAGAGTTGGAGGGCACACTCGGTTTACTGAAATCAAAGATTTCCAAGAGACGAGGGTGCAATCCCAGCGAAATAAATGTAGTTTTTCAAGGAAGGGTAATGAACGATGACAACAAAACCTTGCGGGAATACAGTATTAAAAATGGTTCGAAATTACATGCCATAAAAATTCATTCGCATGCAGAGATAAAGCTCCTGAAAATAAACAACTCAGGAGACTGGCCGCAATCAAGTAATTCATTTTTTCTTCTTTTAGGTTAACTGTTATTTAATTAAAACTTTGGCATTTAAACAGGGCCGGCTCAACCATATAGCAAAGTAGGCCTCCGCTTAGGGCCCCCCTATAATATAATCCAACCATTGCCCACTATTGCCACTATTGTTTTTCATTTATTTTTAACTGTTGGATGAACGTTTTTATATTGGTAAATTGGAAACCATAAAATCATGTTAAAGTAGTGTTAAACACTTAAACTCCTTCAATTCTCTCGCCTTCTCTAACAAACATCACCCCATGACAAATGATCAAGTATATATACGCCAACAATTCAATCTTACCTATATCATTTTTTTGCCTTCTATATGATTTTTCTCTATAATCTCGCTCTCTCTCTCTCAATGTTTGTTTTATTTGGTGTAGAATTATTTTGCATTCTCTCTCTATATTCGCAATTCTTTGTTAAATAAATCTATTGAAGTTTCAAATTTGTGCGAAGACTATTCAAGAAAGAAAAAAGATAAAGTTTGGATCATATAAAATAACGTAAACAAATCAATAATATGTTGTGAGAAAAAAAATAAAAAAGATGTAACAATTTTTATTTGTTAAAGTAGTGTTAAACACTTAAACTACTTTGGTTCTCTCGCCTTCTCCAACAGAAAATAGCACACCTCCATAACTAATTAAAGTTCTTCATCACCCCATAACAAATAATTAAGTATAACACTAACAATTCAATCTTATCTATATCATTTTTTTTGTCTTCTATGATTTTTCTCTATAATTTTTTTTTCTATATTTGTTTTATTTGGTGTAAAATTATTCTGCATCCTCTCTCTATTTGCAATTCTTTGTTAAATAAATCTATTGAAGTTTCAAATTTGTGCGAAGACTATTCAAGAAAGAAAAAAATATAAAGTTTGGATCATATGAAATAACGTAAACAAATCAATAATATGTTGTGAGAAAAAAAATAAAAAAGATGTAACAATTTTTATTTGTTAAAGTAGTGTTAAACACTTAAACTACTTTGGTTCCCTCGTCTTCTCCAACAGAAAATAGCACACTTTCATAACTAATTAAAGTTCTTCATCACCCCATAACAAATAATTAAGTATAACACTAACAATTCAATCTTACATATATCATTTTTTTGTTTTCTATGATTTATTCCTATAATCTCTTTTTCTTTCTATATTTGTTTTATTTGGTGTAAAATTATTCTACATTCTCTCTCTCTATTTGCAATTCTTTGTTAAATAAATCTATTAAAGTTTCAACTTTGTGCGAAGACTATTCAAAAAAGAAAAAAAAAAAAATTGGGATCATATGAAATAATGTATGCAAATCAATAAGATGTTGTGAGAAAAAAATTAAAAAAGATGTAACAATTTTGATTTGTTAAAATAGTGTTAAACACTTAAAATCTTTCGGTTCCCTCGCCTCCTCCAACAAAAAGTAGCACGCTTCCATAATTTATTAAAGTTCTTCATCACCCTATAACAAATAATCAAGTATATATAACGCCAACAATTCAATCTTACTTATATCATATTTTTGCCTTTTATGGTTTTTCCTAATCTCTTTTCTTTCTATATTTGTTTTATTTGGTGTATAATTATTCTACATTCTCTCTCTATTTGCAATTTGTTGTTAAATAAATCAATTGAAGTTTCAAGTTTGTGTGAAGACTATTCAAGAAAGACAAAAAGAAAAAGTTGGGATCATATGAAATAACGTAAACAAATCAATAAGATGTTGTGAGAAAAAAAATAAAAAAAATGTAACAATTTTTATTAGTATATATTAATCATAGAAGATTTCCTATTCGAACTTTGCTTAGGGCCCCGATTATCTTGAGCCGCCCCTGCATTTAAAGATTCTTGGATTATTCCTTTGCGCTGTGTGTGACGTGCTTACTAATACCGACATGGGGAGGGGAAATCAAATTGCTTACCACATTGAATTTGGCAGGCAAAGCTGTTAATTCGTTTCCTTTTCCAATTAGGAAACATGATTGTTGCCATACGCTTACACATCGACAATGTCCTCCTTGGCGAGTGATTCAACACCCTGGACGGCCGGACCTCTTGTTGCCGACTCCCATCACAATTAACCATCGCCACCAACCCCATAGTTGCAACTCGATCAAGTGCACCTTCACACACTCACACTCACACTCACACTCACTAAATGTGTAACAAGTCGAGGGTAATGCCTGAACATGTTGTGGGAACCACCTTTGTCAACATACGTACTGCATTGTTGTAATATATCCCTTATGAATTTTTAGTTAAATTATAGCTATTTTTAAGTCTTTTTACTTGGAGTAAGCATTCTGTTATGGCCATTCTCTTAAGCGTGCAAGTTAGCATTGGATAGCATTTACCCCAAAGGATTCATGATTGCCTTTGCATGACACAGGGATGTTGCCATGAGATGCACCAAATCAGAGCATGCGAACGGAATACCAGAAGAGTAAGATTCTTATTTAAAAGTTAGTTGTGTGAATTTTTTTTGTTTTTTATAATTACTCTCCTCCTTGATAGGTTAAAGATGGTCCAAGTGTCTTATGCAACCGCTAAGCATCTAATGAAAAAAGAGATGTATAAGGACGCTATTTTCATGCTTGCCATGGCGGAGGTTAGTTGTTTCACTCATTATTGATAATTTTAGTTTACTAATCTTGTTGGAAATTATAGCATAGATCTGATAGCAATTTCACGATGTTTCCTAAACAGAACTGCACTCTTTTTTTTTCTCTACTAAATCTATTGACCAGAAAAAATAACATTTACTGATTCCACATTTTATTTAACGACAAGGAAATTGAGACACTTCGTTTAGGAAATGTTAAGGGTGTCTTTGAAATTGGGATGCCAGGTGTCATTGTTTTTCATATTGATTGACAATTTTCAAGATGTAGAGTTGTGTACGCATAGAAGTCACAAGTCCCGCCTCGAATCTATTGGTATTAACTTTAAAAGCTGAAAGTACGCTGAGAGTGAAACTTGATCAAAGATTGCAGGAGTCACCATTGGTGAGCGTTTTGAAATGAATAAATATATTATTCACTGAAAAAAAATGTTTGTTGTGCTTCCCTGCTTGACTCATGAGATGCTAGCAGATAATATATTGCTTTGATTTATAAGGATGTATAGTCCTAAGAATTCACCATGATTGACTAAGCAATTACACTTCTAGTTCTACTACTTATGAATCTAGTCCTAAAGCCCCTGGCTGAGCATGGATTGTTCTACATTTTTGTTCAGTTAAAGAAATACATTTAGTTCTTGTGAGATATTTCTTGTGAGATACTACTTGGATTTATTCAGTATGTCTGTATAATTTGGCGTTACGTTGTTGTCATGTTGTACTTGTAACTTCTTTGCTGTAAAACCATTCTCCGACAATTACAAACCATGCCCCTGAGATTCTAATATTTGTATCTTATTTCTTATTATATGACCCTGAAATATGAAAAGGGGAGCAAAAGTTCAGTAGCTTTCATAAAGACACAGAAAAAAGTTGAATTTAACACATACATCCTTTTAGAATCTTCTTTTTCTGACCTTTTCTGTCTATACAATTTGAGATGGTTAATGATCCGTGCCTTAAGGAATCTCAAGTCTTAAATGCGACTGGTTTTGCAGTGTAGCGTGTGCTATTCTGCAACTATAAGCTTGTTACTTGTTTCTCCTGAATTTGTTATATTGTGCAGACTTCTTTTTCGTTTCTATAGAAATTATGATAATTTGGAGGTCAAGGCATCATTAATGAAATCTACAATAAACTGATTGCTATCTTTTTATGTAAATTTCATGATTGGTATGAATCCAGGGATTTTATATTTTCACCAAGGATATATTTTCTTCTCCTGTTCCTTTTTATATCCATGAGTCATGACCGTACCACTATCAATAGTCTTAGTAAAGCTGATATGCTTGATTTTGACTCCTCACTACACATACCTTCCTTGAGAAAGCTTCCCTGCACCATATTCCCTAGATTCTGCATAAGAGGGTTTTGTTTTTGTTTTCCATTATTAAAACCTCAAGAACTGTTTAAAAAATTTGAACTCTTGGAAAAAGTAAAGTACACTTCATATGCAGTCCAACATAAGTGGGTTAGACCACCCCCGACCCTCATTTTACATGGTGATCAGCTTGTAAAAGGGAACGTCAACTGTAGGTAAGGTTCAGGTTTGAATGAGGCAAAAACTTGAGCTCAAGAGTAAATTACTCTTGCAGCTGTGGAATTACCACTCACCACCACCACTAAGTGCACAACAGTAGTGGACAGGTAGGGTGATTTAAACAAACGCAAATATGAATTTCATAGAGCTTGAAAGAGGGGACATTTGTTTACTATTAACATGTTTCGCTTTCTGAACTCAAACCAATGTTTCAATTTTTGAACTCTTTCGCTTCTCTTACGAATAAGGTGAGAGATAAATAAAGGGACCGATAATCTGCATTAGGAAATCAAAGATGTCCTTCAATAACAACTTTCCCATTAGATTCATTATGTGTTGAGTATATGTTTTTTCTGCAGAGCATGTGTGATCTTCACAATAATGTTGGAGGGAGCATTGGTGCTTAACTTGTCGAGATATGGGAATATACCAATTAGTTGGTGTCTAGGGTTTTTTAGATTAAGCATCCCATATTTTTATGTTTGATGATTTATATCATTTAACCATGTTTTTGTCATTCTCTCTATCAGTAGTTATATCTAATATGGAAAGATCTACAGCCAAATTGGTTGTTGAGAATCCCTGTCATATCACGTAGCAACGAATTTCATTATTTTATTTTCTCTTCAAGTGAGTTATTATAACTTATTTTTCAGGAATGTTGGTGTTAGAGATAGCCTACATTTCATTGGGTGCTGTCTAGTGCAACTAAAAATAAAAATAAATAAATAAATAAAAGAAAAACAAAACAAAACTAATTCGTCTCTGTGTTTCTCTCTTGTAGGACCAAAACTGTTTGTGTGGTGAGCATGAAGTTAGTGCGGTGAGTCAAAAATCTTTTTTTATTTTTCTTTTTTGGATATGATTCTATTTTAGGCTTAACGATGCCTCATTTTTGGTTTCCAGATCATGGGACCGGTTCTTCACCTAGACACAGTTTGGTGTTACTTTAGGCTCCATGATATGGAGTTCCTCCCTCGGGCTCGGGATCGGCTTGGAAAAGCTCAGCTGGGGTTGGATCAGAAGTACTGGAAGAGCTACGACCTGTCTTACCAGCCTTTTCTGGCACTGTGAGTATGATCCCAATTGCTTGCCGTTGTAATTTTTTCTTTCCCACCCCTCTTCAAAGTAGGAGAGTTGATTCATGCTTGTATGTTTTTCCAGGTGCTTCAGACTGCTGCTTTTTAAAGGAATTACTGCGTTTTACCTTAGAAGAAGTTCAGAGTGCAAGAAGTTTCTACTTTCAGCAAAGCCTTTGTATGGTCGGGTATGTTTAGTCATATTTGATGTAGATATTAAAAATATTTAACTACTTAATTAGATGCGTGTAATTTAGATTGAACAATACTAGAATTGGCTTTACTTAAACTAAAGAATACTAGAATTGAATAACTTATGTCATTCCCTCGTGCCATACTGCATTCGTGTTATATTTTCAGGTCCGACATACTAGGGAAATCAGGATTAAAGACGATAAAAATATAATTATTATTGACCCTAGTTAATACTTGTATATGGTGGGTATAGGGGGTAAAGTGGTGGAGAAATTGTTTTTGAAGCTAAATAATCAGCCATAGAATCTGTGTCCAGCCAAATCTGCCTCTGGGACAGAAATCTCCACTTCATTGACAATTGCTTACTTTCTGCTTCAATGCTCGTCACTACTTCCAGTCTTTTGGCTCCAAGCAGCTCAGGGTCACTGTTCCTGCTAATCAGCCCCAAACCAGCTTCGCGTGGGTTGTCTATTGAGAAGCCAACCAACATTAAGGTTTACTTCGTTTCTGTCTGGTAGAATTCATATCACGTCTCTAATCTGTCAGCTGGTCTTTGTCTACACCTCACCTTAAGCTTTCTGACTCCCTCAAAAACATTCTTCTTTACTCTGAAAAGCTGCAATGTGCTGTCCTCGAAGTCAATTTATTCTTATGCTTCCAAACCTGCACTAAAATATTGATTACATCTGCATACCACAGATCGCTTACTCGTGGACTCCTTGTTTTACTTACACTCATCGCATCTTTGAGGTTATTGATTCTGATTTTGAGCCTGAAAAGGTCAGGGTTTCCACAATCCCTTAGTAAATCAAAGTACATGATTTGAGTGTCAGTTCTTCTGCTTGCTTGCACAATCTGGATGATGAAGCCATTTGAATACCTCTTCTGGTTGCCTTCCCATCAGTGAGTACTGCTGTTTGAGTAATCTTTCATGCTAATCTAGCTGCGCTAGGATGAACATTCTTTGCCAGATCCATTTATGCCACCCCACTTATTGCTCTCCCCATCCCCCCCCCCCAACCTAATAACTGCATATTGCCTGCGCATCCACTAGCTTTTCTCCTGTTCTCGTCAACTAGTGTGTGAATGTAACTTATTTTCACTCTTCATTAAATTAGAGTGGGCGATAGGATAAGGCTGGAAGAACATATATATAGATTCAGACTCTATATCAGTGGTACATTCCTTTGGCAGACAGGCCAATGCAAAACAGACGGCTGAAAGATGTTGAAGTTCTTGAGTATATGCTTGTCATTTAAACTCATCTCAAAGCAGTTTACAGACGGCTGAAAGATGTTGAAGTTCTTGAGTATATGCTTGTCATTTAAACTCATCTCAAAGCAGTTTGATTTTATATTGAAGATGTACAATGTCTAGTCGATGTTGAAGATGAAATGGGTCAGTCAGGTGACCTGGAACATGGCATTGAATATATGTTGCGGACCAGTGGCCCTGAATATTTTGATATTGAAGTTACTGAAGAAAGAGAAGGGCAGGTTTTAAAAGAGTTTCTAGATTTGGTAAATAGGGAGTAGCGAGGTTGATGTACTTTTGCAAGATTTGTTATATATGGTTTCCAGCAAATACTGTTGTATGTGGCTTCCAGCCAATATAGGTGTACAGGTTACACTCGTTATGTTGTGTTTTTAGGAAAAACTGGTTGTATATGCTTTCAGCTGAAGTGGCCACTTTAAAAAGGTTGTATATTCTATTAGCTTTCAAAAGCTGAAATCTAGTTTTATTTTTTTGCCACTTTTACTTGCAAAATTGGAAAACTCGTTGGATTTTTGGGTTCTATTATATATATATAATTAGATAGGAAAATTTACCTTTTGCAGAAGAGTTGATTCTATTCTATTCAATCTAGTTTTATTTTTTGGGTTTCCGGTTCAATCTAGTCTCTTCAGGTGTAAGAGCTAAACGATTTACTTATGATTATTGGACGTGGTGCTGACAACTGGACTCCGCTATTTCACTTGATGATTGATTCCATAGGTTTATTATGTATTGGAACTTTTTACTTTTCCATGAGCAAAGAGAAATCGGTTTGGGCATAAAATATTAAAATTGCCAGTGTATGAATCTCAAACAACTAAGTTAATAATTACGAGTTAATAAGTTAATAAGTGAAAAATCGGCGAGATCATGCGAAAAGAAGGCATGCTTTATATACCTGACCAACTGAGGCACGGCTGAAACTGACAGGGAATACTTGTTTGAGTTCGTTAATATAGACATAGAAGTGTAAAAGTGTCCACTCTAAGAAACAAGGAGTATCTTCTATTAGTTTAGAGGAGATATAGGAATGTACAAAGATGAGTATGAACCTATTGTACTTGATGAAGTTTGGCTTGCAGCACCACCCCAATTTAAATTTTGATGCCGCTTATCATAAACATGCTAATTCTTGTGCTATATCTGTGGCGGGTAGGGATGAAGATGGAAGATGTTAAGCAGGTTTTACGAAGAAAGACAAAGCTCAGTCTGCAGGTGAAGCAGAATTGCTTGTAGCTGAATTGGCAGTTTGCAACGCTTTAGAAATTGGGTGGCATATACTGTAATAATAGAGGGGGATGTAGCTGAAGTAATAAGTGCTTTGTAGAAGAGAACTCAAACGACTTGAGTTGGAATTCTGTTTTAGACAATATTTTTCTCATACTGCATTTATTTTCTTATTGCTTATTTAAATGGGTAATTTCCCAATTAGTAACCCATAATGTCAATGTGTTCCCAAATAGTAACCACTCTCCAATTTTGACTTTTCAATCTCACTTTTGACACTTTTGCCATTCTCTCTATTTTCAAACAATGCCCACGTGGACCTGCAACACTCTCTCTTATTTGAAGTGATTTGAAGTGATTTGATGGGTGTGTTGATAGATACCACAGATTATCTTAGAGATGAAGATATGCAAATGAATGGTCACGAACGCATCTGTGGTTTAAAAGCCTCGAGATTTGTAAACATTAAGATGGACGGTTATTTACATTAACACTGTTCATATACTATTTTTATTATAAAAAAATTATTTTTAATAAGAAAAATATAGAGATATTACAAGAACCAACAAAAACATGAATAATGGTAAAAAATAATAAGATTCTTGTAAAAATAACAAGATAAAAATCATGAATTAAACCAACCCATGTATTAAACCCTTAAACCATCAACAAAGGATTAAAACTAAGCAAAATCTACACAGTATTCACAGGACATGTTTTGGTTCTACAACTATCATCAACAAAAATTGCAAAAGCACCAAAAACTAAGACAAAACATAAACCCCAACATAAATACATAACATAACAACCCTTAATCTTCATCGTCTTTATCTTCATTCTCGTCTTCATCTTCCTCGTCTTCATCATCGCCATCATCCCCAGAACTGGAACTATCATCATCATGTTGGTCTTCCCACATGTAATCAGTAGGGTCTTCAACAAAATAAGGATCATACATCTCTTCATCGTCTTCTTCTTCATCAGTAGAATAACTATCCCACATTTTCTCGTACTCGTCACTTGAGTAATCCGTGGTTTCACCCCTTGAACATCTAGGAAGAGGCATGTTGATAAAAAACGATGGAGAGAAAAGTTTTAACTTTGGTAGATTGTTGCTAACAGAAAAAATATTAGAATGTGAGAGAGATCAAATTTTAGATGACTATTTCCACTGTTATTTCGAAGTGATTTCAAAGATAAATGTTTGCGGGAAACAAGGCGTTGTAATTATGTGGGGTGGTTAGTTTTCTTTTCACCCTTCTTAATGTACCGTAAATGGTCATCATGACACACAAACAATGAAGGGACAGGCAAGACCAAATTAATTTAGAAAATGAAGTGAATTTTGACCCTTTGTCAAACCCAATGTAATTTGTTTGTTGCCATATTAGAGGACATGCAAGTATGCAACTCGACTAAATTACTCCGAAATTAACCCATAAATGGACCCTAAATGGATTGAATGAATAATTTTGGGTACCCATAAATAATTATCAATGTACAAGAAAGTTACTGATAGTCTTAAGGCCACAATATAGTTATTAATTGGATAGACGAATATGAATATCATTATTTTGGCGGAAAATTTGAGGATTGACATGTGTCCCCAATTTGTAGAAGACCTTTTATTTATTTAAAGGCAATCAAACCTTTTTTTTCTTTTTTCAAATACCCATGTTTATTTCATGATATCTAGTGGCAAGCATGCTTCGGCATGTTAAAAAGCTTCATGTAGAATGTTAATATTTATACTTAATTTATTGAATTTTTTTTTAACCTTATTAGAATTAATTATTTAGACAATGTATAGTAAAGTTGCTGATAGTTCTAGGGTAGGAATATGTTTATTCATTTGATAGAGGAATCAACATGGACATCAGTATTTTGGCGGGAAATGAAGTTTGGTACCCAATGAAGTCTGACACGTGGAGAGAAATGACCTTGGAACGTACGTGTCACAGTAACCGAAACTTAAAGAAATCAATTGGGAATTAGGGGAAAAAACTGTCCTAGTGAACCTCAATTAAATTTGGAAACCCTAATTTTTAGTTTCACTTCAATCTCCATATTATAACCCTCATTTTATCTTTACGGTTCGAATTATTGGTGGAGAAATGAGGAAGCTTAACCTGACATGTAGAATGTCATTAGATAAAATGCAGAAATTATTTGGTGGATTTAGTAAGGAAGAAAGGGAGGATTTTGAAAATTCTTGTTTTCGAAGCTTTTTGCAAATCCAAAAAAATATGCACGCAACAACTACACTAGTTTGTGCCATAGTTAGCCATAAAGTTGGTAGACTCTGCTATCGGATTGGTAACAAAGATTTGGTATTCAAGAAGAGTGATGTTGCATTGATTATGGGTCTTAGTGTAAACTCTGTTGCTAACTCATTCTACACCATCGACGCGTGAAGAACAACACATCGAATTTAAGTGCTAGGTTTTAAAAGGAAGCATTGTTAGTGAGACGAAATATTAGATGTTTTAGTGGTGGCAAAATCCAAAGGTAGTGAAGATAAAAGTGATATATTTAGGCTCAATATGTTGTATGTCTTTGCTCCAAGTTGTGCTTCTGGATCTTCTAGGACCGTAGATGGAAGGTATGTTGATCTTCTGAGAGGACCTAGGCTGCTTTTGATCGGTTTCCATGGGGCACACCTTGCTTTGAGATGTTGGAATCTTGTTTGGATGATATTTACAAAAATGTGTTAGGCGGAAGGACTCCTTTGCGGTTTATGGTTGTGTTATTTGTTTTGATATTTGGGCATACCTTCACATCCCCTCTCTTGGGGCTCGTAGGGCATTGAATGGTAAATTCCTAAGAATATTAGATTGGGTTCAGTTGCCTCCCAAGAACTTACATCTCCAGACCTGGAAGAAGAAGCTCGAGCCTCTTAAGGGTAAGGTTGTTGCCTTTGACACTTTGGATATTGAAGAAGAAGAAATGAATGAAGATGTAATGAAGGTGGCTTTCAACCAACATGCCACACAAAGCGCTGCTTCGGTTTCAGAGGAGATGCTTTAGAGACAGGCACACCTACTGAAAGGCCTTGTAAGCATATTATTGAAACTCTGCATTGTTGATTATAAACTCTGCATTGCATTGTTGATTATAAACTCTGCATTGTTAATTATATTCGCGAATTTGGATACATCGGCATTGCATTTTAATTATTTGACATCCATTTGCATTTATAAGAAAGGTTCTTAAACCGAAAATATCGGGAAGTATATATTATATTTGTGTTGACTCACGGGATAAGGATAACTTGTTAAATGGCTGGATATATCGATAGGTTAAATGAACTTTATGTTTAGTGCTCATAAGGTAGATAGGACTCATATGATACATGATACCGGCAATGCTTACTTCAACTAACTTTTGAATCTGAGGTTAGGGTGGCTCGGAATGACATCAAGTCTGAAATTAGGGCGGTATGGAGACAATCTTGCAAGGGGGTTTTCTGAGGTGGGAAGAAAAGTGGATTGGGTGAACCATCATCATCCCAGGGGGTTGTGAAGGGACCAAGAACAAAGAAAACAAGGGGAAGAAGCTGTGTCTACACCAATGCTGATGATGTTGTCAAAAAACCTACTACACAGTTTGTTAAAAATAAGGTTAAAGTTGTTGTGGAAGAAGTTGTGTCTACCCCACCTTCTAAGAGGAAGTCATCATCCCCACCTCCTAAGAGGAAGTCGTCATCCCCACATTCTAAGAGGAAGTCTCCTAAGAGGAAGTCATCATCCCCACCTTCTAAGAGGAAGTCATCATCCTCTAAGAAAGTTACATTTGATCTTTCACATGAGGTTGAAGAAAATAGAAAAAAGAGAAGTGAATGCGGGGTTTAAAATGGTAAGGAGGAGGGTGAAGAGAAACATAGTATCGACAAGAAGTGAGAGTCCGACCACCAAGGTTAAGTAAAGTAGAATTCAAAGGCTAGCAAAAGGCAAACAATTTTGAAAAGAAGTCAAGTCGATTGAAAAAGAAAAGACATGGAGGCTAAGAGCAAGGAAGCTAACAAACCAAAAAGAAGAAGAAATTTGATTGGTTTATGTGAGGAAGAAGAAGATGGAGAGGGAGAAGGTAGTGAAACCGATCTTGTTGCGGCGGTGATGTTTTGAGAGATATTAGTGAAGAGTTACCCAAGACTCCTCATGATGACCCGGTGATGGGGAAGACCATGTACATGGTTTTTCAAGAACCTAAACATGAACATGAAGGCCACTTATGATAATGATGAGGGGTGCTCGAGTTTTTGTTGAGGAGGTTGAAGAGAGGGTTGTAAATACCTACAAATGTCAAGAGAATGTGGTTCGGAGTCTCTTTGAACAATGAAGTCTGAGGAAAGAGGGTGTGAAAGAGCACATTGATGAGAGAATGTGGTTGGCCAAAGTCCCCTATGGAAGTCTATAATATGGATGTTGTTGAGCATGTGTCATTTATTAGTCCCTTGGACATTGCTCCCAGTGATGGTCCCTTGCCTACACCTAATGTTGATGTTCCCTCCAATGATGGTGTTGATATTGATGGGGAAGAAGTCCCGAACTTCGAAAATGGAGAAGGTCACATTTTACGCTTTACTTTCTTGCGATCTTGACATAAGCCGACTTGCTGTATTGTCACCCACAACCGCTTTCAAACCTTTGAGGTAGATAGTCGACTCAAATCTATTGTTGTTATGAAATCTAAAAATGATAATGTGATGTTGGGAGAGCGTGATAATGATGTAGATGATGATGATATTGTAGGGAAATGGTGGTCCCCGATGTGGTGCGCGATCTGAGTCAAATGGCAAGTGAAATGGAAAAAGAAAAGAAAAACACACCAAAGAAGAAAAGAAGATAAGGCAAAGGGATGCAAGGTCGGTCATGGGAAGAAAACATTGGACGAAATGTGATGAAATGATCAAGTCCGCTCTGCCAAAACATTTATCAAGAAAACCACCACCAAAGGTGACCTCCTTATCTTCTGATTACTATTGGAAGATGTTCACAAGGTTATGCAGATCCACAAACCCTGTTTAGATGCTAGAGTGTTTGGATACAACCCGTCTATTTCGGTCTACGATTTCCATTCATTGCATGGAAGAGAGTGGGTAGATGGGAGGTCGATTACAACTAACATATTATCTTACATATTAACCAAAGCTGAAGAACTAACATATTAACCATCAACAACTAACATATTAACCATCGGCAAACTTCGCATAATAATGTTTAAAATTCTATGACTCGGTGATCACCATATATGTGAAAATTTGTTGATCGGTGGTACATCCAACATTGTAAGGAAAATGACATTCGGAAGAAGAAACATATACTATCGGTGAGGATGTATACTTTTACTAAGTAAGTTATATCTCATTGGTTGATGGAATTTGTTTTGTATAGTTCACCTTTATTGATGAAGTACTTTATGATTTTTGTTTATGTAGAAATTCATGAATAGAGTATACAAACTTTAAGAAGAAGATGGAAGACCAAACCTTTAGTGGTGCAACTCGATGACAGAGTAGATAGTGGTGCGTATCATCCACATGAAGTTGTTAAAAGAGTACTTAGACCACTTATGAAGGAAGAATTAAAGATCAAGCACACCCATCCAGGCAATGGGTCTTATCATTCCTCTTCAAGTTGAAGGAAACCACCGGTTCTTGAAGTCTACAATTTTGGAAAGAAAAAATCTACAACTATGATTCTCTTAGTCCGAAGAAAGTTTACGATGAGCAACTTGCTATAGAGACTTGTCTTACTTATGTCATGAGGTGTCTTTGATCCATCGTCACCTCATGATTTGGGAGCCCCTCGGCTCGTGAGTTTAATGCTGTTACTCAACAACCGGATACAAATAGTTGTGGCCTATTTTGCCTAGCCTATCTAGATCTTCTTAGGGGGTGTGTACGAGGAAGTAAACAAAATAGATATGCAACCCCATCGAATGAGGAAGCGGATTGGAATGGATATAATTAATTGTGGGTTGAATCCGATCTTTTGTTTCAAAAAGCGGACAAAAAGCAATTGGAGAAGAGTTTGGAGGATGCTAAAGAAGTCGATGCGTGGCGGGGGAATCACTATGAAACAGCTTAGTGGATGCTACTTCTTCTATTTTGTGTTTAGTGAAACAAATAGCTTCTTCTATTTTGTGTTTAGTTGTCTAATTTTAGTATAGTAATATCATTTTGTGGTGCCGTTAATATCATCAGCTACGAATTTGTGATGATGGAATTTGTCATTCATTGCTTCATGCTTTCATGGAGTGATGAGTTAAGTTTTTAGTGAAGCATTTTTATGGAATTAGTTCTTTGATAGGTCTGTAATGCAATATGGTTATTGGAATATTATGTTTCATCAAACATTTGTGTATAGTTTAGGCGGGAAATGTTTTGGGCGGGAATAGTTTGGCGCCACACCACTTGGGCGGGAAAATAGTGTGTTTCCTTTATAAGTACAAACTGGGTTGCCTTTCTTGGTCCATCCCATTTCTCTTTCTCTTTTTTTTCTCGTTCAAAATGGGTGGGGGTGAGGATTCTACCAAGAATAATACAAATGTTGGTTCATCATCAACCAACTATAGCAAATGTTTTGAGTGTGGGGAAACTGGGCACTGGAAGATCAACTGTCCATGGGCAACTTCGCGCATCCCGCTATGCTCAAATCTGAATATGAGGTATGGTGTAAGTACAAAGCCACATAGTGCGGGAAGAAGGTTTCTCTCATGCGGGGCCAATCCATGCAAGGGTTTTAAAATGGATAGATCTAGAAGGTGAAGGGACACATAAGGCTAAAGCACACCTGCTAGTGAAGCAAAGGTGACAAAGGAAAACCGGTTGCAAATCACCATTGATGGTCCTATTAAAATGAAAATAGAGGCGTGTTGATGATGTTAACCTACTTGTAAAAGAAACTATCCATTAGAGGCCCGACCATGTCATTGTTATAGTTCTTGATATTAATAGTACAAGAAGATGTCCATTCAAACCAAATTAATTATGAAACCAAAATTGCCAACCAAAACTATCCAAAATATCAACCCCGAAGTAAAGCCACATGGTAACAATTTACCACTAACATATATGCAACCGCAAGTGCCAATTTCAAACAAAGAAACCAAAGCTGCCACTATTGGTGATTGGTTAAAAGAAAGATCATATGTACTCTTCATATTCAAAATCTGGTGGAATCGGTGAAAAATCAATCCACTCGGATCATCATCGCAACCCATGCAAGTTGCCTTATTGTGGTCCAAGACCACCACAACGCGTACACCTTCTTCTTTGGGACTCCCTCTCTTTAAAGCGTTTTTCTCTTTTACGTGGTCTTCCCGCATCACCTCATCAACGGGTGGACGGACGATGATGCCATCATAAAAACCCAAACCCAATGTTCTTTTCCTCTTAATGGTGTCCAGTTCTCTATATGTATCCATCATCGTTTCTTTTGTGTACCAATGCAAGCAAAAGTCATATGCACATAACTTACGGTGATCGATTGCCTTCATAGCATGGCTACAAGGAAGATCAACCCGTTGAAAGAAACCGCGTGTGCAAGTCCTCTCCAAAAGGTCTATGGTGTTAGATGCGGTCTAGTGATTGCCGCAGTAAATGTGCTCACTTGCCTTTGTTCTTTGTGAAACGTCTACTCGAATATCTCGATGAGATGAGCACTTCCTCGGTGATTTGGTCGGTTTGTCTTCAGCTTTGGCGCCATCACCCGGTAGTCATAAAATGTTTCATTATGTTCAACCCGATACCATTGACAAAGAGATGTCAGCGGCATAGCTCTCTCTGGAAGTATTGTTCTTGTTCCAGCTCTCTATGTGATTTGTGTAGCAAATGCCATACCTTCTCATTGGAGCAAAAGCACAACACCACGACTCTTTTCGGAATCTTTACAATCTTTGCATAACCTTTGCTTTGCGGCCTGATAAATTTGGCTCATATGTCTTACAAATTCTGCTGTTCATAAGTTTCAAAGCAGACTCTCTTCACCTTCCCTTTTGTCTCTTGCTTAGTCATACAATTTGAAATGTGTTGTGCACAAAAGCAATGGACCGCGTTAGGAAGTATTTTAGGCCGCGGCTTGAAAAATGCTTACATGCCTATCGAGAGAAAGAACAAAGTTTTGCTCGTCCAACAACAAGGTCTCTTAACTTTTCGAAAACCAATCCGGTGGTCATTATTTTCCTTTGGGACTATGGCAAATGCAATTGGAAACACGTGGCTATCGCCATCACCGTGATAGCGGTTAGTATGATTGACTTGTACCTACGTCATGAAAGTGCCATCAATCATAATCAATGGGCCGAAGACATCTTTTGTAAGCTTCGGACGGTGACGCCGTAGCTCACAAACAAGCGTTCAAACTTGTGCTTTCGGGGGCCGATGGCGTTTGCGGCTCGGTGAAACAATCTGAATCCACTCTTTTAAGTTCTTTACAATAATTTGGCAACATTTGGTACGCGGTGACTAAAACTTCCCCTTATCTCGCAAGCAAAAAGCCAAACAAACATAAGTTAGTTGTTGCTACTATTGCGTTCATTAGTTGATGATATAACCAAGGCGGTTACCTTTTGCATTGCAATTTCTTTTGCTTTCCAAGCAACTTTATCGACACATTTATGCGGTGTGCGCCCTTAACCTCAATTTGCAAACTGTTTGAACCATATCAATATTGTCCCTAAGTTTGATTTCCACAACAACTTCAAACCCATTTTGCATCGGCTTGTTTATTAGTTGCAATTGCTTTATCTTGTGAACATGTATGTGCTTCTCACGAAGGTTATAATAACCCATATATCGAGAACCCGGTGGTTGGCTTTGCAAACAAATGAAATGTGCAACCGGGAGACTTACACTTCATATAAATCCTCCGGAGAAGTGCTGCGCCTGTATAAATCAAACATGTTTGCTATTGCGTATGACTTCATGTCTTTTATAAGATCATCCCGAGTAGGATAGTGTTGTCTACTTTAGGAGGAACAAACTTCGTGTTCACATGAGGAGGAGTTACATCCACTTTAGCCGGTGTTTACGGACTATGGGAGAGCGAAGAGGATCATATCCTTGATGTAAGTCTTACGAATTGAGATCTTTGGCACCGAATAAGCGTAGCATCAACCATTCCATTTGTTTCAATATCGGGTTCACTTTGGCCTTCCTCATCATTAATGGTCATATCGGGTTCACTTTGGCCTTCCTCATCATTAACGGTTATATAGCGTGCCTCCCCAAAAAAACTCTTAACTACGGTTAGGAGTAGACCATACATCCTGATCATCATCCAATAATTGAACTTCATCATCATCATCTTGATTACCACCATTTACTACTCTAACTTCATCATCATCAGCTCCATCCTTTACTTGTACTACTTCTTCTTCTTCAAAATTAACTTCATGTAGTATTTCAACTTCATCATCATCAACCTCATTATTGCCAATATTTTGATTCATGGAAATTCTATATTCCTCAGGGACGTCCTCTGTATCACCATATGGATTTTGGGAATCAAAGTCATCATAATCAGGTTGATCAAGATTTGGTACACCATCTTGATCATCACCATCATTGACCGTCCCTGTATTATATCAGTAATTAGCTCCCCACTATCAGCAACTGGAACTATATGTTACATTGCAAGGCTATAGTGTGTACCTTCCACAAAACGAGAAGGCGATTAGTGACCGTTTCTCTTTTACGTACTAAAGGTTCAGTGTAACCCGGAGGAAACACCCTCGGCCAAATATCTATATTTCAATGAACACTTCGTAAGTTCCACACCACTATCGTGACGGGTAAAGCTATCATCTATCAACATATCCCATTGATATCGAAGACTTACTTGCCATCACCTTTTCGAACGTTGACAAGCTGTGAGGTTGAATGTGTTCTTCGACGTCGTGAATCTCCACATCTTCCCATTGATGAGTCCCCACTCTCCCACTCCAAGGTTGGTCAAGGGGACTTTCTGGAAAACCAAAGATTCATAACTATTAGGAAATAAAGCATGTACCCACCCTCACTAATAATGACCTAACCAAATGGAACTGCATTACTTACCAATTGCTTCATCGACAAGTTTAAATTGGTTAATAGGGCGCTTCGGCGAGCTAGCTCCCTCGTTTTGAAAAGAGTGTTTCCGCGGGAGAAATAATGCTTGGAGTCGCGTCTTTCTTAAACAACTTCGATAGCAACTTCTTTCTTAAACATTAGGTTGTCCATTGTTTACCACTTCTACTTCGTTGATAACCCAAACCATCATTGTTTTTCTTGGAGACTTTCTTTGTTTCATAATCATGTTCAAATAATCTGTTTCTTCATCAATTCGACCGCGGGGACTTCTTCGTCAAGTATCTTATAGAAAAAGTAGATCTCTTTCTCGACAACACACCTTCCACGGTACTCATGAATCCTTCAAATGAAATACCCCCATCACAAACTCTCAATTTCACCTCGCCACCAACATACTTCATCCGGCCATACTTGTCCGCTTTCATCTCCCCATTGTAGTGAATAAGAACATCCAAAGAAGTACCTAACCAGTAAGTATAAAAAAAACAACCAAAAAGCGATGGTTACAAAGAAGTACCTAACCATAAACCATAAAAACTGAAAAGTAAATTCAAACATTTAAGCACAAACTAGTTAAACTAGTTAAACTAACACTTTTAGGACATTTATGATAGAATCTATCTTAAATGCCTTAATATTAAACCCAACATTAAATATATAATCAACATGGAAACCACCAACATTCTACCACAACTATATAATCAACGTGCATTTATGCATGGAGACGTCATAAATTTGTCTTCAAAACCCTTTCCTTGAAAGATGAAACATCAAACAAACAAAACACTAAACTCGTGGAACAAAACCGTGACCCAAGGCCCTAGATAGCTTAAAAACAACAAACTATACCTTTATCATGTGAATGTGTTATGTTTTCCATGTCAAACCTTAAAAATACAAAAAGCGGAGGACACAATGACAAGGAAGAAGAAGAAAAACAACCAAGAAAAAAATAGAAACTTTGAGCTTTTGTCCTTATTTTTTAGGTTGGTTCAAAATCTGAGGTAAAAGTTGTAAAGGTCTTGACAACCAAAATCACCGAGAGTTCGATAGTTTATTAGTCGGTTGCTTCTTCATTATAGCAACCACGAGATACTACAACATGTTTTGATTAACATGTTTTCTTGATCAAGATCCAACAGGTTGTCCATCAACGCAAAGTCAAACTCATCGTACAATATGACGAGTTATCTTGCATGGGGTAAAAGGGAGAGAGAGTGTTGCAGGTCCACGTGGGCATTGTTTGAAAATAAGGAGAAGGGCAAAAGTGTCAAAAGTGAGGTTGAAAAGTCAAAATTGAAGAGTGGTTACTACTTGGGAACAGATTGACATTATGGGTTACTAATTGGGAAATTACCCTATTTAAATTCATTCCTAGGAGTTGTAATGGGCTTGCACATGAGGTAGCAAAGTGGACATGGTTGCTTGGTTCAGCAGACGTGTTTCAACACTCTGCAACTTTTGTAAGTTATTTTATTAATAAAATATTCTTTATCCAAAAAAAAAAGCTTACAGCAGTGTAATTTTGGTGCCCAAATGAATTTAATACGATTTTATTTGAGGATTTATACAAACTTGATTGTCTCATGATGAACTCTTGTGAGTTTTGCTATGATATCATTCTAACCTTAGGTTTAAAAGGGTGTTTACATAAGTTGTATCAATAAAGTAATGTAGACCCTTGTTCTCGTGGCCACATCAGGCTAAAATTTCTACTGAAATCCAACAAAAGTGCAAGGGGTATTCAAAGATTGTGGGTGCAAAGTGTATTCCAAGATTGTGGGCATTGGGGTACGGCCAGGAAGGCTGGTCCGAGTACGAGCTGATCTGATTTCAGAGTTGCACGAAAATAAGGAAGAGTATATATGGATGTTTGATCATGAAGACGTGACTCGTTGTGAGGGAAGTCTATTACACTTTAAGGGTGACGTTCCTAAGGAGAAATGGATGTTGCTACCTGAACATGGTTATCTTGCAGCATCAAAGTATAGCGTTGTGATTGTGTATTTCACAATGGCAAGTTGTTTAACTTTTCTGCCGTTAAGGTCAGCATTCAATGAGAATGACCATAAAGTCATTGGTATTGGGGTTGTTCCAAACCACTTTTTAAAGTTGAATTTGGAAGCAAATTTTCCAATGCTGAAAATAGCGGCGTTTTGGGAAAAACATCATCATGAAATCGCAGATGAGTGGAAATCACATTTCATATCTCACTTTGATCCATTTCACTTTTCTCTTGGAGAGATAATAATTTGGGCAACCATGTGATTCTAGATGAATCAGACTGACTTGGTAGGAGGCCTATAAGAGGAGAGGATTTCACATTTGTTGAAGCTTTCACACTATTATGGTTGAGTAGACTTTAAGACCATGGAATGACGTAGCCAATATTCTTTCTCAACTTTAATGCAATTGTTTGAATTCACTTTAAATTTGTGTAGAAGAAAATAATAATGTTCTTCATAATTGTTTGAGTTTGCATTTTTCCCTCCTTTCTATAAGTTTTGGAAATTCTGTTGTCATGTGTTGTGGATGTAATGTCGTAAATATCTTTTATAAGATGATGATAAAAGTTGGAGTAGTGTGGAGTTGTGTGTCTGCAATTGAAAATTTCATCTGTAATTTCAACGGACCAACTGGTGTATCAATTCAATCGTTTGGTAGTGAATTGGTCACTTTCTCGTCGAGTATGTAGGTACAACGTTATAAGAGGTGTTCGCAACTCGTTGTGGATATTTTCTTCTAGACTGTTCACAGCAGTCTCAATATTCTGTTAGTAATGTCTTTTGAGCATGACCTATATATTTTGAGGGAAGTGGGACAGCTTCAATGCTTCATGAATGGCTTCTAGATCCTGACTTGCACTTTTTTAGGATGTTTCATTCAACACCAAAAGAATACCACATTGAGTAGCGTTGCATGCACGTATGATCCTAAACCGGCTACACCATGGTCTAATAATTATTAAAATCATGTTCTTGAAAACAGCACGACAGTAAATATATATTGGAACTAGTATATAGCCCGTGCCCATGACACTGTTTCAAATTAGGCCCAAAAGAACCCTAACCAACCGAATGATAAAAGCCCAGCCCACAAAGCAGCCATTGTTGACCAAATCAACAATGATCAAGTACTCTTTCAAATTAACATTTTAAACTGCACATATCCTATAAGACTTTAGATCTGCCATGTCATAACTTGTGAGAAACATTTGTAGCCGCCGAATGGGGCTCTACGGGCCCCACACCAAGCCTTTTTATTAGATAGATATCGTAGTTACAAGATCTACATTACTTAAAATCTTGAATACATTACACCACTTGCATCCTCTGTTACTATAAAACCGTCTTTCATCTAGGGGAGGCATTGTATACATGTTATTTCTATCACAATATTCATGATTTGGCCTGAATTACATTGTTACAAGGAAAAACAAGATCCTTTAGAATCTTCTCAAGGCCAAGATAGCACACCTTCGGGAATAACTTTACATCAAGGGAAGAATTCCACACTATTATTAGTGAGACGTTCACTTATCATATTAGAACACAAACCCAAGTCTAGAAGGTTGAATCTAAGTCCTTGGAATGGTAGCAGAAATAGAAATGAAGCAAGCACGAGCCAAAGAATTTGAACTCATTTCAGGGTTGCGAGATAGCATTTTAATTCTACTAACTATAGCCTCCAAAGAAGCTCCACATGGATCATTCAGTATGTGACTTCATCAATTAACAGAAGCCCTATATCACTAAAGAAGCTCAAGCCACCAACTCTAATGCGGTACTTGGTAACGACATCAAACTTCTGTAGCAACAACAAATTAATTCAACATAAATGGTCAGTGAAGTGTTCCAAATGAGTGATATTTAAGAGAAATCAAAGTTATGTCAATTCACCTCAGGAGTAGTAAGAATAAGGTATGCTTCTTGTATACTCATTATTAACTTCATTGCCATTAAATTTTGTTCTCTGACATTCTCAATGATTAATTAGATGACTTGTACAACAAAGTCATGCATGTGGCTGATACTCTGAGAGTGGGACAACTAGAGAACGTATTGACAGTTTTTAAATGCACGACCTAACACGTTTAAAAGCGCATTTTCTGTGCGACATAGTAGTAAAAGCGGGAAAGCGTGATTTCAGTGCGTGAGAGCACTACCTACACCCGACATTTTATGTTGCTAAGGTCAGCACCACCCACCAAATAAATACCCAGTACTACCCTAGGATTTCAACTAAGAAACAGGTGATATCAAAGTATACCTCTGAGGTGGGACAACAGGCATCGAATATCTATCTTTGGCCCCTAACATTGTCAAAGTGTCCATTAACTCATTAAAGGCATTTAACATTTTTCAGCTTTCTGCTTCATATACTATACATACTTGTTGTTTCATACACTTAAAATCTAAAGATACGTTAGAAACAAAATCACTTTTGCACAAAGATATTAAGTAACGGTTACTGCTATTTCCAACGGAAAATAAGTGTCAGGGGATTTGTCACGACTGAATAAGTGTTAGGAATGGAAAATCTTATTTGTTGCCAAATCGGCCTTATGGTGTAGTGTTTAATTTAGAAGGAAATAAGATATTCATTTCGAAATTACTTTCCTCTACCTATAAATAAACCTTCAATAACAAAACAAGATAAGTAACATTTTAGATGTCAAACTCAATTAGATTTTCCTGCATACAACTTGCTGCTAATTTTGCTACGGCTCTGTTTGGCCATATGAAATTCTGTAGTACTTGACCATGTTTGAAGTATCCAATTCTTGCAGTGAATATCCAAAAAGTTGCTAGTTTGTCAGTTGTTTGGTTCTCAGTTCTCATATGCTCTCCCACGTTTGTAGTATATTCATGACAATCACTAAAAATAAGGAAAAAAAAAAAAAAAAACTGTAGAATACCATTAAAATCTTGTGAACATCCTTGAATTAATGAAGAGAAAACTTTGATATATCATTTGATACAACATTAGAAATTATTCATACAATTTTCGTATTTATCCAACCCCATCTTAAAATCCACACAAATACCCAACATTTAACCATTAAGGGGGAAAAAAAACAATAATATGCCATATAAATCAAGAACTACATCAAGATTTAAGATTTAGAACCAAAATTGCCAATAAGTAACCCCACCCAAAATCCAAGGGATTGGATTTTTTTTCTTGAAAAATTCATTATAGTGCAAAAGGATTTAGAAATCAAAGATTTGTAAAATAAAATGGTGTGATTTGTTTGTGGGTAGTGGTTATATTCTTTTTGTTTTCATCGGAAGGGTGTGAGGAGAAGATGGTAGGGGTAGAAAGAAGGAGAGTTGTAGGTGGTGATGTTGAAAAAGAGCTCTCGGTCTTATTTTATTTAAAAACCCTTATTTTACTTTCTAAAATGGGCAATGAATATCGTTATCTCACCTTTCCCCAGTGATACCGTTATACTTGTTATTAGACCAATTGTGTTATCGTTATTTATAAGTTGTGGCCTGTATTCTGAAAATGGACCGGACCAAACAACTAATCACCTTATCAAGGGTCTTATTCATTATACAGGTTCCCCAATCCATGTTGCCAAATAGGGCAGTAATATTTTCACATGCCACTCCTTTGAATAGAGATATAGAGAGACTGATTGACAGATATGACAAACATGCATGTGAATAGATTTTGGGACAGTACCAAATGGCAATCAGGTGTTAGTGTAATTTCACAAGCTCCACTGTCTTCTTTTCTTGTTACAAGTGTCCACCGACCTTAGGATCCCTTTGCAAAAGGAGTAGCCCATTGGAATTGATCGAGCTCCGGAAAAAAAAGAAACAAATGGGAAGTTACCTGATAAAATGGAACCTAAGAATGTTTCAGAAAATTGGCACCAATGAGTTATGGTGTCGTGCTACAAAAGAACTAAAATACCACAAACAAATATGAGAATTAAATATGGAAGCAAATTACTAAAAGCAAAAAATAAGAATTCACAAAGAAAACAGTATACATGGTTTGGCAAGTATGCCGACCCTATGGAAGACAGTGATCAAGATATTGTGCTTGAGCAATTTATCTTACAAAAATCAACAATATTTAAAAGAAGGCATATATATAGACTCCCTTATTTATGCTCAAAACATAGCCATAACTCGCGTAACCAATAAAGCGTTCTCCCAATGCCATACATGCATAAGGGTGTCAATGTTATGGCCTCGAGGCCATACCGTTATTCGCCTAAACTATAGTGATGCTAATGTACCTCGAGGCTGAACAAACTCGGTCTTTGTCAACCCAAATGAGGGATAAGTTTGTTTGGTCATACTAAAACTTGTATTCAGGGCGTGGTTTTATCAATACAAAATCATTAAGCAACTAGACATGAAATTCAGGCTTCTGTTTTTGTATTGTGTGTGCACAGAGCCTAAAAGTATCTTGTATGGTTTCTTACACACGGAAGTCTCTCTGTCTTCATTAGCTGAAATATACTAAAATATATGTTTGTAAATAGGTCAGGGAAATAAGTATTTAGACAAAAAAAAGTTAAAAGTCAGAAAGGAAAAAGCAAAAAACCATTCCGCAGATTTAATTCATTGTCAGATGAAATAATGTAATAGGTGACTTTAAAAGCTAGTCAGATTCTATCTTTGCATTAATAGGCCATAATTATCCTCAAGGATATTTGGTAACTATCAATTAACTTGATATGATTCTCAAAACCATTTCTTAACTTTTGATCAATTGAAGAACATTAATAATGTAAACATCAATCATACACCTACAATCAAAGAAGTCGGAACAAGCACTCACTAATTTCTACAGTTTCAATTTTGCAAGATTTTATCACAAACAAACACATCAATTGAAAAGATACAATTAATTATTACAAACAAACAATCCTTCTCACAAGTTCCCTAGATAGTAATTCTAATGAAGTAAAGTACAACAATTGTTCTAGACTTTAGGTGTGGAATGATTCCCTTACTCGAAGTGTATTTCAACGTGCACATGAGTTAGGTAATTTATTGATTCGTGTTTGAGCTGTGTATGATTTAAACTTTGTGTACACATGAAAATACCGAACAACGCGCGCGTTCTCTCTCATATGCCTTGCCCAAGGGGCGTACGCGCCCTTGCCTGAGAAAAGAAGTTAGTTTTTTTCTTCCTTTTCGCGAAACAAGTTACTGAAATTTGGTAAAGAAAGAGGCACGCACGCGCCCTTGCCTCTACATACCGAGTTCCGATTTTTCTCCAGTGAACCAAAATTTCACAGACGTGCTGAAATTTCAAGAGGAATTCTAAGGCATGTTGCAAGAGGTTTGGGAGGTACAATTGTTTTCAAATCCAATGTACGTCCTCATGCAGAAACTAAAACTTTTGAAGGCCAGAGTTAAACCTTGGGCTAGAGCTCAGTTCTCAGATATTCATGGTAGAGTTGAGCAAGCTAGGGAAGTGTTGTATGATGTGCAAAGGCAATTGCAAGCCACACCTTGGGATTTGGTGGTGGGACAAAAGGAAAAGGAAGCTCTTTAGAAATATAGTGACTTGGCAAGAATAGAAGCGGCTGAAATCAAGAGTAAACAAGATTATTTATGGGCTAGAGATGGAGACAAATGCACGGCGTATTTCTTTTAATCATTAGAGGGGAAAAAAAAAAGCTAAGAATGACATATGGTGCATACAGAATGCAGATGGGAATACTGTAACTGGGCAGGCTGAGGTTATACAATCGTTTGTTGGCTACTACACTGAGATTCTGGGGTATGAGGCAGGGGAAATCTGTGGTATGGAGTTCTTCAACAATCTTCAGGTTAAAGCTATCATCTCACCTACCATGAATCTTCTTCTAGACTCTGATATTACTCCTACAGAAATTAAAGAAGCTCTTTCTGGGATGAAAGAGAATGCAGCTCCTGAGCCAGATGGTTACACTCCGTTCTTTTTCTAGAGTTGTTGGGAAACAGTTGGTGGCGATTTTACATGTGCTATCCTTAATGCATTTAAATTTTGTAGATTTCCTAGAGGTGTCAATGCTACCTTTATATGTCTCATTCCCAAAGTTAACAACCCCTCAAAGGTTGAAGACTTTAGACCTATAGCCTTGTGTAATACCATATATAAATGCATCTCTAAGGTTGTAGCGAACAGAATAAAGCTAGTCATTAATGACATTGTGCAGGCTAATCAATCAACTTTTATTTCTTGCAGATTTATACAGGACAACATTTTGCTTTCATATGAACTTCTCCGGGGGTATGATAGGAAGCATGGTACTCCTAGATGCTCAATCAAATTGGATATCAGGAAAGCGTATGATACAGTGAGTTGGGATGCTATCTTAGCTATGATCAAGGTTTTTCACTTTCCTCCTTCAATGGCTAAATGGATAGAGATGTGCATTGCAACCCCTTCTTTCTCCGTCATGATCAATGGTGCCCCATAAGGTTATTTTGCAGGCAAGAGAGGTATACGGCAAGGAGATCCTTTATCACCCTATCTATTTTTCTAGTGATGGAAATTCTCAGCTCGGTTATAATGCAGAACATCAACAACAAGGCCATCTATCTTCATTCAAAATATTACATAGTGAGACTGTTACATCTAGCATTTGTGGATGATGTCCTCTTGTTTTGTAAGGGAGATTGTGCCTTTATGAATGCTGTTAAAGAGTGCTTAAAAACTTTCAGAGAAGCGACGGGGTTGAATATCAACAAGCACAAAACATCTTTATTAGCCAGAGGGTTATATTATCAAGATGCTCTAGCTTTGGCGAATATCTTGGGGGTGGCACTTGTGAAACCTCTGGTGAGATACTTAGGCCTACCACTCATTTCAGCCAGATTGGGAATAAGGGAGTGCCAACCTCTTGTCGAGAAGATCACGAAGAAGATTACAAAATGGAAATCAAAGTTACTCTCTCATGCAGGTAGATTGCAGTTGATCAACTCAGTTCTTATTTCTTTCCACATTTATTGGTCGAGAACCTTTATTCTCCTAGTAACTGTTCTTGAACAAGTGGAAAAGATATGTGCACAATTCCTATAGACTGGTACGACCATGAAGAAAAGCCATCACCAAGCATGTTGGATTACAGTCTGTCTCCCCAAGGATAAGGGTGGCTTGGGAGTTATGAATCTACAAAGGTGGAATCTAGGAGCATATTGTGGATTAATTTTCAAACTGGTGACAAGAGAGGATACCATTTGGGTTGATTGGACTTGGAAGCAAAAATATATTAAGGACAAAATTTTTACCGTCCATGAGTATACCAAAAGAAATACATCTTTCGTGGGGAATGTGTTGAACACTAGAGTAGTGGCAAAGAAGTTTATCAAGTATTCGATAGCAAATGGGGAAAACACTATCCTATGGCATGACATATGGTGTTCTCGATCTCGAATGATCCAAGACGTCCGAAGCTATGGTCTGCGGGAACTTTCCCCGAACTTTAAAGTGAGTGTTCTCATGATTGATGGAAATTTGGAATGATGAATTACAAGGGATATAATCTCCGCGACCGGCGGGGAAGCAATGGGCGGTGGAGATAAATCAGCACCTTAATCCTCCATTTTATTAAATTAGATCATAGTCCGACACCTCATCGAGTGGAAATTTTACCTCCGTATGCTTAATAAATTTGCGGCTATGTCTCTCGGCGAGAGAAGAAAAGATGGTGTAAAATGGTGTGGGGGCCAAAGTAAAGATGGGTGATGCCACGACATTCCTTCACCACTTGGCAGCTATTTTCAACAAGATGCCCAC
This sequence comes from Coptis chinensis, assembly GCF_015680905.1. Classification (NCBI taxonomy): domain Eukaryota; kingdom Viridiplantae; phylum Streptophyta; class Magnoliopsida; order Ranunculales; family Ranunculaceae; genus Coptis; species Coptis chinensis. The sequence continues at coordinate 17,615,294 of NC_141462.1, read as the reverse complement.
AACCCGAAGCCCAAGAAAGTTAGTCCGCAAAGAAAATTCTCACACGCGGCCGCGCTATCTTTGTTCCTCGATTCAATGGAATTCTCTCACCTATTCTTTGACCAATAATCTAAAGATTTCTTCTCAAGAGTAAAAAAAAAACAGCCCAAGCCCAACTGGCTAAAATCTATACAGATAATAGTAATGCAAATAGGGAATGGGAATCTTTGTTGAGATTGTGTAAAGTACCAGAAGTGGGGGAGATATATAAGGTATTCTTTTGTGCTTCGGTCAACTTCATATGGAAGGAGAGAAATGAGAGGAAGTTTCGCCAAACTACTAAGCCAGCGGAGGCAGTGTTTCACAAGTTGGCTTGTGACTTAAGGAACTATCTCCAAGTACTAAGACCGAATGTCAGAGACACCGATATGGTTAGAAACCTTTTCCTCAGGCTTAACATAACCACTAAGTTTAAGCAACAAGTGGAATCTAATTGCTCTTGGGCCCCTCATAGGGGCAATAGAATCAAAGTGAATGCTGATGGGGCCTTGAACAAAAATGGGCCAAGCCATTGGGGGGGGTGATGAGAGACAAAGATGGTTTAGTTGTTGCAACTTTTACGGGGGGTGGAGGACATAGATCAGTGATATTCCAAGAACTAAAGGCGATAGATGCTTGCTTGGAGAGATGTGTGCTCGAGGGCTTTACGGAGGTTGAAGTGGAATCAGATTCCATGAGAACTATTAATGCAATCAACAAGATAGAGAAACCTCCCTGGTATTATAGAGATGTGATGGCTGCAATTGAAAGGAAAAAGATTAATTTTGGGTACATAACCTTTTCACATGTCTTTAGGGAAGTGAATAAGGTAGTTGATTATCTTGCTGGACTAGTCCATAATCATGAGCTGAATATTGTACACTTTGCTAATCCTTTAGATTTTGTTTTACATAACATTATAATTGAGGATGCAAGTGGAAAAATCTATGTAAGGAAAATTTGATCTAATACAGGTGGGGGTCTGCCTAACCCTAGCTTATTTGGGGAAAAAAAGTTAGGTTTTTAGTAACACAAGTCTTAGAAAGAAACCTAATTTTGAGAGCAACTAAAATAGAGATAAAACCCTTACAAAGAGATAAAACTTTTAAATTAGAGATTAGTGAAGAGAGATCAAATAAGTTTGGAGAGACTTGAGAGTGATTGTAATCTTTCTTCCTACACTTATAAAATGATTTGCTCTTGTGGAAGTAGACATCATCATTAGCTGAACCACGTTACATCTTGTGTCTTATTGTGGTAAGTTACTTTACATTGCTATTACTTGTTTGTGATAGTTAATTCCATAGCTTAGGTTGTGGTTGTTGGTTATGGTGAAAGTTTAAATTTTTAGATTGGAGCAGTAGATTATCCAAGTGCAAACTATTTTAGTGGGGGATCGATTGGTATCATTTTCGCTAACATGGATAAGCAAAAGGACGTTTCGAAATATATCAAACTGTAATTTGCAGTCGAATCTAATGATGACCTCATAGATGATCCCCTAATCAGAATCATTGGATATGAAGCCTTTGTGAAATTATAAATGGAGGAAAAGTCAATGAAACCTTTTATTTGAAACTTGTAACAAACAAATTTGACATGTGTTCTTCTTCTTTCTTCACTCAATTATTTTCGGTCCTCCATTAATATATAATGGCAAAAGTACACGTGTCCTCATTCTACTCGATTTTTCTTTACTTATGGTAAAAAGTTGTAATGTCTTCATCAATGGTTGGCAGTTTGGACTTTGGCACATCAAATTTCTATCCACTCGACTTCAATTCATCGAAATATGATGAAGCGCGCAATTCGGTGATTCGCAATTCACAAGGTGCTCACGGTGAAGATCAGATTTATTAGGAATATTAATTGGAATACTAACAGCCATGAGGCGCAACATAGCCGGTCCGGCCGTGGTTTGCTCCCCAGTGGTCACCCGCTCAATTACCCTCGTGGCCAAAAAAAAAAAACTTTTATTTTTTAACAATACTATTTTGTTTAGTTTAAAGTTTGTACTTTAAATTGCTCTCAAACTAAATAAATCGAATCGAAAAGAAGGAGTGAATTTAAAATGTTTAGTTGCTCCAATGCCAATTGAAGATGATTATAGGACACACACTAAGGGTGAATTTCAGTGAAATCATCATTCGATGAGGGTTGGGGCTGAAAAAACTATAGTCCGTTGAAGCAATTAGCAAAGTCCTAAGGAGATCTCACATTCATCCTAGGACAGCAGGGAAAGCTTGGAAACTTACCAATAATTGTGCTGCAACTCTAGCAAGATGATCAAGAATGGGAATCAAGTGAATTAGCTAGCAGATTGCTACCTATGTAGGAAAGTAATGGAAGACCTGAACCATTTACTTTAATTTGGTACTGCCCATATGCAAGATAACTGCGTGAGAGGGACTCGCATCAAACTTCTCGAACCGAAAACGAAGTTCAAATATGCAGCAAAGTAATCGGAGAAACCGCAAGAACAATATAATTAACTAGAAACCGTATGCCGGAGGACCGCTTTGCAAGAGTGTCACGTGGGCTGGGTGCTGCTAAGTTAGGAATGGTGGTTATTTGCAGTGTTTGAGGAGTAAAGTATGGTTTCACTATTTCAGAATGAAGAATTCAGTCTCATAGAATGCCAGAGGTATGTGAGAACTCAAGTAATTCACGTTGCAAAGTATTCTAAAGTCAAATGTGGAGCAACAACCTGGAGAAAACTATTATGAAGACTGGGGGAGGGGGCAGTTCACAAACACGGTTTTTCTGAAATGAGGGAATGTCACTGGCACGCTCCGAGGAGGGAGTGCAATGCAACTTCACAAGGCACTTGTAATCTTTTCCTTTTTCTTGTTTCACAATCATAAGAACTGGAGGTTGAGTAACACCCTTTCAATTCAAAATGGGAATCCTTATGGAATTGCAAAGGAAAAATAACAACATGCCATTAAGCATAATTACAATTGACTTAAATTACTGACTTGCGGTTCAGACTTGAGACCATCTGTATATAAAGGACGGGTTCCAAGTTGGAACACTTTTTTCTCAAAATTTGTTTAGAGTGAGAAGGAAGTTTAGATGCTTATTAATGGTCGGATACGTGATGATGTTTCAACTTTCAACCAGATTCCTATATGTCTGACATCCTGTTTTCGGAAGGTGGCTATTACAGTATTACCACAAAATTGGTCATCTTCGTTTGAGACAACACAAAAGATGGCAGTCTCGACACTTTCAGACGTTTACAACGAGATTCCTATTTGTTGATATACTTGCAAGTTTTCCCTCGTAAAAGAATTGCTACTTGCAACCAACAATTGCCAAGAAACAGGAAAGGAGAGAGAAATAAAGTTATTTTAGGCCTCCTCATAAATGGCTATATTCACAAAATGAGTTTCTTATCATAACGTGAGGAACTATGGAGAAAGCCAAATTTTCATATTGTATGCAGGAACAACAAACAGTCACTACACCATAATAGGATATTTGCAACACGCACCTTTTTTGATTTGCAACGATTATTTACCGTTAGTAAATTGCCAAAGCTTACTTTATTTGGTTGAATTTCGCCAAAAATGGAAACGAAAAAAAATCAAAATATCCTTGAGTTAAAAACGAAAATTTCTCTCTCCTCGCTCTCTCTCTCTCTCACTGCGCCGCATCCCTAAAATCATCATCCCCTCAAAACTAATTCATCACCGCCCATGAGTAAGTTTTTCTTTTACTTTATTCTTGTGAGGAATTTTATTTCATTCTTCTACTCTGTTGTCTTGCAGGGCAGCTGTAAATCGCTTGGTCAACTTGACTGAGACCACTATTGCCTCAGGAGACGATAACGATTGCATCAAGGTGCTGTTATCGATCTACTGAAACCAATGGCTTGAAGGCGTGCTTGTATTGATCGATCTACTAAAACCAACGGCTTCAAGGTAAAATTTTCTAACAAGTGCACGTCAATTTTTGAATACATCTCTGGGTTCGGGTACGATGTCTGTATGCAAGAATTTAAATTGGTAGTGCTGTTCTATAAAAGTGACACGGAACCTATAAATTATAAGAGAGAAGTTCATGTTTATACATTAGGAGAAGAAAGATTTGTAATGTCCCAAACTTGAGTTTTCCATATCGTCAGCTACTTGCTTGCTTCCTATTCTCTAATGGGTCTCTTCATTGGATTGCCGCAGATGATAATTCATCCAATCCTAATAAGCGAGTCATTTTGTCCTTTCATTTAAGTTTCAATAGCAACTTGGCAAATTTAAGTGATGACTGATTTTTATATCGTGTAAGTTAACGTTTTTAAATCAATTGAAGTTCTGCAGTCAGTGCCTATGCTTGAAAACCCCTTTATTGGATTTTATTATGTTTGTTCAGTTGGCCTATTTGGCACGTTAAGATGTTACGCTAAGCTCTGGTTTTTTCCCAAAGTAAATTATTTTACCAACCTTCCTTTGGTGTTTTTATATATTAACTGAGAATAGAAATTTGGAATTCCATTGGAAGCACTCAAATCTATTTATAGAAGCTAGTAGTGGAAGTCCTGTGTTTTTCGTATTAGAATCCGGCTTGAAGAAGTGGGAGTTGTGCGCGCGTGGATACACTTTTCGTGTTATATCTGATAGTCTCTGCTTTACTAATGGTTTTGCGCAGGGGATGGATGGGTCTCTCATTTGCCCTACTGATTCTGTTTATTGCATATTTTTATGCTGCTTAATCGATGGTTTAACAAAGGAAGACCTATATATGAGCTCAAGGTAATGGCGCCCAAAGAATGAACACGATGGAACGCCTTTTGAAACTTCGAATCGATTTCACAACTTGAAGAGCTTGTGCAGGATGGGAATGTGGTGCTCCTTAAGCTCCGAGCCTTATCCTTGTCAGTTTTCCCTAAGGTCTTGCCTTCTTTTCTTTTACATATCTAGCATATGTAGTTTCCTACTTTATGTTATCCTTGCCATCAATCATTGGTTGTTGCAACTTGTTTACCACTGCTGTGTTCCACCTTGTTTCAAACTTTGGGAGGGAAGGAACCGGTCCTATTCCGGTTCCTCCCTGTGACAATATGATGTTTGTTTATTAAAAGTTATGTATGAAACTACTCACCATAAGGGGTTGGTAGTTTTTGCACATTACAATGTTGTATGTCCGATTGAGAGCGTCACATCTCCCTGGTGACCTTTTCAATCAAGCCATCAAGATGCATGAATCACTAGAGGCTTAGATTTATTTATTAGATGTAACATCTTATGTGCATGTTAGCATCAATTAAATAGACTGTCAGCTTGAAACATTTAATTAGTTACCTTTGTTACTCGTGTGTGTGCTTCCGGATTCATCCAGATTACATTGTATGACTTGCAAGCAAGTGAGAAGTTAGCGTTGGGACTGGTGGCAATAGCCTTGGTACTAGCTTTCTTACCTTGTAAGTATATTATTCTTCTGACCTTTCTCGATACGTTTACAAGAAACTCACCTCCAAGGATAGCAAGTACTGAGAAATAGAATAGGAGACTGAGAGAGTGGTGGTTTAGTATGCTATTGTTGCACACAGTGCGTTTTAACTATTATTAGTTGTTCAAAGGGTTACCACTTCAGCAGGTCAGCGAACTTAGCTTATTATGAGCGTGCTACTTCTAGTAAATTTTAATGGAATCAGTATCTTCAAGTTGAACATGCTGTTGTTCCAACTGAGTTCTGACCTCCTTTTCGAAATGATTACTTGTCGAGATGAAACACTTGTGATTTGACAAAGGAAATATTGTCAGCAGAGTGTTGGATCTAGTGCAAAGGAGAGGTTTCATTTTTGTCATGGAATCATAAGGTCCACCATATATTAGCATCCACTTCTAATAATGGCACAACAAAGGTGAGGAAGGGAAGACATTATCTTTTTCTCAGTATATTGATAATTGTGTGTCAGGCTTTAGTTTCAATGCATATCATTTATTTTTGAATATGGCTATACCGCTGGTATTTCAGTTGTTTGGGACTTAAAGCGCAAAAGCCGTGATCGTGCAAGATACAAACTTGTGGACTGGAAAATATCTTTGGCAAATTTTCATCTTATGTTCCATTGCATGATTGGTTGTGATCTTTGTGTCATTAACAACTTTATGGATTCAAATTGAAGACGGTGCTCGGTTTTGCGGTGGACTCCGGATGTTGCCACACAACTCATTGTTGCATCCGATGATGATAGCTCACCTTCTCTTAGAGTACACTTCTCTTGACATATCTTATATATGACCTGGTTTTCAAGATTCCGTGGTAAGCTTGGTATGTTTCTCTGATCTTACCCACAGCTTTTGGGATGTGAGGAATACAATATCACCAAAGTGAAGGAGTTTGTGGGCCACACGAAAGGTATGAGACATCACTCTTTCATTTTTATTATTTATTTTTTTCCAATTAATTTAATTCCAAAGTGGCCTCTTCGGGTCGGGACTTGGGAGGTTAGGCCCAAGGTCTAAGGTTCAATTCCCGCCTTTCATGCAAGAAAAAAGAGAATTTAAGGGATTAGGAATAAAGTTATACTATAAAAAAATAAGTCTTGAAAATATTGTCGTCATATTGATATGCGAGTTAACCTTGGATGGCTATATATGTATACAAAATTTCTCTTGTTTTCTTTCTCTCTTTCTTCATTTATATTTTTAAGTCAGTTAAGTTTTTATTATGTGTGTTTTCCTTGCTTGGTAAACTTGGGTGCTTTGTTTTAATTGAAATCTGGAATAGCTATTTCTGTGGCAATGTCGAGTTCTCTTCATATAATTGGATGTGTTTGTTTTCAAATAAAAACATCTTGACCATATTTATCCAATTATTTTCTACACCAGGTGTAATCGCAATGTCATGGTGTCCGATCGACAGTTCTTTCTTGCTAACCTGTGCAAAAGACAATAGGACTATTTGCTGGGATACAATCTCGGGAGAGGTAGGAATGTTTTGACTGCCGTTCATATTTAGTGCTACTTCTTTTTTCGCTCTTTGTTTTTCAACCATTTGTGCTCCTAGATCCTTGTTAACATTATTGTCCGCACTTGGCTATAGTTTTCTGATGTCAACAATATTGGTTTTATGTTAGTTAAACTTTGTGAGGTACTACTACATTGGCCGGGACTATCAATGTAGCATCTCATTGATTGGAGTGTGATCTGCAACGCATGTAACTTGGAGGTATGAAGCCCAACAAACTTTTCTTTTCTTTTTTCTGTGAATCATCTTTATGCGTAGGGGCATTCCTTCCCAACTACCTACTAAGGGATAAGTTATCAATTATGACCTTTTGGAATGTATATATTTTCTCTTTATTCATCTTATTGGTTCCTTATCATGTCGTGGATTTACACTAAGGTGTCATTTCTGGCCAATATCTCAGTAAAAACATGATAAAAACTATCTTCATTGCATTCCATGTCCAGAACAGTTATTTCAACACTTTGTGTATGGTTTCATTCTCAATATTGTGGATGTGAAGAATACTCTCAATGATTAAGTTTGCTAAACCTCAAACCAACATGGAGAAACATTTACTGAATTCTTTCATGTAAGGTAGACCTTTTAACTAATGAAAATTCTAATTGCGTAATCGCTGTTTAGGTAGGGGAGGGTCAGGCCGCATGGGTATCGGCACGAAAGTGTCCGGTTTGGACACAGCAATGCGGGCGATTTGGACACAAATGAGGTCTGAAAATCGGACACACGGGGACACGGCTAATATTTTAATTTAAAATTATATTTTATTAAAAGATAAATTATTTTAAATAGAAAAAAAAAAAAATATATATATATATATATATATATATATATATATATATATATATATATTTTATATAAAGATAAAAACCCATTTGCCATTTAAAACAAGTTTAGATCTTGAATAAAACCATTCCAAAAAAGACCAAGCCCACATTGCTTATTAAAAGCCCCAGTTAATCTTATTTATGGAAGAAAGAAAGAAAATAGCTCAAGCCCACGTCACTTATTAAAGCCCACATCACTTATTAAAAGCCCACTTCTTCTTTCTTCTTAATTGTGTTAAACAAACCCTAGATCTGGGTTGCAGCTGCCGCCATGGTAGAAGATGGTGCACAGCCGACAACATCAGGTTAGTATACCCTCTTTCTCGCTCTCTTCCTTTCTTTCTTAATCTTTTTTATTTTTTTCTTTGAAACTGAGTATAGATTCGAATGGCGAATCTGTGTCGTGTCGGTGTCGGTACGACATAACACGGGACACGCCGGAATAATAGGCGTACCGGCCCATGCAACACAGGGGGAGGGTGACCAATAGAAAGTGCATGCCAGAATTTCACTCATATACAAAGGATAAACGTTGAGATATAGTTGTAAGTATTGACGACTAGCACTAATATTAACTGAAGTGGTTTCTTGCTTAGATGCTTTATTTTAAAAGCACTGTATTCCCATAGCCCAAGCTGATGAGTCACAATGATAATTGATTTTTATCAAAGTCACAGTCGGTTTAGCCATGGACGACATACACATGCCAACACTTCCTTCAGCCCTAGCACTTGACCCACAAAAATCATATCAACAGGCATGCAGATTTAAGAGTCTGACAAGGGGTAAATAGACACAAAAACGTTTGTATTTTATTTAAGCTCATATTCACTGCTTATATGAGTATGCAATTGCACTCACATTGTTCAGTTCTCCGTCTTTTATTTAATCTCATAATAGAAACTAATATACCTCACTAGAGCTTGCAGTTGTAGAACTACGTAGGTATCAAACTCATTACTTTGTTGTATACGTGGTATTTATGCAGGATGTGAGTTTGTTAGCCATCATCAAGATGTCAGAAGATAATGACATTAACAAGGACATTGTCTCGGAGAAAGTTGAGAGGGTATCATTAATAATTGTATTTGTTAGGTCTTAGGGATAAATTTGGAAATCACTTGTAATTTTAATGACTTGATTTATTGTCTACAGGTGGGTTATGGAACTACTACAGTAGTTTTTTTGCGGGAGAGTTTTTAAAGGAGGCCAAGTCTTTCATTGAGGATGGTGTCCACTCACAGAGTCTTATACGTAGTTTTCGAGCTGCTTCCAATTTGGTAAGGAATTTGGATCTTTTGGTTTGATTGGATGGATATGTTTATGACAAATTGTTCTAGAAGCCATGAGTTTGCTACTTGTATTTCAGACAATTAGCAAAATTAAGGAACTTGCTGTGAGTATTGAGGGGAAAAGTATGGAAGAAAAGAAGAGTTTGTTGGCAAAGTGTGCTGCTACCACACTCTCTTCAAAGCTGATTGGTGGTGAAAAAGAATTTTTCGCATCTATGGTTGTAAACTCAGTTATTTCAATTGGCAACGATGATACATTGTTTATTGTATTCTTGTATTCATTGTTTATTGTAGGTTTAGCTGGTCTTGCTACAAAATATGAGAAATTATTTTTTTATTAGCAACCCATCAGCAACGGTTTATAACCGTTGCAAACGAATTTTAAATTATTTTTTTTATTAGCAACCCATCAGCAACGTTTTATAACCGTTGCAAACGAATTTTAAATTATTTTTTTAAAAATTAACTAACAACTTTGCAACGGTTAAAAACCGTTGGTAATATTTTTAACAAATTACTAACGCTTAAAAAGCGTTTGTGAAATAAAAAACCGTTGCAAAGGTTTTAAATTTGTGCACGAAATAGTTATAATAAGCGTTGGAAATTTCTGTTTCCAACGGTTAATAACCGTTGGAAATTTCTGTTTGCAATGCTTATTAACCGTTGCAAATATTTCCAACACTTTACCCACACCATATTTGCAATCTAATTTTACCACATTTTTCAATAAAACCCCCTTAGCTGTTTAGTGGCTTAATAATAAACTTTTATTGCTAATATATGGTTAACCAAATCAAGGCGTTTTTTTCCCCGGTAAGGTATCCAAGTGCCCCATGTGCCAGTGATTCCTAGCTTCGCCACTGGTGTTAATGAGACAAAAACACATTCAAGTAAAGCAGTTTGCAATGAGGTGACCTGGGTCCAAATTTACATTCTCAAGGTTGCACTTCAATGCACCACAATAATAACAATGAGTCTGTGAGCCGAGTTGAGAGAACTCAACAAGAACAGCTAAATAAGTACAAAATGTACCAACACATGATCGATAAACTCATAAACACTCCAAGATTATAACACACAGGGAAAAAAAGAAAAAAGAACTAGTTTCTCAATACAGGTTTCCAATAGTAGGATTACCAATATAGAACTCCTAAGTAAAAAAAAAACTAGAAAAAACATCGATGTTCCTACCAACACTTTCCAATTTAGAGAAGTGGATAATGCCAGTTTGGGAATGTAGCAATTATGCATATCACAGTGTAACAGCTAAGACAATTTTGAGGTTGTGGGCCCAAATCTAGGAATTAGTCCTATATGCTCTCTATGAAGGATGCTGTCCAAAATATCAAACTCACAATGTTAATGGGTCGTCTTGAAGCAAGGATCCAAGAAAGAATGTGATTATCCTGGGAGACCCCTTGAACTTGAACAACCTCAGAAATCCACAACTTAGCTAACTAGAAAAATACACGTTACAGATACAATCAGTTGACTAGCTGGTTTAAATAGGGAGAACTGGAGAATATACTAGTTTATATCAAATTAATTCCAAACTTAAAAAATCAACTCGATTATTTTTTTCTTTTTTTTAATGGATAACTCAATTGCCTGCAATTGATAAATGTATATAAGAAAAAGGGAAATATACAATCTATTCATCTACAACACTTTTTAATCCCCCAGCTGATCCAATGCCGATTCTTAACAATGCAACTAACCCTCCTAAAATATAATGGACGGTCTAATTACATTAGAATCCCTAAGTCCAATTTTCATGATAAGCCAAACTACCAAACCATATTCCAAATGGTTCATTTGCCACCAAATTAGACTGACAAACATAGTGAAAAAACCAGCAACAAAGCAAAATAAAGCATCTGACTATCTAAGAAGAAAAATAAGTGCAAAGCTCTACCTTCCCTAGTGGAGAAGCCGATGTACCACAAGTAAGACACTGTTCTTGATTCCCATAAAACATGCCAGTGAACTTTGCAAGGTGGACTTGTCTAAAACACACAGCATACGAGGAGTCAGTATGACCAGATATGTCAGAGCATATGCCCAGTAAGATAATTTGCAATTAGCACAATGGCCTTTGAAAAATCTTGGTGTTCAAAGATCTATTCAAATTGCCTAAAGAGCTATCAGAATAAAAAAACAAGAATAGCAACCATATTAGCACTTTTAACTTTTTAAGTCTCTTTCACTAAAAAGTGGAACTTATTTTCTGACATTAAAAATTCTTACATGGAAGAAAAGGAACAACAGGATTTCCAAAGACACCAAGCAGAACCTTATTAAGAGTTTAATGGCTTTCCTGTTTAACTTTTCTAGGACAAATGCCATGCTTAGTGATCATAAATATTTTTTTTTTTGCTAAAGGGTGATTTTGTATTAATAAGAAAAAGATACAAAAGAAGCAAAAAGAAAAAGAAATACAATGTCGCCTGGGCTATGTGGGTCAACCCTCATATCCTAACTAATTGAGAAACCTGAAGTAGGTTAACTCAGGATTCTTGATCTGGGTCAGAAATGGTGGTTTGCCATTCCACCATTGTTTACATCCTCTGTTAAGGCCTATGCCTTTGTTTGCGCATTGATTAGCAGCAAAGTTAACTTCGGGCTAAGAGCTTGTGATTCTCAACTCAATGTTACTGAGTTTAATTCTATCCCATGTGGCCCATACTTTCCACAAAACATTGTCAGTTTGGAAAGCCTTAGCCGCTGCCGCAGAATCCGTGTCCACCCAGATGTGTAGCCAACCTTGCTCGATAGCCTTTGTTATTCCCTCCACTATCGCAGTAGATTCAACCTCATAGTTCATTGCCACTCCCAATCCCCCAACATATCTACCAATGACAGTACCATAATGATCTCGATACACTCGCTGCCCATCCGGCGTTGCCCGGGTTCCCCCTTGACGCACCATCAGTGTTCACTTTTATGTACCCTGCAGGGGGAAGATACCAGTAGCACTCCAACATTCGAGGGGCATTCCTTGTTCTTGTTTGTAGCTGAAAGTTGTGCAAAGTAGAGAGGTCCTCGGTCGTGTTATCCATATTCCCTTTGGATTGTTCGTATGCATATTTTGCTGCCTTTGAGATACAAGGCACCATGCTATGAAACCTCCCACTCTTGACTTCATCGTACACCATTCTGTTGCGGAATTTCCAGATGCTGACCATCGCAGTGACTGCGCATGCTTTCCATATATCTTTGATTAATGGGCTTCTATCATGAAATGCTCCCATCATATCGGACACTTGATCGATGCTTTTTCTTTCACAAAACCAGCTGATAATCAGTTCCCACAACCTGCTAGAGAGTGGGCAAGTGAAGAATAGATGGTTAAAATTTTCAGCACTGTTTTTACACATGCAGCACCTGGATGCCAGTTTGAACCCTCGATCTATTAGGCTCCCATCATAGTAGATGCCTTTCTGTAGAATCTTCCACCCCAGTGCGGCTGTTCTTGGGTGTATTTGGGCAGTCCAGAGGAATTTGTGCCATGGTGGTGATCATAAATATAGAGATTAATATCCAGGTTACTCTGCGCACCCGCAAACCATTCAGCTATTGTCTATAAGAACAATAACTGAACTTGAGTTGAAGTTATCTTCACACGTAGATAGATATGTACCTGTGTAAAGTCTAAGGAAGTTAAAACAAGGCTGATGTACTTCATACTTTCATCTAATTCGACTGAAACTAGCAAATGGCTCCAGATTTGTTTTAGGTGCAGGATTCGCCACCACTTCAGGAATCCCAAAGACGTTCCAAAATCTTAGTGTTTCATCCCCAGTTGCAGATGCTACGGTGCACCCATTTGGACTCTGAAAATATGATTATAAATTCAACATATGAAAAAATTAACAACTATAGCTCATAATTCTATCCATAGTTAATTGCAAAAACATTAATTAGTACCTGAGTCATGAATAAAACCCTGGAAGTGTGACTAGTAAGCTCAGCCATCCTGAACCATTGATGGGTACTTCCAAAGAGTTAACTGGTTACATAGGAATCCATTAGAGCTCAGCCGTTCTCTCTCATTTCTATTCCATAACAATGCACATACTTGTGAACCAGTGTCGACTGAGTTCAAGCAAGCACCAGTGTGAGTATTCCAAAACGTAATGTGATGGTCACCAACACCTCCACCAGAAGCAAGCACACTACTGTGAAATGGACACCAAGCAAGGGCCTTAACTGCAGCGGTGTGGTCATCTAGCCTATGTAGCCACTGAGTACGAGAATTTGAAGTGGCCATTGAGTGGTCCCATATATGCAGAAGGTTATCATTCCCACCGCTAGCTAGTTGCTGACCAGAGGATGACCAATTCAGTCCACAGACCTCCAGTTGGTGCCCTTCATATTTTTCAACAATGTGGTTGCTGATTCGCGCATCATTGTTAGTGATCACACCGTCCATTCCCCCAGTGGATAAAATATGTTCATTCCAATCTAGAGACCCAACTCGTGAACTATGTCCACCTCGCAGTGTCCTCATTCGTCTATTAGATACAACATCCCAAATCTGGACTTCCAAATTGTTCAAGCCAACCGCAAGGTTACGTCCATCAGAAGCCCAGCGCAGACTTGTAATGGGACCATTTTCATCGTCAATGGTAAAGAGCTCAGTCGTGGATGAATCAGAAGCATCCCACAAATAAAGTGTGTTACCAAGACCAATAGCGAACACGTTATTGCTTCCCCAATCCAACAAGTTCAAGTAATAATTGTCGCCTATATCAGGTGCATCAAGAGTCCTCTCGGAAGTCTGTAAACCATCAAATCAGACCAGTACACATTATCAAAGCGATAACTAAACGAATGAAAGAGATAACTCACTTGAGGAATGTATCGTTGTGGCTTAACTAAAGCCCCTTGATTAACCGAAGAAGTTGGTTCGGGAAAGAGAGTCTTGAAAACAGGTGGCTTGTTCTTACATGCCAGAATCCTAGGTCTGTTCATGTTGAATAGTTCGGCCAAGCCCTTCCTATAAGCCTCTTTCCGCGGAGAACCCTCACCCTTAATTTTATTCCCTTTCCTAGCCGTTGTAAGCACGTAGTCCGCGTAGTCAAAATCCATTGCAGACCGGTTGGGTATAAATCTATCCAACTATAAACATTAAAATAAAAAACCTAATTAACATTGTATTGAATTTAGATTCCCAACACAAAACCCAATTTAGTATGGACATTAAAAAGCCTAAAAAACATAATTGTTAAAATCAAGAAACTTGAAAGTGGTTGGAACTTACATTTTCCATGGAAGGTTTTCTGCGGGGAATGGTTTTGTGAAGTGGAGTTTTGGTATTGTGTAAAGAAACGGAAGAAGAAGTTTCTCTTGCATCATCCATATGTATGTATGTAAAAATAATTTGAGAAATAAAGAAATGTTAGCGTAAAGAATTCAATCAAGGAGGTTAAGAGTGATTTTATGATGATGACGGTGGTATCGAACTGAGAGAGAGAGAGAGAGAGAGAGAGAGAGAGAGAGAGCGATGAAAAGGAGGGGTTGAAATTTAAATCTAAGATGGATTCGACTATTGAGTGTTGACTGATTCACTGACCCGACCCAACATTACAGTTTACCCCTGACTATTACTTGACTACCTTTTTTTTTTTTTTTTTTTTTTTTTTATGGTAACTATTACTTGACTACCAAGCATCATATTTTTTTTTTTATTATTTTTAATAATTTGAGGCGAAGCGATTATGGGGGGACAAAAAAAAACACGTGGCAACCTTAGAGAAGTGTGTCTAACCCCTTTCCAAGACCCCTTCTTCTTATTCTTCTTCTTTCACCCATTTCTCTCCAATTTTTTTTTTTTTGCCCTTTCTCTCTCACTTTGATTTCTCTCTCCCTTATGCTTTCTCTCTTGCTTCGCTCATTCTCATTGCTTATCAATAATCTAGTTATAAGTGGAAATTTTATTGATAACAAGTTTTAAAATAAATATGGCAAGCGTACAACAAATATATATTAATTGTTTAAAAAAAATTATATTATTGAATATCAAAAGAAAAATCATGTAACAGTAGTAGCTTAGAGGACAAACGTGTGACAAGTTACACAACTAGTATTCTTCAATCCAAGTGAAACACATCTAATTAAGTAGTTAAATATTTTTAATCTCTACATCAAATATATGACTAAATCAGCATCCGATATTAGGAGGCATATGAGCATATCCGTTCTTCAACATTCTAGTCAAATATTCATTTGGATTTCCTGAAAATTACATATACACGAGGCATACTTTAAAGTGAAGCGTCTAACATACCTGACCAAACAAAGGTTTTGCTGAGAGTAGTAAGTTCATGCACTCTGAGTTTCCACTGTAATACACCAAGATTCCTTTTAAAAGCAGTAGTTGATTGTTGTGTAGTGGTAGAGTAAGGGGTTGTATTGTTCATCTTAAATCTATGCAGAAGGGGATGGTTTTGATGATGGAAACTCTCACTCTTTAAGCTTTTCTAATCAACTATGGGTTGCTTTTTATCAAAGTGAAAACTATTGTTGTTTAAAAGGAAGTTGAAAAACTAGAATTTGAAGGTTGTTTAATGATGAAAACATGCATGGAAAAAGTTTATGTAAGATTGCTTAGTTATCAAGTAACACTTATTTGAACTTGTCAAATAAGTGAACTTGTGTTGGGGTTGTGAATGCAAAATTGGAAAGATGTAATGAAATAAGAGTAGTGGAAACAAGATTGAAAACTTTGTATTGAAGACAAATAAGAACTTGATTCATTAACTAAAGCTTGAAGAACATAAAAATGGAAAACAATGTAAATAACAATTAAACTATTAATTAAAACATATTAAAACTACTCCTAATGACCAAAGATTAATTCTAAGGTAAGTTCTCTCTCCTCTCACTTTGGCTTATATACTACACCCTTTATATTTTACAACATTGCCCTCTTCCTTTAGAAATAAGACACCTCATTAGGGTTTAGGTATCTTCTTGAGCAAGCTTGCTAAGGATACCCACTTTTGAGTTGAGGACATAATCTTTGGTCTTTTGGGTTAAGGACATGATCTTTCGTCTTTTGGTTTTGAGTCCCTAACGATTGACTGTTGACTTTGACATTGACTTTTTGGCACTTTTTCTCCTAAGCTGGAATCTTCCAAAGCAGCGTCGATAGCACTCCTTTTTGTGCTAAAATGCATGTATTAGGAGTATAAGTCCTAAATGGTCTGTATCATGGAAAATGTAGCAAAAGCTATGAGTTGTCTGTTAATTAAGCATAAGAATGGCATATTTGAAGCATTGTAAAGGTAGTTAAACGCACATTTGGGGACTGATCAGTAGTCTTAAGCGCCTATAAATATACACAAGCAGTAATCAAGTATTCACAGCTATAGTAGAGGACAAGCGCGTAGCAAGTTGCACAACTAGTATTCTTCAATTTAAGTAAAACACTTATAATTAATTAATTTATATATTTTTTCAATCTCAACATCAAATATTTTGCTAAATCAGCATCGTATATTAGGAAGTATTTGTAGAAGTTCATTTATGGAGGATATTGCTTCAGAAGAGTAAATACAATAGATAACTATTGGGAATTTTTTTAGATAAACATGAAATAACCTAAAGAAGGATGAAAACATAACATAAGTACGTTGCATTTAGGTTCATACTCACAATGCAACATAAGGCTTATGTTGGGACAGTGAGCAGTTCTCCTAATACCTATGCTAACCACACCCGAGTTTTTCGAAGCTGATCAAGCGCCATATGAAGTGATTCCATATCATGGAGCATGAAGTAATACCATACTGTATCAAGATAATTAAAAGATCGGTCCCATGATCTGGAAACCAAAAATGACTCACCGCTAAGCTTAAAGTATGATCATATCCAAAAAAAGAAAAATAAGAAAAGATTTGCGACTCACGACACTAACTTCAAGATAACCATGACCACATAAATAGTTCTAGTCTTACAAGAGATAAACACGGAGGCAATTCAATTTTTATTTTTTTTTTTTCTTTTTTCAAGTGGAAATTTTATTGATAATGATAACGAGTTGTACAAATAATGATTACGACAGGCGTGCAACAAGCTGTGCTGCAACATTGGACTCACCTATGGAAAATTTTCTTTTATTTTTGTTTTTTTTCCTTCTGCTATGAAATGCTTAATGATGTAGCTAACCTCGATTGATTTTTGCAAGAAACGAATCGGGAGAGAGATGCACTTCAGTTAGGTAGCATACATGTTGTACTCGACTTTTGAGATGGAAAAGCATAGCCGCAAGCGGTAATCTGATGAGTTATGATGACACACAACAATCAAATTTTTTTTAGACAATTCCGAGATTTAATATGGGTTTTATATATATATAGCTCTCTGTGTTCCATAGGCGAGTCCAATGTTGTAATATAGCCAAAGATCTAAAATTTTTAATGAAAAACAAAAATGAATAAGAAGGATAAAAATTGAAGAGATTTGGAATGGGAGATCCTTGATCAACCACCATAGATGGAATCTAGTAATCTCCCACTTCAATTTCGATCTCATAATGTCATTTCCTCTCTTCTTCAATTTCACCTCCATTGTTATATCATCATGTTATTTAATCTTCATGTTATTCCACCATTGATCTATCTAAAGGTTTATAACAAATTTTGACCATTGAATCTTTAGATCTGAAAATCAATGGTTCTGGATTGTTATGACAATCTTACAAATTTCGACTATGATCTCAAGGTACCAACCAGAATTTTGATTTTCAACCAGTTGAAATCCCGGTGATTTCGGAATCATGAACTATGGTCATAAATAAAATTACTTGTTGTCTTATACACGTGAGTAAATTAGACAAATTTCTAGGCATCAATAAGATAAATGAGTGAATTATCAAATTGTAATAAGTGTCCAACCCATCATGTGGGAATGACGGGCCTTTAATTGGCCCACGGAGGCCTTTATTAGCCCAGATTCAAATAAAAAGGCATAATTGCAGTTACAATAATCCATGAAATCCTTCTCCTCAAACCTCAAATTCTTAATGGTGTAGCTAACCTCGGTTGATTTTTGCAAGAAAAGAATCGGGAGAGAGATACACTTCAATTAGGTAGCATACATGTTGTACTCGACTTTTGAGATGGAAAAGCATAGCCGCAAGCGGTAATCTGATGAGTTATGATGACACACAACAATCAAAAAAAATTTAAACGATTTCGGGATTTATATATATATATATATATATATATATATAAGCACTTTGTGTTCCATAGGCTAGTCCAATGTTGTAATATAGACAAAGATCTAAAATTTTAATGAAAAACAAAAATGAATAAGAAGGATAAAATTGAAGAGATTTGGAATGAGAGATCCTTGATCAACCACCATTGATGGCATCTAGTAATCTCCCACTTCAATTTCGATCTCATAATGTCATTTCCTCTCTTTTTCATTTTCACCTCCATTGTTATCATCGTGTTCTTTAATCTTCATGTTATTCCACCATTGATCTATCCAAAGGTTTATAACAAATTTTGACCATTGAATCTTTAGATCTGAAAATCAATGGTTCTGGATTGTTATGACAATCTTACAAATTTCAACTATGATCTCAAGATACCAACCAGAATTTCAATTTTCAACCAGTTGAAATCCCAGTGATTTCGGAATCATGAACTATGGTCATAAATAAAGTTACTTGTTATCTTATACACGTGAGTAAATTAGACAAATTTCTAGGCTTCGATAAATGAGTGAATTATCAAATTGTAATAAGTGCCCAACCCATCATGTGGGAATGACATGCCTTTAATTGGCCCACGGAGGCCTTTATTAGCCCATATCCAAGTAAAAAAGGCCCAATTGCAGTTACAATAATCCATGAAATCCTTCTCCTCAAACCTCAAATTATTAATGGTGTAGCTAACCTTGGTTGATTTTTGCAAGAAACGAATCGGGAGAGAGATACACTTCAGTTAGGTAGCATACATGTTGTACTCGATTTTTGAGATAGAAAAGCATAGCCGCAAGCGGTAATTTGATGAGTTATGATGACACACAGTACAACAATCAAAAAAAAATTTAGACGATTTCGGGATTTAATATGGTTTATAAAAATATATATATACATATAAGCTCTTTGTATTCCATAGGCGAGTCCAATGTTGTAATATAGGCAAAGATCTAAAAATTTTAATGAAAAACAAAAATGAATAAAAAGGTTAAAATTGAAGAGATTTGGAATGGGAGATCCTTGATCAACCACCATTGATGGCATCTAGTAACCTCCCACTTCAATTTCGATCTCATAGTGTCATCTTCTCTCTTTTTCATTTTCACCTCCATTGTTATCACCGTGTTCTTTAATCTTCATGTTATTCCACCATTGATCTATCCAAATATTTATAACAAATTTTGACCATTGAATCTTTAGATTTGAAAATCAATGGTTCTGGATTGTTATGATAATCTTGCAAATTTCGACTATGATCTCAAGATACCAACCAGAATTTCGATTTTCAACCCGTTGAAATCCCAATGATTTCAGAATCATGAACTATGGTCATAAATAAAGTTATTTGTTGTCTTATACACGTGAGTAAATTAGACAAATTTATAGGCTTCAATAAATGAGTGAATTATCAAATTGTAAGGGCATCTCTAATGGAGGGTATAAACCGTATAGAGTGTAATGTTTACACTCCAAATGTCAAAAAACTTTTTCCAATGGGGGGTGGTATACTGTAGGTAATAGATTATTAGTTGATATTAAGAGGTGGAAAATTCCCCATCTTGCTATCAGTTGATAAATAGCTCGGGCGACACTTTAACCAACGTCCGAACAAAAAAAATTTCGGACGTCACTTTAAGTCACGTCCCTTTTTAGTTCTGAAGTTATAATTTGTAATTTTTTAACTCGGACGTCACATTCTCAATGTGACGTCCCACTTTAAATTAAAGAGAAACGTCATTTTGTCCGAATTTAAAATCCAAATTTTTTTACACTTCTCCATTGGAGAGTATAGAGTGTAGATATTTATAAGTTATACAATAGTATGCAATTAGAATTGTAAAATTCTAATGGCACCTATGTGGAGTCTACGTGGAGGTGTAATTTTACACCCCCAATTAGGGATGCCCAACCCATCATGTAGGAATGACAGGCCTTTAATTGGCCACGGAGGCCAAAGCCCAGATCCAAGTAAAAAAAGGCCCAATAACCTCAAATCTTTATATATATATAATAGCAGTCCCTTTTCCTTCGCCTCGAGGGGTGTCCACGTAGGCTAATTTTAAGTACCCTTTTTTACTCACAGAAATCGGGATGGATTCAGAAAAAGTGGAGAAAAAAAAGTGGCGAACCACTTAAAAAGTAAAGTGGAGAAAAAAAACGATAGATGTCTCCCACTTTAAAATGGAAACCCAACCTCAAAACCCACATTTGTTCCCAAAAAATAAAATAAAACCCACACGACTAAAATTAAAAACAACTCTTGAGATTCTCTACCCGCATCGAACCAAACTAAATCGAGGCGTGTGGAACCCTATCTTCCCGTATCTTCCTCCCACAAATCGCCGAAGCCCGAATCGTCATATGTCGCCCCGTTCAAGGGCAAATATCGAAAAAGAAATATTAGAAGTTTTCGCTTTTTAAAACACCGAATGTTGTGGAAATAACAAATAAACCTCGCGTATTCTAAATCCTCCTTTTCTCTTCTTTCCTACGAACAACTATTGAAGACGTATTCATCAGCAATGTTTGAGACTTTGAGTGTTTAAAAGAAGGTAATAAAATGTTTCATTAAGCCTTATTTAAATTGGCTTTTTAGTTATATTGTTTCTTCTCAAATCAACGCCTATTGATCTCCTTCTCTCTTCAAGTTCTCACGCGGCACATCGAATTAGGTTCGCCAAAACTCCATACAAGCAGGAAGTGCTTTCTCTATGAAGGTATACTATTTCTGGAAATTTCGTAGTTGTTGATCGTTATATCTTTTGGAGTTCGATAACTCTTGGAATCAATTTACTGACGCCTTTTTTCTTATTCTTTTGGTGATTTGGTAGGATTTTATGGGTTTTTGTTGACATGGGTATTTTAATTTTGTCAAAACTTGGTTTTCATTAATGGGGTTTTGTTAACATTGGTTTTATGTATGATTTGTTGAATTCTCAGCTTATTGTTGTATTTGAATATAATTGGTTGTCTTTAGCTGTGAATGTAATGAAAGTTTTTGGTTTTCTTTCATTTGGTTGACGATATTGACATGAAGATGACCAGAATACATATGTGCATCTTAATACGATATTGACAACTACTCCCCACATGAAATATGGGAGTTAGATGATGAAATATGAGAGACTTTTTGATAAGCCGATAGCATAAAGCTCTTCCACCAAGTAATCAACTCAAGTGATTCTTGTCTCGACAATGGTGTCTAACATAGATATGTCAAAGTAATTTCTTAATCTTTTATACATTATTAAATATAGTCAAAATAGGTCAAACAATAGGCTAACTTGGCTATCAACCCCTTAACTTTTGTGTAGAGACGACATAATATCCCATGATCTTTGCCGACATTGCTTTTAACTTCAAGTACTTTCTAAGACACATTTTTTCACAAGAAGAATTGTTAACAAAGTAAATGACACTTAAATATAGAAGTTAGAAGTTATATTGTCTGTTTATATATATATATAATAGCAGTCCTTTTTCCCGGTCTCGAGAGTGTCCACGTAGGCACATTTTAAGTACCCACTTTACTCACGCAAAATCGAGAGAAAAAGAAACCGCCTTTGAAAAAAACTTCTCTCTTACCAACGAAAAATCAGGATACAAAGAATTTTAAAAAAAAAAAGAAAAACTTCACCAACCGTACACATGTTTGTATGCTCCACGGAGAATCCTTCTTCTTTATCCGGGATCCATGGAGTTTATGTTGAGATGGTTTCATATCTTGATACAAAAATGGAAGATTACCAATTTACTTCTCTAAAGAAGAAAAAACTTTAAGAGTAAGTACTTCTTCAACCTCAACTTCAGTTCGAGGGGTGTTCTCGAGTTTTGTTAGATTCTTTTACGATGGGATTGTTAAGCCACTACAATCTATTGGACGTTTCTTGGTTCGTTTAAAAAGATCGAGTGGTGGGTCTATAAATTCGACTCATCGCTTCCACGCCGATGATGAGATTGGATCATCATCAACTCATCAAGTGGTGTGACTCATCATACACCCACACAGGTGTTGAAGAATTTTAACGAGATTCAGTAGTCTTGAATTGGGAATTGGGGATAGGTGATGCTTTGTTTTATTGAAATTGCGAAATGATTTTGGTTCATCCATTGTTTCATTTTAGGCGCTGTTGTCGGTTATTCCTAAGGAGAATAATGTTACCGGGGCTGTTGGTAATAGTTCAAATAATAATGGGAGTATTCCCTGAATCGCTTTTATACAAATGGGGGTTTGAAATTGCGAGTGGTTTGGACTATTAGCTCTTTGATTGCTTGTTTCGCTAGGCATTATTTGCTACTGCCTATAATTAATTGAGCATCGACGCTTAACAGTTTGGTTTTAACCGATGCGGATGGGCAAGGGATGCTTTGTATGAATAAAGATCACCGGAGGAACCGAGGGGTGAAGCAAGGGAAGATGTGATAAAAAGATTGAAGTGATTATTAGCTGGAATTTGACCGATAAATTGGTTGTAAACTTCTTTTCGTTGAGGAACCTTAGCAGGAAATCTCTGAAAAATGAAAATTTGGGTTCTTTGTAGAGACTAGAGCAAAAAGTGCAAGAGAAGGAGAAAAGGAGTTGAAAAGTATACGGTCAAGAGTTTTATCATAGTAAGGAACTAAGGATCACCAAAACCTCAAGATATCTCACCAGATTACAAATCATATATGTGTCTATTGTAGCCATTTATTTATTTGTTTTCAGTCTTGATGTTAAGTTGGTAGTTGTTACTTTGCTGATTGCTCCAGGAATACATGATCGGAGATGATTCATATTAATATTTATGTTTTAGACTTCTCCAATTGTGATTGTATCGGCGGTAATTTTCATATGTGGACCATTGACAAAAATGGGATTTGTTTTCAGCGTTATCAGACCACTTGAGGGAATACCAGCCAAATCTGTATATAAATAGAGTAAATAAGTTCTGAAATCATTCTCAATAATTGTCGATAGAGAACAGTGAATGTTAAATTTTCATCTTTCCAGGTTTGGTTTTTATTTGACTTGATTATCATGATCTGCTACAAGCATGCGAGTGATGAACAATATAGGTTAATGTCAGTAGTGACAAATTAATGTCAGTAGTGACAAATTACCTTGGGGCATCTAGATCAGACTACTCAGAATATTACTTTGGATAAACCAGCACCCGCCTATCCGAAAACATGCAATGATCAAGAATTTTTTTTTAAAAAATAAGTGGTATACAACATATATATCTACTCTACTATACTGGAAAACCCTAGATTTATAACTCCATAATGCCAAGAATTAAACATGGCTACTTCAAAGCTTGAGTTTCCACCGATCCACGAATCTAGGCCACAACAAGGTTCTGGAAAACTTGGCAAGTGGAAAATCAATTTTATGTCAACCCAGATCAAATGTGTGTTGTGGTACAATTAGAGGTAGTGGTATGTGTGTGAGAACACGTGGGCAGTTACTAGCACTTTCACTAGACAACCCGGTCCCGGTTTCCAGTTGGAAATATAATACACACGTTAGAAACAAAGATGAGGCTGAATTTGGGTTTATTGTTGAACTGAACTTGGACAAGTTGCTAAGATGACATGTGAACCTGCAAAGAAGTTTACACCTAGATTGACATTGCTGCAAAAGACTATTTTATTTGTTCTACTTGCATGGAATTTCAGATTAAGTTCTAAGACGAAAGCTTCGATGAACAAGTTATTGGTTTGATAGTAATGACCAATCTGTGTTGCTTTAGAACGTTTAGTAACTGAACTTTTCTCGATCATCAATCTTTGCTTATCATGTTGAACAACATAAAGGTAAGGAAGTTTATGCTTGGTACATTAGTTGGTTAATTTATTTAGCAAACATTTAGTTCATCCGCCTGCTTTTATGCAGCCTTTCATTATTATATAAATGCTATATTTATAGTGTCCACGGAACAGGGGAGATTACTAAAAATTTGGAGAAAAAAAAGGGAAGTTTAACTCAACTCCACAAAACCCGACTTTCTTCTTCACGTAGGAAACCAATAAATCAGGACAGAAAAAAAATGGAAACAAAACCTACAAAAGAATTCACATACACTATTTAAAACCCATCGCACCTTTTTCCAAAACCAAGCAATGTGCTCTCCCATACTTGGAAGAGAATTCCATGTCTGACAAGCATTGATATCCATTGTTTCAGTTTCGCCTGATGATTCATCCCTCAAAGCTAGAAAATTAATTTGTTCATCTCTCTTGCGTTCGCTATTTCGGGAGATTCCTGAAGGTGGAAGTTTTTCACCGCACTCATCATGGTAATCAAAATCAGGTAGTAGTGTAAATAGCTTTGCAGATGCACTTTCCTTCAAGTTGGAGGAAATACTTGACTCTCTCAAGATTTGCTTTCCTTAGACATGTTTTTGGGTGACAAATGGTTGGTTATCTAAAAGCTTTTGGACCTCCGGATGCTACATCCATATAGGCCACGCTGCTTTGACAATCTCAGTTTATCACTATGATGAATAGGCGAGGAACATCGATGATGAGTGACATCCATTATTCAATCCATCCAGTCTTCTTAATTTTCCAGGGATACCATGAAGACGTTGTGAAGTCCCCAATGTTAAATTCATGTTTAACTGTTTTACCAATAGAAACAGGGAAACGTAAATTGCTTGGTGAGAAATCATTTAGTTGTGGAGTCCCACTCTTCCTCGCAGACCGATTCTAGCTTTCCGAATTCCGGGAGCCGAGATTGTCATTCATTTCCTTATTACGTAACAAATATGAAGAGTAGTTGAGATAATTGTGGTTTTCATGTTGCAAAGGAGTGGAATTAGTACTTTTTGAGGTGGTCTTTAGATGGGACCCGAGAACCTAAACCATCCATGTCTTTCTTTCTGCACACATAAGATTGGGCTTCCCTAGATTTAAGCATATATGGCAGAATCAGAATTTGACCCACAAAGGTTGTCCCGAAAAGGGTTAGAACAGGTAAGCCACTCTTCTTATCAATCGACGTTAAGGGTTTTGCCAACCGCCTCGACTTAGTAATCTAGCATCCGACCGCGAATGATGTTCCTTCGAGTAGGGATGTTGCTTCGTGGGAGCTAATCTAAGTACAAAGAGAGAGAAAACGGACTTACTTGCTTCCACAAAATAGAACCCGGTTTAAAGAGATTAATAGTTCGAAGTTTTGGTCTCATTCTCTCGCAGAAACGAACAAATCCTTTCAAGTGAAAATACTTCCTTTTTTCCACTAAAGTTGAATAGTGGATTGTGTCGCAGCTTCGATCTTGAGTTTCTTTCATCCGTAGCTTGCTTCCGCTAAAGCAATATTCCACAGGATCTCACAAGCCATTGATGCAACAAGATTGTCACAACGTTTGGTGCATCACTCCACCATCTATCAAGAGATCGATACATGTATAACTTCTCAACTGTTTGGCCAAAATCCTCTTCAATCTTCGGTAATTCAAAGGTAAAACGGATTTTACACTTGCAGATTAGAATGTAGATTTCCTCACCGCATAGAATCCGGTAGTGCATACAGCTGTTAGGCGTTAAATTTTGTCACCTAATATCAGATGTACTCAAGTAGACCTTAATACAGTTGTTGATAATTTTCATGTTCAACTAATTAAAACCTTCCATCGGGTGTTTTGTCTCTTTTCCAGGAGGTGCAACTGATGGTAGAGAATTTCAGCGTCCATCTTTCCAGAATGAGAATTATTTATCTCCAAATAGGCAGAACTGGAATCCTTGGGACCTTCCTGGTAATTATGAAACTTCGTACTTTTATTTTAGTTAGTAGTCTCGACTTTGTGTTGAACTCATTTTTTGTTTTGTTTATGCAGACAAATCTTGCGGGGATCTGGAATGGTACTTCTTTTGTCCAAGAGACATGACTAATCGTGCCACTGAAATTGGATATTGGAAGACGACTGGTAGAGATAGACCCATCTCAGAATGGCCCGCATTAATCGTGGGGATGAAGAAGACTGATTTTCTATTTAGGAAGGGCAATCCGAGGAGATAGGACAAATTGGGTTATGCATGAATATCGACTTGAAGTCAAGCAATTGTTTGACACCGATTGTGTCTCATAAGTAAGACTTTGTTTCAAATTTGCATGTAGTTATATTTCTTTGGTTTATGACTGCTTTGTCAAGTTAAATTGTTGTATTATGGTTAATCTAATATTAGAGTATGTGATTACGCTAAGTGCTATACTACATATTTTGCAAGCGATCTTTTCTATATTGTCACAAATGAGATATGTATCACTAGCACAAAGTACATAGAGCATATAGGCAGGCGGTGCCGAAGTCTGGCGAAGAAAGGGCAAGTTTTGTTTTGCTAGGGTCGCAGCAGAGTCGCCAAGCTTCGGAAAGCAATATTCCACAGATCTCACAAGCCATTGATGCGGTTAGGTGTATGCTATACCTTAGAATCACATCTCCCATAGATCACATGGCTGTTTCCATCCAGCTGGAAAATTAATGAATTCAAAAGTCGCTTTTTAAAACGGCTTATACTCATGACGAAATTTATTATTCAGAAAATCCTACCCAAGTCGCCAAGAGACCCCCATCACGCATAATGTTTGTATTTACTGCCTCAACCTCGGACCCATTCATCCTTAATTTAAAGCTTCTTGGTCCTCCCTTTACGATGTCAATCTAAAAGACAAAATTTTAGAAACTTCGGTGAAGTACCAAAATAAACCGTAAAGAAAATAGTTTCAATCAATCCCCGAAATAACAATTCATTTAAAACCTATATAAGAAAAGTACCGCGTACTTGCTTCCTTCGATGTTCAAAGAAACTTGAGAATGGACAAGTGATATGTGCTTTGCACTTAAAAAAGAGTTCATTCAAAGACTAATATAAATGACAAAATGTGAGGATTGCTTTAACTCATCTAAAGGTACTCATGATATAATTAATACCTTGGGTGGAATTTGCCCTTTTCAAGATAACCAACATAGTCGGAAGGATAAAGAAACTCCACTAACCAGAATTGCTCATCTTTTTAACCCATGAGTCGCTCCATCCATGAACAAAATCCAACAAGAGAACAACTTGAACAAGAAGAAACATTCCCGAGCCAAATTTCCATGCCGATTCTGCATTTATAGAAACTAACAAGAAAGCCAAATCCAAACTCAAATAAGGTAGCACATGAATGAAAATCTATAAGCAATATAACATACTTGAATACATACTCTAACTAAAGTGGTAACAAAAGTCAATCTGTAACCAACTGAACTTATCTAAAAGTAAAACAAAAATCTGCACCCAGTGGTCAGATATCAAAAATAATAACTCTCTCTCGGCTAACTAGGATTTGACAAAGTTTAAGCTTTTTTTAAGGCTCTAGATAACAAACCAAAGGTCAGAAAAACCCGACAATTTTTCATCAACTAGGTGTTCTATCAAACCAACTAATGGTAAAGCTCAATAAAGCGAAAAGGTAAGCACCGGTGATGGGTGTCTAAATCTTAATCTTGATGGGGCAAGAACTGCAAGAGAATACGGATATCGTTGAGCAATTAGACACCATTTTAAAAATGTTAGACATTGTTGCTTTGGTGGAGGTATTCAAACGTCGGTTATGTTTCAAGAGCTTAAAACCATTAAGATGTTATTCGGGGGTGTCTTTGAAGGAAATTACAAAAAAGCATTGAAATCATTAGAGCATTTGCATGAACTATTGGGAGCATTGTTTGTTTTTCCCATGTTTTTGGCAGCACAATAGTCAGAATCGATAAGTCTTGGATCGAACAAATGTTGGCCTGCCAATCTCCATGCCATACCTTACCAAACCAACATATCCAAGTTCCTCAAAACAGAATTTTGTCATGTAAAAACCAGTTTGATCACAGGTGATTGGCAACTCACTTGAAATAAGAACGAACAAAGGAATCATTTTGCTCTGTGGTCGTGCGCTGCCAAATAATCACATAGAGATTTCGAATTGCCCTTTCAAACCGTACCTCGAGTAACATCATGATTTCAGACCGAGCTCAAGGAAAAAGGGTTAGAATAAAAGAAATCAACATATTACCTGCTAAAGATGGAGGACATGCAGTAAGAATCCCAGTACGTCACAAAAACAAATGCTACTGATAGTCCACCACAATTGAATATGAAGTCCTCAGTAATCTTAATTTCCACAACTATAAATGAAAAACAAATTTAACATATGTGAACAGAAAAATAAAAAGCACTTTTTGGCGATATAGGGGACGATGTTAAGTCGAATGAATTTTTGAGAAAGGAGAATATCATAAAGAAATCCTTTTCGCAACAAAGAATCCTATATGACCTTTAAATACTATGAGGAAGAGCTTACCTTCACATAATGAGCAATCTTAACACAATAAACAGGAAATTCAAAGGTAAAATTTTAAGGCTCCTCCTCGCTTTCCAAGTTTTAAGGACCGCGATCCAAAGAGCATTTGTAGAAGAGTCTTTCCAAATGCATTTGGTCGTGCATCTTTTGTATTTGACTTTTAACGTAATCAAAGGGAAGATCAGAAGCGGCGAACAATCCCAAAACAGCACTTGCTCCTAGAGAAGCAAATGAAACAGAAATGTAGTTCAACAAACCAAAGAGCACAAATATGATTATTCCTTTGCACGCACATTAGACTACAAGAAACTCTACAAGAGAAATATCCAAACAAGATGATTATAGTGGGGTCACCAACCAATTTCGCTCAAACAACCATAAGCCACATCAATTTTTTTCTTTAACAAACTTTTGGAAGGCCGATGGTAAAACATGCAACATTCTCAACATGGTTCGCCCCTAATGCCATTCCAACTGCCCAAGCCAAGAAAAATCGAAGGCTATTATGTCTGCGAGAACCAAAGATCCCATGTGGATTTTAAAAATACCCACGCTCAAATCCTCCGAATTTGCTCCCGCGACCGCGGATATAAACAAACAAGCAATGTGCTCTCCTTCGTTAAAACGCAAGTCTACAAGATTGTCACAAAGTTTGGTGCATCACTCCACCATCTATCAAGAGATCGATACATGTATAACTTCTCAACCGTTTGGCCAAAATCCTCTTCAATTTTCGGTAATTCACGTGTTTTGTTGTCGTCTTTCGAAAGCAACCTCCTTGCAACCTCAAACAATCAATCTACAAAAAGACATCCACAGGAACCTCATGTTATGAAAATGGTGCAAACCGGAGACCAGACCTGCATACCCAAAAGGGCAATCTCTAATCTCAAGCTTCGCAATTCGGGCATCCCCGAAGCACATAAGTCGATTACCCGCGTCGCCGTCTCCTTCAAAAAGCAACCGATAGTGTACGAACTAACTTCCCATACTTGTCCAATGTAATAGAAGGCCTTATCGGTGAGCAAACCAGATAATGCTAACCTTCGAGAGCTTCTTACAGCTTCATTACAATAGCACCAAAGCCCATATCCATGGGTTCACCTGTCGATGGTCCGGTAGGTGTCAGCCCCATTATACAAAGATCGAAACACCACAAGATCGGGACAGTTCTTTGACATGGCCACAACAAATGCATTGGTCATTTTATTGCAAAATGGAGAATTGAACACAACTTCTTACAGCCTTCGAAATGGCAACAAGGCCCACTTCGAGATCTGGGAATCACCGTCCCCCCAGGGCAAAAGCCGGAAAGACCCGGTTCACGTGGGTCATCGCGATGATGTTGCAGCCACTGAAGCCCCCTTCATTACATACCATGTTGTATTTAGCCCTTATTCATTCCCTTTGTCATTGCATTTTTTCGCTCTTTTTGGTTCCGGATTTGGTACCTTGAGAGTTGGGACTGGGATACTTGGTATTAGGTTGTTAGCTTCTAGCTAACTTACCAAGAATTGTTGTAATATTTGTGTGACAATATTAATTTAGTAACTATTAAGGATCAAAAAAATAAACAAAAACACAATATTGACTCTAAGTAGCATCAATGAATAAACTACTGCACCCTTTCATTAGCAATCATTCAAGTCGTGTCGACCTACTTTACCTAATCATTGTTTAAACCCCGCCTTTTTTTATTCAATTGCCTTTTTCAAATATTGTATTCTCAAGCTTTAGATTTTTGTTCCCTTTTTACAAATGGCACAATCGAACTCATTGCTAATAGAAAAAAAAAAAGGTCGCACTTACAACCACACTAGCTAATACCACTAAAAAAATTTGCGCTTATACTACCACCAAACCATTATCCCAACCGCATGAATATGAAACAATCAAACCTTATCACCCTGAACAAGATCACAACCGCTGCCATAGGACCGTAAGCATAGAGTAGGCTAAACCCTTGAAGTATAATGTCTAACAAGGAGCCTCATCTTCGAAAAGGATGTTTCTAATGTTAAATTTTACCTCAAATCTATTTCCCGGTTTCCATCAATTCATACCTTTTCTACTCTCCAACAACAAACTCGATGCTGTGAAAAATATTTCTTTTCTTTTCTTTTTTTTCAATCAAAGCAAAGCAATGAAAATAGAGAACATCTGATATCTGTGTCAGTCTAGAAAACTCGAGGGAAGTCTAACCAGCAAATAGCACATTGGTGGAATGGAACACAAGACAGCCTATTCAAATGACGACAACAACAATAACAATACAAATACAAATATTAATAAGAATAAGAATAATACTAAAATTAACAATTCTAAGTAATTTCAAAAATTCTTGAGCCAACTTCAACTTACAAATGATTCTTTGTGGCTATCATTGTGTAGTCGGCAATCACCGAAATAATCAATGAGCTTTATCTTTATAAGGCAGTTAGGTAGGATAAAAGTTCGCCACATACAAAAATGGGGAACAAAATGATTATAGACCAAAGATTCACATATACTTTCTCGATAACTCTTTCACATTCCCTGGTGCTCACCGAAGGATATTGATTACTTATGACTCAGTCGAACCGAATCAAAGAGAAAATCTAGGCCAACATTTGCTTGCGTACATTATGTAGTTAAGTGAAAATTAGATCAGAAACAGCTCCAAGAGCTACCAATCACAACTCCTAAAATTCTAAATGAACCCTAGACACTCCTTAACCTAAATATACATTTGCATATAAAAAAATCGGCTCGTAATCAATAGATGGAATCTTTTCACTTTCAAGATTCGAAAGGAAAGCCTCATTATAAGTGCACATCATCATCGTAAATACTAAGATGACAAGTTAATCCACCTCAATGTCAAAGAAGCACATCTCTACTATACTTTCTAATGGAGGAACACAAAAATACACACACAACAAAGAATTCTTTTTCAGACTATACTGGGGGCAATCTATGGTGGACATAGAAGATTGGCCTATTTCATGTCCCGACAAAAGCGGGGACTCCACTAGATCGCGAAGGTGGAAGTTACTTACCAAATATGAGATGATGAGTCGAACTACTTCACTATTGAAATTGAAGTCTTTAAGTCAATCACATTCAGGTTTGAGGTGGGTTAAGATAAAAAGCTTACAGGGGGCATACATTCGGTCTTGATGAAAATAACCCACAAAGGTGATCCTTACACCCAATGACCAAGTATCGAGCCGTACACTATAGTTGCCTGTTCCAATGGAATCATCTTTCAACAAAAGTAACGCCATTGTGACCCCCGCAAGTTGGAATTACCAGTAACTCTGGACGTAATTTGATATATGTGTTCTTTTGGGATGAGCTAGAAATAAAATATTAGTTTCCTCATTTTAATTTTTCCACTGGTGCTCCCCCTTTGTACAGTTTATTTCAAAGATACTACTTTCCTCTTCTTCTTTTTTGTTTGTTGGTGCTCCTAATAAATTTAGTGGAGGCCATGAAATTTATAAAACTGGCATTTGCAGGGGGTGGGGAACACAAACAAAGTAAAAAAGGTACAAGCACCTTATCTTAAATAGTCAACTCCGTGCCTACTCCTTCCAAAGAGATCCAATTAACGAGCCTGCGACAAAACATGCCTTAATCTCAGCCCCTTTTTCCGTTTCTTCAGGCATGTTCGAGCGTGAAGCAGGAAGTGCCTCAAAACAGAACAATTTTTACACAGATGGACGGACAACTGGACAGGAGCTGGATGCATAAAAGAAAACATAAAACTTGGCAATCCTATAAGATCCTTCAAAGGCAAATAGACAGATACAAGCTGCTGAAAATGTTGCAAGCAATGAAGCCAAAGTAAATTTCATCAAAGAAAAATAAAACAAAGACTTAAAACTGGAAAGTGGAAACAACGGTTTCACACTTTCACAACTTCAAAATGGGCTAAAAATATTCGACTCTAAAGTCCGAGCATACATTAGTACATTTCCCCCTTTTTTTGTCTTTCATTTCTTTTTTAGTCTTTGTTTTGGAGGAATGTTGGCAACGTATTAAATATTCTATTGACCAAGACTTCGATTGCTTAAAGTGTAACTATCAATACCAATTTTATCAAAGTGACATAGCGTGAGGCGTGAGCTCTTGCCGGATTATTGATCCACCTTTTTCCACACGCAGATAGAGCTAACACTTCCTTGAGTTCGAGACCAAAGAATAGAGCACATAACAATGCAAACAACTACCATTTGGTTGGTTGAAGCGGGATACTCAATCTGAACGATTCATGTCGCCTTCGTTCAGACTTCAAATGGGGATACTTCATACTTTGATATAGCTCAATCAATAAGTATAGTGATCTGTTATAATTAACAATCGCTGAATGGGATGCACAAGGACTAACTCAAAGCTTCGAGAAAGTAGAGGACTCCCCTTGGGTGTGCCCAAGTAGAGAGTTCTTAACGCTTTTAGTACTCCAATTCCTATCGGTTAATATACTATAATAACTATGTAGCAAATAGTCTATGAACAATAGAAGAGGTTGGGCAAAGGGAAACTAGCACGTTTTTTTGATCGCAAGGGTTCCTGTGACAACAAAGCGGTATTTAATAATGTATAATAAAACCCTTGCCTACCGAAAGTTGGTCCGTTCCCACAAAATAATCTAACTCTACCAAAAAGAATCCTATTAATACTTAACTTCCTAAACAAACCTATCTATATAAACACAAAACAAAAACACTAATTAGGGATATATAAAAAATAATAATCCTATTAATACTAAACTTCTAATGACATAAGAAAACCTAATCAATTAACCTAAACAAACCTATATATATAAAAAACCAACGATCCTCCTAACACAAAACAAAAAACACAGTAAACTATCCGGTTTTTCTTTTATTCTCGATTTACATGTTGAATTCGATACATTAGTTTTACATATATAACTAAGTTCTTTTTCTTTTCTTCATTGCATACAATAGAAGATATTCAATAAAGGCTTCAGAAAGAGTTAACAAATATGGATAAGGTAAACTATTTTTTTTTACAATATCTTATTTAATAATTTTGTTGATTTCTCTTTTATGATTCAACTGATGATAAAAACAAAATTAAAATATTAAAGACAAGTCTCAAGTTGAAGCTACCGAGTCAATCAATCCAACAC
The DNA here is from genome assembly GCF_015680905.1 of Coptis chinensis. Lineage (NCBI taxonomy): Eukaryota > Viridiplantae > Streptophyta > Magnoliopsida > Ranunculales > Ranunculaceae > Coptis > Coptis chinensis. Next base: position 17,581,507 of record NC_141462.1, on the reverse strand, counting down.
CACAATTAATTTTTCTTAAAAACTTCAAAGATCAAATCGTCCATTATATAATTTACTATACTCAACATATGTAAGAAATACTGCACATTCGAGGATTGGGTCATATGTATAACTCTTATGCTCCATCTTTTAATTTGTGTCAATGATGTGTATGGATATAATGAACTCAACAGAAAATGTGTTCAAATAACAATGTCCAAGGATCAGTCGTAAAGGCTTCCACCTATGGATTATAAAGTATAAACCACCACAAGTTTCTAGGTTAACTAATTAAAACTTATAAATCAGAAAACGATGCTTACAAATCCTCATGAAGATAAGCAATACATCCACCGAAAGAAAAGTCATCACCAATAGAAACAGGTGCATCAATCAAATAATCCCGGAAAAAATCAATAGCAATTTCAGGTTTCAACAAATAATGAAAATGAGTGAAAAAACTAATACCTCTTTGTCTTCTTTTTTTCGCTTTAGAATTCATGTGGGCTTTTTCCTCTCAAAATTGAATTTCAATGGAGAAGCTGAGAATCTAGAATGTCGAACGAATGGAGACGAAACGATACATTAGCTTAAGCTTGAAACGCCATGAATGTTGAAACTTAAAGAGTCATAACGTTTCAAAAAATACGAAATGAATTTTCATGGATAGGATTTCTTTGGTCTCAAGTTTTTATCAATTTCAAATAATCGAGTGGGTCGTGTGTAGTGTAGCAGTCAAATTTGAATAAAATTGGAAATACAATCCCGCTTAAAACATATGTTACGAATTTGATGGGCCTAGGCCCAACAAAGAAAGTAAAAACATAGAGGTTTCTAAAACCCAAAAATTTCTACCTAATTAAAAAAAAAAAATCTAATTTAAAATAAGGTGATTTAGTTTTAGGTCGTCCCAATAATATGGGTATTTACGTTAGACCCACATTTTTACATTTTTTAGCTTTAGGTAACCCTATCGTTAGTTAACCATCATTTACCAAGTTTGACCGTCTATTGTGGTGTGTATGGTGTTGTGCCCTTTCAAAATGCCACAACTACCACTCACGTTTTACACGTGCCCACACCATAAAACTCAAAATCCACATTTCAAATTACCCAACACGTGTCATAATCTTGGGTCCTAATAGAGTGGAAGCTGGAAAAAAAGAGAAGCTCGCTGTTCCAAAATATCAAAATATAAGATATATACAAAACTAGAACCCTACTAAAAGTGAACTTTCAATCACTTAGTAAAACATAATCTATTAACCTAAAAAAAACAATTGAACTACACATATCGAAAAACCAAGTAGCCTATTTTCTTCATTTTCTCCATTATTTATAATTATTTATTGACTTCATTTTATTATGTCTATTGCAGATAATGGCGTATGAAAATTACAGCTTATGTAAAAAAAAAATGTTAAAGGAAATTCTAGAAACAGGACTTAACATTCAACAAGATCCGGTCTACAACACAAAATTAGAGAGCGGACGATTCAAAACCACTGTAACATTAAAGGTACCGAAAGACTTATTCTTTAACAATGAAGACATCATAGTTAAAGAAATTGATGGAAGCACCACATATTCTGTTGCAAAAGCAGAAGATTCAGCAGCTTTTCATGCAATACAGTTTATAAAGGATGAACGTGATATGGAAATTGAAGACTTCAATTTCAAAGAACTTATGAAGAAAAAGAATAGAAGTTGAAGAGAAACATAATCAACTTGACATCCTCAAAAATATTATGCTAGATTGTTTGGTTGATGATAAACACAACAAAGATAAAATATATTATCTCAAAGAAAAAATTAAAGGAATGAAGGGCATGGAAAGTTCCATAATAAAGAAAAGAAAACCATGAAGATTAGTACTTGAATACCAAAATTTTATTATGTTGGTCACATAGTATTTTTTTTTCTGTTAAACGCTTATTTTAAACTTTAGATATGCATTAATTTCATTTATTTACTTCATTTGTAGCAAAATAATGTTGTTTTGAAATATATTAAGTAGTTAATGTGCTATTCGAACTACACCATTACAAAAAGAAGTCTTCTCGATTTCAATCAAGTTCATGCCCTAAAACGAATAAACCTAAAAATAGATTGGACATTAATCCAAATTTATTGGAGGAAGCAATGAAAAATTAAATCTTGAGGATTCAACATCATCTCCCAATAAAAATAAAAACATATTTAGAAATATATATGAGCCTAAAAGAATGCCTAAAGATCAAGAATAGTGCTCTTTTATCCGTTTTAGCTTCAAAGATCGTGGAGCAAACCATTTCCCATATACTTTACCAAGAGCAAGCTATATCCAATAATATAAACATATGCTATGGTGTAAGTTTTTTCAAACTTGCAAAGTATCAAGACATATTACATTTCAAAACATAAAAAAAATACCCTCAAAAAACATAAAACTAACAACAACTTTTAAAACTAAGAAAAAAAGAAGTTAGTATTTCTCATTCCAAATCCATAATCTGAATATTACTACCGATGCAGTCCACTACTAAACCTCAGAACAAACTTATTATGAGTAGTTATTTTTATATTATTTATCTTATTCCTTATATTGTTTGTTTAAATCAATTTTTGTCACTTTTTGGATGAATGTATTATTATTAGCATTCAAGAAGGGAAAGAAATAACAACAGAAACGATTACAATGTTTCTCAGAATTCAACTTCTTCAGCTCTTTCTCAACATTCCATCTCATAAGGATTAGTACACCAAACGGAAGTAGAAATTCATAGAGCAAGACTTTGGGAGCAATTCTGCGTTCAAAATGCTGAGAATATTGAGGTATCTTTTTTTTTAATCATCCACTTCTTCTGTACTTTTGTTACAAGGAAAGATCAAATTGCCTTTGCTTTCGAATCCCCACTTTTTAAATCATTGTATGAAGGATCTAATGCCAATTCGAGGTCATTTCATCAGCACATTCGGTCATACAATGCGTGTAATGCTTTTACAAGTCTTGGTGTTAATCCAGACATGCGTGTATTGCATGGGCGTGGTCCAATATCATTTGTTATAAATGAAATACTCTACCATAGAGTCGATCATACATAATCGAAATAGCAAATGAGATGCATTAATAACATTTCTTTTCTTAAATACATGTTGTTAGTTGCTCTTACTTTTCGGCCATTATAAAATTTTATAAATTTACACCATTTACATTAAAAAACTGAAAAATAACATCATTTCCAATCAACAACAAGTTCTATGTACAACGAAAGAGTTGTGGGATAATGCAACCCAGAATAACCTTTCTTCTCAAATCCTACAGTTTTCGGCCACCTTTAATTGACACTTCTACTCTGTCCATAATCAATTATTTCCCAATTGATTTACATAAACACACAAAATATAGCTGATAATGGATGTAAACTTGAAAAGATTAACACTTTTTTCCTATGAAAGCAAGAAACCATTACTAAATGTTCAATCATAATTTATTCATAATATAGCCAAGTATCATTATCTAATAACTAGATTGAAGCGATATTATTGATAATTTTATAAAATATCACGTAATATTTTATAAAACCCGAACTTGAGAAGATAAAACCGGCCCACATAAAAAATTAAGTAAAAGAAAATATAATATGCATATCTCATAGCTTTTACATAGAATATGTGGATAACAGTTCACAAACCGAACCTGGAAAAAAGAAAAAACAACACACATAAAAAATAAAGTAAAAACCAATATAATATTTATACCTCATAGCTCCACATAGGTATTATAATTTTCATAATAATTGTATAAACGGCACCCGTTCATAGAACGGGTTCGAAAACTAGTTCTTCTTCAAAGTTGAAACCATCACAGAAGAAAATTCCTAATCCTTAAAGATCGTTTTTTGAATTCTGGGCATCAATCAAAATTGAAAATGCTTCAAATCCGATTAAGCAATAACAAAGGGGCATCAACAGAAGGAGGAACAACAATAGGTGGAAGTATTAGTGGAGGAGGAAGTGGGAAAATATTATTACAAGGTGGTGGTGGAGGAGGAGGAGGTGGTGGTGGTGAAATAGTAACAGTAGCATGTCCAGACCATCTTATTCTTGCTGATTTACCTGTTGCTAAATCTATTGGCAATATTAATTTAAGTACTAGTATTACTACTACTACTGTTGCTTCTACTGTTAAAATTGTGGGGAGAAGATCTCGTAGACATCTTGGTGAACGTGTTCATTTCTGCGTTCGTTGTGATTTTCCTATAGCTATTTATGGCCGCTTGGTAAGTAATTGTTACTTATTTATTACTTTTACATTCTGTGTATATGAATTGATACTTGTTTTGTTATTATTTTTGTAATGTCGAATGTTTAGGTTCATAATTAGTCTAATGAAAATGTATGAGACATGCCCTATTTGTTGGCACACCTCCTAGACCCTATATTAGTTCACTTAAATCCTTCTGATTGTGAATGCGGAATTGTGTATATCTATTATCAAGACTAAACGAGACCCTTACCATTAATAAAAACCTTACAGAGAATAATTTGAAGTCACCACGGAATTGTACACCGTTGTTTTTGGGAAAACCAATATGATTGTGACATCATCTGTGATACAGTTAGTCAAAATTGTTCCAGCTTAATTTTGGTAAGATTATTTGAGAGATATGCCAAAACCTGCTAATGCCGCGGACGTGGAGGTGGCGCATTAGGCGCAACAATTGTCACAATAGCTGCTGGAAGTTACGCGAGTGCAATCGCAGATATTGCGACGTCAAACGGCACATTAGAAGCCACCAGTGCCGATATCAATCAATACCGTGTTATCTGCTTGCACCATGCTTGTCTAATAGAAGACGGCTGGAAGCATTTCGATTCTATGATACACAATTATGATACAACCCCAGAAGTTGTTCACTATGCTTGTATGGTTGATTTACTTGGACGTAGGGGACTTTTAGATAAAGCTGCAAAGTTTATTGATTCAATGCCAATTGAACCAGATGCATCTGTCTGGAGAGCTCTGTTTGGTGCTTGTCATGTTTATTCTGAAGCCAAGCTAGCTAAAACAGTCTTCAGCAAGTTTGTTGAATTAGAATCCAAGAATGTCGCAAATTATATAATCTTATCTAGTATATATGCTGCAGCAGGTCTTTGGAATTAAGCTTATTGATTCCTTCGATCATGCCAAATGGACATGTCTCCAAGTTTGTTGGGAGGGAAATAGTTCTCAGAGATACAAGTCGTTTCCATCATTTTGTTAATGGTGTCTTCTCACGTAAGGACTCTTGATGAGGACAACTGAGACAAAAAAACTTCCAATGGCGTAAAGATTTTAAGGCATTGTCCATTACCTACCCAAAACTTGTATTAATTTGGATGTTTGAACTTGCTAGTCAGCTTGATTTTCCTGATATTTCACTTGCCGGGTATGGCTCTTGGAAGAGCAGTAGTCGCTAGATTGGGTGTAAGTGGGTGGCTAAGATAACACCATTTGTAGCCCCTTATTAATTGAATAAATTAAAAGTAAAAGATAAATACCCTTGTTAAATTTATAGGGGTAAAATTGGTAATATAAAAAATATCGACGTTTGGGTAACAAAAAATTGACGGAGTGGGGGCAATCACTAATAATTTTGAAAATGGGGGGTTTTCACAAAAGGGAGTACAAACTTTAGGGGGTTAAGTAAAAAAAGTCCATGAATAAATGACAAACACTTTGGGATCAGTCACAGTAAACCCAAAATATATTTGTTTTCAAGTTTACCTCTTTTGAAATTACCACTTTGGATGTTCTAAGCAAGTGTTTCTTTATCCCAAGGAAAATTCCGAGTGGGGTCCCATATTGACGGGTTAGCTTGAGCTTTTCCTTCTATCACGCCTGGTCCATACCAAATCTTCTTGTCGTGTGAAATTCAGTTGTTGATAAATTACTTACGTCAACCTCCTTTATTCTAGTCACTAGTTCACGATTGATGTAATAGTCACTAGTTCACGATTGATGTTTTCTTTTGTAATTTGGTTGTAGATGTGGTGTATCATCTTCTTCGTCCACTATTACATTTGTAAAAAAGTTTGGTTCTCATTATTCCATTTAACCAGAAAAAAACAGAGACGATTCTTCCATTTTTTCACTGCTTTGATATTGTTCCGCAGTCGTTTTTTCATGTGGAGTTTAAACACAGTTGATAGGTTGATGCAACTTGAGGTAATGGAATGCAAGGATTTTCAGGGACAAAGAATCCATAATCATGAATTTTGGGATGCTATTGTTTCCGGTACCGATGGAAATGATCAATTATGTTGCTCTTGTTCCTGTGTAGTTATTTAACTGGTGATGTGAAGAAGTTAGTGGAGCTCATCTTTGGTCGGCCAAAACTATTCTCTCTAGTCAGTGGCCGTTGGCTCGTTCTTTAGTTTAGGCTGTTGTTTAAGTGGACTGCAGAGGTGTGAGGAGTTCTGTCTAAAGTCTTGGTTAAGCACGCGGAGCTATTGTTGGGGAGGGAAAATATTGTGCGTGTGCGTGTGCGTGTGCGTTTCTTTCCAAGTGGAATATTACAGATTCATAGAGGACAATAAATTATCAAGATCGCAAGGTAATACATCTCCAACAAGTCATCGTGAATCCTCTAAGAATGAGGTTATGACACCCAGACCCGAACTAAAAAAATTACATAGAATATCTGATCTTTCTCCTTTTATGTGGTACTCTGGCCAGTCATTATATCATTTTGGTTTTTCTGCATATCTTGTATGTATAGATCTGGTGATAGTTTACTTAAACTTAATTTTTTTTCCTTATCTGTAAAGTGAATTATTTATCAAAAAATAGTAGGTTGAGAAATCCTGTGAGTACAACAAATGAAAGAAAAAAGAAGAAAAAACATCCTCAGATATCTCACTGTACATGCTTACCAATCAAGTATTTCTATACATAATATACATGAAACTTTAGTCTGAAGTTCATATAAAATACTAGTTTCTTTATCTGCGATTGGTGATATCTTTTTACATACTATATCGTTCATCCTAGTAGGTCAGAAGCTCCAAATTTTATAATCAGAATTCACAAGATCCATTCTCACTTTAATACATATACTTGAATTTATTATTATCACTAGTTAATTCGTAATTTGACAGTTTAATGCACTTGCAGAGCCCTTGCGAGCATGCATTTTGTCTAGACTGTGCTAGGAGTGATTCTAGCTGCTATCTGTAAGTGTTTTAACTTACTCACTCGTAACTATTTTTGTTCTAACATAAAAACAATGTGCCTTTGGATTGGAGTATCTATATGGTTTTAGTTATAATTGTAGTGGTTATATATGCCTTTTATGTTAGGCAGAGATAATTTAAAACTTAGGTGTTGCATGTAGTTTGTGGTATTTCTAGGGAAATTGGTTGCAATCTGCGTTGGTTATCTATGGATTATATGTTAGACAGAGAGTAAAAATATACGTGTACTTTTTTTTGTTACATGGTATTCTTCAACGCCTTGTGAATATTGGAAAATGTTTTGGACAATGAACATATTGTACGTAAGCTTGTTGTTTCTGAATTTATTGCTGTTAAAACTTGAATCAAATTGTCTTTTTCATATTATATTAAAACAGAATAAGTTTTTCCTGACTCTCAAGATGTCTGGGTTTCATTCAATCCACTTTCGTGGATTGTAGTATTGGGGAACTTTTGCCTAGTTATTTATATCTGCTAGTGTGTGCATTAGACTGGTTAATTAGCTGGAGCTTTTCTTCTGTTATATCATGATACAGATGTGATGAGCGCATTCAAAAGATTCAGACTATCAAAATGATGGAAGGGATATTCATCTGTGCAGCCCCACATTGTCTCAAGTCCTTTCTGAAGAAGTCAGAATTTGAAACTCATATTCATGAGACACACGCTGACCTTCTTCAAAGTAATATAGAGAAAGAAGATGGCAACGAGTTGGACACTTTTAACATGCCAAGGCCTTCATCCATGGATTTTACTATGTCAAGGGCCTCATCTATCGATGCACATGCTAAACAGTCTATTGCTGCAGATTCTTCCACTGCCCGCACTCCAGCAAGGACTGCTTTCTCACCAAATTCAAATTCTCAACCCCATGATCTTGATGATAGAACTCGCCGCAGCCAACCCAGAGATCAGCCACCTCAGAAGTCACCAATTATACAACCAAAGCAACCCCCTTTTTATGCTCGACCCCCAAATTATCCACCGGACTTACAGTCAGAAAACAAACCATCCCCTGTTTTTGATAGGGCAGGGCCTTATAATCGCTTCCATAACCAACAAAATTTGGACATGCAAGCCGGACCACACCAGCGCAGAGATTCTGACCAAAATCCAGACAAGCAACAAGGGATTATATCTGAATTGCCATCCTCAGAGTACCTTCAACATCCCCTTCAACAGCCTAATTTTGTGGTGCCTGTTAATACAAATCAACGTCTCGCTCCTGCATATAATTTTTCACCTTTTCCTGCTGAGGGAGCTCACATGTTCTACAATACTCGTTATGAGGCTATGCGACCAGATATGCCATCGGAGAGTGGCCGTGAACAGGGTTCATTGTTGGGTTTCTCACCAGCTCCAGCTGGGGACGTTACTTCCTCGGACAGTTATCCTCGACCTTGGAATATGGGTGCAGTTATGCCTTTTGAACAAATGCCAGCTGGTCAAGGAATGTCAGAAAGTTATGCAAACCAATTAGATGCTCAAGGTAGAGCTACTCTTTTCCAAGGTGATTATGGACAAGTGCCAGGAGTTATTCCTCCAACTCCTCCAATGGGTAATATGGGATCAGAACCTTTGCAAGGCAGCAGTTCTTCAGATAACAGGGACGGCAAGGGAGTGTTAGCACCACAACCAAGGCCACCACCACCTCCACCACCACCTCGTCACCTTTCACAGTTCACACGAGGCAACTTCCCACATCCTGGAGATGCTGCCAGTCAGGAAGGACTGAGCTATGGGTGGCAACATGAAAAGCATGACAGGTATGGGGGTAGCCAGGACTAGAGAGACTGCAAGACTCTTTGTTACTTGGACTGGTTTTCTTGCTTCTGCATTCTTCGTCTCTCTTTTAAGCTTTGTGCTGAGCTTGTGTAGTTGAAAAATGGCAAGTGAATATTCTAATGTTGAAAAATACCATGGACTTGGTCTGTATTACTTTCCTAATTTATCTGGTCGTTCATGGTTGGGATATTGGGCACTGAGATTGCAATGTTAGTGTACAAGTTTTGCCCATTATTTTGTTGTTTTTGCCTGTTGTTTTGTTGTCTTTTGTTTTTCATTGCATTTGGATGGAACGGAATAACTATTTGGCCTCCCAAGGAAATCTTTGCCGGATGCCCCAGAACAATTAGCATTTGCCTTCGCAAACCCAGACAACAAAAGGCTGATTCACAATTCAAATCACATTGTAGTGATGGTAATGACGTTTGGCCATCTTAAAGGCCACATACCTTGACCTGAACGCTAAACATTGCTACTATGGCAGGGAGTAGAAGTTTGCCCGTTAAAGTGCCACTTTGGAAAATCGTGAAAGTGCCCGTTTGGATGCCAAATACATATAGATTTAGCAGACCAGAATATCCAGGCCACTTAACAACAACAAAACAACAACACTAGGTCAGAAAACCCCTCAGTTTCTAATTTGTTGTTGTAACTCTACCTAAATATTCTTCGTTGGTTACTCTGTTTCGATTTTTTTTTTGGATAATACTCTGTTTCGAACTTTCGATTGATTGAGTGTCAATTCATACTGTTTCAATACCTATGATTCATAGTTTTCACAGAGCACTGACAATAGTAAATAGGGACATAATAGAAACCTTTTGCTCACAAATTCATATTGGATAGGGACACAGGTTTTTATTGTTAATATTATTATGTCCCTATCTTTTTAGAGTCGTTCTAGGGTAACAATATGTAGGCAGGCCTCGTTTCAATACCGACATGCGTCCTAGAAAATTGCCCCGTGTTTGCTTTTGGTATAGGTTTTGCCATTTATCTTTGTGATAAATGCTACATATGGGATTGCATCATTTGCATCATTATAGCATATATGCCAACTGAAAGCTGGATGAATTTTTCTTTATAATTATTTCAAAAGAGAAGTGTGATAATACACGATTTTGTTGAATACAATGTATTTTAGTAATTCTATCTCTAAAACTGTTAGCGACTCCCAGTGTAGGATCACTCCGGCTTGTGTTTAGTCCCACTTTTTGCAACTGTTTATCTGCAAAGCCTTTGGTTTTATGTAGATTATTAGGTTTCTGCCATGTCTTCAAAACAGACAGTGTTAACGTCAGGGACATAACCTTCTTCAATCATTACAGCAACCAAATCTAGTACAGTTTTATATATTTCCTCCATGTCCTGTTTTGCCAGATTATTCTCAACTGCAAATCCATGAACTTTGTTCCCAATTTCTACCCAACTTCCACCAGGAGATTTCTTCAGTCTGCGATCAAACATCATTTTCCTCACTCTATCAACGTCATTCCATCTCCCTGCCTTGGCATATATATTCGATAGCACCACATAATTTCCTGGGTTTTCAGGCTGTAGTTCTATGAGATTGTTTGCTGCATACTCCGCCATCTCCGCATTCCCATGAGTCTTGCAGGCAGAAAGAAGAGCGCCCCAGAGACTTGCTGTTGGTTGCAGTGGCATCTGAACTATGAAATCCCTGACATCCTCGAAATGGCCTCTACGGCCAAGGATATCAACTATGCAAGCATAGTGTTTTCCACTAGGAGTAATCCCATACTTTGACCCCATGCTATTAAATTGTTTCCATCCTTCATTGACCAATCCAGCATGACTGCAAGCATTGAGAACACCTATGAAAGTAATGCTATTAGGTACCGCTCCTTCAGCTACCATCTGATCAAACAAGGCAAGTGCAGCTTCGGCATTTCCATAAATAGCAAAGCCATGAATCATTGTGTTCCATGAGACAACATCTCGTTGAGACAGTCTCCTAAACACCCGCTCAGCATACTGCAAGCATCCACATTTAGCAAACATGTCCATGAGGGCATTGGAGACGATTAGGTCTTCATCATCAAGCGCACTTCTGATGATGTAACCATGGATGGATCTCCCATGGGATAAGGTAGCTGACTGTGCACAGGCTGGTAGGATGCTGACAATAGTGATAGAGTTGGGTTTCAATCCTTCCAGTTGAAGTTCGCGGAAATGCTTTAGACATTCGTCCACAAGTCCATTCTGTGCATAGCCTGAAATCATAGTAGTCCACGTAATTATGTTGCCTGTTACCCCTGCCCTTCTCATTTCATGGAATGTTTTTGAAGCCTCATCAAGACATCTATTCTTTGCAAGACCTGAAATGATTGCGTTCCATGAGACCAAGTCCTTACTTTCCATTGATTCAAAGAGATTAACAGCATAAGCTACATCACCACAGTTGCCATACATATTTATGAAGGCTGTGCTGACAAATTTGCACATCTCAAATTCATTCCTGAGATACATACAATGCAGCTCCTTCCCTATCATTGAACAGGTATTGGATCGAATTAGTGGAAGGATGATATCAAAACTCCTAAGATCTGGATTCTGGTTTGTCCATATCATATCAGTAAACAGCTGCAGAGCAGAGTCATAGTCACCACCATTAACAAATCCAGCAATCACTATGTTCCAGCTGAGTAAGTTGGGTTGAATCCCAGCCTTCCTCATCGAATTAAACAGGTCCAATGCTTTGCTGGTATATTTGTTATAAGCATAGCATGCAATTAAAGCATTCCAACAATCCAATTCTTTCACAGTGATGGAGCTAAAAATTTCTTCTGCAGCTTCAATAACAGCAAATTTTGAATACAACTGTATAAGGGAAGCTGCCACAGAATTGTCAGATATACATCCATCTCTACATAAGTACCGGTGGAGTTCCTTCACCTGTTTGACATCGTCAATATGTTCATAGATCTGATTTAGTAGTGTATTAGATACTGCACTCAGTTTTAAATTCATGCGTTCCAACAGGTGAATCAGTTCAAGAACACCTTTTCCGCCCTGAAGATATAGTGGCATAATGCAATCGAAAGTTGTTTTGTTAGGCTTTATGCCACCTAATACCATTCTTCTGAACAATTCAACAGCCTCATTAAAAAGCTCACCCTGAACATACCCCTTGATCATTGTATTCCAACACACAACATCCTTTCCTTTCACTCTCTCAAAGATGAGCCTACCATAGCCCAATCCCCCACAATTCGCATACATATCAATAAGTACAGTACCAAAAAACTTATCACAATTACACCCGTTTACAATAGCCAATCCATGAATCTGTTTCGCCATTTCAAAACAACCTATATCAGAAAATACAGGAATTATACCTACAAAAGTAGCAGATTGAGGTCTAACATCAGAACACATCATTACTTTGAAAAATTCCAATGCGTCTCGTCCATAACCCATTTGCACATACCCTGTAAGCATCGTTGTCCACGTAAAAATATCTCTAACACAAACTTCATTAAAAACTCTCTCAGCATCCTCCAAACTCTCACACTTAGCATACATATCTATAACTGAATTCATCAGAACCAAATCCCATTCAAATCCACTACATATAACATCACCATGAACTCTTCTCCCTCTTCTTAAACCTTTCATCCCACCACAAGCCTTGAAAACTAAAGGATAAAGAAAATTATCCGCTTTAATCCCACTCAAAACCATTTTCCTATAAAACCTAAACCCCTTAACATAATCCTCACTATTACTATTAGAATAGGCCCCAATAACAGCAGTCCAAGAAAACAAATTCCTCACACTCATTTCATCAAACACTTTCCTAGTTAGCTCCACATCACCACACTTTGAATACATGATCATTATATTATTCCATAAAACTACATTTCCTTCCACCCCACTTTCAACTAAATGCTTATGTATCTCTCTACCTTTCCCAAATGTTTTATGTTTAATACAAGCACGTATTAAGGGTAAGTATGATTCAGCATTTAACTTATTAAACTCGACTCGACGAAGCAGACGTACTGCTTCGTCGAGTCGGCCGTTTATCGAAAGCAATGAAAGCTCTCTTTTTATATAATTTTCTGATAATAATGTACAATAACTTCTACGTAGCAGTGACCTCAAAATGAAAAATGAAAACATTACCCAAGAGTGATAAGGGCAATATTGTAAATTTAACTTTTGTTATAATAATGATTGTGGCCTTGTTTTAAGGCCTGGCCCATTTGATACCTCTTAAGTTTGAGGAAGAAGAAGAAGAAGAAGAAAAAAAAAACATAAAATAATGGTGAAATTTATTTCTACTAGTCTACGTGGCGAACTGGTAAGAATATCGGAACCGGTACGAGAACTAATATCGAAAACGAAATATAAAATACCGGAAGGAACGAATGTTTCAGTTAAAACAATGGTAGAATCATTATTACCAAATGAGAATGTAGAAAAAGAGATTAAGACTGAAATAGTAGATTTTAGTTTATGTTGTGCTGCATTGGCATCAGTTTTAGATGAAAAGAATGAAACTTTACTATCATGGGTACCAAAACAGCTTTCAGTTGTTGGAAAACATGCTTTTGAAGACTTGTCTAGAGTTTTAGAAGAAGAAAAGGAGTCATTGGTGGTGGAGTTATTGCCTCAAGTTGTGAAACTGTTCAAGGAGAGGATTAAAGAGAGTTCAATTGATAGTAAAGATGAGGATAATGAGATATCAGCTGCTTCTGCTAGGACTCCAGTTGGTTATGCTATTGTAGCTGCTCATCAGTTCAGATGGTTTGTTACTCAGGTTTGGTGAAGTGAAGTGTATATGTTGATGGGGTTATTGAGTTTTGGAAGGTTTTAGTATGTTTTGATGTTTTGTTTGTTTTTTCTAGGTTGGTTTTCCTGAGTTGGGGAAGTTGTGCTCATTGGTGATTCCTTGTGCATTGACTACTCTTGATCACTGGTCTCCTGCAGTTAAAGTAAGTCAACATGACAACACCACATTTTTGGGCTTAGTTTCAGTAGTTTGTAATAGAATGTTAGTGATGTACATTGTTTTGTTTCAGGGTCAAGGTATGATTAGTTTCATACATCTCGCGAAGAATGTGAATGCTGCTGAACTCGGGTGGTATGAAGATGTAATTCTTGATATATGCTGTCGGAATATTGCTTGTGATGATATGTTATGGCACCATGTGGTTGAGATGTCTGTACTTGTATTGACTTCTACCCAGCAAAAGAATCCTAGGAGCTCGTGGTATGTATCATTCATGTCCAGAGATGTCAGTGTATTTTAGATTAAGATATTGTAGGAGTTAACATTTGGTTTTGTAATCAGTGTCAGTTAGCGTAGAAATGAATATATTTCTATAAATATATTGATCAGAGTGGAAATTGAAACAATTACTATATAAATGATGTAGATGTAAAAATGATGGGGAATCGGGGATACTGAATGGGTTCGCTTACAGTACAGGAAACGAAAAACAAGCACATTAACACAGTATGCTTAGAAGTTTGAGAGTCGTTTTAGCCCTTGAGTTAGAATTGAAATATTTCACGGAGCTGGCGAGATGGAAACAAGACGTTAGGATATAGTGTTTCTTAACTTGATATATTTTGTTTTAGTGTAATTTTCCTATTTATTTATGATATTTTGTGTTCCGGTTTACCAAGATTTTCCAAATACCATCCAGAACAAGTATAATTTTCAGCTTGCAACCTGTAATGAGTTCTAAGTTGGTTTTAACATCATCTTTACATTGGCTTCTACCTGAAGTGGTATTTTGTCAAGCTAGTTGCTCTTTGAGAATTACAAGGTTATCATTATCCCAAAAAAAAAAAAAAAAATTACAAGGTTATTATCCAGTTGGCTGAAGCTTTGGCCTAGAAGATGTTAAAGATTCTATAGGTTCCTTTAACTTCTGCTGTTTCTAATGGAGGAAGGGATGAAAAGAACTAAAGAAGTATGGGTGATAAGTCAAACTGTACATGCTATTGTTAAAACTTAAAAGTCTGGAAGGTACCCTTGGGTCGTTAAGTATTCAGTGTATGTCATCTGCAAACGGAATGTGTTCCATTGCTATTGCTGTCAAGCAGATAAGTGCTTATATTAAGTCTCTCTATACGCTCTGATAGAAAGTTCTACTCTTCTTTATCCATCCATTCAAGCGACTCATTCTCCCTTTGACATCTGCCTTCTCTTGAAAGAGGGTCATGAGATTTTGTAAGTCTAACTAGTATATTTGATTCGGATATCGCTCTTTAGTTCAAAGCGAGACCATTAAAGTAACCATGGGCTTAAGTGGCCAGTTTGATCTACTTTTAGCATATTAAATACAACCAATCTATGTTACTTTTGTCAGCATTTGTTTGTTTGTGTGAAACTCGGTCTTCTTTCTAAAACGAATAAATCCAGCCTAAGTTACATCGACACGGATACAAAGTGTTTGACATGGCAATATGTATATCATGTGCAATATGTGTTTGGCACGGTCACATGGATACGTATCCGACATGGATTATTTTCAAAATATGGTGTGTCCATGTAACATAGCATCCAACATATTTGTTATGTTATTCTTAATATTTGTAATTCTGTTGGTCTCATGTCTTCAAAAATTTCTTATGCATCTTTGCTTTTGGTTTAGGTTTGAGAAAATAATGAATGAGATGTTAAGTCACTTGGAGCGCCAACCAAGGGACAAAGAACGCTATATAATATGGCTTGAACTCATTGAGCCAGTTTTTAGTGCAATGGGTCTTGTCTTGCTAGCTCATTTCAGGCGTATTTTCCCGCTTCTCTTTCAATGGATGCACAAAGATGATGATAAAACTATTCTGCTGGTAAGAATTCCTTATAGTTTCAGGTATATGAAATGATAAACAATTTTTTAAGTTACAGGTTGTAGAGTGAATTCTGTTTTTTGGAAGGCCACATACGGTCATGCCACAATAATTCCATGCAAAATGTTCCTATAAATATATAATCACATGGTTCTTAGCAACTTTAGAAGTTGAGACTTAGCATAAAATGTCTTTATAGTGGTTATCGACCTTCTTGACTAGATTAATATATTGTATGCTGTAACCTTTGTAATATGTTGGCTGTTGTTACACTTGTACCTTCTTTATATTTGCCTTTAAAGTTTACTGCATGAGCTTCTGATGCTGATAAGTAAATACTTATGAAGTAGATGTAACATTATTATATTTAGTTGTAATGTCATACCATTTGTTTCCGATGTAAATCATAAAGTAGGTAAAGCTAATGGTAAGAAAAGAATGATTTACATATTTGCTAACTGAGGAGATCTAAGAAAAGAATGATTTACATATTTGCTAACTGAGGAGATCTAAGAAAAGAATGATTTACATATTTGCTAACTGAGGAGATCTTCGCCGTACCAGTATGTCTGCTACAATGGAAACTGTGGCCCAGGGTCCTCCCGTCGACCTAAAAAGAAGAAAAGAGAAAATACTAACGAATTAAGCAATAATGCCTGGTTGTGCTTCTAATTTTCTTTTCCTCCCTTATGCAAGAATGCCTTCATTTTGATCTTGATGCATTGGGAAGATATTGAACATCATGCATGAGTCTGGAAGCATCTGCTATTGTTTTTCCTTTCTTACATGGGCAGGGTCAGTGGTGACATATAGGAAAACCATAATAGTAACAGCTGGTAGCATTTTGCAGTTTGCACATTGTTGGTTAGCCTTTGCGTACATGCGGACACTTTTGTTTGCAGAATGCTAATTCTATAACCTTCTGGCATGCATGTTTGTGAAGAGAGCCAACTTTGTGGCCTACTGATATATTTAGTGATGCATGATTATATAATGAAGCGTTTATTTTATGATGGCTGTATCGCCTGTACGCCTTTGCTAGATTATGGTTCTCATTTGAGTGCCTTAAATTTACCGTATTGAGAATCCCAAAACGCTTTTTTATAAAAGAAAATGCAGGTTCACGCTTGGTGGAGCATACAAAATATTAAGTGTGACGAATTGAATGAATTTCTATGGCTTTTCAGGTTCTTCAGAGAATCCTTACGATCACAAAGTTGACATGGATCAGGAATTCACCTTACATTGAAAGGTCAACTTCACAATCATTTTCTTTTACATTGAATGTTCAAAAGCTTCAAATATGGATTTGTCTAAATTTACTCCGTATTCTTAATCCTTATTGTGGGATCCATATAAAGTACGCACCATACAATCTGGCTGTACAATAAGCTGTCCATGTGATGACGGAACATCCTCACAAAAAATTAGTCCAATCAGGTACTCATATAGAAAATTTTGCGCAAAAATGAATATTCAGGAGCGCTGAAATTAGCTGTTATCTTGATTAGATGTTTGTAATAGAGGTACGAGTTTCTGATTGATTAAAGTTTTTGTGAGGGTTATCTTCTCAACATGGTGTAATCTACGGTTGGATTGATGAATGTGGTTGTATGGGGCTAACAAGCAGGAGTTAGAAAAGAGAGTATGTATGGAGTGATAGTCGACTGTCATCATCGAATTTTTGTTCCCGGTCATCTCCTTACCTTCTCATTTGGAAACAAAGAAAGTTAGTTATGTTAAATTGGCACTAGAAAATTGGGTTGTTTGGAGGCCTCATATTCCCCTCGGAATGCTGATTATCCTCTGTAGTTCGTTTGCAGACAATTCTCAATCACGTTGTAATTGCAATCTTTTTGGTGAAAGGATAATCAAGTTTGTTTGACATTTCAATCATATTTTGGTTGAGTTGGAAGTTCCCAAAACTTGAGTCCCTTTTGCTAGTATCATTTTTATCAATGCTGGACTTTTTACTTGCACCTTCAGATTGGTAGATGAGCTTATCATTACGTACAAGGAAGCTGCAATGAGAAGGGCTCGCGAGGAAATCCGTAAAGATGTCCTTCAGATACTGATCTTGCTCCATAAGTAAGTTTTCTTACATAGCTTGCACACACACAAAGCTAGACACATACTAGAATGTGAAGTTGATCTGTAGATGGGAATTATTTGACAGACTGGTCTTTTTATCTTATTTTTCTTTTTTTGTTTCACAGATGCAAGGGACTGCAGTTTGAAGCAACTTGGAACAAGTACAAGGATGATCCAAATTTGTCTGCAATTGCTCCATCCCTATGTAGTGAGAAAATGGCTATGGTAAAGGCTTTTGTATCTCTTTTATTATAAGACCAAGCTACTACATACTGAGTGTTCGCAAATGGCAGAGTGCCACGTGTACAGACTCATGTATCCATGATTTACTATTCAATGGTTGTCACCTAATAAGTTTCCAAACCCATACTTTGCTTCGTTAGTGGGCTTGTGCCAATGACCACATTCGGTTATATTTAATGGCACTGAATGGTGGATCCAACCCTTTGTATGTGTTCAGAATGTTTGTTACTGTTAGTAACTCAGATAGATTGATCGTTTAACCTTGTGAAAGAAAATTCACCTTTTTCTTCATAATAATTGTTACTCATTTCCAATGCAGGTTGCTGAGTGATATGAATATTTGGGGAAATCAGAGGATCTATACTCAAGCATGAGCCAGAGCTCCACAAGAATCAGGGTTGATGTAAATATCTACAACCAAAAGGCCGGGCTGTTGGTTTATAAATGCAAAATGCCAATCTTTGTACCAATACAGCTGTTGATGTTTTCGGATTGATGTTCTCATTTTTTGCTCTTCCTGTAATCTCATCTCTTAAGCATTTTCTTTTCTTGGACCTCGGATCAAAGGTCATTTGTAAATTAGTTGAAATTGGATATTCTGAGGCAGTCAGTACTCAGTACCACAATGTACATACTGATCTTTTAAAAGCAAATATCTTGTAAATTTGAGTATCATTTTCCTGTTAATCTCTGTGAAGACCATCTCTATTCTACTGGGTTGAGAGAAGCTAAAGTGCTCCAATTTCATTTGTTGCAAATGGTTAACAATTTGAAATATACACTTGCAATGGGAAAACCACAATCCACTGTAGCAAATGGGATGAGATCTCCTGTTAAAAGAAAATTGACGCTGTCTTTTTTGTTTCTTGAGAAAATGTGAAAACACTTTCTTGTAAATATAGTGAAATCACCAGTTACGATTAGACGGTATGGAACAGCTCAATATCCTTTTGGTGTGAAATGTTAAAGGATCATTGCTGTAAAGAGAATGCTTATTTTCTACAATGAAACGAAGAAAGCCAGTGTCTATTTGTTAACTGGTGTATAGGGTCTAAAGATGTTTAGCCGTGTAGTGCCTATGGAGCATTCTACCGTGCAGGAATATGGGCAATATGGAAGGCAAGGAACCATCATATCTTTCGGAGCACGGAGCTTTCGATTCATAACTCACTGTGCTGGAGCTTATGGGTTTATGTTGGTTTTGGCTATCTAACATGGAGGATATGGAGGATGGACGTAAGTATGTAACTTCCACTTCAGAGAACTGGTGTTAGACTGGACAAATGTGCTTAGGGGACCCGAGGGGGAACTCTTGTAATAGGGAGTTAATCACTTTTTCTTGTTTTTCTTCTCTGTAATTCACGCCATCACAAGTGAGGTACTCACTCACTCCTGTACTTGTGCGTTTTTGCACTCCTTTCCAATAAAATCAACTTATCCAAAAAAAAAAGATGTTTAGTCGTGTTTGTGTCGTGTTAAAATAAGAAATCACACAGGCGTCCAGGACAACCTTTTCAGCTATGATTATCAACCCACATGATTGAGTATGTATATGAAGCTCTAAAATAAAGAAAGACGGCACGATTTTCAGGTTGTTAATGCTTCTCACTGGCTAGAAATCACGTCATAATTCGTGCCAACATTCTCTTAATGCATTTTCATATTGTCTTTTTCAATGTGATCTTGTGGTTGAAAGTGAGTCAATAGTTTCAGTTGAAGTGTTCAACGTCTCCATTTCATTGCTTCCTAATGTCTGATTTGGTATAGCAAGTCCATGCTTTTGTCTAGTAAGCAACAAATTTAACCGAGCTTACCTTGAGTCAGAGGTATACTTTTAAAAATATCTCTTAGTTCCTAAATTTTAGTAACAGCCAAAATGTTAGCTTTTAGTCCCATATCGTTAAGATAATGTTGTATAGTTAAGTATTTAAAGTCTTCTGTGGAAGTGATAGTCACGACCTTACTTGAACAGGATCTGTTCTATAGGGAAGTACCTCTGTTTCCTTGAGTAATCAAGAGACGGTAACCAAAGCTTGGTAGATGAAACAGGACCGGGCGACCAGAGCGTGATTAATGGCTGGTGATCCAGATGGGCTCACTTTGCTATAGAGGATCGTTCTCAGCAGCCTTTGGGCTACTGGGGTGGTCGTGCGGTTGTCTGACAAGCTTCAAAATCTTTTTGCTTTTTATTCCATAAATATTCTTCTACCCGTCACTAAAATACGACGTGTTTTAGCTGAGTTTCAGTGTTGCTGAAATACACTGTAGGTTTTACACAAAATACCAGCACGTACAGATGAGAGGAGACTATTTACTTCAGGTTATTGAGGTGGTTTTCTAATTGTGCGACAGGCTCAAAGAGTCAGTATTATGTGTGTGTGTGTTATCAGGCACAGTAGTGCTGACCATGAGCAATCATCAGATTCAAATTTGAACAACCTTCTGTAAAGGTTAGTGAATAAAAAGTACACTGATATATGTTATGAAAAAAAAATTATCCCAATGCATATTTTTGAACTGGGTATACTTTGAACTGTTTGAAGTATTCTTCAGATACACATGTTTCCACTCATATACAAAAAAGAAGTAATGGTGTCATGGTGATAAAGCCAACTGATTAAGTGTATTATAGTACTAATTCATCCTTCATCGATAGCGTTTATAGTACTACTTTTGTGACAGTTCTAACAACAAAAGTTTCCCAAATTATCTACATACCAACACCAACCAACACATACCCTTAAATCCAAAGGTTCATTGGTAGAAAACACACTCTTTTGCCACAAGCCCAACAGACAACCTTCCAGCTGAGGCATGACAAATTGAAGTAAAAACGACGGAAAAAAAGGAAAAGGTGAGAGAACAGAAAAAATGCACTCCCCCACCACCGCACAGTCGCAAAAGCGTTTAGAAAAAGCTCTCTTTCAAGTAAAAACAAACTAAAGGAAAGGAAGGAATTAGCATAGTTTCCTCTTCTCCAATATCAAAGTTCTGATTTTACTGAGACCTGCATCTAACTTTACATAGAATCTCTGCAACTCTTTATATGCCATTATCACATATTTGTCGATCTGATCTTCATACTTCTGGTACAGTGCAGGAACAGTAAGAAGAACAACCACACCTGCTAATAAGCAACGGCTTAAAATCCAGATAATAGAATACAGTATAATAAACTCAGAAGCATCAGAGTCTCAAGGAAAACAAATCAATCTGGTAGCATCCACTAATATCTCTGATATGTCGTTATGGACCCCATGTAAATCTCAAGAATTTCATCCTTGAATACTTTCTGCATACTGCCTCAACTCTTTTTTATTATTATTATTAGTATTTTTCGTACCCAGTTGTTATGGAACAAGCAAGCTTTAAATGAAGTGAGGTTTTGAAAACTTACTTGTGTAACCCAAAGTAAGCAAATCAGTCCAACCGCCAACAACTGAGATAAGCCACATGCACGCAGCTACTTTGAAAAACAATTTTGAGTCCTTGCCTAGGGTAACATCCCTGGAAACTGCAAGCAATGTATTCACCTGAGCACGAATGAAAGCTGCGGCTTCATTTATCACGTCTTCTGACAGCTGTAAATCTGGTAGAGGAGGGGCTGGTCTGTATTCAAGATCAATTTATCTTGTAAGATATTGGTTTACATATCACTAAAGACACAGACACCTGTAATGGCATGGTACTTGTTTCCACAAATCAGCATAATAATATTCCAAACCACTACATTAAGTGAATATGGATGATTCCCATGTGTATTTAGTAGTGAATCAGAAATTTATGGTCTAATAGATTAGTTTGTCATTTAAAAAAACAGGTTTGGACATTGTACAAAAATGTGCTTTACATCTTTCTTAATTGACAAGCTCACAATAATTATGGATACCAAGATGCAGAAAGTCCCAGTAGGGTACCAAAAAAACAACAAACAACTAAATCATTTACAACATACTAAAACACGGTTAAAGGTATTTTTCATGACTTTCCATTGTTATTCTGAGTTTCGAGCCTTATGTCTATTCTATATCGAATCCTACAATTTATTTTCACCAGATCCTTGTATACAGACTACCACTGTAAAGTGTAAACTCAAATTGTCCAAAGTCTCAACTGCTTGATATTTAGTGAAAGAAGAGATTACTTGGTGTAAACACCCAGACACAAGTATGTAAAAGCTTTACATGGAAGGACTGGAAGATTAAAGATATGTATATGGATGTCATGCCATCTCTACTGAACAGAGGACTTCTACTCTACAAGCATGAATAGCTACAAAGATATACCACTGCCTACACATATTCTCAGCTAAGCATGCTGACTACACCAATTAAAACAGGACAATATATCATTGGCAAGGGGAAAACTTGGAAGCATTCATTTCACTTTCGTTAACTATATGTCATAATTAGAATGGTATAGCTACAAGCCTTTGGAGTTGACTGATATGCAAACAAAACACAAGCACGAAGTGGAAAGAGCTCCAAAATTCTTATCTTTGTTAGATCTCTCAACACGTATTTTCAATTTCTCAGTATAACTCTCACTTCAAATACACCCCCAAGCCATCTGCATACTGTGAGAGAACTGAGGATTGTAATAAAAGGTATTCTGTTGGGTATTGTGAACCTGAAATCTTATAGTCCCATATGGGAGAAGAAATGAATTCATCATGGGTTGATAAAGTGGGAAGCTCACTAACTAGTACCGAGGCCTTTTTGGATAAAACCCCACACCTATGGCCTAGATGAGGCCCAAGCCTAATGGGTAGTTAAGTGGGGGACAATATCGGTACTAATTATCCCATGAGCATGAAGGCCCAAGGTCAGACTGTGTGCTAGGCCCTATCAAATGGTATCAGAGCCAGGTTCGGCTCAGCGACAACTCAGATGGAGTTGCTTCTCCGTACACTATGGCGCTCTTGGAAGTCGTGGATGCTCGAGAGGGTGTACCCCGAGTGGAATCCAACGACATGAAGTGATCTTCGAGGTGGAGCTTGTCCTCTCAACACCTACAAAGTCTGGCATGATATCGTGCAATGGTGATGAACAAATGAAGATCCTTGGATTTCGGTTCAAGGTGGAGATTGTTCGGTTGGGACAACTCAGATAGAGTTGCTTCTCCGTACACTATGGTGCTTCTTGGAAGTCGTGGATGCTCGAGAGAGTGTACCCCGAGTGGAATCCAACGACATGGAGTGATCTTCGAGGTGGAGCTTGTCCTCTTAATACCTACAAAGTCTGGCATGATATCGTGCAATGGTGATAAACAAATGAAAATCCTTGGATTTCGGTTCAAGGTGGAGATTGTTGGGTATTGTGAACCTGAAATCTTATAGTCCCACATGGGAGAAGAAATGAGTTCATCATGGGTTGATAAAGTGGGAAGCTCACTAACTAGTACCGAGGCCTTTTCGGATAAAACCCCACACCTATGGCCTAGATGAGGCCCAAGCCCAATGGGTGGTTAAGTGGGGGACAATATCGGCACTAGTTATCCCATGGACATGAAGGCCCAAGGTCAGGCTGTGTGCCAGGCCCTATCATATTCCATGCACAGGAAATTCTCCTAATGCTGTAAATTCAAACGATGCAATAGGAGAAACTTAATGACAAGAAAAAGTTATATTGTTCTAAAATGTAAAGTCATATATGAAGTCTGCACAGTGAATGTGAAAGACCAACCTACCTATTAATTGTTAGGTTCCTTACTACATACCTCTTAGTAGGAGATTAGGTGCTTATAGTCCAAATAAACAACATGGTTGATAGTCATAGACATGTGATTAGGAGGATATGTTTCTCTACTACTTCAATTGTCAGTTCTTTCCACAAGCATAAAAAACAAATTAAGTCACTCCTTAATTTTCCTGAAACTTAGAATACAAAATATGAGGAATTATACCGTAAACAAGAGAAAATGGGACACAACAAACTTGGTATTATTACTTTCTCCACAGTGGAAACGGTTACAACTGGTGACCACAATACCACATCAGAATTTTACTTCAAGCACGGATACTTCTGGACTTCTGCTCATGAACTAACTCTCACTTTCTAAACTTCACTTTGGTCCTATTTGTCTTCATTGCCATTAGAAGTGAGATTATAAAAGGACATGACAACACCCCTTACCCATCAGAGCCTAATCTTATTACATAATTTGTCAAACTTTGCTGTGCATTTTTCTGCTTTATGAGTGCAACCTACATTATTCCTTATTCATCATTTTGAACGGTCAGCACATCTATCATATGCAAAGGAGCTAATAAAATTTCCATTTGCTTTGGATGACTCATGTAGAGTTAGCCAGCCCACATGATACTTGAAGTACATTAAGCTTGTTCCCAAGGCATTCTTAACTAAACAAGTGCTTGTTCCTAATGCATTTATAAGATTTTGGATTCAATTACTAAAGTTTAGCTATCTACAAATTCTGTCTAAGTTTGTTTAAGGCCTAAATACAAACAAAGAAAACTCACTAACACAACAAATAAAAAATTCACACTATAAATGATAGGACAGAGGATTACCTGTTGAGAATCTGTGCAGATTTGGCCCAAAGAAAAAGAATGGTAAATAACAGCAGAAAAACATTAGAAACTAAGGACAGCAAAGTATATCCAGATTTCTCAAAAACCAGCCACGTAGAAACCGTTACCAACAGTATTCCAACTGTTACTTCTCTTCTCCTCCACAACATCACATCAGCAACTGTTTCAACCAAACACAAATTTGATCATCTAAACTGTAAATGAAAACAAAACAACTTCTTTTTACTTACTTAAAGATTCACCAAGGATTTGATCAAGTCTATTAAACAAACGCTGATGATCCATGTAATAAATGAATATTAGCTCGCTGCTGGTTTTAAATATATAGTTTTTACTACTTTTTAGACTAGTCCAGCTTAATTTATTTGCACTGTTTGCTTTGCTTCGCTGGTAAGGGTATTTTCGTCTTTCACCTGGGCTCAGAAGTGGGCCATTGTGGGTTTATAAGTGGAGCCCACAGTTAGTTATAAAACTTTTCAAGTTTCTTCTACAGTTTCTGCCTATATTTTTTAGATGGAACTGAAAGCAGAGTACGTACCACTATTGTCAGAAGCAATATATATTATTTTGAATGTTAGATGGACTGCTCTGGTACTGGCAACGCAAAACGAAGTGGCCGGAGAATTGTTTCGTCCTAAACTAGCTTTTCATATTCTTTCATTCTTCACTCAATCCAAAGGTACAATTGCTCGAGTAAACTTCTTATTTTTTTATTTACTTTTTTTTTGAATAAGTTTTTGGGTTAGGCAGACCCTTACCTAACAATAGCATTAGCAAGCCAAGTTCAAGGGATACATCGTTCACTTTTCAAATAAGTTTTTGGCTTTCCCTATACACATGGTTAAAATTAATATAAGTAAAGCTTAAAGATGTGCATTTAATCTCTTCCACTAGGTTGGAGCAGTACCATGGTGCTTCCTCCCTCCCAATGAGAATCATTATAGCCCGTAGAGAATCTGAAGCCACACTTATTCTTGTGATCTGACAGCTCAAACAACCATTTAATCCTTGAAGAATAGCCTTGAGTTCCTGGAACAAAACGGATCTCATGCCACCTGACCCAGAATAGGCAAGTACCACATCACCATTATGGTCTCTAATGACCCCTCCTGAACCACTTCTTGAGTCTGATAGAGTCTGATAAGTCACAAACTGATGCATAGTTGAAATTTGTTTTGTTCTTCTCATATCACATCTTTTATGTTTTTTTTTTTTCTAGGGCCCTTCTATGCTGATGATTTGAAAGTTCTACTTAAAAATTTTATAAAAGACCACGGTATGGCTTTTAAAGATAAAAGCCCTAAACAGGTATTCCTGAATCTTTATTATATGTGTACTTGCTATGTATGTGTCAAAGGCACCATTCTCGCTTAGGAGCTTTTTACCCCAATATATAGTGAAAATTGTTTCAAGTCATTGTCAAAGACGCACGTAGGCCCAATTGGTACCCTAGAGCTTGGCTGTGCCCCTTAGACAACTTAAGCTGGTATGCATCAAAATGTAGCTAGTTTGGGATCACAAGAAAGTCTTGCTATAATAGGCTAATATATACTAGATAACTGCTAAGCAGTGGGGGCGTGAGCAGAGGGTAGAGAAGAGAGAGGGAGAGATGGGTTTGTGGGTAGGGAGAGAGAGAGAGTTAGGGTTTGGTTGAGAGGGAGAGGGAAGAAAGGAGAGAGAGGAAGAGCGATAGGTGAGCACAGACAGACAGAAACCTACCGAACTACCTTTTGTCCCACGTACCCCCACTTCTCCCAAAAATGTTCGCTCCGCTCACTTGACTAACTACCATATGGATATATGACTATGAGATGAATCATGATAATTGTTACGAGGACACAACAGAGTTGAATTTACTCTAGTTTTTTTCACAGCTGTACAATGTATCTGTTGTTGGGTGCCTTTTTATGCTTAATACTCATTCTTTTGTGATTACAATCAGGTTGCACAACACTTGATTATTATACACGAGGAATTGTTACGTGGCGATTTGAAGTCAATTGAAAGACTAAGGAAATTTACCTCTGCATCCGAAGTTGTCTCTAGAAGCCAAAAGGTAAATGTAGTTACAACTGTTGGGATTTAGAAGTTTTTCACTCCATATATATGACATTAGTTATCTGCTACACCTATCCCAAACTTATGTTTTAATTTTTATGGCATTCGTCTGAAAAGAATATAGTTTTGTCTGGAAATCATGGTTAATTTGAAGGATTTGGTGAAACAACAGAAGACTTCTAAAATGTATTGCATCGATTAGTTACTAATACAAGTAAGCAGGGTTGAAATGCGTGTTTTGAATTGATGTGAAAAGGATATCTTTTCATACGCAAAGGATAAATTAATAACTAAAAAGAACTCAAAGTGTTCGAGAAAAATTAGTAGCACTTGTTTGCCATGATTTGCCAGTTTCTATTATCCGTAATCAAGGTTCTGCCCCATATTGATGCTTAGATGAAGAAAACAATCGACCTTAGAACGGACCTTGGCATCCCATATCTTTTTATATGGAACACCGAGGTTGCAAAGTTGCTGAACTTCTTGTTTCTGGTAGCTTGAACATTGACCTTGGAACAGATAGGATGTTAAGCCTAGCTGCCTTCTGCAGCCTTCCTCATCACTGGCACTGCAATTTGCTTACCTGTTACATCTCTCTTTTAGAGGAACCCCTTCAAAACTGGAGATTACAAGATTGCCTACCATTCTCCTCAGACAACGTGCTTCTGCACATTGCTAGGCTTTTTTAAAGAGATGTCGCAGAGTTCTTTATAAGCCATGTTTAGATAT
Source organism: Coptis chinensis (assembly GCF_015680905.1). Classification (NCBI taxonomy): domain Eukaryota; kingdom Viridiplantae; phylum Streptophyta; class Magnoliopsida; order Ranunculales; family Ranunculaceae; genus Coptis; species Coptis chinensis. Next base: position 17,554,023 of record NC_141462.1, on the reverse strand, counting down.
CTGTCTAAGAACCATTTCTCCCCCCGAAAGAGGAGCCTAGAACAATTACCCACCTGGAAGCTGGTCTCATTAGCAATCAGCTTCATCCATGATTCCATGCACATCTGTTGTCTCACCAAACTAACAACATGATTGGCTTAGATTGTGTATTTTCTAATCTGAACGACTGAATCTTAGGAAGGTCTCAAATTGATGTGGTAATCACTCGAGAACCTATGTAGGGAAGCGTTGACTTCCCATCTTGATTGTTTGAGGTGTTGTACTGAATCCCAACTTTTTCATTGTTGGTCCATGTACAACTTTAGATGAGTATTGTTGGAAATTAAACCAAGATGTTTCTAGAGTTCTTGTATCTAGTTAAAAGTATAAACGTGTAGGTATCCTAAGAGTCAAGTACTAAATACTATGCATGTATCTAGGTTTTCTGAGTTGCTATGTAAGTCATGTAATCTAGTCATTGTGAAGTAAGAGAGAGTTTCAGAGTTTGTTTATTGTTCTTGTGTGTAGGAGTATTCAGATTTTAAGTTTAATACAACAAATTCCCTTGTGCCTTTTCAAAAATATAATTTTGGAAGTAGAAAAAGGTCTTGTGTTCTGGTTTTAGGTTCATAGAGTAAGATCCTGAAACTATTAGTTCGAACGAGAAACAGAGAAAAATTTGACCAAATCTTCTTTATATTGCTATTTGAGAAAAACATTTACATAGGTTAATATTTTCCTGGCTTTTAGGAGAAAGCTCTTTTTTTTTTGCTCGGTAAGATTAAAATTTGATTAAAAAAGAGAAAAAAGAACAGTACAAAAAGATTAGTAGGAGCAACAGCCTGCGCCCCACTAAGATTCAAGCTAGATAATCCTAACTACTACCATTCATAAACATGGTGTAGCGACAATCACACAAACCTAAAGAACCTCTGAAAAGGTACTTCATATCTGTGTAGCCTAGGTTTTCCATCAGTAATGATTGCTTCATTGATTGGCAGAGCAGCTCCTTTTTTGGACAGCACATCTGCAGTGATATTGCACTCTCTCCAGATAGAGGTTATCTTCCAATCATGAATCTTATTCAAACAGTTCTGCCATCTTGCTTGTAGCTGCCAAGGGAGATTGCCACTTCTGAAAGTTGTTGCTGCCGCTTCCAAGTCAGTTTCAACCCACAAGTTTACCCATCCCTTCGCCACTGCTCGCTCAATGCCTTCAAGGATCGCCATACATTCAGCTCGATAATTGGTTCCAGTGCCGATATTCTTAGCCAAGGTCATCTTAAAGTCCCCCATAGGTCCCCTATAACTCACACCAATACCAGATGGACCTGGATTGCCCAGGGAAGCACCATCAGTATTAAGTTTGATAATATTAGGTTCTGGAGGAATCCAAAAACATTCTTTGATCTTAGGTGCATTTTTGGGTCTAGGATTCACATTCCAAAACTTCAGAATACTGCTTTCTTGAGGTGAGTTGTAACTGTGCCCCTTCGAAAGATTACCAGTGATCCTCACTTGAGTTCTGACATAGAGTTTACATTCCCAAACATTCGCCTTCTTGTCGTCGAAATGTACTCGGTTCCTCTGTTTCCAAATAGCAACCATTCCAGCTACAATGCATGAGTTCCATAGATGTTGTACTCGTGCACTCCAACTGTTATTAACCTTCAAAGCATCAGTGAGAGTTAAGATAGGCTGACTGATATTAAAAGTCTGCAGAATCCATTGCCAGACTTTTTGCGCGAAAGAGCATTCCCATATGAGATGTTGCTGGGTCTCTGCATTTTTGTTACACATCCTACAACAAGACACCAGGTGAATCCCAGCCTTCTGTACTCTGTCATCAGTGGCAATCCCTTTCTGTATAATTTTCCAAGCTAGAGCTGCTGGTCGTGGGTGTATGTGGCTATTCCAAATGAATTTACTCCACCCAACAACATGCTTCTTCAATCTGATCTCCTCATGTGCCGACTTAGTAGAAAACTCTCCCTTAAGATCTGGAGACCATATAAGGTAATCCTCAAACTGAGAGCTGCATTTTTGTACCGAGTTAATTCCAATGTTCAGACTATCAATAAGTTGTTGAATAAGGTCCGGGAGAAAGCTCTTTCGTTGTTGAATAAAATAATCTTGTCAAACATAAAAGAACAACGCACATTCCATCAGATGAGCAGGTTCTATGATCTCATGTTTCCTATTATCTATTTGATCATCAAGTCCTTTACTTAAAACCTCAGGAGGTACATTGTTCATCTCGCATATGGCAGTATGATGTTTCTTCATTGATTCCAGTGGTTTCTACAGATTCCCAAATAACTTAAATTGCCCCTACATACACAAGTCAATAACAATACATCTTGCTACCTATAAAAAAAATTCAACTTGTATTGCTCATGTGGCAGGTGGTGCCTGTGATGAATGAAGATGACGATGAAAGTTCAGGTGAAGATGAAGCCCCAAGTGATGAGGAAACTTTCATGAAAGTTGACGAACCAAAATCAATGTTAGATTCAAAACGAGAAACCATGGTAGTGGATGACAGGAAGCAGCAGGGAACAATTGAAACTGATGATGAATGGTCTGTGGTCTCATCCAGGAGAAACAAAGGTAAAAGGCGTTAAGTTGAAAGCCTGTCAGTATTTTTGGTTTCTACAAAATTTAAGGTAAGGTGAGTTAGGACCCTAGCTACAACTATTTTATGAGTGATATGAAATGAGATATGATAACTTTGTAGGCAGTTTTCGTATTTAATTTTAACACCATCAATCAAGACTTTTGAGTTATGTCACCGTTTTTAAGGGCTCAACTTTCAATTCAAGCAGTAGCTGCTAGTTGCTACAAAGAAGGTTGTAGCGCTGACGTAATATTAGGTTATCATTTGTTGGTAACTGGGTATGTATTTTGTAATTTGTTGTTCAGTATGTTCTCTGGTCATTAACTCATTATTATTATATGATGTGTTATCAAAAGAACAGTAATGTTACTGGATTTTGGATATTGTCCAATCCGTCAGAATTCCACTGCAGGTATATAGAATTTGAACCAAAATTTCAAATAGGAGTGCATAGCAGTAGAAAATGGGAGGGATACAAGAAAACAGTGTGTAGGTTGTTTTGTTTGTCATTGAAAGTTAAATTCTTATTCATAGTGACACAAGGTGCTATAGGTGGTGTGTTGTACAAAGTTACTAGCACCAAGAGCACTCTATCAATTCACTCTCCCGCCAAAAGTAACCGCCAAGCCACCACAACTCTAACAAACTCAGATTCTCAGTCCCCTTAACATACGCATTCAAGAAAACAAGAAAACCAGCCATGTCAAAAATGATCTCCCTCTCTCTCTTCATCTTCATCTTCATCTTCATCCTCATTTCTCCAACACTCTCTTCACCACCACCAACACCATCTCAACCATCCATTGGTATAACATACACATCTCGAGGCACTCATCTTCCCCACCAAAGCTTATTAATCCCCATACTCCAATCACTAAAAATAACATCAGTCCGTCTTCCACAAGCAGACCCAGACATAATCCGTAGCTTTTCATTCTCAGGAATCTCTCTACTCCTTTCCATACCAAATACACTAATCCCTGAACTCGCTTCAAACCAATCCAAAGCTCTTCGTTGGCTTAACCATCACGTCACACCATTTTACCCAAGAGTACACATTACTACTATCTCTGTTGGTAACAATGATGTTCTTGATTCATCAACTCCACCTTCTAATCATTCACATTTTCTTCTCCCAGCTATAAACAACGTAAATCGTGCTCTCCATGAACTTGGTATCGATAAAATATCAGTTTCCACCACGTTTTCTTTTGCTAATGTCATTACTACTGCTTTCCCACCTTCATCAGCTAAGTTTCAAGAGAGTGTAGCTGAATCTTTGATGAAACCATTGTTGGATTTCTTGGCTGAGAGTAAGTCTCCTTTCTTGATTAATTTGTACCCGTATAATTTGTATCGTATGGATTCCGAGATTCCGATTGGTTACGCGGTATTTGAACAAGGCCCGTTTAATTTTAGAGATGATTTGTTGAGTGGGGTGAGGTATCGTAATCTTTTCGATATGATGGTTGATTCTGTTATTACTTCTATGGCTTTACTTGGTCATGAAGATGTGCCATTAGTTGTTACTGAAACTGGGTGGCCTAGTTTTGATGAGAGTAAAGAAGTTGACGCGAATCCGGTTTATGCTGAGATGTATGTTAAGGGGTTGGTTAAGCATTTGAGGTCTGGTCTTGGAACACCATTGAAGAGGGATGGGATTGTTGGGACTTATATTTTTGAGTTGTTTGATGAAGACCCGAAGGAGGTTTCGGATTCAAAGCTGTTGATGCAATGGGGGATTATGTACACTAATACCACACTGAAGTTTCATATTAATTTCTCAAGTGCTGTTCGGCGTGGTGAGTTTACTGGATTGTGGTCGATGTTGATTGTGTGCTGGGTTGTTCTGATGGTTTTGATGGTGCAGTAATTAGATTGAATTCTATTGTCTTTGAATTTTGTTAGGTTTGTTGTTACGTATGATGTATGGTAACTCACATGTAGTCTGTGGTCTTAAGTGAATAGCAAATTTTGTAAAAGATATATGAGTCTGACTGTGATGATGTTTGAAGAAACTCAAAACGTGAAAATTGTTGTTATAACGAAGTTCTGATTGAATTTGCAGCATCTTTTGATACGAAGTATTGATGCTGCTTTGAGACCAAGTTAATTTTTGTCTGAATGTTCCATACATTGTAATTCAAATGACTCTATGGTTTCCACTAAATTGCATCTGTATGTAGAATACTTATTCGAGTTTCTTATGATGTTTGAACTAACTCGATAAGTTTACAGCGATGTTTTGGTTGAAGTCGTTGCGATTTTGAGTGTAGATGTGGAAGTGGAATCACTTAATTAAGAAGGTGCTATTTTAACTTCAAGTTTGCCCCATCAAACCTTTACTAAATTTGCTCTTATAAGAACTAGAACATTAAATGGTTCTTATAGTACTTACTCTCAACCAAGTATGGATGCTCTCAGGCGTATATTTGGAAAACTCGAACTCCTAGGAAGCCCTTGGAACACATTTTTAACAACTAGGAAGCTCTATCTAATATACTTAAGTCAGAAGCAGTTTTGATGACACTGTGCTGGTAGCAAGTATTGCTTGCTTTCAGACCAAGTTAAACTCAAATGTAGCTGTAGCAGCGCAATTACTGCTGCTTTCAAACAATTTAATTACATGTATGGTATATGGTTTCCACTAAATGGTATCTCTGTGCAAACTAAATATAGGAGGTTCTTGTAATGTTTCAACTCAAAAGTAACTCAAAATACAATTTATAACAAACTTTTGATCGAATTGCCACACTCATTCTGAGCAAATTTGGCACTGCAACCAGCTAAAAAGCAGAGTCAAAACCCTCAAACTTGATTGAAACTTCTAATCTGCCCAACAAACTATTACTCAGATTGCTTTCATAAGAACTGCAGCATAAATGATTCTTACAATTGTTGCCATCAACCGAGTAATTAAAATTTGTTGGTGCATCTTATGGTTCTTAGGTTACTCAGCAAAAACAAACTGAAGGTCAGTGGTAATTCAAATAACATTAACTGGAGTGTCAACGTTTCAAACATGTTTAATGCCCGCAGTCAGCCTCTGTATAATGAGCTCTAGATCCTTTTGAAACTAAAGAAGAAAACTGTTCACCTGTAAACTAACAACTATGCAAATTTGTTCACAATTGGCATCCCTGACATCATTTGTGGAGGATGATTTATATCAGGAGTTGACAATATCCTCTGGCATGAGTTATGGTGCCATTTTGTTAGAAAAACCATGTAGAAAGAGATTCATAATGCAACAGATGCGGCTGGTTCAGAAAAAAAAAAAAAAAAAAAATTAGGTGGACGCTGCTTTCAAATGTACAAAGCAAAAAGGATTTTGAGGCTTGTCAGACAAACCGCACGACCACCCCAGAAGCCAGAAGGCTGCTGAGAACGATCCTCTATAGCAGAGTTCAGCCCATCAGGATAACCAGCCATTAATCACGCTCTGGTCGCCCGGTCCTGTTTCATCTACCAAGCTTAATGTATCATACAATAAAGCCGGGTTTAACTTGTAGGTTACTGAATACTGGCTCTTGACCTTTTATCTTGAACATCTTAATTATTGAATTGACATGTTAAGGATTGAACTTGTCCTAACTTCTTTCTGATATCAATTTTATCCAGTATGGTAACTGGTAAGTAAGAAATTGTGTGGACAACGGCTTGAAATATCCAAATTAATGGGAACATACATACCTCTTTAGTCCATTTCATACGTTATAGACGAGATAGAACAAACCATATTGGGACCTAGATATTTTTATCATCTTCGATCTTTTATGCAGATATAATCAAGAAAAGTAGTAACCATCCTACACTTTCATATTGGATTTGCTGCTGGAGACCCTCTCACATTGGCAGTTTGAATCTAATGTTTCTTATTTACAATTGTTCATGAGTTCAACGTTATCAGTTCCACCACACTTATCTTCAAAACCAGAACCCTTTTCTTCCTTGCAGAGATTTGTTTGCTTGAAACTGTTTTGGGTTGTCCCAATGGCACAAGATATTGCATTCCCAAATGATCAGGTTATTATTATTAAGTTCTGATTCTTATGGGAAGCAAAAGGGCATGGGGTTGCGATTGTAAGTGCGATTCACTTATCCGCACACCATCAAGGGCAATAGTGTAAACAAACATCATTTCTTTCTCAGAATAGAAAAATCTCATCTACTCAAACTGTACTTGAATTGAAAATACGATAGAAAACTTCCCCTTATGGGGGGGTTTTGATCGAAAACTTAGGTTTTGATCATCTTTCCTTCAGAAAAATGGATTTATCAGAGTTTGAGAGGCCATTTGTGAGCAATGAGGTAACAACACGTACTGAGGCTCAACCAGCGGCGGCTAATGGAAACAGAGCAGCAGTTTCCTATGCAGAGGCGGCTAAACAAACCGCACCTTCTCAATTTGAGTTTCAAAATCTTCCTCAGCCTGAGAAGATGGGAGAGTACCCCGCAATAACAATCCCTGAAGCAGCGGTGGAGCGTGGCTTAAGGTATTGCAAGTTCTGCTTAATTGGCAGGATTGATCTGGTTAAAGTACCGATTGACAAGGTTAGGCAACTAGCCAAGGAGAAATGGTCACCCACAAGAGACTTGCTTATTACACCAATAGGGCAATAGGCAAGGGATTCTTATTCATAAGATTTGACAATGTTGAAGATCTTAACAGGGTTTGGTCTAAAGGCTCATGGGTTTTTGATGGCTGCCCTCTGAGACTAAACACTTGGAATCCAAATTTCAATCCAGAAGCTCAAAGACAATCACACGCCTTAGTCAAGAATACTGGGATCCAGAGGCACTCATGTCCATTGCCAGAGGTGTGGGCAACCCTATGCAAATTGATGAGAAGACTCTGAAAAGGGATTATGGGTACTTCGCAAAGGTGCTTGTTGATGTGGATCTCTCTAAGCCCATTCCTGATCAAATCTATGTCAAGACCAAAGCTTTTGAGTTTTGGCAAACTGTGGAAGTAAGCAAGCTACCTAAACTATGCAATCACTGCAAGTGTGTAGGTCACTTAGTGACAGAATGCAAGCGACTAAAGGGAGTGATGCAGCAAGACAAAAACAAAGAGGTGGTAGTCGATACTACACCAGCTGCAGGTCCTTCAAATGTGACAAAAGATGGAAAAAAGAAAAGGAATAGGAAAGGAGGGCCACCACAAACCTGGGTCCAGAAAGCACCCTCTGTGAACCATCATATTAACAATACAAATCAGTTCAGTGCACTAGCGGAATTACAAGAGGACGAGGGGCGGAAACAAAGATGGGGAACAAAATGTCAGGATTGTGGTCGCCGACGAACATATCACCACTCCACAAGAGGTTCACTAGCTCCCCGGGGGATGAGGAAATTAACTTGGAAGCAAAGTGGTAATAGCCGATTCGATGATCAAAACAAACGAGGCAACATCGAGGGACGGTTATCCGATTCAATAGATTCAACAGATAATCGAGGAGGACTACTCTCGAGCCGAGTTTGAAGAAGAATTTTCGATGCTCTAAATGTCCAAACCGATTGAATAATACCGTGGAAAACATGGAGAGACAAGTCAATAGTGAATCCCCTAAACAAAGAGATGATGCTCCACAAACACCGCTTTCATGTGCAAGTTCGGCATCGGTTGTTAGGTGTACTCCTAGTCGACTACAACAACTTATCAATGAGGCAACCGGTCATTCGTGCTATTGATCACCCAAAGACAAAGTTGATCAAACACCACCTAGACCACCGACAAGGCCAAGGAGAGGTGGGCGATATTCAAGAAGATGATACGAAACTTCACATGCGGGAAAATTTGCTCTACTTACGAGCTCTCATCGATCTGAGAACATAACTTCTTCTAAGACAGCCATGTCTAAGAAGAAAAGGAGCAAAAGGTGACTTATCACCCTTTCACAAATAAAAACTTCTTTTGTTACAAAATGAAGTGCTTTTTTTGGAATCTAAGAGGCATTGCAAATGCCAAAACACAAAATAGGCTCTCCAAGCTTATTAAGGAGTGGGATCCGGACTTATTGGGCATTGCTGAACCCAAAATAGACTCCAATGCCATCTCTAAGAGCTACATTCAGTCCTTGGGGCTATGTGTTACTTTTTTTTTGCAATAGTAATAATTAGCAACTGCCAAACATCTGGCTGCTATGGAAGGAAGGGTTTTCTGCTCCTAATCTCATTCATCGCTCTAATCAGCAGCTGACTATTGAATGTAATGGCTCTATTGTTACTATGGTACACGCTAGTACTCTATATGTGCAACGAAGATCTTTATGACAGGAACTGGCGCATCTTAACCCTTTAAACACTCCTTGGCTGATCATGGGAGACTTTAATGCATATTTAAGCCCATCTGAGAAGAAAGGTGGCTTGAGGCCCACCTCTGCATCTATGGAGGACTTCCGAGACATAGTGAATATGAATCAACTTTTGAAGCTCCAAGTCTTGGTTATATGCTCACTTGGACTAATAATCGAAGGCTCACGTAAGGTCGGGGGCAAGATTGATAGAGTTTTTTCAACTCTCACCGGTGTGATAGGTATCCCGGATGGAACTACAAAGTACTTTCAGGCTTTGCTCGGATCACTCTCCTCCTACGGTAGGGTGGTATGACGTAATTCCAAAACCTACAAATGCTCTATTCGATTCTTTTTAACATGTGGACTTCTCACCTGATTTTTGGAAGTGGTTAAAGAAAATTGAAGGTGCCTATTGAGGGACACTCCTCTTCATTCTATCACGGAAACTCAAAAGACTTAAACAAAAGCTGAAGCATTGGAACAAATATGTCTTTGGTAACCTGGGCACAAAGATCACAGAGGCAACTCACAATCTTGAGGCGCTTCAACATCAGTTTGAGCAAGATGAAAATGAGATGCTAGCTATGGAAATTGCAGAACAGGAACTACAAGTTGAAAATCTCCTACAACAAGAAGCTGACTACTGGAAACAAAGATCCAGAACTAGATGGGATAAAGAAGTGGATAGAAGCACCAAGTATTTTCACAGCTTAGTAAACATGAGGAAGTCAAAAGCAATGATAAGAGAAATACAAGATGCACATGGTGTCACTTTGAAAGATCAAGAAGATATCAGCAGATTCATAGTCAGCCACTATACAGAAAAGTTCAAAGAGGTGGAGCTAGAATCAGATGTGAACCTTTTGAACTTGATACCAAAGCTAGTCACAAAAGACGAAAATAAAGAGCTCTCGTCTATACCTACATTCGGTGAGATCAAAAGAGCTGTCTTTGGTCTTTGTCCAGATAGTGCACCAGGGCGACGGATTTAATGGACACTTCTATCAAGTTTTCTGGAACATAGTTGGTGGGGATGTTTATAGAGCAGTGAGATACTTCTTTTTGAAAAGCAGACTACCAAAAAGCTACAATGCAAATTTTATTGTGATGATACCAAAAGAGAGGAATGCAAACCAAACTTAATCGGTCGCACCAATATGCCTCTCAAACTTTGCTTACAAGATTATTACAAAGATCTTGGCTTCTAGGTCGGGCTCCAATAGCTTCAAAAATCATCTCAAAGGCTCAATATGGTTTCATCTCCAATCGAAACTCACATCATTCCATTGGGCTTGCTTTTCAGAAATGATTAATGAACTCAAAGTCAAGAGACATGGAGGCAATGCAAATATCAAACTTGACATCTCTCAAGCATTTGATACACTCTCGATTGGAAATTTCTCCGGTCCGTGGAAAAGATTTGGCTTCTCCGACATCCGGCTTCATTGGCTTCAAGGAGCTATCACAAACAATTGCATATCGGTCATGATCAATGGAGGCCAAGAGGCTATTTCACGAAGCGGGGGACTACGACAAGGAGATCCACTATCACCTCTCCTCTTTGCCTTTGCGTAAGACCGCCTCCGCCAGGGGAATAGAGTACCTAGTCTCCCAAAAGAAAGTCAAAAGAATGGTAACACATACAAACTATTGTAGCCCCTCTCACCTCATGTTTGCCGATGATATTTTTATGTTCTCAGAATGTTTGATAAAAGATGTCTAAAGTCTCTTCTAGATTTGTTAGACAGGTATCAATGCTCACCGGGTCAAGACATCAACAAAGACAAGTGCAAAATCTTTCTAAGCCCCATGACCACATGCGTATGGAATCTATTGTGGTCTTTTCGGGCATAAAAGAGGGTGGCCTTCCGGAGATAAGTATCTTGGTGTGCCAATCATCACGGGAAGGTTAACTAAAGCAAACCTAGCCCTTCCGGTCGACAAGATAAGGAAGAAAGCAACTAGTCAATGGCAAGATGCTTTCATTTCAAGGAAGAGTTGTTCTTGCAAGGCATGTTCTCAATAGCATACCCGTCCACAACTTGGCTATTTACAAATGGCCCGCCTACCATTAAGGAGTGTGAAAAATTATTAGAAACTTCATTTGGTCCGAAATCCCCGCAGAAAAGAAATTCATGACTCGAACCGAGAAAAAACATGTAAGCCACGGGAAGAGGGTGGACTTGGTCGAGGAGACTCAAAGACATTAATCTAGCTATGCCGATGAAGTTGTCTTGGAGCTTAGAAAATGATAATAATGACTGGGCAATGTATATGAAGGGGAAATATGGTGCAAGAAGTGATGAGTGGACAAAATACAAGACTTCTACTATATGGCCAGGCATCAAATGGGCTCTCAAGGAATCAAAAGTGCATACGACACTGGGTCATCGGCAGATCGAGGAGAAGCCATAAACACATGGAAGGAAAACTGGACAGGAGCCGGAACTTTCACTTATATATTTCAGATGACAGATGATTTTTGGGGGCATTGCAGCTCAAGACTTAGTGAATGCATACGCAATGGACAATGGAGTTTCCCTGCTGAAATGATTCAGATTCTGGATGCCGCTGGTGTCAATGTTAATGACCTACAAGCCCCAAATTCCACACAAGATGATGCTAGGATCTGGATGCCATCTACCAATGGCAAATTCTCGGTCTCTACCGCATTACGAAAGCAATCGAAAGAAGGCGAAAAAGGTGAGTGGCATACATTCATTTGGAAGGCCAAGTTGCACCCAAGTACTCAAGCCATTGGCTAGAAAATTTTCCAGGGGATTATGCACACTGATGACATGCTTAAGAAGAGGAATTTTAAAATTGCATCTAGGTGTTGCATGTGCTTGCAGCATGAAGAGACACAGGAACACATTCTCTTCAGATGCACTTTCGCACAAGAACAATGGAACTATCTAAAGGAATCATTCAAGTTGCAGTCCGGCATCTACTCGAGGACAGATGTTCTCAATTCTGTCCTTCAAGCAATGGAACTATCTAAAGGAATCATTCAAGCAATGGTCTGCCGCAGCCATTGCTTGCCTTGTACATATTTGGAAGACAAGAAACCGAGTTCTTTATGATGGTGGGAATGTTGAAGAAGGGCAGTCGAATACATATCAAAAGGGGCTATTCTAAGAGCACATGAGCTCTCTGGTGGCACCATGGACAACACCCCCTAGAATTGGAAGCACTTCATGCCTTGGGACTGAGGAATAAACTGAGACGAGCACCAAGGATTCTTGAGTGTTATTGGACTGCTCCATCACCCGACTACTTAAAAATCAATGCAGATGGTCAGGCTCGAGGCAATCCCGGTCCAAAGAGGTTGGGGAACACTATTCAGAAGTACACAGCGAAGTTGTTGGAGTTTACATTGGGGAATAGGCTCGATACAAACTATGTGGCTGAATCAAGAGCTATTGTTGAAGGTATTACGGGCGATTGAGATGGGGTTCACGAAAATATGGGTGGAGTCGACTCCACGGCAAGAATCAAAGCATTCCAAACCAACTCGGTCAATCGGGAAAGTTAGAGCAGATTGGGAAAGGACTAAAGGGAAGGCAAATATAGTTCTAACAAGCACATGGAGGGAGGCAAATTTCGGAGCAGACTTGTGTGCAAAGAAAGGAGCGACCCTAGCAAAAGGCCAGAAGCAATGGTGGGAGCATAGACCTAATTTTGTTTATAGGTTAGAGAACCAACACTCTACCTATTTCAGATTTATTTCTTAAAAATTTAGGAAATGTATGTTGGAGTGGTCTACCCAAGGCCCTCACAAATGTATACTGTTTTTTCTTTGCTATCTAATACAATTACCCTTTAGCAAAAAAAAAAAATGAGTTCAACGTTGCCCATCAGTAACAAATGAAGCAGGGCAAAACGCAATTGCTCTATGACAGCTAGTGTGTTAGCATCAAAGATAGCATATACAAGCCATCAGGAGACAGCATAATTGATGCCTTGGCCGAGCTTTGTACCGTTGTATGACTGTCAAACATTGTCCCCATTCAATAGATTCCAACAAACACCACTTGGAGGGAGGACACAATGTCGTTACTTGCAAATCAGAACAAGGAAAAGAATTAATCTTTTGCAGTAGAGATCATGATTAGAAATGAGCAGGAATTTAATTATTTAAGTTACTCAAAGTCGCAACATTGTCATGCTTGTGTTCCTTAGTAAAATTTGGATATAATGTAATTCTTCATAATAAACATTGTTAAAAACTTGAAAATAAACACTACCTCACATACTGGCCCGCATAAAAAAGAATCTAATTTTGCGAAAGAAGACTTAACATTTGCGTCTCCACAACAAATTTACAAGGAACTAATATCCAAGTTGAACAACTAATCTGAAAATGAGAAGTAAAAACCATCGTAGAACTGCATTAACACCCACACACACGGTCGTCTCTTCACAAAGAACCGCCCGGATGTTGGAGACGTAACAAAATATCGCTAATGATTGCCTCTTGCCTTTTGTAAGTGTATGTTTTGGAGATGAAGAGGTACCCTATAAAGTTAACAACGCTTTAGCGCACCAAAGACCCAAGTAGAAGTAATCAATGTGGCCTCTGCTCAAATTATCGTATCCATCCAAGAATCCAAGCCGACCGCTCTTAGTGCCGATATTTGTGTCGATGGTGACAAGTAAAGCTACCGAGATATTTCCCCAAAGGCAACAGTTGTGAGGTTGAGCCATTGAGAGCAGAACAGAAACTCCGCATCAGGTGCTTCCTGATAGAAGAACTCATTTTGACCAATGAATGTGAACACCTCTGTGCACCCAATGAGGAAGTACTGTGGGATTCGCAATAGGATTGACATGGGCACCGTAAAGGTGCATTTTAGTCACGACCTTACAATCTTGGAAAATTGGGTTTGTATAAGATATTTGACTGAACTCAGGTATCTGTTGTGAGCTGCCTACGTATCCAGTTCTCTGATGAACTGGAATCAAGTCAGATGTAGTTCATACTAGATTTTGGACCCGAGCATACGCCCGGGATCTATTAAATATTTTATGTGCTGAAAAGGCTTTACAAAATATCTCACACAAATTTTCAAATCATAATATATTTTCATTGAAAATAAATCGAAATACGTTAATGAGCAGCGATTATGGTGCAAAAGTACTTGGAAACTAAGGGATCAAATTGAGATAGTCTCTTCACTTTGTGGTTTAGGATATTAATCCATAATTTTCAAATGGAATTATCTTAAACTCGATATAACTTGTATAATAGTTGTCTTAGATTTATGGTGATTTAGCGGTAAATTTTCGAATCAGAATATATTTTTATTGAAAATAAACCGAAATACATTAATGAGCAGCGATTATGGTGCATAAATACTTAGAAACTAAGGGATCAAATTGAGATAGCCTCTTCACTTTGTGGTTTAGGATATTAATCTGTAATTTTCAAATAGAATTATTTTAAACTCAATCTAGCTTGTATAATAGTCTTTTTAGATTTATGGTGATTTAGCTGCAAATTTTTGAATCAGAATATATTTTTATTGAAAATAAACCGAAATACGTTAATGCTCAGCGATTATGGTGCATAAGTACTTGAAAAGTAAGGGATCAAATTGAGATAGCCTCTTCACTTTGTGGTTTAGGATATTAATCAATAATTTTCAAATGGAATTATCTTAAACTCGATCTAGCTTGTATAATAGTTTTATTAGATTTATGGTGATTTAGCAGTAAATCATCACCGCTCAGCCTACGTACTAATGTGTACAAATTACTAAAACAGATCGATTGTTTCCATATCCTCAAATAATATATACACTACTCCCACTTGAAAAGATTTATCACATGAACGTGTCCTACGAACGAGTGTCGTTATATTAAATTATTCTAAAAAATATTATCAATTATGCATAGCTATAAGATATGAAAATTATATTAATTACTCATTTAAATTTCTTGCCCACTCTTTATAAAAAGGAAGCATCAAACCTTGATAAAACTCATCAACTTCTTTTTATTGTTAGGTTTAACAATAGAAGTTTGATTGAAGATTTGTAAGAATGCCCAATGTGGTGAAGATAATATTGAAGCTACTTGAATAGCAAGTCATTCTCAATCACAATAAAAGTATTATGATAAACAATACTTAAAATGCAAAACTATATTTTTTAAGACATTTATTCCCCCTACATATAATACAAATATATTTTAGGGTTATTAGTTCAATGCATTTGCATCAAGTTTCTGATTTTCCATTAATTATTATTTGAGATTAGTTTAATGTAGTACGTTACATCCAGTTTCCAAATTTTCATTAATTATTCTTTGAGGTTAGTTCAATGCAGTTACATCAAGTTTCCGATTTCAAATTAATTATTATTTGAAGTTAGTTCTATGCAATTGCATCCATTTTATGATTTCCCGTTAGTTATTCATTAAGGTTAATTCAATACAGTTGCATCTAATTTTCAATGTTTCGTTAATTAGTTTTGAGATTAGTTCATTGCATTTGCATCTAGGTTCCAATCTCTCGTTAATTACTCTTTCAGGTTAGTTCAATACATCTGCATCCAGTTTCTGATTTCCCGTTAATTGTTTTTCTAGGTTAGTTCGATAGTTTACAATTTCTATACAGTTTGCATACATGTAAGAGTCTATTTTTATAAACTCACTTTCATTTTTTGTTCTTAATTACTCGTAATTACTCATGTGAGAAGGCTAAAAAAACAGACATTTATGCTTTGAGGTCAAGGTCATGATGCGGTTATCCCATCCGACCGATTTCCAGTTAACTATTTTTTTAGGTTATTTCAATGCATTTGCATCCAATTTCTAATTTCCCGTTAGTCAATATTTGATTTTAGTTTAATGCAGTTGCATCCAGTTTTTGATTTTCTGTTAATTATTATTTGAGGTTAGTTCAATGCAGTTGCATCCAATTTCCAATTTTATGTTAATTGTTCTTTGAGGTTAGTTCAATGCATTTACATCAAGTTTTCGATTTCCCGTTAATTATTTTTTGAGGTTAGTTCAATACAGTTACATCAAATTTATAATTTCCCGTTAATTATTCATTTAGATTAGTTCAATGCAGTTTCATCCATTTTTCAAAGTTTCGTTAATTAGTCTTTGAGATTAGTTCATTGCATTTGGATCCAATTTTCGATTTCCCGTTAATAACTCTTTAAGGTTAGTTCAATACATCTGCATATAGTTTCTGATTATTTATGCTTTGAGGTTAGTTCGATGCAATTATATCTGGTTTCTGATTTCCCGTTAATTATTCTTTGAGATTATTTCAATGCATTTTCATTTAGTTTCCGATTTCCTACCAATTATTCTATGAGGTTAGTTCAATGCAGTTGCATTCAGTTTTTGATTTTCTGTTAATTATTTTTTGAGTTTAGTTCAATGCATTTACATCCAGTTTCCCATTAATTATTATCTGAGATTTGTTTGATGTATTTGCATACCGTTTCCGATTTTCCGTTAAATATTTTTCAAGGATTTGCATCTAATTTCTAATTTGCCGTTAGTTATTATCTGACGATAGTTTAATGCAATTGCACCTAGTTTCCGAATTCTAGTTAATTACTTTTTGAGCTTAGTTTATTGCATTTGCATAAAGTTTCTGATTTCCTGTTAATTACTCTTTGAGCTCAGTTATGTATTTGAATCCAGTTTCCGATTTCCTTTTAATTATCCAATGTAGTGTGTAATACCAACTTCTACTAATCTATCTGTAGTGCCATTGCAAACATGACATAAAAAGTAAATTATGTTTGATTTACTATGTGGGATCATCGAAGATTATCCAGTTTCCGATTTCCGATTTCCTATTAATTATTCTTTAAATTATGCATAACTCACTATGTGAAATCTTCAAATATTATCTACGAATGGGTGTTGTTATATTAATTATTCTGAAAAATATTTGCAAATATGCAGAACTATTATATATTAATATTATATTGATCACTCAACCAAATTTCTTATAACGTGAAAACCTCACTCTCCATTAAAAAAAAATCACTTTTGATAAAACCCTTCAACTTCATTTTGTTGTTTAATAATAGAAGTTTGATTGAAGTTTTATGAGATTGCCTAATAAAGTGAAGTTCATATTTATTAAAGCTACTTAAATGACAAGGAGTTCCCAATCATACGGAAAGAGATAAGATAAACGTCATTTTAAATGCAAAACTATACTTATCGAGACATTCCCACAACATATAACCCAACTATGTTTTGAGGTTAGTTCAATGCATTTGCATCCAATTTCTGATTTTCCGTTATTTATATTTTGAGGTTAGTTCAATGCAATTGCATCGAATTTTCAATTTCCGTTATTTATTTTTTGAGATCAGTTCAATGCAGTTGCACCAGTTTCTGATTTTTTGTTAATTATTCTTTTCGATTAGTTCAATACATTTGCATCCAATTTCCAATTTCCTATTAATTGTTCTTTAAGGTCAGTTCAACGCATTTGCATCCAGTTTCTGATTACCCGTTAATTATTCTGTGAGATTAGTTTAATGCATTTGCATTAAGTTTTCGATTTCTTGTTTATTATTTGATAAAGTTGCATTTGCATCTAGTTTTCGATTTCCAATTAATTATTGTTTGAGGTTAGTTCAATGAATTTGCATCCAGTTTCCAATTTCCCGTTAATTATTTCTTGAGGTTAGTTCAATGCATTTGCATCCAGTTTATTTTTTGAGATTAGTTTAGTGCAGTTGCATATGATTTCCGATTTCCCGTTAATTATTTTTTAAGATTAGTTCCATGCATTTGCATCATGTTTCCAATTTATAATTAATTTTTCTTTGATGTTAGTTCAATGCAGTTGCATCCAGTTTCCGATTTCCCGTTAATTTAATCTTTGAGGGTTAGCTCAATGCATTTGCATCCAGTTTTTGATTTTCCGACAATTATTTTTTTATGTTAGTTTGATGTATTTGCATCCAAGTTTTGATTTTTTGTTAATTATTCTTTGAGGTTAGTTTAATGCAGTTGTATTTATATTCCAATTTTCTGTTAATTACTTTTTAAGATTAGTTTAATGCTTGCATTTGCATCCAGTTTTCGATTTCCCGTTAAATATTATTTGAGGTTAGTTCGATACATTTGCATCCAGTTTTTGGTTCCTCATTAATTGTTTTTTGACGTTAGTTTCATTCAGTATTATATATTTTTTAAAATATTTGTCATTATTGCTTTGTCGTTATTATTATTATTTTTTCATTTCTATTATATATTTTGTAATGTTATTTTTTATATAATTGTTTTTAACTATGTTTTGAGGTCGTATTAAGAATATATTCGAAATAAGTCAGTGTTTTATCATAGACACTAAAATTGTATGATTTGTAATAGAGAATTAGTTTCTATAAATCACCTATTTTTTAGCAATTTTTTTTATTTGATCAAATATATAAGAATTAGAACACTAAAAGTGTTTGATTCGTAATAGGAAATTATCTTTTACAAATCACCTATTTTTTAGTAATTTTTTTATTTGATTAAATATATAAGAATTGAAAATACACTCAAACTCTCCAAATATAAGAATTAGAAATACACTCAAACTCTCCAAAGAGTTTCTATGTACGTGGGATTGTAGGCTATTAGAAAAGACTATCTTTTATATTAGAGTGCCATAGGGGTGGGAATTTGGCCCTAACGACCCTAACCCGGCCCTGACCGACCCGACCCTAAGCCCTATAAAGGCCTCACAGAGTTTAGGGCAGGGCCGACCCGACCCTAAGGCTTTCTAGGGCAAGGCTAGGGCTAAGGTTCTGAAACATAGGCCCGACCCTAATTCAGCCCTAGCCAAGCCCTAGTTATATTTTTACATTTTCACTATAAATACAAATACCATAATTGTCTAACTCTTTGTTAAATATTTTAAATTAAAATAACATTGTCCTTTGTAATTTATCACTTACATCCAAAGGTACTTCCAATAATTTGTCTTATATAACAAAAACTTGTCAACCTATCTAGCAGCCATAAAAAACAATGAGCACTAGCCTAATAAAAAAATAAGACTTTATTCCTTTGATCATCAAATCAAAGTCTAGAACTTATTATTCTCAATTTATTTTCCCACTTACTTCTTATAAATTATATTTTTATTCACATCCAAGCCAAGTCTAGAACTAAAGGTTTCCGTCCACACCATTAAAGCGAAATACATAACAGACATTTGTAACATAGAAACCAAAAAAACAACCTTTGTCTAAAAAATGGAATTTGTAAAACGAAGAAAATATATAGGCCCGGCCCTAAAATCCGACTCTAAAGCCTTTAAAGAGGGCTTAGGGTAGGGTCAGGGCTTGAGATTTAGACTTGTGACCCGGCCCGACCTGACCCTATGCTGACTTTAGGGCCGGGCCGACCCGACCTTAATATCTAAAGGGCTTTTAAATGTTTAGGGTCGGGCTATCCCGACCCGGCCCATTGCCCACCCCTAGAGTGCCACATAGGAGAGAGAAAAAATTAACTCTCGTATTAGAGTACCACATAGGAGAGAGAAAATCCTTCATTAGAGGTCTCTGCTTTAGAATATAGAAAATAATATACTTCATATTAGAGTGCCACATAGGAGAGAAAAAAAAACTAACTCTCGTATTAGAGTGCCACATAGGAGAGAGAAAATCCTCCATTAGAGGTCTCTCCTTTCATATATAGATAGTAGACATAGGAGAGAAAAGAAAAACTAACTCTCATATTATAGTGCCACATAGGAGAGAGAAAATCCTCCATTAGAGATATCTTTCATATTAGAGTACCACATAGGAGAGAAAAAAAACTAACTCTCATATTAGAGTGCCACATAGGAGAGAGAAAATCCTCCATTAGAGGTCTCTGCTTTAGTATATAGATAGTAGATTGGAATTGAGTGATTCAGTTGGAGATAGAGAGCATGTGAGCATAGTGCTCCCCCTTCCTTTGGTAGTTCCCTCATGATTTATAGCATATGACCTTTGGTCCATCCCCTTTAATGTGGGACTTGAATGAGCTTAAATGGAGGATAAATGAGTGCATGGCTGCTGTTACAGAATTGTTGTAACGACTGTCTTTCTTCCTCTGAGCGTTACGAGACCTAGCTGAGGACATGATATGAGTGACCTGATATTACTGACCTGGCTTAGTGACCTGGCTGAGGTCTTAAAATAAGTGACTTGGGTGAGGTCTTGATAGAGTGACCTGGCTGAGGTCTTGATATGTTTTTGTGATGAGTTGTGTTGGACACATGTATAATATACATTGGATGTGTATATTAGTCCTTAGCTCACATATAGCCCCCTCTCATTAGGTCGTTCTTATTCCGTAGGACGATCTAATAAGAGATTAATTCCACACGAGGGAAGCACACGGGGTACGTAATGATTGAAGCTGCAAGTGATGTTGCTTTGAGAAGTACTGAATTAATCATAGAAATGTAGGTCCTCAATTAGTCAGAAGATTGTTGCTTATGAGAGCATTCTGATTTCTGCACTAAATTGACCCTAGAGGTATAGGTCCTCAATTAGTGAGAAGATTGTAGCTCAAGAGAGCGTTCTGATTTCTACACTAAATTGATCCTAGAGGTATAGGTCCTCAATTAGTAAGAAGATTGTAGCTCAAGAGAGCAACTCAAGAGAGCGTTCTGATTTCTACACTGAATTAATCTTAGAGGTATATGTCCTCAATTGGTGAGAAGATTGTAGCTTAAGAAAGCAGCTCAAGAGAGCGTTTTGATTTATACACTGAATTGATCCTAGAGGTATAGGTCCTCAATTAGTGAGAAGATTGTAGCTCAAGAGAGCGTTCTGATTTCGATATCGCAGTTGATATAGCTAGTCTTGAATTGGCGAGACTATAGCTAGCCCCAATTTTGGAGCTTGATTTACCTGTTTAGATGGCAATGACTAGCCTCACTTTGGAGATGGTTGTGGCTAGCCCCTAGTCTCTGGAGATTGATTGACCTGCACTAGATCGAACTAATATCCAAAATGAATTATATTATAACAAATAAATAGTAATTTGGAGATAAATTGAGCATTGAGCTCAACTCGTAGTCGGATTGTACTTGCGCATATGGCTGTTGCGAGCTCCCATTCAAAGTGCAATCGACCTATGATAAATCGAACTAGTTTGTGCCTTTCGTCTAGCGTAACTTTCTAGCCCCTAGTTTTGGGTTCAACTCCACTTGATCATGAAAATTGATTTAGACGCTTGCAATTAGGTGGCACAATGTGCGTGACGACCTGGCTGAGGTCTTGATATGTGTGACCTGGCTGAGGTCTTGATATGAGCAACCTGACTGAGGTCTTGATATAAGTGACCTGGCTGAGGTCTTTATATGTGTGACCTGGTTGAGGTCTCGATATGAGCGACTTAGCTGAGGTATTGATATAAGTGACCTGGTTGAGGTCTTTATATGCGTGACCTGACTGAGGGCTTTATATGAGCGACTTGGCTGAGGCCTTTATATGTGTGACTGATAAAAGCCCAAAACTATAGTTTAACCCCTTAATAGTATTACATTTAGGCTAATTATGTTTATAATAAATAAGAGTTAGCATTGTTTACGTGTTTTTGTGTATTTCAAGTCTTGGAATCAATTGTGTGAAGAAATGCGTCACTTTTGCAAGAGAAATGAGTCAAATTGCTTGCTAGAGAAGTTCTATAGTTAAAGCCCAAGTTTCAAGGAGAAAAAACATTTTTAAGTTTAGTCAAAGCTGGAAAGTCAAAGTCAACTCGGGTAGAGAAAGAACATAAAAGTCAATAGAACTTTAGTAGGTTGTATCTTTAGACTCAAACCTCAAAATTGGTCCTATTATATGTCAAAATGAGCGGCTCAGAAATAGATTTCTAATAGTCTAGGCTTTTACTCAATCAAGGCAGTAAAAGTGGACAAAAAAGGTATTGCAATAAATTCCAGCAGAGAAACCCTTTTTGGACTTAAGTAATTAGGTTTTGGGCTTGATTTAGTGGCCCAAAACACAACTCCAAAGTCCATGCACGAAATTGTAAACCTAATCCTCTCATATATAAAGAGGATTAAGGCTAATTTATCATATCTCTCCCCCATAGTTTAGAATAATTTAGGTTTTATGTTTCTAGCCTCAAACTCCATTAAAACACTTCAAGTTCTTATTTTAATATAATTTCTTATTATACTATGTCTTCTTCTTATTCTTTATTTCATGATATCCTAATAAATCATAGCTAAACCTCCATTAGAGGGGTTTAATTGAAGCTTTGATGAAGACTTGATATATTAATGTAGAGTAGTTGCTAAAAGAGCTTCAAGCCTAGGTTTCTCTATTTAGACCTAAGTAGAATTAACCTAGGCTAGAGAATAGTTCATCCTCTATGAGAATAGGTTTAAACTTTCTCTCATGCTAATTATTATATGACTAGAGAACCATAAGTAATTAGAGATCGTAAAGGCTTAACCTTTATGTTTGGACCTTATGTTTGAACGTAAAGATTAGGGTTTGCGACAAACTCTATGCTAGCATGTTAGGTATTAATCAAGGTGGATTCGAATCTCTCTAATTCCTTCTTCATATTCATAAGTTCATATTTATTTGCCTTAGTTTAATTTAGAATAGATTCAAATTAGTTTTCATCATATTAGTTCTATTTAGAAATCATTACTCTCACACAGTTTTAATTGTTTACCATTAGTTGAATTAGTTAAACATCTAAGCAATTAGGAATGGAACAAATTCTTTACTCTAGTTATATTACATGATTAATTGAGAGTAAAACTTTGATATAAGCATAGGATTAGTTTAGTTTACTTATATATAGTGTTCTTTAGCATTAAGTAGGAGTAAACTATAGTTTTCTCAATTATCAATGACCTAGTTGAGGTCTTGATATGAGCGATCTTGATGAGGTCTTGATATAAGTGACCTGGCTGAGGTTTTTATATGCATGACCTGGCTGAGGTCTTTATATGAGCGACCTGGCTGAGGTCGATCTTGATATAAGTGACTTGGTTGAGGTCTTGATATAAGCGACCTGGCTGAGGTCTTTATATGTGTGACGTTGCTGAGGTCTTTATATGAGCGACCTGGCTGAGGTCTTTATATGTGTGACCTAGCTGAGGTCTTGATATGAACGACATGGCTGAAGTCTTGATATAAGACCCGTGATATGTATTCTAGCGATGGCTGGAGCATGCTCATAGTATAGATAGTGTGTGAATTGGTCTGTCAAGTTATGACAGACCATAAAAACTGTGTTAATGCTATTCTAGAGTTATGACTGCTCTAAAAAAATAATTATAATTCGAATCCAAAAGTGAAACAAATATAGGAAATGAGTTTGCTTATCTGATTTAGTAATATTATAGTTGCTAATTTTTGTTGAGTAATCCATTCACAGCTTTTGATCCTCGCTTCATGGTCTTGGAAATTGAAGGTTCTTGATAGTTGATTGAAGAAATAGAACTTTGAGTAGGTGAATTTCCAGGAAATTCGACCCACAAACGGCGCCAATATAAAGGTGCATTTTAGTCACGACCTTACAATCTTGGAGAATTGGGTTTGTATAAGATCTTTGACTAAACTCAGGTCTGTGTTGTGAGCTGCCTATGTATCCAGTTCTCTGATGAACTAGAATCAAGTCAGACGTAGTTCATATTGGAATTGAGTGATTCAGTTGGAGATAGAGAGCATGTGAGCATGGAGCTCCCCCTTTTTTTGGTAGTTCCCTTGTAATTTATAGCATATGACCTTTGATCCATCCCCTTTAGTGGGACTTGAATGAGCATAAATGGAGGATAAATGAGTGCATGGCTGTTGTTAAAGAATTGTTGTAACGACTGTCTATCCTTCTCTGAGCATTATGAGACCTGGCTGATCGACCTGATATGAGCGACCTGGTTGAGGACCTGATAGGAGTGACCTAGCTGATCGACCTGATATGAACGACCTGGTTGAGGTCTTAATATGAGCAACTTGGCTGAGGTCTTGATAGAGTGACCTGGGTAAGGTTTTGATAGAGTGACCTGGCTGAGGTCTTGATATGGTTTTGTGATGAGTTGTGTTGGACACGTGTATAATATACATTAGTTGTGTAAATTAGTCCCTCACAAGTGCATACTCGAGGTCGTAGTAGTTATGTGTTCTCACCATCCGAAGACATACAACTGTTGGATTCATTATTGGTTATGGGTATGCAATAATCAAAAGAATAGTGCAGTTGAACAAGAAATCCAATTGAAATTTATTGATCAAATGGGTTTTTGAGTAAGGTACTATGTTTTCCCGTGTTAGTATAATAACTTCTTATAAAAAATGGTTTAGGCTAATCCCAATAGTGCAGCAGAACACCAAATGTGACAGAAATTTTATAACGCCCCAAATCTCAAACAATTATATACCTAAGATACGTGACTTTTCTAGGAAATTTCGGCAGAGTCTCCTCTATATTTTCAACATTTCATAAATATAATAACATGTCATAACCTGAAAATTTAATAAGAATACATCCAAACCAAATATAAAACCTCATACCTCAGTCGTAAATTCAACTACTAAAAGATATACTGATTCGTAGAACCAGCTGTTTAACCATCTCGACCAATGCCAGTTACGTCAAGTAACCAATTCTCGAATAAAAAGAAAACTATAAATATACAAACATCCCAGAAACCCTAATACACGACTTATATAGTGCAACTAACATACATACATCTAAGTCCCATAACTATCAAAAGGTTTACGGCCTTACAAATAAGTACTTACTATAAACTTTCTAAAAGAGATACAAAAGAGAGAGATACTAAAGCGTCTTGACAAGTGCCAGATCACTTGAGTACCAAACTAATATCAGCTAAACAAACTAAACAAATAAAGATATCTCTAATATAGCAATCGGGTGGATACAAACACGACTAGAAATAATGACACACATAGCAATAAATATTTAAGTTATAGTAAAACTTACTCTACGTGCAATTCCTGCATCTGTCTATTCGTAACCAAATAACATACGTAAAACATTAAACCCGAATCACTTAATATATATCAGTTCTTCCAAGCAAAATACGTGAGGACCCAATATTAAACAGATCACACTAAGCACGCTCTAACATATATAGTTATGAAATAAAATAGCGATCAAACCTTAGAAACAAAGAACTCTACGGGGTGGGTATCTACTACCTATGGAAGCGGTTGTGTCAGGTGGCTGCCTACATACCCTTTCAGGGATCAAGCCATACGTAGTTCTTCCTAAAAAATAGCACATCGACGTTATAACTAACTCAACAAACCCACATAACAAATCAACATCTCGGTATTATATCTCAAAAGTTCGATATAATAACTCGAATATCGAAACTCAACAGATAAACCATCTTTCCATAAAAAATGAATTACAACTCATATTGCACAGCACTCACAATAACATTCAGTGACCGAATACCACATCATTTAGGTTAAGACATCATTGTTTAAAAGGACGATACCGAGACCAAACACACCATTAAAACCAGTAATACAAACACCAAAACAATTAGATAAACATCCTAATTAAAGCAATTGTCCGAAAGGACAATAACGAAACAAATCACCATTAACAATGGATCGATATACTTAAATTAATTATACACTCAATACTAATACAAACTTAAAGTAAAATAATCAACAATCATTTCGAACATAAATCTTTCTTGACATGCGAAACAGTAATGATAAATATATGTAACCTTCTTCTCAAAGTCAATGACAAATCCCTCATTAGATTCGAGAAAATAAAAGAAATATTTACTTGCTTTTGAGTTACCGAATAAGCTCATTTAAGAAATCAGCTCCAAAGCTAAGATGCATCTTCCAAGCAAAGTCTACAGTCCTTAAAGATTTCCCCATAGGTTCCATACTATAATATAGTAAAACCCCCAAGTATTCCCATTGAAATAGCTCCAAATCGACACCCCACAAATTAAAACCCTAATTTGTATTTCTTAGAAATAGTGATGATTAAGAGTCTTTCAATCACACAACTAGTCGAGAAATGGAGTAAATTCTTCCCCACAACAAAACCATAATATTTTCCTTTGAAGACTTCAGGAGAAGAGATAGAAGTCAAAGAGAGCGAGAGAGGAGGTCGAGACTATTCCCACTTTTTCTTTTCTTTTCTTTTTTCATGGACCCAACCATGGGTCATGGGCCACCACCCCTAAGCCCAATAATACAGGGTTTTACAAATTGTGATAAAATGGTGCATCAAAACGCTAACCCGTCAACACTATCGGTATAATTTTACCTATCGATCTATACCGTCAGTTTTAACGTTATAGTGTATGGTCTACCAGAATCTTGTTGTCCACAGAATATTTGACCGTGGTTTTTATCACGTTTACTTGTAGGATGAAGATAGTTCGTAGATAAGAAATGGACCGGGGTATGTTAGATTACATCTCAAATGTTTTTTTTAAACTAATAACATTGTTTATTGTATACTAAATATTTTGTTCCTACAATACGCCCCAACCACACATACACACCTTTATACCTTTATGCCCAAATTTAAATTGACACTTTTTTCTACGCCAGTTGAAATATTTTTTTTCTAGATATTGTTTTGTTGAAAACTGAATATATATGGCCTACAATATGCCCCAAGCCATTCATATATAGGTCTGAGACCAATCTTTATGCCGTAATTTAAATATATTTATTCCTTAGGCTACATTGTTTTATTTTCCTCTTGAAAATCATATACTTAAGGCCTACAAATGACTTTCACCCACGCATATTGATTGTTTAACAATTAACCTCGACCTACACTCAATTTTAATCAAAAAAATTTATTGAAAACTGAATATTTATGGCCTAAGAGCATTCCCAATGCAAGTCGATCACTATGAAGGGAAATTGAGAGTTTTCACCTTTGAATACCAAAAAACCCTTGCCCAATGCAAGGGTGACAAAGTTGGTGACTTGTAACTAAGTCACAACGAGGGTAGTACTTACTACTGAGATTTTCACTGAGTTATGAGCTTCAGACGGAATGTTTTATTCTGTCTCGTGTGTGTTTTTTAATTTTTTTTGTTTTTTTTTTCAAGACGAAATATTTCATTTCGTCTCGCGTGTTTTTTCGGTTGTTTTTTTAAACTTCAGACGGGATGTTTCATTCCGTCCGGCGCGTTTTTTTTATTTTTACATTCAGACGGAATCAAACATCCCGTCCAAGATTTAAAGTCACCTCTGCATTGGGCATCCTCATCTTGTTTTTCACCAAAACGGTGGCAAAGAGTAGAAATTGACCCTACGTGGACGCGAAAAACACTTACTTGCATTGGGAATGCTTTAACAGCAGGAAGGCTCCAACAAATTGGACCAGCCTTTTTTCTACCACGTCATTTCAGTTTTCACTTCCGTTTATACCCTTAAATTCAAAGAAGAAAGGTGGGTTTTGTGTAAATTCAAGTAGAAAACCAAATATATTGAAAACCAAATTCAATATGGTATCATAAATACAAATCCGTCTCCCTCTCCATAAATACTCTATTATAAATTTTCATTGTTTAAACTTTGAAGTAGTCTATTATTTTCCCGTGAAAATCGATAATTACTTTCTCTGGGATAACAAGTAGGTTACACTATCCCCTCTCTTGTTCCAATAATCTTTTATTTTTAGTGTTCAGCTGAATAGCGTGACCAATATTATTGAAAATAACTTAATTCCAACACTTGAAATCTCCAATTTATCTATCTTGGCGAGACCTGAATTTGGTGGTTTAGTGTATGGGAAAGGCTAAAGTAGACGTTCTTATTAGAACATATTCATTATATTATATGCAGAGTTTGGTTAGTTTTTTCCCAAGGCATTGGCTATATTGAAATAGTAGATTAAACTTACCGAATAAATAAATTTTAATTGGAAATAACATATTCATATTTATATTAGTTACCAATGCTACGTTTGGCTTTGGCGATTGCTACTTCTATGACAGTAAACATGCTTCTACCATCAACGACCCGAGACATCATTATTGCATTAGATTTATACTGTTTGCATACAAGAGGTGTAATTCTATTAACCATGATTGTCAACACTGATGCCATAAAACTTATCTTATAGACTGTGCTGACACTCTATCGTGCAAAATAAAATCGAACTGAAACGCCTATTCCGTTCAGAGAGGGTGTTGGCACTCCATGCAGGTGATAGCAATTAGCAAGCTTCGCCTGCTAAAAAACAAGCCCTTCAGTTTGTTTTGGAAAGCATACATAATTTAATTTACTAGGGTCGAATCAACTGTTTGAAATAAATCTTCTGAGGATTTTAATATTTTGCTATTTGTCAGTTTGCTATTATACATTTGAGTAACTTAGTAGGTGGTAGGTCAATCTGCAAAGTATGGTCTTGATCTGGGATGTAACAATTATGTTCCCATGTTGGTTAAGACATGGTTTAATGGAGTCCAGACTGCTATGTATTTGACCATGGTTTTTATCACATTTACTTGTAGGATGAAGATAGTTCGTAGAGATTACATAAGAAATGGACCGGGGTATGTTAGAATGATTCCAGAAGAATCAGATGATTTGTGGGTTGCATATAATTTAATGGCGGTAGGGGACTTCGTTTTAGCGGATACCGTGAGGAAAGTATTGCGAGAGGCAGCTTCTGGTGGAAGAGATGCGGAACGTGTGAGACTCAAGCTCGAGATAAAATTGGAGTCTATAGATTATGATAAAGAGGGGTCGGTTTTGCGTTTGCGTGGAAAGAATGTAACGCAGAATGAGCATGTGAAGGTTGGGCAGTATCATACTTTGGAAATTGAAATGCATCGTATGTTTACTCTAAGGAAGGAGGTTTGGGATTCTTTGGCTATAGATTTATTGCATCAAGCTTCTGACCCTGCTGCAAGTGCTGATCTAGCTGTAGTTTTGATGCAAGAAGGACTTGCAAATATATTTCTTGTTGGTAAAAGTGTGACAACAACTCGTTCTAGGATAGAAGGTTCCATTCCACGGAAACATGGACCTGGGATTGCTGGTTATGAAGCTGCTTTGACGAAGTTCTTTGAGAATGTGTTACAAGCTTTCTTAAAGCATGTTGATTTTAATGTTGTCCGTTGTGCTGTTATTGCAAGTTCAGGTTTTACAAAAGATCAGTTTCACAAGCACTTGTTGTTAGAAGCGGAAAGGAGACAGTTGAGACCTATTATTGAGAACAAGTCACGTCTACTTCTTGTGCATACAACTGGTGGATATAAGCATAATTTGAAAGAGGTTTTGGATGCTCCAAGTGTCATGAACTTGATAAAGGATACAAAAGCAGCTCAAGAGGTTCGAGCTTTTAAGCAGTTCAACGAGATGATGTCGAGTGATCCAAATCGTGCCTGTTATGGGCCAAAACATGTGGAGGTTGCTCATGAGAAAATGGCTATTCAGACACTGCTGATCACCGATGAACTGTTCAGAAATGCTGATATACCTACGCGGAAGAAGTATGTGGACTTGGTCAGCTCTGTGAAGGATATTGGGGGAAGTGCTCTAATATTCTCTTCTATGCACGTCTCTGGTGAACAGCTAGCTACGCTGACAGGAATTGCCGCTATTCTGCGCTTTCCTCTGCCAGAATTGGATGATATTGAGATGTAATTGTGGGTTTATTTGACAGAAGGTGCTACCTGGTCCTCTGCTGGTATGATGGTGTTGTGTGCGTAGTCAACGATACTGTGGTCATTTTGCCGTTATTTATTTTTGTACTACTTTTATTTATCGTTGTATCTTAGTGGTCATTATGTATGTGTTTACTTTAATCATAGTAGACAACATTGCAAGTGCAACAACCCAGTTTCTTAATTGTGAGAGGACATAGTACTGTTTTCCGCATTGGAGTATATATACAGTGAACGGATTGTAGCAATGGTGTATCAGATAAATTTGTCTGCTTTTTATAAGCCCACATCCTTTTTATTTTATACCCAACTATAATTTACAATTTATACTAGTTTTAATGTTTTATATACATAAAAAGTTCAAACGAAAGATATCTGTGGAATGATGTTCAAGTTCATCATACAAGGGAGTAGGGGATCCGTAGCTTGTTGACGCAAAGCCCATTGGTCCAGCCATAATCATCATAAAGGTACCGTAGCTTGTTGACGCAAAGCCCATTGGTCTGGTACTCTGTTTTACACTTCTATGAAAGTTTTAGAAAACGGTTTGAACCTGAAGGAGTGGATTTTAGCATTTATTCAAGTTTGGATTTTGATATGGTGAACTTTAGTTGGAAGTTGAAACTTTAGAAAAATTAAACATAAATACAATCCTTAATATCTTACCAAAAATATTCCATCTCTTAATCTTATAACGAACTATTTTCAATTCACATCTTAGCAACAGTGCTTATAAATATTTATATTATGAAGTTTCTAGTTCCAACCAAAATGGTAGTGGGACCCATTTTCCTAAATTGACTGTGTAAAACCTACAGTGTATTGTTACAAGATAAGCGCCGACGGGTAGAAGAATATTTATGGCATAAAAAGCAAAAAGATTTTGAAGCTTGTCAGACAACCGCACGACCACCCCAGTAGCCCAAAGGCTGCTGAGAACGATCCTCCATAGCAAAGTGAGCCCATCTGGATCACCAGCCATTAATCACGCTCTGGTCGCCCGGTCCTGTTTCATCTACCAAACTTTGGTTACCGTCTCTTGATTACTCAAGGAAACAGAGGTACTTCCCTATAGAACAGATCCTGTTCAAGTAAGGTCGTGACTATCACTTCCACAGAAGACTTTAAATACTTCGTACGTGGTTGTCTCTTACTGATGTGGGGCTAAAGTCTAAGGTTTCAGCTCTCCTTTGCTATGGGAACCAAAGAAATATATCATACAATAAGGCTACGTGGGGTTTGTCCCTATCTCAAAAGCCGGGTTAACATTTCAGTTAATTTGCTGGCCAACATCCAATTGCTTTACTAAATATCTAATTCACACAATAGCAAGCAATAAGATGGTTTCACTTGAATTGATTCTATTTACGCACAACTATGAACTATCAAAGTGCATCATCGATACGTTGAAGAGAATCTAAATTGGAATGTGTTTGAAGAAGCTTAATACAAATTTACTGTGATTTATGGCCAATCAAACCAATCAGAAGACCCTAAGGCCTGCATGCACATCATATGTGAGAAATTCCAATTATTTTACATAGTGGTGAAGTTGTTTTGATGTTTTACAAATCAAAAAACATTTGACACGCACACTGGAACCTTTTACAAGTACCATGGAATGAGATCTACAATCTAAGACAAATGAACAACTCACCAACTAATTTGTCTTCCTTCATTACCAAATAAATAAATCGTAGATCTTTCACTTCTCGCGAAAAACAAATATATGAAATCCATTTTTTTTCGCCAAATTTAAGCATCTGGGACATCAACTCCCCATGCTCTCTTAGCAAAATATAAATGTTGACTTGTAAATTTATATTAATGTAGTTTGTCTTCTGCTCTTCATCCCATTGTATGATTGTAAGCTTCTAGAATCGAATGATATAATGTACATGCTGGACTCGGAAAGGAAAAAGATGTAGGCGCGTTTTTCTGTTGTTGCTTCTATATTGCGAAAAATATCAGTCTCCATTATGTCAAGTTTAAAGGCGGGTAGAGCGGTGTAGAGGAAGAATAAAGGTCATTTCAGGACAAGCAATTCCCCAAGCAATAGAGAGAGATAATGCCGTGACAATCAAGAGCTTTTTTCCGGACTCGGTTATATTACAAGTGAGCATGCAATTCAAGTACCTCGAACAACCCGGCGTTGTCAAAAAGGTGCAATAACGACAGACGTTCATGTTGCTTCCGCATTCAGTCAAGATGCTACTATTTTTGAGGTATTGTGTATATCTGAGTATCATGACTTCACATGAAGTCCCATCACTTTATTAATAGGTATTCAAAAAATCTCCGATTAAGCAGTAAGCACTGCCTCAATTGATGTGTTAATCAGCTTAAACTTACTTTTGTGACTTTGTGTGGTTATATCTCAATTACAGGTTTTCATGCTATTCCGCACAGTGGTAACGTATCTCCAATCAATTTCATATTTGTAATTCAGCGGCAATAACTAAAGTGCGATGCCCACTAAATATGCGTCTAGTCATCATATTTTGAGTTTCAGACCACACACTGTGCTTGGGAGCTAACTATGTAAGGTCCTTTGTTTTGAACACCTGCTGCAAACTCATCTTTCTATGTCTTTGAGAACAAAAAACCAGCAAATGCCAGAAAAACATATGTAAGTAACTCTTCCTATAGTATTCAAAATTTCAAACCATCCATTTTAGCGTTATTATATATAGTGGCTTATGTTCCAGAATGCAATTCACAGACCTTGAGTTTCAGACCACACACTTATGCTTGGGAGCTAACTATGTAAGGTCCTTTGTTTTGAACACCTGCTGCAAACTCATCTAATGGGATTCGGCAACCCTAAAAAAAAAAATATATTACAAGTTTGTCATATTACAAGTTTGCCATCAAAGTTCAGGCCCAACAACCAATTCAATTGGTCTCGTCATAACGAAACCCTCGGGTCGTTTGAGTGTATACTCAAACGGTCTGGCCATGTCGTTTGAGTATACACTCAAACAGTTTTGTCATATTGTTTGAGTGTACACTGAAACGGTCTCGCCATGTTGTTTGAGACAAAACTCTTGGGTTTTTAGCTAGATGATCTGTCGTGGTCGTTTGGGCAGTCTCCAGGACGACATGGCGGGGTCGTTTGGACTTAAGAAATTCGATTTGTTTGTCACGAGTTCATTTTAAAACTCAACTTCCACTTAATCAACCCAAACTCGAACACAAACTCAAAAATGACTTCATCAAGCTTGGATAAACTCGAACTCAAGTTTAATCAACCCAATTTTCCACCCAAACTCGAACACAAACTTGAAAATGACTTCATCAAGCTTGGGCAAACTCGAGCTCAAGTTTAATCAACTCAATCTTCCACCCAAACTCCAAAAAAACATCAAGTTTGAAGTCATCAAGTTTAATCAACCCAATCTTCCACCCAAAACTCGAACTCATCAAGTTTGTATTGAGTTTGATATGAAGTCATCATGTTTGTAATATTTGGGTTGAAGTCATCCAAAAAACACTTTGTATTGAGTTTGAAATCATCAAGTTTAATAAACTCAATCGTCCACCCAAACTCGAACTCAAAATTTATATTAAAGTGGTTAGATTGGGCCAGCCAAACTCGAAATTTCTTTGGATGTCAACTCAAATTTTTTGGATACAAAACTCGAACTCGTGAGAGAGATGATACCGGTACAAGCGGTTACAAAACAAAACTTATAATATGCGTTAAAGTGGGGGGAGGAGTGGGAGTGGGGTGGGAGTGTATTGGGCTATTTCTGTTGGACTTAGTTGTTGGGCTTGGGCTGGAGGCTGCACAATGCAATTTCATGAGTGCCCAATACAGGACCCAAAATCAAATGTGGTAACCTTTCCTATAGTATTCAAAATTTCAAACCATCCATTTGAGCGTTAATATATATATAGTGGCTTATGTTCCAGAATGCAATTCACAAACCCCGTTTTCAAACACAAAAAACAAAAAAGATCTTCTTTACGTTCTGGAAATTTGTATACTTGGCTTGTCAGAATCAGCCATATGGGTGCAATGCGCATTACTCATAATCCATGTAGCGCAGAGTATCGAAAGAATCTGCATTTCAATCAAGTGCTATAAAATGACAAAATGAACATTTTAATCAACTCAAACTTCGTATAGATTTTTAATCTTTAAACATTTGATCTGTTTTTCTCATGTAAAGTGTTTTGGTAAAACACGGATAAACATCAGTAAATTTTTGAAAAGGAAACAGCATATGGTGAATGGTAAACAATTCTTAGATCCACACCAGAAACTCAACCCACTTCATCACTGAGAAAGCATGATTTCCCTCTTCTTCTACACATCCTTTAAGAGTTTCATTCCTTTTTTTCATGTTGAGGAGTGCTAGTCTCAGCTGCAGTAGCGCCAGGAGGAATCTCAGTTTCAGTTTCAGCTCCAGTAGAAGCAGAGGTATTGTCTGCTTTACCAGCAGCGTAAGAATCCAACAGGCTGGCAGCAATTGCGGCGTTTAAATCATCCTCTTCCATGTCTGAAAAACTCTCCTCTTCGGGAAATGGTTGGTAAGAATTGGATCTCGACCTGGGCCTTTTCGTTCTAGGAGGTTTGGATTCATTTGAATTGCAAGATTTGGTGATCCTCTGAGCATCTTCAGGTGAGAGCCACTGCCCAAAACCATTAGAAGCTTCTGCAGATGACACCGAACACTCTTTTGGAAAGTTTCCTTTGACAAGGAAGATGCTCCAACCACCTTCTCTGAGACTGCCAAGGTATGCTGAAAGATAAAACTTGGAGAGATGCTCGGGAGCAGCATATAAACTGTCAAAGTTATACCACTCCCCGTTTACTTTTCTGATGGAAAACCAGTGATCCTGCAGATGACAAATGAATGCATTTTCCAGTTCAGGGTCGATTTGAGCCGGTTCTGCAACTGGACAGTTGAGAGGAATAACTTGCAAATCAAACACCTCCAAAGCCTTCTGTAAGACCTGCAGGTAACAAAGAGTTGAAGTCAAACATACGTTGAAACGATCAACATAAAATTAAAACTAGCAAGTTCTAAGTAGCTTGGCTTTTGTTCAACATTCCTTGAGATATTTATCCAAAAGCTTTGCAAACATTTTCAACCTTGAAACGAGAATCTTGAACAAATATCGACAGACACATGATGTGAAACTAAGCTAGTAGTTAAAAGTGTGGTAGTTAAGCAAACATTGAGACAACTAACATATAGTTAAAACTTCCAAATACTAAGTAACTCAGCTTTGTTCCACATTCCCTTGAGATGTCTATCCAAAAGCTTTGCAAACATTTTCAATCTTGAAAAGGAAACTTGGATATATTATCAACACGTATGATGCAAACCAAAGCTGGTAATTACTCAAACTTTACATATAGTTAAAAAGGGAACGGTTATATGAACTCCACCTTATAGTGACTCCAAAGTTACTCCACTCCTAAAAGTGGACTAACAAGATGAATTGACGGCTAATTTTTTGTGGAGGTATACATCACATGATAGAGAACACCCCCACAAAAAATTAGCTCAATTGAATATGTTTAACCTTGTCAAAAGTTGTTATGAAATTAAAAAATTCTGAGCCGTTGGATAATTTCATAATATTCTAAATGACTTTTGATGAGGTTGTACATCTTCAAATGAACTGAATTTTTGTGAGGATGATCTCTATTGTGTGGAGAACATCTCCACCAAAAATCTGTTTCTAATTCATTGTATTTAGTGGTGGAGTAACTTAGGAGTCACTTTAAGTGGAGTTCATATAACCATCCCCATAGTTAAAACTAGCAATTCTAAGTAGCTGCACTTTTGTTCCACATTCCTTGAGATATTTAACCAAAACTTAGCAAACATGTTGAATCTAGAAACGAAACATCGTTAACAAGTATCAAAACAAGTAAAAGATGCAAACCTAAGTTGCAAGTTAATTCAACCGCTGTATAACTTGGTTAACAAACTTCATACTGAACATCAAGGAGATTTACACTGCAATATATGATATGAAAAGTACATCCACCCTTTCAAAGCACAAAAAAAAGGGTGTACACTATCCAGTGTGTGATAATAGCAGCGCCCTTCCTAAAACTATTCCAACCAATTGGAAGGAGCTCGAAGCAACCATCTTAAGACAAACATTGGATATTTCTTTTCTTTATAAGAATGGTGTATAGTAAACAGCAGTATGGTTCACTCATTATCCCAATACGTGTTTACTGCACTGTCACTACTCATGCCATACTAATAACTCAATCTTAAGTGTAATTTTTCTCAAAAACAAGTACTGTGATGGTATTTAATAGAACTCTCCTAACACTGAATCGTATTAAATCTGCAATCTCGTTACACTTTCATCAACTATCAAAACTACTAATCTTACTATCTTTGCTTTCAAGTAAACAAGTTACATAATTTGTGTTACAGAAACAGAATTCTACTTAGAAAGATACTAAACAAAAATAGCATCAGATATCCTTTCTGAGAAACTCTTATTGTCGATGGTGAAAAAAGGGTAACCTAATTTAATCATATTAGAACAGTTAAGAGCCTATATCGGTCAAAGAATTTGGTAAAGTTTACAACAGATCCAAACTCCACAATCTGTAAGGAAAGTTTCACACAAGATGCTTAACCAGATTCTAAACGGCAAGAAAATGGTGGTATCATTTTGCTAATCAACCACTCCTAAGAAAAAAAAGAGGATAGGAAATACCCTTTCAGATCAGGCACGAATGTGCAAATGTGATGCAAATACGCTGACATTTCCCCGTATCAAATTGATATTTTTCCACTAGTAAGCGTTTTTCTATAACTATAATAGCTCACACAACATGTAACTTAACAAACAAAAGACAGCTACATCTTGGGGCATTTGCAGAATTTAATTAGTAGATGACAAGACCTTTCTACTACAATCATCAATAAACTTTCATGGTATTCAATATTTTGGTATAGTCACAACTCACAAGAAAGGGTTAGAGAAGCTGTATATTCTACAGCTCTCAAAAGTTATGTCCAAAAACTGACTCCTAAATCTATCAAGGTGCATGTTTAATCTATTCTACATTTCTACCCAACAGTAAGGGCAATCAAATCCACACAGCAGTGCACTTCATAAAGGACATCTATTAAAGCAGCACGAAAAACACTTGTCAATACCTTTTCCAACACACTATATGCCCATATAACAGTCTAAATACTCTAATCTATGATCCTACATACTCTATCTCCGCTCTTCAATCAATTCCAATTATTCTTTACATATTCCTTGATCTATATATGCGCTCTATATAACATCTTCCTATAGTATTAACAACGCTACAAGTTCAACTACAAGTAAAGATATATCCTTTTCATAAAAAAACAAGTCAAACCTCAAATTTAAAACCTGCCCAACACTTAATTCAATCACAAAAACTTTAAAAAAAAAACCGAAATTTCTGAAATTGAAAGCTGACCTGGATACTGAAATCACCGTCCATGGAAACATTATGAGAATCAAAACAAAGGAAATCACCTCCACCACCTTCACTCATCATCTGACGTTCACTTTTATCAAGATCAGAAGCTAAAGCAGCTAAATCAAATTCAGAAAAGAATGGGCCTTGTAATACTGTGTTTACACAATGTACTGCACATAATTTTGATTCTTGTACTTCGTGGTATAACATCCCTCCATTACTATTACTCAATCCTTCCATCTTTGAGCAAAAAATTAAACCCTAGATTTTTTTATTGTTGTTGTTGAATTTGGATTAGAAGAGATTTCGGAACTCTGGGGCCTGTTTGGTACCATGGATAGCATCATGTCTTTGTGTTTGGTCCGGTCCATTCTGTGACACAACTTATGAGTAAGGTGTGAACCGGGTAAAGTCCCCAACCCACAAAACCGTGTACAGTGTATAGTGGATCTCTTAGTTTTGGTGATATAAAGTCACTGTTCTAAAAATCGGTCTAGGCGGTATATAGCCCTAAGCTTTGTATTATTAGCATTACTTTTCTTTGTTTTTTTGAAGTCTTTAGTTTTTTTATTTTTTTGGCCTATTGTAATATCTAATTATGAAGATAACCTTTTTTAGTCAATGGGTATTATTATTTCTCAATAAATTTGCTTGAATATGAGTAAATGAATTGTTAGTGATTTTTTTATTTTTTTTTTTATATATATATATATATATATATATATATTTTTTTTTTTTTTGTACAATCTAACCAAAAAATAAAAAAGTCACAACCAAACATCTTTCCACACCATTCCATTTCGGTTATTTAACTACCTTAGATTGTGTTGGATCACCTAATCAAAGTTGGACACAACAAATTTTTCTATTGCCAAATAGAGCCTTTGATGTGGAGAGGGAGTAGCAAAACTAATATAGAAAGTCATATTAGTCTGACAAGTGGTATATATGAGGAGGCATCCATATACAACACCCTTTTATAAGTTGAACTAAAGTCTAATACTTTGTGAGTATGATCTTACGACTATGAGATCATATGACCACAAAATTTCATATCATTCCAAAATCTCTAATCCATTCAAAACTTGATTTGAAAACGTGATTTATTTTAATGGTCATGATTTAAAATTTTGTAACCCTCTTTTGGTATCTTTAAAAAATTTCAAATGAGCCTACTTTTTGCAATGATGTTCTCCATGGTAGGAAGATAACTTCCACAAAAAAACAAACCGTTTGTAAATTTGTTGAGTGAGAGTGAGGCTATTGTATAAAAAATGTTGTATATTGATCCTGACCCATCTTCTTCACAAAAAGAAAAAACAAAACAAAACTAAAAAAAATTCGATAACTTTTGAAATAATAGATTGAGTAATATAATTTTAAACTTTATGGTGTGCTATTAATTTCTTTTTCTATCCCGACTAGGAAAAAAAAATACAGTGACCAACATTTTTTTCTTAGCTTGAAAATCGGTTGCGCTCTATATCCGAGTAACTAATATAATCTTTAACTAATTGACATCTAAATTGATTGTAGATATTCAAAGACACACTTCCAATACTTTGAAGAAAATCGGTCTCGCATTTTATTATGTTTATATGAAGAAATCATTGGGTTTTCTTAGATTATTATTTTTTATCATTTTTTTTATTTTTTTTGTAAAAAAGAGAGATTGAATGGAAACACATAAATGGGTGTCATTCACCTGTTTATTTCAAGTTTGAATGGTAGAATTGGATTCTGTCATATCTTAGTGTTGGAAAATTATGCTAGCTTAAGAGACATTCATGTTTTCAATATTTTGTAATGTTATTGAGAAGTATAAAAACTTATGGGGTATTTAGCTTTTGGGCCACATTATAAATGCATAATTTGCTGTTGGTCACCAATTGTCCGTTTATTAGCGATTGGGCCAAAATTGACAGTGATCCGTCCATATTTTAAAAATTGACACATTTACCCTTACACGTGTGCTGCACGTGATTGAGATGTTAAAGCCCAACAATCTTAATGAGTGATGATGTCACATCATCTTCCTCACATTAAAGTAGGAACGAATATAAGCTTTAATGGGTTTTTAAACCCTTGATTCTATATGTAAAGTTCGGTTCTTCCTTTTCTTTTTGAGCATAGACGGGGGGATTTTTGGCATAATATTCAAGCATCCCTGGGTAGCGCTTCCTCTCTGAGGGAGTATAACCGGTTACTGGACTTTGAGAACAGAGACCTCCAGATCCGGGAGGGGAAACATGAGTGTTTCCGTCTTTTTAACGACTTTTTATCTCAGCATCCTCCCTTGGCCAACTGAGCCCCATGCAACCCGCAAGAAGCCTTATCTAACTTCTTAGACCAGCATCGCGTCCAACTGGACCGGCTAGAGTTGGATGTGTGGGAAAGAGACAGATGGGAACTCCACTTTTTAGATCTAGTTAGGCAAAAGACAAAAATTAGAAGAAACAACAACAACACCTTGATGTTTGGGTTTGGGTTTCCCTAGTTTCTTCCAAACCTTGATGTTGTTCATCAGTGTTCTGTTTGGGTCTTTCTCATCTTCATTCTTCTCAGAAACAACAACTTCTTTTTCATTTGAAATGGTCTCATTATCTTGATGAAATGAAGAAACATTGTTTGTAAAAACAGGTGTGGCTAAGTAAGTATGATTGTCATTACCAGCCATGATAACAACAATCTTTTCTTCAAACACAGGACAAGTTTTGATTGAATCTTGGGCTTTCTCCAGATCTCTTTCTTCATTGTGAGATCCAACATATATAGCTGCTAAGCCACCAAATAGATATGGTATTGAAGAATGCCATGGAGAGTGTGGTTGTTGTTGCATTGCAGTTAATGAAGGCGGTTCTACTGGTAGTGGTAATGTTGGTGGTGGTTTCGGTGGTCATGGTGGTGGTGCTGGTGGTCAAGGTACTACTGGAGATGGTGTTGGTGGTATTGCTAATGGTGGAGGGTGTTTTAGTCATTATATAAAATTTGTTTATTTGACCAACGGTGAAGTGACGGTCAATGCAAAGTCAACGCAGTCAACCGTCAATTTTGGCCCAATCGCTAATAAACGAACAATTGGTGACCAACTGCAAATTATGCATTTATAATGTGGCCCAAAAGCTAAATACCCCAAAACTTATTCAAAGTTCAAATTGGCGAGTGATGAGTGATATAAGATGAGAAGTATCGTTTTAGCAACAATTAATTAGTATAAGTGTTGGTTTTGTGAATAGTCAATAACAACCCGTCACCAACTCTAAGTGGGAAATCACAAATTGTTAAAGAACTAACCCAAGCGAAGGTTGGAGTGTCGCAGAGTGCAAAAGTAAATAAAAAATAAAATAAAATAAACAAAAGTAAATAATTGAAAACAGTTGCATACAGTTAAAAATGGTGGTGAAATAATTGAAAATGTCAACAAAAATTTAGAGCGACACTATCAATGTTGCACATACCATTTTAAAAATTAAAAAAAACTCAACGCGACATTCCCACTATTGCGCGACACTCTTATTGTTGCGCCGTATCTGCAAACGAAATAGCAAATTTGCAACTACGGATGTAAATGCACAATTGTTGCAACCGTTTATGCCACCAGCTAGAGATGATTTTTCTCGGAATTTCAAAGTGGTGGTAGCAAACGACAGTTGATAGTGGATGCTACCTTAGAGATGTTCTGATTAGTAAGTTGATTATTATTTTTTTGAACTTTGATGTGGACAGCGAGTAGCAAAATAAATATAGGGAGAGCTAGTAGGGTGACACGTGGCATCTGTACCATTTTTTTTGTTTAAAGTTAGGCAACGTGTTTGAGTTTGGATGTGACATTTTTGATTTGGATAAAATGGATGTGTAAGAAGGATTGGCCGAGTGTAAGGCATGGTCGGAGGAAAGTACGCTTTTTTGGAAAACTCTAACATTCTGTCTGCTTATCTTTGGTTAAAAAAGGGCGGTGATTTGGTATACATGCACAAACCAAAGTAGGGTTTATCTTTGGTTAAAAAAGGGCGGTCATC
Source organism: Coptis chinensis (assembly GCF_015680905.1). Lineage (NCBI taxonomy): Eukaryota > Viridiplantae > Streptophyta > Magnoliopsida > Ranunculales > Ranunculaceae > Coptis > Coptis chinensis. Next base: position 17,513,031 of record NC_141462.1, on the reverse strand, counting down.
CATTTTGCAGCTTGATTGCAATCTCACACACGGTTTTACAATCCACTTTGATGTTTCAATAGCTTTCAGCATACACAGTTTATGTTATATCCCTCTTCGAAACAGTCATCGTAAGAAGTTACATCTTGCAAGAGTTAATTAATTTCATCATTTAATTGAGTGTGCTTGATACAGTTTCTTCGATCAAGGGTTATAAATGAATGCTCAATCTTTATATATATATAATAGCAGTCCCTTTTCCTGCTCTCTGAGGGTGTCCACGTAGGCTAATTTTAAGTACCCTTTTTACAATGCCCCCGAAAAAAGGAGATAAAAAGGAATTATATATGAGTCCCCCACAAATACGATTCTATACCCCACGGTCCCCCCAAAACCTTCTTTCTCCACTTCCCCCAAAACCTTCTTTCTCTATTTCTAAATTCACGTAGAAAAGCACAACTAAAACTCTAAGACCACATTTGAATCCCTCCTAGAAGCAAAGGAATCTGATCCGATTGCTTCATATGAATCTTACAATCATATTTCACTTCTGCTTTCGCTTTTTTGCTTCTATCGGATCAAAGTTTCAAATTCAGCACTTATCAATGCCTTTATGAAGGAAGGAAAACATTCTTTAATTATTTTGAAACTTCTTACCCCTCGACTCCTTGACAATCATTAAACTCTTGAGGTTCTTTTTGCGTGATTATGATCGCCTGCCTATCAACCAATCCATTTATGGAGAGGAATGTAGAGTTTTTGATTGAATGCATGGATGATCACGTGGAACAACAAAAGGTTAGTGCTTTCTTTTCTTTTTTTTTTTTTTTTTTAATCGGGCGATAGTTTTCCTTATCATGTAAAACCATGGTGAGAAACAAAATATTCACCTATGCATATAACCATCTCCTCGATGGACCGAATGGTGTGGCTATGGCATGAGGATAGCAGTTAATGCAAAAACGTTCACATTAACATGTAGGCCATCATCTCCACTTAATACGATTAAATAGAGTCATGGTGGGTGGTGCGCTTTTTATATTTGAGGGTTTTCACCTATGCATATAACCATCTCAATGGTGTGGCTATGGCATGAGGATAGCAGTTAATGCAGAGTAACGTGAGTTGCCTACAGTAACTATGTAGGCCATCATCTCCACTTAATACAGATTAAATAGAGTCATGGTGGGTGGTGGCGCTTAATATATTGAGGGTTTTCTAACATTCAATAATTGGCGAAGTTGTTTTCAAATAATGACCGGGTCACTAGACAACCAAATCGGTTTTCCACTTGGAAATATAATACACGCAGAAACAAAGATGAGGCTGAATTTGGGTTTATTGTTGAACCCGAACTTGGACAAGTTGCTAAGATGACATGTGAACCTGCAAAAAGAAGTTTACACCTAGATTGACATTTGCTGCAAAAGACTATTTTATTTGTTCTACTTGCATGGAATTTCGTAGATTAAGTTCCAAGACGAAAGCTTCCATGAACAAGTTATTGGTTTGATAGTAATGACCAATCTGTTGTTGCTTTAGAACGCTTAGTAACCAACTTTTCTCGATCATCAATCTTTGCTTATCATGTTGAACAACATAAAGGTAAGGAAGTTTATGCTTGGTACATTAGTTGGTTAATTTATTTAGCAAACATTTAGTTCATCCTACCGCTTTTATGCAGCTTTCATTATTATAGAAATGCTATATTTATAGTGTCACATTAATATATACTTTGGTTGTGCACCTCATTGTTAATCCACTTCCTATTAATTTTGTGTTTGCAGGAGTAAATTGTCATCCACTCAAACATTTGTTTTAATCCCCTCGAGTAGCATTACAAAAACAAATTTTAACAATGTATGTTATGGCAATGGAGTGCACCGCTTGAGGCAAACTTTAGAGTTGATTTTATGACCTTATTGTTGCGTTGCTAACCATTTTCTTCTCTTGCAGGAAAACTTAAGATTGAAACAGAAAAGTAAAAAGAACAAGAAGAAGAGATGCTACAAGCATAACAATATTTCCAGTTTCATGAGGCACTTATATATATGAGTCTCTTTGTTCTTTATAATTTTTTTTTTTTTTCGTTGCAGAATTATGTAGCAACCAATGCCATTTGTTACTACTATTTTGGATTTCTAAAAGGTAACCCGTAGGTAATGTTAATAATTATAGTGAAGGACACAATAATTTCGACATTCCAAGCCAATATTCCTTGATAAAGCTTCCTCTAGGTTATTTATATTTGAACTCAAATTGTATCAATGTTAGACTCTATATTGTAATGCATTTGTCGACAATTATTATTTTTACAACATGATAGTGATTCAAAGGCCAATTCGCCCATTTTAATATTCTTTGAGATTACTTTGTTGATTTAAGATAAGCATTTCAATCCCTACAAGTTGATTTGCTTTCTTTTCTTTTTTTTAAGCTCGGCATGAATTTCTCAGATATGGATTCTATGGTGAAAAGGTAAAGTTTCACGAGATTCATCAGTCGGAGTTCCATTGTCCTTTATTAATAGAGTTATGTATTTTGACTGACTACGTTTTGTGTTCTAGAATTTAAACTCTATTTTGTTACAATTAGACTTAGTTGCAAGATTTATGATTGTTAGCAAACCATTGTTTTAATAATAATTAGTAGTCCCCAAAAATACACACAAAAAAAAACACAAAACTAAATAGAAAGCTTGATAAAGCTTCCTCTAGGTTATTTATATTTGAACTCGAAATTGTATCAATGTTAGACTCTATATTGTAATGCTTTCTTTTCTCTTTTAAGCACGGCATGAATTTCTGTATATGGATTCTATGGTGAAAAGGTAAAGTTTCGCGAGATTCATCGTCGGAGTTCCATTGTCCTTTATTAATAGAGTTATGTATTTTGACTGGACTACGTTTTGTGTTCTAGAATTTAAACTCTATTTTGTTACAATTAGACTTAGTTGCATGATTTATGATTGTTAGCAAACCATTGTTTTAATAATAATTAGTAGTCCCCCCCTCCCCCCCCCCAAAATACACAAAAAAAAAAACACAGTCAACTAAATATAAAGCTTGATAAAGCTTCCTCTAGGTTATTTATATTTGAACTCGAAATTGTATCAATGTTAGACTCTATATTGTAATGCATTTGTCAGACAATTATTATTTTTACAACATGACAGTGATTCAAAGGCCAATTCGTCCATTTTAATATTCATGCAGAGCTTACTTTGTTGATTTAAGATAAACATTTCAATCCCTACAAGTTGATTTGCTTTCTTTTCTCTTTTAAGCAAAATGAATTTACTGTATATGGATTCTATGGTAAAAGGTAAAGTTTCACGAGATTCATCGTCGGAGTTCCATTGTCCTTTATTAATAGAGTTATGTATTTTGACTGGACTACGTTTTGTGTTCTAGAATTTAAACTCTATTTTGTTACAATTAGACTTAGTTGCATGATTTATGATTGTTAGCAAACCATTGTTTTAATAATAATTAGTAGTCCCCCCCCCCCCCAAAATACACAAAAAAAAAAACAAAGTCAACTAAATAGAAAGCTAAACCCAAAAAAACCCAAAACCCAAACCTTTCTTCTTTTCTCTTCCACCGACCCTAAAACAAAATTCCCAATCCTCAAAAATTAGATCTGTTTTCCGAATAATTAAACTATTTTCAAGATCCGAGCATTAATTATATGTGAGTATTAAAATTGTCTTTACGACCAAACGCAAAGACTGAAGTGAGAAGGAATAGGTATAAAGTAGCAAGAGATACATAAGAAGAGAAGATAATATGATTGAGATCAGGAAGAATAAAAAGAGAATAAATTTTATAGAAGAAATGAAGGGAAAGCATGACTCCTAATCAAAGAATATTAGTCTTCTTTGGGTGGGATTCAAACTTCGCTGAGAAAAGGTATAAATTTATTTTTGTTTATACTTTGTCAACTCGAACAACGGTCACACTATACTTAATGCATAGATACTACAAGACACACCACCAAGATTTATGTAAGAAAATAGTGCATATCGTCATAAAACAAAAAGAATTTCTAGAAAATTTTGTTAGTCCCAAAATGTCGCTGACTAATGTAGTAAACAATACTACATTTTGGTGATGTCGTTTAGATCTTTTTGAGTAGTTGCTTTGTTGTTGCCATTAATGTTGTAGGTAACTCTGGACCAATTTTTTTTAAAACTATGTGAATAGCCTTTGCTTTTATGCAATTGGTTTATATTCTCATTTATTTTTGTTAGCCAACTAAATAACGACCTTTTATTCTTTTATTCTTAGTCTTTTTTTTGGTGGTCTATATGCATTTGACATATTTTAATTAGATCTGACATTCTTAGTGGTATACTAAGATTTTAATTGATGATTACAATTGATGTGAATCGGTTATTAAATGGCTCATAAAACGTTTCTTATATGTCATTGAATTCTCAAAATTGTTGTTAATTGTTTTTGTTGATGGTGGTGATAGGTGTGAGAAGGGATTCATAAATGATTACTTCCAACTTGAGCAGGAAAGCGGTCAAGATTTTGTGATATCATATATCTAAGCCATAATATCCATTCACGTTTAAGCGACAAGGTAATACTAATTGCTTTAACTCTTTAAGTATTTCTGTGAATAGCATTACATATTTTAAGAACTTCAAACTATGTATGTGATGCACATTTGACTATTGTAGTTGAGATTAACGAATAATCTCACTTTAAGTGCACCTACATTGGCAATTCTATTGATTCATTAATTGGTAATTTTGATTACAAAAAACAACATGTTGTTCTTTGTAGTCTTGAAAATTGTTTATAATGTCATCTATAATATATAATGCTCCATACCCTTCTAAACATTTCAAGCATACAATGTTTAAATATGCCATTTATGTCAATTATGGTGGCGGTGGTTTTAATTTTAGGTAAGAGATGGTGATAAATAGACGAAAGCAGATTTGGAAGCAAATGAGCAAATGGTCGAGGGTGGAGAGTCTACTGCAAGGTCGATCTAGGAACATGTACGTTTATACTTTTTTATTGACAATATTGAAAGTTGGGTTCAAAGTAGTACTAAGTAGCAAACACTGAAGTGCAGCCCACATTCTTTCCCGTAAATTATTCATGTTACCGTGATATTTGTGTTTTTTATCTATGGGCAAAGTACAATACTCTATTTTATTTTATTTTATTTTTTCTCAAGTTCCTATGTCGACAATATATGGTATATGAAATTTAAAACAAAAAAGAAGTTAGATGTGAGTTCCTTATTGACTTATTTGAGAGTGTTAGCTTTTCTAATTCACTTTGTTGTCTTATCATAAAAATACCTTGGAGACATACTCCCAGTTTTTGGTCTCGAAGTCACGTAAAAAAGAGAAAGGGTAATGATCTGTTTTTACCCATTCAAGATTCCTTAATTTTTAAGGTATTTTTAATTGACTGTTACAAATACAATATTTAAATGGTCAAGTTTTGTTGCCATTGGTGTCTTTCCTATTATTGTTATGTAGCTCAATCTATATAAGAATAGCTTGCTTAGATATATAATCTAAGCCATACTAAGGTGTAAACCTATCAGATTTAGGGTTGATATTAAATTTTTTTGGAGACGATGAATTTGATCTGTTTTGCTTAATTAATCAAATAGTTTACCACTGTGGTGCCTTAGTTTGATTAAAGACAATTGATATTAAATTTTTGTTAGCATATATTGTCAACACCAATGAGAACATGTAAGAGTGTGACCTTTCTTGGAAGATACATTCTGTGATCATGCGTTATCAAAAAAATTAGTGATTGTTCAATATTTTTTCCTTGCAATCTACTAAGATACACGGTGATCTGACAAACTCATGGAAGCAATTAATTGAATATGTACATGTTGATTATTTGAAGAGATTTCGTTTCGTTGATTTGTTATTTTTGCAACTCATTAGTTCGTGTTGGTAATTATTTATTCAAGTCATCATGCATCTCATTATTGCCTTTTAATATCATTTTTTGTGTCGATTTTGTAGGTTATGACAATAAATTGGTGAATGTTTCGTGAATACAATGCATTTTAACCCTTTCGGATTGTGAGCCACAAATTTGACTCCCAATCATACAAATAATGGATCTAGATGATATAAATTACTGAATAAATGATTTTCCGGATCTTTTGTTTAGGTGAGTAATGGAGCAAGGTCGGACATGCACGAAACCATAAAGAAGAAATGAAAATAGGAGGATATATCCGAAGTCATTTACGACAAGCAACGATGTACCTTAATCAAGCCTCAACCACATGAACCCATTTCAGAACCATGATTCAAATCACCATCCAAGGTTAGCTATCTACTTCTTTGGGACATTTATATGGTGATTGAAGTGTCAATGATGTAAGTGGGTTAGTTATTGTGACACACTTGGTGATGTGTCCAGAGTTCTATAAAATTGTTAAGAAATGGGTTCCATTTTAGATGGTAAACTGTTAGTTCTTGGAAAAAGATGACTAATATAACTTTATTATAGGCATTCATAGTCCATTTTTTTGCTCTAATCTACATAACAATGCTAAAGTCTCATATACCAATTTCAACTCTTAGTGAAGTTTAAGCGTGAAACTTCAAAATATAGTGAAGTTTAAGCGCGTTGCTTCAAGATACATGAATATTTCGAGGATGATTGATAGTTGTTTTACCATTTAAATTTTTCAGGAATTATTGCCATGAAATACATTCTTCCTTTTTCCCCTTGCTTTCCTTTTCTAATTGTATATGAGTTTGCCATCTCGCCTTGCCGGACTGCTTTTCAGGTCATTCTTCACATTTTCTAATGTATGTCATATTATGCTCTATTATTTTTCTCTAATTAATCAAAATTGATGTCACAGATTTCAAGGTACATGCTTATTTACCCATTAATACATAGATTTATTTCAAGCCCGCTCATTGCTTTTGAAGAGAATAACATTAATGGAGGTACTTTTACAATTTCTTCGTGTTGATACAAAAGACAAGTAGCTTTGTGCTTTTCCTTTTTAAATCATCAGTTAACAATATTATGTACCTGTCACTAATAGAGTTGACATTTTCGATGGATTTTAAAGCATTTTATATGGGTTCAAGGCATTTCTCCTCCCATTGTACGTTCGTTTTTGTTGGGGCCAGGACTTTGAATCCTATCATCCAATATTATTAGTTCAACAGGTAGGTGTAGTTGAGTAGTTTTCTTTCTTTTTGAACCCAGCTGTGAAAAAAAGGCCATATGGTAGGCTCGGTGAAATACTTGAAAGCTATCTAATAAGACATTCAACCATTTTTATTATTTTCCTTTTGGCCTTTTCTTTTAACTTCGACTTATTGTTTAGATTGAAGTTCATCTCGGAGTTGCTAATTTAGTGCTCTGACTTTATTGTAATTTAATTCCACTTTGGTTTTGAGTTGCTTGGGATATTGTAGGAGGTCTGGATTAATGAAGTGTTTGCATATGTTTTGGTTTCTACCCTATTTTGCAGATAGGAATACTTTGTGTGCCACCTTTATCGATCATTCCACTTCACAATCATCCAGGAATTATATTGAGCAAACTCCTCTATGGTTCATTACATGTAAAATCATACGACTGTCATGATTTGTTTGGGCCCAGGTACTAATTTATACATTAATGTGCTTCAATATTTCTTACTATTAGTAGTACATATTACTAAAATTTGTAAATAGACTCCGCTCAAGTAAAATTCTATTAAAAATTGTTACGTTCCCTTTCATTAGCCAAGCACAGCTTGATGAAAGTTCCCCATTCCCCTCCAAGCCCAACCATTACATACTCTTTCAGGTTAAGCAATGCACCCTATAAGAGTCGATCTTATGTACAATACATACAAACATTTTATCAAGGCGGACACCTTAAACATAGTTTACATATTGATATGAAGTGGACCTAGACCCAATCCTCAAGGCTACTCAAGATGTATGTGATTCAAGATTGTATGAAAAATGGTGGCTACTGAGTGGTTAATGTGTTGGGAATCATTTATATGGTTTTAAGACTTATTGCATCATATTTTAATATATAGTCAATGTTGTTGCAGCTCAAGTCAATGAGGTGATTATTACCTGTGAAGTTATGAACATGATACTATGCTGATTCCTCAAGGTGGTTTCATGTTTGCCCTGTCTATTTTTTAGGTAACCTATCATTTGAGTTTTCTTTGATATCTTTCAGGCTAAAAAATTCCTTACGATAAGTGAATTTTGTTTTAAGGTTTTTTCTAATGAAGTTTCTTTGTTAGTTTTACTTCTATTGGTCTTCTTCACTTTTGATTCATCCACCTGTTTTAAACAGTTATTGTGGATTCTTTCCCTGGGTGTGGATGTGACTAGCTGGAATATGCCTTCTACTTTATCTTATTGCTATTGATACAATAAAACAAAAGCTAACCACTTACTAGATTATGATGCTTCATTTGTATGCCTTTTAACAATTGAAGTACCAAACATGTAAATCACGGTCATATTAATTTTCTATATTTATCTATATTTTTCAGTTATTTGTCTCTTATGATATCAATGAAAATAAGTGTAGAAGTTGTCTTCATGCATTATTTTCTTCAATAATAGAATTCACTACAAAAGTTAATGGATGGGGATGTTATTTCAAAAACTAAATATTAGTTTCTATTGTTGATCGGTTAAACTATGTGCATAGTAATGTGTGCTTTGTTCAGGGTTGTTGTTCTTATGGAGAAACTAACTATTAACCAACTACCTGATGAACCTTTTAACCAACCAATGTTGGAGGCGCTCATGAGTAAAATAATAGGAAATAAACTTAAACTTTTAGCAGTTCTTCTCAGTATTTCATATCTTTTTTTTCACATTCAGGGTTTGAACACTCTACTTTGTATATAAATGTTCAACTATAGAAGAAGAAAGTTGTTGTCATGCATCTCTTGAGCACCAAAGAATAAAAGGTATGTTTATTCTTAAAAAAATTGGTCTTTCTGGAGAAAAAGATATACTTTACATATTGGACATTTAAATTGTTGTTATATAGATAGATGAAAGAATTTGATTAACCTAGCTTAGATTTCTGTAGTTCTAATATCATGATCCACTTCCTATGTAGATTCTCCCTAGATCTGGAAACCCATGGTACACCTTCTTCTCTATATGACAAGAAAACACCGCCCAGTTATTAATGAGCATAGGATAATGGCGGGATTAAGGACCACAATCTAGCTATGTACATGTTGGATTGAGCTTTTACAGGGATTTTGATGACCAAACTAACATATTAGCATGAGCTGCATAGAGGAGAATGAAAGATGTGTACGATCCTCTTAGAGAGAGTACTTTTATCACACTCTTTGTATACATTTTTTTTTAAGTAATAGAAGGGTCAAGAAAGAAACAACCGTGATTTACATGTTTGGTACTTCAAGTGTTTTTAATTAGGATTAAGTACCTCTTAGACATTGTCTCAACCATAGAACATTTGCATCTCTAATCATTTTCCACCCTTGACTTTCCTTACTTAAGTCACTCTCCTTATGAATCACTTCTTTTCTGTAGACACAGTGTTTGTGTAATGATGGTTCATTAACTAGATGTATTTGCATATGTGATGGTGAGTGCTTTAATTAATCAAAGTGTGTTAACGGGCGTACACGTTCAAATAATTGTTTGCATTATTGATTAACTTTTGAGGTATAACTTTTGACATTCAAAGCTAATATCTTCATTCTGCAGCTTCCATATGTAAAATGTTGTTAGTTCAAGCTACACAATGGTACCAAAAATGAAGTTATTAATATTTGAACTTGCTATTATATCAATTTAGACTCTACATTGTAATGCATATTTGAAGGCAATTTCTTTTTTACAGCATGACAGTGATGCCAATGCTAATTGATCTATTGGTTATATTCACAAAGCCTCATTTGTTTATTTAAAATGAGCATTTCAATCCCTTTAGGTTGATGTGATTGCTTTTCGCTCGGAAGGAAGGTCGGCAAAAGTGTAAATACAAATAAATAAATAGAAAAGGTAAAATTTCACGTGATTCATCGATTTCGTATTCTTAGTTCCATAATCATATCTATTATTATTAGTTTAATGTATTCTAAACAAATTGGGGGTATAATCATGATTAATTAGTTATTTATGAATGAGTCATCTACTTTTTGTTTTCTAGCATTCAAATTCTCTTTTGTTACAGTTAGGCATAGTTGCACGATTTACAATTATTAACAAATATTGATTTTATAATTCTTAGTATTCTTATACTTTATTTATTTTTGTGGTTTCATAGTTGCTATGAAGAAAAGTGAAAAGTGGATTTTGTACGGTGAGCAAAGGACTGTGCAACTTTTATATTCCCTTAAAAGGTAAGCACCAATTATGGCCTGACTAGCTTAAGGCAGTCACAAGTTTCATACAAGATGGGCCTGAAGCATAATGTTTGTTGCATGAAGTCAATTGAACGTATTAAAACAATCACAAAGTTATTCATTAGTAGTCTACACATATTCCACTGTAGCTCTAACCCAATTGTCGGACAGCTCATGGAAGGGCTAACTGTTAGCCTAACCTAAAAAGGAGAAGGATAAGAATATTAGAAAGGGTAACAAGTATATATACTTCTGCCCCAATTTTTAAAAGCATTAGTACAACAACTATACAAATTAAGAAAATCTCTGATGCACTGAAATAGGGCTCTCCCACCTGTACAACCAACTGGCCTGCTTAAAAAATCTGATCAAAAGGGGGTTAGTACCGACACATTAGCTATTAAGGAACAAATTGTCTCAAATGCTACTGGTGAGTGGTGAGAACAAGAATAATTTGAGTGCGACGCCAGACAATACAAGAAGGAAGAATTTCCTGTTAAGTTTCAATTATGAAAAAGAATAGGCCAAGTAGAGTAAGAGAAATTCTTATTATGGCAAAAAAAATGAATCCTTACCATGTTGACATTTGGTTTGTTGCAGTGGGTTCAAGTTGATTTAAAGCATGCAAACAAGAAGAAAGCCGCATGCCATATATGATGGACAAGGTGGAAATGAAGATTGGACCAGGTCACTATGAACCTTCAGGTGTGGGGCAAAATTGAACTCTAGCCATCGAGAGAAGAAACTACAAGGTCTAGGACAATTGTAGGAGCCTTCGCAAAAACATTGACATTATCAATTGCTAAGTATCGTAGTTCCAAACTCTGTTAAATGTGCATTGCCAACAGAGATTTCAATTAATAAAAATAAAGGTTTTTTTTTTTTTTTTTTTTTTTTTTTCTGCCGACTAAGAAAGTCGGTAAAAACCTTTGGGTGATGATACCGTGAGGTATGGGGTCAAACCCTTGATCAAAAGAGTTCTTGATCTCATTTAAAAAACAAAAAAATCAAAAAATAAATAAATAAATAAATAAAAAATAAAATAAAGGCTTTTGTGAAACCCTTTTGCAAGGGATTGATTGATGAGTGATTTATATGAATGCATATCAACCAAGTGGTTTCTTTTTGTACTATATACTTTCAAAATGTATTAGTAATGTTTGTGGAAAAATTATTAGGGGAGGGTAAGAACTAAAGACAGGAACTTATTGATATACTGTGTGCAATGCAGCGGTGAGATTTGGAAAATCTCGGAAATGTTTACGTTACATGTAAGAAAAGAATCTTATGTATATTATATTTATTTGTTGATTTTTAATTGTTTCAGTGTTATTGTGTTTGTTTTTTCCATTGATTTCCAGTGTGATAAACGAGTTTCTTTCCGGCATCATTATTTTTTTTTTCAATTTTTTAGTGCAGTTTGTACAAAAAAATCTCTCAATTATTAAAAAGGCTAGGGTTTGCTCCTCTTTTCTCTTTTCCTTTATTTCTCCCACAGGAATTAAAAGTAAGAAAAAAAGGGTAGTCACAAACAAATGATACCACAGACTTTATCTATAAATGACTACTTGCGTAATTAAGTCCGTTTATGTAAACACTATTTGTTGATGTATATTCTTTTACAACAAATTTCAAATAACGGTACCCGTTTGTAGAACGGGTTCCAAAACTAGTAAGTTACATATAGTGGCTCAATGCTGAGTAAGATTCACGACAATAGATTGGATTCCCTTGTGTACTTCAACTATAAGTCTATAACAGAATCCACTCTTGATAACAGCTTATCTTATAATGCGATCACTTCAAATTCAAAAGTATTTTCTTGAAGGATGGGGAAAACACTGCTCTCTGGTGACAAAAGTGAAAAGCCTGCCTTCAATGATATATGGTCTACAGAAGATACACGTGAAATTTCATAATTGGAGCATGTATCACCTGTAGAAACTGCTGAATTCGAATACAAATAGTTCCTTACATTACATTATCAAACAAGTAAATCGTAGTGGTTCTTCCCACTGTACAGAAGCCTCACCGCCTTCCTTGGTTTACTCTTTTTTGATGCTTTGCTGAATTCACTTCCATATTCTGCAATGGGAATAAAACCAGTGCCCCATCCCGCATTTGTGTGCTGCAACAGGAATGGCAAAAGTAAACATCTCAAATACAAAAGAAAAAGGAAAGAAAAGCCAATTATCAGTTTCTAGGGTCATTACGACCCTACATACTGCCTACATCTGTATGGTAACTCATTTTAATTTGTTAAGAAGTTCCAAACATATAGGAGGACATCTACAGTCTACTCTGCTATGAAATTCCTATATCTTCTCATGTAGTTTCTTTTTATAGGTAAATATCGATATCTTTATTTGTTGGAGCGTTTCGCCCTTGTCCATTCTACATTAGTTTGTTCAATGCTCTTACCTCGTTCTCTGGTATGTACACAATAACTGGCTGATGACACAACTTGGACAACACCTGATGGAGGAATAAACGGTCATTAATAGATTCAAAGCAATATATTTTACGAGAGATGCAATATAAAGTAAAATTTATACACTTCATCAAGTAATGGAATATTTCCAGCAATGTAATCATTGATTTTCCAAGGCACACTAATATAAATACTGATATATCCAATCTGATTTAGCTTTGTACCCTTTGATCAATGAGACAATCAGCCAGATTCTGACAGGCACAAAGAAAGCAAGCAGACAAAATTTTATCCATTCAGCATATATATAGTAACATGTTGCAGTTCGAAACCATTGTTCACCAAGACAAACAGCATAGACGAAACTGAGTTTCCATATTTTACCAAGAGATTCATGTCTATAGCATTTAGCATGGACTCACCCTTGGGATATTAAGTGCCACGACAAGACTTTTCCGAAATACCCCTTACTACTTAAACACAAAATGATAATTTGTACTCACTGCCCTAAATAGAGTACAACTAAGTAGTTTCCTTTGCAGGGTAATAAACAAGTCATGTAACATGACTTGCACATTCTTTTTCTTGCAAGTGACAAACCATACCTCAAGTTGCCTGGAAACAAAATTCCCAGCCACTTATTCGAGTTATCTTTTTTTTTTTTGCTCGGTAAAGTTGATATTTCATTAATAAAGGAAAAGTAGGCTGAGAAGGCCTACATTACAAGAGAAAAAACGAAAAATAAATATTTACAAGAGATTAAACAAAACATAAGAAAAAACCCTCGAGACATGCACCGTCACCCCATGTCTAAGAACATAAGACGATCCCATCTAGCTACAAAAGACTCAAAGAAACATCCTCTAAACTCTTTGAAGACTTTCGACCACCAAAATGACAAAACCTTTATCGAGAGAATTGTCTTCTTAAGCTATAGGAAGTCAATTTTTCCAAAATAAACTTTCAAACCTGTCTCCTTTTTGAGATCAGAATGCACACTAGTACATAGGTTAGCTACATCTTTTGTGCTAGACTTAGCACCGAGATATTTATAACCAGAAAAAAAAGATATCTGTAATACCTCAGAAATTTGAGTTACACTACTATAAACAACATCCAAGAAAGAATCTATTTATTCACCATATTTATGCCACATTACGGAAACTGAAGAAAACATAACACTAACCAATGCCATTAGGGAAGTGGCACAGCGAAATTTCCCCAGATACGAATACTAAATACACTAACTAACAAAGTATATTAGGCCCTGCACTATACGTACTTCAGCTTAAACGAAAGTATGCCACAGAACTTAGCCCCAGTAGGCGACAATTAAAATTAGCCCGATATGTTGGTACATGTATAACAATTGGAATGACGAAACAGTGAACAGTGAACAGTGAACAGGTGAACTATATTGTAAGGGGCAAGGCGGGGTGCTAGGCTTCCCACGTGGGCGCCTCCAATAACCTGCAAGGCTGCAACTATCTTCATAAAAATTGGCACCTCAAGCACCATGGTGGGTAAACCGCTGGCACCTTGGGTGCATAGCGTTGCCTTTGGCATCACAGACAGTACGGTGCTGTAAGTTAAGACTTTTGAAAAGAAAGAAGGAACACCAGAAAAGTACTTGATGGACATAGCGTGGGAAGATATGAACATAGATACCTCTATTGCAGAAATGGCAATAAGTGAAGTAAGGAGTCAAACACGATTGATGTTAATAACCCACTAATTTAAGATGTGGGGTTATACTGATGCTGAATATCATTTTTAGAATTAGCAATTGCAAACATGTTTTTCTTATAAAATGGTTCTTCAGGATTTTATTTGTACTTAATATAGAATTAGCATACAGCTACATCATTTTCCATGAGGAAAACCAATGAAGTGCTTTTGGTTGGCTGATCACTGAAGTTCAAGAAATCTGTTTGTCCATTTGCAGCTTTCAAAAATATAAATTCGGAGTATTCATATTGCCCAACTCCATAACATATAAACCTATCTAGAAATCTGATATGGGAAAATTTTGAAACTGGTCAGGCTCAGGGGCCGGACTGCTTCAGATTGGAGCCTTCAACATATTATAATGAAATCCATAGAATTACCTTGTGCAACCAGAAATTATAGATTTATTTCAAACCTCAAAGTGTTAGAACACAGAAATACATAAAGAGGCTACAACATGATATATTAAACAGAATGCAGATATTGAGAACTCACCAGTAATTCTGATTCTCCTCCCCAGAAGTCAGACCTCTCAATACGTTGGCAGTATCTACAACAGGCATTCATGTCTCATGTCAGCTCACATCTTAAAACAAGAGAACGCTTCGAAAAAAAATCTGCAACGCAGAAAGTACCGTTTTAAGGATTCATCAACTGTAATTGCCACCAAAGCTTCTTCGTACTGACGCCTTTCTTTATCACTTTCACAGATAATTTCTTTTACAGCCATCCGCAATTCATCTGCGACAATTGACAAACTAGTATAGTTTACTTCATACACAGTTATGATAACAGATTTCACAGACAATCACAGGAAAAAAAAATGAATCAAAAGAATAAAATCGAGTGCAACAAAAAAGCAAAAATAGTACTATATTGTCAGCTGATGGAACAGGTCAAGTTGGTACAAGTAGAATAATTTGTTGTTTTAAAACTTGTAAATCACACAAATTAAACTGTTCAAGTCACCTGCATCATCTCTTTCTTGGCATGAACTTAGAGACAGACCCTTGTTCATAGCCATTCCTTTTACCTACAACAACACCATCCAAATTACATAGCTGGTATCTCCAATGCAAATTCGATATCTTAAAATAAAATAGAGATATTACCAATGCGCGAAACATACAACGACCATCTCCAGTAACTTTCTGAACTGAATACTTCTCTAATTTCTTCATCGCTCCGCCCCTTTAAAGGGTTTAGGGTATTATTAGGTACATTGAAACATAATAATAAAGAAATGAAGATGGTGAAATATATACTTACAGAGAAGGTCCAATTCTAGCGAAGAAGTGAGGAGTGTTGACGTGGAAAGAAGGGAAGGAGAATGTTGTAGTGGATATTGAAGACACTAGCTCGAATTTGGCTGTGCCTTGTTTCAGCTGCTGTAGAATATTCTCTGCAAATAATAATATTTAGAGAGAATGAGGCTGAAAACAAATAATTGAGTGAGTAAGTGAGAGTCTGAGAGAAAGACTTGCCCGCCATGAAATCTAGTCAAGAGATGTAAACTTGTGACTTGTTCATGCCTTCATGGCACCATCGCCAATACATATACTAGTCTCGTTGCACGTGATATTAGTGATTTGGCTTAACAGTGTAATTTGTTTCTATATCAATTAAATTTTCATTGAAAAAAAAATTCTTTAAGAAAATTCTTTTGGCAAAATCTAGAGTACGCCATATAATGGGTGCGCAGTCATCTAGGCCTAGGGGTGTAATGGGGGAGTGTCATGTCTTAGTACCATCACCCGATCTATTGGGTCAACTTACGGGATGGGTTTTGGGGGGTTATCTGGGTCGGGTGGAAATTATCATTTTAACCCAATTTCACCTAAAAAACTTTTTAATTCTGCAAGTAATATATTTCCAATTCACAACATAGAAAAAAAAATTGGAATCAATCAATAAAAATAAACAAAAAAAAAAAACTTGAACTTGAACCCAAAACCATATCTATAAATTTGAATTTTTTTTCCCGATTTACCATTTGTAAATTGATTATTTTCCATAAGATGATAAAATGAAGATGGGAGCAAAGGACCCATAAGACAAAACAATAAAATATAAACTAAAAAATTGAAATTAATACAAGGATGAATGATTCATCTTCTCCAAATTTGAAAGTTGAATTTAAACTTTTGATATTTACAATGTTCAAACTTGAATATGTTAAATTGATGTTGAACTCATAAGTTTGTATTCATATCTCTCAAATTCCTACAAAAGTGAAAAGAAAATATAAACAAAATACAAAAATATTAGAGTTAGAGTCTTGAAATTGTGCGGGTCAACGGCTTTTGACACGGTGCGGGTCGGGTTTGAGTATAGAACCTACACCCATAGCCCGACTGTATAAAAACGGTCGCGGGACGGGGCGGGTCTTTTTTCGGGTCGGTGCAAATTTGGGTGGCGGGTGAAAACCGGGTACCCTACTGGATGATGGGTCAACGGTTTTTTTTTATATTTCTATCTAGGCCTTCCACCAGCAAAATGTGAGGGTGTATTGCATGACAAAGTACTGGATCTAGGTTCTCTTAGGCCTGCGAGTACAGGCAGTGCATGCTAGAATCCCTCAATTCTTTTACTTATATCTTTACTATCTATATAGAAAAATATGGGGTTTGATGCATAGTAAATTCTACTCATTGCACAAGGGTATTTTGGTAATTTCATAATTTATTTTGTTTTGTTTTTTTGTTATTTTGTAGGGGCAAAACAGTAATTTTATTATTTTAAAAAAAATTATATGTGTCGTATGTGGGTCTTCATGCTTGGAAAAAAAAATATACAGATGTGAGTAGAAAGATAATTTTATATTTTTTTTAAGGGGCAAAACTATAATTTCAGAAAAAATAGTGGAGCTCAATACATTGGGATTGTTCCACGAAAGGCTGTCAATGGATCAGTTTGGGTTGGGTTTTGAAAAATTCAAATGTGAAGCGATAAGAAAATTGGGAACCCAAAACCAAACTGAACCGATAATATTATATTTCATCCGAAACCGAACCGAAAAGATATATTGCAACCCAAAACCGAACCGACCCTAACCAAAAACTATAAAATCAATTAAATTCTAAATTAAAACAATTAATTTCAGCCACACAATTTATAAACATATACAAAATTAATCATAAATATTACTAAAATGTCATCTTATCGGTTCGGATTCATATCGGTTCGGTAGAAGGCAAACCCGAAACCAAACCAATATCTTATCGGTTCAGTTCGGTTTTAGGTCTGTAGAGAGCAAACAAAATTATCAAAACCCAAACCATTTTTTATCGGTTTGGTTCGGATCGGTTATCGGATTATTTTTTTTTGGTAACTGCGGTTTATTTATCTTATGTTTCAATATGTACATACAACAGTTTTATCGTTAAACAAGAAAAGCAGATTACAAAAAGTAGTAGGTGCTATATTGCACCATACCGATGTATCTCCAAGAGAAAGTCGATATAACTCTACGTAGATCTTTTCCATGCCGAGTGGGAGTGGGGTTTAACCACCAATTATGATTAGCCACTTTGATCCGATCCAAATTTAGCAAACTTGTCGACCACAAAATTGCTCTCTCTGTAGCTCCAAAGAAAGTTGAAAACTTGTGTTTGCCGCAAGTAGCTCCTTGATGTCCGTGATAACCGCTTGAATCTCCCAAGGGATTTGGTGAGAAGTCTTCACAAATGCAGTTATACGGATATTGTGAGTCCGTCTCAAATATCACATTTTCCATGTTTAGCTTATGAGCTAAATATAAACTAGTTCTCAAAGGCGCATTTATATTCAATTAGTAGAGTTGATCCTCTAGAGATTGGTGTAGCGAATCCTAGAAGGAAGGCACCATCGGTATTCCTTAATACACCTCCTCGCTCTCGAGGGGCTTTAATTACCATAAGACGATCCATCCACATTGAATTTTAGGTGTGTAGAAGGTGGTGATTGCCAAGAGATAGCAATAGGTGATACCTCATCATCATTTGTGGTGGCAAACAAATGAATGCACTCGATAATCTCGGTTTTGTAAACTTTAATTGCTTTTGGATAAGCTCCCAAAAGGGTTGGGTGGTCCGGTTGTTGGATGGAAACGATATTTGTTTCTCTCTAGCCATATGAACCACATAATCGAAAAACTGAAAAGCGTTTGCAAATACTCCGCCTCCTTATTATGGTTTACATCTTGGTATATATGTAACAACCAAGACTTAAAGTGGAGTCTTTGAACTGAATTAATGACTTGAGATAAATTGGCTTTATACCAAACTGCCCGGTAAATGGACATTCGCAAATAAATGGAAAAGTGACTCATCTTGTTGAGCGAAAGATAGCGAGATAGGATCAACCGAAAAAAATTTCTAGAGGCCAAAAATCAGCAAATGGGATAAAAAGATAATTTTGGGTACCTTGCCAAATGAAGAAACGTAGCTTATATGGTACCTTCATGGACCATAATCTCTTATAAAAAGGAGCGTAATGAACATCATCATTTTGAATCGACTTCGTGACAATGGTATATGCGCTCTTGGATGGTGTAAACTCCATGTTTATCCTTAAGGTGCCGAACGAACGGGTATCTTCTTGTGGTTGGAATCTTAGGGCGAGAGATGTGATTCTCGCGAAAGCATAATTTTCAGGCCAATTGTTAATAACAAGCTCATGTTTCCAACAACGTTGAACAGGGTCAATAAAATCAGCCACTTTCGGTCAAGATTACATTCCGGTGGTTGAGGTAAAAGAGTTAGTGGGATTGGGGTATCGGGGGACCCATGAATCAACCCATGCTCGTACCTTCATTCCATCCCCAATCGCCAATAATGCCGTGAGCCAACAAATGCCTCGGTTTATATATGGACTTCCACGCAATAGATGCACTTTTAGGACAAATGGCTCGAGAAAGTTTTATTTGGAAAATATTTTGCTTGCATGTAAGTTGCCCACATAGTGCTTGGTTGTAGAAGAGACCAAGCTTGTTTTCCTAACAAAGTGCAACATTTTGAACTTCGAGATCCTTAATACCCAAACCTCCTTGGGAGACCGGCCTGCATGCCAATTGCCATGAGAAGTAATGCATTTTGCGGTGATTCCTCTCATGATTCCAGAAGAAACACTTTCTGTACCTATCCAATTCTTCTATAATATACACTGGAAGACGTATACACGACATCACATGAGTTGGTAAAGCTGTTAGAACAGAATTGATTAATGTCAGTCTCCCCCCCTTTGATAGTAGTGCTGATTTCCATCCAGCAAGTCGAGATTGAAATCTTTGGGTTAAAGGAGCAAAATGATCTATAGACGCTCTTCCCAGAATGGATGGCACTCCCAGATAATTCGGGAACTTTGTGGTACAAGGTACATGATGCAGACTATGTAGCTGATGTATAAGTTCTCGTGGCATGGCTTTGTGATGTATTAGTTGAGATTTTGATCTATTAATCTTCTGTCCAGATATGTTACAATATGACTGAATGGCTGTATCAATCTCATGAGACTCTTTAAGGTCAGCTTTTGCAAAAATTAAGAGATCATCTGCATACATCAAATGGCTTAATGGCTCACAATTTGCGGCGATTTTTAGTCCTCTCACCTTTTTTAAAGTCAGCAGCTGGTGTAACTTTAACGATAATACTTCCGCACAAAGGATAAAAATATAAGGCGATAAAGGATCTCCCTGGCGGATGCCACAAGTGGGTGTGAAGAAACCCGAAAGGTGTACCATTAATCGACCGCACAAGAAGGAGTGGTAATACGAACATCATCCGTTGTACCCATTGGTCATGAAATCCAAACCTTGCTAACACTTCTTTGATGAAATTCCATTCCAAATCATAGGCTTTTTGCATGTCAAATTTTAGAGCATAGTGGTGATGCTTTCTATTTGACTTGGCTCTAATATGATGAAAAGCCTCATGGGCAAGAAGAACATTGTCATGTATTAATCTTCCCGGTAGAAAGGCACTTTGATTTGGGCTAATCGAGCTTGCGATATAGGTCGCAAATCTGTTCACCATTATTTTAGAGATGACCTTGTAGGTGACATTTATAAGGTCGATTGGGCCTAAAAATGTCCTACTTAGGGTTGCCAATCTTCGGGATCAATATAATATATGTCCGATTAATCTCCTTTGTAAATGATCCATATAGAAAGAATTCTTTCACCATAGAAATTAAATTGGGGCCCCGCTTCTTTCCAGAATTTTTATAGAAAATAGATTGGAACCCATCCGACCGGGTGATTTGAAGGAGCCAATATTCTTCATCTGCATCCCATATTTCGCCCTCACCATCAAGGCTAGAGACTTGCATTGTCGATGCTTGTGACCTTAGGAGGAATTAATTGTAGAATATCATCCCATCCATTGTCGTGTCGAAGTAGACAACAAATTCTGGAAATAGAATACCATGTGCTCTCTGATAGCATCTTGAGATTGTAACAATGTTCCCTCAGAATTGAAGAGTCTACTAATATATGTTCTATGCCTCCTTCTCACGACAGTTGCATGAAAATACTTAGTATTTAGCTCATTATAGAGTAAGCTATCTACTCTGGCTTTTTGAGCCCAGTGGACATGAATTCTCCTTGACAATACCTTATATCTCGTGAGTAGGATGTCCTCTTGTTGAAGAAAATATTTAGCCATCCGCCATTATTAATAGCCAAATGTTGTTGCTCCCGTAACTTCCTCGAATCAGACTACTCACGAGTTTGTGCCATTTGATGATGGATGTTACCAAAATGCTTGGAGTTCCATGACCAGTAGCTTTTTCCTACATGTATCCAAATTACTCGCATTTAATATATAAGAAGGGAGCCATGAAATTTTGACTGGAATGCTCCCGTTACCACCTCTTTGCAAGTCGGATCTGAAAGCCACATGATTTCAAATCTAAAAGGTTTTTGAAATTTTCGAGGTTCTGGAGCACAATCTAACAATAGTACTTTATGATCCGAATCCAGAGTAGGGAAGTGATTAACATGGGCATTTGGAAACAAACTTCGCCATTGTGCATTACACATTCCTCGATCAAGTCGTTTGAGTATTCTTTTGCTTCCTTTTTGGTTGTTACACCAAGTGAAAGGTGCTCCCCTGTAGCCCAGATCCATTAGCGCACATTGTTGAATCATTTCATTGAAATGTTTTATATGAGAACGTGGAATTGGAGGTCCTCCTCGCTTTTCCTCTTGGCTGGATACATCATTGAAGTCTCCAATGCATAGCCAAGGTACTGTATTTGCAAGAATAAGATTTTGCATGGAGTGCCACCGACTTCTCGGGGTTGGGAATGGGGGCTACCATATATACAAGACAAAAATACCAAAAGTCGTTATTCATATCATTAATGCAAAGATGTATGATCCAACTATCCGACCATACAATTTGTACATCAAGTTCATGTTGCCATAAACACCATAATCCCCTGCATAACCCTCGCGACCCTATTACAAAAGACTTATAGTCACTAGCAAAAGAACGAAAATACTGCTGCGGCGACTTATTTACATCGGCTTTAGTTTCACATAGGAAGATTATACTTGGCCTCTACTCTCGATATGATCTTTTAAGCACCGAATTGTCGAAGTCGAGGCCTACTCTTCGACAATTCCAAGCTAATATCCTCATTGATCAATCAATGGGCTTTTCTGCCCGACTCCCCTTTGCCTTCTTGTACATATTACGAGCTCCAGTTTTGAACCCCTTGAAGAACCAAAGCAGCAGCTCTCGTGACTTTTGTCTAAACTGGATTGGTGTCTTCCCCGTTCTCCTCACGAGCCATGAAATCTTCCACATCTTCAAAGATCTTGTTTCATATTCAAATTTGCCACGGTAGTCCCTCGGTTGCTATTCCCTTTCCAATTTCCGGGCGCTTGTGAATCGGACAGTCTTGTGTACTCGATTTTCTGCCTGTGTGAGAAAAGGAACTTGAAACGGACCTATTTCTTCCACGCCTCGGGAGGTGGGATCAGAAAATCAATAGATGAGAACTGCTCTCTATTGTTTCCCATGATTAAGTCCAAATAAGAGTTTGAATATTGACCAAGACTCTGCAGAATTTGTTGTGGAAATAGATCCAACAGAGTCGATTCCATGGTGAGTGCACCGGTGTTGATACATTTGCTTCATACTCGCGGAGTGCATAATTGAGATGAGCATCATCACAAGGATCGGTGAGGAGAGGTCCACTATTGTAGGTCGTCTCGAAGTTCTCGTGTCTATAAACCCATTGAACATTTGGTAGTGCAAAAAAGTGCGTTTCAACCATGGGCCGTGGAGCAATGTTTGGATGTGCACCACTTAATTCCACATTAGTCCATTGCATGTTAGTTTGGTGACCTGATCCACTGAACTGTTCTGGATGTACAGCAAACTCCTCATCATCCACATTGAAACGGTCAGCCTTCCTATGTACCAGCGATCGAGGTATAACTCGACTACGAGGATTGTATAGCTCAACATTATCCTCAGTCTTGCTAGATGATGCTAAAGTCGGCATTGCTGCCATTCCAACTTCGCAGTTTGCGATGATATGTCCCAAAAAACCACACCTGAAGCAAAACATTGGGATTATTGAAACCCATTAACAGCCCTAGTTCAACGTGCTTAGAGGCTAGTTACTATGTAGATGGCGGAGTATGGAATCACAAAGTCATAACCCATACAAATTTCACCTTCTCCCCTAATTAATTTCACGTATGTCGAAACTGATACAGAGTTGTGATTCTCTTATCACACTCCCAAACTCTCTTCCTCCAAAAGAGTGAAGATTTTTTTCTTTTCTTACTTAACCATCTTGAAACCCAAATTTTCGAACAGGGTAGAAATGCATGAACTGAAATGGTCGGGGATTATCAAACTCTTAAAACAAATCAAACCTTTCATTGTGAAACCAACCATCAAGTTTTCATTGCAATAAAGAATTGATATGTCCCAAGAAATAGATCGAGATAGATAGAGGTGGCGGGTGAAATTGGAGGTGATTCATTATTGAGAGATGATATAGCCAAGTTCTCAGAGTATTCAGTTTTTTACCATACTTGGTGATTTTGAACGGAATCTCAAAATTTCATCGATTATTTCTATTTTGAGGAATTCAATATAACAATATTATAATCGGCAATTGAATATTCCAAATTTTACTCAAACTAGGTTGAAACTAGTTTTTGAACCCGTCTTACAAACGGTGTCGTTATATAAATTATTCTGAAAAATATTTGCTATTGTGAGATATGAATATTATATTATATTGATTGCTCGTTCAAATTTCTTATAATGTGAAAATTCTACTCTCCATAAAAAAAAAAAACCCCACCCATGAAAATCATAATAATCGGTTTTGGTTTTGATTCGGGTACCCATCGGTTTTTTACTATTCAGTTCAAATGGTTTCGGTTCTTGAAAATCCACTTTTAATGGGTCTAACATTTTAAACGATTCCAATTTCGGTTCAATTTCTTGTAATTGGGTACCCATGCACACCCCTAAGTTCAATGCACTTGTATCATTTTTCCGATTTCCAGTTAATTATTCTTTGTGGTTCTGATTTCCCGTTAACTATTCTTTGAGGTTAGTTCAATGCATTTGCATCTAGTTTTCGATTTTTCATTAATTATTTTTTCAGATTAGTTCGATGCAGTTACATCTAGTTTTCGTTTCCATTTGTATCTAGTTTGCGATTTCCTTTTAATCATTCTTCGATGCAGTTGCATCCAGTTTCTGATTTTCTGTTAATTATTCTCTGAGGTTAGCTCAATGCAAATGCGTCCCGTTTTCAATTTCTCACCCATTAATATTTGGGGTTAGTTCAATGCATTTGCATCCCATTCCCGATTTTTTGTTAATTATTTTTTGTGGTTAGTTCAATGCATTTGCGTCCAATTTTCGATTTTCTATTAATTATTATTTTTTTTAGTTAGTTCAATGTATTTGCATTCACTTTCTCGATTTCTAGTTAATTATCCTTTAAGATTTGTTCAATGCGGTTGCATCCAATTTCTGACGATTTCTCGTTAATCATTCTTTGAGGTCAATTCAGTGAAATTGCATCCATTCAGTTTTTGAATTCCGTTAATTATTCTATGAGATATCCATTTTTCGCTAATTATTCTTTGAAGTTAATTTATCAATGCAGTTGTATCCAGTTTCTGATTTCTCGTTAATTATCTAAGATAAACTGGATTTCCGTTAATTATCTAAGATAGTGTGTAATACCAATTTCTAATGATCATTTTGTAGTGTCTTTGCAAACATGGCACCAAAAAAAAATTTATAAATGATTCACTGTATGGGATCAACAAAGATACTCCAATTTCTTATTTAAATTACTAATACTACATTCCCATCTAGTAATAATATGCATCGAAGGCATAGGATTCATGTGCAACTACATTGTCAGGTATGTAGCATGGCTGCATGGTTCCTGTCACAGCCCGAATTTCTAAACAATTAAAAAAAATGAATAATTGAAATATAAATATCTCAACCATCACTTGGTTCAATTGTCTAAAAACCCAGGCTATGACGGGGGGAATACAACACATGTCAAAACCTAAAACCCACATCACAACAGGATCAACTTAACAACAAAAATCTTTAAAATTCTCTTTATTACTTTATGAAAGTCTATCTTCCATCCAAAAACCATCAATATAACATTCTAAGAATAACAGGTCCTCAACATCGTATTCTCATTCCATATGAAAAGGAAACTACGTTATTACATACTTCCAAAAATAGACCTAATAGAATAAACTCCCCGGACCGCCCGGGCAAGAATCCCAATCACACGCCGCGGTTCCACTGCCTTCCACCTATGTTCCCAAGAACACACCCACGTTGCCAAAACAAAGTAAACATGGGTCAGCAAAATGGAATTTGCTGGTATGAGTAGACTAACCACATAAAACCATTATCATACTTTAATTATTCAAACAATCACTTTAACTCTATCATAACCTAATCATTCTCACTTGGAGAGGCGGTGTAGTTCCGCATATCTCAACCGCATAGTTCTTCCCAAGCAAAACTTCTATTATCTTAACTCATTCTAATATCTCGCTTTTAATATCTAAATACCGAATTAAAACTTACCGATATTCATCTGCCAGATAAGGGTAGGACCGGCCCCTCAAGACAAAATGTTATTAAGTCCTACCCTCCCGCAAAAGAAAGTTAGAACTTGCATATAACATATGTAGATATCCTATGTATTCAAAAGTAACCCAAACACTCGCGATAATCAAAGAATACAACTAACCCAAGAAGGCAAATACCTTAGTTCCTCTCTAGAGCAAATTCAAACAATCCGGTCATTCATGGCACATTCAATGAATACCCGGTCATTCATGGCACATTCAATGAATACCCCTATATAACGCTAATGGGCCATTTATGACACATTCAATAAATGCCCACCTAACATATGACATCAACAGTCATAAAACTCAATTATGAAATTTTAGGCGTGGAGAGTTCTAAAAGAGGGGTAATTTTGTTTACGCATTATTGAACTTTATTTCATGTATTATTTCCGAGAACGAAGAAATATCTTGATTCACGTATTTTTTTGTTTACGCGTTATTAATTTCATGAATGTATAAGTGTCATAACGTTGTATATCATAAAATACTGCACAATCACATATTAGTTAATACACGTACACACGTATATATAGAAAGGTCTTAGCCTAAAGCCAAGCACGTTAATAGTCCTAGACTTATCCTATTAGACCGAATCATAATTTTAGGAAAAAGTCAAATTTTCGGGTCAACTGGTCAAAGTCAACCCTGGTCAAAGTCAAAGTCAACTCTGGTCAACAGTCAAAGTCAACTCTGGTCAACAGTCAAAGTCAGAGTCCACAAACTCTTCTAACCCAAAGGCCCAAAGTCCAAAGCCCATAGTCTAACTTAAGCCCAAAAACTAAAAGTCCAAAAGTAAAATGATATTAGCCCATGATTTTGGCCCAAGCCCAAAATCGTTTTTTTTTTTTTGCTACTGTTCATCTCCTTCACTCCTTCCTTCTCCAGCCACCACCGACCACCACAACGGCCACCACCGGCCACCATGACAGAAAAAAACCCAGCGGTTTTGATCCTCACTAAAACCCCCACCTACCTATACCATCAAAGCATGATTCTGTTATACTGAAGAAAATTCGACCGACGCCATTAAAGGCTTCCACCACCATTCAACAGCCCCATATACATCCCCACACCCACACTTTAACAAAACAATCAACACAACAATCAACCAAACAGTTCACACGAAAATAAAAACAAAAATCAATCCTTCAGTAGCCCAGTAACGGCAGTAACGCCATTAACGCCTCTTCCCCGAGCTCCCAAACCATACCCAACCACCGTATTCCATCAAAAGTCAAACAAAAGTCACAACATCAGGACAAAAATCGATGTTACCCCTAGCCTGGGCGATCTCGCCGCCATTAATGGACCTTCAAAGCTTCAGCCTAACTAGAACAGCCCCACTCCTAATCCCGACATCCATCATATACCAACAACCAATTAATATTAACATCACAGTATGGTTTCAAAACCAAAACCAGGAGAGTTCAAATACAAAACGATTTCTGTGGGCTGACGCCATTGATGCTCAGTTGAAGCTTCGTCAGTTTACCCAATTAACAAAGTTTCGACAGTTTATATCAAATCCGAATTATAACAAGGTTTAATAAAACAAAAAGCACGAAGTCCAACACAATCAAGATAATGAATGCGGTATTAATAGGTCGAAACTTTAGTCGGTATACTCCGATACATGGGAAAACCATAAATCCGTGAAATAGCAAAATAGCTACTCACCTTAACTAATGACTTCGATGAATTTTCCTAGCCCCGAATCGTCGTGCTCCACCTCTCCAAAGAAACCAAACTTCTTTCTCTCGCCTCCATTTTTATATTTTATTCTCTTCAAAACCCTATTCTCTAGAACAATGTGTTTATATATTTGGGTCCGAAACCCAAGCCCAACACCGACTCGAGCCCAAAACCAAGTCCACGTATCCCGAGTCCAATCCGAAGAATTTTTAAAATAAACAATTAAATTAATTACTTAAATAGAAAAATACGTATAGTAACGCCATTAATGCCTCTTCCCCGAGCTCCCAAACCATACCCGACCACCGTATTCCATCAAAAGTCAAACAAAAGTCACAACATCAAGACAAAAATCGATGTTACCCCTAGCCTCATCGATCTCCCAGCCATTAATGGACCTTCAAAGCTTCAAATAACTAGAACAACCCCACTCCTAATCCCGACGCGTCCATCATATACCAACAACCAATTAATATTAACATCACAGTATGGTTTCAAAACCAAAACCAGGAGAGTTCAAATACAAAACGATTTCTGTGGGCTGACGCCATTGATGCTCTGTTGAAGCTTCGTCAGTTTACCCAATTAACAAAGTTTCGACAGTTTATATCAAATCCGAATTATAACAAGGTTTAATAAAACAAAAGCACGAAGTCCAACACAATCGAGATAATGAACAAGATTAATAGGCGAAAACTTTAGTCGGTATACTCCGATACACGGAAAACCATAAATCCGGTGAAATAGCAAAATAGCTACTCACCTTAACTAACAGCTCGATGAATTTTCATAGCCCGAATCGTCGTGCTCCACCTCTCCAGCAAACCAGCTTCTTTCTCTGCCTCCATTTTTATATTTTATTCTCTTCAAAACCCTATTCTCTAGAACAATGTGTTTATATACTTGGGTCCGAAACCCAAGCCCAACACCGACTCGGGCCCAAAACCAAGCCCACGTATCCCGAGTCCAATCCGACGAATTTTTAAAATAAACAATTAAATTAATTACTTAAATAGAAAAATACGTATAAAAAGAAACACGGGGTGTTATAGTTCCCCTGCTTTAATGCCGAAAGCCCGCACGCCCAATTTAATGGTGCCTGCAGCATGTTGGGGAGTTGGGGTTAGAACCATCCTTGGCAGTGCAAAACATTTGGTTTGTAGTGTCATTCATTCTCCAATCGTTACCTAAATCCAGTGCATTGGAAATGAAAGCATCGACTACTCACTTTTGTGATCCATACTATATTGTTACTGCCACATACAACTATATCCCCAAAGATAATGATATTGAACAAAATAATCCGTTTTGTTAAACATCAAGTATCCTATTACTTAACTGTTCCAGTAAAAGCAAGATATTTGTCAAATTATTGGGCCAATATCTGTTTTTTTTCCCGCTATCAATTATTGGGTCAATCTCAACCTTTATAGAGTTGAAAATCAAAACACATAATATTTACAATGAATCAACGTGAAAAACCTCAAATATTTAATTATTAGAAATAAGCTCTCATTCAATGTTAGAAACCCTCTTAAATAAATGATATAATAGTTTCTACACCAAATTAAGGTGGGCAACGTTGAAAATGTTTTGCTATATTAGGTTCATACCATACCTAGCAGAACGTGAATGACATAATATTAGGACAAAAGTAACTTATACTTGATAGACTTCTACGTCAATTAAAAATGGGATTATACTTGTTGCATGTAATATTTTTGCCTCCGTCGCAACTACCCTTCCATTTTTCGGTGGAGGACCAAAGCCTTCATCGTTAAAACTCTCTACTTCTGGCCAGATTCCGGTGTCCATGACGCCCACTATGACGTTGCTCTCGTAGCCACTCTTTCCACATTCTGTACTCGAACCCCATGAAATCTGATGATCTTGTCTTGTGAAGACTTATTGTTCTACTCAGAAAGATGGATACAATCCCTCCAATGCAAATGTGTCAAAGATATCATGTGAATAATATAGCATGCAAGATGCTATGCTTTAATTATTAAAATCGAAGTTAAGTACTATACTAATTGTCAAGCTTTTTCCTCTCTCTAGCAGTGAGTTTGGCTGCAAATCCATTGAAACTTCTTTTGTAGCTATGAACCAAGGAATCTGAAAGCGAACTGGAAACTCAAAAAAAAAAAAAAAAAACTATAGAAAAAATAATCACAGGTGATTAAATCAGGATACAAAAAAGTAGAGAAATCCCCAAGTAATGTGAAGAATTAATTAACTAATACGCAATAATTGTACCTGTTCTCAAGAACTTGTTCCAGAATGGTCTGGTGGTGTGCTAGAGATGAATATGCGCTCTTAGTGAGAGCTCCCATATACACAATGTAAACCTTCGTGAAAACAAAATTAGAATTTTCATCATACATTCATACTCTATCTTATAGTCTTCTTGTAAACATTTAAACATCCATGATAGAGAATAGTCCATTCTTTTCCTCTCTTTTTTTTGGTAAGGCTGGCTTAGGGACTGAAAAACCCATACCATTTCACATAAAATAAAAGAAGGGACAGACAAAAGATGTGTTTGAAAAAAGCAAAAACCAAATGGCGTATTAGGGAGAAGTGGAGGACAGAGCAAAGTGTTACTTTGCATCATCAACAAAAGCCGCAACAATAGACAATGCTTAAGAAGGAGATTAGAATAAAATAGTGAGTACTTAATCAATTACATCATACTAAATACATTAAGCTAAAAATGCTGGTGAGATTACCCACCAAACCGAAGCCATTGAATGTATTGTCACCAAGGTAAATGGGGGGGGGAATTGAATCGGTATTCAAGGCAGAAGCAAAAGAAGTCGGATAAATCCTGTCATTGAACTGCTAACTTGTCAGCCTCTCTATACCACCACTGTAATGTTAACTATCTTGATTGACTACAAATCTCTTCAATATCCATAAATAGTGGTTGAAATGACGAAATGTACCTTCTCTGAATTTCTCAAGAGCAAAGCAAGCATTATCGACGATAACTATGAGAAGCAAAGCGGTCCGTTTGTAGACACAACTCCAGCCATGCATTGCCGTAGGAAAACTCTCCACTCATAAGGCAAGTTGACCTTCCAAATTCTTGAGTTGTTTCTAGCAACGTTCTTTCTATGAGCCTAATAATAATTGGTATCCAAGTTCCGGACTAATGAGGGCCATCACACAAACAAACGAAAGAGGAAATCCACTTGAATTTTTTTTTTTTTCGACTAATCAGTTTCCAATATTGCCCGCAATGGGAAAGACAATATGTAATCGAAAGTATTGCATTTCTACTTACGTAAAAAGAGAAAAGTCGTATAGATAAAATAACTCGATGCAATAATTTGATATGAAACATTTCGGACTATTCAGTTTTAATATCAATTTTTTTTCCTCCTCCGATAACAGAGCATAAGACCATCAATCAACATGGAAAAGCAATCGTATTTATAACTCATTTTTTTAGGAATACAATATTCTATGATATCTAGAAGTCAACTTTCTGGTTATGGTATTAACTTCTTTTCAGAAGCAACTATGCTTTGTGTCTCTTAGCCTCGTGAACTATCTTTCATCCCCAAAATGCAATCCACATTTCTCAATGACTTTCACATACAAAACTGTTGAGTGAGTTATGTTATTGCAACATGCACCAACAGGGACCAATACTCTGCAACACTGTGCAACGCAGCATATATAAAGATAAAATATGGAGGCGGTTTGCCTAGGGAAAGGTAGGCTTATCAGAAATAATTCGCAGATGGAAAATACCTTAGAGTAACCACTTTCAACAATCAATCAATCGAAAAAGGCTTTTAAGATAGTGTCGATTCATATAGGTGATATGCTTAATATAATGCACATATTGATCGAGATGGTGTCTCATATGCAAATTAATATACCGATAACAATCCCCATTGTAACCGCAAATGTTGAGGATGAGAAGGACACAGAGTCCAGCAACATAAGCTGGAATAAATCTACTTTGTTCTTTGAAACAGAATTTCATATTGTACCTCTCCAACCAATTCAAGCCACCCATTAATAAGTTTACTTGGAAATGAGATGTAACTACAAATGACTGACAAACCTTATTTAGCTTCGTCTCCACTTTTCTTAGCTTAATTTTTAACTCCTCAATATCCCCGACCGACTTGGATTCCCCTTAGCCTTAGCTACTCTCTCATCATCCACATCCTTAGTTATGTTCAACTCTTCGACATCCTGTTTCAACTCCTACACATCCTTGAGTACTTTCATGTTCATGGCAACCTACCAAAAGGAAAAAACCAACTTCTATATAACGATTTCCTATAAGAGATATAAGTACTCTAATATGATATACATTACAAAATGAAAAGATCACGGGATATTAGTCATACTGGAGAATGGGATCGACTGAGGAGAACGACTCTCAGTTTGATTTCTTCAATTTGATGTGTCTTTCATTATCTTTCGTGAACTGTTAAAAAAACATGAAAACAATAAGAGCAGTGAAACAAACCAAAACCTGAGAACTTTTCATATTCACCAATCTACTGGTGATTTCCTCCTCTCTTTCATCCCATAAAGGACTCTAATACTAATCAAAAGTCCTTAGTCCTTACGAACCCCATCTACTGAACATGCATCCAATTTATTGTATTACTCAAACAATGTGAAACCAAAGAAAATAAAATAATAATTATATAATACTGAAACACTAAAGGAAAGAGAAAGGAATAAAAGTCATATAAGAATTGATGAAACAAACCTGAGAATTGCGAGAGTGACGATTGAATGGTTTTTTCTGGTTTTACCACATCAAAGGACTTGGCTGTAGATAATTGAAAGCAAAACAGAGTTTCAAAATAACGTATTTAAAACAAACTCAGCGAGACATTCTAACAATCACTTAAGATGTAGTAACACACTCAAGCACTCTTCTACTAAGCTAAAGATCCTTTCGGGATACATAGAACCATAAGATAGATCAAGTCCAACAAAAAACCTTTTCTACAAACAAAAAATACTAATAAAGTAAAGTCTAAGTATGTTATTTAATTTCTTCTAAACATGCTACTTTTCAAACCCAGTGTTGAATAGCTTATTGATGTGGTAACCACACTAAAAAGCATATTGATGTGTCTATATTGATTTGAATGTGCCAATCAAAATTTTCAAGCATGTCAATAGTTCATTAAACAAATTGTGAAATCTGGACAACACACTAAAAAATATGTATATTGTGGTTTTCCTTGGTTTTACTTTAGCCAATCTGCTCTAAAACTTAAAATGTCTAAAATGATATTTTAATCCAAAAACATTTTAAACTATCTGAGTGAAGATAAACCTGTAAGCATTGATTTTGTAGTAAGTCAAAGTTACTAATTTTGCATAGTACATAATCAAAAAGATATATTTGTTAAACTGATAGGGCATACATATTTAAAGAATTGAGCTTAGAATTTGATATTCAGTAATTCTTCAAGATAGGGCCAATGGTATTCATTTAACATTGACCATCTTTATTCAAAGTATGTGATTCTAACGAAATATACACATTTAGAAAAAACTGGAAGAAGAAGAAGAGAAATACCTTATTAATTGGAGAATTTTAAATCAATGATTGTAGCTTGTGCAGAAATCCCAAAAAGATGGAGGTACCGTTCATAATCGCTTATCATCATGAGATTGATGCTCTACAATTGCATAAAAGATCATATTTAAACAATTCATATATCTAAGACCAAATCAGAAAGTTTGATAATGACATCTCAAATTTGTAAATTTATTGTAAATAAGGTTCATATAATTTACTTGTATGACATGTTCATATCAAGTGTGCATGAATCCCGATGTTTTAGCCAACATTCACATAAAATATAATATTTCAATCAATTTATAAAATAGGCATTTGGATAGAATGTTCCACTTGATCTAGTATATTGGTCGAGGCTACTGGTATAGTTCCATTACCATTGTCAAGCTTTGTATAACTCTAAAAGAATATCAAAGAAACTAAGATTGTAACCATTATGACGAATAGATCTCTTTTCTTGAAGAAAGCATAATCTAAATTGTATCCAATGACTTTTAGGGGGTATGGTGAGAGCAATTTAATACAATTTGATTCTAAAAAGTTTCACCATCTATAAGTTTTTCGAAAACACAAACACAGGAAGAAGCTCTGTATACGATCTGATATCTTAACCTAGCAGTACAAAGTGAAGACATAAGCTTAGAGTGGTACCATCATCATCATCTGAAATTAATGCTTATGAAAAAAAAAATGCCTAGTTGTTGAACTGCCTAGAACCGCATTGGTGCCTTCGTCTTGATGGAGAAACGTCATTGGAGGAAGTTATGTTGTTGGTATTAATGATAAAGTAGCCCATGGGTATTGACCAAATAAGATAAGGGGAAAAAGAGAATTGATAAAGATTAAAGTTTTAGTCGTGAAAACCCATGTTTGGGTTTTCTATGTGAACTTTCTAATTTGGGAGAGAGTTCGGAAAAGAGGTATCTACGCCTAATTTTTTTTCCATTTTGGAGCAAACTTAATATAAGAAAAGAGTATAATTAACACCTGATTCATTGCAACACTATATTAGAAAAGAATTCTTGTACTATATAACCCTATAGGTTCATTGTATGCTTTCATATTCTCCACTGTGCTAAAGTCGAATTTTAAACCTTAGCATGTATATGAATCACTTTTCATCTGAGCAATCAAGTTTGCAGAATCTCGATCACCTATGCGACATAAGATTATGTAACCATGGAGATCGGGTCTAATATTTTAACCTCTTAGATGGACCTTGGTCAATGATAGGGTCCACAGGTAATTGTGTCTTAGTCTTTTGCTGTTTTTCAGAGCTGTTCTCTGCTTCAAACGTTGAAGGCATATAGCCTTCTGGGAATGGTGGTAGAGGATGGGCTAGTCCAAGCTGTGTGAATATAATATATTATGCAAATCACAATTCTCCTAATCTCAATATTTAGCTGGCAGAATTATGATAACTACAACAATGACTATTGATTTACAACTGGAGCAAAGTTTAGATAACAGGTAAGAAAATCAACTTACCTTACGTTGTAATGATGCAAGAATGTGGTCTACTCGACCTTAGGTTCAAAGGTAGCAGTTTCAGACTCGCCATCAACTGCAATTAACTCTGTAAACCTATGTTAGTAGCCCAATTGCAGTTAAAGATACTGAAAATAAAATTAACAAAG
This sequence comes from Coptis chinensis, assembly GCF_015680905.1. Classification (NCBI taxonomy): domain Eukaryota; kingdom Viridiplantae; phylum Streptophyta; class Magnoliopsida; order Ranunculales; family Ranunculaceae; genus Coptis; species Coptis chinensis. Next base: position 17,478,484 of record NC_141462.1, on the reverse strand, counting down.
ATTAATTTTCAGTATCAACCTATATTAAAATCTGTAAACTATCAAATCACAGGGTGATCCATATCATTACTCAATTAGCATTAATATTATTTTTGTGAGTACGGGATTATATGATTAGTTAATCTGCTTGAAGGTACTCTGTAAACATTAATGCAGCTATTGGGTGCAGTTGGAGTTCTAATCTTTCTGTATAGATTAAGGAATAAGAAGGGAAGAAAAGAATTATGTGGGATCAACCTGCCCAGGCAGATCAAATGAAATTGTGAATTCCCCGCGAGGGGCTAAACTCTTAGTCTTCATCTTGAAGAGACGTGAACGCATCTAATTGTTCACACTGCCTTTGTGAAGCCCTTTAGATTGATCTTTCCACATCGCTCAACTTCACAACTCAATTTACCTGCTATAAGAAAAATTACGTACATGTCAACTTAACAATAAAAGAAACCATAATATGGACATATAAATCAAGTAATGATATCGTATATATTCAGGGATGTGAAGACGTGGAGAAACGAATTGAATAAACTTCCTTAGAAAAAATAAAAATAAAATAAGCATAATTAAGTGGAGGAGAAAAATAAGTGGATAACAATAGTACTAGCTCAAGATCCTTCTCCACCCCGTAGAGAGACTCGGTAAAAATAAGCGCCATCACTTATGCCGATGTCAAGTTGACCAATAGATGGTCCAATTCTCCATTCTCTTGTCGCTCCACTATAGACAATAGATGGTGTCAAGGTACAAACCCGAATCAAGTATTGAGCGAGAGAACGGTGTAGCTTCGCTTGCTCTTTATCTCTTCATCCATTAATCTCTCCCAGCTAACAATTGAAGGACCAATTTTAGAAAACTTGGGATAACCCTATAAGAGAAGTTGGAAAAGATATCATGCCTAACCAAAGAACAACTTCTCTTCTTAAAATCAGTGTATCTTGCGACCATCTCAGTTTGATGATCAAAGAAAAGCACCACAGTGGAGATGTGAGAGAGGCTGCTGTGAGAAGGTTTAATCGTGCGACCATCTCAATTTTTTCATTTTTCAGAGTTTTCGGTCTAGGAGTTTTGAGGGACTGGTGGGGTTTAGAATCTTATTTGTGGTTACTCAACGTATAATTTCTTTTTTCTCTCTTTATTTCCTTTTTTTTTCTCTCCTTACTCTTTATTTTACGTGAGTAATTTTTGCCTCTCTTGATTTCTCGTGAGTAAATAGGGTACTTAAAATTAGCCGACGTGGACACCCTCATAGCGCAGCAAAAGGGACTGCTATGGTGGCATCACATAAGAGAAAGTTAACATGCATGAAACACATCATTAGTTATTTGATACTGTTTTATTTAGTGCCACCTGAGACGTTGCAATGGGCTTTCTGGTCACAGAGACATGACCCTTCTGTCGCTTCTGGCAGGAAGCATACTTATGCACCATGTCTTGGATAGTTGGATCCCCAAAAAAGCCACCGGAACTCCGCCAGTGATTTACTTAGCAGTTTCTTCACCACCAACTCTAATATTGTCTTATACATGTGTCACAATGTTACCACCTAGCTAAAACGTTGTGGACATTCAAGAACTACAAAGATGAAAACATACTTGAGTTGGAGAGTTTCTGAGTCTGAGTTATGACTCTGTAAATCTTCTTCAACTCCACATGAATCATGCCATTTTACCACTACTGACAAATCAACTGTACTAAAACTCAATAAACCCTTTCATCCAACATCAAGCACCCTGATAAAGATCGTGAGAGCAAATATAGTAGTATGAGTATCATAGAAGGTCTCTAATTGAAGCAACTTGTATTAAAAACTAAAAATAAAATCCTTGTTCAAGTCTATTATATTGGGTTATGGAATGGCAAAAAATTCATTAATGATATTGAATGGAAAGTGTACAATAGCACCATTCTCATGGATGACAGCGCCAGGCCTTTATAGTTAGTTTATACAGTCCAGCAATGTTTATAGTTTGACATTTTACAACTTTCCCCACAGCTTCCAGTTTATTTTTATTAGAAATTACTGCTCAGTTACCTAGGAGCTAAATAAGCACTCGGTTTTCTATTTAGTTATACCTACCTATGTTTAGTTACTCTATGTACTGAGTAGTACCATACACTATGTTATATACTGATACAAATTGTTGATATCTCAAGTAAAAGCACAAACAAACTAACCAAAGCCATAAGCAACATTTGTTATTCAACTTATCTACTTAAGATATCTCATCAAGCATCCGTTATATAAATCATAGTAAGACAAATTTAAAATTTGGAATTAAACTATAAACCAAAGCAATATAAAGAATTAAGACAACACGTTCGTAATAAAATCTATCATCACCGCAAAATAGAATGTGATAAGAGTGGTAGCATACCATAGATCATTTTTTTTTTGAAGAAGAAGAAGAATAAGAGAAGAAAATCAATGCCGAGCTCATACTTGGTTGTCCAACAGTTCTGCTCCTTGCGTTTCAGTCAAGCTCTTAACAATCATAAATGGCATAGTTCAGGATTTTGGAATTCTCGAAATTCCGACAAATCCAAAAACTAGAATTCATTAAATTTCGACCCTATCACAGTCGGAATTTCGAATGATTTCGGAATTTCAGATATTTTGACTCTATATTCGGAATTCCGATTTTTAAAAAAACCGAAATATTAGGTAGAATTCCAACGTTTCGTTCGGAATCACGAACACTGATAAATGGTATGTTTCATCTGATTGCGGCTACCCGAACAAAAAAGTTAGATGTATTCATTATTCGATGATATCCATATAATATACAGAATGTCTATGCCAGTAAATAATTAGAAGATCCATCCAATAGATTCAGATATATATAAAACCTTACACATTTGCATTTTCTTTACACTGTAATTCAATTGTTGTAAGAAAAATGAAGCATATGTTAGTTTTGTTAGGCCTGGTGCATTTGACTTTGGTTATTTATGCAAAAATATCAAGGGTTGTGTTAAAGGCTGAAACTCTAAACACATAGATGTAAACCACTCTCCAAAAAAAGGTGCAAGTGATTTAAAATTAAAATGTATCAGTAAATAGAGTTTTCATTATACAAAATATTAGAAGAGTTGGAGAGGGATAGAGAAGAAGAATACGTATAGGATACTCAGGCCAGACTGTGTCAAAGCACACCACTATATTGAAAAACTTTAAACATCAAAGGTATCTAACTCTAAGGCACCAAACTTTCAAAGTCCTAACACAAAAGCTATACGCCACTCTTGGTGAATGCGTAAAAAATGTAGAGTCCAACAAAGATGTGAACCGTATATGACACATATCTTGGTTAAGTCGGAAATACCTCATCAGCTTACGTGTTTCTATTTTCACATGATACATCAGTTTTCCTTTGTGCCGGTCGACTACTTCAAAAGTTTTTCATTGACAACCATGGTGCCGAATCTGTTGTAACAAAGTGATGCATTTAGTTGGGCATCAATTGAATTAAGTGTCACCGGGCTAATAGCATAGGTGCTTATTGAAAAAAAAAAAACTTGGTATGAGTAGAATTATACCTGAAGAATATATGAGTAGAATGACCAAGACAATTTATCATATTCCTATTAGTGCCAACGGTGTTCAGTCCCCATCCAGAATCTCCCTTGGGAAGTAGGAGTGGATACTATATCATGAACAAATTGTAAAATTCCATCTTGTGTCTGCACAATAATCTCTCTGCTTTATCCCATAATCATTGGATCTTCTCCAACCAAAATTGCTAGGACTTGAGAAGCAGATCGATGGGACATTGTAATTGTGACATCGAAGCAGATTCTCTTTAATCAAAAGTCTACAATTGTACGTACAAATCTTCTTGCATTGATGGGAGAAGAAAGGGGTTTTTGAGAACAACCCGATAAAAGGAGCTTCAAATAACTATTCTCACTTTGATATACAATTGAAAGCCCTTACCTGTTAATTGAGTTTTTACTTTTGGGACACTATATAAATCCCCTCTTCATCGGGTCATAGGCAGCTGTGAACGTGAAGATATCGATGATGAAGAAGATCTGTTTGAAGCGATTGATAAGCGTGAGTGTTGTTCATTATTTGATGTTTGGAAGAAAAAGAAGGATTATTACCTTTTTCTTAGAGTGAGTTTTAGTTTTCTACGATTCCCATATTTCTCTCTGGATATTGACTTTGGCTTTGCCTAACAGTAAGTTAATTTCTGGTGCTGCAGAGATGAGTGTGCAGACTTTTGAGTGCAATGAATTTTTTGAGTACACAGACTTCACCTCTTACACTGCATTTGATTATTGTTATGAGATAGCTATCCAACCATGATGGCTCATGAACTGGCTTAAAGATGGGATTGGTAGGGTCCTTTTCAGGCAATGGTTCTTGTCCTGCAGCTTTACGTGTCATGTTCTTGGCCCTGTACAGAAGAAAGGGAAATGAAGGTATTTATAAGTGCAGAAAACAACGTTAGTTAAAACAATTTTCAAAGTGTGTCCATGAATTATCTCCTCTTTTGAAGCCATGATTGTGCTGGGCTTGCTGATGTGAAAGGTTTCGCTAATAGAATTGAAACTGAAAAACAACCAAATAAATAATTTCCTCGGCATGGTTTTTCAGATAAGGAAAACTATACGCCAGTATAAAAAAAAAAAAAAAAAAAGAAAGAGAAAGCACTAACCTTTTGTTGTTCCATTGACAGATCATCCATGCATTCAATCAAAAACTCTACATTCCTCTCCATAAATGGATTGGTTGATAGCTGTGACGCGATCATAATCACACCGCAAAAAGAACCTCAAGAGTTCAATGATTGACCAAAACCGAAGGAGTCGGGTAAGAAGTTTCAAAATAATTAAAGAATAACCTCGTGTGACAAGTGTATCGCCTTCCAAATTGGCATAAAGGCATTGATAAGTGCTGAATTTGAAACTTTGATCCGATAGAAGCAAAAAAAAAAGTAAACAGAAATGAAATATGATTGTATGATTCATATGAAGCAATTGGATCCAGATTCCTTTGCTTCTAGGAGGGATTCAAATGTGGTCTTAGAGTTTTAGTTGTGCTTTTCTACGTGAATTTATAAGTAGAGAAAGAAGGTTTTGGGGGGACCGTGGGGTATAGAATCGTATTTGTGGGGGACTCATATATAATTCCTTTTTTCTCTCCTTTTTTCGGGGGGTTTTTTTTTCTCTCTCCTGATTTCTCGTGAGTAAAAAGGGTACTTAAAATTAGCCTACGTGGACACCCTCAGAGAGCAGGAAAAGAGACTGCTGAAATATGATTGTATGATTCATATGAAGCAATCGGATCCAGATTCCTTTGCTTCTAGGAGGGATTCAAATGTGGTCTTAGAGTTTTAGTTGTGCTTTTCTACGTGAATTTAGAAGTAGAGAAAGAAGGTTTTGGGGGAAGTGGAGAAAGAAGGTTTTGGGGGGACCGTGGGGTATAGAATCGTATTTGTGGGGGACTCATATATAATTCCTTTTTTCTCTCCTTTTTTCGGGGTTTTTTTTTTTTCCTCTCCTGATTTCTCGTGAGTAAAAAGGGTACTTAAAATTAGCCTACGTGGACACCCTCAGAGAGCAGGAAAAGGGACTGCTATTATATATATATAAAGATTCTGGCTAGAATTTTGGTTTAAAGAACTTTCGCAATATCGACAATATCAAAATCGTGAATTATGGTTTTGAGTTTTGACTAACGTTTTGGTTCCACCAAAATAAAATAAAACAATAGAAAAAGTAGTAATTTATAACAAAAGGTAGAGGCAAAATGGGGAAAAAATTGAATATTATAGTAGCACTATTGAGTTTGACGATAATTTTATAGTAGTACTAGTCATGTGTGCACGCTGGATGAGCGTGTTAATTGCGATGAAGCCTTTGATGCCCACACGTATATGTTGAAAAATAATGTAATTGTATTTTGTAAAGATGTAATATATAAGGAGAAAATTAGATATATATTATTCGAAGAAATCCATTATAATAGAGATACAATTATGATTTTATATCTCGAATAGCCAAGTAGAAAAAGTATATAAGAGCATCTCTAGGTGGTGGTAGCATACTCTTCAAATTTGAAGAATGTGACCACAGAATCTGGTAGCAAATTTCGACCAACTCTAGGTGGTCGCAAATTCGTAGTCGCAAAATTCATTGTAGACCCACCATGCGCGACATTAGTACTGGCGCGCGCCATTACTAATGTCCGTGTCGCGCAGGGTGGGTCTACAATGAATTTTGCGATTAATTAATTTGCTATCATCGTCGCTGCCGATGAATGCTTGGTATCGGCGCCAAGACTAATGTCGCGTGCTATGTTTTATATAATGTCGCTACGGTCGGACTTTTGTCATTTTACAAATTTTTTTTTCAACTCACCACTCTAGTTAATAGGAAAAAATGAGTTCCGGAATTTTAATTTAATCCGTCTATAATAATAAACAAACACGATGGAGTGGTAGCGGTGAGGAAGAAGAAAAAAAAGGTATACGTTTGGGATAATCCCAGTGGTGATCTAAATGATGAACCAACCACTTCCGGAGCTGGAAATCAAGGAGCTGAGGTTGACAATCCATTGCTGCTTCAATATCAGCAAGTCAATTTTGAATTACCTGCGGAGGCTATTGATTTCAGCCATCTTAGGCCGGTGTCTAAGAGGTTTCATGATAGGCATGTCTCAAGAGTTGTTCTTGAACAACAGGTATGTATTTTAATTTCATAAATTAGTAGTAGTAGTAATTAATTTTAGTAGTTCAATACGTATATTTTTATTTTTATTTTTTTAATTTTAGTTTCATTTTTCGTACATCAGAGATGTGTTATGTATCGGGTTTGGTGCACTCCACGTGCGCTTAAGACGTGGTGGGATGATATTAAGAAAGTCGGTGCACTTGACCATGTTAGAGATGCAATTTTAGCGACTCCCTTTGCTTATCTAGTTGACATCCCTTACAATAAGACTGACATTCAGAGAGTTATTAATGGTTTAGTTGAGAGATGGTGGGATAGTACACATACTTTTCACTTCCCTCAGGGAGAGTTGGGCTTCACTCCATTAGATTTTTGCATGATATCTGGTTTGAGTATAGGATTAGGTAATCCGTTGAGATGTAGCACTGAATTCCAGAGTTGTGCCCAAATGATGACTTTTTTCCCTTGTCTGATCGAGGAGTCATATGACCGTGCTGGTGTTAGGATTTCTGGTATTAAGGCTGCATACATTACACAGATGACTACTGATTCAGGATTGCAGTTTTTGATAGATTATTTGTCACTTGATTCCGGTGATGGTCAAGCACATGTTGATGAGTATGTAAGAGCTTTCTGTATGTATTTGATGGGTGTCTTCTTTTTTCCTTCTGGCCATTCCACGATTAACTTGGGATATCTAGCTAATTTTGAGCACTTGCATGAGTTGGGCGGTATTGATTTTGGTGGAGCCATATACCGTCATTTGTTGCGTTGTTTAGATAGGGCTTCTCGACAGACTGGTGTTGTCAGTAGTCCCCAGATGGGAGGGTTTGTCATTCTCTTAGAGGTATGGTTTTATGAGTATTTCTGTGCTGCAAATCCTATCCTCACAGAGTATACCGATGAGAGGACTAGGCTCAGGGCTTGGCACGGACCTTGTCGAGCTCGTCTGACCAGTGAGATCAATCATAACATAACTTCTGTCCGAACCTAGATCGAGCTTAGCACACAGGCTTCTATTATTTGGAGGCCTTGGAGGACATCTGTGCACATCGGCGAGAATGACTGTAGATATGCATTGTTCATTTCTCATAGGAGGATGGTATTCACTTGTAGGAGTGATATGGAGTGGTATTTAGGGGATAGATGTTACAGACAGCTCACACCATGCTTTGGTATCCCTCCTGATCCGCCTACCCATGTATCAAAGGCTAAGGACATGACCTTAGAGCAAGTCATCGAGTAACGCATTGGACTTGGCTACGTGCTTCGACCTAGTTACATTGCGAGACTTATGAGCAATACTACCGCTATTGGTTTAGAGTGTCTATTGGTCATTTGCTCCCACCGTAGGTCGCATTGCAACATTCATACGGTTTAGCAATTTGGGTGTCGACGTGAATTCCAGATTGGCCACCCGTCCACAAAATAACGCTTTCAGCCGACTCACGTACACATTTTTGTTCCAGCCAGATCCCCTCGACCGAGTGGCCTTGGGTTTTCAGTTTGAGCGATCCGAGTGGCGGACAATTTACCGGTCCATTTCTTCTATTGATGCCACTTTCGCGTCGTGACATGCTTAGAGCCCCGACCTTGGACATCTATCTCTGGTAATTATTTTTATTGGTTTTGTTTTATTATTTTGGTTTATTATGAAAATGTCATAAATTATTAATGAATAATTATTTTAGGATGACCTACGCATGAGATATGAGACAAACATTCGTGTAAATGATGGCTTGCGCTCCTCGGTATTCGCCTACAGTGTTGAGAGAGAGAGACTTTTTCCCAGGCTCATGTGGATTATGACGATTTGCAACGCCAGATTGATGAGTTACATGCTCAGATTGATCGCACAAGGGTGAGTTCATCACAACATGGACAGAAGGAGAGTTCAACACAAGGACAGTCGAGGAGGAGTTCACGGCAGAGGAGGCGTATGTAGGATAGTCTAGGAGGTTGTTGTATGACGATTATTATTATGTTGTGTGATTTAGAATTGTTCATTTGATCATTTTGATATGTTGTGTGATTATTATTATGTTGTGTGGTTATTATTATGTTGTGTGATTTAGAATTTACTTCATTTGATTTAGCAAATGAATTACAATTTTTATTAATAGAACGACAACTAATACATGATTGTAAAAACATAAAATAAAAATAAATAAATAAAAGATAACTATTACATATCACCTTTTTATTACATACTACTAGAGTTACTCTAATTATCTAATAAATAAATAAAAGATAACTAATACATGATTACAACAATCAATGTCGGTCACCCCTAATGCTCCATAGATGCTCGACAAGGTCGCTTTTAAGTCTATCATGCATAGTCTTTGATTGAACTCGTAGAGTCCCTTCAATGTAGTGTTCCCGAGTAGGTGGGATCTGTGGTTGCCCTTCTGGATCAGGAATGTACCTCCTCATTTCATAATTTTTATTCTTAGCTCTGATTACCATATTGTGCAATATGATACATGCTCTCATAACAGTACCCATTGTCTCTATATGCCATAATTTGCAAGCTTTTGCCAAAATACCAAATTTAGCTTGCAAAACCCCAAAAGCTCTTTCAATATCTTTTCTTGTAGCTTCTTGCATCGTTGCAAACCACTTCGTCTTTAGAGCATTAGGGTTTGAAATTGTTTGTAAAATGCTGCATAGTCAGGATAGATACCATCAGCTAAATAATAACCCATATTATAGCTATGCTGATTTACATCAAAAGAAACAGGTGGAGAAGTACCATTGATCACGTGCTCAAATACCGGCGAGTTGTCCAACACGTTGATGTCATTGTGTGACCCTGGCATCCCAAAGAAAGAATGCCATATCCACAGGTCTTTGGTTGCAACAGCTTCGAGAATAACGGATGGTTTTCTAGAACGACCACTGTAAGCACCTTGCCATCCAGTTGGACAATTATGCCATTCCCAATGCATACAATCAATGCTTCCCAACATACCAGGCCATCCACGTGTGGCAGAATGTGCAAGCAAGCATTCTCAGATCCGCAATATTTGGCCTTCGCAAATAGATCGAACCGCATAATTTGATAATTGCATCACGAAATGCCTCAATGCCCGGTTTCCACTTTGCTCGAAATGTATAATTGATCGTCAAGTTGATCGCATTAATCGTGTCATAACCAAGAATACGCGAAAGCTGCGACCACCTTGACCGATGATCTATACCAGTTTACCAAAGATTGTTAAGTTTAGGCTGAAAAAACTTAAAATGAGTCTGAATATCATTGAAGATGTGAAGAAATAAAGATTTTTTCATACGAAAGCGCCGTTTGAAATCCTCTTCGGAAAGACAGGACGATCGACGAAGTAGTTGTTCTTCAAGATTTTCAAAGTCAGAGCATATTTTCTATGTTTAATTTTTCGACCCTTCTTTGAACCACCATGTGGTGCCTTCGGAGCATGTACTTGTGCTTGTGCAAGTACAGCCAAAGTGTGTTTCATAAGGGGCATGACGTTAACAAATTCTTCATCAAGACTATCTACCGAGTCTTCCACTGGAAGAGATGAAGAAGAAGACGACGATGAAGATGAAGATGAAGACTGAAGCGGAAATATCTCATATACTTCATGATCCATTTTTTCGCAATGTGTGTGTTGTTTGTTAAGGATTGATGTGAAATTGTTGAGTTATTTGATACAAATGTTTGAGTTGAGTGTGTGTAAAATGAAGAAGGAGATAAGTGTAGATATAGAAGGTAGAAATCCGGCCATTTTTTGCCCGTTGGAGCACGCGACAGTAGGAGTGGCGCGCACTAGTAGTAATGGCGCGCGACAGTGGTAATGGCGCGGCTTTGTTGTGGTCAAAGTAAAAAAAGTGGCACAACATTAGTACTAGCGCACGATATTACTATTGTCGCTCCGCATCCGCATCCAAATTGCCAAATTTGCGAACAAGAATGCGAACAAGCAGGTGATGCGACCACGAATGCGACCACCTAGAGTTGAAATTCTGGGAAATTCCGACGCATTTCTTCAAATTTGAAGAATGCGACCACGAATGCGTCCACCTAGAGATGCTCTAAGGATGCTAATGTTGTTATGTAGGTTGCTATGTTTGGTTGTTAAACTTATGTTTATGTGTTTCCTTTTATAAATGGTACTACAAGTATGCAAACCGTGCTACGCATCTTTTTTTTTAAGTCTTGAAACCCGTCCCTTCGAGATCGATAGTTAGCATGATTTTTTTGGATTTTAATTGTAAATGGTAATTGTAATTATATAGGAGAGACTCATCTATTTATTTTTTTAAAACAAAATGGGAGATAATTATTTATTTAAGTGATATTAGGGAGGTTCTTTTAAATTATGAATAATAAATATATGGCTTGTTTTAATTTCAATATGGGAAATGGGAATTATTTAATTTAAGTGACATTAGAGAGGTATTTCTAAATTATTAATAAAAAGGGGACTTTGTTCAAATTATATTAATAAAAGTAGGGCTTATTTTAAACTTAGTGAGGGAGGTGTTTCTAAATTAAGTAAATAAGGAGATCTTAAATTGCCTACTCGATATTGGGAAGGGTATTCCAGAAGACCCAGCTATCATATAGTGTAGATATGGTTTTATATCATATTTCAATGTTTTGAAGTTTATGAAATGAATTAAAGTTAGCATATGTTCTATGTCTTAATATAATTTATTTTCTTTGATTTTGTGCTCCAATAGTGTGGTTGTATCAATTATTTTGCGTTTGGGCCAACTGTTCAAGCTCCAACAAGTCAAGAGGTGGGAAACATACCTTTGGAGAAGAGACAACAACAATTTCACTTCCACCCATTGTTTGTTGTAAAAATTGAGGAAGTTGTAAGTTGAATCAGTGTGAATGGAAGCTCTCATGGTAGAACTTCAACACAATATATAGAGTGAAGAAGACGACTTCTAACGACTATTTAATTGGGTCGTAGGTTCAAATCTTAGATTTGACCATTATTTGATGATATTTAAAAGGGTTATATTGACATACCCCCCCCACCAGTAGTTGTAATTAGGATTACCCCCCCAAAATAATTGAAATTAGGATTTCCCCCCCAACTTGACAGTCAATAGGAGTCAACCAACAGTTTCCGTCAGTTGACTGGTCAAGGATTATGAATTGTCCTAAATACCCTTTTTCTGTGGAAATTACGAAATTAGCCATTGACACTGTTTAAAGCCCACGACTCAAAGCCCAAAATATAACCATCTCGCACAGCCCAATCTTACCCTTTTTTTATTGGACTTGGCCCACGGGCCGTGGGTTTAAGCACAGCCCAATTATAATAAGCCCACTGAAGTTCTGAAACCAAATCGAGGGAGAAGGATCCGCTGTTTATCTTCTTCTCTAACGCCGGATAAGGTACATTATTGCAAAAAATAACAACCAAGAACGAGGACCATACTGAGAGGCATGATGTTTCTACGGCTTACCTTTTTTGTACAAATGTACATTTGTACTTGAACATTATTTTCGTTAAAATACTTGGTAGTTTGGAAAGTTGTTTTGCGCTACTACCAAAAGGGATTACTGTTTTAAATGACGCCCACACAAAATGCAATGAGAGGTCGACAATGATTTTATCACTTCCAGTAGGTCCAGTGAATTAAATATATGTTTTGCTTATTGCTATATGTTCTCAGCATTGTAGTCTAGGTATGTGTACTTTCTTTGTTTTGTATCTCAACTACTTTGTTATTGTTTGAGGTTCCATGCCATCCAGATCCAGGTTTGTGACTGGAATTACTGGACATGAACAAACTACCTCAATACCCAGTTACCCAATATCCGCCCTTCACAGAACAATTTCGTGATGTTTGGCCGATTGAAATATTTAGATTTTCATGGTCCTGTTCCTATCACACGCACGCAATTTATATTCTGCGAGGTCTAGGTGAAGTGTATTTAAAATGATACTTTAACAAGTCAATGGTCCCCTTATCATGAGGTCGGAGTAATATGAGTCCATGGAAGGAAGGCTTATAGAAAAAGCATAGACCAAAGAAAGCATAGTCGTTGGAGGGCAAAACCCCATTTAAAGTAAACTCCCTTTTTGTTCACTTTATCTTTTTCAAGTGATTCTTCATCAATTCAAACTCCAAAGTCACAAACAAGAGTGAAAAAACATCAATCACTAAAAAGAGAAATGTTTGTCCCCTTTGAGGCTGCTGCAACCATTCCATTGTTCCCTCTTGTCCATTCATTTTCTTTCGCACTTCTAGTTTTTCTTATTTCTCAGCACTCTCCACAAAATAGTGGAGTCTAAGAGATACTGAACATCAAAAGAAAATGTTTGGAAGTTGGTGGTCTACTTCGAACTTTCCCCTGCCCGCCCTGTTAAGAGGGGAGTGATAGTTGTATGGGTAATCTGAAGCGGACTACTCACTTCAAAGCGATAAAAGGCAAGATAGATTTTAGACAATTACGTCGATGACTAAACAGTGTCAATGGCTTTGAGTCGTGGGCTTTAAATAGTGTCAATGGCTAATTTTGTAATTTCCACAGAAAAAGGGTATTTAGGACAATTCATGATTCTTGACCAGTCAACTGACGGAAACTATTAGTTGACTTCTATTGATTGTCAAGTTGGGGGGGAAATCCTAATTTCAATTATTTTGGGGGGTAATCCTAATTGCAACTACTGGTGGGGGGTATGTCAATATAACCCTATTTAAAAAATCTTAAATATCTCCTGGTAGACACGGGCAAGGGTGTTTTAAGCCTTACACAAAAATTGTTTTTTAGCCCAATGATGGAATCACAGCAAAACAGTCAACCGTCAATTTTGGCCCAATGTCTAATAAATGATCAATTGGTGACCAAATACAAATTATCCAATTATAATTGGGCCCAAAACCTAAATAACTCAAAGTTGATTGAAGATACACAAATATTCATCTTCTATGCAGCCACCCGCTCCACAAGCAAAGACTTACTTCACGATTTTGACCGTTATTTGATGATATTTAAAAAATCTTGTGATAGACACGTGCAAGAGTGTTTTAGGCATGGGTAAATTCCTGATTCGACCATGATAATGTCAATGTGTTTCCAATTCGAACATTGTCAGCAACTTAGTACAAAAAGTTGCTGACAAAATGCGCCGAGTAGCAATTTGTGGTCTAATTGAGAAGGAATTGACATTATCATGGTCTAATTGAGAAATTACCCTTTAGTCATTACACAAAAGCTGTTTTTTATACCAACGATGGAATCACGGCCAACATAGTCAACCGTCAATTTTGACCGAATGTCTAATAAATAATCAATTGGTGACCAAATACAAATTATCTAATTATAATTGGGCCCAAATCGAAGATCCACAAACATTCATCTTCTATGCACCCACCCGCTCCACAAGCAAAGACTCACTTCACGAAAATTTGTTCGTAGTTTGATCTCCGTAAAATTTTATTTTATCAAGTTATGCATTGTCAAATCTTTGTTGAATTGGAAATTCTTCGTATTGTTAGTGCATACCTCAACCTGAGACTCAACACTTTTTTTATTTATTTATTGATAGATAGAGTTTATTATATACTCAAAAGAAAGTAGGATGAGATATCCTGAGCCACAAACTACTTGAAAGGGCTGAAAAGCCAACAGTATAGAGCGCACGAAAAAAAAACTACAGTGAACACAAAATCCTTACAATATGCTGAGAGGTGTATTACAATTTACAACCTACAAGTCTCCATAAAAACCCCTCGACTGCCTATTCCACCTCTCAATTTAACATTCTTCCCAACTATATATATGCTCGGCTAAGAATGAATGCAAATGGTAGCCAATTGATTTCTTTATTAGACCTTATTGCCCACCATTGGCTAAGCCAAATTGTTAGATTGCATATGAGTGCGTGCATAACTAACAAAAATAAACTAAAACCGACCAGTTTGATTTCTTAATACACCTCACTCTATACAGAAGAAACGAACTACACTTAATCTCAAGCGACGTGGTTGAAAACTAAAAAGAAACCGATGCAGTTGCATAAAAGAGAATGAGGAGATTGCAGGAATAGTGAGAGAGGTGAGAGAGTTCGGGGATTAACCAACAAAACTCGTGAAAGCTGCAAAATATAAACTTATTCCAAATCTACAGGATAGATTAGTCTGAATGTGATATAGTAGTGGTAGTAAGTGTTTTAAAAAAAAAAAAACCTTATAGTTCCCAATCTAAGAAGTTGTTATCCCATCACCCCTGTGAGTTCAAGAGAATACAGAGAGTTTCAAGGAACTTACCACTCATCAAGTTCGAAAGTTCCAATGGATCTTATAGTCTGTGATGATGTACAAAGATTTGTCAAGGAAGAACCACACGTCCACGTACACCTCACCTTGCCTTTTAAAGTTGTCTCAGATCCCGGTTTCATCTACGCCAATTTTTCTCTGTCAGAATGTGGCATAATCTTCATGGACGAAATCAGCTACAGGGAAGACTACGCAATGAAATTTCTGGAGTTCAAAGGACCTGAAGTTAGTTAGGTGCGAGAGTTATACAGGTTTACGAAACATTGAGAAATCAGGTCATCTTGTAATGGTTTACTATTGGTAGAAGTAGATTATGAAGACCCGTATTATAGTATAAATCCTGTAACAAAGCAATGCATTGCCTTTCCTGCAGTGAACAGGCTTTATCGTGAGCTAGTATTTATTCCTTCTTCTAAGGAGTACATAATAGTAGAGCAGATTGAAACATTTGAACAAGGGTTATGTAGTGGCCAATGGAAGCAATGCACGATGGGTATGGAGACTGAGTTTCAATCAACGGCATCTTCGTTTTGGATTTGCAAGGACATCGATACAAAGGAATAGGTCAATTTGCCCAATTTAGACGCAGTATGTCCGTTTTGGTGAAAAAACATATTGTCCTTCTAATGTTATAGGGACTTTAGGCAATCCACACATTGGGAGTTTAGACAGTGGAAATGTAGTCAATGTCTTTAAAGATTATTGGAATAGAGTTGCTGCTTATGATGTCAAGACCATGGAATGGGGGCTTATCCAAGACGATCCACAAGATGGAAAAAAAACACGTTCTGTTACCATCTCCATGTCAACCGTTTTTAATTTCTCCATGAAAATCTGAAACGAGGTTTACTGATCATGGTGGTCTTACCATATGTTCTTGTAATTAATTGCCTATTCTGGTAAAACAACTTGTAAATTGATATTTCAGCAATCTTAAACACGTTTGTCATTTTCAGATTATTTTCAATTTCCTAATGAACAATATAGTTTCCAGTCTATAGAAAATTGTTTTTCAGAAACGGCAGAGTAGTAATCATCTTTTCTTCTGCTAAAATTTGGCTGCTTTTGGTGTTTCCAGCTTCATATCAGCAGAACAGACATCGTCTCTTTTTGATAACTGTATCAATATTATTAGTACGACGGAAGTCATATTATGACATTGTTCTTGGGGAAGACTTTAAGTCCTAACAAATAACTGGAGTGGCTAGAGCCTGCTCAGGCCAAGCAATGGATTTATTCACGTACAGTTTATGAAACTAGCACCTTGGCGGTCACTGGCAGTTTACACATCGGCTGGCAATAATATTTG
This sequence comes from Coptis chinensis, assembly GCF_015680905.1. Taxonomy (NCBI): domain Eukaryota; kingdom Viridiplantae; phylum Streptophyta; class Magnoliopsida; order Ranunculales; family Ranunculaceae; genus Coptis; species Coptis chinensis. The sequence goes on along the minus strand of NC_141462.1, from coordinate 17,462,232 downwards.
AGATTTTCCTTCTTTCATCTATAAAGATTAATCAGTTTGAATGAAGCTCTTAAACTTTCAACTCTGCTGCCAACCTCATTCATTTTTATTTTTATTTTCTGTCCTACTTCTTCCACTTCCCTTGTTCCATACATAATCAGGAAGGGACTTCCTCCAGAGCTATTCTCCTTCATTCGCCAAACTAATTAAGCTCAGGACCATATATATTTTGTTTCATGAATAATTATGTTCGTTTATTTTAAGATCTATTTTGTCCATTGCTCTTTTCCACCAAAAAACTACTGAAATCATTGAATGAAACCTATTCCAATAGCACAGTAGCTTGATGTCTTTCGTTTGGTGTGTATTGTTTGATGGAGAAACAAGGTGTGAGAATTCTCGTGATCCTAATATTTTTTCATAACTAATTAAAGGAAAACGTAGAAGGCCTTTTCCGGACACTATGATCTCAATAACATCAATTGGGATACACTTTTACCGGGGAGGTTTTTGCCAATTAATGACGTGCGTATGCCTCTGAATTCATTTCCAGTCAAAGCTCAGTAAAGATGTATACTGTTAATAGAAAAAACCAAAAGCTTTTCTATTAACACTATATTGTAGACACTTAAGGGCGTGTTTGTTATGATGGAAACACTATGGAAAGGAAAGGAAAATAAGAGTGGTCTACCTTTTCCATAGTTTTTAAGGCGTTTGTTTACGAAAGGAAATGGGTTTTTCATATGGAAACAAAATCATGGAAATGGAAAAGGTTTTGTGTCCTTAACTAACCCCTGAAAATTTTGTGGAAAGGAAAAAAAAGGAAATAGATAGATGGAGACTTACTATTAATACACCCATGACCCAACAATACAATTATTCATTTCTATAGATTTTGCAAACCAACATGATTATTCATTTCCTCAGTTTTTACTTTCCTTTTCCCAGTTTACCAAACACATACCATTTAAAATTATTTCATTTCCATTCCATTCCATTCCATAGTGGACTACCCATTTTATTTCCTTTCCTTTCCATGAGTTAAAATTTAACAAATACACCCTTATTTGACTTGATTGTGCGTGTGAAACTTATGTTTTTGGGATATGTAGTCTGTATTGGTTAAAACTTACTGGCCATGATTTTTCCTGCTAATAGAACTAATTCCGATCAGTAATTTTGAATTTTTTTTGTGTACTGCTAATATGCTATTATGTCTCTGAAGTTAATGGTGATGGGTAGTACTGCTACGATGTGTACAGAAGTTTCAACTTTATTTGGGCTAGATTTTTTTTACTTCTGTTTTCTAGTTATTGCGTGAAATTTAAAATATGCATGAATGTGCTCATGGAGATATTTTCTTATGTGAATGATTGGGTTTTAAAGGATAGAGGAGTTGAGATGGAAAATTGTACTACTAAGGAAGGAGACTAGAGAAGGAACAATTAAAATATTTATTAACAATATTTTTTGTGAATAGTTTGGTTGTTTCTATAAGAATCAGTGTGTATGACTGGTAGCGAAGGATTTGATTGGTAGTGCTTCGAACTTGCAACAGCTGAATCGAAATTTTACATATGTGGGGTGATAGTATGCGTGTGTGACATGCACCGTTCTTAAGAAATCCTTTAAGAAGTAAATTTGTTACCTGTTTGAAAGAATGGCTCTATGCTTTCGTGGGACACGACATTTTGAATTGAATAGTTAATTTTTATTTTAGTTATAGACTTGCAACTTCTTAAGTCCTTGGTGGAATTTTCAGAATTTTCATCTGTTATATGACTTGTATCTAATAGTGGGGCTTTTAAGTTTTAACTAATGTGCAATAGGTTGCCTTGCATTACATTCAATATATGAGCACAATTTACAAATCTTTTTTAGAATGAGCTGTTACATCATTTACAAATGTACTTTTTTATAGCACCATAGTTTTTTATTTGCATAAAGCTATGTGAATGATACGGTTTAATTCGCGAATTGGTTGGGTCGGGCTTAAAATGAATAAAATGATTTGTATTATTTTTTTCATGAATAAAATTGTAAAAATAAAAATAAAAACGTTATACATATATCAAAATTTTAAATGCAGCTTAAAACACGTATCTTATTTTTACCGAGACATGTATTATTGTTGAAAATTTCAATCTATATATCAGTTGCTATATAGCACTAACTAGATGGTACTAACTCAATATATTATGTTCAATTTTCAGTTTCAATGTTATTGGGTGTGCAGAACGGAGGAGACAGTGTGTGTTGGAGTTGATTGGGGTGAAATTTAGACATTGGAGTTTAACTCTTTATGATCAAAGAATATCCTGCTGGACAAGGTATTGATATACAAAATTGTAACTTGCTCTCAAGTTGCAATGTGTGTTTCATAGGCTAATTCTATATATGCATTGATTTATCAGTCAGTTTCGTAATTTAATTGTGGTTTAGATGTAATATTTTCGGTATTGATATTTGATGGAACTATTTAGCAGATTTATTCATATTGATTTTATTTTGTCAAATATAATAGTAATGGTCAGCTAAATGTAGTACACTATATATTTAGTAGATTTATTCACATTGATTTCACTATATATTGTAGACCCTTATTTGACTTGATTGTGCGTGAGAAACTTATGTTTTTGAGATATGTAGTCTGTATTGGTTAAATCTTACTGGCCATGATTTTTCCTGCTAATAGAACTAATTTTGATCAGTTATTTCAATTTTTTTTGTGTACTGCTATTATGTCTTTAAAGTTAATGGTGATGGGAAGTACTGCTATGATGTCTACATAAGTTTCAACGTACTTGGGCTAGATATTTTTACTATTGTTTTTTTTAGTTATTGCGTGAAATTTAAAATACGCATGAATGTTATCCTCATGGAGAGATTTTCTTATGTGAATGATTTGGTTTTAAAAGATAGAGGAGGGCAAATAGAGCTACTAAGGAAGGAGCCTAGAGATATAACTCTTTGATTACGCCAATGATGAGTGAATCCACCGAAAATAGTGACTCAGACCTTTTAATTGAAAATTACTCGTGACCGTGCCTTAGTAAGGTCCTTCACCCTTGGTTGCCTATTAACAATTTAAACACAAGCAGAATCTATATATATATATATATATATATATATATATAAAAGCTGGCGTATATTCTCTCTCTTCACCATATCGCTCCATTTTGCACCTCGAGTAATATGATTGGCTCCTAAAAATTGGATTGAATAATAATTAGTCACATCTCTCCAGATTTGTTTAAATCTCCATAATCTATTCTTAATTTTCTATAGACTCCTCAAATTAAAAAAAAAAAAAAACAACAACAACAACAAATTAAATAAACCTTATACAACCTCCTTGCATTTGTTTAAATCTCCTTTCTCTATCAAGTAATAATGCTTATCTCCCTACCAAAAAAAAACCATTAAACCCCAAATTTGTGCAGAAATTAGAAACCCAAAATTCATAAACTCCGAAAAGTGATCACACTCTGCGATTTAAACTAAAAAAAAAATGATACAGAAAAATCCTCCGTACGCTCCGGCCTCCCAACTTCTCTCTCTTTCATGAAAATACCAAGCATACTTCCATTTTCGCCCGGACCCTACCAAGATAAGTATCACTGATAAGAAATTTCCAGGTCTTGACTTTTTTAATATGCAACAAACAATTATCTTGACTCCGATCACTATTTCACCAAGTCTTTCTTGAGCCTACCAAGAGAAGTATCACCATAATCAGAAATTTGTAGGCCTTGACTTTGTTGTGACTTTTCTTCTTCAGCACTGCCCAAACCGATCTTACTAAGGTATGGTTAGAAGGAAATTACACAACTAATAGCACAAGCACATGAAGCTAATCTCAAATTGACTGTAATATGTAGAAGTATTATATCCATCAGAGTAGAGGTTGAAAGAGAATCCTACCGAACCTGTGTTCCTCTGCTATTTTTATATGAGATGCAGGTGAGCAAAGGTATGTGCTGTCTTGGAGGTGAAACTGCAGCATTGAGTAGAGTCAATGAGTACTTTTGGAGTAAGGTAACAAATTGCTCCTTATAACTTTCTTGGCATGGAATTGCATATTGTTTCTGAAATTAAAGATGCATTGTTGAAAAATTGAAAATATATGTACAAAGTGTAAAAGTTGCATTACAGTTTTAAGAAAATGAGATATACCTTTCAACTTATCTGCTGACCAAGTCTCTCCGTTGGATTTATTTTCAGTAAGACCAAACTAAGTATGAATAAAAGAAAAAAAGAAAAATAGAAATTCTACACAGTCTTCCCTTCAATGTCAGTAAATTAAGGTTGTCTTCCTTTCCCTTTAAGAAATTATGGAAATCTACAGTTAATTTTTGGCAGGTAGCAAAAATGAAACAATTTATTGTATACTTTTTGTGATGAAACATAGTTTTTAGCAACGAGTGTAGTGCTATCAGGAGAAGTATACATGTGGTGGTAATGTCATGCATAAAGCATACATGCATGAACAGTAGATCCCACCCCTTTACTTGCACTGCATGTATTATTAGTACACCAAAGAGTTGAGTAACTTAAGTTCCTCTAACTGTGAGTGCCCTTATACATCCAATATCCATTTTCTATCTTTTTTTTGTTCATAGAAATTTCAGCGCTAGCGTTTTTATATCCAGTATGTGTCTTGGCACCATAATCTATATCGTCTTAAAATTTGGTAAATGTTTATAAAAAAGATTACGTGATTATTATATTCTATGAAACTCTTCATGTAGGATTACAAAGAGACAAGAAATGGAATGTTAGGACCTGATTATTCAACAAAATTCTCTCCTTGGCTTGCATTGGGATGTCTTTCTCCACGTCTGGTGTTTGAGGAGGTAAAAGATGTCTTGGCGATACTTGCTTATTACATATTTCATTTCTTAATGATTCTAATCCAGCTCATGAATCCCATAATTTCAATAGGTAAAGAGATATGAAAAGGAAAGGCTTGCAAATGATTCAACATATAGGTATACCTTCTACTTCTATTAGCTGGTATTCCTTAAAATCTGTAAGAATGGAAGTTTATCTTTAATTTGAAGTTCATTATGCAGTCATTCATGCAATCATGATCTATATAGATATAAGCTAGAAGAACAATATATGCAGTATGTTATTAACTAACCTATTTTTCTACATGATCACACTCGATGAATTTTTACAATGTACATGTCAATATGTTAAGTTCTTTCTTTCTCAGTTTGGTGTATGCTAATGATCTCTCAGTTTTTAAACATCATGTTAGTTTTTTCTTTTCTGAGATTCAAAAATCGGTTTTTCAAATTTGATCTGTTGTAGTGATAACTTGGAATGGAATCTCATTGCATTTACAAATCACGTTGCATTTGTTAAATAAACCTTATCCAAATTCTACTGAAAACCTTACTTTTCTCCTGAAACTACGATTGTTTCTTATCTTCTTCTCTTTCCCTACCAAGCAAGAATTCAAAAACCCCCATGTATTCTAAACACTATTGAGGAAAAAAATGAGAAAAAAAAAGAGATGAATACACTACCTCTGCGGTTACACTATCTAAAACCAATCGCACCATTTTCCAAAACCCAAACAAAAGTTATTCTTCATCTTTTGTTAGGGAAAATACCATCCCGACTTCAGTTCATCTTTTGTTTGTGAAAATACCATCCCGACTTCAGTACATCAGACTTCCATTGAAATTGTTTAATAATGTTTTTGGATATAAACATATGTAAGTTGATTGTTATTTTCTAATTTTTAGTACTGGATTTAAACTTGATTGGCCTTCTCTTTACTTTTTGTTCTTAGCAAATCGAATTTCTTCCTGTTAATAAGGCGGAGTTCCCTTTTGTTCTCAGGCATAAATGATCACAAGTATATTATGCTATTCTTTCAGGTCCACAGGTATGGAACTGCTCTTGGGAGATCTGTCAACCTCATGAGGTTCAATAGGTATGATGAACTTTTGAACGAGCTTGACCTGATATTTGATTTTGGGGGAAAATTGATGGGCTGCGGCACTGGTTGGAATTCTTCGATAACATAAAAACAAAACCCCCCACTTTCCTTCGATAACAACTTTCTTGCTGTTGTTAAGAAAATGAATGGTGGTGGGCAGGATGTAGAAACGGAATATGAGGTAAACTTAATTTTTTTTTCCTCATTTGCATCTCTCTTGATGTTTATTTGCTTTATGTAATTTCCTTTGAATTTTGAACTGGAATTACAAAATGATGTTTACTTATTCAGTAAAATTTGCCATCCAAATGTTCTTTCCCTTGGTTTATCATTACTGAATTGATGCAGAATGGATATGTCTGTACCTACACCACTCCATTAATTTTGGTCGTCTACGGTTTTTGGTATAACTGTGAATGAAGTTTGGATTTTTATGCAATTTTAGTCATATTTTCATGAAAATTTGAAAATTTGGAAGAATTATGATGGGGGATGTCTATTTTATAGCAAATGAATGATGGGGATTGCTATATATATATATATATATATATATATATATATATATATATATATTTTATATTTATTATTTTGTGAATTATTAGTTTGAGGATTTTGTTATGTTCATTTCGCAATCTAGAATGAATTGTAGTAAATTTTTGTAGGAATCTTTGATTGTTGAGCAACAATAGGGAAACCCCAATTGTTGTATATAAAGCTTTAAATTGTCAGTTTACATTTGTTATCTGATAATTCAATTGTAGTTGAATTTTATGACATTTGAATTGGTATGTAAATTGAATTTGGAATTCAGATGTTTTATTACTGGAGTAGTAGTATATCTCAATTAGTAGAGTATACCATAATTAACATGGATATTTAAATTGAACCAACCTTTTTTCTACCATCAAATACCCTTGATAAAATATTAAAATCAATTATTCAATGCCTTTAAGAAGGACTATTTTGTCATTTCAAATTTTAATACCTTCTATACCCTTAAGATTACATAGTCACTTAAGGATGTATGTGTAAATTCAGGTTGGAAATCAACTATACGCCCTTATTCAATTGTTCGCGGCTTACCCTTCAATAATTGCCAAATAAATACCTTTTATTCCGAAATTAAATTCAAGAAACCAACCGGCTCTTTTCTTCTTCTCTTCTTCTTCTCTCTCCCAAATCTCCATAATTTGCTCTCCCTTAAACTGAAAGCCACAAAAACAAAAAACAAAACATACCTGATTGTCTCTCTACTGCCGACTATACACAAACAAAAAAAAATTCGGTTTCAAAAGGTAATATATTTGTCCTCTATTTGATTACTTGATTTCATAAAACTCAGGAATGTCAACCCTCACTTCTCCTTTCCAACTTCTTACCGATACTTTCCTCTTATTCGATAACTTCACATGTAAAAAAAAACACAAAGAAAGAAGTAAACATTTGAATAAGAAGAAGAAGAAGAAAATAGAGAAAGATATATACATCTGCAAGGTTGAACCTGATTTGTTACCTTATGTAGCTGTTTTTTTTTTTATATTGATTCTTTTCTCTCAACATTCAGCGTTAAGATAGATCTAGATGCAGCATTCTTGAAGAATGAACAGTATCCTGCACTCACGGTGTTGTCAGAAGGTCATACGTTTTTATGCGGTAATATTTTGGTTTTTCTTCTTCTTATTATGGTAATATTCTCCTTCCGCTCTTTCAAACTAGAGCCATTGAGTGCATTCTTTGATGGGATTCTCTTGCACACAGGAAACAGAAACCACTTTCATAGTAATACAAGTGAGTTAGAAGATTGTGTTATCATAGATAATCGGATGTTCAAAAGCATAGAGTTTATGATGTTTGAGACTGATCATATGGCTCCCTTAAGATTTAGTCGCTGTTCCACTAAGCACGATTTCTATTAAATGTTTGATTCCAAATCCTGTTGTACGTTCATCGTAGGAGGTTGAAATGGATTATATTGGCAGCCGTGTTTTTTAATGGACAATTATTAGGTAAGCAAGGTCTGTTTTACCTTCTATGGAAACTAATTACACAAACAAACAGATCATTACTACAGCTTATCTTCTTAATTTTTCATTGTTTTCGGTCTTCTTGGCAGGAACTGTGTATGGGAGTTTAGCAAAATCACAAACTAATATTCATTAGTAGTGTGAAGCTTATAGCTGGCATTAACAAGATTTCCTCACTTAGTATAGCTGTTGGCCTCCCGGTTTGTTCTTGCTCTTTGACTGAATTTTCCTTATACTTTGTGAAGCGCATTTGTTGTAGGGAATATTATCATTGTTGTTGTTGTTGTTGTCGTTTTTTTAAAAAAAAAATAGAATAGTGGTCCACATTTTGAGACATGGAATGTTGGGGTTCTCAATATTTCGTTTCAATTTGTCGTTGATTTGAGTCACTAAGAGTGTAGAACCTTAGTGTGGGTGGTTGGGTTATACGTGATAACGCAAGTTGGTCTTTTAAGGCCCAAAAAGGCAGCAAATACTTATACTGACATAAGAAAGTATGAGAGCAAATAAGCATTGATTTTTTTTTAATTAGCTTTTGTGCTAATATAATAATCATTTTTTGTGCAGTGGTCAAAGCAGTTTTAGAGCAAAGTACACTGCTTAGTAAATGACAAGATATTACCAATCAAGATAGTTAAGAAGGGGATGTTCTTAAGGTTCTGATCTTTCACTGAATTCCTTGGTTACCTACTGTACTTGTGAGCATCATTTATTAGGGTTCTATTCTTGAAAGTTGGATGGGAATGTTTCTGTGTAGTTATCTAAAAATTTCAAGTCTGTGCATGTTCATCACAGTAATGAATTGGTCTATATCATAGTTACAGGGTTTACAACTATTTGGTGTAAACTCGATCTACGAGTTCAATTGGAAGTAAATTTCCTAACGACTCCTTGATCTGCTACTCTTATGGTTAAGTATAACCTCAAGTAGAGAACCCTCAGTCCTTTGTGAGGATGTAATTCTTATTCTAACCATACACCCCATGCCATAGCACAGGTACCATCTTACAAACACATTTATACCATGTAGAGAATTAGTGACCAGAGTTGAAAAAGTTTCATTTGATAGACCTTTGTGTAAGTGAAACCCAGAAATTTCTTAGGAAACCATGGTCTATGTTTGACCCACGAGATTCTTAAGCACCCTTTTGATTTTTGTGACCATTGTCTTCGGGATATGGAGTCGCGTATTGTTGTTGGATTGAGTGTGATTCTGCAAGGGAAAGGTGTAGATATGGACTATATGTTTGTTTTGGTTTGTTAGGAATGTATACGAGAACTTGATGAAGAGTTAAATATTGTTCTTAACAACAAATAAAGAGCACAAGAAAATTTGTTAAACATGGGTCAAGCAAGTCATGTTTGTTCTAGAGTTTGATGGATCACTCTCGGCGATTTTATTACAATTCTGAGTCAAAGCTTTGGTTCGGTGAAAGTAGTTTGGTGTAAAAAGATGTCTTTGCATCTCTGCATCTTGATTTCCCCTCCTCTTGCTCATTAAATGACCAATCTATCGGTTAAAAATGCCAACTTTTCTCTTATTGGTGTTATTGTGCGTGGGCTGGATAAATTCCCATGCCGAATCGACTCAAGTTTTTAATGCTTATAAGGAAGAGTTAGATATGTTGTCGACTGCCTCACCCTCATGGCTGTGAAAAAGATACAAGTCCCCTGTGGTGCTTGTTGGTACAACCGACTCTATGAACTTGGGTGCTACGGTAGAACTTGCATTGAAAAATATGGAGTATAAAGCTATGGATGATAGTACGATAAAAAGGTATGTTATGTTCTCCGGTCAGTTTTGTTGCTAATTACGTGAACCTAAAGCGAAGAACTTTGCCTGGATTGTGGATGAAATCGTAACCACTATATTTTAAGAAGTGTCTCACAACGCGGTGCCAATGACCATATTTCTCGCTGGGGTTTTATACCCATCGTCGATCCCTCAAAGTATCTGCTCGATTCCATATTTTTCCCTTTTTTCCTCCATTTTTGGGATGCTTTTGACTTTTGATTCAGAATTGTTTTATTTTTAGTTTGTAATATGAGTGTAATCAAAATTAAGCGTTTGATCCCAATTTGCAGAACACCGAAAATATAGATTACTTTTTTTTATACTCGAAGCAATTTGTAGACCAGAGTTGAATTAGGTGCGAGGGAAATAAATGATTCAGTTTGTCAAATGTGCCACACAAAAATCCAAGGACGCGTATGTGCACTTTAACATTTGTTTGTCTTCAATTTTTTGTTTGGTAAGTGAGTTGCAAAGTTGTTGCTGATATGGAGGCTTCAAATTTTAGGTACTTGGCAAAGTTTGGTGATAGGTGTTGGTACGTTCCATACATTTTGGGCATTTACTTCCAAGTTATGAATTGCCATTTGCGTATATCAAAACATATATTTTATTTGTATGTTTTATTTTATTTTTCGCTTTTTGGATTTCTATGTGGCCTTTTCTTTGTGCACCGATAGTGTCTTTATTTAGTTCTTGCTAAAAGGAAGAATATGTGAATTCAGATATGTGGATTTATTGGATATACCACCACGTTATGTATGTCTAATCTAACTTTACTATCTTCTTAAAAATCAGGCCCCAACACTGAAATATGTTAAGCCAAAGGTTCATATCTAGCAAAATATAGTGAGTATTGGTGAAGAATGTATTAAAGAAGGTGGAGATAGGAAAACTGCTTTAGGAGGAAGATGAACCTACTGCCTACGATGCGTTCGAGTGCACATTGGTCAGGTTTGGCTATTTTTTACTCCTACTCTTTGTTTAAATTACCCGTACCTGATTATTGAAAGTTTCTAACTGGAAAAATAAAAAGAAGAGAAGAACATTGAAAATTCACAAACAAGTAGTATTCTTTAAAACAATAGTATTCTTTAGGTGGCGATATAATCTTGCTTGCGCGTTATGGTAGTGTCCACATACAAATGAGGGAGTCTTCACACAATAACCAGTTAAAACTTCGAAAAAACTAAAAGAGCTAAAGATCACATAATATTAGTTTAGTAACACAGAACTGTTCTTCAGCTCCTTCACAATCTGAAGCAGTAATATTTGGGCTTGAAACCCATACAAACCCATTTTCTTGGAAAAACTTGTGGGTAGCATATGCTAAAGCATTCCTCACTCTAGCAACCTGAAACAACCTTGAACAGAAAACATGGTCCAGATTATTTCCCAAAACAGGAAAACACAAGAACCAACCTTTGGAATATACCAAAAATACCAAACCAATGTATCAAGATACAAAAGCATACCGCACCAAAAGTGTTTGTCCTTGGACGAAGATGAGCTTTTTCGCAGAAATTATCTGCTCACTCTTTTCTTTTGAATAGGAAAAGAAGAATCACTTCTCCCCACCTACAAGATTAAAGGGTAAAGAGGGTGAGTAGAAGTTTGCCAGACACCTCATCCTACATTTTATTATTTTATTATTGTAGTCATGTCAAAAACTTTGAAATTGGGAGCACTACAAACTTCAAAATCCTCTCTCTCAAGCATTTATTACAAGTTGGATAGATCAACTAGATTAAAAATCATGAGCATATGCATGGTCCGCATTCTTCACATGGTTTTAGGCAACATGTGCATGACATGTAGAAACAGATAGGGGGCCGGGGAATTAAATTTCGACAAGAAAAGAAAATTTCCTTATTGTGATGACTTTCCCAACATTTAACTCAACTTTCTCGCTTCGATCCTTGACTAATAAGCATAACACCCTCTACCCATCTTGATGCACCCGGTTGAAATGAAGCCGATTCGACCTAGCAAGACTGAAAGCATTTTTAAGGAGATGCTATGCAAAGACAGAAAATAGAGAAGAGAGGAGGCAGAGTAATAAATGAAAAGGATTATGGGGTAACAATTAATAGAAAATGCAGAAAACTAGATTAACTTATGCAGTTTATGTTTGGACCAACGAGTTAGTGTTCATCAAGATTATAACAAGCCGTAAAGCAACGATAAGAAGATATAAGAATTTGGAAATCTCTACTCCCCTAATAGTATACTTTAAAAACTAACACATCATTGTCATCTCAAATGCTTCATAACAAAGACATTCTATTTTAAGGCAATCGCGAATACTTCTTCATAATCATTATAAATATGGAGGTCCAAGATTATAAGCAAATCAAATTAGTACAATGAATCTTTCTTTTGAAAATTGATAAAGGTATTTAATGAAACAAAATAACAACTCGGGGAGACAGAGTGGTTATGATTGCATTGAATATATACCTGATCATAGCCATCAACATCTGAATTTATCACACACTGCATGTTCAAAAGGCATGAGCCATCGTTAACCTGTAGAACAGACAAGGAACACATTACAGAATGAAGAAAATAACCATTAGTTCTTCCTGAGGCTAACACAATCCACCACAACATAGGCAACAGTAAGGGGCAAAAATATATATTCCCATTATTATAGACAGTTTGTTACAAACAAACAAACAATAAGAGCAGAACAATTGAAAGTTTAAGGATGTTTTTATAACCAACCTTGAGAAATGTAACACTGCTCTGCACTCTTAGTGTCCGAACCCAGCCCTTCACAACATGCTTCTTCCCTAACCAATCCAAGCCTTCGTCCAGTCCACGTTTCACATCGACAATCCTCAAGCGTTTGCGAGATTCCTGGATTTTTTTCTCCCTGTTTCACATCAACAGGCTCATCAACTGTTTTGCCACCCGCACTACAGCTGATGTACCTCTTCTTATCGTTTGTTGTAGAGATGGTCACTATAGAGTAAAGGGAAAATTGACGGGTGGGATGGTGATATGGAGTGAAAGTAATTCTTTGTGTTTTTTCCATGTATAGCTCAAGGGGTAAGAGCACCTCATCTCAAAGTAAAATATTATTGTGCCTCTAATTTTGTCATTGCAGTGTTGACTTTTCCTTTTTTTTTTTTTTTTATCGATGCCCAACAAATGATATTATAGATGTGAACATTTAAAGAAACCTATTAATGGACCTACAATACTTAGAAAAGTGATTTCCCAAGGTGAACTTAAAAAGATTTTCGCTGTTGAAGTATATCCCCTTCGCCTTCAACTAATTGTTGCTAGAGATGGCAGATAGCATGCTATCTGGATAATTAAAAGGGTTTCTTGCACTTTAGTTTCTTTTTCTACATCGTTCAGATGTGAAAGTGAAACTTATGCGAGGCACCAACCTTTTACTAAATTACTTTACATCTAGCTGAGTGCAGTAGCTTAGAATTAAACGTTGTAATGAGTTGGCCCTACATTTGTTACGTTTATCAATGGATTTGAACCTTATTTAAATATTTCTAGCAAGATTTTAAAAGTTTGTCTTGCAGCCTTCTGTAGGCGAACTCTACGACAAGGTTAGAGTGCTTCTTGGGTTAGGAGAGGAAAGGGTATTCTTTGCTGGGTTACATTCTATCTTTCAGTACTACTACAAACTTTTACGTGGTGTTTTTGACTGATTATGTAGAGAAGGAAAAATAAAAAAAAATGTTGTGTCTTCTTTAGTATTTTCTCATGCTCGTATTTGGGATTACTTTAATAAAAAGAAACATTTAGTTTTGGATGTTGCACACAAGGCCTTTGAGGAAGCTCAAAACGTTGGTAAAAAATGGTATTTTCCATTTCAATTATTTGCATTCATGTACTTCCTATCATTTGATTGATTTGCATGTGTGATTTAATTGTTAGCATTTGATTCTAACTCCACTTGTAGCTGCTATGGTGAATAACATTGCTCAAAGAGTTTTATGAGAAACTGGATATATATGAAAGGCGACTGGATTTATAAGAAACCGTAGTAGCAGAAGTGGAGCTCTTGGAGCTATAAGTGGGTGATATAAGAGTAGAATGCCGGAATATCCAATATGTTAATAAGGAAATTCACTCAGCATCACTAATCAATTGCACTAAAGCAGGATGATATACTCTGGGCATGGAGGCCAAATTTGAACTTTTGTTTCAAATATCCCGAGTCCCATCTTATGTGATATAGTCCTAAACATGTATTAAGCAAACTACCAGCTAGAGTATGTGAGTGCATGGTTTCAAGTTTCATATAGTTTCGTCCTGTAGCATGTCGATGATTGTTGACAATAATTCATCACATTGTAATTGCAATTTCCACTTGAAATTTGTGTGCATGGGTTTGGTGAACGCACGCCATAACACAATCATGTAAGTTGGTACATATTTGTGCAATTATACACAACATTATAACCTATTTTGCAATTTTGTTATCTAGCACCATACATTTCTCTTTCCTTATTGTTTCTGCAAATTTTGTCAATTTTCTTTTTGAATCTATTTTGCTTAGGTATGTCAAAGTTGAAGTTCTTTTATCGGACAAAATTTTAGAAGAACCGCTGGTGTAGCACTGATTCAATTTGCCGCCCAGAGGGCGTGCATATGTGCTAGTATTGTATAGTGGACTCAAATTGAAATATTTGTTTCAACTATTATTTTCTTCAAAAATATGGAGGTGGCAATGGTGAATGTTAGTATAGGTTATGATTGTTAGTAGAATGATATATTTGATTTAAGTTCACAACCATTTTCATTCTCTATTACCAATCACTTCCAAGTTTGTTCATAAAAAATAAGAATAATACTATGTATATGTTGTTGCATCACTTTTTGTGACAGGCATTGGCAGAAGAGATTAAGGCTAGGTACGAAAAAACAGTTGTAGGGAAACCCCAATTGTTGTATATAAAGCTTTAAATTGTCAGTTTACATTTGTTATCTGATAATTCAGTTGTAGTTGAATTTTATGACATTTAAATTGGTATGTAAATTGAATTTGGAATTCGGATGTTTTATTACTGGCGTAGTAGTATATTGTATAGTGGACTCAAATTGAAATTTTTGTTTCAACTATTATTTTCTTCAAAAATATGGAGGTGGCAATGGTGAATGTTAGTATAGGTTATGATTGTTAGTAGAATGATATATTTGATTTAAGTTCACAACCATCTTCATTCTCTATTACCAATCACTTCCAAGTTTGTTCATAAAAAATAAGAATAATACTATGTATATGTTGTTGAATCACTTTTTGTAACAGGCATTGGCAGAAGAGATTAAGGCTAGGTACGAAAAAACAGTTGTCAAAGTAGTTGACCTGGTATGTCTCACATGTATTTTGTCTATCTCTATGGGATGTCAAATCTGTTAAAAGTTTGGCGTGTCATGCTTTAATTATGTGTATTTTCGTTAGGATGATTATGTAGCTAATGATGATATATATGATGAGAAATTAAAGAAAGAGACGTTGGCATTTTTCATGGTGGCCACGTAAGCTTAAATCCTTATTGTGCTAATTTTTTGATAAAAGTGTATTTTTTTTTTTTTTTTTCCCCCGTTCCAAATGTCATTTTTAATTTTCTAATTGAGGTGCACATACACGATTTTGCTTAAATTTTTAGATATGGCGATGGTGAGCCGATAGATAATGCTGCAAGATTTCATTAGTGGTATACTCAGGTAAATATTGAACATACTAAGTCGTACCTTCTTAAGCACTCTGTTGTTGTTTCTGACTATGTATTATGGATTTATGGGTTTGTAGACTTAGAAGGGTCTACAAATTTCTCTTTCTCTCATGTCTTCAACCAGTGTCAATTGATCATCAGCATTGCTTCAAGAACTTAGCTTAACCACACACTTGGTCTTTGATAATGGTAAGTGTTGTTGGCCTACTTATACAAATTTTTTCTTAGTTTGTACTGTTAGTCCACATTGTCTCAATTCATGCATTTTTGTGTGTATATTTGGTTCATCTAGGCGTACTCAATGTTGGTTCCTCCATGGCTAAAATCATTATTATCAACGGGCTTCTTTTTTATATGTCGTATCCATGGGGATGCTGCAAGAATTGAATTGTAATTTTTTTCTTTTTGCTCAATACAATTGATCATGACTCTTAGTTAATCATGACTAATTCATGAAGTGAGAAAATGACTAAGGAGAGGTTAATTTGGCTTAGTTGATTACAACTGAAATGTCCATGACCTCAAAGAGGGGTGATCGACTATCAGTGAGACACTGTTTGTGTACCCACACATGTTTATCACATTATCTGCAGTTTATGAGTTTTCATAAAACAATTGCAAAATAATTCCATTGATCTCACACACTAGCAGCGCGCATCAAAGCACTGAAAGTTGCATATAAACACTTCTCCATTAACAACATTTTAGCTTGAGTTGGTGGGATTCCGAAAGGAAATCCCTTCAAAAATAGGAGTATTCTACTTTATACGATGAGCACATGGTATTATTTAGTAAAAGGTGAAAGAATAGTTCGCTCTATGCTCATTGGGCAACTGCTTGTGTTTAGACCTTTCTTGGCTGCAACTTTACATAAATGGTTCTTGGCTCAAACCTTTCATAGTTTCATTTGCTTGATATGGGACTAAA
The DNA here is from genome assembly GCF_015680905.1 of Coptis chinensis. Lineage (NCBI taxonomy): Eukaryota > Viridiplantae > Streptophyta > Magnoliopsida > Ranunculales > Ranunculaceae > Coptis > Coptis chinensis. The sequence goes on along the minus strand of NC_141462.1, from coordinate 17,445,846 downwards.
AGCTTTAACGTGTACCTGATTTTGTAGCAGTGAGGTTGAGTTGAAATCTATAACCTGACCCAACCCTGGTCTTAGACCTTGAAATGAAGTTCTCATAATAAGCTAGGGTCGTCGTGGGAGCCCAACAGGTTTAGGTGTCGATGGACTACTCACAAAACACTGCCCCCCAATGAAATATCCAAGTCTAGAGTGCACTGGACTTGAAAGTTGCATCAAATTTTCCTACACAGGGTTGGGTTATTAAGGTAGAGTGGCTGATTGTTTGGTCAGAGTTTGATTAAACAAATTCGCACACGAGAGTTTAATTACTTAAGATTTAACTGAAATTAAATCCTCAGAGTTCCCTGCAAAAGATACTGTTGATTTTGTTTTTTAAATGTCATCATCTTCACTAACTATTTGTGTAATTGTGTTTATATGCATAGCATCCTAGCTTTTATGTGTGAAGGTATAAGAATGATGTCCTTATTATTATAAAATAATGAGTAGGTAAAATGTTTACCTGTTTGGTAGTGATCTTCCTCCTTTGTCATGGAGGCAAAAATTAGATGCATGTATCAGTGTTGCTCGGGGTCTCTATTACCTTCATACAGGGGTAGAGAGGCGGGGTATAATTCACAAGGATATGATGTTAAGACGACAAATATTCTATTAGATGAGAATTTTGTTGCAAAGATGGCAGATCTCGGGTTGTCAAAGGATGGTCCTGCACTTGATCATACTCATGTGAGTACTGCAATAAAGGGAAGCTTCGGATATCTTGATCCAGAATACTTCCGTAGGCAACAATTGACCGAGAAGTCTGATGTGTATTCATTTGGTGTGGTGTTGTTTGAAGTTATGTGTGCTCGACCTGCTATCAATCCAAGCCTACCGAAAGATCAGATAAACCTTGCATAATGGGTAGTCTGATGGCGATGACAGGGAGAACTAGAAACTATTGTGGATCGACGTCTTGCAACTCCTAAAAAAAAAGGAATGCTAAATAATTATAAATACCTCCCTAGATTTGCTTAATTCTCCATAATCTACTATTCACTTATACACATTCAACCAAAAACCTATTACCATACTCAACCAAAACACCTCCTTACCGTCTCTATACTCAACCAAAACCTGTACATTGTTCACCAAATTAGGTACTCTTCTTACTATTTATGTTATGTTTGATTCGATTTTTTTTTTGCTTGGAGATGGGGACTTAGAAATGTCACGATATTGTTCAGGGATGCCTAGGCATCAAGGGTAGAAAGTAGGACTAAAGCCTCTTTGCCATTATTTTGTTGCTTTGGGTCAGATATAGCATAGCCCGTTTGACGAGCGTACATAGACAAGTCTTTACAATGCCTCTTGCTTTTATTGATAGCTATTATATTTGTTTTAGTAAATTTTAATAGTTCTTATAATAATTTTATGTCTTATGCAACTTACAGTTCTAATATGGTTGCAATAGGGACAACAAAGCGTACTACAAATAGTGCCAGAGCAGCATATAGTACAACTAAACCTAAAGCTGCAAGAAGATCAAGAACAAACGTATCTGACCTTGAAAATTGTTCGGCAAAAAAACCAATTCTTAGTACTCCAGTACTAATTAAAGAAGAATGTAAATTTAATCGATCTAATTGGATGTCCTCTTTAGGGCCCAGAGCAGCATATAGTACAACTAAACCTAAAGCTGCAAGAAGATCAAGAACAAACGTATCTGACCCTGAAAATTGTTCGGCAAAAAAACCAATTCTTAGTACTCAAAGATTTTAGTAAAGAAGAATGTAAATTTAATCGATCTAATTGGATGTCTTCTTTAGCAAAAAAGAGGAATAGACCTCTAGGTGTTGGTGATTTGCAAAATCAGCTAAAGAAGGATTTAATGAAAGAAATTCCCATAAAAAAAAAAAAAAAAAAAAAAAAAAAAAAAAGACCTCAAGAGAAAAAGAAACTATTTTGATTCGCTCAAAGATGATGATTACTATTCACAAATCAATGGATGTGAATCAGATGGTGATGAAGAAAACAATTCATATGAAGACATGATGCTTGGAGAAAGTGAACATACAAGTAAGAATCTAAATATATGGTATTTTGATATTTAGAATGTAAAAATTTTAACTGTGTTATTTTGTTATTTTTTTACACAGGAAATTTTCAAGAAGCATGGAATTTTGGAGAACCAAACTGTGTGTTCTTTTTGTGGAGCAATATTATGGTATGAAGAAAGGGTTGGGTGAACAAGACAAACCAAAAAACCAAAGTTTGGAATATGTTGTCTACATGGAAAAGTTAAACTTCATGTTATGGCTGATGCACCTCCATTTCTAGACCAACTACTAGATTATGAAAGTGGTACAAGGTCAGCAAATTATAGAGAAAATATACGGGCGTATAACTTGATGTTTGCTTTCACATCAATTGGAGGAGTGGTTGATAAAAAAATAAACAATGGAAAGGGGCCATATGTTTATAAGATCAGTGGGTAGAATCATCACAAAATTGGAACCTTGCTACCAATTCCAGGTTAGCCTTTTAAATTTGGTTAGTTATACATATATACAACTAATGAAGTGCAAAATATTAGATTGTTTTAGTATATATAATTTTCTTTAATAAACAATGGAGAAAATAATTTGACATTTGATTTTTCTTAATAATTTTGCCGTTACATGTCCTTTACGTGTTAATTTCGTTTTTGTTCTTTATGCCAGTCAGATTCCTAAATTTGGCCAGTTATACGTATATGATACAGCCAATGAAGTGCAAAACAGATTGAACTCCTTTAGTAAAAAGATTGAAAAGAAAAATCGTTGGATCCAAACATTATAGCAGGACTCATTGAAATGTTAAATGAAAACAACAGGATAGCTGAGAGTTACAGAATGGCCAGAGATAGATTTACAGAATATGAAATCGCTGATGTTAGTATAAGACTCATTAGTACAAGACAGACTGACGGAAGAGTATACAACATGCCAACTTCTAATGAGGTAGCTGGTCTCATTGTTGGTAATGGAGATGAATCTCAAGGTCACCGTGACGTTGTTGTTGACAAGAAAGGATACGGCTTGAAGAGAATCGATGAGACTTTTCCAAGTTTTATGTCAATGCAATACCCTCTCTTATTTCCTGATAGAGTTGATGGGTATAAGCCTGAAATCAAATATAGAAATGGTAGTAAAGTTGGTAAGAGACAACATGTTACCATGAGAGAGTATTATGCTTTTAGAATGCAAATGAGAGCAAATGAAGGACTAACAATATTTAGAGGTGGTCGATTGAAGCAACAATTTTGGGTTGATGCATACAATCTTCTTTGAGGAAATGAGGCTTTCGTGGGTTAGAAATAACCAACATACAATTCGTGCTGAACTATACCAAGGTTTGGTTGATGTTGTTGTTTCTGGGGACACTAAACCTGCATCTGTTGGTAGGCGATTAGTTTTACCATCGTCTTTTACAGGTAAGTTCAATTAAATCCCAACTACTCACTTGCAACCTTTGAAAATAAATATATAATGACAAATGATTAGTTTTACCATCGTCTTTTATAGGTGGTCCAAGATATATGGTTCAAAATTATCAAGATGCCATAGCTATTTCCAGATGGGCTGGAACTCCTGATATTTTCACCACATTTACTTGCAACCCCAAATGGCCTAAAATTCAAATGGCATTGGACAAGGTTTCTAAGGGACTAAAACCTGAAAATGCCCCTGAAATTGTTGCTCGGGTATTCGAAATAAAACTGCACGAGTTAATGACTGATTTGCAACGGCATAAACATTTTGGTAAAGCTTGGGCAGGTCAGACTTTATGTTTAATTATTTTGCCTATCATTTATAAAATGCATAAGCGTAGTTCCATTTGGGATTAATGAACATGTATATATACATTACCATATACATTTCAATAATAGTGGTCCATACATAATTAACCCAAAAATATTTGGAATAATGGGAAACTTAGAATGAAGAAAGAGTGTTATAGTTCAAAGAGTCAATTTGCACCTACTATAGATTTTCAAATCTACCAGTTTAGTAAGACATCAGTTGGTGGCATAAATAAAGCAAACTTAGTACATACCTCTTGCTTGAACTCCTTAGACGCATTTCCATCATTTATTTCAATTCTATTTTCAACAACTTTAGCATTCATCTCACGCTCCTTCTCAAGGGCCTCTTGACACAAACAACACACAAAACAAATCACTTTTGTGTTTGTGGAAACTGGACACAAAGAAAAGACCATTAAGAAGTGAGTGTAAAGCGATAATTTTAGCTAAACTATACAGCAACATTAGGTTCTTATGTGTGGGGAATTGACAATTCAGTTCACTGTTAACATGTACTTTTAGAGGAAGAGCAATTAAAACAACTTATCTAAATAACTAATAAATATGAAAAAGTAGGTAAAAATATTCCTGCATGTTACAGATAGTAATGTCAAGACAAGACTACCGAAGGAGAGTTCAGAAAGCAACATAGTTCCTCGCATTTCTACCATTATTAGAAAAGCTTATTTTTTTTTTGTTGTACTGAAATTTTTAAACACCTCAAGTTAGGAGATAAGAAAAGAGGAAGGAGAAAGGTTGGGACAGACTAGAAACTTAAAACCGTTGAGCCATCCCAACTGACAGCCATATTATTTGTTGTTGCGTCAGTCAATAATCACTCCCTCTAAACATTGAACATTGTCTAATCCATAACAAACAGAATTAAGAGTTCACACAGTACATTTAACAACTTATCTAAAAACACCATCAGAAAATCAGAGTAAAACCGATAACTAAAGCCTAAAGAAAAGTACAAACACATGTTGAAGTATAAGAGACACTAGAACATTACTTCAACACGTCTTATCATTGATCGAAACCTTACATAATATATAGCCCCCCACCTTTTCACCTCGATCCCTATCCTATTACAGATGTAGTCGATTAGGGTCATAAAAGTTGGTTGTGAATCCACTGCTTGGTGCAAAAGATTGCATCAATCTCATCACCATCCTCCATTTCAAGCTGTAATATCAACAATCAAGCTCAAAGGTTAAACGCACAGAAATGAAGCTGATGAATTGGATTAAAATGAAGTACACGTGATAGAAAAATAGATAAAAATTTATATGTATGCTTCCAAAGCTAATAGTAAATTTCCTAGATAACAAAGAAACTACCGAAATATCAAATTATATGTACTTCAACAAACGTCTTCACTTAATACTTACAGTGGAAAATAGAAAGATTGGAAGAACCACAAAAACAAAATTTTCAGCCAATGCGATTATGTAGGCATTCCAATTTCTGCAGCCAATAATTGCCTTATCACCCACTTTTGATAACGCCTTCATGATACGTACAGGGTCTGAAAACCACACAAAATTTATAAATATCATACTCCATGAATAAACAATGCATTGATCACATAATAAAAAAATTTGTCTACCATTAGTCTTAGAACCCACTATTTGCCAAATCTGGAATGAAGTATCAAGTGTAGATTCAACAAAAGCTAGGTACCCTGCCAAGTTAATTAAGATCAAAGAGTCAGGAAGGACAATAAAAGGAGGGATATTGATAGTATGTAACTCCTCATTACTAACATTTAGTGGAAGTACTCGCTCTGAGAGAGTAGTTGGATGTGTTTTATCTTCCGCATCAATCATCCAATGGAAACCACCATCCAAGAAAACAGTCTGGAAATTTACTTTGTATGGAAACTTTAGTTGTCTCCAAGAACTTTCACCCTCAGTAATGATCACACCAGCTATCACAGGCCTTTCAGTAACATGACCATCATAATAATCACTAAGGCATGCCAGTAATATGGACGGTATACACAAATCACTTTGTATTCTATATATGGTTACAACCATACTATAGAAAGAAATTTAAATTTGAGTACCCCTTTGTTCCTATGAACTGTATGAAGGATGCCAAGTACTTCAGGATCAGGAGTAATTCCATATTTTGCTTATACGTTCGTCTCTCTAAATTCTACAAGAAAATTCAAAGCTGAAAAAAAACACAGACGCGCATATAATCTGTTCAGAAGCAATAATAATATTCTTTTGTACACCAAAGTTTCCACTCAATTTGTTTTTCCAAGTTTTGACTATGCCTAATAATATTCTTTTGTACACCAAAGTTTCCACTCAATTTGTTTTTCTAAGTTTTGACTATGCCAGAGAAGTAATACTTTCCAACTTTTGTTATGTAACAATATACACAATAGAGTTTCAGAAGTGGGGTTTACCACACGCTCATATATTGCTTTTCTTGGATAATGGTGCCAAGCCAAAGACCCCTGCTCAGATCAATAAGTTAATATTAGTAGAGCTTCCAGACCCAAAAGATAAAGTTGCATATGAAGCAGTCACACAGTTTATGATGCATGGGCCTTGTGGAGATTTAAATTCAAGCTCGCCATGTATGTTGGAAAATAAGTGCTCTAGACACTATCCTAAAGCCTTTTGCAGCCATGTAGTGAGGTTTATGGTCAAAAAAAATATCCCAATTACCAAGAATGTTTTGCAATTGAACAGTTCCCTATACATTTTGATATATGACAAATTTTTAAGTAGAAATTGAACAAAAAACAGAGAGCATATCGCATTTTGTTAAAATGGTACCTAAAATGCATTACATTCCGTTTATAGACCAATAGGGCAAGATCCGGTAGCTTATGAGAGAGAGAACGATACCTTTTGGCACTGGGGAATAGAGGAACGGAGCTTTTAGATGTTAGAATTGAAGGAGAGGGCACGCTGACGGCGATTGTTCTTCGACTGTGGATTTGGGGATGAAGCTGGAGGCTGACTCTTGCAACTCTTTTGCTAGCTCCCCCAACCTCCTTGCTTAAGTTAAAGTCTCCGATCATTTGATTTGGGGTGTTCTCTGTAACTTAATTTGAATAGAAGTTGCCGATACAAATACCCGCTTAAAATATATCTTATAATTTTTTTTGGGCCTAGGCCCAATATTACACGTAGAAGTTTGAAAAAAAAACTTATTTAAGATAAGTATACAAAACTAAATTAGATACCTACGAAAATCCAATCACGTAGTAATTGAGCCTCCTAAGAAATCATGCCTTATCTCCTATATATGTACAAAAAAAAAAAACAATTGCACTACACATATCGATAAGTTTGAAAAAAAAAAAAAAAAAAAAAATTTAAGATAAGTATACAAAACTAAATTAGAATCCTACGAAAATCCTATCACGTAGTAATTGAGCCTCCTAAGAAATCATGTCTTATCTCTTATATATGTAAAAAAAAAAAAAAAAAAACAATTGTACTACACATATCGAAAAACCAGGTAGCCTACTTTCTTCCTCTTCTCCATTATTTACAATTCTTTTATGAGTTCATTTCATATTGATTAAGTTTTTTTTTTGTTATATTAAAGAGTATTGGATAAAGAATTTATAAATTTTATTATGTATATTGCAGATAATGGCGTATGAAAATTACAACTTATGTAAAAAAAAAAATGCTAAGGGAAATTCTAGAAGCAGGACTTAACGTTCAACAAGATCCGGTCTACAACACAGAATTAGAGAACGGACGATTCAAAAGCACTGTAACATTAAAGGTACCAAAAGACTTATTCTTTAACAATGAAGACGTCGTAGTTAAAGAAATTGATGGAAACACTACATATTCTGTTGCAAAAGCAGAGGATTCAGCAGCTTTTCACGCAATACAGTTTATAAAGGATGAACGTGATATAGAAATTGAAGACTTCAATTTCAAAGAACTTATGAAGAAAAGAAAAGAGGTTGAAGAGAAATAGAATCAACTCGGTGTCCTCAGAAATATTATGCTAGATTGTTTGGTTGACGATAAACACAACAAAGATAAGATATATTGTCTCTAAGAAAAAATGAAAGAAATGAAAGACATTGAGAAAAACCAAAACAAGGACAAAAGCAACAAAGAGAAAAAGAACGGTTTCAAAATAAAAAAAAAGAAAACCATGAGGATTAGTACTCTTCTTTGGTATCATACACTGCAGGTGATACTTCAGCAAATGTGAGATTGTTGATAGTACAGTAGTACATAACTTGGTTTGGTTTGACATTTTTTTTTATTTTTTATTTATTGAGTATGATGTGAAAGTTAATCACAGAAATGTTTACCCATCAAATTGAAGAACTCTACTTGATTGGCAGTCGATTATATGATCAATTGAAGAAAAACGAATTATATTAACAAAAATTGAGTTAATGGCTAAAACTATTCATGGGCGTGGAGGGTTATCTTACGTTCTTACTAGCAAAAGTTGTATGATTATTATTGGCTTTGACGTAGCAGTAGAAGGCACTTAATTCTGACACGATATCCTTTTGGCTCATTGTTTCCATTTAATTGGGTATCTCATAAAAATACTTGGCACGCAACAACACTAGCTACAAGTCCCGAAAGTAGATTCGTATAGTACCTTATATCTATTTTTCTTGGTCAAGTAGTTTAGGTATATTGGGAGAGATCCCCCCCTGATCGAGATACCTTTGTGAAAAAAACACATACAAGAAACAACATGGCCAGAGGCCCTCTCCTATATGGAAATTAGCAACAAGCTAGACCCACATTTACCATGCATCAACAATGCATATGAAATTATTGTGCGACAATGCGGTGGCTAGAAGTAACTTGGACTGGAATGCTTTAAAAAATGTGTACGTAATACGTTAATTGGCTAATGCTATGGCTAGAAGTAACTTGGACTGGAATGCTTTCGAAAACGTGTACATAATACGATACTTGGCTTAATATGGAAGATGCTCTAAACACCCAAGAAAAATGAGCGAAAATATGGAATGGAAAAAACTGCAGGTAGACAAACCGCTGGGAATCTCACACACAATAGATGCCCTACATACACAAATTAATGGTAACAGGCCTACTAGGCAAAGGACTACACCGCACTATTGGAGTATTTATATATAAATATTTTCAATTGAACTACAAAGGAACCCCACTAGAGTACAAATGAATGCCAATTTTTTAAATTAATGGTAACATGCCTACTAAGCAAAGGACTACACCGCACTGTTGGAATATTTATATATAAATATTTTCAATTGAACTACAAGGAAACCCCACTAGAGTACAAATGAATGCAAATTTTTTATAATGTCGTCATACACTCAACTTTGGTTTTCACTTCCCTAGAACAACCTGCTATATCTCCCTTCTTGGTAATAAAATGATTCTTCCAATTTTCCAAATATTTAACACATTCAGCTGCTGTTTTTGTTACCATATGACGACTGACAATTTCTCTTAAAATGACTAAATCAACTTCATGATAACCCAAACAACTAGAATCAATTAAACTTCTTAAACTGCAAGCACATATCCTTCAAAACAAAAACAAATTAAATTAGACAAAATATTAGTTAAATGTAATTTGGTGTAATGATAAGGGACAACATTCTTAACTATTTACAAGTAAAATAAGTACACTTAAACTTGATAATTGATTTATATACACATGAATAGAAGACTATACGCTATCCGGACTCATCTTCATGTAGTTCAGAACACCCAAGTCCCCAACACATGCACATGTACAACTCATCCTACTTTGTCTCTTAAGTATCTTAAGCAATTGGACTAAAACAAAATTTGACTAAAACAACTTATCCATCCATAGCGTCTACGGTAGTAGATATGTATGAATACAGTGAATATGAAACCCAAAGAGCAGAGAGCGAGGACTATGAGTTTAGGGGAAATAGGTTTGTGGCTAGAGGTGTAAGGAACGATGAGAGAAGAACTTCTACACTTCTACCCAAACAAACTTCAGACGTCAGAACTTCCTCTTTTTTTGTTGTAAGGACATAAATAATAGATTCTGTACACGTGGTCTTCCAATGACAAGTCAAAGAAATGAAATAAACCAAAAAAACAAAATTGAAAATAAGTAGAGACCAAACCAAAATAACATAGCCCATTTGAAAGCTTATAGACAAGTGTTTACAATTTGCCTTATTTTCAAAGTAGTAATGTTACACCAACCAACTTATTTAACATTTTGAACTACTATTTATATTTACTGATGTGTCAAAAGTCCTAATCATTGATTTGTATAGAGATACGTGTCCGCGTGTATTGTAATGCAAACCAACATTATCCAAATAGTTAGTTGCAATAGTATATTTAAAAAGTAAGTCCGTATAACACTACTCCTTTCAAAGAAAATGCATTGGGTTTTTAAAAAAAAATAAACAATGAGGCCAAAACGATTTTATGGACAACTCGATGTTTAGGCACCTACACCATCACAAAACTCCAACGAATTAATGGACTATGGGCCAAAGTTTGGGTTTTCGTAAAATATATACATATTTAGAAGCTTTTGACATTCGTACATTTTTTTTTCATGGATACATTATTCATAAATACAAAATACACTCTAACACTTTGTTCAAACAATGTTAAACTATATTCAAACTACATTATGTAAAGTTGCAGACCTGTTTGTAATATTTTAACTATAAATTCCACATACATTGATAAATAGTAGCAGATAAATAATAGTTCGGTTAATACAAATTTTATCGTTCCAATTCTTTGATTCTTCTTCCATCACAACTTAACGATTCAGTAAGTACAAGTTTATACATCAATAAAAAGTTCTTAATAAATAATAGTCTTACCAAGGACACATTTTCATTCAAAAATTAAACTCAACCACAATTAAATGGGTTAACAAACTTTACTATGGGCTATGTTTAAGATGCACTATAGCACTAAGAAGTGCACTATGGGCCTAAGCGATAAAATTTGACTGTATGCAATTTTAATATAATTTTGAAGTAAATTTTTTTATACATAATAATAAAATGAAAAAAAATCTTATAAAAATGGTCCCCGTTCGTTGAACGGGTCCAAAAATCTAGTTATAACTAATAAAAGTGGAATTAACAATTAACAATATTTTTTGTGAATAGTCTGGTTGTTTCTATAAGAACTAGTCACTGTGCACGTGGTACCCACATGGGCCATACTGGAGTTTTTTTTTTTTTTTTTTTTTTATCTTCATTAATTTATACATTTAAAATTACTACTATACCCTTAGGAGTAAACATTTCTCCCAACATAGGGACCCACGAAGCCCACACATTTATAAAAAAAACTATTTTTAAAATAGCAAAATTACCATTTTACCCTTCCAAAAAACAAAAAATATATTTAAAAATTAAAAAACTGTGAAATGACAAAAATACTCCTGTGACGTACAAGAATCTACTATTCATCGACCCCCATATTTTTCTATATAGTAAAGATCTGTGCGTATGACTGGTAGTGAAGGATTTGATTGGTAGTGCTTTGAACTTGCAACAGCTTAATCCAAATTTTACATGTGTGGGGTGACACCGTTCTTAAGAAACCCAAAATCTTGTTTGTGCTGTGGCTATTTAGTGTACAATGTGTCCATGACTCTTATGTATTTCAATTTGTGTAGTTTGAATCTATCTGAATTATCCTACGAGTTTTATTGCACTTAGCTTGTTTGCTTGTAACATTTTCTTGTAACAAGCAAATGTTCACCAACCACTAAAGCTTTAAATGAACATGGTATTAATCATACATAATTCATTCGACATGAACTCACCGAGTATCAACCGAGTTCACCGAGTATCAACTGTGTTCACCTGAGTTCTGAAATTCTGACCGATTCTGCCAGAGTTTTGCTACTAGCTAATCATTAGAGAAGTGGTGAAAGAGATCCAATCTCAGGGTCTAGTTATTATAAACTCCTGTCACTCAAGAGGAAGAACTAAAATCTACCTAATCCTCAAATTAGCTTCTTTTGGGTTTATTTCTGGAAGATCTTCACGTTAATCGAATTCGGATTTGTTTCAGTAAGATGATTGTGTTGTTGTTGGGAGAAAAGACACTTTTTGGGGAAGTTGTTCGTGGATAATAGCTAAAAATCACAACACCATTCCGGCCATCATAGGTATCTTCATCTACACAGTTACAAATCACTCATTGATTACCAAAACAAGATTGATTATTTGATTGCTTTCACTGGAATAGACCTGCTTAATACGCTGCTTCTGGGTATTGCTGGTCTTGGTTATCTTCCTAACTTCTGGACAAGTGTTTTGTGGTGGGTTAGATTGAAATTTGATTGAGGATAGAAGGGTTAATCGATCTGGCAGTACATGTCACTTTTTTGGAAGAGCATATTTTGCTCATTGGGTGGTAACTAACTTTTAGGCATGATAGCCATAAACTGTCGGGGGATGGGCACCTCCTCTTCAGTTCATATCATAAAGGACCTCATTGGTGCCCATGATCCGGATGTCATTTGCTTGTCTGAGACTAAAGCAACATGAAAAAGAATGGAAACAGTAAGGAAGCAGTTAAAATATCAAGGTAGTCATGAAGTACCAGCTGATGGAAGAAAAGGTGGTCTCACAGTTCTATGGAAGGAAGATTGTAATGTGGAGATATAGGCAGCAACAAAAGACTATGTCACAGGCAAAGCTACAAATCTTGGCTCTTTATCAACTTGGCTATTTACATTTGTCTATAGAGAACCAATTTCTCATCATCGGAAGAAAGTATGGAATGAGTTAACAAGTTTAGCTTATCATATAGACAACTGTACCCCTGGATTCTTTTCAGGGATTTTAATGCAATAACAAGTTTAGATGAAAAAGAAGGAGGGAATAATATTAGAAGTAGAAGCATGGTAGACTTTAATGACTTTATAAATGGCATTGGATTGGTTGATTTAGACTACAGAGGTTCGAAATTTACATGGTGCAATAATAGAGCATATGGAAGTCACATAATGGAAAGGTTAGACAGAGCATTAGCTACTACTTCATGGGTGGAATTTTTTCCAGAGGCTAAAGTCACAACAGTCACAAATGTTTCATTAGATCATCTTGCCTTTTTCATAAGTTTACATAAAGTTGAGCCAACCCCAAAGAAGCCTTTCAGATTTTATGAAATGTGGCTGAGAGATGACAACTGTAAGAAAGTTATTGAACATGCCTGGAACTCAGTGGAAGAAAATGAGAGTATGTCACTGGTAGCACAGAAGCACAAGGGAGAAACTAATGGTATGGAACAAGAGAGAGTTTGGGAATGTGGTTTTTGAGATTAGAAATTTAAAAAAAAAAAACAGCTTGAGAAGTTGATGATTGTGGACATGAATGAAATGAAGTATCAGAAGATTCAAAGCTTGAAATCCAAGTTGGTAGAGTTACTTGAGCGAGAGGCTAGCATGTGGAGGCGTAAGTCAAGTCAAAACCGGGTAAAAGACTATCACGAGGAATAATGAAGTATTTTCATATCTCCACTGTGTATATGAGAAGAAAAAATAAGATAGATAAACTCAAGAATGAACAAGGGATTTGGAAAAAGGGCAGACAGGAGGTAAGTGGAGTGGTTAATTCTTTTTTCACTGATCTTTTTAGCACAGATAGCCCAAAAACTTATTCTTCTATCCTTAACCTTTTCAAACCTATTATAACAGAGAATGACATTTTGGGAAAGATACCTACTAATACAGATATATGGAATGTTGTCAAGAAGTTACACCCCTTAAAGCACCAGGACCTGATGGATTTCAGGGGGTGTTTTACCAGAGTTGCTGGGATATAGTAGGGCCTCTCATCACCAAAACTGTAAATGATTTCTTCCTTTATAACATGTTGCCACTTGATTTGAATGAAACATTTATAACTTTGATTCCCAAAATCCCTTCCCCATACCACATTTCAAAATTCCGGCCATAAGTCTATGCAACTTCACCTACAAAATCATTTCAAAACTCCTTGCCAATAGATTAAAATCCCACTTACACAAAATAATATCCCCTTTTCAAGGTGCCTTTGTCAAAGGAAGATTAATTGGTGACAACATAGGATTGGCAAGCAAAATTTTACATCACATGAGTAGAATGGATAAGAAGAAACAAAGATGGCTAGCTCTCAAATTGGATATGAAAAAAGCTTTTGATAGGGTGGAGTGGCAGTTCTTATTGGTTTTAGTAACAAATGGATAGCTATGATTAGAAAATGTCTAGAGACAGTATCATATAAAGTTCTTTTAAATGGTTCACCCTTGAGTCACATTCTTCCTCAAAGAGGCCTCAGCAAGGAAACCCCTTGTCTCCATATTTATTCATTCTTGTTACAGAAGCATTGTCAAGACTGTTGGAAAAGGCGGAAGAAGAAAAGAAGCTAAGTGGAATCATGATGAGACAAAACTCTCCTCCAATCAATCGTTTGTTATATGCCGATGATTTGATAGTCTTCAGCAAGGCAAGTTTGGATCAAGCCAGTAACATGAAGGAAATACTTAGTCAGTACTGCAATGCCACAGGTCAAGAAGTTAACTGGATGAAGTCTAGTGCTTTCTTCAGTCGGAATGTACATCATCGACATCAAAAGATTCTTCTTAGGAAATGGAAAGTGAGAAGATTCATGAAAAAAGAAAAGTACTTGGGTGTGCCAATTTTACTGGGTAAGAAAAAAGGGGAAGATTTTGAATATCTGGTGGACAACTTACAGAAAAAAGTTGCAGGATGGAAGGCCAAGGTTCTCTCACAAGCCAAGTCGAACAACTCTTGTTGAAGTAGTGGGTCAAGTCATTCCAATATATGTTATAGGTGTGTATCCTTTACATATTAGTATATATATATGATAAGTTGGATCAGATCAACAGGGATTTCTGGTGGAATGGTAATGCAAATTCAACTGCATGGCACACACTAAGCTAGGAAAAACTATGTAGAGCAAAGATGAATGGAGGCTTAGGATTCAAAAGAGCAAGAGACATGAACATGTCTATGCTTGCAAAGCATAGCTGGAGAATGATAAATGATGCTGATCCTATTTGGGCTATGACATTCAGAAGTTTATATCAATGGGAGATGATTTCACAAGACACAACTAGAAAAAAGAAACCTACATCCTATTTTTGGAAAGGAGTTGTGAAAAGTATGGACTCAGTGAGGGAAGGATATATGTGGAAACTAGGAGATGGTAATAGTATCCACACTTTTACTGAACCTTGGTTGCTCCTTAACAATAAACCAATTCGGCTGTCAGATCATGTCATTGATGACTTCTCATTCTCGGCAGTGGAAGATAGTACACATGTAAGTCATCTGTTAGAAAAGGATTCAACATATTGGAATCAAGAAAGGGGAGAATTGTTTCCCAAGCCAATCGTGGAACACATCAACCTCAAGGAAGTAAATCCTACCTCTCAAGATAAGCTCATCTGGTGGAGAGATAGCAAATGGATCCTTACAGTAAAATCAACTTACAAGATGCTCATAAGAGAAACTGAGAAGGGAGAGTGCTCAAAAAGTAACTACAGAACTATAAGAAGAATATGGAATCTAAATATAGATGCAGGTACTCAATTATTTCTATGGAAGCTATATATGGGAGGATTGACTACTGGAGATGTTTTATTAAGAAGAAAATTCAAGGGAGATGCCAATTGCTCTTTTTGTCAAAAAGAAATTGAAACAGACTACCACCTTTTTATAGGTTGTGAATGGGCCAGAGCACTTTGGATGGGATGTATTCTGGGACAAAGAATGATGCAGAACGAGAAGAAAGATGTTAGAGATTCCTTGCTAGAATGGGGATTAAAGAAAAAGGACTTGGAAGGTCAATATGCAAAGACCCATGCACTATGTCTTTTAGAGCAGATTTGGAAAATCCAGAATATGATTCGGTTTGAAAAAAAAAATCTAGCTTTCAAGAAATCTATGGTCACACACACTCTCATGCAGCACGAGTCACTGAAGCTTACAAAACAGTTGCAACTCATACAAATGCATAGAATTCTGAAGAAATAGAGTTTACTACTGAGAAGAGAGTGAAGTACGAGCACTGGAAAAAGGTTTCTTGTGATGGAGCCTATGAGACAGAAACGGGTAAAGGAGCAGCAGCAGCTGTATGCAAACGACAAGACGAAAGTATATTTGGTGCAGCATATAGTAAGTTCAAGTGCCAAAATGCTATGCAAGCAGAATGTAAATGTTCATGTACTGGCCATACTTCTTGCTCAGAGACTACAACTTTCAAATCTTGTGGTACTCAGTGATAACCAAAGATTAATGAAAGTTCTCACAGCAAAAAATAACAGTTTTCTATGGAGTTCTGAAGACAATTACAATCAGATTCAAGCAACAATGACGGATTATCATGCAGTAAACACCTCCTTACAGGTTCATTTCTTTTGGATAGCTAGATATTGTAGTAAAGATGAGAATCAGGTAGCTAAATGGGCCAACAAGTATGTTGGGATTAGCCCTCCACCTCGTTGGCTGCATGACAATGTAGAACTACTGGTCAAAGTTTAAGTATTATGGAAAGTTTCCTACTGGAAAAATAAAATAAAAAATAAAATAAAATTGTGTAGTTTGATACTTCCTTGATCACGATATTTGTGATGTTTAATTAATTTGATGATTTTATGTATCTTTTCCTCCCTAGAGCATAATCGCGTAAGTGTTGCTGCAAATTTAAATAGAACTTTTTGGTGTTGCTAACTTTGATACGGGGTCTTGGGCATGGCCAGACACCCCATCCCGTAAACGTGCAGCTGGATATGAGCATCCATAAGTGGATCAGTCGAGGGAAAGGCAAGGGCATAGGAGGCAGAGCCTCAGCTTGAAGAGTTGCGAGCATGGAAGGTAGAGGCTCAAGAGACACAAGCAGCCCACCAAGCGAAATTTGAATAACAACAACGTCAATTGGACTATCTCATGGAGAAGCTTGGTGGCCCTCCTTCAATGTGGTATGATTTATGAACTTAACTGTATCATGTTTGTTGGTGTGCTGCATCATGTCTGCTGGGATATCTTAGTTGAATTATAGCTGTCTTAGTTTGGGTCATGTTCAGTTTTGTTTTTAGGACAATGGGTGTCAAGTTATCAGTTTTTTACCACTGCATTAGCTAGTATATATGTTGGGTTTGTGTAGTTCGATCATAATAATCTGGAAACACATAAGAGTTGACATTGTATTGGAGGACTTTATCCTTTACCAAGTCGTTTTGTGAGTTTTGTATCACTTGTTAGCATGTGGCTGTTCTAATAGGGAGTTTGTAGACTAAGTTTTGCATTTAATAGGGAGTTTGTAGGTTTGAAACGTATCAAAGTGTTTTTTAGTGATGTTATAGACTTAAAAGGGACTTGAATGGGAAGGAGTACACAAGGCTGTTTTGTGTGTCTGGCGGCGGCCTTTATGTACGGCCACTGTTGTCTTGTATCTCCCAACTGTTCACCCATTGAGTCTGTCAAGTGCACTTAACTGAACTAAACTAGAAGCCCCTTAGACCATGAGGTCAATGTAAGCCTGAAGATTATACTTGTATCTCCTCTAAGGTGTAGTGAAATACGTATTAGCAATGTTGTCGCCTCCTGAAATTGGAGTGGATGATGGCTACGTTGTTGTTCTATAATCACTTTGAGTTTGTTTTTTTACTTTATTATTTTTGCTATGGTCTTTACTCTTTGAGTAGTACTTGGTAGTTGGTAGTTATAAAATGGTGCTCTTGCTGTTCTATTTTTATTTACCATATGTCACCATGCATCTAATTAACCCCTTTCATTTACTTTCAATCCTTATTACATCAGTTCATCTCTCTTCTACACCTTCCCATTTGACACATGTTATTGTTGGATTATGTGTCATGCAAGAGAGTTAATAGACCATATTATTGGTATGGTTGCGACAAAGCCAATTTTTTGTTATTAGCCCATGAGGTTGATTTCTTGATTGTTAGCGTGTACTGATGTGTAGTGATTGGTGAACAAAGGTTGGGTTTTGTTGTATTATGTGATTAGACTATAAGTTTTGCATTTAATAGGGAGTATATAGGTCTGAAACATATCAAAGTGTTTTTAAGTTATGCGATAGACTTTTTGTGTTAAAAGGAATTTAACATGGGGAGCGGACAAGGCTGTTGCGTGTGTCTGGCAGTTGCATTTTGGTGATGTCAATGTTGCCTCTTGCCTCATTGAACTCTTCCACCTTATTGCTACTACTATCTTTGTCTCTGATTGCTAATCTGAGTTAGGACTTTGATAACGTCTATGGATACATCTTAAAACATAACATAATTGTTAATAGTTAGTCGGATTTTAATTTTGACGTGATGAAATTACTATATTTTTGGTTTCTTCCTTTTTTTTTTTCTAATGGATAATATCTTTGCGTGCAGATAATCTTGCGTCACAAGAGAAGTGGTTTGATATTATTCTTTTGTCAAGAAATTGCGGTTTGGAATTGAAAGAGTCGTAAGATGAATCTATAGGCCATTTTATGTCACATTTTAGTTTTTTATGAAGACGATTTCAATTACAAGCTATTTAAGGGATGTTTAGGATTGTTTTTGTTGGTTCTTGAGTGATTTAAGGGAATGATGCAACTCTCTTTTGTTTTTAATGGAGTGAAATAATTCACTTTTATTTATTGAAATTTTGGTGTTTATTACATATTATTCTGATTATTTTCTTTTAGGTTTATTTGTTGAATGGTAGTGGGGAATAAACAGGTGAAAAGAAAATGTTTGTACAAATAGTTCGCATTTGGCGAACATATTAGTGATATTAAGGATGTCGGAAAAAGTCTTCTGCGACACATGTAACTATTGGAATTATAACCCAAAATTTCAAATCTATTATATTTTTATCGACACTAGAAACGCCGCTAAAAACAAAAAAAACGCAAATGATTAAGACCTTTATCGACGATAGAAACGTCGTTTATTTCAACAAAATTTCAAATTAATTTTTTTATTTTTAGCGACAATAAAAACATTGCTAATATAACTCAAAAATTTTAAAAGCTTTTAGACTTGTAGCAATGATTATAACGTTGCAAATGACGCTAAAATTTTCAATTTTTTTTAGAGCTTTGCCGATAGTAAAAAAGTTGTTATTAATGCCTGAATGGCAAGGATTTTGAACTCATATTTGGCGACATTAAAAAATCGTCGCCTCTATATATTTGCCAACTATATCATTGACAACGATGATACGACACTCAAAAAAGTGTCACCAAATCTTATTCGTAATGTTTTTGTAATTTTCAGCAATATTTTTTTCGTCACTGAAAACCCCATTTTGTAGTGAAATCGTCATCAAGATTAACCCAAGATTTGTTTGCAACGTCATAACAAATTAATTGCTTGCCCTCCTTCATATAAAATTTTCCACATCCATCACTAGCTACACCACCATAGAGCTGATCTTGATTAAGTTGTGGCATTTCTCCCGACAAGTACTTGGTAGTATCTTTTGCCATCTTATATATGCGAGGTCGTGGATTTGGCTCACAGTTTACAAATGAGCGGAACACAAAGATTTCATCGTTGAAACCTATGGCTAGAGGGTCTGAACAGACTTGAACCATGCATGGTTGTTTGGTGTTTCTTCCACATAACATCATCTTCTTGAGGATCAAAAACCGATATATCATTTTTTCCGCAGATCTTGCTCGACAAGATTGGACCCAAAACTATACATTTTGAACTTACATGATGCTATGTCAAATCCAAATTCCCCAAAAAAGTCGTCGGAATGTCCCTTAAGAAGTTCTTGGTGATGATGTATCGGTTGCGGTGAAGTTGATGGTAATGAGCTTAGCTTAATTTCAAACCAAACATATTTTATTTGTTTGCCGGTTGAAAACCACAAATATATTGTTTTGTGATATTCCATTTTGTTTTCTTCCACCATCTCCTTTCTTTCTTGGGTTTTACTGCGTCTCAATACTCAAATTACTTATTTTGTTACTATTTTGATTGTAACTGAAAAGTGGTTTTCTGTTGTAGAGTTTCTAGAATATCTATGTCACTATAAGAAACGGGGGTTTCAGCGACGAAACAAATGTCGCTGAAAATTACAAAAACGACACGAATAAAATTTGACAACGTTTTTTTGAGTGTTGTACCATCGTTGCTAATGATATAGTCGGCAAAGATATAGGGCAACGATTTTTTAATGTCGCCAAATATGAGATCTTTACCGACGCTTCACATTGTTGCCATTGTTTTTTTTGTCGCAAACTCATTTTTGTGTTTTAATACAATAACGTCGCAAAAGATATACTTTTTGCGACGTATTCAAAATCATTGACATTCAGGCCGGCATTGATAACAACGTTTTTACCGTCGGCATCTTTACCGATGCTTCACATTGTTGCCATTGTTTTTTTTTTTTTGTCGCAAACTCATTTTTGTGTTTTAATACAATAACGTCGCAAAAGATATACTCTTTGCGACGTATTCAAAATCGTTGACATTCAGGCCGGCATTGATAACAACGTTTTTACCGTCGGCAAAGCTCCAAAAAATTTGAAAATTTTAGTGTCATTTGCAACATTATAATCATCGCTACAAGTCCACTCTTACGAATGTAAGTTTACATGAAGAGCAACTACAACATATATAATAACTATCTACCTGGGTATGTCCATGCTGCTAGGCAATCAGTATATTTCTATTCATAAAAATGTAAGGAGTTTATGACTATTTAGTACCACGTACTTTCATTTTTTTTTCTAAATGGTACCCGTACTTTTTTTCTCGCCTATTAGTACCCCAACTTTCAATTTGTTTCAATTTAGTACCTCAGTCTCTTTTCCGTCTCATTCCGTCCAATTTCACTAACGGATTTACTACTCAAATTGACTATTCTTTTTTTTTCTGTTTTTTTTTAAGGAGAAAATAAGCGAAAAATGAAATGACGAACTGATTCAATGATTCAATTGACTACACATTTACTTTATCATATCACATTTACTAGTTATTGTAAATGATTATACTTTCATCGGTGGAAAACCTTTCATCAGATAATGGATCAAAACTAATCACAACAATGGTGTTACAAGTATTTCAAAAGGTTGCTCCCAGCGTATCCCAAAGGAGTCTAAATTTGAAGGGGAGACAATGCAATATTGCATTAACGTGAAACAACACTTGGTAATCTAGAAACTAACGTGAAACAGCAATATGCAACCCATTTTTTTGTATTGTTACTCTGCAAAATTGCAAGCCCTCGTGTCAGAAACCTCTCTCCGTGTCTTCCTCTCGCAAAACTTGCAATTTGAAAGTTTTATGTGCCAATTGAACACACGATCATCTCTCTTTGTACTGCAGACCCCGTAATCTGGGTACAAACATAACCTGATACCAATCATCTCAGTGAACAATCGGTATGTTTGTTTTTTTCATCGTATATCCAGTTCTTGACCTCATAAAATTGTACACCAAGAACTGTAGAAGCAAAATAATCGTTTCAAAGTTGATGTCCGCCTTAATTTTAGATCAACTGCTTCTTGTAACTTATTGCTTTCATCCTCCATCTTCTCGCAAACACAACCAGGAAAAGGATTTGCATAAAAAATTTCCTCAAGTCTTGGAGAGTCTCCACGCGCTCGTCTATATGGTGCACCAACTCTATTAGCATGTAAGCTTTTCACGTTAGATGCAAATTCTTCCCATGATATTACACCCTCATCCATCTGGTCGACCAGCCTCACCAAATTGTGTCTGCAAACAATAGAATCAACTTAAGCGCTCATGTCCTAATTTTGCTTTAAAATTAATTCAATATGAACAAGGGTGGATACTTTGAAACAATCATTGAATCCAGATCTAGAATGACCTCCTGTTTTGGAAAAGAACAGAAAATAAGTTAAGGATTTAGAGGAGGAAGATGAATTGACCAACTGAGGAAGGTTTGAGCTTTTCTAATTTTTGTTACGTGGGGTTGTTTAAAAAAAAACAATTTGAATAGTAAATTCGTTAGCAAAATTGGACAGAATGAGACGGAAAAGCGACTGAGGTGCTAAATTGAAACAAATTGAGAGTTCATGGTACTAATAGGCGAGAAAAAAAGTACAGGTACTATTTAGGAAAAAAAATGAAAGTACGTGGTACTAAATAGTCATAAACTTAAATGTAAAAGCGTTTAAACACCGAAGTAACCAAGAATACAAGACCAACATCAATACTACAAAGTTGAATCAGTTCTGTAGTGTGGAAAGGCTGAATAAACTGTTGATCGAGATGAACATGATGATTGTGGAATAATGTTTTGTATTCAATCGGGTCCTTTTATAAACCTCCATTGCATGATACGGTCTTGATGTTATAAGTTCAGATCCTACAAAAAGAATCTATAAAGACAATTACATCTGCCCGACATATTCAATGTCGCTAATTAGTAATACGTAATAATCTCATCAATAAGCAACAACTTTCAATTTATTGTGGCTATGGCTAATTGTATCCAACTAGTTTTGTCAAAGATCCATATCAATTGCCTCATTCTCCTTTCAGATATAGGACAACCTAGATTGTACCAAGGATAGAAAACCACCTATCTCCATAAGTCTTAGGTTGTAAAGTAACCTGTAAGGGTAATATTTCGCCAGTGTCCTAAAAACACATGGTAGAGTGAGATTACACCAAATTAGAAAGGGAATGGAGCATAAGATAATGGCTCTAGAACTAATTTGGTCAGTTATGGTCAATTCCTATCAGTTCAAGATATGCAGTTCATTTAGTTTGACTAGTCAGTTATGCGAAGTAGTTTGGGAACTGGATAGGTCAGTTCCGAAGCTAACCCATAACTGGATGACGACCTTGTACAACTGTATTTTAGTATTATAAGGACTCTTGGACATGTTTAGAATAGGTGTTCCATTTAGAGTAGACTTCTAGGTCTAAAGGCTTATTATGGAAACCTAGTCCAACTATGTCTCATTCTAGATATAGACTTTACAGATGATGAAGTTGATCGCAAGAAAGACACTACTGGTTATGTCTTTACAGTGGGAGCTACTGTAGTGAGCTGGGACTCACAATTGACAAAGACATTGACTATTGAGAAGTTGAAGCTATGTCTGGCTTCAGTTGGTCTTCTAGCTTAAGGATCGTGGATGAAACGCACTAGGATTCACTAGAAATGCATGGAGTTGATCTACAATGGTTATCAATCTCCAAGTGGGAGATTGTTAAGGAATGGAGCCTGATTACATGTGGAGTTAGTTTCCAATATGGAATTGGAAACCCATGAGTTACCGCCAACAACACATGACCAATATGGAATTTGTAATAATAGTAGTACGTGTCCTTGACGATTTTGGTAATGTGATTGGTTTTGGAAACCAATTCACTTCCTCGTCTCACATGTATATGAAGTCTATAAATACGTACCTCATGAGACTAGTGAATTAAATATGACACAACTAAAAGAGCTCATAATGTATGGAGTGCATAGCAAGTACATTATTGGAGCAATAATTAGTGTAAGACAATAACCAAATTTGTGAGTGCATAGTGATAGTGCAATAACATAAATTTGTGAGTGCCAAAAGTGTGTGCGTGTGAGAGAGAGAGAGATTGGTGTTTGTTTGAGGTTCATGACATTGCAAACAACTCTTTGATTATAGTGGATTTTGGTGCGCTTGTGGACATAGGCAATTGCGAAACCATATAAGTTCATTGTGTTCGTTTATTCTTTGCTCTTTCATTATTGATTTAGTAGTTGTATTGGTGTTCTTGTTTTGTCATTGAATTGATTCCAAGATCTTGAGGATAATTGTCATTAGTCAAGATTAATGTGATTTCTAATTCTCAACATTTTTTTACTAAAAGCAAACCATTACAAGATGCTACAATTTATCGAAACATCTTTGAGCGCCCACCTTAGCCATATAGTTGAGATCGAGCAGGGCTCACAAAATAATTCTTCTCAAACCTTCATATGTCCTATGTGTATCACAGGGCCGACTCAACCCAAGGTGAGGCCTTAGGCGGAAGCTCTAAGTAGAGGCCTTTTCTTCAATATTTTGAAAATTTTCTAATATATACGTACAATTGTTTAATAGAATTTTCTTTTGTGCTTAAGATCTTGATAACTCTCTAATAAGTAAAGAAAGGAATTGAAGTGAGAAGATTTGGTAGTTTAGCTATTTATTGCTTTACTGGAAATTCGACATAAGTAAACGTTCCAATAAGCTTGAGGTTTTTAAAAATGTTTTTTAACATATAATATAAATTATTGCCTATATGTTTAAGGAGGCTTTTATAAGATTTATCACCTCTTTTATAGGAGATTCCTTTTTTTTTTTTTTTTCATATGAGAGAGATTTTCTTACCACTATATAAGGGATTTTTGCAATTTTGTTTGACATTTGAGGCCTTCACTTACTCGAGGGCTTAGGCAATTGCCTAACTCGCCTTATGGACGAGCCGACACTGGTGTATCACACTGAGAATTGCTTTCTCACACACGTTGATATATAGGACAATACTGAAACTGCGTAAGGTTTCCTAGCTTATATTATTCGGCAACATGCTAGAGAAATATATAAACTTTCTACTCTTAGTTTACATAGGACTTCTCCACCCTCCTTAGAGTAAGTTCGGTTCAAAAGGCCATTTCCGATATCTTCCCCATCTTGATAGATTGATTTTAGAGGTTTACATGTAGTCGTGTTCCAACTTACATAAGGTTTACAAGTCGGATCTTTCCCAATTGAGTCAGTTATATATGAAGGCATGTGCTCAATGTTAGAATGCCATATTCTGTTGCTAGTTCCGAGAGTTTGTTAATTATTTACTGATTTTTTTTTTATTTTTTTTTTTCTAAGTGGAAATTTTATTGATAATGATAACAAGTTTTACAAATGATTAAGACAGGCGCACAACAAACTGCGCTGCAAGTCCTTTCTGAATGACAAATCCTATCCTCCTAAATACAAACTCGTTAGAACCAGCTGTCATTATGTTAATGTCCATAACTTTTTACAACCTCTTAAGGAGCTTAACAAACTGTTGTGCCAAGAATCCGAAAATGTCAAAACTAAACGGAATAAATTAATAAAACAATGTTGGTTAGCCACGCTTCCTCGTGCTATTCCATCTTTCCCATCGCTGCTATATTAGTT
This sequence comes from Coptis chinensis, assembly GCF_015680905.1. Lineage (NCBI taxonomy): Eukaryota > Viridiplantae > Streptophyta > Magnoliopsida > Ranunculales > Ranunculaceae > Coptis > Coptis chinensis. The sequence continues at coordinate 17,420,890 of NC_141462.1, read as the reverse complement.
GTTTCTCCCACATCAAAATCACCATTCCCCAATCTTACTAATAGAAATACTCCAATTACACATGCATGTTTTCTCTCTGACCAACTGTAAATCAAATACATACTCTCATCTTGGTGTACAAATTAAGGTTTTATTTTTATTTTATTTTTTTGATAATCATCTGACCAACTGTAAATCAAATACATACCCTCATCTTGGTGCAGAAAGTTTTTTTTTTTTTTTTTTGATAATCAGAAGATGCAAGTCATGGAGAACAATTTTGGTCGTTATAGCTTAGAACAATCTCTTGATTCTCTTCTATGTAAGGAAAAAAAAAATAAAAGAATAGGAATATTGAGGAGCAAAACTTGAAAGAAAAACAACACTACTTAGGCTAAGTCCAATGGTTTGGTGCGCTATCCCACTAAACCATTGTTAGAAAAATGGATTTGCACAAATCCATAGAGATATGAATGAGTAATTTGTCTCCCAAATTACCCCACTTGAGATGAAATGGGTTTCTCTTGAAACAGTACGTAAAGTGAGAAAAACCATTTTAAAATGTGCACTGGTTCGAAATAGTGTATTATGCCAAAAAGGTGCAACCTTTTGAAATGTGTACTGGTTAGAAACAGTGCATCATGCCGAAAAGGTGCAACCTTTCAAAATAGGCACTGGTTCGAAACAGTGTTTGATGCCGAAATGGTGTGTCCTTTCGAAACATGTGACTTTTCAAAGGGTTGCTTACTTTTTCCCAAGAGTCACTGTGTTATTTCGAAGAGGCACCACTCACCTATAAATAGTGGATGAATTTGGAGAGAAAGACACCAGATCACACAGAGTTCTGATCTTTCTCTTCTCCCCCTGTTCTTAGTTAAATATTATGTTGTGTTCACTGATTCTATAGAATTGAAGTGCTAGCTTTCTATAGAAGGAAATCTGTTCTATCTTGGGAGATAGTTTCTCATCAACCTTCAAGCACCATGAAGGGGAAAATTGTTTTAAGGACATAGTGAATCTTCACTAGGCTCGGATTTAATCATTGGTAAATTAAGTTCATTACTTGAGCTAAAAGGTTTGTTTGTTTGTTGAACTAAAGGTTTGTTCATGATATATTTGTTATATCAATTTGATTTTCTTGTTTACTTAACAATAAGTATATTTTTGGAATAAGTTTCCTACATATTTAAGACAAATCTCTTTCTTGGATGGAATTTTGGTTATTATACTTATTGTTAATACACTAACAATCTTTATTGGTGTGAGACAATATGAAAGTGTCTATAGGTAAATACTAGTACAATTCAGTAACACACAGAAAGTCAGGTATGTTTTCGGGACCTTATCTTGTTCATATATTTAATATGAACAGTACACATACACTACATGAAACACCATTGATTACACCATGGATGACATGTGTAATAACAGAAAGTACATTAAATGATGATGTATAGGTGTCATTGATTACGACTTCGACAACAGTCACGCTCACTAGCATGCATTGTTTCAGTAACATGCATTAGTAAATGTTAAGGCAAATGTTTTCCATTTGGAAATATGAAAGCCACATGTTAGTAAATAAGGTACGGTTCAAGGCTTGAAGTCTTCTTGTCTCTGTGTAAAATGGAACCAATAACTAACAGAAACAAAGAAAGTATGTTGCCGCTATTTTTTTTAAAAAGTGGTTATATTTTATTTGTGCATGTCGTATATGGTGGTTACATCTCCTACTCTCAGTTCACTAATATGTTTATATTGAAAAGGTGTGACCCTTCAAAAAGGTGCACCTGTTTGAAAGGACACAACACTTGGAAGCGATACCACACCTGTTGGCAAGAGACGGTTAAAACTTTTACAAGACAATTGTTGGTGCCAGAGACGCGCAGTTGAAAACACGGTCTTTGTCTCTTACTGAGAACGGTAAATTGGTTCCATCTCATGGTTTGATAACCAGTAAAGGAAATCATAAACAATACTTTTCACACCTTCCAAGTCTGAACCTTTTGAAAAGGACATCTCATACAATGTTGTCTCTTACTAAAAAGGTACTTTCAACGCCCACTCATTATACCGGAGGTGTTCCATTCTTTCTCTCTCAAACAGAAGCAAGTTCACATATTAGTTTGTGAGTGTATATTCTTTACTGAACATAATTTGTTTCTATTTTCTTTTTTGGTTTTAAAGAATAACAAAGTATGTTTCTAATTCATAATAAAAATGACAACACCACCAGGTTCTCCTTTTCATGTTGTTCCTATTTCATTTGCTAGACCTACTAGTCCGTTGAATGATATGAACATTTTGGTCCCCGATGAAGACCTTATGTTTGTAGAAGTGGAACTCAATAACTACGGGTGTCTTCTAGCAATGGTGGATATTGGTCCAACTCATACGTTAATCTTTTAGTATAATCCGAGGTTATTGGATTGAAACTCACAGAATGCAAAGGCTCTATGAGAGGCTTGAACCAAGAAGCCGAACCGGTGAAAGGACTTGCTTTGGAAGTTGACATTAAGATGCACAACTGGTGAGGAAAAGTGGACATGATGGTAGCTCGCTTAGACCATTTTCAAGTCATTCTTGGAATGGACTTCTTGAAAGCAAACAAGGTGGTCGTAATGCCACACCGATTATGATCAAAGATTCCGAGAATCCTTGCTTCATTCCAGATGTTAGGAATGGTGGGTGCTAAAAGGTTCGAAAAGTATTTTATTATTTGTAAGATGTATGTGTTTTACTATTGCGCTAAAGAGTGCCAATAAAGAAAATTACTTAAGATATTATTTTTTAAGCATACTTGTAAGCAAAATTGAGGTCTTAGAAGTGTTTCGACACTATATGAATGATATGTGACATTCTTTAACAAGACACCTCACTTGAAAAACATATATCTAAATGGTTTTTTCAATTTATTGACTTTGTCATGAGAAATTGGAAAAATATGAGGGATTATGTATCTCCTTGAATTAATCAATTCAAAATTGGAAATTTGTTGAAGCATTATTCAAAAGACATCAAATCTGGTGTTTTACTCTAGGAGAGATGCATAAATTTCAAGGAAATCCTCATAGCAAACGTGCATAGCAAGGTCCACTATGAAATCAGAATTCATAGCATTGGACAAGGCTGGAGAAGAAGCAGAGTAGCTTCAAAATTTCTTAGAGGATATTCCAAACTGGGCTAAACCTATGCCAACAGTGTGTATACACTATGACAGCCAATCTGCTATTAGTAGAGCACATAGTAGCATGTATAACAGGAAGTCTCGACACATACGTCGTAGACATAGCACCATTAGACAATTGCTCTTAGCTCAAATGGAGTTATCTCAATTGACTATGTAAGGTCAAAAGATAACATTATGGGTCCACTTACAAAAGGTTTAACAAGAGAGCAAGTTGAAAGATTATCAAGGGGAATGGACTTAAAGCCTTTGAGATAATCAACCAAGAGTCCTCATAATGGAAAAACCAACCTAGTTGACTGGAGATCCCAAGATCTAGGTTCAAAGGGTTAACTGAATTATGTTTGTAACTCAGTTAGCACTGGAAAGTAATAATATACTTTAACCCATTCTTATATAAGACAGTGCACATCTGTCGCGAGACCCAGGATAAGTCAAGCTTTTAATGATTTACTATATCTTGGAAAGTTATGTTATCCAAGTGGAGTATTGCAGAATACTCTTTATAGAAATCACCTATGTGAGTGTGAAGTGGGGCCGATTCTATGAGAATTTTAAGGCAAATGTCTCAAAATCACTCTCTGAAACCAAGAAGTGTTCAAGGCCAAAATGAATACAAACGTGAGAACCAACAGTATTCGAGAAGGTACTGCGTGAAGATGATTGTCTAGGTTTATACAAACGGCTGACAGTTCAAGGACATTAATTGAAGTCTACTGACCGTCTAATTAAACCCGATCGTCTTTCACTAAGGCAAGTTCAAGGCCTCCCATGCTAATTGACCTGATGTGATATTTTTTCATTTGTAAAAGAACAGAAATCCGATGTTTATGATAGAAGAAGACAAATTTTCATTCATGTGAGGGATTGTTAGAAAAATGGATTTGCACAAATCCATAGAGATATGAATGAGTAATTTGTCTCCCAAGTTATCCCACTTGAGATGAAATGGGTTTCTCTTTCCAACCCAACTAGGTAAGTGACACATAGTTTCAGTATAACCACACTCAAGTTGTGCAAAAGAAAAGAATCCAGGCCGGGACATTCTTTACGCGAGTAACGATTAGGCCCCAAGATTCAAGTCTAGCTAAAAAAAAATAAAAAAAATAGTACCACTTCAATTCTCAGTTCTTATCAGCACTAAACTATCCTTAAGTTGTGTAACTTCTCAAAGAGATTTAATGCAATTGCAGGATTCACTGGGGGAGCACTTGAAGCATGTTGTGGTAGGAGGAGGTCCATATAATTACAACTTAACTATACAATGTGGGTATAATGGATCAAATGTTTGTGATGACCCTTCAACATACGTGAACTGGGATGGTATACACTTGACTGAGGCTGCATACTGTACCTTATCGAATATTGTTGGTTCTCACGTTTGTGTTCATTTTGGCCTTAAACACTTCTTGGTTTCAGAGAGTGATTTTGAGACATTTGCCTTAAAATTCTCATAGAAGTGGCCCCACTTCACACTCACATAGGTGATTTCTATAAAGAGTATCCTGCAATACTCCACTTGGATAACATAACTTTTCAAGATATAGTAAATCGTTAAAAGCTTGACTTATCCTGGGTCTCGCGACAGATATGCACTATCTCATATAGGAATGGGTTAGAGTATATTATTACTTTCCAGTGCTAACTGAGTCACAGACATAATTCAATTGGCCCTTTGAACCTAGATATTGGGATCTCCAGTCAACTAGGTTGGTTTTTCCATTATGAAGACTCTTGGTTGATTATCTCAAAGGCTTTAAGCCCATTCCCCTTGATAATCTTTCCACTTCCAATAGGTGGTACCTCTTCAAGTATAACTGACTTTTTCGACCGTCTCTTACTAGCTAACTTTTTTCAAATATAAGTGACTATATCCAAACTTTATGTCCAAGTGTTTAAGCACATGCAATGTCAACCCATGACTTATATCTATTTCATGCACTGTTTGGACTTTTAGAAGTATAATAAGTACGTGCTTGATATGGTGACATCAAGAATTTAGCACAAGTAAAACTCAACTGATTTCAGACTATTACCAACCTTAATGAAAACATATGTAACTAAAAGTGCAAAATACTGAAGTGGACTTACACAATAGTCATGTACAAATAACTTTCAAGAGAAGTAAACTTATCTGTATGTGAACGTTGCACCCCTTCACATCTTTTCTACAGGTTACTGAAAATCAATATTTTCTGCCGCATCTCAATCCTTTTTTATACCGCTTATCAACGAAACGTGAATAAAATCTGTTTTAGTGAAGTGGGGCCGCTTCTACTAGAATTTTAAGGCAAATGTCTCAAAATCACTCTCTGAAACCAAGAAATGTTCAAGGCCAAAATGAACAAAAATGTGAGAACCAACAGTATTCAAGAAGGTACTACGTGAAGATAATTGTCTAGGTTTATACAAACGACTGATAGTTCAAGGACATTAATTGAAGTCTACTGATCGTCCAATTAAGAAAAAGAGCAATGGTTTGTGACATTTTTTCCTCAGGTCAAGTAGCATTAATTGATCGTCTAATTATCTTTTCATTAATTTAAGTTTCCTACAAACTTAAAACGGATCTGTCTTAAGTTTATATGAAACTTATTCCAAAAATATACTTATTGTTAAGTAAACAATAAATCAAATTGATATAACAAATATATCATGAACAAACCTTTAATTTTAACAAACAAACAAACTTTTTAGTTCAACGAATGAACTTAATTTACCAATGATTAAATCCGAGCCTAGTGATGATCACTATGTCCTTAAGACAAATTTTCTTTCTTGGATGGAATTTTGGTTATTATACTTATTGTTAATGCACTAACAATCTTTATTGGTGTGAGACAATATGAAAGTGTCTACAGGTAAATACTAGTACAATTCAGTAACACGCAGAAAGTCAGGTATGTTTTCGGGACCTTGTTCATATATTTAATATGAATAGTACACATACACTACATGAAACACCATTGATTACACCATGGATGACATGTGTAATAACAGAAAGTACATTAAATGATGATGTATAAGGTGTCATTGATTACGACTTCGACAACAGTCACGTTCACTAGCATGCATTGTTTTAGTAACATACATTAGTAAATGTTAAGGCAAATGTTTTCTATTTATTTGGAAATATGAAAGCCACATGTTAGTAAATAAGGTACGGTTCAAGACTTGAAATCTTCTTGTCTCTGTGTAAAACGGAACCAATAACTAACAGGAACAAAGAAAGTATGTTGTCGCCACTTTTTTAAAAAAGTGATTATATTTTATTAGTGTATGTCGTATATGGTGGTTTCATCTCCTACTCTCAGTTCACTAATATGTTTATATTGAAAAGGCGTGACCCTTCTAAAAGGTGCACATGTTTCCTACCATGGTCTTTGTAAATAGTCTTGGCGCCATATGGTTTGGGTTTAAACAAAGATGGTTCATTGAACATAACCAATAACCAAAGCGGAAACCAAAATATTTCAACAAGAATGGTTAAGGTTCAAAACTATTTTGTGACTCCTTGTGAACATAACCAATTATGAATGTCATGAATGTCATATTTGTAAGCAAATTGAGGTATTAGAAGTGTTTAGACATTATATGAATGATATGTGACATTTTTTAACAAGATGTCTCACTTGAAAAATATATATCTAAATGGTTTCCAATTTATTAACTTTGTCATGAGAAATTGGAAAAATGTGGAGGATTATGTATCTCCTTGAATTAATCAATTCAAAATTGGAAATTTGTTGAAGCATTATTCAAAAGACATCAAATGTGGTGTTTTGCTCTAGGAGAGATGCATAAATTTCAGGGAAATCCTCATAGCAAACGTGCATAGCCAGGTCCACTATGGAATTAGAATTTATAGCATTAGACAAGACTAGAGAAGAAGCAGAGTGGCTTCGAAATTTCTTAGAGGATATTCTAAATTGGGCTAAACCAGTGCCAGCAGTGTGTATACAATGTGACAGCCAATCTACTATTGGTAGAGCACAGAGTAGCATGTATAACAGGAAGTCTCGACACATAAGTCGTAGACATGTTAGACAATTGCTCTCAAATGGAGTTATCTCAATCGACTATGTAAGGTTAAAAGATAACATTGCGGATCCGCTTACAAAAGGTTTAACAAGAGAGCAAGCGGAAAGATTATCAAGGGGAATGGGCTTAAAGTCTTTGAGATAATCAACAAAGAGTTATCACAATGGAAAAACCTACCTAGTTGACTAGAGATCCCAATATCTAGGTTCAAAGGAGTAACTGAATTATGTCTGTGACTCTGTTAGCACTGGAGAGTAATAATATACTCTAACCCATTCCTATATAAGGCAGTGCATATTTACCGCGAGACCCAAGATAAGTCAAGGGTTTAATAATTTTTTATATCTTTGAAAGTTATGTTATCCAAGTGGAGTATTGCGGGATACTCTTTATAGAAATCACCTATGTGAGTGTGAAGTGGGGCTGCTTCTATGAGAATTTTAAGGCAAATATCTCAAAAGCACTCTCTGAAACCAAAAAGTGTTCAAGGCCAAAATGAACACAAACAGGAGAACCAACATTATTCTAGAAAGTACTGCGTGAAGATGATTGTATAGGTTTATACAAATGGCTGACAATTCAAGGACATTAATTAAATTCTACTGATCGTCCAATTAAATCCGATCTTCTTTCACTAAGGCAAGTTCAAGGCCTCCCATGCTACTTGATCTGATGTGGTATCTTTTCATTAATTTAACTCTACTGAAGTCTACTGATCGTTCAAAAACCAATAGTTTTTCCTCTAAGAAAAAGATAGCCCGCATAAAGACTAATTTTCCTTTACGGAATGAAGGTGGTGAAGAGACTAATTATTCTATAACAGGGGGACTGTATCCGAACGCGAACAATTCGCTTGGATTTTCCTCGCTTTGATGGTGATGATCCAGACAGGTGGGTGTACGTATTGTGTCGAGCAATTTTTTTCTCATCACCATATTGACTTGGATAAGTGCATGACGATTGTCTCTTTTCATTTAGAAGGGGAAACACTTCAATTAATGGTTCAGATGGATGGGTAAAGCTTCTATACCAGTCTCCTGCCAGGAATTTTCGAAAGGATCAATTTCAAAATTTGGACTGTCTCCATCTGAGGACCACGCTGCCGCTCTCGCAAAGTTGAAACAGGTTACGATTCGATTTGACGTGCAAATGTTTAAACCTCAAAATGTGGTGTCTGCAATTGGCCTAGCAAGCTTACAAGAAGAAAAACTAGCAGCAAGAATAAAAAGCTTCCACGAAAATGTTTACGGGAAATGGCAGAACCGGGTGGAACCAAGCAATGAACCAGGTCTTTTAGGACCAAAGCCTACAATTCCACCCATTAAACACTTGACGCAGGAAGAAATGGCAGAAAGACGCAAGAAGAATCTTTGTTATAGTTGTGACGAAAAATATGTTCGTGACACCGTTATAAGAAGAAACAATTAGTCTTGATTGAGGGAGATTGGTCTAATGGTGACGAAGAAAAGGAGGTGGAGAATACTGGTTTTGGCACTGAACAAGACCAAAACTTGAAGCCGAGCAACTTGAAATTTCTCTTCACGCCAGTAGCCGGATCACATGCTCCACAAACTATGCGTGCTTCCAGAATCAATTAGCACCATGATAGATTGGCCTTTTAAGTCTTTAACGAAGCCCGCATAGAGACTAATAAAATCCGTGAATAAAATGTGAGTGTGAAGTGGGGCCGCTTCTATGAGAATTTTAAGGCAAATATCTCAAAATCACTCTTTGAAACCAAGAAGTGTTCAAGGCCAAAATGAACATAAACGTGAGAACCAACAGTATTTGAGAAGGTACTGTGAAGATGATTGTCTAGGTTTATACAAACGGCTGACAGTTCAAGGACATTAATTGAAGTATACTAATCGTCTAATTAAATCCGATCATCTTTCACTAAGGCAAGTTCAAGGCCTCCCATGCTACTTGACCTGATGCGATATCTTTTCATTTGTAAAAGAACAGAAATCCGATGTTTATGATAGAAGAAGCCAAATTTTCATTCATGTTCAAGGCCTCCAATGAATGAGTAATTTGTCTCCCAAGTTACCCCACTTGAGATGAAAACTCTTGAAACAGTACGTAAAGTGAGAAAAACCTTTTTAAAAGGGTGCACTGATTCAAAACAGTGCATTATGCCAAAAAGGTGCGACCTTTCGAAATGTGTACTGGTTCGAAATAGTGCATCATGCCAAAAAGGTGTGACATTTCGAAATAGACACTGGTTCGAAACAATGCTTTATGCCGAAATGGTGTGTCATTTCGAAACATGTGACTTTTCAAAAAATTGCTTACTTTTTTCCAAGAGTCACTGTGTTGTTTCGAAGAGGCACCACTCACCTATAAATAGTGGATGGATTTGGAGAGAAAGACACCATATCACACGGAGTTCTGATCTTTCTCTTTCCCCCCTGTTCTTAGTCAAATACTATGTTGTGTTTGCTGATTCTATAGAATTGAAGTGCTAGCTTTCTATAGAAGGAAATCCGTTCTATCTTGGCAGACAGTTTCACATCAACTTTCAAGCACTGTGAGGGGAAAATTTGTTTTAAGGACATAGTGAATCTTCACTAGGCTCGGATTTAATCATTGGTAAATTAAGTTCATTAGTTGAACTAAAATGTTTGTTTGTTTGTTGAACTAAGGGCTTGTTCATGATATATTTGTTATATCAATTTGATTTTCTTGTTTACTTAATAATAAGTATATTTTTGAAATAAGTTTCCTACAACCACAATAGTACAGTGGATAATGATAGCGGGTTAGCGGGTTAGCGTTTCCAAAACCAATGGTTTTTTTGACAGCCGCCAGTACCAATGGTGTATAGGAAGGAATTTTGTTTTTTTTGGACTCTCCACTCTCCAGCTACCATTCCCTGTGGGAAAAAAGATTTAAAAAAAAAAATACCCGCCACACAGTGTGGCGTGTGGCTTAGAGTTTTTCTACCCGCTACTCATACTAGCGTATAGACTTGACACTATCTTGTTAAAACTGGCGCTATAGATAGGTAAACTTGTGTTTTGATGCACCATTCGATTAAAATTTCGGTGATATTTGGTGTTTTGCCACACTATTGGACTTAGCCTTAAAGGTTTCGAAAGGATCCAATTGGTTGAGTTTGCCTTCTGTTACCGTTTACCACAAGGGTTTGAGACCCTACGAGAAATACATCGACCATCACTATCACAAGCGAACGTGGCATGTATTCTGGGGAAGGTGAGGTCATGGCATATATTCAATTTTATTTAGGTTGGGCAATTGTGTCATTTTCAGTTATTTGACTAAAAAATTAACAGTCAAACCAAGTTGACCATTTGTTTGGGGGGAGGGGATTCCTAATTGGGTTATCTAGGGGAGGGGGGTAATACTAGTTAACCCAAAAGATAATGAAAAGTGAAACTGAAGCCAAGTGCTCACATTAGTTTGACAGTTTATCTACATCAACTAATCAGTTTTAATAATTCCAAACTGCATCTAGCTTGAGGCTAAGTGACATCGACACGAAAATGCGTGTCCGTTCCGACACGGATACAAAAGTGTCTGACACGCCGAGATATAAAAAATTGAGTTATATCACATACAATATGTGTCCGTGTGTGTCCAACACGGGCACGTATCTGACATGGATTATTTTTGAAATATGGAGTGTCCATGTAACATAGGCCTGAGGCATAAGTGCATAACAAAAAACATGGTTTGTAACCATTTCATTTTCTGGAGACGAGATAAACCCTGGCTTTGATTATTGATCCAGTTCCAAGCTTAAAACCAGGAGTCACCGGAATCCCCACAATCAGACCAAGCGGCATTCCTCTCCCAGAAAATCGGACAACACTCTCCATATACTCCGGTTGAAACTCTGCCCCTTTCATTGACGAAAACAGGAACGGAGAGGGATCAAGAGCAAATGCCAGCAAGTGAAGTAACCAAACAGCTTTTGCAAGTCTCAGAAACAGTCCATAGAACTTACTCCTAGGATGATTTCCAGCTGAAACTAAGCTGTGCTGTTCCAAGTTTCCAAATAACGATTCTTCCATCTTTGGGTGAATGATGGAAAGATACTTTCTAGAGCAAAATTGGCCGAAATGACAAGTGGGTAAGATTCCTAGTAATTCAGTTGGATCCATTGAGCTCATGTCTCGGTACTGAGTAAAACAGTCTCGATGGAATTGGTCTGGGTTGAGGAGAGACGAAAGGCTTCCATCAATGTAGAAGGTTTCATGATCAAAGCCTTGGAATATTTTGCAGCAAATGTAGGATTCGAGAGCGTACTTGGCGTGGTGAGATCCAACAGGTTCAGTGATGGTCTCATTATCACTGGTGGTATTCGTTTCAGATTCAATTGATCGAACTGCTGCACCTATATCCCAACGAGCTGTATGCATGAGTGAGAGGAGCACTGACGTGAAGGACTTTGAGGTTTCTTTAACTTGGCTCATTGTTGCTTCAAATAGCTCAGGTACTGGTGCCACTGCAACTACATGCAGCAAATGACATGATTAAGCTAAAAAACAGGAATAAGAATCTTATTACCTATATACAAGAATAAAATGGCTATTTAAGCATTTATATGATACGTGAGTGCTAGAAATTTTTAAGATCCACGTACTTATGTCTGGGGTTAAAGCAAATATCGCTACAGTGTGACTAGCAACACAAAAGTTAGAAAAGGATTTCTGCCAAAATTAATTATAATAAAGGATTTAGTTGTATGTTACCGGGCTCTATATGTATTACATCAACATACACCATGCGAAATTCAATTAAACGTTTGCTGCCATTACCAGACAAGTACATTAGTACTACATTTAATTAAGTTTCCTGTCATTCCTGGATTCAGACTTCTACCAAATGCAACGCCTAACTCTTTGAAAGCCCAATGTTAAACAAAATCAGTAATATGAGAAGTCCTTTAAAAACTATCCAAAATCTAATGATGCTCTCAGTACTTCGATTTTACTCAGCTATATGTTTACTCCCAGTAATCCCATTATTCTTTGGTATATCTATACAAGTGAGACTTCCAAAATATGTTTGATCCCATGTATCATAATAGCTTAATAGTCAGACTCACATTTCTTGCTTAATTCCTTCATTTCCCTTGCAGATTAATTTGCTTAAAATAAATCATACTTTTCGACTCCTCAAACTAGGCCTGGTATTCGAACTGAAAGACTAGAGCTTCAACCTTTCCAGGCTCCGGTTGTTTGCCCATATAGCAACACGAACGAGTTTGAGCTTGCCAAAAAAACAAGTCAACCCTGGGTACCTTGGTCACCAGTATGAAATATGAATGATATTCTAGTTTAGCAGAACTACAGTATGTTCGAGCTCTGGTCATAATTGAACTAGATCTAACATTTGTTCTGACTGTCCTGGGCTTGTTTTCTAAACTAGAACAAAAATCTACCTAAGCTAACTCATTCTTTAAGTCTGCAACACAACCATCTTGAGCAAGCCAAAAACAAGTTGAGCCCCAGTATAACTGGATTCGTTTACTAAACCACCCCTCACATTTTTAATTATATCTTAGCAAATAGCCAGATAGCAAATAATAATCAATGTCTTAATGCCTAATTATGTCATTTCAACTTAAACACAAAAATGGATACTGAATGGAGAGAGATAATCTTACCAACACCTTGACTGCAACTCACTTTCCTCTTAGACTGAACAAACTTCCCTTTCTTCCCACTCATACTCCTCAACTTCTCCTTCAAATTCTCCACCTCAGCATCTTTCCCCTTCACTTCTCTCCTTAATTCTTCCACAGTCTCTTCATAAGGCACCACCGCCTCTCGCAACGGAGCAAAGCCCATTTTCCCACCTGATCTCCTCATTCTATTAAACCTCTCCTTCAATCTCCCAATCCTCTTCAACTCCTTCACTACTTCCATGTCAGCTACACTCATTTTCACTGGATCCCATGGACAATGTGCTTCTTGTAAGCTCACATAAGCTTTCTTCAAGTCTGAAACTGCATCGAACATTTCAAACATTAGTGCTTCTGTTTCTAACAACTTGTTTGAGTCATCATTCTTGTTCAAATGTTCTTCTTCTTGTTCACATTCTTCAGTGGTGATAGTTTCTAGTGATGAGTCTACTTCACTTTCTTCTGTTTGGTTGTTGTTGTCTTTGGAAGTTTCAGGATGGTGAGTGAGGGTTAGTGGAGTTAGTAAGCATGAAGCAGTGATTCTTTGTATCAGATCGGTAAAATTGGTCACCCTGTTCGACATTTTTTTCTTTACAGATAAGTTGAATGGACTGTGTCTGGCACTGGGTTTATGTTTAGTGTTTTAAGGGACACTGCCCTCATTATTTTATGGTTTTAGTTATGTGACCGAGGTCAATTGACAATAGTAGTTCATGACTTTATGCCCCATGTGATTCTAAACATAAAACTATTATTTAAAAGAAAAATCTTAAACAATAAGTAAAGAGCAAAATAAAACTTTGTATCTCTCAATACAATTTAATTCAACTTCAATAAACTAAAATAATAAACCGATCGAATTGAGCCAAACGAGTTCTTCATAAAATAGAACACGTAATTTAATTTTAGAATCCCGTAAAACTTCATTTAAAATTTAATTCATATTCGTGTCTTCTCTTAATTCATACAACTTAACAAAAACTAGTCAAAATTAAGTTTAAAGTGTACTCCACAATGAAACTTACTAAATTTGTACAATTTCTTATATCATACAACAATTGGATCGAGTGTAAATGTGTCACGTATAGCAAAAATTGTAAAAAAAAACGAAAAACTCAGAAAAGTTGATAGGCGCTACGCTTTGTGCCTCGCCCTACCGACAAAAAGCATAAAAAGCACAAAAAACACACGCCTTATATTACCCCTCGCACCTTGGTCAAGACGAGGCACTAAAAGTGCGCCTTGCGCTTTCCGCCTAGGGGCGCGCCTTGACTACACTGGGTTGGGCTCTTGGGCTTATTGAGAAGTGTACTGGTTTATATTTTGCAACACTGTTCTAAAAATCGGTCAGGGCGCCAGGTGGTCTCTCAGCGCTAGCGGTGCCCAACCGACTTTCGCCAGGCTCTAGTCGTTTAAAAAAATCGGCGAACCGATTGGGCGGTCTAAAGCGACCGATTAAATTTTAAGCGGGTCTAGGGCGGCCTCTAGCGGTCCAAGAAAGTTATTTTTTTAATTTTTTTTTTTAAATGATTAAATGTCGAAAAATAAAGGCCCGCAGTAGGCTTAAGATTTAAATGAGTTTAAAATACTTAAGTCTAATGTAAATTATGTCACCAGAAACAAATAGTGTGTTTTATATATGAAGTCAATATTCTTCAACTATTACACATTTTGTAATAAGTATTTTTGTTTGTGTTTATTTTTTTGAATTATGGTAAATGATTTTCTTTATTTCTTGTAGTATATGTGTATATTACTATATATATTAGGAAAAAAAAACGCTAAAATTTCCCTGTGCATCGCCTGGGAAAGGCCTAGGCACTAGCGCTCCCCAATCGACTACCGCCTAGCGTTTTTTAGAACACTAATTTTGCTTCATTAGAGGAACCTGGTAAATACAACGACGATTCAGACTACAGAGTTACAGACATTTCATATGATGCCGTGTGTTTGGTGAAGTCCTGTAACACTGTGTCATTGTGGCAATGCACTGTTGCACTTATTCATCGCCCAGAAGATAAGAGGCTTTATCGACGACTGCTCATTCTCATGGGCTCGAGAAAGCTAAATTAGTGTCCTTTCTTGGGCCTAAGACTATACACATGACTGGTTCTCGGGGTGTAACTTCGATTCATTGAGCAAGTATGGACCAAGTTTTGCACTGAGCATTTTGTTTGCAAATTAAATACGAAAAAGACTCCAGCTGAGTAGCTAGATGCATGTGCAGGAAAGGAGATGCATTGTATTAAATTTTAATCTTGTGGGGCAGAAAGCTGACAAATTGGTTGGTGCCTGTGGTTCAAAATCCTGTCTGGTATCGTGCCGGTTTTCAATTTAAATGAAATGAAGGTCTGTACTTGAATTGTAGATCTTCTCTAATGAATTTTGTGAACAATAATTGCTTATAAGACGGGAATATATGGAGATTCATGTTATTCTTAGCCTCACGACTCACGACTCACGACTATGGGCCAGCCAGTACCGTTGCGCCAGCTAAGAAGTTCACGCTAAATGTTCTTAGAGAGTAGAGTGTCGTCTCTCTGATCGTGAGGTTTTGAAGGTTTACGGATAAATAGCCCCCAAACGACCACGATCAGGTGCTCGATCTGTCCATGTGAATTCCGTGGTGATAAACGAAATGAGACAGTTAACAGACATTACTATTCTCTGAAGTTCTGAACTCCTGTACGTTATTAAGCCTTCTAGCTGTGGTTTGAACTTTCAAGTGATAAAATCATAAAACACAGAGTCTTAAGTCAATTGTATTAGGTGGCTGTTCAACTACACTGCATCATCAACCCAACCTACCATCCTGTTTTTTTCATGAGATGATAAATAACACTTAAATTGGAGACAATAGCAAAAGCTAGTATTTGGTCAATTGGTTTCTTGTCTCTTGTCTCTTGGCACCCCAAGAAATTATTGTTTAGCAATTCTCAGTTAGGTAAGATCGGGATTTGAAGTTTTAATTTATATCCTACGGTGTATTTTCATGTAATATGCAAGTTCAAATGTAAAATTGCGCACGAAATGGTGTGTTTTGGTGAGTCATGTGTGGATAAGAACTTTTGTGTTAGGATTGAGATTTGAGAGCCATGGGTGTGGTGGACACATCATGCAATGTGGAAGCATCCAAAATGTCGGAGACTAATCTGGATAGAGATAAATCCAGAAATTTGACGCTGATCCCTTTTTATATATTTGTCAAATTTTATGCCTCACTTCACTACTTCCAGCAGGTACCGTTGATACTTCCAAATTTCCCAAATAAAAAAATACCATCAGTATTGATGGGTTAAATATCGGTGGACAATTTACATGTCGATCACTCAATATATAACGTAGCATTTTTGCCTTTGCGTAGACCATAGTTGTATCAAAATCTTTGAATTTCCACTAAAACGTTTGTTTTCCTAAGAACTATGGTATGAATTACTTGTACATTTCGACAAAGAAGATGCTGCGTGATCTGAAGTATTATTAAACTGTTTTAGCTGGACCTCAATCACATTCCCGGAGTTTGTTTGGTTGTAACACTAAGTAGACTCTACACTGTGTTTTGTTTTTCAACGCAAAGTAGACTGTGCATCTTTCTAATGTAGGAAGACGGAGTAGTACATGTTTTTATAAATTGCACAATGACAAGTAAAAAATCCAAAATACTTCTCAAAGTCGTTAAATAGGTTTTCATGATTTAGCACTTGGTGGGAAAAAAAATGAGACATTTATAGTTGCACTGCATAAACAAGGTATATATATAATGAGAAAAATTCTGCACTCAACCAAGTACCAAACCTAAATACAACTACTGTTTATGGATTAGATCCAAGACATTATTAGACTCCAAGCAAATCCAGAATGAGCCCAAAACAAGACACAAAAAGCACACATGATTCTCAAGGTACTGACTGATTGACTGACTGTCAAAGTGTCACTCGCAAATCTGCATGGAAATGCCGCTAGGCATTCAAAGAGAGAGACAGGTTCCCTCGAACACATCGACCACAAACAGTAGTTCAAACTCGTGTTAATGAACTGTCTCACACGTGCGGATGAATTAAGAGAAGATTTTGACAAATTTCCAATTCTCCCAACGGCCAAACCGAAAAACTCTGCTCTCTCATTAATAAAAAATTAAAAAAAAATGAGGCCATGTCTATTTCCTTCTCCATAAGAAATATCGAAATCTTAAAAAAAAAAACGTCGATCACCTCAATGTTCCCATTCTCTCTCCCTAAATAACTCCACCCCTTTTCCTCTTTCTAGGGTTTCACATTCCAATTCCCCCCCACATCTCTCTGGTTAGCTTTTTTATTCATTTTTTTTTTTGTTCAATTTGAGCTGAATTTGTATTGAATTTGATTAATTTTTTTAATTTGACAGGTGGAATTAGTGAAAGAACATTTTTTTTTAGTGTAAATTACTGGGGGTTTAAGGTTTAAGGGGAAAAAAAAATGGCAACAATTCCACAAGTAATGAATACTAGTTCTTCATCTGTGGCTTCGGATCTTTTAAGAAGTTCGAGTAATGGAATAAGTGGTGTACCATTAAAAGCATTAGGAAGAGTCCGTTTGGGAGCTATCAGTAATACTAGTTTGGGTGTTGTGGCTAAGTTAAGGAAAGGAAAGAAACATGATTACCCTTGGCCTAAAGATGCTGATGAGAATATTAAAGGGGGTGTTCTTACTCATCTTTCGCATTTTAAGCCTTTGAAAGATAAGCCTAAGCCTGTTACTTTGGATTTTGAGAAACCACTTATGGATCTGGAGAGGAAGATTATTGATGTAAGTTTTGTTTTTGTTGGATTTGATTTTTTTAGGATGTGTGTTTTTTTATTAGTTTGATTTGTTATAACGCGGTTTTTTTATTTGCATGCAGGTTAGGAAGATGGCAACTGAAACTGGTTTGGATTTCAGTGATCAGATCATGTCACTGGAAAACAAGTATCATCAGGTTCTTGAAATTTTATTTGCGCATTTATTGGAACTGAAAAATATTTTGTGTGGATTGTAGTTGGAGAGTGTTTATCTAGTTCAGTATGAATTGTTTCCGTATTTGTTCGCCATTAGTATGTGATAATATTGTGATCAAATAACCACATAAATAAGCCCTGTCCTAAAAATTTCTAAAACTAAATATGAAACATGTGTAATTCACTCAAGTCCAGTGGCCTACTGGACAGGACTTGGGAGGTTGGTCTCAAGGTGTTGTGTTAGATTTCCACCTTTACCAGGGAAGAAGGGGATCTAAAAGGGTTTAGAGAATAAAAGTTCCAACTGTAAAAAAAAAGGGATATGCAAATGCTATTTGTGCTCAACTGCTCATCAATTCATTTATTTATATTTATATTATAGCTTGTCCAGTTTCGAATTGTTGAGAGATTTTGTTGAATGGTTTATGATAAAAATTTATCCTATTGGATCCCTTGTATTCCCTCCCTAGAAGCCCAGTGGAGCTTATTGTCATCTGTAGGTTAGACTAGGAATTAGAAACCAAATGATTAAACTCTGTTTTCTCTCTGATATATGCACTTTGGTGTGATCCTATAATACTTATCACTCGAAAAGGTCCATAGAATTTTCCGTTAGTGAAAAATAAAGTCTTAGTTACTGGACTGGGATAAGCAAATTGTTGTTATATTAAGCTCTGGCTTCTGAAAGTCTTGAGGGATTAGCCTCATGACCCTTTTCAAACACTGGTCTGTATTTTTTTTAGTCACACGAGAAAGCGAACAAATATTGGGTACTGAGTTAGTTTGGTTTTCAATTGAAGTCAGTAATATTGATTTTTCTGTATACATCCTTAATCCTGTTAAGAAGCGCGATCACATACGTCGTAGGAGTGTAGGACTACTCGTATTATTTTTTCGTTTTTGTAGCTATATGGAATTATTTCAAGTTACGCTTATTTATAATGCCAGTTGATGGCCTGTAGTGCAATTTACCGTATGACATCTAAGATTGCCGCATACTTCTCTGCAAACTCTCTTAAAAAACAAAAAGAAAAATCCTTGCTTGTTAAGAATGCTAACCTCGAATATTGTATGTTGATTTCAGGCTCTAAAAGACCTTTATACACATTTGACTCCCATTCAACGTGTGAGTATAGCGCGACATCCAAACAGGCCAACATTTCTTGACCACATATTTAACATTACTGACAAGGTTTGGATTTGTCATTGGCATACTGAATTACATTTCTTTTCCTTTTACTCTGTTCCTTTCTCTTGTTTTCTTATTGGGGTTGTTAACATTATCTTAATGCTTAGCCTTTTTGTTTCATCTCCTTTAGTGGGTAGAGCTCCATGGAGATAGAGCGGGTTATGACGATCCTGCCATTGTTACTGGTGTTGGAAGCATAAATGGTAGAAGGTACATGTTCATGGGTCATCAAAAAGGCAGAAACACAAAGGAGAACATTCAACGGAACTTTGGGATGCCTACTCCACATGGGTATGTATGTTCTTTTGGGTGGCTAGTTCTGCTTCAGCATGTGTATCATACATAAGCCACTTTTTAAAATTAAATCATTTCGTGTCAGCGCTGGAGATGGGGAAAGTTTATATAGGTTTTTCCTTTTTTCTGTTGCAATGAGTGTCCTATTTCCCTAAGGCCGGACTAAAAACCACACACTATAATTGTCTGGATTTACAACTCAAATTTTCTTTATTTTATTTCTTGGTATACATATACAAATATATAATCATGATTACAATAAGAGTCTTACAAAGAATGTTGTGTACAAACAGTTACAGGAAGGCTTTGCGTATGATGCGTTATGCGGATCATCATGGTTTTCCAATAGTCACTTTCATTGACACACCAGGGGCCTATGCAGATCTCAAATCAGAAGAATTAGGCCAGGTATGAATTTAAACTTACTCTAACTTGTATAATTTAACGTAATACTAGCTCGACTGAATTGCTTATCTAAATGTTGACAGGGTGAAGCCATTGCTCACAATTTGAGAGAAATGTTTGGTTTAAAGGTTCCAATTGTATCTATTGTAATTGGGGAGGGTGGCTCTGGTGGTGCTTTGGCCATTGGATGTGGCAATAAATTGTTAATGCTTGAAAATGCAGTTTTTTATGTTGCCAGGTTAGTTTGAAATATCGTACTAATAGATTTTAGTATCAGCAGTTTTCTTCGGTTAGACTGTTATATGCCTTTCTATTTATAACCTTCCTTTCGGTCCATATATACTGTTGTAAATTTTCCCAGTATCCGGAAAACGGAGTTTAGCAGGCGTCAGCGGTGCAATCGTCTTAGATGTTAGCACCAAGCCGATCACCTATAGATCCTTTATTCTTTACTTTTAATTTCTTTCTAAGTATGCCTAAATGTACGGATGCCATTCAGTGCTATCTACAACTTTGGGAACAGAGAGAAAAATATTTTAAGCTCTATGCCTTCATCTGTAACTTTGGGAACAAAGGAAATATGTTTAAGCTTATTGTGCATTGTCAAATCAACGTGGCTCATTCGTAAGGCTGAGATATGGTACTCCCTCTATTAGGTTGTCGTTTTGACTTTTGAGGGATTTTTTCTAAGCTGCTAGAGGCTGTTACTATAATCAGGAAAGTGTACCTCCTCAACTAGTTTGTTTACGCAACATTCACTTACTGGATTTCATCAGGCACCTGTACTGTTTGATTGTGTCTTTGGAACATTGGGACTTTGATAACCAAGAAAGCTTCCTTATAAGCAAATTTTATATGAAGTAGTAAAGCAACAGTTAAAGTAATAAAATATGAAATACCAGTGGGAGCCTCAATTTATTCCCTCCAGCCTCCAATATATTTTTTTCTTTGTGGTCTACTTTTTTTATTGGCTACTGGATTAGTTTCTCAAAAATTGGTTTTCCAGTGAAGTTCCCCATTAATCAACCAAAGTATGTTAATTAGATAGTGGCCAGAAATTCTTCTACCCCTCTTAGTAGTGTTTGGTCCCATCTGCATGTCATATTTTGTGTTTGTCTTCTCATTCATTTGCTTTTCCTTGTTACAGCCCAGAAGCATGCGCAGCGATCCTGTGGAAGACTGCTAAAGCTGCTCCAAAGGTATTAATTAATTAAACTTGTGACCTTGAGATTTTTCATGTAGAAAATATTTCTGCCATCTGAGGTTAATCTTGTTTGCAGGCAGCAGAGAAGTTGAAGATTACTGCCACCGAGTTGTGTAAGCTCAAAATTTGTGATGGAATCATCCCTGTATGTTTATTTTCTACTTTCAGCACTTCTTTGTTATCTTTGTTCTTTTGGGTTGAAACTTTGAATTGCTGATAATCTTGCCGGCTTGGTATAATTCAGCTTACCTGTAGAATTTGTTGGCGTAGGGTTAAACATTGGAGTTTTATGTATTTAGGCATTAGGTATGAAGGTGAAAGTATGTACTCACCTGCAAATGGTGATGATCTAGGTACTGACCTGAGGTAGATTACTGGTGTTTCTTCCCCAGCAAATAGTAATCTCTTTAATTTTAAATTTTAGATAGGCTTCCATGCGGAAGTTATAAGTGGTTTTTACAGTCTTACCATACTAGTCACGGTATTTTGACTATTTAGGTCCATCTAAAGCACCTGGAAAATTATTCCTTTCCATCTTAGTCTTTTAGAACCTAGCAGCAATTCGCAAGAACTGTCTCCATCTCCAGCTTTACTTTCCAACGGAAAATCTGTGTCACGTTGTGTGCTCTGAAGGATTTTGAATTTTTCTGACAGGAACCTCTTGGTGGTGCACATGCTGATTCTTCTTGGACCTCAAAACAAATCAAAATTGCGATCACTGAAGCAATGGATGTGAGTACCAATCACAAGTTATGATATGTTTTGTAAAAGTTTGTACTTCCTCGTCAGTATTATGATTTATCATTTATGAGACAATTTTTTCATCCATTTGTACAGGAATTGCTTAAGATGGACACAAAAACATTGCTGGAACATCGTCATCAAAAGTTCAGACATTTGGGTGGGTTTCAAGAAGGAATACCACAAGACCCAATAAAGAAAGTCAACATGAAGAAGAACGAGGAACCCATTATACAAGAGGGAGAAGTCAGCATAACGCCAGACTCAGAATTGGAGGAAGAAATTGAAAAACTGAAACAGAAAATTTTGAAGGCTGGCAACTCGTCAACAAAGCCTCCACAGCTAGGTGTGAATGAAATGATAGAGAAGCTGAAAAGGGAAATAGCTATGGAACATTCTGCGGCTGTTGATGCCATGGGTTTAAAGGAAAACCTTAAGGTGTTGCGAGAGGAATATATGAAGGCGAGAAGTTCAGCGAACAAAGTGGATCCAGCTTTGATAGATAAGATTGATAAACTCTCGGAAGAGTTCAGTCAAGGTTTGTCAAAGGCTCCTAACTATGGAAGCTTGAAGTACAGGGTTGATATGCTGAAGGAACTATCTAAGGCCAAGGCACTCTCAGAACAAAACATTAAATTAACGAATTTGAAGCAGGATGTAAATAAGAAGTTTGTTGAATTCATGAACCAATCCGATGTGAAGGAAAAGATGAAAGCATTGAAGACTGAAGCAGCTAATGCTGAGTCTTCAGATGGAAATTTAGACCATGGATTGAAGGAAAAAGCTCTTAAAGTGAAGAAGGAGATAGAGCTTCAATGGGCTAATGTGCTCAAGTCCTTGAATTTGAATGTTGAACATATTGTACCAAAAGCAAAAGACTTCACTGAGCTGCCCTCTTTACCCGAATTAAAGGTCAAGATTGAAGAAATGGACGAGGAAATTCAGAAGGAAATGAGCTACGCAATCCAGTCCACCGATCTTAGGAACAAGTTGGAGTTGCTAAAGTTGGAGGTGATGAAGGCAGGGAAAAAACCTAACCCAGATATGATAAAAAAAATTGAAAGTTTACAGAAGCAGATTAAAGAAAACCTTGTGGAGGCTCTGAGTTCATCATCAGGATTGATTCAGAAGCATGAGGAATTGAAAGCGGATATTGCCCAAGCTGTTGAATCGTCTGGAGGAATGAATGGAGTTCTGAAGCAGGACGCTTTGATAGAAGACGAAGCTTTGATTAATGTAAGTTTCTCTAGCCCCAAGATATTTAGAGATTCTTTGTTCTTTTCACATTCTTTTACCCTCAAACTATTATCACTTCTATACTTTTTCTTTCTGTTAATAACATTTATTTCATTTCTACCAGTAAAATACAGGTTATCAATCAGGAACTCTGGTGAAAGTGTTGCACCACTCTTTCTTTTGGCACCTTTCCTCCCTGCCTCATTGGGTTTCAGCTGTGTACCATTTACTGCTTGAGTTCATAAATTTTCCACAAGAATTGGAACACTTGAAGTGGTAGGCAGCATTTATGCTGAGTTTCAGCTGTTTCTTCAGTTTTACTTTCTTTTTTTTCTTCATATTTTGGCACTTTTATGTTAGGTTTGATTGATAGCCTAAAACAAATATGTATAGATTGTGACTAGTGAGGAAGTTCGAACAAGTTTCTAGAATGTGAGTTATAAGAGAAATAGGGGTAACTCTTTTATCTTATATCCTTTAACGTACTACATGTCTACATTACTTATGCTGTGCATTCTACAGACTGTATGAAATTTCAGGATTTTGTAATAATTACCTTCTACTATGTTTTGCTTTATTATGTTAAACTTTTTGTTGGACTTTGAATATGCTGGGACTGTCATTTTCCGTTGTCTGCCTCTGGCAAGTGGCAACTGCTTTAAAAATCTTTGGTACCCAGAATTCACTGTGGCGTCATGAGAAACATAGTTCATATGGTGTTAGTCTGTTAGATGTCACGTGTGGATTGATAATGTTCAACAAACTACTAGAATGTTTCTGGACCAAGAGGTGTTGAGTGCTAGGACCTTGTGGTGGGTAAAAAAACCAGTCACATGATTGAAGACTAGTTAGTATCTCTCTATGATCACAGTGCACAACGAGAACTACTACGCAGGGCTTCCTCTTCGTGTGCTGTTTTAACGTCGTATTCATCTAGGCAGGTTCAATTAGTACCACGCGCTCGCTTCTTTTGGTTCTTTCTCTTCAAACGTATCTGACGACCTCCCCTCTCCACAAAGTAGTTCGCTACTTGGGTAGCCTTTTTGGTTTCTGAACTCGACTTAGCTTAGCGAATTTCTCAATAACCCCACGCGAACTTCCTCTGGAAACCTCTGCAAAACGTCAAAGAGATGAATCAAATTCAAAACCAACTACCAAAACATATGAGGAACAGACAACAAAGCGATACATACCAGCAAAATTATAAACCCTAGTTTCAACACTAAACCCAGGGGCACAATAATTTTCAACCACCAACAACGGTCTCTTTTCCCAGGGTTTGTTGTTAACTCTATCCAGGACGCTCGACTTCCCGGTCAGTGTCTGTAAACTAAAATTGTTGGCCCTGGACCACTTCATAACATAGTGCTCCACGATATCAGTGACCTTAATGTGATACTCACCGCTCTCATTCAACAGATCAAATACCTTTAACAAACGCCAGGTATTGCCAACGAACTAGCAAGGCGCTATCTCACAAAAATTTTAAAAATCACAGTGTCACACCCCAAATTTTCAGAAAATTAAAAATAGAGAATTATCCACACCCTATTCCATCTTCTGAAAACCCAGGATAAAACAAAACCCTAATAACCCATTACTAAACACGATATAGAAAAATGAGATCAAATTAAAACCAAAAGAGCAACTCTTAATTCACAAATGAAAAAACACTAACCAACTCTATTACATCTATTTCAAATCAAAATTTTCCACTTCAGTAAACTTAAACCCGTAAAGCTCCAAAAGTGAATACAAATCAAACGTTGTCATCCACTGCATTATACCATTTATGTTTCCAAGAACACACCTACGTTGCAAAACAAAGCAAACATAGGTCAGCAAATTAAATTTGCTAGTATGAGTAAGACTAAAATAAAATATACACTACTACATTCCATCTTCCAAATAAATAAATATAACATTAATTACCAACCATTTCAACTTGGAAGACAAGATAGTTCCGTTTTCCAAAACGGCATGTAGTTTCTTTCCAAGTAAGATTTCAATCCCATTATCTCGTAAATTAATTTAATTAGAATCTTACCTATAACCGCTTACGTGTTAGAGTAGGACAACGTCTCTGTATAAAATGTTAATAAGTCCTACCCGCCTGCAAAACAAAGTTAGATTTCCCAAACGAAATTCTTAAAAATCTATATTTATTTCACTCTCACTGCAACCATCATGGGTATACATAATCTGGCATAATATATTGCCAATATTAACATTCATGTCACACCACCCTATCCATCATATAACGCTAACCACATTCACGTACATTCCTTCATAAGAAATTATATGCATCCACTCGTCTACTTATGAGAACGAGGAAATCACAACCAGAGAGTACATTCATCCCTCGTGAGTATTAACTTATACAACCCACGTATATATTTTGTGTAAGAAATCATGTGCATCATAATACATAAATATTCATATGCAATAACTCAGTCATACATAAAAATCAATATTTTACTTTAATATCACTCATCTACTTATGAGAACGAGGAAAAAGTCACAACCAGGGAGTATATTCATCCCTCGTGAGTATCAACTCACACAAACCACATAAACATTTCTCATAAGAAATCATATACATCAATATATATAAATATTCATATGCAATAACTCTATCACATGTAAAATCAATATTTTACTTTGCTTATTAATTATCTCGTTGACTAATTTATTAAAAGACACAGCCCAACCTTTAGTCCATACTCTACGATTTGTACTTCACACATTTTCCAAATCACACATATCTGTGTGCCTCACTCACACCGAGTACCACTACAAGACATATGTCCCGAGCCAGGATATCGCCTCCAGGAAACATATTTTCATCTTGTAAACTCGTAACTTGTGAGTCACAGCCATCTCTGGGCTTTCCATACACATACACAAAGCCTCTTTTTAGGCACAACAAAATATTAGGTCATTCATGGCACATTCAATGAACACCTTGGGTCATTCTCGCCACATTCAAGGAATACTCATCATAATACTAACAGGTCATTTATGACACATTCAATGAATACCTTAGGTCATTCCCGCCACATTCAAGGAATACCCATCATAACACTAACAGGTCATTCATAGCACATTCAATGAATACCTTGGGTCATTCCCGCCACATTCAAGGAATACCCATCATAACACTAACAGGTCATTCATAACACATTCAATGAATACCTTAGGTTATTTCCGCCACATTCAAGGAATTCAGACCTACATTTCCGTACATTCAAGGAATACAGCCCACCCGCAAGGCGAATGCCTTAGTTCCTCTCTAAAGCGACTTTTCACATGACATCATATCATTAGTCATAAACATTTCATTTCATTTTATCAAAGAGGCATGGAAAGATCTAAACATATGGGCGACACATTAAATTTTCATAAAACTTTTTACAACACTTGTTAACACCCAAGAGTTATAATTTATTAAAATATTTTCATCATAAAATAAACATCTTCTCACACAGTAAAATCATTAATAAAGATTTTAAACACAATAACCAATCAACTCACCTCATTATCAATTATATAAATCATAGATATCAAAATTCTCAATTATGAGTAACACGTTAATTAAATGCCTCATGAATACATTTTAAACAACCACAATCACGTACACAATTAAGTACTAACATTGTTCACATATAGTTATCACAATAACTAATAACTAATAACTAATAACTAATATATAATATAATATAGTGTAGTGTAGTGGCTGCACTTTTGTTCAAAGCTGCCTACATATCCAAATCTTTCAAAATTGGAATCAAGCCTTCGTAGTTTTTATCAGCCACATAGTCAAAGTCGATGGTCAACAGTCCTAGTCGCGATCAACATATCATTTTCATGGTTAACAAACTCATAGCCATAGCCATGGTTCATAGTTAATAAGGTCATGGCTCATGGTCATAGCCATGGTTTATGGTTAAGGTCATGGTTAATGGACCTGACCCAACTAACCAAAACAAAAAACTAAAACCCAAAAGATAACTAAAATAGATCCACATAAAAACACTTAATTTGATAAAGGCCCAGCCCACACAAACTTAATAACCGGCCCTTATAACTAGACCAAGCCTAGCTAGAACAGATTCGGCCCAAAACAAACTCTAACCAAAGCCCATCTAAATTAATAGAATCCGGTCTACTTAAAATAAAAAGGACCCAAACCACAAAAATAATAGAAACCAACCCAACAATTCAAGGCCCAAAACCATAAATTAAACTTAAGCCCAAAAGTTTATAACTTAAAACAAACTCAAGCCGGGCCACAATTTTCTATTTCGGCCCAAGCCCAATTAAAAGAAACAGAATCGTTGGTCCTTCTTCATTATCATCAGCTCACCTCCACCGAATCAACCACCACAATGCGACCACCAAACACCATGAAACGGTTCGTTTTTATTCCCCCTCAAAAACCCAACCTATTAGTATAATCAAAACTCAAATCTCTCACTGCTCCAAAATCACTTTTGACGCCATTAACAAAAACAAACCTTGGGAGCTTCAACAGCACCTATATAAACAACCAACATCTACCCATCATCCTCCGACAAAAACCAAACACTATGTTATAGTCAAAACTCGAATCCCCACACAGTGGCGGAGCTAGGAATTTGAGTGAGGGTGAGCCACCCAAACAACCAAACATACAAAAAAAAAAATTAATAATAACTAATTTCTTTTAATTAATAATTCAAACTTAACCCAACCACAAAATAACTATATTTCGAACATCAAATATCTTATAAAATGATACAATAGGAACATTGGATCAAGAGTCTCTAAAATGTAATGTCCAGAGAAGAGGGCAAGAGCTGGTAGAAAGCAGTAGACAACTAGACAACGAGGAATATTGAAGTGAGCGGGTAAATGCCAACGCTAAGGTATGCAACCCTTTGCAGAAACTTGAGGCAGGGACTGGCAAGCAGAGTATTGTTGCGAGAGTAAAAGATCTCAATAGGAGCATTTTAACATTTTAAAACCCACCACTGAACAAATATATAATGAAAACGCTAGTAGAACAAGATCACGGTGCAAATTCCTTCTTGAACACCTACAGAAGCAACTACCAAACGTCCTATTAACCAAGATCACATACGGAGTTTACCAGCTTCACTAACGAGTAACGAGTCCATTTCCACAATCTTTGACCAAAAGTCATCATATCCACATACCACATAAGGACCTATTTACAGTCATTATTTTCCAACACCCTAGCATGGGTTGGAACATCTTCAATCTTCATAAGGAACACCAATATGCTGGGATCTTGCATCTGGCATAAAAACTCATCCCTAAGTCCCTAACACAACCTCTATTGACTAAAAAAAGTAAACTCCACCATTTAATTAAACACATCTCAGGTCTCAGTCGGCAGTCACAATAATGACAACCATAATTAACACTATAACACATTGACTCTCCTAAAAAACTCCTAAATACAACCAGAAATAGACTTAAAATAGACAACAGACAAATTGCCCTTACAGTTGCAAACCTAAGTATTTAGTAAATTCACGACAAGAAAGTAAGTAAAAGTTGCCATTAAATAATATGGTATAGGAATCAGTACAAAAAGATAAAAAAGAAGACAAAAAACTAAATAATGTGAGTCTTACCTAGTTACTCCACAAGAAGTCAAGAAGAGTAGAAACTTTTTAGTAGAATAATTGAGAAGGGAGTTAAGT
Source organism: Coptis chinensis (assembly GCF_015680905.1). Taxonomy (NCBI): domain Eukaryota; kingdom Viridiplantae; phylum Streptophyta; class Magnoliopsida; order Ranunculales; family Ranunculaceae; genus Coptis; species Coptis chinensis. The sequence goes on along the minus strand of NC_141462.1, from coordinate 17,392,278 downwards.
AGGAAAAGTGGAGTGCCTGAGGGGTTTATTTTGTTTGGATTTATAGTGTTTTTTTCCCCTTTTATTTTGTTTTTTTTTTTTCTTTTGGTTCGACTGATAGTATATTTTTTTTTTCGGAAAATTGAGGGTGAGCCAGGGCGTACCTTGGGCCCCCCTGGCTCCGCCACTGTCCCCACACTTACCCAAAATCGAGTTTGACACTATTACTGCTTGCCCAAAGCTTCCACCGTACCCAAACCACAAAGCTCGAAAAAAAAACAACCAAACAACATAATCAAAAACCCATATAATCATCCCAACTATTCAACACTCCAACAAAACGTCTACACTCAATATATTAACCATTAACAATTTAGAACCATTCGCATGAAAAAAAGGCAGTACATAAATCATACAAATTAAATAAATATTACAGTATGAACAATAATATGTATTCCAAATTCGGCCGCATATAGAGTGGGCATATAGAATGAGCAGAAGAATAAATGAGCAGAAAAACTTATATCTTTGTCAGTAAGCTTAAAAACAGACGTAAGAATGCATGTTCAGTGAAAGATGTATTATCTACTCACTCGTGATACGCTCCTGTTATCAGTTATCTATCAGTATATTTCCAGCAAGAATCCTCTCTTCTCCTTTATGTGTAAAACTTTTTTTTTTCTTTTCTGTGTAAAATTCCCTCTGTGAAAAAAACTCTCCGTGTCAACTCCTCTACGTATTCCTTTTTGTTTTCAAACCCCCGAAAAACAAGGATGAAAGTTTATCTGTTTACCTACGGGGTTTCCTATCTTTAACTAATATTTATCTTATTTTTGTTTTATCTATTATTATTATTATTATTATTATTATTATTATTATTATGGTACTAGGAAAATAAAAAAAAAAAAAAAAAAAATGGGGTGTTATACACATGTTAACCTAGAGAACGGTAACCTCATTCCTGCCCTCAGCTGTCCCTCACAAACCACCACAAGCTATTTACATCGTTTCTATTATTATTATTATTATTATTATTATTATTATTATGGTACTAAGAAAATATATATAAAAAAAATAATGGGGTGTTATAACAGTTCGCTAACTGTTATACCATAAGCTACCCTTAACTCTACAAGCTATTTACATTGTTTCTATCTACAATTCTAGGAGATAAACCACTAGAAGAAGAAGATGTCATAGCAGAATTGGAATTACTCGCTATAGCTATTATAGACGATGATCTCACTTCTACCTCCTCACTCTCGAAACCTACCGACTCCGCTATTACTTCATTAGATCGTGTGTCATCTGAATCAGACATGTTATTTTTCTTATGAACAAAAACCTACACCAGACTACTAAGAGAGAAAGAACAAAAAGCAGGAGAAACGAAAATGGCAGAGAAACTAATTTGGTACTCTAAAACCTTGGCAAAGTTCTGGAAAATGAGGGAACGGTGCTCTTCAGTTCACCAGCAGGGTTTTTGTGAAAAAACCCTTTCAGTTCCCAAGGAAAGTCATGATTGCACTCAAACCCTAGACGTCACGTCACCTTTTATAGCGTCTTTTCGAATTCCACAAAATGAGGCGGTTGGAATTTCTCATTACACCTGTTTGCATCCTCACATGTGCTAAACAAGTGCTATCGTTCTCTCTCAAAATAGCGACCTACTGAGATGGGGCTATGTGAGGGAGTAATATTCACATCTAATGAATATCGCACACGTGTCCAGCATATACAGAACTACCAACCGACCTCGTATCCTTGTCTTTAGAGCTCGCTTCATAGTGACTCGACTTAGGCAAGAAACCGATTCAACTCGCATCCACAACGAGATCACCACTAACCGATCTCACATACTCGTCCTGCGAGCTCACTTCTAAGTGACTCGAGTTGAGTAAACGATCTCACCCCGAAGTGACCTCCATAACACTTAATCCTCTCGTCCACAACGGCTTCTAACGTATGTCTTTACTACAGCCATCAAGACCGAGACTTCAGGCACGCTTAACAATAAATGTCTTTAACTCGCCATCAAGGCTCGCAAGTGACCTAAAGACTTAAATCTGACCTGACACAGGAAAACAAGAGGCGCGGGCACCTTGCCTATATAAAGAGGATGATGAACTAGGCCTGACCTGATTCAAGTCTCCTCCCATCCATTAGAACTCGGTCAATTCAATCCCTCAAACACCTTTCTCTCCAAAAATTGCCTACTTCCATAAGGTTAACTAAACTTTACATTTACGATGGCAATAAACTCAAAAAGTCTCTTGTGACTCTCACGAGCCAATGAGTGATGTGCAATAAACTTGTGGGCTCTTCTTTCGGATAAGGTTGGTCGGATATTTCTGGCAAGAATTAGAAGTTTGTAACTCAGAAACATCTGACACACTTGAGAGAAAATTCTCTGTGAATACAATATATCTGCATTTCTAGCTTGATAACATTCAGAAGTATAGGAAGAAGCCATATTGTTTGAAAAAAAAAAAAAAAATGTCAACGAGGCCAAACAGAAGTGATGCTCATGTGTCATTTGAAGAGGAGAGAAAGATTGAGGAAGAAACTAGAGAGCACTTTGAAGGACTTGCTCCTAAACGTCACACTAAACCTCAGCGTAGTGACCACTCTTCCAAATACACTGATGCTCTCGGTAGTTCTGATCAAAGCACCACTATTCCCGAAATGGTCAAATTTCAGCATCTTGAGGATGAAGATCCACAGGTCTTTTTCGTCTTGAGTTAACTATGTGGTTGTCTAATTGTGTGTGTGTGTGTGTGTGTGTTTTTTTTTTTTTGTACTGAATCTTAATTGTTTATTAATTATGTAAGTGATTTGATTATTGTGCAGAAACTGGTTTACAATGGGAGCGATGCGACAGAGGAATATGTGGAGACAGAATACTACAAAGATCTCAACTGCGTAGACAAGCAACATCACACGGTATGGCTTTAGTGTGCATCTGGTGCCATTCTAGATTAGATATATGTACCATGAAGCATAATCCTCATCCTTGGGTGTAAATCATCTCAGATCTGGACTTAAAGCCGTTAAAATTCGAAACCATGCTAATATGTGTCTTAAACAATTAAAAGGACATGCATTAGTGATTCATGTTAACCGAGGCATTGAATATGATTGGTCGAGTAAAAAAGCCTTTTATCATTTGGCGACTTGGCTTCTGGGCGAAGTCAAACGAACTGATGTTTAGGCCTTGCAGAAGGTTTGTCGCCTCTAGATCAGATATGTGCAGTAGGAGTACATTACGCACAATGCTGTTTGCAAATAGCAAATTGAAACGTCGGAGCAAACTAGCATCAGAGCAATCACATTGTCTTGTAAATTAATTTCTAGCTATGTTTCCGGGTATGTTAAAAAACGTTGGAGATAGGCGACTGTAATGACCTTCTTGTGAATTTGTGGTGTTACAGACAGGAACAGGGTTCATAGGGGTGGACACTACAGATAGTAGTTGCTTCAAGCTAGAACCTGACTCAGTCAAGGATTGCCACTCCTCTTCCAAGGGAAATCCTGCAACAAATGACTGGATCCCTTCTGACGCTGATACAGTAAGCTAAACACATTCAATCAGCTAATCATGCAATCTTTTCTCGTTAGCCAGGGACATATTGAAGTCGTGTTTCACTTAACTATACCTGATTTTGTTGTCGCAGGAAATATTCTCATCCAACAAGCCAAGCAGGAGCGAAAACAAGTAGCAGTAGTACTTTTCTTAAGTATTGTAATGGATTGTATGGCATATCGAATGTTTTCTGACTATCATTGTCAAATCTCCGTGTAAGTGATGATGTCTTAACGTTGTTGATTATAGATGTAGGAAGTTAATTTCGCAGGCCATTGTTCCAACTAGGATCAGATATTATCACAGTAACGATCAGAAACAGTTGACCCTAAGCGTTTAGCTCAAGACCCCCTCTACCTCGAGTGTGATTACTCCTGAAAAGGGTACATTGAAGAAAACCAAACTAAACTATCATAAACAACATGAATTTATGCTGCATTTCGGTGGAAAGAATTTTTCCATTGAAACTACTACTGCTCTTTTATAGGATGATCCACGTCACAGAAGTTCATCACCTACTCCCATGGGTAGATTGTTGTCCTTGCACGTTTTTAGATAGTCATGTCTTTTAGGGGATCCATTTTTCCCAAGGTACCACAATACATACACACATAAATTCAAAAATTCAACTAATGCAGAGATTTTAAGCAGCGTTGATCGGATACTAGTCTGGCTTACATAAGGTTTTGAGTAAAAGATGACGAGGTCTCTGAGTCTCTCTCACAAAATCTTTCTGGAAAGCACCCATGTGGCCCAAAGGTAATTGAGGAGGATTTGGCTTGGCGTTAAGATTGGAAATGTACGTAGCAGTGGTCCGGTGGACTTTGGAAATGGTTATGAGACTGATGGAATTAAAATTAAGATGACGAGTTAGAAAATTTGTACATCTTGTTTAGGTATGGAATTATACCTTCAACCTGAGATCGGGTTTGATGGAGAAGAGTGGTTGTACTCTTCTTTTGGAGAAGAGTTGCCTACGTATCGAGTCATTGGCTAGACTCGAATCAAGCCAATCGTAGTTCCTTAGAGATCGAAGATTGAGCCTCCTTATGCAGAAGATGGAGCTTCCCCTTTATATGCGTAGAGCTATCCCTTCCCTTTCTAGATGCGTCTGTTATGAAGTAAAGACCTGGAGATCGTTACAGAGTAAAATCTCTCATTAATGCTGTTATTGACTGTAGCGCGCAGCAATTATATTTCCTAGGTTGTCTGGACGACCTGACCTTAGGGCGTAGTATTTATAGGTCGTGGTGTCAACCTGTGATTAGAATTTGGACACGTGGGCTGCCACAAGTTGTTGAGAGTGGATGGTACTAACATAGCCCCTCTTTTTTTAGATCACTATTTTTTTACCAGTGGTGTAAAGAAAGATAATAAATGAGATCACGTGTCTTACCTGGTTTGAAATGGAGATTGTTGTGAATTAAATTTTCTGTGTTTGTAGGCTGGATGTCGTTTGTTGCTTAGAACTTTGTTGCGAGTTGATGTGCTAGGTCGCAGTCGTGGATCGTAGTTCGTAGATTGGATTTGACTGATAATTAGCCATTGAGTAATAATTACAGTTGAATCGAATGTAACCCTTTCGTAGGTGTTAAGTTGATTTGTAGTCCTTTTGGAGGTACTCTGGATTGAATTTGACTAATAATTAGCTTTTGAGTGGTAATTACAATTGAATCAAATTTATCCTGGAGTAGGCATTAAGTCGATTTGTGGCCCTTTTGGGAGACCTTTGATTGGATTTGACTGATAATTAGTCTTTGAGTGGTAATTACAGTTGAATCAGACTTACCCTTGCATAGGTGTTAAGTCGATTGATACGCCTTTTGGAGGTGTTATTGTTGATAGCTAGATTTTTGGGGACGTCACTATGGTTGATTCCTATTTGAGCGTCCTTGATTGCGATATGATATCGTAGTTCGTAGATCAAAATTGATCCTTAGCAGGTCCTCGAGCTGGTTGGTTGGTAGCTAGCCTTTTGGGGGCGATATTGGTGTCGTAGATGTCATTTGAATTGGCTGATAGTAAGCCTTTTGGGGGTGTTACTATTAGGACTTACTATGGCTGATAGTTAGCCTTGAATTGGCGTGATTGTAGCTAGCCCCAGTTTTGGAGCTTGACTGACCTATGAAAAATGAGCTAACACCAAGGAGTTAGTACCAACTAGTTATTATACGTCAATATTGTAATAATTTTGGAGATGTATGTTGTATTGAGCTAGACTGGACATGGCCAGAGGGCTTTAGTTAGCCCTAGTTCAGAGATGGTTGAAACTAGCCCCCGATTGAACCTTGATTGACTGTTGAGTCGCAATATTGGATGGTTGATCGCCAACTTTGAGTCAGCCCAATAACCCAGTATAGATGAAAATCATTTGAGCCAATCCAAAGCCTTTAGTCACGCATTCACGCCTTGTCGATCACACAACGTATTGAAAACTGTGTTGCACACGGTATAACCTTCAGAACGTTGAGAAATTGATAATCACAAGACTTCATGGTTTGGGATGACATCCAATTGACGTTGCAATTCTATGAATTTCGGTGGCTTTTTCGTTTTGATTACTAGGTTTGTGAGCTTGAAGAGGTTGTGATTCTTCAAGAAATCTTCTCCACAAACGGCGCCAATGTTTAGGTATGGAATTATACTTTCAACCTGAGATCGGGTTTGATGGAGAAGTGGCTGCACTCTTCTTTTGGAGAAGAGTTGCCTACGTATCGAATTTTTGGCTAAACTCGAATCAAGCCAATCGTAGTTTCTTAGAGGAGATGATGGAGCTTCCCCTTTATAGGCGTAGAGTTGTCCCTTCCCTTTCTAGATGCGTCTGTTACGAATTAAAGATCTGGAGATCGTTACAAAGTAAAGTCTCTCATTAATACTGTTGTTGACTGTAGTGGTTATATTTTCTAGGTCATCTGGACAACCTGACCTTAGAGCGTAGTACTTGTAGGTCGTGGTGCCGACCTGTGATTGGAATTTGGACACATGGGCTGCCACGAGTGGTTGAGAGTAAAGAGTACTAACAATCTTAAAATTCATCTACTATCCCATATTCCCAGTTTACTGCCATGTTTCAAGGATCAAGACCACTTAGGTTATAATATAATTAATCCAGTTACTATGAAGAGATTAAAATTCCCTTATATGTCCTACACACACGCTAATTAATTTAGTAGTTCTGATTGGGTTGAATTTGACATATTGTCGTTAGGTGTTGATAATGACTGGCGATCATTTCCTGGACCTTTTTATGGTACCCTTGGTGCACTTTTGATGAGTATTTTAATTGGCATGATCCAGTATCTGTTAATGGGAAGGTTTTGCATTGGTACATAATTTCCATGGACGTGAGTGATGAATTGTATCGCCGAACATATATACGTAGGGATAGTGGTTGGGATTATCATATGATTGAGATGGGTGGATATTTATCAATTATGTTCAACAAGCTGGACGCACAAATGGATTTTGAAGGATTTTCAGAAACAGGAATGGGAAAAATATTAAATTATTAACAATTGGTCAGTGATTTTTGCTCCTATAAACTTTCATATCGGATTTGCTCCAATAGCTATATCTCGAAAAATCGATATCGGAAAATTTAGGAGATATATCGATATCTGTTTTGTCTACTAAAAGAGATTGACAAATGTTATCAAATTTTGAAGGATTTCCTTAGAACAAACTTTCTTGATTTGCCCCATAGCTCCAAAAAACAGAGAAATAAATAAATAAAAAAAAATTAAAAAAAATCTCATTGTAAAAATATATAAATAAAAAAGAGTTCTTATTGTAAAATATATAATTCTTAGGGTGGCAATGGGGTAAGAACCGATACCCGATCCGGTCCGAACCAATAAAAACGGGTCTGAGACAGGTAGTTAGCATATTGGACCGGTTCTAGGTCTTGAAAATCAGAACCGGACTCTTATTGGATTGGTTCTGGATTAAGTATGTACCGAACCGTTATGGGCCTAATCCAATTAAAATTTTTAGTTTTATTCTTTCTAATTTTCCTCCACCATATATTTCTATTACCTTATACAACATTGCAATATTTAAAGTTCTAAAATAAGATATGCAAAATACATATGTAATATTACGATATTTTTTTACATAATAAAAAGATGGTTTCTATTACAAATTTGGATTTCAAATCATTCATTATGCCTTTTTTATTTGTATATCTTGTTTTTGTGTTTAGCTAAAAAAAATTATTTAATATTTATATAACGAAAATTATGATCCAAAAACTCAGTTCACCGGGTTGAAATTGAGCTTATTGGTTCGGAACGGATCGGATCCGGAATAAAAAAAAAGTTTTCGGTTCGGTTCTGGTTCTCTAACTCAAATATCCGTTCGGGTCGGATCCGGTTCTGGGTCTGTATTGTTGAAAAGCGGATCGATTTTGGATTTGCCTATATCCGGACCGATCCAACCCATTGCCAACCCTAGGAGTTCTTCCCATTATTAGTTAAAGATTTTTTTTTTATTTTTTTTAGTTTGAAATAAGTGTCACTAGTTCAGCACTTCAAGTTTTTTATTTCTTTTTTTTTCCCAACAATTAAGACCAAAAACTAGATTTTGTAACTGGTTAAGTTTTTTTCTTTTATTTTTTTAAGGTTAGGGGTAAATCAGAAAACATATATTAAGGTGGAAATTTGATAACTGTTGACCCCTTTTCAGTGGACACTTGGTTGGTTCCTGTTTCCTTTGGAGCTCTTGGAGCAAATCCCGCTAGGAGCAAAAAATCACTTGAAAAAAGTCACAACATTGTTACATTTTCCGTTGTAAACAATTTGATTTCTCTTCCCCTGCTAAGGGAACTTACTCCTGTAATCCTGTTCTTAGTTTGAGAAAAGGTGAAGTGATTCTGTTTAGTAAAGATCAATCTGAAGAGTCCAGAGCTGTATTTGGATTATATACCTATGAAATCAAACACGGTACATTGAAGAATTTAGAGAAGCAAGAACTTCTGGCTCATGTTAGCAGTCTCATATCTTGTCCGATACTCAAACGTTGCAAAATTTCTTGAAATATGCAAGAACTCGTATTCGAATTTCAGATGGCGCCTGTTGCACCAAGGTTCAACAGTTAACCCAAATAATGAGGTTTTTTATATTGACAGTTATTTTTAGGTTAATAAAGGTTGACTATGTTTCATTAGGGTTTTTTCCACTGAAAGTGTCAAACAGTATGTGTTCTGTTTGTTTGTAACAGTTCACCACTTACACGTTTTCTCCGCTTCATTGTCCTTTTACTTTTCAGATTTCACTACTCGATCAATTATGTTTGCATATGCAAGCTCATCTGCGATACTATTCAAACATCCCTCCCCCTCCTCTGTCTCTTCCACACCTCTATTTTTTCGAAGGGTCTATTAAATGGAATGTATGGGCGTGTACTGATTAAATCAGGAAGTCTGCTAGTCGGCCACATTCCTGATACCGGGTATTGTAAGTGATTGACAGGTTTTCGTTCTTTAGAACAGGTACACCATCTAGAAACCAGTAGCTTCCTATAATGATTCCCATCCAATGACAGCAGTTCTTGGATATATATTTGCAGAGAAGAGAAGCTAAGCCACCACGCATCTTGTTCCTGAGGAAGTTGTTAATTTACATCTTCTTACGACTCTAACATTGAGACTACAGACGAAGGTACGTAAGAGACTTCCCTGTTTGGGCGAACACATTTGCTAAGGGATACAAACATCCTTTACACATGCAAAATATACAAAAGAGTTTGATAGCTTCATTATCTGATATCTTTGGCAGTACACTCGAAGACATTCTACTTACAGATTTTACAGCCATGAGACATTCCTTTGTATACTGTGTCGACTTCTGCAGTTCTGCTGCTTCTCATTCTAGGCTGTCGAGGAATTTCCTGCTTTTGTAGCAATTCTCTAGCTTAATATCAGAGAATCTGCACTCTGTACAATTCAAATAGTGTAGAGAGAAAGCATGCGCCTTTGGTGGTATGGTGCAAAGTACGTGGTCAGTTTCTTGTAAACTTCACATGATCAATGGTGATCTTTGGAACACGGGAAAGGATGCTCCAGTCTTTTCCTTCTCCAAAGCGGTCTTTCAGAACAGGGCAGTCTTCGATGTATAAATGTTGAAGCATGGTGAGGTGATTTAACTCCTCAAGGTCGAAATCAAGGTTTTTGCAGGAAAATAGTTCTAAGCTTTGAATTGATGTGAGTTGGTTGAAGCCCTTGGGGAGTGACGAATGCAATGAAAGCCAGATCGAAACAGATTTGAGATTCGGGTAAGTGTCAGTGTTGCTGTGGGGACATTCTTTGTTGCAGACAGGAAGTGAGTTAGAAAAAATACCTACATCCCTAGAGAAAAATAGCTTCTCAAGCAGTGGTGGAAGGCAAGGTTGGATTCCTCTCAATTCTGGGCACTCGCTGACATCCAGTTCTCTCAATGTGTGAGAAAATATGTAGTTCGGGATTACTTTTAACTGACAACAATCCTCAATGCCAACTGCATGAAGAAGGGGCATGATGATATCTCCATCCCTCTCCTCACAGTCAGCCATGCTAGTCAAACTCATTAAGTAGAGGGTTTCCAGAGATTTGAGTCTTGAAAGATCTGGTAATGCCCTCAGTTTTGGGCAAAACCAAAGCCTGAAATCAGAGAGACGTGGCATAATAACTACCCTGTCCTTCTGGGAATGCAAATTCCACACCTCAAAATGTTCCATATCATTGATTTCCAGTTTCCTCAACCTTGGGAATATGAGCTCTTTTTCTGCACTCTTTGTACAATCGCTACCATTTTCGAGGTGTGAAGTTCCCAAAAACTCAGCCCCGATATGTTTCACTGAATGCAATTCCCGTATCTTGAGACTTTCAAGAGATTTCAACTTTCCAAAACCTGGTAATGCACGCAAAACAGGACAAGTAAACAATCTAAGCTTAAGAAGACAAGGCATCATCTGTGTATCTTTTGAAACTGGAAACTCCCACTCTTCCCAATCGTCCATATTTCTAAGTTGAAGTTTCTTCAACTTTGGGAATGATATCACCTCAGCAGCACAGGAGCTACTATCAATGCCGAGTCCACAAAATTCACTTCTAATTTGTTTCACTGCTTTCAAATTGTCAATGACAAGATGTTCAAGAGATTCAAGTCTTCCAAGAGCAGGCAGTTCACGTAACTTTGGACAGTCTTTTAGAGTTAGCTCTAGTAGTTGTGGCATAATCCTCATTTCTTTTGAAAATGGAAAGTCCCACTCCTCCCATTCAACCATATGACGAAATACTAGCGCCTTAAGCTTTGGGAATGATACAAATTCCGGGTCAAACCTTCCACCACCAACATTGTACCCAAAAAACTCGTGCCCAATGTGCTTCATCGAACTCATCCCGCCAACATTTAGCTTTTCAAGAGATGCCAGTTTCCCTAGAGCAGGCAATCTTTCGCATTTCTCACATTTGTATAATTTCAAAGTGACAAGATTGGACCCGCTTGTAATCCAAGAAGGGAACTTGGTACCTGGATATTCCTTAATTTTTAGCATTTCTAAATTTTCATGCGGCTGAAGGTTTTCAAGAACTCCTTCCATTGTCACAGCATCACCTTCTCCCAAGTCACTGAAGTGTAATGTTAATCCAGAGAGATTTTTCTTCTTCCTTAATTCTGCGTCAGCAGCCTCATTCATGTTGGTTAATTGCCCCAATCCGTCTACTTCTAAGTTTCCTTGCAAAAAATTGAGAAATTTTAGTTCTCCCATTTTGCATCCTTTACTCGTCACATCACCAACAATGAACTTACTTAATGTTCGAAGGAAGCACAATTTACCGATTCCCCGTGGTAAGCAACCCAAAGCAACAGTTCCTTTGATTCCAAGATGTCTCAGATTAGCCAAGTTTCCAATCCCGTCAGGTAGCTTACAGATTCTTTTGCACGAGGCGAGTTCCAAGGTTTGCAAATTATACAAAAGGCTTATAGCCTCCGGCAACTCAGACAAATTTGTACCACATAAGTTAAGGTATCTCAAATGTAATAATTTCCCGACTTCATTAGAGAGTTCTTCAATTTCACTACCACCTAAATCCAATGCCCTAAGACATGTTAATTGATAATATAACTCAATAGGAACTGTACGTGCTGGTTCAATGAGCGTCAACAATGTTCGTAAGTTCTTTGCCAAGTAAATAGAGGAATTGTCCATATTTCCTGTAGCTAAATGGCGGATTTTTTTTGCATCAAATTTTCTGTCATTTGTCTCCAGAATGGTACATTCACTCGCAGTGAGAAATTGGGCAAAATCATGAAGGAGATCATGCATCTTGCAGCTTGTGATGCTGCCTTCCGCGTCTCTTACGAAATCTTGAAAGAACGAGCGCATAGCAAGATCATCAAAATAATCTTCACCAATTTTTTCAAGTTCTTTGCTTCCGTCTGAGCCAACAAAACCTTGTGCCATCCATAACTTCACCAAGTAATCCTTGCTTATTTCCATATCTTTTGGAAAGACCGCGCAGTACATAAAGCATTGCTTCAAATTTGAGGGCAAAGGGTAATAACTCATGAATAGAGAAGGTAAAATATCCTTTTCAACATGTTGCATATCCCAGGTTCCACTTGTCAAAACATTGTTCCAATCCCTTTTTGCTTTTTTATGGCGCATAAGACTTGCTAAAGTCTTGGCCGCCAGAGGAACACCTTGGCATTTCTTGGCAAGTTTTCTACCAATTTCTTCAAATTTGTAAAGATCTTCTTCTCTTCCCTGAAAAGCTATAAGACGAAACAACGACCAACAATCATCCTCAGGCAATTCCCCCAAATTATATTTTTGGGTAGAGCCCATCATCTCTGCAACTTTCTCGTTGCGTGTGGTTACCAAGACTCTACTTCCTGAAGCACCGCCATCTAGAGAGAGTTTCAGTGGGTACCAATGATTAGCATCATCTGTCCAAACATCGTCTAGGACTAAAAGAAACTGCTTTTCCTTAAGTGAGTCACACAAACATTTATGCAGAGCATCCCACCCAACCACATTTGGAAACTTCTCTCCAGCTTGTTCAATAATTTCCCTCGCAACCCTTACAAGATCAAATGGCTTCGAGACACAAACCCACATCTTCTTTTCAAAGGTAGTTATCACTTTCTCTTCTTTAAGGACTAGTTTAGCAAGAGTTGTCTTTCCAAATCCCCCAGTCCCAATTATGGCGATTACCTGGACGGGCATATCTTGATGGCTATTATTCTCATCCAACAGCATGTTCATTACAATTGCTTTGTCATGATCACGACCACATATCTCTGACACATTGACATGAGAGCTTGTTAGGTGTCGAGGTTCCTCGTGGTTCATAACAATGAGCTTGTGCTGATCCTTATCATGGGCGACAACATCTAGACGTTGTCTTATTTCCTTTATCCTCTGACCAATGTCGTAGTGTATAATAACAGATCTAAAACAAAAGCAAGGACAAAACAAGTAGGATACTACCTTCTTGCGCTTGCCAGCGTTGACATCGACATCGGCAACGGCATCATCATCTCCCTGGTTTTGGGAGATTCGAGTCCTTGTCTGCCACTCATCCAACAGATCGTCAGCAACATAGGCAATGTCTTTCAACTCTTCTAACCATACTTTCACTGCACGATCCTTGACTTGCTTCTCCTCCGCATCATTAAGCACAGCTTGCACCATTTTGAATGTTTTCATGAGCTTTCCAACTTCTTCCCGAACACCCACCACAAGTCCCACCTCTTGCTGGACATATGATGCCAATTGCTCCAACACAATAAGAATGAGAGAATCAGCCATTAAGAAGTATTGAGTGATACGATCAGAAGTGAGAAAGCACCAGAGGACGTTCAACACTTCAACTTGTAGGCAGGCCCGAAGTAGTACTGTCTTTCTTTGACTTTTTTTTATTGACCTACTGATTTTTCACTGACAAGTTACAACAAAGTAATAAGATTAAACTGCCATATTGCTCTGAAAAAAAACCATGAAGAGGCATAAGAACGCGTTTGGGTCCACAGCTCCACAAGCAAATTCTGTATTGAAAACTCAACGACAGAAGAGTTGTTGAACTGTCATTTACTGAAAAACACATTATGTAGAATGCTTGGTCATAGAAGATGGCAAGACCAATTCAAAGATTCAGCTAAATTTTATCTTTACTTGGGCTGTGGCTGACAATAATTTGCATCCTGCCGATTCTACAGAACTTAACTAGTGTACTGTTTACTATCGCAAGTAAAATGTTCGATATGGACCACTTATCACCAGAAGAGAGAGAGAGAGGAATCATCCACACGAGTACACGACCATACCTAACGACCTGGATGAATACTGAAGAGCCATGTTGTCACACTCCGAATTTCTAAATAATTACAAAGTGAATATTTGAAATATAAATATCTCAAACATCACTCGGTTCAATTATCTAAAAACCCAGGCCATTCTATGACGGGATGGATAGAACACATGTCAAACCCTAAAACCCATACCATAAATAATCAACTTAATAACAAAATATCTCCAAAAATTTCTCAACCATCACTTTATTAAACGACTATCTTCTGTTTAAAAATCATCATATAAAACTCTAAGAATAATAGGTCTTCAACATCATATTCTCATGTCATATGAATATGCAACTATGTTATTACATACTTCCAAAAAGATCAGACCTATTAAAATAAACTCCCGGACTGCTCCAGAAACAAATCCAAATCAAACACCGCGGTTCCACTGCCTTCCACCTATGTTCCCAAGAACACACCCACGTTACCAAAACAATGCAAACATGGGTCAGCAAAATGGAATTTGCTGGTATGAGTAGACTAACCACATATAAACATTTCTAATATTTAATTATCCAACTAACACTTTAAATATATTATAATATAATCATTCTCAGCTTGGAAGACAGGTAGTTCCGTCATTTCAACCGGCATAGTTTTTTCCCAAGCAAGACTTCCATTTTATTAACTCATTATGATAACTTGTTTTAATAACTAAGTCATTAAATTAAAACTTACCGATATTCACTGCTGTATAAGGGTAGGACCGCGTCCATGCACAAAATGTTATTAAGTCCTACCATCATGCAAAAGAAAGTTAGAACTTCTATATAACATATGTAGATATCCTATAGGTATTCAAAAGTAAGCCGAAACACACTCGCATAATCAAATCAATTTCTCTTATCAATTAATCAATTTCTTTTCTTATACACTCACCATTTAGTACCTATGTACCTTAGGTCATTCCCGCCACATTCAAGGAATACCCAACCCTACATTCCCGTACACTCAAGGAATACAAGTAACCCGCAAGGCGAATACCTTAGTTTCTCTTTAGGGCAGTCCAAAAAATCTAGTCATTCATGGCACATTCAATGAATACCTGGGTCATTCATGACACATTCAATGAATACCCAATTATAACGCTAACGGGCCATTTATGGCACATTCAATAAATACCCACCTATCACATGACATCTTCAGTCATAAGTCTCATTTTCAAAACTTGATGCGTGGAGAGATCTAATAGGTTGCGGTAAATTTGTTTATGCATTATTGAACTTTATTGCATAAATTATTTCAGAAAACGAAGGAGTACCTTAATTCATGTATTTTTGGTTTACGCGTTATTAATTTCATGGATGTATAAGTGTCATAACGTTGTATATCATAAAAGACTGAAATATCACAGAGTAGTAAATACACGTACATAAGTATATTTAGAAAGGTCTTAGCCTAAAGTCAAG
Source organism: Coptis chinensis (assembly GCF_015680905.1). Lineage (NCBI taxonomy): Eukaryota > Viridiplantae > Streptophyta > Magnoliopsida > Ranunculales > Ranunculaceae > Coptis > Coptis chinensis. The sequence continues at coordinate 17,376,970 of NC_141462.1, read as the reverse complement.
CATGCTAATAGTCCTAGACCTATCCTAATAGACTGAATCATAATCTGAGTTAAAAGTCAACTCTGGTCAACTAGTCAAAGTCAACTCTGGTCAACGGTCAAAGTCAACCAGCCCCAAACTCCTCTAACCCAAAAGCCCAAAGTCTAAAACTAAAAATCCAAATTGAAAATCTAAAAATTAAACATTCAAGCCCACCCATTTATATCGGCCCAAGCCCAACAACAAAAAAAAAAGAATGAACAGGACGTTCTTCTTCTTCCTCTTCCTCACGGTGCCCCTACCACTACAGCAGCCACCACCGGCCATCTATCTCCAATATAAAACCCGCGATTTGACTCCTCACAAAAAACCCAATCCACCGATACCCTCAAAACGCGATTTTCTTATACTGAAAAAAAACGGGATCGGCGCCATTAATGGCTGCTCAGAGCTTCACAACACTCATACCATGATTCCACCACTACCAATCATTCCCCGACGACAACAACTCATCTATTATTCACCAAACAACAACCAACAACCAAGGAAAATACCACCCTTCAATTCAATCGACAACAAAAGAAAACAAAGATATCACTTCATCAAAACAGTTTACACTCGTGGCAATCAATAAGTTTTGAGTCCATGTAAGAACAATTAACTATATCATTAAATGGAAACTCGATTTCATTCCTGGTTAAACAAAAAAAACAATCTTGCGAGGTTACAGTTTATCTGTTCTTGCGTTAACAATCTTATGTATTTCTTAGTTTTATACCATTTAGTTCTAACAATCACACGCGTATACAACTATATTTCCGACCTTTACAGTCGACAAAAATGATGATTCCGCAGTAAATCAGTGTTTTAGAATTTTATCAAAGTGTAACATTTTATATCGTTGAAAGTATCTACTCACCTTTAGTGCGCTCCGACTATTAATCAGCTACTAGAAAAATCTTCCTTTTCTATTGTCAGTAAAACCCCTCCCTTTTTTTTTTTCTCCTCTCTATAAAACTCTCGCTGTGTTTTTGACCAACCCTATTCTGTTTCCTTTTTGTTTAAAAACAAACCCCCCGAAATAGAGAAGAAGGTTTATACCATAAACCCACGTCTCCTATTTCCACTAACAATAACACTTATCCTATTTTATTTTATCTATTATCTATTATTATTATTATTAGGAAAAAGAATAAAACACGGGGTGTTATACATGTCATCCACTCCTTTCTTACCAGTTACCCTACACAAACACATATGACTATATATATATATATATATATGAATATAGGTGCTGACTAGTAAAGGTCGGTAAAATTTTTGGATGATAATACTAGAGGTCTAGGACTCGAACCCGCCAGCATCAAAGAGTTACTAATCATATTTAAAATAGGCTTACCAAACAAAAAAAAACTATATATATGAGTATATGTATGCAAGTAAGCACGTGTCTCTCTGTTCGAATTTGTTCTAATCTAGCTGGCTTTTATTTAGCAATATTTAAATAACAAAATAAATTAAACACGGATTACGTTTGATTAAAAATAGAATGAAAACAAAGATTTCTCGTTAACAAGGACATCAAGAATTGGGCGACTTATATTCTCTAAGAAAACAAATTTCAGATTTTTTTTCATTACCTTGATTTAGCATAATAGGAAAAATCAGAGGTTTATTGCCTGGCGACATTCTCAACATATACAAATAGTGAAGTAAGAACTGTATCTACCAAATTCATGACCATGGGGATGACATGTCCCAGAGACCGAGGTAACTTAAGAGACCAGAGAGTGAGAGCATAGGATACAGGCCGCGATACTTGAGGCCGTAGTGGACGGTTAGCGGTTATGGAAGGGAGAGGTGGAGATCGTGGAATCGGAAAGCAGTTAGCAGTTATGAAGTATAAGAAGAGAAGGGGGAAAAAGAAAAAAAAGAAAAAAGGAGGGGTGAAGAGAGAGGAAGTCAGTAGTGAGAAAATCTGATCATACATTTGGCGCCGTCTGTGGGGATCACCGGAGTGACCTACAATTTAGAGACAAGAAGAAAGGGTTATAGGATGGCAACGATAGCTAAGAAAGGGAGAGGGAGACCAAAAAAAGTGAGAGAGGGAATCGATGAGGAAGAGGCTCTGAGTGTGGAGTTGGAAGAAACACCAGAGAAAGTTCAAGACGCGACGGTGGAGGCAACCCGGACTCTTGCGGGGAAAAGAAGCGAGATTGAGGGAGGAGAATGAAGATCTTAGAAGAAAAGGAAACTACACAAAGAGGGGAGGGGACTAGAGAGCCGAGAAATAGCGAGGTGGGGAACAGGGCGAGGAAGCCTCGGGCCAAGAGGTGATCTTGAGGGAGGGGTCACGCCGGGAGGTGATCTAAGCAATGATTGAAAAGGATAGAGAAATAAGTCGGGCAGCGGAAAAAGAAAAGCCAAGGGGCGGTGAAGAAGGTGGTGGCCGGACTTAATCAGAACCTCGCTAGCAGATTCTGTTTGGAATTCCGAGGTACCGAAGAGGTTTACGCAACCGAGGTTCGAGCGATATGACGGGAAGGGTGATCCTGCGGACCACTTACACCACTTTAGGCAGCAGATGCCGCTGTGGCAAGAGAGTAAATATGACGGACTCCGCTGCATGATGTTCCCCGCTAGTCTGAAAGGGGGAGCTTCGGATTGGTATTACCGATTGACGTCACGCAGTATAAATAAGTTCGAGGAGTTGGAACAAGCATTTGTGGACCATTTCATTCATCAGAAACGGAGAGTTGTGGATATCGCAGACCTTTTCAATGTCAAACAGAAATCCGCCGAGACACTGAGGGAATTTTTGTGTAGGTTCAAGGAGGAGACGTTGAGGGTGGAGAATTTGGATGAGCACACCGCAGTAATAGCATTCCAAAGATGGGTTGAAGCGGGTACTAGAGTCCACGAATCAGATCCAAAATCGAAGTCACAACGTTACATGCGTTGTATCCAAAGGTCGAGAAGTACATACAATATGAGGATATACTTTACTGAGAACCGCTAAGAGCCTAGGAAGACGGAGAGAAATCAGTGCATAGTGTAGACGTAACGACCCGGAAAAGACGGAGGAAAAGCTACGGCCCGTGAGGGGGATCTTACAGGAAGAGACACACAAAGTCGAGAGGTCGAGACATGGCTAGGAGAGACATTCATGAGAAAAAACCATACCAGCGATATAGCGACAACTCCTTTGAACAAAACTTTAGAGGAGATATTGCCGCTAATCAAAGGGATGCAGTATTTTGAAGGTCCGAGAAGCACGCCTAGAGAATTGGAAGAGAAGCCGTTTTGCGCATACCACCAGATCCAAAACCACAGAACCAATGAGTGTTTCGTGTTGCATTGGTTGGTAGAGAGAATGATAGAAAATGGGTTGCTGAGAGAGTTCATCAGGGAGGCACATCCGGTCAAAGAAGCGCCAGCCGTAGCGAGGATCCTAGGAACCATCAATGTCATCTTTAGTGGGGAAACAATAGGAAGGAATGCTCACAGGGACAAAGTAAGGAGGACGTCCAGCTTACAGCAGATAAATGAGGTCTCGAGTATTCCGCGGCCAGTTCCAGGAACCACGGAAGGGGATGGGAAGATAGAATTCACGCCAAAGGATCTGGAAGCGGTAATCTCTCCCCACGAGGATGCGCTGGTGATAACAATAGCAGTGGGTAACTACATGGTGAAGAGGGTGTTAATAGACTGCGGAAGCTCAGTTGATTTGTTGTTTAGCGGTGCGATGGAGGAAATGAACATTGAGAAGAAACAATTGAAGCCTCCCCGGACCAATCTGTTTGGATTCAACGGTAGCATGACCGAACCTATAGGGGAACTGGAGCTACCAGTAACTGCAGGTCCGGTAACGGTGTTCACCCGTTTCATGGTCGTGGACTCCACTTCGCAATTTAATGCAATCCTGGGAAGAAGATGGATTCACGAGATGAAGGCAATTCCATCCACCTACTATCAAGTGATCCGTTTCCCGACTAAGGGAGGAATGTATAAGATAAGAGGGGAACAAGCCGTGGCTCAGAAAATACACCAGGTGGTGGTTCGAGAGTTGATCCGCGCACCAGATAAGGGGGCGCGGAAAGAGGGCGGACCCGAGGCGTAGCAATCACAGATCACGGTAACGGCCCCAGAAGTGCCAGTGGGGGCCAAGACAATGGATGAGGTTGAGACAGTGAACGTAGGTACTGGAGAAGAAGAGAAACTGGTGTCTATTGGGGCCGATTTACCGGAGAATTGGAAAGCAAAATCGACCGCCTTGTTGATTGAGAACAACGATGTGTTCGCATGGTCCGTAGAGGATCTGGTGGGACTGGATCCAGAATTTGCTTGTCACAGTTTGCATATGAGAGAAGGGGCCAAGCCCATCCGGCAAAAGATGAGAGGCTTAAAGCCGCAGTATGCGCAGGGGATACGAGAGGAGATACATAGGTTGAAAGCGGCGGGGATTATTCGCGAATGCAAGTTCACGGAATAGCTCTCCAACATTGTCGCGGTTCCAAAAAAGAATGGGAAAGTAAGAATGTGTGTCGATTTCACGGATGTCAATTTACAATGTCCAAAAGATTGCTACCCAATGCCGCGGATAGATGAGTTGGTGGATCAAACTGCGGAGTTTAAGTTCTTCTCTTTCATGGACGCGATCCATGGGATACAATCAGGTGTTCATGTATGAGCCGGACCAAGACAAAACCGCGTTTATAGTAGAAGGGGGAGTTTATTGTTATAATTCGAATGCCTTTCGGCGAAGAATGTCGGGGCTACCTTCGGAGGATAGGAGAGAAGATGTTTGAGAGCAAAATCGGGCGGGGAATGGAAATCTACATAGGCGACATGGTGGAAAAGAGTATGACCGAGGAGGAACATCCGGAGGGATTGAAGGAGACGCGTTCCGCGATACTACGGACATATAAGCTGATGTTGAACCCGGACAAATGCACCTTTGGGGTGACGTCGGGAAAGTTCTTGGGTTATATCGTCACATACCGCGGAATAGAAGCAAATCCGGACCAGATCAGGGCTTTGGTAGAGATGCAATCACCCCAGGATGTGAAGGAGGTCCAGAGGTTGGCAGGAAAAATCGCGGCTCTCAACAGGTTCATTTCAAAATCCTCGGACAAGTGTAGACCTCTGTACCTACTCTTGTGGAAAACAACTGACTTCCAATGGACCGAGGCGTGTGAAAAAGCTTTCCAGGAGTTAAAGGTTTATTTGGGAAGAGCCCCTATCCTGTCGCGACCAGGGCAAGGTGAAAAATTGTATCTATACTTGGGGGTGTCAGAGTACGCAATCAGCTCCGTGTTTATAAGGGTGGTGGACAAGACGGAGAGGCCGGTGTATTTTCAGAGCAAGAGCATGTTAGATGCAGAAACCAGATATAGCAGGATAGAGAAATTTGCTCTGGCGTTGGTTTTCTCAGCTTTGAAATTAAAACCGTACTTCGATGCTCACTCAGTAGTGGTGGTGACAAACTTGCCACTCAAACAGGCCTTGAAAGCGGACAAGTCAGGAAGAATGTTGAAGTGGGCGGTAGTGCTGAGTTCTTACGACATAGAGTACCAGATCAGGACCCTTGCAGAGAAGCGCATTGCTATGGCGAGAATTCTGGCGAAATTCCCAGCCGAGGACCCTACATGGGGAGAAGAAATGGTTATGGAACGAGAGGGCGATCCTAGTCATGACCCATTCGACCCATGGGATATGAGAAATGAGTGGAGGGTCTTCGTAGATGGATCCGCGACTGACACCGGAAGTGGAATCGGGGTGGTGTTGGTTACACCAGAGAATAACCGGTTAGAATTGTCGATGAAGTTGGGGTTCGCAGCTTCGAATAATGAGTCGAATCTGGCGGTGATAGCGAGGGGTTGGAAATGGCGGCTCTCGATCTCGGAGTGAATTGATTGATGTATTGATTCCAACCTGGTAATATGTCAAATGAACGGAGGAGAGTTTGCGGCCCGGTGCCCCGGGATGGCAAAATATTTAGAAGTATTACAGAGAAAGGCTAGCAAGTTTACTCGGATCAAATTAAGCTCACCGGCGCGGTGAGAACGGAACACGCCGGCAGCGTTAGCATATGTTGGGCGGTGCTACCAGAACCGGGCGAGCCATTGAAATTAGGTCTTGAAGCAAACCAAGTACATCAGAGGGTGAAGCGGTTTTAGGAGTCACCGAGAAAGAGACAGGGTGGATGGAACCCATAAAAAGTTTTCTTGCGGGGTCAGAGATCGAGGACAAACGGGAGAGAAGGAGAATGGAACAGGTGTCTCAAAGATACACTCTGATAGATGGTGACTTATACAGACGCAATGTCAGCGGACCGTTATTGAAATGTATTGGGCGTAAACAGGCGGAAGAGGTCTTGAGTGAGATTCATGAGGGGGATTGTGGGAGTCATTCTGCGGGTAGGACGACGGCACATCGATTATTATCTCAAGGGTATTTTTGGCCGCACATGAAGCGAGACGCAACGGAGTATGCAAAGAGATGTGAGAAATGCCAAAGATTCTCACCGCTAATACACGCTCGGCCGAAGTTTTGCATAAGGTGTTTAGCCCTTGGCCTTTCGCCATGTGGGCGCTGGATATCGTTGGACCGCTCCCCTTGGCCAGTGGCAAACGAAGGTTCGTGTTAGCCGCGACGGATTATTTCACCAAATGGGTTGAGGGTGTGGCACTATAGCAGGTTAAGGAGGAGCAAGTCAAGAAATTCATGTGGGAAAACGTAATTTGCAGATTTGGGCTGCCGCATACCATAATCGCAGATAACGGTACTTTCGATTCAGCATCAGGGCAAAAAGCGTGAATTCCTCCAAGCATTCAAGGTGAAGCAAGGATTCTCAGCTCCTTACAATCCAGAGGGGAATGGTCAGGCAGAATCCTCTAACAAGACTATAATGGATAATTTGAAGAAGAAGTTAGAGGATCGAAAGGGGGCGTGGGCAGACGAGTTGAATCAGGTGCTATGGGCGTACCAAACCACACCACGAACTTCCACTCAAGAGTCGCCATTTGCCATGGCCTATGGAGTGGAGGTGGTGATTCCCGTTGAGATGGTGGAGGCGACAACTAGAACCAGAGCCGTAGAAGAAGGAGTCAATGAAGTTATATTAGCTGCGGACTTGAACCTTACAGAGGAAAAAGGAGGGATATGGCGCATCAAGTTGGTTGGAGGAATACCACAGGAGATTGCAGAGGCAATATGACAAGAGGGTGAAGCCACGGCAGTTCCAGGTGGGGGACCGCGTTCTTAGAAGAGTGACCCCAGCCACCAGAAAAGAGAAAGACGTAAAGCTGGGGCCCAACTGGGAGGGGCCATACACCGCGGGTCGCGAAGGGTCAGGGACCTATCGGTTGCAGAGGCTAGCGGCGGGGAGGACATCACGAGACCTTGGAACATAAGAATGTTGAAGAAATTTTATGAGTGATGCTTTATACAGTGTTATTTTAATTAAAAACAAGCTCTTGAATCACCAGAGTATCATTTGAGTGTATGATGATGTTTTGTGTCACCCATCTTTGTCAAAAATACTGTGACCAAAGAATTTGAATCGAGTGCAATTGAGACCAAAGAATTTGGTGGCATAATGGCCGTGAACACAATAAACGATGCTACCCAAAGCGAAGCCGCTCCAACGAGCCTCCCGGGCAGTAGAGGCCAAAACCAATAAGGGGCCACGAGAGCCCCTTCGGACAACGAGGTCTAAAACCAACTGGGGGCAAACCGAGGCTACCCCAAAGAGCCTCACGGCTGTTAGAGATAACGGAGGGGCACGAGCCCTTCATGGATGAGGAGGTCCAAAAAATATCCAAATACATCGGGGCCAACCGAGTTTGTCCCCAAAGAGCCTCAACAAGGTACTTGTACAAAGAGATAAAACGGAGGGGACGAGCCGCTTCGCGGGACGAGAGGTCCGAAAACCAACCGGGGCTAATTGAGCTGCCCGGGATAGCCTCCACGGCTGCCGAGGCGGTGAGGTGGGAAGCCATCCGCGGATGCCGCGGGGTCCGTAAATCAAATTTTGGGCAAACCGTGTTGCCCCCAAAATAAATCATCCGCAGATAGCCAAGCATAATCTGATTGAGCAAGTTGGTAAAACATATTGCACAAAAATATCCTTCGGGATCGAAATACATCGAGATTGCACAAAAACATATTCTGCATCTCTTGGCGGGTGGCCTGCGCTGCGGCGCCGAAGTCGGTCCTCGCCAGCTCATCTTCGTGGTCATGTCCCACAATTTGAGTTTGTTGACATCCATGTTTTGGGTGGGCGGAGGGGAGTTGGAGACTGCAAAATCGTCCTCCCAATCGGCAAGGGAAGAATATGAGCCGGGGACACCTGCTGGGGTGGATGGGTCTGGAGTAGCGGTAGAGGGTTTTTTGGACCGTGCGGCGGCGGCTCTTAGGGCCTCGGCTTGTGAATGGGAGATTTTCTTGGTGTAGCCCCTCTTCTTAGTCTTGGGGGGAGAAGGTTTGGGTAATCTCTCTTTAGGTGGAGGCAGACGGTAGAAAGGGCCTTGGTATGGGCCGAAGTCTTTGAGGGTTGGGTCTAGAAGGAGCGAGTGGCTTTTTCAGGATCAATGCCTAGAGGGCGCGATCGGTCGTTTCCCAGATCGCGGAGTTTCTGGAAGATTGCGGAGTAGACGCCGTTGTAAAGTTGGGAATGAGAATCGGGCCTCCAACCTGTGACAAAGAAAGTTAGCGGCGATGTCAAGAACGGAAGAAGAATAAGTACAAGGACACACCAACCGATCAGCTACACTTACCGCTCTTGAGGAAGTGTAAGTGCCTTTAGAAAACCTCGGGGAGGTATGTCCGCTGACAGAAAGTTCCCGGACACATACAAAGGGTAATGGTGCCACACTTTATCAGAGGTGGTGATGTGAAGAATGAAAGATTTCTTCTGCGGACGACTACAAAAGGATTGATAGCCTACACTGCCAAACTTGGTACTCTTTTTGATGAAGTAATGGGCAATGATATCGCGGAGTTTGATTTGGGGAGAGTTGGTTTTGTTGTAAAAGTTGGCAGCGTACATGACACGCCATAAATTGCCAATGCCTTGACATGGCGGAATGTTGAAATGATTGCATACTTCTACGTCAAGCAAGGACAGGGGGGAACCTTAAGCCGGCCACTATTTGCCCAATCAGAACGACCCGTGCCCCGGCCGCGGTTCTACAAGATGGGGAAAATGAGTTATGCCCGACACATGCTCTAACAGCACATCATCAGGGATGTCGTAAGCGGCTTTGACCGCGTCTAGGTTGGGTCTGCGGTAATATGAAGGGGGTGGGGGAAGCTTAAACGATCTCCCCGAGGTAGAGGGGATAGCGGCAGGGCTTGTCGACCCGGAGGTGGGGGACTCTGACCCGTTCGCGATGGTGTTACTAGATCTAGAGGGCGGGGTGTCCGATTGATCAGATCGGACGACGGGGGAGTTCGAAGACTCCGAAGCAGACATGAGATTCGAAAGCGGGCGAGGCAGAGAAGCAGTGATTTCCAAAAATGGAATCAAGATAACGATAGCACAAAGCCTAATGGGCGGGGAAAAGAGGTGAACGGTGATCGGAAACTAAAAAAAAACAAGAATGGAAAAGAGTGAAAGGGAAGAAGAGCAAACTTGACTTTCAACGTAGCTGCAAGCAAGGAAAAAAAGCGTGTAAGACGGGGACAGTAACCGATAAGAGGACCACTGGAAGAAGATGCCAACGAGAAGAACGGGACAAGGAGAGCAGAGGAAGAGGAAGAAGGGAGAGAGGTGCTGAGGTTGGGGAATGAAGGATGGAGGAATAATGGGAAAGATGAAGGGTTTGAGGGTTTGAGCGGGATTTGAAGCATCGGGGGTAAAAGAGTAATTTTCCGGGGGGTACGACCCAAAAGCCAAGAGAAATGAACCAGAGGATGGGCGCCACGTGGATATCGAAGAACGAGGAGTCAGGTTCTGCAGGTAATCATGACGCGTGCAGCCGTGCTAAGCACGCGTGTGAGAGGGCAGAGCAAGCACGTGCCCGTTGAGAGAAAGCACACGCTGATATCATGAAGCAAGAGAAGGAGGGGCCGCGGATCAATAAAATTGAGGATATCTCGGACCCCCTAACGAAGTTCTTCACAAGGTTAGGGGGGCCAAGAGGGGGCATTTGTATCTACCAAATTCATGACCATGGGGATGACATGTCCCAGAGACCGAGGTAACTTAAGAGACCAGAGAGTGAGAGCATAGGATACAGGCTGCGATACTTGAGGCCGTAGTGGACGGTTAGCGGTTATGGAAGGGAGAGGTGGAGATCGTGGAATCGGGAAGCAGTTAGCGGTTATGAAGTATAAGAAGAGAAGGGGGAAAAAGAAAAAAAAGAAAAAAGGAGGGGTGAAGAGAGAGGAAGTCAGTAGTGAGAAAATCTGATCATACAAGAACCTAATTAACATCATTACAAGCAATGAGAGACTTGAAGTTTTATACGTAACAAATCGGATTGATCAATGTAACGATACTAAACTTCTAATGGAAGTATGGAACAACCCTTGTGATCATGAAGGCCAGGGTGAAAACACCAACATTAAAGATTCAAAATCTAGTTATTGCCATTGTAGTTATATGTGTCTACCAAAATTGACTTTTTAATTGAGATTTCTAATAGCTTATTGCCATTTTTAATTGTTTGTATAATTTTGTATTGACACATTCATTAGTGGTAATTTCCTACTCCTGAAAAATCATATTCTCCTAATTCATTCATTTAAAGAACTAGTAAACGGGCACGTGCGTTGCATGTGTTAGGAAAGAAAAATTGGGAAAAAGAATGAACGCATGTAAATTAGAATAGCAAATTAAAAAGTTCAATAAGGAAAAAACACTTCAATACCCTAGTTGTATTTTTTGTTTGATTCGATTTTTGATGCTCTACCATCAGTTCTTTTTTTTTGTTGGTTTAAATAAGTAGGTAGCTTGGACAGAGAAAGGATTTGTAGCTAGCTTAAAAAAACAATATTTATTTATTTAGAAACGATCACATTTGGAAACAATTAGAAAAAAATGCATTGGACACTGTTAATATTTGGAGTGAATTGAATGTGTAAATAATAGCTTTACGGAAGATGATTATGTGGCAAGATTACAATTTAAAAACTTTCAATATAATATATATCTTATTTCATGTGTATGGAGATTGAATGATCCAAATGATGGAGTGTTGTTTTTTTTCAATCCATCTATATGGAGGCGACAAAAGGAAGAAATTATGGATGTTAGCTAGTTGCATCACTGAATTCTTATATTGGTTATTGGTCCCCATTCTGAAAATGGTATTAGCACCCAACTCCACATGCAGAACTTTGACAGATTTTGGGCTTCAACTTGATTAACATAATGCAATGCAATGTTGGTTCTTTGAGAGTCAAATTACATGTAATGATTGAGTAGTTAGCAGCAGGTGCAGAGTGCACAATGAAAGAGTGCAGAGGCATTATAAGCGTGATCCATTGTGCATAATCACTATGCTATGCCTAGATGATTATAGAAATATTTTGTCAAGCGGCAACAATTTGATTATAGAAACATCCATAATACATACTAGTGTACTGGAAAAAATGGTAGTGCTCTTCGTAAAAAAAAAAAATTGTTGGACTCGTATTAAAAACTCTAATATTGCTTCAACTAAAGATGAGACATGTCATGATTGGTAATTTCAGGTATGCACATGCAGCTCAGGGCATAACTTCAATTCCTATTAATCATCATAACAAATTAATCCAAAAGTTTTAAAACTGTAACACCCAAATTAAGCTTAACTACAAATACCCAGATCGCTAAATAAGTTGACTAAAGAAATGGAGATACGCTAGTGGAAAATTTCATGGGTTCAATGAGAGTAACGAGATTGGCATATCCCAAGAGTTGATCAATCTGGTCTTGGGTAATCTCGTCCTTAAACTTTGCCATCAATACGTGTTTCACCAATCCAGTCGCTTGCTTCCTCCATTTCTATCTCACTGTTATCTCCAAGAAATGAGAAATGGGGCCTTAGCTAGCTACCTCATTTCACTGCTATCTCTCTCCTAGAAATGAGAAGTGATCTAGGAACTGATGACTTTTTTTGGATCTGGGCTTCTATACTCAAAGCATCCCACTTTGAAATTGAAACTTCGAAGTTCAAACATACAAAATGTACTGGAATGCTTATTTGCGTTTCAACCAGTGTTCTAAAAAATGCTCTAAAAAATGGTAGGTGGTAGTCGGCCGGTGGAAGAGCGCCTAGGCCTTCTAGACAGTGCCTAGACGGGCTAGGCGCTAGACGGTTTTTCCCCCTAATATATATAGTAATACATACTTATACTATAAGAAATGAAGAAAATCATTTACCGGCCATCATAATTCAAAAAATAAACACAAACAAAAATACTTATTACAAAAATGCGTAATAGTTAAAAAATATCGACTTCATATATAAAAACATACTCTTTGTTATAGTGACATATAATTTATATTAGACTTTAGTCTTTTAAACTCATTCAAATCTTAAGCCTACACGGGCCTTTAATTTTCGACATTTAATCATTAAAAAAAATAAAAAAATAAAAAATGGCTGGACCGCCTAGAGGCCGCCTAGCCCGCCTAGTCGGTCCACTGATTTTTTAAACGACTTTGGCCTAGGCGAGTCGGTTGGGCACCACCTAGCGCCTAGAGACCGCCTAGACCGATTTTTAGAACAGTGGTTTCAACAACCTTTGAATCAATTAAGAACTATAAAAAAGTTAATTGACTTCTAAATCATTCATTTAGTTGGTTAATTTAATACTGAACTTTCAGGAAAAAAAAACACACTTCAGTATTTGACTTTCTTCTACAGATGGATTAGGATTGAACTGCTAACTACTGTTGGGAGGTTACACAGAGAGTACAAATATCTAAAGTGTAAATTGAAGACATGATATCCATTATTCTGACTCCCCTTGAGAAACCCTGTAAGGAAAATAAATAGAAACTAAAAGTCGATGCAACTCAAAAGCTCTAGAACCATTTCCATAAACAAACATGAAAAACAATTCTCAGATATAAGGAGCGCCATTTACACAGGCTGAACTGCAAGTACCATGTAATACAAATGCAGCAAACCAAGCCAATACACTTTTTGGAACTTCAATTTCTATCAACCTTCTCGTATTCTCATCTTACAAAGCACTGAAAGTTTGGGCGTAGTGATCAAGAAATTAAACCGTGGCAGAACTATTCGCAGTCTGAAATAGCCTAGTAGGTATAAAAAAAATACAGATACAAACAAAACCAGGTACAACCCTCCCTTTTTTTCATTCTCTTGATTCAGTCACTCTAGTTTACTATGCAAACCAATAGTATTTTTCAACTAAAAATTCAAACAACGCTGAAAGCAGACTGTAATGTAGATGAGAAACAGGATGCAATAGTCTGAGAGGCAAAAGCTTGAATCTATTTCTTCGCAACTACAGGAAGATAAGACGTAGTTGAGAACATCAAATCAAGGAATACAAAAATAACAATCCGAGAAGTTGAGAAGTAGAATAACTAAAGATAGAATGGTTACATAGTTACATTCTAAGAAAATAAAAAGGACTATAAGCTTATAAACCATTCAAATGTAATTTAGTAAAAAAGCATACTTTACTAACACAATAACTAACAAAGTCTGATTATTTTTCTCTTCATGATATTGTGAATTTGTTACTTTTAAGAACACTTACCATCTGATCTCGCGACTGCCAGTCTTTTTAAATAGTTCATTTTTAAAGAAATTGGAAAATAAGCTTAAAATATGACGTATTAGTATTATAAAGAGATAGAACAAATTTTTTGAGCTAACGCGTTGTGCTCGCACAGTAAATATTTACTGTCCCAAGACCACATCACAAAGTAGCTTGCTAACAACAAAGTGTCACAACATCATTAACGCCATTTTCAAGGTACACATGTTAGCAGTTTCGACCTTAACATAAATGCACTACAACCATGTTCTAATAAACCTTAGCCAAGTCTAGCTTAAGAATTCCAATGGCAGTGATAACTCTTTCCATTATGACACTCATTATTGTCTAGGTAGCTTCCCTTCTCCCTTAACATCATTTTCCCTTCAATTCAAAGCACTTAACCATGACTCCAAACCTAGTTCCAATACCAAATTTTAAGAATCAACCAACCACAGAAATAGGTACAGCCTTCAAACCCTCAAGAATTTGCATTCAAATCCATTATCAAGAATATATAAAGAAGCCAAAGATCCAAGGTTCCCATGCTTGAGTTTCACATATAAGAAATAAATTAACAAATCAACGCTTGAGGGGACTGTTGCTAACAGTCATTTATGTATAGAAATCCAAGTACTCAAAAGCCAAAAGATGGGAGTAAAATATAGAATGGAAAAATTAATATATGGTTAAGTCTTGGCGAAATTTAGTGTTTTACTGGGAGCAATCACAATATGATATACTGCAACCTTTCATCAAGGGCAGTTCACTCTTATGTAGCTTGATATAATATTTACTGTGTAGTGTGAGAATAATAAAGTACCATGGCAAGGACAACACTTCAAATCAAAACCCAAATATCAAAGACATAACACACCGTAAATTCAGGGGGTAAAGAGCTTAGAGTGCTTTTAACATTTAGTGTGAATTATTAATGTTAGGTTCGCTAATGGGCTAAAGAATTTACATGATCTGATACAACTAATTGAAGAAAACAAAACATAAAGCATAAAACTTTAATTGTCTGAAATTCCAGTTTCCAAAAGAAATGCAAATATAAAAATAGAGATGCAGAAACAAAGTGCAAGGATTTAAAACATGCAATACTCATGGCATGTAGTAAACTATACACATGCAAAGAAAGAGTCTAGCACGAAAAGATTGCTTACATCGTAAACATGATTGTTGGGAGCAAAAGACACGTTGGGGAGAGATGGTGATTGAGGGTACGTTGTTGGGGTTAATACCAATACCAATCGATTCCCCACTACATAGATAACTTGTATTTGAATTTAATTCAACTCCAATCAACAATCTAAATAATCCCTACAACCAAACTAACATGCCTAACTTGCTAAACAACTATTAACAACAAATAATAATGTAAAGCAGTAAAAGCAAACCACAACACAAAGATATACCGTGGTTCGGCCAATGGTGCCTACTTCCACAAGAGCTAGTCCTTATATAAAGTGGGAAGGAAGATTACAATCACTCCTTGCAATCTCTCACCTTACTAGATCACTCCTCTCTCTTTACAAGCTTGTGTCTCTATAAAGGTTATCTCTCAATCTTGATAGCTTTCAAGATTGGGTTTTCTCTGACTTTTGTGTTGTCTCTTGTGTGTTAGGTTTTGCCAAAAATTCCAACATAAAATGCAAAACTCACGGTTAAGCAAAAATAGAATCCTTCCAAAATAGGCATGGGTGCGGGGCGCGCTCTTGCCTTGGACAATGTCCAGGTGCTTGAGCGTGGGGCGCACTTCAGATTTGGTTGTGGAGGGCGCGGGGCGCACTCTTGCTTGAGTCGATGTCCAGGCGCTTGAGCGTGGGGTGCATTTCAGAATAGGTTGTGGAAGGCGTGGGGCGCGCTCTGTCTTTTCCACACAAGCTTAACTGATTTCTCTTCTCTCCTCATGTGAGGGATAACTCCAACAATCTCCCCCTCCCGAACAATGAGGGGGGATACCTCCATGCAATTTCCAAATCAACAGGAGGAGTCTGCTACCATTCCGGCGGTAGCACAACAAACATCAAACTTACCTTTCGGTAAGACTTTGGTTATCATATCCGACCCGTTCTTGTCGGTATGGATCTTCTCGATACACAAATGCTTGTCTTCGAGTACTTCTCTAATCCAATGATAACGCACATGTATGTGCTTGGATCTAGAATGAAAACTCGGATTCTTGCTCAAATGGATGGCGCTTTGACTGTCACATAGAACTACAAACTGTTTCTGCTTTAGCCTTAGTTCGTCGAAGATGCTCTTCATCCGTAGCATCTCTTTGCAACACTCAATGGCTACAATATACTCGGCTTCTGTAGTGGAGAGGGCAACACACTTTGGCAACTTAGATTGTCAAGAAACTGCTCCCCCTTCAAAAGTAACCAGATAACCGGAGGTGGACTTTACTGAGTAAATATCACCTGCCATGTCTGCATCAATGTAGCCTTCAAGTAAGGGCTTACTTCCACCAAAGTACAAACACAATTTGGAAGTGCCCTTGAGATATCTCAATATCCACTTAACACCTTCCCAATGCTCCTTCCGCGGATTTGACAGAAATCGGCTTACAACACCAACGGCGAAACCAATATCCGGTCTTGTACACATCATTGCATACATCAAGCTGCCCATTGTGGATGCATAAGAAATCTTTTCCATCTAACTCTTCTCATGCTCACCCTTTGGACACATCTTTTTGGTCATGCAGAACTGGCCACCAAACGGACAATTGACTGGCTTCGCTTGATCTATGTTGACTCTCCTCAACACCTTCTCAATGTAGCTTTCTTGAGAAAGCCACAACTTCCCACTCTTTCTATCACGAGTGATCTGCATCCCAAGTATCTGTTTTGCTTGACCTAAATCCTTCATCTCAAAGGACTTACTCAGGCCTTTCTTCAGCTTCGATATCTTGTTGATGTTTGGGCCAATTATCAACATATCATCCACATACAACAAGAGCACTATGAAATCCCCATCTGGAAATCTCTGAACAAACACACAATGATCGAAAGCAGACTTCTTGTATTCTTGCTTCGCC
Organism: Coptis chinensis; assembly: GCF_015680905.1. Taxonomy (NCBI): domain Eukaryota; kingdom Viridiplantae; phylum Streptophyta; class Magnoliopsida; order Ranunculales; family Ranunculaceae; genus Coptis; species Coptis chinensis. The sequence continues at coordinate 17,360,214 of NC_141462.1, read as the reverse complement.
ATAAAGGAATCAAACTTTATGTACCACTGTCTCGGTGCTTGCTTTATCCCATACAAGCTCTTTATCAGCTTGCATACTAGGTGCCCATTGCCTTTGACCTCAAACCCCTTTGGTTGGTCCATGTAGACATCTTCTTCAAGGTCTCCATGAAGAAAAGTTGTCTTAACATCTAGCTGCTCAACCTCAAGGTTCATACTTGGAGTCATACCCAATACCACCCGGATAGAAGCCATCTTCACTATAGGAGAGAAAATCTCATCAAAATCAATCACTTTCCTTTAACCGAATCCCTTCACAACAAGGCGAGCTTTGTGCCTTTGGTGAGGATTGTTCTCCTCATGCTTGACTTTGTATATCCACTTATTCTTGAGAATTTTTCGTCTTTACGGTTTCTCAACTAACTCATAAGTGTGATTCTTATGCAAAGAATCCATCTCGTCATGCATGGCCTTTAACCACTTCTCTTTGTCTATACCTTCAAGTGCCTCTTGATAGTATATAGGTTTTTCACCATCCGATAGTAGAGCGTACATATGTGGTGGATACCTGGTTGAAGCTAGTCTCTCTCTGTTTGACCTCCTTGCCCCATCTGCTGGTGCCTCAGGAGGATGCACTTCTGCTTGCTCTGGTGGTGGTTCATGCACTTCATCTGCATCTTCTATACCAATAGGTTCTATCCTATCATGAGCAATATGATTCTCATCATGAGCTTCAAACTCATGGTTCTCTGTATTCTTAATGCCTTTTGCACGTTCCACAGTAGGAACTTATGGTTCTGAATCAACAAGATCATTGGTGAAAGCCTATAGCATCTCACCCTCCTCAAAGTCTGCTATTGTTTGGTCTTCCAGGAACACAACATCTCTACTTCAGATTACCTTCTTGTTAATCGGATCATAGAGTTTGTAACCAAACTTTTCATCTCCATAACCCAGAAAAATGCATTGCTTGGCTTTGTCATCAAGCTTGGATCTCTCATCCTTCGGAATATGAACAAATGCCCTGCACCCAAATACCCTCAAGTATCCATAATCAACATCTCTGCCTGACAATACTCTCTTTGGATAGTCACTATTCAAAGGTTTCGACAGCGATAGGTTGATCACATGCACGATTGTACGCATTGCTTCTACCCAGTAGGTTCTAGGTAGCTTAGAGTGAGACAGCATGCATCTCATCCTCTCTAAAATGGTACGGTTCATTCTTTCTGCTATTCCATTCTGTTGCGGTGTCTTAGGAACGGTCTGCTCATGACAAATCCCATAACTCTGGCAATACTCTTCAAACGGCCCAATATACTCACCCCCATTATCTGAGCGAATACACTTCAACAACATCCCAGTCTCTCTTTCTACCATGCTATGGAATTTCTCAAACACGCCAAGTACTTCATCCTTGGTCTTCAAACTATATGCCCATACCTTTCTTGACGCATCATCAATGAAGGTCATGAAGTATAAACCTCCCCCGTGGGACTTTACTTTTATAGGACCACATAAGTCTGTGTGCACTAGTTCAAGGACATTGTCATTTCTGTGAGATGGGAATCTTTGGAAAGACACCCTATGTTGCTTTCCTACCAAACAGTGAGTACATGTATTTAAATGTGTACCTTTGATGTCTGGCAAGGCTTTTTGCTTAGCAAGAACTTCCATCCCTTTTACGCCCATATGACACAGTCTCTTGTGCCATAGTTCGAAGGAAGCTTATTCTTCTACCGCATTCACTTCTACTTTACACAAACTAGCCTGTGTTTTGTGAAGAGAACAAGTTTTCTTCCCTCTGGCTGCTACAATGGAACCTCTGCTCAGTTTCTATACTCCGTTACCAAACGAGTTTACAAAGTCATCGTCATCTAACTTCCCAGCCAAAATTAGGCTTAGCCGAATGTCAGGGACATGTCTTACATCCTTGAGTGTCAAGGTGTAGCCGACATTGGTTTCTACATGAACATCACCAATGCCTATAATCTTCGAGACAGCACTGTTACCCATCTTCACTTCACCATATTCACCACAGCTGTAGGTAGTAAAGAATTCCCTGTGCGGTGTGACGTGATAGGATGCTCCTATATCTATCACCCACTTTGTATCCTGGCATGAGGTACTAAGACAGCACATACCACAATCTGACACAATTCCCACTAGGTCGTCGACTAGTGCGGTAGTATCTCTGCCTGTGTTTCCGTTCCTCTGCACCATGTCTTCATGTACACAATTATTCTTCTCATCCCTCTTCAGTGTTCTGCACTCATATCTGAAGTGACCCTTGGTGGAACAATAGTAACATTGCCTCTCTGCCTTAGGAGTTCTAGCTTCACCCCTAGATTTACTTCTGTCATCACCTTTAAAACGAGATGGTTTTCTGCTTCTACCTCTCCCTCGTTTCTCTGTGACAAGTATCTCTGAGTGAGAGGAGCTGCCTTTTGAACTCCTTCTAGTCTCCTCATTCAATAAAGACATGGTAGCCATCTCCATGGTAACGATTCCATCCTTGGCTACTCCGTATAGAGAGACTGCTAATGTCTCCCAACTTTCGGGTAGAGAGCATAATAGAAACAAAGTCTCAACTTCGTCTCCCAAATTAATCTTCATCAAATGCATCTGATTGATGTTATTCTGTACTTCGTTAAGATGCTCAAACATTGAAGAACCTTCTTAGTACTTCGTGTTGGCAAACTTCTTAATGACCAGCACTTTGTTTCCACCCGACTTCCTCTCATAAAGGTCTTCAAGTTTCTTCCACAAGCCAAAAGTTGTAGTCTCTTGGGATACATGGTGAAAGACACTGTCGTCAATCTACTATCGAATGTACCCAATTTCTTTTCTATCAAGCTTGCTCCACTCAGCCGCAGCAACCGTTTCCAGTCTTTCTCCTCCATTCTCAATAGGTTGTGCCAAGTCCTTGCAGTAAAGCAAGTTTTCCATCTTGACTTTCCAAATGGTGTAGTTTTTCCTATTCAGACTCGTCATGCGATTGTTCACGAATTGTCCATCTCTTCAAGTTATTTAAACTTAAATCTTCTCTCAGGAGTTTTGTCGAACACCTTCCGACTAAGATTTGGATAACACCCTAGGCTAATCTAACCTGGCTCTGATACCACTTGTTGGGGTTAATACCAATACCAATCAATTCCCTACTACACAGATAACTTGTATTTGAACTCAATTCAACTCCAATCAACAATCTAAATAATCCCTACAACCAAACTAACATGCCCAACTCGCTAAACAACTATTAACAACAGATAATAATGAAAAATAGTAAAAGCAAACCACAAAACAAAGATATATTGTGGTTTAACCAATGGTGCCTACTTCCACAAGAGCTAGTCCTTATATAAAGTGGGAAGGAAGATTACAATCACTCCTTGCAGTCTCTCACCTTACTAGATCACTCCTCTCTCTTTATAGGCTTGTGTCTCTGTAAAGGTTATCTTTCAATCTTGATAGCTTTCAAGATTGGGTTTTCTCTGACTTTTGTGTTGTCTCTTGTGTGTTAGGTTTCGCCAAAAACCCCAACATATAATGCAAAACTTGCGGTTCCACAAAAATAGAATCCTGCCAAAATAGGCATGGGAGCGGGGCGCACTCGGAATTGTGCTACAATGGGCATGGGGCGTGCTCTTGCCTTGGATGATGTACATGCGCTTGGCGTGGGGCGCGCTTCAGATTTGGCTGTGGAGGGCCCGGGCACGCTCTTGCCTGAGTTGATGTCCAGGCGCTTGAGCGCGGGGCGCGCTCTGTCTTTTCCACACAAGCTGAACTGATTTCTCTCCTCTCCTCATGTGAGGGATAACTCTAACATACGCAACCTATCGTCACTGACTCATTGTAGTCTCCAACCTCAAATGGAGAGGAAGATTAAAGAGATGCGAGGATTTCAAAATCTTGCACGTGGACAATGAAATTACGCATAAAATCTTTTGTAACTCACCTAAATGGGTTACCAAGATGCTAGAAACCTTATAGATATGGGATTATACCTAAAGTATACGTGTCCTTACCTCATCGCAAATCTAAGTGTTCTTGCAACACCGCCTTACACAATTACACCCAAATTACAGAAATTGAAAACCATTATTCCTATTTCTGAAAAAACAAAAGATTCATACCCACCTTGCTTGATTCATACACACCGTTCTAAAGTTTAAATGTATTGGTAAACCTAGTTTTCATTATTCCAATCATGGAAAAGTTGGAGAGAGAAATCATAGAAAAATTGGAGAGAGAAGGAGAAGAAGATATCGAGGATTCAAATCGAGCTATTTGAAACCACTTGAGAAGTACATAAACTAATGCCTTTTTATGTTAGCAGTGTCGAAGCCCTTACACGTACCATCAAATTTCAATCAATATGTGAATCATTAATTTTGTTCCTGATCAATAAGAAGCAATCACAAAAATAGATTAGGTTCCATTAATAAGTACGTAATGATGAAAATTGCTAGTATATGAAGTGAGCAAAGAAAACTAATCGAAAGTATAAAATACAACATAAAGATGTGCAATAGAAAAGTATACTTCTATGAATTTCATGCATAACGTAGATTGAGAGTGTAAATTGATATTATATGGAGTGGCCTTTAATATTATATAATTTTGAGCAACAACCTCTTCATTAATTGGCGGATACAAACATTATTGTCCAATCAGTTATGTATTGCCTTCATAGAAATCTCTGTGGCTCTTACTGGTAAGCACGCATTTGTCTCTTACTGTTACTACTTTTCGCTGCCGCGTCTTGTTCGGTTCTCAGTGCCATTACATTAACCTTAAACAAAGAGCACAATCCTTACATTACCTAATTCTAAGAGAAGTAAACAATGAAGAAAACAAAACAACCCAGTAAAACAATAACTCAAAAAAGTTTTGAAGAAGGGGCTCCCATAACTTTTCGTGGTTGGGGACTTAAGTCTAAAAAAAGTTTTCATACACTAAAGAAAATACAGTTGATAACAATAGTATACAATCAGACTTTTAAGCCATCAACGTGCGTTCAGAGGCCTCCTTCCAACCAGCTCCTGTCCAAGCTCAGCCAAAAACATATGAAAATCACCCCTTCTTGAAAATAATATCAAAACACTCTCATAAATATATATGCTCAACACCAAAATCTGAACCAGATTTAGAAACCGAAAGATGGGTAACAACAACTGGGGTAGACAGGGCATGTAGTGATTTCAGTCATGTCAAATTAGTCAGAGGTTAAGCTCCTACTTCATGAACTATAAAAGAAATGTATAAAAATAAACCACATAAAGTCTCCCAACCCCCACTTCAAGTACTGAGCTAGATTTGTATCACCAAGAAATACATGTGTTTCTAACTTCATTACATTTCTCTTTATGGAAAAACAGAAACCAACAGCACGCTTCAAAGCGCTAAATCTTTAATACCTTAATCAAGCAGGTGTATTTTAGAACCATTCGATCTTGCTCGTGGGGTGCATATCCTTATAGAGAAAAATAGCTTCAATCCCCTCATTAGTTCATATCAAAGCCATCCAACATAACAACAATCACCCAACACAATCCATATAGACCAACCAAATATAAATATCTCGTTGTTCCCTTAAAAACAGTCAAATTCTTTCCCAACCTTTTCTTTTCTACTGTTACAGTAAAACTTTTCTAACTTGTCTTAGAAGGATATGTTCGTGTAACCAGTAACTTGGCCCACAACCAGTAACCTTCCCCCTAAATGTTCAGTTCTCGACTTAATTGAATAAACTAAAACCCAAAATTGTTTCGACTCCACAAAATAAGAAAATTTGCTAAAAAAACATGTGATAAAAGAACAATTCATTACTCCTAATTTTGTGGTTACTCATGTCAGAATCACAATATATAACTTAGCTTAAAGAACAATATGTCAACAACTAATTAACATAAATTTATTTGCCTGTAACTAACAAAATTTTAATAGTACCTCCACTATTTTTTTTCATCTATATGGTTTTTGACCTCCTCAACCAATACTTGAAAATCTCAGCCATTCCTTGACTGAGATGACTCCAGGACATATACGTGAAAAAACTAAGCTCATATACATGGAAAACTCCAAGACCAAATTGACATGAAATGTTTGTCCAAGTTGAAATGAAAGGTTTGTCTAAAAACAGTTAACAACACGACAAATAACACAAACTTGCAAGAGATTAATGATTAGTTTGATATTGTGACCATCAATGAGGAAGCCATACACACATATTTAGCTCAAACATTGAGAATTGGCCAAGATGCATTGAAGCTCACTATAGTCACTTAAGTTTCTTCATATATTCTAAGATGTGATGTATACATATACAATATGATGAACCAATAGATAAAGGACTATAAGAAAATCAGATTGTACCAGTGAGTTCTTACTGAACTTCGTCGCGTACGTGCTGTCCAATGACGATCAAGCCCCATAGTTCCATATTGGAAGCCATCTGACATAATAAACAGTGAAAAACAAGCAAATCAACTTGAAGGGACTAAAAAATTCTAATTCCTAATCAATATATCTAAACAACTACAAGAACCACAATAACCACACCTGTTATTATTGATTAGATTGAGACCAAAAATTAACTTAATGTTATGTTTGGGTAGAAACTCGCCCAAACACACCAATGGTTTCGTAAGGGAGGTTGTTGTAATAAATTGTTGATATTGTACCTTCAATGGCTGCCTACGTATCCAAATCGTTCTCTGGAATCAAGTCTCTCAAATGAACGTAGTTCTTTCTTTCAAAGGAATGGGGTATTTATAGGATAATAATGAGAAATATCACTTCCTTAATTGCTAGAAAATCTTATGTAATTATGTAAAGTCTTAATATGGAAGCATATCTTGACAAATATGTTTTCTAAATCTAAACCTGCTATATCTAGCTTATGGCGCCATAATTTTGGGCAGGGCAGGCAAGCCATAATTTTTGGCATTGTGCCTAGTAGTGAGTGGCACTATAATGGTACCCAACGATGGTTGTTTATAAGGGTGTAGATATGGTGGCACATACACCGCCCCCTCTTTGCCGAGTGGAACTAGTTTCTTGTGGTGAAGAATAATAACAAAAACTGGTTCAAAAAGGATGCGACAGTGGAAGTTATAGACAGAGGTGAAGATTGTGAAAAGAAAGCAACCAAAGGTTGTTTGCTTCGCATGAATGCCTAAGGCTGTTTGTACGACCATGAAATTGATCATTGTTTTTGTTCACTAGTTAGTTCAGGCAACACCAGTGGTATGAAAACACTCAATACTAATGAGATGGAGAAACTTTTGGGCATTAAACATATTGCAGTCGCCCCCAATTGTTGGTATTTCACTGGAGAAACAACCATGTTCTACGGCAGTTGGATAGATATTCTAACTATTCAATGTCAACCAATGCTTACCCCCAGTTTTAAGTTGTGTATAAAATATTGGTGAAACTCGAGCTTTGTTGTAAAACTTGAGCTTTGTGGTGCATGGATTGCAAATGCAAACTCCACGACCTTGTGGCGCATGGAGAGAGATGTAAACGCAAACTCCATGACTTGGTGAAGCACGAACTTTTTGGTGCATGGAGAAAGATGTTGAAAATGCAAACTCCATGGCTTGGTGATGCACGGAGTAAGGTGTTGCAAATACAAACTCCATGACTTTTTGGTGCATGGAGAGAGGTGTTGAAAACGCAAACTCCATGACTTTTTGGTGCATGGAGAGAGGTGTTGAAAACGCAAACTCCATGACTTTTTGGTGCATGGAGAGAGGTGTTGAAAACGCAAACTCCATGACTTTTTGGTGCATGGAGAGAGGTATTGAAAATGCAAACTCCATGACTTTTTGGTGCATGGAGAAAGGTGTTGCAAACGCAAACTCTATGACTTTTGAATTTGTATATGTTTTGTATAATTGAGCCTTCATATCAATTGTTTGTTTTTAAGAATGGTAACTGAGTAATTGATATATATTATTTTTGACTAACTAACTTAATGAAAATAAAGAACTATGGAATAATGCATTTTGTTGATGATTGATAATCTGAAAAACAAAAGAAGATTACTTCAAGGACCAGTTCTAAGGAACTGTCGACCCAAACTACTAATTGTCTGGCTTGATAAAAACACGTCCTAATCCAGAGCCGGATTTGTTGTGTGATCCATCCGTGTATCCATGAATAGGGTGATGGGGTCGTAAAATTTGTTGGGCCTTCCTCGCCCCCAACTGCTGGCGCTTCACTAGAGATGCCTTCGTCTTAGTTGACTTCAGGGACGATATCGTCAATAGGGAAATCTGCCATTTGGGATGCAAGTGCATGACCTTTTTCTAAAACGCGAGGGTCAAAATTGATGCTATAAGCACTTAAGTAGATGTCCCATTCTGCGAGTCTACTTGATTCCTGGGCACTTCGAAAAACTTTGCGTAGAGGATATTCCGTGTATACTTTGACCAGTCTTCCTTGGAAATACGGCTTGAGGCATCTGGCAGCAGGAACCAACGCTAGAGCAATTTTTTCAATTCTCGAATATCTGCTTTCTGCCCCCATTAGTGTTTTACTAATGAAGAAGATCGGATGACCGTCTTCTCCATCGATGAACAAGACTGCACTTACTGCAGTATCTGTAGCGACCAAGTAAGCTCCAACAGGTTGCCCTGTAGCTGGGCTGGCCAAGATTGGTGGCGAGACCAGGTAGTTCTTGATTGATTGAAAGGCATTTTCACAATCATCATTCCACCTTGCTAAGTCTTTTAACGTCTGAAAGAAAGGACGACACCGGTCCGAGTACTTAGAGATGAAATGATTTAGTGCTGCTAAGCGCCCTGTGAGCTATTGAATCTCCTTTTTTGTTTTTGGAGAGGGCATGGCTTGAATGGATCGGATATGTTCTGGGTTAGCTTCGATGCCTCGACGAGTCATCAAATACCCTAAAAATTTCCCTGATACCAATCCGAAAGCACATTTCAAAGGATTTAGCCGCATGTTGAATTCATCAATTCTGTCAAAAAATGATTGTAAGTCAAAGATGTGATCTCCACTATGTTTGGATTTTACAACCATGTCATCAATATAAGCCTCCATTGTCTTGCCCAACATATCTCCGAATATGGTGTCGATCATCCTCTGGTACGTAGCCCCTGCATTTTTTAAATCGAAAGGCATAACTTGGTAACAAAAAATCCCTTGGTCAGTTATGAATGCAGTTGCTTCTTGGTCCTTCACAGCTAGTGGGATCTGGTGGTAACCCGAATACGCATCCATAAATGATAATCGTGGGTAACCAGACGTGGCATTCACCAATTATGATATTCATGGGAGAGGGTAGGGATGAATCGGGCCAGCTTTATTAAGGTTCGTGAAATCAATGCACACTCTCATTTTACCCTCTTTCTTGGGTACTACAACCACATTAGACAACCACTGCGGATATGAAACTGGCCGTATAAACTTAGTTGAGAGTAAACAATCAATTTCCTCTCTTATTTTGAGTTTTCTTTCTGGGGCCATGCTCCTAAGCTTCTGCCGAACTGGCTTGATGGTAGGATCAATGTCAAGTGTGTGGCATGCAACTTCTGAGCTAATTCCTGGCATCTGCTCGACTGACCAAGCAAAGATCTTTTTGTTCTTTCTGAGGAGTGCTACCATTTTCTTTTGTTCATTTTCCGTCAGTTCTGCCGATATGAAATTTGTTTCTCCGCCTAAATTCCCAATTTGAACTTCTAAGAGGCGGTCTATAGTCGGCGGTCCTTCATTTCTTGAACTAGCAGTGTAAATACTGTGTGGGACTGATTCTGATTTAGATACTTCTTGCGAATTACTGAGAATTGTATTTCCCCACATATCCGACTGACGATATTCCTCCAAGACCTTTTCGTGACAGCTGTGGGAAGTCATCTGGTCGCCGCGCACCTTACAAATTTTGTCAAGAGATGGGAACTTTACTACCTGGTGAAATGTAGGGACTACTGCGCCCATACTGTGGAGCCAGTCCCTTCCTAGGATTGCATTGTAAGGGGATTTGCAATTCATCAGAAGGAATTCAATGTCGATTGACTTGTCTATTAGCGTGACTGGTAAAGAGACTCTTCCTACTGGGGTTGTTGTTGTTCCGTCAAACCCAATGATTGGATTATTTTCTGCAATAATTAAATTTTCTAACAGCTGCATGTTCTTGTAGCAACCTACAAAAACGACGTACGAACTTCCAAGATCTATCATGATCTTGTTGAACTTCGCCATAATCCAATGAAAGCTGAGATGACGACAACATCATAATGAGGATGATGGATGCCAATTAGATCTCTATCACTAAAACATAGGGGACCAGGCTCTGTAGTTTCTTAATGAATTCCTTCAACAAAATCAATGTTATTGACGTGATAAAATTCACGTAAGAAACCGAACTTGGCTCGTTGTTCACACTTTTGCCTTGCTCATGAAATGACCTTGATTTTAGTATGACCATCTAGTATGATATTGTGGCTAGTCATTGCTAAATTTTGCTTCACATTTTTTGAAAGCAAAAACTCGTCTAATTGTCCCTTGTTGACTAGTCTCTATATTTTTCCCTTGAGGGATCTGCACTCTTCTGTTTCATGGCCGAAATCATTATGGAAGTGACACCAAAGATTTTTGTCACATTTAGACTTAGTGTGTTCAGGTAAGGGTATCGGAGGAAAAAGTAAGTTGCGTCCCTTGATCTTCTCATATATCGCATCATACTTGGCATTTAATGGAGTGAGCTTCATTTCCTTACGAACTGTGTTAACCTTTTCAGATTTCTGTTGTTGCCCTTCCGATATGTTTTGCTTATGTTTTCCTTTACCTTCGTTTGAGTCTTTACTTCAAAAGTCTTTATCTCTAGAAGCTTTTAATCTAACATCTTCCTCCACATTAATGAACTGTTGTGTTCGTGTAAACAAATCGGACTTTGATTGTGGGGGGTCCCATACAAGGGAGTTGTAGATTCCGTTTTTATCAAAATGAACTCCTTCCTTGAATGCATGAATGATCATTACGTCAGGGACATCGGTGACCTCTTCTTGTACTTGGCAGAAACGAATTACGAAATTTGCCAGTGCTTCATCCTTTTGCTGCTTGGTGTTAAGCAAGATGTTGACATCCTTAGGACGTGTCCAATTATGCTTAAACCGATATGTGAACTGGTTTGCTAATTCTTGGAATGACGCGATAGATTGAGCTGGCAAGCTGGAAAGCCAACGTAGAGCTTCTCCTTTAAACGTAGACGGAAAAAGTTTGCATAAGAGGGGGCCATCTCTGCGCCAGAGAATTAACCTACTTTTAAACTTCATAATATAATCGTTCGAGTCACCTCCTGCTTCTTTGAACGTAGGAAGTTCTGGTTGTTTGAATCCTTCCTGATGCTCTGCATTTTGTATCTTTAGGGAAAATCTCCCGACGACATCTTCATTCACTACAAGGTCTTTCCATAGTGACACCCACATTGGTTATTGTTTTCTTGACAATGTCTTTTATTTGTTGTTCCATGAATGGTGCGCCTATGACTTCTAGATTTCCGATTTGAGGAGTAATTTCACCACGTTGCATCTCACGGTGTTGTCGCCCCCAACTATTGCTTGCTTCTATATTTGGCTGGTTCCTTGGGCTGCGAGACCTATGCCGATAAAAAGGGCTAAGCTATCGAACTGGGGAGCCACTTCTTTGGTGTCGTCGTACTCTAGGCTGACCTTTGTTAACCTGTCTGTATCGGTTTGTTGTATTCAAGCTATGTCTAAGGTCATGTTGCAATTTGTCTATGAGATCCTGGTCTTGGCGTCCAACATTACGCCTTATGGTGGATGTTGTCCACCTTTCGGATGCGCTATGATGAACCTTCAATGATCTTGTCATGTTATGACCACTGCTACGCCTAGTGTTGTTGGTATTTCGAGATCTGGATCGCCTTCTTGAATGGGATGTATGTCTGCTTGACCTTGAGTGATTCTGATGATGCTCAGGGATAGGCTCCAATGGATGGGATGTACCGTAATTAAATTGTAGTCGGTTGAATACACTCCGATTTTCACCAGATCTGGGGACTCTTGCTGGTGTGGAAGATGCAGCATCGGCGTCATCCCTTTGTACTTGCTTCCCTTTGTCCAGTTGCTTCTGCAAGTAGTTACTATGTTCTTTCTCTCTTCTGAACCTCTGACGGAACACTTCTAAAAGCACATCTTCATCTCCTATCTCCATATTCTCTAAATCCGCTTTGCTTGCCTTTAGATCTTGAGAATGAGTTATTGGAGCCTAAAGTCGTGTACGTCTAGAGCTGCGTTGTCGTGGTACCTGGAGGTTTGAAGGCTGAGCTTGCAGATCTGGAGCGACTAGCTGATTCATCAAGGTTTGATTAGTCGGAACTTCGGGATTGGGTAAGTTGTTTTCTTCTTCTTCTTGTAATCTTGCATTCTTGCTCACTTGAGATCTTGTTGTTTTTGCCATTACCGAATCTTGGAAGAAAGAACATGGACGAAGGTTCGTTGGTAAGAACCACAGACGGCACTAATTATGTTTGGGTAGAAACTCGCCCAAACACACCGATGGTTTCATAAGGGAGGTTGTTGTAATAAATTGTTGAGACTATACCTTCAATGGTTGCCTACGTATCCAAATCGTTCTCTAGAATCAAGTCTCTCAAATGAACGTAGTTCTTTGTTTCAAAGGAATGGGGTATTTATAGGATAATAATGAGAAATATCACTTCCTTAATTGCTAGAAAATCTTATGTAATTATGTAAAGTCTTAATATGGAAGCATATCTTGACAAATATGTTTTCTAAATCTAAACATGTTATATCTAGCTTATGGCACCATAATTTTGGGTAGGGCAGGCACGCCATAATTTTTGGCATCGTGCCTAGTAGTGTGAGTGACACTATAATGGTACCCAACGATAGTTGTTTATAAGGGTGCAGATATGATGGCACATACACGTTAATCAAATATTTAATCAACCCTAAGAGTAGTCATGGTTAGGGCTGTCAATGGGTTTCGATAACCCGATAACCGATCCGAACCAAACTGATAAAAACCGGTTTGGGTTTTGATAATTTAGTTTGCCCTCTACCGACCCAAAACCGAACCGAACCGATAAGATATTGGTTTGATTTTGGGTTTGCCCTCCACCAAACCGATATGAACCCGAACCGATAAGATAATATTTTAGTAATATTTATGATTAATTTTGTATGTGTTTATCAATTTTGTGGTTAAAATTAATAAATTTAATTTAAGATTTAATTGATTTTATTGTTTTCGGTTCAGGTTGCTTCGGATTCGGGTTGCAATATATCTTTTCGGTTCGGTTTGGTTTCGGATTAGATGTAATATTATCGGTTCGGTTCGGTTTCGAGTTCCCAATTTTCTTATCGGTTTGGGTTCGAATTTTCCAAAACCCGACCCAAACCGATCCATTGACAGCCCTAGTCATGGTTGTTAATAAATTCAAACTACCATATATATAGAAGCCAGTGACATAAGAAAAAGTAAAAAGGTTGCAAAAAAAAATAACTTTAGTAGCACTAAAGCTTGAAGTAAAATTAACACCAATAACAATATTACTAACCACCAAATAGATGCAGGACCTGAAAAAGAGTTACGAAAAAAGCGATTTGTTTTTTTTTTTTTTTTTTAAATTTTTTTTAAAGGCCCATTAGGCCCATAACCACAAAATGGTGATTTTTGGTTTTTTGGTTTTTTTGGTTTTTTGGTTTTTTTGGTTTTTTTTTTTTTTTTTTTTTTTTTTTTTTAAATATTGTTTAGAGGAAAATGAAAATTTGTGGAGGGAATAGAAATGATTATTGAAGTGTTGTGACCAAATTAATTTATTTTGCAAATTTTATGGAAAACGCAGCAACGCCATTGATCTGTCTGTAACACGGCGGTCGGGTTTGTTATTTCGTTCACATTTCAATAAAATTACAAAAGTTTATTTATAAATAAAAACTAATTCGATCACGTGAATTTGTGAAAGTAGATTTAGGTGAGAAAATGATGAAAATAAACTAAAATAGACTTTGATTTCAGAGATAGAAAATCCGTTTGAGCAAATCCTATCTCCGTTAAAAGAGTTAGTCTCAATTTTTTTATCCCTAATAACGACTCTTCATCTCTGAACGAGTGTTATTAGTGTGTGAAATCGATTCAGAACCCCATTTCTGGGAGAACTTACTCGGTTCCTAATCGTTATAATTATCGAAACACCCTCCCTAACGGAGATAATCCTCACTCGGGTAGAGTTTTTGCTCCGAGATCACAAAACTAAGGTGTTATTCTAATTAACATAAAATAAAACTGGAAACAAACTGGAAATTAAATTCTTCATTACACTAGAACAACAGTAAACTAATCTACTCCTACTGATGGAATGCTAACTATTCCATGAGAAAAACTAAAACTAGAACCTTTTATTTATAGTTTTTCTGAAGGTCTAGATTCAATCCATCTAATCTAAATCCAACAGTTATAAATAAAATATAATATCTCAAGGAATATTCTAGGAATATTCTCTAGAATAGTAATGGGCTTGGACTAAATAGTAACAGACTTTAGCTTTATCTTCATATTCCAAACCGTATGACCATTTTTTGGAAGCTAGATACCATTGCGTAGAGTTTTCTGCACTGATCAGTTTAGCTAGTCGAATGCTTGAATCAGAGTTAGGAGATAGAAGATATCGTCGTTTGAAGTTTTCTCCTGACTTTCGGGCTGATTTAGGTCAGTTTGACCAAAATCTCTTCTTTAGCTGGCTTAGGGACTCAAGTTTGGATTCTTCAACTTGTTTCATGGTTCTCGAGTCCATGAGCTTTGCTGGCTATTTGGAGCTTTAAATGAGCCGACATCAAGATTTCAAGTCCAAGCTTTATTCTAATTTGTTTTCATGCTAAAACACGTGTTACGTGTGTATTTTTATCGTTAATCTGTTGAAACCTGTGAAAACATGAAAATACAATTAATTTACATTTATTAAATACATAATTGACCCAAATTTAATGTCTTTACGGGGTTTAAAACACAATTTTGGGTACTTATCATAAACCACCGCCAAGTTTTTTTTTTTTTTTTGTCTAATACTTAATTAAGAATTTTAAGTTCATTGGAAATTCGAATCTAAAAGAGTAAAAATTTAAAATCGAAATTAAGTGAATATGTTCAAAATATACACTTCAAGTAATTCTGATTATAATTTGATTTTTTTTATCGAAAAAAAATTGTAATTTGACTTTGGGCAGTAAATTTATGGCATTTTGTTATATTAGAATTTGGGTGATTTGGGTTTGAGGTGAGTGATGATGGAAAGTGTAACTAATCAATTTCAATTATTATTCGTGGTTTACAAAGATCGAGAGAGAGTCGCAGTGGTAGTCACAATGGTGGATTAAGATGAAGAAGAAGACTAAGTCATTGGTCAGGTAGTCGCACTTCCCTTTTTTTATATTAGAAACCGATAGTTGTGGTAAACAAGTTTCCCATCCACATGGTAAGACCCTATTTGCTTGTGTTAGAGCATTCTCAATGCAAACAACAACTTGTTACCTCCGATCCACATAGGACTATTTCCCCTCATAGCTACTTTGATGATGAAAAACTACCAAGGGTTGCCTAATGCAAATGTGACTTTAAACTTCAAATGGAATGTTTCATTCCGTCTAAATGCATTTTAGACCGAGACGGAATGAAATATCCCGTATGATATTTTATAACGAGACAGAATGAAACATCCCGTCCCATCAGTCTAATTTAACAGACTCGAAACATACGAGATCACTTCATCTTCTCCACCTCCATTATTATTTTCTTGCAATTTCTTCAATTAAACCTTGCACCTAATGACTACCCCCAAATGGTCCCCATAAAGCACAACAACACATTCTGATGCTTCAAGGGAGAGATTGTTATCTCACATGCTTGCGCTCATTGACCCACTCATCCTCATCTGCCCCGAAATCGGCGAACCTAACTCGGACTTCCAGATCAACTGTCTCAAACATCCTATGAGAAATAAAAGTAGCGACGTCGTACCATGCCCCATCCTTCAAACTCCATTAAAGCATTATTATCCAACCTGTTCCTTATTGAAGGAAAACTCACATAACTATTAATGTTCCTCATGGGGAGTGAATCATCATGAGGCATAGACAAGATAGATAATTTGGAAGGAGACTTAATAGTTTTGGCCTTATGAGCTTACAATTTTGTCAAATGATATTGGAGTTAGTTTTGACGACATTGGAGGTTTAGAAAAAGTCAAGGAGACGTTAAAGGAATTGGTGATGCTCCAAGACGTTAAAGGAATACATAAATTTTTTTGAAAGTAATACTGGCCAACGAAGAGATGGTTTCCTCAGCATATTGATTCTTCATCCTATTAGCACTTCTACTTCGACAGAAGAAACAAGCTAAATTAAGCTCTGTTGCAAAAGAGGTGGGGTTTCAACTTTTATCTGATGATTTTGAGTTTAAATTTTGTTGAAGTTGCAGACCGATAGCAATCTGACATTCTGACAAAGCATTATTGGAAGTTCCAACAGGAAACATTGCTGAGAATGATGTGAATCCAAATAAGGCAAATGTTCATAAGGATGAAATTTGAACTCTATTAGAGCCTCAGTACATAAGAGGACTTGAACCTTCCAAAATTAAAGAAAGGAAAATAACTTACATTGTGAAATGTGAAACACACACCGATTGTTCCTTTATCACCAGATAAAGATCCATTTCTTATATATATATAAAGAAAAAAGAGAGATTAGGTAAAACACTTGATTAATGCGGAAGTGATCAGTTAGCAACAAAAACACTTGATATAAACTGAACTTTTATTTATATATATGGAACTATATTACAGGGGGGAGAAAAGAGAGTACACTTATCACTCAAACAAAGAGAAAATTGAAAGCTAAAATGAAAGATGATCCTCAACAAGGGTGAGATATCCCTTATATAGTAGTCAAATCTCAAAATATAATTTGGAGTCCGCACAGGAAGTGGCTACGTGTGCTAAATCAGTCGCAGTTGGTAGGGCCACTATGACAAAGCATACTTATCTTTTACTTCTGTCTTAAAAGGATAAGAATCCTTATAATGCTAAAATCCTATTCAACTTTTAACTTTTAAGAAAAGCAAAATGTTGGATGTCTTCCTCAGGGGTCCACCTTGACAAAACTGTTTTGCTTGTATTCCGTCTTTTAGGGATAATAATCCTTATTATGATGAGCAAAAATAATGCTTCTTTTTATATCTCCTTCATGGAGAATAATTTTGCTTTATGTCCTCTTCATGGGCCATATGTGGTCATCATTTCTTGGAAAACTTGCCATACAAACATAATCTTCCTTATGTTGTAGAGGAAGTAGGTTTGGGCTCCTGGTTAGCCTTAAGAGCTTGTTTGAATTTGTTTGATATGGCAATTTCAATAGGCTTCACTGGAGAATTAGAAGAACTTGGATATATCTGAGTTAAAGCTTCAGTAAGATTAAAATTGTCACCCAAATCTTCCTTTGGCTGACTTTCTCCTGCTAGGCAAGCAAATTGATTTGCTTCTTCCTGACTATTATTAAATGTTATAGAAACATCATCTTGTTGGGAGGACACTATTGCAGTTCCTGAGGATGATATATCCTTTGTGTTGGAGGATGCTTTTGCAATAGACGGTAGCTTGAATGAAGTCAAAAAATGACTCTTAAGCTTCTCATACATAAGTCATTAATTTGGCTTTCTGAGAAACTTGGATTCTGAAATCTGATAAGATTCTTCCTCATATCAAAAGGGTTTTCTGTATCCATTTCTCCTAAAGGATTGCTTTTAGGAGTCTGTTCAATGAATGATTTTGAATCATTATCAATGCTGATAATGGCTTCTTCGGTTGGAAAATTAATCCACCAGCTTGAATAAAACTTTCTTTTGAGAAATGGAATTCGAAGGTGATTATATTCACATTTAAAATCCCACTTAAAAATCCATAGTATACCATATAAGGTTAAAAAAAATGTTAAGGATGGTAATCCCATAGGAATCTTGTCATTCCCCTTTAATTGAAGATGATACTCTGTCCATTTTAGAAAAATATCTAAACGATTTTCAGGGAGAATATAAAGTTCAGGACCAAAATATTCCCACCAATGAAAAATCCAATATGGATAATCAGTCTTAATAGACAGGGAATATAGTTTAATAAACCATGAATGTTTCTTGTGAGTATTTTGGTATAAAAATACATTAGTATAGGCTGAGATATAATCCCAATAATTATAAAAGATATTTGTCAAATTTGACTTTCTGCATTTGTTGGGATCTAAACCCTACTCATTATAAGAGATAAATCTCTTGAATATTGTCTTGCTGTAAAAGATCAGACTATATTCCGAATCAGGTTTCTATAAGGTATGCATGGTTAATTTCCATAGTAGAAATAGCCGAATCTAAAATTTCCTCATAGATATATCTATGTTTGTCGTTAACAATAAGATACTGTTGTGTGTCAAAATATCTTATCTGAATTTCCCAAGGATCAGGCATCCACTACTCATAACTTGGTTGAAGATAAATGATTGTTTGATCTACCCTTTTATTAGGGATATAAGGAGTCGGAGGAATAAAACTGCCTCTTTCATTTGCTTTCCTTTCTGTTGAGTATAACCATGAGACAAATAAGGAAATTGCTCCTCATTGTCTAGAAAATTATATTTTCCTTTGCTCTTTTCTCGGCCTTTAGTGGTATAACCACGAACTTTGCCTCGCTGGGAGGTGCTCATGATCCCTACAAAAATTCCCTTGTTAGAAAATTTGGCAAAGAATTAAAATCACCATTGATATATTCAATATCAAAATCAAGGCAGAGAGATCAGCTTGCATCCTACAAAAATCAGTTTAGATGTAATATTCTTGATATCTTTCTGTAATACCTGTTTAGCAACACTACAATCAATACGAACCAAGAATTTCTGATTTAATAAATCATCTTGGAATTTATGAATACATTTTACCAGCGAAAGAATCTCCTGCTTTATAATAGAATAATTAATTTGAGCCTTCTTCCAAGTTCCAGAAGTGAATCAGATTAATTCTTGTTTACTAGTGATATGATTTTTCTGTTTTAAGATACCACCATAACCAATATTGGAAGCATTTGTTTCAACAAGTTTAAACCACTGAAAATTAGGTAAAGATAAGCAAGGTAATTGCTTTGCTTTAAGTGTAATCTTTTGTAGTGCAAGAGTATGTGCTGAACTCCAAGCTGTTGGAACCTTTGCTAGTCTAGAGTACATGATAGAGGTATCCTGTGAAAGATTTTTATAATAATTTGCGAAATAATTAAGACTACCAAGAAATCTTTGTAACTGAGTTTTGTCTAAGATTTCATCAGGAAATTTAGATGCTGCAAACTCAATACTTCTGTCTATAGGAATTATTTTTCCTTCAATAATGTTATGACCAAGAAAACGAACAGTTGTTTGAAACAATTTCATTTTAGGTGCAGACACTACTAAACCATTTCTTTTAATAAGATCTTTAAATATCTTTCGATGTTTAATATGTTGTTCTAAAGATTTATAATAAATCAAAATATCATCAATATAAACAATATAAAATTTTGAATAAGGATTGCAAATATCATTCATAATATTCTGAAATTCTGAAGGAGCATTTTTTAATCCAAAGGGTACAGTAAAGACAGTTTTATACATATCTTCAGGAGCTATTTTGACTTTCCAATATCCTGACTTAAGGTCAAACTTCGAGAAAATGATTGTTGTAGATAAGCGATCTAAAAGATCTTTTTTATTAGGAATAGAATATCTAATCCATTGTAAGGCATCATTAAGAGGTTTGAAATTAATAACCAATCTAGGAACTCCTTGTTCCTTCTCTGCTGCCTTATTAACATAAAAAGCAGTACAACTCCAAAGAGTCTTACTCGGAGTAATTAATTTCTTATCCAGAAGACTCTAGATTTTCGTTTGGCATAGTGCCAAATAATCAGATTTCATTTTACTACATCTAGCCTTAGTCGGAATAAACTTTTTATTAAACCTTGATTCATAAGGCAAAGAGACAATATATTTCTTTCTTTCCCAAAAAGCATTGGGGACCTCACTACAAACTTCAGTGATAAATTGATTCTTGATCTGTTCAATTTGTAACTGAAATTCCTTAGTCTTAAGTCGTTGTAATTTTAAAGAAGTTCTTCTTTGAGAAAGTTTAATTGACTTTCTTTAGTAATCAAATTATTATTAATCAGTTGAATCTGTTTCTGCATAGGAGAAACTATAAATTCAAAAATAACTTTCTGATTAGCAATAGTTGAATAAATACCTTTCTCAGTGATCTTGGTAATAGGCATAATAGAATTAAGAAAAGGATTCCCTAAAATAATATGCCGAGAAAGATCTTTAACCAGAAAGAAAGTAAAAGACAAACAATGAGCTTCATTACAGATGAATATATATGTAATTTGCATAGGGATACCACTAGCAGTGGAAAGGTTTTGAGTAGATTTCTCAAAATATTTAGTAGGTATTAAACCTTCTTGAATACAATTCAAATCAGCTCCACCATCAATTAAAACAATATTATTTGTAAGAATGTACTCATTATTCATAACCAAAGTAATAAAGAACATTCTATCTTTGGAAAACAAAGCTATCTAGAGATATCATATTAGGGTGCTGGGGACCAGAATTAGTGACAAGATTTTTATCAATCTTTAATTCTTTTATCTTTGTTTTAAGGTTATTAACTGTAAATCAAGGATATTTGTAATACGAGATTTACCATTAAAGTAAATGGTATTAGGAAGTCTTATATTATTATAAGAACAAAGATTCTGTAAAGTCATAAACTTTTGAAGATAGTTAAGGTTATAAATTTTAGGGTTTTTTCGACTTAACCCCCCACGGATGTACCCCCTTTTGAGATAACCCCCCATTTTGAAAATCATTACTGATTGCCCCCCATTTCAGAGTTAATTTTTCATATTGACAATTTTGCCCTTATGTCAAATTTGTAAAAACCCCCTATTTTTAACATACGTCTTTGAAAAATTCAAAAATTCAAAAAAAAAAAAAAAAAAATCTGAAAACTCAAAAAATCAGGAAAATTGAAAAAAAATATATATATATATATATAACAACTTGAAAACAAATTTAAAAAAATATGGTGATGTAGCTTTTAAGATAGAACAGCTTGAAATGACGATAGGTTCTTCATCAGCAGCTCAAGAAGATGTTTTACTTTCTCATCTTGGTGGTTCTGATACAGTTCATTATAATCCTTATGATCTTTCTACTTTGCTCGAATCCATGATTTGTGAAGCTGAACTATCTCTTCCCCAACAACAACAATCATCAAACAATCACATATTCCCCTCAATAATCTTCAACTATCAAAGCACGGATCTATGATTTAACCCGTTTCTTCAAATTACGATTTGAGTGCAATACTTGGTGAAAGGGGAAGAAAAGAATCAAACAAGAAATCCCATCAATCTTTGCCTCTTCAAATAACAACAATGGGATTGTTACTCTAACCGAAATCAACTTCGGCCAAGAGTACTAATTGACTTCGCAGGAAAATGGTATTCGCCTAGTTCACACTTTAATGGTCAGCTGAAGCAGCTTCAACAAGATAACCTCAAACTAGTCAATCACTCGTTAAACGGATAAGCCTACTCGCTAGTTTCACAATGAGGAAAGTAGCTACTTACTTTGCTGAAGCACTTGCTCGTCATATTTACGGTTTATATCCTCAACCTTCACTTGATTCTTCTTTCTCTGATATTCTTCAAATCCATTTTTATGAAACTTGCCCTCACCTCAAATTCGCTCATTTCACTGCAAATCAAAGCGATTCTAGACTCGCATCGATTCCAATCGGGTTCATATTATCGATTTCGGTATGAAACAAGGTATTCAATGGTCCGCTTTAATGCAAGACTTGCAATGCGTCCGAATGGGCGCCTTAGTTTTGATTATCGTGTGTCGGGCCACCTCACCGATAACATAGATGCTCTGCAACAGGTTGGTTGGAAGTTAGCTCAATTTGCTAAAAATTTACATGTTGAGTTTGAGTATAGAGGGTTTGTTTGTAATTCATTAGCTGATCTTGACGCATCCATTTTGGATCTTCGACCGGGCGAGACGATTGTAGTGAATTCGATGTTTGAGTTGCATCAGTTACTAGCCCAGCCCAATGCAATTGATAACGTTTTGGGTACAATTAAAGAGATGAAGCCTAAAATTGTTACGATTGTGGAAGAAGAAGCAAATCATAATGGGCCGATTTAATTCGACCGATTTACTAAGGCACTTCATTATTACTCAACCCTGTTTGACTCATTAGAAGAGTAAGCTACATCAGTCATATTTTTTTTTCTGATTTGTTTTTTCAATTTTTGGAAAATTTTGGATTTTTTTTAATTTTTTTTTTTAATTTGTTTTCGAGTTTTTTTTTTTTTTTTTTTTCAATTTTCCTGATTTTTTGAGTTTTGATTTTTTTTTTTTTTTTTTTGAATTTTTGAATTTTTCAAAGACGTATGTTAAAAATGGGGGTTTTTTACAAATTTGACATAAGGGCAAAATTGTCAATATAAAAAATTAACTCTGAAATGGGGGGCAATCAGTAATGATTTTCAAAATGGGGGGTTATCTCAAAAGGGGGTACATCCGTGGGGGGTTAAGTCAAAAAAACCCTAAATTTTATCCTGTGGATTAATCTTGAATTTTCTTATCTTCAATAAATTTTTATAGTCTTATGGTAGGATAGAACACTGACCAGTATTATAACCATATTGATCACATTTATAACACATACGAAGAGCTTTGTCTTTAGGCATGAGTATCTTCCAATGTTGTTTCTCTTTAAGACTTTTCTGTTTTTTAGAAGTCTTGGATTTGTTATTTGTATGTTGTAAACAAAGCTTATTAAAACCATTAGCTTTAACCAATATGTTATACTCTTTAGGTGGTTTAATATGCTTCACAGTTTTAAGACTATCTTTCAGCTTTAACGGTGTAGGTGGAGGATGAACAAATGTCATCTCCTTATCATCAGAAGTAGTCCAATTCTTTTGATGAAACTCTAAAATACCAATATAATTATTAGTAGAGGTAACATCTATTTTTACCTCAGATTGATTAGGTAAAACTACCTTTACCTCAGATTTTATTGATTGATTTGGTAAAGGAATAATCTTATCTGGTAAATGACTATTTACTTGTTTAACCTGTTGAGTAGGTAAACTAGGTTTTACCTTATCAATTAACATATAATTATCATATAACATACCTTTGGATCTTAAATAATCCTTAACCTCATGTTGTAGAGTAGCATGTTTAATTCTAGAATTGAGAATGTAATTATTCTAATACTCAAGACAAAACCATTTAGCCAGAGTAGTACCATAATCCTGGTACCATTGAAAATACTCTTGATAATGTTAAACAAGAGGTTTCAATTCTGTAGGAGTAAAATATTTACTCAATTCTTCATATTTAAACTTATAAAATTGATTTGTTTCATATGATGTATAATCCATTGTAAAACAAATTCCATTTCTGATGCTGTTGGAGATTCCCTAGCTTTCTATTTATAAATACCATGTGGTATTTGTTGATTAGAGATACGACTCTCTTCTACAGATTGATTATACTGAGAAATCGATTCAACTTCAGAAATTGAATATCTAGAAGATTGTGGTATAAAGATCCTATAAAGAGATCTCAAAGACAAACTTCTGTCCATAAAAGGTTTTTTAAAGTTTAATATAACTTCACCTTCTGTGGATTGAATAATTTGATCTAAATCATTATTAATGATTAGTTGTGGTTGAACGACATTCCTACATGTCCAAGTCTCTAGAAATTGAATTTCACTCCAAGGAATCATCCTAAGTGTTGCTACACTAGAAGTTAAAAGATTTGTATTGATTAACACAGTTTTACCTGGTCTAGTTTTATGCCTAACATTAGGAGTTAGAGTTTGTAAAACTTTATAGTGAATTTCGTAGGTAACCCCAATTACCTCAGATCTAGGTAAAAAGTTGTAACCTTTAGCTTGAATTTGCAATGATAAAGAATCATATAAATTTCTATCCGTTAAAGGCAAACTTAAATTAGGATAGACATCAAAATAGACTGGTCCATGACAAAGACTAGTCTCTACTGCTCCCATAAGAGATGGTAAATAGTCCAAACATCTGGCATCTCTTAGAGTTGCTTGAATACAATCATTCATACCTAAAAGGGTCAAAGGTCTAAATGCAACCTGTATCAATCCTACATAAATAAATTTATAAATTTTCATATAAGGATATAAATCACGAGAATTTAATAAATTCAAGTTATTACTCATGGAATGTAAACTAATAGTTTGTTCCATAGTTTTTACTACAATCTTACTGGTCAATTTTTCATACCAGTTACCATATCTATATATGGTCTTGGGATCCATATTAGGAATCGTCCATTTGTTCATTTTATCTTGTGTATCGAGATCATACTCGATTAATTATGTATTATTTTTTTTTTTTTGAAATAACTAGGGGTCACCCCAAACTTTATTAACTTCAATTTCTCAAGTACATAATGCCTTCCTTATCCCTCGTGATCAGTACATGCATTTTTTTATCCATCGGGGGACTAAAGAGCAAGAAACCATTACACTCGTCTCTATTTAGTTTCGATAACTAGTCAGCTACTTGGTTACCTTCCCTGAAGACATGGACAAAGGATAGTTTGTCAAACTTCGAACACACAGTTTGAATCAGGCTACCGTGTTCCTACAAAGATCCCGCGGTGGCTTTCCTTTCTTTGTTAATATCTGTACCCTCTCAGATAGAGTCCGATTGCACTTGAATGCGTGTAATCCTCAACATGCTTCGCGACCTTCCAAACCTTTAGAACAAACTAGAAGTTCCCGTAAATCACCGATTTCTTCTTTGAATTGCCACTATACGCCAGTAGCACTTCCCCATCTCTATCCCTCAAGACACCGATTAATTATGTATTCTTAATTGAACTCATATCATCATTTGATAATTGTGCCATTAGTGTTGAGGTGTCAGTCCAATAACAGGTAGAGTATACTGAATTAAAATCATACCAAATAGTATTAAAACTATTCATGATATAATCTTTGATATATCGTCTTTTTCTCTAACATTATAAACAGTAAAATCAAAATCAAGTCTTCATTATTTATAATAGTAAAACCACGTCTGTCAACGCTTTACGGGGAGCAGACGGCCTAAAACGCATACCATGCTAAAATGGCACTACTAATTCCCTACGCGACTTGGGTGACGTCCTAGAGTTACCATCATAAACGTAAAGAAACAATAATGACCTAATGCTTACACAAATAGTCTTGTATCATAAAGAATGAAATTAAGTAATCTTAATATCATCTTTAACAAAATACTATTCATTATACTGGAAAGGAAGAGTCAACAATATTTTAGGAAACCAACGGATATTCTTGTTGTCGGAAAACCAAACTTTTAGCAAGTAGTCCTCAAATGTAACCCACATGTCTTATTCCTTAATCATACTAGGGTTATCCCTTACTTACATCTTTCTTAGAAAATAAAACAATTAAATATAATTGTAAGATATTTCCTCACCGTTAATGCACTAACCTCAATTTAAACTGGCATGGCTCTGATACCAAAGAAAAAGAGAGATTAGGGTTTAGGATATTTCCAGTGATATATATATTCTTTCTTTTCAAGTAATTTAACATATTGTCTTTGTTTTCATGTAAACACAACTCTCCAAGTCGACTCCCGGGATTTTGAGGTTTTGAACACTAGTCTTGGCTACACTTCATAAAAAAGAATGGGTAATTTAGGAACCTAAATGTGGCTCAAACAATTTTATTTATTTATTTTAAAATTATGAATACGGGAGTATTTTTATAGGGTGTGTCCAACAACACCCTTTTGGTTTTGGCCGTTTTGGGGTTTGTTGACTACAAGATTTGGGATTTGTTCATTTTGTTTTTTGTGATTCCCCGTCAGATAAAATGTTAACATTGTAGCACAATAGCTACCTTGGTATTCTCTGTGATGGGTTTGTATCTAGATTATACTCGCGAGGTTGGTGTGTTTGGAATATTGGATGTAGAATAGTTCTATTAGAATTTGAGTTTTGAATGTTTACTTGATCTCTAAAATAAATGTTTATTTGATCATTGTTTCTTGTTCAGATTACATATTTTTTGTTGTATTTGTTTGTAAAGGATTTGTTTTATAAATTGATTATTGAGGAAAACAATACCAATCGATCCCCACTAAAATAGCTTGTACTTGGACAATCTACTACTCCAATAAAAAATCTAAACTTTAACTACAATTAACAAGCACAACCTAAGCTATGGATAAAACTATCACAAACAAGTAATAGTAATAAAAAGTAACTTACCACAATGAAAACACAAAATGTAACGTGGTTCGACTAATGATGCATACTTCCACAAGAGCAAATCCTTTTATAAATGTGGGAAGAAAAATTATAATCACTCCTCTCAAGTCTCTCCAAACTTACTAGATCACTCTTCTCTCCTTACAAGCTTTTTCTATTTGAAAGGGTTTTCTCTCAATTTTGATTACTCTCAAAATTGGGTTTCTATTCAAGACTTTGTTTTCTAAAAACCCGAAACTCTTCTATTTATATTGGGGTAAAATTTTAGTGTAAAAACACGATCTCGATTTTCTGGCGAAATATCAAAACCCGATATGTGTAGGCATGATCGTGGGCGCGCTCTGGGCAAGGCCAACTCAAGCGCGTGCGCGCCCTCTTCTATTTCCACTTTTCCCAAACTTCCAGTAGACATGTTTCGTGAGAGGCTAAAAAAAACTATCTTCTTTTTTTCGAGTGCAAGCATGCTGGCACTTCTGGCAGGCTAACTGAAAGACGCTCTTTCTTTACACGAACAATACCTGTCTATGTCACATGGTGAGGGACTCACACCCAACAATCTCCCCCTCCCGAGCCATGAGGGGGGTACTCCAAACATTTCTAAATCAACAGGAGAAGTGTGCTACTATTCCGGCGGTAGCACAACAAACATCAAATTTTTCTTTCGATAAAATTTTGGTCATCATATCCGACCTATTCTTGTCAGTATGGATCTTCTCAATGCACAATTGTTTCTCTTCGAGAACTTCTCTAATCCAATGATAATGCACATATATGTGCTTGGATCTTGAAAACTCGGATTCTTGCTCAAATGGATGGCGCTCTGACTATCACATAGAACTACAAACTATTTCTGCTTTAGCCCTAGTTCATCGAAGAACTTTTTCATCCATAGCATCTCTTTGCAACTCTCTGCGGCTGCAATGTACTTGGCTTCTGTAGTGGAGAAGGCAACATAATTTTGCAACTTAGATTGCCAAGAAACTGCTCCATTTGCAAAAGTAAACAGATAACCGAAAGTGGACTTCATTGAGTCAACATCACCTGCCATGTCTGCATTTGTGTAGCCTTCAAGCAAGGTCTTACTCCCACCAAAATACAAACACGCTTTGGAAATGCCATTGAGATATCTCAAAATCCACTTAACACATTTTCAATACTCTTTACCTGAATTTGACAGAAATCAACTTACAACAACAACGGCGAAAGTAATATCCGGTATTATAAATACCATTGCATACATCAAGTTGCCCACTGCAGATGCATAAGAAATCTTTTGCATTTATTTCTGCTCATGCTCACCCTTTGGACACATATCTTTGGTCATGCGGAATTAGCCACCAAGCGAAAAACTGACTTGTTTCGCTTGATCCATGTTGAATCTTTTCAACACCTTCTCAATGTAGCTTTCTTGGGAAAGCCACAACTTCCCTCTTTCTGTCACGAGTGATCCGCATACCAAATATCTACTTTGCTTGACCCAAATCTTTCATCTCAAAAGACTTACTCAAGTCTTTCTTCAGCTTGGATATGTTGTTGATGTTTTGACTAACTATCAATATATCATCCACATACAACAAGAACACTATGAAATCCCTATCTGGAAATTTCTAAACAAACACACAATAATCAGAAGCGGACTTCATGCACCACTGTCTTGGTGCCTGCTTCAACCCATACAAGCTCTTTTTTAGTTTGCATACCAGGCGCTCCTTGCCTTTGACCTCAAACCCTTCTGGCTGGTCCATGTAGACATCTTCCTCAAGATCTCCATGAAGAAAAGTTGTATTGACATCTAGTTGCTCAACCTCTAGGTTCATACTTGCGGCCAAACCCAATACCACCCTAATAGAAATCATCTTAACTACAGAAGAGAAAATTTCATCAAAATCAATACCTTTCATTTGACCAAATCCCTTCACAACAAGGCGAACTTTGTGCCTTGGATGTGGATTATTCTCTTCATACTTGACTTTGAAGATCCATTTATTCTTGAGAACCTTTCTTTCTTTCAGTTTCTCAACTAAGTCATAAGTGTAATTATTATGCAAAGAACCCATCTCATCTTGGATGATCTTCAACCACTTCTCTTTGTCTGTACCTTCAAGAGCCTCTTGATAATATATAAGTTATCTACCATCATATAGTAAAACATACATATGTGATGGATACCTGGTTGAAGCTTGCCTCTCTCTCTCTCTCTCTCTCGATCTCCTTACCACATTTTCTTGTGGCTCAGGAGGATGCACTTCTGCTTGCTCAAGTGGTGGTTCATGCACTTCATCTGCATCTTCTATCTCAATAGGTTCTATCCCATCATGAGCAATAAGATCATCATCATGAGCTTCAAACCCATGGTTCTCTGACTTCTGCACGTTCCACAGTAGGAACTTCTGGTTCTGAATTAACAAAATTA
This sequence comes from Coptis chinensis, assembly GCF_015680905.1. NCBI lineage: Eukaryota > Viridiplantae > Streptophyta > Magnoliopsida > Ranunculales > Ranunculaceae > Coptis > Coptis chinensis. Next base: position 17,331,397 of record NC_141462.1, on the reverse strand, counting down.
TTAGTGAAAACTTCTTGTTTCTCACCATTCTCAAAGTCTACTATTGTTTGGTGTTCTAAGAACACAACATCTCGACTTCGGATTACCTTTTTGTTGATTGGATCATAAAGTTTGTAACCAAACTTCTCATCCCCATAACCTAAAAAAATGCACTGCTTGGCTTTGCCATCAAGCTTGGATCTCTCATCCTTGGAAATATGAACAAATGCTCTACACCCAAATACACTTAAGTATCTATAATCAACATCTCTACCTGGCCATATTCTCTCTGGATAATCACTATTTAGAGGCTTTGAAGGCGATGGTTTGATCACATATATGGCTGTGCGCATTGCTTTTACCCAGTAACTCCTTGGTAACTTAGAGTGAGACAACATGCATCTCATCCTCTCTATAATGATACGCTTCATCCTCTCAGATATACCATTATGTTGCGTGTCTTGGAAACTGTCTGCTCATGACGAATCCCATGACTCTTGCAATACTCTTCAAACGACCCAATGTACTCTCCCTAATTATCTGAACGAATACACTTCAAAGGCTTCCCTGTCTCTCTTTCCACCATGCTATGGAAAGTCTTGAACACGCCAAGAACTTCATCCTTTGTCTTCAGACTATATGATCATGTCTTTCTTAACGCATCATCAATGAAAGTCAAGAAGTACAAATCTCCCCACGTGGGACTTCACATTCATAGGGCCACATAAATCTGTGTGTACTAGCTCAAAGATATTCTCTTTTCTGTGAGAAGAGAATCTTTGGAAAGACATCCTGTGTTGCTTTCCAACCAAACAATGAGTGCATCTATTTAAATGCGTACCTTTGATGTTTGGCAAGGCCTTTTGCTTGGCAAGAACTTTCATGTTTTTTTCTCCCATATGACACAATCTCTTATGTCATAGTTCGGAGGAAGATTCTTCTTGTGCCGCATTTAACTTTGTTTTACACAAACTAGCTTGTGTCTTGTAAAACGAGCAAATTTTCTTTCCTTTGGCTACTACAATGGAACCTCTGCTCAATTTACATACCCCATTACCAAACAACTTTTGAAAGCCTTCATCATCTAACTTCCCTGCGGAAATTAAGCTTAGCCAAATTTCAGGGACATGTTTTACATCCTTGAGTGTCAAGGTGTAGCCGATATTGGTTTCTACATGAACATCAACAATGCCTATAATCTTAAAGATTTCATTGTTACCCATCTTCACCTCACCAAAATCACCCGATTTGTAAGTAGTGATGAAACTCTTGTGGGGTGTGACGTGGTAAAAAGCACATGTATCTACCACCCACTTTGTACCCTAGCATGAAGTGCTCAAGCATAACTCACCATCTGACACAATTCCTACTTCACCTTCTGAAGCTATGATAGTGGAGTCTCGACCAGTGGTGTTTTCTTTCAACTCTAACTTGTCTTCGTGTACAGTACTAGTCTTCTCATCCCTCTTCAATTCTATGCATTCATACTTGAAGTGGCCACGGATACCACAATGATAGTACGACAAGTCTTTCTTAGGAGGTCTACTTGCGTTCTTAGATTTTCTTTTGTCATCACCTCTATAATGAGATGGCTCTCTACTTTTGCCTCTTTCTTGCTTTTCTGTAACAAGGATCTCGAAGTGACAGAAACTACTATGTGCGTTCTTTTTTGTCTTCTCGTAGAGGTCTTCTAATGTCTTCCACATGCTGAAACCGGTGGTCTCTTGGGATACAAGGCGAATTACATTGTTGTCAATCCGTTGTCTAATGCACCTAATCGCTTTTTCATCAAGCGTTTTCCAATCGGCATCGAATACTGTATCCAGTTTTACTCATTCATTCTCAATGGATTGTGTCAAGTCTTTGCAATAAATCAAGTCTTCCATCTTGGTTTTCCAAATAGTATAGTTTCCTCTATTTAGACTAGTTATGTGAGTGTTTATAGAATGATCCATCTCAACAAGTTATTTCAACTCGAATCTCCTCTTAGGAATTTTATCAAATACCTTCCAAGCAAGATTTGGATAACTATCTTTGTGATTAATCTAACCACGGCTATGATACCACTTGTTGGGGAAAACGATATCAATCGATTCCCACTAAGATAGCTTCTACTTGGACAATCTACTACTCCAATAAAAACTATCTTTCACTTTTTCCATTTTTCCTACACTTCCAGTAGACATGTTTCGTAAGAGGCTGAAAAAAAAACTATTTTATTTTTTTAGGCAAAGGCACGGGCGTGCCTTGGGCAAGGCCAATCTGAGCACGCGCTCTCACTTCTTCACATGAACAGTACCTGTTTATGTCACATGGTGAGTGACTCACACCCAACATTGATAACACTTAAGTACAAAGATTTTGGGAACAATCTAAAGAAAAAGGGGAAATTTAACGACTAACGACCAATCAATATGTATAAATCAACTAAATTCACATCGGATTTTCTATTTCATTTGTATTGGGAAAAAAATGTTCCCTGCTAAAAGCCCTGTCCACCCTCCAATCAGCATTCATAACTTCTTTCAGGTGCCAAACAAACACTACGTTAAATTGGATCGTAATGGATATGGAGCTTTAAATCCGGTACCAGGCTAGACTATGGATAATCAATCAAGATAATCTCTTATCAAATCAGAACCCCATTACACCAACCAATTTACAGCCCTGTTTAGAGTTACATGCCTTGCGAATATTATAGTTAGAGTTGAGATCCAAATGTCACTTCCAACTGAACCCTAGAGAGAACAGTGTATTCTTAGATAGCTAGGCCCAAAACTTAGGTGAAGCATATTATGATAACATGTATCAAAGACAGTGGATCTTCAGCTACACATTTAGTATTTTTCTGCTGAGTTTGGTTTTCTTTCCTGAAATCAACATTGCTTCAATTTTCATAGGTAAAAAATTAAAAATTGTAAGATGTACTACAGCAAGTACAGCCTACAGGCATGACCTATGTGGTGAACTTTTTCCCAAGTACATTACGAGAGTGTGCCTGTTTGGATACAATCAAAGCACACACAAGGGAATTATTCATGAGAACTTGTGCAAGATGATGTAGAAGTCTCACAAGATGAATGCACTAGCTCCAGTATGACTATGCTTTTAAGTAAATTAATGACATGAAAATTCTAATTAATATTCTTAGAACCCTGTATGACACAGTTTTTTTTTCCTCTAGCTACTTTTATATAACTACTGAAGAGAACTTCATCACTGTGGGTCTGTAGGCCTCACTACTTATTTAGAAGAAACAAAGGAAAGGAACTCCTGATCATTTTCCAACTGAGCCATGTCTTCCTCCAACATATTTACCCACGCTTCAATTCCATCACCTGATTTTGTGTCTATCAAAATAACCAAGTTCATACCTGGTACCTTTGTCGTAGCAATCCAAGTAGGTTTTCCCCACCCAAAATCTGCTTCATAGAAAGGGAACCTACACCAGCTATTGAAGTTAAACATAACTAGCCCGCGTTCAAGAAACTGCTCCTTTGCCTCTTTGATGCAATTCATGGACAATTCATTGCCCCTTTGAAGTTCCATCACAAAATTTCCATCAACTTTTCTAATTGAATCTCTCATATACCCAACCAAGTCATGGTACTCTGATACGGTCTCTCCTTTTATAAATGGCGTGACAGTAAAACTAGAAGCATTCCCAAAATAGTCATCTGACATTGGTGGTACGATTCTTTGGCGCAAGTCCACTGCATGCATTGCTGCATATGCCCTTGTATGCTTGCTTTCTGATGGAGCTATTGCCATAGCACGCCACCAAATTAGTGCAGAAACCAATTCGACACGCGTTGGGTAGTCTATGTTTGAAAACTTTTTAGACCTAACATAGTCTCTTAAAGCAGCAATGTTGGGCACATCAAACACAAACCTCCTAGTGACAATGTTCTGTTTTCCTCTGGGACTACTTGGCACCATTTTCTCTTTACTTTCGCCAATGTTTTCCAACAATTTATTTTCCTTTGGCCCAATGCTTGGCATCAATTTCGGTAAATTAGTCATTGGAAAATGCAACGACAAGTCGAAATACATAGATGTACTGGCTTCATTTGCCCCACAACACATAGCTGCCCAACCATTAATAAATTTTGCTAATGACACTCCATCACCAATCTTGTGTGAAAAGCACATACCTATAGCAATTCCACCACAATCAAATACATTGACTTGAGCAGCCAAGAGTGCTTTGGAACTCAATTCATCAACAGTAATACAGACCTCGTATGGAAGAAACTGCTCGAGTTCATCAACATTGACATGATCGAGATATTCCATGAGTTGACCCTCTACCCTGGCTTCAAAAAAATCAACCCCGTCGTCGTTGCATTCAATGGAGACGCCATCTTTAACCCTCCCACCCACTCGGTAGAACTGAGCTAACGTTTCTGATAGTGACTTCTTAAGTTGATCAGATATTTCGCCTTGTTCAAGTTTCTTATTATCGCCTTGAGATGAATAGAAGAGGATGATGGTCACATAATAAGGAGTAGCTTTGTTATCTAAATGGGAGAAGCTGATGTTCTGAAGGTGCTGTGGTGTTAGAGTTGATGGTTTAATTATTTCTCTCGAGGTGACTTCAACTTCTTTCATGGTCACCAATAAATTTTATAAGCAATTTTCAACTGTAATAACAGAAGGACTACCAAAATATATGTACCATAAATCGCGTTGATTCCACTCCCTCCTGGTTTGCTCGTTCTCCTTCGATTCCTCTGCCACTCCGTTCCTTCTGTTGTCATACAAGTTTCAGAAGAAGAAAGAAAAATAATCAGATAAAAAAAGACCAAAAATTTCTTCAAAGTTTCTACAGTTAAGCTCAAAATCTTTAAATATTGCTTTCTCCCTGTTGGGAAGCTTTTGGGAACTACTATATAAAACTCCAATTTGCCAGTCAAAACTGTTTAAAAAAACTTCAGGATGCATTAAGCTCCAAGAATAAACATCGGATCTCTCTAAGAGCTTAAGACACTTTATTGACCACAAACCATATATCAGCAACCTACAGGAACTCAACTTGATCTTTGTATAAAAACTAGTTTCTGTTCTTATAAAGAAATAGCCTATAGATTATAGGGAGAATAGAAGGTTACCTCTTTTCAGCTCAGCAGAGATGGTGATGAGGTTGCCGAACTTGGAAGACTGTTGGTTACAAATTTGGACATAACTGGTGCTAGAGGATTTCTTTTGCTCAGTAGAAAGTCAATATGGAGAAAGACACCCATCTAGCAAGGTCACGGTGTCACAAATCTTACAAAAGATATGGTTCTAGGGACATATTTTATCTTCACCCTTGACCCGTAAACAAACTCAAAATTGTTAGGATATTTATAAGTTTCGGATTAAGCTATTATTTTGTAGATATGATCTCCTAACTATTCTAAACATTGTCTTGAGAATAAGTTTTCATTTCTTTTAATTATACAGACTAATATTTGTACAAAATTAGTATGAACCTATATGCAAAGTTGTGCACTTTACATGTACTGTATACTCTATACTGATGGTGAACTCCTATTCTACTAATCAAAGTACGCAGTACGTACCTTCTGCTCTCAACTGGATATTTAGTACATTATTAGTTAATTACTGAGGTGCGAGGTGATAGCACATCAGATTTAGTTCCCTATATCTGATTAACGCTCGTGTTTGCCGCTGATGTTTGCAAACACAAACCAGATAAATTCCACGATTCTATCGGTTGCTGTTAAAACAAGAAAGCCTTTTCAAACTGTTGTTGTTGAAAACTTTGAAATATCCAAGTTACAGTTGCCTTGGGTCTACACTCAATTATCTGCACTTAATTACAAGTTGGTCGTCTACCGTTTATAGATGTCACTAAACGAGAATTCATTGCCAAATAACATGTTTCTCATACAAGCAGTCTGACTCTCCACTTTTTCTAAAGCCTCACTTTGTATGCGAACACGGCTGCATTTGGTATACACAGTAGTACAGGGATGGATACAGAGTTTTCTTCATCTGGTTTTGGTAGAAACCTTACGCCTAAGGATCTGATAATACTCTCATCTCTGTTTAAAGTATAAGATATATAACCAAAAATTAGAAAGGCATTTCAAGGAAAGGTGTACAAAATCCTTATCTTACAATGTAATAGATGACAGAAAGACAGCCAATCATAATAAGAACAGGCTTCAAACATATGAAACAAAAGTTCCACAAAAATGGGTAATTCTGTTTACTTGAAAGAAAATTACAGTTGTAAGAGTCGAGTATCCTGGTTTAACTAATAAGAAACCTGGTGACACAGTTTAAATACCAAGTTCTAATCAATCCAACTCAACATTTCTTTATACAAAATGAACTAACTTGTATTTTTATATTTTGTTTCTCTCCTTCATCAATTTACAATATGAACAAGAAGTTTTTCTGTTACAACAACAAGAAGTAAAAAGAAAAAAGTAATCAAAATTTTACTATTGACAATAGACTGTTTTTCCAAACACCTTTTCGTACCAATGTACCATATGCAAACAATAGTACTTTCACCTTGGGATGTGTCTATACAGCTAAAAGCTGTTGACATGATGCTCTAACTTGTAAAGAAGAGGACTTGGTAGTTTGAATACACGTTTGCCCAAGCATGGGCCTGTTAATGCAGCCATATTGCTGCTAATCACGCTTGTAATACGGTAGCCAAAATCTTGCAACTCTGCTCTTCTTCTGGATAAATATTTCCAGTTTTCATCTAGCGTTTCATCATCTGGTCTGCAAAAGCACTGATATCAAAAAAAGAAAAGTCCCTAATACTAATTTACACTATGTTAGAATATATCAGTATTAGAATATGTCCAATATGGAAAGTCCCATGTTTCTATAAGTGTGGACATCCATATCTAGTAGTTACTATTATCATATTTTAGGTTAGTATAAGTATATAACTCTGGATAGAGAACAATCTCTCTCAGACTCTCTCAACCAAAGAACTCTTTAACCCTAATAAATCTCTAGTCTCCTTTGGTCTTCTTCTTGGTGTCTTTAATATATCAATATCACAACTCTCCTAGCATCACCACTAACACAGAATTTAACATGGTATCGGAGCGAGGTTCAGTGGTATGCTAGGAGAGGAAACCCTCTCACTAAGAAAAAAAAAAAAATCGGTTTGTTTTAATTTTCAGTATAGTATTCAAGTCAAGTTTCAAGAAGAAGAAGGATTTCTCACAAGAAGAAGTTCTTATATCTCAATTCAAGTTTCAATTTTTTTTCTCTGACGGTTTACTGTTCACCGGCACTGTTCATCGTCATGTTAAAGTAAGTTTTTAAGATTCCGCTAGTGTTTGAAGAATGATAGGAGAGAGATATTAAGACATTCAGTATTGGTTTATTAGTATTGTTTCGCTTCCGCAATCTACGTCTTCTGCAATCTCTCTGTCTTAGTATTGATAAGAGGGCACAACCTCTCTCAGATCCCTGAGTCTTTGAAGTTAGTATTGACATGATGCGCGTGCTCCAATATGCCTTGACGAAAAAGCGCTTCCAGCTTCCACTCATCATCGGTTTTGAGATTTTTGAAGTATCAAGCCTTTGGAAGGTAGTTTGCACTCTCATCCGTGGATTGGAGGGTAGTATTGTTTGTATCTGATTATGGATGTTTGGGTTTCTAGCTTCTGCACAATTGGTATTGATGTCGTCTTCTCTCTCAGTTTCTAGAACATGATCAAGTTGTTTGTTTGAAGTATTATAGGGGCACATGACCTCTATCTCATGAGGAATTATTCTTTCCATCTTCCACTGTTCCAGAAGTTTGCAGTCATAAAAAGGCGCGACCCACCTTCCACCCTCTATAGTGAGTATTGTTTGATGCATGTTCTGTTAGAATTGTTTTTGTGTATTGGAGTATGAAGTATTGTTTTTTGAAGTGGGCATTGGTTGGTTGTATAAGTTGGGATTTAGTTTTCTTAGTTTCAAGTTCAAGTCGGAATAGACAAGCCTTTGTATGTTTCAACAGCCTTGTATATTCCAACTTGAGAGGGGGAATAAGGATATATGAAGACATTCAGTAGTATATGAGGGAAGGAGAATATGGAGACGTATGAGGAAGAGTACTCATGTCTCCATATTCCAACAAGCCTTGACGAACTCTTCATGACAAGGCAATCCACTATTCGATCTTTCATGATGACATCCCCACTCTGCGAGCTTTCAAGATTCGTAGCAGTCAATTGCCTAAAACGCAAAACAAAGTTTCGTGTAGCGATCAAGCCTCAATCGCACGTATGTTTTGTGTGCTTGATCAAGCCTCAATCAGATCGTATGTTTCGAGAGTACCCATAATAGTATTTTGTTGACATTAATGGTGATATTGATAGTAGCGACCAAGAAGCGCACATCAAGTCATCATTATTGTTTTCAATTTATATTATGACGACCATAACAACGAATGAAGTGAGTAGTAGCCAAGCGGCAGATGCCACTACACCGTGTTATGATTTCCGGTTTGTGGATCGAGGTACACCTTCAATATTCGAGTTAGGTCATTGCCTACACCGACAGTTCGAATTTCGACGCGTCTCAACAGTTGTTTGAGTTCTTCAACCTAATCTGATTCTATGTGAAAGGGGAGCAGTATTCTTATCTTTTGTTTTTTGTAATCCAAGTTGTAATTTGCATAGTTTGCGTAATTACAGCTTGAGGGGGAGTGTTAGAATATATCAGTATTAAAATATGTCAGTATTATAATATGTCCAATATGGAAAGTCTCATGTTTCTATAAGTGTGGACATCCATATCTAGTAGTTACTATTATCATATTTTAGGTTAGTATAAGTATATAACTCTGGATAGAGAACAATCTCTCTCAGACTCTCTCAACCTAAGAACTCTTTAACCCTAATAAATCTCTAGTCTTCTTTGGTCTTCTTCTTGGTGTCTTTAATATATCAATATCACAACTCTCCTAGCATCACCACTAATACAGAATTTAACACACTAAAATATTATATAGGAATGCATTTAACTGAAGTTACTGGTACAACAATTAAATTTTTGCCTAATACTGCAAAATGGAGAAAAATGAGGTTGTAGATCTCAATCTAGATTATGCAATAATTACTAAGAGTAAAGTTTGGCCATAAAATCTGGTATGAGTGTATCGGAGGCATTAAATGATTTCCAACTAGATCCCCAATGGCAAGGAAAATAAATAAATAAATAGATAGATAGATATATAAATAAATTGAACCGGTACATACATCCCAATACTTGTCGTGTACAAAAACCACCCTAGCCAAGGGCACGACATGAGTCAATGATGAATGCTATTACAATTAGAGCATTCATCATTGCCTGCAACTAATCCACAAGATACAGGCTGCTACATAGATTAAATTGGGAAGAAATCAGATGCAAATCCAAAGAGAAAAAACAATCTCTAAGTGTTCTACACTAAATCAGATAAACAAAATCGGCTTGTTATTCAACAGTCACGTGATTCTGTTAGTTCCTGTTTACTTCACTTGTAAACAGATAATGTGTAGCGACCTAGTGGTCAAGTTTCTTTTTCTGTGACCATGAGGTTTTGAGTTTCAAACTTACTTGATAGGTTAAAGATTTGAAATGAGTGAGGCAGAAAATGAACGAACAAGGGTAAGTTGTCACTTGAGGGGTTTAAAAATGCAGCTGATCCAACATGAGATGTGAAACAATGGATATAATATCCACGCACATCTTGCTTATCCGCTTCCACGTTGTGGTTAGCGTCGGCATACAAACTGTGGGGATGCAGGGACTAATGGAGTCCAAGCACGAATGGGATGAAAATCCAAAACATTTGGATAAAATGACTGGAGATGCGCTTTGGTCCCTAGTTTTGGCAAATAATGCTCAAAGTTCAAATCTGAATGTAAGTTGCAAAGGAGGCTGAAATTAGTGGCCTTTTGTAGCTACTACAACTATCGGCATCGAAGGAGCATGCCAACCCAAGTTGGAAGTAAGAATTGAACAGTAAGCACTGAGCAAAAGGTTTAGACTAAATAAGTAAATCAGAGATCCCCTGGTTCTAATAGTCATATCACCGGAGAAGCCACATACCTCATGATTAAAGAAGACCAGCCTCCATATCCAGAATAAACTAGAACCTCTAAGTGGCATTCCGCAGCTTTTCAGGCTTCCTAGAGATTAAAATCAAGGACCACCCTCTAGCTTGGAGCTTTGTGTACAATTCAAGAAAATATGCACCTGCTTGAATCTTTTCCACTTCAAATTGATCCATCATCTCATAAAGATTTATTCTGTGATTCAGGGGGAAAAAGAAGCGGGTTATATACTTGCCAAAGGTTTTACCACCTTTGCTAGTTTGCCGCATAGTATATCATTTATTTGGCTCACATTTTTTTATATATATTATATCTTTATATATATATTATAACTCTATACTTTTCAATTGAGGAAGCGTTTCTAGAGTGTCCACGTGTCATGGCTAATTAAGAAAAAATATGAGATAAAATATGAAACAAATATTTATCTTTATCTTTAGATATATATTATAGCTATACCCTCATAGAGATTCCAGTTTTTCCTAAACTCTATTACTAAATATAAAAAAGTATGATATAAATAAGGAAACAATCTCATCTAGAGTTTCCCTGACTCTTCAACTTTTCCTAAACACTATAGCAGCTATACCCTCATAGAGACTCTAGTTTTTCCTAAACTCTAATACTAAATATAAAAAAGTATGATATAAATAAGAAAACAGTCTCATCTAGAGTTTCACTGACTCTTCAACTTTTCCTAAACACTATAGCTAATTACGAAAAAAACAATCTCATCTAGAGTTTCACAGAATCTCTAACTTTTCTTAAACAATATTACTAATATAATTACGAAAAAAAAAATAGGAGACAAAAAAAATAAATTGCTAAAAACAATAATTTCCACCGAAAACGATTTTCCTAAAACCCTTTCGATTTGATGCGTCATCCACTGTGTGATTTAGACATTTATTCAGTTAAGGATTCAAAAAATCACAATTACGACCACAATAATTACGACATATTTCAATTTTCTTAGATATATATTATAGTTATACCCTCACCAATCTATTTTTTGGAACACTTGCAGGGACTCCAGTTTTTTCTAAACTCTATTACTACTTATAAAAAAGTATGATATAAATAAGAAAACAATTCCATCTAAAGTTTCAGAAAGTCTCTAACTTTTTCTAAACACTATAACTAATTATGAAAAAAAAAAATCTCATCTAGAGTTTCACAGAGTTTCCAACTTTTCCTAAACAATATAGCTAATTATGGAAAAAAAAATGAGACAAAAAACTAAATTACTTAAAGCAATAGTTTCCACCGAAAACGATTTTCTTAAAACCCTTTCAATTTGATGTGTCATCCACAATGGGATTTAAACAATTATTCATAGTTAAGGATTCCAAAAATCACAATTCTTGCCACAATAATTACGATATATTCCAATTAAATTTATAAATTTATAAATTTTCAACACTGTATATATATATATATATATATATAGGCGAAATAATGAGATTCAGTTAAAGTGGACGTTGGGCTTAAATAAATTATATACCAAACCAAAACAAATTACATGTGGAAAATTAAATTATACAAAAAATAACATCACAAAATATATAATAGAAAATAAAAAAAATAACAGCAAAGCAATAATGACAAATATTTTAAAACATATATAATACTGAATAAAACTAACGTCAAAGAACAATTAATGGGAACCAAAAATTGGATGCATTTGCATCCATCAAACTAACCTCAAATAATATTTAGCAGAAAATCGGAAACTGGATGCAAATGCAAGCATTAAACTAATCTTAAAAATTAATTAATAAAAAATCAGAATATGGAAACAACTGTATTAAACTAACCTCAAAGAATAATTAACGGAAAATCAAAACTTGGATGCAAATACATCAAACTAATATCAAAAAATAATTGTCGAGAAATCGGAAACTGGATGCAAATGCATTGAACTAACCCTCAAAGATTAAATTAACGGGAAATCGAAAACTAGATGTAACTGCATTGAACTAACCTCAAAGAAAAATTAATTATAAATTGGAAACATGATGCAAATGCGTGGAACTAATCTTAAAGAATAATTAATGGGAAATCGAAAACCGGATACAACTGCACTAAACTAATTAATCTTAAAAAATAAACTGGATGCAAATGCATTGAACTAACCTTAAGAAATAATTAACGGAAAATTAGAAACTGGATGCAAATTCATTGAATTAACCTCAAACAATAATTAACGGGAAATCAGAAACTAAATGCAAATACAACCTTATCAAATAATAAACGAGAAATTAGAAATTGTATGCAAATGTATTAAACTAATATTACAGACTAATTAACGGAAAATCAAAAACTGGATGCAAATGCATTGAGATGACCTCAAAGAACAATTAACAGGGAATTGGAAATTTGATGGAAATGTATTGAACTAACTACAAAGAATAATTAATGAAAAATCGAAAACTAGATGCAACTGCATTGAAGTAACCTAAAAAAAATAACGGGAATCGAAAATTGGATTCAACTGCATTGAACTAACCTCAAAATATAAATAACGAAAAATCAGAAACTTGATGCAAATGCATTGAACTAACCTCAAAACATAGTTGGATTATATATTGTGAGAATGTCTCGATAAGTATAATTTTGCATTTAAAATTGTGTTTATCTTATCTTTTTCCGTATGATTGGTAACTCTTTGCTATTCAAGTAGCTTCAATATATATAAACTTCGCCTTATTAGGCAATCTCACAAAACTTCAATTAAACTTCTATTATTAAACAACAAAATAAAGTTGAAGGGTTTTATCAAATATAAGTTTTTTTTTTTTAATGAAGAGTTAGGTTTTCACGTTATAAGAAATTTGGATGAGTGATCAATATAATATTAATATATAATAGTTCTGCATATTTGCAAATATTTTTTAGAATTATTAATATAACAATACTCGTTCGTAGATAATCTTTGCAGATTCCACATAGTAAGTCATGCATAATTTAAAGAAGAATTAATGGGGAATCGGGAACTGTATAATCTTTGATAATCCAACATAGTAAATCAAACATAATTTATTTTTTATGTCATGTTTGCAAGGACACTGCAGATGGATTAGTAGAAGTTGGTATTACACACCACATTGAATAATTAAAAGGAAATCGAAAATTGGATTCAAATACATAACTAAGCTTAAAGAGTAATTAACGAAAAATCGAAAACTTTATGCAAATGCAATAAACTAAACTCAAAAAGTAATTAACTAAAAATCGGAAACTGGATGTAATTGCATTAAACTAACGTCAGAGAATAACTAACGGAAAATTAGAAATTGGATGAAAATCCTTGAAAAATATTTAATGGGAAATCGTAAACGGTATGGAAATACATCAAACAAACCTCAAATAATAATTAATGGGAAACCAGAAACTGGATGCAAATGCATTGAACTAAACTCAAAAAATAATTAACAGAAAATCAAAAATCGGATGCAACTGCATTAAACTAATCTCATAGAATAATTGGTGGGAAATCAGAAACTAAATGCAAATATGCATTGAAATAACCTCAAAGAATAGTTAACGGAAAATCAGAAATCAGATGTAATTGCATCGAACTAACCTCAAAGCATAAATAATAAATTGGATACAAATGCATTGAACTAACCTCAAGAAAGAATTAACGGGAAATTGGAAACTGGATGCAAATTCATTGAACTAACCTCAATCAATAATTAACTGGAAATCTAGACCTAGATGCAAATGCAATCTTATCAAATAATAAATGAGAAATTGGAAACTGGAAACTGGATGCAAATGCATTGAACTGACCTCAAAGAACAAATAACATGAAATTGAAAATTGGCTGCAAATGTATTGTACTAATCGCAAATAATAATTAACGAGAAATCGGAAATTGGATTCAACTGCATTGAACTAACCTAAAAAAATAAATAATGGGAATCGAAAATTGGATGCAACTGCATTCAACTAACCTCAAAATATAAATAACGAAAAATCAAAAACTAGATGCAGATGTATTGAACTAATCTCAAAGAGTAATTAACGGGAGATTGGAACTTTGATGCAAATGCATTGAACTAATCTCAAATACTAATTAACGAAACATCGAAAACTGGATGTAATTGTACTGAATTAACCTTAATGAATAACTAACGGAAAATTATAAAGTGGATGCAATTGCACTAAACTAACCTCAAATAATAATTAACGGGAAATCGGAAACTTGATGCAACTGTATTGAACTAACCTCAAAGAATATTTAATGAGAAATTAGAAACTGAATGCAATGTACTACATTGAACTAACCTTAAAGAATAATTAATGAAAAATCAGAAACTTGATGCAAATGCATTGAACTAATAACTCTAAAACATGTTTGTATTATATGTAGGGGGAATAAATGTCACGACAAATATAGCTTTGCATTTTAAGTAGTGTTTATCATAATTTTTTTATTATGATTAAAAATCTCATGCTATTCAAGAAGCTTCAATATTATTTTCGTCACATTAGGCATTCTCACAAAACTTCAATTAAACTTCTAATATTAAACCTAACAACAAAAAGAAATCGATGAGTTTTATCAAGGTTTGATACTTCATTTTTATAGAGAGTGGTGCAAGAAATTTGAATGACTGATTAATATAATTTTCATATCTCATAGCTATGCATAGTTGCTAATATTTTTTACAATAATTTAATATAACGGCACCCGTTCGTAGGACGGGTTTGAAAGCTAGTATATATATTATAACTCTACCCTCTTCAATTGAGGAAGCGTTTCTAGAGTGTCCACGTGTCATGACTAATTAAGAAAAAGTATGAGATAAAATAGAAAACAAATATTTATCTTTATCCTTAGATATATATTATAGTTATACCCTTATAGAGATTCCAATTTTTTCTGAACTCTATTACTAAATATAAAAAAGTATGATATAAATAAGGAAACAATTCCATCTATAGTTTCACAGACTCTCCAACTTTTCCTAAACATTATAGCTAATTATGAAAAAACAATCCTGATGTTAGCTTTTTCTAAGTCTTTAGAGATTTGACTCTCTAATTTGATGCGAAAGCGAACTCAAAGTTCCTTACTCACGATCTTCGTTTCGTAAAGTTGGAATAAGAATTCGAACCAACCTAAAGTCTAGGACAACTACAAATTGGTTGTTACTCTTAGGGAACTAGTGAGTAAGTTTACTACTAATGCTAGGTTTCTTTCCTATACAAACATTAAAGAAAAAACATTAAGATTTGAAATCATGCAATTAATACAAAATACAATTTACTAAAGAAAAGGTGGAGAGCTAATCCTCCTCATGTGAAAATAACATTTAGTTGTTGATTTGAAAAGGTTTATTTGATTCTTCCTAGACTCATAGACAAGCCCTAATGGAAGAAAACTTGATCCCAAACATGTGTGGCTCATTAAAGAGTTCAAACATGCTAGCAAGTGGAACCAAGCAATGACTTATCTCTAAGCTCATTACTTTGATTCCTAACTAGACACTACACCAACTATTATTTTGGGATAGGATGTAGGTCTAGTTGTTCTTCCTAACAACCTACCAAGCCAACCACAAATATTCTCCCTCACATGAGATGGATTAACTCCCCAAAAGAGAAGTTAGCTCATGATCCTTGGGAGGATGAATTACAAGCTAGAAGAACAAAAGAGAGAGAAAGAAGAAGAAGAAAAACTAACTAAACTCACTTGCTTTTTATTTATTTCCTAGAAGAAAACCAAGGTTTCCTCCATTAAAACTATTACAAGCTTTCTTACTAAAAGCTAAAACTAAATTATAAAAATGGCTAAGGAACTAAAATAATACAAGGTAAGGAAAATAAGTCAAGGGAGTAAATGGAGTGTCCCCCCCTTTGTTTTGTTTTCTTCTCCATTTGAGAGACATCTCATTTCCTCCCATGTGAAACATCAAACCACATTTACTTCATTTTTATCCACCACATTAAAACAAAGTGACACCTTGCCTTTTTTTCACTATTAACACCTAATCTAATAAATTACATGCAAGGTGTCAACTTTGCACTAATAATTTGTCATTTTTGTCTTGACATGCTCCATGATTGATGACTCATCCAATCTTGCGGGCCCGTATAGTGGGTCCTATGTGTAGTCCAGTGGCGGTCCAGTCTTTGGGCAATTTTACAACTTCCCGCCTATGCGTAGAGTTCATCGTCCTGATTGTCTGAGCAGCTCACTTGTCGCATTCGGAGTCCTGGTTCAAGAGGTAAGAGCTTCGGAAGTTTGATGCTTCAAAATGGTTGGAAGATTTCATATATATGTCGTTCCTCGTGCTTTATCGCAGGTTTAAACCATATTTCCATGTCTACTGCGAATACCTGCAAAAGTATGAAAACCTATTTATTTCATGATTATTAAACACATAGTTAATCAAATTTATATGTCTCAACGGGGTTTCATAATACACTTTTGGGTGCTTATCACACAACCCCCAAACAGCACTTTGCTTGTCCTCAAGCAAAGAAGAGACATTAAAACAGATAAGTGGCCAAAAATGTGTAGTCCTAACTAATTCTCGTTTCGCAGAGTGCGATTGCATTGACCATATGCAACAAGGCCTTAAACCACTAGGAATTCCCTAGTGGACGAGTTATAGCATCGTGAGAGTTTTCCAGAGAAGATACTCACAAACTTCATTTATACTACAACGACTCGGATGTAAACTTCGTTTCCTAAATTAATCTCAGATATCCATACATCTCCTTAGCAGGGAATGAGGATTTATTTCTTTGAAACTCAAGTTAATATGTATTCAATAATTAAAACATCTACATATGATTATGCAAGCAGTGAACTTTTCATTGAAATGTACTAGCAGGGTTGTTTCTGAATCCTTTGGAGAGTGTACCTAAATGGGTTCTCACAGGTATGTGTCGAAACACAATTTCACTCAAAAAATTTCCACTCAGGTTTTGTTAACTCCGGTTAATGCGATGGGCACACGTTTCCTCACATCTCAATGACAAATGAGGAGCCGATGTCGATCAATCACTTCTACTACTTATTATCACACCACCCTACTCCTAATTGAGCTAGAGGTCTTTATTAGGTATTGTGGGGCTTAGGTGATAATGTACAAGAAAATGGAAATGGATAATCAAAATTTACGAGTATGAGAGAATAGGGTCTTCATATATTTACACTAGAGAAATCCTTGTTTTCTTTCCTTCTTCTAACCGAAGTTTTCCAACCTTGTTCTTAAGTTCTTAATGGATTTTTTTTTTTTTTTTTTTGTAACCGCTTAAGAACATGATTATATTTTTCTTTCCCGAACAAGTAACCCGACTTTTATTTGGGACAAGTCTTTCTCTTTATTCTTTCCACATTTCATCCTATTTCTCATACTCATCACTTAGGTAGGTTCTTTTATTTGGTTTAATAGATGGGTAAGGAATTTTTTTTTGTGAAAGTGAAAGGTTTGATGAAAGGTTCATGGAGTGACTAGCGGTAAAATTTGTAACGGTAAGAATTTTTAGCTATGTCGATCCAAAGATGGCCTAAATTCTACCCCAAGGTTCCGGGTGGTGATCAAGTAAGTAGATCGCGTGATTTTCTCTAATCGGGAAAACTACTCCTCTGTGTCATCACACACAAATCACTTATGTCAAGGTTTTTTGTTAGATTCTCACAGGATTTATAGTTTAAGTAACTAACCGTTGGTTCCAGAAACTTACTGCTATGTACAATCAATGATACTCAGTACATGAATGTTCATGAAAAGATGTATAAACTATTGCATACATATTATCTTAAGTTTCTTAAAAAACAAATCCTAATTCGGATACTAATGTGAGATTTCTAGACAATTTTTATCATTGATTTCTAGACAATTTTCATCATTGAAAAGGAAACAAGACTTTGTCACTAAGTACAATTATTAACATGAAATAAAAACTATATACAGGTTACAATTTGCCTAATATTTGCTACAGGGTTAAAGCACCCCCAACAGAATGATGCTTAGTCCTCAAAGTATCAATAATTAAAGAGAGAAAGTACCTGAGAACCGTGAGCAAAATTAGGGCTAGATTTCTGGAACAGAAAGGTTAGAAAACATAATATATTATTCAGAAAGAACAAGAAAATGTTCAATAGCACACTAAACATAGCACACCAAACATAAGGTTTACCATCCAGCAGGATGTGAAGTTCTGGCGTCCTCTTGAAGGAAATGCATTTCCTTAGCATCGCGCCAAAAGATAATAGTCTGCCAAATTTCTGCCCATTCTTCGTTTCCACTTTCCTCAAATGTGTCTTCATATTTTCATCCTTCGGTAACAACGAACATGCCTCGTAATACGAAGCGGGGCGCTTCCATTGCCTAAACCTCAATGAACTTAATGATTCGTTTTTGTCGGGCACATAGAATCTACCCCGACTACCATCATGAAAAGAAAAGTAGCCGCAAACCGTGGGAAATGTGTTTTCATGATTCGCAAGCGGTGACCGGTAAGAGTATATACCGATCCCGGTCGCGAGCTCGTTTTAGGTTGGAGATAACACAACCTATGATGTTAAATAATGTATGACCTTGAGCTAGGGCACCGAATACAACGCAAGTAGCCTCATTGGAAGTAGAAAAATGCCAATCTCCCATAATGTTCAGGAGTACAAATAACATCGCAGTCCCCATGTTCATGGTCATGCTTGCCAAGGGAATGGTGACGTCACGCCATGCCACATGGCCATTTCCTTCTCGTTTAATCTCAAGACCATCACCGTAAGTTTCACGTAAACGCTTGCCACCGAAAGGCACGGTAAGAATTATGATAGATGTAATGCCATAATGCAACAGGGATCGCGATATGGAAGATCCAAAGTTAGTGCAAGTTGTTGTTCGAAAAGATATGAGGTGTGTCACCAACTTGGATTGTGAACCCGTCTAAGTAGAAACCATGCACATGGTTGAAAGCTGGTGTGTCTTCCATATTAGCATAAAGTATGCAGCCAAACTCGGAGAATAAGTTTGGTCGTTGAAGAATTAGGGAAGACCATCCGATGTTTGTAATGTAGTCACGGAAGAGATGGCCATAGGTATTGGAATCCATCATAGACTGAAAGGATTGCTCAGGAATGAGTTTGGGAGATACCATGTTTGATGAAGATGCAATTGATGAAGATGTCATAGTGGATGAAGTAAAGAAATAGGTAACGACAAAAGGCAAACCGGATGGATAAATGAGTATGTAAGAGAATAAACCCTCCCGTAAGCACATGTTAAATTATATTAGTCACACCGCAAAAATGATGACAATCCTATTAATCATTTCATACAAAAGAAGACACAAAAAGTAAGACAAAATTCATAATACAACGAAAAAATGTAATAACATATACGGTATTTATTTATTGACTTAGTAATATTAGAAAATTATGGATTGTTATGTTGATCTTGGAGACGATATTGTGCACCGTGATCGCTTTAGGTCTTCTATTTGTCAGTTGGCGAAGTTGCTTCCAATGTCCCTTTGGTTGGCGAGAGTACGGTTTGATTTTCCATTAGAGAGCGTGATTTTGCAAGGAATGAGAATTATTTTCCAAGATCTCTTCCTGTTCAAAGATCATCGCGTTGCTTGACGATCTTGGAAATCTGAAGAGTTGTGATGATGATATTCCTCGACAAAGCGTGTAGTTCCATCAAACCCGATGATGAAGAAGTTTAATGCCTTCCATGGGATTAATAATGTTCAAAGATGGCATTTTCATCAAATAAATGGTCAAATTTGAGCTTGGTCGCTTACGTTCCTCTATCAAAGTATCAGGAGTCCAAAAACCAACGGAGTAATCTATTTGGAGTACTTTTATTTGTGCTCTTTGAAGGGGTGTCTCTAGAGAAATTACTAGATAACCCCAATGCATCATAATCTGCGTTACTAAAGTGGGTAGGGGTGCTGACCTTCTTGTTTTCTTGGTGATTACGTTCCAGAGGTGTTGGATTAGACAAAATTCATCTCTTTGAGTCTGCAAAATCCAAAGTAGGTGAAGTTGAGGCTTTGTGACTTCTGATTGGTGTGATGTACCTACCACATTGTGTCCCAACTAGTGGAGCACAACACGTTGATTCTGTTTCAAAGAGCGTTGAAGAACAATGTGATGTGTATTTCCGACCTCGTCATGAGATACGGTAGCTCGTAGTAAAGTTTTGGCGGAATCAAATGATGACTCTTGAAAAAGGGACCCCTGGGTATTCACTGGGATTTGAAGTATGTCGGAGATCATTTCCTTAGTCAATTCCGAACGTTGTCCATAGGCATTGAAGTAGAATTTTCCATTTTCAGATCCACTAAATTGGTAGAACATCAAAACCAATTCTCGGGAATAACCAGCTGCTGAATGATATAGAAGACGCGTCCATCTGCGACGTATGATTTCGGTGTCAAAATAAGGAGAAAACCGGCCATCTTCGAAAGTTTTCAGGTAGTCTTTCTCTGCCGTTATTTTTCGTGGTTGATCCATTAGTAGTATTACTGAGGGAAGGATAGGGAAAATTGTTTGAATAAGAATGGCTGAAAAAGAAGAGATTTATAGCCAATCTATGAGTCTGTACCAATCTGGAGTCCAAGTGTAGTTAATGACCCATGTGATTATGAAACAAACATCATAGGGGATCCACAATAGAAGTCTTGTCATGTCAGATATCCAAATACAATTAATGAGATGGTTCAATGTTAGAAAATACGGAGGAAAGTTTCACAGGGTAGTTAGACTTACACGTAATTTCAGAAATGATGATCATAACTCAGTAATAGAATATGAATAGAATAATCGAGCTGCATGTGTGACAAGTGTTATGCGTACCTTGTAGTGTGCGCGATCTTCTCTGAACACCATATGTATCATTATGTTCAAGAAATTGAGAATTTGTGAAAAAGAATTTGTGAAGAGGGAGAGAAGGGAATGAGTGAAAGTGGAAAAGGAGAGATGTATTTATAACTTGATTTCTGACCGTTGGGCATCTGACCATTGGAATCAGTCCGTTTGGTTCTGACCGTTGGGCTTTGAGAGTAGGCCCAATGCATCAAGGGACAACTAATATAGTAGGAATTACAATAATTGCATAACTTAAATAATTTCTTATTCAAACCGTCTGGAGATACAAAATTATGAGAAATCAACCGATATATAATATTTTTGTCACAAGAAAACTAAAAATGCAAAGCATAAGGGAAATAAACAACTACTGGGAATCCTCCGGGTTAGCAGAAGATGAACCAGGGTTTCTACGTCGTCGGCCACGACGAACTTCTGGCTGAGTTGACTGGTCTGGAATGTGGCCTATAGACTATAGCAGTTGATCTTGGAATTGAAGTTGATTTGCCAACATCATTCTCTGGAAACGGCCTTGGCGATTGCGCATTTCTTGCTAGAAGTCATTTTGGGAAGTAATCATCTCTTCCTGACGAAGAAACATCCTGCGTATACTAGTGTTCATGTGTCTCAAGGCTTCCATGGGAGTGTTGATTCGGTGCATGGTAGTCTCATTAAAACAGTCGGGTGGTGAAGGGGGAGGAGGAGGTACGTTATCACACTCAATGTCATCTCTAGCTACTGGGTCCCAGTGGTCCAGAACACAAGTCTCAAAAATTATGAAATTCTTGAAAGACCTTGTTGGAATGAAAGGAGTAGCGGACTGGAACCCTAAATTAAGCATAAGCTGAGTAACAAGTACAAAGAAGAGGAGTCGACCGCTTGACGCTGGTCGTAAGAATATGGCCCAAAAAATAGACCATACAGAAAGTGTGCTTCTTCTCCTAGAGGATCCACAGCAGGTGCAAGAATGTCTTGTTCACGTCAGACGTCATTGAAGTGCCAATGACGTTGCAAGCCAGCCATTGAGTGACGGCTAGTTGGTTTCGTCTGAGCGAGTGCTGGTACACGCAGTTCGAGCCACCATTGTACTCTCCCTCGAGAAGCGTGTCAAACATCAAATCCCTCGTAGTCGGATACTCTGACAATAACAGGGTCGGACTATCAAAGTTTATCGGAATTTGTGCTGTATTCGATATTAACTCCAGCGGCACGTTCACGTTCCAACCCATCCGCCATAATCCAAAATTCATCACCCCGGAAACCTCCATTGTTGTAAAATTTCAACACTAAATCTTCGGAGTACTGAGCTGGAATTCGATGCAGTAGATATTCCCACTCTCTACTAGCTATTTCCTCATCGAAAAATGGGTGAAACATCCCTAATTGTAGAGGTTTTCAAATTTCTCTCAACTGTGATTCTCCTTCGCTGCCATAGCCGCGGTGTATGATATTTTGAGGGTTGAAATAGCTAGGATTGGTGGAGGAGATGGTGCCGAGGAAGGATTTTTATTTGGTGGAGTTTGGCCAGCGTCTTGTTGGTTGAATTCCCCGATGGAGAGTTGCGTCTTGGTGGGTTGTGTGGGGAGACCAAGATCCGGATTTTGAGGGGGGAAGAAATGAGAGGTGTGGACGCGTGGTTGCCCCGCGTGTGGGTTTTCTAGCCGGGTCATTGATTTTGGGTTAGGTCCAATATTTTTGCCCAAGCCCAAATGATTTCCAGAAATTCCCCTTATGTCATGAATTGTTCCGAAATTTCAAACTTGGAATTTCGATTCGTTTTAACTCCAAATTGAACCAATGATATATCAAAACGATCGGCATTAAAAATTCCATCCACTGGAATATGACATAATCACATTCAATTTTTTTTTTTTTTTTTTGGTTTTTATTTATTTACACTTTTATATACAAATGTACAAGACGAAAGGAACGTGTCAACAACACCGGAAATCCAAATAAAACAACACATCACAACAGCTTAACTCAGGCAACTTTCATGTCGACTCTAGGGTGAACCCAATCCTGCCAGACTGTGGCTTAACCTTTATGTTATAGGGGCCTAGGGTTCAGGACGGTACCATCCCTGACCAATGTGCAATAGTCTAGTAATAATATTACCCTTAGTACATATGATATAGCCTCAAACCGCCCTTGATCTGATCACATATAAAAACCGATCCGGGGTTGGCGGTGGAATCCATTTCCCGCACGAACTAGGAAATGTCCGATGTTGCATATCACGACTTTCTTTGGGCACCATTCTTGGTGCTAAGGAAAAAACGAGTATATACATGTTGAGTCTTTTAACGTCAGATCCTCAAGACGAATGTAAGTCTTTTAACGTCAGATCCTCAAGACGAATGTGAGTCTTTTAACGCCGATCCTCAAGATCGAATCCCAACCTGTGGGAACAACGGGACGACAACGAAGTTTATCCCATTTGAGCTAGTGTCGACAATAATATACCTTATACCGCTCATCTCTGATAGAAGATCAAGACCGACGAAAGGAGTTTGACGGTTCATACACCACCCCATCCTTTTAACGCCCCGCTTTTGAGCAAAAGTACTACGACCATTACCTATTCGAGATGGGTGAGATTTTGACCAAATGATGAGTTGGAGTTCACGAGGAAGAGAATAGAAAAGGGAGGAGAAAGAAGGAGTTGAAATTTTTGGTACCCAATGTTTTCCAGAGGCACGCTTTGCTCGATTATCGGAAAGACATTTATACTTCGCCATGAAAGCAGAGTTTTTGTGGACTATGGTTCCGGCTTGCAACCACACACTCTAGGGATTTAAAGAAAAGAAAATAGAAGAGGGCCCAGCTACCCAAATGGCGTACTTTCTCTGTTTAAACACATGGAAAAGAAGTACACCATCGAATCTATTAGTCTATGTAGATCGGGTCATTGAGAAGAGTCTCTTCAACATCCGGAGAGCGCAACTCATGATAATGTTTAAGGCGTTGGCCATTTACTTGAAATTCAATCATCATCATTTACGCTTTTCAAAGAAATAGCCCCGTAAGGGGTGACAAAGCAGAGACCGTGAAAGGACCGCACCATCGAAGTCTTTAATTTTCCGAAAAATGTGTAATCTTGAGTTGTACAACAAATTTTGACCCACTTTGAATTCTTTTCTCAATATGTGCTTGTCATGCACTCTTTTCATGTTGGCTTTATAGATTTTTGAGAGATCATAGGCATCACTCGAATTTCCTCAAGCTCATTTAACCGCAATTTTCTCTTAAAATATGACTGCCGCGTTAGTATTATAATTGAGGCTTTTGATGGCCCATAGAGCACGGTGCTCAAGTTCAACCGCGATGACAAGGTTTTCCAAAAACGAGGCGATAAGGAGACATCCCTATAGGTGTCTTAAAAGCTCTACATGTATGCCCACAAGGCATCGATAATCGTAGAGACCCATTTATCTTTTCTAGATGGATTGACGCTTTTTTCCAAAATGGATTTGATCTCTATTAGAGACTTCTACTTGACCAATCGGTTTGAGGATGATACGGAGTTGCCACTTTGTGCGTGACTCCATATTTCTTTACTAATGATTCAAAAATTTTATTGCAAAATGTTTTCCCCATCACTAATTATAGCTTTTAGAACACCAAATCGAGAGAAAATATTTTCTTTTACGAACAAAACGACCGTTTTATGATCGTTAGCACGACATGCCAATGCCTCAATCCATTTTGACACGTAGTCAACTACTACTAGTATGTATAGGAAGCCATGTGAATTTGGAAATGGACCCATGAAGTCGATGCCCCATACATCAAAGATTTCCACAATTAAAATGGGATTTAAGGGCATCATATTGCGTTGAGTAATGCGTCCTAGCTGCTAGCAGCGAGTGCATGCTTTGCAATGTTCATGTGCATCTTTAAACAGTGTTGGCCAATAGAATCCACATTGTAAGACCTTGGCCACAGTTTTCTTACCACTAAAATGACCACCACAAGATTGTTCATGACAGAAGGATAACACATCATTGTGTTCCCAATCGGGGATGCAACGGCGGATTAGTTGGTCGGAACAATACTTGAAGAGGTAGGGATCATCCCAGAAATAAAATTTCACGCATGGATAAGAACTTTTTCCGGTCATTACGAGACCAAGATGAAGGGACTTCTTCGGTAACTAAGTAATTTACTATGTCAGCGTACCAAGGAGACAAAAAAATAGAGTACAAGTGTTCATCTCGAAAAGAATCACATATAGGTTCGGTATTAGTATCAACATCACTGACAAGTCGTGATAAATGGTTTGCAACCACATTTTTGCAACATTTTTTATCTCTAATTTCTAGAGTAAACTCTTGCAAAAGGAGAATCCATCGGATCAACCTTTGTTTTGCATCTTTTTTTTGACGCTAATAGATAACGGCGCCGCATGGTCGGTTGTAGACAATAATTGGAGAACCCACTAGGTAAGGACGAAACTTATCCAAAGCATATACAACGGCGAGAAACTCTTTCTCAGTGGTAGTATAGTTACGTTGAGCTTCATTAAGGGTTTTACTCGCATAGTAAATGACAATTGGCTTATCTTCTCGTTGCCCCTCTAGCACCTCAATAGCATAGTCGCCGCGTCACACATTAATTCAAAAGGTTTAGACCAATCGTGGTTGAATTATGGGAGCCGTAGTTAATGCGGTTTTTAAAATTTCAAAGGCTTGTTTGCAATTGAAACTGAAATCAAAAGCGGCATCTTTAAGCAGGAGATTGGTTAAAGGTCGAGCAACCTTTGAGAAATCTTGAATAAATCTCCTATAGAAACCAAGGCGGTCCTAAAAATGCGCAAATGTCTCGAACTGATTTTGGTATAGGAAGTGAAGCAATTTTTTCTATCTTAGCTTTGTCGACTTCGATTCCGTCCTTTGAAACGATATGTCCTAAAACTATTCCTTTTGTAACCATAAAATGACATTTATCCCAATTAAGAACAAGGTTTTTCTCTTCACAACGTGTAAAGACTTTTTCAAGATTTGATAGACAACTATCGAAAGAATCTCCATATATGGAGAAGTCATCCATGAACACTTCCATAAAACGTTCAACCATATCACTAAAAATGTGAAGCATGTAGCGTTGGAAAGTACCAGGTGCATTGCAAAGGCTGAAAGGCATTCGTTTATATGCAAATGTACCAAATGGACAGGTGAACGTGGTCTTGTCTTGATCAGCAGGGTCTATGACTATCTGAAAATAACCTGAATAACCATCAAGAAAACAAGTAATATGCATGACCAGGGTAAACGCTCGAAAGCATCCGATCGATGAATGGGAGTGGAAAGTGATCCTTACGAGTGACGGCATTAAGTTTATGATAGTCAATGCATATTCGCCATTTCACTCGAATATGAGCGAAATGCATTCATCTTTATCATTTTCACAACCGTAATGCCGATTTTGGAACAACATGTATTGACTCACCCAAACACTATCGAGATAGGGTAAATAATACCCGATCGAAAGTAATTTTAAAACTTCGCCTCGCACCACATCTTTCATGGTAGGATTTAGTCGACGCCGCGGTTCACGCCGACGCCTTAGCATTTTCTTCAAGGTGTGTATGCGATGGGTGCACACAGCAGTGCAATGCCTTTAATGTCAGAGGGACCATCCAATAGCGTAACGATGTTGTTGAATGACATTAATTAAACGAGCTTCCCCGATCGCCGCTTAATTGTGAAGAAATGATAACCGGGTGACGACCATTTGATCAAGTATGTATTTTAATTCGGGGAAGAGGTTTTAAATCGTGGGTGGGCAGAGTGGGTATTAAAGATTCTTGAGGAAAGTCATCATCCATGCAAGAAAACAGATTGATGTTCATCCAAGTTACCGGTCATTACCGTAGGGTCAAATAATGGTATTGACTCTAATAACTCATTTACTTCTTGTGTGTATAATCATCGCCCTCAAACTCGGATTCGCTAAAGGAAAAAGAAATTGGTACACTTCATCTTCGAAAACGAGTTTGTTAAATACTTTTGCAGAATCGTCATCAACCCCGCTTCACCTCACCATCAATGTCGCTCTAGAATTTGTTTCATCAATTTGAACACATTTACCTCTACCGATAGATTTCGAAGGACATGGTCATTGAACCATCCCTACAGCTTAATAAGAGCATTAGCAGTTGCTAGGAACGGACGTCCTAAGATGATAGGAATGGAATCACATGCAACTTCTGTATCCAAAATAACAAAGTCTACAGGATAGAAGAAGTCTTGAACTTTTACGATGACGTTTTCCACAATTCCTTTTGGATACTTTATGGAACGATCGGCTAACTGTAGAGTCATGGTGGTAGGTTTGAGCTCATGAAGACCTAGTTGTTTAAATAAGTAATATGGAAGTAAGTTCACACTAGCTCCTAGGTCTAGTAGTGCAGTAGCCGTATATTTGTCACCTAAGGTGCATGGAACCATCGGGTCTACCGTATCTTTGTATTTGACTATACCATTGGTTCTTACGGATGGATGGAAACCGCTCGCGAGGAACGAACGCTTGTTGAGGAACATTAGTTCTCCTTTTGTGGTGCACATATCCTTCCGAAATTTTGCATGTTTTGGTAATAGTTTTAAGGCATCGAGAAAAGGCAAGTTGATTGTCAAATTTTTAAAAGTCTCTCGAATTTTCGCAAAATTCTCATCAGGTTTATTCTTTGCCAAGCATGCAGGAAATGGTGCCTTGGGACGAAATTTGGAAAATGGGTCTTCTTGCTTATTTCCTAAATTCTGAGATGTTGACTTTATTTGATCTGGTGAATCGTCCGTAGGTTCATTATTAGAAATAGGTTCATTGGAACCTTCGGATTCCTTTGGTTGATCATCTGGCATACGTATTTGATTGTCTACCATTTTTCCAGATTGTGGAGTAATGATTGCATGCACCTCACCTTGATTGGAGGTGCTTGTACCAGGTGCATTAGTAAGTTCAAAGGTTGTGTTTGCTTGGTTTAGGGTTTGGAACCGCTTGTCCAGAAATACGCCTTTCCTCGACTCTTTTCTTTGCTTCAATTGTTGAAGTGATTGTTGGATAGACGCTAAAATTTGAGACCGCTTGGTTCATGTAGGCTAAGAAAGCCTCGTTTGACCTATCCAAAACGTTCTTGTGTTGTGCAACGTAGTAGTTCACGATTATTATTTTGAGAAGTTGTTGATTATAGTTGGGATCCGGATTAAATTTGGAACAAGGCTGCGATTGGTTTGATAGTTAGCATTTGAATTATTTTGAAATTGACCTTGTTGGTATTGTTGATTATTTCCTTGGCGGTATGGAATAAAATTGTTGGTAGGTCGAACAGGTGGATTAGCGAAACCTGGAGGAGCCCCCATTTGTTGGTTATTTTGGCCAAGCGCCGAAATTCGGATGATGTCTCCACGCGGTGCATTAGGAATGTTGAATGCACATGCCTCCTCCGATTGTTGAGTAGGGGAAGCATGTAACAAGGGACAATATGCATCAGGATGGTCAGAACTAAGACAAAGGACACATGGGCCGGTGTCAACGCTCATGACCGGTTTTGGTAGTTGATCGCTTACTTGAACCGCAAGGGCATCTACTTTTTAGTTAGGGATTCTATCAAATTTTTATTTTTTGGGATCGGGTTTTACCTCAAAAATAGATGTGGCCTTTGTAACATTGTCCTTTGATGACCTAGACGACTCGGTGTTACCCCAAAGGTGTACCTTTTTTCGCTTGTTTTTCAAGAAAAGTATAAGCTTCGGAGTCCTTTGTCCATGAAGCAACCGGCCGCTCATTATATCAAGAGTTTCTTTTTATGATCGAAAAGACCATTAAAGAATGAACGAACAAGGACAGACTTTGTCCAATTGGTGATGAGGACATTCTAACGTAAGATCGAAGAAAAGCGACTCCATGCTTCGTAAAAGGATTCATGAGGATTTTGACGAAAAGAATTGAATTTTCTCAAGCATTTCGGTTGTTTTTTCTCGAAAGTGTAAAACCGAAGCATGAAAGCTTGAACTAGTTTATTCCATGTATCTATGGATCGTGGGTCGTTGTCCCGCTAGCCAAATTGACGCTTTTTCCGCTAAAGTGAATGGAAACAAATCCGAAGCAAGAGTTGTTCCTTAGAGATCTGGGATGGTGAAATGTTGTTGCCACTTGTTGAAGCCTCCGAAGATGATTATAAGGTTTTTCGTGCTCCAAACCATGATATATAGGTAACAAACTGAAAACGCTTTGGTGGGATACGAAAATCACCGACAATGTCCTCAAGTTTGATGCGAAGAAGGTCCTTCAGTAATGCAAGATAGAAGTCCGAGAGGGGCTTCTCATCGGAGGAGGATCGTCGGCCATAATGACGAAGTTGATGGCGACGAAGGATCGTGATGAAGGTAATTAGCAGAAGAAGAACAATTTGTAGGTGAAAACTTACGCAATTGCTTATCGTATTTTTTTCGACGATAGGTATGTTGAATTTCTTTAGTGGAACCAGACCTTAATCTCATGCAAGCCTAAAATTAGATCTAACTTATAGAAGGAATTTAGTAGGACTCGAATTTTATTATTATCTTAAGCATTAGAGTTGAAGAACATATGCCTAAGCTGCTGCTAACGTAGCAGTGAAGCTAGGAATACGTGTGCATAAACCAACAGCCGTGTCACAAGAGAGATATGAGGGAGGCTTTCCGTGCAAGCACGGTTCTAATTAAGTAACCTCAATCTTTCAAGTTTCCTAGACACCATTGGAATATGATTAAGATTTATAGAATTAAAATTTATGCAAAGGCGGTATTAATTTTAAGTTAATTTGTTTTTAATTATTAATTTTTATTTTTTTTTATTTTTTTTTAAGATTTATGCAAGGGTTAAAATACAAACATGCAAATACGATCTACTCATACAATACTATGTACGGTAACATGTGAAGATACTCTACTAATACGTATAGCTATACAAATAGGCAAGCTTGTGTCATCGATAAATACTTCCATACGTACAGGCAAATATACATTAGTAATACGTATATGTATGCTAATTTGTAAATCGATATTACGTAAACGTATATCAACAAGAATGAAAAATTTGAATCACTCATAATGATCTAAATACATTAGCATGCTTAATATAGTATACATACAGCAGATAAATACGACAAAATTAAACATGCAAAGTATTATACATAAACTAAAATTTACTCTTGTATTGCATAATAATTCGATTTCGACAATACTCATTGAGATTACGAGTGTCATATAGAGAGCAGCTTTACCCCGTAGGGTTTAGAAACAACTTACCCAACTCAGATTTTAACCCTCGTTGGAATGTTCTCCTCTTTCTTGACAAAATCGACTTATTAGACAATACCGTGTACGTATATGTAGAGAAAAACTAAACATGCAATAATAGGCACTTATACATATAAATATAGATAACCATGCAAAATAGTACCATTGGTATGTACATATACATTAATATGCAATTCATACCCACTTAATCGCATATAAATATTTACGGGCGTATTAATATGATTCATGCATATTTCTAGCCTAAGACGTAAATAATAATCCATAAACTAATTTATAATAACTACGTACATGGCATTCATGCAATAAAAAAAACAGTAAAACGTTGGAACATGTAGCTTCCCGCTAAACCGCCAAAGAGTGAAACAGACGTTTCAATCGTCAACGTGATTAATCCCAATAGATATTCAAAATTTTTAGGTCCTGGTTCAGAGAGTTAGGCCTGGATATGGATCAGGGTGTATCAGTGGATGCTGGAGGTTGAACAGGAGAAGCAAACAAGGAAATACACCCGCGGATGCGGACTACACCTGCGGACGCGAGTCCTTCCACGCGCACGCGAGTCAAATATGCCACAATTAGTTCAACTTTTCACAGAAGTCTTATAATTGCATGTGGTATACTTTCCCAGTCCTAACTTTTGGTACCTGGAAGTGCAACGAAAAATCCGTGAGCGAACAGGTCTATTGCGAGACAAAAAAACGAAATTTGACAAAAAACTTAAGAACGAAACTAAAAGGAAGAAAGGAAGAGAGTGGGGGTTCCCCCTTGATGCAACTTCCAATCTGTAGCACAAGTCCTATGGCTTTAGAATAGCAGTGGCGCCATTTTGATATTAGCTTTTTCTAAGTCTTTAGAGATTTGACTCTCTAATTTGATGTGAAAGCAAACTCAAAGTTCCTTACTCACGATCTTCGTTTCGTAAAGTTGGAATAAGGATTCGAACCGACCTAAAGTCTAGGACAACTACAAATTGGTTGTTACTCTTAGGGAACTAGTGAGTAAGTTTACTACTAATGCTAGGTTTCTTTCCTATACAAACATTAAAGAAAAAACATTAAGATTTGAAATCATGCAATTAATACAAAATACAATTTACTAAAGAAAAGGTGGAGAGCTAATCCTCCTCATGTGAAAATAACATTTAGTTGTTGATTTGAAAAGGTTCATTTGATTCTTCCTAGACTCATAGACAAGCCCTAATGGAAGAAAATTTGATCCCTAACATGTATGGCTCATTAAAGAGTTCATACATGCTAGCAAGTGGAACCAAGCAATGACTTATCTCTAAGCTCATTACTTTGATTCCTAACTAGACACTACACCAACTATCATTTTGGGATAGGATGTAGGTCTAGTTGTTCTTCCTAACAACCTACCAAGCCAACCACAAATATTCTCCCTCACATGAGATGGATTAACTCCCCAAAAGATAAGTTAGCTCATGATCCTTGGGAGGATGAATTACAAGCTAGAAGAACAAAAGAGAGAGAAAGAAGAAGAAGAAAAACTCACTTGCTTTTTATTTATTTCCTAAAAGAAAACCAAGGTTTCCTCTATTAAAACTATTACAAGCTTTCTTACTAAAAGCTAAAACTAAATTATAAAAATGGCTAAGGAACTAAAATAATATAAGGTAAGGAAAATAAGTCAAGGGAGTAAATGGAGTGTCCCCCTTTGTTTTGTTTTCTTCTCCATTTGAGAGACATCTCATTTTCTCCCATGTGAAACATCAAACCACATTTACTTCATTTTTATCCACCACATTAAAACAAAGTGACACCTTGCCTTTTTTTCACTATTAACACCTAATCTAATAAATTACATGCAAGGTGTCAATTTTGCACCAATAATTTGTCATTTTTGTCTTGACATGCTCCATGATTGAGGACTCATCCAATCTTGCGGGCCGTATAATGGGTCCTATGTGCAGTCCGATGGCGGTCCAGTCTTTGGGGCAATTTTACAACTTCCCACCTATCGTAGAGTTCATCGTCCCCGATTATCTGAAAGCAGCTCACTTGTCGATTCGAGTCCCGGTTCAAGAGGTAGGAGCTTCGAAGTTTGATGCTTCAAATTGGATTTGAAGATTTCATATATATATATATCGCTCCTCGTGCTTTTATCGCCCAGGTTTAAAACCATATTTTCATGTCTACTGCGAATACCTGCAAAAGTATGAAAACATATTTATTTCATGATTATTAAACACATAGTTAACCAAATTTATATGTCTCAACGGGGTTTCATAATACACTTTTGGGTGCTTATCATATCCCATCTAGAATTTCACCGAATCTCCAACTTTTCCTAAACAATATAGCTAATTACGGGAAAAAAAATATGATACAAAAAACTAAATTGTTAAAAACAATAACTTCCACCGAAAACGATTTTTCTAAAACCCTTTCGATTTGATGCGCCATCCACTGTGTGATTTAGACATTTATTTAGTTAAGGATTCGAAAAATCACAATTACGGCCACAATAATTACGACGTATTCCAATTCCTTAGATCTATATTATAGTTATACCCTCACCAGTCTATTTTTTACAAAACACTCGCTGGGACTCTAGTTTTTTCTAAACTCTATTACTACTTATAAAAAAGTAGGATATAAATAAGAAAACAATCTCATCTAAAATTTCAAAGAGTCTCTAACTTTTCCTAAATACTATAACTAATTACAGAAAAATAGTCCCATATAGAGTTTCACAAAGTCTCTAACTTTTCCTAAACAATATAGCTAATTACGAAAAAAAAAATATATAAGACAAAAAACTAAATTGCTAAAAATAATAGTTTCTACCGAAAATGATTTTTCTAAAACCCTTTCGATTTGATGCATCATCCACAATAGGATTTAGACATTTATTCATAGTCAAGGATTCCAAAAATCACTATTCTGACCACAATAATTACGACATATTCCAATTAAATTTATAAATTTTCAACACTATATATATATATAACGAGATTCAGTTAAAGTGGACGTTGGGCTTAAATAAATTATATAATAACGAGATTCAGTTAAAGTGGACGTTGGGCTTAAATAAATTATATACCAAACCAAAACAAATTACATGTAGAAAATTAAATTACACAAAAAATAACATCACAAAATATATAATATAAAATAAAAAAAAACGAAAACTTGATGCAAATGCATCGAACTAACCTCAAATAATATTTAACGAGAAATCGAAAACTGGATGCAAATACAAGTATTGAACTAATCTTAAAAAGTAATTAATAGAAAATTGGAATATGGATACAACTGCATTAAACTAACCTTAAAGAATAATTAACGGTAAATCAAAACTTGGATGCAAATACATCAAACTAATATCAAAAAATAATTGTCGGAAAATCAGAAACTGGATGCAAATGCATTGAACTAACCCTCAAATATTAAATTAACGGGAAATCGAAAATTTGATGCAATTGCATTGAACTAACCTCAAAGATAAATTAATTAGAAATTATAAATATAATGCAAATGCGTGTAACTAATCTTAAAGAATAATTAACGGGAAATCGGAAATCGGATGCAACTGCACTGAACTAATCTTAAAAAATAAACTTGATGCAAATGTATTGAATTAACCTCAAGAAATAATTAACGGGAAATTGAAAACTAGATACAAATTCATTGAATTAACCTCAAACAATAATTAATGGGAAATCGGAAACTATATGCAAATGCAACCTTATCAAATAATAAACGAGAAATCGAAAACTGTATGCAAATACATTAAACTAATCTCACAAAATAATTAACGGGAAATCAGAAACTGGATGCAAATGCATTGAGCTGACCTCAAAGAACAATTAACAGGGAATTGGAAATTGGATGCAAATGTATTGAACTAACTGCAAAGAATAATTAACAAAAATTGGAAACTAGATGCAACCGCATTGAACTAACCTAAAAAAAAATAACGGGAATCGAAAATTGGATTCAACTGCATTGAACTAACCTCAAAATATAAATAATGGAAAATCAGAAACTGGATGCAAATGCATTGAACTAACATCAAAACATAGTTGGATTATATGTTATGAAAATGTCTCGGTAAGTATAGTTTTGCATTTAGAATTGTGTTTATCTTATCTCTTTCCGTATGATTGGTAACTCCTTGCTATTCAAGTAGCGTCAATATATATGAACTTCGCCTTATTAGGCAATCTCACAAAATTTCAATCAAACTTCTATTATTAAACAACAAAATGAAGTTTGTGGGTTTTACAAATGTGAGTTTTTTTTTTAATGGAGAGTGAGGTTTTCACGTTATAAGAAATTTGGATGAGTGGTCAATATAGTATTAATATATAATAGTTATGCATATTTGCAAATATTTTTTAGAATAATTAATATAACAATACCCGTTTATAGATAATCTTTGCATATTCCACATAGTGAGTAATGCATAATTTAAAGAATAATTAACGGAAAATTGGGAACTGGATAATCTTTGATGATCTAACATAGTAAATCAAATATAATTATTTTTTATGTCATGTTTGCAAGGATACTACAGATGGATTAGTAGAAGTTGGTATTACACACCACATTGGATAATTAAAAGGAAATCGAAAACTGTATTCAAATACATAACTGAGCTCAAAGAGTAATTAACGGAAAATTGAAAACTTTATGCAAATGCAATAAACTAAACTCAAAAAGTAATTAACTAGAAATCGAAAACTGGATGCAATTGCATTAAACTAACGTCATAGAATAACTAACGGAAAATTAGAAATTAGATGCAAATCCTTGAAAAATATTTAATGAGAAATCGTAAACGGTATGCAAATACATCAAACAAACCTCAAATAATAATTAATGGGAAACCAGAAACTGGATGCAAATGCATTGAACTAAACTCAAAAAATAATTAATAGAAAATAAAAAGCTGAATGCAACTGCATTGAACTAACCTCATAGAATAATTGGTGGGAAATCAGAAACTAAATGCAAATATGCATTGAAATATCCTCAAAGAATAGTTAACAGGAAATCAGAAACTGGATGTAATTACATTGAACTAACCTCAAGAAATAATTAACGGGAAATTGGAAACTGGATGCAAATTCATTGAAATAAGCTCAAATAATAATTAATTGGGAATCGGGAACTAGATGCAAATGCAATCTTATCAAATAATAAATGAGAATCGAAAAATGGATGCAAATACATTAAACTAATCTCACAGAATAATTAACCAGAAATCAAAAACTGGATGCAAATGCATTGAACTGACCTTAAAGAACAATTAACATGAAATTGAAAATTGGATGCAAATGTATTGAAATAACCGCAAATAATAATTAACGAGAAATTGAAAACTGGATGCAACTTCATTGAACTAACCTAAAAAAAATAAATAATGGGAATCGGAAATGGGATGCAACTGCATTCAACTAGCCTCAAAATATAAATAATGGAAAATCAGAAATTGGATGCAGATGTATTGAACTAATCTCAAAGAGTAATTAACAGGAGATTGGAACATTGATGCAAATGCATTGAACTAATCTCAAATACTAATTAACAAAACATCGAAAACTGGATGCAACTGTACTGAATTAACCTTAATGAATAATAACTAACGGGAAATTATAAAGTGGATGCAATTTCACTGAACTAACTTCAAATAATAATTAATGGAAAATTGAAAACTTGATGCAACTGCATTGAACTAACATCAAAGAATAATTAATGAGAAATTGGAAACTTAATGCAATGTACTACATTGAACTAACCTCAAAGAATAATTAATGGAAAATCATAAATTTGATGCAAATACATTGAACTAATAACCCTAAAACATGTTTGTATTATATGTAGAGAGAATAAATGTCTCGACAAATATAGTTTTGCATTTTAAGAAGTGTTTATCATAATTTTTTTTATTATGATTAAGATTGTCATGCTATTCAAGTAGCTTCAATATTATCTTCGTCACATTGGGCAATCTCACAAAACTTCAATCAAACTTCTATTATTAAACTTAACAACAAAAAGAAGTCGATGAGTTTTATCAAGGTTTGATGCTTCTTTTTTATAGAGAGTGGTGCAAAAAATTTGAATGACTAATTAATATAATTTTCATATCTCATAGCTATGCATAGTTGCTAATATTTTTTACAATAATTTAATATAATGACACCCGTTCGTAAGACGGGGTCGAAAGCTAGTTTATTTATTTATTTCCACGACTTGATTAATTTTTTGATAATTAAACAGATAAATTAAGAAAAATAGACTATATTATTGTCTAGTTTACTCAAGTCTAATAATATTGATTGAATCTTTTTGCTACGGTTATTTTATTGCGTACTTGAACCAACAGTCGTGTATTAACATGTGTAACACTTTAGCACGTACACAGAATTATCTATCAATAATTACGTGTACGGTAAATGTGAAGAAATAGACCATTATCCCAACAATGAAAGAAGCTAGTATTTGCAGAAATTTCCCCTGTTACGTAGCCATGCATTACGATGGGCACCCCAATGGAGCCCTTTTATGTTTGGAGCTAAGTCACATAATATCCGAAACCAAACAATGAAACCGAAACCAAATAATCCCATTTCCAAATGATCTCATTAGATCGCCTCAAATTCTAAAAGCACAGCACTAAAATCTTCTTCTTTTAATCAAACCCCAGTTCAGCAAACCTCTTTTCAAACCTAAAGAAGTCATAAACATTCCATGCAATAAAAAACGCATGAAAAAATTACTTGACATTCTATGCCTAAAGAAAAGGCTTGAATTCTTGAAAGAAGTTCCAAGATATCCGTAACACATAGCACCAAGTAGCTCCCCGAATTCGAATCTATCCCAATCAAGTCAATCAAAGCTTACATTCTTTCCATGGCACATTCAGCCATTCTCATGCTTTAGACATGTAAAAGGAAAATCCTAACTGGAAGAAAACAGACTTAAAGAATTTGATAACAACCTAATCGTTTTTATAGAGCTTTACCTATTCAAGTACTGAACAAACGAAACAAATTGCACTGCAACTTTGCATGAAAATTTATTACAGTAACTCGGCCATAAACTTTTGGCAAATGATATAAACCCTCATCGCATTTACATTACACAAACTCGAGAAGTGTGACAAGGGTAAAAAAGCACGCATACATACTTCAATCATGAAAAGTCGGAAACAGAATAGGCAAAGCTGCAAAATTGGAAAAATTATGAAAACCATAGAAGCAAAGACTCGACCATTATGTACATTTGGTATGTCGCTCCCAGCCAGGGTCCAACTGCCGCCCTAGAATTGATTCTATCGGTGAGGCATTCAGCCATAAAAATAATTATTTCGGGCTTCTCCACTTCCTCCTTTGACCGGATAGCAACATGCAAGGGTAATTGTAGTTCAACAACATTTAACTCCACCGATCCTTCCGATGTTGATAACTGCAATTCTCACACTCGCAGAGACAGAAATGTATGCGGCCATTTAAGCTAATTGTCTGCGTCCCAGATTGGCAATAAGTTCTATTGAGATGAATTGTTTAGCTGTATTTTCAAATTCTTCCTCTTTCAAATCATGGGCTTGTTGAAGTTGTTTTGCCTCGGAGTCTGTTGCTTCAGCCTCTGCAAGTAAAGTGTTAGCTTCTTCAAGGTCACCTAACTCGAGGGCAGCCGATCTCTCGGCCATTGCAGTAGCAGAAACTAAGCATAGTCTTTCACATCCTGACTTTGCTGCCTCTTTTTCCTTCAGCAAAATCAGTTCCTCTTTCTCATTCAAATTTTTAACAGTGATATCAATCTCTTCCTCAATCTTCCCAAGCTATAAGATATCCGCTTCCATTTTAGTTTGCAAGACATCCACACACAAACAGACACGAACGGGAGTGAAGAACAAGAAATCCTTTCTCTTATATATAGAAGCTTTTTACTTCATGCAGATATTCATCCTCAACGGGGCAGTTTGAATCCAATATTCACTATGCTCTAATCGATCAGGTCTGACAGACACTTAAAGAAGTTCTGTGATAATGCAAATATTTCAAATAACCGGGGAGAAAGCATCAATTGTAATGTGAATATTTCAAATTATGAGAACCTAGTATGAGGATAGAATATTGGTAATTAGCTGGCTAACCAACTTATCCCGCAGATTACTAAACAAATTTTATAATGTTTTGAAAGCAACAACAAAATTTCCATGTAAAATTTGGTTTGGAGAAAAAAATGGTTATAAATGCAAACCGACAGTCTTGTTGATCTTCTTATTTTCCTTTTCCTCGGCAACCGCTTTCGGACATAGTAACCCGGTGAATGTGAATCCTCTTCCCACGATCTCACCAACAAAAGCACTCCAGCCAAATAGAGCGGCATTGGAAGCATCCTCAACCTTCAGTCCCGCTTGTTCCTCCACATATGCTTCACATAATCAATTTCCTTCCGAATGCCTCGGCACGCCCGTGGGATCTCAAAAAATGCAATTTAGAAGAAAGACCAATATATGTATATAGAAAGACAATGCACAAGGAAAATAGTCCAAGTATATGCACAAATGATGGAACATGACTGCAAGTTAACAGAAATAATATATCAAACAATTACTCTTATCTTTATACGATTCATCATTTTAAGATCTAGCAAGTGGAAAATGGACATCAACAGAAGTACCTTGCAAGGCGGGTATAAAACAACTGCTTTGACAATAAATTGCACTTCTCCACAGTGGGAGGCTCCTAAATGTACTGCTTGTTCTGCTCCAACAACTGCTTGTAATAGGCACTCCTGCGCTTGGCCACAAATCCTGAGGCCTAAACTGCCTTAGATTGCAATTGATGTAACTTTGATGCCATGGATTCCCTAGAACAAGGTTAACAAACAAAAGAATCTTATGATCACCAAGTATAATCATGGCTCTAATACCAAGTATCAACAATACACCATTCACAACAATATACGAATTCTACAAGATATGATATAAACAATTCATGACTTAAAACAGAAAAAAAAAAAAAACACAAAACCACCTCACCAAGTCAAAATCAAGAACCGGATCTCCTCAAAACCCTTTATACAATCCCATTGTTTATATATTAACACAAACAAGTAAAGCAATAAGAAGATGAAAAAAAAAATACCTCTTCTCTAGTTCGTCTTCTTCGAGGCAAAAGGGTTTTGAGGGAGAAGCAAAGATTTGTGCGAAACCAAAGAACTCCACAAGTTATGTCAAACACAATTTGGTAAACAAATTAGTAGTCGACATTCTTCATACCTGAATTGACTGTGATGAAACTGCATCTCTTGTCTTGAGTATGGGGAGTCGTAGAAATTGAAGAAGAATCCAGTGGAACAACCT
Organism: Coptis chinensis; assembly: GCF_015680905.1. Lineage (NCBI taxonomy): Eukaryota > Viridiplantae > Streptophyta > Magnoliopsida > Ranunculales > Ranunculaceae > Coptis > Coptis chinensis. The sequence continues at coordinate 17,291,855 of NC_141462.1, read as the reverse complement.
TCCCTTAAATAATCCGAGAGCGAATACGAGAGCGAGAATAGAGAGAGGATCGGGAGAGTTAGATCCAACGAGGTCGGATGTGGCTGTGTAAAGCAGCAGACGGTCCTTTATCACTTAGATTGTGAGAACAGGTTTGTAGCGATAGGATGGAGGAGAGATTGGGAGAGGTTGGAGGCGAAGAAAATGAGAGAATAGGGGGGTACGGTCAGACACAAAGTAAGGGTTATTTGGGGGTACGGACAGACAAAGGAGAGGGTGACACGAAACAATTGGTTTTTTGGGTGACTTTAGAAAAAGCGACCTCAAGAGTTCGCTACGCTCACGATAAGCGAACGACTCTCCATCTTTCAAGAGTCCAGCCTTAACAAGTCTCCTAAGCGCTTAGAGAGCCATCTTAAAGTTAAAAACTGTCAAGTTCCACTTATATTCCTCTACAAAAACTCTTTTGAGTTTACAGCCGAGTGAGCGGACACAGGGAAAACTAGCTTGGACGGATGATGGAAAGTGTAAGTACACACCTTGTTTCCAGCCCAGAAAAAAATAAATATGCGCTTGATGAAGCCTGATGATCCGTCTCTTCCTATGGAGATTATCTCTAACATACTCATCAGAATGCCACCTGAGTTATTTCAAAACGCGTTTAGGTACGTATGCCACCAATGGTTTGACGAGATTTCAATTCCGCACTTTATCATGCAAAACTTTGCCCATAGTGAACCTAAGTTAGTGCGATTTACTTATGGCTACAAAAATAATTACTATGGTATTTTAGAAGCAATGGACGTGAAAGAAGGTGAACTTGTTGAAGATAATGTTAAGGAGGGAGGCGATCAAATGGAATCCATTCCATGGTGGGGATGTATAAGGAATAGTTGCAATGGTTTGATATTGGTAAATGATCATGACAACTTAGGATTTAATCTTATATATAAAGCGGATAAGGGATTTTCCAATTAGTTCCCGTTTTCACGGTTTTATAACCAAGGTTTTCTATCCCAAGGGTACCGGAAAGTTGGACAGCCACTTTCTTTTTTGTTCTGTGCGGAAAGGGTATATCGATAATTTACATCATTTCCCAGGATTAAAAAACGTCTTCAGAAAACAGAGACAGAAACACTGTTTCGGGGTTCACAATTAAAAAAAACAAAAAACAAAAAACAAAAAACAAAAACAAAACAAAACAAAAACCATTCGTTCGTCTTCTTTGTTCCTGATATTCCCAATTAAAACCCTATAAGTTCGAAAGTTCAAATGCGACCAACGAAACATGCTATTAGGAGTGGCTACTTTTTCCCTCTCTATTTTTCTCTTTCTGTAAATCTGTTCTTCTGCACAAGAGACTTCCAACCAGTAAGATTACGATTCTGAATGTTTTTTCAGGTTGTAGCAAAACCACCTACAATTCTCTGATTTTCATTTGCAGGTAATCACAGAACAAGTTTTCTTCTTCTTCAAAAATAGCTTCGCTCCTCTTCTCGCAAATAATTCAAATCATGTAACTCCAACAGATCATCGTAAGAAGGACACAGATGCATCTAGACTAGACTATTCACCACATCTTCGCTTTCAGTATTTGAGTATACTGAAATTACTTATTCTCTAAATCTATTGAAACATCACTTTCGGCCCGTTCACATTGAATAAGTTTGTTTCTTTTAGATAATTCTCCTGTTTCTCTTTGATTCAGATGTCTCTCGGATTTACTTCTTCTCTGCTTTTCAAACAGAGAATCTTTCCCAGAAGTTGATTTTCTCCTTTTAATGGTGCGTGAACCCACAATAAAACGACATTCATCTCCTCTATTTCTTCTTTTGGTTGTTTGCTGATCTTCAAGGTCAACCATGGCATGCTTTTCAGGTACATGACATGCTCCTTCAAGACTAAGCTCTTCGCTGTCATCAAAAGATGAATTTTCACTTTGTAAGTTCCTAGCATAGTTTCTTGGGTCTATTTGTCGGTTAGCTGTCATTTAAAAGAGGATACGAGTTAGTTTGATATGCTTATATGTACTAAGCTCCACAAAACAATAAGCTTTGAGTTTAAACACTAGGAAATTTATAAGTTTCTCTGATCTCTTTGTTCAGATAGATTGAAATTATATATCAAGCCTTGATTTGCCACTAGAGCACAAGAAATTCAACAAAAACTTGAACCCCTACTAAGGTCCGTACCTTATTTGATGGAAGATGACCAGTCGATCAGAAAAATTTTGAAACCAGTCGATTATTCCGGTGGCATTCTTTGTTTCGTTATAAATGCAAGTGAGTAAATAAAACTCTTCGATACAATTCTCTGTTTTCAATTTGTAGGAAACCATACTAAATTCTTTGCACCGTTTCAACACCATTTCCAGAATTTACAAAGAAAAGTAAATCATCCTCTAATCCCTAACTACTTCTCCCTCTAATTAGTCTCTCCCCTGCATACTCTCCATTACCTCTGCAACCGCAATGGAAGAGGTAAGGTTCCTATTTCCTAATTTTACTTTTACTTTCAGTTTGAATTTAATCTTAAATAGTTTATTGTACGTTGCCTTCCTCTATTTTATTTTCATGCGTGATTTGAACCATTAATGCCTAAAGGACTTCATTTGTATCCATTGCAAAAAATGAGTTATGATTTCATATGTACTAATTCTTCATGCATCCCTCTTGCTCCATCTTAATGTTTGATTTCCATAGAATGTGATGAATGACAACATATGACTCTGTGTTTCTCAAAATGCTTATGTGGTTTAGATATAGTATTTCATTTTAATTTACCTGTGTCTAAGCATCCATACCCTTGATCAATAATTGTAATCATTCTGCCTTTATTGTACACCATGAAAAAATATCATTCAAGTAGAAATTTGCTTAGCCTCAAATTCTGTAATTGCAGTTCTCAATTTTTCTTTTTGTTTGATGCCCAACAAATGATATTCTAGCCATCAACATTTAAACAAAGTCTATGCAGTTTGTTCAAGTGATGGAAGAAATAACCACTTGATATATCCATGAAAGTGTCTCCTAAGTTTTTGCCGATTACGTTTATATTCAGTAATGTTAATTGAGAAGTGAATGGAATATTATGTTTAGAAATCTTTTCTAGGGTCCAATGTACAATCCAGACAGAGTATACAGATTTAACCGCATCACTATTGCATGTATAAAATGGATGTTGTCCACTTCAAGCCAAGTCATTTGACTTGGGCTTGCACATATCTTTGGTAGTGTGTAATGATTATTGCTATCTTCTTACCCTGCATGTGTACAAGAAGGTTTTATTTTTCGTTTACAATGTCTTTGGGTTTGAGGTGTTATAATAGTAATCTATTTATGTTTCATACTATGATTGTTGCAATGAACATCCTACCTATTCAGCTTATTTGGTTTAAGCATATTGATACATGCTTTATAGGAACACCTATTTCATAATGTTGTTTGTGTTCCTTATTTTCTTTCTTATGACTCCAGCGAAATTTAATCGGGAAGGAAAAGTTAAACTGCATGAAAAGAGAATGGACATTTCTACCGTTATAATATCTAAAATGGGGAAAGTGTATATTGCATTGAATGTAAATGTTTATCCTGCTGGATACATGTCGATTGGACAAAAAAAGAAATACTGCGGGGAAACAAAAGAACACCGCTGTAGAAGAGGTATTCATTTTGGAATTACAGATAGCTGCTCTTCTCTTCGAAACTATCCTCTGAAAATAATGTAACTACAGTTGTAAGCCTCTTCATAGTCCTTAATCTTTAATTTGATGTTAGTACTTTTGTGCCCATCTTCTATCCTAAAACTATACAATTGGGTAATGATTGGATATGTACGTCACTTTTTCCTCGCTTTTACAGGCATAACATTTAGGTCTTGCAAAGGGTAGTCAAAAAATGGAATGACCACGAAAATCTTAAATTTGCAATAAATGTTGGAGACATAGTTGATGGTTTCTGCCCTAAACCAGAGTCTCTAAATGTGTGCAAAAAGTTGTGAAGCAATTTGAGACATCTTATTGCCCCGTCTACCATATGATTGGCAACCACTGCCTTTACAATCTCCCTCGGAAGGATCTATTACCTATGTTTAAGATGCCAACTGCCAATGATTAGGCCTACTATGACTTTTCCCAAAAACCGGATTACAGATTTGTGGTTCTTGATGGTTATGACATCAGTGCCATTGGTTGGTCTCATGACCATCCAAAGACAATGGAAGCCCTGAAGATTCTGCAGGAAAAGAATCCAAATTCTGAGAAGAACAGCCCAGCGGGAATGGTGGAGTGGAGAGAAGGTTTTTTATGTTCAATGGAGCAATTGGGAAGGAACAGATGGAATGGCTTGATAAGATCCTTCAAGTTTCAACCAAACATGAAGAAAAGGTGGTGGTATGCTGCCATATGGCTCTAGATCCTAGAGCAGTAGGCTATAAAGCACTATGTTGTAATTATGATGAGATCATGGAAGTAATACACATATATAAATGCGTTAAGGCTTGCATAGCAGGCCATGATCACAAGGGTGGGCACTCAATTGATTCCCATGGTGTTCACCATCGGGTCCTTGAAGTTGCTTTAGAGTGTCCACCAGGCTCGAACGCGTTCGGTTACATAGATGCCTACCCTGACAGATTATCGCTTTTTGGTACTGATACAAGTACTGAAATGGTCTTCAATTCGTAAGGACTGTTAGTAATTGGTAATATGCTTTTCTTTAGTTCTTGATCCCAAAACACAAGGTTTCATGTTAGAATAATTCTACACTACTAACACATTTTAAGCAAGCGATCATATCTTACAGATTTCTATATACATGTTTTTTTTTCTTAGCATCTTGGTGTCCAGTAAGATAAGTTCACATAGTTTTTTATTAGCATCTTGGTGTTCAGTAAGATAAGTTAACGTAGTTTTAGCATGCCAAATTACCAATATTATTTGCTCATTCTATCTTAATGAGAATTATTGTTGATATCGCATTGTTGTGGAGTTTAAGGTCAATGTTAACATCTTCTTGAGTTTCCCACATGCTTCGGTGATATTGCTAAAGAGCTATTCATTTTGTTGATGAAAGGTTTTTTTTTTTTTTGGATTTTAAGTTTGGCAGCATCTTGCTTTCTTTATTGCCTTTTTTGTAACTCTCGATAGCAGTCTCTTTCTTCATTTACTAATTTTTGTTCATTAACTAATTTATTCTTGATTAAAAAGGTTCTTGATTTCTCTCTCACTCTAAAATCAGGTTCTCAAATCAGTTGGAAAAGCTCTTGGTCAGCCGGGTTGAAGCGGTCTGTAAGGGTTGGTGAGAGAGGGTTTAGAGAAGCCGCAATGTCCTTCCTGGATCATGATTGCTCTGCTAATGTTCTACATACTTCCTTGGTCAAGATCACACACTCGATTTTCAACCTCAATGAAATGAAGGGATGAAAGGTAACAAGACTCGTGGGAAGAAACATGTGAGCAAGGTTGCATCGTTTGAGTAGTTTATTCCGCATGACTTTGATGCAAGTGATGAGTTTTCCTTTTGCTGCTGTCTTAAGGGGTATTGCGTGCGATTTTTATTCCTAAAGATTGTTTGAATGTAAGGCTTCACTGAATCAGATGACTTTATTATCTTAATGAAATGTCATATTTTATCACTCTAAAATGTTGCAGGCATAATGTGGATTAGGAAGACTTTCTAAAATGAAAATTGTTGGACCGATTCAATTTTCTATATGATATTCCATTGACATCCTTCTGATTTTCTATATGATTAGAATATCCCTAAGTCAATTATATTATTCTTGCAGTGGTGATTTTGTGAAGTCCGTCTATTTTGCCTCGGTGTAATTTGTGTGCAATGAGAAGTGGAAACAGATGGATTTTTAAACAAACCAATACTTAGTTTTCAGAAAGCTAGATATGCTTTCGAACGTGGATCTATGATACCAATTCGCAGTCATTTCAAAGTTTGAGATTGAACTATATTTGGATGTTTATGTGGTAAAAATAAGTCAGGTGTCGCACGTAACAATATTACTTGGATAATTTTTTAGTCATGTTATCTATCCATTAGAGTAATCAAATAGTGCACTTGCACAGCAGAGGTTGAAGACACATTTGGTGGTAAAGCGCAACGTGGCAGATATAATCATATGTCTGAACGGCTATTCTATTGGGTTTTACTTTCTAAAATGAAAACTGCCTCGCCAAACAGACACACCATTTCGGCCTATTTTCCAAATTAAAAAGGGAAAAATGAGCATATACTGCACTTTTATTGTTTTCCAGAGTTTGGGTGTTGTCTAGATATCGATTTTTTTTACAGAAGGTGTTCAATGATTTGGGGTGTTGATGGTTTACTCATTTTTCAGTGCATTTTGATGGTATAATTGCACTCTCTTCCTAATTTTCCGTTACGTGGAATTACAACTGAGCGTATACTGCATTTTTATTGTTTTCCAGAGTTTGGGTGTTGTCTGGATATCGAATATTTTTTTACAAAAGGTGTTCAATGATTTCTTCCTAAATCATATTGTCATTATCGGAGACGTACAGTCATTTATCAACAGTTTTGGTACCAATTTTGAATAGTGGTTACCGTTATATGAACATCTTTTTCCAAGGTTTGACACAATTCTAGTGACCCTATTATTTTCATAATAACTCTTCCTTTAATTGTTTTTTTTTTTTTTTTTTTTTTTTGTCTTCTCCCTTTTCTTGGTCAAGTGGAGATTCTTCATTGTATCTCACAGCTTTTCTATGCCGTCTTTGATGTTTTTATTATTACTTTGTGAGTCAACACGTAAGATGCACAACGGATCACGCTTTTAACGCCTCTTAACTCCTTCATTATGCACTCTGTCAAAGTACCACACGTGGAGTTGGGTGATAATAGCATTTTCAGAATGGAGACCAATAACCAATGCAAGAATTGATCAAAGGATTGTGCGACTAGCTAACGACAAGGTGAAACAGATATAATTCAGCAATGTGACTAGCATCCATAATTTCTTCTTTTTTTCGCCTCCATACAGATGATTTGAAAAAATCACCACTCCGTCATTTAAATCATTCAGTCTCCATAAACATGAAATGAGATCCACAATATATTGAAAGTTTTATAAAATGGTAATTTTGCCACATAGAAATCTTCCAGAAAGCTTTTACTTACACATTCAATTCACTCCACATATTATATCCGACTTAATAGCTATATAGAACAACTATCAATAGTGTCCAATGTATTTTTTTTTAATTGTTTCTCAATGTGATCATTTCTAAATATACAAAAATAATAATAATAAATAAATAAAATTAAAAAATGGCATTTGTTAGCTAGCTACAACTTCTTTCTCTTTCCAAGCTACCTGCTTATTTACACATTCAATTCACTCCACATATTATATCCGCCTTAATAGATCTATATATTGAACAAATATTTACAGTGTCCAATGTATTTTTCCTAATTGTTTCTCAATGTGATCGTTTCTAAATAAATAAATTGTTTTTGTTAGTTAGCTGCAATTTCTTTCTCTGTCCAAACTACCTACTTATTTAAACCGACCAAAATATTTATAAAAAAAAATGATTGATTCGCTAAATCATTCTGAAGACAATGATAAAAAAAAAAGGTTAATTTTCTTCCTTTTTTTTTTTGAGATATTTTATTCTTCAGTGTAGAATAACAATTATGTTACACGTACACCATGATATAATATTATTATATCTTATAGATAGTATACTCATATGAATCCAACAATGTTCCTCAATCACATATAAATGTTCGACAAGATAATTACACAACCAGAAGCACAAAAGTTAACTTCATCAACATAATACCTTTTTTTATGGTAAATTAGTTTGTGGCATATGCACTAATATTGACTAAATTACAGGCGGTTAAATACCTCTTGGAATATATTTATTCGCACCATGGCAGAATAGCAAAAATCAAATCGGACAAAGAACACAACTAGCCTATTGAAGTGTTCTTTTCTTATTGAAGTTTTTTGTTAGACCTCAACCTGTATTAATCTAAAACATATTACATAATATATATCCATTCAAACAAATATAATATGTTACTATTCTAATTTACATGCATTCATTCCTTTGATTTTCTCCACCCCAATTTCCTTTTCTAGAACGTGCAACACACGTACCCATTTACTAGTATAATTAACCCAGTTACTATGAAGAGATTAGCAATCCCTATATGTTATATACATGATCAACATTGTTACTGTTCGGCTGCACTCACTTTCGATACTTCGTCCAATGTCTTTAAAGCAGTGCATGCTAATTCATTTAGTAGTGCTGATTGGGTTAAATTTGAGATATTGTCTTGGGTAATTTCCCAATTAGTAACCCATAATGTCAATATGTTCCCAATTAGTAACCACTCTTCAATTTTGACTTTTCAACCTCACTTTTGACACTTTTGCCCTTCTCCTTATTTTCAAACAATGCCCACGTGGACCTGCAACACTCTTTCTCCCCTCTTTACCTACTGCGCATAACTCTGTCATATTGTACCTGATGAGTTTGACTTTGCAGTGATGGACAACCGTTGGATCTTGATCAAGAAAACACGTTAATCAAAACATGTTGTAGTATCCGGTGGTTGCTATAATGAAGAAGCAACCCGACTAATAAACTATCGGCAACTCTCGGTGATTTTGGTTGTCAATTACCTTTACAACTTTTACCTTGTATTTTGAGCCAACCTAAAAAATAAGGACAAAAGCTCAAAGTTTCTGTTTTTCTTGGTTGTTTCTTCTTCTTCCCTCGCCATTGTCCCTCCGCTTTTTGTATTTTTTAAGGTTTGACATGGAAAACATGACACATTCACATGATAAAGGTATAGTTTGTTGTTTTTTTTAAGCTATCTAGGGCCTTGGGTCTACGGTTTTGTTCCACGTAGTTTAGTGTTTTGTTTGTTTGATGTTTCATCTTTCAAGGAAGAGGGTTTTGAAGACAGCTATGACGTCTCCATGCATAAATGCATGTTGATTATATAGTTGTGGTAGAATGTTGGTAGTTTCCATGTTGATTCTATATTTAATGTTGGGTTTAATATTAAGGCATTTAAGATAGATTCTGTCATAAATGTCCTAAAAGTGTTAGTTTAACTAGTTTAACTAGTTTGTGCTTAAATGTTTGAATTTACTTTTCAGTTTTTATGGTTTATGGTTAGGTACTTCTTTGTAACCATCGATTTTTTGTTATTTTTTTTATACTTACTGGTTAGGTACTTCTTTGGATGTTCTTATTCACTACAATGGGGAGATGAAAGCGGACAAGTATGGCCGGATGAAGTATGTTGGTGGCGAGGTGAAATTGAGAGTTTGTGATGGGGGTATTTCATTTGAAGGATTCATGAGTACCGTGGAAGGTGTGTTGTCGAGAAAGAGATCTACTTTTTCTATAAGATACTTGACGAAGAAGTCCCCGTGTCGAATTGATGAAGAAACAGATTATTTGAACATGATTATGAAACAAAGAAAGTCTCCAAGAAAAACAATGATGGTTTAGGTTATCAACGGCGTAGAAGTGGTAAGCAATGGACGTTCTAATGTTAAGAAGAAAGAAGTTGCTACTGAGTTGTTTAAGAAAGACGCGACTCCAAGTATTGTTTCTCCGTGGAAACACTCTTTTCTCAAAAAAGAAGGAGCTAGCTCGTCGAAAGCGTCCCCATTAACCAATTTAAACTTGTCGATGAAGCAATTGGTAAGTAATGCAGTTACATTTGGTTAGGTCATTATTAGTGAGGGTGGGTACATGCTTTATTTCCGATAGTTATGAATCTTTGGTTTTCCAGAAAGTCCCCTTGACCAACCCCGAGTGGGAGAGTGGGGACTCATCAATGGGAAGATGTGGAGATTCACGACGTCGAAGAACACATTCAACCTCACAGCTTGTCAACGTTCGAAAAGGTGATGGCAGGTAAGTCTTCGATATCAATGGGATATGTTGATAGATGATAGCTTACCTGTCGCTGATAGTGGTGTGGAACTTACTGAGTGTTCATTGAAATATAGATATTTGGCCTGAGGGTGTTTCCTCTGAAGTTACACCTGAACCTTCAGTACAGAAAAGAGAAACGGTCACACCACCTTCTCTGTTTGTGGAAGGTACACATTATAGCCTTGCAAGGTAACATATAGTTCCAGTTGCTGATAGTGGGGAGCTAATTACTGATATAATACAGGGACAGTCAATGATGGTGATGAGCAAGATGGTGTACCAGATCTTGATCAACCTGATTATGATGACTTTGATTCCCAAAATCCATATGGTGATACAGAGGACGTCCCTGAGGAATATAGAATTTCCATGAATCAAAATATTGACAATAATGAGGGTGATGATGATGAAGTTGAAATACTACATGAAGTTAATTTTGAAGAAGAAGAAGTAGTACAAGTAAAGGATGGAGCTGATGATGATGAAGTTATAGTAGTAAATGGTGGTAATCAAGATGATGATGATGAAGTTCAATTATTAGATGATGATTGTGATGTATGGTCTACTCCTAACCGTAGTCAAGAGTTTTTTTGGGGAGGCACGCCTATGACTGTTAATGATGAGGAAGGCCAAAGTGAACCTGATATGACTGTTAATGATGAGGAAGGCCAAAGTGACCTGATATTGAAACAAATGGAATGGTTGATGCTACGCTATTCGGTGCAGAAGATCTCAATTCAGAAGACTTACATCAAGGATATGATCCTCTTCGCTCTCCCCATAGTCCAGAAACACCAGCTAAAGTGGATGTAACTCCTCCTCATGTGAACCTGAAGTTTGTTCCTCCTACTCGGGATGATCTTATAAAAGACATGAAGTCATACGCAATAGCAAACATGTTTGATTTGCGTCGTGTGAGCACTTCTCCTGAGAGGATTTATATGAAGTGTAAGTCTCCTGGTTGCACATTTCATTTGTTTGCAAAGCCGACCACTAGTTCTGATATATGGGTTATTATAACCTTCAGAGAAGCACATACATGTTCACAAGATAAAGCAATTGCAACTAATAAACAAGCTGATGCAAAATGGGTTTCAGAAGTTGTGAAATCGAAACTTAGGGACAATATTGATATGGCTCCGAAACAGTTGCAGTTGGAGGTTAAGGGCGCACACCAGACAAATGTGTCGTATAAAATTGCTTGGAAAGCAAAAGAAATTGCAATGCAAAAGGTAACTGCCTTGGTTATATCAGCAACTAATGAACGCAATAGTAGCAACAACTAACTTATGTTTGTTTGGCTTTTTTGCTTGCAGATAAGGGGAAGCTTTAGTTAGTCGTACCAAATGTTGCCAAATTATTGTAAAGAACTTAAAAGAGTGGATTTAGATTGTTTCACCGAGCTGCAAATGTCATCGGCCCCTGAGCACAAGTTTGAACGTTTGTTTGTGAGCTACGGCGTTACTGTCCGAGCTTACAAAAGATGTCTTCATCCATTGATTATGATTGATGGCACTTTCATGACAGGTAGGTACAAGTCAATCATACTAACTGCTATCGCGGCTGATGGCGATAGCCACGTGTTTCCAATTGCATTTGCCATAGTCTCAAAGGAAAATAATGACCACTGGAATTGGTTTCTGGAAAAGTTAAGAGACCTTGTTGTTAGGGGATCGAGAGCAAAACTTTGTTCTTCTCTCGATAGGCATGTAAGCATTCTTCAAGCCGTGCCTAAAATACTTCCTAATCACGGTCCATTGCTCTTGTGCACAACACATTTTAAAATTGTATGACTAAGCAAGAGACAAAAGGGAAGGTGAAGAGAGTCTGAAAACTTATGAACAGCAGAATTTGTAAGACTTATGAGCCAAATTTATTGTCTCGACAAAGAAAGGTTATGCAAAGATTGTAAAGATTCCGAAAAGAGTCGTGGGTGTTGTGCTTTTGCTCCAATGAGAAGATATGGCATTTGCTACACAAATCACATAGAGAGCTGGAACAAGATGATACTTCCAGAGAAAGCTATGCCGCTGACATCTCTTGTCAATGGTATCGTTGAACATAATGAAACATTTTATGACTACCGGGTGATGGCATCAAAGCTGAAGACAAACCCGACCAAATCAGTGAGGAAGTGCTCATCTCGTCGGAGATATTCGAGTAGACATTTCACAAAGAACAAAGGCAAGTGAGCACGCTTACTCAGGCAATCACTAGACCGTCTTGACACAATCGTAGACCTTTTGGAGAGGACTTGCACATGCGGTTTCTTTTAACAGGTTGGTCTTCCTTGTAGCCATGCTATGAAGGCAATCGATCACTGTAAGCTATGTGCATATGACTTTTGCTTGCATTGGTACACAAAAGAAAAGATGATGGATACATATAGAGAGAACTGGACACCATTAAGAGGAAAAGAACAGTGGGTTTGGGTTTATGATGGCATCATCGTCCATCCACCCGTTGATGAGGTGATGCCCGGAAGACCACAGAAAAAGAGAAAGCGCTCTAAAGGAGAGGGAGTCCTAGTGCAAAGAAGAAGGTGTACGCGTTGTGGTGGTCTTGGACACAATAAGGCAACTTGCACGGTTGCCAGTGATGATGCTGAGTGGATTGATTTTTCAGCTGGGATTCTACCAGATTTTGAATATGAAGAGTACATATGATCTTTCTTTTAACCAATCACCAATAGTGGCAACTTTGGTTTGTTTGTTTGAAATTGGCACTTGCAGTTGCATATATGTTAGTGGTAAATTGTTATCCTGTGGCTTTACTTCGGGGTTGATATTTTGGATAGTTTTGATTGGCAATTTTGGTTTCATAATTAATTTGGTTTGAACGGACATCTTCTTGTACTATTAATATCAGTAACTATAACAATGACATGGTCAGTCTCTAATGGATAGTTTCTTTACAAGTAGGCTAACATCATCAACACTGCCCTCTATTTTCATTTTAATATGACCATCAATGGTGATTTGCAACCGGTTTTCCTTTTGTCACCTTTTGCTTCACTAGCAGTGCTTTTTAGCCTTTATGTGTCCCTTCACCTTCTAGATCTATCCATTTAAAACCCTTGCATGGATCGCCCTGCATGAGAGAAACCTTCTTCCCAGACTATGTGGCTTTGTACTTACACCATACCTCATATTCAGATTTGAGCATAGCGGACGGCATGTGAGTTGCCCATGGACACTTGATATTCCAAAGGCTCAGTTTCCCCACACTCAAAACATTTGCTATAGTTGGTTGATGATGAACCAACATTTGTATTATTCTTGGTAGAATCCTCACCCCCACCCATTTTGAACGAGAAAAAAAAGAGAAAGAGAAATGGGATGGACCAAGAAAGGCAACCCAGTTTGTACTTATAAAGGAAACACACTATTTTCCCAAGTGTGGTGTTGGCGCCAAACTATTCCCGCCCAAAACATTTCCTGCCTAAACTATACACAAATGTTTGATGAAACAAAATATTCCAATAACCATATTGCATTGCAGGACCTATCAACAACTAATTCCATAAAAAATGCTTCACTAAAAACTTAACTCATCACTCCATGAAAGCATGAAGCAATGAATGACAAATTCCATCATCACAAATTCAGAGTCGATGATATTAATGGCACCACAAAATGATATTACCATACTAAAATTAGACAACTAAACACAAAATAGAAGAAGTTATTTGTTTCACTAAACACAAAATAGAAGAAGTAGCATCCACCAAGCTGTTTCATAGTGATTCCCCTGCTCACGTACCGACTTCTTTAGCATCCTCCAAACTCTTCTCCAATTGCTCTTATCTGCTTTTTGAAACAGTATCTGGATTCAACCCACAATTAATTATATCCATTCTAATCCTCTTCCTCATTCGATGGGGTTGCATATCTATTTTGTTTACTTCCTCAGGTACACCCCTCAGAAGGCAATCTAGATAGGCTAGGCAAAATAGGCCACAACTATTTGTATCCGGTTGTTGAGTAACAGGGCATTAAACTCACGAGCCCAAGGGGCTCCCCAAATCATGAGGTGACGATGGATCATCAGACACCTCATGACATAAGTAAGACAAGTCTCTATAGCAAGTTGCTCATCGTAAACTTTCTTCGGACCAAGAGAATCATAGTTGTAGATTTTTCTCTTTCAAAATTGTAGACTTCAAGAACCCAAAGGCTACCTTCAACTTGAAGAGGAATGATAAGACCCATTGCCCCGGATGGGTGTGCTTGATCTCTAATTCTTCCTTTATAAGGGTCTAAGTACTCTTTAACAACTTCATGTGGATGATACGCACCACTATCTACTCTCACATCGAGTTGCACCAATCAAGGTTTGGTCTTCCATCTTCTTCTTAAAGTTTGTATACTCTCTGCTCATGAATTTATACATCAACAAAATCATAAAGTACTTCATCGTGAAGGTGAACTATACAAAACAAATTCCATCAACCAATGAGATACAACTTACGAGAAAAGTATACATCCTCAATGATAGTATATGTTTCTTCTTCCTCGAATGTCATTTTCCTTACAATGTTAGATGTACCACCCGATCAACAACTTCACATATATGGTGATCACCGAGTCATAGAATTTTAAACATTATTATGCAAAAAGTTGTCGATGGTTAATATGTTAGTTCTTTCTTTGGTTAATATATAAGATAATATGTTAGTTGTAATCTTGACCTCCCCATCTACCCACTCTCTTCCATGCAATGAATGGAAACGCAGTAACCTTTGAAATAGACTGGTTGTATCCAAACACTCTAGCATCTAAACAGTTTTGTGGACTGCACAACCTTGTGAACATCTTCCAATAGTACTGTGAAGATTTAGGGAGGTCACCTTTGGTGGTGGTTTTCTTGATAAATGTTTTGGCGAGAAGACTTGATCACTTTCATCACATTCCTCGGCCCAATGTTTTCTTCCCATGACCGACCTTGCATCCCTTTGCTTCTCTTCTTTCTTCTTTGGTGTGTTTCTTCAGTTTTCTTTTCCATTTCACTTGCCATTTGACTCTGTATGCGCACCACATCAGGGACCACCATTTCCCCCTCCACAGCATCATCATCATCTACATCATTATCACGTTCTCCCAACATCACATTATCATTTTTAGATTTCATAACAACAATAGATTTGAGCTGACTATCTGCCTCAAAGGTTTGAGCGGTTGTGGGTGACAATACAGGCAAGTCAGTTATTTCAGTACTGCAAGAAAGTAAAGCAGAAAATGTGACCTTCTCCATTTCTGAGTTCAGGACTTCTTCCCCATCAATATCAACATCATCATTGGAGGGAACATCAACATTAGGTGTAGGCAAAGGACCATCACCAGGAGCAATGTCCAAGGGACTAATAAATGGCACATGCTCAACAACATCCATATTATAGACTTCCACTAGGGGACTTTGGCCAACCACATTCTCATCAACAGGCTCTTTCACACCCTCTTCCTGCACTTCATTGCTCAAAGACTCCTGAACCACATTCTCTTGACATTTGTAGGTATTTACAACCCTCTCTTCAACCTCCTCAACAAAAAACTCTGGAGCACCCTCATCATTATCATAAGGGCCTTCATGTTCATGTTCAGGTTCTTGGAAAAAACCATGTACATGGTCTTCCCCCATCACGTGGTCATCATGAGGAGTCCTGGGTAACTCTTCACTAATATCTCTCAAAACATCAGCTGCTGCAACAAGATCAGTTTCACTACCCTCTCCCTCTCCATCTTCTTCTTCCTCACCTAAACCAATCAAATTTCTTCTTCTTTTTGGTTTGTTAGCTTCCTTGCTCTTAGCCTCCATGTCTTTTTCTTTTCTCAATCGACTTGACTTCTTTTCAAAATTGGTTGCCTTTTGCTAGCCTTTACAGCCTCTACTTTACTTAACCTTGGTGGCTGGACTCTCACTTGCTGCATACTATGTTTCTCTTCACCCCTCCTCCTTACCATTTTAAACCCCGTGATTCACTCCTCTTTTTTATTTTCTTCAACCTCATGTGAAAGATCAAATGTAACTTTCTTAGAGGATGATGACTTCCTCTTAGAAGGTGGGGATGATGACTTCCTCTTAGGAGACTTCCTCTTAGAAGGTGGGGATGACGACTTCCTCTTAGGAGGTGGGGATGATGACTTCCTCTTAGAAGGTGGGGTAGACACAGCTTCTTCCATAACAGCTTTAACCTTATTCTTAACAAACCGTGTAGTAGGTTTTTTGACAACAGCATCAGCATTGGTGTAGACACAGCTTCTTCCCCTTGTTTTCTTTGTTCTTGGTCCCTTCACAACCCCCTGGGATGATGATGGTTCACCCAATCCACTTTTCTTCCCACCCTGTAAAACCCCTTGCAGTATTGTCTCCATACATGTCCTAATTTCAGACTTGATGTCATTCCGAGCCACCCTAACCTGTATTCAAAAGTTAGTTGAAGTAAGCATTGCCGGTGTATCATAGAGTCCTATCTTATGAGTCCTATCTACCTTATGAGCACTAACATAAAGTTCCTGATATATCCAGTTTACGAACCTATCTTATCAGTTAACATAAAACTACCATAGAGTTTCTGATATATCAAGTTTAAGAACCTATCCTGTGAGTCAACACAAATGTAATATATACTTCCTAATATTTTCAGTTTAAGAACCTTTCTTATAAATGCAACAGATGTCAAATAATTAAAAATGCAATGCTGATGTATCCAGTTGCAGAATATAATTAACAATGCAGAGTTTATAATCAACAATGCAATGCAGAGTTTATAATCAACAATGTAGAGTTAATAATCAACAATGCAGAGTTTCAATAATATGCTTACAAGGCCTTTCAGTAGGTGTGCCTGTCTCTGAAGCATCTCTTCTCAAAAAACGCGGCGCTTGTGTGGCCTGTTGGTTGAAAAGCCACCTTCATTACATCTTCATTCATTTCTTCTTCTTCAATATCCAAAGTGTCAAAGGCAACAACCTTACCCTTTAAGAGGCTCGAGCTTCTTCTTCCAGTCCGAGATGTAAGTTCTTAGGAGGCAACTGAACCCAATCTAGTATTCTTGGGAATTTACCATTCAATGCCCTACGAGCCCCAAGAGGGGATGTGAAGGTATGCCCAAATATCAAAACAAATAACACAACTATAAACTGCAAAGGAGTCCTTCTCAGCCTAACACATTTTTTGTAAATATCATCCAAACAAGATTCCAACATCTCAAAGCAAGGTGTGCCCCATGGAAACCGATCAAAAGCAGCTAGGTCCTCTCGCAAGATCAACATACCTTCCATCTACAGTCCTAGAAGATCCAGGAAGCACAACTTGGAGCAAAGACATACAACCTATTGAGCCTAAATATATCACTTTTATCTTCACTACCACTGGATTTTGCCACCACTAAAGCATCTAATATTTACGTCTCACTAATGCTGCTTCCTTTAAAAACCTAGCACGAAATTGATGTGTTGTTCTTCACGCGTCGATGGTGTAGAATGAGTTAGCAAATGAGTTTACACTAAGACCCATAATCAATGCAACATCACTCTTCTTGAATACAAAATCTTTGTTACCAATCCGATAGCAAAGTCTACCAACTTTATGGCTAACTATGGCACAAACTAGTGTAGTTGTTGGGTGCATATTTTTTTGGATTTGCAAAAAGCTTCGAAAATAGGAATTCTCAAAATCCTCCCTTTCTTCCTTACTAAATCCACCAAATAATTTCTGCATTTTATCTAATGACATTCTACATGTCAGGTTAAGCTTCCTCATTTCTCCACCAATAATTCGAACCGTAAAGATAAAATGAGGGTTATAATATGGAGATTGAAGTGAAACTAAAAATTAGGGTTTTCAAATTTAATTGAGGTTCACTAGGACAGTTTTTCCCCTAATTCCCAATTGATTTCTTTTTAAGTTTCGTTCTTGTGACACGACGCGTTTCAAGGTCATTTCCTCCACGTGTCGGACTTCATTGGGTACCCAACTTCATTTCCCGCCAAAATACTGATGTCCGTGTTGATTCCTCTATCAAATGAATAAACATATTCCTACCCTAGCACTATCAGCAACTTTACTATATATTGTCTAAATAATTAATTCTAATAAGGTTAAAAAAATTCAGTAAATTCAAGATAAAGATTAACATTCTACATGAAGCTTTTTAACATGCCGAAGCATGCTTGCCACTAGATATCATGAAATAAACATGGGTATTTGAAAAAAGAAAAAAAAGGGTTTGATTGCCTTTAAATAAATAAAAGGTCTTCTACAAATTGGGGACACATGTCAATCCTCAAATTTCCCGCCAAAATAATGATATTCATATTCGTCTATCCAATTAATAACTATATTGTGGCCTTAAGACTATCAGTAACTTTCTTGTACATTGATAATTATTTATGGGTACCCAAATTATTCATTCAATCCATTTAGGGTCCATTTATGGGTTAATTTCGGGGTAATTTAGTCGAGTTGCATACTTGCATGTCCTCTAATATGGCAACAAACGAATTACATTGGGTTTGACAAAGGGTCAAAATTCACTTCATTTTCTAAATTAATTTGGTCTTGTCTGTCCCTTCATTGTTTGTGTGTCATGATGACCATTTACGGTACATTAAGAAGGGTGAAAAGAAAACTAACCACCCCACATAATTACAATGCCTCGTTTCCCGCAAACATTTATCTTTGAAATCACTTCGAAATAACAGTGGAAATAGTCATCTAAAATTTGATCTCTCTCACATTCTAATATTCTTTCTGTTAGCAACAATCTACCAAAGTTAAAACTTTTCTCTCCATCATTTTTTATCAACATGCCTCTTCCTGGATGTTCAAGCGGTGAAACCACTGATTACTCAAGTGACGAGTACGAGAAAATGTGGGATAGTTATTCTACTGATGACTACACTGATGAAGAAGAAGACGATGAAGAGATGTATGATCCTTATTTTGTTGAAGACCCTACTAATTACATGTGGGAAGACCAACATGATGATGATAGTTCCAGTTCTGGGGATGATGGCGATGATGAAGACGAGGAAGATGAAAACAAGGAGGAAGATGAAGACGATGAAGATTAAGGGTTGTTATGTTCTGTATTTATGTTGGGGTTTATATTTTGTCTTAGTTTCTGGTGCTTTTGCAATTTTTGTTGATGATAGTTGTAGAACCAGAACATGTCCTGTGAATGCTGTGTAGATTTTGCTTAGTTTTAATCCTTTGTTGATGGTTTAAGGGTTTAATATTAAGAGTTTAATACATGGGTTGGTTTAATTCATGATTTTTATCTTGTTATTTTTACAAGAATCTTATTATTTTTTACCATTATTCATGTTTTTGTTGGTTCTTGTAATATCTCTACATTTTTCTTATTAAAAATAAATTTTTTTATAATAAAAATAGTATATGAACAGTGTTAATGTAAATAACCGTCCATCTTAATGTTTACGAATCTCAAGGCTTTTAAACCACAGATGCGTTCGTGACCGTTCATTTGCATCTCTTCATCTCTAAGATAATCTGTGGTATCTATCCACACACCCATCAAATCACTTCAAATAAGGAGAGAGAGAGTGTTGCAGTAGAGAGAGAGTGTTGCAAGTCCACGTGGGCATTGTTTGAAAATAAGGAGAAGGGCAAAAGTGTCAAAAGTGAGGTTGAAAAGTCAAAATTGGAGAGTGGTTACTACTTGGGAACACATTGACATTATGGGTTACTAATTGGGAAATTACCCTATTGTCTTTAGGCGTTGGTAATGACTGGCGATCGTTTCCTGGACATTTTTATGGTACACCTGATGCACCTTTTGATGAGCATTTTAATTGGGATGATCCAATATCTGTGAATGGGAAGGTTTTGCATTGGTACGTTTAGTCGAATGAATACATCATCTCCATGGACGTGAGTGATGAATTGCATCACCGAACATCTATCCCTAGGGATAGCGGTCGGGATTATCATATGATTGAGATGGGTGGATATTTATCAATTATGTTCAACAAGCTGGACACACAAATGGACATATGGATTTTGAAGGATTTTCAGAAACAAGAATGGGAAAAAAGGCATAGCATTGTTGCACTCTCCATTGTAAACAAATTTCTTTCCCATATGGGAACTTACTCCTGTTCTTAGTTTGAGAAAAGGTCAAGTGATTTTGTTTAGAAAAGATCAATCTGAACAGTCCAGAGCTGTATTTGGATTATATACCTATGAAATCAAACACGGTATATTGAAGAAGTTGAAGATGAATTTAGAGAAGAACCAAGAACTTCTGACTCATGTTAGCAGTCTCATATCTTGTCCGATACTGAAATAGCTCTATGAATTTTGAAGGGTTTTAAGAGAGAGATGGGAAAAGAGACATAGAATTGTTAGATCGTCATTCGGCTGCGCTATGACTTCTAAGCCTGAGCTAAGTACAATCCTATACGTACTTTGAGAAATAGAAAAGTAATATCGTTCAAATTTCAAAACATATCTGTCTGGTTTCCTTACAGTTTGTATTATGCATGTACAAAATATCATGATATGGGTGTTTATCGATATTCAATTTCTTGGTATGTATCATGGATATGTCTTTCTTTTTGGAGATATTTTATATCGTTTGATATTCAAATATTGTGAATATTGTGGATATTTCTTAATATATCACTATATATCATTTATATTTATTTGAAATATAATGGTAAATATTAAATAAAATTGTTGTCTAAACAAAATATCGCCAAATATCACAATATATCTTAAAATATCAAAAATATCATAGAAATATCACCGATATTTGCAGTTGTATATATCTCTAAACTTATAGCAATATTTATATATCTTTTACTGAAATTTCGATATTTATTGCGATATTTTGTGATATATCATGATATTTTGTACTATGGTATTATGTACTTATGATATCAAAGTTACGGAGAATCTGTCAAACCTTGCAAATTATTTTGAAATATGCATGAACTCATATTTGAATTTTGGGTGGCACCTAATGCACCAAGGTTCAACCGTTAAAGAGTTTGTGGTTCAGTGAACTGTGGCATTTTCTCGTTATACCCCTATCCAGTTTCATTTATTATTACGGTCATGGTCAAAAGGACATTATGTAATAACACAATTGAGGGAGGGGTAAAATTGTTAATTTGTATAGGAAATTCAGACGGCTCTCTACTGATTTAGGACATTGCCCTCAATTTTATAAACAATTGCGAGAATGCCATTGTGCTTTAGAAAAACATGTCCTCAGGATTTCTCTCTTTTTGTTGACCTGTAATGATCACGTGCGACTGCACTAGTATATATATGAGGTTCTATACATTGAGGTAGTTGTATTTGTGTTGGTATGTTATGTTAGGAGGTTTGTTTTGCTTATGATTAGGGGTGGCACTTTTTTTCGGAAACCCAATTTTTTTGAATTCCGATCCGATATTTTTTCGAATTTGCAATGATATTTGTGTTTCGATATCTGATTTTTCCGAAAAATAATTGGATCGGAATTGAACGTGTTTTCAAAATCCGATCCGATCCGATTTCTGATTAATTTTTCGAATTTTTAATATATAGCTGTCTTGAGAAGTAGAACATTGTCTCTTTCACAACTTCAAGAAATCAATATTGTCATTCTAGTACATGTCTCTCTTTCTCTCATCTTCTTATTTATTGAATTAATGCATTAACATGAAGAAAAAACTTGTTGAATGAACGTGTTAAAATGTCTAAGTTGTTTACTTAATTAATACATTTTAAAATGATTGCTAAATGAATGTATTAACTAGATAAAAAATATTTATTCTAAAAAAGAATCTGATTATATAATTTAAATTTCCGATTTATTTCTGAATTTTACCGAATCCGAAATTTCTGAAAATTTTCCGATTTTCCAAACTTTCCGAATTCGAAAAAGAAATTGTCATCCGAAAAATAATTGGATACGATTTGGAAAGGATATTGCCATAAAAAAATGAAATTTTTTCCGAAAGCCCTTTATCCTCACCCCTACTTATGATGATCTACAATTTGCAATTCTAGTTCAACTATAAATTTATAATAGGGTTAGGGTTGACTATGTGATAGTGTCAAAATATGTGTTCTGTTTTGTTTGTAATACTAGAATTTAACCCGTGGCTACACCACTCAAGTCATTATGGGTGCCTTTCACACTCAGCGTGTCAACACTAAAAATTACATCTAGTCTTCGTGGAGGTGATAAAAAATTACATATATTTCCACATAATTGTACATAATTTATCTAACTTGAATGACATTTTTACAATACGAATGTATAGTAACGTGATCTAGAAATTACCCTTGTCTTCAACCTAAATGATTATTGATTTTGTTTCTCACCATTTACTTTGTATCTAACAAAGTAATATAAAACCTTGGAATTCATTTCCTCTTTCTTCTCAGCTCACAAAGCTTTATGGATAACAGCCGATGGAACTAAGTTATCTCAGCCCACCCCGATTGAGAGCATTGATTCCTAAGGCTTCTTAATTAGTCTCCAAACCTTAAGTAGCAAATCGCTTTAACATGGATTATCAGTTTCCTTTCTCTATGAAACACCTACCTGCATACTTTCACTGCAAATAAAATCAGCATATTAAACATTTGATTACATGAATTGAAGGATAACATGTTGTAAAAAGTGAGTACCATTGCCTATTCGTATCATGCTCCTGCAAAAAATTTGAGTATCCACAAAATGTCTAAATGTTGAGATAAATATAATTAATTATCCATATCCTTCAACACATAAAACCCAATTTCACAACGCTCAAATGTTCAATTGATGTTAGTATAACTCAATGACACGCAATGAGGCAAAATGCTGAATATTTGGCACCATTGAACATTCAGTTGTTACAACCTTGGTTTTCCATATATTAATATATATAGACTTCAACTATTTGTTGCAGGCATAGTCTCCATTCCCCAAGCAACTGAAAAAATTAGGCTCACTAACTACATAGACAATGTCACCTACAAAATATGTAGAAAACAAAATTATACAAAATATTACATATTCATTTGCCATCACTCACGAATGCAGAATAGAGTGCCAATAAGTTTTAGGAAACACAATCCAAGGAAAACAATGAATTAAAAATTCTTAACTGGATGGCCTATATATAGTATGTGCCAAGTAACAGAGCAGCAATTGATCATGGTGATCAAGTGATGCCTATGATAGGTCTCTCATTACTGCGGTATCCAGACTTCCTTTTGAACCACACAGAACCAGACCATAAGTGGTAATTAACCTAACTACCATTACCACCACTTGGGAATAAAATCCATCTACTGAGTCTGAATGAAGTCAAATTCTTTATTGCTACTTTTGCGGTTATGCTTCCACCTGAGGCTGTAAGAAGTAGTATTCTACAATCGAACGAAGATGCTTAGGTTCATGATGTTTCGGGTGGTGGTTTATGAACTTCTCGTAGCTGTACTGAGTTCTCAAATCAATGTTGGAAACCGAAATGTTGGTACCTCTTATACTATGTGTCCTGCTGAACATGAGTGTCCCAGTGCTCTCCACAACTGCTTTTCCTGTACTTGTGCACCCAACCAGAGCCATTGTGACCTTCCCCCCATGTACGGTTCCACCGTTCCCAATACTTTCCTTCCCATCACGTCTCTCCTTGCTTGACACCTTGGCTGTATTGATTGAAATTCTCATCCCACTTGTCACCCCATTTTGTCCATCCATCACCCTCTAAGCGCTCGGCCCACTTGTCAGTGTATTTTATACTGCTACCGTGCCCATTGTACTTATCTCCCC
The DNA here is from genome assembly GCF_015680905.1 of Coptis chinensis. Taxonomy (NCBI): domain Eukaryota; kingdom Viridiplantae; phylum Streptophyta; class Magnoliopsida; order Ranunculales; family Ranunculaceae; genus Coptis; species Coptis chinensis. The sequence continues at coordinate 17,268,150 of NC_141462.1, read as the reverse complement.
ACCTGCAAAAATACAAATACGTTAACAATATTAACGTAAGCAGAAAACAAACATTGTATAAATTGTGGAGTTTTATAATTCATGTAAGAATAAAAAAAAAATGACTTGATAAAATACCTCAGCAAATGCAGCACGCTCACTGGTAGAAGTAGTTTGTGTCTTATCCATGCTGAGGAGAAAATGGAAAACAATAAAAAATTTATGAGAACATGGCAAACTACAAAATATTTATAATCAATAACTTGTTGAGCAAAAAACAAAATAAATATGACTGCATTGAATACTAATCACTAACAACAGGAATCAAGGGCTATATTATGGGGAATGTTAACTCGCTTCACATTTTTTTTCCTTTCCTATGAACAATCTATCTAATCAATAAGTAAAAAAGAATTTCTGAAGTAACATTTTCCATTCCATAAGTTATTTTGATGTTTCAGGCTTATCAATTGAAGTGTTCTCTTATATGGTTCCAGTGTTTATACAGGTGTACAGTGCCGCTCAACGACACAAATTCTATGTGTGCGAAGGAAAAAATCAATTGCTTGGTGTTTGCTTAGTCAAATAAGCCAGCCAATGTTGATAACTGGAATTATAAAAAGCCAATATAATACATAAACTTTCCCTAATAAGCGTTGATAACGAAGAATTCTTAGATAAGTTAGTAGTAATTCCAAAACCCTTCGTGCTTAGTTGTATGAGTTTATATAATAAGTGTTGGGAGTTTCCCAATCGCACTAATACTCTATAGAAAATTTGCGAATAAGGAAGAAAGTGATTGTACCTGCGAAGCCTGCTGATCGAGATTGAGAAGAAAGTAATTTGAAAGGAGGTGTTAGGCAGTTTGGAGAAGGCTATAGAGAATTTGTCGATAAGAAGGCTATGAGGATTAATATCATAAGTACGTTCGAATTTAGGTAACTTCAGAAAAATTTAGATAAGTTAGAATTTAAATAAGTTAGATAAGTCTCATAAATTCTAGATAAGTTAGTAGTAATTTCTTTGATTACGTTTTCATAAAGATTGTTTTCTAATTGGGATCAATTTACTCTTTAATCGTGCCGGTCTACCGTCATATGTACTGATTGTATTAACTATTAGCCATCCGATGTAGGCTTCACACAAACCACTTAAAAACCAAATTGTTCGAGATTGAGAAGAAAGTAATCTATGAGGAGGTGAGAAGGCTATGGAGAGTTTGTCAATAAGAAGGCTATGAGGATTAATATCATCATTACGTTAGAATTTAGATAACTTTTAATAAATTTAGATAAGTTAGAATTTAAATAAGTTAGATAAGTTATTTAGATAAGTTTCATAAATTCTAGATAAGTTAGTAGTAATTTATTTGAGTACGTTTTCATAAAGATTGTTTCCTAATTGGAATCAACTTACTCTTTAATCGTGTCGGTCTACCGTCAGATATACTGATTGTATTAACTATTAGCCATCCGATGTAGGCTTCACACAAACCACTTAAAAAGAGTTTGTTGATAAGAAGGCTATGAAGATTGATATCATCAGTACGTTAGAATTTAGATAACATTAGATAAATTTAAATAAGTTAGAATTTAAATAAGTTAGATAAGTTATTTAGATAAGTTTCATAAATTCTAGATAAGTTAGTAGTAATTTATTTGAGTACGTTTTTATAAAGATTGTTTTCTAATTGGAATCAACTTACTCTTTAATCGTGCCAATCTACCATCAGATATACTGATTGTATTAACTATTAGTCATCCGATGTAGGCTTTTGAGTATGATTTCATAAAGATTGTTTCCTAATTAGAATCAACTTACTCTTTAATTTGTGTCAGTCTACCGTCAGATGTACTGATTGTATTAACTATTAGTCATCCGATGTAGGCTTCACACAAACCACTTAAAAACCAAGCTGTTCGAGATTGAGAAGAAAGTAATATGTGAGGAGGTGTTGGGCAGCCTGGAGAAGGCTATGAAGAGTTTGTCAATAAGAAGGTTATGAGGATTAATATCATCAGTACGTTAGAATTTAGATAACTTTAGATAAATTTAGATAAGTTAGAATTTAAATAAGTTAGATAAGTTATTTAGATAAGTTTCATAAATTCTAAATAAGTTAGTAGTAATTTATTTGAGTATGTTTTCATAAAGATTGTTTCCTAATTGGAGTCAACTTACTTTTTAATTTGTGCCGGTCTACCGACAGAAGTACTAATTGTATTAACTATTAGCCATCCGATGTATGCTTCACACAAACCACTTAAAAACCAAGCTGTTCGAGATTGAGAAGAAAGTAATCTGTGAGGAGGTGTTGGGCAGTCTGGAGAAGGCTATGAAGAGTTTGTCAATAAGAAAGTTATGAGGATTAATATCATCAGTACGTTAGAATTTAGATAAGTTATTTAGATAAGTTTCATAAATTCTAGATAAGTTAGTAGTAATTTATTTGAGTATGTTTTCATAAAGATTGTTTCCTAATTGGAGTCAACTTACTTTTTAATTTGTGTCGGTCTACCGTCAGAAATACTAATTGTATTAAATCATTACGTTATAATTTAGATAACTTTTAATAAATTTAGATAAGTTAGAATTTAAATAAGTTAGATAAGTTTCATAAATTCTAGATAAGTTAGTAGTAATTTATTTGAGTAGTTTTCATAAAATTGTTTTCTAATTGGAATCAACTTACTCTTTAATCGTGTCGGTCTATCGTCAGCCATCTGATGTACGCTTCACACAAACCATTTAAAAACCACTTAAACCCTTATAACTTTGTTTAACAACTGCTGTTTTGTATTATAGATTCCTTGAATTTTTCCTAAATTCAAGGATATTGCTAAGAATTACATTAAAAATTTAATAGATATTAGAAAACTCTAACTACACAGATCCCGAAGAAATTAGGACCACCACTTAAACCCTTATAACTTTGTTTAACAACTGAGCTGTTTTATATTACTAGCCATTTGGCCCGGCCTATGGCCGAACATGCTACATAGATAGCTAATGACTCAAAAGCCTAAAGTCTACTTGAATAAATAATATATGTATATTGATAGCTCATTCATTGCATACTTTGTTTGAAGGGTTTATGTTTTTCTGAAATTGGGTTATTATTGTCCTAAATAACAATAACAATTCTTTATCATCCTCACCTATACAAACTATATCAAAATATAACGCAACAATCAAGGAATAGAAGACATACTCAAACCATACCAGATATTTAAGCGATAACTGAATTATATTCATTGCGCACAATGGTCTCTCCATCTGCCATAACACGCAACCTCTATTATTTAGTGAATTCATTGCGTCGAATCACAATTATATCATTAAATAATGAGAGTTCATACGCCAAGATATTAATAGTTGCAGAAGGACATGAACTTTCAAATTCTAATACAATGCAAGAAAGAACTCATTCTTGCTACCTTTTGAAAGTAGCCTTACTTTTACAATTGGTTTTAATTTTTTTAGACTAATTAATTCTTATGATTTATTATCATACTAAATTACCAAAGAAATATATTCAAATGCATAAACAGAATCTCCGATAAACAAAAAGGCATATCATTCATTAACTAAATTGAGTAAATGGGTGTGCGAAGGAGGTTGTCATCTTGGTATTCTAACCCCAAGACACCAAATGTAATAATAGGATCACTACTATGATTGTTACATTGTTTGGGTTTTATTTGTGGTTTGCGCTTAAGTTTTATAGGCCGAGATTGTTGCATTGCTTGGGCTTTATTTTTGTTTTGAGTTTTATAAATTATAGAGTCAAGGCCCATTTTAAAGTTATATGAAAGACCAATATTTTATTGAGTCCATTCCATTTATTCACAACATTTACAACATTGGGATTCTCTGGCTATTAACAGATGGTACATAAATCAATTCAAAGATGCATCACAACTATTTATCATATTTTACATTTGTGTAACCTGATTGGTTTTTCAGTAACATAGCCACAAAAATTTGATGATAAGTTGTCAGTCTCGCAAGAAGCTATAGACCACTTTTGTTGGTTACAAAGTAACACCCTTCAAATGTGCACACTAATTATCATTGCCTGTGAATATCCAAAGGAAACCAAGTCACTTACATTAAATGCCTAGCGTCTAATATTAAGTTATTTGATGAAAAAGATGTAACTTCATAAGTTTTATTTGGCACTAATATATAGTAAATAATATATCCCCTCCTTGCCTTTGCTGAATGGGTGAAGTTGGATAGTGTAAAATATAATCCCTAGGGGATGCTTATCCACATCTACAACTCTTGTAACTATACTAACAAAATGAACTGCAAATTATGTTAAATAAATAGATTTCAACAAATTACAAATATTATATTCAAAGAAAAAAATTTTAAAAAAAATAAGAATATCGAAGAGCACCACAATTCATTGTACTCGGGACCCTTCATACATTACAAATGTTGGTCTTCACCAAATAAAGCAAGTAATTGTTAAGCAAATAACGAAAAAAATCTATTAATTTGTAAGCACAAAGGACACACAATACATTTTAAACAAAAAGAAAAACACATTGATCTTTTTTTTACAAAAGACTTGCAATACATATTTACAATTTATGTTATTTTTCTCATCCATGACCAAGCAAATGAAGAATATAATACATCGGATATTCTAAAAACTAATATGAGTGTCAAAAGAGAATCATTAACTTGTATTCTAAACGCAAACTATTTGGAACGGTTCCATTTCACAATTGGCGCATGTTGTCAAACCACGTCGTGTTGGAAAAACAAAAATTAAGAAGTAAGAACATAGCACTAACATTACATAAAAACTTTAAATAGTCTTGTTCTAACTATATAAACAGAAAGAAGTAACTAAGCGGACAATAGTCTCCTTCGGATATTCTTGCTCATCTGAATGATTGAAAGATGAAAGGCATAAACTCTCAACAATCGTATATGAAAAAAGAAATAACAATAAATAATAGATGTAAATAACACACTCATTCTCAAAAGAGATCTTCATAACACAATATCAATAATTATGCTACTGGTCGGAAACTTTATCTTCCATGGCGACCATGGTGGGCATGATTGTACGAATCCAACACTATTTCCAACACTATTTTAAATGTCATGTGAAAAGGTTTGGACAAATCATGGAGATAGTACTTAACTTGTCCAACTTGCTTCTAATCATTGTTAACTAATGTAGTTGTCTGACTTCATAGATATATGTCCATACGAATGTTTTGGTGTACTAACAACATATGAAGGAGTTCACAACCTCTATGATTCTGTAGGTTGGGCTGTCAATTTTATAGAAGATCGCGGTCGAGATAAGGCCACAATAAAAACTCCACAATGAACAAAACAATAAAGAAATAACATTGTAAATGGAGCTCATGTACCTTAGATGCAAGCTTGGCGTAAAAAAGAATACACACTGAGTATCGTTCATGGAAGTGGAGGGTACTGTCTTCATATGTATTGCGAGCTCAGTTCACAGTGTACTTTGTGTTGCTTCATTCTGCTAACATCGATCGAATGTGTTAATGCAGACTAATATAAAATGAAAGCTAGAAATGATGAATCATTGTAAGGAAAGAACAAAATATCAAATGAAAGAAATGATGAATCCTTGTAAAGAAATAACAAAATGGGAAAAAAAAAATTAATGGTAAATATATAAACTGAAAATAGGAAAAATCCCTTTGTGAAACCCCACCCCAAAAACTCTATTATCTCAAATCATCTATCTTCAATCTTCATAGACCCAATTTGAACAACCAAGTTAAGTGGACCCGGCATACAACACCTTTAGTTGGCTTTAGATATATGAACCTTCTTGAAACAAATCATATATTGGTAGACACTACCTTCAATGACACATACCTTACTTTGTCCGTATAAATCTCCACATAGTTAAGCCACGCATTGTGGTTTGCCAATACTAAGCAAACATAATAATAGCACAAAAGTTTCCATTTAGATAGTAATGTTAATGTTTCAGTACCATTGACAACTTGACAGAATACTTGGTCGTTTCATTTGCAGATTAAAACTATGGAATCCGGCTACAACTTGTGGCAGTAGTCCTTTATATATTTGGCCCCTGATACAGAGAACAATGTTAGCTATCAGATTAATATGACAGACCCACCTCTGTAAAGGGTTTATGTGATTTAATCACTTCACCTCTATCGCTATATGTCTTCCCTGCATTTGCTTCCCATGCATAAATTAAAAACAAAGTCATTGGTTAAAGTGAACTTGTTTAAGTCATGAATAACATAAAATTATAACTGTTAAAAATCTCCACAACAAAATTGTTGGATGGATTTGCATGTGTCATTCATTTTAACTTGATACCAAAAGATTTAGGATTCTAGTCTTATTTCTATATCAAAGGGACTTGTACCACTAACAGTAGTTTAAAAATTTGCCTGAAGACTACCTACATTCTCACTCTATGTAGTTAATAAAGAGTGTTAACAAAGATTAGGGAGAAATAAGCAAATGCAGGGAATGCAATTTAGAATATGCAGGTGATTTGGGTTAATACCTTGTTCAATAAGTTGTTAATCCAAATCTTTGGCAATCTGTTTCAGAGTGGTACTTGTCAATAATTCCCAAAATATATGAAACTGATGAACCTTACCAGGATAGAGATGTACCTTATTGAAATGCTCATACTGGCGATTACCCAAACTAAATACACCAAATGTGAGTTGTTGAAGCCAGGCTCCTCTTTCATATTCCTAGATGCAGTATTACCACAAATTGTCAGATGGTCTTTTAGTTACAGAAGCAGAAAAGGTAGTGCACGGGCTTTCTGTGGCTTCTCAATGATCTATACCGTTAATTGGTATTTCTTTCATGTAAACTGCAAGTCATGGGGAGGTTCACTTACAGTTTTCAGGAAAGAAAACAATAAGCAATGTGGAAATACATGCCTTATGTCTTGGTTATTACCTGTTGGCCTTTCACTTTTAGAGAATGTTTCCAGACAATCCGAAACTTGCATTAAGTGACAAATAAATGCTCTCGCATCCGTGTTATATGCACAAACACTATCATCTACCTTGTTGATCTCTGCATTCTTCAAATAGCGAACACTGTCCGGGTTCAAGTCGTTTGCATAAACTATACATCTCTTTTGTGCTGCTGGAATAACAAAAGGGCCAATACTTGAAAACATGTCACGATGATATCTCCATCCCGAATAGAGAAATCAGCCGTATGTGTGCTCGTGTTCCAATCTTGAGTTCCAATAGACCAAGCCATAGTCAAACTTGAATGTCGCCCATACTTGCTTGACTTCAGAACCATATCATCAATTCCTGCTAGAACTTCAAATTTGGGTACTTGAAACTCGTTTGAAATTGATCCAACTTTGTTAACAACAGTTTTAATTCTTGGCTGGTTTTTCTGAAAAATAAATAAAAAATAGAAAGTAAAAAATCATGAAATCCTGCAACTCAAAGTCAAAAGGTTTTCAGAATTAATAGAAATCAATGACAAATAAAATCCAATCAGTAGTTTCCTTTTGATTAGTCCAGAAGCATAAGTAAAAATCCCCACCCTCATTCCATACAGGATAAATGAGGGAAAATATGATCCGATAACCACGCCGAGCCAAAACTCGTGAAGAAATATGGCGTAATACAATACATCCCAATAATATGCTGCAGAAGCATACAATTCATAACACCAAAACATACATAAGGCCTGAGGCCAACACTGGCTTATAGTCAAGCCGGTCGTGGTTGTTTGAGCTCCATCCTAGAGGACCCAAAACCTCAAAAACAAGCTTTGTGAAATGCCCGCTCAAAAAATAAATTGGCAGTTTCAACGTAGCAAGTTACCTATAAATTAAATAAATCCTATCTTTCAGTAATAACTGATTGCTATTACGTTTTCTAATTCTTAATACATATATAATAGATTGAGTTTATGAATTTCGTCAATCGGAGTATATCAACATCATGTCAATCATTACATGGACCACCATCTTGAAGCCTTCTTCTCCATTATATATGTGTACTACGGTGATGAAGTTAGTCCCAAACCAAACTGCCTACGCAATTTCACATACAAAGAAGAGACGGTCTGATGTTTCAGAGGGCTGAAAACACAGGTAGCAAGCGTTATCGATGATGAAGTAATGAGAAGCAAGGCAGTCTGCTGTAGGCACAACTATAGCCATGCATTGCCATAGGGAAACTCTCCACTCATAAGGCAAGTTGGCCTTCCAAATTCTTGTGAAGGCTATAAATTCCTCACTGCATCCAAGATAAATTAAATGAAAACACCCATTATAAGCACTTTTAACAGTGAACTCACCTGCATCATGCCATCCCCAAATCTGTTATCCTCCGGCAGAGACCTTGTGAAAGATATAGAGCAATTTTCAATTGTGTATTCAATTGACCAGAACCTAGTAATAAAATCCCAGTTCCACGATCCATCACCTGCACTAATGAAGTTTGCAACATACTCCAAGTTCAAATCTGGTGGCTTAAGTGGTAATTTTTCACCATTGACACTTTTAGCATCGCCTATGCAAATAACCATTTCTTTGTTGACCAACTCCTATGCTCAGTTGCTTACCACCCATGTCAGACATTATCATGGACCAACTGGGACTCTGAAAAAATCAGTGTAATAATTATAAGTTAAGCTTGGATGACCCAAATGGTGAAATGCAAATTCACGTATGCCATTATTGGTTCATCCCTAATTCCCTATGGTAACATGATACACATATTTTGACAAATGTATGTATCTATACCTTACTGAAAATGAAAGGAAGTATGCCAATAATGATTTATCATAACTGAGATATCATAATAAACAACAAAGTTGAGAAAGAATAAACAAATTATTTGCTTTTTTTTTGTCATAACAAAAACGATACCTTAAACTTAGAAGCTTGCAAAGTGAGTCTTCCGTTATAATCCCTTTCTTAATCCATTTTTTTATTGAATTATTAATAATATCATTACCTGCCAAAAGTTTAGGCATGATTTTGCGTTAGGGATAGAAATTCATATATACATCAGAAATTTATAGCAAATAAGAATATACATATACTTATATAGGTTTGGCAATGAGAAGTCTAATAACAAATACTGTCTTTTTCATTGTTAGTAAGTACTGGTTTCTAATAATTACGTTGTGTGAGCTTGTGTACATAATGTGTCGATGTATTGAATTGATAGTGGATACATTTCAGATTTAATTCTAGTGAACGAAACCTACTTCAACTTGTATTTAAGCATTTAGAAATGAGGTCAAGAATATTAAGAAGCTAACTTATGTAAACGACATGAAACAAAGTTGAAGAAAAATACTTATGGACAAAGCAACAGTGGAAAACGTATGAGTAGAAATTCGCCACTTTTTCAAATTAAAACAGATTTGCAAAGCAATGAAAGGGATAAAAAAATGTTGCAATTTCCTACCATTATAAATAAAACCGCAAACCATTATTATTATTGGGATTCGTATTTGTTAATTTCTAATAACACTCAGCATCACTTAAATGAATTGAATGATATATATAGGCTTTAACCTATCCAAATGATAGCATTTTAATTTTATTTTTTGTTTGTTTGTTTTTTAATAAAAGGAAATTTGGTTCCATCGTGAGAGTAAAATGTAACATGATTGCGTAAAATTTGTTATAAACAAAAAAGTTTTGAGATTATTATCTCATAATACTAATTTACAGAATATGTGCAATTGAGATTATTCCCCTGAAGATCAATGTGCTCGACACAAATTGAAGAGATTAATGTGAAAAGTATGTAAAGTGATTAATAGAACATCAAATGGTAATCAATGGGTAAATTAATCCGAGAATTGAGGAAAAAACCGAAAAAGTACACATTGACCTTCTTCCTCGCACTATCCCATCAAAGCAACCAGGTTCCGGTGATGCACTCTTGATAGTAACTCAATTTCTGTGAGAAATTCTTCTTCACCCTGTAATGAACCTTCAAGTGCACGTTTGATGGCCACAATACTTCCATCAGCTAAAATAACTTTATACACCTTCTCATAACCTCATTGGCCAATCTGAGTAGAGTTATTGAAATTGTTTGTGGCCGGTGCCATTTGCACAAAAGTGAAGTCCTAGACACCATCAACTTTGATTTTGATCCTTGACACTGCAACGGCTTACATAGATATATTGGAGATGAATGAACGGGGAGGGGGCTTCCAAGTCCTTCATCAAGCGGTTTTCCTCATCAATATTACGATCTAAGCTATCACCTCGATTAGCACTGCCAGTTTTAATCATATAGGTAATGGTACATGATTAGACCATTTGACAGGGCATGAAATCCATAAATAAACTAATAGTAAAAGGATTTAAGTGTTTGGGAAAAACCCCCGACCAATTACAAAACGAACAATAACTCCTTTTTCTTCAAGTTTCTTCAACGCATCACCTGAAAGCCATGTGAATTTGTTAATATTTTGTTTTCATGTTCAAGGCCTAGACTCTAGCAGTAATCACTAATCAGTAATAAAACCATATATTTCATACAACAACCAACAAAGGAAATCTATACAACAACTCATATGTCAGATTCACCGAATTCTAAAAAAAAGGGTGGCTATATCCATGTCCAATTGTCTCAAATGACAACCAGCTACATGAATAAAGCTTGTCCAAATGTCTCTACAGAACTTCACGACCTAAGCAATAACTCCACATCGGAATACTGTGACCAACTAAGTGGATTCTAAGAAGTAAAATTTCGGAAGATTGATTTAGCAAGTGTAAATCACAGTATTTTCAATACATATTGTGCATACATTACATTTTACAATTCAAATGCACAATAGCAAGTGAAAAGACAACAAACCTCTTGGCATCCAAGAACCTCTGAACACATTCCGTTTCAGCCGACTACCAAAACCAGTATAAACTCCAATAACAGCAAGAAGCTTTTGTCTCGTATCACTTTTAGGTTTGCTCCTTAGATACCCCTGACTCTTTGCCAATGTCAAGTCCATCTCAACTTCTGTAATCCTCTTGGCAAAATCTCTAAAAATGACACAAACAAACAAACAAACACCTTAACCTCACAACCAAAGGAAAATCGAAGTCCGTGTCTCACTTAGTGATGAATATCATATCAGCGAAGAAGTTGTAAGAGAAGAATAAGAGAGAGGGTTTGAAGGGATGAATTTTTTTTGGAGGGTTGAAAGTGTTTTGTAGAATTGAAAAAAGAGCATGATAATAGGTTTTTATCTATTTTGGGTTAGGAACAATTGAAATGGGCAAAAAAAGGCGTAGAATTCCTTTTTTTATGAAAAATCTGACGTGTCCGTCTCAGAGAAAAAAAGGGGGCTGACGTGGGTCATTGGGAGCATTCTCAACTACTCAGTATTAATGGTCTTTGATAGATATTTCACCACTTACACGTTTTCTTGGCTTCATTGTCCTTTTACGTTTCAGATTTCACGACCTCGATCAGTCATGTTTATATGCAAGCTCATCTGCCATACTACTCATCATGATCAGTTTACTAGTTATATGAGTGATGTGATAGATAGTTGCAATGGTTTGTTATTGTACAAGAAGCGGGGAGGTGTACTTCATGTCGCTAATCCGGTAATTAACAAGCATACAATACTTCCTACATGTCCTGCACTTTGTCAACATAATTCCGTTTTTTTTTTGACAAACTCAGAGCGATTCTGCAGCAGTGCAGCAAATTCCGCGTGCCAACAGCATGGATGAGCTCCGATCCACTATACACAGCATTCTTCCTAGGAAGTTCAGCAGTCATGCCTACATCAAGGAAGATGAAACGTGGCCCTCCCTTATTTTCCCAAACCAAGATGTTTCCAAGGACGCATGTTGACAAACTTGTTCAAAAACTTCTTAAAAACTGCAAGAGTTCCATCAGAAACAACAGTTTATCAAAAACAGGAGACTTGCAGAGGAGGATAACATACACCCCTCAAGAGAATCAAATACTCAAATTGGCTCAAGAGCACAGCTTAGTTTCCTAGACATATCAACTTGTGACCTCGTAAACACTGCAAATTCTTGTAGAAAATAACAGAACAACAGTGCTTTACCAACAGATCCTTTTGTGTAGGCCAAACAGTGCTTTGGTGAGTGTGGAGCTCCAAAAAAGACCTGGTCTTATAGCTTCCCACACAGCACAATAATTCAGGAAAACAGGACCAAGCAATTAATAGTACGTCTAATTTACTAATTTTGTTGAGTCTGTAATCATTGTGTAAGCAGAAAATGCACACTTAAGTTTGGCCATTCTAGACACAAAAAAAAAGAAAAAGAAACTTGAATGTTTCCTCGTGAAGTTGGATGCTTTCATTCTTTCCTAATAAACAAAGAGTTCTCTCTGGAACAAACTTATAGACCTTAGGGGGACAAACCGTCTATTATATATCTAGGTGTTTGTTTACACCCCTCCAACCCCAAAAGAGCATCCGTTTATGAAACCATAGGTTTTTGCTAGCAGTAAGAGTGAATCAATCAGGGTGGAAGATAGATGGACGACACAGCAACTACAAAGATTTTTTCCATCCTTGATGAATCAGCTGGGAAAGAAGTATCATTATCAACAACAGGGAAGAACGAGAACAAAGACGAGAAGATGACAACCTCTCAAGTAGTATACTTACCGGAGCTGATCATCTTCAACATACTCGCCAAACTTCCACCACAATCACTTGTACATAAATTCAGGTACATATGCAAGTTATGGTGTAACATAATTTCAAGTGATATTCTTGTCAATCCGAACTTCGTCTATTCTGAACCCAAGTTAATCGTGAGAACCCCAAGTTTTAGACAATCTAAATCATATATGTTAAAGGTGAATGAAGGTGAACTTGTACTTGATCACAATAAGTTTACTTGTGGCATGGGAGAGATAAAGGATAATTGCAATGGGTTGATACTATCAAAGGATTTGGAAGACACGAGACTGCTTCATGTTACTAATCCGGTTATTAATAAAGACATAATGCTTCCTAGATGTCTTTCAGGTTGCCGACATCGTTCTTGCTCGTGTTCCCTTGCATACAATCCGTTTAATAAAGTATATAAAGTGGTACACATGTATGCTGATCAATTTGGATATGAGATATTCTCCTTAGGCATCGATAGTCAGTGACTCAGTGGAGACGGGTTCCAGGGCCTTTTGAGGCTACATATTATAGACCCTTTGATATAATGTTCCAGTGGAAGAATCCAGTTTCGGTGAATGGGATGATATTGCATTGGAGTATTGGCTCAAATGAGTACATAATTTCTATGGATGTCAGTGTCAGTGAAAAGGGCCAAAGAACGTATCTTCCAAAGAATAGCAATGCAGATGCTTCTTGCAATTACGAATTGGTCGAAATGGGTGGATGTTTATCAGTTCTGTTCTACATATAGGACACTGGACTCGATATATGGACTTTAAACGATTTTCACGCAAAAAGTTGGATGAAACAATATGGCGTTATATCATCGTCCATAGCAAGCGATATGACTTTTGTTCCTTCCCTACCGAAACTTAAGCCTGTTCTTAGTTTGAGAAATGGTGAAGTAATTTTATTCAAGAAATATGAGTGCAAATCCAGTGCTAGCTTGTATACTTACGAAATTAAATTTTCTAGGTTGAAGAAGTTGAAGTTTCAAATAAAGGGTGATCAAAGTCTCCTGGTTTATGTTAGCAGTCTCATCTCTTGGGAACAGTAGTCTGCAAAAGTTTTCTGTGATTCCCCGTCAGATAAAATGTTGACATTGTAGCACATTAGCTACCTTGGTATTCTCTGTGACGGTTTTGTAGCTAGATTAGACTTGCAAAGCTGGTGTATTTGGAATATTGGATGCAGAATAGTTCCATTAGAATTTGAGTTTTCAATGTTTACCTGATCTCTAAAACAAATGTTTATTTGATTATAGCATCATCGTTTCTTGTTCAGATTACATTTTTTATGTTGTATTTGTTTTATAACTTGATAACACTTCAGAACAAAGATTTTGGGAACAATCTAAAGAAAAAGGGGCAATTTAACGACTAACCACCAATCAATATGTATAAATCAACCAAATTAACATCGGATTTTCTATTTCTTTTGTATTGGAAAAAAAGATGTTCCCTGCTAAAAGCCCTGTCCACCCTCCAATCAGCGTCCATAACTTCAGTCAGGTGCCAAACAAACGCTGCGTTAAATTGGATCGTAATGGATATGGAGCTTTAAATCCGGTACCACGTTAGACTATGGATAATCAATCAAGATAATCTCTTATCAAATCAGACCCTATGTCCCATCACACCAACCCTATTAACAGTCCTGTTTAGAGTTTTTTTTTTTATGAAATATTTAGAGGGTTAAAACAGACCCACACCGGTTACATTGAAGGACTCTATAGCCCGAAGGCCTATTTGCCCTAAGACTCACCCCGAAGAGAAACTAGCCCAAACCTTGTCCATAAACCGATATGCCATTTTTTTTAGTAGACCCAACTACCTCTACTTGTCCATGAAAACTTGGTCTACCTACCGTAGCATGAAGAGAGGGGTACACAACCAATTGAGCTACTGATCCCTGGAGAGAACAAGTGTATTCTTAGATAGCTAGGCGCAAAACTTAGGTGAAGCACACTATGATAACATGCATCAAAGACAGTGGATCTTCAGTTACACATTTAGTATTTTTCTGCTGAGTTTGGTTTTCTTTCCTGAATTCAACATTGCTTCAGTTTTCATAGGTAAAAAAATAAAAATTGAAAGATGTACTACAGCCTACAGGCATGATCTATGAGGTGAACTTTTTCCCGAGTACGTTACGAGAGTGTGCCTGTTTGGATACAATCAAACCACACACAAGGGAATTATTCATGAGAACTTGTGCAAGATGATGTAGTAGTCTCACAAGATGAATGCACTAGCTCCAATATGACTATGCTTTTAAGTAAATTAATGACATGAAAATTCTAATTAATATTCTTAGAACCCTGTATGACAGTTTTTTTTCCCTCTAGCTACTTTTATGTAGGGCTGATCATCGAGCTACTCATGTCGAGTACTAGGGTGCTCAAGCTCGGCTTGTGTATCTCTCGAATCGAGTGCGAGTCGAGCTCAAATTTTGTTCGAGCTTTATTTCATGCTCAAGCTCGACTCATCGAGTATTCGAGTAGCTCAACGGGTCTAGATTCCTATTCATCTAGACTACAAATTTGAATTCGATCATAGGCTCTAGAGTTTGATTTGACTTGTATTATGTATAGACTTGACTTCAACCACAAACTAGAGATAATTGAGTACAAAAAGACTCTAAATTTTAACCTCAAGACCAAAATAACTTGCTAAACTCATCTAAATAAAATGCTAAAATGCAACTACAATTCACTAATACCACAATAACCACTATCAAACAACTATTTCAAGGTATGCACATTATAAATACAATCAATATGTGTTGAGTACGTAATTATTATCCAACACACTAACATAAATAATTATCCCATATAAGCGTTAACATAACTATGTAAAGTGCGAACTGCGAGTAGCTTGCAAGCGTCTCGAGTTCGAGCTCGAGTTTTAAAATGTGCTCAAACTCGACTCATATTATTGAATGAGCGAGTTTGAGCCGAGCCTTCTTCGAGCCAAGCTCGAGTTACTCACGAACAGCTCAACTCGATGACCAGCCCTACTTTTATGTACCTACTGAAGAGAACTTCATCACTGTGGGTCTGTAGGCCTCACTACTTATTTAGAAGAAACAAAGGAAAGGAACTCCTGATCATTTTCCAACTGAGCCATGTCTTCCTCCAACATATTTACCCACGCTTCAATTCCATCACCTGATTTTGTGTCTATCAAAATAACCAAGTTCATACCTGGTACCTTTGTCGTAGCAATCCAAGTAGGTTTTCCCCACCCAAAATCTGCTTCATAGAAAGGGAACCTACACCAGCTATTGAAGTTAAACATAACTAGCCCGCGTTCAAGAAACTGCTCCTTTGCCTCTTTGATGCAATTCATGGACAATTCATTGCCCCTTTGAAGTTCCATCACAAAATTTCCATCAACTTTTCTAATTGAATCTCTCATATACCCAACCAAGTCATGGTACTCTGATACGGTCTCTCCTTTTATAAATGGCGTGACAGTAAAACTAGAAGCATTCCCAAAATAGTCATCTGACATTGGTGGTAATGATCTTTGGCAAAAGTCCACTGCATGCATTGCTGCATATGCCCTTGTATGCTTGCTTTCTGATGGAGCTATTGCCATAGCACGCCACCAAATTAGTGCAGAAACCAATTCGACACGCGTTGGGTAGTCTATGTTTGAAAACTTTTTAGACCTAACATAGTCTCTTAAAGCAGCAATGTTGGGCACATCAAACACAAACCTCCTAGTGACAATGTTCTGTTTTCCTCTGGGACTACTTGGCACCATTTTCTCTTTACTTTTCGCCAATGTTTTCCAACAATTTATTTTCCTTTGGCCCAATGCTTGGCATCAATTTCGGTAAATTAGTCATTGGAAAATGCAACGACAAGTCGAAATACATAGATGTACTGGCTTCATTTGCCCCACAACACATAGCTGCCCAACCATTAATAAATTTTGCTAATGACACTCCATCACCAATCTTGTGTGAAAAGCACATACCTATAGCAATTCCACCACAATCAAATACATTGACTTGAGCAGCCAAGAGTGCTTTGGAACTCAATTCATCAACAGTAATACAGACCTCGTATGGAAGAAACTGCTCGAGTTCATCAACATTGACATGATCGAGATATTCCATGAGTTGACCCTCTACCCTGGCTTCAAAAAAATCAACCCCGTCGTCGTTGCATTCAATGGAGACGCCATCTTTAACCCTCCCACCCACTCGGTAGAACTGAGCTAACGTTTCTGATAGTGACTTCTTAAGTTGATCAGATATTTCGCCTTGTTCAAGTTTCTTATTATCGCCTTGAGATGAATAGAAGAGGATGATGGTCACATAATAAGGAGTAGCTTTGTTATCTAAATGGGAGAAGCTGATGTTCTGAAGGTGCTGTGGTGTTAGAGTTGATGGTTTAATTATTTCTCTCGAGGTGACTTCAACTTTCATGGTCACCAATAAATTTTATAAGCAATTTTCAACTGTAATAACAGAAGGACTACCAAAATATATGTACCATAAATCGCGTTGATTCCACTCCCTCCTGGTTTGCTCGTTCTCCTTCGATTCCTCTGCCACTCCGTTCCTTCTGTTGTCATACAAGTTTCAGAAGAAGAAAGAAAAATAATCAGATAAAAAAAGACCAAAAATTTCTTCAAAGTTTCTACAGTTAAGCTCAAAATCTTTAAATATTGCTTTCTCCCTGTTGGGAAGCTTTTGGGAACTACTATATAAAACTCCAATTTGCCAGTCAAAACTGTTTAAAAAAACTTCAGGATGCATTAAGCTCCAAGAATAAACATCGGATCTCTCTAAGAGCTTAAGACACTTTATTGACCACAAACCATATATCAGCAACCTACAGGAACTCAACTTGATCTTTGTATAAAAACTAGTTTCTGTTCTTATAAAGAAATAGCCTATAGATTATAGGGAGAATAGAAGGTTACCTCTTTTCAGCTCAGCAGAGATGGTGATGAGGTTGCCGAACTTGGAAGACTGTTGGTTACAAATTTGGACATAACTGGTGCTAGAGGATTTCTTTTGCTCAGTAGAAAGTCAATATGGAGAAAGACACCCATCTAGCAAGGTCACGGTGTCACAAATCTTACAAAAGAGATGGTTATAGGGACATATTTTATCTTCACCCTTGACCCCGTAAACAAACTCAAAATCGTTAGGATATTTATAAGTTTCGGATTAGGCTAATATTTTGTAGATATGATCTCCTAACTATTCTAAACATTGTCACAAATAATCAAAAAAATAAAAAAAATTCAAACTTGACAAATGTAGTTAACAATTTACAAATTTTGGCTAATTGTTGACAATTCATTTTCACTATTCTGATAATACGTTTTCATTTCTTTTAATTGTACAGACTAATATTTGTACAAAATTAGTATGAACCTATATGCAAAGTTGTGCACTTTACATGTATTGTCTATACATACTGATGGTGAACTCGTATTCTACTCATCAAAGTACGCAATACGTACCTTCTGCTCTCAACTGGATATTTAGTACATTCTTAGTTTCTTACTGAGGTGTGAGGTGATAGCACATCAGATTTAGTTCCCTATATCTGATTAACACTCGTGTTTGCCGCTGATGTTTGCAAACACAAACCAGATAAATCCCACGATTCTATTCGGTTGCTTATAAAACAAGAAAGCTCTTCAAGTTGTTGTTGAAAACTTTGAAATATCTAAGTTACATTTGTTAGGAATATACAATTTAAGTACTTAGAGCATCTCTAGGTGGACGCATTCGTGGTCGCATTCTTCAAATTTGAAGAAATGCGTCGAAATTTCCCGGAATTCCAACTCTAGGTGGTCGCATCACCTGCTTGGTCGCATCACCTGCTTGGTCGCATTCTTGTTCGCAAATTTGGCAATTTGGATGCGGATGCGGAGCGACAATAGTAATGTCGCGCGCCAATACTAATGTCGCGCCACTTTTTTTTACTTTGACCACAACAAAGTCGCGCCATTACCACTGTCGCGCGCCACTCCTACTGTCGCGTGCTCCAACGGGCAAAAAACGGCCGGATTTCTACCTCCTATATCTACACTCATCTCCTTCTTCATTTTCACACACAACACTCTCAACCATTTCACACACAACACTCTCAACCATTTCACACACAACACTCTCAACCATTTCACACATAATACTCTCAATGTCACAACCAAAACAAGAAAGGGGTCCAAATTGGACAAATGAAGAAAATATTGCTCTTACTAGAGCGTGGATTGAGATTGGAGAAGATCCTATAGTAGGGAATGATCAATCGGGTCAAGTTTATTGGGAACGAATTATGGCTAGAATAAATCAAATTCAAGGTTTGACCGCAACCGTAAGTGGAAGGGAGTCTCACAACGTTGGTCGATTATTTTACCGTTCTTCAACAAATATCATGTTATACTAAGAAAGCTTGAAGAACAACCTCCAAGCGGGTGGGGACGTGAAGACATTGTAAGATTCGTTTATATTTCGTTTTATATACTACTTGATATTGATTTTTTTTTTTTTTTATAAACGTAGCTTTCAAACGCAGCAACAACTTATGCGGCTACTACTAGAAAACCATGGATATGGCAAGATTGTTATAATCTAGTAAAAAATACGCCAAAGTGGCAAAGAACTCAGTTACGCAATGAAACGCTTGCTCCAAGACCAAAGAAGAAAGCAAGATCCGGAGATGTTGAAGGTTTCGATTCTTCACCCTCAACCCCAACCCCTTCAACACCTTACTCTACCCCTTCACCTTCACTCAGTACTTTCGTAACGATCCTAGCAAGATCAAGGTTTTTGGAGAGGTCGGTCGGTGAAAGCGAGCAAAAAGAAATTGAGAAGAACAAGAAAGTTGCTTCTACTGTTGAGGGTAATGTTGCATCCACTGCTAAAAATATGGATGATTTTCTTGAAGCTTTTAAAGAAAGTCGAAGAAATAAAGAAGAGATTCAAAATGAGCAATTTCAAAGTATGATGAAATTGAAGCAAGAGAAGACACAAAAAAAGTTATTTTTGAAGCAAGAAAAACTCCATATTAGAGAGGAGGAAAATGAGACTAGGTTGTTGGCAATGTCACTCGACAATGTCAATCCTCGTTTGCGAAGGGTTTTAGAGCTAAAATAAGATGCAATTGTAGCTAAATATGAAAAAAAAAAAATGCTGGAGCAAGTAGTACAAATGAAGCTTCCAACAACGAAGAAACCAATGATGAAGAAAATGATGACTAACTTAATAATTAGAGTAACTCTAGTAGTATGTAATAAGGGTGATATGTAGTAGTTATCTTTTATTTATTTATTTTTATTTTATGTTTTTGCAATCATGTATTAGTTGTCGTTCTATTAATAAAAATTGTAATTCATTTGCAAAATCAAAGGAAGTAAATTATAAATCACACAACATAATAATAATCACACAACATATCAAAATGATCAAATGAACAATTCTAAATCACACAACATAATAATAATCGTCATACAACAACCTCCTAGACTATCCTACATACGCCTCCTCTGCCGTGAACTCCTCCTCGACTGTCCTTGTGCTGAACTCTCCGTTTGTCCATGTTGTGATGAACTCACCCTTGTGCGATCAATCTGAGCCTGTAACTCATCAATCTGGCGTTGCAAATCGTCATAATCCACATGAGCCTGGGAAAGAAGTCTCTCTCTCTCAACACTGTAGGCGAATACCGAGGAGCGCAAGCCATCATTTACACAAATGCTTGTCTCATATCTCATGCGTAGGTCATCCTGAAATAATTATTCATTAATAATTTATGACAATTTCATAATAAACCAAAATAATAAAACAAAACCAATAAAAATAATTACCAGAGATAGATGTCCAAGGTCAGGCTCTAACTGTACGACGCGAGTGGCATCAATAGAATAAATGGGCTGCTAAATCGTCTGGCCACTCGGATAGCTCAAACCGAAAACCCAAGGCCACTCGGTGGGGGGATCTCATGGCTGAACAAATGTGTGCCGCGAGTCTTGTCACACCCGAATTTCGGCAAATTGAAAAACATTATTTGTTCCCAACTCTTCGATCTCCGAGGTGTGACGCACTCTCAACTCCCAAAAACCCATAAACAGTTTAAATATGCGGATAATTAAAAACTAATAAAAATTTCAAATTAACAAAAGTCATCTTCATTACCAAAATTAACAAATGAAAATGCAAATAACCTTATCTCCACTGAAAATCTATATCACCTAAAAGGAAAACAAAGCCTATCTTGAAATGCGACGCTAACGCAAACCACAAGCAGCAACCAATCTTCTTCAACACTAAACCTGTCAATACTTATCAACTATGTTCATTTAATGAACACACCCGATAAGCAAACATGCAAATCGGGTCAGCATTATAAAAATGCTGGTGTGAGTAGCTCTAAAATATAACATATATATACACCATCCATACGGCAGTTAGTTCCTCTACCGAGGCGCCTTAACTTTCAACGACTAATACGACATTCTTAACTACAATAAATAAGGCAGGTAGTTCCTCCACGAGGCGCCTTAACTTTCAACGACTAATACGACATTCTTAACTACAATAAATAAGGCAAGTAGTTCCTCTACTGAGGCGCCTTAACTTCCCACAACTAACCACACAACAAACCATACGCAAAATAAAAAGGCATTTAGTTCCTCCATGAGGCGCCTTAGGTTCTAACTAAACTATAATCAGCCAAGCATATACAATCATCTATCTAAAGATATATAATTAACCAACATATTACCATAATTATATTAATTAAGGCTTTCTTTGTGTGTCCCTAAAATCACGTCGTATCTATGTCTTACCTAGTTTCCCTAGCTACCACAATCGCTACCCAATGCCGAACATGTACATTCACATGCCTCCCCTTACATAATGTACCACTCCGTGCGTAACTACCATGAGCGGGATGCTGCACACCAGGTAACCCTCACACGAAAGCCATTATGTAAGTACTGCCACTATTCGGCATAAAATATCGCGCGTCTCGTTCCAATATTTGCGAACGGAATAATCAAGCCACTATTCGGCTACGATTGCCCAACACATGGGTCAATCAACATCTTATATATACACCCTACACAAGGGCTAATCATATCACATACGCCCACACAGGGCAAATCACATGAGTTGTGGTAGTCAGGTTTTAGGATTTTCGTTACGTAATTTATTCAGGTGTCATACCTTTATGACTCATAATCATTCCACTATATCACGTGCAGGTCAATTACTTTATTGCACTACGCCACAATATTTAGAAATATCTCAATTATATCTCATAACCACTTTCATTCTTTCACGTGCCAATATATTATTGCACTACGCCACAATCCCGTGGGAAATAACCACAAATACTCTACTAGCATCTCACAGATAAAATAATAGAGTGTCTATACATTTATTTCTCCAAAACTATTGTATTTAATATATATATACCAACATATGATATAATGTCACAATATCAACATCAAATCTTAATTAGATAATTACCAGCAAATTTATACAAGCTTCTACAGTATTTTAGCATTTGATTTGTCCCTACAATTTACAACATAAAATGTAGCACAATTAAACGATCCACAAATCATCAAAAAAATCCAATATATATATATATATATATATATATATATATATATATATATATATATATATATATATATATATTTTTTACACACTACTCACGTCAAATCTTAATTAGATAATATGACAAACAACGTTATATAATTTTTGATAATATTTTATTATTGCAATAGTCCATAAAATCAAATATGTGAAAAACTGGGAAAAAAAGTCAACGGTCAAAGTCAAAGTCAACACGTCATGGTCAAAGTCAACACGTCATGGTCGAAGTCAAACTGTCATTGTCAAAGTCAAACTGTCGTTTCCATGTTCGACAAGTTCAGGGTCATAGCCATGGTTCATGGCTAAGGGCAATGTGCATGGCTCATGGGCTCATGACCAAGGTAATGGTTCGGACCCAACTGGCCAAGCCCAAACCTTAAAACCCAGCCCCAAAAGTCTACACTGGCCTAGTGAATCAACCTGACCCACTTTAAAACATATGGACCAAGCCCAAAACAAAAATAGAAAAACCGGTCCAAAGAAAGCTAATTGGGTTCGACCCAAGCTAACAGAAAATGAAATTTAAACTGGCCCAAAACTTTAACTGGTTCGGCCCACAAACCACTAAAATGAAACTGGCCCCATAACAAGCTAACCTAATCTTTGGCCCAAAGACTAAACTGAAAATGGCCCCACACTTAATCAAAACTGGCCCAACCCACTAATGAAACTGGCCCAAGAAAACTAGTTAGTTTTTGGCCCAACCAACTTAAAACAAAACCGGGCCCAACAACTAATAAGCTAAAGCCCAAAAACCGAAACCCATTGGCTTTGGCCCAAGCCCAAGCCCAAACCGATCAACAGTGCTTCTTCTCCCTCCACCAGCAGCCACCGATTTGGCCACCGCCAGTTCCGATCGTCCGCCCCTTTCAACCCCACGGTTTTGGTCCAAATCGAAAACCTTATAACTTTACTAAAAACAAAATCCCCAACTCATTTGATCCCCCATCTTCCTCAAAACTAGATCTAAAATCGCACCGCCATTAACGCAGTTATGCAAAGCTTCCAACAGCCCCCATTCGACCTCCCTCACCCACTCAAACACTACTCCATCATCAACAATCCATCAAACCCACAAATTCCAAACCAAATCAAACAACCAAAAGTTCAAACAATCATCATGATAGGCGACGCCATTAGCGCCTGTTCAAAGCTTGAACAGAGCTTCCACAGCCCCACCCAAATCCGGCATTCAATCCCCCACTAACCTCCAATCAGTAGTACAATCAACACCATAAGTGTATAACCAAAAAAAATAAGAGATAAACAGTTACAAATCATGTACAGGACCATTGTTTATATACAGACCATTGTTTTGTTTGGTGAGGGGTCATAGCCCATTAATGACCAAAAACAACCTTCGACAGTTTAGATCTCAAATTTCAGAGTTTCAACAGATTTTAATCAGTTTTAATAACGACAGTTTTACCAATGACAGGACGAATATTAATACCAGAATAATTAACATATTTCGTGAAATAGAAAACTAATCTACTCACCTTAATCCCAAGCTCCACGAATCCTCCTAGCCCGAATCGTCGCGCTCCACCCTCCAGCAAACGAGTTTCTAGCTCTGCCTCCATTTTTATTATTTTTTTATTCTCTAAAAACCCTATTCTCTATAACAATGTGATTATATACTTAGGTCTGAAACCCAAGCCCAACACAGACTCGGGCCCAGAAATTAGGCCCACATATCCCAAATCCAATCCAATCAAAATTTATATAAATAAATAATTAATTAATTAATAAATAAATATGTATTTTAAATCACGGCGCTGAGTCCAAATGAAACATCTACCGTATGGGGTATCAATCTGAATTCACGTCTGACACCCAAATTGCTAACCGTATGAATGTTGCCTATACGACCTACAGCTGGGAGCAAATGACCAATAGACACCCTAAACCAGTAACGGTAGTTTACTCATAAGTCTGCAATGTAACTAGGTTAAAAGCCTGTAGCCAAGTCCAATGCACGTTACTCTCGATGACTTGCTCTAAGGTCATGTCCTTAGCCTCTGATACATGGGTAGGCGGATCAGGAGGGATACCAAAGTATGGTGTGAGCTGTCTGTAACATCTATCCCCTAAATACCACTCCATATCACTCCCACAAGTGAATACCATCCTCCTATGAGAAATGAACAATGCATATCTACAGTCATTCGCGCCGATGTGCACAGATGTCCTCCAAGGCCTCCAAACAATAGAAGCATGTGTGCTAAGCTCGATCTGGGTTCGGACAGTAGACTCACCGACTTTCTTAATATCATCCCACCACATCTTAAGCGCACGTGGAGTGCACCGAACCCGATACATAACACATCTCTGATGTACGCAAAATGAAACTAAAATTAAAAAAATAAAAATAAAAATATACGTATTGAACTACTAAAATTAACTACTACTACTACTAATTTATGAAATTAAAATACATACCTGTTGTTTAAGAACAACTCTTGAGACATGCCTATCATGAAACCTCTTAGACACCAGCCTAAGATGGATTAAATCAATAGCCTCCACAGGAAATTCAAAATCGACTTGCTGATATTGAAGCAGCAATGGATCGTCAGCCTCAGCTCCTTAATTTCCAGCTCCAGAAGTGGTTGGTTCATCATCTAGATCACCATTGGAATTATCCCAAACGTATGCACTGTTGTCTTCTTCCTCACCGCCACCACTCCATCGTGTTTGGTTATTATAGACGGATTCGTCGTCGGAACTCATTTTTTTCCTATTAACTAGAGTGGCTGAGTTGAAAAAAAAGTTGTAAAATGACAAAAGTCCGATCACGCAGCGACATTAATGTCATCGGCGCCCGATTAAATGTAATGTCTTAGGGTGGGCCTACAATAAATTTTGCGACCACCTAGAGTTGGTCGAAATTTGCTACCAGATTCTGTGGTCGCATTCTTCAAATTTGAAGAGTATGTTACCACCACCTAGAGATGCTCTTACTCTTTACCAATTACCAAACCATACAAACTTTTTGTCTTATAAGTGTCTTGTATTTCTTAGTTAAATCCGTGCCTAGTGTAGATACAATATATCCTTAAGATATATTTTTCCTCTCATAGTGTTTGAAGGTTGATAGGAAATTGTCTCCCAAGATAGAACAAATTTCTTTCTATAGAAAGCTAATACTTCAATTCTATAAAATCAGCGAACACAACATAGTATTTGACTAAGAACAGAGGGAGAAGAGAAAAATCATAAAATGTGTGATCTGGTGTGTCTTTCTCTCCAAATTCATCCACTATTTATAGGTGAGAAGTGTCTTTTCAAAACAGCACATTGACTTTTTGAAAAAGTTAGGCACCTCTTTGAAAAGTCTTTTCAAAGGACGACTTGAAAAGTCAAAAGTGTTTTTCGGGCTTTGAACCACTATTTCGGCATAAAGCAATTTTTGAACCAATGCCTATTTCATCTCAAGGTCGTTACATACTTTCAAAGCTTAATGGCATAAAGAATGAAAATTTGACTTTTGAACCAATGCCTATTTCGAAAGGTCGCACATTTTCAAACTAAAGATAATGCAATTTTGAACCAAGATTCTAAAAAAATTATCTCTTTCACTATAAATACGTCTACCATAATTGTTTCAAAATATTTTCAATTAAAATAACATTGTGAAACCCATTTCATCTCAAGTGGGGTAACTTGGGAAACAAATTACATACTCATTCAAAGCTTAATGAATTTGTGCAAATCCATTTTTCCAACAATCCCCCAAATGAATGAAAATTTGACTTCTTCTATTATAAACATCGGATTTATGTTCTTTTACAAATGAAAATATATTTGTCTATCAATGTCAAATGTAGCATGGGAGGCCTTGAACTTGCCTTAGTGAAAGACGGTCGGATTTAATCAGTCAATTAGTAAACTTCAATTAATATCTTTGAACTGTCAGCCGTTTGTATAAACCTAGACAATCATCTTCACGCAACACCTTCTCGAATACTGTTGGTTCTCACATTTGTGTTCATTTTGGCCTTGAACACTTATTGGTTTTAGATAGTGTTTTTGAGACATTTGCCTTTAAAAATTCTCATAGAAGCGGCCCTACTTCGCACTAACATAGGTGATTTGTATAAAGAGTATCCTGCAATACTCCACTTGGATAACATAACTTTCTAAGATATAGTAAATCATTAAAAACTTGACTTATCCTGGGTATCGCGGCAACTATGCACTGTCTTATAGGAATGGGTTAGAGTATAGTATTACTCTATAGTGCTTACTGAGTCACATACATAATTCAGTTGGCTCATTGAACCTAGATCTTGGGATCTCCAATCAACTAGGTTGGTTTTCCCATTATGAGGACTCTTGGTTGATTATCTCAAAAGCTTTAAGCCCATTCCCCTTGATAATTTTTTCATTTGCTCTCTTGTTAAACCTTTTGTAAGCGGATCCGCAATGTTATCTTTTGACCTTACATAGTCGATTGAGATAACTCCATTTGAGAGCAATTGTCTAATGGTGTTATGTCTACGATGGATGTGTCGAGATTTTCCGTTATACATGCTACTTTGTATTCTACCAATAGTAGATTGGCTGTCAGAGTGTATACACACTACTGGCACAGGTTTAAGTTAGTTTGGAATATCCTCTAAGAAATTTTGAAGCCACTCTGCTTCTTCTCCAACCTTGTCCAATGCTATGAATTATGATTCCATAGTGGAGCTCGCTATGCACGTTTGTTTTGAGGATTTCCAATAAACAGTTGCACCTCCAAGTGTAAAGATATATCCACTTGTGAACTGTGAGTCTTTAGTGTCAGATATCCAATTAGCATCGCAATACCCTTCTAGAATGGCTTGATATCTTGTATAGTACAGACCAAAATTCTTAGTATACTTTAAGTATCCCAAAACTCTCAGTATGGCAGTCCAATGATCTCTGCCAGGATTACTCGTATATCGACTTAGCTTGCTCACAAAGTATGCTATGTCAGGTCTTGTACAGTTCATGACATACATTAAACTGTTAAGTATACGATAGTACTCTAGTTGAGATATGCTATCTCTAGTATTTTTGGCTAAATGACGATTTATGTCAACTGGTGACCTTTTTGGTGTGATGTTATTGTTCTTGAAGTTTTCAAGAATCGTCTCAATGTAATGAGATTGTGATAGAACAAGTTCATCCTCCGTCCTAGGGATCTTAATTCTTAGGATAACATCAGCGACACCTAAATTTTTCATGTCAAACTTACTAGGCAACATTTGTTTGGTAGATTTTATGGCATCCATATTACTACCCAAAATTAGCATATTGTCTACATAGAGACAAACAATTACACATCCCTTTTGAATGCTTTTGGCATATACACATTTGTCACACTGGTTTATTTTGAAACCGTTTGACAACATTGTATTGTCAAATTTCTCATATCATTGCTTAGGTGCTTGCTTTAATCCATATAAGGATTTAACAAGTTTGCAAACTTTCCTTTCTTGTCTAAGAGCAATAAACCCTTTGGGTTGTTCCATGTATATTTCTTCATCTAACTTACCATTCAAAATGCCGTCTTCACATCCATTTGATGTATCTCACATCCATATATTGATGTTATTGTTATTAGCATCCTTATGGAAGTTATTCTTGTAACTGGAAAGTAAGTATCAAAATAATTCAATCCTTCCTTTTGTCTAAAGCCTTTGACCACAAGTCTAACTTTATACTTGTCGATTGATCCATCAGTCTTAAATTTCTTTGTGAATATCCACTTATATCCCAAAGTCTTGGAACCTGGTGGTAAATCCATCAATTCCCATGTATGATTTTGCATTATCGATTCAATCTCGTCATTTATTGCTTCTTTCCAATAAGTAGCTTCTACTGGAGATGACATTGCCTCCTTGAACGTTTGAGGATTATTTTCCAACAAGTATGTTAGAAAATCGGGTCCAAAAGACGTTGACGTCCTTGACCTTTTGCTAAGTCTAGGTTCCTCATCAATTTTATTTTGTGAAGGATGGTTACTAATTGTAGCATCTAAAGTTCTCTTTGTTGAATTTGGCTCTATACGCATGTTATATGGAAACGTATTTTCAAAGAATGAAGCATTCCTTGACTCAATAATCGTATTAACATGTATATCTTGAATCTCTGATTTATGAACCATAAAACGATATGCAGTACTATTGTTTGTGTATCCAATGAATACATAATCAATAGTCTTGGGTCCAATCTTTACCTTCTTAGGTTTTGGGACTTCCACTTTTGCAAGACACCCCCACACTTTCAAGAATTCGTAGAAAGTCTGATGACCTTTCCACAATTCATATGGTGTTTTATGTGTCTTCTTGTTAGGAATCTTGTTGAGTATGTAATTAGTGAAAAACAAGGCTTCCCCACACACACACACACACAGACAAATTATGGGGTAAACCAAAACTTAACAACATAGCATTCATCATCTCTTTTAGAGTTCGGTTTTTGCACTCTGCAATACCGTTTGATTGAGGTGAATAAGGAGTTGTAGTTTGATGAATGATTTCATGTTCAGAACAGAAACCTTTAAAAGGTGATTTATATTCACCCCCTTTATCATTCCTTATAGCCTTAATCTTTCTGCTTAGTTGATTTTCAACTTCATTTTTATAGTGTTTGAACACTTCAATTGTCTCATTTTTACTTTTCAACAAGTAAATGTAACTATATCTAGTGCTATCGTCAATAAAAGTAATGAAATATTTTTTACCACTTCTAATTTGCATGTACTTAAGATCACATATATCTGTGTGTATGAAGTCTAGAGGTTCAGTACTTCTTTCAATGGAATGAAAGGATGATCTGGTCAACTTGGATTCTACACAAGTTTCACATTTATAGTGTGGGTCTATTTTTATCTTTGGTATATATTCCAAATTAATTAATCTACATAAAGTGTCATAATTAACATGTCCTAATCTACCATGTCATACATGTGAAGACTCAATCAAGTAAACATAATATTCAACTTTATTGGCGCTCTTTGGCGCAATAGTAAAACAAGACATCCTAAATAGCTCATCCTGAAGATAGCCCTTACCCATGAATACATCATTCTTAGTTAGTACAAATTTATCAGAAACAAAGACTAACTTAAAGCCATTCTTGCTCAGCAGCGACCCAGAAACCAAGTTCTTGCGAATGTTAGGCACATAGAACACCTCATTCAGAGTTAGTTCCTTCCCAGAAGTCAACCTCATCACCACCTTTCCTTTGCCTCCAACATTGGACATAGAAGAGTTTCTCATAAAGAGTTGTTGTTCCTTTTCCACAGCATGATAAGTGGTGAACATCGACTTGTTGGAGCATATGTGGCGAGTAGCACCAGTATCCACCCACCATTCTCTTTCATTTCCAATCATGAGACATTCAAAAACCACAGCAGATAGGTTCATGTCATTAACATTGTCAGAAAGTTTCTCCATTGTCGTCACATTTGCTTAAGTCTTTTGCTTCTTGGACTTCTTTGGCTTGCGATGTTCAATAGCCTTATGTCCAGCCTTGCCACAGTTGTAGCACTTGCCTTTGAACTTGTTAGGCACACTCCTTTCGCCTTGATTAGAGTCATGATCTTGGCGTTTCCTCTTTCCCTTCAAACTTGAGCTTTCCATAACATTGACATTTTCCACCATGGGATCCTTGTCCTTCTTGTCAGATAGACGGATATCTTCCTTTATCCTTAGACGGACGATTAGTTCTTCAAGATTCATCTCCTTGCATTTATGCTTGAGATAGTTCTTAAATTCCAAGATGGAGGTAACTTCTCCACCATAGTAGCTACTTTGAATGATTCACTCATACTCATTCCTTCAACAATAGCATCACGTAGGATTACTTGAAGTTCTTGAACTTGGCTTATGACAGTCTTAGAATCTGTCATTTTGAAATCAAGAAATCTGCCAACTGTGAATTTTTTCATGCCAGCATCTTCACTCTTGTATTTCTTGTCCAAAGAATCCCAAAGTACTTTAGATGTGTTGAAAACACAATACATATTGTATAATGAGTCAGCCAACCCGCTAAGAACATAATTTCTACACAAGAAATTAGCATGAAACCAAACATCCTTGGCCAAAACCTTCTCCTTGTCGGTTTCATTAGGGCTTACATCAGGAGCCTTATCCCACAGAAACCTTGCCAAGTTCAGGGTGGTCAGACAGAAGATACACATCTTCTGTTGCCAGCGCTTGAAAATCAGTTCCATTGAACTTTTCAAGCTTCTCCCCATGAGGAACAAAATGGGGAACAGCAGTAGGAACAGTAACAGCAGGTGTAACTGGTGGTGTTACCATATTCTGAAATACAACCACACTTTGTTATTCATTTAAACCAAAAAAAAAATAAACAAATTATGTTCGGTAAAGAAGAAGAAGAAAAAAAGTAATATGTCTTAAGTTAATTGTTAGGAATATACAACTTAATTGTACTTACTCTTTACCAATTACCAATCTATACAATTCAAACCTTTTGTCTTGTAAGTGTTTTGTACTTCTTAGTTAAATTCGAGCCTAGTGTAGATACACTATGTCCTTAAGACAGATTTTTCCCCTCACGGTGCTTGAAGGTTGATGGAAAATTGTCTTCTAAGATAGAACGAATTTCCTCTATAGAAAGCTAGCACTTCAATTCTATAGAATCGGCGAATACAACATAGTATTTGACTAAGAACAGAGAGAGAAGAGAAAAATCAGAAAATGTGTGATCTGGTGTGTCTTTCTCTCCAAATTCTTCCACTATTTATAAGTGAGAAGTGTCTTTTCGAAACAGCACAGTGACACTTTGAAAAAGTTAGACACCTCTTTGAAAAGTCATATATTTCGAAATGATGCACCATTTCGGCATGCACAAAGCACTGTTTCGAACCAATGTCTATTTCGAAAGGTCACACATTTTTCGGCATAAAATACTGTTTCGAACCAGTGTCCATTTCGAAAAGTCGTACTTTTTCGGTATAATGCACTGTTTCGAACCAATGTACCTTTCGAAAAAGTTTTTCTGTCTTTACGTACCCATTTCATTTCAAGTGGGGCAACTAGAGAGACAAACTACCCATTCATATTGATTTGTGCAAATCCATTTTTCTAACAACACTTGTCTTGGATCTCACTCTACACTCTACACTCAATTATCTGCACTTAATTACAAGTTTGTTGTGTACCGTCTATAGATGTCACTAAAGTAGAATTCATTCATTGTCAAATAACATGGGACGAATATTCCAGCATAATGCTTTCATCATTCTCTAAACTTTCCCTACTCTTTGCTTGTTATACGAGATGTTTCTCATGTTCACTGGCCACTGGGGGTCTGGGGATAGCGAAAAGCAGTCTGACTCTCCACTTTTTCTAAAGCCTCACTTTGTATGCGAACATGGCTGCATTTGGCATACACACAATATTACAGGGATGGATACAGAGTTTTCTTCATCTGGTTTTGGCAGAAACCTTACGCCATTCCCGCCATTTGTTGTGCTAACCAAACACATTCGATGTTTCGCTTAAGGATCTGATAATACTCTTTAAAGTATAAGATATATAACCAAAAATTAAAAAGGCATTTCAAGGAAAGATGGGTAATTCTGTTTACTTGAAAGAAAACTACAGTTGTAAGAGTCGAGTATCCTGGTTTAACTAAAAAGAAACCTGGTGACAAAGTTTAAATACCAAGTTCTAATCAATCCAACTCAACATTTCTTTATACAAAATGAACTAACTTGTATTTTTATATTTTGTTTCTCTCCTTCATCAATTTACAATATGAACAAGAAGTTTTTCTGTTACAACAACAAGAAGTAAAAAGAAAAAAATAATCAAAATTTTACTATCGACAATAGACTGTTTTTTCAAACACCTTCTTTTCGTACCAATGTACCATATGCAAACAATAGTACTTTCACCTTGGGATGTGTCTATACAGCTAAAAGCTGTTGACATGATGCTCTAACTTGTAAAGAAGAGGACTTGGTAGTTTGAATACACGTTTGCCCAAGCATGGGCCTGTTAATGCAGCCATATTGCTGCTAATCACGCTTGTAATACGGTAGCCAAAATCTTGCAACTCTGCTCTTCTTCTGGATAAATATTTCCAGCTTTCATCTAGCGTTTCATCATCTGGTCTGCAAAAGCACTGATATCAAAAAGGAAAAGTCCCTGATACTAATTTACAGTAAAATATTATATAGGAATGCATTTAACTGAAGTTACTGGTACAACAATTAAATTTTTGCCTAATACTGCAAAATGGAGAAAAATGAGGTTGTAGATCTCAATCTAGATTATGCAATAATTACTAAGAGTAAGGTTTGACCATAAAATCCGGTATCAGTGTATCCCTTCCTCTGGACAATGTTGGGAGGCATTAAATGATTTCCAACTAGATCCCCAATGGCAAGGAAAATAAATAAATAAATAGATAGATAGATATATAAATAAATTGAACCGGTACGGCGGTACATATATCCCAATACTTGTCGTGTACAAAAACCACCCTATCCAAGGGCAAGACACGAATCAATGATGAATGCTATTACAATTAGAGCATTCATCATTAACTGCAACTAATCCACAAGATATAGGTTGTTACATAGATTAAATTGGGAAGAAATCAGATGCAAATCCAAAGAGAAAAAACAATCTCCAAGCGTTCTGCACTAAATCAGATAAACAGAATTGGCTTGTTTATTCAACAGTCACGTGATTCTGTTAGTTCCTGTTTACTTCACTTGTAAAGAGATAATGTGTAGTGGCCTAGGGGTCAAGTTTCTTTTTCTGTGACCATGGGGTTTTGAGTTTCAAACTTACTTGTTAGGTTAAAGATTTGAAATGAGTGAGGCAGAAAATGAACGAACAAGGGTAAGTTGTCACTTGAGGGTTTAAAAATGCAGCCGATCCAATATGAGATGTGAAACAATGGATATAAGTGGATATTTATATCCACGCACATCTTGCTTATCCGCTTCCGCGTTGTGGTTAGCGTTGGCATACAAACTGTGGGGATGCAGGGGCTAATGGAGTCCAAGCACAAATGGGATGAAAATCCAAAACATTTGGATAAAATGACTGGAGATGCGCTTTGGTCCCTAGTTTTGGCAAATAATGCTCAAAGTTCAAATCTGAATGTAAGTTGCAAAGGAGGCTGAAATTAGTGGCCTTTTGTAGCTACTACAACTATCGAGCATCGAAGGAGCTTGCCAACCCAAGTTGGAAGTAAGAATTGAACAGTAAGCACTGAGCAAAAGGTTTAGACTAAATAAGTAAATCAGAGATCCCCTAGTTCGAATAGTCATATCACCGGAGAAGCCACATACCTCATGATTAAAGAAGACCAGCCTCCATATCCAGAATAAACTAGAGCCTCTAAAGTGGCATTTCGCAGCTTTTCAGGCTTCCTAGAGATTAAAATCAAGGACCACCCTCTAGCTTGGAGCTTTGTGTACAATTCAAGAAAATATGCACCTGCTTGAATCTTTTCCACTTCAAATTGATCCATCATCTCATAAAGATTTATTCTGTGATTCAGGGGAAAAAAGAAGCGGGTTATATACTTGATATGGTTCAATGTGCAATTTTACTCAGACCATGATCATAATACGCTCATGTACAAAATGTACAGATTGATTAAATGTGAACTAGATTTCTATTGAAAATAAAAATGTAAAATAAAACATAAAAACAAAGTTAGACAATTTGAAAATATCTGAAATGTAGAAACGAAAGAGATAGCATTAGCTGATGAACATTAAAAATTTTAATTTTTGCGGGAAAAAGGAAAACCATCACAAGTAAATGGAGTTATCTTAGATTAGCTCACAAATGGGCATTCCAGAATGCAATTTTACTTTTGTTTTCTCCTCACAAACTGGGGGGCGGCAGCAAGAACTGAAGAACCAAAATAATTCTACATTAAATAAAGCTACATAAAGACTTACTGGTACTCAAAGGTGTGATAAGGATGACTTAATGCAAGGATATCATCAATGTCCATCAGCACCACATCTAAACCATCAGCTTCAGGTTTTGAATTATTGAAGTAACTATTAACTAGACACATGGTCCAATTCAAGTCTCTTAGATATTGACCATCTTTGATGTACTGAACAGCATGGGCCTTGCAAATTGAAGGAATCTCATCTACTTCAAATCTGTTGACCTCTGCTTGTACAGATAAAGTCCTGCAATAATCATATTGATCACTTCTTCTAGGAAGCTGAAGAACTCCATTGTTCCTATTTTCACAGGATTGCAGCATGACGATTAAAGTGGTAAGCAGTGTGATGAACAAAACCGCAATTGTTACAAGAGAAACAATGAATAAGGACGCCGCAAAAGATGTGACAAACAGGCCAGACTCCATTTGATAATGACTTCCGAAACCTGGAACACAAAATGAATATATTATTTTACACAAATATCGACACTGGCAGGTAATTTTGGAATTACATGCTTCAAAATAAATGATAAATGATGATATCTTCTAGAGCTTGATTGATTGATTCCAATGATGATAAATGATAAATTTTGGAATTACATGCTTCAAAATAAATGATAAATGATAAGCATGTAATTCCAGAAATGGTCTGTTGATTGCTTAGATATTTGGAAGCAGTTGGCAATCGCCTATTTAGTAGAAAAACCTTCTTATTCTGACACATGTCTGGGAGACAACCCTCTCAATCTAAAAACTAAGTTGATCAGGATCAAATTCATGCAGTTATTTGGACCATTTCTGGACAATCTCAAACTCTAATTTACATCTACTTAATTCATCTGTTCATACAGAATGGAATAACAAAAGCTTTCTGTTACTTGTCAGGTCTTGGATACTCTGTTTGGTCTAGTAGCTTGATTTGTACTTCAGCACCTTACAAAGTTGATAAAGTGATCAGGCAACCATGAAGAAGCGAGGAAATGTCATCAATGCACTGAGGAGTTTTAGGGAGTGTACAAACAATAAGGCAGCTAAACTGTGTAAATACAAAACCTTAACCATATCAAGAAAGAAGCAGGCAAATGGCAATACCTTGGAACCACAACAGTTAGAGGAACACTTTTTCAGAGACTTCATTTACTCTAGTTGTAATGTTTTGTTTCATCTTAATTCAGTGTTTCGCTTGTAGGGGTTTGTTCCACCCTCCCCTCTTACACTCCAAGTATCTTCCTCCTCAAGTTCATTTCTACTTACTTTTAAATTTCTTCTACATTTTGGTTGCTTTTTTGCCAAACAAAAAATTGCTTTGTGTTTCCACCAGATGAATACAAACAGTCACTCATAAATAAACTCAAGGACTATAATCTCACTCACCAGAGCTTCCTCCTGAGAGAACTTGGGTGGAATTCCTACGCTCCATTTGATCCGTAAAAGAAGAACCAACTGAAGAATCACTCATTGATTATTGAAATAATTTACGTAGAATGTACCCACAGCTATATAACTTTCACACGCGCGTCCAATTAAGAATCTCTAATACAGACAAACCCCAAATAGCATAGTGTCAAGCAAACGAAACTCCCAAGAAGCTTCATTTCCACTTCTTTCCTTTCAACATCTTTGCCTATCACATTCACAAATATTCCAAGTGCCCCACAGTGAATTTCAACACTTTTGTATTATCTATCTATAAGTTAAAAACAGAACAAGTTGGGGCCCAGATTTTCATGTATGTACTTTCAAACAATGGATATAATCTCCTACAAAGATAGAATCTTTCCTGTTAAATTGCTTTCATGGTTTAATACATAGGATAAAAAGAGCCATAAGAAGAAATTGCAAATGAATTAATAAAAGGAAAGTTTACCTTAGAGAGACATTTTTGTGAAGAAGAGGACTCAAAATAGTTAAAATTCAATCATTGTTTTTTTAATCAAATTCAGATGTTTCTAATCTAGTCTTTACTTTTTCATTTTTTTCTTAACCGTGTTGTCGGGAGGGACAAGTGGCATTTTATGGATGGTGCTAAAAGTTTGTCCGTTTGCTGTGACAAGTACACGTAGTTTCAGTAACGTGTAGCATCCAATAACAAACCTGCCAATGCATCTCTAGATCTCAGCGGCCCCACCAGCCCACCACAGTCCTACGTAATATCGTAATCATCTGACTATATAATCGCAATTGTGATGTTCCCATTTATTTTGGAAAATTTGTCACGGGAAAGTTATGTATGTGGCACAATAAGCTTTTGATTTTTATCCTAATCTACTATTTAAATCTCCAATCGTAGGCAGTGATTGGCTGCCATCCCCCATAAAATTCCAAATACCGAAAATAGTTTCACAATTTTGACTCCAATGCCCAATGGTAATGCAATTCACGGGCTAACTCATTTTCCCTTTGAAATATATATTTTTTTTTAAAACACTCATGTGACTTTTGACCATTTCCTTTCCTACTATACCCCTATCATCCCCTTTTGCTATCATGTTAAAAATAGTCGACGGACACAGAAACACCAAATTTGGTTCATGCCAAATAGGGCGAAAACGGGTCGGATATAACCATATCCAAATCCGTTATTATCCGGAAAAAAATTTGAACTCGAAAAATCAGATAATTTGTTATGAATCTCATAATTAATTGGATAATTCTTTATTTTTTCAAACCTGAACCCAAATAATATGAAGGGACAAAACTGATAAAAACAAAATTTTGAGATAATGGACCCAAAAAACTATTCTCATCTCAAAGATACTCTGAATACAATAATTGGCTCTTGTCCAAGAAAGATAATAATACTCCCCTGCATACTAAGTATAGAAGGATAAAATTGAAAATAATGAAAAATAAAAAAGTCAAATCTATTATTATTAATAATTAAAACATGAAATAAAATAAAATCTATCATTATTAATAATTAAAATGTGAAATGTGGTTTTTATAGTAGTTATAACTCAAAAAATGTCTTTATTAATAGTTTCAAAACCCAACCGGTCCTAGACTATTATTAAAATTAAAAAATAAATATTTTGACTTGTTTCTTGAATAATATAATCGAATATGTTTTATGACCCAACGGATCTGAATGGAACTCGACCCAATTCCCCTGCAAGGTCCACAACACGTGATTGGGTCGTAACTAGGGGTGGGCAATGGGCCGGGTCGGGCTAGCCCGGCCCTAAACATTTAAAGCCCTTCAGATATTAGTAGGGTCGGGTTAGCCCCTAAAAAGTCGGCATAGGGGCGGGTCACAAGTCTAAACCTCAAGCCGACGACCACGACCACTAGCCTCTTTAAAGGGCTTTAGGGTCGGGCTTTAGGGCCGGGCCTATATATTTTTTCTTTTTTTTCTTACATCAGTTTTAAAACTCATTTATATTACAAAATGTCATAATAATCTACAAACTCAAAATCCAACCAATCTAGTAATAATCCCGTGTATAAGTCCAAAATTTAAAATGCACATCCACAATCTAATGAATCAAGACATCGAGAGTTCGAATTTGTTCTTCCTCAGTACTCAAACCTCATTTGAAATTACATTTAACATTGAAATACATAGACAAATAATTATATTATCATTTTAAAGGAATAAGTAATAGATATAAAGAAAAACATAATAGTTTTGGTTAAGAGTCATGGAAGTTGTTAAACTATTTGTAATATCATAAATTATTTATAATAGATTCAAACAAATATAATATTACCTTTCTTCAATTTAAAAGTGATTCAAACTTTGTATATGGAAATGAAAATATTGGCTTTTGAACAGTGATGGAGAAAGGTTTGAGATTACAAATGTCATTTTTCCACAAATGGGTGTTTTTTGTTTTATGTTCTGAAATGTACGTTACGTATTTTTGCTTTAATGGTGTGGAAGGAAACCTTTAGTTTTAGACTTGGCTTGGATGTGAATAAAAATATAATTTATAAGAAATAAGTGAGAAAAGAAATTGAGAATAATAAGTTATGGACTTTGACTTGATGATCGAAGGAATAAAGTCTTATTTTTATTAAATTTAGTGCTCATTGTTCTTCACGGTTTCTAAGTTGACAAGTTTTTGTTATATAAAACAAGTTATTGGAGGTAGACTTTGGTGTAACCGTGTAAGTGATAAATTACAAAGGACAATGTTATTTTAATTGAAAATATTTAACAAAGAGTTGGACAATTATGGTATGTGTATTTATAGTGAAAGTATGAAATATGGCCGGTTAGGGCTTGGTTAGGGTCGGGGCTATGTTTTTAGAATCTTAGCCCCAGCGCCACATACTAGAAGCATTAAGAGGGCGGCCGCCCTACTAAACTCTATGAGGGACTTTAGTTGTGAGGGCTTTATAGGGCTTAGGGTCGGGTCGGTCAGGGCCGAGTTAGGGTCGTTAGGGCCAAATTCCCACCCCTAGTCGTAACCTAGGTGGGTAGTTAGAGATGTGACACACTTGGAATAACCATCACTATTCTATTATTTTACCAGAGAGATGACAATCCTATAAATAGTCAACGAATCAACATTATAACACATCCTGATATTATGAAGTGAACTATTTAAAAGTAGGGTTATTTAGTTTTTGGCTCCACTTTATATATAGATATTAGCGTTTGGCTCTCCTAAGTTGTTAAATTCGTTTTTGGCCCCAATTATGTTAGTTGAATAAGTCAATTTTGTGTTGATTGTGAATTGATATTCTCATATTTTCGTAATGGCTCAAATACCCCTTAACAATATTTACCAATATGCCATTATGAAGATGGTTCACTAACTGAAGTGTAAGTATGTAACAGACATGTGTCTTAACCAAAACAGTCCAGATCATAACAATCGAACGAATACAATTTAATCTAAATAAATACACTTGATTTCATCTGGACCGTCTTTCTAACCCAACCTAACTACTCCTGCTCTCCCTTAATTGATCACTATTCATCTTCATTCTCCAAATAATACAGACTATACATTTATCAACAGTTTAGAATTACAATCTCACCAAAATGAATACTAGACACAAAATGATCAACACTCTTGAATTATGCACGCTAATATATATCCAAAACTCACACCAAATAATACACTAGAAATCTGGAATTGGTGGTGTAGAAATTATCATCAACTACGTTAAGTAAAAAATTCAGCTGTATACTTCGGTGATTTAATACCAAAAAATCATAGAGCTTTCCCACATCAATATCATATCAGCAACAAAACAATGAGAATTGATTGGGGTCTTGATCATAAATTTTTTTTTGGAATATTGCGTATTTTAGGAGGGAGAAGCTTTCATTTTTGTTGGTGGAATCACAATCTTTCAATTTGTATGTTGAATGTGTTTTTTTATTTCTAAATTATACTATTCACAATATAAGAAGACCATTGATACCAGTTATCAATCTGAGGAGGTCAGCTATTGGTGATTGACATTTGACACCCATTTGAAGTGGTCCAAGAAGAAGATGAATAGTAACTATAGAAACAATAGAATTTCCAAATCAAAATGAAACCATAGAATATTTTATTACAATTTCAGGTGCAAGTCACAAAAAGGGTAAAGTTGTCATTTTGAAGAATACATGTTGTGGAGTTAAAATTGACTGATTCAACTAATAGAATTGGAACTAAAAACGAATTTAGTAATTTAGAAGAGCCAAACGCTAATCTCTACAATATATGATAGCCGAATTTTTAGGAGGAAAATTTCTCAACCGAACTGTGTATTTATAATCTATCTATTTTATGATTTTAGAACCACCTCCCTTAATTATTATAATCAGTTCCTTCATTTTAAAACAATTTACCAAAAACTCTCTCACTTTATTGAAATTAGAATTAGTTTCATATTATTTAAAATAATTTAGAAAATCTCATTCACGTCACTCAAATTATATTCAACCCCTCCTAATGTTTTTATATTATTTTTTAGATTATAACTAGAATTAAAAAAATCATACTATTAGAGAGATGTTAGAGCGACAGATTTAAAGATTTGAAAAAACACCCATACATGATACGGTCTGCATACTCGTATCTATATATAAAGTGGGGCAAAAACTAAATAATCTTTAAAAGTAGACCCATACGACAATACTCATTTTTTTTTTTGGGTAACAAATATTTACCGACATCGACCATAGGTACGTCGGTAGGTAATTGCCCTATTGGTGGTAAGTGAGGACAGGGTTGACTAAATTTTAAAGACACGTCCGTACATCCGCAAACACGTTCGCAACCATAATTATTTTTTCAGCTGTGAAAAATAATAAAACCCTAATTTGAGAGAGAGAGAGAGGGTGGTTTTTTTTTTGGGGTGAATGGATTTAAATGTGTTACCAGAAGAACACGAAGATGTGATGATTCGTGGTCATCACTTTGATCAACAACCGGCCCCACCACCACGCAGAGTAATCTCCCTCTCTTTTTATATATATATATATATATATATATATTATCGTTGGTATGAAATAATATTAATAAGAAAGTTGAATGTAAATGTATATAAATGATGATGTTGTAGGAACATGAAGATAGACGAAGGCAATACAAAAGAGATTACCCCAGTGAAGGGCCAAATCAGTCCCAAAGAGGTGCTGCTGGGTTTCAGAATAAAAGATTTAGACCCTTTGACAGAAATAAGCTTCCTGATGGTACGTGGATTAGATATTTAACCAATTATTCTTTTTATATGCTTCACTAACTAGGTTTGGATCTGTTTCTATGACTTCATGTAGTTTCATAATAATTATTTACCCCGCATCCCCATATTACAAATTAGGATATTTTAGTTAGGCCTTTTAAAAGGTGTTGGGCATATTGCAGGTTGGTTGGATTGCCCTTCATATGGTGAAAATATTGACTACATTATCCCTTCTAAAGTTCCTCTTGGTGACGATTTCAACCTGAACGATAAAAGATACTCTTGGAGAGAAGTAACTCGTGACCAAGCCAAGTTCGGGAGGGAAGTAAGTACTTTGGCCTTAGTTTTGTTTTAGTAAGTTTTTTGTTGTTGACCAACTTACCAGCCTCTTCTTTTCAATGCTGAATTTTTCTTCTTTTTCAACTTCATCTTTTCAGTTTCTTTCTTTTTCCAGTTTTATGTTTTTTCCTATATGTTAGTAAAGTAGAGATTATACCATACTATCAAATTGGAGTAGGATGATACAAGAAAAAAAAAATCTTATCTGAACTACCAATAGCCAGCACCCTAAATCTCAGTATTCAAGATGGACTCCTAATTTGTTTGCTGCTTTCATGGAAGCTCCCTGTGTATTTTAAAACCAAGAGTTGGTTGCCCCGCACGAGCTTTCATATCACAGGTGATATGTAGAACATTAAGCTAGTTTCATATAGCTAATTTGGTTTCTTTTGGTATGTTTGGTCATTGGTACCAGTTCTTGCATATTTATTGTACTGAAGGTAATAGGTATCCTGGTGTTTTAGTTTGTTACTGCAAGTCATGATGCCTAGTTGGGAAATTTGTAGTGTGGGTGAACTATGCGTATTTTTGTTATTGTCTCTTTATTTGACTTTTGATGATTATGGCTTATTATTTTAAAGACCCCCCTTCAATTTAGAAGTTTCAAGATATTAGTATTCATCGTTTGGATTTGGTTTCTGTATTTAATAGGATGAAGTAGAAGTTAAGTTGTCCGCGTAAAAGAAAACTTAGTTTTGCTGAAAGTACTTTAACCTGTTTTTTCAGCTTGGTCTGGTGATTGATCTGACAAACACTAACCGCTATTATCCAGCATCTGATTGGAGGAATCAAGGTATTAAACATGTTAAGGTGAGAAACAGTTTTCATTTTTGCCACCAGTGGAAGTATAATATTATGTACAGTTGTTCTCAGGAGTCCTTATTATTGCTACTTGATTGCTAAATATTCTGATGTCCAAAGTCTTTTCTGTGTTCTAGATAGCATGCAGAGGAAGGGGTTCCTATCCTGAAGACGAGTCTGTAAATGACTTCATGTATGAGGTTAGTTTCTTTTGCCTCATTGCGACGAGCTACTCATCATTTCCAAGTGTTACATAGTCATCCTATATCAGTAATTCTGTAATTATTTTTAGTTGGATAGATGTTAAACTATAAAATCATTGATGGATAATTTGGAGTAAGTGAGTTGGACTGGTGTCTGGTACATTATACATGTCTCTGTAATACCTGTCAGTGGTTTCTAGAACTTCTCCTTAAAGATTGCTTAGTGTGAAATGGATAACTCTCTCTCTCTCTTAAAATAGAGGAAATGTGTGGTTGTAAATTGTGTTTACGTGTTTGTCATATTTATTGTCATCATTATTTCTACAAGTCACACTGGTTTGACCAACTGATTGCGTAAGCTTATAAGCCTCTTACCTTTAACCATTAGTTTTTAGAATTATTGTCAAGGGTTTCAACGTTATAATCATACACTCGCTGATTATTTACTCGGGCTTTTCTGTTGTATTGGTTCATGGAGTTGTGTGCTGAAATGTTCACCGTATGTGTAGGAGGGGGAGGGGGATATTGATCTGTATGGCGCCAATGCATAAACTGATCATTCTAACAAAGAGCCCACACACTCACAATACAGACAGACAATTTATAAGTTAGAATATAATTATGTTCTATTCCTTTTTATTCCAGGTTATGCAGTTCTACTCCGTCAAGCAACATTCAAAGAAAAAGTATATTCTTGTTCATTGTACTCATGGGTATAACCGCACAGGTTACATGATTGTTCATTTTCTTGTGCGTTCACAATCTATTTCTGTCACTGAGGTGAGCAATGCGTATGTTCTTACATCAATCTTTATCTTCGTACGGAGTCTTATATCAGTCTTTATTCTTGTTCGTTGAATTAAGTTGTGTTAAATTTTTGTTTTGATTTGTCTATTTGCAGGCACTACAAAGATTCTCTAGTGCACGCCCTCCAGGAATTTATAAGGAGGATTATATTGATGCATTATACATGTTTTATGGTGAAAGAAGACCCGAATCCACACTTTGCCCTCCAACTCCAGAGTGGAAGAGATCATCTGAACTTGATCTTAATGGGAAAGCGATGCAAGATGGGGACGGTGGTGTTGCTGTTGGGCATGTAAGTACATAGGTCCTACAAAGTTTGACATATCTTGAGTTGTCACTTCA
Organism: Coptis chinensis; assembly: GCF_015680905.1. Lineage (NCBI taxonomy): Eukaryota > Viridiplantae > Streptophyta > Magnoliopsida > Ranunculales > Ranunculaceae > Coptis > Coptis chinensis. Next base: position 17,224,804 of record NC_141462.1, on the reverse strand, counting down.
GGTCTGCATCGAGTTGCATTTGCAAAACAAATCCATAGGACCATAATCTTGAGGAAGAACATTATAAATGGAAAAAACATAGGATTTAGCAAATCAGTGGAGAAACATTGACAATGCAAACAGAAAGCACACTAACAATGTTAAAAACCCAATAGGACAACCGTATGAGGTAGAACCATTTGAAACATGGGTTATGCTGTTTATGAGAAAAAAAGTAGGCAGCAGACTTGTTAGCTAATTTATTTGATTAGATAAATATTTCATGGTATTTTGTCTTTATCACTTTATTCCAGTCCGTGCACCAAAAATAACAATTCTAAAAATCTTTGAAGCTTTTATATGATTCTCAGTGCTATTATTTATAGATTATCATCTTTGTTGCAGGAGCTTCAGGACAATAAGGAGATGACAAATGACGACATTTTAGGGGATGCATTACCATATGAAGAGCAAGATGTGATGCAAAAAAGCTGCTACGATTTACTTGATCTGGGTAGAAGGGTGAGTGGACGTTGAAAATCTTTCCCCAGTTTTACTTTCAAATTGATTTAATAGCGACCTTTGTACTAGATTTCATTCCTATTTGGTTATTTCGTATGACGTAACCTATTTTGTTTTTTCTATATCAATCACCAATCTCATTTTCAATTTTTCTATGTTACATGGACATGCCATCTTTTAAAAAATAATTCGTGTCTGATACGTATCCACGTGTCCGTGTCGGACATGACACTGGCACAATATTGTATATGATATTCCTCAATTTTGATATTTTGGCATGTCAGACACTTTGTCCTTGTGTTGGATATGGACACAGGTATCCCTGCCAATATAACTTGGCATTTGTTCTCTTTACCTTCATATTTGGTTTGAGTCTAATGTGACATTATGTCAAACTATGAAAGTTGAAACTGCTCTTCAGTTTCAAGTTTGATGTTTCAGTTTTTGTTTGATCCACTCATGATTTTTTTCTTGTAAAATGGTATATGTAGAGTACCTCTGAAGTTTTACTTTGTCTTCCCTCAGAATAGAGGAAACTTGCAATTTCCAGGATCACACCCAGTTTCTCTTAACAGGTAAATATCTTATATTCCAATCTATCTTTCTTTCTTTTAGTTACGGTTTACCTTAGGTTTTTTTTATGAACATAGGGAAAAAAGATAATTGCAAAAAGGTTTTGTGAGGATCACTAACATAGAAGTAATATGTGAAGTTGAGTTCTATCTTTACTGATCAGGGTAAAATAAATACAAGTTGAGTTGTTCCAAAACTGGAGATCTAGGAATTATAGGAGAGAACATGTAACATAATTCATAGCTCTCCAATACTACGTGAAATACTAGTATACTACTAATGCTAACAATAACAGACTCACACACTAATATTCATACATTCACAACCATAGTTATCAAATCGTATATCGTATCATATCTCATTTTTCATTTTTAGCGTATCAAGTATCGAATCATATCATGTATCAGATGATACACATAAAGTAAAATTTGATAGTATTATATGTGTTTGTGCATGGTATGTGAGTTTCATACACAAACATACATAAATAAAATTTTATCACGTAAAACTCTATTAGTGGATGGTAAAAAATGTCATCATTTTCAACCACTTGGCCCAAATTAATATTATACTGTAAAGGACTACGATAGCTGTCAGTTGAGTGAGAAAAGTTTGTTTTGGGTTAGGGTGGTTGTTTATAAGAACCAAAACCTAAGATGTCTTTCCAAAGCTTCGAAAAGAGAAGAAAAAAATAATTAACACTTAAAAACTCTGTTTTTGGACATAATTTTTAATTAGTTCATGTGTCTAAAGTGTATCGCTCGATACAGGGTGTATCATGTATCGTATCGTATGATACGCTTCCCGTATCGTGCGATACATGAAATTTTCGATACAATTGTATGATGTGTCAAAAGAAAAACGATACGATACATGTATGGTATGATATTGATAACTATGTTCACAACACTAATGTTTGGAACGTTAAAGACTTAAATCATGCATGGTGCTTTTTCTTGTCAATTAGATAATTGTAATTTAATCAAACGGAAATGACAGTTCAGTTACCAACATACAGTACTTGGTATTGATGAGATTACAACATTTGGTTCAGCTGCTTAGGAATGTTTTTTGCTTTTCTATTTTTAATCGCACATTTGGGCCTCAGTTTCTGTTGATGGTATGCAGGGACAATCTACAACTGCTTAGGCAACGTTATTACTATGCTACATGGAAAGCTGATGGGACTAGATATATGATGCTTATTACTTGGGATGGTTGTTATTTGATCGATAGAAAATTTTGTTTCCGAAGGGTCCGAGTGCGTTTTCCTGTAAAACAAAATAATGAGGTCAGATTCACGTGTTTCTGCTTTTGGAAAGTTTATTAAGGTTTTCCTGGTTCAGTAATAGGCATTTGCCTGAAATTCATTTGGTTTGGCTTGTAAGGTTTTTGACAAAGAGACTCACAACTTCACGTTATTGGATGGTGAAATGGTGATTGACACTCTGCCGGGTACGCAGAAACAGGAGAGAAGATATCTGATCTATGATGTTATGGCAATCAACAATGTACCTGTTTGGAAGGTCAGATGCTGCAATTTATTTGTTTACTTACTTTTGTTGATGAAAATAGTTACATGTACCTATACTTTTCATTGGTTGAATGGTAAAATTGTAGTAGGTGTGCTTACAAGTATGAACATTGAAGGGGTGTGTTTTGTTCAGCTATCGTTTGGTTGGGAAAGTTTAATTCGGAACTGATGTAAGTTGTGGGAGGGCAACTGACTTACATTTTCATTTTCATTAATAAGTTTGTCTTGCCTTTTCAAAATAAAAAATAAAAATTTGTGGACATACGAAGGGAAGCTGTCCATGCAACATTAAAATCCAACTGGCGAACATAAGCTACTCATACATGTCATATACTTTTATTTCATTCTATTTTAAACTAAAGATAAGAAAAAAGGAAATTTTGCAAACACCCAATGTCTTCTCCAATTTCAATCACCACTGAAACCTGCAATTTCAATCTGGCACCTGTTCATTCAATGGCGAGTTATGATTTCTGATCACTCCTGATCTCATATTCTAGATTCAAGAATGGGGTTTAATTTCTGAATCTGTTTTTCTTAACTCGAATCACATTGGAACTGAAGAAGAAAATTGGTGGGTTTGTGTGTTTTTGTGTGTGTGTGTGTGTGTGTGTGGGAGGGGGGTGTTACCTTGCAATATGCTATGTTGTGTTGACAACCATGGCTTTTGGCATTTTTACTTATTTTTTAAAGAAGAATTAAATGAACTAGATATGGTGGATGAGTTGCTTACATGGGCCAATCAATTTATTTTTGTCCCGTGGGCAGCTTTTCTTTGTATGTCCACAAATTTGACTGCAATACGAACTGGTGGGTTTTCCTTGGCTTATGGAAAAAAGTGATTGCCTGTAATGATCCATCAATGTAAGAGTTGGAATTTCAAATTCCATGGTCCTTTTCGTGAAGTTGGTTGTTGTTGCTGTCCTAGTCCTAGTATATCATTTCATATGTAGAGAGGAAGAAAGGAAAAATTGTGAAGGGCGTCTTTAGATTACTTTTTGAGGATGCCAAATCAAAGTGAGATGAAACTTGGCAAGCTTATCCTATAAAAGGAAGCAAGACATAACTAGTTATCTAGTTTGGATCTTCTATTCCAATTGCGAAAATGCAAAAGCGCTTATTTTCTTTTTATATCATGAAGACTGAGTCAAATATTATTGAACTTGTTATCTATAAGTAATTGTTGAACATAGTGTTACCTACTGATTTATCAGCATTGTATAGAGTAAAATGATGGAAAAAAGGTGCAATGATTTGGCTCGTAATTTTTGGTACTATACATTTCTGAGATGTGCTGCTGTGTTAGAGATTCTGTAGTATTATAGTTGTACATTATATTTAAAAGTTGTATCTGATTAGTCAACTCTATGTTGTTGCAGTGATTCTAGGTCCTTTTTCATGCTCCATAACTTCGTATCTTTATAATTAAAGTATTAAACTGGATCATCCAATGTGGAATGCCGGAATCATATTTTTCCAGCTAGTTTGATTCGACTAACAGTCGATCCACTGCGACTGACACAAGAACCAAATTGGAACATCACAGAAATATTTTTTTGCCAATGACATGTTTTTATTCAGTATTTTCTTGATGTATTTTCATACTGATATAATGTTTTTCTGATTTTTCCTATCCTTCGATGCACGATCAAAATTTTGATGATGATGCTTGTAATTTGATGCAGCTTCCTTTCTATGAAAGATGGAAGAAGCTCGATAAAGAAGTCATTGAACCTCGGAATCTGGAACGCCAGCATTTTAACCAGAGCGGAATGCCTTACTACAGATATGACTTGGAACCATTTAGAGTACGCGACATCAACCGATAATCTATTGCATTTCCTCCTCTTTAATAGTTTTCCTTTCCTTCACACGTTATTGATTTTCTTGAATTAAACAGGTGAGAAGGAAGAACTTCTGGCTTCTATCAACTGTAACCAAGCTTCTAACTGATTTTATTCCTAAGCAGCTTTCACATGAAGCCGATGGTCTTATTTTTCAGGTTTTTAAAAAAGTTTATGTTGATTGTGAATATTCAAGTTGTCATATGCTCATATCACCACCAGATACATAGTAATAGTGTTAAACAGACGGGCTATTAAGAAAGATTATTAGGTAGAGGCATAGAGCAGCGCACAGAGGATCTCACACTTTCCAACAATTACCTAAAGTTACAAAGTGACATTTGTCCAACAATGAGGTCCTTGAGTGTTAGGCCTCCTACATGTATCTCACGAATATCATAATGTCTTAGGAAAAATGATGTCTGTCAGTGTCATAGGCGTGCGCCTATGTTCCCTCTATATGTTATGGGCGTGAGCCCCTTAGTGGAGTCCAAGCCCATGGTTCGAGTCCATTAGTTAGTTGGACACATGTCATGTTCCTATTGGTTTATGCTTTCTAGGTTTACTTTAAATAACGGGCTTGTAGTTAGGGTTTCAGTAGTTGTGTTTATGTGTGTGATTTGTGATTGAGAGATTCAATAAAAGAATGATTTTTAGGTCGTCTTTTAATTGTGTTTCAATTAAAGTGTAGATTCAATTAAACTGAAGCTTCCGCCAGTAAGAACTACATTAAAAAGAACATGCAACCTTAACCAAATCCGTTGTTGATTTTGGAATATATTGGTTTAGGATAATTTTTGAGTTTCCCTCATACATCCCTTGGAATAGTGGTTCTTTCTGAGATTCTAATTGAAACAAGTTCTAAAATTATGCCATGCATTATCTTTCATGGTAAATTGTTTTGTTCATTGCTGGGTGGAACTGATGGCTTCCACTACTTTTTCTTCTTACAGGGTTGGGATGATCCATATGTTCCTCGTACCCATGAAGGGCTCCTAAAGTGGAAATACTCGGATTCAGTCGATTTTCTTTTTGAGGTTGTACTAATAACTAATCTAATGCTATTGGTTATTGCTAGTGCTCAGTGTGTTTCTTTAGTGTATTGATATTTGATCATAATTGACAAGGCGTTGTGCATGTCCCAACAGGTGACAGAAGATCATCGTCAGCTACTTTTTCTCAATGAAGGGCGAAAAAAGAAGCTTGTGGAAGGGAGGGTTCTGTTTGAAAGTAAATATTAAACTTGTTTTCGTTCCATGATTTATTGCATCTGAACATACCATTACTTTAGCTCAGCTCCACCACTCCCTTCTGGCTACTAACATAATTAAGCAGAATAAATCTTGTGGTGTCCCCTGTGCCCTTGACCTTGATATGTTCTTTCACTGCTATATTATATACGTTTTTGTTACACATTACTCCAAAGTTTAAAGGGATTGTAACCTGCAAAGCTATCCCTCATGCAGATGAATCAGATCCTTCAGCGTTTTCAGGAAAGATTATTGAGTGTTCCTGGGACTCGAACAGAAGGGTTTGGATATACATGCGGATCAGGACAGACAAGTCCAACCCAAATGAGTTCAATACCTATATGAAGGTCTATCTTGTCACAATTTCTTGAGAAGCTATCTTGAAGGCACAAGGTAGTGTGTAGTGTACTAACATTATTGTTTGCTTAATACAAGCAGGTTATGCGGAGCATAAATGACAATATCACCCAGGACTTCTTGCTAAGTGAAATTTATCAAATTGTTCGCCTACCAATGTATGCTGATAGGATTCAGAATGATAGTAAAGCCCACATGCAGCACCAAAATTCTGGGAGACACAAGTGATTGGAGATTCATGTCAAGTAACTTACTTGATTTGTGTTACAGGAGGTGGTGTGTCATTTGCAGTACCTGATGCACCTGCCCCAGTCAATGCAAAGTATAGTTTCAGTGAAGTTTATGTGAATAGCATCAGCTGTGTGATTCTGGATCAGCAAGGGTTGTTGTCTGAATGGCATCTGTCTATGTGATTCTTAGACATATCATACTGGTGAGTTACCTGGTTTCTTGCTATTGTGCTCATATGGTCATGACTGGCTCTCAGCTCTCAGCTCTCAGCACAAGAGTGTTTATTATGATACTTTAATATGCGTAATATCTGTTTATATATCGAATTAGGAAAGTGGTGCAATATCAGTACTTGCCCCCTCTGCCCTTTGGGTTATTGCCACGAATTTTGTGCTTACCTTCATCCTGTTTATTACCAGGAACCATTTCTAATCATCTTTCAGCTAAGCAAGAAGTGGACAACCATTGTAATTATGAAGTAATCTGTTTAGTGCAGCCACTAATTTTGCTTACCACTACTGGCTGTGTGAACTTGGAGCGTGGATACAAATTAGATCTTGCACTCCTTTTCCTGTGCGAATCAGCCAATTGTTTTTTTTTAAATAAATTTGTAATTTAGTCTCACTGATCATGGTGCTGTTGTTGGATTTGCAAAGATAATCAGTTATCAAAGTGTAGATACAATTGTATTGAATAAATAAGCTAACATGAACGAGTGAGATACAAATGTATGTATGTTCCCTTAAATATTGCAGTTGCAGATGCTTTTAGAAAGTTAACTCTGTCGAAGTGGTAAGAAATTCGTAAGAGTCCATGATGACTTGGAAGTTGAAACCAATATTCTAAATCAGGTATGCTATCAGGGGGTAAGAACTACTACCAAGTCTCGGGGATATGTGACGGGCAAATTTCGCATGCAGCACCCAATTGTGGAAAATTCAGCTTGTATAAGTAATGTAAAAGCCTAGGGTGATAAATCAATGGGTCTCGTTTTGATACAAAATGGGTTAATGTCTAATTGCAACTAGTTGTTGGGGTCAGTCAGCTTAACCCTATTATTATGTCTAAGGAATGTAAGGGTCTGTCCTTGGCAATCGTTGCACTTGCAAGGCAAGCAAGAAACTATTTGGCTCCATGTAATTTTTTTTTTTAACAGGTGGTAAACATCTTAAGCGAAAATGACGCATATAAAGAATATTAAAACTCTAGAAGTCTAAAATATCCTATCGCTTATTAAGCACTATGAGTCGAACAACTCATCACTCATATACTTGGGAGTTTTATTAGGCTTTTACACCTGAAGCCATGGCAGAGATCTAAGGACGCTATTTGATTAAGATGAACCAGAATTCATATACAAGTCCCATCAAGAGAAATTCGTTTGTTCCAGAAGATGTTGCTCGTTATGGAAGTATAACTGCATGTTATCCCTATTACCTCTCTGTGATTCACAAGAACAATATGAATCATTCCAACAGCCACCTATGCTTCTTGTGTGAAATACTAAGGCATTAGTGGAACTGTCCTTAATATGTCTACGAGTTTGTATTCTTTAGTAGAAGGAAGAAATACCAACTCGTGCTCAAACTCCATCAATAACATAGAGTTTATTCCCGTCCTGATCGTCTATGAAGATTATACCAGCCTCAGCATGGTTGACATTAATAAAAGTCAGGTTTAAGAATCCATTCTTTACACTGATTCCTGAATTTGTTATGAAGAACATAAGCTGGGATTGCATTTCTATTAGGGTCTTCTTCCTTTTTTTTTTCTCGATAAAACTGTTATATTCTAAGGTTACGGATTTACGATTCATTCTAGCTAATATGTTGGCAACAATATCTTGGTTAACGCAATGCAAAATACCCTCACTCTTCCTCTTTTTTTTTTTTTTTTTGATTGGCAAGCCTGTTTTAAATGAGATCAGTAACTCTTTGATGCTTTTTTGCAATTTGATCTATGTGAGCAGCACCTGCCTAAAGTTGATATGGTTAGTTGAAGTGTTGAACTACATTGCCCAAAGAGCTGCAGCTTCCTGAAATATCCAAAGAGCACTGCCGTGATCGAATAAGGAAATTTATCAATTTGTATTTGAGTTGAATAAGGATACCTTTATTTAAATAGTACTGTGTGAGGGTAATTGTACAAAACCGCATTGAAGAAAAGTATTGAGTGTGCAAGAGGAAAGTGTTGAGTGTGCTTAAGCTTGTGTCAACCATGAAAAAGGCAAAGAGGGGCACTGAAAGATCTGTTAATGGAGAAAACACTAAACAAGATAAGAAAGACAACGTTATCATGCTTTTTCTCAGTGAAGAAATCGTCTCCAACAGCTTTACTTGGATTCCAGCAGATTTGCTGAAGAAAAGGTTCATGCACCAATGTAAGCAATGGTTAAACGTGATCACTGAACAAGGTTTCATCAATGAAAATTTCCATCGATCTGAACCTGGCATAATCTTCATTGAGGAGGTCAAAGGTAAGAATATATATGCAATGCCATTCATCGAGTTCGAAGGGCCGGGAATTGTCAAGATACGGAATTTAAATTGTCAAGATCGTAATCTTGGAATGGTTTACTTTTGGTAAAAGATAATTCTAAGCAGTATCGCCAAGGGGCAAATTATCCAGTTCATCAGATAGATCCTCTAATAACTCAAAAAATGCTTACATATTCTCCATGTAGGCATCGCCTGTTTTTGGCATGAACTAGTGTTAGAAAATATAGCTAAATTCCAAATCACAAAACCAACACACAATACAATAGGCTGAGGCGCGGACAATGTCGCTTTCTTTAAGGTTGTTTCGCGTCTCCGAATCTTCTCTCAAACAAACTGCAGCAGAGAGTGCGCAACCTCCAGGATACAACAGCCAATCAACTAATCTCCATTGAACCTGTTGTGAAAAATTAACTGCGGAAACAACGTTACCCACACCAAACGGATCAATCCTACACAAAGATTGATCTTTCTCAATAGACAAGACTTCAACACCCTCCAAGCAATATCCCAACACTTCTCAATATCAAATAACAAGCATATGAAATAAAACAATCAATGTAAAAGAAGAACAAACCACAAGACGAGATATATCGTGGTTCGGCAATTTGCCTACTTCCACACTGCGAGTTCCAAGCTTTACTAGATGTCCGGAGTAACTGATTACAAGTCTCTCTCGATTCACTCACAAAGGATGAACACTCAACTCACAAAGAATTGTTCTCTTGTAATCACTCTCTTTCTTGGTTTTGGAAAAGTTAAGTTTTCCAAAAAATTGATTTTGTTTTTATACTAAAAACAAAAAAATCGCGGTTACTGTAGCGAGGCCCGCAAACAAAAGACTCGGCGCTGGCGCCGCTCCTTTGCCGGATCGGCGCCAAAATCATCGAGACCGAGCGCTGGCGCTGGCTTTGAGCGAGCTGGTCGCCAAACATATCGGAGCTCGAGCGCTGGTCGCGCGCTTCTTCGAGCGCCGGCGCCTATCGATCGAAAAGCAAAAAAAAAATCCCTTTTTCTCTACATTCTCCACCTCGGTGAGGTTTTAACACATAAAACCAAGCCGAACACATCCAAAGAAGATCACATCCGGTAGGAACACCTCCAAAGAAGGAAGACTTCGCGAAATAATCGCCCCGGCGGGCTATGCCCACACAGGCTCTTTCAAACATGTAGGATTTGGAGCAAGTCCAAACAATGTTGGAACTTAACTCCGGTGACAACTTTCATCGATATCGCGAGGATTGTCATGGGTGTCTACTTTCTCGAAGTGCTACATCACCATCCTCAACGACATCCCGTATAAAGTGATAACGGACATCAATATGCTTGGTCCGAGCATGATGAACTTGGTTCTTCGCCAAATGAATAGCACTCGACTATCCATGATACACAACAACACTGTTACGCTTCAATACCCAAATCATCTAGAAGACCTCGAAGCCATAGTGCCTCTTTCAACGCCTCTGCGCCAACGCCATATACTCTGCCTCGGTGAGTAGATAGAGCAATCAGTAGCTGTAGCATAGACCTCCAACTAACCGGTGCACCATGCATCATAAACACATAACCGTGAGTCGATCGTCGATCTATCTAGATCACCGCATAATCGAAATCCACAAACCCACCGACATAACAAGTGCCTCCACCATAAGCTAATCCCACATCCAAAGTACCGCTTCAAGTACCTTAGTACCCATTTCATCGCCTCCCAATGCCGCTTCCCGTGATTTGCCATATACACGCTCACAACACTAACGCTTTTGTGGAAATGTCCGGGCGCAGTACACACCATAGCATACATCAAACTACCCACGGCACTTGCATAAGGAACATTAGCCATATGCTTTTGTTCCTCCAATCAACTAGGAGAGAACTTAGCCGAAAGCCTAAAATGCCCAAAATTAAAAGGTGTAGAAACCGACTTTGCATTCTCCATACCAAATCGTGAAATTACTTTCTCGAAGGTATTTCTTCCGAGATACAACTATCCGTCGCTTCTTCCTATCTCTGTCAATCTCCATGCCCGATTATCTTCTTGGCTCCACCTAAGTCTTTCATCTCAAACTCGAGCTAAGTTGAGATTTCAACTTGTCTATCTCCACCATGCTTTTTGGAAGCAATAAGCATGTCATCCACATAAAGCGGGGAGATAGATGAAGTCATTACCACGAAGCCTTCTAAAGTAGACACAAGATCATATACTTACTTCGGGTGTACTCATGTTGCATCATGAATGTGTCAAAGCGCTTGTACCATTGCCTGGGCGATTGCTTTAACCCATACAGTGACCGATTCAATTTGCATACATGATCTTCTTTCTCAGCAACGACAAACCCTTCAGGTTGTCTCATATAGATCTCTTCTTCCAAGTCCCCATGCAAGAAAGCAGTTTTCACATCAAGTTGCTCTAACTCCAAGTTGAAGTGAGCAACTAAACTCAACAACACACGAATGGACGTATGTTTGACCACCGGGGAAAATACCTCATTGTAGTCGACGCCTTCCTTCTGTGAAAAACCCTTTGCTACCACTCTTGCCTTGTACCCAGTACTGTCGGACTCAGGAAGGACCTCTTTCTTTCTGAACACCCATTTGCTGCCGATAGTCCTTTTGCCCTTTGGCAATAAAACTAGGTCCCATGTGTGATTTTTATCAAGAGATTCCATCTCTGCTTGCATAGCTACCAACCAATCTCTGTAATGAGCATCTCTAACAGCTTCCTTGAAGCTATCCGCTCATCATCTTCGATATTCAAAGGCATATGCCACTAAATCCACCCTCGACCATAGTGTTTCACCGGGCTTCTCATGCCCATACTTGTGCACTTCTTTAACTTGTCTCGTGGCCTGTGGTCACCACTACAAGTTCGCGGATGCTCATGCTCTTCTTCCCTTTGTTGTGTGGTTCCATGATTTGGTACCTCATCATGATCTAACCCGATCATCTGGCGCATCGGACAACTCAAGCTCGGTAAGAGCTTGAACTTCTATGGACTCACCATTCTCGCCCGACTACTTCGGAAACTGCTTTTAAGATAACACGGAAGTCTCATCAAAAGTAACATCTCTGCTGACCAGGAACTTGTGGGCTTCTAGACACCACAATCTGTATCCCTTTACCCCATTTGCGGCTTCCAATAATATGGCCTTCTTAGCTCTAGGATCTAGCTTGTTGTCCCTCACATGGTAGTAAGCTGTCGATCCAAACACTCGCAAGATACTATAATCAGCTGGGTTACCTGACCACACCTCATAAGGTGTCCTGCAATCTATAGCTGGTACTGGTGACCTATTGTACAGGTAACACGCCATGGACACTCATCGATTCCGCCTAATACTTTTTTGCCTAGGACGGCATTAGACAATAAACATCTTGCTCTTTCAAGCAAAGTTCTATTCATCCTCTCGCCATTCCATTCTGGCGTGGCGTGCCCCCTCGATCGCCTAGTGTCCAATTCCAATTCGCCGCGAAACTCTTGGAAAGGTCCATAGGTATACTCAGTACCATTGTCAGACCGTAATGTCTTTACCTTCCTATCTGTGCGATTCTCAACCCTTGCCTTCCACTTCTTAAATGTCTCAAACACTTCATCTTTCGATTTCATCATATACACCCACACATAGCGAGTATGATCATCAATGAATGAGACATAATAGCGTTACCTCCCTTTGAAGCCACCCCGAGGGTCCCCAAACATCCGTATGCACATAATCAAGGATGCCTTTGTCGTGTGCTTGCTTGACTTGAACTTGACTCGCGACTGCTTCCCATAGACGCCTTGATGCTCACGGAACCCCATACTTGGCTTCTTCAAGTTCTTCAAGAACCCTCGCTTTGCACAACTTCGGACAAACCCTTTTCACTCATATGCCCTAAACGATATGCCACATCTTAGTGCACTCGGAATCATTACTACATGCACCCATCGCTACATCGCCTATCACCACATACTACCAATCGAGTATACAAGGTTCCATATTTTTGACCCTTCATAACAACTAAAGAGCCATTAACAATATTTAGGACTCCACCTTCACCCTGACTTGTGGCCTTTGGAATCCAAGGTACCAAGAGAAATAAGACTTTTCTTTAGCTCAGGAACATGTCTCACATCGGTTAGAGTCCTCACTACACCATCATACATCTTGACCCGTATAGTTCCAATTCCTACCGTCTTACAAGCAACGTCATTACCCATTAAAACAGAACCACCATCAATGCTCTCATAAGAAGTAAACCACTTTCTATTCGGGCACATATGATAGGAACATCCGGAATCAAGAATCCACCTCTCGGTCATATAGTCTTGTGTGGACACACAGAGACTGAACTCATCCTCTTCAGAGCCCGAAGCATAATTTGCCTCAAATTTTGCCTTACCTTTCTTCTGACCATCTCTCTTGTTCTCTTTCTTCGGGTGAGGACAATTACTTGCGTAATGTCCTTTTTCATTGCAATTGAAGATCAGTACATGTTTTAAATGCTTTCTTTGACTTGGACCTAGAATTATCATTACTTGAATAATTCTTCGCTCGCATCGAATTTCCTCTTGCCACTAGCCCCCGACTTGCATCAATGCTATTCTCTACACGTCTTCTTCTTCATCAACTCATAAGAAAGAAGTGCACTCAACTTCGTCAAGATCGGCGACTTCTCTGTTCATGAATGTAGTCATTAGATGCTCATAGCTTTCTCGGCAAGGAGAATATTAAACATGCCGCCGATCCTCATCATCCATCTTCATACCAACATTCAAATAATCCGCTAGACGTCGACGGAACTCACTAACGTGATCTTGCATCGTTGAACCATCGACCATCATGTACCGATAAAGACGCTTCTTAAGGTACATCTTGTTCGATCATGCTCTTGGTCATATACATAGACTCTAGTTTGAGCCAAATACCGCAGCGGCGTATTTTCTCCCATCACACTATACATGACCTCATTAGCAAGACATAACCGGATTGATGAACAAGCCCGAAGATCGAACTCTTCCCAATCATCATTACTCATACTACGCCGCCTTTAGATTTAATCCCTTCAAAGCCTTGTGCAAACCTTTGTTGGATGAGGATGTCCTTTACTTGGACTTGCCAAATCCCAAAGTTATTCTTCCCATTAAACTTCTCTACTTCAAACCTTGCGTTTGAAAATCTTGGGAGCCATCTTTCAAGTTACACACAATAACCCAAAAGAAACAGTTTCACCTCGGAATTTAATCGAACACCTTGTCTACACAAATTTTTAGTACTAAACTCAAAATCCTAGGTCGTATACCTACGCTCCGATACCAATTGTTGTGAAAAATTAACTGCGGAAACAACGTTACCCACACCAAACGGATCAATCCTACACAAAGATTGATCTTTCTCAATAGACAAGACTTTAACACCCTCCAAGCAATATCCCAACACTTCTCAATATCAAATAACAAGCATATGAAATAAAACAATCAATGTAAAAGAAGAACAAACCACAAGACGAGATATATCGTGGTTCGGCAATTTGCCTACTTCCACCACGCGAGTTCCAAGCTTTACTAGATGTCCGAGTAACGATTACAAGTCTCTCTCGATTCACTCACAAAGGATGAACACTCAACTCACAAAGAATTGTTCTCTTGTAATCACTCTCTTTCTTGGTTTTGGAAAAGTTAAGTTTTCCAAAAAACTGATTTTGTTTTTATACTAAAAACAAAAAAATCGCGGTTACTGTAGCGAGGCCCGCAAACAAAAGACTCGAAGCGGCGGCTCCTTTTGAGCTGGTCGCCCAAAATCAACGAGACTGGAGCGCTGGCGCCGCTTTGAGCGGGTTGGCGCCAAACATATCTTGGAACTGGCCTCGATCGAAAAGCAGCAAAAAATCCCTTTTTTCTACGGAACCCCGCACTAGATAACAATAGAGGAGGAGCACTACACACTCACAATAAACTGAACCGATTGCCCAAGTGAAAAATATGAAAACAATGAATTGCGATCGTGAAAAATGCACCGCCAGTTTTTTCCAATTATCTAAGAAGAGAGAAATTAGTTTTTTTTTGTAACAGTTGATCCTACAATAGTGGGTGCATTATAGGCTAATAACCCGTGGATATTGGACTCAACGTTACTTGATAAGAAAGACCAAGTCAAGAAATAACCAACAGAAATAAAAGCCGTACCATAAGGAACCCAAACGCCCATATGATCAACTCACATATTAAAATACACCAACAATCCCCCACTTATTTTAATAAATACATAAAATCAAATTGGGCAAAAACAGATCGGTTTATAAGCATCATGCATAAATAAAGGTGTCTTTTCGACTTAAACCTTTATGTAGTGTAAAGTAATCAAGGTATAAGAATACTAAGTGATTAAGCTTGAACTTAGATTCTTGCATATACAACAAACACAATACACACATGATACCATATAGGTGTAGTCTCAAAACCAAAGACATTACCGCCATGTGCTTTATCCTGTTTCATGAGTGCTCTAGAGAATTAGCCCACATTCTCATAGGAAGCGGACACACTTCCACGCTCACTAGGTGAGTCTATCAAGAGTGCTCCTGTAGCTCTACACTCCGCCCAACAAGGACCATAGATCTCATTAAGAGTTTTCCCAGAAAACTCAACCTTCAATATCGCTATAGGATGTCATGCAACATATACTCATATGGGACTATAATAAACAGTGTGCATGACCAACAATCATCATGTGACTTGTTCTTCCCTTTAAACCTAGTTCTTGGGATCTCCAGTCCCTAGGTTGAGTTTCCATCACATATGACTCATCACTAAACATGCTTAAGTCCCATACCTTTCGTGGTATCCCATACCTTTTCTCTAGCCAAAGCTTTGGTTAAAGGATTTGCGAGATTATCTCCATACCTTACAAAATCTATGGTTACTGAACCATTAGAAATATAATCTCTCACAGTATTGTGCTTACGACGTATTTGTCGTGATTTCCCGTTGTAGTATTTACTACGTACTCTACCGATGGCAGCAGTACTATCACAATGAATCAAAGTAGCCGGAACAGGTCTATGCCAAACAGGAACATCACTTAGAAGGTTTCTCAACCAACTAGCTTCCTCACTAGCAGCTGCTAATGCAATGAGTTGATCAGACTCCATAGTGGATTGTGCTATGATGGTCTATTTTTTGGACTTCCATGAAACAGCACTGCCACCAATACTAAATACATATCCACTAGTAGCTTTAGAGTCTTCCGATAAGGTATTCCAATCAGCATCACTATATCCTTCAAGTACAGCGGGAAACTTCTGATAATGTATACCTAAGTTGATAGTCCTTTTAAGATATCTCATAAGTCTACCAACTGCATACCAATGTTCATTGCTAGGGCAGCTAGTGTATCTACACAAAACCCCTACTGCATAGGCTATGTCCGGTCTAGTGTAGTCCGTGGCATATCTAAGGCTACCAATAATACTAGCATATCCTTTTTGATTAACTGGGTCACCCGTGTTAACAAGTAATTTAATACTTGGATCAAAAGGTGTACATACAGGCTTACAATCAAAATAACCATACCTTTTCAAAACTTTTTCAATATAATGTGATTGATCCAAATATATGCCAGAAGAAGATCTAGTGACTTTGATGCCTAATATAACATTAGCTTCACCTAGATCTTTCATATCAAAATTTTGTGACAAAAAGGTTTTGGTCTCATTAACTACTTCTAAGTTAGAACAAAAAATCAGCAAATCATCTACATATAAGCATATCATGACACAAACTCCATCAAGGTATTTAAAATAAATACATTTGTCACTCTCGTTAATTCTAAACCCATTAGAAATAACAACTTGGTCAAACTTTTCATGCCACTGTTTTGGAGCTTGTTTTAAGCCATACAGTGACTTGACAAGTTTGCACACTTTGTTGGAATTTCTTGGTTCTACAAAACCAGCGGGCTGGTCCATATAGATTTCTTCTTCTAAGGTACCATTTAAGAAGGCTGTTTTAACGTCCATTTGATGCACAACTAAATTATGGACAACAGCTACAGCAAAGAGCAATCTAATAGAAGTAATGCGAGTAACAGGAGAATATGTGTCAAAAAAGTCTATGTTCTCTTTTTGTCCAAAGCCCTTAGCTACAAGTCTGGCTTTATACTTTTCCACAGATCCGTTGGGTTTCAGTTTCCTTTTTAAAACCCACTTATTGTGTATGGTTTTAAACCCTGGAGGTAGGTCAACTAACTCCCAAGTTCTATTACTTATAAGTGAGTCCATTTCATCCTGAATGGCCTCTCTCCAAAAATCAGATTCTGAGGAGTTAAGAGCTTCCTCTAAAGATGAAGGATCTCCTTCTAAAGTGAAGGTATAAAAATCGGGTCCTAAATCTTTAGCAACCCTTGCTCTTTTACTTCTTCTAGGTTCCAAGTCAGTTTCATTATCTCTAGAGTGTAAACGTGTCATTCCATTTTCAGGGGTCTTCAAGGTTTCACCGGTAGATAATAAACCCCCACTATTTGTAATAACAAAAGGAAAAACATGCTCATAAAAATCAACATCCATAGATTCAATGATAACATTATTTTTTATGTCAAGGAACCTATATGCCTTACTATTAATTGCATAACCCAAAAAGGCACATTTTAGTGTCCTAGGACCAAGCTTATGTCTCTTTGGGTCAGGTAGTCTAACAAATGCCAAACAACCCCAAACTCGAAAATAATTAAGGTTAGGTTTCCGATTTTTCCAAATTTCAAACGGTGTAACTTTGGTTTTAACCGATGGAACTCGATTAAGAACATAGCAAACAGTAAAAAGAGCTTCTCCCCATAAATTGTTTGGAGCTCCAGAACTTATCAATATTGCATTAATAAGCTCGGTGTAAGTCCTATTTTTACGCTCCGCAACTCCATTCATTTCAGGGGAGTAAGGAGCTGTTCTTTCATGTATAATACCAATGGACTCTAGATAATTCCAAAATTCAGAATTACCATATTCAGTCCCCCTATCACTCCTTAGTCTCTTAATATTTCTGCTATGCTGATTTTGAACCTCATTCATGTAAACTTTAAAAGCATCGAAAGCATCATTCTTATTCTTTAACAAGTAAACATATGTATACTTAGAACAATCATCTATGAAGGTGATAAAATATCTTTTACCACCTCTAGTCAAAATGCCTCCATATTCACATAAGTCGGTATGAATAAGGTCTAAAAGTTTTGTGTTTCTTTCAACACTTTTATGAGGAGTCTTTGTAGTCTTGGCTTGGCTACAAGAGATGCACTGTCTAAACTCCTCATTGCTAAGACTAGGCAAAAGACCTAAGCTACTCATATTGTTAACATACTTGCGATTAACATGACAAAGTCTAGCATGCCAAATATTAATAGAAGTAGAAAGCATGTAAACGGAACTAGAAGCTTTATTAAAATCAGAAATATTGAGTTTAAACATTCCATCACATGCATACCCCTTCCCTACAAACACTCCAGACTTGGTAATCACATATTGATCACCACAGCGTATTTTTTCGATCCAGCCTCTTCCTTATCATATTTCTTTTGCAGTGCGTTCCAGACCTCCAAAGCAGTAGGTAACTCAGAATAGAAGTCGTAGAGATCGTCGGTTAAGCCATTCAAAATATAATTCTTGCACAAATCATCAGCCTGCTCCCATTTCCCAATAGCATGAGACCTTGCAGGTTCATGTAACTCAGTATCAGTAGGCTTTGGGTTATCCAGAACATCTGCAACTTTCATAAGTTTGAGATAAAAGTGCATCTTTGCCTTCCATCGCTTGAAGTTTTGTCCTTCAAACTTAAACGGCCTATTGTGATTATTGTCATTTGGAATTTGAATCATCGCATCCATGGTTTCAGCAAGACACGATATCAACCTTAAAATTGTTAGAAAATATAGCTAAATTCCAAATCACAAAACCAACACACAATACAATAGGCTGAGGCGCGGACAATGTCGCTTTTTTTAGGTTGTTTCACGTCTCGAATCTTCTCTCAAACAAACTGCAGCAGAGAGTCGCGAACCTCCGTGATACAACAGCCAATCAACTAATCTCCATTGAACCCCTGCACTAGATAACAATAGAGGAGGAGCACTACACACTCACAATAAACTGAACTGATTGCCCAAGTGAAAAAATATGAAAACAATGAATTGCAGTTGTGAAAAATGCACTGCCAGTTTTTTTCCAGTATCTAAGAAGAGAGAAATTCGTTTTTCTTTTGTAACAGTTGATCCTACAATAGTGGGTGCATTATAGGCTAATAACCCGTGGATATTGGACTCAACGTTACTTGATAAGAAAGACCAAGTCAAGAAATAACCAACAGGAAATAAAAGCCGTACCATAAGGAACCTAGCCCATATGATCAACTCACATATTAAAATACACCAACAACTAGTATTTGTTCCATCTACTAGGGAGTACATTATAGTAACCTTGTTCAACAATCTCAATGACGACTCCATGGGACTTCATATTGGAACATTAGGTGGTTCGACAAGACTGCTAGACTGGTGACCATATAGGACCTAAATGATATCCCAGTACTCAATGGGTTTCTCTTAATGGAGTCTTGTACTGGGATATATGGGGAGATGGGATAACTTCTATCAATCTCAGTGATCACAAACTCAAACCATTGCCATTCAATCACAGGTTACTTTACAAGCAAAAACTCATGAAGATGGGTGGTTTTCTATCCGTGGTACAATTTAGGCCGTCCCACACGAGAAAGGAGAATGAGGCAATTGAAATATGGATCTTCAACAGAATTAGTTGGATACAATTAGCCACAACAAGCTGAAAGCTGGTGCTTATTGATCAGATTACCTATTGCCCTAATGACATTGTAGGGACATTGAACAAGGGAGTTGTAATTGTCTTTATAGATTATTTCTGTAGGATCGGAACTTATAATATCAAGACCAAGCAATGGAGGTTTATAAAGGACCCGATCGAATACAGAACATTATTCCATAGTCATCATGTTCATGTCAACACTTTGTTCAACCTTTACATACTGCAGAACTGAATTAACTCTGTAGTTATGATGTTGGTCTTGTATTCTTGGTTATTTCAGTGTTTACATGCTTGTACGTTTTTATGAATAGAATAACTGATTGCCTATTGTTTATGTCAGTATTAGAATATGTCCAATATAGAAAGTCCCACGTTTCAATAAGTGTGGATATCCATATCTAGTAGTTTTTATTATCATGTTTTAGTTTTAGTATAAGTATGTAACTTTGGGTAGAGAGCACAATCTCTCTGACTCTATATTCCAACCCTAATCAATCTCTAGTCTTTTCAGTTTTTATTATTGGTTTCTCTAATATATATATATATATTATATATATATATATCAATCAATCACAACTCTCCTAGCATCACTACTAACATAGAATTCAACATGGTATCAGAGCGAGGTTCAGTGGTATGCTAGGAGAGGAATCCCTTATCAAGAAAAAAAAATCAAGTTTCTTTAAGTTTAAAAAAATCAAGTTTCTTTAAGTTTTTCAGTATAGTATTCAAGTCAAGTTTCAAGAAGAAGAATGATTTCTTACAAGAAGAAGTTCTTATATCTCAATTCAAGTTTCAATCTTTCTCTTGAAGGATTTATTGTTCAACGACACTATTCACAAGTACTGTTCACCAACACTGTTCATCATTACTATTCACAAATACTGTTTATCGTCATGTTAAAGTAAGTTTTCAAGATTCCGCTAGTATTTAAAGTTTGTTTGAAGAATGCCAGGAGAGAGATTTGAAGTTTCTCAGTATTGGTTTTTTAGTATTATTTCACTTTCGCAATTTACGTCTTCCGCAATTTCTCTGTCTTAGTATTGATAAGAGGAGCACAACCTCTCTGTATCTCGGAATCTTTAAAGTTAGTATTGGACGAGACGCGCACGCCCTCCAATATGCCTTGCCCAAGGCGCACCCGCGCCCATGTCTTCACACATCAGTTTTCGAGATTTTTAAAGTATCAAGCCTTTGGAAGGTAGTTTGCATTCTCATCCAAAATTGGAGGGGTAGTATTGTTTGTATGCCGTTATGGATGTTTGGGTTTCTAGTTTCCACACATGCAGTTGGTCTTGATGCTGTCTTCTGTCTTAGTTTCTAGAACATGATCAAGTTGTTTGTTTGAAGTATTATAGGGGCACATGACCTCTATCTCAAGAGGAATTATTCTTTCCATCTTCCACTGTTCCAGAAGTTCGCAGTCATAAAAAGGCGTGACCCACTCTCCACCCTCTATAGTGAGTATTGTTTTATGCATGTTCTGTTATATATATATATATATATACGTTTACCATACTTTTTATACCATAGTTTATGCCACACCCCCTTACAAGATGAATTAAGTGCTAATAATTTGTGGATATGATCTACTAACCATTGATAACATCTCCACAAAAATTCATCCCATTTTGAAATCTCTAACCTAGTTAAAATCGTTATCAATTTTGATTTTTTTTAAACAGCTCAGATTTTACGATTTTGCAATCATCTTTTGACATAGTTAAACATTATCAAATTAGTTGAAATTTTGTAGAGATGATCTTCATGGTTAGTTGAACACATCCACAAAAAATTATGTTATAATTAACATTTTACAGAAAGTTGTGGGGCATGGTATAAACTATGGTATAAAAAGTTTGGTAAACAGAACCTGCTCGATATATATATATATATTTGTGTATTGGAGTATGAAGTATTCAGTATTCAGGTAGCATTCAAGCCTAAACTGCAGTCTTCAGTATTCAGGTAGCAGTCAAACCTAAACTACAAGTATGTTTCAGAGAGTAGTCAAGCCTTAACTGCGCACAAGTATGTTTCAGGTAGCAGTCAAGACTAAACTGCAAGTATATTTCAGGTAGCAGTCAAGCCTAAACTGCAGTCTTCAGTATTGGTAGCAATCAAGCCTTAACTGCAAGTATGTTTCGTGTAGCGATCACCTAAAACTGCAAGTATGTTTTCAGTAGCAGATCAAGCCTTAAACGCAAGTATGTTTCGTTTGTGATCAAGCCTAAAACGCACTCACCAGATTCGTAGCGATCAAGTTATAACTACACCAGTATTCAGTATTCAGGAGTACCTATAATAGTATTTTGTTAACATTAACAGTGATATTGATAGTAGCAGCCAAGAAGCACACATCAAGTAAGTATTATTGTTTTCAATTTATATTATGACAACCATAACAGCAAATGGAGTGAGTAGTAGCCAAGCAGCGCACCACTAAACCGGTGTTATGATTTCAGTTTGTGACTGGGGTACACCTTCAGTATTCAGGTTAAGTCATTGCTTACACCAACAATTTCACCTCCAGAACGTCTCAACAGTTGTTCGAGATCTTCAACTAAAGACTCTATGCGAAAGGGGGAGCAGCATTCTTATTTTTTGTTTTTTGTAATCCAAGCTGTAATTTGCATAGTTTGTGTAATTACATCTTGAGGGGGAGTGTTAGAATATGTCAGTATTAGAATATGTCAAATATGGAAAGTCCCACGTTTCAATAAGTGTGGACATCCATATTTAGTAGTTTCTATTATCATGTTTTAGTTTTAGTATAAGTATGTAACTCTGGGTAGATAACACAATCTCTCAGACTCTATATTCCAACCCTAATCAATCTCTAGTTTTCTTAGTTTTTATTCTTGATTTCTCTAATATATCAATGTCACAATTCTCCTAGCATCACCTATGATCTCCCCAGTAGTTCATATAGGAGCTATTGCCGCCAAGCCCCGCATGAAAATAAGGCAGCTTGAAATGCCGGCACGGCCCAGGTGATGGCAGATACCCATCTTCTGTCAAATCGAGGGACAGATAAGATGAGAAGGAGGTGGGAACCGAAGGCAGTCTCTTTGCTGTGGTACTTCCTACCCAAAGTGCTGGTGAATACGCTACATAGATCTCCCACTGCCGATGGTTCAATTAAATATAATACGGCAGTGGGGATGGTTGCAAAGCTACTAATTCCAGTAGATTCCGAAAAAAACAAAAAGGACAGGGGGAGAATAAACCGAAAAAAAAAAGACTTACCTAGATAAGGAAGACCTAAGGGACTTTACCAATGGACTGCACTAGTCATTTGGGATGCCAAGACCTGGCAATGGATACTTCTACGAGACACGAAGGAGAATAGGCGATTTTTATAATATAGGAGATTCTACGATCACCATGTTCATGTCAACAGCCTTTCTTGGACTGAAAATTCTGAAACAATTATTTTCTGATTATTTTCTTATTTCGCTGCTTCCTATTTCTTTTACTGATATCGGTTAAACAACTCGGCATGTAATTTATGTGATTGTTTTTATTAATTAATCTATTTTTTTTGTTCATAAGGCATATACTTCGCTTTAACTTTTATTGCTTTCATATTTTCTGAAATAGATAACAGAGTTTTTAGCCACTCTTATGTGCTGCTCTGACCCTGGAAATAGAAAATACCTACCACTCTTCATCTTCCCACAGGAGCATGACCTATTCATGACTGCCGACGATGTCTGCTCTGCTGATACTAAGTTTGGAACGCCAAAAGCAACCGAACTTTGAGCAAAAGAAAAGATGATTACTTCTTTGCTATTTCCGGAAAACAATTGTTTATAGACGGGAAAATCCACTGTTCATTAGGAAACTGAAAATAAACTAAGAATCACAAACGTGTTTAAGATTGCTGAAATATCAATGTCATCAACTTACAAGTCGTTTTCAGTTAATTACAAGAACATATAGTAAGACTAGCATGATCAGTAAATCTTATTTCAGATTTGTTAAATTCTATATTATTGGTGATAGAGTTATGACATTAATATATTGAGAGAAACCAAAAAGAAAAATAATGGAGAAGAGATTAATTAATTAAGAGAGAAACATGATCAGTAAATCTTAGTTCAGATTTGTTAAATTCTATATCATTGGTGATGCTAGGAGAGTTGTGACATTAATATATTGAGAGAAACCAAAAAGAAAAATAATGGAGAATAGATTAATTAATTGAGAGAGAAATTGATTAGGGTTAGAGAGTTCTTGGTTATTGTTCTCTACCCAGAGTTGCATATTTATACTAACCTAAAACATGATAATAGAAACTTAGAAACTGATGTCCACACTTATAGGAAACGTGGGACTTTACATATAGGACATATTCTAATATTGATATTCTAATAAGATTTTCACGGAGAAATTAAAGACGGTTAGAGAACGTCTTGTTCTCCATCTTGTTGTCTTGGATAAGCCTCCATTCCATGGTCTTGACATCATAAGCAGCAACTCTATTGCAATAATTTTTAAAGAAGATGACTATATCTATACCATCTAAACTCCCAATGTGCCGATTGCCCAAAGTCCCTACAACATTATGAGGATAATATATTTCTTCGCCAAAATGTACATACTACGTCTTGAAATTGGGCAATTTGACCCATTCCTCTGTATCGATGTCCTTGCAAATCCATATGTTAAACAGATAATCTACTTTGTCGGGTTTCAGAAATTCTACTACAGATAAGTAACCGCCGAGATCTACGAGTGTTGATTTACAGCAATAACTTTCGTGAATTGGCTGCTTCAGCAATCTGAACGTTTCGGTACACACATCAAACAAAACTATTGTTGGAAATGTGAAGGAATTTGTGTCCTCATGGGTTTGAACCCATGACCTTTTGTATCTACTACACTCTAATGTGGGGGGCTTTAGTCCCACATTGGTTACTAAACTTAAGACTCTTAAGTTTATATTGGTTGTGTCCTTATGGAGGGATAATGTAGAGAGATATAAGGAGGTGCTCGTGCGCACACAAGGCCTCCTTGGTTTGGGAGCTCCAGAAAACCTTAGTGCACGTCGCGGGGTGCAAATCGCCGAGCACAATCCTCAGTGATAAGTTTTACTTGCTTTCTTATTACTGTTTTTTTGATACTAGTTATAACAACTATGTCGTTACGAATGGAGATCCAATATAAGATGTCCATGATTGAAACTCGGTCTCCGTATCCGTTGTGCATTGTTTCCATTCCGATTGGGATGCTCCTCAAGCGGCCACCTAATGTTTGTAATTTAAGTACACCAGTACCTTGTTCAAATGTTTCAATCATCTGCTCTACTATTATGTACTCCTTAGAAGAAGGAATAAATACTAGCTCACGATAAAGCCTATCCAATGGAGGAAAGGCAATGCATTGCTTTGTTATAGGATTTATAATATAATACGGGTCTTCATAATCTACTTCTACCAATAGCAAACCATTACAAGACGACCTGATTTTTAAATGTTTCGTGAACCTGTATAACTCTCGCACCTCAGTAGCTTCAGGTCCTTTGAACTCTAGAAAATTCATAGTGTATTCTTTCCTGTAATTGATTTAGTCCACGAAGATTAGGCCACATTCTGACCGAGAAAAATTGGCGTAGATGAAATCGGGATCTGAGACAACTTTAAAAGGCATGATGACGTTATTCTTCTTTTCATCTTCTTATGGTTGTTCCTTACATCATCACAGTCTATAAGATCCATTGAAACTTTTGAACTTGATGAGATGGTAAGTTCCTTGAAACTCTCTGCTTCTTCCATCCTCTGATCTTTCTCATTCTTTGCTGGACGCGTCGCAGGAGGGATGGGATTACAACTTGTTGTATTGGGAAGCATTGAGGTATTTTCAGTGGAGCATCTATATTCACTACTATATCTACTTTGTGGGATTTTTGAATCAGGCATGTTTTTCTAAGATTTTGAAGATGAGGAGGGTAGGCTGTAGAATGTAGAGATTTATAGAGTTTTGTTGAATAAGTATTTGAATGGTTTTAGAAATCCTGATCCTAGTCTTATACGCTTATTAGGAGATCCATGAGAAAATATTCAGAGAGGTAAGCCACTTTTGACCACTTCTCTACACTATATGATAGCCGGATCTTTAGGAGTACTAGCCATTTGATCCGGCCTATGGCCGGACTTGCTACATAGATAGGTAATGACTTAAAAGCTTAAAGTCCACTTGAATAAATAATATATGTATATTGATAGCTAATAATTTACTACATACTTTGTTTGAAGGGTTTATGTTTTTCTATTTTTTTTAAGAGATTACAATCAAAATACTATACAACTCCTTCAGCTAAGCTGTCGACATGCCCACTGACTAACAGGGCAGCTGCTGCGTTTAGGACCTTCATTGTTCAGAAATATGATGTTCTCAAGATCGAACTCTAAAATAGCTAATGGAGTTGGTGTGTAATCGCAGAAGTTAAGTGAACTAATAGTCGGAACAAAACTTATTATATTAGGAGGCATACACAAAAACAACTCAGGTAAGAGTTTTTAACTTGCTAAAATGTAAGTATTAAAATTATTAAATTTTATGTAAGATACAACTCATAGTTAAAGGGCAATACATTCAAATTACAAAACAAACACCACATACAATCAATACAAAAACGGTAGAGAATCTTGTATGTTGTCTCCATGTCTTAGTAACAACCCATGGCCTGCAACATAGCGCTATCTTGTGAAGACTTGAGTCCTGCTCACTGTAGCATTGGCGGCTTTATCGTTAGTCTTTGCTCCATTCGTTTTCAGAATTCTATAGGGAACCCAACCTTGTAACCCACCACCTATTCCCTGTAAATCCTTATTCCATAATGATCAAAGGGTGAAATATTACTATTGCTACCATTATTTTGGTGTCCCTATTTCTTTGAGCCGAGCGGGGCGAAACAAATAAAGAAAAAACTGGTCATACCTCTGTCCCTCTGAATCTTTCTTTAACACCTTGGGAGAGGAATGAATGTGCTTCTACAATGTTAAGAGGTGACATTGAGTGAGAATTGTTTCTACTCCTGATGATATTTGTGGTTTCAACTCCTATAGCCGGCCATGAACTGTCTAGCCTTCTATGTATGTGTATAGATGTTGTTATCGATACTGCATAGTTTGTCAATTGTCAACAAAAGCACATACAGATCATATGAAAAGCAAGAACTATGATCTTTTCAATGGTTTAAATTTGATAAACTAATTAGTTGATAGAGTTAAATTTTAAACAACCTTTTTTTCGTAGTGCATAAATAGAAAGCATAACATAACCTGATCTAATGTTGGAGAAAAAGCATGGTGAGCATAAAGAACCATAATATTGGCACCTCAAGTGGTTGAAGCTGACTGCACTTGTTGAGAATTTTTTAACGTCTCCTGTGTACATCAGGCTGGCACTTTGATTTTCTATTAGACACATTATGTGTTATCTTTTTCATTTGGATTAAACGCAAACTTTTACTGTACTACTATATCTTGTAGTAACTTCAAGTCTTTTGCGGACCCAAACATTTCCTATAGATCGACATGCTGAAAACTAACCTTGTTATACTCTGAGCTAGCATGAATGAATGCATTTTGTTTTACTTTTATTCTATTGATACATCATATTAAATTGAATAATTCAGATCTAAATCAATTTGAATCATCAGCACGTGTATCCCAATCTAATCCATCTCTAAACATCACTCATATAGACATCAAGATAGGGTGCATAAGTGACAGGTTTTCGCTTGGATTGTCATTGCTCGCTTCAGACTAAGCATGACTAAGGGAAACTCAAAAAGAAATCTAAGTTAGTTTTGGTCCTCTAACCATCATCCAAAAGTAATTACATACATATAATATATGTGGATTTATTTGATTTAGTCTAATGTAATCGTGACCTACACTTTCCTTCTTACCCAAATTTATAATAATTTGAATAAATAAATAGAATTCTAGGAGATTCAATAGTCTAGCAATAATAAGGGGGGCTCCAAATGACATCCAATGAAACATTTCTAGTTCTAAACAAAATAAGAGTATGTGCAAGCAAGTGGAATAGTTCCGACAAATCAAGGATCCTGTATTTTAGATATATAATCTCAAAGAAGAAAAATCAAAGCACAAAGGACATGAAAATTTCTACCCAAAACTGATAAAGATCTTTAGTATGATGCATGGCTGAGATTATAATATGCAAACCTTTGTCTTTTCTAGCCTTCACCGAATAAAGCATCAATATAGTTATGCTCATAGCCCATTCGATCTGAGCAAGTATCTTAGACGCCTTCTTGTTCTCGAAAACTCATCATCCACTTTGCTTTATTTGTCCTTTTTCTCATCTTTCGCTTTTTGTTTCTTTCAACACTAACATTTGCAGAAATATCAGTAGGGATCGAGCTTTACAAAGACCATTTTCTCTCGGGCGAAGAACTCCTCGCACTTCCTAGGGAGGATCTCAAGACCGATTTTCTCTTTCGATCTTGATTGCATATTTGAATTTCGAAAGATTCAGGATTTAGATTTCCAAGTGTCACATGTTCTTAATGTCAACAAACAAACAAAGCAAGTAATGTTGAGATATACATAAGAAGCAGTTGTATTATTGGTAGAAACTCTAATGGAAAAAGTAGGTTCTAGATTCAGTTTAACCAAATGCACCTTAAGGTCAAGTAACACCAAGCCTGGCAATTCTTAACATTCCAACATTCTCATCCTAACACATTTTCTAGCTAATAATAACACTACCATCCAATCTGCGCTCCTTATAAATGTACACGAATAACAATCTTATAGATAACCAAATCATTCACCTTTACTAGAAGGCCAACCAAGTAATACTCCTTTTTACCCCCTCTTACCTACTCGTATTACCAAAAGTAAATATTTTCAAAGTTAGCAGACTATTTACCTCGGTTTTCTCCCGAATTGGCGAGTACTTGAGACACCAGAAGCAGGTGCAAGACACTTGATCGGTGCATAGACGTATAAATCTGTATAGCATGGAATGAGAAGATATCATAATATCAAATGTTTGTTTCTCATAAATAATGCAGCCATTCTTATATGAAACAATAGGATGAAATTAGTGTAGCAGCCATTCTTATATGAAAGAGTTAATTGCATGAGTAGTAGAATTTACTTACTTTGGAAGTACTTATCCAGGAATCCAATGTCTTCAAAGCTTTTCCCCGACAAATGTGTTTCACGGGCCAATGCCCCTTCAAATAAAATTTGTCGACATGCCCATCGGTGTTATTCTCATTTAACGTTTCACATTTTAATGCAGAGTAGAGAGATTTGCTACGTAACCAAAGTGCATTTACAACTGAGGCTGAAAATAAAATAAAGGAGTGAGTCATCCCATACGAAATGGTAGATTTGTTGTTTTCAAAGATACAATATTCTTATATTCTCCATGTATATCTTTGTTCAATCAAAAATAAAAATAATCAAAAATAAAATAATTAGAACAATCACAATCACCTTCATGCTGATTGGCTCGAGGGGCCCACGTGATCCTTCAAAAGTCCTACTCTCCAACATCCTTATCAAGCGTTGGCCATCCAAGTTGCCTAAGATCTTTATTCCATTATCGTTGGTTGTGATTGCCAATAACGAACCCTCTCTGTTAAATCTCAACTTAGGACTCGCCTGCAAGTAGTAAAGTAAGATGTTAAAGTCACATCAACAACATTGATAAGGAGTGGGTGGTTTGTACTAACAGTAATCCTCCATCCGCTTCGTGCTTGCTATTACGCCGCTTAATTTGAAATTCATCACCGCAGCCAAAAATCGATTCCTAGTTGTGTCGAATCGCACAACACCTAAAGAGCGCTTCCTAAATAGGTACTTTTGTGAAATAAACGGACTCTTAAAAAATTGTTCAGGAAATATGATGTTCTCGTGATCGAACTCTAAAATAGCTAATGGAGTTGGTGTGTAATCGCAGAGTTTGTTTAACCGATAGTCGGTATCGGTTTCCTTCACCGCAACTTCTCTATCTTCATAAACTTTGACAATGCATTCTCAACATCCGTCAAAATTAAGCAGAATCACCACCTGTTTTATTTACTTTTTTTTTTTATCTCATCATAAATTTCAAAAAAAGATCTCAGGGTATTAAAAATTTGGGAAATTTTTGTTCCGCCTTTACTATTTCAAGTAAGAATCAATTCTATACCTGTAAACACGATATTAAATGTGAGATAAAGAGATTAAATCGAAAAGTTTAAAAAAGTATTACATAGATCAAAGCAACTGGCAACGGATTAGTATTATATATCATTGGAGAACAAACCAATTCATTCTAGGACAATTTCTTTGTTTAATTCTGGAAGAGGAGAGGTTTCGTTTTGTTTAAGAATGGAGATAAGATTTAAGAGTGGAGATGAGATAAGATTTAAGAAAGAGATTTTTATCTATTTATCTATTTTAGGTTTTTATGTATTTTGGGCTACGAACAATTGAAATCCAAAAAAAAAGGCGTATAATTCATTTTTTTAGATAAAATCTGATGTGTCATTCTGAGAGAAAAAAGAGGGGCTGACGTGTTTCACTGGGAGCATTCTCAACTACTCAGTATTAATGGTCTTTGATATGATAGCCGTATCTTTAGGAGAAAAATTTCTCAACCGAACTGTGTATTTGTAATCTCTCTATTTTATGATTTTAGAACCACCTCCTTTAATTATTCTAATAAGCTCTCTCCTTTTTAAACAATTTATCAAAAACTCTCTCACTTTATTGAAATTAGAATTAGTTTCATATTATTTAAAATAATTTAGAAAATCTTATTTACGTCACTCAAATTATATTCAACCCCTCCTAATGTTTTTATATTATTTTTTAGATTATAACTAGAATTCAAAAAAATCATACTATCAGAGAGATGTTAGAGCGACAGGTTTAAAGATTTGAAAAAACACAGATGCGTAGCACGGTTCACATACTCGTGTAAATCACAAAAACAAGAAAAAAACTTCTCATAGCCGGATCTTTAGGAGGAAAATTTCTTAACCGAACTGTGTATTTGTAATCTCTCTATTTTATGATTTTAGAACCACCTCATTTAATTATTCTAATCAGCTCCCTCATTTTTAAACAATTTATCAAAAACTCTCTCACTTTATTGAAATTACAATTAGTTTCATATTATTTAAAATAATTTAGAAAATCTCTCAACCGAACTGTGTATTTGTAATATCTTTATTTTATGATTTTAGAACCACCTCCTTTAATTATTCTAATCAGCTCCCTCCTTTTTAAACAATTTATAAAAAACTCTCTCACTTTATTGAAATTAGAATTAGTTTAATATTATTTAAAATAATTTAAAAAATCTCATTTACGTCACTCAAATTATATTTAACCCCTCCTAATGTTTTTATATTATTTTTTAGATTATAACTAGAATTCAAAAAATCATACTAGTCGGATCTTTAAGAGGAAAATTTCTCAACCGAACTGTTTATTTGTAATCTCTCTATTTTATGATTTTAGAACCACCTCCTTTAATTATTCTAATCAGCACCCTCCTTTTTAAACAATTTATCAAAAACTCTCTCACTTTATTGAAATTAGAATTAGTTTCATATTATTTAAAATAATTTAGAAAATCTCTCAACCGAACTGTGTATTTGTAATCTCTCTATTTTATGATTTTAGAACCACCTCCTTTAATTATTCTAATCAGCTCCCTCATTTTTAAACAATTTATCAAAAACTCTCTCACTTTATTGAAATTACAATTAGTTTCATATTATTTAAAATAATTTAAAAAATATCATTTACGTCACTCAAATTATATTCAACCCCTCCTAATATTTTTATATTATTTTTTAGATTATAACTAGAATTCAAAAAATCATACTATCAGAGAGATGTTAGAGCGACAGGTTTAAAGATTTGAAAAAACACCGATGCGTAGCACGGTTCGCATACTCGTTCATAATGACTGCTCAGAGTAGGTGCATCACAACAAATAATCATGGCGAGGCGACTTCGTATCTCAAAGTTTAGAAGAGATCTTACGGTGATAAGATGCCCACTCATCTCATATAATTTTCACGCGGACCGATTTGTTTAGGAATTCCTAAAATTCCGGTCAAGATTTGGAAGATCCACAACATACCGATTTGTTTGGGAATTCCTAAAATTCAAGTCAAGATTTGGAAGATCCACAACATATTTAACTGGGAATTGGAAAAAAAAAAAAAAACCAGCAAACGCAGCATTCAAATCTTTACCAAAAACTAGCTAATTACTAGGAGATCGATAAGAAAATATTCAGAGAGGGTACATGCTAGAGGGTAGGTGTAACTTTTACTATAGAAGGACAAAAACCTAAACGATGATATTTTCAGAAGGACCAAAATTTATGTGTACTCATGAGTCATGACTCATGTATAAGAGGCACGTGGAGGGGTATTGTGGTAATATGAAAACCATAGGAGATTGATTAACGCCCATGGTTAGTCAACCCGGTAAACTCACGGTCAGGAGGACAAAAACCTAATAAACGATCATTTTTGGACAAAAGCCTAATTATGCTATTATTAGTAGACCAAAACCTAAAAGCCCTTTGAAAGAAAATAAGTGTTTTGAGAGAGAAAATAGAATTTTCGCTCTTATTTTTATCAGTACAACATCGATGTTGCAACATGTCATGTCGTTGTGTCTTGACTCCTTTCTGAAGACACTATATATCCGCTCAGGGGCAACCTTGAGCATAGGCAGCGGCTGGCTGGGGCCCCCACATTTTGACCTAAAATTAGGCCCCCTTCCTATAGAGAACACAACTACACTATTATTCGTTTTGCTCACTTTTTACATGTTAAACAACTTAGCCTAGTTGGTATCTGGTGTCTCAAATACCCATTTTCCTAGTTTGACTCCACTAAACCACATTTTTCACATAAATTTTGCAAAATGAATGAAGATTTTTTTTTTTTTTATCCTATAGGCCCCAATGGCAAAGTTTGTCTTGGACCTAACATATGGAAAGGAAAGAAGTTTCCCTAAAATTATTAGTAAGACATTAGATTCATTTTGATGCAAGGAACTTTTGTAAACAAATTATAATGTGTAATAAGTTGTTATATTTACGTATGATGTTTCTTTAGGGAAAAAAACAAGGGTTAACGAGTATTACCACCACCACCCCTAGATGAGCCAAGATAAGCCAATTAGGATCCCATCCCCCCCCCCCAATACACATAAAAAAAAAATCAAATTGGGTTCTGTACGTGTTTTTTTTTTGTATTTGGGGGGAGGGCCTAACTTCCCATCTGGGGGGGTGTTAATACTCGTTAACCCAAAAAACAACAACCAATGTTTAAAGGTGATCTTAAACACACTCATAAAAACACTCCCATACCCCAACCTTAAAATGAATAAATAAAATTATTTTAGACACATTTAGGTTCTTTAATTATCTTTCTTTTATTAGGCATACCCAAGACAAAACAAGTCATTTATTAGAATATACATCATAAGACTATTAATGACCCCATACTAAACTCTAGATATATACATTTTTCACTTGTAACTGAAAAAGAACGTGTTCTTCTTCTATCAAAAGAAAAAAGTGCTCTTGATTTATTCTCTTAATAACCTCTTCTTTAACAACATTTCTCTCACCAATAAACATGTAAGCACTCACTTTTGATTTGAATCAACCATACTAAAGTAATGAAGATGAATATCAACCTAATGATGATGAAGTAAAAAATAAAAAAAATCAAATTAATTTTAACGAATGGGATAACTCAGAAGACTATTATACTTTGGTATACTACAATGAACAAGTACAAATACCAAACGAAAATATGAGTTAGTTTGCAATATTAACAAAGTGTGTGTGTGTGTGTGTTTTTTTTTTCATGGGCTTCTTTTTGCCCTGTAGAAAATAGAGCGGGGGAATAAGAAGATTGCCGAAAAAAAGGTCATTTTTTTGTTGTTGTTGTTGTCCCTATTGAAAATTAATTTGGAGGTCGGGATATTATTGGATCGAAGCGATTATTGGGGTATGACAAAAACTTTAGTTAGTTATGGGGTAGGAGAGTATTTTTATGGTGTGTCCAAAATAGGGGTGATAAAAGGGCCGGGCCGGGCTAGCCCGCCCCTCAAACCATAAAAGCCCTCATGATTGAGGGTCGGGTCAGCCCGCCCCTATTTTGTATTGAGGGCCCGGGTTGAGTAGGGCCAAACATGAAAACTCAAGCCTTTAACCCACCCCTCAACCCTCATTTATGAGGGCCGGGTCGGGCCCTATCTAATTATATTTTATTAGTTTACTTTTTTTTTTGTGATTTTTTATTTATTTTTATCATACTTTGATTATGAATATCAATTTTAACTAAGTATACAAAACTAATTCTTATGTCTTTAGAAAAAAAATAAAAAAATAGATAGAAATGGTGGAAGAGATGATATTCTTAAAACATCTACATTTTTCATACTTAACTATGTTGTTAGGTTGGATTTACTTTTATGTATGATTTATATACCTATCATTAAATCAATTACGTACAAAAGCGCATATTTTATGTTATGTTATAATTTATCCTCTATTGAAAACTAATTTAATGATTTTTTTTATACAATTTAGATAATTATAGTATAATACATAAATATAATATAAAATAACAAGAAAACGTGGTTTTTTTTTTGGTTTACACAAATATATAGTATAATACATAAATTATCACCCCTATTTAGGGTTTACACAAAATAATCATAGTTCACTTTTCTTTTTATATTTGACCTCTTTTACTCAAATTACAAAATACCCCATATGATCATTGTCACCAAATTCGGCGTTTTTTAGAAAAAAAAAATGCGTTTAAACCCGAGATATTGGCAAGGCGTCTGGTTCCAGTTTAAAACCCGGGTTTTTCAAAAAAAATGCGTTTTAAACGTTTTAAACTTAAAAACCGTTTAAAACCCGAGATTTTGAAAATCTCCTGTTTAAAACTTTTTTTTTTTTTTTTTTAAAAAATCTAAAAGAAAACGCGAGAATAAAAAAGGGTTTTGGAGTTTACCTTTTTGAAGAGTAGGCTAACGATTGACTTATTGAGACAGTTCTATATCTTATTTAGAGTCGTGTTTTGGTACTGAACCTAAAACTTCTAGTATTTGGATGAGTAATTATAATTTGATATTTTCATGTATTTGAATTTTCTTTTATTTGTATTATTATTATTTTTATTTTATGTGCCTATTTTTTTTTCATTCTTATAAAAAATCAAACTCCTTATCTATTATATTCTTTATCATCGGTTTTTACTGTTTCTTTTACGTATTATACGTTTTAAACCCGTTTTTTATGCCCTACATTTTTTTACATTTTTTTTTTCCGTTTTTTTCCCGATACGTTCCGTTTAAAACACGAACTAAGTTTTTTTTTCAAGTATACCATTTTAAACCTGTACTTAGTGACAATGCATATAATATGCGGTAAACTACCATTATTAAACATCATTTATAGTGAAAATATTTAGTTTAAATAGGGATAATTATGGTACCCTACATATATAATGTAAAAAAATAAAATATATCTTATAAGTACTGAGGGCCAAGTGAGGGCTTGGAAGGGCCAAATGAGAGTCGGGCCCATGCTCCAGAACCTAAACCCTAGCCCGCCCCTAACAAGCATGAGGGCCGGACCAGCTCGCCCCTCAAATCTGTGAGGGCCAACTTTTGAAGATTTTGACACGCATTTTTTAGAGCCGGGTTAAGCCGGGGTTGAGGGCCTGAGGGCCAAATTATCACCCCTAATCCACGATCACCCGTGTTTAGGCCCAGATTAGGCTAATACTTCTATACCTGTCAATATTTTGGCCCTTACCCGCCCCCCAAATACTTGAGACAGATCCGGGTCGTAAGACGTAAGTGGCATGTGCAGACGGGTCCAGGAATGTGGGCCCGTTAGTGTGTAACTAGTAACAAATCCGTGCTCACCCCAATTGCATGTCATTATTACGAGACCTTCCTATAAATCTGGGTAGAACGTTCCAGAAGAGAGCATATACATAAAAAAAAATTCGTTCTTCAGTTAACTTGAAAACAAGATTATGGCGCAAGAAAACAAGAAGGGTAAAGGAACAGAGCACCAAGAAATGGCAACGCAGGCCATGAAAGATGTGTATGTGTGGTTGTCGATCGGGGAAGATAAACCCTTTGTTTGGTACCAACTCAAACCCCGTGTAGTAAATGAGGTTAAAGATTTGTCAAAATCTGCTTCTGCTGATCCATCTTCATCATCATCAGTTAGGCATGAATAACAACAAGTACTGGAAGGGCATTACGATGTGTGTTTTAAAGAATGGGGCTTCGGTTTAGCGACATCAAGAAACAAGATTTATGCGTTCTTGTCGAATGATCCGTCTGAAGATCAACAGAAAAATAACATATGGGGTTATGATCCTAAACAAGAAGACGCAATTTGGAAAAAGTACTCGACGGATATGCTTCAAGAAGGGTGTAAACCACTCATCATTGGATTCGGCAATGAAATATTCGAGTTCCGTTCATACGTAAAAGGCAACCCGAAGCCACGTCCTTGCATATACAACCTGCAAACACAGACCATAAGGTACCTGTGGGATTTGGTACCACAGATTAGGCCGGAAGCATACATTACTGGTATAGCAACAGATGGCGAGGGTAAATTTTATGTCAAAGAAGGGACTCAATTGGTATGTTATAGGGGTGGGAATTTGGCCCTAACGACCCTAACCCGGCCCTGACCGACCCGACCCTAAGCCCTATAAAGCCCTCACAACTAAAGCCCTCACAGAGTTTAGGGCCGGGCCGGCCCGGCCCTAATGCCTTCTAGGGCAGGGCTAGGGCTAAGATTCTAAAACATAGGCCCGATCCTAACCAAGCCCTAACTAAGCCCTAACCGGCCCTGTTTCATACTTTCACTATAAATACACATACCATAATTGTCCAACTCTTTGTTAAATATTTTCAATTAAAATAACATTGTCCTTTGTAATTTATCACTTACACCCAAGGGTACTTCCAATAACTTGTTTTATATAATAAAAACTTGTCAACTTAGCAGCCATGAAGAACAATGAGCACTAGCCTAATAAAAAATAAGACTTTATTCCTTTGATCATCAAGTCAAAGTCCATAACTTATTATTCTCAATTTCTTTTCTCACTTATTTCTTATAAATTATATTTTTATTCACATCCAAGCCAAGTCTAAAACTAAAGGTTTCCTTCCACACCATTAAAGCAAAATACTGAGCGGACATTTGTAACATAGAAACCAAAAACACCCTTTGTCGGAAAAATGACATCCGTAATCTCAAACCTTTCTCCATCACTTGTTCAAAAGCCAATATTTTCATTTCCATATACAAAGCTTGAATCACTTTTAAATTAGAAGAAAGGTAATATTATATTTGTTTGAATCTATTATAGAAATAATTTATGATATTACAAATAGTTTAACAACTTCCATGACCCTTTAATCAAAACTATTATGTTTCTTCTTTATATCTATTACTTCTTCCTTTAAAATGATAATATAATTATTTGTCTATCTATGTATTTCAATGTTAAATGTAATTTTAGTGAGGTTTGAGTACAAGGAAGAACAAATTCAACTCTCATGTACTTCATTCATTAGATTGTGGATGTGCATTTTAAATTTTTGGACTTATACGAGATTATTACTAGATTGGTTGGACTTTGAGTTTGTAGATTATTGTACATTTTGTAATATAAATGAGTTTTAAAACCATGTAGTAAAAAAAAAAAAATATATAGGCCCCTGGCCTAAAGCCCGACCCTAAAGCCCCAAGGAGGAGGGGGGTAGGGTCGGGCTTCGAGATTTAGATTTAGACTTGTGACCGGCATCCGCCCTATGTCGACTTTAGGGCCGGGCCGACCCGGCCCTAATATCTGAAGGGCTTTAAATGTTTAGGGCCGGGCTAACCCGACCCGGCCCATTGCCCACCCCTAGTATGTTATAACACTAAGGACGCTTCTTGAAAAAATTTATATAGCGGACTATTCCCTTGTTTGATTCATGGAGCGCCAGTTCTCAATTCGATTATTTACACTTATGTGTTTGGGTTAGTGTTTGCCTTTGATACTGGTTCCAAGATTTGGAAAAAAGTAGAGAGATTGAACCTACAACGAAAATAA
Organism: Coptis chinensis; assembly: GCF_015680905.1. Lineage (NCBI taxonomy): Eukaryota > Viridiplantae > Streptophyta > Magnoliopsida > Ranunculales > Ranunculaceae > Coptis > Coptis chinensis. The sequence goes on along the minus strand of NC_141462.1, from coordinate 17,187,047 downwards.
CCTGCCTCATCTACTAGGTTTGTGTATAGTTGTGGAGATGGGAGGGTAGGTGTTTTGTGGACTGAGAAAGAGGAGGTAGATACCGGTACCTGCTGTTTGTATCAATTCACATTTCAAGTTGTTCGAGAGAATATGCCTGAAAATGGGAATGATTTCACACTTAAAGCTCAGAATATCTTTCTCGAAACATACACAGTCACGGGTGATAGAATAACGCATTGCGTTGCACTATAAGTGTACACGAGTATGCGAACCGTGCTACGCATCGGTGTTTTTTCAAATCTTTAAACCTGTCGCTCTAACATCTTTCCGATAGTATGATTTTTTGAATTCTAGTTATAATCTAAAAAATAATATAAAAATATTAGGAGGGGTTGAATATAATTTGAGTGACGTAAATGAGATTTTTTAAATTATTTTAAATAATATGAAACTAATTATAATTTTAATAAAGTGAGAGAGTTTTTGATAAATTGTTTAAAAAGGAGGGAGCTGATTAGAATAATTAAAGGAGGTGGTTCTAAATCATAAAATAGAGAGATTACAAATACACAGTTCGGTTGAGAAATTTTCTAAATTATTTTAAATAATATGAAAATAATTCTAATTTCAATAAAGTGAGAGAGTTTTTGATAAATTGTTTAAAAAAGAGGGAGCTGATTAGAATAATTAAAGGAGGTGGTTCTAAAATCATAAAATAGAGAGATTACAAATACACAATTCGGTTGAGAAATTTTCCTCCTAAAGATCTGGCTAGTATGCTTTTTTGAATTCAAGTTATAATCTAAAAAATAATATAAAAACATTAGGAGGGGTTGAATATAATTTGAGTGACGTAAATGATATTTTTTAAATTATTTTAAATAATATGAAACTAATTCTAATTTCAATAAAGTGAGAGAGTTTTTGATAAATTGTTTAAAAAGGAGGGAGCTGATTAGAATAATTAAAAGAGGTGGTTCTAAAATCATAAAATAGAAAGATTACAAATACTCAGTTCAGTTGAGAGATTTTCTAAATTATTTTAAATAATATGAAACTAATTCTAATTTCAATAAAGTGAGAGAGTTTTTGATAAATTGTTTAAAAAGGAGGGAGTTGATTAGAATAATTAAAGGAGGTGGTTCTAAAATCATAAAATAGAGAGATTACAAATACACCGTTCGGTTGAGAAATTTTCCTCCTAAAGATCCGGCTATGAGAAGTTTTTTTCCTGTTTTTGTGATTTACACGAGTATGCGAACCGTGCTACGCATCAGTGTTTTTTCAAATCTTTAAACCTGTCGCTCTAACATCTCTCTGATAGTATGATTTTTTGAATTCTAGTTATAATCTAAAAAAAAATATAAAAACATTAGGAGGGGTTGAATATAATTTGAGTGACGTAAATGAGATTTTTTAAATTATTTTAAATAATATGAAACTAATTCTAATTTCAATAAAGTGAGAGAATTTTTGATAAATTGTTTAAAAAGGAGGGAGCTGATTAGAATAATTAAAGGAGGTGGTTCTAAAATCATAAAATAGAGAGATTACAAATACACAGTTCGGTTGAGAGATTTCCTAAATTATTTTAAATAATATGAAACTAATTGTAATTTCAATAAAGTGAGAGAGTTTTTGATAAATTGTTTAAAAAGGAGGGAGCTGATTAGAATAATTAAAGGAAGTGGTTCTAAAATCATAAAATAGAGAGATTACAAATACACCGTTCGGTTGAGAAATTTTCCTCCTAAAGATCCGGTTATGATAAGTTTTTTTCCTGTTTTTGTGATTTACACGAGTATCTTTAACCGCTACGATCGGTGTTTTTTTCAAATCTTTAAACCCTGTCATTTCTAACATCTTTTCTCGATAGTATGATTTTTTGAATTCTAGTTATAATCTAAAAAATAATATAAAAACATTAGGAGGGGTTGAATATAATTTGAGTGATGTAAATGCGATTTTTTAAATTATTTTAAATAATATGAAACTAATTCTAATTTCAATAAAGTGAGAGAGTTTTTGATAAATTGTTTAAAAATGAGGGAGCTGATTAGAATAATTAAAGGAGGTGGTTCTAAAATCATAAAATAGAGAGATTACAAATACACAGTTCGGTTGAGAAATTTTCCTCCTAAACATCCAGCTATCATATAGTGTAGAAATTCGTATGGTGGTTAGTTGCTCGACCTTCTTCATGATGAGAAGTCGCTGTTCAGGGCTTCTGGCTAATTCCCAAGAGAATGGATACTTTGTAAATTTTTATAGGTACTTTGTATTTTTAGTTTCCGCTTTGGGGTTATTTCTGTAGTGATACTAGGGAGTTACATCATTGTGTTAAATTGCAGTAGAATGTGCTCCTATTTTGTGTTAAGTTGCATTTACATCTTCTGTATTTTTAGTGACACTTGGCTTGTTGGTAATCCCGGAATGGATTACCAAGTGCACTCGGTAATAAGTGTGGGGTCAAAATTTTGAGTTTAAGGAATTGTTAAACACCTTCGCGAGCTTCTAATTTAATTGGCCGACTGGTTTTATAAAATTTACGCCATATTGACCATACTTTGAAACGTGAATAGAGTCCCTAGTTTCCCAACTCCACCGAAATTAGAGCCTATATTTATGGAATAGTGTAAGGAATAATATGATAATAAAACTAGAAACGTCTTGACTCTTGATAGAGGACTCTTTTTTTAATAGCTTCATTCTTTATCCCTCAAACCTTCTTTTACTTCCGTATGAGAAAAAACATGTCTGATTTAAGCGGGAGTAGTAGTGGCACTGTGGCAAAGGGAATACCAACCGTTTTAATCCCATTATTACTGTGAAGCCTCCAGCGTGGAGAATTAATGATGGTTCGAGAAGCTTCAACTCAAAAACGAACTAGAAGTGTTAGGATATTTTTACAAGAATCCCAGTAAATTGTCTTCGAAATTTTAAATACCAATGTAAAATGGTTTTCTCTGATTTCCAATCCTGATTTCATCACTGCCAGCTTCTCACAACTGGAATGTGTTATAATTTTCATGGAATTTACCAGTTACGAAGATACTTCCATAATGAAATTCGTTCAAAAGACCGGAAGTTAGGGAGGTAAGAACGCTGCATAAATTCAATCAAGTTTTAAGAATTAGGTCATCGTGTAATGTCGATCTTCCTCTTGGTAAAAAATCCATTGGCAAAACGAAGCATTACATTTCCATATCCATTTAAACATACAAGTCCATGGCGTAAACTATGATAGAATCACTTCTTCCAAACATTACGTAGTAGGATCAATCAAGTAAAGAAGAGCTGAATTTCCAAACCTTAGATGGCTACTCAAAACAGATACAAGTACCAAACCCGATACAGGCTTCCGTAATTTACTTAACTTACGTGGACTTGTATTGGATCGTTGGTATGGGACTATGGGCGCACAAATAGTTTCCAATCCTCTATACGAGGTTTGCATTTTAAAGAATACTGGTACACTAGAACGGTCAAAATTATGAGGGCAAGACCAAGCAGTGGAGGCTTACACAAGATGCGAAGGAAAATATGAGCTGAGTTTCTTCTGTTAACACGTTCATGTCAACGGCCTTGTTTGATTGGCACTTTGAAGTAAATATCTACTGACGACGATGTTTTAATTACATGCTCTTTGTTACGTAAACGAATGCGGAAGCGTGAAAATTGGACAAAGAAGATTGAATGTGGTGATAGAAATCGACAAAAACAAATCTATTAAAATATTTACCAATGCAAATCGAATAATCAATAGAAGTGGAGACGAGATTTACGTGGTTTGGCGTTAGCCTAATCCACAAAGCAAAATAGGAGAATTTTACTAATCAAGAGATAAACAAATAGAGTACAATCACTCACAAACGAATCCCGAAGAATTCACAAACTCTCTCTCACAAATTGAACATGACAAATCCCACAAACCGGTCTCGTATTTATAGAGGTCGTGGGTATCAAATTAGAATCCTATTTAGAATAGGAAACCAAAACCTTAACCGTGTGGTTTATCCAAATCTGAGTCATATACCAACAATTCTCCACCTCGGTGAAGATTTATCCAAATCTGAGCCAATCAACCGAATAGCAAACCCCCTCTTCAATGCACAAATGTCCGAAGGACCAAACAAATAACAAATGTCCCGAAGGACCAAACACAACTGTACCACATATAGTGATCGCCACGTGCCCTTTGTTAAAGGATCAAGCCGACCGTAGTTCACCAATGCCCTTAAGAGCCAAATCATCTCAAATGAAGGATATGAATCAAATTCAAACAATGTTGAAACTTGATTCCAGAAACTATTTTGGTTAACATATCAGCTGGGTTCTCCTTAGTGTCTATCTTAGTGAGTAAGATATCACCCTCCTCTAAAATTTCTCTGACAAAGTGAAAACGCACATCAATGTGCTTCGTATGGGCATGATGAACTTGGTTCTTGGCCAAATATATAGCACTCATGCTATCACAATGAATCTCGAGCTGATCCTGCATAATACCCAAGTCATCTAACAAACCCTGTAACCAAATAGCCTCAGTCACCGCCATATATTCTGCCTTTGTCGTAGACAATGCAACTATAGACTGCAAAATAGACCTCCAACTTACCGGAGCACCAGCTAAAGTAAATACATACCCAGTAGTGGACCGGCGCTTATCCAAATCACCTGCATAGTCAGAGTCCATATAACCTACACAAAGCTTACTAGTATCCCTCTCAAACATCAAACCAACATCTACAGTACCAAGAATGTACCATAGAATCCATTTCCGCAAATTGCCGTTGTTTCTTCCTAGGGTTATGCATATATTTACTAACAACACTAACAGCTTGTGAAATGTCTGGCCTAGTACACACCATCGCATACATCAAACTACCAACAACACTTGCATATGGAACATGAGTCATGTACTCACGCTCCTCATTAGAACTCGGAGACATAGTAGCACTAAGTTTAAAATGAGGGACAAAAGGTGTACTCACAGACTTAGTATTCCCATCAATACCAAACTTCTGTAGTACCTTCTTCAAATATGTCTTTTGAGACAAACAAACTCTGCCTTTTGCTCTATCTCTTTGAATCACCATGCCAAGAATCTTCTTAGCTTCACCCAAGTCCTTCATCTCAAATTCTAAGGACAAAAGTTATTTAAACTTATCAATCTCAGTCTTGCTTCTTGAGGCTATAAGCATATCATCAACATACAAGAGCAAGTAGATGAAAGAACCATCATGTAGTTTGTGAAAATAGACACAATGATCGTAGTGACTTCTTATGTACTTGAGCCCTAGCATAAACCGATCAAACCGCTTATACCATTGCCTGGGAGACTGTTTCAAACCATATAGCGTTTTTTTCAGTTTACACACCAAATCCTCTTTTCTTGCAACTTTAAACCCACTTGGCTGAGTCATATAGATCTCCTCTTCTAAATCACCATGTAAAAAAGTAGTTTTTACATCTAGCTGGGCTAGCTCCAAATCATACTGAGCTACCAAGGCCAAAAGGATGTGTATGGAGGAGTGCTTCACAACCGGAGAAAACACCTCATCATAGTCAATCCCCTCCCTATGAGCATAGCCTTTAGCTACCCATCTTGCTTTGTAACGTAACTCATTACTTAGAGATCCTTCTTTCAATGCAAACACCCATTTCCCACCAATCGCCTTCTTACCCTTAAGTAACTTTACAAGCACCCAGGTATCATTCTTATGAAGAGATTGCATCTCCTCATCCATAGCTGTCTTCCACCTTTCTGACTTGGAGCATTGGATTGCTCCATAATATGAGGAAAAAACATCTTTATCAAGACTTTCAATAACAGGAAATGCATAGGTAACGTAATCATTTAGCCAATACAATAGGGGAACATTTCTCTTAGATTTACCAGTTGCAATAGGCTTATGAACTGGAGCCAAAGGGCCAACATTCATCTGCTCCTCTAATGGAGCCATATCATCTGCATCATCATTTGTTCCATCACCTGTAATCACTATTTCTGTATCTTCAACTGGAACATCAACTGACTGACTACCCATGGTTGTCAATCTACTAGATATAGAACCATCTGGACTAGGTGAAGACACATCAATCTCCACTTGCTGCAATACCTCTTTGGCCATACTCTCCACCTGCTGAGAGTCAGTAGACTTCAACATAGAAGCCTCATCAAATGTCACATCTCTGCTCAAAACAAATTTCTTATCTTTCGGATCCCATAGCTTATAACCTTTAACTCCATTTTTCAGACCCACAAAGATAGATTTCTTTGCTCTAGGATCCAACTTACCATCTTTGACATGAAAGTAAGCAGGACACCCAAACACACGAAGGGAATCATAATCCCCGAAAGGGTTTACTGCACTCAAACCTCCATAGGAGTTTTACCTCTAATTGCAGCTGAAGGCAACTTGTTAATAAGGTAGCATGCATAACTCACAGCCTTAGCCTAAAACGTTTTGCCCAATCCAGCATTGGACAACATACACCGTACTTTCTCCATTATAGTACGGTTCATGCGCTCAGCTACCCCATTCTGTTGCGGCATATCTTTCACTGTGAAGTGCCTCTCTACTCCCTCATTCTGACATACTTGCAAGAATGGATCACTTGTATATTCACCACCATTATTAGTTCGGAGTCTTTTGATCTTTCTACCAGTCTGAGTTTCAATCAACTTCTTCCACTTCACAAAGATATCTAGGACTTCATTCTTGTTTCTCATGGTATATACCCACAAACGCCTAAAGTAATCATCAACAAAGGTCACATAATAATGTTTGTTCCCTCCAAGAGATGCATTCCTAGAAGGACCCCAAACATCCGAATGAACATAATCAAGGGTTCCACGCGTACAGTGGATAGCGGTGCCAAACTTTACCCTTGTCTGCTTGCCCAAAACACAATGCTCACAAAAATCCAACTTACAGGTCTTAGCACCTTTCAACAGTCCTTGCTTTATTAATGTTTGCATGGACTTCTCACCAGCATGTGCAAGACGCATATGCTATAATCTGGTGGCCTCCTTAGCAACTGCCTCTGAATGCTCAGTAACATCTACTTCTCCACTAACTGTACCACCCTTCAAATAGTACAAGTTATTCTGACGTATGCCTTTCATGATAACCATTGCTCCAGAAACTATCTTTAGAACACCACTGTCAATGACTACCTTGTAGCCCTTAGCTTCTAAAGTATCAACAGAGATAAGATTCTTCTTCAAAGCAGGAACATATCGAACATCCTTTATTTCCTTAACCGTTTCATCATACATCTTGAGACGAATATTACCATCCCCATAATACGACAGGGTTGATCATTCCCCATCAACACATCACCACTTTCAAGTTCCTTGAAAATTGTAAACCACTCCCTTACGAGACAAACATGATAGGTAGCACCCGTATCCAAAATCCAATGACTGGAATCAATGAAACAAATACTCGATTTAACAGGAAAAGAGAAATTTGAACTATCATAATCATTACCTCCTTGAGCAATGTTGACATTAGGATTTACGCCAAGATCTTTCTGCTTGTGTTTCAACTTCTTGCAGTCCTTCTTCCAATGTCCAACCTCATGACAAAAAGCACACTTATCACGAGCTAGATTTCGCCCTCTCGACTTGGAACGAGATTTACTTCTTCCACCACCAGAGTTTGGGCGGTCATTAGACCTCCCTCTTACCACAAAAGCAGTGCTCGTCGACTCTCTTGACTCCTTTTCATTGTTGTTCATCATATCCCAACTTGTCAACGCAGACTGCACCTAAGAATAGTTCAAAGCTTTCTTCCCAAACATAATAGTGGTTTTTATATACCCATACTCCTCCTTGGGAAAAGATCTCAACAAATGAAAAGCTTTGTCTTCATCCTTCGTTTCTTCTTCAATGTTCAACAAGTCGGTAAGTAACTTGTTAAACTCGTTCATATGCTGGGACAATGAAATACCTTCTTTCTTTCTCATATCATACAACTTTGATTTTATAAAGACACGGCCTTCTATTGTCTTATCTAAGTACTTCTCTTTAAGGATTCTCTTGATTTCCTTGGCCGAAGTCTCATTGAGAACAAGGTACTTCACATCCCTAACCAAACACGATCTTATGATACCACAAGCTCGCCTATTTTTCTTAACCCAAACACTCTCCTCTATATTCGATGGTTTTTCGTCTAACACATCATCCAAGTCTTGTTGGCATAGTGCATATATAACTTCACAACGCCACATACTAAAATTGTTAGATCCATCGAATTTCTCCACATCAATTGTCACAGCCCGAATTTCTAAACAATTAAAAAAATAAATATTTGAAATATAAATATCTCAAACATCACTATATTCAATTGTCTAAAAACCCAGGCTATGACGGGGTGGATACTACACATGCAAAAACCGAAAACCCACATCATAAAAGAATCTTAACAACAAAAATAATTTCCAAAATTCTCTTTATTACTTTATAAAAAAGTCTATCTTCCGTCCCAATAAAACATCAAACCACTCTAAGAATAACAGGTCTTCAACATCGTATTTTCATGTCATATGAAAAGAAAACTACGTTATTACATACTTCCAAAAGATCAGACCTAATAAAATAACCTCCCGGACTGCTCCAGGCAAGAATCCAAATCACACGCCGCGATTCCACTACCTTCCACCTATGTTCCCAAGAACACACCCATGTTACCAAAACAAAGCAAACATGGGTCAACAAAATGGAATTTGCTGGTATGAGTAGACTAACCACATATAACCATTATCATACTTTAATTATCCAACTAACACTTTAAATCTATCATAACCTAATAATTCTCAGCTTGGAAGACAGGTAGTTCCGTCATCTCAACCGGCATAATTTCTTCCCAAGCAAAACTTCCATTGTCTTAACTCATTCTAGTAACTCGTTTTAATATCTAAATACTTGAATTAAAACTTACCGATATCCACTGCTGTATAATAGGGTAGGACCGCGTCCCTGCACAAAATGTTATTAAGTCCTACCCTCCTGCAAAAGAAAGTTAGAACTTCTATATAACATATGTAGATATCTTATAGGTATTCAAAAATAACTCAAACACTCGTATAATCAAATCAATTTCTCTTATCAATTAATCAATTTCTTTTCTTATACACTCACCATTTAGTACTTATGTACCTTAGGTCATTCCCGCCACATTCAAGGAATACAACTAACCCGTAAGGCGAATACCTTAGTTCCTCTCTAGGGCAGTCCAAAGAGTATGGTCATTCATGGCACATTCAATGAATACCCGGGTCATTCATGGCACAGTCAATGAATACCCAATATATAACGCTAACGGGCCATTTATGGCACATTCAATAAATGCCCACCTAACATATGACATCATCAGTCATAAAATGTACTTAATTCCAAAACTTGAGGCGTGGAGAGTTCTAAAAGAGGTGGTAAATTTGTTTACGCATTATTGAACTTTATTGCATATATTATTTCAGAGAACGAAAGGGTATCTTGATTCATGTATTATTAGTTTACGCGTTATTAATTATATGGATGTCTAAGTGTCATAACGTTGCATATCATAAAAATACTGCAAAAATCACATAGTAGTTAATACACGTACACACGTATATATAGAAAGGTCTTAGCCTAAAGCCAAGCATGCTAATAGCCCTAGACCTATCCTAATAGACCGAATCATAATCCGAGTTAAAAGGTCAAATTGGGTCAACTGGTCAAAGTCAACCCTGGTCAAAAGTCAACTCTAGTCAAAGTCAAAGTCAACCTGCCAAGAGTCAACAGCAGTCAACCAGTCCCAAACTCCTCTAACCCAAAAGCCCAAAGTCAAAGGCCCAAAGTCTAAAACAAAAATCCAAATTGAAATAGAAAAAGAAAACATTCAAGCCCACATAACAAATTGGCCCAAGCCCAACATCAAAAATGAATTTCGCTGTCATCTTCTTCCTCGCTCCACCAGCGCCACCACCACCACAACAGCCACCACCGGCCACCTATAACCAAAATGAACCCAGCGGTTTTCATCCCCACCTACCTATACCAACAAATCATAATTTCCTTATACTGTAAAAATTCGAATCGACGCCATTAATGGTTTCTCTGGAGCTTCAACAGCCCCACCCAATCTAGTATTTAACCCTTCCACTACAACCAACACTAGACCAAGAATTACAACTTAACAACACAAGAGTTCAAGCAACAATCCAAACAGGCGACGCCATTAATGCTCCCTCCAAGCCCGGCCGACCCACATCTCAAATACACCAACAAATCGCGATCAATCTACGATAGATATACTTACCTAGCTAGTTCACGTCGACATCAACCTAACATCAACGACAACCAATTCAACCAACCCAATCAACTACAACATAATAACCTGCGAAACTCAATTTATTTTGCACAAACATTTTTTCCGGCAGTATATAACTATTAGCTTAAACCAATAGTTGGAATTGTTATCAACACTTTTGTTTAACAGCACGCATACAATTTGATAGAGAATAAGAACAATGAGACGGCACAGAACTGAATACAACTTCTCCACAGTAGTTTAAGCATTCAAAATTTCTAATCCTTACACAGTATCTATATATAATTATATAAACAATAAAATTTTTGTTTTCGAGAGAAACCTTTCGATAAAATAAAAATTTGTGAAAGATAAAATCTACTCACCAGAAGCCTCTCGATTATCATTGAAACAAGAAAAACCTTCATTTTTCTTCTTTCAAGAAAATTCCGCTTTTCTCAGATAAAACTTTCATTTGTGTTTTCCCAAAAAACTCTACGGAGAAAAAACCCCCTAAAAACAAGGACAACACTTATCTATTACTTACGGGACTTTTATCCTTAACTGATAGTTATTATCTATCCATTTTATCTATTTTCATTATTATTATTTATTATTATTATTATTATTATTATACTAAGAAAACAAAAGAAAAAGCCGGGGTGTTATATCAATCCTTACATGGTTAATATTCAAAGTCGTAGGAAGTGATTTCTCCTTAGACGTCGTAGAAGTAGTACCCGATGGAGGATCCGTCGCCATACTTTCTCAAACTTTCATATACCATAAAACAATCAATAAACCAACAAAAGAAGCCCTAGGTAGAACCTTGGCTCCGATACCAATTTGTTACGTAAACGAATGCGGAAGCGTGATAATTGGACAAAAAAGATTGAATGTGGTGATAGAAATTGACAAAAACAAATCTATTAAAATACTTACTAATGCAAAGCGAATAACCAATAGAAATGGAGACGAGATTTACGTGGTTGGCGTTAGCCTAATCTATCAAGCAAAAGAGGAAAATTTTACTAATCAAGAGATAAACAAATAGAGTACAATCACTCACAGACGAATCCCGAAGAATTCACAAACTCTCTCTCACAAATTGAACATGACAAATCCCACAAACCGGTCTCGTATTTATAGAGGTCGTGGGTATCAAATTAGAATCCTATTTAGAATAGGAAACCAAAACCTTAATCGTGTGGTTTATCCAAATCTGAGCCGTATACCAACACTCTTTTTATTAAGATTTTGGTTAACAACTTGAGTTGTGTATCTATGTGATTAAGATTAGAACATCGAAAAACACCTCTTGGTTTTTTTCCTGGGGCATTACACAGAGGACTGAAAGAAGCTAGAGTGTTCTTTTTGTACGAGTAAGCTAAGGTTCTCAGTAAGAACTGATTCAAAAAAAGCTGTTGGTATAATCATATTGCACCCTCTGTTTTTCCTCGTATGTGGCCAGGGTACTTCATGCAATTTCTCGATTTTGTAAAATGCAGCCTAAAGATTGTCAATAGCCAACACAACCTTCTAAACATAAAGTTTTGCTGCACCCAAACCAGAGAAGGAACCGAAGAGAGACAGTAACGATACTGGAACAGGAGGGATAGCATTTAATCTTTGACAAATGTGAATGAAACTATGAAAGTAGGTATGAAGATGTAGAATTTGCAAATGCTCTATTGAATGCACCATCGAAAAAGCAGTATGTCGAATTAATAGAAGTCCCCAGTCTAGAAGGTGATTCCTTAGCACATGTGACAGTTTAGGTGCCTGGATAACCAAACACAGTTCTAAGTTCAAAAATCTCTGCCAATATACAGTTCGTGACCCCAACTATGAGGACTTGCATTTGGGAGGCTACATCGCGTGATATTGTACTGTAGTGCAGAATACATATGGCAGATTGCTGGACAGTGGAGGTTGTTGTGCAGGGCAACAATGGCGCTGCTCTATGTGGACTTGATAAAGGTGCAAGTGGTGAGTCTATAGCCTTAATTTGTGCATTAAACTTTAACCAGTTCTTATTTGGATTAGGTTCGCTGGGCTGGGTCTTGAAAATTGGGTGGTGAGAAATCTTAAGGCAATGGGAAGGAATTAGGGAGACCTCTGTGTATGTTGATCAACAACGGCTTCTAGAGACTTGGGTTTCTGTGCCAGTGTTATGGTTGATGTATCTCAGCCTATATATACCTGACAAAATTTTGGATGGAGTCAAAGGAGCATGGCATAGCATTCTGACAGAAGGTGGAAACTGGTAAAATGCCTAAGTTTAGTAGGCATTGGAAAGGAGTGGGCCGGTCACCTGGTGGATAATGCAAGTTCTTACAAGAAGATCTAGAAAAAAAGGAGAAACAGAATAATGAGGGTGACAACACGACGCATAGCTCTCATCGAAATTCATCAGTCGTTCCCAATACCCCTCCAAAACGTCCTGCAGACTGCTCAAGGAGGGGTTCTTTGGACTTGTATAAAGAGAATTAGGAAAGAGGGTGAAAGAAGCTTCAAAACTCAGAAAAGAACTAAGATTGTTAAGGCACCCTTTTTTTGCACACATGAAAGGTATATTTTATAAGAATAAGAGAAGAATGTTACAGATCGAGTGTTATAGCACCCATTAATCTCACTATCTCTTCAACTTCAAACATATCAAGAGCTTCGATAAAAAAGAGTAAAGATGATTGTCACGCTGCCTGTTCTATACAATGATATCATGCTAGATATCTTTACAACAAACCAATTGGGATTGTCTTCAAAATTTCGTATACCAATGTAAACGTGGTTTGCTCTCATGTCCGATCCTTATTTAGTTAACGCTCGTTAGCTTTCCACACTCACAATGTGGTATAATCTTCATGGCATGTGGTCATTGACAAAGAAATTTACACCATGAAGTTCATGGAGTTCAAAAGGCCAAAAGATGTCGAGGTACGAATGCTTTGCACATTTAAGAAAGATGTAAGAATAAGGTCTTCCTGCGATGGATTGCTCTTGTTATGAAGAGGTATTCCTTATCCATATCATGTTATAAATCCTGTAACAAAATGATGCACTACGTGTCCATTTAAAGAAAGACAACTTTGGCGTGAAGTAGCATTTAATTACTCTTCCAACGAGTACGTAGTAGTAAAATTGTTTGATAAAACATTAGATGGGAGCCGAAACAAATACAAGTACCACTTTGGATGCATGGGGACAGAATGCCGATTTTTTCTAACGGTATCTTTTATTGGATCTCCGAACTGAAGGACAAACAAATAGTTTCCTCGAACATATGCACCACGAAATTTCACTTTTTAAAAGCTATTCCGATCCATGGAAAACTCGGGAAGTCAGGCGGTTACTTATCCATTTCAGGATTTTTAAATCATCTCGTGGAGATATGGATTTTAGCGGACATCAAGACACAGAAATGGCTTAACTTATTCAGTTTCTACATACTTCAGCCGCATAATGGCGATAATTATAATACTTTTGTAGGTTGTTTAGATAAGGAAGACCTAATCATTGGTAAAACTGCACTAGTCACTTGGGATGTCAACACCAGGCAGTGGACACGAAGGAGAATTGGAGTTTCTACGATGACCATGTTCATGTCAACAGCCTTTTTTGGACTGAAAATTCTGAAACAAATATTTACTGATTGTTTTCTTATTTCGGTGGTCTTCCTATGTGTCTTTTACTTATTTAAACAACTCGGCATGTAATTTATGTGACTGAGTTTTTTTTCACCAAAGTCCTATACTTCGTTTTAACTTTTGTTGCTTTCATATTTTCTGAAATAATACAGCGTTGAGAATTTGAGAAGTTTTTCCAACTCATGAAATAGAAAACAGAGTTTTCAGCCACTCTTAGGTGCACCTCTGACCTGGAAACAGAAAATACCTACCACGCTCTTCATGATCATCCTCCAACACGAGCCTGACTTATTCAAGAATTAGGATCAGGCTGCTCCAGTTTGTAACGATTTAAAGTCTTCCCCAAGAACAATGTAATAATCTGACTGCCGAAGAGACGATGTCTGCTCTGCCGATACGAAGTTGGAAACACCAAAAGCAACTAAACTTTGAGCAGAAAAAAAGATGATTACTACTTTGCCATTTCCGAAAAACAATTTTCTATAGAATGGAAGCTCTAATGTTCATTAGGAAATTGAAAATAATCTAAGAATGACAAACGTGTTTAAGATTGCTGAAATATCAAAATATCAATGGCATCAACTTACAAGTTGTTTTACCAGAATAGGCACTTCACTAAAAGAACATATAGTAAGACCAGCATGATCAGTAAACCTTATTTCAGATTTTCACGTACAGAGACATTAAAGACTGTTGACATGGAGATGGTAAGAGAACGTCTTATTCTCCATCTTGTTGTCTTGGATAAGCCTCCATTCCATGGTCTTAACTGTTGGCTTTATCCCTCACATGAGGAGGAGAGAAGAACGTGGAGATGTCAGAGCGCGACCCGCGCTCAGATTGGACTTGACCAAAGTAGCGACCAGCGCCCATGCCATGAAGACTTCGATCGATGATAAGCGACCAGCTCAGATTGCTTTCTTGCCAGAAGCCAATTCGCCAAAAACTATTTTTCGTGGGCTTTGCTACAGTAACCGCGAAATTTGTTTTTTCCTATAAAAACAAAATCAAGGTTTTGGAAAACCTAGACAAAAAGGACCAATGCAAACAAGCAACCAGAGAGAGAAAACCCAATCTTGAAAGCTATCAAGATTGAGAGATAACTTTTACAGAGATATAATCATGTAAAGAGATAAGAGTGATCTAGTAAGGTGAGAGACTGAAAGGAGAGATTGTAATCTTCCTTCCCACTTTATATAAAGATGAGCTCTTGTGGAAGTAGGCACCATTGGCCGAACCATGGTATATCTTTATGTTGTGGTATGCGTTTAATTCTGCTTTACATTATTATCTGTTATTAATAGTTGTTTAGCGAGTTGGGCATGTTAGTATAGGTTGTAGTTGATATTTGGAATTTGTCTGGAGTTGAATTGTGTTCAAATACAAGTTATCTGTGTAGTGGGGGAATCGATTGGCATTGGTATAAACCCCAACAAGTGGTATCAGAGCCTTGGTTAGATTAGCATAGGGTGTTATCCAAATTTTGGTTGGAAGGTGTTTGACAAAACTCCTGAGAGAAGATTTGAGTTTAAATAATTTGTAGAGATGGACAATCCCATGAACACTCACATGATGAGTCTGAATAGGAAAAATTACACCATCTGGAAAGCCAAGATGGAAGACTTGTTATACTCCAAGGACTTGGCACTACCCATTGAGAATGGGGGAGTAAAACTAGAAAAGACTGATGAGGCTGAGTGGAAAAAGCTTGACAAAAAAGCGATTGGATACATTCGACAGTGGATTGACGATAGTGTCTTTCACCATATGTCCCAAGAGATTACAACCTTCAGTTTGTGGAAGAAACTCGAAGACCTTTATGAGAGGAAGTCGGGTGGAAACAAAGTGCTGGTCGTTAAGAAGTTTGCCGACACGAAGTACCAAGAAGGTTCTTCAATGTCTGAGCATCTTAACGAATTACAGAATACCATCAATCAGATGCATTTGATAAAGATTGATTTGGGAGACGAAGTTGAGGCTTTGTTTCTATTAGGCTCTCTACCCGAAAGTTGGGAGACATTAGTAGTCTCTCTACACGGAGCAGCCAAGGATGGAATAGTTACCATGGAGATGGCTACCACGTCTTTGTTGAATGAGGAGACTAGAAGGAGTTCAAAAGGCAGCTCCTCTCACTCAGAGATCCTTTTCACAGAGAAACGGGGGAAAGGTAAAAGCAGAAAACCATCTCGTTCTAGAGGTGATGATAGAAGTAAATCTAGGGGTGAAGCTAGAACTCCTAAGGCAGAGAGGCAATGCTACTATTGTTCCAGGCCACCAAGGGTCACTTCAGATATAAGTGCAAAATACTGAAGAGGGATGAGAAGAATAACTGTGTACATGAAGACATGGTGTAGAGGAATGGAAACACAAGCAGAGATACTACTGCACTAGTCGACAACCTAGTGGGAATTGTGGTGTGTGCTGTCTTAGTACCTCATGTCAGGATACAGAGTGGGTGATAGATACAGGAGCATCCTATCACGTCATTAATCGCGATAGAGATTCTTCACTACTACACCGGTGGTGAATATGGTGAAGTGAGGATGGGTAACGATGGCGTCTCAAGATTATAGGCATTGGAGATGTTTATATAGAAACCAATGTCGGCTACACCTTGACACTTCAAGGATGTAAGACACGCCCCACGACATACGGTTAAGCTTAATTTCGGCCGAAATTAGATGATGATGGCTTTGTAAACTCGTTTTGGTAACGGAGCATGGAAAATGAGCGAGAGGTTCCATTGTAGAAAGCGGGAGGAAAGAAAACTTGCTCTCTTTACAAAACACGCCTAGTTTGTGTAAAGTAGAAGTGAATCTTGTGTAAAGAAAAAGCTTCCTCCGAACTGTGGCACAAGAGACTGTGTCACATGGGCATAAAAGGGATAGAAGTTCTTGCTAAGCAAAAGGCCTTGCCAGATATCAAAGGTACACATGTAAATACATGTACTCACTGTTTGGTAGGAAAGCGACACAGGGTGTCTTTCCAAAGATTCCCGTCTCACAGAAAGGACAATGTCCTTGAACTAGTGCACACTGATTTATGTGGTCCTATGAGAGTAAAGTCCCACCAGGGAGCTTTGTACTTATTGACATTCATTGATGATACGTCAAGAAAGATATGGGCCTATAGTCTGAAGACCAATGATGAAATACTTGGCATGTTTGAGAAATTTCATAGCATGGTGGAAAGAGAGACTGGGAAGTTGTTGAAGTGTATTCGCTCAGATAATAGGGGCAAGTACATTGGGCTATTTGAAGAGTATTGCCAGAGTCATGGGATTCGTCATGAGCAGACCGTTCCCAAGACACCGCAACATTATAGAATAGCAGAGAGAATGAACCATACCATTGTAGAGAGGATGAGATGCATGTTATATCACTCTAAGCTATCTAGAAGCTATTGGGTAGAAGCAATGCGTACAGCCGTGCATGTGATCAACCTATCGCCGTCGAAGCCTCTGAATAGTGACTATCTAGAGAGAGTATGGTCAGGCAGAGATGTTGATTATGGATACTTGAGGGTATTTGGGTGCAGGGCATTTGTGCATATTCCGAAGGATGAGAGATCCAAGCTTAATGATAAAGCCAGCAGTGCATTTTTCTGGGTTATGGAGATGAAAAGTTTGGTTACAAACTCTATGATCCGATTAACAAGAAGGTAATCCGAAGTCGAGATGTTGTGTTCCTGGAAGACCAAACCATAGCAGACTTTGAGGAGGGTGAGAAGCTATAGGCTTTCACCAATGATCTTGTTGATTCAGAACCAGAAGTTCCTACTGTGGAACGTGAAGAAGACATTGAGAATGCAGAGAACCATGAGCCTGAAGCTCATGATGAGAATCTTATTGCTCATGATGGGATAGAACCTATTGGTATAGAAGATACAGATAAGATGCATGAACCACCACCAAAGCAAGCAGAAGTGCATCCTCCTGAGGCACCAGCAGATGGGGCAAAGAGGTCAGACAGAGAGAGACTAGCTTCAACTGTGCATCCACCACATACGTCACGTCTTTACTATCATCGGATGGTGGAGAACCGATGTACTATCAAGAGGCACTTTGGAGAAGTGGTTGAAGGCCATGCATGACGAGATGGATTCTTTGCATAAGAATCACACTTATGAGTTAGTTAAGAAACCGCAAGGACGAAAAATTCTCAAGAATAAGTGGATATACAAAGTCAAGCATGAGGAGAACAATCCTCACCCAAGGCACAAAGCTCGCCTTGTTGTGAAGGGATTCGGTCAAAGGAAAGGGATTGACTTTGATGAGATTTTATCTCCTATAGTGAAGATGACTTCTATCCAGGTGATATTGGGTATGACCGCAAGTATGAACCTAGAGGTTGAGCAGCTAGATGTTAAGACAACTTTTCTTCATGGAGACCTTGAAGAAGATGCCTACATGGACCAGCCAGAAGGGTTTGAGGTCAAAGGCAAGGAGCACCTAGTATGCAAGCTGATAAAGAGCTTGTATGGGTTGAAGCAAGCACCGAGGCAGTGGTACATAAAGTTTGATTCTTTTATGGCGAAGCAAGGATACAAGAAGTCTGCTTCCGATCATTGTGTGTTTGTTCAGAGATTTCCAAATGGGGATTTCATAGTGCTATTGTTGTATGTGGATGATATGTTGTTAGTTGGCCCAAACATCAACAAGATATCCAAGCTGAAGAAAGACTTGAGTAAGTCCTTTGAGATGAAGGATTTAGGTCAAGCAAAGCAGATACTTGGGATACAGATCACTCATGACAGAAAGAGTGGGAAGTTGTGGCTTTCTCAAGAAAGCTACATTGAGAAGGTGTTGAAGAGATTCAACATGGATCAAGCGAAGCCAGTCAGTTGTCCGCTTGGTGGCTAGTTCTGCATGACCAAAGAGATGTGTCCAAAGGGTGAGCATGAGCAGAGTCAGATGGAAAAGATTCCTAATGCATCCGCAGTAGGCAGCTTGATGTACGCAATGGTGTGTACAATACCGGATATTGCTTTCGCCGTTGGTGTTGTAAGCCGATTTCTGTCAAATCCGGGTATGGAACATTGGGAAGGTGTTAAATGGATATTGAGATATCTCAAGGGCACTTCCAAATCGTGTTTGTGCTTTGGTGGAAGTAAGCCCTTACTTGAAGGCTACACTGATGCAGACATGGCACGTGATGTTGACTCGATAAAGTCCACCTCCGGTTATCTGGTTACTTTTGCAGGGGGAGCAATTTCTTGGCAATCAAAGTTGCAAAAGTGTGTTGCCCTCTCCACTGCAGAAGCCGAGTATATTGCAGCCACTGAGTGTTGCAAAGAGTTGCTATGGATAAAGAGGTTCTTCGATGAACTAGGGCTAAAGCAAAAATAGTTTGTAGTTCTATGTGACAGTCAGAGCACCATCCATTTGAGCAAGAATCCGAGTTTCCATTCTAGATCCAAGCACATACACGTGCGTTATCATTGAATTAGAGAAGTACTCGAAGACAAACATTTGTGTATCGAGAAGATCCATACCGACAAGAACGGGTCGGATATGATGACCAAAGTCTTACCGAAAGGTAAGTTTGATGTTTGTTGTGCTATTGCCAGAATGGCAGCACGTTCCTCCTGTTGATTCGGAAATTGCATGGAGGAAGCCCCCCTCACTGTTCGGGAGGGGGAGATTGTTAGTTTTATCCCTCACATGAGGAGGAGAGAAGAAGTTCATTCTGCGTGGAGATGTCAGAGCGTGACCCGCGCTCAGATTGGGCTTGACCAAGGCGCCACCGATCGCACCCATGCCGAAAGACTTCCAAGATCGATAAGCGACTTCAGATTGTTTTGCCTTGCCTTGGACCCGGACCAGCGCCAAGACTATTTTTCGTGGGTTTTGCTACAGTAACCGCGAAATTTGTTTTTTCTTATAAAAACAAAATCAAGATTTTGGAAAACCTAGACAAAAAGGACTAATGCAAGCAAGCAACCAGAGAGAGAAAACCCAATCTTGAAAGCTATCAAGATTGAGAGATAACATTTATAGAGATACAACCCTATAAAGAGATAAGAGTGATCTAGTAAAGTGAGAGACTGAAAAGAGAGATTGTAATCTTCCTTCCCACTTTATATAAAGACGAGCTCTTGTGGAAGTAGACATCATTGGCCGAACCACGGTATATCTTTGTGTTGTGGTATGCGTTTAATTCTGCTTTACATTATTATCTGTTGTTAATAGTTGTTTAATGAGTTGGACATATTAGTATAGGTTGTAGTTGATATTTGGAATTTGTCTGGAGTTGAATTGTGTTCAAATACAAGTTATCTGTATAGTGGGGGAATCGATTGGCATTGGTATAAACCCCAACATTGACATCATAAGCAGCAACCCTATTGCAATAATCTTTAAAGAAGATTACTACATCTATATTGTCTAAACTCCCAATGTGTCGATTGCCCAAAGTCCCTACAACATTATGAGGATAATATATTTCTTCGCCAATATGTACATACTGTGTCTTGAAATTGGGCAATTTGACCCATTCCTCAGTATCGATGTCCTTGCAAATCCTACTTTGTCGGGTTTCAGAAATTCTACTAAAAGATAAGTAACCACCAAGATCTAAGAGTGTTGATTTACAGCAATAACTTTCATGAATTGGCTGCTTCAGCAATTTGAACATTTCGGTACACACATCAAACAACTCCAATAATATAGTTGTGTAGGATACAACAAGCCAATACCACATCTACTTGTGTATCAAAAGAGAAAAAAGACTCAGAATCATCTAATATCTTTCAGCATTTCTTTAGAATTCCAAAGGCCCGTTCAACAGTGTTCTTTATTAGTGATGAATGACAAACATTAAACAACTCCTCATTTTCTAGCTCATGCTCACTCCATTCTTTCAAGTGGTATCTAACACCGTGAAATAGAGCAAGGAATCTCGTGCAATTAGGATAACCAGCATCTACCAAGTAATAATATTTTTCTACAAGGAAAATAACATTATTTATAGGAATCATTATCTACCCCATATTACAGAAGTAAACAATACGTTCATATTTACACTTACATATACCTTCAGGGATTTTACGTTCATTATCTCCGCAACACTTCAAAATATAAGCTCATCACTTCCCATGACCCACTGCATATAGTGTAACAGCATGCCAATGAGGGAAGAATATAATTCAAATATGAGTATACCCGAACTTACGTGCGACCTAGCCCCCCAGTGCAAGCTGTCCATTACACGGCGCCATCCTCCCACCCGCCTCCAGTCAAGCGTAGATCCACTTTTGTCCATCGTCTTATCATAGTTTCTATTAGCTTCAGTATTACCTTTGGCATAGCATATGGCATCATGTGGCTAATTATCCAACCTCTCCTTCCAGAGTTCTATGCTAACTCTGTGTCGATCTCTTCCTTGAACACTTCCAATTCAGAAACACTCCCCACTTGGGAAATCAGTTTTAATGTTCGAAATCGTAGCAAGAAAATGAAAATCTCTTACGACGCTATGGATACTTGCTTTTCTGGTCCCGCTTTTGATGCTACTAGCAACACATACAAGGTTATTAGTACTTGGGTCATCAGGCATCAGGTGTACGGCTATAAATCCTATGATTGCGGAGTTCGGATATACTGTCTTGGGTCTGGGAGTTGGAGAAGGATTAAAAATCCTCCTGTTGATTTTTATCTCAGGCTTTCATAAATAGAGCACTACATTGGGAAATAAGTAGTCTCTCTAAGTATGGTGGAAACTGCATTGGAGCCATAGATGTTGCAACTGAAAAGCTTAGATTCTTTGAAGAACCTCATACAAATATTGAAACCAGTGACGCAAAGTTAGCGAAAGATGTGATTCTAGGAACGCTAGGAGATTATCTCTGCATGGTTGATGATAGAATCGATGGCCAATTTTTTATATGGGTTATGAAAGAGTATGGGGTGGCGGAGTCATGGACAAAACAATACATTATTAGGAAGGAAACGCTTGGGCCATTACGGAGAGTGTCTTTCAAAATGTTACGAATAATGAACTACGGTAGTGTCTTCCTTCATGGACGTGAAGATCAGTGTCATTATGATTTAGAAAAAGGAAAGTGTAAACATATTCGGGTTGAAGGAATTCCTTCCCGCCCTCATCAACTGGAAGTTGTTGTTCACATGGGCAGTCTCGTTTCACCTAAAAAGGATTGATGCTTCATATGCAAAATTTCATAACCAGTCAGAAAGGACTGAACACTTGCTTTTCCTTTTTCTTTTTACGTAAAGTATATTAGTATATGGCATTGGATACTGTACACATTGAGTTGTAAACTTGTAATAGGTGGTTAATTTTGTCGAACTGGTAGCTTGGTTGCTTTTTGTATCAAGCAGGGTTAGTGAATGCATTTTTAAAATTTTAAACTTGATAAACAGCGACTGAAATTTGATGAAAACTATGTACTTGGTTACTACCATGTGACGGTATGGAATACTAGAAGCAAAGTAATCCCCATACAAACATGGATATGCCCGGCAAGACGTAGTACTCCATCCTTCTAGTAAGACGTCTTCATTGTAGTGTACAATTAATCAACAATGGTGAATAAACAGCACTGGATTTCACATAAAATACAGACTGCTTCGTGAAGACTGAACAAAGAATTAATGTACAGTCCTATTGTTGCATCTTACAAAACAGACCTATTGTAACATCAAAAGCTTAATGGGTGGTTCTGTACCATCCGTGGATTTCATAGCAGATGGAGGTACCAATGAATGTATAGAAATTAGGATGCTTGAATCACAATTATGGACTTTCAGTACATTTGATTTTAGTTAGCAGTGACTCTTGGGGTTCTACTATAGTTCTATATACATTCAACCAACAGTTTCTGAAGATCTCCATCGGAAACGACTAGAATCAAATTTTGGTATATTCACCATATTGCAATATTTCTTCACTTTACCAATGAAATTCAAAGAACCTTACACATGAAATTGAACATTTACTACTGAAAATTCAATTTCCATGCGACTGGAAGAATGTGCAAAGCTACAACCATCAGATTCAAACAATTCTTCCATCTGGGCATAAAGCCCTCAAGCAATCTCTGTACAATACTCCTTTTCCATCTGAGGCCAGCGATGTGCCACAAATCCTGTGTAAGAGAGAATCTTTCTTGTATATCAACATTCCCACTGGCCCGCACACTCATTTAACCAAAATTCATGTGAGGTTTCATTAAAAAGGCACTTCTACTTGTAACACTAATCTCAGTTCTTTGGGGCAGATTCTGAGACATCAAACTCCGGTGACATATAGACTAGCTGCAAAGACAATGTCGCGTTTTATAGCATTGGATGCAGTTTCCATTTTCTTGTGAAGTGCAGAGTTACCCATAATGGCTGCAGCATTTCTAAATTCACGGCAAGTCTCATCTAATCGAACAATTGTCCTCACAATTAAACCTTCAGGTACATCTGTAAGCTCACAAATGTCTGCAAATGGTGTACCCTGCAATAGAACATGTTGATGGTAACTTACTAAGAAAATTCAGAAGTTTTTTTTTTTTGATAAGTAAGAAAATTCAGAAGTTGAACTAATCAAAAGTCGGAAACAGGTCTCTCTAACACAGAAATTTAGTAAGGATAGCAAACCTTGGCCCATTCATAAACCACTTCAACAAGACCAAACTTGAGATTGTCATTTGCATAATCCTCAGGATTTATCTGTACTTTGAAGTGCTCTTGAAGCTTACCAAGTCCAATCGCTGTATCGTACAACCTAATATATTGCAAACGAATTTATTGAAGAAATAAGGATAAGATAATATCAAAATCAATTCACAAGATTATTTCAAGTTATGGTAAAAGAATCTAAAACTTCATCCTCGTATCCAAAATAATAAACCCAAACAGTTGAAGCTTGTTTTGTTTCTAAAATACCAACAATTATCAACCTTTAGTTTCCAGTCAGCTAGCACACTAGAGTCCTTGAGTCACAAGGTATTATTGGCTCATGTCGTCCTATCCTATTGATTACATTATTTATCATTTGATTCACCAATCAAACTACGCTACTAATAAAATGACTGACAAACTCTTCTCCTAGTTAATGTGGATATTATAGTAACATACTATAATACTACTCCAGGAGTAGCAGACGCTGTGTCAGTTTTCGATTTTCTTCGTACTTCTATACATTGTATGGCATCTAATCCTATCACCCCTTTCTCTTATTTGTAACAAAATGTAAATCCACTTGGGGAGTGGTAGAGCCACTCCCATACAACCAAACCCCATGTACACTCCCATAAAAAAAGTGGCCTATCCTACAAATCAAGGGCTGATGTTTTATGGAGGTAACCTCCTCGCCTCGAAGAACATCCTCACAAAAATATCCTCTTGTTCGAATATGTCTAGCCATATCAAAACAATTGAAAATTTTGACAGTTACACTAATCACTAAAACTTGAACACAAATTTTAACAATATTATACATATTCAAATGAAAGGATAATTTGTGAAGATGGTCTTCATGGTGAAATATCTCCACAAAAAAGTCAGCCCATAATTTGTAGTGTGCGTTCACATTTTCAATGGAGTGGCTCCATCTCCCCCCCCACCAAAAAAAATAATTATAATAATTAATAAATATATATACACACACACACACACAATTCACCGTTAAAAAAAATAAAAATAATAATGATAACCAATAACTTGACACAAGCACTCCTTTTGGAAAAGGGTTTCAACAAATCCAAAATACATCTCACTACATGCCAACCTCAGAAGTATCCATCTCGCCTGGCACAATGACCACTCACAAGTCACAACCACAATGGCTTAAAAAAATAAAACAGAATAAAATAATATGTATATACATTGGTCAGGCTACGTTGACACCTCGAATTGACACCCCTACCAAAAAAGTGTACTTCCACCATGATTTTTTGGCTGATTTTTGGTAAATATGTTATATATATTTCTTCCCAGACCTAACCAACCTTTTTGATGAATTTTAATCAGCACAAGTGCACAACTAGCAAAAACTAAATCAATTTGGTACGTAAAATGATATAAATCTGTAAATAAACTTTTTAACTAGAAATAACCTCTTTTTTGCATGTGCCAGCTTAGGAGTAAGAGATGGCTCGGACGTGTTCTTTTGTTGAAATACAAGTGCAGACATGAGTGCCACAGCTTCTTCAGGCTCCAAGTCTTCTAACTGGTTATCAAACAAGCACTCTGTGGATATCAACTCTTCCCCAGAATTCATCTCGCATGCTACCCGACCCTTGATCTGCACAACAAGGTCTGAATCTATACAGCCGATTTCCTTCAACACATCAATCTGCAGAAGTAAAAGTATAAGTATTAATGGAAAAAAGATAGACTGCATCTGTGTTTTTTGTGAGTACACAAGATCATTTATCTAGCATAATACAGAAAAATGAGGGTGAAAAATTCAATGAAAAGCATACTCGGCCTTGAAAGTCCGGCATCTGTTGGAGTGCCTCATCCGACATCTGAAACCTCAATGCTTTGACTTCATCCCGGTGCTTGTTAATCTCTTTTAGTAATAAAGTGTGCTCCTTTAGTTTTGGGCAACCATGACACTTATTCTCAGCCATCTTTTGCAGTATACTGTTCCACTTGTTATATGCCTCCACAAGCAGTATATCTTTCAGCTTTAAATCTGAAAATGAACACACCATGCAAAAGGTCAGTTGCTTATTCTTCTTTTTGTTGTTTTTTTCTTTCCATACTCGTTATGAATGCACCATTCACTACACTCGAGTTGAATGCACGCCTCATCGTAAAATTTGAAGCAGCATCATTATAAACGCACTAATTAATAGAAACCTACTACAAAAATTGTCACCAAAAGAAATACGTAGACTTGGTCATCTCTTACCATGTCAATCAAGTTGGGGATAAACTAGAGAAGGAACAACAATAGGACTTAGATTCAAATGATTGTCTTCATTGTTGCCCTATTACCTCTTTATGTGCTTCACAGCCTTCATCTCAGATTCAAACGGATCAAAGGAAGGAAAGGATGCATGCGGAGAAAAGAAAAGGCATGAAAGACCCTCTCCTGAAAAAATCACATGTACCCGTAGAGAGATGGCAAACAACAATTTTCTTTGGCAGATCCTAAAAGGCCAGTAAGGATTTCTTAATGGGTTAGTTAGTGTTACAACCCCACACACACACTAGATGGCCAATTAGGGTCTCCCCCCTAAATACACACAAAAAAATTTTTTTAATGTTTTTGGGGATGGGGTGGCAATCCTAATTGGCTCATCTAGTGGGGGGGTAATACTAGTTAACCCTTTCTTAATTAATAGAGGTGTGTGGTTGATAAGAATCGAAATAGCAACACATAAGCCCACACGACAACACCAATATGAGGATTTATAACATATTGATATTCTTTATTTTATTCTACTTTTTATATTCAGAACTTTATTTCTTAAACCCTTAAATTCTCATTTTGCCCAGTGAATCTGGAAAAGGGATGTGCAGATTTATCCCCAATGAATGTGGAATCGAACCCAAGACCTTGGGCTCGACCTACCAAGTCTTGATCAGTAGACCGCTGAACACTACTCATCAAGTGACCTACTTGTCAGTGGGCGGTGGGGCCCAAGGTCTTGGGTTCGCTTTCCACCTTTACCACCTTCAAGAATTTTAATTGAGAATTGTCAATAACTCCAAAGCCTCCTTACATTTTTTCTGATTAAAATTGTTCTTCATATGTACTGACAAGTAAGATTCCCAGGGAAAATTAGACTGGACAACCAAATACTTGTTATTTTCTTCGGAATACAAGCAACTGGTGCAGTAGTTACATTTTGCATTCCAAATACCTTGCAAGAAAAGAAAGAGAAATATTCAGATCCCAGGAACCATACCTGATATTGGATCTAGAGCAGGAGGGTACTTATTTCCACCAGATTTCTGACTTAATAGTTGCTGAACCGTCTTTGAGTAGGCTGCGTTGCTGCCATCTTCAAGAAGCCGGCCCTGATCAATCTTTATTTTGCACTTGCAAATGCTTAAGAACTCCACCGGTTCAATTCCTATAACCTCAAAACTCATTCCAGCAGCACTACCATGGTGTGGTAACTTTATATTGACGGCACCTGATCCTTTGCGAGAAGTGACAGAAGAAAAGTAGTCATCGTCCAGTCCACGTTTCGATTTAGGAGTAATAAAATACCCCTGTTGCTCATTTCCACATCCCTTTTCTTGTGGAATCTCAGTAGGTGAGGAATTTTGGAAAGTTGACGGAAGATCAGGTCTCAGCACCAAAATAATATATTGCTTGAAACTAGCAGAAGGTATCTTCAGGACAACACCAAGCAAGTGATCTTCGGCCTGTCATAAAGACAGTATACAAAAATTTAAAAATAACAGAATCCTGTAATAGGTTAAAAATGTACTGACTACACAACTAAATACAGCAGGACTCATATTTCAAAAATAAACAATAATAAATGGTCAAGGTGGTATAATGGTTGAGGATTTAAAAATATGGAGCTCAATTTGGACGAAAATCTGTCTATCATGGAGGAGCATGAAGATAATCATGTAAACTAACTTAATGTATCACTAGCGATGGTGTAGTTGCTAATGATAGGGAAGAAATGCGGGATCTCTTGGCTGACGTTTGGATTGTAGTTAGTCCGGAGAGTGTAGTTTGGTCATCAAAGGGCCGTGGGCGTTTTTTCTGTTATGGGTGTATGCCTGCGGAGGTATATGGTATTCCAGAGTTTAACTGGTTGTACCGTGTGTGAGACTCTCTCTCACATTTGTATTTTTTTCTTTTTTCATCCTAATCAAATTTCACTTACCAAAAAATAAAATAAAATAAATATATAAATAAATAATCCACATTAGGAATTACTCACAAAGAGCTCGCACCATGCCCCATTAATGACAAAATTATTCATCTATTCAATAAGATGAGCTCAGCTATAACTACTCCACAAATTCATGACAAAGTTAACAGTAATCTTTGTGTAAAAATACACAAATACGCTCAAAAGTACAGAAAGCATGATGTGAGGCGGAACGCCATCAATCATGGCACCTCCTCAATAGGCATATTTATTAGATAATTTGAAGGTCAGTTCTTTGTTCAGCAAGTTGTTTAGTTAGGCAAGTAATCTGTTTCCTAGTTAAACTGGATTCTTCACTCTAGAAACCCATCTTATAAATAAGCTTTTACGAGTAGTTGCATGGAGAGTAGTTAAGAGTAATAGATTTCATAAAATCGTTTGTTGAGAAAAACCAATCGTTCTTGATGAATTGAGTACTTTCATGTTACGTAGTGGTTTTGTAATAACCCCCCCTAACCCTAGTAATGATTATGTATGCATCCTCATTTTCGCTTACATGGAAGTCTGTATCAGAGAAACTTCAAGAGGGCACTGTAGGCCATAGCTGACAGCCAACTAAAATATTTACCATGTTTATTTATACAATATAAAATTAAAAACAAAGAATACAAGGCCTCCAAGTAGAGCTTATATGAAACTCACTTAAAAAAGTATTAAATTAAAGGGAGATTCTAGGTTCAATCCCCAGTGGAGTCATTTCTTATTCTCCTCGATTTTGAGGATAAGAATAGGCACCAACAATATGTAAGTCTAAGACTAGCCAAAGGGAGAATTTGAGGTGCTGGGAAGGGATCACCTGAGTAAGACTTCATGTCTTCTACTGCACTTGAAAATATTTTTCTAATTAATACAAAACCCGCTTGCATTGTTGCAAAAAATAAAAATAAAAATAATAACAATAAAGGAGGATGTCATAGCACTACAGAAACTTGTAATGATTCTCAAGTATAATTCAGAAATCCCAAGGTCCAATAATACCTTGATTTCTTCGCAAGTGTATAAGTTAAATAAAATAGGAGTACTCACCGATTGTGATTTGACGATTACCACTCTTCCAGGCGAGAGAAATTGTTGGGACACACTAGACTGGATAATCTTCTCTAATACAAATTCCCTGTGTCTATCAGCTTCTGTCAGCATCTCAAAGTATTCCTCAATCGCAGGTTCACCCTTTATACACCTAAACAGAAAACCAAGCATTAAGCATTCCATTTAATGGACAAGGTAAACGTGACCCACTCTTCAGAAAGCTCACATAATCAAACCCAACTAATCTTATACGCTACGGCGATGAAAACATTGGAAATGCGGAAACACCAGATAAGTTAAAATATGCAAGACAAATATTTACAATAATAAAATCTATTCAATACCCGTGGAAATATGAGAACAGAAAAAAAGAAATAAGATCGATCGAAATGCCTTGAAATAAGAATGAACTTGATATATACGATGACTCACTCGATAACAGTCATAGGTTGAGCAAGCTTTAGCAAGAGCAGTTGTTGCTTCTCTGGAAGTTTCTTTTGAGCATGGAATTCAGCAAAGCTTCTCTTCAACATGTCCTCCACCTGCAATATAAATCCTCTTTCAGAGATACATATATGAACACACTCATACAAATTTCCACCAAAAGAGGGTTTGGCTGGACCAATCTCGGTCCAAGGTCGAGATTGTTGGGTGTGCAGACCAAAATGTGATTAGTCCCACATCTTGTAGCAATGAAGCTACTCTCCAGTTCGGGGCTTGGGTGAGAGATCCATGAGTGGGCCATAGGTTTGGCTGTGGACAGGCCTGACAAGTGGGAGTACGCAGACTTCCCAACCTGACTCCCGCACCCATGAAGATTATTCCACAAAAACAGCTCATTTAGATATGCCTAACCTTGATCAGAAAAGAAGAGTCGTAAAATTGAACAATTTTAGAACCTTAGAAAGTTCCTCAGCTTGAACACCACAATTGGCAAGGTTAAAATTGTCCCAATGAGCTGATTTTGTATGATATAGCTTCAAAAATGTATCTCCATAAAGTAATCTTTGAGACCAAAGTAGGAAACAGCATATAAATCTATTTGCTTGGAGGCCATAATTATATAAGAACGGGATGAGTTTAGAGCTGTGTTAACTACTAATGTAACCTCCAAGTTCCACTAAACTATACAAGGAATTAAAACATGACACTGTTCATGGCTTGGATAAATTGTGGCTACTGAATTCGCCACCTTAAAGTAATGTTCATTTTTACTATACAGTTTCCATGCAATGACTAACTAGGTTAGAGAAGCACTAAAAGAAGATGGATAAAAGCACCACCCTGCTGTTCCAGCAGCCAACTCCATTCCAAGATAAGACTGAACATATCCGTCAAATTCAGTATGGTGAACTTCTAAGGAATTATACAATATTTGTATAAACCAACATATATCAACTCATTAAAGTTGCTAACAGTGAAAACATATCTCATCAATATCCAACGAGTAAGGACAAGAACACCGAATGGCCCATAGTTAACATACAAAACCTATATGCGTACACAAACAAAATACTTTAGATGGAAGTACCATTTGATTGCTAAGATAATGCGTAAGAGATGTTGACGATGATCAACTTTTGTTGGACTAAGTGTAAACACACCTATAACACTTCGTCTTTTATCAGTTATCAAAATTATGACTTACTGATATAACTTGATGGGAAACTAATACAGACCATGAGCACGGGCATTACAGTTATAGGTAAAGTCCTTTCAGTGGCAAAAAAACCATGCATGAGATTTTATCCCATAAACAACCGAAACTGACAGCTTCCGCAACATACTGCAACAAGAGGATTATGTATGGCAGTGGGCAGTAGCACTGAATATAATTGAAGCGATTGATACAAGAACCTGGACCCTAGGAAGCTACTACATAAAAAATGAAAACCATAACCATAAATTTAAGACACGAAACAATTATCACTAAAACAAGAAAGGAATTAGGATAACTATGATCTATACTTTCGGTAACATCAGACACATCAACAACCTTCTGCTTGACAAACAATATTAAATCATCAGAACCAGATAAACAACTTTTGAAAGATGCATACTTTTATTTGAAGATTCCAAGGGAAGATAAAAACTAAATGAATCTAAAACCTGATAAAGGAACCACCTTCAGCTCTTCAACGCGAAGGAGATGCAGGATCATGATATAGGTCAATCTAAATTGGGATTCAAGCCTTGTTGCACTTCCAACAATCACATGTTTCAAATCTCTCTCCTCTGGGATTTCATCACGGCACATTATGACAACTGTGCCAATCTTATCTAAACCTCGTCTGCCAGCACGACCAGCCATTTGAGTGTATTCTCCAGGAAGTAGTTGCCTGAACTCCTTACCATCAAACTTCCTCAAGGCATCAAAGACAACCTGCCAACGAATTAAAGGTGTCAAAAGTGATCCAATTAATTCTTCATCTTTTTTCTCTGTTCTTTCTTCTCTTACTATTATTCTTCTTTCCTTTTTTCTGGAGTGAAGGGATAAATAAAGAGAACTTTGCATATCGAGATGTGCAATTATAACTGTTTGTTATTGCCATCGCCAGTAATAGCCTAAGCCTGTATTTACTTTTTGTGTCTCATAAGGCATGCCAAAGGTGTGCCATTATGATTCTACACTCCATTATGTGCATGTGGCTGGGGGTGATAATTCGGCCCTCAGGCCCTCAACCCGACCCAGCCCCCAAAAATGCCTGCAAAAAACCTCAAAAGCTGGCCCTCATAGATTTGAGGGCCGGCCCGGCCCTCATGCCTATCAGAGGCGGCCTAGGGCCTAGGTTCTGAAACATGAGCCCGACCCTCATTAGGCCCTCACCAGCCCTCACTTGGACCTCATAATGTTTTTTTGTTATTTTACATTACATATATGTTTTCTACCTTAATTATCTAGGTTATATCAAAAATTTCACTACAATTAGTATTCAATAAGGAGTAGATTAGAACATAACATATAAATTTTTTGTAATTAAATGAAAGAGAGGTATATAGGTCATATAAACTATAAAGGCAAAGTGAGTATGCAATTCTAACATAGCAACATGGTTAAGTGTTGAAAGTGTAAGGCTCTCATCTCTTCCACCATCTTTATATCTCTTTTTCTCAAGGTATAAGAATAAGTTTTATATCCTTAGTTGAAATCGATATACATAATCAAAAATATAATAAAAAAAATTAAAACCACCAAAAAAAATGAAGTAAACTGGTAGTGTATAATTCTACCAGGCCCGGCCCTCATTTGGCCCTCAAAATTGAGGGCCGAGAGGCGGGTTAAGGGCTTGCGTATTTATGTCATGGCCCTACTCAACCCGGCCCTCAGTCATGAGGGGCTTTTATGGTTTGAGGGCTGGGCTAGCCCGGCCAGGCCCTTTTAACACTGGCCTTCCACCGCAAGCAGATATGCTTGCATGTGAATAAAGGAAAACTTTGAAAAGGTCAAATATATTTATATATATAGAGACGATAAGAGTGGGCTTGGATTTGTTCGCCAACGATGGAATATATGTTACGTAAAGATGGTGTACACATACATTTCAGCATACATGGTGTCATCAAATTTCTACATACATGCTCCAGAGAGGAAAATAAAAACATCCATCAGTGCCATCCAAAAACAAAAAGGCTTACCGTTCTTGCTGGAGCATTAACCCCCATAGCAAATGTCTCTGTTGAAAATAACACCTGCATAGAAGAAACATAAGTACAAAGAAGTGAAATAACCAATAAGTCAAATACCAACCCAAAAAGTAAGACTTCAACTGTTGCAGATTCTATGAAGCCTTCTTAATTGTAAAAGTTCGAAAATATAAGCACAACCACAGAGAGCAGATGGAAGCTAAAGTAACAGGGCTACACCTTATTAATAGTCTAACTTATATCATTACCACATATTTTCTATAACTCAAATAAATATAATAAAATTAGATCCTTAAGAAGTGGTAACGAGTGTGAGGACCATGGGCAACTCATCAAAGACACAAGTCGAAAAAATAAAGTTCCAGTATCCAGGACATTATGCAAATTTTCTTTCAAGGGCACTACAAAATCAATTTTTTGGATCCTCACAAATAAAACGTGCAGCAATAAATGAAAGTTACAGATGATTGTAACTTTTCACACCACAAATTGCATTCACAGGAAACACATTTTATTACTTCCACTTCGTTTTAGATTGTTTATCCTTAGGCTGTGATTACATTCAGATAAACACACCAATCATAAACAGTAGTTTTTCAATTTTCATAATAATGGCCATAAATCTTGCCCTAAAGGAGCATAACACAACCAACCTCCACAACTAACAAACTTTAATTTGAGATATTTTTGCATTTGACATAGCGGGGTAGATTTAATACATTTTAACAAAAACAGGATCATGTGCAGCCTTAATACTGTTGAACATGTTTTAGGCTCAAGTAACGCCACAAGTGAGGCGGCGTTGAGATGTTTAGTTTAGTCCCACATGGGATGTTTACAAATTACAGCCTTGGAGTATACTATAAGAGTTCTGGCCTCTCCACTCATCGCCAATTGGTTTTGAGTTGCATGCTCCCAAAGTAGAGTTTAAGATGGTCCCAGAGCAGGGTTTACTCCATGTCACCAAAGCATGTTGCCCACATGTTAGGCTCAAGTAATGCCACACGTGAGGGAGCATGTTGAAATGGTTAGTATAGTCCACATGAGACGTTTAAAGCCTTGCACTATAGTATAAAAGTTCTTGGGCCTCTACACTCATAGCCAATAGGTTTGGAGTTGGATGCTATATATCTATATTTCATGTCTGTAAAATTTGGAGCCCGTACAAGCTATTATCGCAAAGATAATTAGCATCTAGCTAATTGGTCTGATGACTATGAAACTTCTTGAATCTTGTTCTACTGTTTTACTGCAGATACTGCAAACCTACAAAACTTGATTCCTTTCTTAAAAGTATCTCTTAGTCCCTAAAATGGAGGTTCTTTTCAATGCTTTCAAGAGGATGTGCCTGCAGGTGATAACTAGTATCCATAATTTTGAGGGAGGTTATGATTCAAGTCTACAACAGAGCTCCATGCCTAAATAGAACCCACACAAACCGGCTTCCACCTAGAAATGCTTCAGTCAAAAGATCCACACTCAGCCATAGTGCCACCAAACTTCTTATAGTTTATAGTAAATTAAACATTTTGTTTGTCAAACCTTGTGATTTAAGCATAGGACAATAAGAAATACAGAGAAAATAGGAAAATTCAGGCAGGCTCGGTAAACAGTCTGGCTCGGTAAACAGTCTTACTTTAATCACGCCACGACAAAAAAGCATCTCAACAACTTCTTTGACAATTGGAAGCAACCCCGCATGGTGCACGCCAATCCCTCTAAGCAGAAGGTTTTGGACTCTGACAACCTGCAAAAAGCATTAATATACTGAGTACCCAACCCTTAATGATGATTAAATTTGATGTGAAAAGAGTCAAAAGACCAAAGGAAAAGAAAATAAAATGAGCACTACAAACCTGTGGGAGGTTCCTGTCCGATCCCTTTAGGCGCGAAAAGGCTTTGTCACAGAAAACACGAATTTGACTTTTCTCTGAGCTACTTGTAAGATCTGTAGTGGTCATATTATCAGCAGATTTATCACAACGGTTCTTTGAAAAGCAAAAGATAATCACCTGGTACCACAAGCCAAAGCAAAACAACATTAACCTGGTAGTATTAAGTAGCAAGTTAACATGATAAACTTCAACATAGCAAATGCATCAAATCGTCTTAGGTGATGGAACATCAACAATGCAAATTGCACAGTGAAGCTAATAATCTTTAAGGTCATGATGCATGCTTCAAATCAACTAATTTTGCATGCTTCAACACAAAATAACAAAAGCTGCACCTCTAAATATATCTGCTAGCTTAGTTTTGTGGTAGCATATGCAAAAGATGAAATGAAGCACTAATAAATATATAGCAACTTCGAAAAGCTAAAAGCATATCAATTAAGATAAGTATCTAACATACAGGTAAAAGGGATTTCTTTGAAAGCTTGTTTATAAGCTGCATCCACAAAGAAGCTTCTGATTTCCGTGCTCCCCAGGTGCTTTGGTTAGGTCCAGCAGTACCTGAAAACTGTCCAGCATTTTGGGTTCCAGAATGCTTCTGCTGTTTACCACGGTTAAAGTTTTCACGCTGCTGCCGCACAGGAGCCCCACCATGGGGTGCTACAGAAGCTGGAAGTGTACCAGAACCACCTCCAGTTGTACTTGAATTTTTTTTCTTGTAAGCATCTTTAGCAGTTTTCAATCCTTGAGGCTGAAAACTCTCACTCTCGCATATTGTATACAACTCCCCAGAATAGAAAACGCAGTGTTCCAGAGGTACAGGTCTTTTAGTGGTCCTGAATGACATATACCAAAAAGTAAGAAATATAACCAAAACATGGAGATTATCTAACTATAAACAGTTGATCAGAAAAAGATAATTCAATGAAATTCCAAAAAAATAAAAAAGTAGTCAGTAAATCAGAAGAGTGTGAAAAGTCTGTTTTATTATATTATTAAGATATTGAGATAGCAAGATGTTTTAACACAATATATTATCTTTTGCTATAACAAAATACTTGTTACTCACCCTGTAACACGAATTTTCTTCTGCTTTGTCCGTCCAATCCAATCTGCGAATTCTACGGTATTTGGCACCTACAAAAATGCTAACATGGATTGATATGCCGGTTATCTTGATAAAGAGGAAGGAGGTGTGGGTGGGTGGGTGGAGCGCAGGGGCAGTGGGCAGGGGGAGGATAAGAAACCAAAAGAAAATATAAGGTGAAAGGAAGATCTATCAGGTCAGGTCAGGCCCCTTTCAACAAATTCCCTTACATAATAATTATGAGAATAATGGATTACAAGCTAATGAAATTATCAATAGCAATGCATCCGCATATCACAAAATTGTTGAAAGCTATATTTTTCTTGCGTTAGAATGACGATTTCAAACCAAAACCAGAGCTCAAAGGTACGGAGATAGCACTATAAGGATATAAAAGGGTCAGGTTACTATCAACTTCGAGCAGCCCATGTTTCCTCGTGTATGCCAGCTCAGGCTTCCCAGATCAAAGGGTTGGGAGTACAATATCTACTAGGCAGGGATCACTTTCAAGCTGAGCAAGGTTTGGGAAAGCACTACTTCTATCAAGCTCCAGTCAGGCTCTAAACTTATGACATTATTTGCACCCCCTAAATAATGGTAGGAACTACATACAGTATTTATCAAGCATTTACCTCCTTTAATTGGGGGTAGAATATCCTTGAAATGCTAAGAATGGTCTTTGGTTTCAATTCTACATGGTAGCTCGATAATCATAGTTTTCTCAAGTTCTCAACCCCAAATTTACTCAATGGAGGTCCACGAGCCTACTTGTTAAGAAGATAATCATAATAATTAAAAGAATCCTCCTTTGATCCTTTCTCTATTTCTCTAATCTCTTCCAAGCATATATAGATGGTCATCTTACTTGCTATCTGCAGATGATGTCTTCATCTTTGCAAATGCTCATGGAGGGTCCTCAAGTACCTCTATTCTCTTTTGGGTTCATACCAAAAATCAGCATGCCAAATCATCAATAAGAGCAGAGGAATCTTCTTGAACCCAATGAGCACCAGCAAGAGAGAACCTTAAAGCATAAGCTTTGTATCAAGAAAGGTTTTCTACAGCGGAATATCTTCTAAACAATTTAGGGGTAAGAACTACATACCGTAGCTGAAAGGAGAACAATATTAACATGTCTTGGAAGCATGATAATAACTTCTTCCCAAACAACCCCTCTTTCAACATCATTGACATAGTGCACCTCGTCAAATATAACCTATTTTTGCAGATCAAAAGAAACCAAAGCAATGTTATGAATTAAGTGGACAAAAGAGAGAGGGATGGGAGGGAGAAAATTGAGTGGGGAGTCTTAAAAGGTCGAGTAAATGAGCTTCAAAACATAATAAATAGGTTCACTATACCATATTAAACAAACACTTACCCATTCAATATCGCGTATAATATCAGCACCTCTGTAGAGCATTGACCTTAATATTTCAGTAGTCATGATTAGGCAAGATGCCTCAGGCCTTAAACTAACATCACCAGTAAGAAGACCAACATCAAACTTCCCACAAAAATCCCTGTACTTTTGGTTGCTGATGGTTTTTATGGGAGCAGTATATACAGCTCGCGTGCAATGCTGCAGTAAAAACAAATAAATTATAATAAAATTATATTAAATAATAATAATTAATAACATAACAAAGACCAAAAAACTATACAACACCGGCATGTAGATTAGTTTGGTCAGATAAAGCTTCTTATATGTGAGGTGTCAGGAGACTAAGAGTTGCAGTACAGGATGAAAATCTGTATGCAGGTGATGCAAACAAAAAAAGACATACCTCTACACCTAAATGGCTTTTTATGTGTATACCTCCAGAATTAATCCATTTCTTGGATTCGATTATAAAAAGGACATAAGTAAACTTGGATAATCTAAGTCAAAAGATTATAATCACTGACAACGAGAGACCAAAAAATTACTTTTGTTGCCAAAGCAAATGCATATTCTGCAACAACAGTCTTTCCAGCAGATGTATGGGCAGCTACAAAAACAGATTCCCCCTTCTCAAGATAATAGATAGCCTGCATTTCAAGGTACATATGTGAGATGTATGAACAATTTATGCTTGTTGTACAGAACTTGCTAGTGCAGCGGATTATGCTGAACAGGATTGGATTGTCATCAGACAATATGCTCATGTTAATAACTAAAGTTCTAAGTAGATTAAGCTGAACTCATACTAGTATAAAACCCTCCAGTTGTGAAAGAACAAGCAGTTTTTTTTATTTTTACAGCTAAGAATCTTTGGGGTAAAATAAAGATGAAATGGATTTGAAGTTGTTGTTGTAAAATAATGGTGGTGGAGATCCTCCTTGGTTCCTACGCAAGGGATGGGTCGAAATAAAGAGATTGGCCCATTCTTACTGCCTCTATTGCTCAGAGCACTTTAGTTGATAAACAAGAAAATTATTTTAATATGCCTCGAAATCTTCCTATAGCTCATGGCCTTATCTTACTGGACAAGGCAGTTCCTGTAATATAAGCGTTCAATGTTCGGGGCCACTAAAAGTTTCAATAGAGGAAGTATCTTGTTTGCATATAGCATACTAGAGACACGTTTTTCTTGTCATTTAAGGGGTGGGGCTCATTAATCCCCCCCCCCCCCCACTCTCCTCCAGTTTTAATATCTTTACATTTTAAATAAATTGATATGGGTTGTCCAAAATCCCTCCCTCTCTTCTACAACACTTACTCCAACAACAAATGTGCACTTACCAACTGCATGTCATTGTGAATGGTCTAGACATGATGCATTGATGTACTTAGGCAATACAAATTTATTTTTATAAAATAGATCTTTATGATATGCAATATCAGGAGAAAAGAGCAAGCATCATTAATTCTGATTGTTAAACTTTGGAGCATCCGACTCAAAACCAATGGTCAAGGAGTGGAACGGCCCCAGGAATGGCTATACTATATTCAAGGCTTTAAAAATCCCATGTGGGAGTGAGACTTACGAAACATCTCAACACGCCCCCTCATGTGCTTGAGCCTAATACACAGAGTACCATACTTGGGTGGCATGTAGTCAATGGGCCCTTTGGGCCAATACAGTGGGACTTACTAAACATCTAAACACGCACCCTCATGTGCTTGAGCCTACCACGTGGAGACCAAACTTGGGTGGACGTAGTAAATGGGCCCTTTGGGCCAATAGTATACTCTGCTCTACTATCATGTTAAACTTCAGAGCATACAACTCAAAACCAAATGGCATTGAGTGGAGTAGCCCCAAAAATGTTTATACTATACTACAAGGCTTTAAACACCAACACCCCATGTGGGACTATATACCAAACATCTCAAACTAATCATTGAAACAAATGACCGCCTACACATAGCAATGGACTTGACAAGGGGCCGGCCAAGAAAAATATTTAATATATGTCTTGATGCTTGTATCAGAGGTTATATATATTTGTGGAACAAACAAGAGACGAAGGTTTAAAAAAATGCACTAAGCTGCGCTTGTATATAGTGCAAATTGGTTCAGGTAATAATTTTTATTCATCTCTTTTCCACTAGTTCTATTTGTTTCAAATTGTCATTTCCATCTCTTTCCATAAGAGTGCCATCACAAAGCACATACTTAGCAATATCCAAAGTCAAAAAGAATATTGACGTCAATAGAAGCAGCATCTACTTGCCATATACAATATATTGCTTAAAATTCAAGTTATAGTAATTCATTGGGATACAGACAATAACTAAAACATCAGGTTCAACGTGGATAGAAATGCATAATTCCCTCGGAGTGGAGAAAAACATGTATATAGCTAAATAAATCGTGAACACCACAAAACAAATGAACCATCATTACCTCCTTCTGAAATGTATCCAGTTCAAAAGGAAACTCAAGGGCCATATCAGGAACTAGTTCACAGAAACGATCTGCAATGGACTCACTGCCACTGGCAATAGCCCAAGCCTGCACATAGCATATGTACTTTGTAAGGAAATCATTTCAGCGCATGGACATGTCCAGAAAGGGATATGGAAGTAAGATTTTAGTTACAGCTATATTACAAATGAGGATTTTAGAAAGGCACTGATATATTTGATGATTTCTTTAGGGGAAAAATTGATCAAGCTAAGCCATAAAGTGCTAACGCCACACATACCTCTTTCTTCTGTGGCCCACCAGGAACGCTTATTTCATTTGACCCTAATATCAACCTCCCTGTATCAGTCGACAGTATCTCATCCAAAACTAAGGATTCGGTATCATGGACACTACTGCATAAGTCAGCCTCCTTTTTCAGTTCAGTATCAGAGACATTTCTGGGTATGTTACCCTCTTCTTCCATCTCAATTCCTGCCTTGGCCGACTCTGCATCTGACAAACAAAAAACAACACAATATCAGTAGAGAACATATATCTATTCTACGACACCAAATGGATACACACCATATCTTACACCATATAACATTTTATTATTTTGATAAATTGTATCATGTAAGAAAGGTCACAATGTTTTATTTTATTTTGATCGATAAAAGCCAATATACTGATATTATGTAAAAGGTTACATCAACACCTAGGGAATGCAAAAGAATATACATATGCTAATCTAAGTCCCAGCGGCGTTATTTGGCACAACTAAGTCAATACCCTGCCTTGAGCGCTGACAGTTCATGATAATCCCAATTGCATCCCATGAGAACTCAAGTCTAGATCTAATAGTAAAACAAGCTACACCAGCAGGTAATCCAATGGTTCCTATAGTAGGGATTTCAAGAGAAAGATAGCGATATTGAGTTTTTGTACGGGCAAACTGTTTACTTCCTATTACATCCAAAGAGACAAGCTGTAAAGGTATACTGATCTCATTGCATACTGAGTGAGTTTCTAATGTACCATCTCGGTGTTGTGATTCTTCGATGATATCATCTTCCCAAGCTTTTGTGAACAAGTCATCAAATTGCACAGATATCCTACTCTGCAGATGAAATAAATACTTAAAAACGAGACCAGGATAAAGACATACCACTATCGCACAACAATGAATACAACAAGGAATGTGGGTGTTTCGGGCATGAACAGGTTAATTGTTTTTAGAGTAAGAGAGAGTGAGAGAGACTACATCAAACAAACTGATGAACTAAGTAACCCTACATAATCTTTTAAAACAGTTGCACACAGACTTCGAACATGAAGAGGGACACATGCACAACATCAATCTAAACATCGAGGAACTCCTCTTTGAATGAGCATATAGTTCCAACTTTTCAAGTGATAAGACTTCAACAATTTTGTGTTAAACTGGGACTATACTGTAACCTAATAGCGTACAATATTTGAAATTACCAGTTTCCTCAATGCCTTGCTAAGGGAGCGGGAGGTGGGATGGCAAAGGATGAGTGAGCTAAAGGATGCTAGCCTAGTTGAATAAGATGCAATTATGCAAATATGCAATCTAGAATGTATTCCAGGTCATACCCAAGCACTTTTAGTGCGTCAAGTTATCTTTAAACGTCTTTGTTGTATAGACACCCGGGCCCCTTTCTTTTGACAGCTTTCTAACATAACCTTTCATTAGTGGAGATCTCTGATTTTAAAAAATACATATGAACATTGTCATCTTTTTTATTAAGAAAATAAAAAATAAAAAATACAGTATAAATCAATACAATTACAGAAATCTGCAGTAATTCATGATGGACTAACCAGCTTAACGTCAGATGAGCTCTTGACTTCGCTCTGTTCTTTATAGACTTTCCACGAGTATGGATGTGCCTGAAAATATAGTCTACAATTAAATATGTGCAATAAGAGTAATTAGTGTAGAAAGATTGTATAATTTTCTCATAAAGTGTTTCTCCAATCAAAATTTCTTTACCATGAGATCTCCCAGATCCAGTCCATGCTTAAAACCGGGAGGAATACCCTGAGCAGGACCGCCATCAAGAATTTCGCGTACCCATTGACCACTTCGAGCACCCTCAGGGACTACCTTTTGAGCAGACTGAGATACATCCAGACCTCCCGGACGGAAAGGACGATTGCCAATGCTGCCTCTCACAAAATCCTTAGCAGGTCCAGGCATGCGTGGCGTAGATCCCGACTCATGAGCGCCTTCCATTAATTCTGATACATCCATCTGCATATATTAAACAAAATCAACTTCCATACGGGGAACTAAAGAGAACGAATATAAACATGTTTCCGAACAACTTTGGCACATGTAAAGTATGTAAAAGTATAAATGAAGAATTACATACCTCCATCGATCTGGGTTCCCAATCTTTAGGCCGCTTGAATGGCAATTCATATTCGGGAACAATGACAGTCCTAGGCAATGTTGGTTCTAAATGCACCTTTGCCATGTCAAACCAATCGAAATCCCATTGCCTTCCTGACTTTTCTACAGAGAACTCATCCTTGTCCAATTCCGGTAATAGATACTTCTCTTCCCAATGTTTTTTAATAGACTCGGGAGTTTCCGGTTGAAATGCTGATGGCTGATATATAAAAAAATCATAATCAGTTGAAAATAGAAACCCTAAAAAGTAAAATGAAGTGAGTTACTTACAAGGATGAAATCAGGAAGAGATTTTAGTGGATCGTAACGTTCAACCGGTGGAAGTGGTTCGATTCTAAGGTGTCCACTGTAACCACTGAATCCAATTTTAAATGCTATATCGGTTCCCGCATCCACTCTATCCATCTTTTAGATTTTCGTGTGTTTAGTTTAGCCTGTTTCTATTTTTTTATAATAATAATTGTGTTTTGTTTTCGCGGGTGTTCAACTCTTTTTTTTTTTTTTTTTTTTTTAGTAGTCGGAATTTGGAGTGCCCAATTTCCAATTTTAATTTAGAAGTACCTCCCTCGAAATTAGAACCAGCTCCCCCTTTATTAATAATTTAGAATCCCCCTCAAGTCACTGAAATTATACAATTATTCCCCACTTAAACAAATAACAGAAGAGCCTCTCTTATATCACTATCACTGAAGTTATTTAATTAGCCTCCCAATGTTTTTATTCCACTTATTTGAATTACAATTATAATCCATTGAAACCATGCTACCTATGGATTTCGAAGGGCCGGTTTGAATACTTAATAACTTATGCGTAGCTCGGTTTGCATACTTGTAACTACTATAAAAACCATATATTCATGTTGTAACTATTAAGAACATTCTTTTGTTTGGTTTTGTAGAAAATGATATTTTACCGATTTTTGTTTGTTTGAAAAAAACATATGGTTTTTTCTTTTTCAAATGAGCTAGTTTTGTGGTGGCTTCACACAAACACAATTTATTCACTTTCCAATAGTAAATAATACTTCACGAGACTTTAGCTAATTAATTGTATTATGTGAAGTTTAACTATAAGATGTGTTATGTGAATGTAAACCCAATAGCTGATCTTTGCGTCAACATTTGATTTTGTAAACTCCATAAGCCCGGCTATGGAGTAACCTAATATATTGTGATTGTGGTTCGGTCGTCGTATACAAAAACTATTTTTTTGTTAAACTTAGAAAAAAAAAATAATTAGAGGGAAATATTGTTGTTTGGTTCCAAGATTACATCAAACTAATAACCCTAAAATAAAAAAAATATTCAAACTCTATATAGTTAAAAAAAACACCTTGAGTTATGAAATAATAAAATTTGGGTAAGAAAACGAATTTGTTGCAACGTTACATCGAACAAAATCCTACAAATAATGAAACATTTAAAATCTAAACAAAATAATTAATAATTCATAGGTCTATGAACTAGTCGAATTGGGAAACAATTGATTGTTTACAACATTACATCAAACAAAACCCTAAAATCGCAAAATATTTAAAATATATACGAATTCCCAACAATTTACATTATGGGAAAAATTGAATGGTTCAAACATTACATCAAATAAAAACTTTAAATTCGATCATAAAGGGCTTAAAATCTATACCATACAAAGTAATAAACAATCTATGATTTTTTTCAAGTAATATATTGAAATAAATGCATGGGATTGTTTAAATATGACGTCAAACAAGATCATGAAATATTGGAAATTTAAATTTTGTATATACGAAATAATAACAATAATAATAATAAAAAAAGTTTACAATTAATGACGATGTTGGCGTTAATCAATTTAGCGGCACCTATAGAGATGTTTTATAAAATTAATACAATTATTCAAATGTTTGGCAATATTCAACGTCTTTTATAGTGGGTGGTCCCAAAAACTTCCAAAAGTCGTTGTCTTTGATAATATAACGCTAAAAATATAATTTTTTTTTTTTTTTATATTTTCAAGTTATGTTTATACTTTTATCAATATTTTGAGTTTTCATTCACTTACTTTGTTTTTTTTTCAAAATTATAGGCGAGCAATAAAAAACTGGAGATATGCCTCCAAATTATTAGCATTTTATCTTATGTCTCCCTGTATAGAAGTGGCATGTATCAATGCCTTCAATTTATTTGTTAATATTTTTTGTATTTTCTAAGTTGGACTTTCGTTCTAAATGCAAGACTTGTGAAAAAGAACGTGTTCTTCGCACATGTAATGTATTTGTTCATAACCTGCATTAAGCTTTTCTAATTCCTTGTCTTGGCAAGTTGATGATGTTATTAATGCATAAGCTTTTATTAATAAAGCTTCTTATATGGTCAGCAGTAGCAAAGATGACTTATAAAAAAGAATATGTTATTCCAAGTTGGTATTTGTTTATTGCCTACGTTAAGTTTGCCTAAAGAGGGAGAATTTACGCAGGAAATAAAACATTTTTCTAGGGTGGCAGTTGGCAGCTTTTTAGGATTTAGACTCGTAAATTTGTATTTTTTGTTGTTTAGATCAGGTTGGGATATAAAAGGGTGGCACCACACCCACATCCCACCCATACTGGAATCCA
Organism: Coptis chinensis; assembly: GCF_015680905.1. NCBI lineage: Eukaryota > Viridiplantae > Streptophyta > Magnoliopsida > Ranunculales > Ranunculaceae > Coptis > Coptis chinensis. Next base: position 17,142,729 of record NC_141462.1, on the reverse strand, counting down.
TGCCCTTCATGACCATCATACACTAATACACTATTGAGATTGATTTTGTTGAAAATGACGAAAACCATATCCTTATCTTATTCATATTTCGCAAAATATCACGCAAAAATAATTCACTATGTCCAAAAGTCTTTGATTTTGTTTTGACTTGAGTTTAATTATTCGAAGACAACAACTAAAAATATATTAGCAGTGATAGAGTACTGATGGACCTTGGTTGTAGTACTTCTTGGGGCAATACACACATACCTATGCCTGATGAGTGGCTTAGGTTCTCCCGCACACCTCTGTTATGCACACAGTAGATTTTCTCAAAATATAAGTTTTGTCATTTAACATTTTTACATTTTTGAATATTTGTTTGTTTTTTGGAGGGGTAAAATGGTAATTTTGCTATTTTAAAAATAGTTTTTTTAATAAATGTGTGAGCTTCGGTGGGTCCATGTGTCGGGAGAATAATTTTAAATGTATAAATTAATAAAAATAAAAAAATAAAAAAAAAAAAAAAAAAAAACAACTCCAGTGGATACCACGTGCATAGTGACTAGTATAGAAAATAGATTTTGGTCATGTATGTCATAGAAGTATTTTGGTAAGTTCATTGTTTTTTATTTTTTTGTCATTTTCTATGGGCAAAACGGTCATTACACTATTTTAAAATCGTTTTTAAAACTGAATTTCAAAATTAGACAAACGTGGCTATAATGGTAAATTCAGACTCTTAAAATAATAATAACAATAATTTGTTTATTTATTTGTAAGTTTTTTTCAATTGGTGGGAGTGTTTTTTTTTTTTTTCCCATAACCGCCCTACTTATATTAATAATCAAAAGCATCATAGGTTCAATTGGTGGGAGTGGGAAAATGCAACAGGGCTAGTACAATAGAAACCTTTATGTCTGATATATAGAAAACCGGTAACGAAATATCAGCAACTCAAACAACCGAGATTTAGTTTTTGAAGGCAAAAGTCTCTAATAAGTAGTAGGGCTAAATTTGAGTGGTGCTCTGAAAATGGCGCATAGATTGTTAAGAGATCCAGAAGCCGATGGATGGGAACGTTCTGATTTCCCTATTATTTGCGAATCATGTCTCGGCGACAACCCTTACCTTCGGATGGTAATAATATCTTCTTATTTACAATCATTGTTTTTCTTTAATAGGGTTTATGTATTCATATTCGATTCTGGGATGCTTTTTATCTACTCTCAGGAGCTTCGGCTTATTTTGTCTTTTATTGCAAAAGCAAAACCTATCTGATTATATAGAGTTATAACTTTAATAATTACATTGCTGAATATGTTAGTTACATAGAACACAATCCTCTCTTAAACCATACACCATGATGGCATGATCTATTTCCATAATACCGTATTATAGATGTCACTAATCAACGTCTCTCTAGCTTTAAGTTTAAGAATTATTTTGCTCTCTTCTGTCTCTATCAGTTTTCTATCATTGTCTTATCAATCTATCATTGAACAATAATGAAAATAAAAAAAAAAGAGATCTTATCTATATTGGTATATTGAGTTTTCATAGAGTTAAATTTCTCAATAGAATTCGCTGAAGTTGTGAAATAATTCTCGAGTGAGACCTCTTTGAGATAGAAGTTCCGGCATTTTGTAGTAATCCCTTTCTCTCTCCTACTTTAGCTTTCTCTAGGGTTAAAAGTGCGCCTAGCAAAACAATCAGTGAGATGGAAACTAATAATTTGTGTGCCCTCAAATAAGATTAGTAGACTGAACCAGATGAATGGAACCTTCTGATTTTCCTATTATTTGGGGATTGTGTCTCTGTGACAACCCTTATCTTCGAACGATATTACTTCTTCATCTTCTTATTCACAATCTTTTATAGGGTTTATGTTTGTTATCTATAGCTAATTTGAATGAAAAATTGTGAAGTGATGATTGGAACTTGGAAGTATATGTTTTTTTTTCATGTTAGGAAGATGTAAATTTGCAACATATGTTCTAGTTTCGGCTTGGGACACAAAGCAAACTTGTTTTACTGACGGATTTTGTTTTTTATTGAATTTGGTGACTCAAGCTTAAATTGGCTTAGGAATTTGTGTTTGTGAGCTATTGTGTCAGCCATGATATTGGTTTTTCTTCTGGCTGCTGGGATTAAGCATCGTTTTTAGCTTCATTTAGAACTTGCTGAAAGCAGAAGTAGGTTTGGTAATTGCAAACTTAGAAGCCAAAGAGTCAGGAGTAAGATTGGCATCAACTATTCATATTCCATAATTCCGAATTGTAGATTTCACAGATCAACTTTTCTATAGCTTTTAGTTTGAGAATTACGTTGATGAATTGCTCTGTACCTGACGAAAATATCCAACTTCTTCTTGTATCACATAATTTCTCTTTTGGCCTCTGTCTGGTTTGTTGGCACTTGGTTTCATTGGTTTCACATAGAACAGTGTCGTAGGAAAAGGAGACCTGACCTTGAGTTCTATATTGGTATATTGAGTTTTCATAGAGTGAAAACTCTCAATACAGTTCATCAATTGTTAATACAATAAAACTGTGGAATGGAATTCTTGAGAGAGACAAAAGTCTGGTAGTGAGGGAGAGGTGGAGGTCACAAAGGATATGTAGAAGTTACAAAAAAATTGCATATTGACATGTAGTGAGGGAGAGATGTGGACTTATCTTTATGTTTTATCCTTTTCATTTTGAGTTGTTGTTGGAAGCGAAACGTAAGTTTTCTATGGATCAAGAGAAGCTTATAGCTATATTCATCAAACTTATGTAGTGAAAATCATGTGATCCAAATTCCCACCCCTTCTTTGCTTATATAGAGTTTGATATTATCTAACATATTCATTTTTAGAAATTACTAATCTTTGTTTGTATTCCATGTCTACCTCATGCAGACAAAGGCGAATTTTGATAAGGAGTGCAAAATCTGTACACGACCATTCACAGTGTTTAGGTGGAGACCAGGTCGCGATGCAAGGTACAAAAAAACGGAGATTTGTCAGACGTGCTGTAAACTTAAAAATGTGTGCCAAGTTTGCCTCTTGGATCTGGAGTATGGATTACCAGTACAAGTTCGAGACACTGCACTTGCTATCAATTCCAATGATTCCATTCCGAGGAGTGATGTCAACAGGGAATACTTTGCAGAGGAACATGACCGCAGGGTATGTGGATACTGCTTTTCACCCTTTCTCTTATAGCATTTAGACTTTTAGTCTTCGAAATTTTGTTTGTAGTCTCTGTTACCTGGATACATTAAAGTAGGCTTGGCGTTCTTGTCTGAAATGTTATCTCAATGCCATGCTGGAGACATATCGTGGTGTATCTGGGTAACGTGGGTATTAGCTGAAGCGATACATAATAGGATGAGAAGCAGATTTATACTCACAATAACATGTGTGTTTGCTAGGGAGTCTAGTCTGGCTGGTTTGGATACAAGGAGATTAGCTTAAAGAGTGTCCTTATTACTACTCGTTGGTATCAGATTCTTAACTGACTAATGAATGGGACGTTCCTGAAATGGGACTAGAGCTAGCTACTGTGGTTCTTTGTTGACAGTCACTCATCACAAAATTTAGGTTTTGGATTTTGAACTCCTTACCTTTGAAAGCTGGCATTTTATTTATTTATTTATTTTTTCTTAAAAAGAGTTTCTACCTAGTCTCTCATCAACTTCATGTCCTTAGTCTTAGATCCTTTAAGCGGTATGCCAATATCAATGCTTAGTTGGTCAAAGTATGTTTGCTCTTGTTGGGTGAATTTGGTTTTTCTCTTAAATGAGCTAGGCATTATCTGTTGACTTATTCGTTTTACATATGTATCATGACTAGTGTTATTAATAAAAATATGACAGTGTCATTGTAAATGGTTCACTCCACAGGTTTTCTTGGAGCTTATTAATTCAAATGATTATTTTACAGGCTAGAGCTGGTATTGACTACGAATCCTCATTCGGTAAAGCGCGCCCAAATGACACTATATTGAAACTTCAAAGGACAACACCGTATTACAAAAGAAATAGAGCACATGTGTGCAGTTTCTATGTTCGAGGTGAATGCACAAGAGGTGCTGAATGCCCTTATCGGCATGAAATGCCCATTACTGGGGAGTTATCTCAGCAAAATATAAAGGATCGTTACTATGGGTATGTGTGTTTGTTGGTTACTTGTTTTACTTCCAATTAACCTTATTTCAAGGTACTCAGTCATGTTTGTTTATGTGTTTATTACTATTGCATCGATAAATGTCTAGTTATATTTTTGTTTTGTGAATTTCTTACAAATATCCTTTCTAGATAAGTGACTGAAAAGCAGTTGATACTTGTAAGTTGTAACCATGCATTATATTATATCTGCTGTATTACAAACAGATTCATGTATTTTTATATGACAAATGGTCAATATTGATAAAGATCTTTACATTCATAAGATTGACCAGATACAGACATTTTCGTGCTATTCAGAGGAATCATTTTCAATGATCTATACAAAGGAATACAAGGATGCACATTATAGATCAGCTATTGGAAGAAATAATTAAACTAACTGAATGTAACTTTGTAAAGAAGCATTCACGTTGAATGCATTTGATCTCTCTCTCTCTCTCTTATGATCTATTGCATGTCTTATTTAGACTTTGCTTCCTGGTCCTCGGAATATTAGTATATTACATGTGTTTAGCAATTCTCTACTTCACTGACATTTTCCCTTTATTGGTATTTATTCTACATGATCAATTTTCTTGTGTATATGAAATATCTTTGGTTACATTTGCATTATTTTTTAACTTTCTTTTTTACACTCTTGACATTTTCTTCAACTTAAGTTTCAATCTATGCTGTGCCCTCAATGAGTTTGTAGTCGTGAAATTTATTTTACTTATCAGCTTTAATTTACTTAAAAAAAAAAGAAAAAAAAGAAAAGAAAGAAAAGAAATATATGCTCTTGATGAGGTTAGAGTCGTGAAGTTTGTAGCTGCATGGCTCTGACCTTTTTCCTGGTATGTGCAGGAATAATGATCCAGTTGCAATGAAGCTTCTGAACAAGGCAGGGGAGATGCCGTCTCTTATGCCCCCTGACGATGAGAGTATTAAGACCCTTTATGTTGGTGGGCTTGATGATAGGATTACAGAGCAGGATTTGAGGGACCACTTCTATGCTCATGGTGAGATTGAGTCTGTAAGGATGGTGCTCCAACGTGCATGCGCATTTGTGACCTACACAACTAGAGAAGGTGCTGAGAAGGCAGCAGAAGAGCTCTCAAACAAACTGGTCATAAAAGGTCTGAGACTGAAGCTGTTATGGGGAAGGTCACAGATTGCGAAGGCAGAGTTAGAGAACCATGATGACGAGGCAGCAAGACAGCAGGCCCTGGCCCATGGAGCAATGCTGCCAAGGGCAGTGATATCCCAACAGCACAGCCAACATATCCAACTGCCAGGCACTCTGGAACAACCACCACCAATGCACTATTTCAACATTCCTCCTCCCCCGCTTGAACGCGGCTATTATCCATCAATGGATCCTCAAAGAATGGGTGCTCTTGTTCCATCTCAGGAAGGGACAGGCAATGCCCCCAGTGGCTCAGGCGAGAACAAGTCTGGGTCGGACAAGCAGCCGCAGGTTTTCCCTTACCATGGTATGCCACCACCCCAAGGTCAGTATCCACCGTTTTACCCACCATATGGATATATGCCGCCTCCACCTCCCCAACATTACCAGTCATACCCTTACCAGCATGCAATGCGTCCACCAGCACCCCATCCGACAACACACCTTTACCCAGCTGGTGCACCAGGCTCATCTCAAAACCCCCCGTCTGGTACACCAAGTTCATCTGAAAACCCCCCGTCAGGTGCCCCAAGTTCATCTCAAAACCCCCCGTCTGGTGCCCCAAGTTCATCTCAAATTCCCCCGGCTGGTGTGGTGAATGCATCTCAAAGCTAAGAGTTTGGTTTGGGTCATCTGCTGCCATTGTACTTGAAGAATGTTGGATTAAGGTTTTTTGTTGTTGGATTGACAGTACTCAAGGATAGCCCGCAAAAACAAATTATGATTTTCTTTTAGCAGTTGTTATATTTGCTGTTGCTGTTTTGTTGTACCCCCTCTTTCACTGGAAAAGAAATATTCAATATTTTCTTATACATTTCTGATGAGGCTTGCTATTATTTGTAAGATTTTGTTAGATTTTGCATCCAATAGTACTGAACGTGGGTACCTCTAATATGGGAATCACATATTCTCCAACTATAATCTCCTCCATTCAGAGGGTATAAGATTTCATATTTGTGTAGAAAGTAGTTATCAATCAAGCTCCTAGAAAGAATGAAATTGTATTTATATAGGTATTTGTTATTTGTTATTGACGGACCCCAATTATTACAAGTGTGTCATTAGTCCCAAAAAGTCAAAAAAAAAACAAATCCTTAGATATATATTATAGCTATACCATCTTGGCTCTATTTTTCAAGGCTTTAAAGAGACTCTAATTTTTTCTAAACTCTATTACTAATTATAAAAAAATATGATATAAATAAATAAACAATCTCATCTAGAGTTTCACAGAATATCAAACTTTTTCTAAAACATATAGCTAATTACGGAAAAAAAAAAAACTAAATTGCAAAAAATAATATTTTCAACCAAAAACGATTTTCCTAAAATCCTTACGCTAAAAAGAATAGTTTCCACACTAATCTCAGACGAAGTTTAACATAACAAAGTTTTTTTTCTAGAAAATGATAATGAAACAATGAAAGAACAAATAAAAAAATGAATTGAGTTGTTTGAACATTTACTTTATGCATTTGTTAACCACACATGTAACTGGAAAAAAAGGGAAAAAAAATAAACTAATAATAAAATAAGTAATAGTGTACACCAAAAACAAATAAAATTGTATTGTATGCAATATATACATGGGCATAACAAATAAAGTTGAATCAATTTGAGGTGTAAAATTTAGCCATAGTTAAGGATTTCAAAAACCACATGCCACAATAATTACGATATATTCTAATTAAATTTATGAATTTTATAATTTCCAATTTTAGCGAATAACGAGATTCAGTTAAAACGGACGTTGGCTTAAATAAATGATATAACTATTAATTTAGTTAAAATAGACGTTGGGCTTAAATAAATTATATACCAAACCAAACCAAAACAAATTACATGTGGAAAATTAAATTATATAAAAAATAACATCACAAAATATATAATAGCAATTGGAAAAAAAACCCCAATAATAACAAATATTTTCAAATATATATAATACTGCATGAAACTAACGTCAAATAACAATTACCGAAAAACAGAAAACTAGATGCAAATGCATTGAACTAACCTCAAATAATATTTAACAGGAAATCAGAAATTGGATGCACATGCAAACATTAAACTAATAAACTAATTTTAAAAATTAATTAATGGACAATCAGAATATTGATACAACTGCATTAAACTAACCTCAAAAAATAATTAACGGAAAATCAAAACTTTGATGCAAATACATCAAACTAACACCAACAAATAATTGTCGGGAAATTGAAAACTGGATGCAAATGCATTGAACTAACCCTCAGAGATTAAATTACCGGGAAATCGGAAATTGGATGCAACTGTATTGAACTAACCTAAAAAAATTAACTAAATTGCAAAAAGCAATATTTTCAACCAAAAACGATTTTCCTAAAACCCTTACGCAACAAATAATAGTTTCCACACTAATCTCAGGTGAAGTTAACATAACAAAGTTTATTTCTAGAAAATGATAATGAAACTATGAAAGAACAAATGAAAAAAATAAATTGAGTTGCTTGAACATTTACTTTATGCATTTGTTAACCACACATGTGACTGGGAAAAAAAGAAAAAAAAAAGTAAACTAATCATAAAATAAGTAATAGTGTACACCAAAAACAAATAAAATTGTATTGTATGCACTATATATATGGGTCTAACAAATAAAGTTGAATCAATTTGAGGTGTAAAATTTAGTCATAGTTAAGGATTTCAAAACCACAGCCACAAATAATTACGACATATTCTAATTAAATTTATGAATTTTATAATTTCCAATTTTAGCGGAATAACGAGATTCAGTTAAAATGGACGTTGGCTTAAATAATTTATATAACTATTGATTTAGTTAAAGTAGACGTTGGGCTTAAATAAATTATATATCAAACCAAACCAAAACAAAATACATATGGAAAATTAAATTATACAAAAAATAACATCACAAAATATATAATAGCAACTGGAACCCCCCCATAATAACAAATATTTTCAAATATATATAATATTGCATGAAACTAATGTCAAAGAACAATTAATGAGAAACAGAAAACTAAATGCAAATACATCGAACTAACCTCAAATAATATTTAACGAGAAATCGAAAATTGGATGCACATGCAAGCATTAAACTAATCTTAAAAATTAATTAATAGACAATTAGAATATTGATACAACTGCATTAAACTAACCTCAAATAATAAATAACGGAAAATCAAAACTTGAATGCACATACATCAAACTAATATCAACAAATAATTATCGAAAATCGGAAATTGGATGCAAATGCATTTAACTAATCCTCATAGATTAAATTATCAATAAATCGAAAATGGATGCAACTGTGTTGAACTAACCTAAAAAAAATAACTATAAATTGGAAACAGGATGCAAATGCGTGAAACTAATTTTTACAAATAATTAACGGGAAATCGAAAACTGGATGCAACTACACTAAACTAATTTCAAAAAATAAATTTGATGCAAATGCATTGAACTAACCTCAAGAAATAATTAACGGAAAATCAGAAATTGGATGCAAATTCATTGAACTAACCTCAAACAATAATTAACGGGAAATCAGAAACTAGATGCAAATACAACCTCATCGAATAATAAACGAGAAATCGAAAACTGGCCGGATGCAAATGTATTAAACTAATCTAAAAAAATGATTAACGGAAAATCAAAAACTAGATGCAAATGCATTTAACTGAGTTTGAAGAATAATTAGCAGTAAATTGGAAATTGGATGCAAATGCATTAAACTACATTAAAGAATAATTAACAAGAAATCGGAAACTGGATGCAACTGCATTGAGCTAACCTCAAAAAATAAATAACAAAAAATCATAAATTGGATGCAAATGCATTGAACTAACTTCAAAATATAGTTGTGTTATATGTTGTGGGAATGTCTCGATAAGTATAGTTTTGCATTTAAAACGGTGTTTATCTAATCTTTTTTCGTATAATTGGGAACACCTTGCTATTCAAGTAGCTTCAATATGAACTTTATTTTATTAGACAATTTCATAAAACTTCAATCAAATTTATTTTATTAAACAACAAATGAAGTTGAAGGGTTTTATCAATGGCGAGTTATTTTTTTTTAATAGAGAGTACGTGTGGTTTTCATGTTATAAGAAATTTGGATGAGTGAATAATATAATATATGTATATAATAGTTATGCATATATAGTTGAATATATTTTTCATAATAATTAATATGACAGGACCCGTTCGTAGATAATTTTTGAAGATCCCACATACTAAGTCAGGTATATAATTTAAATAATAATTAACAGAAAATCGGAAACTGGATAATGTTTGATGATCAAATATAGTAAATCAAGCATAATTTATTTTTATGTCATGTTTGCAAAGACACTACATATGGATAAGTAGAAAGTTGGTATTACACACCACATTGGATAATTAAAAAAAAATCGAAAACTGGATTCAAATACATTGAAGTGAGCTCAAAGAGTAATTAACGGGAAATTAAAATTTTTATGCAAATGCAATAAACTAAACTCAAAAAGTAATTAATTAGAAATCGGAAACTGGATGCAACTGTATTAAACTAACGTCAGAGAATAACTAATGGGAAATTAGAAATTTGATGCAAATACTTGAAAAATATTTAATTGTAAATCGGAAACGGTATGCAAAAATGCATCAAACAAACCTCAAATAATAATTAACGATGAATCAGAAACTGGATGTAAATGCATTGAACTAATCTCAAAATATAATTAACAAGAAATAAAAACCAAATGCAACTGCATTGAACTAACCTCATAGAATAATTGCCGGGAAATCAGAAACTACATGCAAATACATTAAAATAACCTCAAAGAATAGTTAACGGGAAATCAGAAATCGGATGAAATTGCATTGAACTAATTAAAATCTCAAAACATAAATAATCATAAATCATAAACTAGATGCAAATGTATTGAACTAACCTTAAAGAGTTATAAATGAAAAATCGAAAGTTGTATGCAAATATAATGAACTAATCTAAAGACTAATTAACGAATATAGAAGCATAAAAAAATGGATGCAAATGCACTGAACTAACCTCAATGAATAATTAACGGGAAATCATAAATTTGATGTAACTGCATTGAACAAACCTCAAAAAAAATAATTAACGGGAAATCGAAAACTTGCTGCAAATGCATTAAACTAACCTCGAAAAATAATTAATGGAAAATCAGAAATTGGATGCAACTGCATTGAACTAACCTCAAAGAATAATTAACGGAAAATAAAAAACTATATGTAACTGCATTAAACTAAAATCATATATTAACTAACAGGCCGGGAAATCAGAAATTGGATGCAATATCCTTGATGAATATTTAACGGAAAATCAGAAACTGGATGCAAATACATTAAAATAACCTTAAATAATAGTTAACTAGAAATCGAAAACCGGATGTAACTACATCGAACTACCCTCAAAGCATAAATAACCGGAAATTGATTGGAAACTAGATGCAAACTAACTTCGAAAAGTAATTAACAGGAAACCAGAAACTGGATGCAGATGTATTAAACTAACCTCAAAGAGTAATTAATGGAAAATTGGAACCTTAATGCAAATGCAATTAACTAATCTCAAAGAGTCATTAACGAAACATTGAAAACTAGATGGAGCTGCACTGAATTAATTTTAATGAATAACTAACGAAAAATCGTAAACTTGGTGCAACTGCACTAAACTAACCTCAAATAATAATTAACGGGAAATAAAAACTTGATACAACTACATTGAATTAACCTCAAAGAATAATTAATGGCAAATCAGAAACTAGATCCAACTACATACATTGAACTAGCTTAGCCTCAAATAATAATTAACGTAAAATTAGAAACTTGATACAAATGCATTGAACTAACCTCGAAATATAATTGTATTATATATAGGGAGAATATAATATCTCGACAAGTATAGTTTTGCATTTTAAGTAGTACTTATTATAATTATTTTATTATGATTAAGAATGTTTTGCTATTTAAGTAGCTTCAATATCATCTTCGCCACATTGAGCATTCTCACAAAATTTCAATCAAACTTCTATTATTAAACATAACAACCAAAATAAATCGACGGGTTTTACCAAGATTTGGTGCTTTCGTTTGATAGAGAGTGGTGCAAAAAATTTAAACAAGTGATTAATATAATTTTCATATCTCATAGCTATGAATAGTTGCTAATATTTTTTAGAATAATTTAATATAACAACACCCGTTCATAGGACGGGTTCGAAAGCTAGTATTACAAGTGTGTCATTGGTCTCAAAAAGTTGAATTCGAAAACCCCAAGCTTAAATGACCCGGTTAGGTCGTTCATTGTGCAAACCCAATGATATGGCCACACCGTTTGGACTAAGTCCCCAACGATATGCCGACAGCGTTCAAGAGGCCAAGAAACAGAACTTTATATTTTTTCAAAGTTCAAATCCCAAACCACACCGTTTGAACTAAATCTCCAACGATATGGCCACACCATTTGGACTAAGTCCCCAACTATATGGCCACACCGTTTGGGATTTGAACTTAGAAAAAATATAAAATTCTGTTTTTTGGCCTCTTGACCGGTGTGGGCACATCGTTTGGACTAAGTCCCCAACGATATGACCACACCGTTTGGGATTTGAACTTTGAAAAAATATAAAGTCTGTTTTTTGGCCTCTTGACCGGTGTGGGCACATCGTTTGGACTAAGGTTAAGTCGTTTGGGACTTAGTCCAAACGATGTGGTCATATCGTTGGGTTTGCACAATGAACGACCTAGCCGGGTCGTTTAAGCTTGGGGTTTTCGAATTCAATTTTTTGAGACCAATGATACACTTGTAATAATTGTTTTTTCAGTTTTCTAGCTTTACCCCCCCAATATTTATGTCAATTAGCTTTCATCTTTCATCTAGAGGCTTACCCCCCCAAGATCACGGCACATCCAAGTCAACTTTGGTTGACCGTGTTCTTTCTGTTGAGTGCATTTGAAAATACATAAATGCCCCTTACCTAGTGCAATTACTATAATGACCCTTGACTTGGAGAAAACTAAATCCAAATTTTTGACACGTGTCATCATCTCAACAAATCAAATCGACGGCCAGTTTTTTTTTTTTTTTTTTTTGAAACCCATTCAAAAAAAAATGACAGGTGTATTTTCTTTTTGTATATCATTGGCCTCAATGTAGGCCTTTTTAAGTTTACAAACTAACACATTGGCCCATTCTCATTTCCACATTATGTAGTTGAACATGAGCTGAATCAAGGCGAGTCATCAAAACACCTCAAATTGAATAGGACTCTCAGCATCGAAGAGAGTCTCAAAATCACTTCTCCTCAATTCATAACTCCTTCACTCCTCCACCAAAGATATTGACAACAAAATTAAATGTCGTCATCATCTGTCTCTTCCCAAAAATATTGTTTTTGTGGTGATCCAGTATATATAAGAAGTTCCAAAACTCAAAAAAACCCAGGTAAATTGTTTTATGGGTGTAAGCATTACGATACCAACTCGGCGAAAGCATGTGGTTATTTTGAATGGGTTCCAGAGCAACGAAACAACAGAGAGGAAGTTTTGGAGGCAAAAGTTGAAGCTTTGAAGGGAAAAAGTCGTGAATTGAAGAGGGTTAATGGCCAATTGCAGTTGGAGTTGACGAAAGTTAAGACGGAAAAATGGTGTGTAGTTGTAGTTTTTGTTGTTTTTTTGACTTGGATGTTTACTTAGAAATTCCAAGATGGGTTATTTGGTTGTTGTAATGGTGTTTTCGGTTGTTCAATGTAAGAGTTCAGGATTATGTAATGTAATGGTGGCTTAGCTTGACTGATTTCAGTTCAATGAAATGAAATGGTGGTTTGGTATACCGATTTTTTTGGTGGTAAATGGTGGCTTAGCTTGACTGATTACTTTGTGTAGCTTGACTAGTAAATAACAGGCAAATGATGGAGTACTCCTTTAACAAGCCCCATAAGCGCATCGCTATTAAAGGAAAAAGCAATCAGGGATATATTATTAAGATTCATCATCTGTGTTGTTTATTTAATATACAAAAGTTGAATTATCTACTCAAAAGTCAGGCTTTCCACAAATGGATGACATTGGGAAGAATATACAAAGATTGTTTGATCACATTACCATTCTCTCGTAATGTTTTTACCTGGACCAGAATTTAATTATTGCAGTTTTCATGAGTTTCACAGCTGCAAGAATTACCAGTGTACAATAGGATCAAGTGTAAATTTTTAACAAAAAACAAGATCAAGAAAGTATGTAAAGGGATCAAAGCCCCATTCACGGGGAACTTTGAATCTCTGTTAAGCTTCTTTGGTTGTAAGTTGTAACATGGCACATGTGCATTCATTCAAAACATTTTGATCAAAGATATACTATGTCAAGATGAATGAACATGCAAAACATTTAAGAAAAGTTCAGCTTATTGATACTAGATCGACTTTCTAGCTTTTCTCACAGATTTCTCAAAGGTTTGCCTGTTGACTGGCCAATTTTAACTTTTAACCAATAACAAAATGGGTATTAGCCTATCATATCAATTCCTATTAAGATTTTAATAGGACAAACACAATCAAGAGTGAGAAAATTTATCATACACAATCTCCAGCATATGATAAATATTTACTTTAATAATACTTCTCGACAGTTTCACGACAGTACATATGTGCTGATTAGGCTGAAACAACATTGATTCATTGATTCAAAACATTTACAGACATTAAAAATAACAGCAGTACTGAAAGAACAAACTGTAGAAACAAACTAAAAACGTAATTGCAACACAATCTAGACCAACAAAGTCTAAACCACACTACATAACAACATCACTTCATAACAACATCACAATATATAACCACACTTCTTTAACTTGCTTCCTTTCTTGGTACCTGCATTGAATTTATTATGCAGTATTCATTCAGCTATTACCACCTAAAACAATTTACAAAGCAATAGAAAATACTGTAGAAAGTTACGAAAAATGCAAACTAGGACATTCATGCATTCTCAAAAGGTAAGAGTCAGTGAACATTCAGTTTTGCGGACAAATCCATAATTGCATAATCCAAAATAAAAACAGTAAAACAAATCCAAAACTAATTAGTTTCTAAACAGTACTGAATCCAAAAACATAGCCCATAAAGTACTCTTAATAGGCCATAACACATGTCCATCTATCCAAAATTAGCAAAAGCAATCAAGGTTGCGACTGGGATGGTGGCCTCACAGCTTTGCTTCTACTACTTTCTCTCAACAGGGGTACAAGAGGAGGAAGGTGCTTCTTTGGCTGAGTTGATAGTGATGGAGCTTGTACTGGCCATGGATATGGTGTTGGTTCTCTAGTTTGAGGTGGTGTTGCTCCTGGTGCCCCAAATGTTTCCCTTGCTGCTGTCAACACATCTATAGTCGACTTGTGATGTTGCTTTGCTAACAAGTCTCCCATACTGTGTCTATGCTCAGGTCCCTGGAAAAATCTTTGTGCTGGCTCCTTTGGTGCTTTCGTGCCTTTCAAGTAAGCTTCACTTGGAGAGTAATATACCAGAGTTTGAGGCTGAGATTTTAGTTCATTTCCCTTGCTTACCGACTTTTTTCCAGTTTGTTTTGCACTTGGTTTTCCTTTGCTGCTGGTGGCTACTTATGTTGCATCTTGATTTGCACTTGATTTCCCTCGACTGGTAGCTGCTTGATGATTTACCTTTTTTGACCTACATGAGTTATTCTAAACTACATTAGCTTGGTAATTAATAATGCAGTTTAATAATGAGGTTCAAATATAAAATACTTTTCAACCTTGGTGGTGGTGCTGGCTCCCGGCTACTTGAACTTGAAGTTACTGGACCAGAATTTGGTGGTACTGAATCAACTGGTACTGAATCAATTGATTCTGCAGCAGTAGTGTTATTATTTCTTCCAGTTTCTGAAGCAGGGAGCCCTTTGCAGGACCTAGAGTTATGTCCTTGTTTCTTACATCTTGTACAAGTCATCTTCCTCCTCTTGTTTTTGCCCCTCCCTATATCTTCCTCATATTCTTCCCTGATCCTTTGTTTCCTAGGCCTTCCAATGCCTCTCTCAAATGGAGGAGGACGGACAATTTTGTTAGGGTCCTACACAAAGTAATCAATATAAAATGTATTTTGAAATGTATGATAAAGCAAAAAAGTTAACTATTGTATGACAAAACAATATACTTACAGTTGGTTTTGGCCACTCTTTCATATCTCTCATTGGTTTGATGTTGCCACTATATGATAGTAAATAACTCCTCACATGATAGAAAGAGCTGCAATACTCTGTTCATGACATTCTTCTAGGATACAACACAGCTATAGCATGTATACAAACTATGCCACTCAACTGCCACTTTTGATAATCACATTCATGGTTTACTAAATTTACAATCCACCTTGTCCCATGCTCATTCTTTACAACATATAGGCCATCATCCGAACCATCCACAATGTAATTTGGAATTAGTTCAATCATCGCTTTGATATATTTTTCTACCATGGGCACCAAACCATCTATATTCATCTTTAAGGCAATTTCCTTTCTTTTATATCTCAAACTCATCACCATTAAGTGATACTTGTCAACTAAACTTGCAATAGGCAGATCCCTCAAGTCTAAAATCCAATTGTTAAAAGATTCTGAGAAGTTGTTAGTAACTTGATCGCATTTAGTTTCATGGTCATAATGTGCCCTTGACCAAGATTCATATCCCTCTCTATTCAACCAGGCTACTGCTTCTGAATCTTGTGCCTCTATTAGCTTCATTATTCTCTCAAATTCAGTCTTCTTATATGCCTTGGCAAAGACTCCATGGCAAAGAACTCCATATAGGCACCCTTAAAATATTTTTTGAAGTTTTTGTACATATGCCTAAAACAGAATCTATGTGTTTGCTCTAGGGAATGTCTCTTTCACAGCTTGAATAAACCTTTCTCGCCTATCGGACAAACGTAAAGGGGTCTACTGTGATGTTCAAGATATTTGGCCATTATACCCAAAAATGCTTTTCCATGTTTCTTTACCCTCTGACCTACAAATGTATATGGCTATTGGAAAAAGTCCATTGTTTCCATCTAGTCCAATCATACTTAGCACTTGACCACCATACTTTCCTTTCAAGAAACATCCATCCAAACCAATTATTGGCCTACACCCCACCAATCTAAAGAAGCCCTAAATGCAATACAAACACCTTCAAATTGTAAGGTGTTCCCATCTTTATAGTACTTTGCAATATTGTTTGGGCCATTGCTTTGCAATATCTGAAGACATGTATTCAAAAGCACATACAAAAGCATATGCATACATTAATTAACTTAATAAAATTCTCTTTATCGATGAAAAAATTGAAAAAACATATACAATTATAATTATATACAGGAAAGTACATACCTCATCACAAAAAATTGGGACAAGATTGTAACTGGCCCCATAATCACCATATATTGCTTGCAAACATTTATCTCTCGCAGTCCAAGCTGTGTAGTAGCTTATACTAACATGATAAATCCTCCTGACTTCTTTCATTATAAAAGCAGGATACATGGTCTTCAAATGAACCTTGCAAAATTATAACAAATATCAAACTAATGTATACAACATAAAAAATGTACACATCAAACATTAAACAACTCCTCATTACCTTCATTTGATCCTCAATCTTTGTAGCTACCCATCTTGCATCAGCCATCCTATTCTTGAGTTCAGGGTCAGCCTCACAAATGTGATGATCCACAAAGGTGTTCAACCTCATTGTAGACCCATCTTGTTGCAGCCTGAAGTATGCTAGCCATGGGCATCTATCACCCATCTTGTCTACACCCTTACAATGTGCTCTAATTCTGTAACTCTCATTGTTTGGCATCTCTGCTACAAATTTATTCTTTATACAATAATCCCTGATGTCTCTTCGCAATTCTGTAAGAGTTGCCCACTCCATATACTGTGGTCCACTTAATAGGTCTTACTCATCGATGATGACTCTCCCTTCAACTTCACCTTCAACTTCTCTATCATAAACATTCTCAAATTCTAGAAATGAACTCATCGAAATCATCGTTACCTGGACAACGCCACTCCCTCTCTTCATCAGATGAATGCGTGCTTCTATATCCTTCATCATCTTGTATCTCATCTAGTTGAGGTGGTGGTGGTGGTGCAATAGTTTGAAGTGGTGTTGGTGGTGTTGGAAAAATCTGAGGAGGTGGTGCTACTCGTGTAATATTAATACCAGTAAGGGGGCCTAAGTCATCATCTACAGTATCCCAGAAATCATCTTCATCAGACAACTGCAATAAGATTTTGCTCTTCCCTTTACTAGCTTTCTTAGTTGTCTTCTTAGTGTGAAGTGGTGGTGGTGGTGCTGTAATTTGAAGTATTTCACTGTCTCTTTCCCTGTCGCAATCAAACTCAACAAAAATGTGGGAGTCCCCATTGTCATCACATTCCAGCAATCCCCACATCTTAAGCAATTCTTCGTCTGTCATCACATAAAACTTCTCACCCCAAATTACATAGAACAGAACAAATTCATCCTTCTTGTTAGAGAAATAGTTTTCTTTTATATCATCTTTCAAATCCATGATGTTCAATCGATCCCCATCAACATTCCTCATCACAAATGGTGGTGCAGCAGTCTTGTAGTTAGCTAGTAAATATGCAAAACCTCCAGGTGGATGACTAAAGAATCCAGCATAATGAATAACCAAATTCTTCTCTCCAAAGCAATCCATAGAGAAGAAATAACCGAAATAACCTGTTGTTACGCATATTAGCAACAGCCCCAACTCAAATATATACCAACTACATCAATGAAAACAGTTAAAATGGTTCATTACTACTAAAATGAAAAGAAAATATAAGTATGGAAGCACCGTTTTGTATTAAACCTACAACCACTAAATGCACGATTAAAAAAAAATGATGTTTTGTGAAAATTTATTTTTTTATGCAAAAATGATGTTTTTCATACACAAAATGCTCTAAAGTAACTTCATTTACCATAAAGGTATGAGATTGATGGATTTACCTTGAATAATCACTAAGAAACCAAGCTTTAATGCATGTCCAGTTTACTTGTACAACAACCAATCGCAAGCTTCAACCCTTCAACACACGATCAAACCATCAGACACACTATCTAAACCTCTCATAAACATGTTTTAATATGATCAAACACTAAAAATGATAAGAAACTTTAAGATGCACAGTTCTTTCTTTCTTCCCGCTAAAAAAGAGAAGTGTCAAGCTCATATTGGAATATACAAAGTTTCTCTGCATGAAAGACCCCAACCGTTGGATAGAAATGATCAGATGAAGACACGTCACCTCACATGATAATAATTGAGGGTATTTAGCCCATGTTAAAAAAAAAAAAAAAAAAAAAAAAAAAAAAATATAAATATATATATATATATATATATATATATATATATATATATATATATATATATATATATATATATATATATATATATATATATATTTTTTGTTGATTTGATTTGTCGAGATGATGACACGTGTCAAAAATTTGAATTCAGTCTTCTCCAAATCAAGGGTCATTATAGTAATTGCAATGGGTAAGGGGTATTTATGTATTTTCAAATGCACTCAACAGAAAGAACACGGTCAACCAAGGTTGATTTGGATGTGCCGTGGTCTTGGGGGGGGGTAAGCCTCTAGATGAAAGAAGTGGGGGTGGGTAAAGCTAATTGGCATAAGTATTGGGGGGGGGGGGTAAAGCTAGAAAACTGTTGTTTTTTTTGAACTTTTTGGACCAATGACACTTGTAACAATTGTTTTTTTTGGTCTGCCCAACACAATATGGAGTCCGTAACTAATAGGACTCATATAGGTGTTTGTTATAAGGTCTTAAGCTTTTATTCGGGTGGGTAGTTGTAGAGTTGGGTAATCGGGTTAACACTTTGTTAAAATTCAAATCGGGTCCGAATCCATTTTGACACTTAAAAAACCCAGAGTCCATATCTTAAAATTTTCTAATAAAAATGGACGAGTAATTTTTCCTAATAATGCCGATGAAGTCTTCAATGAAGAAACTTTTGATCCTTTTTTATTTCATTATCTTTTCTTGTTTAATAAATTTCGCTGCTGCCGAAACGAATAAATTTCGGTCTCGTGAAGCTTCTGATGATTCTCTTGGCTATCCTGAAATGTAAGTTAAATTTTCCCATCAACCAATAACTCTAATTTTCACACAGTCGAATATTATTTGATTATTATTATTGTATGTAGAGATGAGGAGTCATTGTTGAATACGAAATGCCCACGGAATTTGGAATTGAGATGGCAAACTGAAGTTAGTTCCAGCATTTATGCTACCCCTTTGATTGCTGATATCAACAGGTAATTATTATTATTATTATTCTTCTAGTCTTAAACCCTAATTCACTGTCATATTTAACGATGATGCACCAGTGATGGAAAGCTTGATATCGTGGTGCCATCTTTTGTACACTACTTGGAAGTGCTGGAAGGTTCTGATGGAGATAAATTGCCTGGTATAACTTTTTTTTTTTTTTTTTAATCTGATTACCTTTTTGGATATGTTGTTTATCATTTACTTTTCTTATCTATTAGGGTGGCCCGCCTTTCACCAGTCAACTGTTCATGCAAGTCCTCTCCTTTATGATATTGACAAAGATGGAGTTAGAGAAATAGCACTGGCTACCTACAACGGTGAAGTGCTGTTTTTCAGGTTGTTTATTTATTAATTTTAAGGAAGTCTATTTGGGGTTGTGCTTCTTCTTTCCTTCCAATCTAAATTGATCCTTTTCTGGTTATATTTCAGGACATCAGGCTACTTGATGGTAGATAAATTGGAGGTACCTCGGAGAAAAATTCGTAAAGATTGGCATGTAGGACTAAATCCCGACCCTGTAGACCGCTCACATCCAGATGTACACGATGACACACTTATTCAGCAGGCTTCTGAGACAAAGTTACACTCTCGTAAGTGATTAAATGTTTCAAGAGTAGATTAGTTTAAGGGCTTCCTGAGACATAGAACGATATATTTATAATTTTTTCTTCATTTTTTACACCTCATGTGATGTATCTATGTACAACTTCCCATTCCGTATTCTGACCTATCGATTTGTCTCTCACTAGTCACTTCCAGTGTAGTCAAGGCGTTAAAGCGCACCTAAGGCGCAATACCCTCTTTGTGCCTTAGGCGCAAGGCGCGAGGCGTGGCGCGCGTCTGATTGAAGTGAGGCGCGTAGTAATAAAAAAATAGATATATCAAATAAAAAATAAAATAAATATTAAATATGACATGAATTATCACTGAATTACTTAGCCAAACTTTAAAATTAATTTTATGTGATTGTAAACATGAAACCATTGTAGTCATTTAAAAGAAAAATCTTAAGCAATAAGTAAAGAGCAAAATAAAACTCGTATCTCTCAAAACAATCTAGCTCAACTTCAATAAACTAAAATAATGAACCAATCAAATTGAGCCAAATGAGTTCTTTATGAAATAGAACACGTGATTCAAATTTTAGAATCCCGTAAAACTTCATTTAATCCATTTTTGTGTTTTCTCTCAATCCATACAACTTAACAAAAACTAGTCAAAATTAAATTTAGTGTACTCCAAAATAAAACTTACTAAATTTGTAAAATTTCTTGTACCATACAACAATTTGATTGAGTGTAAATGTGTCACGAATAGCAAAAATTGTAAAAAAAAAAAAAAACTGTAAAAGTTACTAAGGTGCACGCCTTATGCGCCTCACGCCTCAACTAAAAGCGCACAAAAGCGTGAAAAGCGCACGCCTCATGTTAGTATCCGCGCCTGGGCTGAGGCGAGGCACAAAAAAAGGCCTCTCCGCGCCTTGCGCCTTGACTACACTGGTCACTTCTTCATTTTAGTTATCCAATATCAATTTATCAGACAAACAAAATCATGGTTAAAGATATGTGTATGCATCAGCATTCAAGAGCAGATAGTTCTAGCAATGCCACTTCAATGGTGGAAAAACTGTTTCACAGTTTGATAATTGCATCTTTAGTTTAAGTATTCATTTTGACAAGCTATGATATAGTCTGAGCTATAATTGATTACTGACCACTTCATACATATTGATTATTCTTGTAGAAACAAATGGAAGTGCACCTTTAGGAAATTCTTCAGTTACTTCCTCTACTTCAGGTAGTGTTGGTTCCTCGGGAAATGAAGGGAAAATAAACTCTAGTCAAGCAGAAACGGACATTAAGATGGCAACAAGTGTGGACAATTCTACAAGGAATGCTGGAACAACTGAGACAACTAAAGCAGAGAATTCAACTAGTTCTGGGAGGCGGCTCCTTGAAGATACTAATACAAAAGGGACACAAGATGGTGGCTCTGACCCTAATGTTGACAGTAAAGAAAATGTTCAAGCTGCGACTGTGGAAAATGATGAAGGTCTTGAAATAGAAGCTGATAAATCATTTGAGTTATTCCGTGATAGCGATGAGCTAGCTGATGAGTATAATTATGATTATGATGATTATGTTGACGATAACATGTGGGGAGCTGAGGAGTGGGCTGAAGACAAGCATGAGAAAATGGAAGATTATGTGAATATTGATTCACACATTCTATGCACTCCTGTAAGTGCATTGCTGTAGAGAGTATATATCTTTTACAATGGAAGCTAATAAGTAGCGCATTTGGTATCTCCTTTGCTTACAAGTAGCCTATTTGTTTCCTTCAGGTCATAGCAGATATTGACAATGATGGGAAACAAGAAATGATTGTTGCTGTATCCTATTTCTTTGATCATGAGTAAGTTTCTTCATTCGTGGACTAGTGGCATCTATGATACCCCATTGGAAATGTATATGTCATTCAATTGCATCTTTTACTAAACTTTCAAGTGCTTGTATCCTTGGATCCATACCATGTCTTACATTTGTTGACTTTTTCAATTGTTTTTGGTTGTTCCATGTTAAGTTGTGCATCTTTTACTTGACAGACTTAGGTTGCTAGATTCTTTTGAGATTTAGTCTACATATATATCTGATATTCGGCGTGTGATGTGTGGTCTCATTATTTTTATTTTATCTATTTCTTTTCTTTTGCTTGGTAAAAGTGAGTTTCATTAGAAATGAACAAGTAGGCTGAGCCAGTTACATTTTGATAGATTGCTTATTGTTCCAGTTTCTGAAAAACGTTCTCTGCTGACATTATGATTGGTTGCTTATAGGAGTACTTACTAACATTAGTGTCAGTGAAATATAGTTACTCACTCGTTCGTTGCATAATTGTCTTTGTAAGTTCCTGGAACTAATGACATTCTGGAAAAAGTTTAATTGTTTGCTGTGTCCAACTTTGATTTATCGATTTGTGTGGTATGATAGGGGAATGTTGCTGACCATTTATGCAGGGCTATTGAAAGTCTTTTTTTACATATATTTCTCATAGAGTAGGCGATTCTTACAGATGATTAAGGGTAGCGTTGCAATGGCATAGAGGAATATTGTTTGTGTTTACACTATCTACTAACTAGGCGGAGGCAACAATATATCTGTTTTTATTTTAATATTCTGTGAGCATATTTTGATTGTATAATGTTGTATGCAAGCATCTATGTATTAGTTACTCAAGTTTCCTCAGTCATGTCACTCTTTTTCTATAAATAAGAAGCCTTGGTCAGTCTTTTTTCCCCCAGTTGATTTGAAGTAATTGATTTACTCATAAGTTGACAGGTACTATGACAACCCAGAGCATCGATCAGAACTGGGTGGTATCGATATTGGAAAATATGTAGCGGGAGGTATTGTAGTATTTGATCTCGATACGAAGCAAGTTAAGTGGACAAGAGAGTTAGACCTTAGTAAAGACTCAGGGGACTTCCGTGCTTATATATATTCTTCTCCAACTGTGGTTGATTTGGATGGAGATGGAAATTTGGACATTCTTGTCGGGACATCTTTTGGGTTGTTTTATATTCTGGATCATAATGGTAATTTACTTACACTTTATGGTTTTCGTATTGTGCCTTGATAATGTGGTTATTTTTTTTTTGTTTTCCATTCTCATCGCTTAATTTGTTTATGAGTTTGGTTTGCAATGCTGTGTGAATGTTCTAGACTTCTAGTAACTAAAAGGTGGTCAATGGGTTACGTTAAACTGGTTTCATTATTCTGTCTGATCAATGATGCTTTCTTTATATAATTGTTAAAAAGAATTTGTCATGTCCGATCACAACTGCCAATTCTTATATATAGTTTGAAGCCATTGAGCTAATTTACGCCTTAGTCCTTCACACATTTCTTAATTACTGTTTCACTAAATTTCTTCTTGTGCACAGTGTGTTTGTGCCTTGGCATTTTTTTTTATGTGTGTGCATGTTTTTACCCCTTGATGGACCCACAGTACCTTTTATGCACATTGTTGTCTCTCTTTCCATTAACTCGGGTTTTTGGAGTAAAGTCGTTGAATCTCTAGTCCAGCGCTAGCGCAGAGTTGGGAGTATTGTGGTATGTGTGATTTGCGTCCGTGGGTTGTATGTGTATTGCCCCTTGTTAGATCCAAAGTCTCTTTGATATACATATTGTGCCACTCTCCATCAGCTTGAGCTTTTGGAGTTAAGTGGCTCTCAAGACTTCTGTTCTGAGGATTCTCTTTGGCTGTGCTTTAGATCGTTGTGTACAAGAAGTGAAGTTTTTTCATTGTATGTTTTCTTATATGTATGAGTAATCTGTGTGAGATTTTCCCCATAACTTTATATATTTTTTTTCTCGTCTTTTTCTTTTGTTTCTCAATGTTCACAATTTGTATGTATAGGAATTAGTACAGATTGGGTGGCAGCTCCCTATAGCCTAACTCTTTCCTACTACTCTGTGCATGTGTGTTTGTTACTACTTTAAGTCTTAAATACATATTTTGTAAAGTTTGACTGCGTACGAGATCAAGTGTTAATGATAATCAAAATTGAGATGTTGCAGAGTTTATCTTATATGGGGTGCTGCAACTAAGGGATTCCTTGAGTTTCTCAATGAGGCACTGCACCAGCTGAATTAGCTAGCCTTTTTTTTCCCCGTCTTCTGCCAATCTGCCATACCTCTCAAAATTCATCAAGTGTTTCTGTGTTTCAGCTAGAGCTGTTAAGTGGTTTAGTTAGAAGGAGATAAAAGAGAAAAAAAGGTTGTGGCATAGCATTTGTGAAAACTCAAGAACAAGTTCAACTATTACTGATTTCTGTAGTGTGAGACGTGAAAAGAGCATAAAAACTAGTTGAATTTGATAATATTTCTGTGCATTTGTTTTAGTATGCATTTATGTAGACTGTTGGGTTCTGCTATTGTGGGCGTGTAAATATTAGGACTTAGCCTTAGCTTTTATTGCCTTTTGTTTGTCTTTTGGTTTTCTTTTGTTTTCCTTGTTTTGTTGGAGTTGCAGGTTGTATTAGGGGTTATGGGGGTTTCTTTTGGTCTTGAGATATTAGTTTCTGGCTAATTACTCGAAGTGTTGATTACCTTCATGATTATTTTTGTACATACTTCTATCAACAAAAAAAAAGTATGCACTTATGAAAAAAAGTTAAGAATGTATGAGTTAGATAGTGATTAAAAGAAAAACAAAATTCAGTTCATCTGGAAATTGTAAACGGGGACCATGTAGAAAGAAGTTTTGGATAGAACCATGTGACCTTGTTACTCATAACTGATTGTCAAAATGATTTTGACCCTTGTTTTGATTCTGCAAAGTTGACTCTTATGTTCACGAATTCTCCAGGCAAGGTGAGAGACAAGTTTCCCCTCGAGATGGCAGAAATTCAGGGATCTGTCATTGCAGCAGATATTAATGACGATGGCAAAATTGAATTGGTTACAACTGATACTCATGGAAATGTTGCTGCGTGGACTCCAGAAGGAGTTGAAATTTGGGAACAACATCTGAAAAGTCTTGTTCCACAAGTAAGATTCTGTATCTTCTGATCCAATACTTACGCTACTTTTTCAGATAAGATTTGATGGCTATGCATGCCACGCTTTCTAGTAGTTCAAATTTGACAATAAAATATTAAGCGTACATTAAAGAGCATAGAGGGGAGAGGGGTCGGGTTGGTTGTGCTAGGTTGGGTCAGAATGAGTGGACTTAGCTCCAAAGATGGTCTACAAGTCTACAACTCTCCACAGAAGGGGAAAGGATCAGGGCACACTCATGCAAATCCATTGCCCGACCTGGACGCAGTTAATGCATGCTAGATTCTAGGTAGAAAGTAGATCAAATGCACCAAGTAAAAGGACACCACAAAAGAACATGGTTCATGGATTCCGAACCCACGGTACACTAGATTCTTTATTTCATTATATTACCCATTCTTTGATGCCTGAGAATCTCAGATGCATGTAGGTAGTAAAGTTCAGTTACATAGCGACATTGGTTCACTGATTGGTCATGCCAATATATTTTGTCAAAGCAAGTCTGTCTATGTTTTAAGTACTTAGAATATCAAACTGACAAAGGATTCATTGATGCACGTTGATCAGCGTCCAACAGTTGGTGATGTAGACGGGGATGGTCATACTGATATTGTGGTTCCAACAATATCTGGGAACATATATGTTCTCAGCGGCAAGGATGGATCTTTTGTCCGTCCATATCCATATCGTACTCATGGGAGAGTGATGAATCAAGTTCTTTTAGTAGATCTAAGTAAACGTGGGGAGAAGCAGAAGGGGCTTACTCTTGTTACAACATCATTTGATGGCTATTTGTACCTTATTGATGGACCAAGTTCTTGTGCTGATGTTGTTGATATTGGCGAGACTTCGTAAGCTTTACTTTATGTATTATTTTTAATATATGGGATCCGTTTGTTATAAGCTTCTATCTCCTTAAAAAGATATGCTTATATTAGTCTGTGCAACAGATATAGTATGGTCTTGGCCGACAATGTTGATGGTGGAGATGATCTTGATCTGATTGTTACAACCATGAACGGGAACGTGTTCTGCTTTTCGACTCCTGCTCCACAACATCCCCTCAAGGTAGGATAAGATTGCAACATTAAAGATAATCTTATCTGTAAGAAAATCTGGAATGAACTGTTATTGTGCACATATGGCAGGGCATATCCTTTAACATAACACTTTTTTTCAGTCATGGAGATCACCTAATCAAGGAAGGAACAATGTAGCAAATCGTTTTGGTCGTGAAGGAATTCACATCTCACAGTCGTCCAGAGCTTTCCGTGATGAAGAAGGAAAACACTTCTGGCTGGAGTTTGAGATTGTAGATGGATATAGGTCATCAGGATCCCAGGCACCTTACAATGTCACTGTAAGTTCTCTGTGACACAAGTGCTTCCATCTTTTTACTCATTTAATTAACCGAAATAATTTTTGTCTTCCTTTCTCTTCAATTCAGATGACTTTACTTGTTCCGGGAAATTACCAAGGAGAAAGGCGGATAACCCAGAGCCAAATCTATAATAGTCCTGGAAAATACCGGATAAAGCTTCCGACAGTGCCAGTGCGTACAACCGGCACTGTTGTGCTTGAGATGGTTGACAAGAACAAAATCCATTTCTCAGATGAGTTCTCCCTCACATTCCACATGTATTACTACAGACTGCTGAAATGGCTCATGGTACTCCCCATGCTTGGAATGTTTGGTTTGCTTGTCATCCTTCGACCACAGGAAGCCATGCCATTGCCATCCTTCTCGCGAAATACTGACTTGTGATCCTCTGTGTCCCCTGTATGTTGGGATAAGAGCTGGTACAGAGGAGATGCTGTATGTGCCTAGAAAAATTCTAGAAGTGTGCATCTGATGCTTAGAGACAAGTACTCTTGCATGTGGTAAGTTTTACGGGGATCTTCACCAAAGAAGAATGTAACTTAAGCTGGCCTGCAACAGTTTTGCTGCCTGATATTCTAAATTTTATGGTGACCCAATTTTATTTTCCCCTTGTTTTGGATTACAACCTCTTGCCATTTACAACTCATAGTTCAATATGAAGAGCTAACAGAAAGTAGAAATGTAATCCAGTGACTTTCCAGTTACAGTACTAATACAATGTTTTTCTCCTTTTGTACATTGATAAATTGTATGTGAGATTTAATAGTTCAAATTCCAGTTTGGTTTTATCGATAATTAGTTTTTTGGTGTTTTAACACATTGGCCATCATATTTTTTTGAAATCATAGGTGCATTATATGTAATATGCAGGACACTGACATGCCCCTCTATAGAATGTCTGCAGTGCATGCCTGCATTTGTTGCAGTGTTGGGCTGTGTGTGTCTGGTCTGTTTTGCTTGGATCTGAAGTGTGGAATGGTGCTATAGTGCTACAAGATAGAAAGTAGATGAGACATCCGTACTTTGTGCTTCTACAGCGAGCTTTTTAAGCCATCATTTTCAGATTAATATTTCCCAAGTTAAAAATTTCAGTTCCTTCCGTTCTATATCAAACTGCCCACAATTGAAATCACTAATAACAACTTTGCATTAGTTCTATCTTTTACTTACCTCAGATCCTAAAATACTCTTCTGATGGTTTGGGTTTCAATTCGGTCAAAGCGGGCAACCCTTGAGACCACTTCTAAAGGCCCTCCCTATTAAAAAAAAAAACTTCTAAAGGCCATGACTTACTTATGTCAGGTCGTCCACGCAGAAAACTGATGGTGGTGTATCTTAATTTTTGCTGATGGTACTCATCCGAAGTCTGCTAAGTAACAGTGACATTTCTGAAAATGTACTTCCAGAGGATTTTAGCTAAAATAATCACACGCTAGAATGCCGCAGAATAATGCAGTCTGCTTTATCTCGACTGAAGAAGTGTTGCTCAGTTTTATACACCTGTTCGACGAAAGGAACTTGGTTTGGTTGATCGCAGTTCTTATAAGCTTACAGTCCCTAGAGTTGTTCCACAGAATACGTTTCTTGACCTTCTAGCCAAGATCAAGTGTAGTTCATTTCTTCTGTATGGAGTGAGACGTATTCATGAAAATCTTCCCATGAAATCAAACACTCTCAAGAGAAACCAACAGGTAGAGCAAATACACACGGACACTAGGTAAACGGATCCTATGCTTCTTTGTTAAATTGGCGGGGTTGCACAAATACTCACTACCTAGACTTGAGTGATACACAAATTCTTCAAATTTTTGCAGGTAAATAAGGAAATCAAGTTCTTGTTGTGTTGTACACTTGCAAAGAGACCTGCATAGTCATTGACCGAAGAAATTTTCAAACACACTGCACTCTCAACTCACAGCCTGCAGGTCATGCAGAAACTGAGTCCTAAACTCTGTATTATCACACTAGTAAGTAACAATACCCTGACAGTCCGTCAGATGATATGATCACAGAACAAAGTCCAAAACTGATCATGATAAACCTTTGAAATGATATTTCAAAGTGGTCCAGGTAGACAGGCATCAGGAGATACAATCTCGGAACAAGGCTGGCTAGTTACATGATAACCTCTTAGCCAACTGTGTAGTATTGACTGTTTGCATGTCAACATGGTGAGTCAGTATAATCCTTTCATTTTCAACAAAGTTATTGACATCATTAAATTCCACTGAAACTATCTTTGAAAAGCCAAAACCTAAACAACCGATGACAACAAAACAGAGAGATTTGTTGCTGTTATTTTGTTGAAGCAGAATCCGGCCAAGAGACCGAAGAATTTAAAGTGTTGAAAATAATCGAACAACCTATTCACCTCAGCTAGAAGATGGGTTAGTCATTTGTCCATGATATTAAGTCATTCCTTTTGTATTCTAAATAGGTAAACCGTAAATGTCTGGCATATGTACAAGTCAAGAAACGCCCAATACTCGAATCCACCGTATGCTAAAACAACAGTGGTTTACAAATGCATTCTAGGCGTCTAGCTCAAGGGTAAGCAAGATATATATATATATATATATATATATATATATATATATATATATATATATATATAGTGACGGGTAAGCAAGATATCGAAAACCATACAGTTAAGCTATTCAGTTTTCTAAATATCCAAATGTAATCTACTTTTCCTGGTTTATAAATGTTCCTTCCCTCGCTTCACTCTAGAAGTTCTCTTCCCCACCTCAACAGTAAATATTTACCTTCAGCTATTGTAGAAAAGAGGGATAGAGCGATCAGTGATTAATCTATTTCCATTCTATGATTGTTAAAATTTATTAGAAGTGAACTAATCAATAATCATACAGCAGAGAATAAGTTTAATAAGATCCAACAAAGTCTAGTTCAAGAGCATTGTGTTTCAAAACTCGATCATTACACATTTACACATCATAACAAATAATCATGTACAGACGAAACTGAATTGAAATCAAGTAGATTAGACGCATAGTTATACAGAGAAACAAGCATAAAGATGAAATTTTTTGCAATTCAAAGCAAATCCCATATGACTATACGAGGCATATCTGAAACAAGTAAGTGTGAAGACTGTGAAGCAGACAATTATTGCTCGCCAAACCAATAAGAGTGATCAGAACACCTGCAAAGCCGGCCTCTTCCCAAGCCTTTTAATCTCCTGATCCATTTTCCCTGTAAGCATCAATCCAAACATCTTGTAATCACATAACAAAGACCAAAACGGATGCCCAAACGTTGCTGGAACGTTCCCTTCGACGAAAAAATGACTATACCAAGCAAATCCATAGCCAATTATTGGCACAAAGAACACAAACCACCACTTGAATAGTATTGAAAAGATTAAAATCACTAAAGATGCAAGTGTTCCAGCGAAATGCCAACGCCTTGTCAATGGTTTCGAGTGTTGGTTGACATAAAATGGCCAAAAGTCTTCCAAGCTTCTGAAATTATTATTCATGGTCTTATTGAAAAATAGCCAAGATCAAAATCTTAAGTTTGTTTCTGAGTATTGCTGTATTTCCCTATGAAGAAATATTGGTTTTTATTGTCCAAGCCTAGCTAGTTTTTATTTGTTGGTGATGTTTTCTATGTTTGTGGTGATGTATTCTAATGTTTGTGATGAGTGGGAGGTTGTTATTGTAGGTAATTCAGGTAGAGATTTTTTAGCTGTAGGATTTGTTTATTTTACCATTTGACATATGTGATGGAGAGAGAAGGAGGAATCAATATCATGTTGGTATGTCATATGTTTGAAAGAGACTTGAAAGCTTCATGGACAAGTTTTCAAACAAACAAAAACAAGTGGATCAGCATCACTTCCCTTCTCTACACTATAATATATATATATATATATATATATATATATATATATCTGTACACTGTATGATAGCCGAGTTTGTAGGAACCATAATCTCTTAATTTTAAGATTTTAGAACCACCTTCCTACGTTTATTTAAATTATATCTCTCCTATTTATTAATTACAATTGGCTCTCTGATCTCTATTAAAATTGAACCACCTCCTTCTTCAATAATTTTAGGATAGTCTTCTTAATTTAAAAAACTAAAATTTATGTATAGAATTGTATATCATTAAAGTCATTGAGGTTTCATCAGCAATGGAATAAGATCCAAAGTCTAGTTCGATACTGGAGGCATGTTCGATGTTACCCAAAAACGACGAAAAGATGAAGACCAATTTGAGGAATCCTTTTGAGACAAAGAATGGGGCATAAAATTTGGCGTGACTATTATCTATTGGAACGATGCTAAGAAATGTATTTTCTTAAAGAGGACGCCGCCTCTTCACATCCTGGCCGGATGGTAAACTAGAGTTTGCCATTTGTACATATATCTAGCTAAACCTTATGTTTGGTGTGCTATTGTTTTTCATGTTTAAGATGCTATAATTTTTTTTTAGAACAAGAAAAGGATTGAATATGTTTAGTGTGCTATTGAACATTTTCGTTTGTTTTTCAATAATATATTATGATCTTCAACTTCTTTGTTTTTGGTTCCAAAGAATCTATCCCTAATTTTGCTCCGCGGTTCTTAGGTACTTTCTCTTTTAATTATTGATCCTTCGAGGACTAAGCATCATTCTCGTTTGGGGTGTTTTAAACTTCAGAGCAAAAATTAGGCATCTTGTAGCCCTTTTGATATATTGTTTTATTTTTCATATTAATAATTGTA
Source organism: Coptis chinensis (assembly GCF_015680905.1). NCBI lineage: Eukaryota > Viridiplantae > Streptophyta > Magnoliopsida > Ranunculales > Ranunculaceae > Coptis > Coptis chinensis. The sequence goes on along the minus strand of NC_141462.1, from coordinate 17,111,345 downwards.
CTTAATGACAAAGTCTTGTTTTCTTTTCAATGATGAAAATTGTCTAGAAATCTCACATTAGTATCCTAATTAGGATTTGTTTTAAGAAACTTTAGATAATTATGCAATAGTTTATACATCTTTTCATGAATATTCATATCTTCGAGTATCATCGATTGTACATAGCGGAAGTTTCGGAACAACGGTTAGTTACTTAAACTATAAATCTTGTGAGAATCTAACCAAAAGCCTTGACATGAGTGATTTGTGTGTGATGACACACTTGAGGAGAAATTTTCCGATTAGAGAAAATCACGATCTACTTACTTGATCACCACCCAAATCTTAAGCTTTTAATTTAGGCCTTCCTTCTTTGGATCGACATAGCTAAAAATTCTTACTGTTACAAATATTACCGCTAGTCACTCCAATAATGTGAACCTTTTCATCAAACCTTTCACTTTCACCACAAAAATTCCTTACCCATCTATTAAACCAAATAAAAGAACCTACCTAAGTGATGAGTATGAGAAATAGGATGAAATGTAGAAGAATAAAGAAAAAGACTTGTCCTAAATATAAGTCAATTACTTGCTTCAGGAAAGAAAAATAGAATCATGTTCTTAAGCCATATATATATATATATATATATATATATATATATATTGTTTATAAAAAAAAAAAAAAATCATCAGTATCAAGAGGCTTAAGAACAAGGTTGGAAAAACTTAGTTAGAAGAAGGAAAGGAAACAAGGATTTCTCTAGTGTAAATATATGAAGACCCTATTCTCTCATACTCGTAAATTTTGATTATCCATTTCCATTTTCTTGTACACTATCACCTAAGCCCCACAATACCTAATAAAGACCTCTAGCTCAATTAGGAGTAGGGTGGTGTGATAATAAGTAGTAGAGGTGATTGATCGACATCGGCTCCTCTGACTGTCATTGAGATGTGAGGAAACGTGTGCCCACTGCATACTGGAGTTAACAAAATCTGAGTGGTAAAATTTTGAGTGAAATTGTGTTTCGACAGATACCTGTGAGAACCCATTTAGGTACGCTCTCCAAGGAATCCAGAAACAACCCTGCTAGTACATTTCAATGAAAAGTTCACTGCATGCATGATCATATGTAGATGTTTTAATTGTTGAATACATATTAACTTGAGTTTCAAAGAAATCAATCCTCGTTCTCTGCTAAGGAGATGTATGGATATCTGAGATTAATTTAGGAAACGAAGTTTTACATCGAAGTCGTTGTAGTATAAATGAAGTTTGTGAGTATCTTTTCGGAAAACTCTCACGAGGCTATAACTCGTCCACTAGGGAATTCCTAGTGGTTTAAAGGCCTGTTGCATATGGTCAATGCAACCGCACTCTGCTAAACGAAATTAGTTTAGGACTACACATTTTTGGCCACTTAACTATTTTAATGTCTCTTCTTTGCTTGAGGACAAGCAAAATCTTTGTTTGGGGTAGTGTGATAAGCACCCAAAAGTGTATTATGAAACCCCATTGAGACATATAAATTTGGTTAATTATGTGTTTAATAATCATGAAATAAATATGTTTTCATACTTTTGCGGTATTTGCAGAAAAACATGGAAATATTGGTTAAACCTCGCGATAAAAGCACGAGGAACGGTGTATATATGAATTCTTCCAAATCCATACGTAAGCATCAAACTTCCAAAGCTCCTACCTCTCGAACCCGGGACTCGAATCGACAAAGAGAGTCTGCTTTCGGACAATCGTATGCGATGAACTCTACGATATCGCGGAAGTTGTAAAACTGCCCAAATACCGACCACCATCGGATGCATTATGGACCCACTATCTATGGGGCCACAAGATTGGATGAGTCATCAATCATGGAGCATGTCAAGACAAAAATAACAAATTATTGGTGCAAAGTTGACACCTTGCATGTAATAAATTAGATTAGGTGTTAATAGTGAAAAAAAAGGCAAGGTGTCACTTTGTTTTAATGTGGCGGATAAAAATGAATTAGTGTGGTTTGATGATTCACGTGGGAGGAAATGAGATTTCTCTCAAATGGAGAAGAAATTAGACAAGGGTGGCGGACACTCCATTTACTCCCTTGACTTATTTTCTTTACATGGTATTATTTTAGTTCCTTAGTGAAAAAAGGAGTAAGTTAGTTTTTAGTTTTGGGAAGAAGCTTGTAATAATTTTAATGGAGGAAACATTTGTTTTCTTCTAGAAAATAAATAGAAGTGAGTTTGATTGTTTATCTTCTTCCTTTTTCTCTCTTTCTTTGTTTCTCTAGTTTAAATTCCTTGTCTCAAGGATCATGAGCTAACTTCCCTTTTGGGGAGTTAATCCAACTCATGTGAGGGAAAAACAATTGTTGTTGGTTTGGTAGGTTTTTAGGAAGAACAACTAACTCTACATTCTATCCCAAAATGATAGTAGGTGTAGTGTCTAGTTAGGAATCAAGCAATGAGCTTAGAGATAAGTCATTGCTTGGTTTCACTTGCTAGCATGTATGAGCTCTTTAGTGAGCCAAACATGCTAGGGATCAAATCTTTTTTTTTCCATTAGGGACTTGTCTATGAGTCTAGGAAGAATCAATAAACCTTTTCAAATCAATAAACTAAATGTTAGTTTCACATGAGGAGGATTAACTCTCCACCTTTTTCTTAGTAATTTGTATTTTGTTTAAGTGCATGATTTCAAACTTTAATGTTTTTCTAAATGTTGTGTAGGAAAGAAAACCTAGTATTAGTATTATAACCTTACTCCTTAGTTCCCTTTATTGTAACAACCAATTTGTAGTTGTCCTAGACTTTAGGTTGGTTAGAATCTTTATTCCAACTCTACGAAATCGAAGATCGTGAGTAAGGACCTTGAGTTGCTTTTGCATCAATTTAGAGAGTTCAAACCTCTAAGTAGTAGTAAAGAAGCATATATCAAATGGCGCCGCTGCTGTTCTAAAGCCATAGGACTTGTGCTACAGATTGGAAGTTGTATCAAGGGGGAACCCCCATTCTCTTTCTTTCTTTCCTTTTCTTTCGTTCTTACGTTTTTGTTAATTTTTTCGGATTTTGTCTCGTAAACAACCTGTTCGCTCACGGATTTTACGTTCCACTTCCAGGTACCAAAAGTTAAGACTGGGAAAGCTAACTGCGGGCGATTATAAGACTTCTGTAAAAATTTGAACTTATTCTGAATTATTACTTGACACGCGTGCGCGTGTGTAGAGTCAGCGTCTTGTGAGTGTGACCAGCGTTCGCGAAGTCAAATTGCTTTTTTTGTCTTGCCCCTGCTCAACCACCCGATATCTCCCGATCTACCTTGATCCATTTCCGGCCTAAATATCCGCCCTCAGACGAAAAAATTCGATAATCCTTTGGGATTAATCTCGTCGGCAATTGAATTGAAACGCTTGATTCAAGGGGACGAAAAAGCGAAAAGCTTCTGAGTTCCAAAATTTCAGTATTATTGTAATTTTTTTTTTTTATGTTTTTTTCTGCATGTATGCCATGTATATAGTATTAGGAAAAATTTATGGATTATTATTTAAGTTTTAGCCTAGAATTATGCATGAATCAAGTTCGTACACCGGTAAATATTTATATACGATTATACGGACATGAATTGCATATTAATGTATATTTACATATTAATGGTACTGTTTTGCATGGGTATATGTCTTTCTACGTATAAATGTTTCTTGTTACATGTTTAATATTTCTCTACGTATACGTATACGGTATTGTCTAATAAGTCGATTTTGTCAAGAAAGAGGAGAACATTCCAACGAGGGTTAAAATCTGAGTTGGGTAATTGTTTCTAAACCCTACGGGGTAAATACTCAACTCAGTTGAACCAAGACATCGCGCCAGGTGGAATCATTCTTGTAAAAAGAAGGGTGCATGGTAGGGAAGGATTTTTATTTAAAACCTGGAGTGATGATGTACATGTATGTCCATATTCAAGGCCCAGAATGGCATTACCCACTAATGTAATATTGGATTCTAATATTCATATATATATTGTGAAAATATTACTTTGGTTTTTTCAACTTGGTAAAAAATTGTGGAAATATAAATATTGAAGAAGAAAAAAAAATGGTATTATACTCAAAATAAATATTTTAGATGAGATACTATGTGCATATATTATTGTAACTATATATGGTTTAAAATCATGAAAGGTTTAAAGTCATGAAAGGTTTAAAACATATAGTAAATAATTTATAGTTCTCTGAACTACTACAATTTGAAAACAATTAGTAATTTCCAAGATTACATCAAACAAAACCATAAAATCATAAAAGATTTAAAATCTATACAAAGTAATAACAAATTCAGAATTTTCCAAACTATTTAAATTTGGAGAAAATTGAAAAAAAAAATGGTTCCAACATTACTTCAAAGAAAATCCTAAATTTCATAAAAGGTTTAAACTTTAAACTCTACACAAAGTATGTGATAAATAATTTACGATTTTCTTAACTAACATATTGATAAAATTGATTAGTTCCAACATTACATCAAACAAAACCCTAAGTCATGACAAATTCAAAATCCATATATACAATAACATAATAATAATAAAAAACAAAATTAGGGTATGATGAACTTGTAAGATTTGGGGGAAAAAAATAGTGAAAAGGGTTCTAATATTACAACCGAAATGAAATACTAAAAATCTATACGGAATAACAAAAAGTTAAGAGTTTTATAAACTAAATGAATTTGGTGAAAAAAATTGAAAAGTTGATTGGTTTATGCATATACGATTAAAGATGATTGACAAAAGTAGGTTGGCTTAAGAGTTGAAATGCAATTAAAGATGATCACATGTATGCTTCATACATCCGTGGAAAAGTTGGTTTAAGAAATTTTATAATTAGGGGTTGGCAGTATATTAGGTTTTCAGAATTTAGGTTAGACCTTAGGAATTGTATGATAATGTGTACGTATATACCGCTACCACTAAAAAATCAAACACATAGTTGGTTGAATAATTTGATAGAATTAATTACACTAACCTCACTCTTCTTTTTTGAAGATAAAGTGTTAGAATAACCTAATGCCCTAAAACTTTAATGATCGTCAGTAATTTTAGATTACACTAATACTTTTCCAAGTGAAAAAAAAAAGAAAAAAGTGTAGCAACTCAGATTTTAGGGTGGTATAAGTGTTGTGTCATTTAAAAGGCTTTGGGCCGTTAGTCCAGACAACCTCAAGGGCCTAAAATAGCCAGAAGTCCACTACAGTACTAATTTCGTGATCCGGACTCTTAAAATGGACACGTATGCAAAAATCAGTGTCAATTTGTTTGGAATGATGTGATATTAACGACGTTCAAGGTATTCACGGTGTCGATAGCAGCAGTAGGTGATGTTGAAGGTAATATAGAGTTGTTTACCTTTAAGTTGTTGCATGCATTTGGGTTGAATTAAAGTGATTGTGTTTGTTTTTGGAGTGAATAATCTTTGGTGGAAAGGTATTAAATAAAATTGAACTCCACTTGTTATAATCTACTTAATTATTTTCAGCTGGAGTATCCTTTGTATTTAGCACTGTTCTTAAGCTTTAGTTTCTGAAGAATGAATTGAATTTTAATTTCTGTTATCTCAAAAAATACAAAGCTACAAGTATTTATACAAGCTTCTCTAATCAATCTAGCTAGCCTCACTGTATACAGTTGTCACAACTAACTTACTACTGACAGCTCAGCATATAAACTTATACTCTTGTACCCTCTCTCAACCTCAAGTGCAGAAGAAGATGAAGTTTAAGAACTTTAATACTCTGCGTTACCCTTTCTCACTTTGATGTTGCCTCACTGACAACTTGTAATTCAGACTCGCTCGAAGATCTTGCAACAGTTGATTGTTTCTTAGTTGACCATGCTATAGGGCAGCTTCCCAGAAATACCTCCCATCAGATGGTGATCCAGCCCAGTCTGCATCTGAGTAGGCAGTGAGAGACATGACCTTTAGTGAAACATACACCACGATTTAAAGTACCCTTGACATATCTCAATATCCTTTTGACTGCAGAGAAGTGTGGAGTTCTAGGAGAGTGCATATACTGCGATACTTGATTCATAGAGTGTCAGGTCCTCAAATAATTCACCAGAAGTAGAGTCTAACTTAGTTCCAGTAGTACAGGTCTGGAAATAGTTTTGGCTCCCTCCAGGTTTGCCTATTGTAACAATTCAAGTGCATATTTAGATTGACACAGGAAGAGTTGCTTTGATGATCTGTGAACTTCAAGACCCAGGAAAAAGTGAAGATCACCAAGGTTTCATGGGAAACTTTTGACTAAGATGAGAAATGACATTTTGAATGAGAGAAGATGAATTTCCTGTGATGATAATATCATCAACATAGACAAGGATAATGACAATGTGAGAGCGAGCTGTCATTACAAACAAAGAAGTATTAGCCTTGGACATTTTAAAGTTGAGATCAACTAGACCTTGAACTATCTCGGAGTACCAAGCCCTAGGAGCTTGCTTCAAACCATATAAAGGCTTTTGAAGTTTACGAACGTGATTTGGTTTAGTAGGATTGACGAAAGGGGGTTGAAGCATATAAACGGTTTCTTTTAAATGGCCATGAAGAAAGGCATTACTCACATAAAGTGGCTTGATAGTCCAGTCATGTTGAAAAGCAAGGGCAAGAACAATTCTAATGGTTGCTGGTTTGACAACAGGGCTAAAAATGCCGGTAAAATCAACACCCGGTTGTTGGTGAAAGCCTTTGGCAACAAGCCTAGCTTTGTGCTTATCCAGAGAACCATCAACCTTTAGTTTGAGTCTAAACACCCATTTAGACCCTATAAGATTATATTCAGATGAGTAAGGTACTAAAATCCAAGTACCATTTCTTTGTAAAGCATTAAACTCTTTAATAATAGCCTTTCTCCAATTTTCATCTTTTACTGCTTGAGTATAACAAGTGGGTGTTATGGGAATATTTGCAAGAGAAGAATGGAGTGCTTCAATAGGATGTTTGGTGGCAAAGAATTGTTTACGCTTGAAAATTCCATTTTTGGATGGGTGAGATTATGTTCTTGAATGACAGTTCTGGATCTTGTATTCATAGGATGAGATTGATATTGGTGTTGTGAACGAATTAAAGGATGAGATGGTTGAGATGTATGATGTTGATTAGGTTGTAATTGAGTGGGAGAGGAAATTGAGTTTGAACGAAATGGAGAACTTGACTGAGTTTCAGAGTGAACTTGAGAAGTTGAGTTTGACGATCAAGATGAAGTATGAGAATTAGAACTGTGTGGTGCAGGTGATGTAGGAGGAGGAGGAGGAGAAGATGTGATAGTTTGAAAAATTGAGTCAAACCTTGGAACAAGAGTATCGTTGGACTGAGATATAGAAGATTGTGAAGAAGTTGAAGGCTGGTGTTTAAAAGGAAAGTTTTTCTCATCAAATATGACATGCCTAGAGATATACACTCTATGGTATTAGGATCCTAGCACCTATATCCAGTATGATTTAAACTATAACCAATAAAAATACAAAGTTTACTTCTAGGTTGTACTTTATTGGAAGTGTAAGGTCTAAGCCATGAGAAACATGCACAACCACAGGCTTTAAGAAATTTATAGGTAGGCGCTTGGTGGAAGAGAAGTCCCAAGGAGAGATGTACTTTAAGGCTTTAGTAGGAAGTCTATTAATAAGAAAGACAGAGGTTTGAAAGACATCCTCCCAAAATTTTATAGGTAAACCACTTTGAGAATTAAGAGTTCTAGATAAATAAACTACATGCCTATGCTTTCTTTCAGCAACCCCATTTTGGTCTGGGGTGTGAGCACAAGAGAATTGATAGGTAATACCTTGTTGACTGAGAAAGTTTTCCAAAAGATTACTCATGGATTCTCCTCCTTGATCAGTGCTAAGAATTTTAATAGGAAAGTTGAGAAGTTTCTCAATGGTGTTTTTGAATTTAATGAAAATGTAATAGAAATCAGATTTTTTAACAAGAGGATAAAACCAACAATATTTAGAGTAATCATCAACAAAAGAGACGTAATATTGAAACCATTGTACAGAAGATATAGGAGCTGGACCCCAAAGATCACACAGTGAATAAGATGTTTACATCACAATACTTTGAAGTAGACAACACAAATGGCAATTTCTTGCTTTTGCCTAATTGATAAGAATTACAAAAATCAGAAGTAATAGTACCTTGTATAGGTAAACTATGCTTAGAGACAATTTTATTTAGAACAGTAAGAGATGGATGTCCTAATCTAGAATGCCATACAGATGATGATGCCTTTTCACCAATGTATGCTGAAGGAGCAGTGGCAGAGTGGGTCGATGGTGATTGTATGATAGGATGTTGTTGAGAATTGGAGATCAGCTGAAGAGGATATAAACCATCCTTATGAAACTTGGACAGAACTACCAGTATGAAGAATTGGTAAGGACTTACCATTGCCCACAGTAACCTTATCCGTCCTTGATAGCCAGCATGAACCGACAGATTAGATAGATCAGATGTCACATGATTGGTTGCTCCAGTATCAGCATGCCAATTTGTTGGGTGGGATGAAGAAGACTCCCCTCAATAGTAGGTGCCTTGGTTTCCAGACTGCCCTTGATAGAAGTTGGCTTGATTTCTAGCAAAATAACCAGTGTGTGATACTGTGATGCATGATTTCCTTGACTTGCAGCAAAGTACCCAGCATATGAAGTAGAACTTGTATCACCATATGTAGAACCCATACTTTGTGCATAACCTTCTCTTTCAGCTCACATAGCAGCCAGTTTTTGAGGTGGAATTCTTCCACCAATTTTTTTTTGTTAATAGCCAATAGCCAAGTGTCCAATTTTGTTACAGATTTGACATATTCGTCTTTGACTACCATTGACATTCCCATTGTATGCACCATGATTTCCAGATTTATAGTCTGAAGTGGAAGCATTTCCATTTCCATTGTTGTTACCATTGTACTTTGATCTGCCTCTTCCACGACCTCTGTGCTGAAAGTGATCATTCCCTCATTGTTGAACATTTCCTCTGGGTGAGTTATTGTTGCCATAAAAGTGATGTGCATTGATAGCGGCAAATGCTTGAATGTTGGAGTTTGTATACAGCAGAGCTCTCTGAGCTTGTTCAATAGCAATTTCTTCACTGAGAAGTAAATTGTATAACTCATCCATGGAAATTGAGTTAGCACGAACTCTAACTGAGGTTGCAAATGGTCCATATTCAGCTGGTAACCCTTTGAGTATATAGACAAGTAGATCACTATCATGAACAGGAATTTCAGTTGCTGCCAACATATCACATAAGCGTCTAATCCTCTGAGGATATTCAGCCATAGAAAGAGTTCCTTTACTTCGATTCTGTAAACCTTGTCATAATTGAACTTGATGTGTTACTGAAAGATGAGCTAATCGCTTCTCAAGAGTCAACCAAAGTTCTCTTGAAGTCTTAGTCTCTTAGAGCCAATGACATAAGGGAGAATTGGTTCAGAGAGAGTGGCATGTATCCATATCATGAGTGTCTTATCTGTTTTGATCTATGCGGAGTAATTTGGATTAATTGTTGTGGCAAGTTGACCAGATTCATCTCGAGTAAACTTTTCTGGACACGGATTTGTTCCATCAACATAACTTGTAATATCAAAGGAAATGAGGACAGGTTCAAAGAGATTTCTCCATAAGATGTAGTTATCTTTGGTCAGTTTCGTCGGAACAAAATTGGAGATATTGATTATTAGGGAAAAAATAGACTCTTTTGTGGTCATTTTGATCAGAAACTATGTGAGAATTGAATCAATTACTGGAAAAATCTTCTTTGAGTGAGATGATACGAGAATTATCAAATTGATAATAGCAAATAATGAATCAGTGATTAATAACAATGAAAGACAACTAAAAGAAGTTTGAGATTGAATTGAAACAAGAAAATTTGATGAAATTGAAAAGAGATTATCAACCCTAATAATCGAAAAATGAGTATTGAGCAGAGATTGAATTAGAAGATATTGATTGGATTGAAGAACTTATCTTTGATCTCGTTTTCGATTGCAGAAGCTTTGGATCTTTGATGAAGAGAAGTTTATCTCTAGTAGTTTCTGAAGAATGAATTAATCTGTTATCTCAAAAATAGAAAGTTACAAGTATTTATACAAGCTTCTCTAACTATCCTAACTGTATACAGTTGTCACAACTCAACTAACTTGCTACAGACGCAAATTTTTTAAGTTCAAAGGAAATAGCAAACTCTTTTTTTGTTTTTCCTCCATAAAAACTGAAATTTGACATCTATCTCAAATTTCAGACTGACTTTTACAATTTTGACCTCTTTTATTAGTCCCAACTAAAAAAACCAACTATCAACAAAAAAAACTACGTACTAACTTAGTTACCAAAAGAGTAGTGAGTTAATCAAAATAACTAAAATTCATCCGAAATCTACAAAATTCTAATTAAAAGTGAGATGAATTTCTGGAGAGACCAAAACAATGTGGAAAACATCAACTTCAAAAACGGAATAAATGTATGTTGATTACAACTAATTTCAATACAGCTTTAACAATTTAAAATGCATCTCTGATAATTTTGAATAACATGTTTAAGCTTGATGTAATTCAAATTGTGAAATTGTGAAAGGACAAATGGTTTTTTTTTATAAGACAATTGTATTATTTGATTGCAGTACATCTTGGAGCAATACACACGCACCCTTGCCTGATGAGTGGCCTCGATTGACGCACACACGTACAGCCTGCGCACATTAGATTTTTGTATTATTTATTTGTAGAAGAAATTGGCAGTTACAAATAAAAGGGTAAAAAAGAGAAATAAGAAGTTTTAAAAACAATTAATACACCCAAAAAGTGACGTGTTGCTAAAATTGGAGTAGAATCAAAAGATAATATTGGTCTTTCTCTAAACAAAAAACAAACTAAAGAAAGTGTCTAGAGCCCAATTTCTAGATAAACTTATACTCTTTTAAAACTAGCTTTAGTTTTGACGAAAGTCAGAGCATGAGATTGAGAAAGTGGAATCTTGAAATGTTGATATGTATATCACTGCTGGACTGACATTAAAAAATTCAATTCTATCTCATAATAGATGTTTTTGTTTTGGTGTTTGAATGTATAGATAAAGAAGGTGCTTTTTATTTAAGAAACTCTGTCGTGTGGTGAAGCTTTGGTTGATGTGTATTTGCACTAATGGGAGGTTTTTATTGTGTAGGTTGTGGATGTTCACCTTGTGGATCCTTGGACAAGAGAGACACGTGGCTTTGGATTTGTTACTATGCCTCAAGTATTTGGGTCAATCGATTCTTGAAGGTCGTGTGATTACTCTGGAGAAGGTAGTATACAGCGTCTCAGATGTGTTCTCGCATCGCCAGCTAGGTTAGGTTACAATAATTTTTTTTTTCAAGTACTTCCATAGTACTGCACAATGATTTTTTATTTTTAGTATTGCCTCAATTGAGTTTGAAAAATGTTTGTTGTTTTTGCCTGAAGTGTTTTTGGCAGCAGGGTGGCTGTATGTGGCAGCTCTTCATCAAACTTCAAAAGTCTAACCACAACCTAAACAAATCAAATCAAATTCATCAAGCCAGAGGGTTGTATGCCCTACATTCTTCTTCAAGCTTTACTTATATGTTGTTTCTTTGTTATCTTGATTTTGTAGACTGGACTATTATGCTTGTTATGTTTCCTGAAAGTTATTGGAGCTCCTATTCGTTTCTATTGGTGCTTAGTTGACGTGGTTTTCATTTCCAATCATTTAATGCGGTTTTGGATTTTTTAACTTTCAGGCAAGGAGGCGAAGAAGACTCCAACCCCAGGAAGATATCTAGGTTTGAAATCAATTCATGGTATGAGCTTGTGTCCTCAAATCGCTTTTTATTTTTTCAATAATGACATTGCAAATAAGTGGGGCTTCTGTTCTTTTACTTTAAATCCTTGAGGTCTTTGTGGTGTAGTGTCAATCTTTGTAGCCAACCTCATGTGCTTATGAGGAAAAAAACTCCAAAAGCTCACAACATTTTATCTAATCTGGCTGTAAAGACATTGATTTTGTTGAAGCAACTTATTTGTATGTTTTATCATGCTTAAATATTTTCATCATCCAGTGCGCCACAGGTCCCCGAGTTACTTTTCTTATAGCAGAAGGCATAGGAGCTCTTCCGACGAGTCATCTGAGAAAGAGAGGGACAGATCCTATTCTCCCTATTATGTCAGGGCCAGATATTATTCAAGGTCTCTTTCACCCTATAGTAGATCACCAGTGTCTAGGCTGGAGAGATCATACACTCCATACTACAGATCATCGTCCCGAATTCCCGATATGATCAGTCTGTTTCTCCTTATTACCGGAACTGTGATCGTTCTTATTCACCTGACTACAAGAAGCGATCATTCTTACTCTCCTTATTTTGGAGGACGGGAGAGGTCTTATTCACCTTATGATAGAAGGGGCGATCATTCTATTTCACCTAATGATAGCCGGTCAAGGAACCGTTCAGTTTCAAAGAGTGTGACCCCAAGGTCTAGGAGGAGTTCAAGAAAAAACTACTCACGTGGTGCAACTCCGAGGCCAAAAAGCAGGAGGTACTCTACCAGGAGCCCAAGTGTGAGCCATAGTCCAAGCTACTCTACCAGGAGGCGATGCTAGAAGCCCAAGTGTGAGCTCAGTTTCCAGATCCGTGTCAAGGTCAAGGGGCTCTAGGTCTTTTACACCTTCATTGTGAACTGGGATACACTTGGTTTGTGTCAGATCACTGGGATACACTTGGTTTGTGTCAGATCAGCGTCTAATATTGCTGCAGACTTGTTTGTTGAACGCTTGGAAGTCTTTCGTCTTGTAATTTACTAGTTACCAATTAGAAATCTGTTGCTACTTTGGATATGTAATGAGTTTGCTAGTAACCCGGATGATTGGTATAGGCGAGGCTTGCACAAGAATATTTGTTTAGACTTGCACATGCTAAATTATAATGACCCAACTTCTCTTCACAGCGCAGGCCTATCTATCTATCTATCTATATATATATATAAAAGCTCGCACCTTACCTCTCTCCTCACCATATGGCTCTATTTTTCAAACCGTGTATTCTCATTCACTCCTAAAAAATAGGCAACTCTATATATTAGTTTGACCTCCCTAGATTTGCTACTTTCTCCTTCTTTTATTCTTTATTTATTTGGTTCTCTTAATATCTTTTAAAACGAATTCTAATAAAATAAAAGTCTTAAAAACTACTAAACCAAATTCTTAAAATACTATACGAAATACTATATGAAGATGAAGATATCAAAGTTTGCCAAAAGAGATCACCATCCGTTGTCTGCTATGTAACACTCTCATTACCATGTACACAAACTGTTTGGATCTCTGTTTAACATTCAATATCTTTGACGAGATGACTAGCAATCTGATTCAGTTTCTTGGAATGCAATTCTAACATCATGTATGCGTCCACAAAAATGACCAAAACCAATGATGCTTTTGTGCGATTCCTAAAACTAATGCATACTTATGAATATAAGATTGATCATATAACACCGGCAAATGTGTGGTGTTTAAAACTCGCTTGCAACATGTCAAAAATTTATCGGTGGGGATGTAGAGGTTGCAAAGCATGCAAGATGATGAACTGGTATCGAACAAACCACCTCGGAATGGATGATCGAAAGGATTAGAAGAAAATGCTAATGCCGCATGGATTTAGATTTTGCTCAATGCTTCTTCTCTTAAGATAATACATAACTTCGAAAAGCCTTCAACTCTAGCCTTGAACTACTTGAATGCTTTGAAACAACGGATTTCCTGCCGATCGGTTGAATGCAGATTCCCGGTTGCAACTAAGTCACAATGCGCCAGATAAGTGTATGGAAACGGATCCGTCCGATTCAAAGATCTCATGTGTTACTTCGGCAACATCCTTGCATCGACAGTGGCCGGGGTGAGGTCGCCCCGAGTAAGGAGATTAATGCGAGTCCTAAGTTACCGAAGTTTCACCTCAAACAAATGATCAACACAATAACATACCCAATAGTACTTCATAGATTAGTAAGTATATATGGATCTAAAACAAGTTCACTTACATGAAACAGAAGTTGTTATCAATCAAAGACATCCTAACTCAGTCTACATTATCGATGCAAGTATTATATGGTATTGTCATCGAATGGGAAGATTTGTAAGTACTATTCTCCATACACAAAAATGCTCACAGTAATTATGTTCAACTAAGAACAGGGAACCCCCCCAAATTAAGTAGGAACACTTTAGTAGGATATCTGATGGCATCAATAATGGAGGAAGGGAGCTTTATAGTTTGGAACTTCTCATCACAGAGGTCAAGGACAAAATCAGCATTTCGTCCAACTTTCGAGAATCCTTTTCTGCTGTAATGGTTCTTGGCACAGTCGGGCATCAACCCTTTGAAATCAACTTGGGTAGGGAACAAATTCATCCTAAGGCAGCAAGAATGTACGGTAGCTGTTCTTACTGATGAATTTTGCATCCCAAGGCTATAAATGGATAATTATTATGCAAAACTTGAATGTAAAGTGTTCTCACAAACTAATGGATATCAGATTTGCAGGCATAGCCAATACCCAATGATTCAAAAAAGAAAAATCGTGAAACGAGACTAGAGATAGAGAATGAAATCATCCTCCCAATATTGGACAGAACAAGATATAATCCATCTCTATCTGAGTTGGATCATGCACTTCAGATGATTAAAAGATTGGAATGGGAATTTCTCCGCGTAGCGTAGGACTTGAGACAGCCTACATCACACCCCCTCGGACCATTTTGTTGATTTTTTACTAGCATATTCATCAATGCAACATCTGTATGATGAAAATGAGCACACATACGTAAATAGACTAGAGATAGAGAATGAAATCATCCTCCCAATATTGGACAGAACAAGATATAATCCATCTCTATTTTTTTTGTTTTGAAATAGCAATCTAAATTTTGAAATTTTCCGAGTTGGATCATGCACTTCAGATGATTAAAAGATTGGAATGGGCATTTCTCCGCGTAGCGTAGGACTTGAGACAGCCTACATCACACCCTGGACCAGTTTACTAGCATATTCATCAATGCAACATTTGTATGATGAAACCGAGCACACATATTGCATCGAAAAACCCTCAGCAGCTCATTTTTGCTCAACTCCAAGCGCAATCCTCAAAGTACTGAATAAAACTCCTCAAGTTCCTCTACAAATTTGAATCATCAGAAACTAATATTCAATGGAATTTTTTCTGAAGGATTCGATGTCACGGGTTTGATTACCACTCAATTTCATACTACACAGTCACAATGACACACCAGAACCACGGGGAGGTTTGTATAAATTAAGTGGAAGTTTAATGAAGGATCGGATGTCACATGTTCGATAGCCATTGAAGCTCCCAATAAAACACACGTACAAACTTAGACCCCTTTAGTAACACAAATATATATAGGGAGCAAGAGGGGGAGGTACCATTCGTAGGCGTCAGAGTATTTGGTTATAGTCAATTGTCACATCTATTTAACCAAAACGCTGAGTGGTTGCGCATAATATCTGTCACAAGGTATTGTAGAATCTACAGACCAATTGGATCTTCACTCGACTAGATGAATAAAACATGCAAGACCAACCAACTTACATTCCGAGGGAAAG
This sequence comes from Coptis chinensis, assembly GCF_015680905.1. Classification (NCBI taxonomy): domain Eukaryota; kingdom Viridiplantae; phylum Streptophyta; class Magnoliopsida; order Ranunculales; family Ranunculaceae; genus Coptis; species Coptis chinensis. The sequence continues at coordinate 17,095,696 of NC_141462.1, read as the reverse complement.
GTGGGTCAAAAGGAACAAATATCAACCGATGGATGCGGGACAAATCAACCTATGCCGCTATTCAGTACTAACGTTTTCAGTATCTTAATGTTAAGATAATTAGTATGAACATCACACAATAGTTTGTCGCTAGGCGAAGCGAAACAAAGCAGATCTTTCAAAGATAACAAGTCCAGTTATCTATGTTTTTTTTCATGCTTAAAAGTTTAAATATAGTTCATAGGAAATGTATAATGTGCATAAATTCAACACTTTTTTTCCGTTCTCAAATTCCACAATACATACATTAAGTTCAAGGATAACCTCCATTACCTTTGCGTCATCAATATCTTGAAGCAAGGTTCGCTCACATGCCAAATTCACCCTTTGGGCTTGATAAAAAATAGCTCCTTCTTTCCTATTTGATAACAGAATAGTATTTAATTGAATCAATTAGTAACGACTATATGACATTGCATGTTTATATCAATTATTACAGGTTCCAAAACACACGTACAAACTTAACTTCTTATTTTTTAAAACTCTACGAATCCTAATAAAACAAAATTCCTAAAACCTAATAAACCAAAAACTCCACTTATTATTTCTTAAAACTGTCAAACCTAGCAGCTGAGTTAGATTTTGAATTCCTAAAACCTACTAAACCAAAAACTCAACTTCTTATATCAAACTCAACTTTCTAAAAACTCTCAATTGTATAGCTTCAATGGTATCAAAAGGAACACCAAAGCGTGCTTCAACCCGATGGTAGAGCATTAAAAATAGAGCAAAACCTAGAGCAAAGAAGAAGGACAAGAATAAAATCAAAGGAAAAATAGGTATTGTTTCAATCTTAATACCTATATTCACTCTGTGGGGGGGAAAGGTATGCAGCAGTAAGGTATTTCAAGCACAAACATGCCTAGAATTTAACATGTTGTTGCCTTTTGAGTCTGCGAAAACCTTTGAAGTCTTTGGATAAGCACACACAATGATAATAACAATAATAATCACAACTACTAATATATTATGAAAGTAAATGTCGAAAAAGCGATTAGCTTGCTATTTTTCAATATAAACTATTAGATTGTTTTATTTTATTTTTATTTAGTTTTCCGGTATGAAAGTTTTAAGTTTAAATCAACTGAATTGGAAATGGAATGATTTTATAATAATTATTATGCTATACAGTATACCAAATCTTTGCGTTTTTATGAGGTATATTCTGTTCTCTGTGGTTGTGGTTAAAATGACCTACACCTCCACTCTTTCAAGTGGACTTTTCCCTGTGGTTGTGAAGTTGTCATGGTACCCAATACCTCATGATATCAGTTCATATACCCTCTCCTCTTTGTTGAGTTATGTTGTACACTAGCATAAATATTGCAGTAGAAAAACACTAATTGATTGATTTTGCAGGCACTTATCCAGTTTTAAGCAAAGTAGAATGTAAACTTAATCGATCTAATCGAATGAGTTATTTAGCGGAAAAAAGGAAAAGGCCTCTTGGTGTTGAGTGTATGCAAAATCAGGAAATAAATGAATTAATGAAAACAATTTCCAAACAAAAAAGAGCTGACCTGAATAAGAAGAGGAAAAAATCCGTTGTTGCTGAGTTTAATGAGTCTGTATCATTAGACGAAGATTATTATTCACAAATGATGAGTAGTGAATCAGATGGTGATGAAGAAGACATATCAAATGGAACTGAACATAAAAGTAAGATTTTCCATATATTTTAATTTTGTATTATGATAAAAATTCCTAAAGAAATTTATATGTTTGTGTTTAACACAGGAAATTGTCAAGAAGCCTGGAATTTTGGAGAGCCAAAGTCTATGTGTTTGTTTTGTGGAGCAATACTTTGGTATGAAGAAAGGGTTGGTAGAACAAAGCAGACCAAGAAACCAAAGTTTGGAATATGCTGCCTCCATGGAAAAGTTCAGCTTCCTCTTTTAGCTGATGCACCTCCATTCCTAAACCAGCTACTAGATTCTGAAGGTGGTTCAATGTCTATAAATTACAGAGAAAACATGAGGGCATATAACTCGATGTTTGCTTTCACATCAACTGGGGGAGTGGCTGATAAAAAAATAAACAATGGTAAGGGACCATATGTTTTTAAGATTAGCGGACAAAATCACCACAAAATTGGTTCCCTGCTACCAATTCCAGGTACACCTCCTAAATTTGGGCAATTATACATATATGATACAGCCAATGAACTACAATACCCTCTTGAAAATATTTCAAAATATTAGATTCTTAGATATTAGGATATTAGATTTTTTTTTATTGGCTAGGATATTACATTTTTTACGTAGATATGATTTTCTTCAATGAAAAATGGAGCAAATAATTAGCCATTTGAATTTTCATAATTATTTTGTTTTTACATGTTCTTTACTAGTTAATTTGGTTTTTTCCCTTTGTGTCAGGCCAGACTCCTAAATTTGGGCAGTTATACATATATGATACAGGCAACGAAGTGCAAAACAGATTGAACTCTTTTAGTAAGAAGATTGAAAAGAAGAAACCGTTGGATCCAAACATTATAGCAGGACTCATTAGCATGTTAAATGAAAACAACATAATAGCTGAGACTTACAGAATGGCGAGAGATCGTTTTGAAGAATCTGAAACCGCTGATGTTAGTATAAGACTCATTAGCAGAAGAGTAACTGATGGAAGGCTCTACAACTTGCCAACTTCTAATGAGGTAGCTGCTCTCATTGTTGGTAATGGAGATGAATCTCAAGGTCACCGTGACATTATTGTTGACAAGAAAGGATACGGCTTAAAGAGAATTGATGAAACTTTTCCAAGTTTTATGTCAATGCAATACCCTCTCTTATTTCCTGACGGAGCAGATGGATATGTGCCTGAAACCAAGTACAGAAATGGTAGTAAAGTGGGTAAAAGACAACATGTTACCATGAGAGAGTACTATGAATTTAGAATGCAAATGAGAGGAAATGAAGGGCTAACAATATTCAAAAGTAAACGATTGAAGTTACAGTTTTGGGTAGATGTATACACTGCTGTTGAGGAGATGAGGCTTTCATGGGTTAGAAATAACCAACATACTATACGTGCAGAATTGTACCAAGGTTTGGTTGATGCTGTTGTTTCTGGGGACGCTAAACCTGCATCTGTTGGTAGGCGATTAGTTTTACCATCATCTTTTACAGGTAATTAAGTCTATTGAAATCCCTAAACCTCACTTACAAGTTTTAAAAATTAATTTATAATGATAAATGATTAGTTTTACCATTGTCTTTTACAGGTGGTCCAAGATATATGGTACAAAATTATCAGGATTCCATAGCCATTTCCAGATGGGCTGTAACTCCTGACATTTTCACCACATTTACTTGCAACCCCAAGTGGCCTGAAATTCAAATAGCATTGGACAAGGTTTCTAAGGGACTAAAACCTGAAGATGCCCCTGATATTGTTGCTCGGGTATTTGAAATAAAACTACACGAGTTAATGACTGATTTGCAATGGCGTAAACATTTTGGTAAAGCTTGGGCAGGTCAGTCTTTATATTTAAATGTTTTCACATAAGTTTTAAATGTCAATGACCCTACTTTTGAAAAGTTAAACAATAAATATGTCCTAACTCAAACACATTTAGTCAAGCTCCTGCACTATCCCGACTTAGCATAGAAAACAACATAAATAACCATGGACTTAGCATTCATGTAGCGCCACACACACACACACCAACTAAACACAAAACAGTACAATGTTTTCTTTATTTCTTTTTTACTTTTTACCTGTTGCACATGTTCTTTGCAATGTTTGTTGCCATAATTTAGGAAATGTTATAGTGGATTTAGTTTGTGTTTACCAGTCACTTAAATGGGAATGCCTTATTTTTACCAAAATCAAATTCCTTAGGATTATAGTGAGCAATGGGAATCAAATAAATAGGGAAAAAGAAAAATCTTCAACTTGAACAAATGAACAACATTTGTTGAATTCTTTTATATTCTCTGCTATAATTACCTTAGCACACGCCTTTGCTAACCCATCAAATGTGACATATTTATCTCTAGAGATATTGAAAATTTGATTGCTTGCTTTCTCATTACCAAGAACCTGAATAAAGGCAGTGGCCAAATCCTGTAACAATTAAATAAAAATAAAATAAGAAGTAGTTATAGCTGTAAATTTGAATTGTACATTATACTTGAGATAAAGATTTTAATCTTTTAACTTTAACATGGCCAAGTTGCGTTATTTGAACCCCTGAATTCGGGACTGGAATTGGATGACCAGCTTTCAATCTTTCTGGAATAGTAAAATAATGTCCTGAAAGCATGTCTTCTGCCATAGATTGCATCTAAGCAGGACAACTGTGATTGTTAAGGGATATTTCCCTAACGTAAAGGCTTTTTAGTGTATCTATTGAAAGCTGAAATATGAGAGTTGTCCATTTTGCCTAGGACTTACTTTGTATTATCATACTCAAAATAGATGCTATACTAAAATCCATACTTTCCTCAATCTTTCTGAAACAGTAAAATAATGTCTTGAAAGCATGTCTTCTGCCATAGATTGCATCTGAGCAGGACAACTGTGATTGTTAAGGGATATTTCCCTAACGTAAAGGCTCTTTAGTGTATCTATTGAAAGCTGAAATATGAGAGTTGTCCATTTTGCCTAGGACTTACTTTGCAGTATCATACTCAAAATAGATGCTATACTAAAATCCATACTTTCCTATAGTTTCCAAAAAAAATGTTTTTTTGCATAATTTGGTAGTTAATGCCCTGTTTGATTTAATGATCTTTTCTTATACAAAAAGCTTACCTTATATTCTTTTATTGTCTTTTCTTTGTTTTTGCAGCAATATACACAATAGAGTTTCAGAAAAGAGGATTACCTCATGCTCATATATTGCTTTTCTTGGATAATGGTTCCAAGCCCAAAACTCCTGCTCAGATAAATAAGTTAATATCAGCCGAGCTTCCTGACCAAGAAGATAAAGTTGCGTATGCAGCAGTTACACAGTTTATGATACACGGACCCTGCGGAGATAAAAATCCAAGCTCACCATGTATGTTGGAAAATAAATGTTCTAAACACTATCCGAAGGCTTTCAGCAGTGATACTACAATTGATCACAATGACTTCACCGTTTATATGAGAAGAAACAACGGTCGTAAAGTCACGGTTAAAGTGTTTGATAAGACTGAGGAACTGGACAATAGGTGGGTAATACCACATAATGTCGATTTGTGTGTTAAATTTCAAGCACACATAAATGTTGAGCATTGTAATAAGGCAAGGTCGATAAAGTATCTTTTCAAATATATTAACAAGGGCAAAGATAGAGCCACTGCTTTTATTGTTGAGAATGTCGCAAATGATGTAGACACGGGGAAGCAAATCATTCGAGATGTGGGCCGAAGTTGGGCGTTTTCTTGATTGTCGTTATCTTTCTCGCTACGAAGCATGTTGGAGATTATTGAACTTTGAAATTCAATACAGAGACCCAAGCGTAGAGAGGTTGCCATTTCATCTTGAAGGAGAACAAATTGTCTACTACAGTGACAATGATTTACCAGAAGAAGTCATCAAACGCGAGAAAGTTTCAAAAACAAAATTTACAGAATGGTTTAAAGCCAATGCCATGTATCCATCTGCTAGAGAACTTACTTATATGGAATTTCCCACTAAATGGGTTTGGCAAGTCAATGACAGAGTGTGGACTCCTAGACGGGGAAAGGGTAAAAGAAAGATCGGCCGTGTTTATTATGCTCACCTTACATCAGGGGAGAGATTTTACTTACGGATGTTTCTTAATATTGTCAAAGGTCCTAGAAGTTTTGAAGAAATCAGAACAGTCAATGGAACTATTTATCCTACTTTCAAAGCAACGTGTGAGGTAACTTATGAAATTTTGTTTTCGTTTATCATTATAATTGTTGAATCTTGGGAAGTTAAACAACATAACCATGTCAACACATAGTTATTTCTAGATGAATATAATTTAAATGTCATTTTTACCATGCTATATTGTTGAATTACTGTTTATCAAAATATAATTTAACTGTTTACCACACACACACCCATTGACTCATTGTACTAATATAAGCTTTTACATCTTCTAAATACTCAAAAGGGGAGACAACACAATTGCATCGGCTTTAAGTGGTTCGACTTGAAAGCCACATTACCGAGATGAACCCCATAGCTGGGGTATTAATTGAGGAGTCTAAGCCAATCGCACATTATCAAATGAATATCCTAATACATAAACTTAGTATCTAGGCCTGAATTAATTAGAGTCTTCTGTCTTCACAATGAGAAATATATAAAAAGAATGTAAAGAAGAAAAAAATAAAAGACTCACCGGAACATATGAAGGTTGCAACTTGGATGTAGTCAAATACCTCCTAAAGTAAGGAAAAGTGGAAGTGAAAGCCATTTCAGTCGATACTCTCCAGGTTGCCTCCATTCCTGTCTCATGTAAACCATGGTCTTACAGGCTATTCAAAAGTACTAGAGAGAATGTTTTGCACATTACATACATAAAGTTCTTATTTCAATATAGAGAGAACAACATTCATATATAATGCAAAATAATTGCATGAGAAGTAGCGAGGATTCTAAATCAATCACCGCCAGGTGCATCTTGGGATTCATGCACTCACAATGAACATGATATCGTGAAGAAACCAAAGCAAGTATGGCCTGACATATATGTGGAAGTAAGTTAGTAGTGTTCATCCATACCCGGTTTGGAGTCATTGATTGGCCCTGTGACAAGATGAAGGCCTACCCCCAAATTCCGCTTTTGTAAGAAGATTTAGCAAGGTTTTTGGATTATATGTGTTTGCATTGGTGGGGGTGATGTCTGTGGGTTTCTAGAACTTACCCTACCTTTAACCTAAACCTCAGGCAAGTTAAGGTTGAACTTAGAAAGGCATCCATCCGCTCATTAGGTCATCACTCATCACTAAGTATCCTGTTGCTTCCTTTGGCGACAACACATTTCTTTTAGCGGTGGAGTCATGACAACAAAGTAAAATAAAGTAAAAGGAATAGATATGACAAAAAAACATGGTAAATCATGTTTAGCTGAATTTAGTAACAGAAAATAGGATTTCTTGCAAGCAAAAAAAATTCAAGTAGAACGGGTCACAAATGTAAGTCTATTTATAGGCGGAAACTGACAAATGTGTGTATTAATAGGGAAAAAAGGAAATAGTTTTTCATTACTTATTGCTTGATTAGCAATAACCCGAGCACATGATGTCTTCCCTAAGGAAATAGTGTTTGGTTACTTACTGCTTGATTAGCGATAACCCGAGTACATGATGTCTTCCCTGTCCCTACAAGTCACATTTCCAAGCTTAAGCTACTTTAGACGCTAGATAACTAGAAGGAAAATTTTAAATATATATAGATTACTGTTAAAACATGAAGTTTAAATTAAACTGGCAGCACTTTGCTAAGAGAGTAGGGTAACAATTACAAAACATTTGCTAAGAGACTTTCGTGCCAAGATTTAGATCTCAAGAGTGTGGATAGGTTGGTTGAGACGGTGGAAGCATTTTTGGAGGAGCATACTTAATCCGACAATAAAGAAAAGGGACTCTCCTAAAACTTTTACAAATAAACTTAGGAAACACATACACACTTAGATTTGTTTTTTCCTGTTATCTATTTTGAAAAACTCCTGAAGTTAATATATGCTGAATTTTAATTTTAAACTATAAATATTTAATTGTTCAATTAAATTTACCTGCCAGGCACTAGGTTTGCTCGATGATGACAAAGAGTGGGATGATGCACTAAAAGAAGCTAGCGGATGGTTATGTCCTAAAGCATTGCGAGAGCTGTTTGTGACGTTAATGTTGATGTGTGAGATATCATTTCCTGAAAAACTATGGGAGAAACATCACCAAGCACTAGGAGATGACATGTTATTTCAGTATAGAAGAATCAATGGAAATCGGACATTGATTTTATCGAGAGGAAAAATAAAGAACTACACTCTATGCGAGATTGAAAAAATCATGCTCAGAAGAGGTAAAACTTTAGCAAAGGTCAATGACTTCCCATTTCCAAATATGAAAGACCAGATGCCAACTAGTAATAGACTGATCGCAGGAGAACTTGACTATGATTGTCGTTCACTACATGATGAATACGTTAGAATGCATGAAGTTCTTAATACTGAGCAGCATGAAGTATTCCAGTTAGTCACCCAAGCAGTATATTCACAGAATGGAGGTATATTTTTTGTTTACGGCAGTGGAGGAACCGGAAAGATGTATCTATACAAAACTATCATCTCAAAGCTAAGATCTGAAGGTAAAATTGTTCTTGCAGTTGCCTCTTTTGGAATAGCATCACTACTCCTACCAGGTGGGCGAACAGCACATTCTAGGTTCAATATTGAAATTCCTACTAGTGAAGAGTCGACATGCAAAATCTCAAAACATGAAGAACTTGAGAAGCTAATACAAAAAGCAGATCTTATTTTATGGGATGAAGCTCCAATGACTCATAGGCACATATTCGAAGCTGTCGATAGAACTTTAAAAGACATAATGGATGAAAATAACAAATATTTTGGCGGAAAAACATTTTTAATGGGTGGAGACTTCAGACAGATTTTGCCAGTTATTCCAAGGGGTAAAAGAGGTGACATTGTTGACGCTTCAATAAACATGTACCATTTTGAATATATCAAACAATCTTAATTTTATCAAATAATTCATTTAGTAACCTTGAACAATTATTAATTTTGCCATTTTTAATTCTATTTGACAGGTCTAAAATCTGGGGAAAATGTAAAGTTTTTCATCGACTCAAAACATGAGATTAAAAGTGACAATGTTGATCCGAAACAACTAGCTCTATAGAAGATTTCAAGAAATGGGTTTTAGATCTAGGAGACGGAAAGTTGCCAACAATTTCTATGGAGAACGATATCGAGCCAACATGGATACAAATTCGAGATGATCTTCTTATTCCCCGATCGAGAAGACTCAATTAAAGATATTGTTTCAAATATTTATCCTGATTTTGCAAACAATCACAGTTCTGTAAAGTACCTCAAGGAAAGAAGCATCTTGGCCCCCAAGAATGAAACAGTTGATGAAATCAACTCATACATTATTTCATCACTTCCAGGAGATTTACAGAGTTACTTGAGTGCAGACACACTTTGTCCTATAGAAGGTTAGCACGTTAAAAAAAGTAGTTATATAAATAATTGTTTTTAACTTTTATTATCTTATTACTTCGTTGTTTTACAGGAAAGTCTGCTGAACAGGACGTTCTCTTTCCTACAAAATTTTTGAATACTCTTTAGTTTTATGGATTACCAAACCATAACATTGAGCTGAAAGTTGGTGTTCCTATAATGTTAATGCGGAATTTGAATCAGAGTATGGGGCTTTGCAATGGAACTAGGTTGATTGTGACAAGGATGGGATCCAAAGTTATTGAAGCAAAAATTATAACAGGTAAGAAAATACGTGATCCAATAAATATTTGGAACTTTACAATCATATAAGCAAATTCATAATTACAGGTACAAACATAGGTGAACCTGTCTATATTCCAAGAATTGTCCTATCTCCAACTGACACAAAGTGGCCATTTGTCTTCAAGAGGAAACAATTCCCCATCAAAGTGTGTTACGCAATGACAGTAAACAAGAGTCAAGGACAAACTTTCAACCATGTTGGTGTTTATTTACCACGTCCAATTTTCACACATGGGCAGTTATATGTTGCTATTTCGAGAACGACATCTAGACAGGGGCTAAAATTTCTAATCAAAAGGGAAGATGACGAGCCAAAAGGATATACACAAAACATTGTGTATAAAGAAGTTTTTCAAGCAATCTAAGGAAGGTACTATATTTCAAACAAAAAATACTTTATGGTGTTTTTTAACTTTTTAATAACTTATCCTTACTATGCTTTTGGTCTTCTTTAATGCAGGAGAACCTTATAGGGGATATTAGGTAGTTGATTTAGTCCAAGAAAGTTCATTACAACTTCTATGTTGCTTTAAGTGGTGTAGCATTTTTACTTGGTTTTCTATATGAATTTTGAATCTACTATTATTATGAATTTAACTATTTTGGTGTTTATATTCTTTGTATTTCCATTTTTTTGTTTTCCCAGTGGTTTTTTTGGTCTGTTGGAGACGATGATATATTTAATTATCAATGTTTCTTAACCTAAACAAGAAACACAAAAGGATTGTCTTAGTTGCTTAATGACCAGGTCTTAGGTGATTCCACATTAGATGTTGCAGTTGGAAGACTTGGAGGTGGTGGAGAAAAATTAGGATTTGGAAGCTTGGTTGATTGCTAACCTGTAGAAACAAGACAACTTAAAATAGAAAGAGATGCCAACATTTTAGGACTTGACATCCGAATAGAAACAAGGCATCTTAAAATAGAAAGAGATGCCAACATTTTAGGACTTGACATCCGAATTCTGCTGTTGAAATGTTCAGTATCAAATTATTGACGAGATGTGATTCATCCAAGAGTAGAAAATGTAATTTACCGACAGAGCAAAAGGAAGAAACTTCGTTTAAAGGACATCACAGAGCATGATAGCACCAAGGCCATATTTATGACAGTCCAGCAAAAGAGAGCAAAGAAGAATTTTTGGTTTGAACCAACAGGTTTTAATTAGTACATGGAGCAGCAGCCTTTAGGAAGAAAAAGCTAGAGGCTGAGAGGAAGCAAGAGAGGTTGTTATACTATTGGCTCAAACCTTACAACTGGCAGCAAGTATGAATACGGCACAAATAACACCTGAATGTCCAACTTTATCAGACTCGGACACAAAATTATAACCAATAGAATCTCTAACTAAATCTTACAGTAAGACTCTATTATTGTTAATGTTTTTTTTAGGACTCTTACTACTAATGTTTACCTGAATCTCTAACTAATGAATACGGCACATCACACCTGGATGTCCAACTTTATCAGACTCGGACACAAAATTATATTCAATAGAATCTCTAACTAAATCTTATCGCCACAAAGTGGAGATTATTTTGTTGATTGGCAACAAAATCTCTAACTAAATCTTACAATTTTAATAGGACTCTATTACTGTTAATGTTGTTTTTTAGTAGGACTCTATTACTATTAATGTTTATCTGTTTTTCTACTCAATCGGTTCAATAAATCAACTTAATACTAAACCTATATAAATCCATCACGATTATATAACATAAAGCACTAAAAAAAAAGGAGCCTACCTTACAAATTCAAAGGTAAATTCTGAACTATTCAAAAGTACCCTACAGTAAATCCTACTCGATTGAATGCTTGAATTTCAAATAGTAGCAGTACTTACAAGTTTATTTAGCAACACTAAGTTCGTATATCTTATAATGATTGTTTATATTTTTCCAAAATTTGATTGTCTAAGCAATTAGTTACATTCTAGAATCAGTAAAAGTGGATGACGGTGGATTGATACCAGTGAAAATGCAAAGTCATCATGAATTATTTTCATAATTATTGATTTTGGTTCCTTTATTTTGTTTAGATATCGAGTTGCGGAAGAGGCGAGCACGTTAGCAGAATATTGCAAAAGGTATGATAATGGGTTCTTTTGATCCTGTAACTGATTTATGATTTAGTAGTCAAGAATTTATTTTCATGCAATTAATTGTATGAATATATATTACACGGTTTTATTGACTACAGTTACAATCACAACTCTGAATTAACTTTATATTATATATGAAATTCATGCTTCCATTCAACATAAGATTAGAAAACTATTAATGGGAAGCAACATAAGGCACATACACAAGTTATTTCAAAGACACCATATATTGTCAAATAGTGTTGATTAACAATAGGTTCATGCCTTTATGGTTTATCAGATTGTTAGCTTTGAATATTAGGTTCATTTTTTCCACTTTGAAACGTCTGATTTGTTACACAAATGTGTCTCAAGAGCCAATATTGATTATGCATGTACAACGGTCAGCGAGCAAGTTTACTCTTTCGACATGATCATCTCAAATCTGCATATCTGATTGTTTGTTGATGTACATGTAAAGATGCTTGCACAATAGTTCTAATTATTTCTAAGTTAATCACTCCAGTATACAAGGGTAATGGATGTACATGTTAGTATATTCTTCAAGCGTAATGCAAGCATCCATTACAGTTAATCACTCCACCTGTGAAAGAATTTTGTGTGTTTACTATGCTAGAAAACTTTGGTTGAAGTTAAACATTATTGAAGAATATTTATTGTTTTGTGTAGCACCTTTCAAGTAAGGTTCTACTGTCTATTTTCCACTGACATTTTTTATGTTGTTATTGTTTATTATATTAAAATATGTAGAATCGTTAAATATATTTGTCCACACAATGCACATAATGTTAATTGGTGTGTGTGTGTGTGTGTGTGTGTCATTGGTAGCTTTATATTTTTCACTAAGTTTGGTTTAAGTTTTTACACTTTATAAGACAACGGCCTAAGAATGGAAGCATCTGATGTATATTGGTCGTGTTCACGGTATGTAGCTGATAATATATATATTTTTTTATATTTTTCATATTTGTTTCGGCTATGTTATATTTGTTTAATATGCTCAATTTTGGGTTTCACCACTTTGTTATTTGGCCGGGGTATATAAGAATATGAGTATATTATCTAATCGGATCTGTGATTATTTATTGGTATAACGTGACTAAATAATGATACATATATATATATCCATGTATACTTCTCAATAACTTGAGCTATGTTTGAAAAAACACATGGATGAAAGGACTAATGTAGAAGCACTTTTTATGCTATAGAGATTAGACGATATGGCGAGGAAGTTCAAGACTTTGGACGAGCTTAACCTTTACTCACCATCTTGCAAAATAATAACACGAGTAAGCAGAATGTGGATAGCAAGGTATAAAGAAAAAGTTTTTGGAATTGAGATGATATTGATTGATGAAAAGGTAAAAGTTATTTGATCTAATTTTACTATTAGAGTCAAGTCATGATATGCTTTCAATATATTATTGTTTGCAATTTATTGTCATTTTTGAACATAAACAGTTTACTATCTCTCTTAAATTTTATCCATAAATATTCAATTAATAGCATGTTTTTTTCCCCTGTATTGTCTAACATATTTGGAAAATCAAATTCACGCTAAAATCGACAAGGAAATCCAAAACTCCTTTGAAAAAATAATCAAACAAGGAGAAATTTATTGTTTTGAAAATTTTGAGGTTAAGGCAGCAAAATTTCAATATGAACCGGTGAGGGCCAACTTCACCATTTCCTTTAAAAAAGATACAGTTGTAACCGTTTCAAAGGAAGATGGAAAAAAATTCAGACAATACAAGTTTTCATTTGTTGATTTTGAAGAATTCATGCAAAAAAAAGAAGACTACGTCAATGCATTCAACACAGTTGGTATGTTACTGATTGAATAATGTTATTTTCCAAAAAAAAAATCTGTACTAATATTAATTTGAAAAAACCAGATTTTATCGGACTTTTGACAAAAGTTTCAGCACAAAGCCCGTATGGTTTCAGGGAAGTCACACTAATGAATGAAAGGTAACACACAATGTTTTTTAATTTAAAAAATAATTTTTAAACATAATTACTTTATTTTTTTTGCAAAGTGACTATGAATTCTAATTACTAATTATTTTTACAGAACTATGAAATCAAGATTGCTTTATGGGGTGAAGACTCCAAAAGATTTGCAAACCCTAAAAAATTGGATGGAATTGTCATTGTTATTTTATCATCATTATATATGAAAAGAATCGGAAGTATGCAAATATTTTTATATCCAATTTGATCTATTTAAATGATTTATTACTAACTATTATCTAATCTTATTATTTCTTTATATATGTGTTCGCAGGGCTTTTTAAAAGCAACAGTCACATCTGCAACTCAAATATACTTGAATTTGGATATACCTCAATCAAATGAGATGAAAAAGCGGTAAAATATTATAAAAAGCTGGCTTAAGATTTGTGAATGCATACTATATTACCTTACTAATTTTTTCTCATCATCATGCATATATAATTTGAGTTTGAAAAGAGAAATTAAGGTTTAGAAGCTAAAGTTATGAGTTATTGCTTATGAAGCTAAATGCTTTTAAAATGGCCTGTATATTCATATACCAATAGCTCGAATAGTGAATAAGCTGTTTTTTTTTTACTTCTTTTAGTAATATTTATGCAAACTAACTGTTTTGATGCAGCTTTGATACCGGTAAATTTAAAGTACAGTTTGAGGTAGACAAAGAGGGTGAACCTACTACAATTTCTGAACTACTTAGTAAAGACAGGATAACCATATCTGACCTAATTCAATTAGGCAGAAATAGATGCAACCATGTTAGTCTTAAATAAAGATTCTGGAAGAGATTTAAAAAAAAAATAGTATTTTATGTTTTTTATACTGATACATAAGTCATTTTATTTGTAGCATAAGTCATTTACTTGCAAAGCAAAATTTATAAAGCTTTTTGGAAATCGTTGGAATTACAAATCTTGCCAATTCTGTACTGTCAAACATGTGGAAAACGGGGATGAGCCATACTGCAAAGATTGTAAAACTACTTACAATAAACCATCTGAGAGGTAAACAAATTGAAATTTTAAAATCAAATTATGTTTATATGTTACTAATATGATCAATTATGTTCTCTTTATACACAGGTACTATCTTAAACTTTGTATGCAAGATGAAACAAATCAAACAACATTTGTTGTTTTTGGAAATAAAGCAGAAGACATAGTGCAGCAACCATTTGACAAAATTAAAAAGATGAGTTTAAAGGCGAGTATATATACAATTTTTTATTGATACCAAGTAATTTTTTTTTAGAAATTTATATTAATGCATTTTTATTTCTACAATCCAGGGCAATAGTTGGGATGAAATTAAAGAAGAATTAGAGAAAAACACTGGAAAGACATATGTCTTCAAAGTTGTGATAAATGAGTACAGTATGCATGAAATCTATCCAACATTCAGTGTAAACAATATCTTGAAAGAAAAAATGGATAAGGAAAACATAGAAGAAACTGACACAACAGACATTCAAATCATCGAGCAGGTATTTATCTTTTAAACTAACTTCCCTTACAACCATTGGTCAAATATTTTCATATTTAAATTTGTACATTCTAAAAATACAGGAAAATGGAGTAAATAAAAAGAAAAATAAAAACAAGAATCCTACAGATGAGGTCTCTCCAAGCAAAAAAAATCGGAAAACTCCAGAATCAAAGGTATTGTGTTCAAAATATTATTTAAACAATTTGATGTAACTTTTAAATTACAAAATAACTTACTTTGAAAAACTTTTCATTCAATATGCAGAACAATGATTTGGAATAGATGCCAACAATTTAGTTTGATGCAACATGATTCGTAGCCAATATGTTATTCGAATAACGGCCAACAATTCAGTTGGAAGATATTAGATTGTTTTCGTATGTATGACTTTCTTCAATGAACAATGGAGAAAATAAGTTGACATTTGAATTTTCTTAATAATTCTGTTTTTATATCTCCTTTACGAGTTAATTTGGTTTTTATTCATTATGTGAATGCTATTATGATTTCAAACTTATTTATGTAAATACTATTACGATTTCAGATATTTAATAGTTGGAATAAATGAAAAAACAATAAAAAAAGGATAAATCAAATCGGATAATGGAATGATAAAGAACAACAGAATTCAGACTAGAAGCGTCTCCTTGACCACCACCACCATGATGACAATACTTTAACAGTGGAAAAATAAAGAAAAGGGGTTAGTTAGAATTACCTTATCCATCAGTACATTGCCTATGTTGCATCCTCTGGCTTTCTAAGCTATTCTAGATTTCCTTTTTAGAATTTCTCCATTTTCTTATGCTTGGATCCTAACTTGCATTCATGGCGACGAAAAAAGAAGCCATCATACAAATTATTGACAGCCACCACAACATTTTCCTTGATTGCTTTTTTTAGCATTAAAAAAACCTGCACAATGTCCACATTATTAGATACAAACACAACACCACACACACACACATAGAACACAATTATGGTGGGATCCAATCATGTGGCCCTCATCCACCAATTGGAACATTACAGAGCGCACCGCCTTTAGTCCAAGATCTCTCCTACATGTCTTACGTATGTATGGCGTGGCTGAGTGAGATTGTAGTTGTTGTAGTAGCAAAACTTGGTGTTGGTTGAATAACATCTTAGACACCTCAAATTTTTTACAGAAGTCGTTGCAGTAGTAATAGTGATGTTATTGGTAGTGGTAGGTGTAGATGAACAAGTAGATGGTGATGGTGTAGAAGAAGATATTCCTCCCAAAACTGCACCATGGAAAGACAACTTTCTCTTTCCATTTTGTAACATCCACTGGCACCTTTATCGATACCTCATGACAAAGATTGAGGATCTGTACAGTTAACGGTTACACATACCTCAAAAGTCTCGAATCATTATAAACACATGGGCAATAGGACATGATCCAAGCATGTTTAGATATATTTGGCACCATTGCTACAAATGCTCTTTTTGCACTAATTGCTTCGCATCACAATAGCTAAATCTAAATTCAGATGTTCAATCATGCATGTAATCTAATATTTGTGCTGATACAACATGACAACCTAGGAAACCGGCATAAGTCTAATCCCCAACTTAAGAAGTTAGATTACGCATAATGCCCATTCTGAGTAAGGCAAATTTGAGTGGCAAAAATGAAAAAATAATTGCGGGATGTGTGATCTGATGAGTGCTTTACCAAGTACACAGGAAAAATAGAGGGAAATAAATAGTACATATAATCAAATATATTAATATTATTTACAAATTTATTACTCCCAAGTCATAAACATATATGAAACACTTTAAAATAATTTTAACAACACATTAGTATTTTGTTATTTCCTGAACCTACCAAACCCAAAAATCGGGAAACAAAAATAAAACCTCTCCAACATCTCCAAAGAAGATACTATAGCCCCAATTGAAAGTAATCTTTACTTATAGTTTCCATCCAAGTGTAGTATACTACCATGCCTGACCATAATAAAACTGTATTGAAGTTTTACAAATATAAATGCAAAAGGCATGACCATGCTCCAACACGTGACGTTATTATTGTGACACCAGACGTCCAGACAACAAAATTTATTTACATTTCAGCTACATTTGTGAAGGGAAATGAGGTTTTATCCCATTGAAGCTATTGTTGTGTTATGCCCAGACTACAGAGTGGCCAAGGATAACACCAAATGGCTAATTTCTATATTAACTTTATATGCAGCAATCCGCAAAAGAACGACAAGAAAAATATGTAAAACACCAACTAAAATTTAGAAATCAATAAAATGGTGCAACTAAAAACTAATGAAATGGTAAAAGCACAAACTCTGGCAATGCAAAGATTGGCATTTTGTCGTGCTGATTTTTCCCCGACCATCGAACAACATCCATAATTACATCCCATAGAATCGTCACGACCTCAACGTCGAGGCGACTTAGCATCCTTAACACATTGCTTCACGGTGTCAATGACTTCAGATATGTCAGTCTCTCCTCTATATCCGGGTGGTCAATGCAGATTTCATTTCCTTGAGTTTGATCTCAAATATTTTCTTCTCATTGTATTCGACCAACCTAGTCAGGCCTTCCTTGCTGAATAGAAATAGACATAACGCAACATAAAGCACAATTAAAACTCAGTAAATCCAATACCACTACAACATCACATGAATAAATTACTCCATAAACTTATTAATTTTCATCTCATTGGCTATTCCCTAATTTCATCATTTTATGCATATAAATGGTATTCTGAAATGCACTACTTAAAACAAAGATATGCTTTAATCTTGAAAGGAACACTCACGTGAAATGCTCGGAGAAACCTTCGAGAGCTTTTATGGAAGGAAAAAATCAAGGAGATTGTCCTCCATCTTACCCCACTTCCGTGAGTGTAATCAAATCATCAACATCTTTATCAATCGGTACTCCTTGAAGAAGTCTGGTATGAATGTAAGCACTAGCCCCTTTCCCCAAGATTATCCTTGAGTAGCGGTTGCATAACTGTCTCCTGGAAGTCCGGACAACTTCTGGGAGAATGTAAGGGCTGTGAAAATAGCAAGATTCTTTCTTTCATTCTCTTCAAAAAGCTCCAATGACTGCAGGAATCATAGCATAACATTTTCGAGATTCTTTATGAGGAAAGGCCTCCTGCACAAGATCTTCAGTAGGTAAAGAAACGAAAGGCAAAATAGCTTCACGTGTTGGCTCACAATCTATGACAGAATAGGTATGTCGCTCCCCCTCATCAGATTTTGTTGTGCCATGCTGTGTTTGGCCTCCTATGAAAACCACCTGCAGTGTCAAAACCATTAGATCCTAATACCACAATAACAATAAGAAACCATCAGCCCTTTAATAAAATTGCAAGATAAGAGAACAACATGTCCCCTGTGCTAATATGAGATCAAATAAATACTTAAGAGTCTTTTCTACTCTGTAAATATACCTCTTACTTGACCTAGCAACTAGGTAGGATTACATAATCAAGACTACAAAGAGCTTCTATATAAAAGGACAAGAAAAGAGACTTGACTGTTTTTGTAGATATCTCAAAGAGGTGACATATCTACAGTGCTCATATAGAAAGCTCTTACACTTGATTTTCTTAATTACTTTTTCTATTTATAAACTTTGTGTTTTCCAGAAATAATCAGTGCCTGACCTTATGAACCAGATATATCTGGACCACTGCATCTGCAAATGCGGCAGGGTCTAGAGGAGCTGCTATATTCTGTTTGCGGGTCTTGATCCGCGTGCCACTAAATATACAGGAAAAAAAACACAGCAAATCATTACCTAATTTGAAGAACGAAAACATATAAAGAACAACCAAAAAACATTAATATAGTCACTCCTATCTACAGTTTACATATTATTCAAAGTGGACCAATCTGACATTTCAATCTAATTGGCCCAAACGAATTGCTATAATGTGGCTACCACCGTCCGTAAACAATGATCTATATAACACCGTTTCATTGTTAACAGTAAAGTCGGTCTTCAAGGTCATCCATTAAACTGGAACCTAATCCTTTGGAATGGAAATTGCTTCTTGAAGTCTAACAAGGGAATTAAATTATACGAAGATTTTTCACCAAACAAAACTGTGTCATTATATCGAAACATAAAACATATTAAGGCGGTGTCCAAAGGAGAAGTTTCTAGAGTTGCAGTTAATTAAAAGTATCCAGTAGAACAAGTAACAAGGGAAAAGGAAGAGGAGAAAACGAGTATTCTCTCAAAATTTCAACTCTTAACTCATTAAGTGTTCATGTGTTATTGTTATGCATAATAAGGTACCTCAAATTAAAATTTTCAGCAGGACTACAGACTTCAAGATATCTTCTATACACAATACACTTGACCAAAAAAGCCTTTGAGTTACAATGCATAAACATTTACATCTCATCCTTACATAACACAAGTATTTTAGAAGTAACAGGTTATGAGTCATCCGAAGTACTTGAGAAGAAATAATATTATATACCTAGAACAAGTTCTTAAAGATTTGCTAGGACCTGGATAATATAAAATGGCTGAAAAGGGTATTCCCGACTTCAAGTTGGTTGGAGAAGGACTTGGATTATGATGACGATCAATCCATTCCTAGCATACAATTCGCATCATGCTTGGGTAGAAAGAAGCATGAATAACGAGCTAAAATTTGATAAAAACCTACGTAGATTTTCAATATCTAAAAGTTTATTTGATTACACGGAAGATATGGGAAGTAGCATATCGAAGTTTCACTTGCCCCGATTATTATATTCTAAAATGCTTCACATCTACCAAAAATATCCAACGAAGTGGGATTAACCCATGAAATTTGCAAATATTCAATAAAAAAGCGCCCGGCTATTATTGGAAACCGGATCCAAGAATTAGCTAGAAAAGATACCTTAAATTACACATGGCATCCGTGATCTTGAAAAGTTAAGGTCGAAGCTTTGGATGCAGATCTTTTGCATTGGATTTCTCCTCCCGAAACGAAAAGGCGATTAGATATAAGAATGAAACTGGAACTAAATGACAAAGTTATATCAAGAGCTGATGGTGACCGATACAAAAATATGTACAAATCTTGGACTACCACACACTCAAGGACGGACTTACCAAACATCCGAAAGTACCGTATCCGGAACCCTAAATACGTTCCATAACCACCCAAAGAAAAAAGCACAACGGCCTGAAAAAGGAAAGTGGAAGAACGCATTACCAATTAGGTGGTATAAATTTAACTTTCGTATATCAAAGAGGACCAAGGGCTATTGTTCATCTATTTTCAGTATATCAATTAAAAATAGTTATATCAGTTAAAATCAGAATAATAGGAACTCACCAAATCACCACCATTATCCAGATATACCTGGACCACTGCATCCAAAAAATATCCAACGAAGTGGGATTAACCCATGAAATTTGCAAATATACCTAATTTGAAAAACAAAAACATATAAAGAACAACCGAAAAACATTAATATAGTCACTTCTATCTACTCCGACTCATGCCATAACTCTAACCATGGGACATATCATTATTGAGAAGCAACAGAAGACTCACCATTAGATTGTTCTGAATCTAAAATATCTTCAGTTTCATGGGTACTATCTCTATTGTCTGGGAATTGTCGTCTATTGCATATAGCTTAGGTTTTTGTATTGAGTTTTGAATTGGTGTGGTATATTAAGCTTCTTTTGGTATTGCAAGATGAATGGGTATTGGGTGCATCTTCTAAGTGAAATGACACCAAATATTGGTTGTACTCTCAAGTCTCAACAACATCATTTGGCACATAGTCAAAATCGACATGAACATAGGTATTTCTCCAAAACTTTAGTTTATTGTTTTGTCCTGATGCTACTAAAAATATATGATGAATAATAACAAATACCTTCTGGAGACGAAGGGAACTACTCCAAATGTCACCCACAAGCGGCTTGAACAAACAAAGAAAAAGCAATCATCATAGTTCTTGAAGCCTCCAAAGGTGGTCACTCTACCAAGCAACACACAAAGTAGACCTCCAATTGTTTGCACCACCTAGAGGCTCCAGAGCCTACCTCTCATCCCATACCTCTTAGCCATCATATCGAGATTAATCCTCCACCGTGGTCAAGAAATGAAATTAAGCTAGACCAAAACTTGCTGCAATGATTCCGCAGTTTGAGCTTTAGATTGAACTGTCATAAAAGTATTGTGCAATTATGTTGTCCACCGTCGATTCCACTCCAAAACAATACCCATAAGTCAAGGCCAAAATCCACCCTCTGTAATTGGTGACCCCCGGTTGAACACCTGCGACTATTTATCTTTTGGTCTCTCTCGACTTCGGAGCGGCTTGAATCTGTAACCGCATGTTCAAAGAATATCCTAGCAGCTGAGGATCCCGATCCTCACCTTCACTACAAATCTATCACCACTCTGGTAGAGCACAAAACAATGTCGAGAGAGAGCAGTTAGCATCGGTAATTCTGATGCTAACAAAGATGGTATGATGTTTAAAGCATTACTCTTAAGGGTCCAAGAAACTTCAATGACATTTATGATAATGCCAAAGCTTCATTACAGGCAATTGCATCTGCGCTTTTGAAAGGAAGCTGCGTGGGAAAAACAGATAGTGATTTAAATTTGAATTTAATTTTAGATTCAATACCCGCAATTTGTTCGGCCCAGGCCCAACAATAATAGTATACTTATGGGTTTCTAAACCCAATAGCTTCTACCTAATTAAAAAAAATATATCTAATTTAAAATAAGGTGATTTAGCTTTAGGACGTCCCAATAATATGGGTATTTGCGTTGGACCCAAAGTTTTACGTTTTTGAGCTTTAGGTAACCCTATCGTTAGTTAACGATTCATTTACCAAGTTTGACCGTCTATTGTGGTGTGTCTGGTGTTATGCCATTTCAAAATGCAACAATTACCCCTCACACGTTTTGCACGTGCCCACACCATAAAACTCAAAAATTATTTAACTAATTATTTCATTCTTCCTCTTCTCTATTATTTACAATTATTTATTGACTTCATTTTATTATATATATTGCAGATAATGGCGTATGAAAATTACAGCTTACGTAAAAAAAAATGCTAAAGGAAATTCTAGAAGCAGGACTTAACATTCAACAAGATCCAGTCTACAACACAGAATTAGAGAGCGGACAATTCAAAAGCACTGTGACATTAAAGGTACCAAAAGACTTATTCTTTAACAGTGAAGACATCATAGTTAAAGAAATTGATGGAAGCCCAACATATTCTATTGCAAAAGCAGAGGATTCAAAGAGCTTTTCAATGAATCTGAGTTTATAAAGGATGAGCGTGATATAGAAATTGAAGACTTCAATTTCAAAGAACTTATGAAGAAAAGAATAGAAGTTGAAGAAAAGCGAGAATCAACTTCGATATCCTCAAAAATATTATGCTAGATTGTTTGGTTGATGATAAACACAACAAAGATAAAATATATTATCTTGAAGAAAAATTAAAGGAATGAAAGGCATGTAGAGTTCCATAATAAAGAAAAAAACCATGAGGATTAGTACTTTAATACCAAAACTTTATTATGTTGGTCACATATTATTTTTTTAATGGCTGAGGTTTAACGCTTTTTATTTATGAAAGTTTGTAACTATTGAGTCCGTTAATTTTTAGTTTAAATTTATAATATTAGCACACTTTCGCTTTTTCAAATCGACTACTTCAAGTTATATTGTGTTCGATATCGAAAAAATATAAGTCATTTGTCACCTTTGGAGTAGGTATTAGTATCATAGCATTGTTTAGTTTTGGTCGACCTTCTAAAAGAAGTGAGTAATTGTAAATAAGTGGATGCACTTTGAACATTCAACAATGTAAATCTGGATAGTGTCTTCCAAATATTAATGAGATAGTGAGTTCCTCCTTCAGTATTCTAATGCCAAATACCAGATGAACTTTTAAAAAAAAACACACCATTGGTAGTGCGAAATAATTAGGCAGTCAGCAACATTCTCAGATGTCCAGATTTTTTTAGTATTATCGAGGCAGTTTTGCAACTCCATTATATAAACTCTCCTAAATCACCACAAATTACCACAAGAGCACAATCAATTATGAAAATGGTGAGCTAGAAAGCATTCTTATTATAATAGCTTTGACCAAAACTGAAAGATACTTAATAAACTTGGATCAGGTTTTGACACACTTAAGTTGTGACAGGAACTGCTCTATTCTGTACTCACTGAATTATCATCAAAATGTCTACTGCATGCATTAGGGCTCATCTTTGCTAATAACATGTGGCAGAGACAGTTTTGCTTTAGTTCTGCATAACAATGTGGTCAATATATTTGATCTCCCATTTCAACATGAACATTGGTTAAATAGCCATTCTTGCTCTTTATACTCCCTCTACATTGCCCAAAATCCATTTCCACAACCTTGACATTGTCTTCAATGTGTCTATCAATGTACATGCAGAAAAATCATATTGCTGATTAAAGGGCGAATAATTTGTATTTCTTTTATTTATAAGAGAGATTCTCCCATCATAATAGTGGATATGCTCTTAAGTAGTGCAAACTATTTTCAGTAGGATGCATGTGGTCATTTTATTTATATAGAAATAATTTCATATCTGTGTTATAATTTCATATATGAGAAACGCCAAAAATAAATTCATATCTGTGTTATAATTACAAAGCAAATACAAGAGCTTCACCTTCGTTTACAGCAGTACAGTCCATATCCACATCTGTATTTAATTTAAGAGATTTAGATGTGAAATCAAGTGGTATGTTGAAATAACCCTTTCTCAAGCAAAAGTGATAGACCGGTTAATTGAACCCCAAGCATTCTTATAGCAGATATAGCAGCAATTCCAAAATTTGCTGAAATTTGGGAAACAAGAACTAAGAAAGATCAAGAAATATACTGATCTAGCACAAAAAAGCTACTTCGACACAAATTTTCATACATTTAAAGACATCAGTAGGTTAAAAATCCACAACAAGTTAAAAATTTAGTTTAACCAGTGAAAACACGAAGATATCAATAGATGCCACAGGTCTATATAGTCAATCTGAGTTTTTAACCGGTCCAAAATCAGAGTTACCAACAGGAAGATACAAAACTTCAAAACAACACAACTTGCTTTATTCTCTCCTATACGCAGACCACTTCAATAAGTTGGTATTGTATTCTGCACTTCCTAAACTCTAAAGTTGAGAAACCATCTGTTCGTTGCCAGCTCTCAATATATTGCGGACCATACCTACCTCGACTGTTTGCTTTATTCTCTCCTATACGCAGACCACTTCAATAAGTTGGTATTGTATTATGCACTTCCTAAACTCTGAAGTTGAGAAACCATCTGTTTGTTGCCAGCTCTCAATATATTGCTATGAATCAGCATGAGTACCTAGGTGTAAGACATTTCAATATCTCCATAAGAGGTAGCAACTCAAATTTGAATTGAATTGAGATACAATACCCACTTAAAACATATGTTATACTTAGAGGTTTCTAAACCCAATAGATTCTACCTAATTAAAAAAAATAAAAAAATCTAATTTAAAATAAAATATGGGTATTTGCGTTGGACCCAAAGTTTTACATTTCTTAGCTTTAGGTAATCCTATCGTTAGTTAACGATTCATTTACCAAGTTTGACCGTCTATTGTGGTGTGTCTGGTGTTATGCCATTTCAAAATGCAACAAATACCCCTCACACATTTTGCACGTGCCCACACCATAAAACTCAAAATCCAAATTTCAAATTACCCGACACGTGTCATAATCCATGCTCCTAATAGAGTGGTGGCTGCAAAAAAGGAGAAGCTCGCTGTTCCAAAATATCAAAATTTAAGAGATATATAAAACTAAAAACCTAGGAAAAGTGAACTTCCAATCACTTAGTAAAACATAATCTATTAACCTAAAAAAAAACAATTTAACTACACATATCGAAAAACAAGGTAAACTATTTTCTTCCTCTTCACCATTATTTACAATAATTTATTGACTTCATTTTATTATGTATATTGCAGATAATGGCGTATGAAAATTGCAGCTTATGTAAAAAAAAAAATGTTAAAGAAAATTCTAGAAGGACTTAACATTCAACAAGATCCCGTTTACAACACAGAATTAGAGAGCGGACGACTCAAAAACACTGTAACATTAAAGGTGAAAACGTCATAGTTAAAGAAATTAATGGAAGACCAACATATTCTGTTGCAAAAGCAGAGGATTCAACAGCTTTTAACACAATACAGTTTATAAATGATGAACGTGATATGGAAATTGAAGACTTCAATTTCAAAGAACTTATGAAGAAAACAATACAAGTTGAAGAGAAACAAAATCAACTCGACATCCTCAAAAATATTATACTAGATTGTTTGGTTGATGATAATAAACATAACAAAGATAAAATTAAAGGAATGAAGGACACGGAGAGTTCCATAATAAAGAAAAGAAAACCATGAGGATTAGTACTTTAATACCAAAATTTTAGTATGTTAATCACATAGTATTTTTTTAATGGCCGAGGTTTAACACTTCTTATTTATGAAAGTTTGTCACTATTAAGTCCTTTAATTTTTAGTTTAAATTTATAATATTAGCACGCTCACTTTTCCAATTCGACTAATTCAAGTTATATTGTGTTCGATATTGAAAAAAAAAAGTTATTTGTTACCTTTGGAGTAGGTATTCGTATCATAGCATTGTTTCGTTTGCTGACCTTAAAAAACAAGTGAGTAAATGTAATTATTACCTATCCTCCCTTACTATTATTACAAACAAATTTAGCAAAATAAGATAACAATTAACAAATATTGATAAAAAAATAAGTAAAGAATAATAGGTAATCAGCTATTTCCATACTGCAATAAGTCGATGCCCTGAACATTCTACAATGTAAATACTGGACAGTGTCTTCCAAATATTAATGAGATAGTGAGTTTCTACTTCAGTATTCTACTGCCAAATACAAGATGATCTTTTAATTTATTGTCTGAGTGAATATAGTTTGGAAGTAAGATTTTTGATACATAATAATAAAGTGAAAAAAAAAATTATATAACACAGCTTGAGCACATTTACTCGGAATGAGTCGTTAGGGGAATCTAACTACAATCAAATGGCATCTCTACCCAAGGACCAAACTATTAATTAAAATTTCAACTATTATGGTCTATGGCCAAATTGATAGAGTCCAATAAGTTTTATCAATGTAATTACAAACTTCAAAAGCCACTCTCCAACAAAAAATCTCATTCATAGCTACAGCTGTAGCAGCAGCACTCGCCCCACTTGACCCCAAACCACTCTCCCACCAAAAATCTCATTAACAGCTCAGCAGCACTCGCCGCACTAGACCCCAAACCACTCTCCCACCAATAACTCTCCCACCAAAAATCTCATTCACTACTACAGCTACAACGGCAGCACTCGCCACACTCGAACCCAAACCACTCCTTAACGGCAACCCTTTCTCAAGCGAAAGCAAGCACTTTCTTCGAACACTGCTAGGTAAATTTGTAAAGGAACACACTCACTCTCTCAAGTATAGATCGAGAGTAAGACCAAATTGAAAGGAAACCTATTGTTAAGGCATATGCATTTTGTTAAGTGGGTTTCAATGGTCACAAATACGTATCCTGCAACCACAGAAGTTTAAACTGAGGGGTTGGGGAAAAGACATTGCTCGAGCTACCAGTTCAAACAATACTTTCGGAGGAATCAAAACACGAGGAAACGGAAACAGCTCAGTATGAGAAGAAATAGCATAGTTATATCATCGGAAAAAAAAAAAAAAGGTAACATTCGAAACTGACACCTCACAAACGGTTTCATCAACTTTTTACCACCTCTCAGAAAAACGATGCTTACAGTTCTCATGAAGATAAGCAATTCCACGAGCTGAACAAGCAGCAACTTTAGACGTGGTTCACCATTCCATAACAGGCCTCCCCTAGCCTGAAAAATGTGAATGACAAAATTAACAGAAAAGCTAAAGATAAAATTCTTCAGAACACATCCACATAATCAGATACATATCTTAACAAGAAGACTAGAGCAATTTAGTTGAAAGGAAGCTGCGTGGGAAAAAGAGATAGCAATTCAAATTTGAATTGAATTTTAGATTCAATACCCGCAATTTGTTCGGCCCAGGCCCAACAGTAATAGTATACTTATGGGTTTCTAAACCCAATAGCTTCTACCTAATTAAAAAATATATATCTAATTTAAAATAAGGTGATTTAGCTTTAGGTCATCCCAATAATATGGGTATTTGCATTGGACCAAAGTTTTACGTTTCTTGGCTTTAGATAACCCTATCGTTAGTTAACGATTCATTTACCAAGTTTGACCGTCTATTGTGGTGTGTCTGGTGTTATGCTCTTTCAAAATGCAACAATTACCCCTCACACGTTTTGCACGTGCCCACACCATAAAACTCAAAAACCAAATTTCAAAATACCCGACATGTGTCATAATCCATGCTCCTAATAAAGTGGAGGCTGCAAAAAAGGAGAACCTCGATGTTCCAAAATATCAAAATTTAAGAGATATACAAACTAAAAACCTACAAAAAGTGAACTTCCAATCACTTAGTAAAACATAATCTATTAACCTAAAAAAAACAATTTAACTACACATATCCAAAAACCAGGTAGCCTACTTTCTTCCTCTTCTCTATTATTTACAATTATTTATTGACTTCATTTTATTATGTATATTGCAGATAATGGCGTATGAAAATTACAGCTTATGTAAAAAAAAAATGTTAAAGGAAATTCTAGAAGCAGGACTTAACATTCAACAAGATCCGGTCTACAATACAGAATTAGAGAGCGGACGATTCAAAAGCACTGTGACATTAAAGGTACCAAAAGACTTATTCTTCAATAGTGAAGACGTCATAATTAAACAAATTTATGGAAGCCCAACATATTCTGTTGCATAAGCAGAGGATTCAGCAGCTTTTCACGCAATACAATTTATAAAGGATGAACGTGATATGGTAATGGCCGAGGTTTAACGCTTTTTATTTATGAAAGTTTGTAACTATTGAGTTTGTTAATTTTTAGTTTAAATTTATAATATTAGCACACTCGCTTTTCAAATTCGACTATTTCAAGTTATATTGTGTTCGATGCTCGAAAAAATATAAGTCATTTGTCACCTTTGGAGTAGGTATTCGTATCATAGCATTGTTTTGTTTGCTGACCTTCTAAAAGAAGTGAGTAATTGTAAATAAGTGGATGCACTGAACATTCAACAATGTAAATACTAGACAGTGTCTTCCAAATATTAATGAGATAGTGAGGTCCTCCTTCAGTATTCTAATGCCAAATACCAGATGAACTTTAAAAAAAAAAACACACCATTGGTAGTGCGAAAGAATTAGGCAGTCAGCAACATTCTTAGATATCTAGATTTTTTTAGTATTATCGGGACAGTTTTGCAATTCTATTATATAAACTCTCCTAAATCACCACAAATTACCATAAGAGCACAATCGATTATGAAAATGGTGAGCTAGAAAGCATTCTTATTATAATAGCTTTGACCAAAACTGAAAGATACTTAATAAACTTGGATCGGGTTTTGACACACTTAAGTTGTGGCGAGAACTGCTCATTATGTACTCACCTGAATTATCATCAAAATGTCTATTGCAAGCATTAGGGCTCATCTTTGCTAATAACATGTGGCGAGACAGTTTTGCTTTAGTTACTCATATAATAATGTCTTTGAATATCTTTGATCTCCCCTTTCAACATGAACATTGGTTAAATAACCATTCCTGCTCTTTGTACTCCCTCTACATTGCCCAAAATCCATTTCCATAACCTTGACATTGTCTTCAATGTGTCTATCAATGTACATGCAGAAAAATCATATTGTTGATTAAAGGGTGAATAATTTGTATTTCTTTTATTTATAAGAGAGATTCTCCCATCATAATAGTAGATATGCTCTTAAGTAGTGCAAACTTATAATTTCATATCTGAGAAACGACAAAAATAAGTTCATATATGTGTTATAATTACAAAGCAAATACAAGAGCTTCACCTTTGTTTACAAAGACAAAGATCCCATATCCACATCTCAGATTTAATTTAAGAGATTTAGACGTGAAATCAAGTGGTATGTTGAAATAACCAACCTCAAACATGAAAAAGAAAATAAAATCCTCAAGTCTATACGTGAAAAATATAATGGGCTTAAGCCCAAGTTAAATACACCAAACCATATTTGCAACATTAATCGAATAGTACAATTATAGATATACATGAAGTTAGAATAATAAACAAACTAAACTTCTAATCAAATAGGTAACCCTAATCAATTTAAATCTGAAGCAGTAGACTATAACTATGAAGAAATAGAAGAAATTTGGAACAAACTTAAGATTGCAGAAAAGAACGACATGCTTAGAAATCAGTGCATACAAATTCAGGAAAAAAAAATTCACAGTCTGAAAAAAAAAATATTAATTATCTAAAGGCAATTATAAATAGGGAATGATAGAGTTATGATTCTCTCTACATAACCAAAATTCTTTACATAACCAAAATTCTTTGTTAGTTATCCGAGTTTTGCTTTTATTTTTGTCTGCATAAGCTTTTAGACTATCAAATGGTTAACTATCAAGGTAGTAGATTGAATATTTATAGAAATTTGTGTTTTTATCAAAATTTTAATTATTATAATATTCTATAGTGAAAACTTTTTAGTATATAATAATTCAAAAATTAAATTTATAAAATATTAAAAATAAATTAAATTAATTAGATGAAAACGGTCATTATAATATTCTATAGTTAAAACATTTTAGTACATAATAATTCAAAAATTAAATTTATAAAATATTAAAAATATATATGAAAACGGTCTCCGTTCGTTGAACGGGCTCAAAAACTAGTGTTTGTTAATTTTAGGAGACGGAATGTGTAAAGTGTAAAGCCTAAACAGACAGTCAAACATAGAGAAGAGTCTTTGAAGAGTTTGGGCCAAATTTAGAGCCCAATGTAAGCAAAGCCCGAAATCTAATTAGTAACCTACCTATCGTATGCAATCCTAGACGGTGATACTTTTCATTCTTCTAAGAAACTAAAACAAAAAACTAGTAACGCCGTACCTTCTTCTCATCGAAGCATGGCTGAAGATGATATTGGTCCTACAAAGGCCACCCTCGAGAGAAAGAAGAAAAAGGAAGAGAAGGAAGCAAAGAGACTCAAGGCAATACTGAAACAGCAAAAAGCATCCAATGTTTTGAAAAAGAATAAAGTTGTAACAAAAAGAAGGGGTGGAGATGAGGATGAAAGCCCAATCCCTGAAGACGACCCTGTGACTTGTTGTGGTGAGAAGAAACAAGTATCTTCTCATATGGCAAAACAGTATAACCCTGGCCCTGTGGAGAAGTCATGGTACCAGTGGTGGGAGAATTCAGGCTTCTTCGTGGCAGATGCTAACAGCTCCAAACCTCCATTTGTTGTTATTCTGCCGCCGCCTAATGTGACTGGGGCTCTTCACATAGGCCATGCCCTTACTGCTGCAATTCAGGTGATGAGCCTTATAAGCTATTCTTGTTTATTATTTCCGGCCCAATATATATACAAATTGATTTATTTGATTTGGTGTTTTCTGCAGGACACAATAGTCCGTTGGCGGAGAATGTCAGGTTATAATACTTTGTGGGTGCCTGGAATGGACCATGCTGGGATTGCCACCCAGGTGGTTGTGGAGAAGAAAATTATGCGCGAGACAAAATTAACCAGGCATGATATCGGTCGGGAGAGATTTGTGTCCGAAGTGTGGAAGTGGAAAGACGAGTATGGAGGCACAATTTTAGATCAGAAACGTCGGCTGGGTGCTTCTCTTGATTGGTCCCGTCAGTGCTTTACTATGGACGAGACAAGGTCAAAGGCTGTGACAGAAGCTTTTGTTCGACTACACAGAGAGGGTCTTATCTATAGGGATTATCGGCTTGTTAATTGGGATTGTGTCTTGCGAACAGCTATATCTGACATCGAGGTAGACCACAAGGACATAAAGCCAAGAACCGTGCTAGAGGTTCCTGGGTATGCAGACCCTGTGGAATTCGGTGTGTTGACATCGTTTGCGTACCCTTTAGAGGGAGACTTGGGTGAGATAGTTGTTGCCACGACACGAGTAGAAACAATGCTTGGGGATACAGCAATTGCTGTACATCCTGAGCACGACAAATATACTCATCTTCATGGGAAGTTCGCAATTCATCCATTCAATGGAAGAAAGCTGAAGATAATATGTGATGAAATAGCTGATAGAGATTTTGGAACCGGTGCTGTTAAGATTACCCCTGCTCATGATCCAAATGATTTTGAGGTTGGAAAGCGTCATAATCTTGAATTTATTAACATTTTCACTGATGATGGGAAAATAAATAGCAATGGTGGCTCTGAGTTTGAGGGGATGCCACGGTTTAAAGCTCGTGCAGCTGTGATCGAAGCATTACAAAAGAAGGGACTATATAGAGGTGCTGAAGATAATGAGATGAGCCTTGGAGTTTGTTCAAGGAGTAATGATGTTATGGAACCTTTGATAAAGCCACAGTGGTATGTGAACTGTACCGACATGGCCAAGGAAGCGCTGGATGCTGT
Organism: Coptis chinensis; assembly: GCF_015680905.1. Taxonomy (NCBI): domain Eukaryota; kingdom Viridiplantae; phylum Streptophyta; class Magnoliopsida; order Ranunculales; family Ranunculaceae; genus Coptis; species Coptis chinensis. The sequence continues at coordinate 17,063,953 of NC_141462.1, read as the reverse complement.
TTTTGATGATGATAAGAGGAAGATTGAGATCATCCCCAAGAAGTATTGTGCTGAGTGGAGGAGATGGATGGAGAATATTCGGGATTGGTGTATCTCACGACAGCTCTGGTGGGGCCACCGCATTCCAGCATGGTATGTTACGCTTGAGGACGACCAACTAAAAGAGTTCGGTGCGTACAATGACCATTGGGCGGTTGGAAGAAATGAGGAAGAAGCTCAATGGCAGGCAAACAAAATTTTTGCTGGAAAGAAATTCCAATTGGCCCAAGATCCCGATGTGCTAGACACCTGGTTTTCGTCTGCACTGTTTCCATTGTCTGTACTGGGTTGGCCAGAGAATACCGAAGATTTTAGGGAATTTTATCCAACGTCGGTTCTTGAAACTGGACATGACATTATTTTTTTCTGGGTTGCTCGGATGGTGATGCTAGGAATGAAACTCGGAGGTGATGTACCTTTTAGAAAGGTTTATTTGCACCCAATGATCCGTGATGCTCAAGGTAAAAAAATGTCAAAGTCCAAGGGGAATGTTGTCGATCCTTTAGAAGTAATAAATGGCATATCCTTGGAAGGTCTCCAGAAAAGGTTGGAAGAGGGTAACCTGGACCCTAATGAGTTGGATCTTGCCAGAAAACAACAAGAAGTTGATTTTCCTGGGGGTATACCTGAATGTGGTGCAGACGCTCTGCGTTTTGCCCTTGTCTCGTACACAGCTCAGTCTGAAAATATTAATTTGGATATCAAACGAGTAGTTGGTTATCGTCAGATGTGTAACAAATTGTGGAATGCTGTACGGTTTGCCATGATCAAACTGGGAGATAATTACATCCCTTGTACGGATCTTGTGCTGGAAACTATGCCTTTCAGCTGCAGATGGATTCTATCAGTCTTGAACAAAGCCATATCCAAAACCGTGTCCTCACTCTATTCATATGAGTTCGCAGAGGCATCTACTGCAGTATATCATTGGTGGCAATTCCAGTTGTGTGATGTTTTTATCGAAGTGATCAAACCATACTTTGCTGGAGCTGATCCAAAGTTCGATTCAACGAGGAGTGCTGCATGTGACACTCTGTGGATTTGTCTGGACAACGGGTTGCGTCTGCTTCATCCATTTATGCCTTTCGTTACAGAAGAACTTTGGCAACGACTTCCTAAGACATCTGGGAGTTACTTAAAGGAATCGATTATGATATCCGAGTATCCATCAGTTACAAAGAAATGGACAAACGAAACGACTGAATCTCATATGAATCTTGTTGATGGTATTGTAACGTCTCTTAGATCACTCCGTTCTCCAAACGAGAGACATCAAAGGCGACCGGCATTTGTGGTTTGCCGGACTGATAAATCAGAGATCATAAAGACCCATGAATTGGAGATTTCGACTCTTGCCTCTTTATCTTCGCTGGACGTTTTGGGTGAGTATGATACGAGGCTAGCTAAATGTAGTTCGAAAGTTGTGAAGGATGAAGCGATTACAGTTTACTTAGAGGGAGCTCTGAATACAGAGGCTGAACTTGAAAAACTAAGAAAAAGGAGAGAGGAACTACAAAAACAGCACGACAACTTAAAGCAGATGATGAGTGCTGCTGGTTACAAGCAAAAGGTTGCGGAGCATCGTCAAAACGAGGATGTTGCCAAGTTGGAAAAGCTCATGCGAGAACTTAATGTTATTGAAGAAACAGCCAGCAACTTGGAGAGAGCGATTGCTGGCGGAAGATGAAGGATACAAATGATTTTCAGAAGCTGATGAACACCTAATTGCGTAGATACTGCCTTTTGAAAACGAAAACTTGTTTGTCCTAGTGCTTCGTTTTTGTTTCACGTACTCAACTCTAACTGAAAGGGAGTCTTTAATCATTTTTGTACTCACTTCCTGTCCATTTAAGGGTAATTCGTATTGTCCATTTTTTCTGGTTCAGGCTGTGGTAATTCTGCAGAGCTGATTAAAGCGTCCAATGTCTATGTCCAAACTAGAATCTAGAAGTTCAACCTTTGAGCTTAATATTTGTTCCTTTCCCCCTTCTCTGTTCATATCTGCAGTGTAAATATACTTTAACAAAAGCTGAAAAAGAATTATGAGTTTGTTTTTGTTAATAGTGGTTTAAAATAATCCAATTTTAAACAAAGATATTAATGAATTGAATTGCGCGTTTGGTATTAATGAAGGATTTATGCTTAAGCCAATCCCAATGATATTTGTGCTGTGGTTGTGAGAGCCCAGTCAACCACCCTACTGTGAAGAGCTTAGATCCAGACGGTACATGCATAGTATAACTAACTAAAACGATTGGATAGAGCATTGCCCATGGGAAATTGATTGAGAAATACCAAAGGAAAAGGTTGGACATGGAAAACTGCATGAAATATGCAAATATTTTTCACACAGGAATTTTTATCTTTTATGGTACTATTTATAGTCCCCTATTTATTTATATTATCTGGCAGACTTGCTGTCGATTTTGAACTTATGGTACAGGGCAGGCCTCTATGTTCCAGATTTCCTTGGCGTACTGAGCAATTGTACGATCGCTGCTGAATTTACCGCTACCAGCTGTACTCAAAATAGACATCTTTAGCCATCTTTTTTGATCTCTGCAATACATAATAAGAAAACAGTTGGTAAAAAATATACCTAAAAATCAGGTCTATTTTTTTTTTTCTTTTCAGCATAACAATGAGTGGATGTTCTAGACAACACAGGATTAGGGCAAATGGAGTTAATAATTCACAAGGCACTCCAGACTACTGGGATCAATTAAGTGGTTCTTTGCTTCATGTAAGACGTGCTTGAAATATGCCACCAGCAGTGCCATTTTACCAAGAAAATGGGAAAAGATATTTTGAAGTATCAAGACCAACCTGGGGAACTCTAGGAAGAGAAAACAACAAACCACTAGAGAGGCTAGATTTTTGTCAAAGACAATACTCCTTGACAACTGGGAATTGAAAAGGACCAAGAATGATAAAAAATTGAAAACCTTTTCAAGCAAGGAAGACGGATATGTGTGTCCGCATCCGACACGGCGAAATATAAAAAATTGAGGCATATCACATACAATATGTGTCTGTAGCCACAAACACATGGATACGTATCCGACAGATTATTTTTAGAATATGGCGCGTCCATGTAGCATAGGAAGATACTAATGCATTATGCATGTCTTAGCATCAGCACTGATGAGCATATTTGGTGCAAGTAGAAATATAAGTAATTCTGAAAATCATCTTACTTGTAAGCTTCGTCCACCTTGGCCTGAGCATCCATATAGGCAGGAAAGTCGTGACCAACCAGGAAATAATCACCACGCCCATAACCAGTGTCTCCCTCCAGAGAATCAAGGAGCGGATTGTAGTCATAAGTTCCAAATGCACCACTCCTGATAAATTGTTTGGCCTCTTCGAACCGTGGATCTGGCTTAAACTGTAGGATGAGCAAGAAGGATTCATGTCAGATGGGTAAACTGTAGTCTTAATCGCTTAAGTTCATTAGTCTGTGCGCATCCTAAAGTGGATACATGAAGTGATATTTGTCTTGCTTCAGTTATGAAAGCTAAAAGATTCATAGAACACACTTCTTAAGGATAATTATAAGGGGAATTAAGAGGAAGTAAACTTTTTAAAGGTATAGAAGATCATGCACAAACACATTTTGACTTTGAAAAGCTTTCATGGATAGCCACATTGACAGTGTCTAATTACAGAAACCACATCTAGACACCAGAAACACTTGTCGACCACATATGAACAGGAGCTGCACGAATTTGCATCTGTTTGATATGAGACTAAATATTTCTGTTTTTAAGGGATTCTTTTTCTTCTCACTGAATCTTTCTATGTAATTGGAAGCATGTTGTGAACTTGCTCGAAAAGTAATTTTTAACTATGTAAACGATGAGAAATAATCTATAGAAAACAACTCACACTTCAGAGAAGAATAGGTTTTCCATATTTCAGATCAAGAAGAAACAGGTATAAGTTCGAGTTAATTACCAGTCCATTCTCTCTATCCTTGCGCAGCTTGGGAACTTCATCAGCTTCTGCACCAAACAGGAAAAAGTTTTCCTCCCCGATTTCTTCTCTGATTTCCACGTTAGCTCCGTCCAAAGTTCCAATTATGAGGCAACCATTTAAAGCAAATTTCATGTTGCTCGTACCACTTGCCTCCATACCTGCAGTGCTGATATGCTGAGATAGCTCACTCCCAGGAATGAGCATTTCCGCCACAGATACATTGTAATTTGGTACAAACACAACCTGAATATATGGGAGCAACATAATGGTTACTTAAGGAAAATGTTTCAGGGAAACAAGCAGGTATGGTGTAGATGTTTGTTGTTCTGTGAGTCAGTGAAAATTCCAATTCTCTCGGAAGCAAAAATCTAAATTCGATATGTTGCTCCATGAGCAAAGAAGAAGTTGTTAGATAACTGGAATAATTTTAATCCAAAAATTTGGTTAAACTGTATATACCTTCAAGTAGTTATTGACCTCGGGGTCAGTGTACACAACAGCACTGACATCATTTACCAGCTTGACTATTCTTTTTGCATTCGTATAAGTTGCAAATGCTTTTCCTCCAATCATGATTGTACGTGGTGTAGTCTTTGCTCGTTCATCAGGGCTCATTTCCTGATAAATATCAATTTCAAAGTAATTTCAGATAAACAACATTCAACCTCTTGTTCTTACTAGTCTATTACTGACCTTTTCAGCAGTCATTTTTAGATAAGATTTTCAAAATAAAATAATTGGATCAGAGGAAAAACCACGGTAAAATTGATATACTATCTGAAGTTACTCGGCTCACGTTTCCTTGTCCATATTATTATTACTCACATGCTTAACACTATCGTATAATGTGACTTCTGGATATCATAATTCTATTAGTATGGCTAACGGTGCTTTGCTTGCCATGACAAATATAAACTTTATTGGTATGGCTTAGACTATAAAACAAATTTAACTGTTAATTAATAACCATAAATATTAGAGCTAAATCCTCCATACCTTTAATTTCTTGTACCTATATATTGCTCCCAGTATATTCAAAAGCTGTCTCTTATATTCATGGATGCGCTTGACTTGTATGTCAAACAGGCTATTAGGGTCAATGCTCAAACCAGTCTCTTGCAATATATACTGTGCCAGACGTTTCTTGTTAGCCATTTTGGCAGCTGCCCACTCAGCTTGCAAGTCCTCATTGTCAGCAAACTGTTGGATGGAGGGTCAGTAGAAGCATAACTTACACTTGCAATTCCAGAAAACAAAGAGAACAACAACAGCAACAAGAAAACAACAAAAACAGCAAAAAAAAACACTAATATAGAAATAATCCGAGAACAAAACCATAGGGATAGAATACATATCCAAGTACATACCTGACGGAGTTCAGTGAGGAGGTCAAGGTTGCTAACCCAAGTATCTGTTTTCAGCCATTTGGAGATTATGCTGCTCAGCTCAGGGCTGCAAAAACGAAGCCATCGGCGAGGAGTGATACCGTTGGTTTTATTTTGGAACTTGGTGGGCCATATGGAGACGTAGTCTGCAAATAACTCTGATTTCAATATGTCACTGTGTAGTTGGGCAACACCATTTACCTACAAATATGTGCAATAAGATATTCATTTAAGTTGCATATAACTGGAAGCATGGTGGGAAGAAAAACAATCAAAAGGAAAAAAATAAAGTGAACGTGGTAAGTTAAGTGCTACATTTGACACTGTCATCCACTCATTCATTGTCTGATCATTCTTTTTGGCAAGAATAATGTTATTTGGCGGTTTCGTTCTTTCTAAAGAGTTCTGGATATAAATAAGATTTTGTACTTACGAAGTTGTTTGATACACCCCAAGATATAGCAATCCTTGGGAAGCTTTTGACTGTATCTTTCCTAGTTTTCCCTGGTACCCATTAGCACCAGGTCATCACTTCATTAATTGGTAAAATATTCAAGGTAATAAAATCATCAAGTGAATGCTATTTTATTGTTATTTACAGGAAATTGGTCATGCAAACTAGGTTGTAACACAATGACGTGCGTAACAAGTGCACTATGATTGCAAGTCTAACACAAACAACAAAAATGATAATCTCGAACTGTTTGAGTATGGTTTACGTTAAACCATATCTTACTGCTCTGTGGCTGCTTGAACAATGCACATTTTCATTTTCAAAGATATAAAGGCACAATAGTTACATGGAAAATACTTTTTTTTTTGCGAGAGCAACTAAGTTCACAACCTTTTTGTTGCGTTTCCACAGATTTTAATATCATATAAAATTCTAGCATAACCTAGCATCAACATAATTGGGAAGCTAAAAATCTTCAAACACTTCAGAACATTTGATTGACGTAGTTACCATGTTCACAAGTTTGAGTAAAAAAGAGACTCACCGTATGAGCAGTCACCACACACAAATTTGCCATTCGCACAACTGACTTCTGAGGATTGGAGTTATCCACGATGCACAAGCTGGGGAGCTTACCCTCAAGGTCGGTTCGGGTTGAACGTATTATTGCCATAAACTGCATAGTTTTTAAGATACTTAATCTCTATTTAATTGGTCAAAGATATACACGAAATTAGAGAAGCATAAAGGAAATACCCGCTTATCAATTTCTTCTATGATTTCCACATGTCGAGGGAGAAGCTTTCTCATAACTGCTAGTGACCATTTTTCCAATGCTTCGGGAAGAACTGTGTGATTGGTATATGCAATGGTACTGAATCGCCAAAAACAAAGTCATATTTTAGGAGGTATAACATAGCAATAACAATATCAAGAAAATTTCAGAGCGGATCCAAGGGATGATACTGGTATCATATACTCAGTGAATCAAAATTTGAACTAAAAGACTGGAAGAATTAATGTGTACCTTGACGTAACAGCCCAAGCTTCATCCCATCCAAGACCTTCCTCATCCATCAAAAGTCGCATCAATTCTGGAATTGCAAGAGTGGGATGTGTATCGTTTAGCTGAACTGCGACCTTGCTGGGAAATTCAGACCACTGCCAAGAGCCTTTTCCATCTCTCCTCTCCTTGAACCTAAAGATGATATCCTACAGAGAATCTCGAGTAAGGAACCAAAGATGTGATTTTACATAATAACTGTCAGATTGCCAATTTCTCTATAAGCTCGAACTTATGTAGAGGGGCAAATTTTATGACTATGAGAGGAGGCTCAAGGAGAGAACATAGGTGGGACACACCTAGACATTGGGGTGGAATAATCTCAACAATAACAAACTCATGGTGATTATTATTAATAGTTCATGACAATTTGGGTCCTAATAATAGCTTAAGCACCAGGATCACCAAGATATATAATCAGTCTTAACTGCTATCGAGAATGTCAAGTGTGCACAACTTTCCTATGGAATCTGCTAATCCAGCCAGCTGGGTGCTGCCATTTCATCCAAACTGTGAATTGGCCAAGGAGAATGGCTTACCCACCTCTAAAGGCCTTCTACTATGATTTCTGGCGTTCAATCCTCTAGGCAGTTGGTCCCTACAAGTTTACAAGGGAAAACAAACACAACTTGCAGTAAAAGTGTAAGCAAACTAGTAGGCACACACCCTGCTCTTATTAAAAGGTTATGTTAGCATCATTGAAACCACAAAATTCCAAATACTCATAAACTTGTGCAGCTAGCATCAATGAAAAATACTTGGTAAGTATCTGTCGGTTTCCAGGAATAAAAAGAATGGAATGGAAGGAACTCCATGCAGATAAAAAAAAAATGTCTGAAGGATACAGGAAGACCAAATTACCTGAAGCGAAGCACTGCAAAGGAAAAACTGTTGCTTCAGTCGTAGAAGCTTTCCATCTTCAGTAGCATCGCCAGGATACAGAACTGCACAAATCTGCAATAAACATGTTGACATTATATCAGGCATCCAATACTAAACAAGCTGATGGACTTTTCAGGGCCGTTTTTTAGGTGGGCAGATTGTCAACTTAACATGAGAAGAGTTGAGACAAGTATTGTTTGAATTGGCCATTGAATCTCAAAAGAAACGATTCCATGCCTTGAATGTTCATAGTAATAATAGTCATTTTAACTTAAAAGGTCCAGATGGCTACAAAGTCCTCTTGGACCACGATAATTTACTGGGCACTGGGCCGGCAGCATGGTTTGTTAGAACTTTTTATTTGTTGGATCTGTCAAATAGGCTCATTAATTCTGTAAGTTGCACATTCACTACTTAAACATTGTATCTGGAATGGATGATACCTGTTGGGCTTTAGAATGAAGCTGTGAAGCAGATTCATACTGTCCATCATTGAACTGAAATAAGTTGACATCCTGAGAAACAGCTTTCGCTTCCCAAAGGCGAAGGCTAATAGTATTTTTGGTCTTGTATCCTGGAATGGGAACATCGTAAGCCAGTGCTTGGATAACTTCTCCCTCAACCCATTTTCGTCTGCCAAAGATACGAGAAGAATAATCGTAAAGGGAGGAAGCATAGAGCACTTAATGATGGTCATGGAATGGTAAGACTACACAAGACATCAGCCAATGCAAGACTAGGAATAACAGTTATGACTCTGCTACCAGGACATGTGAAAATACAAATACTAAAACAAAACTACACAACTTTTGAGCTTTACACTTACGATCCTGTAGGATCAATCTCAACACGACCGAAAAATCTGACAGGATATATCACATCATGCCTGACAACTTCCCAAGGGCTGAACTTCTGCACCATACAAACATACAACTATGAGGAATGGAACCAAAGAACACAAAAGTGACGTATTGACAAAAACTTCAGTACAAACATTCAACGAATTCAATGATGTAGAACAGGAATTTTGGTTCAAACCAGACCTCGAGCCAATCCTCAGCAGTTTCTTCTTGGCCTTCCTTTGTGATTTTCTGCTTAAAGAGTCCATATCTGTACCGTAATCCGTAACCCCATGCAGGCAAGTTTAATGTTGCCATAGAATCCAGAAAGCATGATGCTAGCCTTCCCAAACCACCATTTCCTAGAGCTGCATCTTTCTCCTACAAAGGGTCAATCCTCAGAAATCAGAACTAACAGCCTCTTGAAAAATCAATTGTCATCCCTTAATGGTGCAAGAATAAACATCTCAATAAAGGGACTGGAAGACTTGCGCAAAACACAAGAGTAGAGTTACGGTAGGATTCCAAGTGAGAAACAACAAACTGAAACAAACTGGGGGGGGATTCTTTATTAGTAACCATAATGCATACCATGTTTAAGCAAAATCAGAAAAAGCTCTAGAATGTATCTGAACATCAGACGGAAAACAACTATTGTAAACACATGCTAGTCCAAACTCAGCAGTAAGTTATTAACTGTCATACCTGTTCAGTAATGTCCTCAAGTTCATGTCCCAATTTATTTAAAGCATCAGCATATGCATCTTGGATGTCAAGATTTCCTATTGCATTGGTTAGAGCTCTTCCCTGTAGATACTCCATCGACAAGTAATAGGTTTGCTTTGGATCCATTTTATGGAAATGATAATATGTTTCATTCCATTGCTGCAGTATTTAACCAACAAATATCACATATAAGGCAAACAAAGGTTGCTGACAATTCTCCTATGGTAAATATCTTGCATTTAAAGTTATCTATATGCCATAACTGAAAACATCACATCAGCCCATCAGTAAACAATGATTAAACAATATATACCTGAACAAGACGATCACGAACACTTTCAGCAGTAGCATAATAAGCTTGCTCTGGCTGAAACTTAAAAGGTGAAAAATGAGGAGTAAATCTTGCATGGTAATGAATGTTCGACGCGATTTCAGATGGTTTATCTGCTAATGGATGTGCTTCAGCTGGAACTTTACTAGTTTTATCAAGAACAGAAGAACCATTTGGTTCTTTAGTAGCCATACCACCCTCTCAAACTGCTTATTTTGCAAAAAAAATATTGAAAGAACGAGAATTTGATGCAAAAGAAGAGGTTGGTATTGAGAAAAGGAGATTACTGAGTGAAGATAAGGTGATTTAAGATCTGTACTGAGAGAAATACAAGGAAGGAAGGAGCAAGAAAGAGTGGAGATTATAAAAGCAGGGGAAATTGGTTAAGTCACGTGAGGAAGCAAAGAAAAAGTAGAAAGTAACGCCAACGGTGCACTTTTGTTTGTGATTTTTTTATTTATTTAGAGAACAGAGAAGAGATATTTGTGGAATAGTGGCTATGTGTGATGAATGAGATATGGTCAGAAAAATGAAATGGACGGGTTGGAGTTTTTCTGAATTAAAATTCTGACTTTGATGAGATCGAGCAATTAATAATTAGCTAGTGACAGTGTTAAGAGATCTGGGATGGATGCACGTGTAATTTTAGTCGGTATTAAAAGATTCCCATAGTTAGTCATCACCAAAATTATACATCAGCGTTTGGTGAATCCGTACACAAAAACCCAAAATGTTGGTGAAACTTTGCAATGCCATATATGAAATACCTTAAAGTCCATGGAAGTTTTGAAGCACTTTTTTCTCAATATTAGCAGAATTCGTGATCCTACACAGCTTTTCAAAACGAATTGAAGATATTTGAGCTGAACTTTTGGAGCAATGTGGCAGTTGATGAGCGCAATGGGATTGTGGTCGTCAACATAAAATCACCTTCAAAAATAGCATATATGGTAATCAATTAGATTAAAAGTGGCATTGCGTTGAGAGATTGGAGTCTAGTGCAAGTCAGTCTCAGGCATTTTGGTTCACGGAGGCACCCTTTACATTATTTTCAATGGGCCATACGTACTCCACAGGTTGGGTTGATGTGATCTTTGTAGCTAACTAGTTCCTTAGAAAGACAAACAGTATTCAATCACACACAAAAACATACCGTGAGATATACTTTTTAAGATCATCAAAACATACCGTGAGATATACTTTTTAAGATCATCAAATTGTGCTGCAACCTAAAGCATAGTACAAAATATTAGGATATGGGTATCTATCGATTTCTGATTTATGGATATGTATCGTGGATGTATCTCCCTCTTTGGAGATATTTAATATTGTTTCACATGCAAATATCGTGGATATATCTAAAATATCGATAAATATCATGAATATTGTAGATATTTCTTAATATATCATGATACATTATTTATATTTATTTGAAATATAATAGTAAATATTAAATAAAACTGTTACATATATAAAATATCGCCAAATATCTCCAAATATCGCAAAATATTTCCAAATATCATTAAATATCATTGAAATATCATTTTGCGATATATTCTCAACATATCGAGATATTTATATATCTTTTGAAATGAAGATAGATATCGACAAATATCCATGGATATCTTGTACTATGACCTTTAGTGTATGCCATCTCTACACTATATGATAGTCGTCAACATAAACCACACTTTTCAAAACGAATTTTTAGAAGATATTTTAATCTCTCAATTTTAAGATTTTAGAACCACCTCCCACGTTTATTTAAATTATATCTCTCCCATTTATTAATTACAATTGGCTCCCCTAATCTATATTAAAATTGAACTACCACCTTCTTCAATAATTTTAGGATAGTCTTCTTAATTTAAAAGCTAAAATTTATGTATAGAAATTGTATATCTTCCCCATTTTTAGAAAATTGTTTCTCTTTTCTTTAAGGATTCACAAAAATTGTTTCTCTTTAGTTTTTTTCAATTTTCATTTTAGTTCTTTACAACTTGGGTTGATGTGGGATCATTAGTAGAGCTACAAAGATCCTTAGAAAGACAAAACATAGGTCAATATCTTAATAACAGATTCAAAAAATATTGTTTCTCTTTAGTTTTTAACAATTTTCATTTTAATTCTTTACAACCTAAATCGTATAGTGTACATGCTATAGAGCTACAAAGATACAGGAGCAATAACATAGGTCAATATGCTTCTAATCGCCAAGTCCATCTATGTAATAGTGGGGGGCTACATCCATATGGTTTTCGATTACTAGAATTTTTTTTCCATGTGGCTGTTCTAGTTGTGTATTGATGTTGCACCGAAGTCACATTTTCCTCTTATTGTTCTGGTCATCTAGTTCATAGACATGGAGAAAGTTTGATGTCTAATAGTTACCATCCGGGTTTAACTTTGGAACTCTGTTTTGTTTTAAATCCTTCTTGGTGTTGCTGGATGGAGGATTTTGCTTGCAGAGAGTTCTCATTGATGGAGTAGGAGTGACCACTAACTTTGAAGCTTGAAGCTTGAAGTGCGTTGGTACTTCTCTCATGTCAACAGGTTTCTCTCTGTGTTTAACAAAGTGGCTAGAGTTCAACTAGGTGTGTTTGTTAAATTTTAACTCATGGAAAGGAAATGAAATAAAATGGGTGGTCCACTATGGAATGGAATGGAAAGGAAATAATTTTAAATGGTTTGTGTTTCAGCCCAAAGGAATAAACATGTTTGTTTGCGCTGGAAAGGAATAATTGTATTGATAGGCTGGCGGCCGGTAGTAAGTCCCTATTTATCTATTTCGCTTTTTCCTTTCAGTTTATATGCAATTTTAGTTACACCAAAACACAAAACCTTTTCCATTTGTTTCCTGCTGGAAAAACCATTTCGATTGCAATTTTAACAAATATGAAAAAAAAGGAACCATTAGTATTTTCCTTTGTTTTTTTTTTGGGTCCTTTTTTCCATCATAACAAACGCACACTAGGATTGAACATTTGAACTTAACTTGAACTCTTTTGTGTATCTGAAATAGATAGACTAATCATTATGGTTTTGACATTCAGCCCAACTCACTCAGACGCTGGGAATCTGGGATAGGCTGGCGGCCGGTAGGGTGCTCTTTCGCTTTAGGAGCAGTATATATGCAAGCTAGTTACACCAAAACAAGCTAGATGCATGCTACACTGCTAGACATTACGATTGCAATTTTAGCTATGAATTTAAGGAAATTAGTATATAGTTTGTATATTTTTGTGGGTGAAATTTATAACTGAGAATACTGATGGATCACACAATATCCGTTTTGGTCATATAACAACATCCAACACCACTCCTGAAAATATATCCAACCTCAGCACAAGGAGCTCAAGGTCTGGTGACCATATACAGGCCGGATTTAATATGCTTTAGTTTACCCCTGTAGTCTCTACAATGAATGATAAGCCTGCAGTAGCTTTAGATAAAGAGCAGAAAATAAATTCTCTTATATACCGGTGTCAGTTTCTTTTAGCGCAATGCTCCAAAGGCGGCCACTTTATCAACAACCAGAGTTTTGGTTTTTAAACATCATATTATGGTGTTCTCTACAAGCCTCAAATTTCCGGTCTTGACATCATAAACACCAGACCTGTGAACAAGATCATCTAAGTTGCTAAGTACTCCATTCTTTAAATAATTGTCCAGGAGACCAGGAAGCAAATCGATTTTAACCAATATATGAACGTAAGACGAACAGAACAAAACGACCATGGTCTCTACAGAAAAAAACTTCAGACATTCATCTATAGAAGACTGTTCACATGACTAACATAAGGACCGTAGACCATACCACAGTTCTCCAAAACAAGCGTCCACTGTTTGGTCTTTACATCATAAGCAGCCAGATCCCCCCTAATGTCCTTAAAGACGATTACTTCTCCATTGTTTAAACTCCCTATAACATGAAAAGGAAAATATTTTTTTTGGCCCAAACACACGTGCTTTCTGTCAATACTGAACAGTTTTACCCATTCCCCTGTATCAATGCCTTACAAAATCCATTTATTGATCGGTATGGTTTCGTCAATATCATAACTTAAGTCTAAAATTGATAGGAAACCATCCACCTGGATTAGATAACAATCCCATCCAATGATGCTATTAATGGGCCCTTGTAACAAGTGAAATAGTTCCTTACTGACATCGAACGAAACAATATGCAAGCCTGTATAATAAATCCAATACAAATACCCCGTTAAACGAAACATGATGTTGGCTGCATTTCTTTTTTTCAGTTTCAAATTCTGGTACTTGAATCAGTCTTGAGAAGCCATCAAAAGTTCGCACGTGAAGTGCAATAATTCTGTCGTAGTTTGTATGGCTCAACAATTCTACTACTTTGTACTCCTTGGTAGAAGGAACAAATACTAGTTCATGCCAAAGTAATTCATGTTCACATGGAGGAAATTCGATGATCACTTTCTTTGTTACAGGATTTACAACATATAAGTATTGAGTAGTCCATTGTTCTACCAAGAGCAAACCGTTACACGATGATATTATATCGAAACCTATCTCATCATAAGTGTATAATAAACACCTTACCTCAATTCGTTCTGGTTCTTCGAACTCAATAAACTTCAATTCATATTTGTCATTCTCGACTTTCTTGAATATCAAACCTTCTTTTGAATAAAGAATGTTGGCGTCGATAAATTCTTGATCAGATATCATGTTACACCATTGTTTACATTGGTACATGAAATTCCTTCTAAGCACATCGGCAGTAATTCTTTTGAGGATATTGATGAGAATATCATCGGTGAGTTATGGCATGCTACCCTTGTGCTTACGTTTTTTTGGACCATTGTGTTGGTCACCCTTGATATGTATTTTTGTATCACCCTTCGACATGCTCATTATACTGTCTATTGATTGATTGTTATTAAGCTCTAAGAAAGCTATAAACGAGAGAATGAAATAAGGCTGTTTTACTAGGGTTAACTAAGTAATGCTATCCACTTATTTGACCTACTATCGCACCACTCCGGTTAAACTCCTTAAGTATCTGTGCACGGTAATAAATTAGTATTTCTGGTTTAATATAGAAAGAAAAAGGTATTTGTGTAAAATTCGGCATTTCGGCTAAGTGAGAACAAGATCTCGTCCCACGGACCTATGAATCAATGATTCACTTTCTATTTTTTTCTTTTGTGTGCGTGTGCGTCTGTGCATGTGTTTAGGGAAAACTACATGCTTACGGGACCCCTTTGCTTACCACTCCTCTCTAGCTTAGTAAACTTTGGAGCAGTCAATTGATATGGTATGGCGTGTGGCAATAACTCTATTAATCTACAAATATGCATACCGGCACCAACTTTTCTAAGTCTTCAATTTCAAATCGGGGTTTATCATCTAGGTAGTCTCGCTAATTGAATTCTTATTCTAATCTAGAAATTGGTTATTTTGATTCTTATTCTAATTAAAATCTAGTATCAACCGCTCTTCACGTACAAACACTCCATGGTTGCTCAAGGCCGATCATCCGAGTACCAAACATTAAAACCCAATGGGGCGAGTGGAACCAAACCAAAGTTTCTCTTAACGGGGTCTTCATAGTCTGCAGTGAATATATAAATTGCTTTGATCACTGCATGGACACGTTCAGACACTGCATGGACACGTTCAGAATGTTAAGGCAGCCAGTTGGGAAGATTGATAGTTTTTGTTATAGAGTGAAACTCATGAAGCTGGAATTCTTATCCATTGTAGAATTTATTTATGATTAGGAGGAAGACATTCTAGTTATTTGGGTTAACGCATTCGTCTTGAACAGTTTTAAGTTTTAACAATAGGCTGGGACAATTGTGGTTTGTGTATATTTACCTGACAATGATATAGGTGGGTACCAAAGAAGAATTGCTCATTGTTATAGTCCTTAGTGACGATGAAAGAAGCTTTGGTGCTTATAATGTGAAGAAATGTGTCCATGAAAGGCCAAACAACAATACTTTTTTCCTCGTGCCAATAGTCTTTTATCATTGAAAACCTGTAATTTTGTTTCTTTTTTATCTAAGTGATGATTGTGATCATACTACGTAATAAACTACTGCACAAACGAAGTAGGTAAGTATTCACTAGGGTGCATCCATCAAGACTATAAACTTTGTCAGCAATTTATCAAACTTTTTTAACAACACTAATTCAATCACAGCAGCCAATAAAATCATATACAATTAGTGACGGAGTCAGAATTTTAAACCAGGAGTGCAAGATTATGTGCACACCACTATGTTTTTATTTCAATTCACAAGACTAGAGTATGTTGATTACTAAAAATTTAATATTGACTAACGAAATTAACTACGTAAGCACTTAAGCCATTAATTTATACTACTATGTATATATATATTTACATAATCTAGTCCACAAGTCTACAACAATTCAACAAATTGTTAACTTCCTATAATGCTATAAGTCTATATAATCCTACTATTATGTAGAAAACTATAAAAGATTAACATTGAAAGTAAAAAATTATCTTGTTTTTGTTTTTGTTTTGTTTGTTTTTTTAATTTTTTTTAAGTGGAAATTTTATTGATAATGATAACGCGAGTTTTATAAATAATTAGGACAAGCGTGCAAGTGTGCAACAAGCTGCACCGTAAGTCTTTTCCGAATTTGTTTTTTGGTTTTTGTTTTTTTTAGGTTTAGATTTCATGCTTGTTTAAAAATTGAGAGTGAAAAAAAGGATGGAGAGCCGACGGATTTTGTTATGGGTGATTAGAATTACACAAATTGACCGATTGGGCTTTGGGCATTTGGCTATTTGTTTTAGTTTCATTAACCCTTCAAACATTCAAAGAAACATTTGTCCATCTTTAATGGTTTTGGACTCAAAATAAATGATAAATGATAATTTTGTAAGGGCAAAAAGAAAAGTTAAAAAACGTTCGTTTATTGGAATGTTTTTTACTATTTTAAAATTGTGTGTGTGTGGGGGGGGGCATTATAGCATAAAGTAGAATGCCCATCTCCGAGTCACGGTAAAAGGAAAACAAGTCAACAAACAACACAATCATCTCCAAGAAAAATGCATATTCCCAATTCCACAGCTGAAAACCAAAAATGGTGGACAAGTGTTTGCTCCTAAACTTGGGAGTATTCTTTAACAAATTCAAAATTTGTTCTCAAATCAAGTAGCACGTACCTCTTTATTTATGTCATTCCATGTATTTAGTACCAACTTCACAACAGATTCATTTTCCTCAAATTTTGTCTCACTGCAACACATAACCCTTGCCGAAAGTTGCTTCACACTTTCTTGGATAACTTCCTTAATCTTCCGGAAATAATTATATGTTCGATCCTTCGTAGATATTCCCAACTCTAAAGTTGTTGAAAAAAACAAAACAAAAAACAGTCTTGTAAAACTTGTAAACAACCGTCTATATTGAATAAAAATCATAACCATTTGATAATAAAATTCTTAAACTTATTAATAACTTTATATGCAGAACAACCATCTTACAATTTTTTTTTTTCTCTAATCAAGTCTTTATGAGACAGAAAGAAAACAAAGATGATATAAGGACAAATAGTTAAAATGTATATTAGCAGTGAATAACACAGAATATGACCTTAATTTGTTTATGATCTCTATATCACATATGAAACACAGGAAAAGTACTATAAAGTGGCATGACTCTCCTTAGGGGGATCTAAAGACTTTGCAAGTGCAATTAGGACCAGGTTACTTTTAACTCCAACAAAATAGTTAGGGAAACCGGGAAGGGCTAGGGTAAGGAACTACAACAAATGGAACTTTTTGCGACGTTTATAAGTGTAGCAATAGAATCCAAAAGTCTTGCCAAAGATTATCAACAATGGTTTTAAAATGTCGATGTGCCGTTGTTGTTGATGCCGACGCAGAAGATAACTAATGACCCTACAAAGTGTAGCAAAAGGCAATCATTGTCAACTACGAGCTTAAGAGTTCTTGATGCTATAAAAGCGTCGTTGGTTATTTTATTTTTTTATTTTGATAATTTCCATTAAAAATGTTTACCGACGCTTATAAGGGTTGCAAAAGCTTAACTAATTGCAACACTTTTGTGTTGATTGTTTAGTTTGGCTACAATTTGAAAGCGTTGCTGATGTTATACTACTTGCTACGTTTTTTTATCGTTGGTGAAGTACTATTATTTACAACCCTTGTCAGAGTTGGAAAAGTGCTATTTGCATGTGAGAAAGTGTTAGCAACGCTTGTAAGGGTGGTAAACGGACCATTTGCAAGTATAACTATTTATGCATTTACAACGCTTAGCAATCACTCTTTTATATTTGCAACCATTTGAATGTGTTGCAGAAGATCTTTTCTTTTTCACTGTATAATTTCCTAATTGTAGTTTTCATACATTCATTTAATAAAATTAGCCTAAATAAAACTTTATATACTAAAAACATTTTACTAGCAAAAGATTTAATTTCATAAGTTCCAAATGTAGAAAAGTGTCCCAACATCCAAAATAATTTCCATATAGCCTTGCTAGGGATAAAAGCTTACAATAATCGCATCCTTTCTAAGCTTACAAAATTCAGGGGTTAAGTATTGCATTTATGATTGTCTTCCAAACTTTTCAACCCCAACAGTCCACTTTTGCAAAGTACTCATGAAGTTGAACCATTTTGCAATTCCAAAAAAGAAAAATGGTTATATATGAGGACCCCAAACCCCAAGACACGATAAATAGAGTTTAAGTGACTATCAATTCAACATGTCTAAGTTAATACATGTGCACCTACAATATATACATTCAAAAATGATTTTCAATTCCATATAACTTATGTTATTGTTGAGAAACTTCAATTCTATTGGTTTTCTTAGCATTGCATGCACTTGAGAGTAAAAAAAACAGGTTGAATAGTTCAATGCTAGAAGTGCTAATAATTATGGCATAGATATTACACATTCACATGTACAATACAGGTCAAGACAATGGCACTGCTGCCTAATCCATTCAACCACTACTTTGCACTAAAGACTAATGTACAACGATATCTAACTAACTCAAGAGGTTCCAAAATTCAAACCTCCTGTTAGATGCAAAAGAAAAGGTGCAGTGGTGACACCTAGGATTAAATTTGCACTTTTAGGGCTCATAGACATGTATAACTCAGGTGGAGCAATCGAACGGTTAAGGTATGAGGTTAAATGCGGCACTTTACTCTTAGAATTGGGAAATGGTTGTAATAGTGAAACATATGGTAGTTCTTAGTTTAGAATAGACTAAATTCATATATATGAATTGTTTTGGTTTGTACTTCTTAGTAATATACTTTGTTCCCAATAATGTATGAGCTCCCTGAATCAGTCTTGAGACCTTCAAATAGCATGCATTTTCAGCTTCAGAACTCAGGGTCTCTGGTTAACCTGATATGATGTCCCATACTCCCACCATTAACCATCTATACTTTTCAAACACAACCTAGTACCTACAAGTCACAAGCAACCCACTCAGGCCGAGCTTATAATCTCTTATAAAAGTTTGCAAGTCCATCAGACCCATAGAGCAAACATTCAAACAACCCAGGAGTACAATAATCTTTCAATGTACCACATCCTACACAATTATTTTTGGCCCGAAGTGCAAACATTCAAAGCTCCAATTCATGTACCAGATCCTACACAATTTAATTTTACCCATAAAACAATTAATACTATTATAAAATCAATTTGACAGAGGGTAACCCTACAACCCATCCTCCAAGTAGATTCCATCATAATACATCCATCACTTTATATTACATTATACTCTAGTATTAATCCAAGGGAAGTGCAAAAAAAAATATCAAAAAATTTCCAAACAAAAACCAACAGACATAAAACTTTAGATACTTTCATACCACATATAAAGATAGAGATGAACATATTATAATATGTAAATACATACCACAGCAAAGTTAGCTCCAATGTGCGCCATGATAAAGTTCAATTTAGCTTCAGATGTTGCTTTCCAGTTTTGTAAATTCTCAACCTTGTCCTCGTTTTCATGTAAACGAGTTGTGAGCTCTTGCGCCTGTCTCTCATACTCCTCAGCTTGTGTCTCAGTTGCCTCAACTCTCCTCCTAAGTTCCTCAACTTCTGGATAACAGTAAGAGGAGAATGACATTGGATCAACGCCGTGACCAAGACCACCGATGTAACCTAGTTTTGCACCTAAGACTTTATTAGCAATGTCTTCCTCAGTCATGGCAGTAGAATCTTCTTCTAGGGACTCAGCCTGCATCTCCACCATCTTATCCTGTAATTTTAAATAAGAGGCAAGTATCACACAAAAATAATATTTTACATGACAAACCGTAATTACAGACAAGAAAGAGGAAAGAAAACTTGATCCTCACATAATTTTCTTGAGCAATAAAGCCTCTCCAGCCTTTGCTCGGACTATAATACATCATGCAATAAAATCCAATCCTGCCGGACTCTTGTTGAGTTTGTACATCACACTATAACATGTTCAACTAAACATATTATATGGAATGAGGAATATAATTGATGCTAAAACCATAAAATCACATTTTGATGGTCAGTTAAGCGTTCTGTAATGAGTACATACTAAAAAAAAATGCAGACAATGAATACTATAGAAGCCTAAATCATAGCCTGTGTAACATGCTATAAAAACTCCCCCTAAACCAATGCAACTCCCCCTTAACCAAACCTACCTAGACCTCCATAAAATATCTCAGCAAAGCTCAAACATTTTTAGCACTGAGGGATGCCTGGAGTCGTTAGAAATGATTTATTGGAAATGAAATTGGGACAGCAAAGGAACGACACTTGCAAGTGTCTAAACACCACCAAACATATCTTAACAACGCCCTAGTAGTGAGAACAAGCAAGAACATGTCTGAAAATGCATAAACACAATGGAACAAGAGCTTAGTCATATGAACCAGATTAAACATTTCTCAAAACTGAAAACAAAAAATACTACAGTCTAAAAAATACCTAAAACTTAGCAGGCACAATTAGTACCTTTAGAAAGCTAGAGATGTCTTCTTTTAAGAACAACAAACTGTTCAAAAAACTGATATCTACGGAGAAAGTTACACTCCTTTTACCAACATGGCAGAACGATCCCACGTAGTAGTCAATAAAATTGAATGGGATGACATTTACGTGAATCATCACAGCATAATTATAATCCAGAGCGGAGCTTAGATGTTGATAATCTTTCTGTATATAAAAACAGGTTTTAGTCAATATGCCTTATTTATTTAATGACAATACATTGCCACCCACAAAAGATGTTGCTCAGGCGTTCATCATACTTGAGCATAGTAAAATTGTATTGTTGTTATTGGAGTATTGAAGATGAAGTTTGGAGAGAAAAGAGGAGGAAGGGTGCCCCCGGGGTGTGGTTTGTTCAGTATCATAGGAGTAGCTAACACTAAAATATCCTGACTCTGCCCTATCTACATTAGTTTATATTGTCAGTCTTATGATTTTGGCAGATGTCTTTTACTTAATTTTTCTCATTCAAAGAGTTTCTAAGTAGTTGACCGTTATAATAGAAGATTAACCTGATGAAAACTACTTGTGATCTTTGTGAACCTCGGTGATAACATAGCATACAATGGAGTTGTTTACAACATAAAGCGTACAAAGATTAGTGTGCACGTCTTATACTATGCATGTCTTATGAGTATATGATCAATGCATCATCATCAGACTTTCTATTTTCTTTCTCAAGCTTCACTTGGTAATCTATAACTGGAAAAGAACAACTCAGAGGTGTTGGTAAAAAGCTAAATCCTGTAATACAAAAATGTCCTAGTAATCTAAAACCCACATCAATGAAATAGTAACAGATTTCCAGGAGATGTGCTAAGTACTAGTAGTCACAAATCTGAGCTACACGGAGGTTTCTATTGGTTATAGGTTTGACAATTCTCCGTTGGGCATTGTAAATTAAGTTCTTTCCTAAGTCTTTCCTAAGGTGTCTATATGTCGGTGTCATGTCTGAAAAAAAGATTATCATCACGTAGACAAGAAGACACGACATGAAGAGGTCAGAGACAAGGCAAAGACCCCTCAGAGCCAAAACAGGTACCATACCTAGACACAAAGCATTTACATAACCTGGACTAATACCTTGGACTCCTCGAGACGTCGAGAGGTGACCATAAATCTAGGATATAATTTTATGGGCTAAGCTATAAAAAGGTTAAAATAGGGCTTAGGCTGATCACTTAGGAATAGAAATTAACATGGATTGAAAATGAAAAAAAATTTGCAAATATATGCAGGATTCCGACCCACAGCCTATAAGGAGTACTGATTAGGACTCACTGTTTTCAGACAGAATAGGCTTGAGCTATATCGGTTAAGATTATTTTTTCCAGAAAGAGTAAACCGGTGAACTTGATTTATGATTTAGCATTCATCTTCACCTACTTACCTATCTGATGGATAACAAAGTGCTCATCCTAAACTGTTTTACGCCCAACAACTATAAAGTGTAACAAATATACATTATGGAAGTGTCGTGCACCCTGTCTTCGGTAAACTACACAATAGCTATAAGAGTGTTTTCACAGTTGTCTAACATATGGGTGAAAAATGTTGTCCATTAAAAATTTCCTTGAAAATAAAGATTTGCTATTGTTAAAGTGTAAGATCAGTCTGGGAATAGAAAACATACAATAGAGTGGAAATTGTTTGTGTAGGAAGGTATTGCTTACCTTGATTGATAACTGCGAAAAGTGTCCACGATCAGCAAACAGAGCTTCTGAACTTACAAGAATGGAAAGAGAACTGAGAAAAGAAATGGATAATGAGAAGGTGCAAGTAAAGATTCTGCTCGTATATACAATTAGTACCTGCTATGACATCCACCCTCTACTTTTTGTCTTCTTCAAAAATTTATACATGTAATAGGGAGATAGTGCTTGATATACTTGCGGATTCCAGTGAAAAATATTATATACACCGATCGAGCTGATGCATAAAAGCCATGTTATGACAATTGGAGCAAACAAGAAGCCCACCTGGTGAGTTCCGTAATGTTGGAGGGCAAACAAACATACCAATATGACACAGTCACCATGAAGCTCTACATCTACAAAATTGATGAACTTTAGCTAGGAGATAGAGTATTGAGCTAGACAAATACAATACCTTCAAACACCAGCTGATTAGTAGACACACTAGAGTCAAATTTTTTGACAAGGAAATTTAAGAAAGGGGAAATGGTCATTTTATGTGGAAGTTATCGAAGTTGTTACATTTGATAGATTAATTAGCCTGACAGAGAGCATACTATTTAGAAACAATGAGTCACTAAGATAGTGACAGTCCTTTTGAGGGTTAGCAGTGTAAATGGGTGTTTAGGTTTTTCTTCAGATGCGATGAAGAGAGGGAAATGGGTTGAGGTTTTCTGGAGAGACCAAGTTCGCTGAGGAGCGAGCTGCCTACGTATCCTCTCTTGGTTTTTCAGGGGAGAGAGGAATCAGGTCTCACGTAGTTCAAGTAGGTGGTATTTATAGGCCTATAGAAGTGTCGATCCTAGAGACACGTGTACCTTTGCACACGTGTAGGGTGGAGATTGTGAATGAGTGTTGGGCTGGTTTTAGTATAAGTCGTGTGCTGATTGGGAGTTGGCGCGGTAGTCCCTATTTCCCGGTGGTGGGAAGTACAAGTAAGATTTTGGTAATGATTACACCTGGTGGTGACTTTATCTGAGGCGTTTTGTCTCTGGCCGTTTGTTCGTACTGAGACATCCTTGATCGAGCTTAAACATACCACCTACATGAAGGGAGCTGCTCACAGATCGGTCTTGGAGGTCGATGTCTTGGGTTCGCCTATGGTGCGCGCGTGTGCAATATTCCTTGATGAGGATATTACTCTTCTTCACCAGGGAGCTGCTCACAGATCGGTCTTGGAGGTCGATGTCCTAAGTTCGCTTATGCTTCACGCGTGTGCGATATTCCTTAATGAGGATATTACTCCCCTACACAGCCCCCTCTAAGTAGATTGTTTATGTCCCTGGAAACGATCTGCTGAGAGAAAAACGGAAGAACGTGTGGAGCATGAGCGAGCTGTGGTGGACGATCCGACTGGGATGCCGTAAATTTTGAATCATGTGGCATGATGATTTGGCGGGAAAGGGAAGTTGGTCCGTGATTGGCACGTGACAGAATCGTAGCAGTTGGTAAAGAAACGTGTCGCCGCGTTATTCGGAACTCTTGAAAAGATAGGTCCTTGGAACACGTGTGCGGGCTAGGGCATAGGCTGTAATCATAACTTCTTGGTAATTGAACGGACGGTTTGTACAAAATCAAATTTGGGACAATCAAAAAGGTATTTCCTATTTCCTTCTTCCGCAAAAACGCAAGCTAGGGTTTCTCAGGTGAGTGCTTCTGTTGCTGTTACCTTTTCATTTTCAATTTGCTTTCCTCTCGTTCAAGTGCGATTTGTTAAGTAGGTATGTCAGTGTTAGGTTGGGTTTAAGCTTGAGTAATTGATAAAAAGGAAACGTTATAATGTCTGATTCTGATGATACTCGATCGGAAGAGGTTCGTAAGATTTCATTAAGTTATGGAGAGTATGAGGATGATAATGAAGAATCAGTGAGTGTTGGCATTCAGACTGAGTTGGATGAGGAAGTTAGGGTAGATGAGGGTAATACTCGATCTGGGTCAGAAGGTGCCATGGCCAGTACGTCAGGTCGAGGGGAGATGTCGTCATCAAGTGAGTTGCCCCTCAGAGCGGTAGATCGTCGTGCTGCGAGCTCGTTCCCCGAACTGAGGGCAGCTTATGGGATCAACATTCCCGACCTGGAGATATATGAGCCATGGTTGAGTGAAAATGTAATGTGAGGAGTACAACCCGCCGAATGGTGGGGTAATCATCTGTGAGGGCCAGCTGAGAGCGTTTATGCAAATACCGTTCTCGAAACTGGTGTGTGACTTCTTGGCTCACTGTTGGAAGTCTCCTTGTCAGTTTGTTGGTAACACTTGGCGATTGTTTAAGGTGTTTGACCTGTTGAATGCGAGTGGGGAATACGACATAGGGTATCCGACATAGTTGAGCATTATGTTGTGAAGCGATCTGGTAATTTGAACTTTAGTTTGCAAACGATGACGACGCGTTCTGCTGTGATCGACGGTGTAAGCAATGAGGCCTAGACAAAGAGGCCGTTGCTGCTAGTTGGCAACTACTGTTGTGTTAGCGGATGTAGGTTGCAAACTAGGATTTGTAACATATATGGTGGGTAGGAATGTTTTTCTTTTGTCGCTTTACTTAATGATTGACAGTTGTTCTAACATGCCCATGTTTTTGCTTTGTCTGTAGATTTTTCTGTGAAGACGCGAACTGATCGTGGGGAGATAGAGAGGTTCGCACGGCTAACTCGAGCAGAAAAACAAGCGAAGTTGCTCATTTCTTTGTGGGCCTGCGATCCGGGAAAAAAGAAAAGCTCAAAAGGACCGAGCTCGAGGTCAGACAAGGCGAGAGGTGATGGAGACGCGTACGAGTGACTTGGTAACGCGGGAAGATAGGAATCGGGCTTGTGGAGGCTCGAGACGACCTGTTGGAGGTGGTGCCTCAGGGGCTGGTGGGTCGAGCTCCCGACCTGAAGGGGGGTCGATCGATGCTCCTGCAGAGTTGGAGACGGTGGTCTTCAACCCTCGTGCAAAGAGCAGGTCGGAGAAGAGACGACATGACGCCTCTGAGCAAGACGTTGCCCGAGTTGCCAAAGTAACACGACACGCTCTTGGGGAAAGCTCTAGCGCGGGGGGCGGTTCTGGTGGTGGTCCGGCTGGTGCTACGGTTGCTCGTCGGAGTCGGGTGTGACCGGAGCAGGTCATGGACTTGGCCACCTTTGGGGCGGGGTCTAGTCCGTCTTGACTGGGGCGTGAACCCAGTCCGCTGGCAAAAGCGAAGGCTCCCCGCAAAGCGAGTGGAAAAGCTGTTATGGTAGCTGATGACTTAGAGTCACAGTTTGTGTATTTAGACGACAACGGGTTTAACGCACTGTGAGGCGAAGTGATTGTAGCTTTAGGTCGAGTAAGGTAGCGGCCTGTCTGCTAGAACATATAGCTCTGGACGGCAACCGTAAGGAGCTGGATGAGAGAGGGCTGGCTGATAACCTAAAGCGGATGGAAGTCGCAATGTCTGGTACGTGGATTTGTTCCCTTTGATGTATTTGTTCACCTCTGTATGCTGGGGTGACTTGGTTATTAACATATGTGTGTAATTGCAGCTTGAAAGTGGGTTTTAGAAGTTAAAGGAGATTGCTCAGTTTGCGGAGGCAGATAGAGAAGCTGTGGTGAAGCTGTCCGACGAGCTGAAAAATGTTCAAGACGCCGCGAAGATGGAACGTGAGGAGCTGGAAGACCTGAAGAAAGCACATCAAGCTCTGAGGTCTGCCAAGATGCTGAAAGATACCGAAGCAGAAGATCTGAGGCAAAAACTACAGGGAGCTGAAGAGAATGTTCCGTAGCGCATCGGGGAAATTGGTAGGTCAACGAAAGTATGCCTTACACTGCAAGAAGGTTGCTCAAGACGCTACAAAGTCCTATGATGACCTGGATGCTGACTTTGTTGACCTGGAAGTGGACTATAAGGCTCTGAAGGAGGAGCAAGCACGCTGGATGTCTCGTACCTCAGTGGAACAGGTGGAAGGAGATGTTGGTGGCGTTCTTGCTTCTTCAGTGGTCATGCCAGAGGCTGTGATACCGCGAACTAAAGCTGCTGCGTCTGATGTGCTCATGAGTTTGAACTTGGATGGAGTATCTGTTGTGGTGGATGGGAGGGATGCTGAAATTGATGAGTCGCTCGTGCCTGGAGAGTTAACTGTTGTGCCTAGAGATGGTGAGTTGTAAGTTTGTTTTGTTATGCTGTCAGCTTATAAGCTGTGATACAATAGAGCTGGTTTCTTGGGGTAACCTGGGTAGTTCGCCTTTCTTGCGTGGATGTGCTATTACTTTGAACGAGCTGGTATCCCGTACTGGTTTGGGGTAACCATGTGATGACGAATATTGTTTAGCCGGGTTAGATTTCCTGAGTAGTCTTAACAACTCGGCTAAAGAATGAACTGTGGTTCAGGTCTGTTGGAACAGGTCGTTGTTTGCTTATATGCTATGCTTGTTGTTTGTTTCCCAACTGTGTGTGTGTCGCTTGCTTGATTGTGTTTACAAATGATGATACTGCTATAACTATGCATGGCGGTTGTACTGCGGTGATAACTGCCCTGCAAATGACCGGTAAGCTTGCATGAGCGTCTTGTCGTTAACTTGTCTTCAGCTGTTTGGTGTCACTCGTAATGATGTCACCAGATCGCTGGGCTCTCGTACATAGAGCAGGACGAATTGTGTTGTGTTCAGTGCCGCAAACGGCAGTATTCCCTCATGTGCATGACACGTGTAGGAAAACGAGCGGTTCAAGGAACATAATGATGGCGGGCAGATGGCGTCTCAAGGTAATTATGAAGCGCTTAGGGAAAAAACGTTACATATTACATAAACTGTTCGTAGAATACCAAAAAGGTATTTGTTTGGCTTCTTGTCTTAGCTCTTCTCTGCCCTATCGCTGTGCACTACCTTTGTCGCTGCTTCTACAGGTATGTTTATTTTCATTTGTGAATGCTACTCCGTTGAGAAGGATTTGGTGTATAACTTTAGCTCATGCAATAGTATCTCTGTTCATAGGTTTGCCCATGGCAAGGTGTCGCCCATATGTGAGAGGAGAAGGGAGTATGAGGGAGATGTCGCCTCTGATAATGGAGGAGATGGAGTTCGATCCTCATGTGCATGGTGATCGTGGTAAGAGGAAGGTTGCTGCTGTAGGAGCCAAGGGTCACAAACGACCTAGGAGAGCTGGTCGTCCGACTGGCGGCATTGTGTTTAGGTCGCCACAGCGGGTAGGCTTAAACCGCCGTCATCTTTGTCAGAGATGAGCGACTGAGGACAAAAGGTCGCCAAGTCGCTGGTGAGAGTTCGTCCCCGCTGATGGGGGATGTGGGAGCGAATTCTACTACCGGGAAGACGGGAAGAAGCGTTATGGTTAAACGCCGGATCAGAAGCTTCCACTCGGCACCCATAAATACTAAGCGCTTTGAAGGGGATCGTGTTGGATGGTGACAAGGCAGAGGTGAAAGATGAGGACATGGAGACGCTGTTGGGGACGATGGATATGGCCGCTTGTTTGGTGAGTTC
Source organism: Coptis chinensis (assembly GCF_015680905.1). Classification (NCBI taxonomy): domain Eukaryota; kingdom Viridiplantae; phylum Streptophyta; class Magnoliopsida; order Ranunculales; family Ranunculaceae; genus Coptis; species Coptis chinensis. The sequence goes on along the minus strand of NC_141462.1, from coordinate 17,036,064 downwards.
ATGACACGCTAAGTTGTTGTGTCTGTTTCCAGGGCAGTCTGGATCTTTAACTTCGTTCGTGTAGTTTCTTGCAGGGTATGATAAACTAAAAGATGCTGTGCAAAACACCGAGACTGATGATAACCATCACGTCGAGCTGGGATGTATGCGAGCTGCGTGGGGGGTTGACAAGAGGAAGCTAGAAGTGATGACCAAGAAGTATCAGAATGCTGTGGCCGAATGTTGCATTGGTAACTGATATGACTGCTCTAGAGGGGGAATTAGCTGAGGTGACTGCCTATGCCAAAAAATATCAAAGGGTAGCGCCATAAAAGCACGTATAGGCGATACCAAAGCCTCGTGGTCGCGATATGCCACTCTGACGAGAAGTATGGCGCTCAAGAAAGCGGCCGGGCGCGCAGAGGCGGGACAAGGTATCGCGGCGTGATGCTTTGAGATGTCTGCACGACACCGCTTTACTAGCGGTGCTCCAGAAGATAAGCATGTCTTGAGTGATATTTGATGATGCAAACTACCCTTGTCTATTGCAGCGAAAATTTGTGAGTGTTGTTTATGTTCTCCTATCTTATATGAGAGTTAACAATAGAGCTATGTCTTCAGGCTTGCCTGAGCAGTTCGCTACTTTGGTACAAAGAGCTGGTGTCACACCCCGAATTTCGACAGAATTCGGAAAAACATTATTTGTCTCCGACTCTTCGATCTCCGAGGTGTGACGCACTCTCCACTTCCAAAAAACCCATAAACAGTTTAAAATATGCGGATAATTAAAAACCAATAAAAATTTCAATTATACATAAGTCCTCTTCATTACAAAAATTCTCAATTAAGATTAGGTTACAAATCTCTTTTCAATAACTCTTTAATTAAAATATACAAATGAGAATACAAAAACATTGTCTAGACTGAAAAGCTATATCACCTCAAGGGAAAAACAAAACGTCCGAGATGTAACGCTTAATGCAAAACCACAAGCGCAGCCAACCTTCTTCAACACTAAACCTGTCAAAACTTATCAACTATGTTCATTGAATGAACACACCCGATAAGCAAACATGCAAATCGGTCACATTATAAAAAATGTTTGGTGTGAGTAGCCCTAAAATACAACATATAATTATACATATACATACACAATCCATAATGCGGTTAGTTCCTCCATCGAGGCCTTTTAACTTTCAACGACTAATACAACATCCTTAAGTTCAATAACTAAGGCAGGTAGTTCCTCCACTGAGGCGCCTTTAACTTCCCACTAACCACACAACAACCTATACTCATAATAAATAAGGCATGTAGTTCCTCCATCGAGGCGCCTTAGGTTCTAACTAAACTATAACCAGCCAAGCATATACAATCATCTATCTAAAGATACATCATTAACTAACATATTACCATAATTAGATTATTTCAGGCTTTCTTTGTGTGTCCCTAAAATCACGTCGTATCTATGTCTTACCTAGTTTCCCTGGCTACCACAATCGCAACCCAACGCCGAACATGTACATCCACATGCCTCCCTTACATAATGAGCCACTCCGTGCGTAACCACCCTGAGCGGGATGCCGCACACCAGGTAAATCCTCACACGGAAGCCAAATCTATGTAAGCACTGCCACTATTCGGCATAAAATATTGCGCATCATCGTTCTATTTTGCGAACGGAATAATCAAGCCACTATTCGGCTACGCCAGGAGGGGCCGGAGGGTCACCAGGCCATTCAAACTTAACCGAAATGCGGTATAAAACTCGGCCATTCAGATTAACTGAAACGCCAGAAGGGCCAATCACATGAGTTGTGGTAGTCAGGTTCTAGGATTTTCGTTATGTAATTTATTCAGGTGTCATACATTAATGACTCATAAACATTTCTACTATATCACGTCGCGGTCAATTACCTTATTGCACTAAGCCATAATATCTAGAAACATCTCAATTATATCTCATAGTCACTTTCGTTCTTTCACGTGCCAATATATTATTGCACTACACCACACTCCCGTGGGCAAATATTCACCGATACTATATTAACATCTCACATATAAAATAATGGAGTGTATATACATTTCTCCAAGATATTGCATTAATATAAATATCCCAAGATATTATATCATGTCACAATGCTTCAACGATCGCGATACATTTTATTATAACGTATTAGGAATATAATATCTCCTAACATCTCAATATCGTCACGTGTCAAAAATACACAACATCAAGGTCAAATCTTTCTTAGATAATGACCACCAAATTATACCAGCTTCCACAACATTTTATTACTATATGTGTCCATATAATATACACATAAAACGTAGCACAAATAAACAGTCCACAGTCCACAATCAAAGCCCAATATATATATGCTTTACCCACTACTCACGTCAAATCTAAATTAGATAATGACAAACCCAAATTATATAATATTCGACAACGTTTTATTATTACATTTATCCATATAGTCAAATATGTGAAAAACTGGAAAAGTCAACGGTCAAAGTCAACGGTCGACGGTCAAAGCCAAAGTCAACACATCATGGTCAAAGTCAAAGTCCAATGTCAACGGTCAAAGTCAACCCATCATGGTCAAAGTCAACACATCATGGTCAACGTCAAAATCAACACGTCATGGTCGAAGTCAAACTGTCATTGTCAAAGTCCAACCGTCGTTTCCGTGTTCGACAGGTCCAGGGTCATAGCCATGGTTCATGGCTAAGGCAAAAAGGTCATGGCTCGTGGGGGCTCATGACCACGTCCCGTTCGGACCCAACCGCCAAGCCCAAACCTTAGAACCTGAAAGTCTAAACATGTAAAGACACAAATAGATCTATTTTAAGTCCAATGGATCGGTCCCAAGCAATATTAAACCCGCCCCAAAATAGTTAAGTGATGGACGGGCCCAAAGGAAACTAATCAAACCGGTCCAACACACAAATGGTTCGACCCATCAATTTAACTCGAATCGGGTCCACAAATTACAAAACAAATAGAAATGGCCCAACCACTTAAATTAGATTTTGGCCCACAAAATTAAAACTCGAAATTTCGAGTTCCTCCATCGAAATTTCGGCCAAGCCACCTAAACATTTCGCCCAACCACTTATGAAATTAGACCGCCCAAAACTGGAACCGACCCAGCCCAAGCCCAAGCCGTCAACAGTGCTTCTCCTTCCCCAATTCTCCTCCACCACCACCAAAATCCGCCACCGCCGACCACCACCACTAATCCCTTTCCCCTCATATCGGTTTGACTCCTTTGGAAAAACCAAACCACTTTAATAAACACAAAAACCTCAAATGTTTAAATCTAGATTTCACCAAAACTAGATCTGTAAAGAATTTCGGCCTCCATTAATGGCTTCTCCAAGCTTCCAACAGCCCCCACCAAATCCAACCTTCAATCCGACATCACTACCCAAACCTCAACCCCTTCCTACCCCAATCTTCAATCAACAACAAATAAAACAACAACCACCGTCACCTAACTTTTACTGGCGATTTTCCTTAATGCCGCCATTACCGCCCTCTCAAAGCTTCGACATCAAGCCCCCACTCACCCAAACATCCACAACCAACAAAACAACATTTAACAGTTAAATAAAAACATGGTACTGGCGATATCTTGGTCATAACCTTGGCCGCCATTAACGACCTCAACATAGCTACAACAGTTCTATCAAATGTACCGACACCCCCCAGTATCACAGTATTTCAATGATAAGTGAATACTATTCTAACGTCTAACCAGTCCCCAGCATAGAATGAGAACAAAACCCGACATAGGAAAACGAAAACCGAAATGCGAGAACGAAAACTCTTACGAAGAAATTCGTAAATACTAAACCGGCGAAAATCATAGTTTATGAAATTGTAAATTCTAAACGCAGACAAAATTATAGTTTTAGTACTTCGGTGAAGATAAAATCTACTCCACGTGTCTTAACACTCCATCGAATTTCTCCGAAAGTCCGGCAAATGGCTCCCACCCTCCGAAAACCCGGCTTCTCTCTCTGCCTCCATTTTCATTATTCTATTCTCCAGGAACCCTATTTTCTAGAAAAAATGTGTTTATATACTTGGGTCCGAAACCCAAGCCCAACACCGACTCGGGCCCAAAACCAGGCCCACGTATCCCGAGTCCGATCCGACGAATTTTGATAATAAAATAATTTAATTAATTAATAAATAAAAAAATACGTATTTAAAAAATACGGGCATTACAGCTGGTTTCCACGGAAGTGGCAGCTCAATGCGTTGTTAAATTTGTAATAAACACCGGTCTGGATTTCCTGGGTAATCCCAGCAGATCGGTGGATGTAGTGGTTGTGGCATTGGCCAAGTATTGCTGCTGATTGTGTTTAGAATGCAAGCGTGTTGTTAATTGCTTGTAGTTAGCGTCCTGCTGATTATGCACAGGGCTTGAAATAATTGAGGAGCTTGAGACTTAGATTAGAAACATGATTTGCCTGTGATTAACGCTTTCTTCCTTGTTTATCATGTTATAAGAGAAGAAATGTTAGGAGTATTCTAGATAATCTGAGTCTAGAATTAAGAGTTCTCCACTAAGTGCATTGCTCTGAGCTTAGAAGTAAAACTCAAAAGAATGCTCTGTTCAGGCAGAGCGTGTGGGCTTATAGAAGCGTGACGCTCATGGAGAACATTCTCGTATGGTCGACTCTAGGAGTATAGGTTCTTCGATCCCGAAATAGGTTCAAGGGAGAGGCTATGTAGAAACTGTGAGCTCCGTCGATCCTAGAAATATAGGTCCTCGTTTGCTCATGAAGAGCATTCTTGTTTGGTCGATCTTGGAAATATAGGTCCTCGACTTGACAAGAATTGGAGAGGTTATAGAGCCTGTAAGCTCCAGAGAGCCTGCGCTCCATCCTAGAAATATAGGCGTTCTCGTTTGGAGCCGATCCTAGAAATATAGGTCCCTCGACTTGACAAGAATTGGAGATGGCTATGGAGCTTCTGTAATTCTCGCTTCGATCCTAGAAATATAGGTCCTTGACTTGACAAGAATTGGAGAGGCGGAGAGCGTTCTCGTTTGGTCGATCCTAGAAATATAGGTCCTTGACTTGACAAGAATTGGAGAGGCTATGGAGCCTGTAAGCTCCAGAGAGCTGTCTGCTCATGGAGAGCGTTCTTGTTTATGATAGCGTATGGCTCGCTGAGCGGGTTGGATCAGGTAAGTGTACTGGTCGTGCTTCTGATGCGAATTGTATGACTTTTTGATGCAAGTAAATGGAGTACCTTGTAATAGGTAACATAAGAAATTTAACCTTGAAATTACACTAAATGAAAAACGTAATATACAACAACAATGGTTTTATTGATAAAATCTTTTTAGCAGATAAGTATTCCAAGGGCGAGGTAACAATTTCCCCTCTTGGGTTTTATCCAAGATGCTCCGTTTACTACGCTGCTTCTACTGATGTATGGGCCTTCCCATGTAGGTGCTAATTTGGAGTCGTCTTGCGTCTTTTTTAGCACTAGATCGCCAGGCTGGAAAGATCGAGGATGCACTCGTTTATTATAGGAGTTCTTCAGAGTTTCCTAATAAGATCGCGACTCTGATGGCGCCTAAGTCACGCCGTTCTTCTAGCAAATCGACCTCTCGTGCTAAAACAGAATCATTGTGTCCCGTCTCGACGAGCTCGGACCGAGTCGTAGTGACTGTCAGTTCAGTGGGAATGACGGCTTCCGTACCATAACATAAGGAGAATGGAGATTCGCCTGTACTTGACCGAGCTGTGGTGCGATGAGCCCACAAAATGTTTTCCAACTGATTTGGCCATTGGCTCTTGTTCCTTTCAATCTTTTTCTTCAAATTTTCTAAGATGGCCTTGTTGCTGGCTTCTGCTTGACCATTACTCTGAGCGTATTGTGGAGTAGAAAATGCATGAACTATCTTCCACTTGGCTAGAAATTCTTTAACTGTTCTGCCTTTGAATTGGGGTCCATTGTCCATCACTAGTGTATGTGGCAAACCAAATCTGGTGATGATGTGAGTCCAGATGAAGTTTCTGACATGTGATTCTTTGACATGTGCTAAAGGAATGGCCTCGACCCACTTAGTGAAATAGTCGGTTGCAGCTAAGACGAAGCGAAAACCAGTGTTTTTCTGTGGGACGAATGGTCCCATGATGTCCATGCCCCACATGTGAAATGGCCATGGGCTCGCTATATTGATCAGCTCGCGAGCGGGCTGGATGATGTTGTGGCCGAATGTTTGACATTTTACGCACTTGAAGATGTATGCTTTGGCATCGATCTGCATACGGGGCCAAAAATATCCTTAGGAAATTGCCTTGTGAGCTAAAGAGCAACCTCTGACATGGTTTCTACATTCTCCTTCATGGATTTCCGCAAAAATCAATTGGCCCTGCTCTGGAGTAATGCATCGCAAGTGTGGTCCACCTGCAGATTTCCTGAATAACTTATTGTGCAATAAGCAATAATGACGTGCTTGATATGGGATATGCCTGGCTTTGGGGCGTTCTGCAGGGAGCGTGCCATGGTGGATGTAGTCCATGATGGGCTGCATCCATGTCTGACTCAACTGATCTTTGGAGAGAGGGAACAGATTGGTTATAACTAGGGCATGCTCGACCTGGTACACAGGTTGGTCGACTACTTCAATGAGTAGTTGTCTTGGAACGCAACTCGGTGTTTGAGTGGCTAAGTAAGCTAAACTGTCTGCGTGACGGTTCTCATCATGCAAAAAATGATGTATGGTAGCTTTCTTAAAAGAAGGCAATAAACGATGAATGACCTGAAGATATTTCGAAAGGTTACCTTCATGGGTAGTGTACTCTTTTGCAATCTGGCGAACGACCAGTTGCGAGTCACTAAAGACTTGAAGTTCTTGCACATCGAGCTGTAGCGCCATACGAAGTCCCATGATTAACGCTTTGTACTCCGCCTCGTTGTTGGAAGATGCGAAGTTGATTCGAACTGACTTTTCGACCATAGTTCCATCGGGTGATACTAAGACGACCCCGATGCCACTCTCTCCAGGGTTGCTAGAGCCATCTACAAAGAGAGACCAGATTGATTTGATACGTTCCTTTGCATCTGCGAGCTCCATTTCTGGTTCCCAATTTGGGTCATCGACAGGGAAATCTGCGATGACTTGACCTTTCTGAGAAGTTCGAGGTACAAACTCCATGTGGTGTTCGCCGAGCTTTTTAGCCCATAATGCCATACGAGTAGTCTTGTTTTCTTTGTGGAAGATCTTCTTCAAGGGGAGGTCAGTCAGTACTTTGATCGGATGTGCTTGAAAGTACGGCCTGAATTTTCTTGCCGAATACAACAAAGCAAGTACGGCTCTTTCAAGGAAAGAATAATTCCTTTCAGCTGGCGTGAGCATCTTACTTGTAAAGTAGATCGGTTTTTCTAAGTTGTTCTCCTCTTTGAAGAGAACTGAGTTGATGGCGAAGTCTGATACTGCCAGATATAGCCCCAGTGTCTCTCCATCTATTGGTTTGGCTAAGACGGGAGGCGTGGTAAGGTATTCTTTGAGAGTGGCGAATGTTTGGTGGCATTGATCGTTCCATGAGAACTACTCGCCTTTTTTGAGGAGTTGTAGGAACGGGCGACACTTGTCTGACGCCTTGGATATGAATCGGTTGAGTGCAGCGACCATGCCTGACAACTTCTGTATCTGTTTCTTTGTCTGTGGATCAGGCATGTCTAAGAATGCTTGGATTTGGTCTGGATTTGCTTCAATCCCTCCCTGTGACACCTGATATCCTAGAAACTTTCCGGAGGACGCTCCAAAGAGGCATTTCTCTAGGTTCAACTTCATTCGAGTTTGGCGAAATCTGGAGAATGCTTGCTCAAGGTGAATGAGGTGGTCACCTGCTTTCTTGCTTTTGACGACCATGTTGTCTATGTAAACCTCCATGGTATCTCCTAACATGTCCTGGAACATGTCAGTTACGAACGTGATATATCGCTCCGTACGTTCTTAAGGCGAAACGGGAGGGCGTTGTAGCAATAAATTCCTTGCTTTCGGTAATGAACGAGGTCTTCTCTTGATCTTCCTCGGTAGCGGATTTGGTTGTATCCATCGCATACCGTCCATAAAGGAGAGAAGTTCATGCCCACAGGTTTGGTCGACAAGTCGGTCAATGGGAGGTAGGGGAAAGCTATCTTTTGGTGTTTCTTGATTTACATTCGTGAAATCGATGCATAGGCGAACTGTTCCATTCTTTTTGGGGACCGCGACAATGTTAGCGATCCAGTCTGGATAGTCTACCTTTCTGATGAAACTGACTTGCTTGAGTTTGTCGACCTCGTCGTTGACGACTTTCTGAAATCGCAGGGATAATCGGCGAGGTCGTTAGCGAACTGGTTTAGCATTGGGATTGACATTTAATCTATGACATGCTACATTAGGGTCTATTCTAGGCACGTCGATATACGACCAAGCGAAAATATCTTTATTCATGGCCAAAAAGTTTACAAGCTGGGCCTTGAGTGTGGGGTCAAGGTTAGCCCCTACATATACAAACTTGGGATCATCCTCAGTTCCTAGGTTCACTCGCTCTCTGTTAGCATGTTGAGGTGTTGTCTTGGGCAGTGATGCTTCCTCATATGGTGATACTTTAGCGATCTGAGGGAGAGTGAAATTGGTTGCCTGAGCTGGAGCGGTATCTTTGGTGACGAGAACAGGGGCTGGAATGGCCTCTGTGATCATGACAACCGGGTCTGGAGTGACTTCCAGAATTGATATTTGTTGCACAACACATGGCGGCGCGACTGTTGGGATGCTAACTGGTGGGGCAACAACAGTGGAGGTGACTTCTGGGGTATTGACTGCTGTCTTGACAACAACTGACGCAACTTCTGGGATCCATCCTGGTGGATCAACAATGGTTGGGCTGACTTCTGGAGTTGAAACAGACGACTGAATCTTCTTGCTGGAGCCCCCAACGTGCTGTTTTGATGCGTTGGCTCTTACCTCGGCAATCAGGTCTTTGGCCATTGTATAACTGGTGGGCTCGTTGCTTGTATGGATTGGTCCACTGTCGGTCCTACTTGCTGACAGGATTTGGTTACAATGATACGCTTCCAGTTGATTGCTGCGCAGCTTCATCATTCCTTTGGGGCCTGGGAAACGGAGAACTTGATGCAATGTTGATGGTACAACTTGCATTTGATGGATCCACCGTCGACCTAGTATGGCATTATAGGACGACTTGATGTCCAGAACGCTGAAGCGTGTATTGCAGCTGACTTTGTCTTCTTTAGACCCTACCGATACTGGGAGTATGATGTCACCGACGGGGTCGGTCCCGAGCCATTGAACCCATAAAGGGGAGCAATCGGATCTATAAGAACTGATTTGGGTAAACTCATTTCTTGAACGGTGTGATAGAATAAAATGTCGCACGAACTCCTAGGGTCAATCAGGTCGCGCTTTACTGTCCAGTCTCTAATCTTGACGTGGACGACCAGTGCGTCGTTGTGAGGGAGGCAGACCTTGTTGAGGTCAGCTTCTGTGAAAATGATATCTCCCCGAAGTTCATGACTGAGCTGCTGGGGAGTGTCTTTGTCTCCTGAAGTAAAATGATACACTTCCTAAAGAGCGCCGACACGACGTCTTTTCTCTCTGGAGGAGGTTACGGAATCATCGGGGAAGGTAATCATGTGAATGGTTCTAGCATTGTCACAATCTAACGAGTGTTGTCTTCGCTTGTGGCGAGAACGGTCTCAGGGACGTCCTCTACTGTGAGGGCGAGCTTGAAACTCTTGGTGGTTATGGCGAGGCGGAGATCGACTGCGTACTCGGCGAGCCATAAGTTTATGGCGCAAATCTCCATCAGGAATATTGGTGTACTGTTTAATATGACCAGCTTCCACAAGGTCCTGAAGATAGTGCTTAAGCCCCCAGCACGCATTGGTTTCATGGCATTTTGCTTTGTGGAATGCGCAGTAGGGCTTGTCAGGTCGATCTACTGGTTGCCTCACATCTGGTCGAAAGTATGAGGCACGCTGGATCTTATCCAGTATGTAACTGGGGGATCGTGTCAAGACAGCGAACTCTCTGCTATTGTCTGGTCGGATAGCTGCCTTTGGTGCAAGCGACCTGGATCGCTTTTTGGTACGCGGGGTACGATCAGAGATCGCTGCCACCTCCTGGTCCTCGGCTAAACCACTAGACTTCAAACTTTCTTACAACTTAATATATTTGTTGACCCGTGCATACAGTTCGGACAACGTTTCTGGGCGCTCTTTCATCAACGATCTGGAGAGGTCGGTATTACGCACTCAACAGGCGTTAGAAAATGCCAGTGTGGCAAAAGACTCTTTCAGGCCGCTTTCCATACATAATAGCTCGGCCTTGAACCTTCCTAAGAATTGGCGAATGGTTTTGTCTTCCCTGAATGATAGCTGGAACAATGAGTCAAGATCCGCTTTCTTTTCATGCATTTATTACACGTATTGACCGGCAAACGGATCGATAAAAGCGTTCAAAGGTTTTGATAGAATCAGGCTCAAGTGAGAAGAACCAATCAAGTGCGCCATCCTTGAGACTGGCTGGGAATAATCGACAGTGAAGGTGATCAAACTCGGGGGAACTGTAAAGCGCCAGACTTTGGATGTAGTGAGCCACATGCTGACCGGGGCATGTGCTGCCATCGTACATTGGGAAACGTGGTTGGATGAAGTCTTGAGGAGAGGGTTTACTGAGGACCTCGGCACTGAACGGAGACGCGCGGTATGTCTTGAGCATTTTTTGAACAATCTGGGTCGCATCCTTTCTTACTGCACTCTGGCCGATCATTTGCGATAATTCGTTAATCTGTTGATTAACTTCGTTGATGCCGTTCTCGGCGACGTTACCGACTGGTTGCTGTTGGTAAGCATCTACTTGTGGTCGTAAAGCAGCGTTTTCTTGCCTGAGCAAGGAAATGCTCTCGTTTGTTAAACCCAGTTGGTTTGCGAGGTTTTGAACTTGAGCTTCGAGGCTTGCCATGCTTCGTGGGCTTGAGAATTGTTGGTGTTTGAGTAGTGTTGTAAGTGGATTCTCAAGTAATCGCGACCACAGACGGTGCCAATGTAAAGGGGTGTTTAGGTTTTTCTTCAGATGCGATGAAGAGATGGAAATGGGTTGAGGTTTTCTGGAGAGACCGAGTTCGCTGAGGAGCGAGCTGCCTACGTATCCTCTCTTGGTTTTTCAGGGAAGAGAGGAATCAGGTCTCACGTAGTTCAAGTAGGTGGTATTTATAGGCCTATGGAAGTGTCGATCCTAGAGACACGTGTACCTCTTGCACACGTGTAGGGTGGAGATTGTGAATAAGTGTTGGGCTGGTTTTAGTATAAGTCGTGTGCTGATTGGGAGTTGGCGTGGTAATCTCTATTTCCCGGTGGTGGGAAGTACAAGTAAGATTTTGGTAATGATTACACCTGGTGGTGATTTTATCTGAGGCGTTTTGTCTCTGGCCGTTTGTTCGTACTGAGACATCCTTGATCGAGCTTAAACGTACCACCTACATGAAGGGAGCTGCTCACAGATCGGTCTTGGAGGTCGATGTCTTGGGTTTGCCTATGGTGCGCGCGTGTGCAATATTCCTTGATGAGGATATTATTCTTCTTCACCAGGGAGCTGCTCACAGATCGGTCTTGGAGGTCGATGTCCTGAGTTCGCTTATGCTTCACGCGTGTGTGATATTCCTTAATGAGGATATTACTCCCCTACAAGCAGTTCTGGTTAATTTACCGTGCTTCAACAATCTTCTTAGTTTCATCCCTATTTCACAGAATACCACCAAATTAAATAAATTGATATACATGTATGAGCTGTAAATCGATCTAACCCAATTCTAGAACTCGGGAAAAATGTCCCACTGGTCAAGGATAGACGTTGATAGGTTTATTTTAAGATTTATTTTTGAAAAAGTGATGCTTATCGCTCTACTAAGAGTAAAAAAGAACCTGCAGTTTAGGCTTCTAACTTTAGCAGACAATGCAAGCCTAAGGGGGTGTTTGTTTTTCCTACTTATAAGTGCGAGACCACTTATAAGCACTTGTAAGTGGTGGACCACTTGTTTTTACCCATTTGTTTTTTCCCACTCATAAGTAGCCAACGGTAAAAAAAACTTATAAGTAGGGCTGAAAGTTGTAAGCGAGAAAATTCTACTTACCCCAACTTATAAGTTGGGATTAGACATAAAATTACATAACTACCCATGGACACATATAAAATTACATAACTAACCAAATAGCAAATGAGTTGATGCAAATGAGAAGAAGTTAATGTCTTTCCAATAGCACTTCTTGATTATCATAATAAACAGTATGTCTATTGTGGATTGTTTAATGCATGGTCTATATGAATTTATTTCTACTTCCATTAAATTGATTTCTTATATGATCGTCATTAACTTCGACAAGAGAATACATGTGTTATTAAAATATAGGTAAAATTGTAATGTCGACACTTATAAGCGCTTGAAAAAACAAACACCCCTACCACTTATAAGTACTTATAAGTAGCAAAAAACAAACATGTTTTAGGACCTACTTATAAGTAGCAAACACTTATAAGTAGGAAAAACAAACACCCCCTAAGATTTGGCTTTTAAGTTTCTCGGAGAATGCAAGCCTCAAACTCCAAGGTTCATATTGAATGTCGAATTCGATAATTCTTCTGAGACAAATACTTTAGGCTACACTAAAATAAAGAAAAAAAACTTATCAAAACCTCAAAAAAAATCACAACTTTAAGAAACATAAAAAACTTAATTGAAAGTTCTCAATTAAAGAACAACTTAGAGATAACTGTTTCAAAATTCACAACCTCAGAAGGTCCTCTATTCCTTTCTCTTCTATAATTTCTAGTCTGACTCTATTTTGATAATTATTGCAGGTCATCGATTACTCTAATGATTAGAACACCAGAAACTTAAACTTACGGCTTTAATCACAAGAACTAAATGGTTACACGCGGATTTTCTCAACAATATGGACTGGATTATGAGGAAACATTCAGTCCGGTTGCTAAGATGGTGACGGTTAGAACTATTATTTCATTGGCCACATGCCATGGATGGAACTTATGGCAGCTTGACGTGAAGAACGCTTTCCTTTATGGTGATATGGATTGTGAAATTTGAAACAGCTACAGGGATTTGTTTCACATGAGTTCTCTAACCATGTATGTTGGCTCAAGAAGGCATTGTACGGTCTCAAGCAAGCTCCACGTGCCTGGTATGGCAAAATTGCACAATACATTTCTTTTTGTGGTTTCACTTCTTCAAGCTCATATTTTAGTATATTTGTCAAGTTTACTTCATCTATGTACACCATACTTCTTCTCTATGTGGACAATATGATTATCACTGGTGACAACAATGCTGAAATTACCTGTCTTAGGGATGAGCTGTCTATTCGGTTTGAAATGAAGAATCTAGGAGAGGCTCACTCTTTCCTTGGATTAGAAATTGTCAAAACAGATGGGTACTTTGTCTCTCAAGGGTCTTATGCTACAAGTTTGTTAAATCGTTTTGGCATGGGAGATTCGATACCAATAGCCACTCCCATAGAACTGCAACTCAGGTTACAGAAAATTGAAGGTGAGCCATTGAATGATGCCACAAAGTATCGTCAGCTTGTGGGTAGTCTATTTTACCTAACTATCACAAGACCTGACCTAGCATATTCTGTAGGAGTAGTTTCTCAGTTTATGGATAGCCCATGTGTTGGTCATTTGATTGCAGCAAAGCGAATCTTCGTTATTTGAAAGGCACATTGCAGTTTGGCCTACTCTATAAAGCTAATGTATCATTTTCATTGCATGGCTTGGCAGATGCGAATTGGGTTGGAGATGCCATAGATCGGTGAAAAACCATTTTGTTTCATTGTTGTTCTGTGGTTTAGTATTTGATCTGTTCTATAGTTCAGTATTTGATTTGTGACAAGACTTCCCGATTCAAGTTTGGCCCAAAATTGATGGTTTTCAATTTGGGAATTTAGGGGTAGAAAGTTATGAGTTGAATCTAAATCGACTCGATTGAAATATCTCAAGAGACATGATCCTAAAATAGAAGGGATTTTGGCTCTTTAGCCACCATAAGAAAATATCTCCATCTAAGTAGAACTACTACTACTACTACAAAAAAAAAAGTATAAGGACTAAGAAGATAAGGACTACAAAAAATATCTCCATATTCGTAAATATTTGTTCTTTTTTATTTTTGGTGAAGGTCAATTCATTACGAGGATGACAAATAAGGAAATTCACTATGGGCTAAAGCTAAGGGCTAAGTGGACCTAAGAATACCAAACTTCATAACAAGTTTTTCCTAAGTTACATTGACACGGATAAGAGAATCCGTATCCGACACAGAAACTAAGGCTGCGTTTGATTACCCTGAATACAAAAATTAGCAATTTGCCGCTGTTTGAAAGGATTTTAACCCGGTGGCAAATATTTAGAAAATTTACCACACTTTTGGATTTGCCACCATTTGCATGACAAAATTTACATAGGGAGCTAAGCAAATTTTCCCACGCCAAAATAACACGGGAATTTGCCATAACTCAATCAGATTTGCCACAACAAAAAAAGAAAAAAACCCGATAACATCTCTCCAACCCACCTTCGTCTCTCTTTCTAGAGGAAATAAAAAAACCCAGAGAGTTGCGATTTTTCGAGGAAGAGGAAATAACTTCATCTCCTCAACATGTTCATTTATCTCTTTTCTTCTCTCTATCATCTCTCTTTCTATTTGTCTCTATTAGGTTTAGGGTTAGGTGCCAAAACAAATTGTTTTTTTTTATGTTTTTTGTCAAATTCCATTTATTCACAACTCAAATAAAGGTTCGACATCGACCCATTCCAGATTTCATATTTTTAAGGTTAGCATTGAATAAATTGTTGTAATTTGGGTTTAACATGTGTTATGGAATTTTTAATTGGGTCATCTTAAGCAAGAATATTTTGTATACTTTCTTTAAGAATCATTTCTTGGATTATTCAGTAGTCAATAACTTGTAAGGATTATTGAAAGGATTATTGTTCATGATTGGTATTGATAGTTGAGGTTTTATATTATATGCACTTGGTTGAATTGATCACCTTAACTGATGAGTTCATTTGATGCTAACCCAAGTCTTGTGTATTTAATCTCTCTTTGCTTACAATGGTTTAGTTGATTCTAAAAAAATATAGAATCCTCCCACATTATAGACCTTGCTCAATGTATGCTGCAACTTGTAACAATTGTAACCTTTTTGATAATTAATTCATGTACAAAGTCAATTATTGAATGCCCAAATAATGTTTTCTGCCTTTTTGTTCAATTTAATAAGTAATTGGATAATTCATTAGATTTGGATTCATTGTAGTTGCATTTGGTATAAAGTTATTTTTTTGTCGCTTGTGTTAGTAATCTAGTTGACATGCTTTTGATTGGGTTATGAATTTGGTTTCTTTACTGGTAAATTAAATTGTTGTCATTCTTTGCTCATTCCATGTTTTTGCTTTGTCTTATTTTGTCTCATGCATGATTGTCCATTTAATTAGGTAGAATGTCGATTGACAAAGAGCATAAATTAGCTGCAGTTACCATGATGCTAACAATCATGCAGGCTATGATGTGGTACCAATGGTATAGGAGAAATAAGCGAAGGGTTATAGTTCCTAGGGCCCTCATTAGAAATTGGGATGCTCAGAGAAACATTGTTTTCATGCGAATATTCAGGTGTAGTGACCGTATATGCTACGAACAGTTGAGAATGAGGATATTTACATTTGAACGTCTATGCACTCGATTGCAGGGTTATAGGTTAGTTGATAGTTGCTCCATTAAAGTTGATGAACAAGTAGCCATTTTCTTACACACAGTTGGGCACGATTTAAGGAATCGGACTTTTGAGGTTCAGTTTTTTAGTTCAACAGAAAAAATTAACCGGTACTTCCACCGAAGTCTTAAATGCACCGCTTAGGCTACATAGAGACGGTAACGACCGCCACCATAGAAAGAACTCTCCAGATTGTGGTGGAACACCTAAATCTTGGCACCATTTTTTCCGTGTTTGTTAGCTATATATCTAATGCACATAATGTTAATTAGTAATTCTTTTTACTACGATGATGCTATATTAATTAGGATGCTGTGGGTGCAATTGATGGCACCCACTTTGAAGCTTACGCACCACCTCAAGATCAAGTTAGGTATCGTGAATCGAAAACAAGTCGCTCGAATGGCTTAGTGGCATGTACATTTGGTATGAGATTCACCTACGTGCATTTCATCGGTTGGAGGGTGACACCGCCTTTTTTGTGTATGTAGATGGTATATGGTCGTTGAACAAAAGAGAAGCTCAAAACCTAATTATCCCTCAATAAGTAAAAGGATGAGTAGGGTATCGCTCCACTTTTAAGTGTATGTTTATATGAAGGACACCATTAAAAACTATGATTATATATTTTAGATTCTAATGCTAAACTAAACTAAACTAACTAAACTAAACTAAACTATTGAGAATTTATAAGAAAGGGAATTCAAGAGATTAGAATCCACCAATACTTTTGATTCAATGACCTTTGCTCCATGGTTGTTCTCACAAGTAGACTACAATTAGGCAATCGAAAGCTAGTGCCGATGCCCTCTTGGACAAAACATCGTTAACAAATAACTCTACTTAAGGTTATTCCTATGTTCATGTTACTAGTATCTTCTTTCCTTTTATGTGAGCTTGGGCAGCTATTCAATGAATCACCATCTAAGGCAAACACAAGGAATACTTCCCTTACTCTAAAACACTACACAACTAGAAAGAAAAACCTAATATAATATTCAATTACAATAAATAAAATCCTATTCTAGCATTATATTCAATTGCAATAAATAAAAGCATGTCACTAGCAAATATTCAATTGCAATAAATAAAACCCTAAACTAGCATGATATTCGATTGCAATAAATAAAAACCTTAATCTATACTTCCATCCCCTGGTCTGGGCAATGGAACTAATAACTAAAAACATAAAGAACTAACCTTGATTGAAGAACACCATAAACCGGAAGAATCATTAAACCTTAAGATCTGGCTTCATCTCCTCCCTTGAAGGAGAAGATTAGCCTTCCATAAAGAAGGAAGAACACGAAGAACGAAGAAGAAGAGTTGAAGAATATAAGACTAGAAAGACTAATTTATTAAGACTCTCCAAGTTCCGGAGACAAGAATATAAGTGAATTGGCAAATTACATGAGGCACTTAGGTCCTCTATTTATAGGGGTTACAATGAGTTCTAGAAGCATTCCAAACCGTCATTTGTTTCCTAATACAAATAGGTTTATTTCAGAGTCCCAACTTCGCCTTCAAAACCGAAGAAGAATTGGCTACAAGGATTCATAATGCGCCCGGACGCATTATCCATGCGCCCCGGACTTAATCAATGCGTCTCGACGCCGATCGGCTCCCAGACGCAGTCAATGCGCATCTATGTACGCAGTTTGCGTCTCGACGCCGATCCATCGTCCCAGACGATAAGCCGATTTTCTCTCTTCTGCTTCTATCCTTCTATCCTCTTTTATGGGCTTTGGTCCAAGCAACGAATCCTTTGGCCTTTGGGCTTCCAAATAGACTTTAAAATAGGTCCAAGTCGCATATTTAATAGCTCCAATTCCTTGCCTTCTCCATGATTGTCCACGGACCTCCCATGTGATCATTGATGTCCGAATTGCTTCGCTTTTACCCCCATTTTCTCTAATATTCTACAAAACTCTCTTTTTCACCTGTAGAATCTTAAAACACAACTTATAAACACTATTAGTCCACTAAGATGGCTAAACAAGAGGCATAATCGAGGGTTAAATAGCACTTTTTGAGCACTTATCAGAGGGTTCCGCCCATGACGGCCGTTTGTTGAGATGTGCAGTGAGTCAGCCAGGGCACAAACTAACTGTACCACATGGTACATATTCTTAAAACATTTCAAATCCCAACTGTTTTGGAGTATTATTAAAATTCAGCAATCATTCTAATTAATTTTTTCACATAGGTAAGTATTATCTCGCCGATGCTGGGTTCCCGCTAGTTCCACACTTTCTTACACCATATCGTGTTGTAAGATATCATCTTAGTGAGCAACAACGTAACTCTAGATACAACGGTGCCCGGAATGTAAAAGAAATGTATAACTTTCGTCATTCATCTTTGTGGAATGTTGTTGAAAGGACAATTGGTGTGTTGAAGAAAAGATTTGCGTATCTTAGGCACGCTCCACACCATGACGTTGAGACACAAACAAAAATAATTTGTGCATGTTGTGGGTTGCATAACTTTTTGCTCGATAATAATGATGATATATGGGAAGAAGAAAAAGTGACTATTGAAGAGGAAGGAAATGGAGAAGTAGGCGATGATGTGGGGATAATGATAAGAGCCTAAAACTGTAGTTTTAGCCCCTTAACAATATTGTTTTTTGACCAATTATGTGATTAATAAGTAAGAGTTAGTACTGTTATCATATTCTTATGTATTTAAGGCATTGGAGTCGAATATGTGTAGAAATGCATCTCTTTTGCGAGATAAAGGAGCAAATGTTGGTTGCTAAGAAGTTCTATGATTAAAGACCAAGATTTAAGGAGAAAAAACCTTTTTAAAGCCCGATTAAAGCTGAAAAGTCAAAGTCAACGCGGGCATAAATAGCGCACAAAAGTCAGAACTTTTGAAGACCGTATCTTTGGACTCAAATCTCAGAATTGGGCCTACTTTATGTCAAAACGACTGGCTCGGAATGAGCTTTCTAATGGTCTAAGCCTTGACCTAATCAGAGGATCAAAAGTGGACGAAAAGGCTATTAAAGTAATTTCCAGCTGAAAACCCCTTTGTGGAATGAAGTAATGAGGTTTTGGGCTCGATTTTCCAAAGCAAAAAACATGGCTCCTTAGCCCATGCACGAAATTGTGGATCTGGTCTCCTCCAGATGAAGAGAAAAGACTTAGCTCTTAAGCAACTTAGTTTTTACTTAGGGATTATCCAATAACTTAGTTTAGATCTAGTTTTTTTTTTTCATAGATTTAGTTTTAGAACAAGAAATTAGTTTGTAAAATCAATAACTTATTGTTTATCTAGTGAATTATTAATAAATTAGTTAGAACAGTAAATATAGTTTTTTTTGGAATCCATTACTTAGTTCATTTCATTTAGTTTGTCTTAAATTGATAATTAGTTATCCATAATCTTAGTTTTAAATTCAGTTTTAATTCATTGTGAATCTTAGACTATTGTTCAATTAGAATTATAAAGTTTAAATTACTTATATCAAATGACTTGTTCTTATTATTCTTGTGTTAGAAATGATAGTGTAATGATTCAAGGCTAAAATCTCCATTAGAGGGGTTTGAGGAAGTCTTGATGAAACTTGATTTTATTAGCGTAGAAATCATCGTAGTAATCTATTATATCCTAGAAAGTAATTAGTTCTCTATGAGAATGAGTTTGATTGCTTCACATGCTGATTGTTAGTTGGTAGAGATTACCATGAATGATTAGGGATTAGATAGACCCAATTGTTATGCAAAATATTTCAATTCGGATTACGACAAATTCTTCGTTAGTTAATTGAGTCGAATCAAGGTGGAATCAAATTCCCCTAATTCCTCCTCATATTGTCAATTTAGTATTAAATTGCTGTAGTTTCATTTATCGCATCTTGATTAGTTGAGTTACCATCGTAGTTAATTTCAATTCCATTACTCTCACGACTTTGTTAGTTTACACGAATTAGGAAACGTTACACCTAAACAGACTAGGAGTGGAACGAATTCTCTACTCTAACCATATTGCATTGATAACGAGAGTATAAAATTTTGATATATAAGCAAGAGAATAGTTCTAGTTTTACTTACGTTTGAGTTTCATCGGTAAAACTATCGTTTTCCCTTTTATCAAATGGCCGCTATCTTAGTTGTGTTTAGTTTCATTTTCTTTAGTAGTGATAATCTTACCAAAGTCCCATTAAACCCACCCACCCTTGTTTGGTTCTAACTGTGGTTGTTTACTTCAGAACTAATTTTTTTTCGCAGGGATACACTGAGCGCGCCCCGCGCCCTCCAAGGCAAATTCAAAGCGCACCCCGTGCTCTATTGTTTGGACATCAGCGAAGGCACGAGCGCACCCTGCGCCCTACCAAGGCCAATTCAGAACGCACCCCGCGCTCGGTTGTCTGGACATCAGCCAAGGCACGAAGCCCTCTCTTTGAAAGACAAAAATCTGAAGCCCTCCCCTCCTCTGAACAACCCGATTTCCACAGGTTAGTCCAAATTTCCATTTCTTCAAGTTATTCAGTGTTTCTAACTTGTTAAATACACTGAGCTCGCGTATACAAGACACTATTCATAATCGAAGCAAGGAGGCATTCAGGTACTTCTTTCTTCCACTCCTCGCAAACTCCTGTTAGAGGATTTATATTAGCATATCAGGGTTGTTTTGATTGTTGTCGTGTTTCTTTAATATTGGACTTAGCCTTGCATGAGATTACGGTCAGGTAGAGAAAAAATGACTAACATAATTTATCGTGAACGTCAACACACACACCTATCTAGTATACCACACGTTACACCTGAAATAATGGTTGAAGAAAGAGAGTCTCCTCTCTTTGACTTTTACAAAGCCTTGAACGATAGCCCAAAATCTTGCATCGTTCTTGCAGACCCAGTGGGGGATTTTCGAATCCCCCCAAATATATTTAATTTGTTACCAATTTTTCATGGGTTAGACCATGAAAAACCTTATCAGCATATGCGTAGGATTGAACAAATTCTTACCACATTCCATCATCCTACGGTAGGTGTAGAACAAATTAAACTGAGGGTGTTTCCTTTCACCCTATCCAATAAGGCGGCATCTTGGTTAACTGCCCAAACGCCTAATTCTATGGACTTATGGGCCAAACTTGTTCAACTATTTATAGAACATTTTTACCCACCACTGAAGACAGATAAAATGCTTTCCAAGATTTACTTTTTCCGACAGAATCCTCATGAATCATTTTCAGAGGTTTGGAATCGTTTCACTGACCTTCTTATAAAGTGTTCACATCATAACCTTACGAAAGACATGTTAGTTCGTGCCTTTTTCAAGGGACTTTTACACCACCATAAAGAGGTCCTTGATATAATGAATGGGGGCAGTTTCCTTAGTAAAGGAGCCTCAGAGGCATATAGGTTTTTAGAAGATCAAACAAAGCGTAATAATAACTGGGGGGGGGGGGTAGTGATGATATCCCCCGCTTTGCTAGTTCTTCTTCAACAGTTAATGCTACTAGTATGTTTGAGGTAAAATCCGATCCTGAGCTTAAAACTCTAATTGAATTCTTCACTAAAAAGGTAGAAGCTATTTCTGTTCAACAAAAGCCTACCTGTGTCATAAATATCAAATCAATTCCATGTAATTTATGTTTGAGTCTTGCACATCCCAACTCCTATTGTCCTCTAGTCTATGAGCAACCATCCACACAGCTGGACAATATTTGTTCCATTAATAGCGAACCTAACACACCTTGGCGCCAAAACCTCAACTACGGTTGGCAAAATAATCAACAAGTTACACCTCCAGGGTATAATAATCAAAATGTTAGGACAACAAACAATTACAATCAAGCTCCACCGAGACAAGGACAAGAATAAGGTAATTATAACAATTATAACAATAATAATTATAATGCTAATAGAGGTATCATCCCGGTTAATAATAACTATCACAACCCACCTGTTAATAATCAACGTGAGATAGTTCCTGTCACACCACTTGTAACAACTACACATCCACAATCGGATCGTTTCGACGCCTTTATACAAACCCAACAATAGACTTTATAGTCCATCTAACTTTTCTTACAGCAGTTAGCCCAAGAGAAAGTACAACCCAAAGGTGTGTTTCCAGGTCAAGCGATACCTAATCCTAAAACAATAAACATAGCCTTTGAGGTAAACGGTAATACTAGTAATGAAAATAGAAACGTAGGTGAGCTAAAGGCCATCACCACTCTCCGTTCTGGAAGAGTGGTTGATAACGCCGTAACTATGCCTGTAGTTACCCCACCAATAGTCCCTACACCGGATATTATACTAGATACCGAAGTAATAATTGAAGATCCTATCCCAGTAAAGGTACCAGTTAAACCACAACCTAAGAAACAAAAAGCCAAGATTAGACATCCTGTTGATCCATATGCTAAATATAGAGAGAAACCACCGTTTCCCCAGAGATTATCCATGTTAACCAAGGATACAAATTTTGATGAGATTAGGGAGGTTTTCAAAAATCTGACGATAAACCTACCCTTTCTGGAAGCGATTAAAAAGTTATCTCACCATGCTAAGTTTCTTAAAGAGTTGTGCACTACTAGGCGTAAGACAAATATTCCTAAAGATGCCTTTTTAACTGAACAGTTTCCAACTTTAACCGAACATAATGGAATCGTTAAGTACAAGGACCCTGGTCGTCCTACTGTATAATGCACTTTAGGACATTCCCATACGATGACCGTGCTATTAGACTTGGGGGCGAGTGTTAACTTATTCCCTTATTATCTCTACAAACAAATAGGTCTACAAGAGATGCAACCTACTAAAATGACGTTGCAATTAGCTAATCGGTCTATTAAGTATCCTAAGGGTGTTGTTGAAAATGTGCTTGTTAAGGTTCAGGATTTCTACTATTCGGTTGATTTCGTTATCCTCGATACAGAAGTCGCTAACGACTTTGTTCCGATCATTTTAGGGCGCCATTTCTTGGCAACTGCCAACGCGCTCATAAACTGCCGCGATGGTTCGATGTCCTTGTCCTTTGGTCATCTTTCTGTTGAGGTAAATGTTTTTAAAACAACAAAATAGTTCCCAGATACAACTTCGGATGGAGAGGTTAGCATGATCGAGAGCTTAGCTCAAGATTATTTCGACAACACATTTCCTGATAATCAAATGCACCAATTTCTAACCTTCGGAAGTTCCAACATTGACGCCATGATAGAAGAAGAATTTTTTACCCACTATCCCAGTGATTCTTCTAACCCACCTATTGAAGAATGTCTTGCATATCTAAAAACTTCTGAGGATATAGACTTGAGAGCTCTAGCTGAACACCATTCACCCACTGCACATTATCCTGTCACTCATTCACCTTCCACCAATGTTCCCTGCTCTCCACCTTTTCAAAGGAATCTTGAGTTTGCACTTGACCCTCTTGTTTCTACTATGCTTCATGATTTTCTAAACTCTCATAGTAAGAAACTACTACTTAAAGTGCCACCCGAGACCTTCATTTTCAGATGTGTGATAATACCAACCCACTCCACCAATGACTTTTGTGACAAACCCACTCTCTCATTATCTCCATTTCTTACTTCTAAAATTCATTCATATCCACCATATCTTCCACAACCGTCAATTTTCTCAAAATCATTCACTTGGCCACCCTTTCGTTGGAGGAAAAAGAAGACTTTGCATGCTAGGTTAGGTTCTAGGTCCATCTGCATTCACTCTAATTCCATTACGCCACGTCATGGAAAATCATGGTGCTTGATTGTGTTTGGGTGTATTTCCTGTGATCATTATTTATGGAACGATCCACAACTATTTCGGTTGTTGATATATGGTAAACTGCAGGGTATGTATATATATCTAGTATTTCTTAAAGTCTCGAGTATCTGACTATAAACGGCTCATTTTATTCTTCGGTGTACTCCATTCCACTCTTGTATTTTGGTAAGTGCACCATTCAGGTAACTGGGCCCTCCCTATGGAGTGTGTGGCTGTAAGTACCGGATCCTAAGTCTACGTTTAACGTAATTCACGCTTTCCACTTTTGCATGTTTTCTCAGTTTTTGAGTCATGTTTATCTATGGAGTGATTTACGTCTTTACTGCTTATTGTGTTCATAAAAATATCAAAACCATAACAATAGTAATCTAGAAAGTCTCGAAATCTGACTTTAAAAGACCCACGTTTAAAACAAATTTTCTAAACTCTGTTCTATAAAATTTGTTTGGGGGTGGGGTGTTGGTCTTTCTATCCTTGATTGCTCAACTTTCCATTTTATTGCTTATGCCATTTAATCGTATTTTGATTCGGGTTGACTTTATCTATAAATTTAGATTTTATTTGTTCGCATAACTTACGTCATTCACGCCTTCGAGGTATTTTCCACCTTTTTATATGTCAACCATGGTTAGAATAGAGTTTTTTTTTTTGGATCATTGGATTGGAAATTCTCTTCTGATCGTTTTCATATATCATTCGCAAAAATCGGACCGGTAACGAGTCAAGAATTTCAATTTTAATTTTTCCGCGCATAGAGACAAAATAGGTATTTCCAAATTTGTTTAGGCTTGGGCCCAAGTCAACGGTAAAGCGTTCTTGTTCTTCCTCATCCTTCCACTTCCATTAACAAACCAAAACCTTAAAAAAAAAAACACCACCGATTTTCACTATCACCGACTTTAACCACCTCAAAACAACCCACCCACACCGAATTTTGCCCCCTCCAGTGATCCACAATCAAATCCCAAAAATCTAAAGTCCATAAAATCAAATATGTGAAAATCTGGAAAAAGTCAACATTCCACAGTCAACGGTCAATGGTCAAAGTCAACGGTCAATGGTCAAAGTCAACAATCAATGGTCAACGGTCAAAGTCAAACTGTCGTTCCATGTTCAACAGGTTCAAGGTCATAGCCATGGTTCGTGGCTAAGGTCAATGTGCATGGCTCATGGGCTCATGACTAAGGTAATGGTTCGGACCTAACCGCCAAGCCCAAACCTTAAACCCGCCCCAAAAGTTTAAATGTTGAAAGACCCAATTTGGATCTCTATTTTTGTAAGTCCTCCTGACTGGCCTCAAACAATATTAGAAACCGCCTAAAATGCTTAAGTTGTTCGCCCAAAATTGAACTAAACCGCCCAAAACTTTAAATTAAACCGCCCAAACTAAACACAACCGGCCCAACCAAAAATAGAAATTTTGGCCCAAAGAACTAATCAAGCTTAGGCCCAAGCCTCAAGCCCAACCCAACAGATCTAGTGAAACTAGAATACGTCCGAGAGCACTGGATCGCACTCACCTTCTTCTTCCTCCAACAGATCCTCCACCATTAGCCACCAAGTCAGGTTCTCCTCCTCCTCCAACTTCATCATATCGGTTTTTGCCCTTATCAAAAACCAAACACCTTTAATTAATACACCACACCCTTTTATCAACTGTCGAGATCTCTCCCCAAATCTAGATCTCGACCACCATTAACGTCTATCAAAGTTTCACCTGCACTACTCGACAGCCCTCACGCACTCAAACACAGCCCCTTCAACCCATTCCAAATCCATCCAAACCCAAACAACAAAATTTAATACAACCATATTTTTTTCTGTCGGGGCGCCATTGATTTAACCATTTGGGAGCTTCTATAGCACCATTAACACCCTTCAAAAGCTCCCCACATCACCAAACATAAATCCCCCCAACGCCACAACATCCTAACCATCCCAACAATGAGTTCCAACCAAACAATCGGACGCTTTCTTTTTTTGGTTTGGTTTGCGCCATATCTTTGCCGGATACAAAGCTTCGACAGCCTCATCTAATTTCAACCTTCCACTACAACCCAACATCATTCACTTCTAACCTCATCAGTAAGGGTTCCAGACCACCCCAACAGAGTTCAACCAAAGGTATAGGACGATTTCATGCTATTGGGATTTATCTGCCATTAATGCCCATAAAGCTTGGACAGTTCAATGTCGATTTTCTAGCCTCAACAGAGTTTCGACAGTTTAACCAATATTTAACAACGACAATTTTAACCAGTGTTTAACAACAATAGGACAAACAATAATGACCGAAGAATGAGCAAAAACTTTGAACAGTAAAATTATACGTGAAATAGAAAACTAATCTACTCACCAGATAACAACTTCACGAATCCTCGAGTCCCGACCGTTGGTTCCCACTCTCTAGCAAACCAAATTTCTCTCTCTCTATATTTTTATTATTTTTATTCTCTAAAACCCTATTCTCTAGAACAATGTGATTATATACTTGGGTTTGAAACCCAAGCCCAAAATGTACTTCGGCCCAAAAATCGTGCCCGCTGTATCCCAAATCCAATCCAAACGATTTTAAATAAATAATTTAATTAATTAATAAAAAAATAGATAAATTACGATTTTAAATACGGCATTACATGATCCTAATAAAACTAATGAAGCTTTCAGGCCTTTGTTTATATTCAATTGTCTTTTTTTATCTTGTTATTTTCATGTCATTGCTTGGTCATAATTCTCAAGGTGTTTTTATTTTTAATTTTACACTTCTCTGCCTTTTTTCGTTTTTTTTTTGGTAAAGATAGTCTCTGCCTTTTGCTGTTGGAAATGCTTATGGGATGCATTAGTTTCCTATATTTTTGTTTAGATTGTTGATTCATCATCCATTTTCTTCCTAAATTAGAAAATTGACCGTTAATCACATACACTAAAATTTCTACATAGATTTAACATGTGTTGTGCATTTTTATTTTTGCCATGTAGGTTATCATGGGTACAGAAGAAGATGGCCAATCAAATGACAACTGAAAAAGGAACGATGCAACCGAAAAATCGAAAAAGGGAAACATGAAAAGAGGAACAACAATAATGATTGAGCTTAACAAGAAATGGGATGGAAATAAAATTAGAGTTGTCTATGATGAAAAAGGAAAACCAAATAATCGGGTAGTACGGAGAAAACTTGCTGGTATGGAAGGTGCATTGGCAAGATCCAAGGTACCATTGAGTGAATTTGAAACTTGGCATGATTTACCAGAACCTTTGAGAGATGATTTATGGGAACCAATATAGGTACGTAATCGTATAATTCTATGTACTTTATATTATGAACAATTTGTTTTTTGCTCTTCTTCCTAAAGCTGATGTCTTACATGCTTTTTTATGTCTAGCAAATATTTGATATTGATCCAAATTGTATGGATAAAGTCATATCATCCATTGGGGAAAGATGGAGGACTTTCAAGACCAATTTGACTAGGAAATATATTACTCCTTACATAAATGACCGCAGCCTACTGGAGAAACCACCAAAAATTTATGATTTTATTCGTCAAAATGACTGGGAACAGTTTGTGAAGTCAAGATTGACCGATGAGTTTCGTGTATGTATAGTAATTGTTTAAACTCGGGATGAAGGAAATTCAAATTGCATAGTGATAGTTAGTTATGTATGTTCATCCCCTACTATACTTAGTTATTGTTGTCTTTTTGAATTCAAAGGAGTATAACAAGCTGCAATCTGAGAGGAGAAAGAAGAATGTGTATAACCACCGACTCAGTAGATCAGGCTATGTTGGTCTCGAAGAAGAGATGGTAATCATTTAGTTTTCTAAATTTTTGTTATTAATTTGTTTTTTTTTTTCGGTGTAGTTTAGGTTTTTTACTTTCTCTATATACATGGTTGATGCTGAATTGCTCCATCTCTTCCTTCATATTTTGAATTTTCCTCGATCATCTTCTCTCACGCCCATGGGTACTTGGTTTTCTTTTTTCACCACGCTTATAACATTTGTTGAGTCTGTTTGTACCGCTATCTTACTTACTCCTTGTGTTAATGCCATCCTCATTCCTTGCTCTACGACCTGTAGCTCTATCAAAGCAATATTCTGCATGTTTGACTTGCCTTGGCTTGCTGCAAGTACTTCTCTATCATTACGTAGTACTGCTGCCCATTCTCCCTCTTTTCCTTGTAGAGTCCCGTCAGTATTCATATTGTGTATCTCCTTCTCTTCTCTCATTCACTTACAGGACTCATACTTTTTCGGTTTTACTCCAACCTCTATCTCCTACATTTCCATGAAGTTCTGTGCTTCCGGTCCTTGCTCCATTCTTATGTTAAGAGCCAGTAGTCGTCTTCTTACATCTCCGATCACTGAGTTTACTAACTGGTCTGCGTCAACTTGCTTATTCTGAAAAATCTTGTCATTTTGCATTTTCCATATCCTGTATACAAAAGCATTCCATGTAAACCTGCGACTATCTTGTATGCAGCCTTTACCTCGTGTAATTTTTTCAGCCCATTGTACCTCTTCTTGCTACATATGGGCCATGGGCCCCATCAATCCTATCTTCCTCAAGCAAGATACTACATAATGTTTGAACCTAGACATGTATGAAAGAGATGATCTACAGGTTTCAGTTTCCGCCAACACAAAGACACAAACATCGGTTGCTACTTTCTTCCACTCTTTTAGTTTCTGCAATGTCTTAAGCCCTCCTTTCAATGTCATCCAGCTGATGAAGGAATTTTCTATTATTAATTGACTTCATGAGGTTAGGTGGCTGTCTGGTTTAGGTGTCTGGTTCATGTAGGATCAGGCTATTAATTGATTTACTATATGGTTATCAAATCAATTCTCAGATGTCCGATTAGGTGGTCAGAGGGTCCAAGGTTTATCACCTCACCTCTTGTCCAATACTCTAGGTCCTATTATATGTTACTGTTTGTAGCAATGAATATACTCTAGTCTAATACAGTTTTTTGTTTATGTTTAATAGAAAGAAGAGTTCGATTCCTCAGTAGAACATGATGATCGGAGTGTCAAATGGCTAAGAGCTCGCCAAAAGAAGAATGGTGAATTTGTGAATGATGCTACTATGGAAATTGCGAAAAGAATTGTGAGTTTTCTTGAAGTTTTGTTAATTTCTTTTTTTACTTTTATATATGAAATACTGAAATGTATTAACATAATTATGTCATGTAGGCTCAATTGAAACCGAAGGAGAAAGAGGGAATTTAGTAACTAAGGAAAGAATGATATACTTACTCAGGGCTTTAGGAACCCTTGAGCATAGTGGTAGAGTTAGGGGGTAGGGAGGTTTGTAACTCCAACAACATACTTTAAACTTCCTAGACGCGTTTGGGGAAGAGAAATATAGAGGAGCTTGAGACCCAACTACATGAAGAAAAAAGCAAGAAGGATGGAAGCGAGAAGAAAGGGTGAGGTTTCTAGAAAAGGAAAGTGCATTAAGGAAGAAAGAGATGCATAAGTCGCCACCACCTGAGAATGTTGGATCTAATAGTGCTAGAAGTGATAATAGAGTAAACCAATAGGTATCAACTTAGTTATGCATCTGATTATGATTTGTTTGTGTTACGCATTCGATTTCTTTCTTTTTTCTTTTTGGGACTTAATTAGATCTGTCAAACATACATGTAGAAAATGGGGATACACTTAGCAAGATGTTGCCCAATCTTGAAATCAGTACACCCAAGGTACTTATCCTTTAAATTGATATGATTCTTATCACGGTATATGCATAAGCTCTAACTCATATCCATGTTTCTTATAGGCTATTAAGTGTTCTCTGGCTTTGAGATCCAAAGGCAATATTGTTGCTAAAGGTTTACTTTTCAAGAAGACCGACCGTAAGAAAAAAGTCCACAACATTCCTTTAGGAGAACACAATGTACGAAAGTACAGATTGACTTAATAATGAAACCCCGATCTCCCTCCCAATACCAGTACCAAGTGGTGACTTGAGCGTTATTAGCGAAGTATGGCACAGCTTTGTGGGCATGGCCAAAAGAATTTGTCATAGTCGGCGATGTGGTAAAGAATCATAGAAAGATTAATGACATATTTGGTTGATTTACACTTGTTCATTCATTTGATTCATTATGTTGTTTTCCCTACTTATTTATGTAGGAAGGAGATGGTGATTTTGATGCACCCGAGAAGGCTTGCAACAATAAAAAATCAAATAAACAAGTCAACATTTTTATCTTCTTAACACTTCATACTTTTAGTGTACATATATTGATATATTGATTTACTATTTTTTTTTTTTTTTGGTAGGGTGTGAAGTGTAGTTTGGCTTTGACTTTGAAAAGCAACATCGTTGCTAAAGGCTCAATTTTCAAGAATACTCGACCTCAAGAAAATATTAATGATATTCCCTTATGAGCAGCCAATTTTCGAGTACAAATTGACATCAGAATCAAACCCCGACCTCCCTCTCCCAAGACCGGGTTGGTGACTTAAGATTTCTTAAGGATGCATGGCATAGTTTTGTATGGCGTGGCCAAAAGAATTTGTGATAATCGGCAATGTGGTAAACTATTAGACAAAAAGTAATGATTATTGGTGTTGACATGCATACACTATTTTTTTTTTCTCCTTATTCATGTAGGAAGAAAAACATGATTTACTTGGATCAGAGAAGGCTAGAAAGGATAATAAAGGCAAACAGTCAAAGTTTACATTATTGTATTTTTATATGCATTTTGTACTTTTAATATATGACTTAGATTTATTACTATACTCATGCAGATAAAAGATTTTGGTGTTGTGGCTAAAAGTAAGAAGGCATTGCCTAACTTTGCAATTAGTACTCCACAGGTATTTAGCTTATTTCATATGATCATAATCCCATATATTTACTAATTGTTATTTATAGACTTTTGCATAAAGAAGAATTGGTTTTTCTAGGAACAATCTCATTTCTAGCATTCCCCAGTACAAAGAGTAAATTTACATAGAGGAAGGTACCAATGAAAGGCAGGGAAATGTTCACACTGCACTCATAGCATTAGATAGGTTAATCTAGTAAATAAGTAAAACTAGTACATTGGTAATCAAACACTATGAGCTGTTAATTATTATTAGGGTTTGGTGAACAATCTAAATTGGTTCTAGGACGACTAGGAGGAAAAGTTATTTCATTTTGAATAAACTCGGGTTGTTGTGCCTCCTGGGTAGTATTGAGTTTTATCTTGCCGCTATTCTGGAAACAATATTGGTGGAGAAACATGACTTTTATGCTTTCATAGCTTGAACGACTAATACTATGCTGATTTAACCAGTATACAGACTGATGTTATTGGCAGAATGTATGTCTATGGACACTCATATTCAAGTAATTACACATAATTTATAAGTGTGAACTGTTGCTTGCTAAAGATGCAAATTGTTATCTATTTGATTGGTCATATTTCGGGGGATAGTCATATTTCGAGGGATACAGTTATTTTTTTCTCCAGCAAACAGATTTTCAGTTCATATTGTCCTATCAATAACACAAGTCCCTATAACATGTTATTGGAGGAAAAATTATTTTATATAAACTGTTAACCGCTTAAAACATGTTTTCTCCATTAAAAGATAAGCAAGCAATTGCACACTTGTGATGTGTTTGATTGCTTGCGGGAAGATTGAATTTACCGTAAATCATATTTCCAATGAGTACTAGTTTTTAATAAACTATATTTTTAACAGTGTCAATTCCTTTTATAAAATCCATGGCGTTGATGACACTTAGCCACTAAGGCAAAGGTGGTCTCAAGGCGGTTGTGGCCTATTTCCCTGTTTTAGTATAGAACACTCACTCCCTCGGCAGTAATATTGAACTTATACAGTAATGAAAGTAAAATGTCTTAAATGTCTAAATGCACTAACTGAACTATCTATATAGCAATTTTTAAGATGACAACACATAGCCGCCCTACTATGTATCGACCTAACTAAGTTGAAGAAGCAATTGCAACTATGCTTCAAATGAGCTTCCTTCTCAAGTTCTCAAAGCATTCTTGTATTCAAAGACTTGCTTCCAATGGATGCAGCTTACTTATGCTCCATATTCTATATTGATTTGAGTAACACATTTTTCTAAAGTTTGGCTACAGTAAATTAGTAATGTTCTCAATCTTGGTGTGGCAGTGGTTTCACTGAAGATGCAAATTGTTATCTATTTGATTGGGTAGCACTTGCATTAAGCCAGCAATATATCCAATGGCTTAAAAAATGATAGCATGTTGTTATTTAGGTCTTGCTCTAAGTGCAATATTCCAGTTTTCCACAAATCCTGTTGTGACTCCCATACTGTTTATAAGTTGAATGATACTGACAAGTTTCCAACCACTTTTAACATTTTCATTTGTGTCAATTGTATTAGTGTTTTGCATTGTAAACTTTTTTTTTTTTGAAGATCTTAACTTAACTTAAGTTTCATCCTCATAACCTAATGGTTTCGCAGATGCAAATAGTTTTGGCAGGACTTTAGATTATTTAAACTTCAATCGATTTGAAAGTATAAGTTGATTTTTTTTCTTTCTAGATTTATAGATGATGTTTATAATAATAAGTTATGAAGTTCTATCCATGTGAATTAGCTTATTCAAGTTAAATTTGTGCCCTTGTCCTTTTATTCTCTTCAATTTCTTTGGGTTTTCAATTTCAATTTCTTTTGTATAGTTTAGTGCTTTTTATTTTTTTATTTTCTAGTAGTGTCAGTGATATAAGTCCATATCTATGTTATGCCCGTCAATATTTTGATTATTTCACATAGGAAAAGGAGGAAACACTTGATGAGATGGAACGTAGTATCAGAGAATATGGCGATATGCTTGACAACACGATGGAATCGTCTGATAATATTGTCATCCCTATAGAAAGGGAGCTTTTCGGGGAAGAGATTGAGCTAGGCCATTTTTCCATTGAAAAATCAGATTTGTTGGATATTTGCAGTATGGATTGACTAAGTGTTAGCTGCATGACTACATACATGAAGTGAGATAAAGTTGCATGCTGCTTTAAACATTTGTATTTGATTAGTAGATGCAATTATCGTAACATTTTTTATTTTTTATTTTTTTAGATATCTTTATGGGAGTTTCATAAGTTCTCAAGAAAGATACACATTTGCTAATCCTTCTAACTTCACAAACTATGGGAATGATGATGGGGAGAAAGTTCAGCATTTGCAACACAGATTAGGTTATGTAAGGCGGAATCAAATTCTATTGATTCCTTACAATTTGGGGTAAGTGTTTTGTTTGTCTCTTAATCGTATTTATTACTTAAATGACTATACCCTATACATTATGGATTAATTATTATCTATTTATTTCATTGTAGGAGGCATTGGGTATTGATTGTTATTGATATATCATCACAACAACTTTAATGGTTGGATTCTTCTGGAAATCCGACTCCAATATTCATAATAAAAGTTCTTGTTGACAAGTAAGTTATGTGTTTCATGTATTTTCTTATATGATTATAATTTTTTTTCTTTAAAATACCAACCCTTTAAGTTCTCGACTTTATTAGAAACATATTCAAACTCGTATTGTCTTACATGATGCTTCTCGCTAGCATCCTCCTTTAGTATATGTTGTGTTAATGCGTGTGCCCCTCGCCGAAGTGAATGCAATGTGAGCTTGGATCTCAAAATGTTTGCATCAAGGTCTTATATGAATATGTGTATACCCAATTTAATTTCTTTTTCTGTAGTGCTATTAGAGCTTTCACTTATGCTGGAGGGAAAAAAATGATGGCAGGACCAAATTGGCAAGTGGTCAAGGTAAACAAAGCCAAATTCGTATATTTTTATTACTTTTTCCTTCCAAGTAAGTATGACTAATCTTATTATTTGTCTTGTGTAGTGCCCAAAACAACCAGGAGGTGTAGAATGTGCCTACTACGTTATGATGTTTATGAGACACTTTCTTAGGGATCCTTCTCAATCTTTAACAAATAAGGTAAACACATATATACTTTGTCATATCATATAATTAAATTAGAATATTAATGCCTTATAATATATTAGTTACGTTTTCTTTCCTTCTCTAATTTAGATCCAAGAGTTGGGGAAGATAGCAACATATACCAAAGATGAAATAAGAGACCTTCGTTCGGTTCTACTTGACTTTATTCAACAATTCTCATTAAGTACAACTTGAAGTGGTTAAAGGCATTTGGGAGCAAGACTTTTGGTGCATGGTGAGTATTTTCTTACATTGTTTTTCTTTTTTAGAAATTATTTGCTAAATAGTATGCCTTTGTTTTGTTGATAATCAAACCTACCATGGAAAAATGATAAAGTCAAACTCTTTAAGGTGTTCATTTTGGCTTTGTATGTTTTGGATCATCACTTTTAGTTAGAAGATTCTGGAGATAGCTAGTTTTCAAGGATTTGGAGATTCTATTAGTTTTCTTAGGTTAAATGTTATTGAAATCACCTTTTAGTTATTACTTGATGTAGTTATTACTTTTATTTGTATTCGACATATAAGACTTTTTTCTTAGTAAATAAATTCTTGTAAGGAATTTATGTATGCCGTATTGCTTGTATTAATTGTTTTGATGATCAATGTGATGCTGGTAAGGGAAATCCTATACTATGTCCATGCAAACTATGCGGGAATGTCAAGAAATTGTTGGAAGTTATACTACATGGACATGGCATGTTGATACAGGTCAGTTTCTTCTCTCTTTTGTTTCCTTGGAGGAAGACTGCAAAAAAGCACAAGAAAGCTATGCCAGGCGTGAAGGAAGACTGAAAAAGCTCTTTGCCGCACCCCATATGGCTTCTACTCCCTTCAGCTTCATGGAGCCTTACACAAAACTATACTACCAAACAAGCAAAGGTCTCAACCTCTTAGGTATGTTGTTGTAGTCCTAGCATCCTCCTAATCTAATAATTTACTCTTTGCTTCACAAAGATCGGTATTAGAAGCGATATACTAATGCATAACTTTTCGGTGTTGCCTATATACCGCATGGTTTAAGCCGATACTAGAACCGGAAGTCTCATCAATTTAACCTCCGATCTCGCCCTTTGCATGAGAATTTTTGGCTTAGGTACATCGGTATTTCTATTTCAGATTACCTATTGTTAGAAAATGACAGTTTAAGAAAGAAGTCACCGAAGTCAAAGACTTCTTATATTTTCAATAATCTTCCGTGCCACGCATACACCATTGCAACGTGGGAGGTACCTACTTTTTGTGCGCTTTGAAGCTTCCGGACCACTTTCATTAGTTGATCCCGTTATCATCATCCGAGTATGAAATTTCTCTTCAATCAAGATTTTTTCATTAAACATTTATCTTTGGCGCGTGAAGGTGAAGTGATGTTTAAAGGGTAAGAGAGACGATGACGATAGGAAACCTAACTCCACCAAGCTTTACGGTTAGGCAACACGTAAAGCTTCTGTACAATACATTGAGCGTTTACGGTAGAATGATTCTTTTTTTTAAGAGAAGTATCGAAGTTCTCTTTGAAGTTGTTCACCGACCATTTTTGGTTGAGGGATTCTTCGTTCCAAAGACAAAATATAGTTTTGTAGCATTCCTAAACTAACCATCTACAGCTAACGGACTCGGATTAAATGAGAAATCACTTGTACGAGTAACGATATCGAAACCTCATCTTCTTTTCTCATCCACCACACATACATTGTGAACTTGACTTGATATATGCATTTTATAGCATTCTCAAGGAGTTCCTCAAGCCCGAAAGCATTTTAAGAGGGACAGACTTCAAGATTCTTGTCCGTTTAAGAAAGTCACCCTTGAAGAAAAAAGAAATAGAGAGTAAAAGACAAGTTGTGGTGTGCATAGAACTAACGATACTATTTGAGAGGGTCATGGTATCGGTGGGGTTTTGTAGACTTCCCAGCTTTGCTCAAACTTCTAATTTCAATTTATTCAATAAATATGCTTCAAAAGGACAGGTCTACTTATACATAAAGAACTTCAGGTGTAGTCTATACTGCATGGTTCAAGCTTACACTGGAACCTCAAAGCTCCTTTAATTTAACCTCTGATCTTAGTTTTACATGAGGTGTGCACTTGCACACAATACTTGGAGCATTCTGAAGTTGATAACAATAAGCATCTCTTCATTCAGGTAACCAATACTTAACTGCAATGAAGTGCACTGGTAGACCAGGACCATCATACAATAAGTTACACAACATTTAGTATTTCTGTTGTCAGAATATCTGAAGTTGGAAATGATCAAGGTTTAGGCAATAGAAGTTGAAGGCCTTTTATTTCTTCAATGACCTTCCAAATGGCATGCACCCTTGCACCGGAGTCATGCTAGTTTGATTTCACTCTGCGGAAAGCTTCCCCGACCTCATTAGTAGTCTTTGGTACCCTCGCCATCGAGATTAAGTAATAGTTCATTTGATCACTTCAAACTATATTTTATTTGTTAGACAGATAAGTGAATAAGCGGCATAATCTGCATTATTTGCAAGTGAATTGTATTTTATTTGGTAGACAGAGAATTGTATCTTGTTGCCTCTATATATATGTTGATGGTATGGTTATGTTGTGATCTCTGTAGATGAAGAAGACAAAATTGAGCTCATTTATGTAGATGAACCTAGCTAATAGTTATCCACTGTTGCAAATTGAATGTGAATTATTATGAAATTTGGTGTGTGTTCTTGTGCGTGTGTCTGTTCAAGTAACGAGCATTTGAGTGCAGGTGTTTATTTATGGGGGAAGAAAAAAGTTAGATAATGCTTGATGTCTTAATCTAACACGATTGTCTTTTAAACATTTGATGCATTTTGCATTCTAGTGTCTGTGACTTTGTATTATACTACCTGCATACAAATCAAGTACATGTGATCGAGGTTTTTCTTTTGTCTGTCTCTGAGTATCTCTAAGTATTACGCTTCAATTTGTATGGGAGTCATGGTTTCTTATATCAATGATTAATGTCTTTGGTGAATCTGTGGCTTAACAGAATGGCAGGTGATAAGAGCCCAAAACTGTAGTTTTAACCCTATAACAGTCATACTTTTAGACCAATTATGTGAGTAATAATTAAGAGTTAATACTGATTACGTGTTTTTATGCATTTCAGGCGTCAAAGTCCATTATGTGCAGAAATGTGCCACTTTAGCGAGATAAAGGAGCAAAGGTCGGTTGATAAGGAGTTCTGTGATTAAAGGCTAAGATTCAAGAAGACAAAGCCTTTCTAAAGCCTGATCAAAAGCTGAAAAGTCGACGCCGGGCGTAAAACAAGACTCAAAGTCAGCAGAACTTCCGAAGGCCGTATCTTTGGACTCAGACCTCGGAATTGGGCCTACCTTATGTCAAAATGACCGGCTCAGAAAGAGATTTCCAATGGTCTAAGCCGTGACCCAATCAGAGGAGCAAAAGTGGACGAAAAGTCTGTTGAAGTCAACTGCAGCTGAAGATGCCTTTTTGGACTGAAAGAATTGGGTTTTGGGCCTGATTCTCTGGCCCAAAACATGGCTCCAAACCCATGCACGATTTTTGGATCTGGACATATAAAAACAAAAGCTTAGCTCTTTGTTAATGGTAGCTAGTTAGACCTAAAACTATATAGAATTCTAGATCTACTTTTTAGTAGAGTAATTAAGTTTAAGTTCCATTTTCAATTCTTGTTTTAGATTAAGTCTTTGAATCATTGTTCTTAATTGATTAGATAAATAAAATAGTTATTTTGTCAATTTCGATTTTTGTCATTTCAATTTATAGATCTAATTCTAATTCTTGTTGATTATCATTTCGTAGTTTAAGTAGATTGAAACATTGTTAGTTAAATTAGTTAAGTTAGAATTTTAATATGATGAGTAGTTATAATTCAATAGGAAATGATGGGTTGATGACTAAAGGCTAAAACCTCCATTAGAGGGGTTGATGAAGCTTTGATGAAAACTTAGTGGTATAGTGTAGTAGCGTTGTAGAATCTATTCCACTCTAGAAAGTCGTGATTCGCCATGAGAATGGGTGGACGACCTCACATGCTAGTTAGTATTTGGTAGAAATGCCATGAACACTAGGGATTAGAACTCGAAATTCTTGCTGTAAGAACGTAAGAATCGAGATACAAGAATCTATGCTAGGTTATTAAGTTGGATTCGAGGTGGATTCAATTCCCCTCTAATCCTTTATCTAGATTCAAAAACAATCATATTTCCATAACATTCGTAGTTTAAATTCAACATAATCAATTTCATATTGTATCGTAGTATAACACCCTTCGTAAAAGCTCTCATTAGACTTAAAACTGATTAATTAGATTAGAAAACACTCCATGCTAGAGAATTAGAGTGGAACAATTTGTTACTCCACTCTATTTCGATAGAATTGAGAGTAGAAACTTTGATAAGCAATCTAGCATCATAAATAGTTTTAGTTTACTTCACGTTTTGAGTTCATCGCTTCATTTTAGTAGGTAAACTATCAATTTTATGTTTTATCAAATGGCGCTGCCAATCTTCGTTGCACTTTAGCATTGTTTTCATAGTATAATTAGTCATTTTAAGTCCCATTAAACCCACCCACCCTTGTTTGATTCATACTGTGGTTGTCCATTTCAGCGTTGAAAAGTTCCACGACAAAATTACACCGAAGCGATCGCTTCGCAAACGGAGCTCACCGCCCATAAGCTCGAACCTTGAGCGACCACCTAAAACACTGTAACTTGAAATACGAGCGAAGCACCTAAGCCAGCCGTACCAGCCTAAAGCTAAATTTTTCGGATTTCTACAGGTTTGTTTCGAACTTCGATTTTTTAAGTTTTTCAGTGTTCTAACTTGTTATGTACACTGAACACGCATAAACAAGACGCTATTCATAAGCGAAGCAAGGACGCTATCAAGTATTCCTTTCTTCCATACCTCGCATCTCCAGTTAGAGGTTTATACTAAAATATCAAGATTGTTTGGAGTGTTGTCGTGTTTAGACTTAGACTTGCATGAGATTAAGGTCTGGTCGGAGAAAAACACCGAACGTAATTAACCGTCAACGTCAACAAACAAATCTATCAAGTATATCAATCACTACACCTCTAACTACTATCCCACCAACCACACCTGACATAATGGCTAAAGAAAGAGAGACTCCTCTCTCCGACTTCTACAAAGCCTTGGCGATAGCCCTAAATCTTGCATCGTTCTAGCGGACCGGTGGGGATTTTGAATCCCCAAACATATTTAATTTGTTACCCGCCTTCCATGGTTTAGACCATGAAAAACCTTACCAACACATGCGTAGGATTGAACAAGTCCTTACAACATTCCATCATCCTACGGTTGGTGCGGAACAAATTAAACCGAGGGTATTTCCCTTCACCTTAGCCCGATAAAGGCGCGTCTTGGTTAAGCGCCCAAAGCGCTAACTCTCATGGACTCGTGGGCTAAACATGTTCATTGTTTTTATGGAACATTTTACCCACCCCTAAAGACGGATGAGATGCTTTCCAAGATTCATTTTTTCCGAGAATCCTCATGAATCATTTTAAGGCTTGGAATCGTTTCACCGATCTGCTTATAGAGTGTCCACACCATAACCTAGCAAAAGACACGTTAGTTCGTGCCTTTTTCAAAGGACTTCAACATCACCATAAAGAAGTCCTTGACATAATGAATGGGGGTAGTTTCCTAAGTAAAGGAGCCTCGGAGGCTTACAAATTTTTAGAAGAACAAACTAAACGCAATAACAATTGGGGGTGGGGGGTAGTGATGATATCCCCGCTCTGCTAGTTCTTCTTCAACAGTTAAGGCCGCCGGTATGTTTGAGATGAAACCCGATCTAGAACTTAAAAATTTAATCGAATCTCTAACTAAAAAGGTTGAGGCTATTTCTATGCAACAAAAGTCTATCCCCATCAAGAATGTAAACTCCAACCCATGTAATTTCTGTTTGAGTCCTGAGCACCCTGACTCCTATTGTCCTCTCGCCTATGAACAACAACAATTAGAGCAAGATAATGTTTGCTCCATTAATAACTATCCTATTCCTAATGCCCCATGGAGACAACATCCCAACTTTAGTTGGCGAAACAATCAACAAGTTACACCTCCAGGGTTTAATAACCAAAATGTTAGGCAAGCAAACAATTATAATCAAGCTCCACCTAGGCAAGGACAGGGACAAGGCCAGGGAAATTATAATAATTATAATAACCAAGGGCAACCACGACAAGGTGTAGCACAAGGTCAGAGTAATTATAATAGTTATAATACCAATAGAGGTATCGTTCCGGTTAACAATAGTAACTATCACAACCCACCCATTAATAATCAACGTGAGATAGTTCCAGTCACACCACCTGTGACTACTACACCTACTCAACCGGATCGTATCGACGCTTTTATACAGGTTACCCAACAACTTTTCCAATCAATTACTCAATCAAACCAACAGATCTTACAATCCATAAATCAGGGCATACAACAGTTAGCCCAAGAGAAAGCCCTACCAAAAGGTGTGTTTCTAGGACAAGCTATACCAAACCCTAAAACAGCAAACACAGCCTTTGAGGTAAACGATAATACTAGCACGGAAACTACAATCGTAGGTGATCTAAATGCCATTACCACCCTCCGTTCTCGAAGAGTGGTTGATAACAAAGTAACTATGCCTATAGTTACCCCATCAGTACTCCCTACACCGGATATCGAACTAGATATCGAAATAAAAACTGAAGAGCCTACCACTGTAGAGGTACCAGTTAAACCACAACCTAAGAAACAGAAAGCCAAGGTTACACATCAAGTCAAGTCATACGCTAAATATAGAGCGAAACCACCGTTCCCTACAAAAATTAGCCATGCTAACCAGGGATACCAACTTTGAGGAGATTAGGAACGTTTTCAAAAATCTAACGATAAACCTTCCTTTTCTCTAAGCTATTAAAAAGCTACCTAATCACGCTAAGTTTCTTAAAGAGTTGTGCACTATTAGGCGTAAGACCAACATACCTAAAGACGCCTTTTTAACTGAACAATTCCCAACTTTATCCGAAAATAATGGAATTGTTAAGTACAAGGACCACAATTAGATCCCTCTTGTAAAATGCACCTTAGGAGATTCCCACACGGCGACCCGTTATTAGACACGGGGCTTAGTATTAACTTACTCCCATATTATTTGTATAAACAAATAGGTCTACATGAAATGCAACCTACAAAAATAACGTTGCAATTAGCGGATAGGTCAATTAAGTATCCTAAGGGTGTAGTGGAAAATATGCTTGTTAAGGTTCGAGATTTCTACTATCCTGCTGATTTTGTTATCCTCGATATAGAAATTCGCTAACGACTCATCTGCCGATCATCTTAGAGGCCCGCTTCTTAGCAATTGCAAACGACTTATAAATTGCGCGATGGTAAGATGTCCTTATCTTTTGGCCATCTTACAATTGAGGTAAAATGTTTTAAAATGATGAAACAATTACCAAATTAAGCCTATAAATGGGGAGGTTAGCATGATCGAGAGCTTAGCTCAAGATTATTTTAATAACACGCTTTCGAAAATAATATGTACAAATTCCTTTCTTTTGGAACTTTAGATTTTTAAATGACTCCTACTTAGAGGAAGTCAACACCATCCTTGAGTCCATACCAATTGTAGACCGCCCGGTTGCTCCATATCGAGTATGAAGACTTGCTACCTAAGCAAGTATTCATTATGCAAAATGAGGACCCAGATGAAACATCTATTGATTTTCCTTCCACCCCAGTGCTTAAACCTCTTCCCCCGGAATTAAAATATATTCAACTTGATCCGGATGGTAGTCATTCGGTAATTATATCTTCTCTGTTATCTGAGAATGAAGAGACACGTTTAATCCGGGTGATTAGGGAACATCGGTCTGCGATTGGTTGGTCCCTAGCCGACATTAAGGGTATTGACCCTAATGTTTGCACTCATCGTATCCATTTGGAGGATAACGCCAAGACTTCTTTAGCGAACCTCGGCGTCGCTTGAACCCCCGCCATGAAAGAGGTGGTTAGGGAAGAAGTCTTACGATTACTCGATCGCGGGTATCATATACCCAATCTCGATAGCGAATGGGTAAGCCCCCATTCATGTAGTTCCTAAGAAATCGGGGAGTTACCATGGTACGTAACGGGAAGGGTGACTATGTTGTCACACAAGGTCCTATAAAATGGAGGATCTGTATTGATTCTTGAGGACGTTTAAATGCTATGACACAAAAGGATCACTTTCCTTTACCTTTTATAGATCAAATGCTTTCGAACACCTAGCTAGTCATGCTTTTTTATTATTTTCCGGATGGCTACTCGGGCTATTTTCAGATTATTATTGATATTGATGACCAAGAAAAGACTACCTTCACATGTCCCTTTGGAACGTATGCCTATAAACGAATGCCTTTTGTCCTTTGTAATGCTCCCGGTACCTTCCAAATGATTGTATGCTTCATATATTTAGTGACATGGTAGAAATGCTTTATGAAAGTTTTCATGGATGATTTTTCTATCTATGGAGACTCCTTCACGCAATTGTTTGTCTAACCTTTGTCTAAGGTTTTGACGACGGTGTGAAGAAAAGAGCCTCGTTTTAAACTGGGAAAAGTGTCATTTCATGGTGAAAAAGGGCATAGTACTAGGTCACATTGTATCTAGTGATGGCATTGAAGTAGATAAGGCCAAACTAGATAAGATAGCAACTCTACCTAAACCACGGACTGCCTGTGATATTAGAGCCTTTCTAGGCCATGCAGGTTTTTATAGGCGGTTTATTAAAGACTTCTCGAAAATAGCTAGGCCTTTAACTAATCTGCTTTTGAAAGATGCAATCTTTGATTTTAATTTTAACTGTAAGCAGGCTTTTGAAACTTTAAAAGCCGCCTTAACCTCTGCACCAATTATACAGCCTCCCGATTGGTCTAAACCTTTCGAACTCATGTGTGATGCTAGTGACTATGCAGTTGGTGCAGTCTTGGGACAAAAACTAGATAATAAGTTCACTGTTATTTATTATGCTAGTAAAACCTTAAACGATGCTCAACGGAATTATTCAACTACCGAAAAAGAATTCTTAGCCGTCATTTATGCTTTAGATAAGTTTCGTCCTTATTTGGTTGGTTCTAAAACTTTAGTTTACACGGACCATGCAGCCCTTAAGTACCTTCTTGCAAAGAAGGATGCTAAGCAGAGATTAATCCAATGGATCCTTCTCCTGCAAGAGTTCACATTAGAAATAAAGGACAAAAGAGGGGTCGAAAACGTAGTTGCCGACCACTTATCTAGACTCACAAACGACGATCAGAGTGATTCTGAGTCCATACCGGACTCTTTTCCTGATGAGCATCTATATGCTATTTTTTCAACACCATGGTATGCTGACATTGTAAATTATTTAGCGGCTGATGTTATGCCTTATAATTGGTCAAGAAATGAACGTAAGAAGTTCTTGGCCGAGTTAAGTTATACTCTTTGGGATGAGCCCTACCTTTTTAAGTATTGTGGGATCGATTATTCGTCGTTATATTCCCCAGTGGGAATATAATGAAGTTCTATCGTTCTGCCATGACAAAGAGTGTGGTGGCCATTTTAGTGGGATGAAAACAGCCGCTAAAGTTCTTCAATGTGGATTTTATTGGCCTACCCTTTTTAAAGATGCCCAAGTGCATTGCAAGACGTGTATTCGTTGCCAACAACTTGGGCGAATCACGAAGCGTAATATGATGCCATTAAATCCAATCTTGATAGTATAAATTTTTGACATTTGGGGCATTGATTTAATGGGTCCCTTCCCTGTTTCCCACGGTTTCATTTATATTCTAGTTATTCGTGGACTCGTGTCTAAATGGATAGAGGCCCTAGCTTGCGTAGCAATGACCATAAGACCGTTGTATTTTTATTAAAGAATATATTTTCTCGGGTTTGGCATTCCTAAAGCCATCATTAGTGATGGTGGAACACATTTTTTGCAACAGAGTTGTTGCATCCCTAGTGAAAAAGTATGGAGTTACACACAAAGTAGCAACTCCTTATCATCCACAAACTAGCGGACAAGTAGAAGTTTCTAATGGGAAATCAAAAAGATTTTAGAAACAACTCAGAAACCCCGATAGGAAAGACCGGTCGAAGCATCTATCGGATGCCTTATGGGCGTATAGAACTGCTTTCAAAACTCCTATAGGTATGTCTCCCTTTAGACTTGTATTTGGGAAACCATGTCATTTGCCCGTTGAATTAGAGCACCGTGCTCTGTGGGCTATAAAAAGCCTTAATTTCAATATTGATGAGGCAGGTGTCAAACGCAAGTTGCAATTGAATGAGCTTGAAGAAATCCGTAGCGATTCTTACGATCTCGCGAAAGATTATAAAGCTAACATGAAACGTGTTCATGATAAGCAAATCTTGCGCAAAGAGTTTATGGTCGGTCAAAAGGTCTTGCTTTACAACTCCCGTCTACATATTTTCCCAGGGAAACTAAAAACCCGTTGGTCTAGTCCTTTTCTGGTT
This sequence comes from Coptis chinensis, assembly GCF_015680905.1. Classification (NCBI taxonomy): domain Eukaryota; kingdom Viridiplantae; phylum Streptophyta; class Magnoliopsida; order Ranunculales; family Ranunculaceae; genus Coptis; species Coptis chinensis. The sequence goes on along the minus strand of NC_141462.1, from coordinate 16,992,009 downwards.
ACTGAAGTCACCACTTACGGGGCAATCACCTTGGTAAATCCCAATGACAACAGTACCTTTCAAGTTAATGGTCAACGGTTAAAACATTTTCACGAACTTCTGTCCCCTGATGTAGAGGAAGTCCTTTTACAGGACCCTGTCTATGAGGAATGATCCTTGTCATTGGTGCACTTTCTTTCACTTCCATATAGTGGTAAGTGCACCATTCAGGTAACCGAGCCCTCCCTATGGAGTGTGTGGATGTAAGAACCGGATCCTAAGTCCACGGTTAACATAATTCACATTTTCCACTTTTGCATGTTTTCTCGATTTTTGAGTCATGTTCCTCTATGGGGTGAATTATGTATTTTTTGTTTTTCGTTTTTCTTATAATAAACTAAAAAAAATAATAAATAAATAAATAAAAAATAAAAAAAATCTTAATCATAGAAATAGCAATCCAACAATTCTTGGGAATCTGACTTTAAACGACCCACGTTAGAACAAATTTTGTGTTTAAAAATTTGTTTGGGGGTGGGCAATCGGTCTTTCCATTTGGATTGCTCGAACTTTCCATTTGTGTTGCTTAGGCCCATTACTTGTAATTCAATAGGGTTGACGTTATCTTAAACTTAGATTTCCTTCGTTCGCATAACTTACGTCACACACGCACTTCGAGGCATTTTACACCTTTTTATACATAACCCATGGTTGGAATTGAGTGTTTTATGGATCATTGAATTGGAAATTCTCTACTGATCATTTCCATAACTCATTCGCCAAAATCGGACCAAGAACGGCGGCAAATTGAATTTGAAATTGGGCTAAAAAATCGAAAAATTTCGAATTCAAATTGGGCTTGGGCCCAAAACATTATAATCGCCTCGTCTCCTCTCCTTCCCAAAAACGCATTGTTTCCTTTTCCAATCCCACGCCCGGTTACCAAGGTTTAAAACAAACCTTGAACACCAAAATAAAAAATAAATAAAAAAATAAAAAATAAAAAAAAATAAAAAAGAGAGAGAGAGAAGAAAACCTAACTACACCCACGCCAAGCAATTCAATCAAACTAAAATCTTCTCCAAACCATTACCACCACCACCCCAACTCCGAAAACAGCCACCAATTCAAGTAACCACCACCGCCACCATTGTTGTTTTAGTTGTTTTCTTCAAACTTCGCCTCCCCCGGTCTACAAAACCATTAGTTGTCTCGAAAACTTCAATAATGGCTTTGACGAAGAATTTTGTCGAGCACACGCTTTCTTGCCGACAACTTTCGCGCCATTACGACCACGAGAGATGATTAGGAGGGATTGGACGGACTGTGGTACTTTCGACCCAGAGGAGTTCTATCACTATGATTTGGTAGAACAGTTTTATAAAAAGCGAGAATTGGAGGGGGATAGGATTTTCATAAAGTTAGCAGGAACGAGGAGGGAAGTAACGAGACAGTTGTTGGCTGAACTGTTAGGAATTACGCTTGAAAGCAACCTAGTAACGACAATTCAGGAATCCCAGTATACTGGAGTTCCTGCTTTGATGAAAGATACTGTCGTGGAGGGTGAATACAATCCGACATCTCATTGCGTCCGCCCGATCAATACCGATAACCAATCAACCGGGGTCAGAGCTCGATTGGATTGGTAGGAACGCCCCGGGAAAGACAAAGTCAGTGATATCGACCTGCAATGTCTGCACGTTCTCTGGATTTTGCAAACAAATAAGTATAATTTCTGCATCCTCGATTTAATGTTTAATGTGATTAGAGGAGTGGGAAAGAGCTTGGCGCCTCTTCCCGTATTGATCACTAAGATCATGCTCTCCTTTAGAGTCGCAAAATCTGCTCCTATTAAGATCAAATTGCATTCTAATGCAAGTATCTATATGGATTGCATCCAAGAGACTTGGCCATTGTCTGAAGGAAAGGTGGTTGAGTCGGAGGATGAAAGGGAGGATATGACATGTCTGGATGACGATGCATTAGATAATTGTAGTTCTAATTTAGAACGCATGCAAGTGTTGCAAACTGGCTTGCGTTGCGTTTATGGTATTTGTGAAGATATCCGAGATAGACAGATTGTAGTTCGAAATAAGCAAACGAACCTTCAGACGAGACTTGAAATGCTCGAAAGGGTTCAGGACGATATCTTGTCTAACATGGAGACTATCCACCAGCATCAACAAGCCCGATTATCACGATTACTGGATGGATGGAAGCCAGACTTGTTCGAATAGAGATGCTCTGACGCATGCCACCCGTGGAGGATTCTTTTCACCGAAGTCCGAGAGGGCATGAGCCGTCGTCGCCCGAAAGACAGATGGCTCAAGCCATTCTCCATCCCAAGACCAATCTCCATCTCGGGTCCATCATCATCACAAAACTAGGTGTTCACCATCGGTTGTGTTCACATTTATTTCATTGTTTTGATTGTTTTATTAGTTGGATTTTAATTCAAGAGTAAATTTAAATATTAATGTGTTTGTTTTATATTGTTTTGATTTAAATTTTATTTTTAATATAATTGGTTATTTTCGAAAGTAACGCTTGTTTTATCATTAATCCCACCTTCCGACTTGTTTGGGGTGGTAATATTTATACCGAGCATAAGTCGTTATATGATCATCTGTTTGTAAAGTTGTCTTGGAGGAAAGGTTGAGAATTTGGCCGATATCGGCATATCTATGATTATGTGTGGTGGTAGCATGAAATCTAGGAGAGTTTAGAAGTTACTATTCTAAATCCAAAGATAAAAAGATACCGTGATTTTTAGAAAATCAAGAAGATGGTTTGTTTCCGTTTTGGGTTTGGAATCTTTCTATTTCCTGAAATTGCCTTTAAACAATTTGGCAACTTGCCGATTCGTTTTGGAAGCCGCGAAACCTATTTAAACCCCCTTCATTCTACACTAACAAACCACACTACACCCCACCATCATCCCTCACCTTTCACTCAAACAAGTCATCCCTCACCTACACAAACCCCCTTCATTCTACACTACACCACACTAACCCCCTTCTTTTTCCTCCAAACTTACGTTTCAAGATTCTACGAGCTGCTTCGCTCGTCGTCGAACCTGCCACTACTACTATTAACTTCGAAATTTTACTCAAAGCGCGACCCACACCATCCTTGAGCGCGACTCGCACCCAAACACTGTTATTGCAAAACCCACTAGCGACCGGCGCTTCTAAGCGAGCAGCCCAGCGCCCTTCCGTGAACAGCGGCAAATTCCAATTTTCGGAGGGCCATTCCAGGATTTTTTTTTTGGAACTGTTCAAAGAGTAGTTGAGATGACATCTCCTATAGTCATACCTGAATAGTCTTTTCAAGATGTGTTTGGCACGAGACCTATGGACATTGGTTCCGACCACGGGGATCCTCAGATTAGGATGGCGTCATCTACCGGGTAAGTGATGACGATTCATATTCACCACGACTTCTTTGCTTATTTCTAAGACCAAGTTAATTTCTATTGTAAACAGGATGGAGAACAATTATTCTACGTCGTAGTCGATGACACGACACATAAATTCAATAAAAATGTGGTCGCTTTAGTTTCAGGATTACCAATACCTGATCCTATTCACACATGGGCATATATGACCGATAATGCATACCTTTATGATTATACATATTTCCATGAGTATTATGGGGGAGGGGTATTTCGAGTAATGGACCAGGGGCGATATAGCATTGCCCTTGGTAGCCTTTCCCTAAACGTAGGCACCACCACGTTATTCATCCTGATGAATATTTTGGGGGAATGGCAATTCATTTCGCAAACAAGATCTTGCTGGTGACATTTTCCTCGCTTTAGCTGAGGGACGTCGCCGATATGACATCCCCCGAGTTTTAGTCGCTAGCCTTAAGAGAGCCCAAAGCATGAGGCATCTACTTATGCCTCTTCTGGTAAGCCGCATCATGCGTAGTTGTTTACCTGTATTATGTGCACAATTCACAAATTGGAAAAGGGTTGAAGTCATGAGACCCACCAATTGGGTGGTTCGCTCGTTGCAAATAATGACTTGGCCGGTATGGCAGGTGCAGCCTCATTTGGTCGCCCCGTACATCCCATCAGACATAATAACACTTAACAAGTTAGCATTAGTAGATGATACATGGCGGCAAGCTTGGGAAATTATAATGGAATGGGTGGCGGGATCTTGAAGGAACCTTGTCTCTTTGACAAGGAGGAGGATGCTTAAGTGGGAGATAAAGTAAGTTTTAGTTTTGTTATTGTCTCGCTTATGTCCCAAGAAAATTAATTTTGTTAACCCCATAATGGGTGGAACTCTTATAGAGTTCGCGTCGATTTATTTTATTTCCTATATTAGTATGTTCTAACCTTGTTTTGCAGATGTTCCCGAATTTCACGCGTTTCCATGGTATTTTTCTACCCTCTTTATTTAAATGTTTTGAGGACAAAGCATGCTTCTTGTTTGGGGGCATAGAAACACGTGTAATTAAGGCATCTGTTAGGATATAGATATGTATAATATGCATTTGTTTTCAAGTTAAAAATTTTAAAAATATAAATAAATAAGTTTATGCTATACACTTAGGAATATTGGTATTGTTTTCTTTCTCATGCTCTTAACAATCTAGAAGTCTCCGCGTAGCTTTTGCATCGGAATAATTGTTAGAAACTTAGGTTAATATGTAGGTAATAATCTTTGCATCTATCTATAAATATATTACATGAGTATCTATGATTGTTAGCGATAAGTTTCAAATCTAGGCTAGAGTACTTATTCTACAAATCCTGTGAGAATATAGCCTAAAGCCTTATATGAGCGAAACATTTGAGAAATGACACAAGGGAGAAGTAAAATCCGGATAGAGAAATCACACGTCCACTTGCTTGATCACTATGCCATATCCTAAGCGAGAATTTAGGCCCTCTTTGGATCGATATAGCCAGAAATATTCAAACCTATGAATTATTTTTCCTAATTAAGCCCCTCGAGCCTTTCTTTAGCCTTCCATAAACCACAATTCCTTTACCCTGTTACAAAAACAAAACAAAATAAAAAAAATTCAACTTACCCAATCTAGAATAAGTCTGAGAATAGAATGAGTGAAGAAAGAAGAAGAGAAAAACCTGTGTAAACAAAAATTAGTTAGTTGCTTGAGAAAAGAAATGAAGTTTCCATCCAAGGAAAAAAAAAAAATAGAAAAAATAAAAATAAATAAAACTCCAAAAATAGAATAAAAAAATATGGGGAGTCAAAAAGCCAAAGAAAAAATAAAAAACATAAAAAATATGGCTAAGGATGGAAACAAAGTATAGAAGCAAAAAGAAAATAACAAGGTTTTCTCTAAGTTACATAATATAAAATAAAACTCCATTATCTCGGACTTGTCCTTTTTGAATATCCATTTCCTTCCTTCTTAAACCATCTCCTAATCCCATCCCCATGACACCTAATAAAGACCTCTAGCTCAATTAGAAATAGGTTAGTGTGATAGTAAGTTACATAATATAAATACTCTATTATCTCGGACTTGTCCTTTTGAATATCCATTTCCTTCCCTTCCTTCTTAAACCATCTCCTATGTGTTTGATCGACTTTGATCCGACTTCCTTGTTTGTCATTGAGATTGTAAGGTAAAGTGTGCCCACCGCATTAACCTGAGTAGCTAAACTTGAGCGAAAAATCGAGTGGTTTTGTCTTGATATTTATGTGAGGACCTACTTAAGGACGCTATTCGAAGTTTTTATAAACGAACCTGTTAGGCATTTCATAGTATTTCATAGTATATATATTTGTATCATAGATGATTGATTATTATGCATATATTAGTTTAGGTTTTGACTTGGTCATTCTTATTCAATTGCTAGTGAGATGTATAGATAGTTGAGACATGAATGAGGAAACAATAGTTTTATTTCTTAGTCGTTGTAGTATAGATGAAGTTTGTGAGTACCTTCATCGAAAAACTCTCACGAGGCTATAACTTCGTCCACTAGGGAATTCCTAGTGGTTTAAGGCCTTGTTGCATATGGTCAATGCAATCGCGACTCAAATAAACGAGTAGATAGAACTCCATTTTTGTCACTTATTCTAATTTCTCATCTTTGCTTGAGGACAAGCAAAATGCTGTTTGGGGTGGTTTGATAAGAGCCCAAAATTGTAGTTTTAACCCTCAGTAACAGTCATACTTTTAGACCAATTATGTGAGTAATAATTAAGAGTTAATACTTGATTCACGTGTTTTATGCATTTCAAAGTCAAAGTCCATTATGTGCAGAAATGTGCCACTTTAGCGAGATAAAGGAGAAAAGGTCGGTTGCTAAGGAGTTCTGTGATTAAAGACTAAGATTCAAGAAGACAAAGCCTTTCTAAAGCCTGGTCAAAAGCTGAAAAGTCGACGGGCGTAAAAAAGACACTCAAAGTCGAGAGAACTTCCGAGGCGTCGTATCTTTGGACTCAGACCTCGGAATTGGGCCTACCTTATGTCAAAACGACCGGCTCGGAAAAATCTTTCCAATGGCTTAAGCCGTGACCCAATCAGAGGAGCAGAAATGGACGAAAAGTCTGTTGAAGTTAACTATAGCTGAAGAGGCCTTTTTGGACTGAAAGAATTGGGTTTTGGGCCTGATTCTCTGGCCCAAAACATGGCTCCAAGCCCATGCACGATTTTTGGATCTGGACATATAAAAACAAAACCTTAGCTCTTTGTTAATGGTAGCTAGTTAGACCTAAAACTATATAGAATTCTAGATCTAGTTTTCAGTAGAGTAATTAAGTTTAAGTTCCATTTTCAATTCTTGTTTTAGATTAAGTCTTTGAATCATTGTTCTTAATTGATTAGATAAATAAAATAGTTATTTTGTCAATTTCGATTTTTGTCATTTCAATTTATAGATCTAGTTCTAATTCTTGTTGATTATCATTTTGTAGTTTAAGTAGATTGAAATATTGTTAGTTAAATTAGTTATGTTAGAATTTTAATATGATGAGTAGTTATAATTCAATGGAAAATGATGGGTTGATGACTAAAGGCTAAAACCTCCATTAGAGGGGTTGATGAAGCTTTGATGAAAACTTAGTGGTATAGTGTAGTAGCGTTGTAGAATCTATTCCACTCTAGAAGGTCGTGATTCGCCATATATGAGAATGGGTGGACGACCTCACATGCTAGTTAGTATTTGGTAGAAATGCCATGAACACTAGGGATTAGAACTCGAAATTCTTGCCGTAAGAACGTAAGAATCGAGATACAAGAATCTATGCTAGGTTATTAAGTTGGATTCGAGGTGGATTCAATTCCCCTCTAATCCTTTATCTAGATTCAAAAACAATCATATTTCCATAGCATTTGTAGTTTAAATTCAACATAATCAATTTCATATTGTATCATAGTATAACACCCTTCGTAAAGCTCTCATTAGACTTAAGACTGATTAATTAGATTAGAAAACACTCCATGTTAGAGAACTAGGAGTGAAATGAATTTTTTACTCCACTCTATTTCAATAGAATTGAGATTAGAAACTTTGATAAGCAATCTAGCATCATAAATAGTTTTAGTTTACTTACGTTTTGAGTTCATCGTTCATTTCGTAGGTAAACTATCAATTTTATGTTCTATCAGCAGGTGGGCGGAGAAAAGAAACACACTCAAAGAAAAAGAGGAACGAAACACACACCTTGGGAGACAGAATTCCACATACCCCTGGTGTTAATAGCAGTGCACCTGCATATCATTATACAAAAGAGCAGCTTGGTGCGGTAATATTTGGCTGTAAACATGAGACAATGGGCGAGTGCCTAAGGAAGCTGTTATTTGGTTAGTATAGTAGTACTTTAGCTTTTAACTGCATATTACTTAGAGCATGTTATTTTGTCTCTAGCTACAAGCTTACAACCCCCAAAATTGGGATTTTTTAAACTACTTCTCTAGTAGATCTTCAATTATGTTTATGCAAATATGCGTAGTATAAAAAACAGATAACGTATATAACTAATAATTAAGGACACACCCCCCTTAATAACATTTTACCGGATTGGACTTGGTTGATATAGTAGATTCGACCCCGAAAATCTACTTTGATTCCAGAGACCCAGATAAGAGCCACACATGTTTACATGTTCCATTATTTCACTTAGGGTATCAATAAATGAGGGGGTATTCGGATTGATTTGCAGCTTTAGACATAGTCCATAACTTTTTATTGGAGAGATGTCGCTTGATCGAGAAAGAAAGCATAGGGAGAACATTCATATCTTTTAAATTCAGACTTAACTAATAGATGTAGCAGCACTGCGGCAGATTTTCTTAAGTGTGTTTTGTTGCCTTTCTTCCACTCAATAATATCGCACATACCGTTTTCTTCAATTATGTGATAATCCACTGAATGACATTGTCAGATACACTTTAGAGCTCTCCTTTAGTGGCGCCTAAGTAAAGCACATAGGTGCATAGCGATTTTGGAATTTTCAGATATGATTTTGTTTGTTTACAATCTCAGATTTTTCTATTAATAAAACTTTTTTGTAGTTTGTTAACATATCTAACTTTCATATTAATTTATTTTCATTTCTAATAACTTATACTATGTTTTGGTTTGAACTTTCATTAAATCTCTATTAACTTTTGTGCAGGCTTACGAATTCAGGATTTCTCGTATATCAAAAATATTGAGCCAGGGTTGCCGATATTCCTATATAACTACAATGGTAGGAAATTACACGGCATTTACGAGGCAACTAGTCATGGCTGATTAAACATCAACCCACATGCATGGACAAATAATGGTTCTGACCAGACTCAATTTCCTGCCCAAGTACAGCCGCATACTTCTTTTCCCTAATTCTTTAGTGATATCTCTATATATACTGTATTCTAATCACATGATGTTTGATTTTCCTAGGTCCGTGTTCGTATCAGGAAGCAATGCAAGTCCTTGTCAGAGGACCAGTACAAGAAGGTCCTAGAGAAAAACTACATGGATGAGTAGCCATTGCTTTCCAAAGGACTACTAAAGTTTTTATAATTTATGGTGTGGTTGGAACAATTAGACTACTGGCTAGTAAGTTTGGATGGATTCCTTATATTAGTTAATTTTTTATCTTGTAGTCCACTGGTTTAATTGCAATAGTATAATGGGAGACTACTAGGCTAGTGTGCTATTATAGTTCTTATCGTCTTACATTAATGCAATCTCTCTGCCATATTGTTACTTTAGATTCTTTATTAAGCTATTATACTAGTAAGATGGATGGGGTGATATGTGCCTGGTCATATTGGTGAAGTGAGTTGAAAAAAGAACTTTTTAACCATATTTTTGGTACAGGAACATATTTACTTGTAATAACTTCTCGCAAGGAGGTTGGCACTTATCTTGGTTTCCCCATTTTCCGAGTAATGTCTATGAAGTTTATGGCTTGCAATGGGATTTTGAGGCTTTCATCTTGTCAAGAAGTAAGAACTTTTGTATTTGTGGAAAAAGGCCTCCTTACTTCCACTTCATACTTCATGGTTTAATTCCCTTTTCGTAAGAGGGGAGACAAAAGTCTAGGTTTATATCTCAGTGATTCCGTGTGCACTTAAATTCAATCGTTCCAGCATGTAGTTTGATTGGACAATTATTTGAATAAGAAGCGAGCACACTTTTCTGCAGAAAAGAGATGAGGCTTACTTTATGAGCCCATTAAGGACAAATGAATCAACATCGGGGTTGTATTATTCGTATGAAATAGACCTTACATTAAAGTGAGTCCTTTAAGCAATATTTTAAAGTAGACTACAACTAGTATGAGAATATTTTCACTTATTAGGTTCAGATTCTCATGTCAGATATTGTGTCAAACTGCATCGATGGTGTCGCGCCCGATGTCTACCGACTTACAAACGGTAACAGGGAAGTTAGCGTAGGAAGGGCAAGGAAACCACTTTGGAAACAGATCTGTTGGTATAGTCTATTGCAACAGTCTCATAGTCGGTCACAATTTCTTTCATTCAACCCGACAATCCATGCTCACTTCTGACACATGATAAATTCACCATTTATTGATTTGCTTGAGGAGCTAACGTTTGGTATGCATACCAGGCTGATCCTCAATTTGTTTGGAACAGGAGTTTGTTGGAAGAGCTAATCGAGTGTAAGGTTATACATATTTTTAGTATAAAGTTATAAATTATTCTCATATGGGTGAGCTAAGAATGCAATTATTCTTATATAGGACTAAAAAAGTACTTTTCTTTTTTTGTTTTTGCAGCTTGATGCATTCATCATTCCTCTAGTATAAGGAAGTATCCTAAAGAGTATTACTGGTTATGATTCCAAGTATTTTGTTTTCCACTTTTGTACTTATATAGTTGCTATAAATGTTGGTCTTTAAGATTGCAGACAAAACCAGTGGAGCTATCGCCACACGAGAAATAGTTGTTTCACTTAACCGAGTCTTAGGTTTTCAGACTGTACAGATAAATCTTAAAGACACTCCTGCTAAAATTACTTTAATCTCGAGGAGGTGCACAAGGCGTTTAGGTACAAGGAGTGAAACCTGTTGATATACATTAAAGTCTTATGGCTATATAGAAGCACTCCTAAACTTAGTTAATCTTGACATGGTTAGCGGAATTTTAGGAACAAGAATGTGGAGACGAGGAGCTAACCTTGAAGGGGACACTGCTAACTTTATTGACACAATTGTTGGAGATTGAAGGTTTTAACTCATTTTTGCAGGTACTTTTTGTACCTCTTGCAAACTCTACATTATTTGCACCAAATTGTAAAATCTTGCAATCTTTATATTTTAATGAAGAAAAAGCTTTCTATTAGCTCCCTAGGTTAGGGAAATACATTTCCTAACTATTTGCGATATGAGATCTTTTGGGAAACCGCTAGTTGATTGGGAAATGGTTCCCGGTAACTACATGTATACTGTATCTAACAGTTCCACCTTAAGCATTGGTGACTTCAAAATTTTTTTGGGATAAAGCTGTCCATACCTCACACATGAGAAATTGCTCCAAACTTTCTTTACATATGCGGGCCATTTGCAACAGAAGATATATTAGATTTCCATTGTGTTTTTTCCTGGATAGATAAGTTCCTCTCTTCATAACGGATGCTGAGAATCTATGTTTCAAGTTCGAGGATCAATTCCACTTCTTTGGGAGAAAATCATGGATTTGAGCCACAAGCCATGGATCAAAATCGTCAATCATGAAGAAACAGTATGTGACTATTTATTTTTTTTGTTATATGAATTTTGTAGTATTTCCAACACAGTGCTTCTATAATGATATGCAGTAATCTTTTCTTTCTAGCCTAAAATCGTTCAACGCCATTTTAATGATCTCATTCAAAGATACGGAGAGGCCATGGCTATTGATTTGACTGACAAAGTAAGGTTTTGTGTTCATGTATTTTCTTTTTTTATTGTGTCATTTACCTCTTCTTTCAAACTTTATCAATTTAAATGATTAAAGGTGAAGTTTTATCATCCTTCAGTGAACATCATAATTGAACTGGATACAATGTCTAACAATTGATTATTTTGCACCTCTACTATTGTCCCTTTTCCAAAAATACCCACTCGCAGGACTTTTTATTTTACCTTTCCAATGGTTTTTTTAGTTGATTGGTTTGGATAAGAGAGGGAACACTAAAATAGAAATTATGGGGAATGATTTGGTAGAGGATACAATTCTAGAAAGAGTTGAATGGGTAGAAGTGATATTCTTTTTAAGGTGACCATCGTTGAATGGTGGTATTGGGATCATTTGGGGATAGTTAGATGGTGAAGGCTTTGAACATTATTCATAGCTATGTCAGATATCGGTGGTTCTGTTGGAAATTTAGAATTGTTCACTTTTGGATGTGAAATGGTTCCTTTGAAGGATGAGGGGGCTGGTGAGACGTTTTTCATATTAGCAGCAACAATTTGGTTTGAAATTTTGTACAAAGTGTTTTGAGCTCTTGAAAGTTCGAAGCTTCCTACATGAGTTGTGCTACATTGATTCTGATTAATGCACTTTTGACATGTTACGCACAACTGTTCAACTTTCAAGTTCAATCCTACTTGAAAATCATTGTATGCACTCATATTAACTTATTGTATCCAATTATAGAGCACTGTAGGTGTTTTAAAAGGTCATCTCATCCCCAGTAGTCATCAAGTGATTGGTTTATTTCCATTATATTCCTCGGTTTTAACTTATAGTAATTGTTATGTATTGTTTTAGCATGGTGATGAAGGTCAACTAAGCATGGCATTTCTTGACTGAAATGCAAAAGGTTCCCAGATTAGGTGATTTTCTTGTTTACAAAAAGAGAGAAGGAAAATAAAATGAAACCCGACAAAATGGTTACAAAGCTGTTTTTTCTTCACTTGTTTTACGATCTTCACTCACATTATCAATTTTTTCGCGATGATTCTTTTATGTTTGTTTGCCAGTTGAGGGTGAATCGTGGAAATCAGTGGAGTGGAACATATTATGGAAGTCAGATTTCTAAAGGATATGGGTATGCTGCAACCTACTTCCAAACTCCAAAGACGTCCGCGGAGGAGCATATGGGACTTATCCGATTAATATGGCAACCACCAACAACAAGTAAGTTGAATGTCTGATCAGCTCTCATCTTTTTCTCCGAATACGATCAGGCTCTTATATAAAGTGTTGATAGTGAAATCATCATGAATTGCAATTAGTGAACTATATTGTTGACTTTGAACTATGACTTAAAGTCAAGTTGAGAGTCAATGGTGCCTCATCGTCTACGTGAAGACAAATGTTATTTCTGCAATTCCTATCTCTATTATATTATTTTAAATGCACAAAAGCGTCTATTTATTAACAATGTTTTTCGCTCTTAGGTCGATTGGTTTAAGAAAGATGAAGATTTTGTAAGTAACGGGACACAGTTTGCCAAAGTTTCTGGTAAGGTCACTGTTGCAACATTTTTATACTTGTTCAACCCTTCATTTTTCTGCCCTTCTTCTTTTGTTTATATTCTCTCTTATTGTGTAGTTCTATTGCGTAGAAGTAACTTCTAAGCAATGTGAGGACCCTACATCTATCCTACCAGAGCTTCATTGGGGTGAGATAGCTTCCAGTGACACACATAGTAATGATTCTTGAGCAATCAAATAAATTACGAGGCCGAGGGGGCCTCCACTAAAGATGCACCTCAAGTTGAGTCCTCGGTTGCCAAGCGTGGAGATATTCTTATTGACATCAATGACTGATTCCCTCGGGATTTCCTGTCAGATATATTTTCAAAGGAAAGATTGACTGAAGACTCCTCTAGCATAAGTCTGTTGTACAATGATGGAACTGGATTGAGCATAAACATTGGTCATTCTTTTAGAAGTTAGTACAGGATGAGTTTGTTAGAAATGATGTTTCTCTTATGGATCAGGACTGATAAGCACCCAAAACTGTAATATTAAACCCCAAGAGACATAGCATTTTGGTCGATTATGTGTTTAATAATCATGTAATAATTATATTTTCGTACTTTTACAGGTTTCCGCAATTAAAATAAATATAGGGATAAAACATGCATCGAAGTACGGGAATACGGGAATATTTGAACTTTCCCACTCAACCCCCGTGAAGCCCAATAAAGCCTGACTAGAGCCGAAGTTTCCAAAAGAACAAAACCAGTGCAGAACGGGTCCACATATAAAGAAGCAACAAACTTTCGAAGCTCAAATCGGATAAATCTAGATGCCGACGGCGTTGGCTAGTGAAGCTACCATAGGGACCGAGGCGGACGAACTCAGCGCCAAGGGACGAAAGTCGTAAAAACGCCAAAATCGGCGCCACCGCTAGACACACTAAGTGGACCCACTCTGCAGGTCCAGAAGGCATGACGAATCAGCATAGGCAGGTGGCAAAGGATGGTTTCAATTTGGTACCACCTAGCAAGAGAGAAGACACGTACCAATTCAAACCAGGTGGTTTGAATTGAAATGAGCTACAAGACGAAACTTTAATACAGAAAAGGACAAAACAAATGGATAAAAAACAAAACTTTGATTCTCAAAGTTTTGAACAACTCAATTAGCAAACAAACAACATCAAATTAAACCGTCTTGGGTCTCCGACCTATATATATACGAGGGGTCGCCTTCATTATTACCCCTTCGGATTTTCATGCTTTAGCTTCCGCCCTAGTTAGTTTATTTCTTCAAGATTTACACATTCATCATTTCCATTCCAAAGAAATTTTAAATCGTAAGTTATTTTTTACCCTTAATAACAGTCATTTCTTTTCTAGTTTAATTTCTCCCGCATTTATTTACTTAATGTATCTGACAAGTTTTATTATTCCTTCTATGACCATGAGCTAATCCCCTCAGGGGGAGGGTTATGCTGCTCGTGTAAAAATCCGGATTGACTCTTTAATATTCTAGAGTCACTACTTAGGAATTAGGCTTAGATTTGACATCCGGTCCCAAAATGACTGAGACTGTACAAAGTTGGACTGCTGATGCTCCAGAACAGTCTCGCGCGCAACCCAAAATGTCTCGCGCGCGACTCTCTGGTGTCAGACAACTCTCCAATTCGTCCAGCTGATGTGAAATCGAGCCAGGAGCTGAAATAATATACCAGAGATGAGATATTATTGAAACTCCTTATGCTAGTGAAATGCGACCTAGAGATGTGGGCATGCACTAGGGATCAATACTCGACGCCGTCTCCGAAAACGAGACGAATTAGAGATGTAGTGATGTGGTAATATAAACGGTTGAAAAATGATTCTCGCATGAGTATGACTAACTCTCTCCATGTTTCTCTATTTTTGTTTACCTACATATAATCGCCGTAGTAATTTACATTATTTGCATTACCGTTAATTTAATTAAAACCAACTAAAAAGAAACCTAAAAATCCTACTCACCAAAAGTTGTAATTCCAGTTGTGAACCTATCCGAGCCCTAAGGTTTGGACGATCCCTTACTTGACCTATCCTACCAAACCCACGTGAGTAAGGTAACTTGACTAAAACGTACGACTATACGGACGTTGGACTTTGGACTTTGGACTTGGGTCTTTGGACTTCGGACTTTGGACTGTGGACCTCGGACTTAAGAAAATAAGTAACTGAAATCAATAAACGTGTATAAAGAGTGTGTTTATCAAGGACCATCTTGGATATTCGTCTCCACTTACTAAAGTTGATGAAGAGAGTCTTGGAGCCTATAACTTTTCACAGTTGATGACCGATGTGAATACCTTGGGAGTTGTGGATTCTCAAAAAAAATTTGAGTAGGAAATTCAGCAGGAACCATCTGTCTCCTTTCCTGAATATATAGAGAAAGATTAAAAAATGTCTTATTATAGTTCGAAGAATATTAGTTGATACAATATTTGAGTTTCTATAAATAATTGACTGATCACTAGTACTTTTTGAAAGTTAAGTTCATGTTCGACATTGTTCTTTCTTATCTTAATGAAATAAGTTCTTCAAAGAATTTATTTATGTTGGGTTGTTTTTGTTAATTAGTGTTGATGTTTATGAATATGAAAGGGAATGTGGTGGTTTGGGACAGGTTTTTATTTGCTGGTTAATTGTCATGAGCAATACCAACAAAAAATGATAAAGGGTGAGATAAAAGGTTGTCCAACAATCTCCCTTTTCAAAAGAATTTATCACGGTTATTTTTTGATATTATCTCGGTTTCAATAAAAAAAACATCTCAGTTTTCTTCTATACTAATTGGTTTCAATCAACAATTTATCTCGGTTTTATTCTATATAATATCGGTTTTATTTAGAAAACCGAGATAATATATTTAGATAAGATGTCAGACTTCTGAGATAATTTACTAGCTTATCATCTCGGTTTTATAGAGCTCTATTACCTTAGTGGATTTTACCTCGGTTGTAGTTTCCTAGAAAACCGAGATAAAAACTCTAACATCTCACCTTTTAGCTAAGTTTATAAGCCCTTTTTTTAGTAGTGCATCTAGTAAGGGGGTAATACTAAAAAAATCCTTCTTTTGAATTTAGAAGTTTGCTATCGTATCGGAAATACCGTACCAGATCAATTTGTGGATAAAGAAGGATATTAATACAGCGAGCCCATTATATGAACTCCACCACTAAAAGTGGATTTATAAGATGAATTGAGGATTGATTTTTGGTGAAGATGGTCTTCTCATAATAGAGAATTTTCTTAAATTATAAAAAATCAACCTAAACGAATATGTTTAACCTTGTTAAAAGTTGTTTTGAAATTTGAAAAATTTGGATCGTTGTATAATTTTATAACACTATAATCAAATTTTGATACGTCTAGACATCTTCAAATGTGATGATTTTTTCTAAGGATGATCGATATTGCAGGAATAACATCTCCACCAAAAATTAGTTTATAATTCATTGTTTTTCATTATGGAGTTTCTTTGGAGTTTGTTTAAGTGGAGTTGATATAACGAGCAAGTTAATATAGAGGAATGCGCAAAGTAGTTCATTATTTTTTATGGAAAGCACATGTTTCCAGGAAAAGCAAATTGTTCTTGTCTTAATGTTAAGAGGGAGTTTGAACAATGGAGAATTAATCGTCTTTAAAAATCTAGTCGGGGGACAACTGGCTACTTATGATGTCGAGAACAAACAGGTGAAGTTTGTCGAGTTAAAGAACAATAGAAAACTCTCTAAGTTGGCGAACTACGAACTCTTTTATGCTTCCTATGTAATTCATGTCTACAGTCTTCAGTTGATGAATATCTGAAATACTTTCGACCTACCTGTTTTGAATTGTTGTGATTATAGTCGTATTATTACATGTTGTGTCTTAAGTACCACTTGGCTTTGTGACATAATGGAAAATCATTGGTGTCGGAACTCGGAACAACGATGCCCCAGGATATCCAAGAAACAAATGGTCGCCAACCTCCTATCCCATCTAAGGTGAAATATTCCTCTATTTATGCTGGGATCAGAGCTATTCCTTGGAGGAAGTAAAACTGTTATCGTGCAATGAAGTATGAACCTATGTCCTCCATGCCCAATGTGTGGCCTTGAGAATAAATAGAAGGGTTTTTTATTTAACCCTCCAAAACTATGTAGCGTTTTGACTAAACCCCCCACTCTGTCAATTTTGTGTCTAACAGACGTTGATATTTTACATATTGGCCATTTTGCCCTTATGAAATATAGCCATTGGGTTTTATGTTTTTTTCATTTTCAGAAGGGGTGTTTTGACATAACCCCCCAAAACTACGTAGCTTCCCAGGAGGTCAACCATCCTGAAAACTACTCCTGCCCGAGCACGCTTAATTGTGGAGTTCTCACCAACCCCACAGCCAAACGATTCGAAAAAGGCCTTAATGTTAAGATTTGGTGGATCAATTACTTCTAGCCAGGATCTTTGGACAACCGCTTAAGTGAAGTGGGATCACACCATGGCGCAACAGTCATCCATACCCGGGCTAAACGCCTTTCCATCATACCCCTCCTCGGGCCACGCGTAGGGGTATTACAATCCTACCACCTAATTAAGATCAAGCCGTCCTTGACTCTGATACCATTTTGTAACGACCCGCCCTATCCTACCACATCGATACTGTCCCCACTTAGCCATTGCGGACCTCCAACAGTGTGGGGTTTTCGGACTCCGGATAGTAGTTTCCCAGGAGGTGGTCATCCTGAAAACTACTGCTCGAGCACGCTTAAAGTACCAGAGCCGAGGACGGCTCGATCTTAAGGTGGTGGGAATGTGATACCCCTGGGCGTGGCCCAAGGAAGGGTATGATGGAAAAATGCCTATCCCGGGTTTGGGTGACGGTTGCGCATGGTGTGATCCCACTTCGCTTAAACAGCTGTCCAAAGATTTTGGCTATGAGTAATTGATCCTCCAAATCCTAACATTGAGGCTTTTCCGGATCATTTGGCTATGTGGTTGGTTAGAACTCCACATTTAAGCGTGCTCGGGCAGGAGTAGTCCAAGGATGGGTGACCTCCTGGGAAGTTGTTGTCTAGAGTCCGAAAACCCTACACCGTCGAAGGTCCACAGTGGCTAAGTGGGGACAGTATCGATGTGGTAGGATGCAGCGGGTCGTTACACATAACCCCTAAAACCATGTAGCTTTTTGACTTAACCCCCATTTTTAAAACCATTTGACTTAGCCCCCTAATCTGGCTTGATATTTTACTTAATGCCAACATTGCCCTTCTTCTTCATCAAGTCATTAACGATGGAAAATCAATTCCCAAAAAATGGTGATCCAATCCCCAAAATAAGACACAATTAAAAGTAAAAACCAACCATACACACAACAAATAAAAACAAACCTTCTAATTCCATGTTTTATGTTTTTTCGCGAAGATATAACAATGAAAAATTAAAAAATATATATATAAATAAAAATAGTATGTTCTCTTCAAGAAAAAAGTTTTGTGCACCAATTAGAAGATGGGGATTTAATTGAATCCTTTTTGAGTTGATTTTGTGGTTAGTATGGATTTATTTCCATGTTGACAAATAAGAAGGGCAATGTTGGCATTAAGTAAAATATCAATACAGACTGGAGGCTAAATCAAATGATTTTAAAAATGGGAGGTTAAGTCAAAACGCTACGTAGTTTTGGGGGGTTATGTCAAAAAAAACGGGGCTAAGTGTTAAGAGGGGGTGGGGGTTAAGTCAAAATACTATGTAATCATAAGGGCAAAATGGTCAATAGGTAAAATACCAACTTCTGTTGGAGACAAAATTGACGGAGTGGGGGTTGGGGTAAACTCAAATGATTTTTAAAATAGAGGATTTAGTCAAAACGCTAGCTACATAATTTTTAGGGGTTAATTCAAAAAATCCCTAAATAGAAATTAATCTCATTCTCGGATATGCCTTAGGACGTAGCAGAGAAACTAAAGATTGGAAGAGGCTGAAATAATTAAATCATATAGCAAGCAGAACGAAAATCAAGTTATGGGATATTTTACCATAGTTCCGCTCGAACTCATATCCCTACGTAGTCCGCAAGTGCGACTCAGATTGAGAAAAGCTCTTGTTTTAGAGAAAATCATAAAAGGAATAGCAAGAAAAAGAAAGAAGAATATTGCCACAGAAGAAGAGCTTCAGTTGAGATATATAACCAAAACAGCCATGAAGCGGGAGGAAGAGCATGAGCACCCAACTGCCAAAGGTTCACACTTCACAGATGAGAGATCTAAACCCCGAAAACTTATACAAAATGAAATTCAACAGCTTGCATTGTAAAGTTTAATGCTTCAGTAACATTCTACAACCTTATAATAGCGACATAGCATCCACTAGTAACATCCAACAGTAAAACCTCATGGTAGAGGTAAAGAAGTCAACAAACACACACAGTTCTAGTATTTATAGGTATCGGATTATTGTAAGGAAAAAGGAAGAACTACTCAGCAAGTGTCATCTGGTTAAGCTTCTTCCTTGTCCCTGGTACACTTCCTTCTCCTAACCAGTCACCAAGACCAGTTTTCTTGTCCTCGATGGGATTGCCTTGCGAACTGCTATCACCCTCAATTTGTGCCATAGCACGCTTCAGCTTCTCTTCACTGGCAATCTTCTCTCTTCTTTTCTGGCAATTGCACTATCTTTTCTCTAATACCGTTGCAATGAAAGACCCTGTACTACATATCCCTTCTCTTTCACCTCTTCACTAGCACAATTGCACGCGCCTGCGACAAATATAGTATTTTGGATACATATAGAAACAGTCGCAATGCCGAACAGATATTAAGGAAATCGATTACAATATATTTTCTTGTCAAGTAATAAGGTAGATGTTAACCAATACTTGGATTGCACATTGATGTTAACATCATAAACAGGACGGAAAGAATTAGAAGGTAATATTTAAGAGAAGCATCATAAACTTAATCAACAGCTAACACATCAAGAAAGTGTACATGATATTTCATTTGGAAGAAGTGTGCATTGATCCAATTTTTGTTGTTGTGGTTGTGTGCATGTGACCTTGTACATTATTCGGAACAAAAGAGTGGTTGTCATCTAATTCCAGTACTTATTCCCCAATTTCAGGTATTACGGGAGCATCCATATTCCCCAACTATTATTTTTCGAGGATATAAACTTGATGACTGAACCTGGTACAATAAAAATTGAAAACAATTGGTATAACTTATTAGAATAAAAAGAGGGTGAACTTGCTCACTGTTGCTTCAATCCACTACAGATTGTTGGTGCTTGGTTAAAAACCAAAATCGTTAACTTGGTTTTCATGGAGAATCAAGACAGAAACCCAAAAGGATTTAAAAGAAAGGACCTGAAAGATTGCCCAAGCCTTTTGTTCAAATAGGCGACACCTTTTAGACTATCAAAGCATATCAAAACACCCTTTCTCTATAGGGGGCGGTATTGACACTCCCATAAAATGGGACTAGCACCCCTTTGGATGACATAGGTCACCAAATAAACTGTTCAAGACACTAAATAATATGCTTCTAAGACACTATATAATATCCAAAAAGGGTGCTAGTCCTATTTTATGGGGTGCCAATACCTCGGCCCTTCTCTATATTGCTTTTCAATCTCTTCAACAATATTAAGTTCATCTTCTACGCTTTCCTCTTTGGTGGGTTCCCATCAGTTTCCCTGAAATAATTACTTTCGAATTATAGGTAGCGCTGCAGGAGATTCTCCAGAAGTATTGTTGCCTTTATCAATTATTGAGCACTTATTGAGGATATCCAGCTCGATCCCCATCACTATTCTTCATGACTACATTACAAGGTATCTGCTTCACATGGAATGCCATATTCTCCCGTGGTGTCTGCAAAAGTCCAACAATGTTTAGATGGATATGGAAAATGCAACAGCCATTATATATTCTTAATCATAAAAGGAGCAACTCTTAATGATGGAGTTTCAGTTAGTACTTTGTAACTCTTAAAAGACCAATTTTTTGTCTTTCAAATTGATGCAACCTACCAGCTTTTACAGTGTATGCAAAGAAACTCTCACTATGTAGTCTAACATGGTTTCGATCAAGTGTAACAATGATTCCCTTCTTTTTGGTATATATCATTTAGTAATTGCAGATATAAGAACATTTATAAACAGTACCTATCGAATACCACCTAAGATGCATGAAGGCTTGAAGGTTGTTCCATTAGCACCAATCGCAGTCGACAACTTGCAACCTGCATATCTAGAACCACCTATAATAATTCACCTTGAATGCTTTTGTAGAACAGAATCATATTTGAAGATTGAACCATCTAAGAAGCGAACAACCTCTTGCAACCTGCATATCTGGAACCACCAATAATAACATTAGTAGAATAGAATCATATTTCAAGATCGAACCATCTAAGAAAAAATTCTATCTAGCTAAGAAGATGGTCAGGTTATTGAGAGTACCCCATATTTGTCGCGGAGTATACTGATTGGAAGGATTTTCTTATTCATGACACCATTCGTCCTTTCACTTCCCTCTCTTGGTGAAGGTATGTAGAGAAAAAAGATGTTTTTTCATTTGGGTGTGAAGGGCCCGACCCACGCTCCATTTACACATGGGCAAGGCGCGACTCGCGCTTATGCTTTTGGTGACTTACAAGCTCTTCAGCGCGACCCGCGCTCCACCTTATTTCAACACGAATTTGCTATTTTTCGGAAGTTTTTTGAAATAGTATAAATATAGGTTTTTTCTGTATAAACCTAACTTTTCCAAAACAAAGAAAGAGAGAGATTATAAGTGAGCAATTCTTTGTGAGTTGAGTGTTCATTCTTTGTGAGTGAATTGAAAGACTTGTAATTTGTTACTCTGGACATCTAGTAAAGTTTGGAACTCGCAATGTGGACATAGGCAAATTGTCGAACCACGATATATCTCGTCTTGTGGTTTGTTTTTCTTTTACATTCATTATTTTACTTTAGATATTTGTTATTTGATATTGAGAAGTGTTAGAATTACTTTGGAGGATGTTGAAGTCTTGTCCAGTAATAAAAATCGATCCTTGTATAGGATTGATCTATTGTAGTGGGTAACGTTATTTCCACAGTGTTATATTCACAACAAAGTAAATCTTCCAGATTGAGATTCCACACATTCAACCATATTGTCCGATTCATGTATCATAAATGGGTCGAGGGGAAATTTTCATCCCTTGGTGACTTGTTTAGTTGAAACAAATTTCGGTGCCTTTCGAAAGAAAAAAGAACTAATATATAGCATGATGAAAAGAAGGCAGATACAGCAGAAAAATTATTTGACATATATCTAAAGTCCTAAAATTATTAGACACATGCTCACACACCTCCAACATAAAAATTTGTGTACTATTAAACAATTTAAGCCACAGATATGTGATTATTGTGGATTAGGACCACATATGCGAACAATGCCAACAGGACCTTGTAAGTAATACACTTAACCAAGTTCAGTGAAAGACTCACTATAATTCATGTATTATTTCCTTAAACTGAATACCTTGGAGGCTTGGAGACATTATAGAGCTCTATATATTGTCCAACAGAGAATTGATGTACACATATGTAGCAAAGATTGCTAACAGCAGAGGGCAATATAACGACGCCTGCTAACCCCGCAACACGTCCAAAAGATAAGAATCCGTATATTTCTTGAAAATGAAACCAAAACATTATTTTACATGGTATAATGAAGTAACGTAGCAAAGAAATGTCTATTTAAGTTATGGTTCCTGATTGTACCATTATCCGTTACTAAACAACATTGAGCCAAAATAAGAATAACAATTAAATTTCAAAGCATTCGGCAATTGCAGATTGAGCCCAAGAATTGAATGTACAGCAGGAACACAAAGGCAAGCATTTTCAAATGGATGAAGAATTGGAATAAAATATTCATTTGAAGTCTGAAAAAAATCGTTATAAATCAAAACCACAGTTAGGATTCAAATTATACCACTTGAGTCGTAGATATTTACAACAATCCCTTTGAAGTCTGTTGGGAGGACGGAAACAGTTTGAGGCCGGGAAGCTTCATTCTCTCCGACAAATACGATATTTCAGCAATTTCTGACAATGGTTGAGATCAGGAAAGAAAAATACCTTATATAAAGAATGTTGTAGTGATAGGCGTTTTAAAACGAAGGGTTATCAAATGTTGTTTTTTTGGTTTGGTAACAGAATAGAGAGAGAGAGACATGAGAACATCCTAAAAGTGTTTAAAAGAAAGAAATCGCGGGAAGGTCTAACGCCCAGCCACGGCCCAGGTCCAAAAGCTCAAAAAGGTCTCGATATTAATCTAATATATCGAGGATACACTTAATCCAGGGGTCATAATCCCACCACTTAGAGAGTTGTCCTCAGTTCTGATACCTCTTGTAAAAGCCCCACCACTTACCACATGTTGATACTGTCCCCACTAACTGGGGACATTATCTCTAGGCGGTAGCATCAAGTGTTGGTTTGCTACCACCATTTGTTATTTCGCCAAAATCCAATTTTAGGTGGCAGCAAATCCGGTCACATCTAAGTGTTTGGTCACATCCATAATTGCAAATTTGCGGTTTTGTTTGCAGATGCGGTGTGACAGTCCAAATGTCGCGAGGTATTTTTTTTTAACTTTTTCAACTTTGGCGTGACAGTCCTAGTGTTATAAGGGGTTTTCTATTAACCCACCATGGTCACTTTTTTAGGCAAACATTTTTTAACTAATTAACTAACAGTGGAACCCACTTTTAACAAAAAACAAATTTAAAATATTTAAAAAAGAAATCAGATCACACTTTTAACAAAAAACAAATTTAAAATATTTAAAAAAGAAACTGGATCACACTTTTAACAAAAAACAAATTTAAAATATTTAAAAAAGAAACCGGATCACACTTTTAACAACGAAAATTTTAATATGTGGAGAGTTTTGTATGTGGGCATGTGGGTCCAATAGTGTATTGCCATGTGTCCATATATATTAATAATTGCTAGTATAAGAGATTTATCTTTAATAGAAAACTAAATAAAGTGAGTTTTATTTGTAACATTTTAGGGATATTGTTGGTAATCACAACTTTTGATTATTAAACAAGTACAAAGTTTAAGAGCACACTGTGACCTTTATACATACTAAACTTGCTTCTTTTGTGTGTGTGATTAAAAATAGAGCATTGTGACTACCGTTAAATTTGTTGATGTAGTTGCAATAATTGATCATTCCTTTTAAAAACTTCAATTGAGAAAGAATGGGACAATGAGCAAAAGATTTTACGGATAAATGATTGTACTTGAATATGTGGCTCTAGACATATTATGGTATTTTATCAATTGGTTGAATATCTGAGAGGGTTGAATTTGAGAGGGGCTTCTTTGTAAACTTTTATGTTTGAATGGAAAAAATTTCTTGAGAAAGCGTGGCCAATTATCAGATGGAGAATAAGCTTATGTATGTGGCGGTGATTTTAATTGGATATAAATTTGTTTCAGAATCCACTGAGATCTTGAGGTTAAATATATTGGATAGTCCACCATTCATTAATTCTATGAATAACAGTGAAATGAAGGTTATGGAAAGAGAGTTATTCAAAAGATTGATGAATATAATGTGTATCCTAATAAGGAATTGAAGTGATTGAGATAGTTGTAAGATCCGTATGTGAAGCAATTGAAAAAGATAAATCCTGTGGAGGCAATATTCATTTGATGTTTATAGAGTACCATATAGTTCATGAGGTTGTAATAGGACTAGATGAGAACATGACTCAAGAACATATATTGGGAAAAAGTATTAGATTTCGTTTAGATTTGACAACAGCAAGATTATCCTATTATATAATTTTTCTCTTATTGAACACTACACATCTACCATCTTTTTAACTATTTATAAATTCTAGTTAATTAAAATCTAACTAAATATTTATTTTTTATTCTCTCTCCAAATCACTCATGTTTTTTTTCTCTACAAATCTTTCATTTTTTCATGTTTTCATAACATAAAGTATCCACAATGAAAAATTCGTGAGACTCCAAATATTTTTTTCTTTCCCTCATATTCCATTATTCCCTCCTCTTTCAACGATAAAACAAAAAGTAAAACTAAACTAAAATCTTATATAATAAAATGAAAACTAGACGTACTTAACACAATTTTGTTTTCATTAATAAAATCTTAAACAATTTTTATTTTTTATTCTCTCTTCAAATCATTCCATTTTTTTTCTCCACAAATCTTTCACTCCAAGTATATTTCTCTCCCTCCCCCCTCATATTCCATTATTCCCTCCTCTTTCAGCTTTAGCAGTAAAACAAAAAATAAAACAAACATAAAATCTTATATAATGAAATGAAAACTACACATGCTAACACAATTTTTTTTCATTAATAAAATCCTAAATAATTTTTTTGTGTTTACATTATTTTTTGTTATGGAAACACGAAAAAAAAATAAAAGATTTGTGGAGAAAAAAAAAATGGAATGATTGGAAGAGAGAATACAAAATAAATATTTGGCTAGATTTAATTAACTATAGTTAATCAATACTTAAAAAACAGTGGATGTATGGTCGGTGGGGATGCTTAGGAGACTTTTCGCTCGTGGGAGCCAGCTGGTTCAACATCTCTTTGGTCTTCTTCCATGCTAATTTTAAATTCAACAACAAAGAGTCCAACTGGTTTCTCTCTCCCTGTGTGTTTAGTATAAAATAACTAAGTTGTTGATAACTAAGTTGTTGTTAGTTATGAGATCACTTCGACTTATTTCAGCACTGCAACTTATAGATAAGTTACTTGGCTACACATTCTTTATGTGTCAGTACTTTGAAAACTACATAAATCCATTGGCATACTAAATGAGAAGTTTTTGGTTCAGGATTCGGCAAAAAGTTCTGTTCACGTTATTCTTGGAGAAATTCACTAACGCTTCACATTTGATCCAAGGAGCAAATGTATTAACCTGTATTATACTGCATAATCTATCTACATACAAGCACAGAATTACTGACAGTGGGTGTAGGGGAGCGATATCCTCATAGGGCATCGCACTCGTGAGGAGCATGCGGCCAAGATATCGACCTCCAAGACGGACGATAAAAAATAACACGTGTCGCGCAAAGATAGATGACTCAAGACCGACTGCGAAAGCGGCTCGAGTAGGTGGTGCTTAACGAAGACATCTCGTCACGAACACTTCATCGAATATAGAACGCCGGATAGAAACACATCCCACCTCGGGTAATGATTGCTAATATCTTAGTGGTAATCTCAACACCGGAAATAGGGACTACCGCGATCTACCCCCAATCATAACGGATCCAACCCAACACTCATCCGCGATCTCCACCCTACATTTGTACAAAAGAATACACGTGTCGGAAGGATCTCCTCTCTCAAACTCTATAAATAAATACCACCTCACCGTCGGGACTGATTCTTCTCTCCCGGAAAAGGAAAAAAGAGAGAAGATCGTAAAGCATTAAACTTCACAAATGGACCTCGGTCACATCAAAAATCCTAACCCTTCCGCTTCATCCTAGTAGTAATTAGGAGAAAAAACCAAAACGCACCTTTACATTGGCCCGTGCGTGGTCTCGATTACATTTGAGAAATCACTTTCACACAACTTCAAAGCTCAAAACTCAAAACCAACGGTTCTCAAGCCCAATGGAAAGCCTCGAAGCTCAAGTCCAGAGTTTAGTCGGTCACCTAGGCATAATGAACGGGCACATTACCCTGCTCTAGCAAGACAATTCGTTCTAGTGCAGGTCAATCAAGCTCCAATGCACACGAGGGGCTAGCCATAGCCATCTCCGCGGGGGCTAGTCATTATCATCTCTCAATAGGCTCAATTGATTCACGGTTATTATGATCCATGCATCTCCAAAATTACTATTGTTAGTTCGTACTAACTCTTTGGTGCTAGCTCGCATTTTTATTTTTACAGGTCAATGAAGCTCCAAAACTGGGGCTAACTATAGTCACGCCAATTCAAGGCTAGCTATTAACGACGATCTCCAAAGCGGGATGCCCACGGACTCACTTCGGGTCCAACACCCAAATGAATATAACGCTTCATTCGAAATCACACGCTACATAAAGCGTCACCACTTCTCTCCTCTTGTCAAGACCCGAGGTCGCACCAACTCTGTTGCCAAGATCTCCATCCCTCCAGATCGAGAAACAATCACCGAGACCCGCTCTATAGGGTCGCTTCATCTTCTATTCCGGCTCGTTCTCTACGAACCAAACACTCTCGGGGAGTTCAAACGTGCTCAAATTTACGGGCTCATAGCCTCTCCGAAGTCTCGCTAGTTGAGGACCTATACTCCTAGGATCAACTTTTATGCGAACGCCCCAAAATAAATACGCCTCTCACGAACAAAGCTCGGCCAAGAAGCCTCGACGGGGGGGCATATACCTCAGCGAAAGCGTGAACTCCCAGTGAGCAACAACACCATCGGGGGCTAAATCCGGCTCTCCAGCATATAACGTTCTCGGGGAGCTTACACGCTCATAGCCTCTCCAAATCTCGCTAAGTTGAGGACTATACTTCTCGGATCAACTCAGTGCGAATGCTCTCCGTGAGCAATACGCTTTCATAAGCTCACACGCTCTCCGTGAGCAGACAGCTCTCTGGAGCTTACAGGCTCCATAGCCTCTCCAATTCTTGTTACGTCGAGGACCTATATTTCTAGGATCGACTACACGAGAACGCTCTCCGGAGCACCGCGGCTCTGCTCACGGCTACATAGCCTCTCCAATTCTTGTAACGTCGAGGGACCTATATTTCTAGGATCGACTAAAAAAGCGCAAGGAGCTCACGGGCTACATAGCCTCTCCAATTCTTGTTACGTCGAGGACCTATATTTCTAGGATCGACTACATAGAACGCTCCGGAAGCGCACGACTCGGGGCTCTCACGGGCTACATAGCCTCTCCATTCTTGTTACGTCGAGGACCTATATTTCTAGGATCGACTACACGAGAACGCCTCAGCGAAAGCACAATGCTCTCGGCTACATAGCCTCTACAATTCTTGTTACGTCGAGGGCCTATATTTCTAGGGTTCGACCATACGAGAACACTCTCCTCGAAAAACGCTCTCCGAGCTCCACGGGCACCATAACCCATTCGGTTCTGTCCACATCAACGACTATATTTCTAGGGTTGACTACTTAACGGGGCCAGCGATATTTCTAAGATCAAGATATTAGTTACACACAAACACATGCCCATGCATACACATCCAAAACAACGTTACATGACAATACGTCATCAAACTACGCCCACCCGATCTGGCTGGATTACCCAGGAAATCCAGATCGATGATCATTACAAAAATTCAACAAGTCTTGAACTGCCACTTTCGTGGAAACCAGTTCGCCGAATGAAAATGTCGAACTGCTCAGGCAAGCCTGAAAACACAGCTCTATTGTTTGCTCCCGTATAAGAGAGAGAAATGTAAACTACAATCACAACTTCAGCTTAACAGAGACAGACGATGATCACCTTATCAATTTTCAGTAATGACATGCTTGTCTTCCCGGGTCGCGCTTAGTCGAGGCATGTCGAATGACCTCGGCGATCATACTTTTCGTCCAGGCGGCATAATAGCGTCTGAGCTTCGATATCCTTTGCGCCTTTCGCGCCACCTTCTGACATTTCTTCGCATAAGCCGTCACAACTGCCAGTTCCTTTCCAAACGGTCATCCGACACCGATCAATAAGTTCTCCAAGCCCGATCCGTTACGGTACTTGGTGGACATCACCTCCGGTTTCTTCTTGTCCACCCCCACGCGCGGCTCAGATCAACCCCGCAACTCCACGCGGGTTACCACTAGTCTCGAAACGAATCTTTCAATCATACCTGCGGAAACTGCATGAACATAGTTAGAACACCGGACTCCAAGGAAGTCGATTTTAAATTTAAAAGCTATCAAGAACTCACCAAACAAGCGGCCATATCCATCGTCCCCGTGGTGTCCCCATGTCCTCGTCCTCAACTTACGCTTTATCACCATCTAGCACAATCCCTTCCCCGAGCGGGTCGCCATGGGGGCGAGTGAAAGCTTCGATCCGAAACCGGCTTCACCATCCGCTTCTTCCCGTCTTTCCCGGATAGTAGAATTCGCTCCCCATCGCCCTTACATGGCGGGCGAACTTCACACCGAATCGGGCGACCTTGCCCCAAATTCGTTTTCGGTCGGCGACCGGTCATTTCGCCCACTGCTTTTAAACTGAAGACAATTCGCCCGGCCGGGCGACTATCTCTCCTTGCTTTCGCTTATGACCGCCGTTTCTCCATCGAAACCTTCCTCTTCCCTCGATCCCCATGAACATGAGGCTCAAACTCCATTTCCTCCATTGATAGGGGCGTTTCTCTCAAAACGCATCGACATCTAGCCATCTTACCCTAGCGACAAAGTTGCGGCAAAGAAAGTTAATACTTACTCTAGGTATTTCTCAAACCTGAATAACACGATAGAGAAGAAGCCACATACGATGAACAAGCGGCGACGAGAAAAGCGAAAGAGCAGAAGAGCAACGAGGAGGAAGGAAAGCTTAAAGCGAAACAATGAAATGTGCGGCGGTTTATATTCCTTAGGAAACGTTTTCCTAAGTCCCTCATTATCACCTTGAGGCGCCAAACGCCATCCGCCGCCATCATTATGTCCCATGAACCGCTTCGTCTCCCTACACGTGTCGCGACGCAACGGAACACCGCAGTTGGCGATCAATCGAGCAATTCGACTGCGATCTCGAGCGGACCAAATGATCGATGCTCACGCGTTGCGTCGCTTCGCAATCTCAAGCACTCCAACAACGGGGCGGCTCCCCATTTTACCAATCATAAGTAAGGAGGTCGTCACCACAATGGGCCTACCACGTTCCATTCTAAGGATATCCTCGTTATTCTCCACAACTCAAAGATATCTCTCGACCTCCTCCGACCGAAAGTGTCATCGAATCGGACATTATAACAACCCTTTTCTATCAAAGATTCTTCTAAACCCTATAGCCTTACAATAACCTACTTACTTAAAATAACGAAATGGACGGAGAGGAAAGCAAATGGAAATGGGAAAGAAAAAACAAATGACAGAGCACTCACCGGAAAACCCTAGTCGGCGTTTTTCGCGGAAGAAGAAAACACGGCAAACTTTTTCAGATTCCAAATCTGATTTTGTATAAACCGCCCGTTCGAGTTACCAAGGAGTAATCATTACACAATAACGCGGCGACACGCATTACGCTTCAACCATTACTCGCGTGCACGTAAGTTAAAACTACCTTTTCCGCCATTCACGAGGCCAAACATTCAAAAGTAGCTCTTACCGGTCGGTTCATCCATCTTCATGTTAGCACGCTCCACCACGCTTCGTCGACTCTTTCTCAAGAAATAAGTTTCCCTTACACCAACGCCTCTACCGGTAATCATAGGGCATCGCGACTCGTGAGGATATAAGCGGCCCGAAGATATCGACCTCCAAGACGGACTGATAACATGGAACGTGTCGCAGATAGATGACTCCAAGACCGACTGCGGCGCACGAGTAGGTGGTGCGAACGAAGACATCTCGCATTTAACACTTCATCGAATATAGAACGGCCGGATAGAAACACATCCCACCGGGGTAATGATTGCTAATATCTTAGTGGTAATCTCAACACCGGAAATAGGGACTACCGCATCTACCCCCAATCATAACAGATCCAACCCAACACTCATCCGCGATCTCCACCCTACATTTGTACAAAAGAATACACGTGTCGGAAGGATCTCCTCTCTCAAAACTCTATAAATACCACCCTCCTTGGAACTACGTCGGACACGGATTCTTCTCTCCCCGAAAAGGAAAAACGAGAAGATAGTGGCGATTAATTCAGCTGGCCCTCGGTCACATCAAAAATCCTAACCCTTCCCGTTCATCCTAGTAGTAATTAGGAGAAAACCAAAACGCACCTTTACAGTGGGCACCACTAACCAGTACTCAGTTCTCTGCTATTCAATTCCTCTCAATAAAATTCAAAAATCGTTGTAGTACAATAAAAGTAAAGGATATAGTGTTGGATCGGTCAGTGGCGTGAATTTTGTTTCCATCAAACAGAGTATTAGGCAACCGTTCTAATACTATCGACTTTAATACAACATCTTTATTGTTAAAAAATAAATATATTCCCCTCCCCCCCTCTAAAAGCCAAACTTTTCGGCTGCTTCACAAGTTTTGCCTGGTCAGTATAATTTCAGCAATGGCCTATCCAGCAAGTGTGGTTCTGATGTTTAGATGGAATGTGTTATATTGATGAAGCATGTTTTTAAGCCCCAGAATGAATTGTAAATTTAGAAAAAGACTTGCTCTCCTGAAGCATAGAGGTTCCAGAAAACAGTTGTGGCTAAGTATAGGACGGCAGTGACTGTTAAGAATGCTTGGAACGATCCTAGCCATTGAACAAAATACCCCGTCCCTATTGTGCTGATTATTGCAGCAAATGTACCCACAGCATTTGTGATTCCTGTTTTCACCAGAACAAACAAGAAGTGTAAAGATTGTTTTAGTATACTATCCTTCGCTTGTAAGCGTGTATGTTCTACAAGTCTAAACTTAGGTGGAATATTTAAAATAACATACCATGAAGAAATCCTGCACACTGAGGAGCTATATCCTGATAATAAGACAGTCAACATATAATAGTATCAGACTTCAAGCCATTTGTGTAAAAAAAGAATAAATAACCACCAACTTTATGATAATTAACTAAAATGCGTGGCAAATTTACAAAGGAAACCGGAAATTGGACGTGGTCAAGAACATATAGTAGAATACCGTGCTATATAAAACTAAGTAGATGAAGATGATAACTTACTTGCATGTTGAGGAGAAAACCAGCTTGGCCGAATGAGCTAAAACTCAGGGCTGCTGTAAAGAGCACAGCTGCCCAGGTAGGTGTCTTCACATAATTTAAGCAAAGCAGTGCCAGTGCAGGTCCAATGAAACCAATTGACTGCCAAATTAGCAAGTTTGTTGAGTTTAATTACGTTAAATATAGGGATGAAACACAAGGTGAAGCAAAAAACACTGGTGTGTTGCACCTGAGGCTGACTTTGTACTCATTGCTTATGTTTTTAAGTATTCAGTTCCAGTCGGGCGGACCTATGAGTTGGCTGTCCGGGGCTATAGCCCCCCTAACTTTGCCCAAAAATATAGTTATTCATGAATTATAACCCCCAAAAAACAAAAGAAGTCAAAAACCAAATAGTAGTGGCAATTAAGGCTAGCCCCCCTCCCCCTCCCTTTCCTTGTGGAGAATCCTGCATCCACCCCTGGTTCCAGTAGACTCGCATTTTATGAGCTACCAATTGTTCAGACTACTAGTTTAACTTTCTTCAGAGACCCAGACTTAAATACGCACAAAAATAATCGAATACTTGCATACGAAGTTACCTGCATGATTTTCCGCACAAAAGTGATCGAGTGACCTTTCTTGATCAAGGCATCCGAGGCAACACCTGCAATGTAACCCGAAATGGCCATCATCCCCCACGGGATGGCACTGAACCAGGCAGCTTGTTTTAAGTTCACATTGAACACCTGTTTTAGCAATACAGGGGACTTCCATCAGTAATTACAGAGTCTGCCATATTGCCCTTCTAGTCTCTCCAGATTAGTATTACCAAATCACACTTTTAAAATATCGAATAAGCATAAGAGCGCTTGAGATGAGTTGAAAGACTGAAGACTTACAGTTTTGAAATAGACAGGCATCCATGAGAGAAGAACAAAGTATCCCTACAAGTCAGAAGCGATTTCAGATGACAACAGAGTGAAAAGCCAAGAAAACCAAAAATAAAAGTAGAAGTATTATGTTTTGACTTGAAATTACCCAATTGTTGGTAACATTTGCAAGGATAAGTGCCCATGTAGGTAGTTTTGATAATAGTTGTTTTAGAGTCGGAACCTTGCCATTCTTTGTGGCACTATTACTTTTTCCGGCTTGAATCAGTTGCAATTCGGCATTGCTAATTTGGCGACTATCTTGTGGATCATTTGTAACACCATAGGCCCATATAGTCAACCACAAAATTCCAAGGGAAGCGAACAAAAAAAAAGGTCCAGACAATCCGGTTGTAGACATCATAATAGGGGTGACCAGAAAGCCTACAACATTTCCAAGGTGAAACCCACCCATGGAAATTCCAACTGCACTTGCCCGTTCATGGTTTGGAAACCACCTAATTCAATGAGAAAAGTAAGAAACTATAGTTAAGTTCTGACGTGTTAGAGAAGTAGACCATCCAAAAGATTACAAACTTCTGTTGTGAAGGGCATATGTAAAGAAACTCAAGTTACCCGAAACTATTGCAGGAGTCGATTGGAACTAAAGAAATCTCTCAGCTTATTCTAGAAATTTAAACAAGGTTTTTATTTATTTTTCTACTAGCATCAGGAATGATTAAAACTGTTACCTGGATAGGAGAGTATTCATGGAAGGAAGAGCAACACCTTCAGCCAGCCCAAAGAGCGCGCGGACAGCCAAGAGCATGGGGGTAGAATGGTCAGCAGCCCATGGTGTAAGAAGTGTAGCCAATGACCATATTGCAACACCCCATGCCATAGCCTTTTTGCCACCATATTTATCTGCCAACTTTCCTGCAAACCCCGACGACAATAGGTATCCCCATAGAAAAGATGACTGCACCCACACGATTACATTATTAATTAGTACATGTAACCGAGATTACATACAAATATTTGAGTATGAAAGCGTTCATAGTCGCCTAGTCGGTACACATTGCAAGATACCAAATCATAAACATGCACACAGACTACAAAACACATTCATTTTCACAAGGTAAATGTTATGAGTGTACATAATTATTTTACTTACTAGTATGAAAAAAAATTATACAAAAAATTTACTTACATGATCATAAATTATGTGTTGTACATAATTATACAATACCGTTTGTAAAAAATAAAAATAAATAACACAAATATGTATAGGACCTGTATCAATTTTTATGGGGCAAATATGAAAAGAAAAAAGTGACCAAGAATCACACATAAAAAAATTACTAAAATACTATTATAGCGGGAGGTGGGACTTTATAAGTAGTAATAAAGATTTAATCCACCCGAGGCCTGCTAATGCAGAGCAAAAGAGTTGGGCACAAACATGGAACATCGTGTTCTATGATTCAAGCCTATGCTGGGTAGTCGGGTACAGATAGGCGGCCCTTGTTTCCTAGCCCAAATTAAATGTGGTCCGAAACCCAGTTGCTTTGAGCCTTTGACTGGGTAGCTGAGTTTGATCCAGTTTGATTGAATCAACACAATTTCAATTTCAATGGGTCAACCTGAAACGCTAAAACCAGTAGTTTGATCCAGTCAAGCCAATTACCCTTCAATCCCACCCATGCGTGTTCCATGATCCAACGTGGATGCATCATGGATGTTTTTTTTATATAAGGTCCCCCTAACCCCACGAGATTCACAGAGCAAAAATGTGTCGGCTATACTGAGTTGATCAATAATTTTCAATCCACCAAAGCATCCACCAACTATTTTCTAAATAAAATAAAAATAAACTATTTTCTGCTCCAACTTTATTATTAGTCAATCAAATTGAACCCAGTAAGCAGCAAACTTTGGTGAAGGATCCAACGAGCTCTTCCCAAACACAATTTGTCCTTTCTTTCTAAATTTCAGTAACAACTTCCTATTATGACAAGTTTACGCTATAATCAGATTTTATTCATAATTCATATTCTCTTTTGGAATTTCACTAATCAGCAATAAATTGTTGCTAAATAATCACATACAAATACAAATTTATTTGGAACTTTTCTGTTTTGAGTTAATATTTATATATTTTTATATCAGTTATCTAGAGCCTCATGTAACAATATACAAATTCTGGTGACTCTCCACTCATAATCAATTGGTCGCCCGAGAAAGTATGCGTTTTTAGCTAGTTTCAGTCAATTATTCAAGTCAATGGTGAGTTCCAACTTCCAAGTTGTACTCAATCCAAACTAGAGGGACGCAATTCAAGATCAAAATGAGGGGCAGACTTAAAATGGATCCATAGATCACAGAACCTGAACTTAAAATTGACTAGTTTCACCTACTTTGGAATGGCAAAACAAAGTGATTACGCAACACACCAGGCCACCAAGTAAGAGGCGTAGAGTTCTAAAACAAAGTAAAAGCATCACAAACTTACAAAACAAAGCCAAAAGGAGTACCTGAACAATACCCAAGAAGGAACTACTCCACCCGTGTTTAGCAGCAAGAGGAACAATAGCAACAGACATAACAACACGATCTGCATTACACAAAGCCATCACAAAAGCTGTTAAAAGCACTACTTTAACTCTTTCTGGAACAACAAACACTCCACTTTGTTTGAATCCTTCTTCTTCTTCTCTTCTTATAAACAATCCTCTCTCTACTCTCTCTGCTCTGCATTGAATAACTCTTCTTTGTACCAACTTCTCTGTTTCCTCTGTTTTCAACCTTAGATCAATAGAATTCTGCCATTTCTTTGACTTAGAATTGATATCCGACTGAAATATTTGATGAGGTTTTCTTAAAATGATTGAGTTTAGCTTAGAAGTGTTGAAACAAGAAGATGTACGTAACATATTGGCTGTTGTAGCCATTGAAGAAACTCTGTTTCTTTGAGATCAGTGGTTGTTGGTGGACAGAGTCTTATTTTCTTTTGGTTTGGTTACTAATTATATATTTATATATAGTGTTGTTGTGTCATGAGTGAGATGTAGAATAAGATTATAGTACTAAAAGAAAGGAAAGAGAAATGGAGGGAGGTTGGTTTGAAGGGAAGTTGGTGAAGTTTTTTATTAAGAGATTGTCTTTAAAAAGACTCTCAAATTTATTTTGTTTTTTTTGTTTTGGTATCTAATTTATTTCGTTGCTAATGAACGAGTATTTTCAGAAAAGTCCACTAATCTACGGGTAACAACATGAGCCAATTAGCCGCACCCCCCAGGGAAATTAGGGTCTTTCTCCTTCCACCCCCACCCCCACCCCCCTAGATGGGAAATTAGAGTCTTCCCCCCTCAAATATACATAAAAAAAACACAGTCAACCCAAATTGAATTCTTTTTTGTGTGTACTTAGTGGGAATATCTTAATTTCCCTATCTAGTAAGAGGGAAATCCTTATTAGCTCATATAGTGAAGTAGATAATAAAAATAGTGTTATGGTGAATAAACCTGTGAAGAAACTACTATGAGAATACTAACTTTTGGATTCAATTAAAATGGTAAGAAATTTAATGATTTTCGTATTTTGTTACATGCTTTCCTAGTGTGGTCTCATTATATCCTATTGAATTAGAGCATATTAGAACGGTATACTGTATAACATGATTCTAATAATAATGATTTCTAAACATATTGAATCTTGTTTTAATTGAATTAGTTTAGTCCTTGCAGAATAATGTGGCCTTGCAGAATTATTACTAAGTGATTAAAACATGTCGAATAATATATCGAAACTCGTACACAATTTTGGTTTTAGGCTATTTGAATTCAGTCCATTTTAATAGTCTGGATTTTGGACTGTGATGTAATGGAAATGAGATTTCAGTTTCGTTTATGCTTACAAAATGGCAAAGTAAAACGCATATTAAACACATGATACATTTCAAATGTTTAGCAAGAATGAGGAAAAAAGAACGCAATATGCATCTTCATGTCATTCAACAAATTTTTATAAAATGTTAATTTTAAAACACAAATAAGCTTTTCGTTTTTTTCATGAAATGAACCTGTGTGCGTGTGTTCGTTTTAAAACTCATGTTTTAATCAAACCAAATGACACATGCAGAGTATATCTGAGTATAGTAACCGGAAGAGATGAGTTGAATCACATGCATTAGCTCATGTGCACAATTTAAGTAATTGGAAATAAGTAACGAGATCTATAAGTTGTTCCGATTGGAAACAATTTATATCATAATGAAGTAAAATGTGTAAGTAATTGGAAACAATTGAAATTAGCTTACTTAGAAAAATGTAACTTTATATCATAATATTATATCAAGTGGTTGATAAAAATTTACTGGGGGGGGGGTTTTCCAAAAATCCGATTTTTCCTAATTCCAATCCGATATTTTTCTGAATTTGACAATGATATTTGTGTTTCGATATCTGAAATTCTGATATAAGATTTTTTCAAAAAATAATTGGATCGGAATTGGATGTATTTTCAAAATCCAATCCAATCCGATTTCCGATTAATTTTCAAAATTTTAACATATAGCCGTCTATTTCATATAATTACTAAATTAAAACTACAGATAGTTTACAAACCAAATAAAAACCCTAGAGAAGTAAAATACATTGTCTTTCTCACAACTTCAAAAAATCAATAATGTCATTCTAGCATATGTCTATATATCTTTCTCACATCTTCTTATTTATTTAATTAATGCATTAACATAAAGAAAAAACTTGTTGAATGAACGTGTTAAAATGTCTAAGTTGTTTACTAAATTAATACATTTCAAAATGATTGCTAAATGAATGTATTAACTTGATTAAAAATGGTTATCCTAAAAGAAAATCTGATTATATAATTTAAATTTCCGATTTACTTTTGAATTTTACCAATTTCGAATTTTTCGAATTTTTTTTTTATTTTCCAAACTTTTCCGAATTCGGAAAATAAATTGTCATTTGAAAAATAATTGGATCTGATTTGGAAAAGATATTGCCAATCGAAAAAAAAATTGGAAAATTTTCCAAAAACCCTTTATCTGATCCGATCCGAAATCACCCCTAAAATTCATCAATAATAATATAAACCATACTCCTCTTCTCTATCATATTGTTTTCCTATATCACAAGATGCATACTCTCACAAATAAAGTTTCCTCTTAGTACTATATATTTTCTAAATAAACATTCTAGATAAGAGTTTAAAAGAGTACTGAAAATGAAAATACAGCCCGACCCTTAGTTCTCTAACTAGAGGACTGAGGTGTGGCAATGGATAAATCGGTCATTGTAATTAATTTTTGTCAATTTCTACACTTATGTTATTCAATGAATAAAAAGTTTATTCGATATCACATTTATGATTATTGGCGAAATTGAATCGATTAGTCTCAAGACAAACTGATTTGGGCAATGGTTTGAACCATACAGCAAGATAAGTGCGGTTGAAAAATGAGATTTCTCCTTCGAAGAGGCTAACTTTAATTATAAGTAAGTTTCAATTTTATTGTCTGCTCTACATCAGAATATGCATGGCCTATGTGGACCTTTAATTAAATCCATAACAAGACTATTTATGAATGAGCTCAAATTGGTAATCTGACTAATCTTCAACAAAAAATGGTGATTGAAAATGCTAACCCAATAATCATTAATGGAATATGCATCACCTATTTTAGATCCTTAGAGCATCTCTAGGTGGTGGTAGCATACTCTTCAAATTTGAAGAATGCGACCACAGAATCTGGTAGCAAATTTCGACCAACTCTAGGTGGTCGCAAATTAAATAATTCATAAAATTCATTGGAGATGACCTCGCAACATTAGTCTTGGCGCTACGCCAAGATCATCGTCGTAGCGACATTACCAATCGCCCCCCAAGTTCAAAAAAAAAACTCACGCGACATTCCCACTGTCGCACCAAATTGAAAAAGTAAAAAAAAATAACTTGTGCAACATTAGTAGTGGCGCGCGTCAGTACTACTGGCGCGTGGTGTTGGTCAAAGTCAAAAAAAAAACTTGGGACGACATTAGTACTGGCGCGCGACATTACTATTGTCCGCTCCGCATCCGCATCCAAACCTCCAGATTTGCGAACAATAATGCAAACAGACAGGTTATGCGACCATGAATGAGGCCACCTAAAGATGGAATTCCGAGAAATTCCGAATTTTTTCTTCAAATATGAAGGATTTGACAGGTTATACTACCACCTAGAGATGCTCTTACGACTCTTTAGATATGAACAAAAATTAGAAATTTGTTTGACCTTCAAAAGAAGAAAAAACAAATGGTGACTGAAAATGCTAACCTAATGACCATTAGTGGAATATACGTCGCGTATAAATCTCTAACAAGTTTGTTTATATACGAAAATTAACTAGTAATTTGTTTACTCTTTAAAAATAATAAAATAATAAAATAATAAGAATAATAAGAATAATAAGAAAAATTGGTGATTGAAAGGACTAATGTGATGTTCACCATTGAATATATATGCACCGTTTATTTGGACCGTTTGATACCAAACAATACTAAAATTGGTGATTGAAAAAGCTAGCTAACTAAATGATCATCAATGAAATGTGCATCGTCTATATATTTGGACCATTAGATCTCTAAATATATTGTTTACAAAAATGAACAAAGATTGTTAATATTCTAATCTTCAAATGGTTGGTGATTGAGAAACGTCCTAGTGATTCTAAGTGGAATATACATCACCTATGTGGGTCGCTGGAAAAGACTTCGGTCCTCAACGTTTAGGACCTAAGTCCATCCTAAACGGTTTCGGACCAAACATATGGTTTTTTTTTGTGTTTTTTAAAAATCTGCTGAGGACTTTTTGTGTGAAGTTGCTGTGGGAAAAAAAATTGTGGTCCGGAACCCGACCGAAACTTTTCTCGTGGGCCGTTTTATCCCTAAGAAAACAAAATTTGTAATGTTGTAATCTTTAACAAAAAGTTATTAATAGCAAAATAAAAAGTGAGCGCTTGAAAAATTCTAACCTGATGATCATAATTGGCACATGCACAACAGTATTTTAAATACTACTAATGTTTGATGTATAAACTAAGCATAGTTTGTGATTTGGAACAGAATCTGGAAAGTCCATCAAATATTTCGGTTTTTGACAAAATAGGAAATAAAAATATGGTCAAAAAAAATTGTAAATTTCAAAAGTTTTCGGAATCTGTTGGAATTCCGTTCAGAATTTTGGTTTTGGAGTCTATTGAAATTCTAGAAATTCCAAAAATTCTTAACTATCTCTACACTATGTGATATAACACTTTCATCATTTAATCTAATCAGCTCGCTCCGTTTTAAGTAATTTACAAAACACTTATAAGAACCTAATACAAGCTACTAACTATTACACAAGAAACCAAGACTGCCTCACTCTTTTTCTTCCTTTCTCCCATCCCTTCTCTCCTTTCTCTTTTTTTCTGTTTTTCCTTTCTCTCTACCATGCGGCCTCCCTTCTCTCTCCCCATCTTCTTCTCTTTATACCCCTTCCATCCCCTCTCTGGATCATCCACCTGTCCCCCCATCTAATGATTCCCCCTTGTGCCGTACCTGTGCCACGTCCGCAATCTAGGGTTCCGCAACTATGTTATCATACTCTCCGGTGTATATTGTTATGTTGCATCCTATTCGGTGTCCCTCTGACCTGGTCTCGTTCGTGGACATGTTTCCCTGCCCTCCAAACTATCTCATTACGTTGCATCCACTCGGTGTCCACTGACCTAGCCTCCTTTCCCTAATTGAGCCACCACAAATGCCCCTTCTCGACTCTGCGGTCCTGATTATGGACCCGGGGTCGAGAACCCTCACCACCTCATTCTCTGTGCCTTTTAATGTCCACTCATTGGTTTGCGTGTGATGTTGATTGTAATCATCACGCGCATTTTCGCCGCCCCCTCGAACCCCGAACCACCGACATCGACCAGTATCTTTTGGCTAAGCGCCTGTCTGCCTTCTTTTCGGTTTTCCCAATTTTCTAAAATTACCTTTTTACCCTTCGTCCCTTCGATTTTCCCACCTCTTCACAAGTACCTTTATGCCCCTCCCCTATATAACCTCTTCTCCTTCTCCTTCCTCTCCCATTTTACCCCTTGCGCTTTTCCCTTGCTCCTCTACTGTTTTGCCCCCTTTCTCTCTTCCGGCCAACTTTCGTTTTGTGGGTACGTCCTCTCTTCTTATGGTGACTTGCTTTCCTTCCAGGCATCCTCTACGGGCTCCTCACTTCTCTACTTGCTTCCCTCGGTAAGTTTTCTAAGCTGTTTTTTCTTTAGTTTTCACTATTATTTGAAATCATTCAAATTCTCGCGTCTGTTCATTCCTTTCTCCGATGTCGGATTCGAAATTCGGTGACTCTTCTTTTTCCCGATCAGGTAGAGTAGCGTCTCCACCCCCTTCGACCCCTGCTGCGGTCCCCTCTACCTCTGGACGACCGATCTCATTGTTGTCGCCCCCTTCCCGGTGCCGTAGACCTAATTTGGTCGCAATTAAGGCTGCTTACGACATTCCGGCTGACATCACTTTAGAACACGTGCTATCTATCACCCACTACCCCCACCTGGTTCCCCGACGTCCGGGGTACCTTGTAATCACGGTGGGTAAAATTGACGCCGGTTTACGGTTACCTCTCACCTTGTTGGGCGTCAAGATATGTAATCATTTCAACATTCCCCCTTGCCAAGGCATAGGGAATTTTTGGAGAGTTATGTACGCTGCGAACTCCTATAATAAGACAGGAGACCCTAAGATCACAAGCCGCGATATCTTTTCTCAATATTATATCAAGCAAAGTACCAAAGATGTCAGTGTGGCGTACCAGTCTTTTTGTGTACGCCCTCGCAAGCAATCTTTCCTACTTCATGTCACCTCCTCAGATAAAGTGTTGCATCACTACCCGTTGTATGTATCAGGGCAATTCCTTTCCGCAGACCTTTCTTCTGACTTAACTCTTAACCATCTCGCCTTCATACCTCGTGGTGCGTATCCCTATTCTTCCCTTCTCTTTTTATATATTCCCCATGTTATCTCTGACCGTGGTTTCTCTTTATTTTGTAGGTTGGCGGCCGGATTCCAAGTCCCAAGTTTTCTCCGACATTTCGTGCCCTATCTTTCAAAGGCTTCGCGACCTCGGCCACGCCCAAGCTGCCCGCCTGGGTATCCACCCTACTACTGCTACCCCCCCTGTTATCAGTTCCCAACCTACGCGATATATGCGATTTCTTAGCTCCCTTTTATCGCCCTCCCCCTCCTAAAGAACGTAAACACCGAGCATCACCCCCTCTAAAGAAAAAGTCTCATTCCCACACCTCCCGCCGCCAACATCCCCGCACCTCCACACATTCCCCCGTCTCCCGTGAATCACACGATCCTCCTACCTCCTCTGCACCAAAGGTCGTCCCTTCATACCGCTCCATTTCCAATTGGGACGACTAGTATACCTCCCCACACTCCCCTCCTAAAAACATGGATGTTCACACCCAAAAGCTGTTCGATAGTGATACCGATGAAGATGTGGTGATGGAGGTTCCTTCCGCCGAGGTGTGGGCACCCGCTGACCAACCTCCTTCCAATAAACAGCGAACCACCGCGTCTGTTGAACCTCACTCTTCCACTCAGTGGACTTCCACCTTCGAAGAACCTGCTGCCACTACTTCCCCTGATGACTCTTCCCCCTGCCCCCGCCGGTCTGGCAGAGAGCCCATTCCTAATACTGCCCCGGCCTCTGAGCTCACGCCGGTAAAGGACTTTTGTCCTATCTTCAATGTGCGCAACCACAAATTGAATATTGTGGACTCAGCACTTATTAATGCGGCCGTTGCCTCATCACTTTTTTACAACGCTCACTTGCCTAAGGACATTGCGTATGCTAACGGGGTTCATTCGATCAACACCGAACTTCCCTATACACCAACTGGGAGAGGGTACTGTCTTCGCTCTTTCTCATTCATCCATCAAATTATTATCATTTTTTTTTAATATTATTTTATTGATACTGATAACGAATTTTACAAAAAAAATTAGGACAAACATACAACAAGCTGCGCCGCAAGTCCTTTCTGAATAGCAAATCCTATCCTTCTAAAAACAAACTCGTTAGAACCAGCTGATCATAACGTTACTATTAATAAATTTCTGAAGTCTCTTGAGAAGCTCAACAGACTGTTGTTCCAAGAAACCGAAAGTGTCGAAACTAAATGGAATGAAACAATGCTGGTTAACCCTGCAAGCTTCCTCATGCTTCTACATCTTCCCTATCGCTGCTCTCTTAGCTGCTTCTCCTACCTCAAAGTCACCATTCCCCAACCCTACCAACGGAGAGACTCTAGTTACATCAACACATGCATGTTTTCCCTCAAACCAACTGTAAATTAAGACATCCGCAAGCCGAAGAGTCGATCTTCCCTCATTCGGATCAATGAGAAAGTTAATAGGAGCTTCTTTCTTCACTTGTACCCCAACCCTCCAAAATGTATCACATAAAATGTCTATGACATGATCATGTCGGTATTTGAAACCTGGAAAATGTCGACAATGTGCTGCATGGTCCCCGAAAGCATCCAATTTACTCTTTTTGCAAACAGGGCATAAACCACTGTCAGAGTACAAAGGAATCATGAGACGGTATCAGAGAATAGAATGATACTCCACCGGCGACATACACTGTCCAAGTCCTTCTATTGGAATAGCAAGTAGAAATCCTTTGCGTGTTCCGATTGCAAGCATCCCATGACTGCCTTTTGACGAACAGATAAATCAAACTCCCTCTCGAGACCAGCAACAATCTTACCGTAGAATGCTTCCGCCAAAACGTTTTGTGGTTTTGAGGGGATGGTAGCATTCACAGCCAGAGAATTGAGGTCAAAATTGGGTAGGAGGAGACTCAATGCACTGCTAGCAACATCAAGAATCTCATCCAAAGGCACTGTACCACAACTCCTAAAAATGTGGTCCTGAAGCTCAGAAGTCTGAAAACGGGATGCCATAAAAGCAAATGTAGAGACATCAGTGGCACAATAAATACCTAAACCACCTAGACGTAATGGGAGTGTCGATAAACGCCACTGTAAATCACCGAAGCCAGGACTATAAAAAACCACAATACCTTGGAGAACACTGCGGAGATGCCGATCAAAAGTCTGAGCTGCCTCTCTGAAAAAGGATGGTGGACAAGTACGAATCACGAAGACCAACTTAGAGAGCCCAACACAAGCTCGTAAGAGCGCTAACTCACACTGTGGATCTTCCAATATAGCCAAACGGTCCATCAGAGTCATAGCCTTGTGAATACGCTTGCGAGCAAGACCCATGACAAAAGATGCATCAGTGCTAACTGCACCTCCAAGCAACCTAACCCCCTGACAAATCTGAAGGAAAAAGACCGGGAGTAGAGCGACATGGATTTAGTGATGGCCAAAATATCTCAGTTTTAGCCACATTAAGAACCAACCCATAAGAAGGTCCTTCTTCCTGAATTATACCCAAAGCTGTCGCCACCTGTTCTGTATCCCCGATCAGAGTCCCATCATCTAGGTACCACGCCTGTAGCAATAACTGACAACTAGACTAGATCCGTAGAATAAGAGGATGCAACAC
The DNA here is from genome assembly GCF_015680905.1 of Coptis chinensis. Lineage (NCBI taxonomy): Eukaryota > Viridiplantae > Streptophyta > Magnoliopsida > Ranunculales > Ranunculaceae > Coptis > Coptis chinensis. The sequence goes on along the minus strand of NC_141462.1, from coordinate 16,947,778 downwards.
CAGTGCAAATAGAAGGGGACCCAGAGGGTTGCCTTGCTGGACCCCAGTAGCAGACCATATGTAGCCATCCCCCACGTATAACCTCGCAGGCTGACCATACAAGTACTCGAACCCAAGGGGCAATAGCTGGGCATCGGATACGAACCTCTTTCAACATGATGGTCCGATCAACCATGTTAAAAGCATTCTAAAAATCTACCAGCAGCATAGAAAGAGAGCTATTGTCGCTATTAGGATACACCATACGGTTGACAGCGTGCAAAATCGGCTCTGCTCCACCAGAAACACCCACCCCATACTGGAAATCATGTAAGTACCCAACCATATCTCTGGAAACTCCTCTCATTGCAAGCTTAGAGACCAGACGATACCAAACCAGCTCACAGCTATAGGACAAATACTGTTATCCGGCTTAAGAAGTGGAGTAAGCGGAGCACTCGCCATGAATTCCGCTAACGGCTGTGGACATCGTCCCTGTAACCAAAGATTCACCACAGGGGTCAATGCATCTAGCAAATCAGATGATATAGCTGCTGCAGTACCACTCATAGCATCCAACAAATGCTGAGCTCGGAGACCATCACGGCCACAAAAAGTGCTTTTCGGAAACGACCTAATGCATGACAAAAGGGTATCTCTCTCTACAAATAAAGGAGTCTTAGCAAAATAAACAGTTGGTCTCATAGGTGGTTGTCGCATTAGGTGTTTCTCGTCTAATGCTTGGATAGTCTCCGCCGAGTTAGGGGCAACCCCTAATGATGACAACACTTTTACCGCTGCCGTAAAATGCCCATCAGCAACCTTCTGTAAGCATCGACACACATTCTGAGCAGAAATAGATCGCTGGGGTGGCTGGATTGAAGGAGGCTCTACTGCAGACTTTAAGAGGCGAAATAGTCCACCAGGCTCGTTCTATATCGTCAAAGCATGGAGAATTTGTTTCTACTGAAGGTTTTTTCTAGTACCAGATCGACGTTCCTGACGATTCTGTGGTTGAAAAACCTGTAGAGTGCAGCACAGGAGAAGGAGAAGACGAACCCATGACAAAACTGAACTAGGATCAGCCGTAATATCCCAGAGAGCAGACTTCAATGCACCAGAAAAGGCCAAACGACATGCACGTGGTATACTTTTCACAGTGCGAAAGGGTATATGGAATGCCCTATCAAATAACGTCTCATCAAGAGAGGGAACCACACCCAGAGGCCTCAGGATAGCACTAGCGTCTCCTTGTGATGAGAGTGCATATTGCATATTCATAGGGATAGGAGGTGGTTATGGTATACCGACAATAAGGCATCCCAACTCTCCATTATCAGTCATTTCCGGTGGTTTAGTGATGCCTCCTAAATGACAACATGGTATGGTTAATGCATGCATGCTGAGACAGTGGCCACATATCCATTTGTTCACCGTTTTCAAAAAGTTAAGAAGGGATAAATATAAACTTATGTCCTTCTTAATCTTATCCCGCATGCTATCTATATCTCCCTTACCACCCAATTAGTGTTGTTTCTTAATGTGAGTTTCGATATACGAAACCGCAAAGCCGCCGCCACCACCATTGGCCCCATCTTTGCACTTGTCAAACTCACGAAAAGGACAATGCACATGCTTCTTCTGAGAGAGCATGATGATGACACCCTATGCTCGAACAAACCCAAAAACAGACTATACCAATACAAAACCACAACAAACAAGAGCACTACCATAAATCAAACCCAACCAACAAACATAGTATCGAAGCAAACCCAACAACCAACCAACAAACCTAGCATCGAAGTAAACCCAACTCCATCAAAACCAACAACCAACCAAACCTAGCTAATCAATTAAACAAACAACAATTCAATTTATTTTATTTTTTATTTTTTATTTTTTTAGGTGCTGGTGAATTATGGGGTGGGTTGTTTTTCTTTTTTGTTTGGAAGGTGGGTGGGTGGTGGGTGCTTGGATGGTGATGGAAGGGGTTGGATTGGGTGGCGGTTTGAACTGGTGTTGCGGTAGAAATCAGTGGTTGCAAAGTCTGGGAATGGTGGAAAATGGTGGGTGCAAGGTCTGAGAATGGTGGTGGTGCTGTTGCTGCAAGGTCAGGTTTTTGGTATGATGGTGGTGGTGGTGGTGGCAGTGGGTGGTGCGGTGCTTGGATGATGATGGAAGGGGTGGGATTGGGTGGCGGTTTGAACTGGTGGTGCGGTGGAAATTGGTGGTTGCAAAGTCTGAGAATGGTGGAAATCGGTGGGTGCAAGGTCTGAGAATGGTGGTGGCGCTGTTGCTGCGAGGTCGGGTTTTTGGTATGATGACGATGGTGGTGGCGGTGGGTGGTGGATGATGGATGATGGGGATGCAACACGAGTGGTGTTGCTTTGTTTGTTGTAGATCCAACAATGGTGGGGTAGCGGCAGTGCTGGTCCAACGATGGTGGGGTAGCGGTAGTGTTGGTCCTACGATTGTGGTGGCGATGGGTGGTGGATAGTGGGTGGTGGTGTAGGTGCTGCAAGGGTCGGGGAGAGAGTGGTGGACGGTGGGTGGTGGTGCAGCACAAGTGGTGCTGCAAGGGTCGGGGAGAGAGAAAGGAGTAAGAAAGTTTTTTTTTTAATCCCTCTCTCTCTGATCCCAGGTGAGCTTAGATGTCTCCTTCATGATTCGCGGCCTGTATAGTGCCAAGACCAAGGTGGCATCCCTGGAGAAGGAGCTCAATGGCCCTGGTGGTCTACGGTCTGCCTGTGCTGACCTTTAATCTGAGCTTGCGGCTACCAATCTGGCCAAAGTTAAGGCCCAAGATGAGCTACAGTCCGCGGAGAAAGCTCACGAACAGTATATGGACAAGGTCAACGAGCGTCTAAGCCATCAACGGGAAGTACTCCTCCAACAACATCAGCTTGCCTTAGATGCATTCACTCAACAACATCAAGCGGCCATGGACGCCCTCAACCAGAAGCACCAAGAGGCCTCCGCCGTATCCTAGCAACATCACCAGGCAGACCTATATCAGACTCAAGCGATCGCTTCAAGCTCCCCGCGCATGCAGCGGTAGCCAAGAAAATACAGGAGGAGCATGAAAGACTCATTCGGGAGGGCCTTCCACCCCGGTGATCGAATCCCCAGATGCTACGAGGGGAGAAGTGTTAGCCCAAGAGGTCCTTAATGAACATCCTATCACCACCGAACCATCTACTCAGGATCCAACCACCCAAGAGACCCTTTTCGTCGAAGAAGCCTCTGAAAGGATTATAGCTGCTACCCTCTCAGATACCGCAGATGTGAGGCTCGTTAACGAGTCTATTGTCCCAGAGCCTTAGAAAGTTTATGTCTGTAATAAAATACTTCTGCAATTTGTGCTTTGCTACACTCTTTATTTTACTGTTATTAGCTACTATTTCTCTGAATATGATATTTGACTTAGTCCTGTGTGTTATGGCCTCTTTCTCTTTCACATCTAATTATTTGTTTAGCTTGCAACAAATACTTAAGTAAATTTCCATGTCTCTACTTTTTCCCCGTGAGTCTCCTGTGTCTCTAGTCCCCGGCTTGATCTTGCCAGGACTCGTTGGAACAACTCCCCTTGCTCCAGACTTCCCCCAGCTCTAGTGTCAAGGAAAGGCTCATCCCCTCTACTGCTTTTCCCTCTGATGGGCATGGAACCCTGGTGAAGTCACTCCCCTTGCCTCATGTGTCCATTGCCTCCATGATCCGCGGAGGGCTCATCCCACTCCGCGGGCTTAGGCCGAGAAACTGGCGTGACTCATTTGGCTCCAGGCTCGCTCCAACTCTGGCATCAGTGAAGGGCTCATCCCCTTTAATGCCTCTCCCTCTAACATGCGTGGGGAACTGATGGGGCCATTCTCTTTGCCCCATGTGTCTTTTGCATCTCTGGGTCGCGGATGGCTCATCCCACTCCGCAGCTCAGACTGTGAAACAGGAACGACTCATTTTGTTTCAGGCTCACTCCAACTTTGGCATCAGTGAAGGGCTCATCCCCTCCACTGCCTCTCCCGCTGATAGGTGTGGGAAACTGGTGGGGTCACTCTCTTTGCCCCATGTGCCCTTTGCATCTCTGGCCTGCAGAGGGCTCATCCCACTCCGCGGGCTCTGGTCGTGTACCTCGAACGACTCATGGTGTTCCAGACTCACTTCAACTTCATCCCCTCTGCCGCCGCTCCCTAATATAGTCAGAGAAAACTGATGGGGCCACTCTCTTTGCCCCATGTGTCCTTTGCATCTCTGACCCGTAGAAGGCTTATCCCACTCCGCGGGCTTAGGCCATGAAACTGGAATGACTCTGTTTGTTCCAGGCTCGCTCCCACTTTGGCATCAGTGAAGGGCTCATCCCCTCCACTGCCTCTCCCCCTGACAGTCGTGGGAAACTGATGGGGTCGCTCTGTTTGCTCCATGTGTCTTTTGCATCTTTGATCCGCATAGGGTTCATCGCACTCTGCAGGCCCAGGCCGTGAAACTGGAACAGATGAGCTATTCTAGCTCGCTCCAACTTTAACGTCAGCGAAGGGCTCATCCCCTCCGCTGCCTCTTCCTCTGATAGGCATGGGAGCCTACTCTCTTTGCCCCCTTTGCCCTGTGCATCTCTGATCCGCAGAGGGCTCAGGCCATGAAACTGGAATACCTCATTTTGTTCCGAGCTCGCTCCGGCTCTGTCGTTAACGAAGCGCTTATCCCCTCCACTGCCTCTCCCTCTAATAGGTGTAGGAGCCTAATGGTGTCACTCTCTTTGTCCCATGTGTCCTTGTATCTCTAATCTGTGGAGGGCTCATCCCACTCCGCGAACTCAGGCCTTGAAACTAGAACAACTCATTTTGTTCCAAGCTCGCTCCACTCTGGCGTTAGCGAATGGTTCATCCCCTCCGCTGCCTCTCCCTCTGATAGGCGTGGGAGCCTAATGGGGTCACACTCTTTGCCCCATGCCCGTGTCTCTCACATCTTTTGCCCGTGACTCACATTCTGGTTTAGAACTCATACATAACAACCAAACTTCCTTTCACAAAAGTGCTACGGTTTTATACATTTACAAGCAGCTCCAGCCCTTTGCGCTGAATTCCCCTTACATGGTTTCATAACGTCATTACAATCACTTGTAAATTTTTTTTAACATTCTTACATTCCATGGCTTTTCTATCAATTTGTCCCCCATTGTTCGTAGCTTGTAAGTTCCAGACCCTCCTACTTCCACCACGGTGTACGACCCTTTTCAATTGGGTCCCAACTTTCCATCCTTTTCTTTCTTCGTGCTTGGAGTAACCCGGTGGAGCACCAACTCTCCTATCTTGAACTGCCGCGGCCTGACCCGCTTGTTGTATTGCCTCTGTAATCTCCTGTGATACTCTTCCACTCGAATGTGAGCCAAGTCCCTTCTCTCCTCCGCCAGATTCAAGTCTCCCACCAATATTCGCCAATTCGATCCCTCCTCTACTGCCTTTGTTCTCATAGTAGCTGCCACCATCTCTGCAGGAATCACGGCCTCGATGCCGTATGCCGCAAACGGGGTCTCTTTGGTGGTCGTCCGAGGTGTAGTTCGGTAAGCCCATAGGACATGGTTCAGCTTGTCTGCCCACGCGCCTTTCTTGTCTTCCAACTTTCTTTTCTGGTTGTTCAATATCATTTTGTTTGAAGATTCTGCCTGCCCGTTACCCTCGAGATTGTATGAAGCAGAGAACCTTTGCTTCACCTTGTATGCCTGCAGAAATTTGGTCACCTTGGCCCCTGTGAATTGTGTCCCATTGTCTTCAATGATCGTATATGGCAACCCAAACTAGCATATGATATTTTCCCATAAAAATTTAATCACCTGCGCCTCCTTCACCTGTTGCAATGGTACGACTTCTATCCATTTGGTGAAATAGTCCATGGCTACCAGCATATACCTCCTTTTGCCGCTAGCCTTAGGCAGCGGTCCCACGATTTCCATCGCCCACATGGCAAAGGGCTACGGACTCGAGACATTATGCAACGATTTCGCAGGCGCGAATATCAGTTGTGAAAATCTTTGACACTTGTCACACCTTTTAGCGAACTCCACTGCATCCTGTTTCATGTGGGGCCAAAAATATCCCTGTGTCAGTAATCGATGTGTCGTAGTTCTCCCAGCAGAGTGACTCCCACAGTCCCCCTCGTGTAACTTTGCCAGCACCTCTAAGGCTAGCCACGGTCCTAGGCATTTCAATAATGGCCCGTTAAAGTTCTTTCGGTACAGCTCGCCTTCCAACAATACATATCTCTGAGCAGCCTGTTCCAACCTTCTTCTTTCTTTCTTATCAGTCACCTCCTTTCCCTCTAATTTTTTTTTAATGAGCTCCATCCACCCCCCTTCTTCCTCGGTAACCTGACACACCTCTATCACCTCTTTAGTGCTTGGCTTCTCCAATCTTTCTACCCGTATTGTTCTTTCCTCTGACCCCGGCATGGACGCAGCCACGTAATCCAGAGCATTTGCGTGTCTATTCTCCCCTCGCCCAACATGTACAAATCGGAGCTTCGTAAACCTGCAGGCCCTCTGTCGCACTACGTTCAAGTACTTCGCCATTCGCAAACATCTTGCTGCGAACCCCCCATTGGCCTGGCATACCACCAGGTTCGAATATGAGTATACGGTCAATTCTTTCACTCCCAAGTCCTCAGCCATCCTTAATCCCGCGATAACAGCCTCGTACTCAGCTTTGTTGCTAGATGTCGCAAATCCCAGTTTCATGGTAAACTCTATTCTGTTGTTGTCAGGTATAACCAACATAACCCCTATGCCGGTGCATGTGTCCGTAGCGGATCCATCTGCGAATACTCTCCACCCATTCTTCTTATCCCAAGGGTCTAGTAGATCAAGCTCCCCGTCCTTCTCTGATTCCATGACCATCTCCTTTCCCCATGTGGGGTCCTCGACAGGGAATTCTGCAAGAAACTTTGTGACAGCCTGTGCCTTCTCCGCCGTTCTTATTTGATATTGTATCTCATATAAGCTGAGCATCACTGCCCATTTCAACATTCTGCCTGACTTCTCTGTTCTTAATGCTTGTTTAAGAGGCAGGTTCGTCACCACCACCACCGAGTGTGACTCAAAATATGGTTTCAATTTCATGGCTGAAAAGATTAAAGAAAGGGCATACTTCTCCATTCTGCTGTACCGCATCTCGGCGTCCAACAATGTTTTGATTTGAAAATACACCGGCTTCTCCACTCGATCAACTATTCGAACAAGCACTGAACTTACCGCATATTCGGTGGCCCCCAAATATAGATACAACTTCTCCCCTTGCTCCAATCGTGACAGCAACGGAGCCTTACCAAAATACCTTTTTAGCTCTTGAAACGCATTCTCACATTCTGACGTCCATAGGAAATCAGGGGTGCTTCTCAATAACCGATACAGCGGCCTGCATTTGTCCGATGACTTGGAAATGAATCTATTCAATGCCGCGACCCTCCCAGCAAGCCGTTGCACCTCTGTGATGTTCTGTGCTGACGACATCTCCACCAATGCTCTTATCTGTTCTGGATTAGCCTCTATTCCCCGATGAGTAATGATGTAGCCTAGGAATTTCTCCGTGGTCACTCCGAATGTGCATTTCTCTGGATTCAACTTCAAATTGTATTTCCGCAGTATTCCGAGGGTTTTCCTTAATCCCTCCAAGTGTTCTCTCTCAGACATATTTTTTTCCACCATATCATCTATGTATATTTCTATCCCCTTTCGAATCTTGCTCTCGAACATTTTCTCCCCCAACCGCTGAAAAGTGGCTCCTGCATTTTTTAATCCGAATGGCATCCTTGTATAGCAATATGTGCCGCCTTCTACAACAAATGTTGTTTTCTCCTGATCTGGCCTGTACATCGCGACCTGATTGTACCCCATAGATGCATCCATGAACGAAAATATTTTGAATCCTGCTGTCCTGTCCACCAACTCATCCACCCGCGGCATGGGATAGCTATTCTTCGGGTACTCCACATTCACATCCGTAAAGTCGACGCACATACGAACCTTGTCGTTCTTCTTCAGTACCGCGACCACATTAGACAACCAATCTGTGAACTCCACTTCCCGTATTATTCCGGCCCCTTTCAACCGCACAACCTCCTCGCGAATGCCCTTCGCATACTTCGATCTAACGTTCCGCATCTTTTGCCTCACTGGTTTAACATCCTCTTTCATGTGTAGCCCATCGATATGCGAACTCTGGATCTAACCCCATAACCTCCTCAATTGACCACACAAACACGTCTCGGTTTTCTGACAAGAACTATATTAACTTACTTTTCCATTCCTCAGGCAAGCTGGACCCTACCGCGGTAAACCTCTCATCCTCCCCTCCAATATTCACTACTTCAATCTCGTCAGTGTCTTCGGATCTGCTGCTGTCTCTCCCTTCTCTTCTACTGAGGCGGACTGTAATTGCTATGCCTGCCTCTTCCTAGGGTTCGAGTTCTCTTCCTCCGGTCCGCGAATCAACCGTTTTACTGTACCCCTATGACTGTTCTTGGCCGTCACTTGATCTCCGCGAACTTCATACATACCCGTGGGAGTGGGAAACCGTATCACTTGATAGTATGTTGACGGAACGACCTTCATCTCATGAATCCACCGCCTCCCTAAAATTGCATTAATTGTACTGAGAAAACGAATCTACCACTATAAACCGTGCAAATACAGTCACTGGACCTGTGGTTACCGGTAGTAAGAGTTCTCCCATAGGCTCAGTCATGCTTCCATTGAATCCATATAAATTAGTCCGCGGATGCCTCAATTGCCTATGCATGATCAATCCCCATTTCTTCCAGAGCTCCTTTAAACAACAAGTCCATTGCGCTGCCGCAATCTACAAACACCCTCTTCACCATGTAGTTGCCCATTGCTACTGTGATGACCAACACGTCCTCATAGGGAGAATCCACCGCTCGCAAGTCCGCGTTGCTAAAGACAATCTTATCCCTGTCCTCCACTTTCCCAACTCTTGCTCGCAGTCTATCTGCCCCATCATTGATCTGCTGGATGCTCGGGGTTCTTCTCACCCTATCTTTATGGGCATTATGGCTTAGTACCTTTCCACTGAAAATCACATTGATAGTTCCTAGTATACGATCTTGATGTGGCACACGCTCCTCATTCTGTGCTCCCCTTATAAACTCTCTCATCCTCCTTTTTTCCACCAATCGCTGAACCATCCACTTTAGTGCATAACAATTGTCGGTCTCATGATTAAGTATCTGATGGTAGGCACATAAAGGTTTATCAGGCAACTCTCCGGGTGTGTTCCGCGGCCCTTCATATCCCTGCAGGTTCTTGAACAACGGTAATATTTTGCTCAGGGGTCTATTCAGCGGTGTTACTTCTATCTTGCGGTATGGCTTCCTCTCTCTATTTTCCCGTCGAATCCCTTCCCGGTTTCTCTCTGTCCTCGATGGATATCCCCGATACCCACCACTTTCTTTCTCGGTCGCGCCTGCCTTCCTTGGTTCCCTATCTTTCTCCAACGATAGCACTGCCTTCCCCGATCTCTTAGACCCCTTCTACATACTGTCCTCATATCTGATATATTTTTCCACTCGCAGATATAGTTCATGCAAGGTTGCAATCTCATTCTTCGCCACCGACTGGTGTACTCCTGTCCTTGGTCGCAGCCCTCTTTCAAATGCAAACACCGCGGTTCTCTCATCCAGATTTTCAACCTTCAACGTCTCGACTTTGAATCTACACAGGTATTCCCTCACTGACTCCACTGATCTTTGTCGAACATTGAATAATGCCGTAATATCCACCACCGCTTTTTTTTTCTGATGTATGAAGTGATCTATAAACGCTTGTTCCAATTCTTGAAAGTTATTTCTTATGCTTCCCGCGGGTAGCCGGTAATACCAGTCCGACGCCCTTCCTTTCAGACTAGCCGGGAACATCATACATCGCTGCCCGTCATATTGGGATTCTTGCCAGAGTGGCATTTGCTGCCGAAAATGAAGGATGTGATCTGCTGGGTATCCTTTACCGTCGTACCTTTCGAACCTAGGATGGTTGAAATGCTTTGGGACTTCCAAAGCCCAGATGTCGTCCGCTGGTGGGTTGCGGTTCAGCCCGGCCACCACCTGACAAGCTACTCCCCCACGACTCTTCGTCTGCTGCCGGTTAGCTTCCCTATCATTATTTATCATTTCTTGCACATGTTCGACTGGCAAGCCGGTTACTGGATTTTCCACGAGGTTCGGGCCATCCTCTTCCTCTTCCACGTTCTCACTTGCCTCTCCGTCTGTCTCTTTCTCTTCCCTTTCCATCTCCTTTCTCAACTCGTCATTCTCCTCTCTTAACCTCCCGATTTCTTCTCTCATAAGCCGATTCTCTTCCGCTTTCTGCTCCTCTCTTCTATCTCCTTCTTCATCAATCACCGCCTCGGGCATCGATTCCTGCACCGCCACCCTCTTCGGTCTCCTTACTTGTTTCTTAGGTGCCATCTCTCTCTTGCTTCTAGTCCCCACAGATGGCGCCAAATGTAAGAACCTAATACAAGCTACTAACTATTACACAAGAAACCAAGACTGTCTCACTATTTTTCCTCCTTTCTCCCCTCCCTTCTCTCATTTCTCTCTTTCTCTGTTTTTCCTTTCTCTCTACCATGCGGTCTCCCTTCTCTCTCCCCATCTTCTTCTCTTTATACCCCTTCTATCCCCTCTCTGGATCGTCCACCTGTCCCCCCATATGATGGTTCCCCTTTGTGTTGTACCTGTGCCACGTCCGCGGTCTAGGATTCCACGGCTATGTTATCCTACTCTCCGGTGTATATCGTTATGCTGCATCCTATTCGGTGTCCCTCTAACTTGGTCTCGTTCATGGACATGTTTCCCTGCCCTCCAAACTATCTCATTACGCTGCATCCACTCGGTGTCTGCTGACCTGGCCTCCTTTCCCTAATTAAGCCACCACAACACTCCCTCACCTCATTTAAATTAGAATTAGCTTTTATATTATTTAAAATAATTTAAAAATTTTCTTTCACGTCACTAAAATTATAATTAATTTCTCCTAATATTTTTATATTATTTTTTAAATATATTAAAGGTGATATATTTAAAGATTTGAAAAAACCCGATGCCGTAGTCCGGTTTGCATACTTGTAAGTCATACTAATCTGAAACTTGAAAATATCTTTCGTCATTACTCATTAGACTAATCATAACTTTGACTTAGAATATCCAACTCAATCTAAAATTGACTATTTGAGGATTGGACCAGATCTAGAAAAAGAGGAATAAATCAGTGCCAATTGTAAAGAGCAGAATACTAGTTGGGAATTGGGACCTAGCCATACATTCCCTCTTGCATCACCCTCTATATTTTGAATTTTTATAGTCCTTTTATGGTGGAACTTTCTCCCCTTTTAGTTGATGAAAGTCCTTCTTCAGTCACCATAGTTGCACCTTAATAAAAATATGAAATGCTCCTGGTTGACTACGCTGGTCAGCTGGCGGTCTATTTCTCCCTTGCTTGAGCATGATTCGAGCTCTTGAAGAATAAAATGATACTTACATACAAGTGAGCGAGGTTCTGGAGCACTGGAAGATAGATGGTATGTTTCCAAACACATCCATAATTCCCACACATGCAGTCATGCACTAAGGCATGCTTTCAAAACATTAAGATCTTCCACACATGCTATTGCACTGAATCATTGTACATAGAATCCTACTTTGAGGGTATATCCTTCTTAATAAGTTAGAGGCATGTTAAGCACTTAAGCTTATCCGGTCAAGTCAGTGAAATTTCTCCTATTTGTCTATATCAGTCTATTGAGAGTTTAGTCTTATTTCATATTCAATTCATTTATTTTATAGGTGGATTTCAAAGTTCATTGTCTCAACTCTCAAGCCACCTCTTATACTAGGAAGTAGGAACCCACCCTTGTAAAAGAACTGATCAAAGTCAGAGAATGATCACACACTGTATCTAATACAAAATTGTGCACGTTGAGCTCGAGGCATAATTGCTGTGTGACGACTGACACGAAGACGTGAACGACTGGATGGAGGGCCTATCCTGCAATCGCTTTGAAGTTTCAAAGTGCTTTACTGCAGCTCAGTTGTGATTTGTGATTGTAAAATTGGCAACGGTAGTTGGGTTGAGAGATCTTCAATCGTTATGATCGGAAGGAGAGTACAAGGAGGGTTGTTAGTGCACAGAGTAATTAAGACAGACACTGATCGTATACTCATTCCCATGCGTCTATTCCTTTTCCTAGCAGTATACGTTGAAAAGTATTATTTAGGATAGGGATGCATGAGTTAGTAGTGTAGCTTATTCATGATTTGATGCATAGTTAGGTTGATAAACGACGACCTTCAACTCTTCAAGGATGATGTAAACCGATAAAACTATTTGGTGTTGTGGCAATCACACACCAACTACACCATACCAGCCATCGTGATTTCTTACCCACCATTGACATGCTTTCATCGTTAAGTACGCATGAAAACCTGGATAAGGATCCAGTTCCCCTGATGTGTGTTCTGAAAGTAAGCAAACACAATCGAATTTTTCAATCGAAACATATATCCATATAACTCTCTTTTTTGCACTCAATTAAGGTAATTTTATTAGTGAAAAAGAGAAAATGATACAGAGAAAGGGAAAGCCTGCTTTTACATCATTCAGTCACCTTTATATACCTATATATATATCTCAACAACTTTTAGCTTCGGGACTACTACTTGAGAGGGGTTCATATATTTTTTATGTCAACATTAAGTTCGTCCTATCAGTGTAAGGCTGTAAGCTGTGGACAAAGTAAAACAAGAAAATTCTGTTCAAACTGATTTATGGAAAGGTAGTTCAATGTTATACACCTCAATTTTTTAGATTATGTATGTATACACCTCAGTTTTTTTACATGTTACTTCTAATTTTCCCATTTCTAATTAAAATTACACTTTAGCAAAAAAAAGAAGGGTTATTTTGAGTTGCCCCCATTTGAATATGGCATTAGACTTGCCCCAAATTCAGGGAAATTAGACTTGCCCCCCAAGACTAACTCACTATTATAGTCAACTGTCATTGACCGTCACCTCGTGGTCAAGACAGTTGAAATGTCTTAAATACCCTTTTTATTGAAAAATTATCAAAATGACAGTGAGTTAGTCAGTCTCGGGGGAGTCTAATTCCGTTTTCAAATGGGGGGGGGGGGGGGCGCAAGTCAAAATAACCCAAAGTTTGACCCAAAGTAACCCTTTTAAACTAGAAAATGTTCATGACACGTGTCAACATCTAATTACCCACATCCAACGACTCACATCACTCATTGATAATTAAGCCCTAAACCTTGAGTTCATTAATAGAGATTATTCAATTATAATGGCGATGGGGGGGGGATGTCTAATAACACATATAACAGTGATATACATGACACGTGTCAAAATATAATTATTCACATCCAACGACTCACATCACTCATTGGTAATTAAACCCTAAACTTTGAGTTTATTAATAGAGATTATTTAATTGTAATGGCAATTTAGAGAGCATATCTAATAACATGTGTCTAATGTATTAAATGTTTGTGACCGTTAGATTAGATAGGACGAGATGTTGACACGTGTCTCTTTCTTTCTCAAACATAAAAATGTGTCTTGAATTGCAAAACCAATATGTCATTTTGACTTGCCCCCTATTTGAAAACGAAATTAGATTTGCCCTCCCAAACTAACTCACCATCATTTTAGTAATTTTTCAATGAAAAGGGTATTTAAGACATTTCAACTGCCTTGACCACGAGATAACGGTCAATGACAGTTATCTCGTGGTCAAGTATAATTTCCCTGAATTTGGGGAGGGCAAGTCGAGTAATGTAGCATTGTATGCATATCGAGTATCACTAATTGGAGTCTTCACCATTTCTGAAGGGAACAACCTTCATCACCAAATGCATCCGTTTTCAATTTTCAGCTTATCAACGTGTGGATTAAAGTAGAATACTTACATAAAAATATAAATGGAACATATGTTAGCATGTTAGCGTTTTAACAAAATATCTATCTAGCCCTTTTATACAAGTAGGAACAGCTACAAAGTTGTTTTTCTAATGAACACTTTCATCAAAATTTACACGTTCTCCAGTAGCAAACATGACAAAGATAAGAGCACACAGGAAATATAGGAATGAAGTTAATAACAGGAATCCACGGAAAGTACCCATCATCTCGACAAAGAATCCAGCACCAACAGTGCCTATGATAGCAGCCATTGTTCCAGCAGTATTTGATATTCCTGTTGCCAATGCAAAAAGGGTAGTGAGAGAGAGAGAGCATCAGTTGAATATCAAAATAAGATAGAAATTGGCAGTATTACCATGTATAACACCTGAATAATGGGAGAAATTTCCTGATTACATCCAAAGGAGCAAAAGATCAGAAACGTAAGAAATAAGTCAGTTGCAGAGTTCCAAGTCGGTTCTTTAAATTCCAGTATACCACAAACCTGAAAATTCACAAGGAAACCAGAGTGGCTGAAAGACTTCAAGCCAACAGCTACAGCAAGCCAAGCAGATGCAATAGTTGGAGTTTTTGCTCCAATTAAACCAAGAAGCGCAAATCCCGGCCCCAGAAAACCAATAGACTGCACAGTAGGAACATAGATAGTAACTGTACATAAAAGTTCAACTAAACTTATCCACAACTAAGGACTGCCTCTAATTTTATTTCATCATTGAAGAGTACGTTTTGTCCTTCAAAGTAATTTTGTTTACTACATGTATTATTTGTAACACTGTAATTCAGTAAAATTTTAACTCTACTACTGACGTGCTATGCTAATTACAATATTCTAACACGCAGAAGCATATTTGGATATTTGAAGTACAGATAAGTACTTAATAATTATGATTTTTTCACTTATTGAGAGAACATTCCAATTCTATATTATGAGAAGCACGCAGAAGAGATGAGTACTGAAGGACTCAAGGAAATCCAATATATTTAAAATTTTCAGCTTGTAGACACACAACTTATTAACATAATCTATATAGATATCAGCACAGTGAAAGACAGTAGATAAAGAAAAATGGATGGTATAACCTAACTCAACATTGTAAGATTACAGGGATTTTATCATATGAAAACCAAGGCATACCTGCATAATTTTGCGAGTCAAAGTAACATCTGTGCCATTTTGGATCAGCATATCCGACAAAACACCAGCAAAGTATCCTAGAACTGCCATCATAGTCCATGGCACAGCACTAAACCACGCCGCTTGTCTGAGATCCACATGGTAGATCTGTCCCAGAGCACTTTGCATATTAGGCTATTAGGCATTCAAAGTTTCAGATCAAAATCATGCATGTGTTAACTATGGTAAGGACAGATGTATGCCTTACAGTGTTAAAGTAAATTGGCATCCATGAAAGAATCACAAAATATCCCTGCAGAAGAATAAAAAAAAAATTAGTTGCATTTTGAAGTGGATCGAAAAGTAATGAAAATGCCATAATACAAATGCAGAGAGACCCATGTATATATTTACCCAGCTGTGCATAGCATTTGCCGTAATTAGAGCCCATGTTGGTGACCTTGACAATAAGCGCCTGAAAGGAGGGATCACTTTTTCTGTTTTCAGTGTCTTCTTCACAGTGTCGCTGGAGGGCTTCAATGAACTCTGACTCTTATTTAGTATGTATTCAAGCTCGTATTTCGATATTTGAGGATGGCGGGCAGGTGTACTTGATGCCACAGAAATCCATACCAATACCCAAAGCATTCCAGAGAGTCCAAATATTACAAAAGGTCCAAATATACCTCCCTGAGACATGAGGATTGGAGCAAGCGTAAGCCCAATTACATTTCCAAGTTGAAATCCAGCCATTGCAATTCCAACAGCCCTGGATCTTTCTGTTTGAGGGAACCATCTACAGAAAAAATACCGTTCAACAAGCTTGAAAGTTTTAGCCCTAGGAACTTCTTCAAAACAAAAATTCTGAAAATACCAACTACGTATTTTGGATGTTACAGTATATGGACCTGCGCACGTAATACTGCAGCATCTTTATACAGCCAGTTGAAAATATCACAATACCTTGAAATCATGTTGTTCATGCTAGGAAGAGCTACACCTTCCGCAACACCAAGCAAAGCCCGCATGGCAAGTAGCAACCACAAAGAAGTTTCAGCAGCCCAAGGTGTTAGAAAAGTAGCCATTGACCATAAAGCCACGCCCCATGCCATGACCACCTTCCCACCATAATAATCCACCAGAGCTCCACCAGCAATTGGAGACACTAAATATCCCCAGAGGAAAGATGACTGTATTTGCCACGCAATGTTTATAATTCAAAGCCATAAATAAAAATTAATAATAATAATAAATAAATAAATAATAAATCATGCAAGTTATTCCAAACATTTGATAATTGGTTTGTCATAAGGAACAAGAAGACACTCAACACCTCATTTGGGACTGCCCAATCAGTTCTCAAGTTTGGAAAGGTTATGCAGCTAACTTCCAACACGACTTCAATGGCATACAACAGGCCCTCACCAAAGGATCCTCTTCAAGCTCTTTTCTTAAGGATTTGTGGACTGCCGAGGTACTAGGAACAATGGTGGAGGTGTGGATAGGGAGCACCAAAGTGATTTTTGAAGATCAGCACTTTTCGACGAATAAGTGTAAGCAGGGAGTATGGAAATGGTTACATTGCAGTGCAACACTCTCTTAAGGCACCACTTGCAACTGTCCTGTCCTACAGATGCGCAAACTCTCATGAAACTAAATTTAAGTCCTAAACCACCTAAATCACCCAAGATTCAGCAATGCAAATGGCTTCCATGTGACCATTTCATCAACATGGCGAGAGGCGAACTTTGCCACCGACATTCTTGCCAACCATGGAGCTATACTAGGTCCTAAAATCTCTGAACATTTTGTCGATATGCCTTGAATTCTTTATAAAGTGGACACTTGACCTAGTTTAGATTCATTAATATAAATAGGATATCCCACATTGTAATCTATTATCAAGGCTATGAAATAGTAGTAGTAGTAGATACCTGAACAATACCAGAAAAAGACCTGCTCCAACCATGAACTAAAGACAAAGGAACAATAGCAACAGACATAACAACTCTATCCGCATTACAAAGTGCTAATGCTAAACCAACCATTGAAACAACCTTAACTCTTTCCGAAGTTATAAACTCCAAAAAACTTGGTGCCTTAAACTCCTCCACTTCTGAACTCTCATTACTTGTCATTTCAGCATCATTTCGAGACGCCCCGACTCTCGAATTTAGAGATGAATGAAAGATATAATTGTTTTGAAAGCGGGTGTGAAGAGAAGTGAAGGAATGAAGGTGTCTGAAGGTTTTAAGTGAAGAAGGTGGTGAGAAAGTTGGGTTATGGAGTTTTGGGACAGTGAGAGAGTTGTCAAGGAATTGAGTAGAAGAGAGATGGCAACTGGTTTTCATCATAGTCAAGATAATTCTGATTAGTCAAACTCTCAAAGAAAGAAAGAAGAAGAAGAGTTATGACTTAATACAGTTTATTAGTGTTAATCAGTGATTGATGAATTTCCAGAATTGCCCATGCGCGAAGGGGATTCACGAGATCATTTTTTTTTAATAGCCAAGTTTTTTTTTGGTAGTTTATTTGTACACTTATCAAATTGGATTCGGCAACCCAAAAAAAAAAATTTTACAAGTTTGCCATCAAAGCCTAGGCCCAACAACCAATTCAACCGGTCTCGCCATAACGAAATCTCCAAGTCGTTTGGGTATACACTCAAACGATACCACCATATCGTTTGAGTGTACATTCAAACGGCTTAACCATATCGTTTGGTATCACATAAAAGTGGTACGGCTGGGTCGTTTGGGGTTACTATGGGGCAACCTGATTGAGTCGTTTGGACTAAAATAATTCATTAACCCGATTAGCCAAACAAATTCCTAATTAACCAATAAAAATTGATTACATAAATACAAATTATATTTTTCTTATACATAAACACCGAACACTTTTTTTATAATACAAAATCATTAATCGATTATAATTGTATAATAATTTATTTAAATAATGATCTGCAAAATTGAATTAGTAATGATCAATTATCAACACATCCCAATTGAATTAGCAAAATTGAGATCCAATTTAAAAAATTGGGTTAGGAACAACACAATTAGTTGCACCAACACAATTACATGCACTCAGCACTCTTTATCTGTTATGATATAGTATTTATATAACCAAGTTAAAACATGTAATCAAATATGCAAAAATATAAAATAATGTAATTAAACATGCCAAAATCTAAAATAATAATTTGTTTTATATCTAAACTTGTTATTTTTTATTTTTATTTTTTTCAATTGTGAATCATAAACTAGTTTGGGGTTTGGGGTTTGGGGTTTAGGATTTAGGGTTTACAAATTTCGTACCAACATATTTCACTTAATTATTCGAAATAATAATTTGTTTTATATCTAAACTTGTTATTATTATTTTTTTTTTAATTGTGAATCATAAACTAGTTTGGGGTTTAGGATTTAGGGTTCAAGGTTTACAAATTGCATACCAACATATTTCACTTAATTATCGAAATAATAATTTATTTTATATCTAAACTTGTTGTTTTTCAATTGTGAATCATAAACTAGTTTAGGGTTTAAGGTTTAAGGTTCAGGGTTTACAAATTTCGTACCAACATATTTTACTTAATTATTCGAAATAATAATTTGTTTTATATCTAAACTTGTTATTTTTTAATTGTGAATCATAAACTAGTTTGGGGTTTGGGGTTTAAGATTTAGGGTTTATAAATTTCGTACCAACATATTTCACTTAATTATTCGAAATAATAATTTGTTTTATATCTAAACTTGTTATTTTTTTGTTCAATTGTGAATCATAAACTAGTTTGGGGTTTGGGGTTTAGGGTTTAGGGTTTATAAATTTCATACCAACATATTTTACTTAATTATTCGAAATAATAATTTATTTTATATCTAAACTTATTATTTTTTATTTTCTTTTTCAAATTGTGAATTATAAACTGGTTTGGGGGTTTAAGGTTTAAGGTTCAGGGTTTACAAATTTCATACAAATATATTTCACTTAATTATTCGAAATAATAATTTGTTTTATATCTAAACTTGTTATTTTCCATTTTCCTTTTCAAATTGTGAATCATAAACTAGTTTGGGGTTTGGGTTTAGGGTTTAGAGTTTATAAATTTCGTACCAACATATTTCACTTAATTATTCGAAATAATGATTTGTTTTATATCTAAACTTGTTATTTTTCAATTGTGAATCATAAACTAGTTTGGGGTTTGGGGTTTAGGATTTAGAGTTCAGAGTTTACAAATTTCGTACCAACATTTCACTTATTTATTCAAAATAATAATTTATTTTATATCTAAACTTGTTATTTTTTATTTTCTTTTTCAAATTGCGAATCATAAACTGGTTTGGGGTTTAGGGTTTAGGGTCCAAGGTTTACAAATTTCGTACCAACATATTTCACTTAATTATTCAAAATAATAATTTGTTTTATATCTAAACTTGTTATTTTCCATTTTCATTTTCAAATTGTGAATCATAAACTAGTTTGGGGTTTGAGATTTGGGGTTTTGAGTTTAGGGTTTAGGGGTTAGGATTCAAGGTTTACAAATTTTGTACCGATATAAAAAAAAATTAATTTCAAACATATTTCACTCAATTATCCAAATCTAAAATAATAACTTGTTTTATATCTAAACTTGTTATTTTCCATTTTTTTTTAAATGTGAATAATAAACTAGTTTGGGGGTTAGGGTTTACAAACATATTTCACTCAATTATTCGAAATATATCAAAATTTCAAATATCTCTACATAGAATACTCAAGTTTCTCTACATAGAATACCCAATTAAAATCCTAAATAGAACACGAAGATGAAGAAGAAACATTTGAGGTAATGCTTGAGGTGCAACAAGAAATTAGAGAAGGAGAAAGTAGAAGAAATGTTAAAAGTGAAGAAGTGGAACAAAATGTTGAAGGTGAAGGTGAAGAAGTTGAAGAAATAAAAGATGCAAATAGTCAAGCAAATGAGATGTCGAGAAATCGTCGATGACAAAGACAACCAAACCTAAATAATGAGGTACCGATTAGAATAAATACAAAACACTTGATTGATTGAATTAATTAATTAATGAATCTACAAGAGAGCATTGATTAGAATGAATACAAAACACTTGATTGAATGAATGAATGCAAAACACTTGAATTAATGATTATAGAACCCGAGCCCAAACAACACCACTGGGTCGTTTGGGGACTCTATGGAACTACATGGCTGGGTCATTTGAACCCACTATGGAACTACATGGCTAGGTCGTTTGTACCATCTATGGAACTACGTGGCTCGGTCGTTTGGACCTTCTATGGAACTACATGATTGGTTCGTTTGGACTAAATTTAGTGAGAAGTTCATTTTTTTGGTGACTTTGAAATCCCTCATTACACAAATTGTTTTAGACTCTTGTTTTATTCTATATGTAGGATCATTTGCCGCTATCCGAGAACCGATCCTCTGCAAACTCAAATGACATGGATTGTCAACCGATTTTAAGTGATACAACATAAATTTTTATTACGGAAGAGGTATGATGGAATAGCTTAGGCATTGATTCTATTTTTTATTTTATTTTCTAAATGTAACTTTATTAGTGTATTAATAATAGTTGTTTCTTTTTTATGTGTTTAGGTTTTTCATACACGTAGCGAGGCAATTGGTTGGGCAACCGTTAGAGGAAAGCAAGTTAATATGGTTGTGGTCATTGAAAAGTCAGAGTATGCTAAGGGAAATCGGGTAGCAAGATTGAATTTGGCTTGCGAGTGCTCGGGTGTGTATCGGTCACACAAAAAGGAAAGCGAATGGGAGGGCTAATAAGAGAAGGTCGGGAACCAAGAAATCAGGATGTCCATTTAAGTTAAAAGGTGCTTTCCAATGCGGCACTGTCGATAGTTGCAAAATAGAAATTAGAAATGGTATTCACAATCATGTATTGGCGAAGACCCTTGAAGGACATGCATTTGTTACTCGTCTAACCGTTCCAAAGTTCGAGTACTTGTCAGAGATGAGTAAGTGTGGAATAAAGCCTAAACAAATTTTGGATTCCATCAAGAATAGGTATCGTAAAAACAAATCTAGTATATCCCAAGTCTACACTGCAAGGCAGAAGGTGAGGAGATTGGATAACGGTCTCACACAATTGCAGAGATTGCGTAAGTTGTTAGCAAAAGAACATTATTTTGAGGAGTTGAGACATGATGAGAATACCGAGGAGATAACGGGGTTGTTATGGGCCTATCCAGAAGGTGTTAAGTTGGCTCAGACTTTTCCAACAGTCTTCATGTTAGACCTACAAAACTAACCGATATCGATGGCCTTTCGTACAGTTTGTTAGGGTGAGTTCAACGTGGAAGTCTTTCACCGTGTGTCAGGTGTTGCTTCAATCTAAAATAACATTCGACTATGAGTGGGCCCTGCATCAATTTAGTAGCTTGCTTGGTGACATAAGCCCATCTGTAATCGTGTCTGACAGGGACTTGGCCCTGATGAGTGTCGCTGACAAAGTTTTTCCTAACGCACACAAGCATCTATGTAGATGGCATATCATTACGTGCGTCCTTTCAAAATATTACGATATTTTTCCAACCACAGAACTTGTAGAGAAGGCCCAGTTCTCGTGGAACATTGTAGTCAAATTGAAGACAGATGTTATTTTCCAGCGTAGATGGGATGCTTTGGAAAAATATTATAGGGTTGAGTACTCTAATTTTGTTAGTTATTTGCAAGAGACTTATTTCCTCACAGGGATCGATTCGTATGTTGTTAGACTGACCAACACATTCACTTTGGGAGTACAACGACCAATAGAGTTAAAGGGTCTCATGCTCAGGTGAAGCGTGTACTAGGAAATGCAAACTGTCATGATTTTTTGAGTATGTTTAGCTTAATATCCACCCAATTCTAGAGATCTAGCTGTCCAAGATTAGAGCTATACCTTCGAGAGGAGTATGATTGTAACTCAGCACCACCACCAGATTCCTTTGTTTCATGAACTCAGAAGGCCTTGTCTCATGCAAGTGTTTGGACTTACTATTTGAAGAAATAGATACCCGCATAAAGCGTGTTAAAGATGGAGAGATCAGGTGTTGGTGCTATTTGTGCACGAGCCATGGACTGCCATGTGCTCATGAATTAATTGAGTTTGAAGAACAAGAGCGGTCCATCCCTTTGATTGCTATCGACCCCTTTTTGGAAAACATTATTGTCTGTTTTTCCCAATGTGTCAGTGGGTGTTGGTCCCGATGTTACACCTTCGATTGACTTGTCCATGAAAAAGTTTGTAATGGTTTCTGAAAAAGAGCAGAGGGTTATGATTAGGAAGCTTATGGAAGATTGTCGTACCATAAAATACATGGTTAGTACTGTAACGCCCGTATTTAAAATACATATTTATTAATTTATTAATTTATTTATTAATTTATTTATTTAAAATTTGCTAGATTGGATTTGGGATATGTGGGCCTGGTTTCTGGGCCCGAGTCTGTGTTGGGCTTGGGTTTCAAACCCAAGTATATAATCACATTGTTCTAGAGAATAGGGTTTTGAGATAATAAAATAAAATAAAAATGGAGGCAGAGATAGAAGCTGGATTTCTAGAGCGTTGGAATGCGACGATTCGGACTAGGAGGATTCGTGGAGCTTGGGATTAAGGTGAGTAGTTATTTTTACTATTTCACTAAATCTACAGTTTTCCGTGTATCGGTGTATCTGGACATTTTCTACGGACATTTTCTTTCTGTTTTATTTGGCGTTTTGTTGTAGGTTTATGTCTCTTATATTACTACAAAATTTCCTGCTTTTATTTTATTTTGAACGTTTTGTTGTATTTGGTAAATTATGTTGGAGTGTTAAACTGAGGTTGAAAACTCTTTGGGTGAAGTGATGGTTCATGAGGGATGTCGCGAGCCCCAAACCATCACCCTCTCCTTTATACATCGGGTTTGGTCACCTATCTAAACCGGGATAATGAGGTGGTGTGGATGGTTTTATTTTGAACCGAACCGAAGCTTTTATGGGTTTAATGGCATATAAAGCCCAATAGCAAGAAATCATCCTCTATGTTTATTTTGAACTCTGTTGGGGTAGTGAACCCTTACTTACCCATGAGGTTAGGATTGAATGACGTTGGGTTGATGTTTGGTTTTGGGTGATTGAGTGATGTCGATGTCCATTCTTTCTAAATGGAAAACCTCAAAACCCGCGATCAATTCCTTGGAGAAATCGCGAATAATTCCCCACCCCAATCGCGGGTTGGAACTTTTGTAGTTTTGCTTGTTTGGTATTTGTTGGTTTGATGAATTGTTGGTTGTGGATGTTTGATTGATTGTTGTAAAAGAGGTTTTTCTTGAGTGGATGGTGGTGGTGGTGGTGGTGGTGGTGGTGGGTTAGGGTAGGGTTTGGTCACATGTATCCAAAATAACTTGAAAAGCCATTAATGGCGGACCCGATCGGTTCAAAACCCGAAAAATTAGATTTGAGGAATCCCTAGTATTGATTGAAGGAGTTAGGGATTTGTTGGTTTTTTTTAAATGTTTGAGTGGGGAGTTTTTCCCTGGTATTTTTTGATTAATTATTTGGTTTGGACGAGTGGAGATTTGAGGGGTATTGATTGAAGGAGTTAGGTTTAAGTTTTGGCGATTTTCCCCCAGTGGTTTTCGATTTGGAGGAGAAGATGACCGGTGGTCAAAACCATGGGGAGAAGATGGCCGGGCGGTTTGGGCGGTTTTTGGGCCTTAGCTTATTAGTTGTTGGGCGAAATTTCTATTTTGATTGGGCCGGTTTTGTTTTAAGTTGTTGGGCCATTTCTAGATTAAAGCCCTTTCTCTATGGGCGGTTTCATTTGTTTTGATTGGGCCCAGTTTTTGTTTTAATTTGTGGACCCGGTTCGGTTTAACGTTTTTGGGCGGTTTAATATTGTTCGGGGCAGGTCATGGGAACTTAATAGAGATCCAAATGGGTCTTTCAACATGTAGACTTTTGGGTTCTTAGGTTTGGGCTTGGCTAGTGGGTTCGAACCATGACCTTAGCCATGAGCCCATGAACCATGCACCTTTGACCTTAGCCATGAACCATGGCTATGACCATGAACCTGTTGAACATAGAAACGACAGTTTGACTTTGACAATGACAGTTTGACTTCGACCATGATGTGTTGACTTTGACCATGACGTGTTGACCATTGACCTTTGACCTTGACCGTTGAGTGTGGAATGTTGACTTTTTCCAATTTTTTCACATATTTGATTTTATACAAAGCTTGAATCACTTTTAAATTAGAAGAAAGGTAATATTATATTTGTTTGAATCTATTATAGAAATAATTTATGATATTACAAATAGTTTAACAACTTCCATGACCCTTAACCAAAACTATTATGTTTCTTCTTTATATCTATTACTTCTTCCTTTAAAATGATAATATAATTATTTATCTATGTATTTCAATTTAAAATGTAATTTTAGTGAGGTTTGAGTACAAGGAAGAACAAATTCCGAACTCTCGATGTACTTCAGTTCATTAGATTGTGGATGTGCATTTTAAATTTTTGGACTTATACAGGATTATTATTAGATTGGTTGGACTTTGAGTTTGTAGATTATTGTACATTTTTGTAATATAAATGAGTTTTAAAACTGATGTAGTAAAAAAAAAGAAAATATATAGGCCCGGCCCTAAAACCTTTAAAGAGGGCTTAGGGTAGGGTAAGGGCTTGAGGTTTAGACTTGTGACCTGGCCCGACCCGACCCTATGCTGACTTTAGGGCTAGGCCGACCCGGCCCTAATATTTGAAGGGCTTTAAATGTTTAGGGCCGGGCTAGCCCGACCCGGCCCATTGCCCACCCCTACATACAACTATACAAACATCAAATTCCATTTAACAACAAACACAAACATCCATCATTCATTTAAAATCAAATAACAACAAATTCCAAACATCCATCATTCATTCAAAATCAAATAACAACAAATTCCAAACATCATTAATTCCAAAATCAAACATTATTCAAAATCAAACATCCATCCATTCCTTACAAATTACAAATTCATTCATTATAACGCCCACCAATGTACTTGCACTTAGTCAAGTTGTACGCCTGTTCGAAGGAGGACCTTGATTCCTCTGGAATATTATTCCCAGCAAATTGCAGACCTCTCCTAGCATGCAACTAGTTTCATTGATGAAGTCGTTCTGTCGAAAAAAGTAAAATCAAGATAAGTTACCAATCAAATGCAAAAAATCACAGTTAGAGAAACTCAATTAAAAATCACAATACTCATAATCGGTGAACAGTTAGGAAGTGTCTCCAGGGATAAATGAATAGGAAGACGCTCAGGGTTCACCAATTGAATGTGAGAATTTCTCGCATACCAAGTCATGCAGTTTGGATGACACTCCCATGGATAAGACGAGATAGGTCCTCGATTGCAGGGTTGGATCATGTGAATCTGCAATGACTCCCAGTAAGTTGGCCCAATATTGGTCCATTTCACCTTATACCCGCGTCCGGCTACAATTCTTGTTCTCCAATTTAGTGTTGGAGGATCTACGAGTATAAGCTGCACGTGACCCAACTGACACACAACCCTTGTGACAGCGTAAAACTCGACAATATTGAAAAAACATAGTAATCCCTCAAAAAATGCAATGTTATCGATCGGGCTTGTAGCTCTGACATTATTGTAGGGATGCCAATCAACCTAAAACAAAATCAAATGTGTCATTAACAACTCCAATGATCAATTACTAAAAAATAATAATATAAACAAACTTAAATACTTATATTGAAACAATTTATATCATCAAATATCACTCAATAATACTACAATACATACGTTGTATCATCATAGTGTATAGTGACTACTGAGCACGCGCCTGAGACAAGCTATAGTCCATGTTTGGGATTGGTATGAATACCAGGAAGTACTCATAGATCAACGCCTAGATATATATATACACAAATAGTTAACATATTGATAGAGTAATAAAATTAACATTAAAAAAAATAATCTCTAAAATACTAAAGTTTTACCTGTATAAGAGTCATATAGCCTGTATTCACCTTCGCACATGTGGTAGCCCCAAGACCTCTTCTTCTGCACCCTCCTCTTCTCCCTAATCGCAGGCCCTCCCCGTTCCATAAAGAAATGCACAACCTCAGGAAGTTTAGCCCGTTTCTATGCTCGAGTTAGCCTTGCAAACTTCTCGATCACCTTTTGATCAGTTCCCTTCTCTATAGCGAGCTCTACACAGACAACAAAATAGTAATGTCAATAAAAAATCAACAGATGCAATATCGAAACACTCAAATAGCGTACTGGTACCCACCAGTAAGGTCACATATCCTATTTTCCACACTGTACCCTCTAGCACAGAAGTTCCCAACAAACAGCAACGGCCTTTTGTCCCAAGACTCATTACTCACACCGTCCATAACGCTCGACCTTTTAGCTCGTGTTTGCAAACTAAAGTTAAGTGCCCGATATCGCTTTACTGAGAAGTGCTCAATAATATCAGCGATCCCTATCCGGTACTTACCGCTGGCGTTCAGCAGGTCAAACACCTTGAACAACCACCACGTGTTACCCACAAACTGGCAGGGAGCTTTGCCACAAAAGTTCAAGAATGCACAGAGCAGTTTAGAGAACGGTATCGTCATATGTGCCTTCAGCTACCCTTCACAAATTATAACCCCATAGTGCGGTGGATTGCACCTATCACTAAAGACCCGTGTGTCATGTTCTGGCTCGTGGATCTCCAGACAGCTTACGGTTATCCCATAAGTCTTTCTCAGGTAAGGGAACACCCTCAAAGCGTGTTTGTCTACAGCCCTAGGCGGCAGCCCACTAGACGACAACCTCTCATCGCGACCTAAAGTGCTAGTTACAACAACCGCAGATGCAGATCAGGCATCATCTTCTCCACCTTTCGCCTCATCAACATCATCATCTTCATCGTCACCCTCACTCACCCCACAAACTGACTCTTTCTTATTTTCCTCCGCGTCATCCCAACCAAGAGAAACTTTGCGAATCTCATTAGATCGTGTATTGTCTGAGTCAGACATCTTTCTCTTGTCACTTACAACTCTGACAACAGGCAACAAAGCGAACGACATAACAACTCAATAACAAAAAGCAAGAACGAAGCAGAGAGCAGAAGATCAACAATGACAGAAAACTAACCTGAAGACTCTTGGTGTAGTGAGTTTTTCTGCAAAGAGAAGCAAAAAATGGCGATTCAAATAGCCAGCATTGTTTTGTATAACCGCCCCTCCAGTTTCCAATGTATTATGACACCCTAGCCCTAGCTGCACACGTCTTCCAACAAGCTATTTTGTCTTTTCAAATTCTGAAAATATGGGGCGGCACGTTTTCTCTGCAACTGCTCAGATTTGCTCACGTGCCATACACGTGCTAACTATTACCGTATGCATACCAGTTCACCGGATAGTACGAATCGATCTATAAAGTTCCTTGGGTATTTCCATTTGCATCAGTTCGTCTCTTCATGCATGCTCAACACGCGCTACTGTATTCTCTCAACAGATCGCTTCAATGAACTGCACGACCTACTGAGAGGGGGCTGTGTGAGGGAGTGATATTCTCATTCAGGAATATCAAACACATACTCAGCATGGTGGAAATACCACACCCTCTGACTTATTTCTCCGACCTACATCACTAGCTCGCGTCCACGAGCTACGAGATCGCTCTAGAACAGATCATATCACTACTCAGACCGTTCTACACGTGTTGGGTTAAGATTCACTTTCATCACCTATAAATACTTCCCATATGAACTACGCCAGACCTGATTTTTCTCTCTCCCCAGAATCAAAAGAAGATACGTAGGCAGTTTGCTCATCAACAAACTCGGTCTTTACCATATTTGATCCCATTCCCTCTCCCTCCTTGTATGTAAAGGTAAACTAAAACGCTCCTTTACACTCACTTATGGCCACTGATTTACATTTGATGTGGTTCAGCTGGTATAACCGTGGGCCATTTTATCAAGAGGTCGTGATTTTAGACACCACAATTGACATTTTTAATTTATTCCTCTTTTTCATTTCATTTTCTTCTTCACAATCAATTTGAAAATTTAACTTTCACAGGCTTCAAACATGAAACATTACATCATTGACTCGTTGTTGTTTTTTTTTTTTTTTTTTTGAGGCTAGGTTAGGAGCTGAAAACCCCAACCATTTATTAAATAAATGAAAACGAGCTTACAAGATAGAAGAAGACTAGTTTGTAGACCTTTGCTAGTATGGTTTTTTGAGATGACGCATGTATTAACCGCTCTGTTACAATGTGCACTTTTGACACCGAGAATTTACCTGATAACTACCAGTACCACCAATGTATATATTGCTTGGGGATACCTAACTAATGCTCAAAGCCTTGGCTTTGGTTTATAATTGATGCATAATCTAGAGTGAGACCTACAACTTCATCATTCCTACATTGTGCAGTAACTAAGCGAGTCCAGTGCACACGCATGTGATGTCTGTTAAGACATACCAAAAATATATTATAAAACTTAGAAGAAACAATTAATGACCATGGATGATGAATCTTCCCTAGAATCCACCACTTATTGCATGATTTGGATTAAATGAACAATTAATTACAATTCTTGAATCCATAAGTCCGAACCATAGTACAAAATATCGCAAAATATCGCAATATCTATTGAAATTTCAGCAATATATACAAAAATATTGCGATATGCGTAGAGATATATCGATGATATTTTGACAATTTCAATAATATTTGGTGATATATTGTGATATTTGGAGATATTTTGCGATATTTTGTATATGTAACAATTTTATTTAATATTTACTATTCAAATAAATACAAAAGATATATTAAGAAATATCCATAATATCTACAATATTTATCGATATTTTAGATATATCAACGATATTTACATGTGAAACAATGTAAAATATCCCCAAAGAGAAGGATATATCCATGATACATATCAAGAAATTGAGTATCGATAAATACATATATCCCGCGTGATATTTTGTACTATGGTCCGAACTACTCTAAGAACAATTTGTGTGGTGAAAATGAAAAGAGTTGTAGGATTTTGAAGAATAACAGGCCCATGCTTAGAAAGAGTATTCAAACTTCCCATCGATAAATACCTATATCCCGCGTGATATTTTGTACTATGGTCCAAACTACTCTAAGAACAATTTTGTGGTGAAAATGAATAGAGTTGCAGGATTTTGAAGAATAACATGCCCCATGCTTAGAAAGAGTATTCAAACTTCCCAATCCTTTACATTACAATTTAGAGCCTCACTATGTAATGTTCCAAACCCCTGCGGGTGTTGTTGCTGTCCAAACGTTAGTATTTCGACAAAAAGTCTAAAAAATGTTATGCTAACAAACTCGGTTTTTAAGTATAAAATACATAATAGAAATAGAAAGTCACGAAAAAACATTTTATTATGTTAACAGCAGAGTTCACAAGTAAACATCCTTAGAAAAAACATGGGAACAAAATTTGAATAACAAGGAACTAACCCTAATCAGTCTTAGCTTGCACCAATTTAGAATACCCAGAACATAAAAACAAAGGAAGAACCATCCACATACAAAGAGAACAATCATTTTCAGTTGTATCTATACAAGCTAAAACTTATTAGCATGACACTGAAGAAAGATTAGAAAAGAACAAAAACAATAAGTTGTTCAATTTACAATACTGATGAGTGATGACCATACTCTGTCACCCAGACTGATCTGTACTATATAAAGACTAAACATTCACTTTCAGTAAGACTGATATGCATTCAGACATTACAACGTGTTCCTCCACCCTTTGCAATCAAGAATGACCTGCACTTGAAACCCTTTCCGCCCAGTTTAGCCTTCACCACTGCATGCTTTCTTGCACATGACGCCATGTGTCTTCTCGATCAACTTCGTTATATCAACGAAACACTTCAATTGAAAAAAAATACATTCATAACAAAATCATTATCATAATTTGAACACATTTAATATAACATTACTACTTTCTCGCAATTCTCAAACTGACAACAAAACTTTCTTTCCTTATGTTACATTTTTCAGGAACAAATGTTAAAAAAACACGTAAACAAACTCAAAATCGATAGGACATTTATAAGTTTTAGATTAGCCTAAATTTTATAGATATGATCTCCTAACTATTCTAAACATTGTCACAAAAAATCAAAATAATTTTTTTTTTTATAAACTTGTCAAATGTAATATCAAAAATCGTGAAAATGAACAGTCCACAATTCTTAATAATTGTGGAAGCCTCTTTCCAACTCTTTTTATGATTTTTATGAAAGTACACTATGCCATTTTTTATTGGGTTAATTTGTCCAACCCCTTCACTTTTGTCACCACTTTATAATAAAAGCTCCACATTTGTAAATATCAAGATTCCCCCCCCTCCGTCTGACATCCATCCAAGTTCTGTTGGATCTTACCCTCTCTATTAATAGTTGTAATTAGTGTTATCCCCCTATTTTAAAAAATATTAGTGATACCCCCCCCCCAGAATAGGGGGTAAGTCTAACTGATCCTTTTTATTTTTATTATCTCCTTTAATAACTTGACCGAGTCGACTTAATTTGAGTAATTTCAAACAAAAGAGGGGGTAAAGTATAATTCTCTAATTAGTGATGGGTATATCTGAAAACTATTCATGTCATCAAACGTACTTCCCGCCTTAACTAAACAAAAAGGAAAGATCCCTCTCCTCATTTCCACTGACCTTCAAAACCTCTCTTCTTGAAAAAAGGGTAGCTTCGTAAATGCACAACATGAAAAACCAACGTAAACCCAACAAGAAAACAGATGCATCCTCAAAGGTATATAATCAAATTCACCAAAACCCTCATTTATTTAAAACCCTAATTTAGTTTTTTTTTTTTTATTGAATGTGTGGCAGTTGGTTTTGGAAGAAATAATTGGACTGACAACGAAGAATGCGAATGGATTGAGTTCAAACAATTTAACTGGGGAGTGTGTTTACTTAGCTGGATGTATTGTTGTAGTTTACAATGTGGAATTGGGTACTCAATCACATCTTATGGTTTCATCTCGTACGCCTAAACCATTGAGCTGTGTTGCGGTTTGTAATCAAGATGGCGGAATTATTGCAGCTGGAGAAGTAGGTATTACTGTACTAATGTTGAACAACTAATACCAAAAAAAATTCATCCTATATGATATTTACTTTTTGAAGGTTGTTATACTGATATTTTGTGCTATGTTTGCAAACTTCAGCTTGCCATTGTGTTAGGGTCAAGTAAACAATTTGTCTGAGTTGTTGGTGGACATGAAGGTTTAGGCACTATTAATGCATGGAACTATATTAGTGTAACCTATCCCTGTTGCAGAGATTAAGCGATTCACAAACACTTTCTATGATCAGATCATATCCATGTTTCAGCATTATATTGTACAATTCAGTTAAATCCTAGCTGTGATTTATTAGAGAACAATCACAACTTTTTCCTGCTTGATTTTCTTTGTTATATGTGTCTAACATGGCAGTCAGGGCATCAACCAGCAGTATTGGTATGGGATTGCTCTAGTGGAGCGTTGCTTGTTGAACTTAAGGTCCATCGCTACGGGGTGACATGTATTGCCTTCTCACCTGATGGTTGGTTTAAAGCAGTCGACTAGAACTCACACATGTCTCCCATATCATCCTCCCCCTTCCTCTGCCATGACTCAGACTGACATGCAGTTTCCCATGCATCTACATTTTCAGGAAAATACCTAGTTTCTGTTGGATTTCCGCATGATGGACACATATGTCTTTGGGACTGGCGCAGTAGGAAGCTTGTTACCAAGCTTAAATCGAGTTCATCATGTTCAGTCATTTCAAGTGTCAGCTTCTCGTCAAATGCAAACTTTTTTATTACAGCTGGAAAAAAACACCTGAAGTATTGGCATGTCGAATCATCTACACGGTCTCTCTCAAGTGTGGGGGCAGGCTTGCAAGCACTGGATGGAAAGTCTGCTATTCTTGGTTGTCAGAAAGGCAGCTCATTTATATCCGTAGCATCTTGTCCCTGGACTGCTCCCATCACTGTTGGCAGTGATCAGGCTGCTGAATTTTATTCTATATTTGCATTGACAAATACAGGTATTGTCTCCTTTGAAGTTACTGTATCTCTTCAAATAAGTTGGATAAAATATGAAAGTCTCTTGTTCTCTCAACTTCAATTACAGGTGTTCTGTGCCTTCTTGATTCTGGGTTCTCGATGAAAAGGACAGTGCATCTAAAGGTACGTGCCGTGTATCTAATGATGCTTTAAAAATTCACAAGGTCACTTGGGAAAGCTGTGGCAAGGCACTACAAGTAAAAGAGTCAACTAGAAATCTGCATTGTTAGAATGTTTTTTCTGATTTGCATTTTGTCCGAGTCCACTAGAATTCTGCTGTGGCTCTATCCTGTATTTCAATTTAGAAGGGAAGTCAAAAGGCTTTTAGCATTTCTGCATATATTGAAAATGCAATATTCAGTACATGTATTGCCTAGTTATTGGAAGGGGAGATTTCTGGGACAAATATTTACACTTTGCTAACCAGTGCTACTTTGTCAGGGTTTCACCAACTTATTTTATTCAATTTATTCCTATGCTGGCATGCTGCATGTATGTTACCATGTTTTAACAATTTCAAAATATTATTTTCAGGCTGGAAAAGGATTTGCGCTGTCTGTATCGGACAAGTTTGTTGCATGTGCATGCAGTAATGGAGTTGTTCAATTATATTCCATTGAAACCCTCAGTTTCTCTGGAAGTCTGCAATATTCTGAACTAAAAGAAACACAGGATTCAACAGATACGACCTCCGATACAAGAACCTCTCATAAGCATTTTGAATCTGATCCCCCTATCCCTGATGCAATAGCTTGCCAATTCGCCACCTCTGATAAGCTTGGTGAGTGTTAAGAATTTTTTGTATGAATACTACTCTCCTATAACAGGCAGGACGACATATTTACCAATTACAACATAATCCAAAAACTAGGAACTTCTGTTTAAGTAATTAATAAGAATTTGTGTTGTGTTTATTTGGTGTATATTTAATTGAAGGAGATGGTTTTGGTTTTGAACCCTCCTCTCTGTTGTAGATAGTCTGATCTCTATCATGTAATGAGTCCCCTACTGACATTGTATGTTTTTTCATGTTCCAGTGGTTGTTTATGGAAATCACAATCTCTATATATGGGATGTGCGTGATGTAAAGAAGGTAATCTTTTATAAAATTTGGAAACGTCTGTTTCTGTTTGTTTTTGTTTACATTGTTCTTTTATTTCTTCTTCAGGACATATAACATTCCCATCTGGGTTCTCAACCCCCTTCCTCCCACCTTTCTTCTGTATTTTAGCTTAGTTTCAACTTTCAACAGATTACAATTTGATGTGGCAAACTGGTGTTCTTTCTCAGGTTAGTAGGTGCACTGTGCTTGTTTCACACAGTGCATGCATATGGGACGTTAAGAACCTCTCGTGTGAAAATACGCACGACCCTACTCTTGCATGTGTTGCTAGAGGTTGTTGTGGTGGAGTTTCTTTTGCCACATGTTCTACAGATGGTACTATCAGGTTGTGGGACCTTGCTTTGCATTTGGAGCTTAAACAGAATGACAGACAAGAAGTTTCTATTAATGAAAACATTGATGGAAATCCTATTGATACTGACAAAACGGGAGCTATACATCTGGGTAAGCTCTGTCATTGAAAGTCTCAATTTGTGATCAAGCACCCCTCCCCCCAAAAAAATAAAAATAAATAATAATGATAAACAAAGAAATGAATAAGGCTAGAGTACCGAAGTACCTAGTAGAGTGGACGTTGAGTTCAAAAGTCAATACCTGGATTTTAGAACATGCCCTGATGCTCAGAAACCATGTGCGTGGATCTCTATCTTGTATTCCAGTTTGTACCCAGCTTTACCATTGGTGTGAAAGGATCTACCGACATGAATCGATGTCTTGTCTCGTTCACCCAACCTTTCTGTGACACAAACTAAGTGGTTTTATGGTTTGGAACATAGTGTACCTTTTGGT
The DNA here is from genome assembly GCF_015680905.1 of Coptis chinensis. Taxonomy (NCBI): domain Eukaryota; kingdom Viridiplantae; phylum Streptophyta; class Magnoliopsida; order Ranunculales; family Ranunculaceae; genus Coptis; species Coptis chinensis. Next base: position 16,913,611 of record NC_141462.1, on the reverse strand, counting down.
TTGGTAAATTTGTTCTATATCCATTTTCTGCCATCCATGAATGGAAACCAGTGCAATTGCTAGCAGTGCTAAATCAATCTTTGATATTTTAGTTGTTAACTCCGCAGTCGGTGCTGGAATTTTTGAACGTGACGTTGTGGAGTTAGGACTTAGCACCCAAGGATTTCGTTCAATGGCAGTTAGTTCAGATGGAAAGTATCTGGCTGCTGGTGATTTTCAGGGAAACCTACATGTTTATAACCTGAACACCGGTGATTACACTTTCATTCAGGTAATTGTAAGGTTCTATACACAATTCCTTAACCAGGTTAGAAATATTAAAAAATATAACCATTTTAACTATGCTACTCTGGCAGGATGCTCATGAAGCAGAAATCCTCTCACTGACTTTTAGCTTGCCGAGCGACAACAATACTGCTACTGGACGCTACTTGCTGGCTTCAGGAAGTAGAGATCGGATGATTCACCTGTATGATGTCGAAAGGTCTAACTTCATGACTTAAAGGGTATGTATTGTTTCTGAAGGTGTGCATTATCTGATATACTCTTTAAATCAGGGATTTTCAACTCATTGAAAGTCTTGATGATCATTCTGCTGCTGTTACCTCTGTGAGGTTTGCATGCAATGGGCGTAAGATTCTAAGTTGCAGTGCTGATAGGTGAGCTCTCTAAGTAATTCTGTTGTCTTTCCATTTTTCGATATGTAATCTTTGAAACTGAGAAATAGGAGTTAACCTATTTATCATCTTCCCCACAGATCTCTTGTGTTCCGTGATGTGGCAGAAGCAGATATTGGGTGTAAGACTTCACGTTGTCATCATCAAATTGCATCTCATGGCACTGTCTATGATATGGCTATAGATCCTATAACTGAAGTTGCTGTCACTGTTGGGCAGGTCAAAATTATAGTCTACATGTGAATAACTGTTGCAATTTAAGTACCATTTGTAGGTAATTTGGACCTTCGGGTACTACTAAAAAGTGACCACTGGTGGGCAAGCACATCTGCACATAAAAGTTGAAGGGAAACAAGACCCACTTAGTTGCTAATTGCTATTCTAGGACGGTGTCCATCTTTTCACTATTGGCTTCTTTCATTTTCTTGCTCATCGGTTAGGATGACATGAACTGGATGGTTATGATCATGCATCACGCCTAGACTCTAGAGCAATAGTCTATTTGGTATCTTATTTTTCTGGGCCAGTGAATGACTACCCTACAATCCTATATCACGAGTCAAGTCAAGGATAACTTTTTTCTGTAACAGGATAAGAAGATTAATACATTTAGCATTTCTACTGGGAAGCTTGTTAAAACTTTTAAGCAAGGTGGAGATTTTGGAGAACCAATAAAGGTGAATCGCCTCTATCACAATTTTATTTGTTACAGTGATCTTTTTACCCAAAAAGAAAAACAAAACATGAAAAGAAAATTTAAGTAAAGTAACTCTGTTTTACAGGTATGTATGGACCCAAGCGGCAGCTATCTGGTTTGCTCTTACTCTACCAAGTCTATGTGCATGTATGATTTTATTACCGGAGAGTTAGTCACACAAGTACTGGGGCATGGTGAAGTTATAACTGGCATCATTTTCTTACCTGACTGCAAGCACATAGTTTCTGTAAGCCCTTTTCTGCTCCTTAAGTCCATTGTTAATTTGTGATGATATAATTCAGGATTGTGTCAGTGCATATATTGACATATACTCAATCTAAAGTGATGATATTTGGTAGTTTTATTATTTAACATAACCCAGATTAAATTTTGCTGCCTAATTAAAACCAATGGCTTCTCGAACTGCTTCTTGCTTTTGAAGTTTCCATGACTGGTCAAGAGATGTAGTAACAAAATGAACTAATACTTATAATCAATGATTTCTTTAGTATTTGTTTTCAATGTAATGTTGTAATGCCGTTGTTTCTCTCCTAGACTTATTCTGGATATTGGCATGCAGCTATTCTTAATTAGCTTGATGTGTTCAAGATGATTCTTACTTCAGGTAGGTGGTGATGGATGCATTTTTGTGTGGAAGTTGCCTTCTCTTTTGTCTTCAAAAATGTTGCACAGGATGCTGGAACGAGCTGCTCCTCTGTTGCCAACAAGCATGCACAAAAAAGGAACTTCAAATACATCCATGTTACATGGGGTTGATCTACTGTTCAATGATTCCAGAGACTTGCCAGTGGTGGAAAATTTTGACCAAGTTGGCCAGAGAACGCTTTTCCAAGAAGTCTCAGACTTTAGATTTAGCATCTCAAGACTTCCAAATTGGGCACAAACCAAAGTTACAAGTAAAGAGATTTTACCAGGACATCCTGAATCCACTTTGTCAGAGGTGCGTTTTATACAAATAACACTATAATGACCACTGGTGCATTATTGGTCGAAACTCGAAGCTGCATTTTAGTTTCAAGCTGGATAAAGGAGGTTCGGGTGGGGGGGTGGGGGGGGGGGTATTATCAATTGAAAAAAATTTAAAAAACAAAGAAGATGGAAAGTAAATAAAAAAAAAAGTAAAGAAAGCACCCTCTTTACCGGTAAAAGAAAGTCTGGCACCCTCTTTATCAAACTCTGCGTCCCTAGTATAAGCCCTGATCCTACATTTCCATTAAATGATCAACTTGGTTGTTTTAACCTTGTCCTCCATTGAGGCATGACCTCTGTGGGAAATAAATATAACTGTACAGTTGGTAGTTTTCCCCAGCATCCACATACGTAACTAACATTTCATATTTTCCACTTTAACCTGAAATGAGGTCCTTCAGACTTAAAAGATTCTCTTGAAAATTCAGATAAATCATAGGGAATTACTTTCCTCAGTTAGAAAGTTAAGCTTTGGAAATTAGGAACATTCAAACTTATAAGTAAATAAAAATGTGGAGATGCGAACATTATGTAGGAGGCCCTTGATCTTGTCAAGTTTACCTCATGTTCCCCATAGTTTATAATTTTTTTTGGTCGAGTGGAAAAAAGTTGGAGATGTATTCTCAATCTGAGTATGTGTAAAGTTGAATCTTATATAAAATATTTCAAGTTTATCAGGTCCTCAGGTTAATTTCCATATTACCAGTACCTATTTGTCGTTTGGTTTTAATTATCGATTGTGCTTATGTTTTTCTTCAGGAACAAGAACCAGAATTTCTTTCATCTTCGATGGCTAGTTATGGTGACACTTTTGCTACTAAGGAGCCCAATGGAGTTCAGCCATGTCAACAAGACTTGGGTGTCAGCGAAGTATGCTCCACTGGCATGCCAGAAAAAGATAACAACAGAACTTCTGCAGTATCTTGTTGTATAAGTGTCCATACTCCAAGTAAACAGGACTTGGCGGTCAGTGACACATGTCCCACTAACATATCAAAAAGCTCATGTGATAGCGACACCAGTAGAAGTTCACCCTTTCCTGATGACATTTCACGGTATTCATCCTTGAAATCGTGTTATGGTTAAAGAAAGATGTTCCAAGACATGTCACCTCACAGTTCCTTTTTGTGTTGTAGCAGCTTTGCTATGGACAAGCGCTGGCTCACTATTCACACTGTTTATCATGACCTGCTGGATTCTCCAAAGGAAAGAAATTTTGAGGATGTGAAGTTGTTTGTCTCACCTTCAAATTTACGTAAGTTCAAACAGTAACTCTTAAATATTATCCGACAAATATCTTCTAGTCAGAAGTCAGAACTAAATGCGTGTTGATGTGTGTATGTGTCAGATGCATGTGCTGTGTTTATGAAAATTCTGGTCACCAAAGACAGTGGTCTTTAAAATTTGATTATGTGCTTGCTTTGCATATTTCAGTGACCATTTAATTATATGGTGTAGAACGTCTATTTGAGAGGATAGAGAAATTCCCTCCTGACTCCAATTTATGCACGTCTAGAACTGGGTGGTTTGCATGTAGGGAATATCTCACTTGGTGGTATAATGCGCCATGAATTGAAGTGGTTTTGCTTGAATTGCAAGTTACTATTTTACTGAAAAATCCCAAATTGAACAATACGGTGAGTTACTTTTTAGGATCTCCCCCAGCGAAGGTTCCTTTATGAATGAGAGGGTGGCTAACCAAATCAATTCTCACTAGTTGTACATTATAACACATGTTAATTACTGTCTGCTAATTTTTAGCATGGAACATACTTTTTCACTCTAATGGAAGAGAAATTCCCTCCTGACTTCAATTTATGCACGTCTAGAACTGGGTGGTTTGCATGTAGGGAATATCTCACTTGGTGGTATACTGTGCCATGAATTGAAGTGGTTTTGCTTGAATTGCAAGTTACTATTTTACTGAAAAATCCCAAATTGAACACTTCAGTGAGGTACTTTTTAGGATCACCCCCAGCGAAGGTTCCTTTATGAATGAGAGGGTGGCTAACCAAATCAATTCTCACTAGTTGTACATTATAACACATGTTAATTACTGTCTGCTAATTTTTAGCACGGAACATACTTTTTTACTCTAATGGAGGTGATTGGTCTAATGCAGTAGATAACTCGGCCTTTGAAGAATTGAGCAAAGACAAGGGCATGCAAATCAAGGGGGAGATCCTATTCTAACACATCAGGTCTCGGTAAATCCCTCTTGTGGGCCTTATGGCCAGAAGGATGGAAAATGTTTAAATTTAAGTGAGCAGGTCAGACACAGCAATGGTGGTGATTTGTGCAAGAATAAAGATCCTCATGGCCTTAGCAGTGCAATGACATGCTGTGAGGGTTTAGATGAACAAATGCATTCAGACACAATGGAAATAAGCAAGGATGAAGACACTGACAAAGTAAATTTCAACGATGATCTCTTCTCCAAGCATTTTAGCAATTTATCAAATGCAAATGCACTGAAGGTAAGTACAAGATTTCCACCTGTTCCTGGTTTAGTCTGAGAGTTTGTCCAGTAATCAATTCTTTTCATCTTTACATGTTCTTTCTTCATTAGATCGAAGGCAGGAGATCGTCAGCCAGGAGAAGCTACTCAGCACGCTTTGTCATCCGTCGTGATCTTACAGGCTGCAAGAGACTGTTTGAAACATCCAATCAAAGTACTGGTGGTGGATTCTTGACTAATTTGGATGTAATTGCCCCTAAAGCAGTATATAGGGATCAAACAAGCCAGGTGCCATTGGATGCTTGTAAACAGGTATAACAAAATGAAGAGTTGTTACATTTACTGCTTTCTTGGCTGTCAATAGACTGGAGGAATATATGATCACATCTGATTTATTAACGCAGGGACAGGACTCTTTCCCATATATTAGGAATCATTGCTAATCTCGCAAAAGAAAAAAATGTTAATAGAACAAGCAAAAAATATATTACATGCTTTGCTGTTGAATTTCCGTAAACATATTATATGTCTTCAGTCTACATAAAGGGTGTTTATCTTAGCGCGGAGTTTCTTTAGAGTTTTCTTATCCATAGATTCATTTCAGCAAGGCATTAAATTTGTCCCAATGCAGTTCGTTGCAATATCTCTTCTCAAATATATCTATACAGATTTGTTCTCCTTAAAAGTGATCATCATCATGTTAAAATCGTAGTTTGTGTTAGTGGGAAGCACAAATATCTGTTTTGTGGCTGGCTTTATTTTGATCCTTGTGATATGCTGTGTGTTACAGGATGAACAAATCTCTACAGAAAAATTGCCAAGTAATGCTTGCGTTCTCCAACAGATTGATCAAACTAATTGCTCTATGATTGAACAAACAGCGTTAGAAGAAACAAACATGAAGGATCAGGGGTGCAATTCAGAGGAAACTGTGACACTGAAAAAAGTTGCTGCATGTAAGGATGCGCTGCTCAAAGTAGGTGCTGCTGTAGAGAGTGCATTACAGTTATTCTCCACATTGGAAAGTAATGTTAGTAGAGAAGGTGCATCATATGGGTCTGAAACTGATTTCAATGATTGGGCTGCAAAACTTCATCCTGTGATTGGAGAGAAATTCCAGTCACTTGGTAATATATTGCACTCCAAAAGTTCTTCAAGTGCCAGAGCGGAAGATTTGAGATATGAAGCTTTGTTAGGAAAATTTGCCGAAAGTCTCTCGTGTCAAGTTCTTGAACTGGTGAAGAAGAATTTATCCACCAAATGAAAAGGCTCACGTAGATCATTAGAAAACCACTGGTTCTATAATGTTCTTAAGATCTCTGAAAGAGTGTAAATACAATTCTTTGAATAGTAGATTGGTGCATTACAGAAATGAACGATACAGTAATACATACAAACTCTTTAGGTACTCGGCCTTTCGATGCTATTGGTCGATTAATAAGACACTTTTCTTTTTAATGTCTTCAGATTCAGCTCGTTTTGAATTTAACTATGAAAAAAATGAGGCCCATCTAGTGTTTCCCATGTATGATAAACTGTAGAAAGAACCAATTCATACCTATAATTCACATGTATTATGGTTAGTAAGGAGTCCTTGAAAGCATATCCTTCAGCTTCCCATGTGTCCATGAACATGCAAGAAGCGAAACACCAGTTTTTACAGTGAAACCATATTAATGTTCACTTTATATTTGGTTTCACTGTAACATGACAACTGCGCCATATTACAGTGAAACCAAAATAATGTTCACTTTATTTGATTTATTTCACTGCTTTCTCCTCTTATTTTTTTTTTTATACTTATTTACTTTTATTTGCAAAACATGTATGGAACCTTGCAACAATATATACAATACAGTTATACATGGTTGATATAACCAGGAAACAGGAAACTACATTTTTTTATCTACGGATAAATCAAGTTATGCTGTGCTCTTTCTGAAAAATCATCGAACAGGAGATCAGGAAAACAATAGTTGTACCTGCCTAAGGTGATGAATGCAGGTCGTTTCTATCTGTTTGGGTATGCCATGCCATATTGTATAATTTTCCTTTTACTGTGTCATTGAACTTCTTTCATGTTTATAAGAACTTCATATGAGTTTTGCTGCCTGAACAAAACGTAGAATGTTCTATACGGACTTGAATACTTGATGAGCTTTGCTGTCTGAATAAAGCATTGGATGTTCTTACACGTGAAAAATCGTACCAATTGCCACTCTTTTTCTAATGACAAATGACATCACAATAAACCTTAACAATTAACCCACGAAATAAATAATATCTTGGAATGCTAATTACAGAAGGCTGTCTTCAAGGCCGACAATTACAAAGTCGTACACAAAATTACATTTTGCTAGCTTGTTTACCAAGTAATGAATGTCGACCTTCTGCTATCAACTCCCCAGTTGCTTTATTTCTCAGGAGAACACTAGTTCCAAAGTAGCCTCCCTTTTTCCCTAAAACTCTTGATATTATCTCCAACTCATCCTGCCATTTCAAGAGCAATGTTAGTATAAACACGTGTACGTTACATGCCCTACTTACGAAATTTTCCATAGAAATTGGAAAAAAGTTTGGTCATAATTCATTTCATACAGCGTAGTTCAGATGAGATTGCTAGAAGGAACACATGATCTATGTCCGGTGGTGCTCTTGATTTCCAACTCTATATATTACGTCATTAACTTCTTGAAGAAAAAGAAAGAACATTGAAAGAGTCAAGGAATGTCTATCTTACATAGATCTTGGCAGTTGACAGGAAGGAAATTGACATGTCCACTGAAACATTCATTGGAAGACCCTCAATATGAACTACAGCACCTCCAACCTCATCAATTAGATTTGCAATGGCACCCGAAGAAAAATTTCCAGTTGCATTCTGCACAAATGATTCAGAAATCAATATAGTGCCAAACATTATGGTAATTAAGAAAAGGCCAGCTGCACATTCATCAGTTTTGCTTAACGATAGAGCCAGTTAGCACACTTATCTGTTTTGCTTAGTGTTAGAGCCAGTTACTCAGCACATTCACCAGTTTTACTTAACAATAAGAGCCAGGTAGCATATTCATCAGTTTTGCTTAAAGAATGGAGCTACTTAAACCACTATTCATTTTGATACGGCTAGGAACCTTGGTCATCCTTTCTTTTTAATCCATTAAACAACTTACCTGCATTGGAGCATTATTGTCTTACCAGATTGTTGGAACAGAAGGTGTGTCAGAAATTCAGTTAGTGATTTTAAATGAGCATAATAAAATAGGGAGGTTTAGCTTCTTGTTAATGTTCCCTTTTAAGTAATTTATTTTTCATTTCCAAAGTAGGTCTGTTACACTCATAAGCAAGAGGATGACTGAAACAAATGTAAGCAGTAAAAAAGGGTAGATGCGTCAACAGATTATAGCATCTCGAAGTTCTCAAACTAAAAGGATGGGACAAAACAGAACAAAATCTACAAAGGGGTTTGTTACTCTGTCCTGTACCTCACTTTTGCCTTCTTTAATTCAGTTTATTTTCCCACTTCTGCTTCCTTAGTAGCGACTCATATACTTACACGAATAAGGAAGCCATCTTGGTAGTGTCTTAGTCTCAGACTCTCAGTAAGGCTATAGAAGGATTGGCTAATAGTTTTCCGTGTCTTACGGTTGCTCATGTCTGTGCAGAGACATATACAGAAGCAGACACCTAGCTAGTCTTGACTTGAATCAAGACCGTAATTACTTCTTACCTCCTCATGATGAGCAACTTGGCAACTTTGTAAAGGGGACAAAGAAGATAAAGTCTACCTCTAATTTTAAAGCAGGTGGCCTTCCTAACCCTAACAAACTTGTAGCACTAAAAGGGAAAAGAAATACTTCCTGTCCAAAATTACATGCAGACCAGGTTTGCCAATCAGAGATACACTTGATTATCATATAGTATCCAATTTATTTCTAGTACATAACTGAAAATTGATGCAACACTTAGTAACCAAATGACTTACCTAATAAGTTCAATCAATATACAGTGCTCACAAACTCATTGTTCCGTGAAAAAAATACGGCTTAATTTGGCTAATAATGAATTTACAATAATAACATGTCTTAAAAACCATGAAAATGGAAAAAAAATATTCATTTAAGAGATGGGGCTCGTCTTACAGTGAGTCTAGAAGGGACTTTGAAGGTGCAAACGATTAAACCAGGTTCGACTCGGTCAACCCGGATTCCTTTTAGGGCAAATTCTTCGTAGAAACTTTGTTCGTGTCCGGGTTCGTGTTGACTCACTTTGAGTCCAGACACTGTTTCTGTTTCTTCTTGGGTTAACTCCAACGCATGCCTTGCTTTCTCCATTTTCATTCTTGACAAAATTTCCAGGGACTGGAATTTTTTTGTTTTTAGTAGGGGTTGGGTCGGGTTGAGGCCTAACCCGAGTTTCAAATGTATCAACCCGGCGAGCCTGGGACCAAATCCTAGTCGGCCATGAAATTTTCAGCCCAAGCCCTACTACCCAGGTTGGGTCGGGTTTTCAGGTTTTCTAATAAAGCAGCGAATGATAGGCCGTGAACATCTATCTATATATATATATAAAAGCTCGCGCACATTCTCTCTCCTCACCATATCGCTCTATTTTGCACCTAGAGCAATATGATTGGCTCTTAAAAAATTGGATAGAATAATAATTAGTCACACCTCTCCAGATTTGTTTAAATCTCCCTAATTTATTTTTAATTTTCTATGGACTCCTCAAAGTAAAAAATAATAATAAATTAAATAAACCTTATACAACCTCCTTGTATTGTTTAAATCTCCTTTCTCTATCAAGTAATAATATTTATCTCCCTAACAAAAAAACCATTAAACCCCACACTACTGCAGAAATTGGAAACCCGAAAGTCGAAACTCCAGAAAAGTGATCAAACCTAAACCTAAAAAACTCTGCGATTTAAACCAAAAAAAAAAAAATTTGATACGAAAAAAATCCTTCTATACGCTCCGGCCTCCCAACTTCTCTCTCTTTCATCTCGATTTCGGTTTAGTTGGTAAACTTGCGTAGAACTCGGCTATATACCTCGGTGGTAACCTATCCAAAGACAAAATGGGGTTATTAACATTCCACCACCAATTCGAAAAATCCCCAAACATTATTCCCCCTAACAAGACCATTCACGGAAAAGTAAGCCTCGAAGGTCCAGTACTTTAGTTTGAAGATGTCCATCCTTCATGAAAATACCAAGCATACTTCCATTTTCACTCGGACCCTACCAAGATAAGTATCACTGATAAGAAATTTCCAGGTCTTGACTTTTTGGTTTGTTATTCTTTGCTACTACACAGCAAATTACACAACAAACAACACATTTCAAGCTGATTTCAGCATCCGTATTTCATCTATATCCCCATTGTTGGCTGTTACGGATGGCGTAGAGTCATTGGAATCTATGAGGACGATAGCTATGGTGCTTTGGTTCGGGAACCCCGACACTTCTTTCGGATGCATTGAAAGTCAGAAGCAGAGATTGAGCACTCCAAGCTTTCCCACCTTTGTCTTCTCATGTCGATCCAAAATCTTTCATCCAAGAAGAACTTGAGAAACTAGATGACAAGACAATCAAAGGGTCTTCATCATTGTTCGGTCTTCGTTAGAACTAGCCACCCGGATAATTCTGAAAAAAAAAAGCGATCTCATGGGAAGGGATTCACTGGATCACAAAGACTTCGATTACAAACCAATTTGACACGGTTAACTCATTAGTTATGTTCTCCATGGCCTGGAAGGCGTTATAGGAATCGAGAACCCCTTTCTCGAAACTAATCCTCCGAAACTAACCCGTCATTAAGACTTCTCTATAAAATTTCAGAATCTTTTTTTCGATCTATGTACCCTCAAGAAGACAACTCAACATCAAATATATGCTCTCCATTCATATGATACACTTTCCACTCTCCTCCACTATGATAATTGATTAGAAGAAACAATTATCTTGACTCTGATCACTATTTCACTAAGTCTTTCTTGAGCCTACCAAGAGAAGTATCACCATCATCGAAATTTCTAGCATTGACTTTGTTGTGACTTTTCTTCCTCGACCTTTAAACCGATGTTACTAAGGTATGTTTACAAGGGAATTACACAACTAACAGCACATGAAGCTAATCTCAACATTTTACTTTCTTCTATATCCAATAATCTCAAAATAAATTGACTCATTATGTATGAAAACGGCCCCCGTATTCTATCCATCGAGTTGAGGTTGAAAGAGAATCCTCTTGAACCCGTGTTTCTCTGCTATTTTTATGAGATGTAGGTGAGCAAAGGTATGTCTTGTCTTGGAGGTGAAAGTCAAAGATTGAAGCGAGTCAATGAGTACTTTTGGATTAAGGTAACAAATTGCTCCTTATAACTTTCTTGGCATGGAATTGCATATTGTTTCTGAATTAAAGATGCATTGTTGAAAAATTGAAAATATATGTACAAAGTGTAAACGCGTTGCATTACATTTTAAGAAAATGAGATATACCTTTCAACTTATCTGTGACCAAGTCTCTCCGTTGGATTTATTTTCAGTAAGACCAAACTAAGTATGAATAAAAGAAAAAAGACAAGAGAAATTCTGATCTTCCCTTCAATGTCTCTTCAATGTGCGTAAAGGTTGTCTTCCTTTCCCTTTAAGAAATTATGGAAATCTACAGTTAATTTTTGGCAAGTAGGAAAAATGAAATAATTTATTGTATACTTTTGTGATGAAACATAGTTTTTAGTGATGAGTGTAGTGTTATTAGGAGAAGTATACATGTTGTGGTAATGTCCTGAGAAAAGCATACATGCATGAACGATTAGATCCCACCCTTTACTTGCAAGTGCATGTATTAGTGCACCAAAGAGTTGAGTAACTTAAGTTCCTCTAACTGTGAGTGCCCTTATACATCCAATATTCATTTTCTATCTTTTTTTTGTTCATAGAAATTTCAGCACCAACGTTTTTATATCCAGTATGTGTCTTGGCGCCATAATCTATATCGTCTTAAAATTTGGTAAATGTTTATGAAAAAGATTACATGATTATTAGATTCTATTAAACTCTTCATGTAGGATTTGATTAGGGTTTACAAAGAGACAAGAAATGGAATGTTAGGACCTGATTATTCAACAAAATTCTCTCTTTGGCTTGCATCGGGATGTCTTTCTCCACGTCTGGTGTTTGAGGAGGTAAGAGATGTCTTGGCAATACTTGCTTATTACATATTTCATTTCTTAATGATTTTAATCCAACTTATGAATCCCACAAACTGATGATTCAGTATTATTCTCTCATGAAGGCGGAGATGATATTTTAACCTCTTAACCCATTGCAAGCGAAGTTACTCTTAGTATATATTACTAACTTATTTGAGAACTTACAACAAGGATTTAAGGCTCGGTCTTTACTGTCATTTGTAAAATTTCTAAACATTGAAGATCTTCAAGGACCGAGAATGGTGGTAATTGTTTTACTTTGCTTTCTAATGCAATGCAAATATTATTCAGATAGTTTGCCTATTTTCTTTTGCGTTCATCTATCCGGTTAACAAATTATAGATTTTTTGTTTTAAAGAAACTAAAGATTTTTCTCACTCTCTTATGGGTAAAATAGCTTTAATACGCAGGATACTTGCATCTGCACAAGGTCAAACCTTATTAGCAGCTCAGTTTGGTAGTCAGTTGCAAGAGTAGTAGCATTGAGTGGTGGAATTCCATGACCATCTCTAAGACCACTGAACCGGGGTGCTAAGGTTTGTCCTTTATCTTCGTTTAACAGAATCTTAGTATTTGAGCTCATATATTGGATTGAAGCATTGCTGTTCCCGAGCGTGATGAATTGGTATATCCTTCTTGACTAACCCTCCTTTGTGTGGAGCATTACGTGTTCCAATTTGAGGTAACGTGGTAGATCCTTCTGCATTACCCGTTTCAACAAAGTAGCATAGAGTAGTAGACCTCCTTTACCTGCGGTGAAACCACCACTTTCTAGGATGTGGCCAATAGTACAAACTACTGAGCTGTAAGGATCACTCCTAGAGCCTTCGGGTTCGGTCTGAACTTCTGAAGCTGTAAGGATGACTCCCGAGCCTCCGGGCTCATTACGAACTACTGAACTATAAGGATGACTCCTGAAGCCTTTGGGTTCATTTCGTGGATTTGGTATTTTGAGTAATGTAAAGGTCCACCAACCGCGAGAATATGTTGTGGGCGGTCTAGGCGGTCTCCATCGTCCCTCTTCTATAATTGTGGTTTCTCCGTGATGTGTTGTTATTAATTGCATCTCCGATTCTGATTCTTTTGACCTATCCATCCTTAAAACAAAGAAATAACCTCTAGAGCCTCTCAAAGACCTCTTTCCGACACTAGGAGAATCAGCCTCAAGTAGAAAGAACTCGCAATCAGTGACATTTGAAAAAAAAAGGAAAAATAAAAAACCATCTAATGGAAACTAGCATAAGGTGTTGCAGTAAAGAGATTATAGCTCCTTCAACTTTTTGATTCAAAATATACTCTTTGATTCAAGACTAATTGTCTGTAGCATTCTTAATAATGGACACATGATGACCTGACCCATCTAAAGCTAAACTTGGATCTGAAGTTTTAGTGGCGAAAATATGAAAACTAAGAAAGTATGAATTTGCAGTGTAGAACCTCTCTTCGTCCAAGCATGGGTTCTTTACATTTGATTTGTATACGGTTTCTAAAAAGCAAGTGTAGTTCACGGGTAACCTGTTTGGTTCATTTACTTTATTTTTATTTTCAGTTTTCTCTTCCAACCAATTGTTCATGTAAAAAGCTTCAGTTATGATATGTTTATTTTTATTATTTATTTTTGCTTCTTATAGAATTTGTATTGCAGGGAGCCCACAGTATGCACAACATTCCAAGGGTGTAGGCTTAAGACAATGTACTTATGCATAATGTACTACTTGGACGACTGAGAATCTGTTGTTTGACTACCAGTTTTGCAAGACAGGGGTACTTGATAATGTCAAGAAGGATTGGAAGAGGGTTGCTATCCTCCGCATCATCTTTCTCATCTTCATCATTATTAGTCATTACGACAAAATATTTGCAAGTATGTCTTCCATTACTTTTGTTCCTGTCACAAAATGATTACTTTATCCTATTTTCAATTCATAAACAAAACCTTTTCTTTTCAATATGTTGTTTATTTTATTCAGTATTTATATATGTTTTTGCAGCTGATATCAAGTTTGTATTATATTGGCAAGAACATCTAGGGGACTATTTCATGCTAGGTGTCTTATAGTCCTGACTCCTGTGTCAACTATTTGTTTGAAAAAAAATCTTAAGAGATGTCTAAAGATGGGTTTCAATTTTGACTTCGTGACTGCAAAAAGACAAGGTTATTGGGTAAGATTTTATTTTTCTTTTTAGAAATTCCAACACCACTTTGTGTAGACACCAAGTATATCAGTCTCACATGCATGCTTTTGTTGTTTTGCCAAATCAAAAGTTCGTTTATAAAGTGTTCCCTTTCTCTTCATTTTTTTGTTTTTTCTTTCTTTCTTTCTTTCTTTCTTTCTTTCTTTCTTTCTTTCTTTAGTTTTCCCCCAGGACCAAGGATTATATATTCAACAAATGGATTTAGTATTTGCAATAAAACTGCATTATATGTGGGCGTCAAAGTTCAGACACAATTTTTAAAAAAATGCAACTTTCTAGATTACACCCACTTCTCTCCGCGACTTTGACATACATGTTTGACTACTTCACTAGACCTCTTACTTTGGTCTTCCACTCTGACTCTCTATTTCCTCTATTGAATATATGATTAATCACTTCAACGCCACCTGCCTACTTTTGTTGTTTAATATATGTTTGTGTTCATTTCTTGGTTTTGTTGATTTCTCAATTTTCAATCATTATTTATTTTTGAGTGTTGGAAATTGACGTGAACAAGTGATCCTATTTGCAAATTGTTGTTTTCCTCATAGACTCATCAATTATTTATTAAGGTTTTGTTCCATACTAATGAAACTAATGAGTCACTTCATGTGATTTGTTGGTTAACGAGTAAATGGTCCATTTGTAGTTCGTATTATCTGACCTATAAATTGGACTTATACAGATCAAAGTTTAGTCGTTAGGTTGTTGTTTGCCTGTTTGCTAGCCTATTTGATTTTTGTGTGTAGTGAGACCTTGCAAGTGGAAAATGTTTCTGAAGTGATTTTTGGCTTTAGTTCTTTAAGATTTAGGATTTCTTACCTAATAGTTGTGTACCCTTTTTGCAGAGAGAGAATGATGAGTACCTGATGCTAGCATTATCAAACTGCAAGACACGAACTCCTCACTTCTCTTAGAGGCTTTAGGTATTAGTCGTGATTATCTTTGATCACATTGAATAGATGAAAAGTGGGTCATTGCTTGGTAACTACTATCCTCAAGCACACTCGAGAGCGGATCCTACTTTAATCACTATTCTTCTACAGTTCTACAGATTCATCATCAAAGTCAATCGGTGGATGTTCCTCCTAGGCAAGGAGCTCTAATAGTGAAAATTGGGGATCTTCTACAGGTATGATTGTACATAGATTCTTGGAACCTTTACATTCCAAAACTTACCTGTTTGTTGTTTGTCAATTATGTTCTTAATTAAAAATGACAAGTTCAAAAGTGTGGAGCATAGAGTAGTAGTTGGACACTTTGTTGAAGGTTTTCAGTGACATCCTTTTCAATGGCACTTGAATCACAATGGGGCTATATATGGGCAAATGCATTAAATAAAGGAATCTCTTTCATAAGATAATCTATCGAATATAGGGAAAAACAACCCTACCTGATTTTAAGATATGTCCACACCAAGTGAGAATAGCCAGAGGATATACAAATCAATTTTTGTTGTTCTAAACATTACACGGATAATGATTTTTGTTTTAAACTTTCTTCATAGTAATAGAATTTGAAAGTGGTTGATCAGCCAAAAACTAAAACTTCGAGTACAAAGAGTATAACAAGTAGCTAGAATATGAGAAGCTAAGTTTGCAGTTATTGATCTTGGTACACACATTGGTAAATAGATTTTTGATGCTCCCTATAATAATTAGCGTGGGGAGGAATGGGTCGAGAAACTAATATAGGTCTTTTGCATGAATGAGATGGAAATTTTTGGTGCGATCACATGAAGAGATGATTGTGAACTTAGTATGTGTTGGCTTTCTTTTTCTCAGCAGGTGTTACGCAACATGCAACCACGGGGAAAGAGCTTTTGTAAAGGCTTTGTTGTCACCGTAATCGAGAACATGCGATGCGTAGAAAACAGGGGTGGTTGTGACTTCTATTCCAATTGCCCCTTTTCATTTTTCAAGGTACATAATGAAATTCATATAATATAACGATTCAAGTGCGCTTTATCAACTCTTATGAGTGACTGAACCAAACCTCAATTCGCTTTTAGGTTTGGGGTTAACAAGTACCTAACCTACCATAGTTATGAAAAAAACAATGACTTAATTAAAGAATTGGTTTGCCGTACATGAACAAGATGAAAGGGAAAATCATTTTTACATTCTAGGTACCCCTGTGACTCTGTACATGAAATTACAAAGACTAACTCCATGGGTTATAGGATGTTTTGGCTCTCCATATTGAACATTTACCTTACTAATTAAGAGACAAGTGAATGGATGAAAGTATAAGAAAGTTTGTGCAATCATTGAGCCATGTAGAATATGAGTCTATCTCACTAATACATTGAAATTGAACTATTTTAGGTGGTTCAAAGATGAAGGTTGTGATTGGTTATTTGCTTTGATTGGTGGTACTGAACAAACTACAAGCATTAGTTATGCAACTTAGGTGGTATTCAAAGGTACTTTGAATAATTGTCTATATATCTGCAATCCATATAATTGATACTTGAAATAAGAAAATCATTGTTACAATGTAAATGATGGTAGACTATGTAGTGAGAATCTTTTAGGAGTTTCAAGGCACAAACTAAAACTTCATGTTAATGAGTTGCTTCTTTCATCATCAAGAACTGGTGGTTAGTTGCATTCTCCTTTGGCATCTAAGCATGTGTTCTTGGCCTTTCTCAGACACCACAAGAAGAACACTGCATCGTATACGAAGCTGATGCATTACAGTTTGGTGGTGATGAATAGTGATGGTGAGATGGTAATCGTCAATAAATGTCCATTGATTGATTAGGGTGACTACTCGGGAGAATCTCCACCGCTACATGAACTTAATGTGAAGTTAAGAGATATAAAGGCGGAGTAGCTAAAGAGGATTAAGTGAAGACATAAATATTCTATGCGGGGACATAAATATCCTTACTTCATTATCAACTATAACCTTTTGTTTTGATTTATGTGTTGTGCCGACCGAGATCACCTAAAATCTCAAAGATATGCCGACACCGACTTCTTAATTGTATCAACTCTCAACTAGACTCCTGTGAGATCAGGAAATTTAAGTCTCACTTTGAGGCCAAGAAGCCAATTCTGCTAGGGTTATTGCAGTAAATTAAATCTTGAGATGAGCTTTTCCATGAAACTATGCTTTTGTTTTTTGATGTATATTAGATTTGACTTGGAAAATCTCTGCCTAAATATCCTTACACTTTCATAGAGTTGTGGCTTAACTGAGTTTTGATTAGGTTTAGAGTAAGTGTGTGTTTGCTTAATCAGTTTAAAACAAAGAATTTGATCGAGCTCTGAGTTGAAGCAGAAAACATTCACCAGGAATACTTGGCTCAAATCAACAGTATGATTACATGTATGTACTATCTAATTTGATGTAACAATTCCTGGCCTCTGGCCCTGTGAGTAGTTACTGATAATCACTAACGATACATTTGAGGACAATGAGAGGTGCAAGCCAATGATCTTCAATGACTTTTGGTAGCTACTTTAACTAAACCTTGAAGTGGTGAGAATTGGATCCATGGGTCGTAAACATATTGAGAACTCGCACAAAATTATTTCAGAGTGTTCCACGTGGAAAATTACTACATTTGTTTGCAAGTGCACTTGGTAGGGATGAATGACTAACCAATAATTTTTTATTCTTTTACATATATTTTTCACAGGTTCTAACTTCACTGAAACACTTCTTTAACTTTAACAATTTATTAAATTTCTGCAACAATGAATGTGCAAACTAAGATCCTATATGACTCTAAACTCTCAATGTGTAACTTTGAAACTTCTCATTTTCTCCTTGCAGACTTTGCCCGACAATTCTATTGAGTGTATACTGCAAATGCCTCACACCTGTATAACTACACCTGTATAACTGAATTTCATGGATATCCCCAATTAACTTAATCGGGCTTGTTTCGACCCCCACCTACGTGGCGAACGTCCATTGGTAGGAGTCTCTATTTTATTCATTTAATCGACAGGGCTAAAGCCCAATTTGCAATACCATGGATCAATGTATAGGCCCATTAACTCATGTGTCTAAGGCTGAACCTTAGCCACATGGCTTGCCACTAATGTACATTGATTTATGTCCAGATTCATTTCTTATCAAAGAGATAATTATCAGTTGAGAGTTATATTATATCACAATGACTCAAGCTACAAGAATACTTGAGCTACAAGGATTCTCTACTCTACCTATATAAATACAAAACTATTTTTCATTTAGAACTACGTTCTTGAGACTTGATCCCACTGATAATTTGGGTACGTAGGCAACCGCAAGGTACAGTCTCATCATTCCCCGATCACCATCATTTTTCTAATTACTTTTCTAACGTTCTTCGTCTTTTTCATCAACACTTGGTGTTTTGATCATATTTGGTCGAAAACATAATTGGCCAGCCGTCTGTGGTTCTTATACTACACCCTCGATCACGTTCTCGCGAAAGTTATGACGCGATACTTTCGAAGAGCTCAAGGTCCCGATGTGATTCTTCGACGATCATCACGAACATGATGGTCAAGGACAACTTGGCGACAAGATAATACCTTCAAATCTTCGTCGTTCCACCAATCGCCAAATTATTCAGCGTGGGGTTATTGCTTCGGCGATTCTCCAAAGATCGATCGCGGATAATGTAAGTCATATGTCTCGAGAAGCACTTCTTCAAAAGTTAAAGACGTCCGCAAAACGTAATAATTACTACAAAGCGCCATCTTAAACGACGCTCCCACTTTGTAGATGATGTTGTATCATCACACCACAACGTCACACACGCCAACGACATAATAGTGTGTGGGATCGTTTAAGTGGTGAGGATGAGATTCAAATATTACGCAATGACCATCAACAAGTTAAGAGTAATGGGCTTACGAATTCCCCGACCTCCACCGAGAAATCTCCACCCACTTGGTCACGTTCTCGGTAGGCAAGGTACTGCTCATAATCGTCCGACTGCACCCCACGGTCCTACTAATTTTCGGCAAGTCCCGAGGAATTCAAATGGCGAACAGAATAATGATCGCACTCATGATCGTAACCATCAGTATGGTGAAACACTTCAGCAACGCGGTTCTTATCATTCCGAACATTATCGTACTGAAAGCCCAACGTACCATCCACAATCATCTCGACACGGAAACGATGAATCTTCGTCGTTTTCTTCTCGTTCTGTTCACTCCCATAGGCGTCATCGTGACTATGATCACGATCAAACAGATACGGATCTGATGACTCCTCAACGTGTTAGAGAAATGATTAAAAAAGCTCTTCTGGACAGCGATCCTTTTGAATCGACACTAGAAAATCTGGCAGTTGAAGATGGTATTTTGGACAAATTTTCTCTCGCCGTCCAAAGGGCTACTCATAACAAAGACTTCAAACAACCAGAGTTTGATCAATATGATGATGTCGAGGGTTGCCCTATGCTTCATGTGATTAATTTCACAAACAAACTGGTTTTATCGGGAGGTGATGATGCTTTAAAATGCAAACTTTTCCCTTCTACATTAAAAGGGGAAGCGTTGGTATGGTTTAGCGAATTACCTCCGCTTCTCGTCGATTCAAGGACTTAACCGAAAAGTTTTCAAGGCGTTTTCATCATAATCTCAAACGTCCAAATGGAGTCCGAAGTTCTTTTCAACATCAAGCAACAACGTGAGGAAACTCTCCGTAGTTTTATCGCGACGTTCCGCCAAAGCCGGTGAGATTTACGAACAATCCGATCTAATGGTGGTTTACGCTTTTAAAGAAGCTATCTTGTTTGATAAAGATGGGTTATACAACTCTCTTGTTCGGGATATTCCATCTTCCCGGCGTCGCGTTATACCGGCGAGTTCAACAATTTATCAATGTTGAAGGCGACACGGTGCTCGAACTTCTCGTGACAAAGATAATAAAGGAAAGGATTTCAATGATCAGTGAAATAAACGAAAGAATCCGACTTTTGATCAACAAAGCAACCCGTCGAAGCCTCCGTGATAAGAAAGAAGACTCCACGAAAGCGGGGACTGGAAAGCCTTTTACTGATTTTGAATTAACTCCGCTTAATACCAAATATCACGTTTACGACAAAATCAAGGATAAGAGTCCGCACTCCGCCGTTTCCCTTTGGCGCGACGACACTAAAACGACTTCGAGATAAATCGTTATGGTGCAAATTTCATAATGATTATGGTCATGAGACGGAGAATTGTCGATCTTTGCGGGAAGAATTGAAAAGCTTGTGCGAGAATGGAAAACTTGATCAATATGTGCGTAAGAAAGTAACAACTCAAGCTTTAACTATCAATCGATCACAATGTCATTAAGGTTGGACATGCCATTATTAATTCATTGTCCATACTTTCGGAAAACCGCTTTCGCCGTTCTAAAGTCAAATATCCGCTAATTTGTACGAAGTTAACGGGATCAATTTAAGTGGAAGGTTTTCGCGACGGAGACTATTGAAGATGAACCATTATGTTTCAATCGACCAAGATCTAATGGGCGTGCATGTTCCTCATTATGATCTTTGTCGTGATAATCTGCGTATATCGGGTTGTATCGCGTGTACAACGATAATGATCGACAATCGGTAGTTCAGCTAGTGTCATGTTTTCCGGGTGTTATCGCGGTATTCCTTTTATTGATAACTTGGTCACCCCGAAAATCGCTTATCGTTGGTTTTGATGGTACCGCTACTCATTCGTTGGAAAGGTGTCTCTCCGGTCACTCTTATGCAGAAGGAAGTCAATATTGATTTCTTATTGATGGATTGTAAATCCCCTTACAATGTCATCCTTGGTAGAGATTGGATTCATTATATGGAAGCTGTCGTCTCAACATATCATCAAGCCATCAAGTTCCCATTCAATAAAAAAGTATGTAAGGTGCGTAGCGATCCACGACAATGTTCTCGATGATTATAAGAAGTCTGAAGTTGTTGGACGAACTATTCTGAGTTCCAACGCCGTCAAATAGCAATTACAGCATCCGGGACCTTCAGTTTACTCTGCCAATAGAAATGTTGAAGGACCCCCGACAGTCGATCCACTTTTAGAAGTTCAAATTGGCCAACTCCCTGAAGAGACTACTTTTATTTCAGCCGAACTTCCAGAAGAGGAGAGACAAGAGCTTATTTTGTTATTGCGGAAGAATAATCATGTGTTTTGCTTGGCGAATAGAGCAAATGCACGTATATAGATCCTTCGGTGGCTTGTCATAAACTTCGACATTGATCCTAATGCAAAACCAGTTCGACAAAAGCCCGAAGGATGGCCCCCGATAGAAAGATGAAAGTGAAAGAGCGAAATCGACCGTCTCTTTGTCCGTTAACTTTATAAGGCTGTGACTTATCCAACATGGATGTCAAATGTTGTCGCAGTTAAAAAGAACGGCAAATTACGTGTTTGTATCGATTTCACAAATCTCAATAAGGCTTGTCCGGTTCATCCATATCCATTGCCTCGTTATATCTGAAATGGTCGATCTGACATCCGGTTTTCAGCGTTTGTCTTTTTGGATGCTTATTCGTTTATCATCGATTCCGTTATTCATTGAGGACCAAGAGTTCATCGCATTCATTCTGCACCAAGGCATTTCATCGCTACCGGTAATGCCTTTCGGTCCAAAAAACGCTGAGCCACATATCAAAAGCTAGTCAACACTATTTTTCGACCTACTTGGAAAGACGATCGAAGCATACATCGATGACATGGTTGTCAAATCTACAAAAGCACGATCATCTTATCGATTTGCAAGCTGTTTTCGACGGACTCTCCAATGTCAACATGCGTTTGAATCCGCTAAGTGTTCTTTTCGGTTTATCATCCGGTAAATTCTTAGGATACATGATGACTAGGCGCTGAATTGAAGCAAATCCGATCGATTCGAAATGTCCTTGAAATGCCTTCTCCGGCGTCAAAGAAAAGAAATTCAACGACTTTACGGGGCTTTGGCTGCCCTAAATCGCTTTATCTCTCGGTATTCGATCGATGCGTCCTTTTTCCAAACATTGAAAGACGATCAATTTGACGGAGGACCGTGAAGTTGCATTTAGTCATTTGAAAGCATACTTAGTCCAACCTCCAGTTCTTGCCGATCCAAAGAACGGCAGCCTATATAGTTCAGTATTTAGCCGCCACTGATCATGCCGTAAGTGCCGTCTTATTTGTCAACGGTGGTGGCGATGGGCGTCCTATATTCTTTGTTAGCAAGACTCTTAAAATCTTTGAAACAAGATATTCTCGAGTGGAGAAAATTGCATTGGCTTTGGTTCATGCCGCCCGGCGCCTTAAACCTTATTTCGGGGGACGAAGTCGTCAAAGTTTATCACGAATATCCATGCGAAAGCTTTTAAGTAATGCTTTCGGGGAATCAAGTCGCCCTCGCGAATGGGAAAGTTACCTTAAGCTTTATAGCATTGTGTTTGAAACTCGCACAGCTGAGAAAGGACAAGCTTTGGCTTCGCTAATGGCTGATTTTCCAATTGAGGATATTCTTATGTCTGACGCGTTACTAGACGAAGAGAATGTCGTCGACAACACGCCATTACCTCTCAGGGATGATGATTTGCCAAACTTATCAGATGTATCTGCTGATTGTTGGATTGTTTACACTGATGGTTCGCATAATAAATATGGCTCCGGTATTGGGTGTGTAATCTTGCAACCGAATGGAGAAAAAATTGAGAAGTCAGTGCGTTTGGGTTTTGACGCTTCAAATAATGAGGCCGAAGTCTGAAAAGCTGTCATTTCGCGGCTTGCGCCTTTCTTCTTCACTTGGGGCTTACTAAGCTACAATTATTCACACATTCTAAGTTAGTCGCTAGCCGGTTTGGTGGATCGTATGCAGCTCGTGACGATAGAATGGCGGCTTATGTGGACTTAATTCATCGGATTGCTCGAAATTTTGATTCTATCAGTATTGTGCAGCGTCCGCGTCATGACGTGCGACATGCGGATTCTCTTGCTTATTTATCCGCGGCAGTTAAGTCAGATAAGCCTCGCCGGATAACCATTGAATTTCAAAAGGAACCGAATCGATCGATCGTCCATCGAGGATGTCGCGATATGTACATCACTTTCGAGTTGTTTTTCATCAAGACATTTTCGAGGAATCATGTTATGCCAATTTGATATCTCCGTGGCGACTTTCGGAGGCAAGCGTGATCTTGATAATCAAAGTCCGCCATTGCAGAAAACGCGATCCACAACTTATGCTATCAGATGACCACAATGATCCTGTCAATGATATTGTCTCGGTTCATACCGACGACGATCATGAAGCTGACAATGCTCCAGAGGTTCCTGATATAGAGCTAAGTTTTCCACTTACACCTTGTGACGAAGATGATTGGCGTCTTCCTTATATCACATATTTACATGATCACATCTTGCCTCCCGATCATAAAGTGGGTGATCGTGTAAAACGCGATGCTTGGAAATATTGTCTCATATCGACTTGAACGGTTGTTGCAACTTTATCGCAAAGGCACAAGTCTTAACCCTATGCCGTTGTTGTCTCGGTGAAGGTTTGCTTGCTCTGGCGGAAATTCATTCAGGCCTATGTGGGAACCACTCCCGGGCGAAGTCTCGC
Organism: Coptis chinensis; assembly: GCF_015680905.1. NCBI lineage: Eukaryota > Viridiplantae > Streptophyta > Magnoliopsida > Ranunculales > Ranunculaceae > Coptis > Coptis chinensis. The sequence goes on along the minus strand of NC_141462.1, from coordinate 16,889,811 downwards.
TCATCATAGAGCAACGACACAAGGATACCGGTGGCCGTACATGCAAAAAGGATGCTAAGCGTTTGTCCGAGAAGTGTGTTCCTTTGTCGAAATATGCTAACATGGGAAATCTTCCAGCAACGGAACTTCATCCAATTTTGAGCCCTTGGCCGTTTGCAAAGTGGGGTCTTGACATCGTCGGTCCTCTTCCGAAAGCTCCTGGCAGTGTTCGTTTCTTACTCGTCGCAACTGATTATTTTACCAAGTGGGCTGAAGCTATGCCCTTAGCCCAGATCCATGCTTCAGATGTTAAAAAATTCTTATGGCGAGACATTGTTTGTCGTTTCGGTATTCCAACATCATTGACTTCCGACAATGGCAAACAATTTGATGCCGAAGAAATTCGACAGTTTTGTTCTGACTTGAAGATTAGTCACAATTTCTCGGCACCATACCATCCTCAAGCTAATGGACAAGCTGAAGCTACTAACAAATCCATTCTTGCAATGCTCAAGCGACGACTTCAACAGGCCAAAGGAAATTGGGTTAAGGAACTTCCTGCGGTTATGTGGGCTTATCGAACCACACCTAAGCATTCAACTGGATTTTCTCCGTTTAATCTTGCTTACGGTACGGAAGCGGTCTTGCCTACAGAGTTGATGACACCAACCACACGAACTTCTAACGTGGAATTAGAGTCAAATGATCAAGCACTTGCTCAAGCCAAAGCCTTGATAGATGAGACAAGAGATGTTGGTCTTCAACGATTAATTATTATCAAAGGCGATATGAAACGAAAATATGACAAGAAAGTTCGACTTAAAGTGTTTGAGAAAGATGACTGGGTACTCTGTCGAAAGACGAGGTTGATAGATTCCGGTAAATTTGGAGAAAATTGGACAGGTCCATACATCATAGATCGCCCTGCCACCAAAGGATCTTATTTTCTCCGAGATTTAGATGGGAATGTTCTCGATAAGCCGTGGAATGCGTTTCATCTGCGCAAGTTCTATAAGTAGATTTTAGTTGTGTTTTTCCGTTATCCTGGAGAAATAAAATAATACAATATTTAGTTTGTTTCCAGTTCAAGCATGTATTTTCCGTTGTTATCTTTGCATTTTTTAAGACTTGGTAATCAATAAAGAAGCAGTTCTTTCACTTCAGTTCCAATGGTATGATCACTACAACAAAATCTGGCGAAATTACCACGTTTAATTTAAATCGGTCTAAAGTCGAGCAACGCTTTTACGCCGGCTTAATTAGTCGCACTTATCGCTACAACAAAATCTGGCGAAATTACCACCTTTAATTTCATCGGTCTAAGTCGAACGCTTTTTACTATCGCCGCTTTAAAATTCGTTACTATCGCTTCAACAAAATCGGGCTATAAATTACCACGTTTAATTTACCCGCGTTTAATTTAAAGTCTGAACGCTTTTACCGCTTAATTAGTTACTATCGCTACAACAAAATCGGCGAAATTACCACGTTTAATTTCGTCGGGTCTAAATCGAACGCTTTTACGCTTCGCTTTTAGTCGTTACTATCGCTATAACAAAATCCGGCGAAATTACCACGTTTAATTTCGTCGGTCCTAAGTTGAACGCTTTTACGCTAAGTTCGAGTCATTACTATCGCTATTCGTGATAAAATCGGCCCGAAATTACCACGTTTAATTTTCAGATCCTAAGTCGAGCGGCTTTTAATCTAAGTTGAACGCTTTTCGCGGCTCGCTTAGTCGTTACTATCACTACAACAAAATCGGCGAAATTACCACGCGTTTAATTTCGTGGGGTCTAAGATGAACGCTTTTACGCCGCTTTTAGTCGGTTACTCGGCTATGTCAACATCCGATGAAGTGCCCCGTTTTCGTTTAAATCGCATCGGAGCATTTTTTAAACTCAATCTAATTTTGAAAGCTTAAAGTTAGCATTGGGGGCGTTTCATTCTATTTCGTGTCATCTATATAATTCAACAACATTGTCAGTTTTCCACAGGTATATTATCTAACATCACAATGATATTCAATAGCCAATACATACTTTATTAAAAAGAATTTGTATTACATTCACGCAATCACATAATCATTGGGTTGGGAAAAGCCAATGGTTCCTTATCGTTTTGTTTATACAACTTCATTATAACTCTTTCCGTTTCAAAGCGAAACTATATGACAGACTTTATTATTTTTTTTCTAAGGCATTGTGCGAACTTTTCTCACGTAAAAATTTTCCGGCGAAAATTTTCGTCGGGCTTCATTATTTTTTCTAAGGCATTGTGCGAACTTTCTACGTAAAATTTTTCGGCGAAAATTTTAAAAATTCTCATATTTTTCTAAGGCATTGTGCGAACTTTCTCTGAAAAATTTTCCGGCGAAAAATTTTAAAATTACTTCATTATTTTTCTCTAAGGCATTGAACCGGTCTTTCTCAACGAAACTTTTGTAAGCTTCTTTAATTCTTCTACGGCATTAATTGACACCTTTTTGCACAAAACTTTTATCCGTCAACTCTTTGAATATATTTTGCTCGTAGTACCGCCGTTTCTCCGAGCGGTAAAAATTCGCATTACATCAAATTTCTAAGCGAAAATTTTCTCCGCTCGACACTTTTCTTTGTAGACTTTTCGTCGATATTTTTCGCCCGTGTAATAGAGTCGTTTCTACCTGCAAAAAAATAAATAAATAAATAAATTAAAAAATAAATAAATAATCGGGTCAGAAAGCTCAAAAACCGGGTTCACTGGGTCAACTCAAGGCAACACAGGTACGGTGCCCTTCCTTTGCTGGTGCGGCACCATATCTTGTTTTATTCTTTCAATTCCGGATACACTTTGCCCATATTATAAAGAACAGGTACGGTACCCTTCATTCACAAGCGCTGCACCGTATCATATTGGTTAGTACCAATTTGAACGTGAGCGCCATCTTCATCTTCAGCGCCTTCATCACCATCTTCTCCAGCCGATCTTCAGTTTTTTTATTTTTTATTTTTTTGTTTTTGTCGCCTCAAAGAGATGTGTCCCAGTTTTCTTTGAGGAAGAGACTAAGGTCACACCACCAATCGTGAGGACGTTCATCCACCAATTCAAAATCCGGATTTCCATAACTCAAACATGCTACCACCAGTACAAAATTCGGATATCCATTATAGGGACATGGTAAACTACCACCTCAGGAACTTGCCACCGAGATTAACGAAGTTGTTGAGGAATCCCATCTTTTGAGTTCCGATAGGACTGCCACTACAACTCCTGTGACTAACTACCCCGAAATTCCAAAGTTTTGTCCCTGGAGCTTCTTAAGGTCATGATGGAGAATAGTGGTCCAATATGGCGGACAAATGACAGATTTCTTGGTGCTATTAAGCAGTACCTCTGCTTATCACTGTTGAAGAATAGTGCTTTGTCAGTCATGAGTGTTTTCCAGCTTCTGTGTTCGATTTTGATGAGTTTATTATCCAAGTTTCGATCTGGATTGAAGGCTGAGGTTGGAATATTCTTTCCTATGCTTGTCCTACGAGTTCTTGAGAACGTTCTTCAGCCTAGTTTTTTACAAAAAATGACAGTTCTCAACTTGTTGGAGAAGATATCTCAAGACTCTCAAATCGTTATTGACATCTTTGTGAACTATGACTGCAATGTGGATGCACCAAATATTTTTGAGAGATATATGCGGGATCACAATGGCCTTCTAAAGACTGCTTTTTAGGCCCTCATACGGATCTACGGCGACATTGTCTCCAAATTCCCGGGGATATGTCATTCGACATGAATCATTAAGTGCTTGGTTGGTATCATAAAGTCAATGGGAGCATGGATGGACCAACAGTTGCGAATCGGTGATTTGTATCCGCCTAAGAGTCCTGAGGATGACGTGTCAATGGAGAATCAAAGTACGCCTCGTGGAGAAGAAGGAGCCATCTTTGACTATGAGCTACACTCTGAAGCAAATTCTGAACATTCAGAAGCTGCTACTCTAGAGCAACGTCGTGCTTTCAAAATAGAATTTCAGAAAGGCATTTCGCTATTCAATCGAAAACCTTCCAAGGGCATCAGCTTTCTCATAAGTTCGAGGAAAATCGGCGGTTCTCCAGAAGAAGTTGCTTTGTTTCTGAAAGACACTAATGGGCTTAATCAAACCATGATTGGAGATTATTTGGGAGAAAGGGAAGAATTTTCTTTGAAGGTTATGCATGCATATGTTGATTCATTTAACTTTGAGCAGATGGATTGTGACTTCAAACCTTTTTCTGAACCACGACTATTTTGATAAGTGCCAACACTTATATAAGGTCGAGCTGTTTTTCAGTTCCGATAGGATTCTTCTCCAACTCCAACTTTATCTATACTCTCAATTCTTATCTCATCCGAACACTTTGAGTCCAATTCATATTTAACTACCTTTTATTTTTATTATTACTAAACTGCCCCTACGTTTAATTTTTAACGGTATAATCCAAGTATCGCAATTTCGTTGGCACGCATCGTCGAATTCAAATTTCGCATTATTATTACGGACGTTGCTCGCAGGTTTTCGCAATCGATTTCTTTTGCAATTATATTTCTGTGCATATTTTATTTTTTTCTATGCCTTTTCGGCCATCTTTTATTTAATTACATTGCGTCCTATATACGTTAATTTGACATTATGTCGTTTCCGATAAATTCACGAGTTTTTTCCGATTGTCATTTTCCTATCGTTTACGTTCACACGACACTTTCGTATACGTTAATTTGACATTATTTCGTTTCCAATAATTCACGAATTTTTTCCGATTGTCCATTTTCCTATCGTTTACGTTCACACGACACTTTGTTATACATTCCGCTTGCTCTTTTCTTATTCCAAGTTTTCCTTGATTTTTCTTCTCTTCTTTGCCATGTGAACTTTGTTCGCATGACAAAGAGGGGGCGGTGTTTCGACCCCCACCTACGTGGCGAACGTCCATTGGTAGGAGTCTCTATTTTATTCATTTAATCGACAGGGCTAAAGCCCAATTTGCAATACCATGGATCAATGTACGGGCCCATTAACTCATGTGTCTAAAGCTGAACCTTAGCCACATGGCTTTGCCACTAATGTACATTGATTTATGTCCAGATTCATTTCTTATCAAAGAGATAATTATCAGTTGAGAGTTATATTATATCACAATGACTCAAGCTACAAGAATACTTGAGCTACAAGGATTCTCTACTCTACCTATATAAATACAAAACTATTTTTCATTTAGAACTACGTTCTTGAGACTTGATCCCACTTATAATTTGGGTACGTAGGCAACCGCAAGGTACAGTCTCATCATTCCCCCGATCACCATCATTTTTCTAATTACTTTTCTACGTTCTTCGTCTTTTTCATCAACACTTGGTGTTTTGATCATATTTGGTCGAAACAGGGCTTTCTCATAGACTCCTAAAAAAACACCCATTCCACAGCCTTTCATACGAATCCTAATAAAATAAAATTCTTAAAACCTACTAAACCAAAAACTCGACTTCTTATATCAAACTCACTCTCAAACTTAGCAAACAAACTTTCTTAAAACTCTCAAACTTAGCAGCCGAGTTAGATTTTGAAAGCTATCAGCATTCAGAAAAACAAATTATCAGCCACCATCCTATTCATGTAAGTTGTTCTTTAACACATTGTCAAGCTAGGTAATAGGGAATACACTTTGGTAATATATTGAAAGCTACTTTTCAGTCTCTCACACCACTAATTAATTGATGTTATGCCATATAGCAATTTTAATATGCACATATATATTATAATTGTATTATGAGGCTGTCAGGACACTAAACTACGAATAATGAAATCCTTTTCATTTAAATTTGGTGGTGATTTTATAGATGTACAATACAAAACAAGACAAATTCAAAGCATACCAGGGGGTAAAAACGAAGAGTCAAATCCCAAAATATGGTATACCCACCCATGGCTCAGCATAATCTTTCTTTTTCTTCTAATGTAATAAATACCCCACCCATGGCTCAACATAATCTTTATTTTTCTTCTCATGTAATAAATACTGACCATCTGGAGAGGGGGAACACCAAAGTTATATTCACTAACTTTATCTGGTTAGATGGAATACCTGTAGTGGCATCGGGGAAAAACAGAGTAGAGACAATTGCCTCGGCAGCCCCATGAAACAAATCCCAAAAGACGGTATACCCACCCATTGCTCAGCATAATCATTCTTTTTATCTGGTTAGATGGAATACAGTGAAAATGAATTTTGCCTACAAGAAACAGGACCTTTAATGTTGAAAATAAGCAGAGACCAAACCAAAATTACATAGCCCATTTCAAAGCTCATAGACAAGTGTTTACAATATGTCTTATTTTCAAACCAAAGAAAGTTACACCCACCCACTAATTTAACATTTTGACCTACTATTTAAATCTCTATCGATGTGTCAAAAGTCCTAATCATTGATTTACATAGAGATACATGTCCGTGTGTATTGCAATGCAAACCAACATTATCCAAATAATCAATTAATAATAGTATGTCTAAAAGAAAAGTCCGTGTAACACTACTCCATTAAAAGAACTGTTGAAAAAAAAAATTCCAAAAAATATCATGTAACAAAAAATTGAAACCGGATCAAATGCATTGAACTAATCTAAAAAACTTAATTAAAATGGATGCAACTATACTTAACTTAACTCAAAAAATAATTAACGAAAAATCGGAAACTTTATATAAATGCATTGGGTTTTTTTTTTAAATAAACAATGAGGCCAAAACGATTTTATGGACAACTCGATGTTTAGACGACTACACCATCACAAAACTCCAACCAATTAATGGACCATGGGCCAAAGTTTGGGCTTTCGTAAAGTACATACATATTTAGAAGACTTTGGGCTTTTGACGTTATTCGTATATTTTTTGGGCTTAATACACTATTCATACATACAAAATACACTCTAACGCTTTGTTCAAACAATGTTGCAGCATATTCAAACAACATTATGCAAAGTTGCATACATGTTTGTAATATTTTAACTAAAAATTCCACAAACGTTGATAAATAGTAGCAGATAAATAATAGTTCGGTTAATACAAGTTTTATCGTTCCAATTCTTTGATTCTTCTTCCATCACAACTTAACGATTCAATAAGTACAAGTTTATATATCAATAAAAAGTTCTTAATAAATAATACTCAGACCAAGGACACATTTAAAAAAAAAAAAAAAAAACTCAACCACAATTAAATGAGTTAACAAACTTTATTATAGGCTATGTCTAAGGTGCAATATAGCCCTAAGAAGTGCACTATGGGCCTAAGCGATAAAATTGGATTGTATGCATCAATTTAGTTCAGATACACATTACCAAATGGGCTTATGACTTAAGTACACATTTGTATACAACCCACATTTTAATATAGTTTTAAAGTAATATTTTTTATACATAATAATAAAATGGAAAAAAAATCATATAAAAATGGTCCCCGTTTGTTGAACGGGTCCAAAAATCTAGTTATGATTAAAGGAACAGCAGCTCACATGTAGCCTTAAACAGCCAAAGCAAAACATATAACTAGGGAGCAAAATGACAAAACCATTATGGAAAAGTTAAATAAAACAACTACATCAAATTGATTAAGTTCCTCATAATGAGGATTTAATAACATTTACTCTTTTGGAGTTACATAAATTGAGATTATTCAATGTAAATAAAAATACAAATCTCTAAAGTTCATCCCGAACATCTTATTTTATTGAGATGATGTATGCAGCAACAGATCAATGCCTAGCTTTTATTCTTATAGTCAATGAACCATCCACATACATTCCATCGCTAAGTACCTGAAAATATTCCAGAAAAATACAATTAGACATGGTTAACAACTAAAAGGATGAGTATCACAATAACTTACTCTTGAATTAAATAATCCAATTATCTAACAAGGTAGACTAAGCTGAACCATTCCTACTGAAACAACTATAAAGATCAACTCAACCGGCATGGTTGCCTTCGATAATTTCAACTGGAAAATGTAAAATGTAAAGATATTAGAAGGCAAGAATTATGTATGGACTAAAATTATTATATGATATTATAAAGTAAAGTTGTACATACCTTCCTCCTCTTCATCGAAATCTTCATCCTCTTCAAGTGGTGAAAAAACGCGAAACCAATCTTGCCCACAAACTAAGCTTTCAACAAATCCAGGTTTCAGTTTACTACGAAAACGGTCAAGTATGCGACCTCTGGTACTAAAAGCTGACTCCGAAGTTATTGTTGACATTGGAATGACCAATATATCCCGCGCCATATGAGAAAGAACTCGGTATTTGGATTGATTTAGCTTCCACCAGTTCAATATATCAAAATTCTCATCATCACTTTCAGCTTCCTCACCAAGGTAACGTTCTAGTTTTGATTTGTTCAAAGTGCCTTGATGTTCTTGCAAGAATTGCCTATAAGCTTTCTTCACATTTGCTGCTTTCCCAAATGTAAATTTAGAACCACTATCACTACATTTGTCTTGAGACTTGTTTTCATCAACAGAGTAATTAGAAAGCAAAACAGAAGAACGATATTGTTTGTAAAGACGAACTATGACAGCTTTCACCTTGTCAATCTTGTCTTTAACTGTAGTCTCATCATGAATTTTCAAAAAGCAAAACCTCACATATTCCAACTTGTAACAAGGGTCCAAAACAATAGCAACCATTAAAAGCATATTAATCTTATCAATATTACCCCAATATTTGTTAAACTTCAACTTCATTTTTTCAGCCATGTTAGAAAAAGAAACAGTTTCACTTTTTGACCACTCATCTAAAAGTCCTTCAATGGCAAACACCTCATGAAAGTATGCATTAGAAGTTACATACCTATACCCTGACAAGCGTTTTGTTACCTTGTAAAACACTTCTAAGAACTTGCATAAATGGCTCGCTGTCTCCCAGTCATCATCAGTTGGCATCTCATTCCCAATTTTAGTTTGAAACTGTGGATCTTGCTCTTCTAAGCGATCAAACGCCTTTTGAAACTCCAAAGCAGATTGTAACATGAAGAATGTTGAATTCCACCTGATTGGGACATCCATACACACTGACCTGTTGCTGGAAAAAATTTCATGCTCAACACATTGGTTAAATCTCTGCAAACGTGAGGGTGAACTCTTCACAAACTTAACACAACTGCGAATTCGCTGCACCTCATCACGAACTTCATAAACACCATCTTTGACAATCGGATTCAAGATATGAGCACAACAACGGATATGAAAAAATTCACCATTCAATAACAAACCATTTTTTTTAATGAACTTCCTCTTTAATGATTGGACAGCTACATCATTTGAACTACAGTTATCCACAGTAATTGTGTTTAACTTATCGATTCCCTAAGATAAAAGACATAACTCAATAGCATTCCCAATATACTCACCCTTATGTGGAATTGGAACAACTCGAAAATTGATAATTTTTTTATGTAATTTCCAGTCCTTGTCAATATAATGTGCAGTGATGCACATATATCCAAGATTCTGGATGGATGTCCACATGTCAGTGGTAATGCATACTCGCTGATCAGTTTCTACAAACATCTTTCTCAACTTTTGTTTCTCACTTTCGGATACAATCTCGCAAGCTTTCCTAATAGTAGAGCTGAGACACGTCTTTGAACCTAGGTTGCATAAGGTTGCAAAAGTGTCTAAAGCCTTGATGCTCAACAAAATTTAACGGTAACCTCATCAATCATAATCATGCGAGCAAGGCTATCTACACATGCTTCTTGATCAAATTTCCAACTAGAAAGATTAGTTTCACCATCACTATTAGAGAATGACAAAACATGTTGTTTTTTATCCTTACTTGAACGATTGGGATTCAACTTACAGCTATTTGTATGCCTCCATAAGGTGCTAGTTCCTTGTGAATTAACAACCCCTAGACCTTTCCCACAAGATGATCCATCAGGCTTCAACACTTTCTTGTAGTGCTCCCAAACATCAGAAGTTCCTTTGTAAGGCTTTTTACGTTTCTTTGCTTCGTCCTCATGCTTAACATCAATCACATCAACAACAATTTCTTTGTTGTTATCGGTTTTATTATTTTCCGTCATTGAGAATGTTTATCCTGCAAGGTACAAATAAACAAACAATAAGACAAAATATTTCTTTTGGTTTCATACTTAGCAAAATATTGTGAAGAATTGAACAAACAATAAGACAAAAACGAAAAATACAGTAAAAAGAGAAGAATGATTCAATTACAAAGAACTCGACACCTTTTTTTCACAATTATATACGCAAATAGCACCGAAGAAGTTGCAATCTTTTGACGAAATCAAGGGGATTTGATTAATTGAGAGGGAAAGTAACGTGATTGATTGATTTGATTCCATAATCCTAGGATATTCTCAATTTTAATTTTGATAAGAATAAATCTATCGAAGGAAAGTGTATAATAGAAAGAAGGAATGTATATAACCTGAGCCCAGCCCAAAACCAAGTCGGGCTTTCACTTTACAAGACCGAGCCTAGACCACGGATCTAAAATGCAAGCCCAAGACCAACAAAAGTCGGGTTTTAGCCCATCGGGCTTGGGCTAACCTGACCCAAGTTCCACCCCTAGTTTTTAGTGAGAGGTATGCAGTATTCCGACTTTTGACTACACGTGCATTTTAAAGTCCCGCAAATTTATATTTCTCTTTTTGGTATGGATTAAGCATCTTCAATCTAATCAAGTAATCATACTCACAAATAGTCAAGTAGACATGTAGGAAGCTAAACAATAGAAATGTTTGTTGATGTCAAAACTATAAATAGGTTACTCTCACAAATTCTCTACTCTCCATTCTTCAATTTTCTCAACTAAACTATAATAACTAGTGAATAACAAAGATCTAAATTTAGAGACTTTATAGACAATGAAAGAAGATGTTGCTCTCACCAATGCTTAGTTACAAGTTGGTCAAGATGGTGTAATGGGAAATGAGCAAAATGCAAACAAATTTTGGAATATAATTTTAAATGTATTTCATGCAAATTTAAGAAGGATGACCAAATGCAACTTCAATGGAATGAAAAACCGGTGGGTTAACGTTCAATCCATTATCTATAAGTTTCATACTATTCTTTCTAAGATTCAAGTCTCCCCTCCAAGTAGCTATAATGAAAATGATATTGTAAGTGTCATTTACTTCTATTTTGTTATTTTGATTCACACTTGCATTTTTTAATTCAAATTTAGGTTTTTGTTAATTAGTAAGTTGAGGAAGCAATAAAAGCCTTTGAGATGGAACATGAGAATTAGAAGTAGATGCAATGCATATGGTGAAAACCTCACCCCAAATGGAAGAGAATACAATTGAAAAATAAAAATTTGACCTAACAAAAAGTCGACGTCAAACAATGGGGAGGGAGGTTTTTATCAACTCCAATATCAAGTAAAGCAGGTGCCGACTAGCAAAGTTGGTAAAACCTTTGAGTGATGATACCAAATGTCTGGGGATCAAACCCGCCAGCATCAAAGAGTTCCTGATCTCATTTAAAACAGGCTTACCAATCAAATATATATATATATATATATATATATATATATATAATATAATATAATATATATATAAATATATAAATAAATAAATATATATATATCGGTTTGGCTAGGTAGACATGCAAAAACGAAACAACCATCTTACAGGCGAACTCAAACCGTCAGATCACGTTTAAATCAAAACACTGAAATATATCTAAACACCTCTTACGAAGGGTTTTCTCTCTCCAATTTCTCCAAATCCAAACCAACAATTCTAAATTCAACATCTTCAACTTTCTCCATGAGTTTTCCCCACGAAGAACCATGCACCCTACTTTCGTTTGCGTTCGTCCATGATTGTTGCGACGAGTAACGGGTAAGAAATCTCTCTCTATCAGTTTTAAATGTGAAATTGAAGATACAAATTATTGTATTTGTTGATTTTGAGCCTATTACTTCTCCAAGTTATTGTTGCAATTAAAAGTTATAAGAAATCCTAGATGCAGCATGAAAATTGGGGTTAATTTCCAATACTCTCTATTTTTTTTAGCATTGAATGGTGAAATTCATGTTGAATTTTGCATAAATATAGTGTTTTTCTTGGCAAACTTTAAATCGATCCCTCTTGAATTTGCAAAAGTTTTATGTTGTTTGTTTTCTATAGTGCGTAGATTTATGATTTAGTCAATTTGGGTATGATTATTCATGCTTGATTTGTATGGTTGATTGATTCCAGTGTTTCTCATATATGTCGAAACAAGTTTGTCAGGTTTTTGGCATGTTTAGTACCTGATGGGTTTTTGGCATGTTTAGTACCTGATATTATTATTGAAGGGAAACCCAATTGCTTGAAAGAGATGATTGGTTTAAAACTTGGGTGTTTTGGAGATAAAAATATGTTTATGTGCACCACTATCTTACCCTAGTAATGGTCACAATGGTAACATCTTTGATCCATGATTCATTTATACGGACTCATTTAAATCTGAGCTCGAAAAAAGTTTTCATCAAGTTTCTTGTGAGGTACTATTTTGCCTTCTTCAAAGTGTCTGGTGTCCTTCAAAGCATCTCTTTCTCTATCACATTTTATAGAGAATTGTTGCAGGCGTTTGTTCTGTTAATTTGCAAAAGCAAGATTCTTTGTTTAATTTACCTTGTAACATATTTAATTTAAGTAAAATTGAATGCGGGTAAAATGTTAATTGGAAGTAGAATTGGTTAACTTAAGGGTGATAACTTCACATATCGACACATAATTTTCGTTATTTGCAATATTTTTGGTACTGCGTGTTATTTTTTTTATGGAATTTAGCTCAAATGGTAGAGCGCTTAAGAATGCTAGTGGATCTCTACTACATCTTAAGATATGGTGGTTCGAGTCCACCAATATCCATTAGTGCTAGTGGGTGCAAAAATTATGAGATTTTTATATTTTTCATGTGAAATATTTTGATTCTCACCTATGTATTGAGCTTTCTAATCGGCACCTATGTATGCATATAAGCAGGAAATACAAGAAGTTTCAATAAGGCTTCTCTACTATTTTTCCCAATACGAAATAGAAGGAATTGTACAGTTCCTTCTCATATATAAAGTAAAACAACTCAACCAATGGATTATGGTTTACATCAACTCCAATATAAATATTACATTTTGCTAACTTTGCTAACTTGTTTACCAAATAATGAATGTCGACCTTCTGCTATCAAATCCCCAGTTGCTTTATTTCTAAGGAGAACACTAGTTCCAAAGTAGCCTCTTTTTCCCCCTAAAACTCTTGATATTATCTCCAACTCATCCTGCTATTCCAAGAGCAATGTTAGTGTAAACCAAGACCCAAAATATCACCGAGATTTCTGAAATATTACCGATATATCCCCACCGAATATTGAATCTTTCTTTTGCCGATATATATCACAATTTCCGATATAATATATATATCGACCGATATATACTATATATCCGATATAAATTGTTGACTTTGACTAATCTTTTACCGATTTTTATTAATATATCAACGATATTTATGATATAATCGATGATATTTTTGATATTTTATGATATAATCAACGATATTTCTGATATATCGACATACAAAACAAAATTTTGACCGGTCAATAAAATGATATATATCCACCAATATATCCGATATATCTCGGTTTTTGGGTACACGATATATTACTCGAATACGATATTTTGGTCTTTGGTGTGAACACGTATATGTTACATGCCCTACTTACGAAATTTTCCATAGAAAAAGGAAAAAGCTTAGTCATAATTCATTTCATATAGTGTAGTTCAGATGATATTGCTAGAAGGAACACATCATCTATGTCCGGTGGTGCTCTTGAGTTCCGACACTATATATTACATCATTAACTTATTGAAGAAAAAGAAAGAAAATGAAAAGAGTCAAGGAATGTCTATCTTACATAGATCTTGGCAGTTGACAGGAAGGAAATTGACATGTCCACTGAAACATTCCTTGGAAGACCCTCGATATGAACTACAGCACCTCCAACCTCATCAATTAGATTTGCAATGGCACCTGAAGAAAAATTTCCATCTGTATTCTGCACAAATGGTTCAGAAATCAATATATATAGTACCAAACATTATAGTAATTAAGAAAAGGCCAGCTGCACATTCATCGGTTTTGCTTAACGATAGAGCCAGTTAGCACACTCATCTGTTTTGCTTAGTGATAGAGCCAGTTACTCAACACATTCACCAGTTTTGCTTAAAGAATGGAGCTAGTTAAAGCACTTTTATTTTGGTAAGGCTAGGAAGCTTGGTCATCCTTTTTTTTAATCCATTAAACAACTTACCTACATTGGAGCATTACTGTCTTACCAGATTGTTGGATCAAAAGGTGTGTCCGATTTTTTTTTTTTTTGCTAAAGATATATAGTGTCAGAAATTCAGTTACTGATTTTAAATGAGCATATTAAAATAGGGAGGTTTAGCTTCTTGTTAATGTTCCCTTTTAAGTAATTTTTTCATTTCCAAAGTTGGTTTGTTACACTTATAAGCAAGAAGATGACTGAAACAAATGTAACCAACAAAAGAGGGGAGATGCATTCGAACTTTCGAAGTTGTCAAGCTACAGGGATGGGACAAAACAGAACAAGATCTACGAAGTGGTTTGTTACTCTGTCCTGTACCTCACTTTCACTATTTTTTAATTCAATTTATATTCTCAATTTTCTACTTCTGTTTCTTTAGTAGCAGCTCATATACTTACATGAATAGAAAAGCCACCTTGGTATTTTCTTAGTCTCACTAAGGCTATAGAAGGATTGGCTAATAGGTTGTCGTGCCTTACTTTGGCTCATGTCTCTGTAGAGAAGCACACTTAGCTAGTCTTGACTTGAATCAAGAATTTCATTACTTCTTGCCTCCTCTTGATGGGCAACTTAGCAATAAAAACAGAAAACAAATCATGAATGAACAATAATAACAACTTGGGCATTCTTAATCTGACATTATAAACAATAAACGCATACATTTATTAAAAACCATACAAATGGAAAAACAAGACTCATTTAAGAGAGGGCTTGTCTTACAGTGAGTCTAGAAGGAACTTTGAAGCTGCAAACTACACAACCAGGTTCGACTCGGTCAACTCGGATTCCTTTTAGAGCAAATTTTTCGTAGAAACTTTTTTCGTATCCGGGTTCATGTTGACTCACTTTGAGTCCAGACACCGTTTCTGTTTCTTCTTGGGTTAACTCCATCGCATGTCTTGCTTTCTCCATTTTCATTCTTGACAAAATTTCCAGGGACTAGAAATGAAGAAGAATGCTAAGAGAGCTCACTTGTGAGTTGCTTACATGCTTCTCAAGTCGAGAGCTCACTTGTACCGCAAATTTATCTTTTGAAAAATAAATGCTTAACACGTTTTGAGCAAAATGCTTAACACGTTTTGAGCAAATTTAGTAGAAAAAGTGAAAAAGTGGTCCAAAAAAAATGGTCCCAAACTGAAACAGAAGCCAACGTTCCAACTTCGTTATCCAAATTTGTTAAAAAAACACAATTTATACACCATTATTTAATTTCGTGTATAGTTCATTGTTTTCTTTATCTTTCTCTTTGAATAGATTAATTAAGCATCTTCCATTTCAGTTCAGATACCGTATTATACTTTTCAATCTAGACACTAGAAACATAAGAGAAGCTAAACACTAGAAATGTTTGTTGTTCTCAAAAGTCAAAACTATAAATAAGTTAGGAGCTCCATTGCAATCTCGGAAGAATCAGGATACAATAAAGTACCTTACTCAAACAATGCGCATTGCCCTCTATTTCTTTTAAAAATGTCAAATCCTAAAATAAGCTTAAGGAGAAATTTAGAGAGCTTAGTGTAGAAAGGAAAAAACTAGAACCAAAGTGATTGATCTCATGAAAAAATACTATATAAATATTAAATATGTATGTGGCGAGTCAAAACTTTTCATACTCAACGTAATTGTTCACCTGAATTCACCAAAGAGCCGAAGATGGCACAATCTTTCAATTCCACGTACATCCACAATTTTTTATGGCCCTTTGTGAAGTTTAGGGTTGTTCTCTGTGGCAGCTTAATAGCTTATAAGACACTCTTTGTTCATAAGAGCTAAGGGACTTTTGTATTGCCCAAGGTTATCTAGAGGCAATCTTATTTGAAGATGTTTTGATTTTTAGAATAATCTAAATCCATTGTTCTCACATTTTTCTAATTTCACAAGCTATTTCATTTTCTTTTCGTCCTTCTTTGTCACATTAGAACGTGGTTTTTATGCCACGAGATTTTCGAATCATTGGAAAAACCTTGTGGATCCTTTTTTATATTTATTAACCAATTTTAGACACCCCAATTGGATTTCTTGTAAGAGTAGCCACCGGTGGGGAAAGGTTTTAACAAAATTGAGTTCAGTTTTTTTGTTTTCTTTTGTGTAATGCAGTAAGGCTAAGTCTAATGGTGCGCTATCCAACATATATGAGGAAAATTGAGATCTAATGGTAGGTCAAAACACTATCCTGCCAACACTATCGTTATTATTTTACATATCTATATCACCAGTTTAGCGAGATAGCATATGGTCTGCCACGTAGAAAACATTTCACACATGCCACTATCAAAAGCGGCTACAAAATGTATTGACAAAATTTTATTTTGAAAGAATTAAGTTTGTCCAATTACCTTTTTATCCATAATCTTTTATATTTTCAACATATTTTTGGTGATAAAGAGAGAGAATGGGGAGAAAAGGCAAAAAAGGTAGGGCATTTAATGCTAAAACACTACACGCATTTGTAAGCGGCGGCCAGCAAAAAAAATTTTGTTTTTCACACCCGCATTACCAATGGTGGCTAGGATGGGTTACTGTTTCAAATTACCCCAAAAACCATTGGGTCCATAAACACTTCCATTACCACCTATATACACTATACTCTTGTGGTTTGGTGTCAAAGCCGCACCAAACTATTGGACTTAGCCTAATACTAAAAGAGATAGAAAAACCGTAGTCAGACAAATCAAAATGCATAACAAGACAAATTTTTAGTTGACACTGTTACCAGGCCATCATTCAAAACCAAAGAAGAAGAAGGAATTCACCCTGTGACCTTTAAGGCTATTAAAAGAAACAAATCAGGAAGAGAATATTTGCTCAGAAAAGAAAAATAAGAAAAAGGATTAAACCTATTGCAAGTTTTAGATTGGGAGAATTCCTAGAATGTATTATCATCTGCTCCCTCCAAATCCTCTATATATTTCAGGTCTTATAAAGATTGTTAACAGCTGATGAAATTGTTAGAATATTTGTATGAACATAGCAACTAAAGTAGAACAGAAGGAACAGTAGACAAGGACAGCAATAACAGGTAACAACCAAGGTGCGGATTAGGCTATCCTTAAGGAAAGATTTCACCCCTTCCAGTGGTGCAAAAAGACAGCAGTGACGTCTTCCTCACAGGATTTAATGGTTAACAGCAGTCTGACTTTGCATTAGAACAGACTACCCTCTAGAACAACAATATAACTCTCTCGGCTACAAGAAAAAGAGAAGAAGAATAGGGCAGGTTATGGTTTTTGTTTCTTTGAGATGGATTTCTGATATGTTGAAGTCTTTTCTCTCTATGGACTCATAGTCCTATTTATAGAGGTTAGGTCGGTCTCCTAAACAGATAAGGAAGAGAGACCAACTCCTAATAGAACACCGAAACTTGCTGCTCAAGAAAAAAGCAAAACAAGTTTAGGCCAGTAAGCCCAAGCCCGAACCCTACCCAATGTGGTGGATAACCAATGTGAGACTATCTACTATGCACTAAAGTGGAGAGAACACCCTTTGTTCATCTCCTCCACTTTGCACACACACACTAGTATTTAGAAATACACAAGAGATTCCAACAATCCCCCACTATTTCAAAATATTAATAGTCCCCCACTATTTTAGAATATGATATATATTACAAAAGAAATGGGTTAACGAAATGCCAGAGAGAATCGAAAAAATAATACATAAGATACTGGTGCTTTACGGGCTTAAACCAGTCATAGGGTAACATGTTTTATAATACGTGAAAGTGGTGGATTAAAAAATCTTTGAACCAACATTCCCTTGTAGTAAAATAGATCACATGCACCCACACTGCTCTTTCATTATATGCCTGTTCTGCGGTAGTGTTGCGCTTTTTGGCCCTTGCGCTGCCTGTATTCTATGAATGCTCTAGAGTACTTGCCCGTATACTCATAAGAACCGACCCATTTCTACATTCACGTAGGTGGATTTCCATCAGGTGTACATTGCAGTTTAAATACACCACCTCATTAAAATATGAGATATGGAATCCAATAAGAGTTAAAGAACTTATCCTTACTCACTGCAATTTTAGTTATACAATGTGTACTAAGTACCATCTCGCCATAGGGTGGAACGTCTCATAAATAAAGAAGACGATAGTACAGCAGGACGACGAAGCGACTTGTTTTTTCCTTTGAACCTACTTCATGGGATCTCCAATCACATAGGTAGGGTTGCTGTCAGTGTTACCCTATATATGGGCATAAGTCCCATCCCCCTCGACGTATAACCACTTGCCTCCAAAGAAGTGGTGCGGTCAGACATGTGGCCAAATTAAGTTCAACCTAACATAATCTCTAGCAGCTGCTTGATTAAGTTATATCTCAAACTTACATGTATTCTTTTCCCATTGCACATAGGGTAACATGTCTTAGCTATTGCAATGAGACAGTTGCAAAACATATACACATCAGGAGGCTGTTTAGAGCAAATGGAAAGATTTGCCAAGAGGTTGCTAACCCACTCAGCATCATCACATACCTTTTCTAAGGCGATTAGCTTGGATGATATCCAAGACACTCAATTTCCACCAAAGGTAAACACATAAACATTACTGGATCCAGGTTTATAACATATTACCCTTCCAACAATGATGGAAATCTACTAAATATCGATCCTAATCAATGGCTCGCTATAATACTTGGATAATCGACAATATACATCAAAGTTCCTTATAAGGACACAATGGGTTATCATTTCGATGCCCATTAATGTAGGCAATGTCATGTCTCACATACATTATCCATCAAGTACAATAGGCTACTAATGATATTGACATATTTAGTATGAGAAAACACAAGGAGATTATTTTTCATAAGATAGATATTTGCCACAAAAGGTGTTAACACATGCTTACTATCATAATATCCATACTTTTCAATGAAAAATATTTCTACTAAGTGCTATAACAATATAATGAGACCAACATAAGTTTTAATTCCTATATTCACTAGTCATTCAATTCTGTAGTGCCCAAAATTCCCTTATACCTTCCTCGGGTTTAACGTTTAAGGTTTAAAGGCTTCAACCATATTCAAACGTCCAACATCTTAACAACTGAATATAGCAGTTATAGAAATGAGTTTAACAACATAATGAACTATCGTTTTCAATGATGGTCTATTATGTGTTTCAAATAGGAATTTCTCTATCTCATACACATTCTTAATGCTAGCACTCATGATATTAAATCATCTAAACAAACAGAGATTAACACATATGTCTTGTTTTACTCTAAAGAAAGTACATATTTTTTATCAACAACAGTACTTTGACATCCATATGACACCAATATGTTGTTGAATTGCTTATGCCATTTATAGGCGTTTGAATCAACTCATACAAATATTTAACTAAATTGTATACCTTAAACTCATCACCTGGTAATACTTGGTATTGTAGTTTCGCACAACTACTCAACTAGAGTCTTTAGAATTCTGTAGAAGAAATTCTAGTTATATGAGCAAGGTTTCAAAGTAATATAAATTTTGTCTTTGATTGAAACCCCTTAACTATTATTATTAGTCTTGTATTTTGCAATATAACTATCACGTTTTAGTTTTCTCTTGAAGATCCAATTCAACCTATAGATCCCCCAATAAAACAAGAGTCCAGTTTAGAGGAGTTGTATCCTTCAAAAAGGACACTTCTCATAGACAAACAACTTCATTATAGGTTAATGAATCTTCTTCAAGAAACATATAAACATCATCACCGTGAATGGTGGATATACTCACTGATAATCTTCCAAATTTTTTGTTCATAAATTATGGGATCCTCTTATGTAGTTCATTATGAACATCCAACCACTCTATGCCAATTTTACATAAAGCACATCCTCAAAATAAAATTAGCATATAAGATATTCAATAATAGTGTGGTATCTACAAGATTGTTATCACGCATGACAACTAAAACAAACATCACTATTATGAGTTTCACCAATGAACATCTACTAGATAGTTCTAGGTCTCAAAAAAATATTTCTTTTAAATTCATTCACAATAGTCTTGGCAAGTCTTGGCAAGACCCCCACACACACACACACACATTTTGAAGCATTTTTGGATAGGCCCAAGACCTTTCCATACTTTGTAGTTCAGTGTTTTTCCAGTTATCTTGTGAGGTAAACTTTGCTAAAACAGTGTCATGCATATGGGTCACAACTCCCCACAGTTCAATGGTTACTCAACCTAATAAAATTTACATGCAAAACACAGTATGCCGCTACAAATACTAAAAGAAATAACAACAATAATATGCACTCTTATGACAAGAATATACTTTACTCAAATCTATGATTATGGATCATATTAAACATAGTCATATTATGTTCATACTATCTATATGAAAGGAAATCCACAAGTGATTCAAATGAATTTTAAAGAATAGAAGAATTAGATGAAAAAGGTTTTACCCAAGATAATATCATTATCATTCTTCTTTTCATCATTCAACATTCCAACTTACATAGAGAGACAATCCACACACTTGTACATCACCTTGGCTATTTATTCATAGTCATAGGAGGATAATGCCTAATAAGACAATCCACAAGCGTTACAT
Source organism: Coptis chinensis (assembly GCF_015680905.1). Taxonomy (NCBI): domain Eukaryota; kingdom Viridiplantae; phylum Streptophyta; class Magnoliopsida; order Ranunculales; family Ranunculaceae; genus Coptis; species Coptis chinensis. The sequence goes on along the minus strand of NC_141462.1, from coordinate 16,868,908 downwards.
CTCCTTGTCTAAAATAGTCACTGGAGGATATTATCTAAGAAGACAATCCATAACCTTACATTTCCTTGACTAAATTAGGTTTAGGAGGATATTGATCGTTTTCCATATTGTTTCTTCTCATAAATAACGATGCTCATTACTTAATAATATATGACATGGTTAAGCTTCATGTTAATGTTAAATAATGCATTCATGCCAAACATGGTTAATATCATATCATAGGTTTAGGAAAATTAAACTTTAATTGTACCCCTTACAACAAAATGTATACGATATTAAGCAAATCTAGCCACTAAATATACAAAACAACTAAGGACTCCACCTCTTCTCCTTACATGAGCTCAAGCAAGATAGGATACCCTATCAACAATACCTAAAGTACTACCACAACATCCAATGATTCAACCCATTAATGTCTTCAACTAGAAAATTTTACCAATAAACTATCATCAAGTTCAAAGTAAATCTACGGTGATTAATATCTAAAACTAGCATACTTCACAACTTTAACATTTGCTATATTGGATATAAGCTATAAGTTACTTCATCTAACATGTATTTTTATAACAGTACAATTACAACCATCGTCTAACAACACGTACACTCAATAGAGGTAAGCAATTATGCATTGAATACATTATAATTACTATCCAAGATTTGAGTGTGGTTGATATTAACTATCTTAAGGTCTCTTTAGACCATCTACATACATCTGCATATGTACAAAGAAAATTAATAACAAACTACTTCTAGTCCAACCAATTAATATCTTAGTAATAAACACGTATAATTTGTTGACTAGGTTATTAAAGAAGTTTAAGCTTAGGGATTTTCCTGCTAAGAAAAACTAGCATGCAACTCAAGGCAAGAATATTACCATATAATCAAACCAAAAGAATTGCAAAGAGTGAAATAATACAATACCTAACCGATTGAAAAACCGGATTACCATATTTTCCTCATTCTAGAAAAACATTTCAAAAGAACTATAATTCTGAACCATCTCAGGACGAATTGGGTATCAAGCCTTCTACCACTAGAAAGATCTTTGAATCAGCTATCCAACACAAGAAGCAGATCGCAAAACCGAGCTCTGAGCTAAAAGTTACAGCAGTTTCCGTAACGAGTGAAGTAGCTGTCAAAAAGACGAACTTTGACGTTTTTTCTTGATAGAAATCTCATATTTGACTCCCACAAATGTAGGAGAAAAGTCTACAACCATATAGGGTTTGATAAACCACAAAAGATCAATAAATATTCAATCTTTAATTGGTTTCCCTAGCAAAAACAAAATTATTAGAAAATTTCTAAAGTCATAACCCAATAACTCAAAGTAAAAAACTTATATTTTGATTGTCGTATTAAAACACTCTCATTTGTTCTACTACGAAAATCTTTCTTTAAGATTGTTAGAATATTTGTATGAACACAGCAACTAGAGTAGAACAGAAGGAACAGTAGACAAGGACAGCAGTAATAGGTAACAACCAAGGCGCGATTGCCTGTCCTTAAGGAAAGATTTCTCCCCTTCCAATTAGTACGAAGGCGAAAATGGCGCCTTTCTCTCACAGAATTCAATGGTTAACAACAGTCTGACTTTGCACTAGAACAGACTACCCTTTAGAACAACAATATAACTCTCTCTGGCAGCTATAGGAAGAAGAGAAGAAGAATAGGGCAGGTTATGATTTCTGTTTCTCTAAGATGGATTTTTGATTTGTTGAAGTCCCTTCCCTATATGGACTCACAGTCCTATTTATAGAGGTTAGGTCGTTCTCCTAAACAGATAAGGAAAAGAGAACAACTCCTAATAGAACACCGAAATTTGCTGCTCAAGAAACACTACACCAGAAATGGCTGAAAACGATGGTTAAAGCCGTCCTAAATTGGGATTTACGACGGAATATGTTGTCTCACAGATCGTCGCAAATTGCCCTGTCGTTAATATTAACGACGGTTCTAGACGCCTTAACGTGAATTAAAAATACGGGGGTAAAGATCTGTTATTGCCGTCGCTATTATTTTATGTAATTTTAACAACCGGCCATAAATCACTTTTTAATTTTGGCGCTTAATTTTCAAACTTGAGACCCTAAATTGCGTCGCCGCAAAATTGTGTCTTAGTTTTAGCTTTAGGACATTCTTTTCATCGCATTTGCAAATTGGGAAAATCAATTATGGAGTCCGACACCTTTGTCGCTCCCTTTTTTGTAGTTATTTTATTGAAATAATATTTTTTCCTATAGAATCTAGTTTTTCTGAATACTCAAATTAAATTATTCATGATCACCATTTGAACGACATAAATGGTAACATACTAAAATATTGCATAAAAAATTGATAAATAATACATTGATATTTTCCAAAGTTTACAAGTTTTTGAGCTTTATAAGTTTAACATCAAGTTTTTTAACAATGTATAGACATAGTATGCTATACTTTGCATGAAAGTGAGTCTTGATGATTCCTTGTGGTCTCTCACAAGACTGCAAACACACGATGCAATCATATTATTATCTACATAAACTCTAAGCATCATTAGTTGAAACATCTGTTTGCATAAAAGAATACCAAGTCAAAACAAAGGCAAAGTACCATACCACCTTAAATTGTCTATGTCATTTCTACAAAGGGTAATCAAGTATCTACAGTTTAAGGAAGTCTAGCTTCACAAGGAATCATTGACAACATATGCAAGTGAAAAAATAAAGAACGGGTTTAGTGTGGAGTTATAAGCATCCTTTAAAGTGCTCCCCCAATGTATGTACTCGGACACTCGTTTTAGTAATGGATAAAAAAGAATAAGGAAAAAAAAAACACCATAAAATTCATCCGGCGAATTCCAAGTGACATGGTACTTAGCCACCAATAATCATGTCCACTCATGAAAATACTATGCGTTCTGTAAGCATTACAACTACAACAAGAAACCAATGAGTACACTGAGAAATAATACACCAAAGTGGCCCAAGGTCTTGTGTACCAACAATGTTACTAAAGAAATTGTGAAATCAAATTAGTCTTTGTTTTTTTACCAAAAAAAAAGGTAAGTTTTTGTCTAGGCTTAGGTACTGTCCTCTTGCATTCATTAATGGTTTATGCGATAAACATCCAAAAAGACGATACAAAAACAAGTAAAAACAGAATAAAAGGCACTATTGGAACTAATTCAGAGAGAATATTACTTGTCGGGTGCGCTTAGCTTTTAAGAAAAGTATAACCTTTATGACCCATGCAAGTAGGAACTATGAGCCCACCGAGGAAAAGTAGAATGAAAAGCAATTTATAAGTCGCCTTTTGCCTTTTGTAGAACAGAAAAAGAACTTACCGCTTGGAACTCTCGATACTAAAGTTAAATGAATGAAGAATTGCAAGCTACACAAATTAAATAAGCAAGTCTAACTAATCATACTCTTCCTAAAACCTAAAAGCACAATAGAAAGACATAAAAACTAACCGAAAGGACAATAAATGGAAGGTTACTTAGTAAGCATGCATATCATGTCATACACGCAGGAATTCATAGCAAAGCACCTCATCATGAACGGAACTGGGTGAGCCAAGAGGTGGTTCTCTTTAGAGAAAAATCGCTTCTCTTTTGCCATTCAAGCAAGATATATAAAATCTATCGATATGTAATTAAGGTCTCATGACCTGCAAGGCACAAAAAAATTGCGACGAGATAGTTTGAGAAATAGGAAAGGAATCGGCTATATAACTAAACTAGTTAATATCAAAACTTGGTAAAGTGACAATAAATACTTTAAATGTATTCAGACCTTTCTACTACGATATTACTAGGATATTCATGCCTTCATTGTCTCACCTGTTTACTAAAGGAAGTTCCAATGAGATAAATATAAAACCTTCAACCACCTATCTTCGATAAAACCACGCCAGTTCATGTTGACTAGTACTTAATGAGCTTAAGAATTAAATCCAAAGATGTTTAACGCACACAATTGTTGGAACCTCATACTTTCGATTTCTTTTTGCTATCCACCAATTACAATAGCATTTTTAAGTATGGCCACTCATGTCAATTAAAGAATCCCATCGGCAATTAAGAACTTAAGAACCATGATTAAAATAATAATAATCTAGTCATAATCAACTACAAAATGAACACACTTGTTGTATAAAATAGTATGTATCTAAACATAATTGTTGTTATGTGTCAACACGGAAATTAAGAAGTTTTTTGCCAGTTCTAGTTTCTATTGCATGTCTCTGCCAAAGGGGGTTTCGGAGACAACCAGCACAAAGGACTGCTAAACAAAGGAACCAAAAAGCACTAAAGTGAATCGTAGTTAAAACAAGCAAGATAAATTACATACCAGCACATGCAATCCGAGTTGAGCAAAAATATAATATAAAACCCATGAATCTACCTTGTCGATTCTCACGCCAGTTTAAGAACTCCAAACTAGAGAAAAAAAAACTACTATAGTGAACAGATGAAATAAAAAGCGCATTCCATTTTGTGCATGACAAAACCAACACCACCAACGATCGATGAACAAGCACATAAAATAGCGACTTAATATCTTAGAGGAGAGTGCCTTAAATACTTAATATGGGTGTATATCAGGACATATGAAATCACACTTTTCACCCTAAAACTATAGTGAACAGATGAAACGTTTACCTTCTGTTCTGCAAGAAAACGTTTAACTCTAAATTGACTAGCCTTGAAAAAAAAAATATTGAAATCTGATGAGTCAAGGACTAATATGATATGACCTTTATATCAATACCCATAGTTCTCTTTGTAATTATGAGGCATGTCCTGATCAATGTCCATATTGTAATAAGGAGAGATGAAATGCCACCATATTATTAAGGTTGGACAACACTATTACATATAAACTTTAAAAATGATAAACAATAAACAAGTAGAGCTAGTACACATATGGCAAAATTAATCCAAAGCACCAATTATGTACACTAAGAAATCAATATTATCAATCAACCATAGAAACTAAGTGAACATGCACAATCTTAATTAAAATTTAAGTCAAACTTTTTGTACATAGAAATCACAGGTGGTGAGAAAAGAACCTTGAGTTGTTCTCTAACAAGGTACTCATACTTATAAATAGAGGGGATATCTAATAACATGGGGATCAAAGGATTGCAAAAAAATCAAACTAAAATGCTTCCTTTTGTGTATATCAAGCTCAACAATAGCAAGACTAACTTGAATATGGAGAAATTTCGTACCTTGTAGTCTGCAAACAAACCCTAAAGTTTGGAATCCTCTTGCAAAATCCTAAAACAGAAATTTTGAAAGAAATTAATGAATAACCAAGAGATAAATAATTAATTCCCCACTATATACACAACAGATGGTATGCTTGGAGAAGACGATTAATGTCCCATGGTAATTAATGTCATGTCAAGTATCATCACCTCACCTTCACCTTCGAGAGAAAAAGAAGAGTGAACAGCTGGGAAAAATTGATGAAGGCAATGAAGCCTTAAATATGCCTGCAAAAGGAAAAATGACACGAGATGAAGAACCCTCACAATGAAAAAAAAAATTGTACTTCCAAATTCCTATCTTCATCACCTTTCATTTTTTTTTGGTGAGTCGCCTAGCCTTTCATGACGTTTAGAAAGTAGAACAAGCAACCTTGAGAGTCTTCTAAAGACTGAACGAGCAGCCCAAGCAGAGGCAAACAAGAATGTGTACTAGTGTCACACAAATGGATTCAATCCACAAATCCGATCCTTACCTGGGGTAGCAATGTAGAGTGGTAATGCCTCGGCCAAATCTCCGCCCTCCCATTCTTCTTATTAAGTAGAAGAAGCATTATCCCACATAATTTCTATTTGGTAACCTACATGACACCACAATAGGATGTGAACAGGTGAGACCCCCAAATGAAATGAAACAAGAAACAAAATCATATTTGCCGTTATATCACTTAGACTTAATTATATGAACACATTATATATGTTAGTATAGTTTAAAGATCAACGAATTGTAGCAAATGTTAAAATAATTAGACCAACATTCATGCATGCCTTGTATAATCTCTAATCTTTAAGCTGGGGATAGAAGACACATATATAGATCTAAAAGACTTCATGAACTTAAATGCTATAAAATGAAATTCTACAGAGAAGGATAACCATGAATTAAATGATTAAAGACACTAGCCTATTGAATCACTCACACACAATTTCCTATTAAATAGATAACAACTTGTATACTATCGTACTCTTGGCCGGAGAGGTTTGTTGACAGATCGAAGTCATGTGAGTGGAGGGCGACATGGGGTGGAATGACAAACGAAAATAAGCCAGTCCTCGGAACTTATTTGTTGTTGTTCATAAACAAAACATATTAACAACTCAACTTTATCCGGACTTCACTTAGAAGCGGAACTTCCATCAACATTTGCAGGACCAGGACATCTCAATTGCTTTAGCTATACTATGAGCAATTGCTTGAGATTCCGCAACATAGCAAGTATCTACACCAATACCTCCTATGTATACACCAACAACATCCCCATCACTCTTCCTAAAGACTGCCCCAACCCGAATTCCCCTGGATTTCCATGAGGATCCATCCATCAGATTGGCTTTGATTACTCCCCGCAGGTGGAGCATTCCAAAGAGCACTCTATGATCTTAGGGGCTCTTCGAAGTTTTATTCAAGTCCGAAAGCATGAAGGTAGCAAGATCCTATGTAGAGTTGTCCAGTGGTGTCTACTAACCTCAAAACTCTATGCACTAACTTTCTAACTCAGATAAAGAAGGAGAAACTTGCCGCTCCACCATCATAGAGAATTTTCTTCCCTCGTTCTTCAAATAGCTACTAAGCTTGAGACTGCAGAGCTTTTCCAAAGGTCTTGAATGAGAGCGGCTCCATCTTTCTTCCTTCTAATTGGTAAGAAAGAAAAACAGAAAAATGACTCCTTGGCCCGAAAAAAGGCTTTTGTTTCTACCGCACAATGGTGTCAAAAGTTGTATCCGATGGAGCCTACTTGCCCAATGCCATAAGTCCTAAAGGCTCTATCCAAAGGCAATGGCAAAGATCCTCCAGCTTAATATCTCAGAATAGTCTTACCCTCTTGCTTATAGGTCATTTAGTTCAATTCGAAGTTTCTAGAATAGGTGGTAGGTAGGGAAACTTGCACTCTGGTCGAGGTCTCTAGGTCGAAGGATATCATGGCGGTATTCAAGGTTTGCGAAAAGTAGCCGCTCTAATAGGAAGAAGTACCATCCGAAAACCCATGCTTCGGGCTTGACTTCACCATTAAAGAAATAGTGTTTTCGTGGCACCGGCTTAACTTAAATAAAAAGGGTTTATTGTTGGGTTGGCGTGTATCTTGTGGATCTCCACGATCTTCTGCAATCCTTTACTTGGCGACGATTGAGCAAGAGGAGAAGGAACGAATGACCGATAAGGGAGAGAGAGGAGGCGCTTGGGTGAGAGAGCCGGGAATAGATTGATCGGTTATGTTATGGAAGGACCAAGGGCAACAAGTTTCACTAAGTACCCCCTCCTTGATTGATGAGATGCATAGGTCGTAGGTTGGGTGCAAGATTTCACCATTTCTTCATCGAAAGCATAAGGTGGAATGCAAAATGAGACTATGAAATAAAGAAAAATCTAAGGTAGTATAGCTAACGACTATGCCTTTATGGTACCGCTGGCTTACCTTTTCTTTGGTTGAACTACCTCCGCCGCTTTCCCGATCTCTTTTTGTCGTCACCGCTTAACACATGCCGCTTGCCTTGCCCGTGAACTCCGCCTTTGTTTTAGCTTCCCACTTTATATGATATTGCTTTTAATAGTAACTACCATGTATTGGTGGACCGACTCGTTCAACTGCTTCGACAACATTGTAGCCCTATCTATCCACCTCTCTAGCCAAAATAAGGGCTTTCAAGCCAAGCCCTGGATGCAATTTCCCCTTCTTTCCTCCCCAATCGAATCTGAATAAGATCAAAGAGCGAAGTTAGAAGATACTATTTTGACTGAAAAAAATAAACCACTTGTTAACATTCTTACCACTTTCCTCATTGCTCTTCAATGGGACAAGTGCCATCGTCATTCGTATGTAAAGCAACATACAAGAGTGTTCTAGTAACAAGAGTGTTAGGATTCTTTTCTTTTTGAAATATCAGAAGAAACAATCTATGTTACATACACAATATGACCACCCAACCAAATTGGAAAAAGCTCACTCCACTTGCTAAAACACCTGCACACACCTAGCACCAACCCACACACATGCGCACAGATAAAATAACATTGCAACACGCGCACACACCCATCAATAATGTTTAAGAGAAGTGTTGATGAGAAAGTTAAACATTCAATCAATATATAGAAAAGAACAAAGAAAGTTAACAGTCCATCAATATATTGTTCTTCTTCAAGGACACTGCTAAGTGTTAAGGTCAGGACCACTAGTCAAGAGTTCCAACAATGAGAAAATTAAGGTCCTAATGGTAGCAACCCATTCGACATATATATTATGTATATATAAAGAATTTCTGGGTGCAAACAAAAAAAATGGGAACAATCCCATCAACGTTTTTTTTTATCACCCCAAGTGCCACTCATATAGTCAATATGTGTTTAACCTCTTACTCTAACAACCCCACTTAACAAAATCAAATAAATTGATAGGACTGTAATGTTCCAGAAAATACAGAAACATTAACCACAAGAATCACAAAAAGAAAGCTTTTTTAGCAAATAATAAAATCAAATTTTGACAAATGAATTTTTTTTATAAAACAAAACTAATTTACGACTGAAAAGTGAACAACATTAACAAGTGAACAACAATAACAACAATATTTGTCACCAATAACAACTAAGATCTAGCAACTCTAACAATCAACACTAAGTAATTCAATATCAATCAGATTAATCTAACTGAAAACCCAAAAATAGATCGTACTCATTAATGAAAAGTAAACCCAAAAATAGATGAGTACTTCATACTCATCAATGAAAAATCGAAATTACAAAACCCCATGATAGATTCAAAGAAACCCCATTGAATCCACAATAATAATAAAACAAGAAGAATGAAAAAAGAGAAAAATTTACCTCGATTTGGAGAAGGAACTTTGATTTGAGTGAACTCGCAAAAGAAATTTACCCATTTCAGTTTAACAAACAAATATCGGACTAAAAACTCAAACTTGAAGCTTTATAGCATTGACTAAATATTATAGTTTTGGGGGGAGGGAGGGAGAGAGAGCTTACAATTTCACAAGAGAGATCTTGACTCAAAACAAAACTTTACGGCTTGTGTTAGAACTTAGAAGTCACCTTTTTTTTTTTTTTTTATCTCTTCTATTTCCACTAGGGTTTCTAACCGATATAATGATATGAAGAAGTGAAAAACTACCTATATGGAAGTTCTTGAAAATTCCAACACTACTGCTACCATCGTGGATGCACTACACTAAAGCTCGTCCTATATTTTACCTTATGCCAATATACGACGGGCTTAGGCCATATAGGACGGTTCTTGCAGTCCTAAATTAAAGACGGTCAACACAGTCCTAACAAGGTGTCGTTATTAACCAATTCTGGTGTAGTGAAAAAAGCAAAACAAATTTAGGCTATTGGTCAAACCACTACCCACAACAGTAAGCCCAAGCCTAAGTCTGAATCCTACCTGATGTGGTGGATAACCAATGTGGAACTATCTAGTATGCACTCAAGTGGAGAGAACAATCTCCTCCACTTTGCAAACACACTAATATTTATAAATACACAAGAGATTCCAACAGAAATATGATTACTACTCTCAGCACCATGCTGTATGAATATAGAAGAGTGTAAGGTTTAAGTTTTAAACTAACCTACGTATGCAACAATGCAAGGCGTTTATTCAGTGACATAATTTGGGCGTACACCATATCTCGTATTTTTAAAGTGTGAGCCACATAAATTGAATGATGTGAATCAGTCTTACCCATACAACTTTATCATCTTATGCCATATGGCAAAATCCGAGCAGCATATCTTCTATCCTAATAAGCTACTTCCATTCATGTCCAACTGATAACAAATTGCAACACATAATACACTACTCTTTCCTTTAGCAAGAGAAGAAGACTTGCATTTGATTATCGAAAAAAAAAAAAAAGGACTTGCATTTGAAATTTCTTAAAATTTTGTACAAACATGGAAGCCAGTATTACATGTTATGCACGCGGCGCGTTTCTTCCTAATGCGTCTTCTCAAAGCTCGACCGCAATGGCACCGCCACCTTATAGCATTCGGTCATTTAGTACTCGAGTATGAATTACATTTGCTGAATCTTTTTTCTGGCTTTTTGAGATTTCCATATTCTACGTACATCTTTCGACTATACAACTATACTGTAGTACTCTACCATAGGAGTACCGAGTACAATCAGTAGATGACGTTTTAGAAATATGATTTGTTTTTGTAGAGTCTAAAATCGAGCTCCATCTTTGGTGAATCATTGCGAACAACGTCAAAATCATCTCTAAAGGTTTCAAAGACAAAGAACTCTTCACTTGTGACTAAATGCGAGATTGGTGATAGCCTGGTAAGTCTCATATATTAGTAGTCGGTTTTAGCATATCATGGGCTACCTATACGCATATCTGCATAATTAAACAGGGACTTGGACAAGCTTGCTGCTCAACTTTCTGGTTGCCAATTTAAATATGTTGTGGTATTCACTATTGACGAAGGAGAAATGATAATAGTGTAACTTGTTCGTATAGTAGCTTAGTTTTTGAGAAAAGAGGAGTGAATTTAATGGAAGAGTGAATTGTTAGGAGGAATTCCTTGCAAAAGCAACCCCAGACAAGGGACTGGTAAGGGTGTTGATGTGCATGAGTGAAGCAATAAGGACAATAGCGTTCAAAGTGAGGACTGCATCTTGTGGTGGTACTGCTTGCATTAATTCATTTGGAGATGAACAACTAGCAGTCGACATGCTTGCAGACAAGCTTCTCTTTGAGGTATACTACAGCACCATATCTTGGTTTCCTTTTCTTGTCCAGCTTTCCGAGTGATATGACCTCAAATATGTGTTAAGATTATATTTGATGCTTAGAATCTTAAGGTCTATGGTCTTTGATCCTTAGGCCTTGAGGCACTCGCACTTCTGCAAGTACGCTTGTTCTGAGGAAGTCCCTGAGCTACAAGACATGGAAGGCCCCGTTGAAGGTTCATACGTTAAACTATATTGACTCTCTATATAATATTTCCCAATGGACAATCAGAACAATAGGAAAGAGGAATAATGCAAATTATTTCGTGTTGCTTATCTGTTGGAAATTGGACTATCAACAGGTGGATTTAGTGTTGCCTTTGATCCGCTTGACGGATCTAGCATTGTCGATACAAATTTTACTGTGGGTACCATTTTTGGAGTTTGGCCTGGAGATAAGTTAACTGGTGTAACTGGAAGAGATCAAGTTGCTGCAGCCATGGGGATCTATGGTCCACGTACAACTTATGTTCTTGCTGTCAAAGGCTTCCCAGGGACACATGAGTTCCTTCTTCTTGATGAAGGTACAATCACTTTGTACATTATTATATTATGTTGAAGCTCATTTCATTTTATCTTTTCGCAACGCAACAACTCATCTATGCTTGGATTGGCTAGGGAAATGGCAACATGTTAAAGAGACTACAGAGATTGGAGAAGGGAAGATGTTCTCCCCTGGAAATTTAAGAGCTACTTTCGATAATGCAGACTACGATAAGGTCATTTTGTTCCTCCATTGTAAGGATATAGACAAGAAAATCTTTCCATTTGGACTAACTTTATATTTCTTCTCCCAATAGTTGATCAACTACTATGTGAGAGAAAAGTACACATTGCGTTACACAGGAGGCATGGTGCCGGATGTCAACCAGGTAAAAATACAATTTAGCAGTTTCTTAAAAGTGACGAATGCAGCAATATGAACCGAGTAAATTGCAGATATCTGTTTACTCTGTATAAACCATATATTGGTACTTCATTGGTCGGAAGTTAGTGGTGTTTGGGTAAACATACGTAATGACACCTTTTGTGTGCTCTACAGATCATTGTAAAAGAAAAAGGCGTCTTTACAAATGTAATATCTCCAACCACCAAAGCTAAGCTGAGGCTGTTGTTTGAGGTAGCTCCATTGGGGTTCTTGATTGAGCAAGCTGGAGGCTACAGTAGTGATGGAACGAAATCTGTGCTTGACAAAGAGATCCAGCAACTGGATGAGCGAACCCAAGTTGCTTACGGGTCCAAGAATGAGATCATTCGGTTCGAAGAAACACTATACGGGTCCTCCAGACTCAAGTCTGCTGAACCTGTTGGAGCTGCTGCTTAAGCAACCTCCCTTTGTTTCTAAGCACTAGAGTTTCATAGGAGGGTTGTATTACAGTGCTGAACCATTTGAGCCTTATGCAGAGAATCACATACAAATGTCAAGATGTAAGGGTCAGAGAAACAACAAATTGCTCATATTTTGTAAAATTTACTCGAACTAAACTTTCTGTCTTTTCTTGACACCACCTTAAGTCAAACAATAATTACCTTCGCATCTAGACTTCAACGAACCCCAGAAGTATGTCGCTATTTCTTGCCTTGTCATTTTGGCTTTGCACAACTTTTCTGCTTAGGTCTTTCAAGTCACAGTGATCTTCGAGACTTGCCTTGTGTTTGGTGACTTTGGTCTATCAGCAAAATTAGATGATATATTTTTGGAAAATTTCAGGTCAATGTAAGAAGGTGTCATGATGGCATATGATCTTAGGATGATATCAGTTATTGGTTAATGTCAGAATTTCTTTCAGGTCTGCGGACTGATAATTCCCTTAAATATGTTTCTGAATCACATCCCTCAAGGATGCACAGTGCCATAACAACTACTTGGAAGTGTCTAAGAATACAGTACCAACATTTACTCCATTTTCAGCTGACAAGGTTCCAAGCATAAGCATCCATAAAAGACTCAGTATAAATGTTTCGCACTTTGGAAAATTTGATTTAAGCAGTAAAATAATCGCGAATGGAAAAACTTAGCTATTACTTTTACATAGGAGAGTCCAACCACGCTATGAAGCAGCAGAAATTATTAACCACGAAAGCAGCAAATGTGCTTATGAGCCAAGAAGTAACTTAAAATTTAATTATTTTACTATTTCTTTCTCAAAAGGTAAAATCATTGCAGAAAATAGTTGCAGTTGCAGAACAATTCAGTACAAACTGAAACTCTTAAAACAGCAGAGATGTGAAGTCTTGTAAGTCGTCTAGAGCTTATAACATTGGAACAACATACCAACTATCAAAAGTAAAAAATACTCCTTACTTTATCTTTGCCTCAATAAACAGCACATGACGTCTCACGCGAGGATCATATTTTCGAATCTCAAGCTTCTCTGTCATCTTTTGAGGATTCTTACGCTTCATGTCTAGTTTTTGGGGACTTTTGTGCGTAACATAAAAAAATCCGGTCCCTGCAGTAGAAACGAGCCTGATGAGCATTGACTTCCCCATCAAAGCTCCTAAATCGAGAAACTCAGCGAAATCTGCAAAACTAATTATGTTGTTACCAAGGTGAAGTGATGCAGTTTTGGGCTGCCTGAAAGTAAATAATTAGGAGTATAACAGTCATAAACATGCTTTTGATAGTTTCAACAGCTTAGCAAAGATAATTTGTTGTAGATTTACAGTGTGTAGTCTCACACCACAAAACACATCAGAATACCAAGCAGAAGTAAACAAGAAACTTGCACTAAGGAGAATTTGCATCATGACATGACTACTGAGATATGCCCTTCTTAATTTTGAGCCTAGCATTTGGTATGCACTAGCTAGCATAAAATCAAAATGCCTTCATACCAAGGAGTAAATTGTCTCTAGTAATTCCAGCTCTTCCATAACTGATCCTGAATTCAGTAGCTACCATCTCGTTATCAGATATGATAACCTGACAGACTCGATGGTACTAGAAAACAGTCCAAATACATCGACTTGCTCATATAGAACAATTTTGAGAACATGATAAAGGAAGCAAAAAGCAGAAATAGGTAGACTAAGAATTCACAGCTATGTAATGTATACATTACGTATGCAACAATCTTACCTGCAAGGGTTAACGGTCTAAGCTCTGATTTTACAATTAAATCTTAATTTGGGATGCTAAGTTCTCGACTTTCTTTAAATTACTCACACATTTGCAAAAATTCCTCAGAATGAAAAGCTTCATCAACTGATGTCAGTCCAATACTTTTATCCGCATAGAGATCTTCATCGGGTGCTAAGTTCTTCTAACAGGAAATGATTAGAAAAACTAGTTCTACATTATTTCAGATTATAATTAAAATTCAGTGTGAGGAACAAACACATTGTTCACTTCAATTATATAGTATTATATTAAATAAAAGATTATCCCAAAATTGCAACACAACTGTCGCTCCCATTGCAACACAACTGTTGCTCCCAACTCCTTAAGCTTCTCAATAATACGATTACCTTCCTCCTTTGTAACCCCTTTCTTCAACACAACTGGCACTTTCTCCAACAAATCCTTGGCTTCCTTCAACCCCAAATCCGTAAAAGTTTGCACTTCCTTAATTATCTTTATTTTTGCAGCAGTATCAAATTTCTCCAACTTTATTTCGAAAGCTGTCTGCTCAGCCTTTGATTCTTCTGCAGCAGATCCACCCCCTGTCACTGCAGATCCCGAGGAATCAAGCCCGGAGATAGCCGGTCCATACTGATTCAACCCAAGTTTGAGCCTGTAGAGAATTTGGTAATCAGCTCGCCTGCAATCCTTCCAAGCTTCATCGTCCGAGTCTCTGTTGCTGTGGCGGTGCAGAGAGACCGCTGGAGGGTCTTGCTATTATAAAAGGTTTCCTTCTAATGAGGTAGAAATTAGGATTTTAGGGGTCATGGAGGATACCTGTTTTCAGAAACAAGCGGAAAACAAAGTTTGATCTTACTTTTTCATAAACCTATATCATATAAAACAGAATCTAGGACATCACAAGATTTGCAGTAATTTTCTAAATCCAATTTAAGCTTCGAACACAAGATACTACCAACTTACCAAGTGGCAAGTACAAGCATAAGTTTCTCACAGATAACAACCAAGGCAGCTTACCTCATCACAGACTATTGAAAGAAGCCCTTATGTTTCCTTTCCATTTCTAGGTAAGACAGACATCCGGAATGCGCCAACTAGCATAAAACTTGTACATGAACACAAAAAACATATACCAATGTGGCAATAATGGCCAACTCTATACAAATTCAAGGCATGGAAAGGCCAGGTTTTTGCATCCTATCCTGTTTGGCTAGGGAAGCCTTGACCAACTACAAACATCACTCCGCTAAGAACCGTATAAGGCTTCTTAATGGAACCTGACACATTCAATATCATTGTCATCAAGATGGAGATGCATCTATCATCAAATAGTATTGAGATATAGATTTCATACTGAACCAATGAACCATACATATGACCAGCCAATGCTTCTCAATAGTCCGTTCTGTCAAGGAGCGGAAAGGTAATTAGAACCTCGAGTCCCCCGCCCACCATGCTTACGACCTTCTCGTCCCCCCTCTAACAACATTGACCAATTTGTAGTCCTTAATATTCACATATCACTATACAGTGACTTAGTAGTACCAAACCATTTTGATCCAGCTTATAGGTCTCCTGTCTCCCATCCAGTGACTCAAACCTTAGATGTGGGGTTGGTTTCCGATACATAGTGTCAAGTAACCAGCCAATAAACCTCGAAAGCCCCAGCTGTCAAGGAGTGGACCACAAATTTACTTATTACGCTTTGTAATCTGGAGTTTGTACAATCAATCCGACACGACTTAGATATATCAGCTATGTAGTTTAGAAAGCTTTCTCTAGAACAAAAACACATCATCACCTTTTTGCGTCCAAACCTCTCTTCAGCATTTACCCTTTTCTCCAAGTAACTTGATCTTAGTCATCTCTATGATTAAATCTTGGCCATTTCTCTCACACTAATGCATGAATTGTCTGGAAAACCAAAGAGTGATAGCTCAGCTCTTCCATTCACTACTACAACTAGAGTTTTGTTATCAGGATAACCTGATATACCAAACAGCACCGAAAGGGTGGCCACATACAGCAAGTTTAATTTACTTAATAGTAAAAGATTTCACAATTTTCCTTTGTAAAAACTAGTGTAAGCTTCCAAACTCAACGTCCTCGTCGGCCTACTCTAACTAGCCTTGTTTACCTCTTCGACGACTCCACTCACCTATCAGTATTCAATGACAAAACACCATGCCTATACATAGTATCAATGCCTTTTAATCTAGCTTCCATATACTAATAGTACCCCGAGCTTTCAAGAAAAAAATGCCCCATTCAACATACTACAGCAGCAAAAATCAGTTTAAAAAAATCTCATAAATGACATATATAAACTTAGCAAAAACACATGAGATACATCATTAAATTTGAGGTGTATAATAAAAAAAACAGTAAAGGGAAAATGATTTTACCTCAAAAGGGAAGTGATCTTTCTTCTTCTGTGAACCAAAGTCGGTAAAACTTTTAGGTGATAATACTAGAGGTCGGGGACTCGAATCCCGCCAACATCAAAGAGTTAAAGAGTTACTGATCTCATTTTAAAAAAAAAAATGTTTCTTCTGTGAAACGAGAGAGTTTTTTATGGGTTCCGATATATCGAATATATCGAAATCTCCCAGTTCGACATTCCAGACTCGTACGTTATCTAGAGTCTAGAATGTGCTGCTTGGAGGTTCGTCAAATTATTAGTATTAGCCAAGGCCCCAAATATCGCGGATATATCTGATATATTATCGATATATATCGTTTTTTTATACACCGACATAAATATATTTGATATATCTCAACCGAATATTGATTTTTTTCCTGATATATATCGTAATTTCCGATATAACGATATATATCAACCGATGTATATGATATATCCGATATAAATTGTTGACTTTGACCAAATATTGTTGATTTTGATCAATATATTGACGATATTTCCGATATATCAACATACAAAATAAAATTTTGACTGGTCAACAAAAAAATAAATATCTCCAATATTTTCAATATATATCGGTTTTGGGTACATCAAAATATTCACCAAATTCGATATTTTGAGCCTTGGTATTAGCATTTCACAATATCATTCTCTACACTTGGGCACTTGGCCTTGTCAAGGCCCCAAAAGGGTGCCTAAGTGTGTGAACTGTTTTCCAAGAAGCTAGTCATTCACATTTGACCTGAAAGTTCGTTTAAATATGTTGTGAAGAATTGACCATGAAACTTATTGTAAAATAAATCGGCTAGTCTTGCTTTAAACTCCCAAAGTAGTAATTAATCTCAACCATAGTACAAAATATCTCTATATATCGCGATATTTGGGGATATCTATCCAGATTTTAGAGAAAGATATATAAATATCACTATATGTTTAGAGATATATACGACTGCAAATATCGGTGATATTTCAACGATATTTGCGATATTTATAGATATTTTGCGATATTTAGAGATATTTGGCGATATTTTGTGTATGTAACTATTTTATTTAATATTTACCATTATATTTCAAATAAATATAAAAATGTATCATGATATATCAAGAAATATCCATAATATCCACGATATTTGTTGATATTTTGGATATATCTACGATATTTGTATGTGAAACAATGTCAGATATCCCTAAAGAGAGGGATATATCCACGATACATATCTAGAAATTGAATATTGATAAATACCCATATCTTGATATTTTGTACTATGATCTCAACACAATCGTATGAGGAACATATTTTCTTGGTACTGATCGTCTGGTAATCCTGTAAATCTGTAATATTCAAAACTAGTTGCAAGTCATTATGCGGAAACTTTATTGTTGGAACCCACTCATAAAGGACTTCTGAAAGAAGTCTCATCTTTGTGATTCACTTGGGTAGTTGGGTGTGAAATTGTTAAGTTGTATGTAGAACCATGTTCCTTTGATCAAAGTCACTAATCTTTGTTGAGTTAGCTATGAAGACTAAAGAACTCTCTCCGATCCTAGCTTTTTTCTTTCTCAACCTCAGCACTCTTATCTATCTATATCTTTATCTAATAAAGAGGCTTGGTATGGGGGCCGCAGGGCCCTATCCGGTGGCTACTATTGTATTTCACAAATTGTGACATGGCAGATCCAAAGTCTTATAGGGTATGTGCAGTTTACAATGTTAATTTGAAAGAGTACTGGATCATTGTTGATTTGGTCAACAATGGCTATTTTGTGGGCTGGGCTTTTATCATTCGGTTAGTTGGGGTTCTTTTGGGCCTAGTTTGAAACAGTGTCGTGGGTACGGACTATGTACTAGTATCATATAAAACTGAACAAAAGGAGAAAAGCAACAATTAATGTTTCGGCAGTAACCTGCTTCAACACAACGAGAGTAAATGATAAAGAATGCACTAATAAACAGAGAAAATTGATATTGGGGAGATGAAACTGAACCAAGATAATGGCTGCCTACATACCCAATATCTACTCTCTAGGAATTAAGTTTCAACGTAGTTCCTTGTTGTCAGAGAGAATGTTTTTTTATAAATTGGTAGAGATTGAGTCCTAAGATTACTGTTCGGCAGTAACCTGCTTCAACACAACGAGAGCAAATGATAAAGAATGCACTAATAAACAGAGAAAATTGATGTTGGGGAGATGAAACTGAACCAAGATAATAACTGCCTACGTACCCAAGATCTACTCTCTAGGGATCAAGTATCAACGTAGTTCCTTGTTGTCAGAGAGAATGTTTTTTATGAATTGGCAGAGATTGAGTCCTAAGAGTACTGTGTTTGTTTGTCAAAAGAATTATTATCTCTTTGAACTTTTATCCTTATATTTCTACAATAATGAATCTGGACATATTTTTAAATAGACCAATTATTGGGTGTAGCTAGGATTAAGGCCTTGGGCTTAATTGATTTGGGCTGGATCTGTGGGCTTAATGAGCCACAAAGTGGGGGTCTATACATCGCCATCTCTTTGGTGGATGGGCAAAGCCCATGTGGCAAAGAAGTTAATATAGAAAAAAAAAAATAGAAGAACACCGATTTAAAAGAAAAAAAAATAGAATAAATGTTACCAAGTATTGGCGTGCGTAATCTTATTGTCAAAGGCGACAGTAGGCGATGACAGGAGACGAAAATTATTGGCAGAAATTATTAGCGAAAATTATTAGCAGAAGATATTAGCGAAAAAATTATCGGCGGGAAGTTATTTCTTGGAAAGTGCGAAAATTATTAACGAAAATTATTGGCGAAATAATTGGCGAAAATAATTGGTGGAAGTTATTGGCAGAAATTATGGTCGGAAATAATTGGCGAAATTTTTTGGCGAAAGTTATTGGCGAAAGTTATTGGCGGAAACAATTGACAAAATTTTTTGGCGGAAGTTATTGGCGAAAATTATGGGCGGAAATAATTGGCGAAATTTTTTGGCGGAAGTTATTAGCGAATTATGGGCAGAAATAATTGGCGAAAATTATGGGCAGAAATAATTGGCAAAATTTTTTGGCGGAAGTTATTGGCGAAAATTATTGGCGAAAATAATTAGCGAAAATAATTAGCAAAAATAATTGGCGGAAATAATTAGCGAAAGTTTGTATATGGATACTGTTAAAAGTTGCTCTGAAAGGTGTGCCTTTTCCAGAGGGAAAGTAATAGAACATTTTTAAAAGTAGGAAAAATAATACCAACCTTTAATGGAAATGCAACATCACTTCTTGTTTTTGATCATGTGTTGTTTGCTGCATGTTGATAGGTAATATTGATAGAAAAATATGATGGCGATATAATGGGGGAATGCAGACGCCCCCAATATAAAATTAGTGTAAGAAAGTATAAGTCTCGCCCCCATTGTTGTCATTGAAAAAACTAAGGCAAAGGGGTCACGGTGGTCCTTAATTAGTTATTCAGGTGTAACAACACATGCACCAAATGTGAGGTAAGGTCTGGAATTTTTCGCAGGTGCAAGATTGTCATTCTTGCACTTGGACCAAACTAAAACACAATGTCGTTGCCTTAGTAGTGGAATTCACACGGATATTAAAATTTGAGAGTATTCCAATAACCGTACTGAGCAAGAATAGTCATCTTATTGACTCAGATTTTCTTCAAACAGGCATGAATGCGACATACTTGGACCGAAGAAGGCATAATATGGATGACCTCTTTGAAATTAATGCCAATGAATGACAATATTGCTGAAAGGAGGAGTACATAAGAATAGAGTAATATAAGAAAGGACAACCAAACATATGTGAATGGAAATTAAATGTCTTTATTGATAGATAACATGTAAAAATGTAAAAGAACTTCATAACGGTATGGTAAAAAATTTCGTTTGAGTCTATTTCAACAGCAACTATCGAGATGTACTGGAAATCAGCTATGTGGATGAAACTGATTCAGCACCATATTCAAGGTTGAAAGGTGATAACGCAGTTGAATACTTCGGCGTTGTACTATAAGCCTGGAAAATTACAGGTAACGCCTTTACCCAATTTCCCCTTGAGAAACGACAAAGCTCTTCATACCCGTGACCATTATTTGTGGAAGTTACATCAAAGGGACTTTGTGTTAAGCGGGGTGAAATCCATTTCATCCAGAAGATTTAAACAAATAGACGCCCCGGTCGAGCCTATGTGGAGGATGACACCTGCCATTATCTCTTACAAGAGTTGGAGATTTTAGGCGATACACATGTTCGGGTCCAACTGGAGATTGCCTTTTTCTTTTCATGTAACCAGCCTATCTAAGTCGGTAGCTTGTCTGGGATCGTGGTCTTCCTTCTAGTTGCTTCTGTGAGACCTTCCTTCCCTATCGGATCAAACCTGTATAGGATGATGATTTTCCTTAGGTCAATGAGGTAGGCCTTCCCTGTCAAGTCGGTCTCGTTTAGGATATTGATCTTCCTTATATTTTCTTCCGTGACTCATTCTTTCCCTGTCTGGTCAGACCTGTCTGGGATGACAATTTTTCTCAAATCTACGAGATCGGCCTTCCCTGTCAGGTTGGTCCGGTCTGGGATGACGGTGTTCCTTATACTTTCTTCCGTGACACCTTCTTTCCTTGTCTGGTCGGACCTATCTAGGATGGCGATTTTCCTCAAATCTGCGAGGTTGGCCTTCCCTGTCAGGTCTGTCCGGTCTAGGATGATGGTCTTCTTTATAGTTTTTTCTGTGATGCTATGTTTTTTTTGTTAGGTTGGACCTATCTGAAATGGCGATTTTCCTCAAATCAGCGAGGTCGGCCTTCCCTGTTAGGTCGGATCTGTCTGGGATGTCGGTCTTCCCTGTCAGGCCAAACCTGTCTGGATGACATTTTTTCGTAACTTATCAAGTACCCTTCCTTGACCATCAAATTTTAAATTTTGACATCCCTTGACTCTCTATCGTTAAGTTCTTTTGCAATCAACTATTTCAATTGTTGTTTCGTCAGAGTTAAAGTATTTGCTCGAACAGCTAGACGCCCTCGGTCGTGCCCATGTGGAGAAGGATACCTTTCATTGTCTCTTATTGGAGTTAGAGATCTATGGCGGTACGCACATATAGCTCCGACCGGTGATTGTCTTTCTCTATTCCTGTAACAAGCCTGTCTAGGCCAGTAGTCACCCTTGGCAGGATGGTCGATATAATTATACCGCTCTTCCATGTTTTGTTGCTCTTGTCTATGATGAGACATGTCTAGGGTAATAGTTATCCCTGCCAATCTGAATCTCCCCATAAGTTCGGGTAATAGGGTCATTACTCTTAGAGCATGCACTGTTGATTGTGCTTGAGAAGTAGCACGTTGTTGAAGATTAGAAGTGGATCTTCAAGATGGTCCCATACACTGGAATGGCCTGCATCCCTGCGTGGTTGTCTTGATGTAGTTGAATTGACAACATCGTCCACCAGCCTTTGTCTCTTTGTGAGCTTCTTTCTCAAGTTCCTATTCAAAATATTGACTCATCATAACTCACGCTCAACTGTATTAGGGGTGTATTGGCTGTTACCATCACCTGTTTCGTTAGTTGGTGTGAGAGTAATGTCCACGTCCATATCCATGTCAATTGAAGGATCAACATAGACAGACGGTGGACCACGTAGAAGATTACCTATTTGTAGGTTTTCTTATTGCAAGACTGCTAGGGGGTGGCGGCGGCGGCAAAGGCGAGGAGGTGGCGGCGGTGCTCCAGTTGGATGTTGAAAATTAATCCTACCACTAGGAGCAACTCAATTGTTCAACGGTTCTTGCATTGGCCGAGTTGAATTTCGAGGGTTGTGATTCCTATTGGTAGGAGGAATATGTTGATAGTTCAGTCTGTTTCTTGTGTTTACCATCTTGATTGCTTCACATAATAATTGATTCTAAAAAACCCACAGACGGCGCCAATTATGTTTCGGCAGTAACGTGCTTCAACACAACGAGAGCAAATGATAAAGAATGCATAAATAAACAGAGGAAATTGATGTTGGGGGAGATAAAACTGAACCAAGATAATAACTGCCTACGTACCCAAGATCTACTCTCTAGGGATCAAGTTTCAACATAGTTCTTTGTTGTTAGAGAGAATGTTTTTTATGAATTGGTAAAGATTGAGTCCTAAGAGTACTGTGTTTGTTTTTCAAAAGAATTGTTATCTCTTTGAACTTTTATCCTTATATTTCTATAATAATGAACCTGGACATATTCTTAAATTGACCAGTTATTGGGTGTAACTAGGATTAAGCCCTTGAAAGTTCCTATTACCTGAAAGTTCCTGTCCACAAAAACTCCTAGCGAACATAAATCAAACACTATTTTCCATATTCAGAATCAAAGGTAAAGCTTTCTTTCATCTTCGTTTTCTAATAATCTTTTTCATTTTATCATCTTTTTGTAAATTTAAGTCTATAATTTTCCTACAGTTATGTCTTCTTGCCTTTTGATGCAGTTTGAACTTAACAATTGCTTTGGGGATTGTTTCGGTTCTTTTCGTTTAAAATTTTAAGGTACATTCTTCTATACCCTTTTGATATTTTTGGGATCTCAAGTTGTAGTTCCATGATATAATTGCGTCCAATTCGTTGATTTAGAGAAGATGTTTGATGGTGAGATGCTTAGTAGAATAAGCACTTTCTATCGTCATCTTAGCCCAAGTTATTCAAGCATCTTCAATTCGTTTCCTAATTTTAGGTTTCAATATGTTTTCTTCTTCACCCATTTCTATATGTTCCTTTTTGCTTTCCATTCGAAGTTCTCTTGCAATTGAGGGAGTCATACAAAGCCATTCTTTGAAGGAAGAAAGTATAATGAGCATTCCAATACTTTGGGCGTTATTCAGTTAATTTGCTTCAAGCAAAGCCAAAAGGCTTTTCTGTCGGGTCTGATTGTCCTTTAACGTGCTATAAATAATTCTAAATGTGTTTGGCATGGGTTGCCTTAAGGGTAACTCGAATCAGATCAATGTATTATATTTTAGCCTTCTTTGAATGTGTTGGTTGTTTTAGTTAACATTTTTTTTTGTGGAAATAATTGTTGCTTACTGTAACTTTACCTGATTCCGATGTACGTCTCTTGCAGGTAGCTTCACATTTTGAGAAAAAGAATTTCAATTGCTACATTTGGGTACACCTCTTTCTCTTTCTCAAATATATTTATCGACTAATATCTTGGGCTCATCTATATCATACCCGACGTTAATCTATCAACTTTTGTTTTCATTGATTAGTTATAATGATCTTTTAAGAATTTCATCAACAAAGCTATACTCTGTCAGTTTCTTCATTTTGGTTTGGTGCTTAATTGGTTTAAAGTATCTACTACTCCCTTTTCGACAGGATCCCGTTAGTGATGGCAAACAAAGTTCAGGATATCACAAAAAAGGACTGTGAGATTAGCTTTGTCACTCTCAGGTTTGCTATCTAAGGGGCTATAACTTCTGCATGTACGAATTATGCCCAACTTAAGGTACTTATCTTGGATTCTTAGCAATTTTGTTGTATTTTATTTTGTACAACTTACCTGAAAGTTTTGTGCAAGATGACCTAGAATGCATACTCTGTTGTAGGCATCTACAATTCTACTTATCGACTACATTTGCAATGTTTGCAAAGCCGTAAAAGTACAAAAGTTTGGATTAGAACTTCTGTTCGGAGGACTGTTTCATGGTTTTAGATTAGAAGGCCCTTAACCAAATATCACCATCTTGGTAAAAATATTAATGAAAACTTTGTATCCATTGTCATATATCTTGACTACTATCATGATCTAATTTTGTACTGAGCTGCTATCTGGATGTTTAAGTGAGAAATTCCATTTATACTTGATGGGTTAGTTAATGGATATTACTTATGTCCTCTGTCCAGGGTTTATAGGCTACATACGTAAGAGAATGCATGTTTATTTTTACCCACATTCACTATCACATTTCGGTGTTGAGTGTTTGTGCCCACGAGTCTATGGTCACGCACACATTTTCGTTTAGCGATGCTTAATTGGTAGGAGATATGCATTACATTCTAATAAGTTCTTCAGTAGCGTGAAGCATTTCCTTATCATTTTATCAAGATTGTACAACAACTCAGATGCTCTTTGCCACTGCGCTGCTTTTGAGCACTAGACTCCCAGTGACAGGCATATATGGTTCAAGCCCTCAATCGGGTCACAAAAAGGCGTCGACATTGTTATGGACCTAGAGTGAGTTGTCTCTGTTAGAGCGTTTTAGAAGCTCCCTAGGACACATACAATTATAGGACAAAGAGGTTAATTCCAATTAGTATCCTACATCCATGATCTCTGAAATGGTTCATACCTCATTCATGAATCAATTTTGCGCTCGTTCATGTTATAGGACTGATTGTACATTGTATCTTGATTACTTTTTGGTGTTATGTGGCATTCAATTAGCATTTGGGCATCTTTTCGATCAGAAATAACATATTGTTGTGCTATATTTGTAGTATACAAACTCCTCCATATTAGGCACTAGAGCTTTCTACCTAGGAGGATTATATTAAGCGGAAGAGCTTGGGTGGGAATGAATTGAAGTTGAGAAAATATTTAAAGTAGGCATAGCATTTCAATTACAATTGCTTCCGTGTTTTACAGCATGTCCTTATTGTTGTTGATAAAACTTCCAACGTATTCAAGGAATGGACTAGAATGTATGCATACTAAATGCAATGACTCATCATTGTTTCACTTGGAGGTGTGGATGGATCAGACAATTACAACCACTTTAAGAAACTATACAATGGTTAGAAACCACTTGCTTAGTAGTTGAATTATATTGTTTGCAGATAGGAGTGATGTGGAGAATGTGAAGAAAATGATTGCTGAGCTGAAGCAAGCGAGGGTATGCCAGGTATACCTTTCTGTATAAGACCTTCATAAAGCTTATGTCAAGGCCAAAACCAATGTTCTAAAAAATGATAGGCGGTAGTCGGACGGTAGGGGAGCGCCTAGCACCTAACCCTTCTAGGCGGCGCCTAGACGGGCTAGGCGCTAGACGGTTTTATTTAATTAATTAATTATTTATTATATATATATATATATATATATATATATATATATATATATATATATATATATATATTTTATTATTTTTTCTCTGGATAGAACAGGTTATTTGATACGTGGCAAGACTTAGCTTGATATCAAAGTTGTTGGAATTGAAAAGGCGAAACGAAATGGAAAAATGGGTCGCCGTTTTTCTTCTTTCTTCCATCTGTTTCTCTTGGTTGAAGTGATTGTTTTTTATGTAATTGTATTGTATTGTAAACTGCATGAATTGATTGCAATGGGATGAACTACTTTTAATGAAATCAATATTTTCCTTTTGCCAGTTGAATTCCACATGAATGCCTCGTCTGTATTCACAAAACACATACCAATTCCCACTGAAATACATAGAGTCTACCACCTGAAACTAACAAACATCATAAATTGAATACTTCATTCAAATTGTACATAGACTCATAGAGTCTACCTTCTGAAATACTCAAATAGTCAAATAAACTTGGCAAAACAGAGTAACATACCAAATTAACAGAAAATACACTTAGCAAAACAAATGTTGTTTTTGATCTAGTATCTTTCATGGACTTGCAGTAAGTAGTGTTTTAACGAAAGGGTGGAAATATTCCACTATTTGTCTAACTACTCTTCCTCTCCATATCTCTCTAACGCGATCTCTTCATCGAATTCAAACTCATAGTCCTGTTCTCCTTCATCCTCGGTGTCCTCATCTGATACAAAATCCTCTTCATGGAGCTCTCTAACTTCAATATTTCTAGCACTTCTTCAAGGCTCTAAGACATCATCCGCTCCGGATGCTTCTCCAACCATTCCCCAAACCGGGTGCAATTTCTTCATCATCATCATCCCCACCATTAACAATCCATCCTTCTGCGGTACTCGCTTCACTAGCTAGTAGTACATCTACCTCTTTTTCCTTTTGCCTTCTATTCTTGTTGATGATCCTAGCATTGAATTGGACATAGACTAGATTGTTCAATCTCTCTGTATATTGTATATTCCTTTTCTTTGTATGTATCTACATAAAAGAGAAGTTTGAAAAAATGTTAGTACACTTTTAAGTGATCCAATTAGTTAACCACACGTCCACACTATATATGTCATAGTCAGTACATACCCCCTCAAAAGTGCTCTAATTTCTCTCGCATCCCGATGAGCTAGTAGTCAATGAGAGTATCTTTGAAGCCATTTTTTGCAAGTTAGGTGTAAGAGTGTCATACTTGGACCACCATCCAACTAGTCAGTAGATAAGCACACACAATATATATATATATATATAACACAAGTTAGTATTAATTAATAATTTAATAACACATAATGCAAATGAATAACTAGGCAATACTATTTAGATAAGCATAATAACATATAGTTTTACACTCTTAGGGTCTTACATGGATCATAATTATCATCATTTTTGGCACATCCCGCCTCAGCTAAGGCTCTTCCAAACTCACCCTCTTTGTTTTTATACTTCATTAACTCGACATTGGAGACACGATCTTGCATATCAAAGTCATCGGCAAAGAACTTCTCAACACATGTGAAAAATGCATCATTGACAAATGGATCATCTTTAATGTTTGAATTTTTGAAGAAGAAGTAAGGATTTAAAAGTAGGCCGCCAAATGTAATGGACCATCAAGCTGACCATCGCCTTTGTCCTTAATAATATTAAGAATGGGTTTGTAGTTATCCTCCACATTCTTGAATGCCTCTTTAATCTCCTCCTTTGCTTGCAACAATTCACCATGTAAAAAAGGCATTGATGGCTTTCAATCCCCATCAACAAGGCGAAGTACCTTCACTAAAGGAGCAAACACTTTCAAGCAAAGTGTTACTCCATTTCAAAATGTCATACTTAGAACAGTGGAATATGTCGTTTTCCCCTTCACAATCTTGGACCATTTGGACTTCTCCCAATCATCACTAGTAAACATTTTCCTCAACTTTTCTTTTTTGTCCATCAAACTTTGCAAAGTTAGGAATCCAATTGCAAATCTATTGACTCCTGGCCTCACTATGTCTCTTTTCTTCGTAGCTCTCCTCATCATTGACAAAGTGTTATGATGTGAATAAATAAATATAGTGAAGGTCTTTGCTTTATCAATCACTCCTTTGAACCTAGGCAACTTACCGATTCCTTCAAGCATAAGGTTCAACGTGTGAGTGGCATATGAACCCCAAAATATGTGAGGTCTCTTTATCTTCATCAAATTTGCCGCAGCCATATTGTTCGAGACATCGTCCGTCACAACTTGTACTACACATTGTGGCCCAATATCTTCAATACACTTGTCAACATATTTAAAGATGAAATCTCCGGTGTGTGCATCCTCCGAAGCTTCATATGAAGAAAGAAAAGTCGTGCCTTCCTTGCACCTTGCAATTGACACATAAGTTCATGATGCTTCTTCTTTTCCGATCAGTCCAAGCGTCGGTCATAACAAAACAACCATTCTTAGCCCACTCCTCCTTTTGCTTCTTGAGTGTGTCTGTAGGTCGCTCATATTCTTCTTTCAACAATAGCTCCCTCAATTGGTATTGGCTTGGAGGTTGATATCCTGGACCAAATTGACCAACTGCTTCAACAAATCTTCTGAAGCTATCATTATCCGTAGCATGAAATGCAACACCATTTTCATACACCCATCGAGCCAAATATCGATGCACATCATGTGTCCTTTCTTTCCAAAGTGCATCATTGATATTTTGTTGTCGCATCTTCTTATTTGCATCAATTGAAGATCCAGGACTAATAGTAGAAGCAAACTTATCCATAGGCCCGAGAGTGTGTGGCCTTTTTCTTGACAATACCTTCATCTGTTTCATCAGTAATGTGAACTTCTTCTCTCACTTCTTGTTGATGCTTCTCTTTATTACTCTTCTTCTTTTTCACTCCATCCAATGTGGCTTTACACTTAGCTTTATCTTCATTAGTAAACTTTGAGCATGGGGTTATTTGTCCTCTAATGTTCGCTATGTGTAGCTTTATTCTATAAACACCTCTACTGAATTCTTTTCCACACAACTTACACTTCCATTTATCTAGATTATCTTTCTTGAACAACTTCCCATACTCTCAACCAACATCATTGGAATCCCGTTTCAAAAGATTATTGGGATCGGACACGGTGGCATTGGACGCTGCAGAAGAAGCCACATTTCCCGTATTTTCCGCCATTGAACTGTATAAAATAGTATGTATAAAATAAATGAATCAAATAGGTATGTATAAAATAAATGAAGTCTACAAGTTGAAAGTCTAGTATTCTAGTGACTATATTCTAGTGGAAGCTACTAAACTAGGAGCTAGATTATCTTAATGCATAATTTGTGATTGAAGTGGTGCACGTCCATCAACGTCCATGTTATAAATTTACTTTGGTTGCTGGATTGCAGCCTACCAAAGCTCACAGTTGGACTTGTATTAATGAGCAAAAAGAGAAGAAAAAAAAAAAGAAAAGAATATTAAGAAAAGAAATACATACCGAAATGGTTACTTGAACGAGAGAGAGAGAGAGAGAGAGAGAGAGAGAGAGAATGAATTAAGGCCTAGTTTTTTGTGGAGATGATTTCCCACCATGAAGATCATTCTCACAAAAAATCATAATATTTGGATATTTCTAACCATGTAAAAATTAGTGTTCATTTTTAAACTTTTTATCTAACGGTCTAAACGTTTTGTAAGCATATTCTAATGTTAGACTTCTTTGAATGAGCTAAATTTTTGTGAGCATGTTCTCCATGGTGGGGAGATCATATCTACAAAAAATCAGCCCTTAATTCAACTTTTAAGTTCATGATTTTGCTTGAATTAATTTACAATGTGGCTATAATGTGCACATAAGAATGTGCCTCCACACATATATATATATATATATATATATATATATATATATATATATATATATATATATATATATATATATATATATATATATATATATATATATATATATTATCCACATTCTATATTCTATGAGCCCCACCCCCTCTTTGTAAACTCCAAAGCATGTCCCTTAACAATGTAGCTCTCCAACACATTAAATAACCAGCAAAAAGATCTGTTTGGATTATTTTGTAAATCCCTAAGAAGGTTTGTCTAGGAATTATCTCTTTGTATTCTTCTATGCTTTGGTCTTTACTGACATGCTATATGTTCTTTCTTGGGATTCCTTGGTACCATATCTGTTATACTCAATATATAACTATATAATACATTAACAATTACCAAATGTAGTTGTTCAGGATAATGTTTGAGATTATAAAGAGAGCCTATTATGTAAGTTTTCTTTATAATGGGCTATGATTCTACCTAGTGTTTGGGGGGAAAAAAAAGCCTAAGTTTGCTTTGTTGGGTGAGCACCTGAATTTGATTTGTAAAAGAAGCAGACCTATCATCAAAAACAAAAGGACACAACGATCACATGGTATGAATAGAACCTTTCCAACCAATTTATATATCTTTCTAATCATAAAGTATTTTGCTAACCTTTCTTCTTTATAGCAACATATACATAGAGAAATAAACCTATATTAATTCTTAATCATTGCATAAACATGATAATACACTGCAATCACATCAACATATATTGGAGACATTAGCACTTTCTTTCCTAATAATTTGAGCGTGCAGCTAGATACCATTACCACATACATTGTTGACCTCAACGGCAATTTAGGGACTAATGATGTACTGTAATTTGTGAGCTGCGCTGCGCTGTACTGATTTGGTTATATTAATCTTTACTCATTCTCTGTCTTGAATATGAATTTTTTCCATTGGAATCCTGACTTAGGAGTTAGGACTGCTACTATTTACAGGCACTTGAGCTGAAAAACGACAAGTGGCGCGGATCAGTAGGGGGAATTGTTGGTGCACCAATAGATGAAGTGTGGAACATAGTTTCAAGAAGTAGTAGACTATCAGAATGGATGCCGATGGTGGAAAATTGCACCACACTGGCAGGAGAAGAAGGCCTTCCTGGCTATGTTAGACTAGTATCTGGTTTCATGTTCCCTCAAGATTATGGAGATAGATCATGGATCAAAGAAAACTTGGTTTCCATGAATTCAGTCACATATAGTTATGTTTACAGAATGGAAGCAAGTAATGTAGGTCTAGACGGATCCATTAATTCGTTAAAACTTATTGATTATGGGGATGACTCGACGCTTATCGATTGGTCATTCGAGATAGATCCCATTGTAGGAGCTTCTGAGGACAGTCTTATTGATTATCTTGGATTTCTCTACAAGTCCTGCATTTACAGGATTGAGGGTGCTATTAGAAATGCTTCAAAAGATGTTGATAAAGCTTAGGGCCGGCCGCGGACATTTCACATTTATGTATCGATATGCATTGAAATATTACAAAGAAATGGTCAAACAAGCTCAATGTAATTAGTATCTGTATATTAACCACATTCGGAATAAGTCACAGATGATCAAAAAGAAAGGAAACATTGACAGTAAAAAGTTGCATAATCCCCTAGTTTGGATGTTTAACAACTTCCATTTGCAGATATTTGATTTTAAGCTAACTTTAAACAAATGAAGGTCAAAAGAAACATATATGCTTCTTTCTATCACATGGTAGATAGCTAGTGAGCAAGCTTGATCCAGGTGAAAAAGATGATTAATTGGCTAACCCATATAATGTGTTCTAGAACTTAGCAATACTTTTGTATTGCTCTTGAGCTACTTTAATAACAACTCTACTTTAATAACAACTTTAAATAACTACTAATTTCAGTATGAGAGATATATACACTTGTTTTTAATTGTTTAGAAGTACAATAAGTTGCGTTCTGTTTTAAATAATCAGTTGCAATTTGCAAACCATACAAATCACCAATCGATTTATCCCCTCAGTCCCTCACCAGTCACCCTTGATTATTGAGAGAAGAATATGGGATCTAAAGGTCGGGACGTGAAAGAAAAGTTCATTCCCATGGCAATATAGCACGAAGCAGTTTAGAAAGACATTTAGACATTATAATACTCCGGAATCTTACCATCAAATCTAAGCAAACCAATACAATACTTAAAACAACTTAAGTTTTCTAATGCATGCATGTCCTTCAGTCCTATAGAAAAGGAAAGTTCATTCACAAGGCATGAAGCGTAGAAAGACAAAATAATGCACGCACTGACATCAAATCCAAACAAAACAATATCTAATGCATAACGCATAAAAACAAGGCAAGAATACCGAAGTTATTGAACCCTACAGTAGTGCATGTTCTTTAACAGTATGATCTTCTTTATATCTTCTTGTGAAGTTGTGAGATAAAATAATCGTAGGGAAGAAAATAGAGACAAAGTTAAAGCTTCAGAAGAGAATCTCCCTAACATTGGGATCCACACCAATGGGGACAACATGAGACACCCTTCTAAGTTCAAATACATACTCTTCACTGCAGTGTCCGCTTTCCCAATCAGTCCATAATAAACGCTGGGTGGCTATTATACATTTATGATAGTTGAGCACTGCTCTGCTACAATATAGCCATAAGTATGTTAACCCTTGCATAGTTGCATCAGTCCGGAGTCCTGACATCAGCTTTGTTGCTACATATGGCCACATCAATATGCAATACATCATTATATATGTATGGAGTGGGCATCCATAGAGTGCTATTTTATCAGCAGTTTCCCCTCATTACTTCACCAAAATCTGAATAGGTGACTTTAACTGTACAAATGAAATTAGATTTCAAAGACATAACTAAGGATGACTGGAATTAATTAACAATTTCAGGAGTGAGACAACGTAAGATCTCTCAACAGAGTTGCTACGACTTAAGATCACTAGTACTGATTGACTTGAATTGCGAATTAGTTTTTCTTAAAAGCTTTACAGCTAAAAAAAAGGATAAAAAGAAAAGTGAGAACAAAAAAAGATCGAAGAGTAAGGATCAACTAGCAAGAGATTAAAACCTCATCTTTTCGTAGAAACTTTTGATACTGGAGCTTCTTGACATTCATCCTCTGAATAATACAAAATTTATTATTTAAACTATTCTATCTATGACACTGCAATGAAAGTGCAAATTGAAATTGTAATAATATGCATAACTGTAGTGATGAATCTGAAGAGCCAAGTTCACAAGTAGCTTGTAAAACTCTGTCTGAAAACTGTTTGTATGTATTTGTAATTTTGTACTAGTTGGCACTGGGGAGGTACTGGAAAGGGCCCATGAAAAGAATCTAATCAAGTTGTTTCCTCTCTTTTATTTTCACTCAACTCGATCTTGTACAGTTGTATCCACATTAGACTTTTGAGTAGTCATCTTGTTTAAAAAAACAAGCAAATCTCTAGCAAGACAACCTTGACTGAGAGACAAACACTGGAATTTGAGACCTTATAGTTATACGGCACAAGGTGGCAAAGTAGAGTGAGTTACATTTTGGCCTCATAAATCATTTCCATGCACAAAAAACACAACCAAAGTCTCCAATCTCATTAAAGGGCACCCTCTACACTACTTTCACATGTAACCGGAGCTCCAATCCCTATTCCCACTAAAGAGCACCCTGCATCCACACAACCACATGTTACTTTGTCCCAATCCCCATTCCCAGTAAAGATAGCAATATTCTTCAATCCACCCTATCACATGTGTTTTTGAAGTCTCAATCCCAATTCCCATAAAAGAGCATCTTCAAGACCCGACCCATTTTCAGTAGACATTCTAACTCATTCTTCAATGGACCAACTATGTCTCTAATAAGTCTCTGCTAATAGGACAGTGGCATCAACCTAGGATTTTCTTTTTTTTTTCTTTTGAGATATAAAACTTGCCTTGGCAAGAGTCCGCAAAGAACAATTGTATACGGACATAGAAATAGTACTGATCTATATAAAAAAAATAGAAAAGAAATAGTACTGAGTTTATAAAACACTATTGGCAATTTGGTATTGTTGCTCATGACAAAAATCCATTCGAGTAACGGTAGGTCCACGATTTAGGAACCAACTTGTGTTTTACTTCCTTAAAAACGCGATCATTCCATATGATCAAAATTGAGATAATGCTAGTGGCTACTGGCTAGAGTGCTAGAACTCGCGATGTTTTGTAATACTATATTTGACAAAGTTTTATTTTCAATTGAATAGAAAAATCAAGGGGGGCTCAACATCGTGTGACTTATTTATAATATATATATATATTTTTTATATAGTGAATTTTTGTAATAAAATTAAATGAATTGATTAGTAATAGAAAATAAATATGTCTTGCCAATGTTTTTAATATTAAGATGAAATCATTAACACCAACAAATTGAAAAAAAAAAAAAAAAAAAAAAAAAATGAGAGACAAAAAAGCAAGTGGTGGGGACTTAATTACTTTTACTTTTTCACTTTACTTTGAAAAATTAGACATGTATTGGACTTAGAGTCAAGAAAATGAGCATAAAGAAAAGAAAAAAAACAAAAACAGAACAAAAATAGGAGAAAGTGAAAGCACAAAAGTGAAAGAAAAACAGAGAGACAAAAAAAACAGAGCACAACACCATCTTCTCTCTCATCAAATCAAATCTCCACTTTACACATTTTTTTAGAATTTTTCTCTCTCACCAACCTTTCAAGAACAAAAAACAAAGAAAATGAGAAGCAGCATAGCATTACCAAGAACAAGTAGTAGTAGTAGTAGAAGAAGAAAAACAGCACTGGTAAGAACAAGTGGTTGTTGTACTGCATTGTACTACTACTACTATCATCACCATTGTTATGAATAATCTAGAACAACAACAACCCTCTTTACAGCTCCCCCTTCGTTTCTCCACTTGTGAAAACCACCCTGATCAAACTTTCACTAGTTTTTGCCCTTCATGTTTAAGAGAACGTCTCACACTTCTAGAAACTACTACTACTTCTTCAACTTCCAATACTACTACTCGTTCTGCTGCTTCAGCTCTTAGAGCTATCTTTAATAAAAACAAAGCTTCTACTTCTACTACTTCTTCTTCAAGTTTCCTACCTGAACTCAGAAGAAGTAAGTCTTTTTCAGGTGGAAAGGGTGAAGGTTTTTCTGGGGTTTTAGTTCCACAAAGGAAATCTTGTGATGTTAGAGGAAGGAGCTCGTTATGGAATCTTTTTAGTCAAGATGATGAAAGAAAGATAGAAAATTGGAGAGAAATTGAAGTAGAAAACAGAGAACGAGGGTTTTCGGGTAACATCGTGGAACCAGTTGTAGAAGAAGAGGTAGAAGAGGAGCAAGAGGAGGTGGAAGAAGAGATTGAGGTGGTTCATGAGGAAGAAATAAGAGACCCCGTCAATGTGAATTTTGTTCAAGGGGTGGAAGAAATTATAGAAGTTGAAGAAGGAGGAGAAAAGCAGGAAGAAGAGAAAACAATGAAGGATCATATTCATATCGAGATTGATTCTTCGAATAATAAGAAACCTTCTGGAAGAGATTTGAAGGACATTGCAGGGAGTTTTTGGGTGGCAGCTTCAGTTTTTAGTAAGAAATTGCAAAAGTGGAGGAGAAAACAGAAGACCAAAAAGAGTAAAGGTGGTGGTGATGGAAGCTCTGCTAGAATGCAAGTTGATAAGCCATTTTCGGAGATTGCTGACTATGGATATGGAAGAAGGTCTATTGATATTGATCCTAGATTCTCACTTGATGCTGGTAGAATGTCATTTGATGACCCTAGATGTTCATGGGACGCGCCGAGGGCATCTTGGGATGGATATCTAACTGGGAGAACATTGTCAAGGGTTCCACCTCCAATGGTTTCTTTAGGTGAGCATGTACCTATTTCTGTTCCAAGATTTGATAATTTGATTCCTGTTGAGGAACCAAGGATTTCTGTTACTGAGGAGGCAACTACAACTCCCGGTGGATCAGCTCAAACACGCGATTATTACTCCTCAGACTCTTCCTCGTCTCAGAGACGTAGGAAGAGTTTTGAGAGATCAAATTCTATAAGGAAGAAGGCTGCTGCTGTTGTAGCTGAGCTTGATGAAACAAAGTTGGTTTCGAATGCCAAGGTGTCTCCACCAGTTCTCGATCCCTTTCTTGGGACGAAGTTGCTAGTTGGGGATAAGGATTTGAGGAATTTGAAGTCAAGTTCCGTTAGAGATGATTGCTCAGAGAGCTTTGAATCGGCTTTTAGAGACACAGCTTCTGTTACTGGTGGTGTTCTTGAGCGGAAGGGGTCAAAAAAGTCTCGGCGCTGGAGTAAGGCATGGAACATTTGGGGTTTGATATACAGGCGCGGTGGTAGTAAGGACGAGGATGAAGACAGGTATAGCAGAGTTGAAAGGTCATTCTCAGAGTCTTGGCCAGAGTTGCGAAGAGAGCCACTAAATGGAGATGCAAAAGGGGATCTTAACAGGGTTTTGCGGAGCAATAGCAGTGTCAGCTCAAGGAATTCCTATAACATGAGTGGTTCATTCAACAGTTCAAGGAGAAATGCTGCAGAGACTAATGGCAATGGTAAGAAGAAAAAGGAAGAATACATGCTGGATCGCAACCGGAGTGGAAGGTATTCCTCCAACGACATTGATAATGGCCTCTTACGATTCTACTTGACGCCAATGAGAAGCGGTAGAAGAAATGGATCTGGGAAGAGCGCACCAAAAAGCTCGCATACTCTTGCCAACAGCGCACTGCGGATGTACTGAACTGAAGCTGCATCTGGTGTTCTTTGAGTGTGTTTGAACTTCCCAGTTTATTGTGTAAACATCTCTCTCTATATATATATTTTTTGTCCCTGCTTAGAGCTTTCTCAACTTTTTAATTGCGTAATAAAAAAAGTATCACCATTCGTCCATTTCGTTGTGTTATTGTTACCGTCCAGATATCTGATGAATTCATTTAGTAGATAGTAGACACATCACATTTGTTCCTTTAGATACTCTTTTGACGCCAGAGGCTCTGTGCTAACTGATTTAGATCTTGCATTTCCTCAAAATCTTTGGGCAAGCATAATCTTTTGCTAGCATTGCATAATTTTATATTAGCTCTGCCATTATGATTCATGACCATACTCTTCTCAATTCAAATTGGAGGAATATGTTTGCAGTATATGTTAACTATCCAAAAATAAAAAACATTTGCATCACCGAATGCACCATCTTTGAACTTTACTTGTTTTGGAGATAAATCTCTGGACATGGATATTTGTGCGCAGGGATTGAGGTTGCAAATTGCCTATAGGAATCTTGCCCTTGTTCCATATGATTTGATTAATAAGGAAAGTCTAAATCACGGTGGATGATTTGCTCTGTGGTCACTCCTTTGGTAAATTTCAGATTTCGTTGCATGGTAGAAAAATGTGTTCTTCTGTGACATTTTTACTTGTCTAAGTAACGCTTAATTTTTGCGTCACTTTCAGGTAGATATAGACTTCAGCATTTTGTAAAAGGTGGATATTAGAGTCCCACGGATTTTGCAGCAAACAAGATTTCTTGATTTCTTGGTCCCCCAGCAAATTTAATTTGTATTGGTTGCCATTGCCATCAATCATGCTTTCGGTGTTCCCTAATTCGCTGCAGTGTAGGCTTTTGCTGCTCCTTCAAGGTATATTATAAAATAATTGTTGTCGTTCCTTCATTCAGTAGTTATAGCTGTAATGTAAGTGATAATCACATATATATGTGAAGCATCATCCACTTTGAGGATAACTTGAGCCCCTTGAGAGACTTGAGGAAATACACGAGAGAGTGAGATACCATGGTAAGCTCACCTGTGGAAGGATATGATGCTTGCATCATTAATTTCTATACGAAATGTACCTTGCATGGGGAACATCCTGTGTTTGATTGAGTGACTGGACTCACTGCAAATGCAACGACAATTTTGGTACGCAAAGCTTGCGAATATCTACCACCTCAAGGATATTTTCTGGATCAGCAAGCAGTACAAGGTTGGGCTTTCTAGAAAACACAAGAGTTGTGTTTCTGTCTCTAGGTACGGTGAGATCAACTATGTGCAGCATCACCAGCATGGGGCAATGGGTCGAGTGGGCGGTATCCTGTCACTGACTCACTAGTTTATACTTTATACATTGAGTTATGGATAGGCGCTTGGCACTGACTCATTTGGCCTTGGGTCTTGAGGTAGGCCTTGGAACCATTGATGAATGATGAGAGCAGGTTCAATGCAATATGCTTTTCAAACCATGAGGGGTTTAGATGTTGTAGTGGTTGTCAATTAATTAAGCCTTTAAATATACCAGTTGGTTTAAGCCAGTAATCAGTCTAAATGAAATGAAATCTAAAGGCCTAAATTACTAAATATACCAATTGAGAGGTGAGATCATGAATAAACTACAAACATCTTCGATGCATGACAAATCTTACATTGCAACGATAATTTTCATAGTAGTTTACAATGTTAAAATTCACTTAGCATTGAAAGTAGACAAGCTATTTTTAGCAGCTTTTGTTTAATTCTCCCGCTGATTGCTATAGACCGACTTTGGATGATAGGAAAGTAAGAAACCCCTTGCCGAAGGAAAGCTTTTGGGCCTTGTCCTGATTTTATTGGGCCTATTGGGCTATTGGGCCATGCTCTGTTGAAGTAACCACATTTTAATAACCAGCCCTTTGATAAGGTAATGTGCTCGGTATAAAAATAAAAATAAAAACTCGGTATACGCGGTTCACTCCATGGATTTGTTTTTTTTTTTCAGGTACAATATTTAGTCTCAGCAGACAAGTTGGAAGAGATTCCCCTACTTGACCATGGCTAGCCCACTGAGCCAAGTCATGGGCCTCCCATTAAACCTACGACTAATCCAATGAAACTTGCAGAAAGAAAATCCTAACTGGGTAGAGTCCTAACTAGGGAGTTCCTAACATTCTGCAGTTGTCAATTTCACTTGGCCTCACTGCCCTCCAAAGCCTTGATGACTTCCTGGTAGTCTCCTCTGAACAAGAATTTACTTCCTCCTAGAGTGGTAGCCAAGTTGACTGCCACTTCAGCTGCCATCATCTCAGCTTCCTCAGGATTTCTAGCTTTGTACCTTTTTATTGCTGCCCCTGATGTTGTGCCTTCACAATCCCAAGCAATAGCTCCAGCTCCTGCTCATCATGAATCCCTATCAAAAGTGCATCAAAGTGAATACTAATAGCATTTAAAATAGTGAGTGGGAATAATTCATTCCAATTTGAATTGCTAGCACCACTAGGTAGATCATGAGAGGAAGAGATTACGTTGGATTCCTCTTCCTGAAAAGCCCTTTAAAAACTGAGTGGCTTGTGCCTTTCTTATCACTCTCTCCCTATTGGTGGCAACCCCTTCAAATTTATGATTATTCCCATCCTCCCAAATATTATAAAGCAGAGTTAGAGCCAGAATCCCCTTTTTTTGAACTTCCCCATCTTAGTTATTGCTCCAACTTATAAACACCTCCACCCATTGCCTTATAGAGCCACAAGGCATGAGCTCCACCCTTACTCCTAGGCCTGCAAACCAGACACTTATAGCCAACTGCATTCAAAGAACAGGTGGCTGGGCTCCTCCATTTCTTTGTTGCATTGCAAGCATGAGTAGTCCCCCACCATATTCCTCTTTTCCAACAGATCCCACCGGGTAGGCCGACATATACAACCGGCGGGGAACATGTGCATATTGCTCACCCTAGGTGTCCACAAAGGAAATTGTAGGCTGATTTCACAGTCACATTTTCACTTTTGGTGTGTATCCAGACCAACTTATCACTTTATGCATGGGTGGGCCTAATCACCATCTCTTCCACCATACTGCTAATATATGGTGGCAAATTGTTGTGGATGATATAAGGATCCCACCCATCTCTTGCCTGAGTGAACAAATATTTCACTTTCTAATCCATTAATTGAGCACTGTACATGCCTAAATCCTTGATGCATGTTGGTGCACCATTACACAAAATCCATGGGTCCTCCAGTACACTAGTGTTCCTTTCCAGAACTGGAATGCATAAGGTGGGGGTTCCTCTTTTTTGTCAATCAAGTTCTTACCATAGATACTATGAAACATGATAAGCACCAAAACGTAATATTAAACCCCGTGAAATGACATATCAATTTGGTTAATTATGTGTTTAATAAGCATGAAATAATTAGATTTTTAAGTATTTTTGCGTGGTTTTTGCGGTTAACATGAAAATAATAGTTAAACCTACATTAAAACACTCTGAATAGTGTATATAGTGAAGTTTTCCTAATCGGACCATGTGAAGCTCAACAAAGCCGGATTAAAGCTTGGGGACTCAAACAGATGTAATCAAGTCGAAATGGGATTATGTGCGAAAAAGCATCAAACTTCGAAAAGCTCATATCTCTTAAACATGGACTTCAATTTGGTAAGTAAGCTACCCCATAATCAATCAACGACGACAAACTCTACCTCATGCTAGATTTTGCGGACCCACCACTCCATAAAAATGTCTACAAACTTTATCTATCTTGTTGCAAGTAGATATAGGAAGTAAGTATGTAGCCATGGCATACAAAGGGGTGGCTTCGAGCAACCTTGAATCATAATCGCTCTGCCCGACTTGAGAAAGCACCTTGGCTCTCCACCCATTTATCTTATTATTGACTTTGTCTACCGGGGTAATGAAAGTTTCATTGAACTTGGGGTTTAAGTTCCCGCTATGAAAAAATCTTTTATGAAACTCGGGTAATACTAGGACCCACTATGTCCCAACATTTATGGTAAAAGACCCCTTGGAACCCATCAGGTCCAGGGGCTTTAAGACTTCCTATCTTCTTGATCACATTCGAAATTTCAACATCAGTAGGGCAACCAGTTAGAATGTCATTCTCTCTATCATAAACACACAAGGGGTGAAGAGGTCCAAGATGTTATTGTTAATTGGGGGTTATCGGAAAAGATGGCGCTGCCCTGAATTACCCTTTAATGGTCTCTCCCACGGCCTCCCTTCTTCCTTCTTGCCATCCATTGCCCGCAGCAAAGAAAGATGGCGCGGTATCCTGTCCAGCGACTCACTAGTTTATACTTTATACATTGAGTTATGGATAGGCTTTGGCAATCGACTCATTTGGCCTTGGGTCTTGAGGTAGGCCTTGGAACCATTGATGAATGATGAGAGCAGGTTCAATGCAATATGCTTTTCAAACCATGAGGGTTTTAGATGTTGTAGTGGTTGTCAATTAATTAAGCCTTTAAATATACCCGGTTTAAGGTTTAATCCCTAAAACGGTCTAAGCGAAATGAAATCTAAAGGCCTAAATTACTAAATATACCAATTGAGAGGTGAGATCATGAATAAACTACAAACATCTTCGATGCATGACAAATCTTACATTGCAACGATAATTTTCATAGTAGTTTACAATGTTAAAATTCACTTAGCATTGAAAGTAGACAAGCTATTTTTAGCGACTTTTGTTTAATTCTCCGTGATTGCTATAGACCGACTTTGGATGATAGGAAAGTAAGAAACCCCTGCCGAAGGAAAGCTTTTGGGCCTTGTCCCGATTTTATTGGGCCTATTGGGCTATTGGGCCATGCTCTCATTGAAGTAACCACATTTTAATAACCAACCCTTTGATAAGGTAATGTGCTTTCGGTATAAAAATAAAAATAAAAAACTTCGGTATCACATGCGGTTCACTCCATGGATTTGTTTTTTTTTTTGCAATAATATTTAGTCTCGTGAGACAAGTTGGAAGAGATTCCCCATACTTGACCATGGCTAGCCCACTGAGCCAAGTCATGGGCCTCCCATTAAACCTACGACTAATCCAATGAAACTTGCAGAAAGAAAATCCTAACTGGGTAGAGTCCTAACTAGGGAGTTCCTAACATTCTGCAGTTGTCAATTTCACTTGGCCTCACTGCCCTCCAAAGCCTTGATGACTTCCTGGTAGTCTCCTCTGAACAAGAATTTACTTCCTCCTAGAGTGGTAGCCAAGTTGACTGCCACTTCAGCTGCCATCATCTCAGCTTCCTCAGGATTTCTAGCTTTGTACCTTTTATTGCTGCCCCTGATGTTGTGCCTTCACAATCCCAAGCAATAGCTCCAAAATCCTGCTTTCATCATGAATCCCTATCAAAAGCTGCATCAAAGTGAATACTAATAGCATTTAAAATAGTGAGTGGGAATAATTCATTCCAATTTGAATTGCTAGCACCACTAGGTAGATCATGAGAGGAAGAGATTACGTTGGATTCCTCTTCCTGAAAAGCCCTTTAAAAACTGAGTGGCTTGTGCCTTTCTTATCACTCTCTCCCTATTGGTGGCAACCCCTTCAAATTTATGATTATTCCCATCCTCCCAAATATTATAAAGCAGAGTTAGAGCCAGAATCCCCTTTTTTTGAACTTCCCCATCTTAGTTATTGCTCCA
This sequence comes from Coptis chinensis, assembly GCF_015680905.1. Lineage (NCBI taxonomy): Eukaryota > Viridiplantae > Streptophyta > Magnoliopsida > Ranunculales > Ranunculaceae > Coptis > Coptis chinensis. Next base: position 16,827,034 of record NC_141462.1, on the reverse strand, counting down.
ACTTATAAACACCTCCACCCATTGCCTTATAGAGCCACAAGGCATGAGCTCCACCCTTACTCCTAGGCCTGCAAACCCGGACACTTATAGCCAACTCTGCATTCAAAGAACGGTGGGTCGGGCTCCTCCATTTCTTTGTTGCGGTCTGCAAGCATGAGTAGTCCCCACCATATTCCTCTTTTCCAACAGATCCCCCCAGGTAGGCCCGGACATATATACAACCGACAGAACATGTGCATATTGCTCACCCTGTGTGTCCACAAAGGAAATTGTAGGCTGATTTTTCCATCCACATTTTCACTTTTGGTGTGTATCCGCACCAACTTATCACTTTATGCATGGGTGGGCCTAATCACCATCTCTTCCACCATCTTTGCTAATATATGGTGGTGGCAAATTGTTGTGGATGATATAAGGATCCCACCCATCTCTTGCCTGAGTGAACAAATATTTCACTTTCTAATCCATTAATTGAGCACAGTACATGCCTAAATCCTTGATGCATGTTGGTGCACCATTACACAAAATCCATGGGTCCTCCAAGACACACTAGTGTTCCTTTCGAGCTGAATGCATAAGGTGGGGGTTCCTCTTTTTTGTCAATCAAGTTCTTACCATAGATACTATGAAACATGATAAGCACCAAAAACTGTAATATTAAACCCCGTAGCGACATATCAATTTGGTTAATTATGTGTTTAATAAGCATGAAATAATTAGATTTTCGTATTTTTGCAGGTTTTTGCAGTTAACATGAAAATAATAGTTAAACCTACATTAAAACACGGGAATAGTGTATATAGCTGAAGTTTTCCTAATCAGACCATGTGAAGCTCAACAAAGCCGGATTAAAGCTTGGGGACTCAAACAGGACAGAATCAAGTCAGAATGGGATTATGTGCAGAAAAGCATCAAACTTCTGAAAGCTCATATCTCTTAAACATGGACTTCAATTTCGGTAAGTAAGCTACCCAGACAATCAGTACGACAAACTCTACCTCATGCTAGATTTTGCAGACCCACCACTCCATAAAAAATGTCTACAAACTTTATCTATCTTGTTGCAAGTAGATATAGGAAGTAAGTATGTAGCCATGGCATACAAAGGGGTGGCTTGAGCAACTGCTTGAATCATAACTGCTCTGCCAGCTTGAGAAAGCACCTTGGCTCTCCACCCATTTATCTTATTATTGACTTTGTCTACCAGGGTAATGAAAGTTTCATTGAACTTGGGGTTTAAGTTCCCAGTTATGAAAAAATCTTTTATGAAACTGGTAATACTAGGACCCACTATGTCCCAACATTTATGGTAAAAGACCCCTTGGAACCCATCAGGTCCAGGGGCTTTAAGACTTCCTATCTTCTTGATCACATTCGAAATTTCAACATCAGTAGGGCAACCAGTTAGAATGTCATTCTCTCTATCATAAACACAAGGGGTGAAGAGGTCCAAGATGTTATTGTTAATTGGGGGTTATCGGCAAAGATGGCGCTGCCCGGAATTACCCTTTAATGGTCTCTCCCACGCCCTCCCTTCCTTCTTGCCATCCGCGTGCCCAAAGAAAGATGGCGCTGTATCTCCTCAGCGACTCACTAGTTTATACTTTATACATTGAAGTTATGGATAGGCTTGGCACCCGACTCATTTGGCCTTGGAACCTTGGAACCATTGATGAATGATGAGAGCAGGTTCAATGCAATATGCTTTTCAAACCATGAGGGGTTTAGATGTTGTAGTGGTTGTCAATTAATTAAGCCTTTAAATATACCGGTTGGTTTAAGCCGATGTCGGTCTAAACGAAATGAAATCTAAAGGCCTAAATTACTAAATATACCAATTGAGAGGTGAGATCATGAATAAACTACAAACATCTTCGATGCATGACAAATCTTACATTGCAACGATAAATTTTCATAGTAGTTTACAATGTTAAAATTCACTTAGCATTGAAAGTAGACAAGCTATTTTTAGCGACTTTTGTTTAATTCTCCGTGATTGCTATAGACCGACTTTGGATGATAGGAAAGTAAGAAACCCCCTTGCCAAGGAAAGAAAGCTTTTGGGCCTTGTCCCGATTTTATTGGGCCTATTGGGCTATTGGGCCATGCTCATTGAAGTAACCACATTTTAATAACCAGCCCTTTGATAAGGTAATGTGCTTTCGGTATAAAAATAAAAATAAAAACTTCGGTATACGCGGTTCACTCCATGGATTTGTTTTTTTTTTTCAGGTACAATATTTAGTCTCGGCCACAAGTTGGAAGAGATTCCCCTACTTGACCATGGCTAGCCCACTGAGCCAAGTCATGGGCCTCCCATTAAACCTACGACTAATCCAATGAAACTTGCAGAAAGAAAATCCTAACTGGGTAGAGTCCTAACTAGGGAGTTCCTAACATTCTGCAGTTGTCAATTTCACTTGGCCTCACTGCCCTCCAAAGCCTTGATGACTTCCTGGTAGTCTCCTCTGAACAAGAATTTACTTCCTCCTAGAGTGGTAGCCAAGTTGACTGCCACTTCAGCTGCCATCATCTCAGCTTCCTCAGGATTTCTAGCTTTGTACCTTTTTATTGCTGCCCCTGATGTTGTGCCTTCACAATCCCAAGCAATAGCTCCAGCTCCTGCTCATCATGAATCCCTATCAAAAGCTGCATCAAAGTGAATACTAATAGCATTTAAAATAGTGAGTGGGAATAATTCATTCCAATTTGAATTGCTAGCACCACTAGGTAGATCATGAGAGGAAGAGATTACGTTGGATTCCTCTTCCTGAAAAGCCCTTTAAAAACTGAGTGGCTTGTGCCTTTCTTATCACTCTCTCCCTATTGGTGGCAACCCCTTCAAATTTATGATTATTCCCATCCTCCCAAATATTATAAAGCAGAGTTAGAGCCAGAATCCCCTTTTTTTGAACTTCCCCATCTTAGTTATTGCTCCAACTTATAAACACCTCCACCCATTGCCTTATAGAGCCACAAGGCATGAGCTCCACCCTTACTCCTAGGCCTGCAAACCAGACACTTATAGCCAACTGCATTCAAAGAACAGGTGGCTGGGCTCCTCCATTTCTTTGTTGCAGTGCAAGCATGAGTAGTCCCCCACCATATTCCTCTTTTCCAACAGATCCCCTGTAGGTAGGCCAGACATATACAACTTCGACAGGAACATGTGCATATTGCTCACCCCAGGTGTCCACAAAGGAAATTGTAGGCTGATTTCACAGTCACATTTTCACTTTTGGTGTGTATCCAGACCAACTTATCACTTTATGCATGGGTGGGCCTAATCACCATCTCTTCCACCATACTGCTAATATATGGTGGCAAATTGTTGTGGATGATATAAGGATCCCACCCATCTCTTTGCCCTCGAAAGTGAACAAATATTTCACTTTCTAATCCATTAATTGAGCACTGTACATGCCTAAATCCTTGATGCATGTTGGTGCACCATTACACAAAATCCATGGGTCCTCCAGTACACTAGTGTTCCTTTCCAGAACTGGAATGCATAAGGTGGGGGTTCCTCTTTTTTGTCAATCAAGTTCTTACCATAGATACTATGAAACATGATAAGCACCAAAAACTGTAATATTAAACCCCGTAGCGACATATCAATTTGGTTAATTATGTGTTTAATAAGCATGAAATAATTAGATTTTCGTATTTTTGCAGGTTTTTGCAGTTAACATGAAAATAATAGTTAAACCTACATTAAAACACGGGAATAGTGTATATAGCTGAAGTTTTCCTAATCAGACCATGTGAAGCTCAACAAAGCCGGATTAAAGCTTGGGGACTCAAACAGATGTAATCAAGTCGAATGGGATTATGTGCGAAAAAGCATCAAACTTCAAAAGCTCATATCTCTTAAACATGGACTTCAATTTGGTAAGTAAGCTACCCGGACAATCGAAGACGACAAACTCTACCTCATGCTAGATTTTGCGGACCCACCACTCCATAAAACTGTCTACAAACTTTATCTATCTTGTTGCAAGTAGATATAGGAAGTAAGTATGTAGCCATGGCATACAAAGGGTGGCTTGAGCAACTGCTTGAATCATAACTGCTCTGCCAGCTTGAGAAAGCACCTTGGCTCTCCACCCATTTATCTTATTATTGACTTTGTCTACCAGGGTAATGAAAGTTTCATTGAACTTGGGGTTTAAGTTCCCAGTTATGAAAAAATCTTTTATGAAACTGGTAATACTAGGACCCACTATGTCCCAACATTTATGGTAAAAGACCCCTTGGAACCCATCAGGTCCAGGGGCTTTAAGACTTCCTATCTTCTTGATCACATTCGAAATTTCAACATCAGTAGGGCAACCAGTTAGAATGTCATTCTCTCTATCATAAACACAAGGGGTGAAGAGGTCCAAGATGTTATTGTTAATTGGGGGGGGGTTATCAGAAGCAAAGATGGCGCGGCCTGGAATTACCCTTTAATGGTCTCTCCCACAGCCTCCCTTCCTTCTTGCCACCCCCCCACTATCATCTTTGATCTTGTGAATAATATTTTTTCTCCTCCTGTAAACAGTAGATAGGTGGAAAAATTTGGTATTTCTACCTCCTTCTTTGATGTAATGGATAGTGGACTTTTGTTTCCACAGACTTTACTCCTTTGCAACCCAGTCAAATAACTGAGTCTTAAGGAATCTAGCTTTCTCATGATTCTCTTTAGAAGGAACTCTCATCAGAACTCTCTCCAATTCCCTCCTAGTTTTCTTAATATTGGTCAAGACATTCTTAAAACAACTTTTATTCCAGGCATTGAGAGAGGATTCAGTAGCCTTCAACTTGTGTATAACATTGCAATCAGGTCTGTTATCCTTCACATCATGCCAAGCCTTATCTATCACTACTTTACAATTATCATGCATGAGCCACATGTCAAAAAACCTAAAAGGGTTTCTTCCCCATCTCATCCTTTTTATTTAGGCTAATAGTTAATGAAAGATTATCAGAAATTACATTAACAACATTTTTAACCTCAGCATTAGGAAAAAGGGTCAGCCATGCAGAAGAGGCTAAAGCCCTATCCAGCCTTTCAAGCACTATTGCCTTGTATCTTCTGTTATTGTTTCAGGTAAACTTTGGACCTTTGTACCCAAGGTCCACAAGTCCCAAATCCGTAATCATACTTAAACATACATTTATTATAAAGATACTTCTACCTCATAGTTTCTCATCCAGAGATATGATAGCATTAAAGTCCCCAAAAAGAATCCAAGGACCTGGGACAAGAGGTGCTAGCTCACGCAACTCATCCCAAATCTCCTTTCTTATGTGCGCAATAGGCCAGGAGAACCATATATGAAAGAAAAAAACCATGGAGCATTAGAATAATAATTTACAAGTTTACCTGTGATGTAATTTTGTGTCGATCCTAGCATTTTAAGATCGCATCCAGCTTTCCAGAGAATTGCAAGACCACCACTCAAGCCAGCAGCAGGAACAAAGAAGCACCTATCATACTTAATACTCTTACTTAATCTACTAATACTATCACTACTTACTTTAGTTTTCGAGAGACATATAATATATGGTTGGTGTTATTGAAGTAGGTCTTTTAGATGTTAAACTGTCGTGGGGGAACCAATTCCCCGGCAATTCTGGGCGAGCATCATTGCATTGCAGTTGGCTATGTTGGGACAGCCACCGTGAACCCTTGTTTTGTATTTCCAGAGTTAACTTCCTCTCCTTTATTTTCTTATGATCCACCAAACATCGACATGCTCAAAACCCTTGCATCAGACGACCCCTCTATTGGATGTGCAGTTCTAGATCCTTTTTCTTCCATATAAAACTCCAACCTCCTAGCCATAGATCTGCTTGCCATGGAATCATCCATTGCTAAAGGTAGTGGTTGAGTGACGCTATCTTCAGATCCCGAATCATAGTCCACCAGATCCCTTTCCTCTGACCCACCATTAATTGAAACCAGTTGTCCTTGTTCATTTTCTTGCTCATTGCTTGATTCGCTGGATACTGAAATAATGGTTGCATTCTTTGGTATCAGTTTGTTCATCTTTCCTTGCTTCCTCATCTTCTCTGCAAAAACCCTTGCTTTTTTGGATATGTTTATCACATTTCTCACTCCCTTTCCCTTCAGCTCAACACTTTTCTCTCGTCTCCTCCATAGACTTGGTTTTTCTCTTGCACAATATATCCAAGCAAAAGTTTGATTCTTCCAAACCATAAGGTAAGGTTGGTCTTTCATAAGGTGTGCTTTTATACTATGTTCTCTTCCCCATTCTCTCTCCACGCATAACCAACCTTTTGTAGGTCTTGTTTCCAGCTTTGACCAGTCTAGCATGTTGTGTCGGTTGTTATGTGATTTCTAAGTCTGGATAACTGATGCCCTCGATACTCTCTTCTAGGCGAAGATGTGATAAGACTGGGGTAGGTGAGAGGATAGGACTAAGGTTTTCTGCATCCATTGACTGGGCCTGCCATGTTACAATGGCTTTATCTGTGTTACCCATATCACAACCTAGGCCCATACTTTCTTTTTTCAGACTTCGGTCTACCTCCATCCTGTCTGGCCCCCTACTCCCTTGATTGGGCTCCCTTAGATTTGATCCCACCTTTGAGCTCACTTCCCCTGATTGTCTATTCTTTGGACCCAATTCAATAGCTCTCTTCCGTACCTCTGTACTCCTGTCCTGTTCTGATCTTCCATACCCACCTCCAACGATCCTCTGCCTTGTCACCGTTGACACGTGTTCTGGGGCTTTTATCTCCTACACCAAATTTCCTTTGCTACCACGCCTCCCTCCCTTGATCGAAGATTCCTCTCTATCTTTTCCCCCAGCTGGTTCTTCCACATGGCGTTTCGGAGAAGGTGATGGATTTCTTATGCGTACCTGATAGCCCATGAAAAAAGATACCTGCCTTGAGAGAAAACTTATAGTTAAGTTTGACATCTTTCGGAGATCCACCCAGTTTCGTTAGGTTTCGGCCATGTTGTGCTTTGATTGAGCATCCATAGTAATTGTATGTGCCACCATATCTACACCCCTATAAACAACCATTGTTGGATACCATTATAGCGCCACTCACTACTAGGCATGATACCCAAAATTATGGTGTGTCTGTGCTGCCCAAAATTATGGCGTGCCTACCCTGCCCAAAATTATGGCACCACAAGCTAGATATAGCAAGTTCAGATTTAGGAGACATATTTGTCAAGATATGCTTCCATATTAAGACTTTACATAATTACAGAAGATTTTCTAACAATTAAGGAAATTATATTTCTTATTATTATCCTATAAATACCTCATTCCTTTGAAACAAAGAACTACGTTCATTTGAGAGACTTGATTCCAGAAAACGATTTGGATACGTAGGCAGGCATTGAAGGTGCAGTCTCAACAATTCTACAACAATCTCCCTAACAAGATCGTTAGTGTGTTCGGGTGAGTTTTTACCCAAACATAATTGGCGTCGTATGTGGTTTTTACCAACGGACTTTCTTCCACGATTCGATAATGGCGAAAACAACAAGATCTAAAGTGAGCAAAAATGCAAGATTACAACAAGAAGAAAAAACAACTTACCTAATCCTGAAGTTCCGATTAATCAAACCGTGATGTATCAACCAGCTGCCCCAGATCTGCAAGTTCCGCCTTCAAAATTCCAAGTGCCACGGCAGCGCAGATCTAGACGTACACGACTTCAGGCTTCAACAACTCATTCTCAAGATTTAGAGGCCACAAATGCAAGCAAAGTAGATTCAAAGAATATGGAGATAGGAGATGAAGACGTGCCTTAAGAAGTGCTGTGTCAGAGGTTCAGAAGAGTGAAGGAACATAGCAACTACTTGCAGAAGTAACTAGACAAAGGGAAGCAAGTACAAAGGGATGATGTCAATGCTGCAACTTCCACATCGACAAGAGCCCCTAGATCTGGTGAAAACTAGAGTGTATTCAATCGAATACAATTTAATTACGGTAGATCCCATCCATTGGAGCCTGTCCCCGAACATCATCAAAATCACTCAAGGTCAAGCAGACATTCATCCCATTCAAGAAAGCGATTCAGATCTCGAAATACCAACAACACTAGGCGTAGCAGTGGTCATAACACTAGGTAGAAAGAACAACAATACACATTGTTAGGTAATCATCATACCTCTCATAACATGACAAGATCATTTAATGCTGATCATAGCGCATCAGAAAGGTGGATAACATCCACCATAAGATGCAATGCTGGACGCCAAGATCAGGACCTCAGAGACGAATTGCAACATGACCTTAGACATAGCTTGAATGCAGCAAACAGATACAGAAAGGTTAACGAAGGTCAGTCGTCCAGAATGCGGCCACACAGAAGAAACGGCTCCCCAGTTCGACATCCTAGCCCGTTTTATCTAGGGGTGGACCTTGGGTCTGGTTAGCCCAAGCCCAATGGACTAAAACCCGATTTTTGTTGGTCCTGGGCTAACATGTTAGATCCGTGGTTCGGGCTTGGTTTTGTAAAATCAAAACCCGACTTGGTTTTGGGTTGAGCTCGGGTTAGAATATCAAAAAACCGAAAAACCCGAGCCCGTGTGCATATATGTACTATCTTTCAATCCTTCTATTCTTGTAAAAAATAAGGTTTAGATTCTCTATTTTAGAGAGAATAATGTAATCAACAAGGCTATTTTTCCTTTCAAACAATCAAATCTCTTTGATTTCATTAGAATATTTTAATTTTGGTGTTTTTTACCTCCTAATTCCAAAAAAAACCTGAGAAGTTTAACCAACTCGACATAGCCCGATCCAACCTGAATTGGTTGGGCTAAGGCTTGAGCTGAAAATTTAAGGACCGACTAGGGCTTGGTCCCGGGCTAGGGTTGAAGCATTTGAAACTCGGGTTAGGCTCGGGTTATACCTCAACCCGACCCAATCCGCCCGAGTTCCACCCCTAGTTTTATTGGCATAGGTCTCGCAGTCCAAGGAACCAGCCAAATATAGAAACAAGCAACAACTGGGGGCAACAACACCGTGAGATACAACATAGTGAAGTTACTCCTCAAGTCGAAAATCTAGAAGCCGCAGGAGCACCATTCACGGAACAACAAATCAAAGACATTATCAAGAAAATAATGACCAATGTGGGTGTTGCTGAAGCACGATGGAAAGACCTTGTAGTGAATGAAGATGTCATCGGGAGATTTTTGCTAAAGATACAAAATGCAGAGCATCAGGAAGGATTCAAACAACTAGATTTTCCTACATTCAATGAAGTAGGAGGTGACCCGAACTATCATGTTATGGAGTTTAAAAGCAGGCTAATTCTCTAGGCTAGAGATGACCCCCTCTTATGCAAACTTTTTCCATCTACACTAAACGGAGAAGCTCTACGTTGGCTTCCCAGCTTGCCAGCTCGATCTATCGCATCATTCCAAGAATTAGCAAACCAGTTCACAGATCAGTTTAAGCATAATTGGACACGTCCTAAGGATGTCAACATGTTGCTAAACACCAAGCAGCAAAAGGATGAAGCACTAGCAAAGTTCGTAATTCATTTCCGCCAAGTGCAAGCAGAGGTCGCCGATGTCTCTGACGTAATGATCATTCATGTATTCAAGGAAGGAGTCCATTTCGATAAAAATAGAATTTACAACTCCCTTGTACGGGACCCCTCACAATCAAAGTCTGATTTGTTTGCACGAATGCAGCAGTTCATTAACGTGGAGGAAGATGTTAGATTTAAAGCCTCCAGAGACAAAGACTTTCGGAGTAAAGATTCAAACTAAGGTAAAGGCAAACAGAATTGAAGCAAAACATATCGGAAGGGCAACAACAGAAATCATAATACAAAAAAGTAACACAGTTCGTGAAGAAATGATGCTCACTCCATTAAATGCTAAGTATGATGTGATATATGAGAAGATCAAGGGACACAACTTACTTTTTCCTCCGCTGCCCTTACCTGAAAACACTAAGTCTAAACTTGATAAAAATCTTTGGTGTCACTTTCACAATGATTTCGGCCATGAAATAGAAGAGTGCAGATCCCTCAGGGGAAAATATAGAGGTTAGTCGACAAGGGACAATTAGACGAGTTTTGGCTTTCAAAAACTATGAAGCAAAATTTAGCAATGACTAGCTACAATGTCATACTAGCTGGTCATGCCAAAATCAATGACATTTCACGAACAAGGCAAAAATGTGAACAGCGAGCCAAGTTCATTTTCTTGCTTGAATTTTATCACATCAATAACATTGATTTTGTTGAAGAAATTCGTTCAGAAACTATAGAGCTTGGTCCCCTATGTTTTAGTGATAGAGATCTAATTGGCTTCCATCATCCTCATTATGATGTTGTCGTCATCTCAGCTTTTATTGGATTATGTTGAGTTCAGCGCATCATGATAGATACTGGAAGTTTTGTCAGCGTCATTTTTGCAGGTTGCTACAAGAATATGCAGCTGTCAGAAAATTTGATTGTTGTAGAAAATAATCCAATCATCAGGTTTGACGGAACAACAACAACCCCAATAGGAAGAGTCTTTTTACCAATCACGCTCATGGATAAGTCAATCGACATTGAATTCCTTCTGATGAATTGCAAATCCCCTTACAATGCAATCCTAGGAAAGGACTAGCTCCACAACATGGGCGCAGTAGTCTCTACCTTTCACCAGGCAGTAAAGTTCCCATCTCTTGACAAAATTTGTAAGGTGTGCGACGACTAGATGGCTTCCCATAGCTGTCACGAAAAGGTCTTGGAGGAATATCGTCAGTCTGATACGCGGGGAAATACAATTCTCAATAATTCGCAAGAAGTGTCTAAATCAAAAGTAGTCCCACACAGTATTTACACTGCTAATCCATGAAATGAAGGACCGCCAACTATAGACCGCCTCTTAGAAGTACATATTGGGAATTTAAGCGGAGAAACAACTTTCTTATCGGCAGAACTGATGGAAAATGAACAAAAGGAAATGGTAGCACTCCTCAGAAAGAACAAAAATATCTTTGCTTGGTCAGTCGAGCAGATGTCAGGAATTAGCTCAGAAGTTGCATGCCACACACTTAACATTGATCCTACCATCAAGCCAGTTCAGTGGAAACCTAGGCGCATGGCCCCGGATAGAAAACTCAAAGTCAGAGAGGAAATTGATTGTTTATTCTCAACTAAGTTTATACAGCCAGTTTCATATTCGTAGAGGTTGTCTAACGTGGTTGCAGTAACCAAGAAAGATGGTAAAATGAGAGTGTGCATTGATTTCACGAACCTTAACAAAGCTTGCCCGATTCATCCCTACCCTCTTCCACGAATATCGGAATTGGTGGATGCCACGTTTGGCTACCCACGATTATCATTTATGGATGTGTATTCGGGATACCACCAAATCCCGCTAGCTGTTAAGGACCAAGAAGAAATTGCATTCATAACTGACCAAAGGATTTTTTGTTACCAAGTTATGCCTTTTGGTTTAAAAAATGCAGGGGCTACTTACCAGAGGATGATTGACACCATATTCGGAGATATGTTGGGCAAGACAATGGAGGCTTATATTGATGCCATGGTTGTAAAATCCAAGCACAATGGAGATCACATCTCTGACTTGCAATCAGTTTTTGACTGAATTGATGAGTTCAACATGCGGCTAAATCCTTTGAAATGTGCTTTCGGACTAATATCAGGGAAATTTATAGGGTATTTGATGACTCGACGAGGCATCGAAGCTAACCCAGAACAGATCCGATCCATTCAAGCCATGCCCTCTCCAAAAACAAAAAAGGAGATTCAATAGCTCACAGGGCGCTTAGCAGCACTAAATCATTTCATCTCTAAGTACTCGGACCGGTGCCGTCCTTTCTTTTAGAATTTAAAAGACTCAGCAAGGTGGTATGATGATTGTGAAAATGTTTTTCAATCAGTCAAGAACTACCTGGTCTTGCCACCAATCTTGGCTATCCCAGCTACAGGGCAACCTGTTGGAGCTTACTTGGCCACTACAGATACTGCAGTAAGTGCAGTCCTGTTCATCAATGGAGAAGACGGTCGTCCAATCTTCTTCATTAGTAAGACACTAACGGGGGCAGAAACCAGATATTCGAGAATTAAAAAAATTGCTCTAGCATTGGTTCATGCTGCCAGACACCTCAAGCCATATTTCCAAGGAAGACTGATCAAAGTATACACGGAATATCCTCTTCGCAGAGTTTTCTGAAGTACCCAGGAATCAAGTAGACTCGCGGAATGGGACATCTACTTGAGTGCTTATAACATCAATTTTGAACCTCACATTTCAGAAAAGGGTCATGCACTTGCATCCCTAATGACAGATTTCCCTTTCGACGATTTCGTCCCTGAAATCAACCAAGATGACGGTATCTCTAGCGAAACGGCTACAGTTGGGGGCGAGGAAGCCCTGCCAAAGCATACTGACCCTTCATCCTGATTCATGGATCATTTACACGGATGGCTCACATAACAAATCCGGCTTTGGATTAGGATGTGTTTTTATCAAGCCAGATAAATCAACCATTGAGCTCTCAGTTCGTTTTAGGTTCAAGACCTCCAATAATGCAGTAGAATATGAAGTTATCTTGTACGCCATGCGCACAGCTTTGGACTTAGGAGTTCAAAAATTACAAATTTTCACTGACTCATGGTTGGTAGCAGGGCAATTCTTCGGCTCCTTTGAAGCCCAAGACGATAAAATGGCAGCATACCCAGATCTAATTCACAGACTTGCTCACCAGTTTGAAACCATCAAGATTATATAAAGGCCTTGGAATGATGTTCGACATGCAGACGCCTTAGCATATCTATCCGCAACAATAGACATTGATGGACGAAGACAAGTTAATGTTGATTTCCAGCAATACTCGAGCATTGACTTGTCCGTAGAACAACTCGCAAACATCTACATCAATGCGTGTTGCTTTTTCAGTATTTATATGGACCATCTACCATCAAACATTAATGTTGTCAATACGAGGAAAAGTAAGTACGATACTCCCCTACAAGACAAGCCCAGCGAAGAAGCTTCCCATAAAGATAGAAACACGATTCTTCAAAAAAATGATGCATACTTCTTCCCTATACTTGCCAATAATGATCAATGTGACGAAGAAATTGCAGAAGAGCTCGACAGCTTCACTTATCCAAACGTCGTGGCAGATATCAACGATTGGCGCACACCGTTTATTGCATTTCTATGCAATGACATAGTCCCTTAAGAGCCCAAGATTGCGGATAGCATCAAAAGAGACGCATGGAAGTTTATACTCGTATCTTCATCCTCAAGAACTCTGCAATTGTACAGGAAAGGTAATTCATTGTCTCTTATGTTGAGGTGTCTCACAACACATGAAGGATTAGTCGTGCTACAAGAAATCCATGTAGGGATATGCAGCAATCACTCGGGTGGTCGAAGTTTGGCTCATAAGGCAATGACGCAAGGATATTGGTGGCCTCATATGCAATTGGATGTGAAACACATTTCCTAAACATGTATTCATTGTCAGAAACATTACCATATGGGTACTCTTCCAGCAACTGAGCTGCACCTGATTTTCTCACCATGGCCATTTGCAAAATGGGGTTTAGACATCATTGGGCCCCTACCTAGAGCTCTGGGGAATGTTCATTTTCTACTCATAGCTACAGATTACTTTACCAAGTGGGCAGAAGTACAACCCTTGGTGCACATACAAGCTTCGGACGTCAAACAGTTCCTATGGAAGGATATAATTTGCCAATTCGGTATCCCCTCTAAGTTAATATCAGACAATGGAAAGCAATTTGATGCAGAAGAAATACACAGGCTTTATGCTAGTCTCCATATTCAACACAATTTTTCTGCACCCTATCATCCCCAGGCAAATGGGCAAGCTGAGGCGATAAATAAATCTATCCTAGCAATCCTCAAATGTCGACTCGAACAGGCTAAAAGCAAGTGGACAAGAGAGTTACCAATTGTTCTATGGGCGTATAGAACAACTCTAAAGTGCTCGACAGGAATGTCACCATTTAACCTGGCTTATGCAGCATAGGCGGTATTACTCACATAAATTTTTGCTGGGACGACCCGCACCGCCGCCTTAAACGATGGCCATAATGATGAATTACTAGCTCATTCAAAGGCCAATCTAGATGAAGTGCGCGAGAAAAGTATTGCTCGTTTTCTCCATTACTAAGCTGCGATGAAGAAGCAATATGACAAAAAGCTTCACTTGAAAGTTTTTCATCTGGGCAACGGGGTCTTGTGTAAACAATCAAAGATCATTGACGCAGGGAAACTAGGCGAAAATTGGGAAGGACCTCTTATCATTGACCGTACTGCTTTTAAGGGATCATATTTCCTTCGCACAATTTCAAGAACCCCTTTCCCGAAATCATGGAATGCGCTCCATCTTAGGCATTTTTATAGTTAAATTTGTTTCCTATTAGTACAAATTGGTAGCTTGATTGACAGCTCTTTAGTGTTTGTCCATGAGACAAAGTTGTTATGTTTTTTCAGATTTCAGATCATCAATAAATTTCATTCTTCCACATTTGACTTCTTTACTTCCATTCAACAAGGCAAACATAGTGTATGTTAATTACTCAAAAACAGTGTATGTCAATTACTATAGTTCAATCACCACTACCTTAGTTTAGGTGAGGTTAGTATTTAACCTATACAAATTCAAAGTCGTGGAGTTTGCGTTTGCGACACCTTACTCCATGCATCAAAAAGTCCTGGAGTTTGTATTTGCAACACTTTACTCCATGCATCAAAAAGTCATGGAGTTTGCGTTTGCAACACCTCTCTCCATGCACCAAAAAATCATGGAGTTTGCATTTTCAACACCTCTCTCTATGCACCAAAAAGTCACAAAGTTTGCGTTTGCAACACCTTACTCTGTGCATCACCAAGTCATGGAGTTTGCGTTTTCAACATCTCTCTCCATACACCAAAAAGTCACGAAGTTTGCGTTAGCAACACCTTACTCCGTGCATCACCAAGTCATGGAGTTTGCGTTTCCAACACCTCTCTTCATGCACAAAAAAAGTGGTGGAGTTTACGTTTGCAACACCTCTCTTCATGCACCACCAAGTCATGGAGTTTGCGTTTACAACACCTCTCTCCAAAATAATAATAATAATAATAATAATAAATCGTGGAGTTTGTATTTGCAACACCTCTCTCTATGCACCACCAAATCATGGAGTTTACGTTTGCAACACCTCTCTTCACGCACAAATATTATATCAAACAATGTTCAAGTGCAATGGGACAATCAAGTACCTACGATACATCAATAGAATTTATGGAGCAACATAATTATTTTATTCATCTCCTGTTCCACATTACATGCAAAATAGAAAGAAGGGCAAAAATGTTCAACCTATCTGAAAAATATAAAAAGACAGTTTCTTACCCTATGAATAACTAATTATGCTAGGAATAAGTAAACTATATTATTTTACGTTTAGATCAAAGTTCTACTCGTAATTATCATGCAATAACAGGAGTCAGAATTCGTTCCACTCTTAGTTTCTTAGACGTAATAATTTCTCTAAATTAAACAATCCTACAATATCAATGAGAGCAATAATTTAATTATACTAATATGGTTAAATTAACTAATTTAGATATTCTAACTTATACTATGACAATTTAATACTAAGATGTGAATGAGAAGAAGAGTATTAAGGGAATTTGATTCCACCTTAATTCATTCTTAATATGCTAGTATAGATTTGTTGTAATCTTAATAATCTTTCTGTTTTCACATAAAGTTTAGGTCTTTTTAATCCCTAATTATTCATGGCAATCTCTACCAACTAATAATTATCATATGAGGCAATTTAATCTCATTCTCATGGTGAATTAACTATCTTCTAAAGTGGAATATTTTACTACAACTTATTCTACACTAACACATCAAGTTTTCATCAAAGCTTCAATCAAACCCCTTTAATGGAGGTTTAGTTATGATTCATTAGACTATCATAATTAAAATAATAAGAATAAGATATAATGAAAAACTACTTTATTAAGAATAACTTGAATTGAATTAATGGTGACTAGGCTAATAAAACAATAACTAGGGTTTAAAACTAAAGAAAACTAATGATAGAAAGCTTAATTAACTAAGGGGTTCTTATTCTAAGTAATAAGGAAGATTCTAATTAACTAAAAGGTTTGATCTAAATTATTATATCTAATGGAAGGGTTAGAGAATAGAGTTTAGCCTTAGTCCTCTTTATATAGGAGAGGGTTAGGTTTACAGTTTCGTGCATGGGTTTTGGAGCTATGTTTTGGGCTATTAAATCAAGCCTAAAACCTAATTACTTAAGTCCAAAAAGGGTTTCTCTGTTGGAAATTACTACAACAACGTTTTTGTCCACTTTTACTCTTCTGATTGGATCAAGGTCTAGACCATTATAAAACTCTTTCCGAGCTGGTCAGTTTGACATATAGTATGCTCAATTCTGAGGTCTGAGTCCAAAAATACGGCCTGCAGAAGTTCTGTTGACTTTTATGCTCTATTTCTGCCCGCGTTGACTTTGATTTTTCAACTTTGACTAAGCTTTAAAAAGGCTTTTTCTCCTTGAAACTTGGGTTTTAACCATAAAACTTCTTAGCAACCAACATTTGCTCCTTTCTCTTGCAAAAGTGACATATTTCTTCACATATTTGACTCCAATACCTGAAATACACAAAAACACGTAAACAGTACTAACTCTTATTTATTATACACACAATTGGTCTAAATGTAATATTATTAAGGGATTAAAACTATAGTTTTGGGCTCTTATCAAACCACCCCCAAACAGCATTTTGTTTGTCCTCAAGCAAATATGAGAAATTAAAATAAGTGACCAAAATGGAGTTCTTAACTAATCTCGTTTCGCCGAGTGCGATTGCATTGACCATATGCAATAAGGCCTTAAACCACTAGGAATTCCCGAGTGGACGAGTTATAGCCTCGTGAGAGTTTTCCAGAGAAGGTACTCACAAATTTCATCTATCCTACAACGACTGAGAAATAAAATTAATGTTTCCTTATTTATTCTCAGATATCTATACATCTCACTAGCAATGAATACATAATAATCAATTCGAAATCTAAGTTAATACGTGCATAATAGTCAATCATCTACGGATAAACATATATATAATGAACTATGCTTGAAATGCAATAACAGGTCCGTTTCTGAAACTTTGGAATAGCATCCTTAAGTAGGTCCTCACAAATATGTTAAGACAAAAATACTCACTCTGATTTTTTCACTCAAGTTTTGCTCACTCCAGTACACAGTGGGCACATTTTACCTTACAAACTCAATGACATACAATGAAGCCGAAGTCGATCAAACACACTTGCCACTTACTATCATACTAACCTATTTCTAATTGAGCTAGAGGTCTTTATTAGGTGTTGCGGGGATTAGGTGATGGTTTAAGAATGAAGGAAATGGATATTCAAAAAGGACAAGTCTGAGATAATAGAGTCTTCAAAATATATAACTAGAGAAAACATTGTTCTTACTTTGCTTCTACACTTTGTTTCCATCCTTAGCCATTTTTTTTCTTTTTCTTTTGGCTTTTGACTCTTTTGATTCTATTTTTGGAGTTCTAACTTTTTATTTTATTTATTTATTTATTTCTTTTCTTTGGATGGAAACTTTCTTTTCTTTTCTTATTTGAAGCAACTAACAAATTCTTGGTATTCCACAGGTTTTTCTCTATTTCTTTTTCTTCATTTCATCTATATTCTCAGACTCATTCAAAAAATGGGTAGGCTAATTTTTATTTTGTTTTGTGTCTTATAAAAGGGTAAAGGATTGTGGTTTATGAAAAGGCTAGGAAAGGCTCAGAGAGACGACTAGCGGAAAATAATTTCATATAGGTTTGAATTTATGGCTATATCGATCCAAAAAGGGCTTAAATTCTCGTTTAAGATATGGTATAGTGATCAAGCAAGTGGATATGTGATTTCTCTATTTGGAATTTACTTCTCCCTTGTGTCATTACCTAGATATTTCACTCATAAGTCTTTTAGGCTATATTCTTACAGGATTTATAGAATAAGTACTCTAGCCTAGATTTCAGAAACTTACTGCCAATACAAACATAGATGCTCATGCAATATATTTATGGAAAGATGCAATGACTATTACCTACATATTAACCTAAATTTCTAAAAACTATCTAATTTCAGAGCTAACGTGAAACTTCTAGACTAATATTATCATGGAGAAAGAAACAATATAAATATTTCTAAATGCATAGTATAAATACTTATTATTATAATTATTATTATATATCAATATTCCTAATATATATTTTACTAGAAAATAAGTGCATATTATACATATATATATCATAATATGTGCCTTAAATTACGCGTGTTTCTATGCCACCCCCAAACAAAAACATGTTTTGTCATCAAAGTATAAAGATAAGAAAGATATGAAATACCATGGAAACGCGTGAAAATTTTAGAACACTTGCAAAACAAATTTAGAACATACTAATATAAATAAATAAAAACAGACGCAACTCTATATGAGTTTCCCTCGTTATGGGAATAACAAAAATTAAATTGCTTGGGACATAAGTAGACACTAACAAAAAGTAAAACTTACCTCATATTCATCATTTAAGCGTTGTCCTCTTCTTCTATAAAGAAGTGAGGTTCCTTTGTGAGTACGGAAAGCCCCAGAAGATTTAAAAACTGGAGGTATTGTTAAGGTAAGGGCGCGGGCGCGCTCAGAATAGCCTATGGAAGGGCGCATGCGCGCTCAACTCTAACTCTGCGTTCTAGGTCCTTTGGCGCGGGCGCGCTCTGTTATAAGGCAACAGAGAGGGTGTGCGCGCTTGGAGTGTTGTTTGTTGGTATGAAGTGAGAGGTGAATTTGAGAGGTGTTGTGTGAAGTTTAGAGCATCACATGTATTTATACAACCCAAGTTACTTAATCTAAGGTCCTCAAGGTTCCCTATAGCTTTTAGGCTGGAATTAAAAATAGCAATCATCCAAATTTCTAATCCTTGAGGTTGTACAAACCAAGAGTAGCTAATTCTAGCTACACCATATTAGTAACATGCTCACACAAACCATATTCTCAAAACCTTGCAATATTAAATTCCAAATACATGTGGATAGGGTAAAATATAATGCTGAACAAATAATATCACCCCCAAACAAGTCGGGAAGGTGGGATTCATGAAAAATAGATAGCATGCTCGGACAAAATTTAAACTAACTTGAAATTCAAATAACGGATCCATTTGTTTTAGTCCTACTTCTTTCCCATCTACTTTTCCTGATGAGATTTTACCATATTTATATCCTTCTTCAAAATGGGTGTCTTCGAAATTTAATGATGAGTCGAATATGTGGATGGGGTAGCCATGATTTTTTTACCTTGTTCTTGCTGGCTTGGCTTGGCTTGCCTCTATGAAGAAGAGAATGACCAATTTTTTTTTGTTTTCGTCACTTTTTTATTTGCCCCCTTTGTTCGAGTCAGTTTTTACTTTTTTATTTGTAATCTAGATCTATTCAGATTAGACACAATCTAAGTCCTCCTTGCTTGTCCCTATAAGTATATCCGTGGGATATGATAGCCGAGCTCTATAGTGAAATATATTGAAACTACGGTCTATTATATAATATATATTTATTCATACTATGATTATTCGGGTCCTTCACAATTCGGGGCATGTGTTGTCATCCACTCTGCACTGCTCCGAGACGGAAATGGGCATTTCTATATGTACTTTTGAAGTTAATGAATGCGATTTTTTTTTTTGTTTAAATTAAATAAGCTAAAAGAGTTGTTATTATGATTTATGAAGTAATAACAACTAACAACATCTCAATAGGTAACGTACTTTTGAAACTGATTTTGTTTGGAAGTAATGCTGCAATAAAAGTTTGATTTTTATGTTTTGTTATACTTTTTTGAAAAAGAAAAATGGGTACATTGGTTTATTTTATAAAGACGATTGACTTAACTAGAACGTAATGAATGAAAAAATAGGGTTTTTATTGGTTTAATGAGCTACTGTAGTAAAAAATTTATTTCTATGTTTTGTTGTTGTATTTTTTTTCGAGAAAAAACAATTGGTAAGTTGGTTTTGTAAAAAGACCGAGTTCACCACTTATTCCATTTTAGTTTGACATAACGCATAACTGGTTCTAAACTCATCGTTGACTCAGCTATCTATTTTTTTGCTTGTTGAGTCATCTGTCTCATTGGCCAGAGACAATTTACTTCACTTTATTTCAATTTTTATTTGATTAAAAAAACAAAATCTGATTTGATGGAATTTTGAATCCTTTCTAGCTTGGAATCAAATGGCTACGCTAGTAGTAGGATGGAATAACAGGAAAAAAAACAACAAACAAACAAACAAACGTTAGATGATGTGTTTTTTAATGATGATAAAAAAAAAAAAAAAAAAAAAAAAAAAAAAAAAGTGGAGTTAAAATGTGTCATTTAAAGGGCTCATAAACATAAGAACATTTTAGGGTTTTAGATACAATTATATTCCAAAGTTTAACAACTTTCCATCACCACTGAACCATGATGAGTGCTAGTTCATTACCATTAGAGTACACGCAACCATAGTACAAAATATCATGTTATGGGTGTTTATTGATACTCAATTTATTGATATGTATCGTGAAAATATCCCCCTCTTGGGGATATTTTACATTGTTTGATATGCAAATATCGTGGATATATCTAAGATATAGACAAATATCATAGATATTGTAGATATTTCTTGATATATCACGATATATTATTTATATTTATTTGAAATATAATATAATGGTAAATATTAAATAAATTTGTTATCTAAACAAAATATCTCCAAATATCGCAATATATCCTAAAATATCATAAATATCATCGAAATATCACTGATATTTACAGTTGTATATATCTCTAAACTTATCACGATATTTATGTATCTTTTGTTGAAATATTGATATTTATTGCGATATATCGTGATATTTTGTACTATGCTTGCAACACCCATGGCAACCCATTTGTTTAAATGAGCTAAGAAGATGTTACAAATGAGGTAAGAAGATGTTTTATGGAAGTAATAAAGATCTTAACTCTAATAAAAATTTGATTTTTCTCTTTTTTTTTGTAATTTAAAAAAAAATCTTTGTCTAAATGAGCTAAGAAGATGTTGTTTGGAAAAGGGTCTCACACGCACTACCCTTGCAAAAAAATGTGAAGGATAAAGTTCATAACTCAATCTCAAATCAACTTAGAACTTTGAATGAGCAAAAATAAATAGATACAAACATAATAACTACATAACTAAATTAGAAACAACATTAAAACTCCCTAGCTTCAACGAAAACATTTGTTCGAGTGCTGAGTGCTGAATCCAAGTGCTAAGTGATGAGTCCGAGTACCGAGTCAGGCCGAGTCGTGCACAAAGAAGTCGGTTTTTTCTGCTCTTAGAATGCTATGAAGGGAATCTAGGTCTGTATTGCTATCTCCAGGTGGGTTAGTAGCTTTGATCGGAACTGAAGTATTCTGGTTGGGCTTTAAGAGTCATGATGTGTTTTAAGTAACACATGCTGGTTTTTAGACGGCAGAAAACAGAAGTTAAGTGTGATTAGAAAGGATTACATTGGAAAGGCCAGAACTTTTTTTCTTTTTGATTGTCGATTGGCTGCATGGTTGGTGTTAATGAACAATTTTCTCATGCAGATGTACTATATAAACCATGTTCATGTGTTCGTTCTTTTCTCACAATCCTCATCAGTCAACTTTGTTACTGCAACCATGGCATCATCCAAAACCCCATCAAAAGGAAAAGCTTCTATCAACCTCAACAATCCTAATCCAATCGAAAACCTTTCTTCGAACTTCGCCACAAAAATCAAGATGTCTTACCAAGCGGCTCCATCAATCAATTACTCAGAGCGAATGAAAGCAAAACTCCTGGAACGTAATGTTTCTTTGTCAAAATTCTAGATGGGAAACTTTTAGCTGGAACTTTCAAATTGAACCTTGAAAAAACGTGGGCTCCATTTCGGATCACTGAAATGCATCTGTATAAAGGCGATATTCATCAAGTGTGGATGGAAAACCAACACCATATTGAAATGATTTTACAAGCTCAACCTTGGGTAGTATCTCAACACATTCTACAAATTGTGCCATGGATGGAAATGAAGGAGAATCGAGAACCAGATTTTCATAATTTTTTGTGGGATGCAGCTCATAAACTTTCCAGAAATCTTTCAAGATAGGGAAATTGTGGAGGGCAATTTGATAGATTCAGGCTGTTTTTCTCCAAATCAACTGTTTCATCTGGAGTTATACCCCAAATACAATGACTTTGTGCAGCTGACTCGAGTCAAAGTATTAATGGATATTTCCGACCCAATCCCGTCTGGATTTAAATTGCCGGAAGCTGTCAATGGAGTCGAATGGGTTCAGTTCTCTTATGAAAATTTACCAGTCTACTGCTTCAAATGTGGTTTCATTGGCCATCATCAAGCTTCATGCAATATAGCAGATGCGGATTTAAGTGTGGAACCCTAGTTCACATTAAATGGACAGCGCTTTGAGATGTATAATTCGAAAACAAGGATCTTCCCCAAACCAATGCCAGACCGTCCTGTTATTGCAGTATCTCTTCTCAACCAGTATGACGTACCAAGAATGTATCAACCGCTACGACTTCGGGAAGATAATATGCAAGAGCACAGCACCAGGCCTTCACCAATTCGAGATGATTTGCGTGAACAACACTGCCGCCATATGTAGGACAAGGGAAAAGGACCTTTGATCATGGAATTAATTCCCCTGAGCCATATGTTGTACATACTACTAACTTGGGACCTTCTGCCCAGATGAACAATGAATGGACTATCAACAACAATTCGGTTAACTTTGAAACTCAGTTTCTGAATTCTTTGGTTTTCAGTTCCCAAATGCCAGGCCAGGAGATGAATGGGCTACCAAATCCATCCTATGTTTTGACTTCTCAACCATGATTAATGATCCAACCAACATCCCCTTTGTTGACCTCTCTGGGTATTCTGAATCAGAACTCATTGGTGAAAATTCATTGCACTATAAGAGATAGGAAATTTAACATGGAATGGCACAGCGAGATAACAGTGATCTGAGGAATGCACAGCATCAGACAGAGTTTGATGGGAGTATGTTCCAAGACCGTGAACACAGGCGCAAATCAGCTCTGAACACAGGTGGTGATGAGAATTCTATCTCCTCCAATGGGAACACAATTAGCCTCTCTGGAAGGCGACATAAATTCCATATGGTGAAGGCAGCTGCCCAAAAATAGCTCCAAAGGGCGCCATGAGTTATCTAATTTGGAACCGTCGAGGTATGGGTCTCCCCTCGACGGTAAGAGAGCTGAAAGATGTTATCAAGAAGTTGAGACCAAAAATTATCTTTTTGTGTGAAACTAAGGCTAGCTTAATTAAATCTAATAGTATTATCAGGAATATTAGGAGTGGTTATCAGTCTTTTGTAGTTCCAACAAGAGGTCTTTCTGGTGGTTTATGATTATTGTGGGATGGTGATGTAGACCTTCATATAAGCTACGTGGACTCATGGATCATTCATGCAAAAATTAATGAAAATAGTACTTCTTGTTGGTATTTCTCTGGAATTTATGGCAATAATGACTTCTCTATAAGGAAAGAGCAATAGAAAATGTTAGAAAGGTTGAACCCGGGAACTAACCAAGCCTGGTTATGTGCTGGTGATTTTAATGACATTTTGTATAGAAGGGAGAAAAGAAGGGGGCAAACCTGTGTATAAATGGCAATGTCAACCTTTTGCAGATATGATTCAAAATTGCGCTTTCATGGATTTGGGTTTTGTTGGCTCAATCTTCACCTAGAATAACAGACAGAGTTTCCTTAACAGAGTTTCTAAAATGCTAGACCATGCTTTGTGTTCAAGCAATTGGAGAGGAATGTTCCCAAATGCTTTGATATATCATAAAGTTACACTGGCTTCAAACCACAAGATGCTCCATTTGATCTTTGACCCATCAAAACCGAAGTTTGAGAGGCCTTTCAGGTTTGAGGCCATGTGGACCAGGGACGATGGTTGCCGACGAGTGATTCAAAATATCATGGCTCAAGAGTTCTATGGGTCTCCTTCATATACCTTCTGTAAAAGACTAGCGGCATGCAGGACTAATCTTATTGAGTGGAATCATAATAGTTTTGGCAACTTGGATTATAAATTGAATCGGCTGGACTTGAAAATAAAACAATGCCAACAACAACAACATCGAAGTGGGAGTCCAACTGAACAACAACTGCAACAAGAACAAGATCTACTCATGGAGTATGAAGAGGTTCTGGAATTAAAGGACATACACTTGGGACAAAAGGCTAGACATGACTGGTACGGAATGGGTGAGTTGAATACGAAATACTTCCACTTTGTGGTGATTCATAGAAGGAGAAGAAATGACATTAATAGGTTGGTGAAATTAAATGGCGAGGTGTTGACATAGCGGCAGGAGATTGGAAACCATTTGATTGATTACTACTCCACTTTATTGACCACATCGTATCCTGACACTGATGAAATGCTAATGGATGCGATCCCACTTCTGGTCACTCAGGAGGATAATGCTACTTTGAATAGAGCAATTTCGCAGGATGAGATATGGTGGGCTGTTAAGAATATAGGATCCTTTAAGGCTCCGGGGCTTGATGGATTTCAAGCAGTGTTCTATAAAACATATTGGGAGGAGATTCACGAAAAAATAACCACCCTTGTCCAACACTTCTTTAACTCAGGTACCTTCAGTAAAGAGCTCAACCATACCAATATAGTGCTTATCCCCAAAGTACAACATCCATCTGCAACTGAGCATTTCAAGCCGATCAGTCTAACAAATGTGAGTTACAAGATCATAGCAAAGATAATCGTCAGGAGAATGAGACCAATTCTACAAAGAATTATAGGTCCCTAACAGAGCGCCTTTCTACATGGGAGATCCATACATATAATGCTCTTCTAGCTCATGAGGCCTTTCATGTTATCAAGAACAGAGCAAATGTTAATTCCAAACTCTTTGGCCTGAAGTTAGATATACACAAAGCCTACGACAAAATTGAGTGGCCCTTTCTTGAGGAGGTTCTAACTAGATTTGGCTTTGAGGGAAATTGGATCAGGAAGGTGATGTTCTGTGTAAAAAGCCCAATGTTTTCTATTCTACTCAATGGATCCACTTATGGCTTCTTCTCCCCAACACGTGGACTTCGTCAAGGCGATCCTATGTCTCCTTTCCTGTTTGTATTATGTGCTGAGGTACTCTCTCTGAATATCAATAGACTACAAGTGCAAGGGCTGATTCATGGCATCAAACTCTCCAGAAATAACTCACCGATCACTCATCTCATGTATGCTGACAATACAATTATTTTTGGGAAAGGAACGGTTGAAGAAGCGGAAGAAATCCAGAAATAACTCACCGATCACTCATCTCATGTATGCTGACGATACAATTATTTTTGGGAAAGGAACGGTTGAAGAAGCGGAAGAAATAAACAGATGCTTGGACATATATTGTGATGCCTCAAGTCAGAGTATAAATAAAACAAAGTCACAATTCCTTCACCACAAGAGGTTACCGGCTAGTGAAATAAGGATCTTTCACTGGATTTTTAGCACGCCCTGTACATATAAGTTCCCTAGTTATTTGGGTATCCCACCAGTGTTTAGTGGAAATAATAAACGAAGTCACTTCTTGTCGTTGATAGAAAAGTTTAGCAACAAATTAGCATCGTGGAAGGCTTCCTTGCTATCCAAAGGAGGGCGACTGACATTAATCAACTGTCTTGTCGGCATTGCCTACACATATCATGGCATGTATCCAATTACCGATGAATATTATCGAGGAAATGGATAAAATTAGAAGGAATTTCCTATGGGCGCAAGAACCGGGAGAAAGGAAAATGCATTACTTTGGATGGGATTTAGCTTGTACACCACTTCAGTTCGGAGGATTGGGAATCAAGGACCTTCATATGCAAAATTTGGCATTATTGGGGAAGAAGGCATGGGAATTATGCAATCCCCGATCATTATGGGCGACACAAATGAAAGATAAGTACTTCAAGAACCAACAATTTATGCATGCCCATCTCAACACAGGTGCATCAAGAACCTGGAGAACTATGCATTACCTGAGGAATATGTTGGTTATAGGAAGGAGATGGAAGGTTGGGGATGGCATCTCAATTCGAGCGTGGAGGGATAATTGGATTTTGGGGACTCCTATTAAAATGCCCATGATTGAAAAACCGGCTGGTTGCCTGATGGAACGTGTGTGCGACTTCATTGACCTAGTCCATAGACAATGGAATACAAGACTGGTCAGGGAGCTATGGCCGGATGAATATGCGAAACGAATCATCTCCATCCCTCTTATAATCATAGCAAAAAAGGACTCTACCTTCTGGTGGCCTAATAAATATGGGATATATGATGTCAAAAGCGCCTATACTATGATGCAGAATTATTGTGAACCAAATAGAGAGAAACTTCCCATCTTCTCCAAAATATGGAAACTCAACCTTCCGCAAAAGGTTAGATTTTTTTTGTGGCAGTTTACACACCAATTGCTACCGACTGCTAATTTGCTATGTTATCGAGGTTTCCATGTTGAGTCTCTTTGTTCACTGTGTATAGAGGAGGAAGAATCACCGAAGCATCTTTTCCTCCAATGTCCTTTTTCGAGGGCTGTATGGCTGGAATTAGAACTGTCAGTATCAATAGCACACTTCGACATCATATGATGAAATGCCTTGGAAGTGTTGATGAGTCGAGAACATGGATTACAATATTGGGTGCTGGTCTCTGGTATATCTGGCTCGCAAGAAATGAAAAGAAGTTCACCAGTACAAAGCAATTTCTATTGGGTTGTGTAATAAAAGCTAAAAAGATGGCGGCAACAATGGAGGAAATTGATGGCGGAAGTAACTCAAACGGTCATAGGATGATGGAGATTTGTGTCAAATGGGACTGTCCCCCGAGGGGTTGGTATAAACTAAACACTAATGGATCGTCGCATGGGAATCTAGGAGCTGCTGGGGCTAGCAGTGTATTAAGAGATGATAACGGAAATTTTATATTGGCCATTGCAGTTCCAATTGCCTATGAATCAGCTTTGATGGTGGAGACTTTGGCACTGAGGATAGGAATCAAGGCAATCAAAGAATTAAACCTTAACAATGTGGTCATGGAAATGGATTGTAGCCTACTACATCAACTGGTTAGTAACAAGGACTCTCAAGTTCCAGCTCTAGTTCAAGACATGACAATGGAAATTCGAGATATGATGAATGAGGGGAATTTTTTCATGTGCTGGAATTATAGGGAAGCAAATTATGCTGCAGATGTCGTGGCAAACTTCGCAGCTCATAAGGCTGAAGCGATGGACTGGGAATGCAACACAAAACATTTTGTTCAACTTCCGAAGAGCTGGAGACATTGGATACCAAAGTTCGCTTTTGTGTGGAATGTAATTCCACCTCATTTCTTAGGAGGATGGATTAATCATGATATGCGAGACATCTGTATTCCGAGGTTGATTCCGAGATAATGAAGTATCTTTAGCAAAAAAAAAAGATGTTGTTTGGAAGTAATAAATATATTTTTATTTTATTTTGTGGTGGAAAGATAGAGGAATTGAGTGATAAAATTATATTTTTCTTTAGTTGAATTTTATTTTACTTTCTTTAGGAAGAAAAGTGAAAATGGAAAAAGAGAACTACATTTTAGGTGCCACATCATATGGCCTAGAATGGGAATAGAAATGGTCTTGAGTAACAATATTTATATTATTAACTTGAAAATGGAGCCTAAACTGTTGCCTAAAGGACCATAGTGTATAAGCCTAAGCTCAACTAGACTACACAACAAGTCTGGTATGATGTGTCACTTTTCTATTTGAATAAGATACAATATCTAGAGAGGTAACATAAATACACGGTCACAACTAATTCTTAGAGTATGCCTTGGACTACCAGATATATATTTTCCACTTTCTTTCTCCTTTGTAGTTCGGAAGTAGATTGTGCGACTGTGCTCACTAACAGCGCCAAAAATACATTTGCTTTTGGACATAATGAGAGAAATAGGAGAGGTATCAAATGGCTTGGGCTTATATTGGTGGTGGTTATTCTGTGTATTGCGGCAGACTTGTTCCTCATTGCTGATAAGCCTATAGGATATGCATTAAACGTTGTGGGCACATCTCTTATACTATTATTTGCTCTTATAAGGCTAGTGTTACGCTTGTGCTGAGGGTTCATAGGAGATAGGACTCCATCAGAAGCTTCATCATGCTGAGTCTTAGCTTTGTATTGCAAGGACGTCGGATTTACCCAAAGGATTTTAATAATTTTTCTAAGCTTAAAGCAATTATATGGTCGCTCAATTTTACAAAAATTATGCAAGTAATGTTGCTAGAGAAATATGGTCATGCTATTTTAGCTACAAGTGAAATTGCCGGCCATGTGGATGTATTTATCATATGCGTGAGCGGATCGGATGTGCCTCGTGTATATTTGGTTCACCACAGTGGCAGAGCCAGAAATTGCATCTTAGTGGGGCACCATGGAATGTGAGTACTGACATAACAACAACTTTTTAAATAGAAAAACAACATATAATCTAAAATTTGAGGACATAACTCCGGATCGGAAGATGATTTGTATGATCATTCTAAACACAGTTTTACTTTATTCATTTATTGCAGGTTGCACTTGATTAGGGTGAGTATTTTCTAATACCACGAGAAATTGATTAGGAATATACTTATATGCTTTCTTTCGCGCCATAACTACACAAAAATGAATTGCTTTCTTTCGCGCCATAGCTAATCGAATATAGACTATAAGGCTTCCCAACTTAACAATACAGGCCACTTTAACACTTTAAGATTCCATTAGAAAATGTATTCTGCTCCCTTAAACTAAAAACATAGGCTCAAAGCTATATATATGCATTTGTTTTGTACTTTTGTACCACTTAATATTAGTTTATAAATAACTTAACATAAAATTATGAAAGAGTAAGCACTCAACTAAAAATTAAGGGAATAACAAAAATGAGTTTAGTTGCAAAATAACAACAGATACGTGGGCTGGGTATTAAAGTTGTACTTAGGCTTTTTCCTTATTCTTTTGTGTTTGGGCTGTAGACTGTTGGCCTAATAGGATACTAAATCAAGGACCAAAATATCGATATCGGTGTACTTAAAAACCGATATATATCGGATATATTTATTTTTTTTGTGACTAGTCCAAACTATTTAAAATATCGGAAATATCAAAAATATCAGATTTATATTAAAATGGTCAAAAAGTCAAACGATATATATCGATTATATCGGCAATATAAAGTTTTATGTTGGAAATTTTGATATATATCGGGGAAAAAAAGATTCAATATTCCGTGGATATATGTCGAAAATATCGATATCGGTGTACCAAAAAAATGATATATATCGGCGATATATAGGATATATCGATGATATTAACGTGTTAGAATTAAACCGATTTGGAGAGAACACCACACTAACTTAACATGTATTGAATCATTGAGAGAATGAGATTGAGAGAATTCTTATTTATTGAGGTAAGTCTAAATAGAATGAGGTTACCTTTATATATAACTAGATAACTTCCTTTTCAAGATAAAGGATTATCAGGATAAATACCAGATAGAGGGTTATCCAGATAAACACCAGATAGAAGACTATCAGGATAAACACAGATCAATGGTGGGCATCCATATAAGCACACGGATTTCATAACAGTCCTTGTACTAAATTACTAACACTACTATTTTTGAACCATCCAGATGTTTTGGGTTGATCTAGCTGTAGTTAATTAACTAGTTCTCATTGGATAAGGTTAATTAGCAAGGAGGTATTATGAGTTCATGACTCCTGAGTTCCATTTTGCTGCCACCTCGTAGTCTCTTCCTTGCATGCAAAGGAGGAGCTGATTCTCTGGTCATCTTAATATCACTCGTTCCTAACCTTGATCCACTACCTGGATCCAAAATCTTTGTAGCCAGTCCTTTTGCATCACAGTAATTTCAGATCTGTGACCTTAACTTAGCTGAGTTAGCTCCTGTTGTTCTAGCCCATTATTAAAAAGACTCATAAAATGGTTGAGACGATGGATATGCCTCCACAACTTCCTCACGTTCATCTTGTTTCGGAACGTCCACCTATTTTGGCACGTAAGAGGTCATATAAAGTGTGGGAAAGAATGAATAAAATGGAGTGGCCCCTCTGGCAAAAGGCGATCGCAGAAAGAAACTGGTACAGCCAACGCAACATACTGTTGGGAGGGGTGGAGGTGAAAGTGTGTTTCTCTGAGATCAGTATATGTGATTGTTCATAGGCCTTGAGAATGTTGCTGGAGTTCAGCTGCAAGCTAGCCTTAGGGGCCGTTCGTTCGCTATTTCAACCAGAAAGCTGATTACACTAACATAAGCTTGTAACTGCCCTGATCAACCCCAGTCCGATTTTGCACTCAATCTGGTACAATTGCGTTGTAACCAGGAGATGAGCAGTCCCATTCAAAAAGAGCCTGATGGACTCCCCTCCAGAGTCCTGTCACCTAAGCCATCTATATACCAAGATCTTTAATAAGTCGGTTCTTTTGCTATAATTAATATGAAACAGAAAATGTATTTAACAATTCAATCAACACTAAATATCCTCTGTTTCTAATATAAGCCGAGCTTAGGAACTGTTACACAAATTGTTGAAGACAACTGGAAATATACATTGTGTTCTGAGTAGAAGATATACAACTCAACCCCTGAGAAATCAAGACTACTTCGTACACTTGTTTACAGATTTTGTTTCCTGATACAGTGAGGCTATGTTGCTGCTGTCTTCGTCAACATGAGCTTGGCCCTTAAAAGGATTGTGTATCATGTACTTAGCATGTGTTTCTGGTCATAGAAGAGTTGGAATGTGTTCCTATGCTAACTTGGACTGCACAAAACATCAACGAAGCCCAATTAAGTAATGGTGTTTTACATCTTTAGACTGACCTACACCTTCATTGGTCTCGTCATCGTCGCTATCCACATCTGTAGATGTCAACCTGGTCTGCCGGCTCATACGGTTTAGAACGAACACATTGTAGTAATAACTCAGTATGCTCTCTCTTGATTTGGATGGCAAGCATTTCAGGGAAGGGTTCAAGAAACTCATATCACTCGATACAGGATTCATTTTCACAACAATCCGAAAGCGTTTTTCTTCAGCAGGTGTCCATGATTTAGAAACTTCTTCACCCATCTCATCAAATTTCCAACTGTAAAAGGCAGAACTAATGTCAAACTTTAGCCGAACTCTTTCGTCACTTACATGAAGTTTGACGCAACCTGGAGACCCAGGAGACTGGCACAAACATGTAGAAGGTCTCCCTTTCCCAATTAATTCTCCACTGAATTCTGCATCTCTATCTTCAATTGGCCAGACAAGAGTGCCCAACCGTTTAGCTGAACTGTTGACATTAGCATTACCATCTGACGAGCTAGCCCTACTTGCTATGCCAATACAGTCTGGGATGTCTGCCTGAAAGCGGGGGCCAACAGGAATTGCCATTCTGGGAACATAATCACTCATGAAGTCAAATGACTTGACCACCCTTTGGGGTCTCTTGCATTTTTTTGACTTCTTGGAACTCAACAAATTTGAACCATGAGGAAACTCCTTGCAGGGACTAATACGCACTTGCTTTCTAGGATCATTGTTACCTGACTTGAGTAACTTGATTGGTCCCTGCTTTGGAGCTTGAAAAAATGGTTTTCTTGGACTTGATAGATTTGAATCACTGATCGTATCATCAGACAGCAGAACTTCCTTACCCAGTGCACCACTCCATTCCCATGCCTCAGGTGGAAAAGAAAGACTAGTGGGGGTCCCTTTCTTGGTTCGACTATCGACACTCTTTATTGACCAAACTGAACTTTGGGGCGTCCTGAAGCATCTGATAATTGCTTTGTTCTGAGTCATCAGAATTCATTACGCATGCAACTGAAGAGTCAATAAAGCAGTTCCCTCTCTTGGTAGAAATTCTCTTATTCGGTTTCTCAGACAATTGATCAGCAGTTCTGGCTGTTTCTTGTAATAGATGATTAAGTTTCCGCTTTCTCTGAAAACAAATCACCAGGGGAAAAAGGACATCATCAGATGGTGAAAAATATCTTTGAAGTAGGTTATATACTTAATGGATACTTATCTAATGTTCAGGTACAAGTACTGCAAGAACCAAAGAAGAAGCATAGCATTCACAAATAACAGAGAAACTTCCTTTAGCAATCATATGTTACTTTAAAGATTTAGGTGAGTGCTTACTGAGAAATACTAACTTTAGATAGGAAAGAAAATAAAAACCTACTTGTAAATCAAAAGTTACTGCATTTTGAAATTTAGCAAGTTCAATTCTGTTAGACACAGATACACGTATCTATAAACTTCATAAGCTGATTTTCTTTTATTCGATCCATTACTACAAAAAACAGTACAAAGTTGGTATCGCACAACATTTTTTATGCATTTCAAGACACAAAACACTTTCCATGATTTATAAATGAGATACTTACCAATAATCTCTACCGAATAAATCATAAGTAGTCCACCAAATTTTACTTTTGCTTCTGCATAAATTGTTTAAAAATTGGCGACAAACCAAATGATTAACAGGGTTGGTGGTAACTCATTTTTTTAGAACATATCATTTATGTCATTATTCAATTACATTAACTGATATAGTCTTGCAACTTTCTCATATATTGGGGATTGGGGTAGTTCATATAAAAACCATAACTACAAATTATGGTTGTAAATGCAACACCCATGTTCTCTTTTATCATTTTATGTAAACTAGTAGCTATAGGAACCAAACCGCAGAGTACTTCACTGCGATGGATTAAAGCTCCTAACTTGTTGGTGTGTCCAACATTCTTCTGTGTTGAATCATATGCTCACAATTTCCAATTCAAGAAAAACAAGTAGCAAATGAAGAGAAGCCAAATTTCGAAGTACTGTACAACTGACTGAAACTCTTCACCTTTTTTAGTGCTACAGCACTTGTCTGTTGCATACTTGCATCAAATGTATAAAATTTCCACAAATTCCACAGAAATAAATTACTTGTCATAGGACACTAGGTGAAAAGTTGTATTTGCCGTATATGCTCCCTAACCCAGTGTCCAAATACAACCTCTCCCTACAAAACAGACAAAGGAAATTTTTTTGAACTTTCTAAAAGCTTTGGACCACCTAATAAAAAAAGCCATAAGGCTCAATATAATATCCCACTCTGATGCCGAAACCCCATCAAACTTTCACAGGTTATGTTCTATCCTGATACTCCACATGATCGCATGAGAGAGTAAACCCATAGCCAATTACCTGATGAAGAGAAAAGACATGGGCCCTACTGCTTGAGCAAATTCATCACCCTACCTAAAGTCCTAAACACGCCACGTCAAAACCCGACTCGGAATGAAAAAGACCCAATACTTTAAGATAAGGCAGCATAAAACACACGTAACCCCATCCCTCCCACCCAACTGACAAAAGTTGATAATAAACATTTTCCGCTACCAAAAATGGTCTCGAGTAAGGAGACGTAAGACAGCACAAAGTGCAAACAAAGTAAATCTTACTTGTTTTGGTCCCTCATACAAAAGAAATTGGAAATCAGGTATAGCAAGCTACTACTGGGAACTAAAGATGAAGCAAGAATGGCAAAATAGAAGAAACGGGTAGAGCAAACACATTTTCTAGCACTTTAAGCCTAGCCATAAGGGATACTAACACATTGATCTCCAAAGCAACTAGAGCTCTGCACATTCCCAGATTCCAAGATATGGATTGGCTAGATCTAACCATACAGGTGGCCACCCAAACTATACCTGATGCCCCTTATGAATATAGGAAGAACATAAAAATAAATAACTTTTGAACTGTGTTGCATGGGTACGGGTACGAGTGTCCGGTTTGGACACGGGTGCGGCGATTTGGACACGGCGAGGTCTGAAAATCAAGACACGGGGACACGGCTAATATTTTAATTTAATATTATATTTTATTAAAAGATAAATTATTTTAAATAGAAAATATATATATATATATATATATATATATAGATTTTGATAAAGCCCATTTGCCATTTAAAACAAGTTTAGATCTTGAATATAACCATTCCAAAAATGCCCAAGCCCACATTACTTATTAAAAGCCCCATTTAATCCTATCTATGGAAGAAAGAAAGAAAATAGCCCAAGCCCACGTCACTTATTAAAGCCCACGTCACTTATTAAAAGCCCACTTCTTCTTAATTGTGTTAAACAAACCCTAGATCTGGGTTGCAGCCGCCGCCATGGAAGAAGATGGTGCACAACCAACAACATCAGGTCAGTCTACTCCATTTCTCGCTCTCTTCCTTCTTTCTTAATCTTTTTTATTTTTTTCTTTGAAACTGAGTATAGATTCGAATGGCGAATCTGTGTCGCGTCGGTGTCGACACGACACGGGACACGCCGGAATAATAGGCGTACCCATGCAACACAGCTTTTGAACCATCACATCTATGTAATGTCACAACATATTCACTCTCCCAACCTACCTTTGGCCAAGCGAGAAACTATCATGCTGCTCCACAAACTATCTGTTTCCTCCCCAAATCTCCAACAACTCGAAAACATAATTCTATGTAGTAATTTTTTTACGTGTTAACTTCCCATATTAAAAAAACTTTTTTTAATAAATGTCCGAGACTTTCATACTGTGTTGCATGGGTACGCCTATTATTCCGGCGTGTCCCGTGTCGTGTCATGTCGACACCGACGCGACACAGATTCGCCATTCCATTCGAATCTATACTCATTTTCAAAGAAAAAAATAAAAAAAATTAAGAAAGAAGGAAGATTAAGAAAGAAGGAAGAGAGCAAGAAATGGAGTAGATTGACTTGATGTTGTTGGCTGTGCACCATCTTCTTCCATGGCGGCGGCTGCAACCCAAATCTAGGGTTTGTTTAACACAATTAAGAAGAAGTGGGCTTTTAATAAGTGATGTGGGCTTTAATAAGTGACGTGGGCTTGGGCTATTTTCTTTCTTTCTTCCATAAATAGGATTAAATGGGGTTTTTAATAAGCAATGTGGGCTTAGGCTTTTTTGGAATGGTTATATTCAAGATCTAAACTTGTTTTAAATGGCAAATGGGCTTTATCAAAATCTATATATATATTTTTTTTCTATTTAAAATAATTTATCTTTTAATAAAATATAATATTAAATTAAAATATTAGCCGTGTCCCGTGTCTTGATTTTCAGACCTCGCCGTGTCTAAATCGCCGTACCCGTGTCCAAATCGCCGCCCATGTCCAAACCGGACACTCGTACCCGTACCCATGCAACACAGCTTTCATATAACTATAGACAGTGAAATCGTAAACAATTTTCTTTTTAATCAACACCAATACCAACATGAACCCATGGAAACGAAAAAAGATGTATGTCAACTGTTTCAGATGACATAAACATCAGGAACCACAAATTAAATTAGTTTCCTACAAACATAATTAACCTCTAATTATTTTCAGCATATTGTAGATGATGAAAGGTAAAATTACAAGTACACTTGTACCAATATGATCCATGGAAACAGGAGACAACATAAATAATTTGTATGAGACTTCATGAAAATTAGCAGCTTAAACTTAGATTAATATCTTAACAAACACAATTAGCATCTATCAATATTTTCAAGTTCTAACAAATCAGTTCAAAATATATTCCCGAACAAAACAAAACTATCCAGCAGCTTAACCTAACAAAGGTACAATGAATATCATTTCATCATTTAAGAAGACCCACTCTTTCCGCTGAAACTGTCCCCACTTAACAATTCCAACAGGAGTGAATTTTGAGCCAAGAGTTTATTCCCACATCTGGGTTTCTTATGTGATGATCAATCTCTGCTTAGCACCGGGGCCTTGAGTAAAACCCCACACCTCTAAGGGGTGGCTAATTGGGGTCAATATCAGATGTAGAGTTAGAGAGGTCGTCACATTATTTTAAGTGTAAAAAATATCATTCTTAAGACAGTTGAATCATGAGAAAAAGTTTGAAAGTTTACCCAAGGGGCTTCATCATGGCTCAGAGTTAGAACTTTCCGGACATTAAGAATTTGAGTCCTTGATTCTCTATTTTTCCTTGATGAATCTTTTGCACTATAGTGGTCAGTGGCAACACTTTTTAACCACAGTAACGTGTCATACAAGGATTCATTCTTGTGTCTAACCAAACTCGACCCAACATTTAAGCCAATCTCGAGTTTTTCATCTCTAGTTTTGGAAGAACCACCATTTAATGTGTAGCTAACAACATGATCACGTACCGTTGAATTCATTTCAAGATCCATTACTTGCACTTTCTTGGATTCTCTTTGAAGTTCACCTGAAATAAAAACCATGCTGGACAAACACTGATGAGAAAAAATGGGCAAACCTCCACTTTCCTCATCATTGAGAAAAAACGACAATTTGTTTTCAAGTATTAAAAACCAAGCTAGGTAACAAGAAGTACATGAAAATTAACTCTTAACCTAACATCCAATGTGTTAAATTCTGGAAGCAACACTAACCCAAGTCCATGGACTAAAATATAGAAATAGAACACGTGGAAAATTTAAAAAACCATTTGCCCAAAGTTGAACACATTGAAACTAAAAGATACTAAAATGGACCAAAGTAACAAACGTGTTAAGGAAGTTGTAACATTCCTCATTTAATCAAGAACATGCATTTACAATATTAAATAATTAAGTTAAACTCTACATTCATTATTTCTTTAAACAAATTCACTCTGCTTGTTTGGGATATAGTAGGTCCCACTTTAAGGAAGAAACACACAAATTACATCAAAACTTCTCTGCCTATCTGATATGGAAAAACCGATAATAGATTGCATAATTAGATCTGAAGGAGACATATCATGGAACGCATAGGGCATTTAATGACTAGGAGATGTTCTTGTTTCTCTAGTTAAAAAAGTTCAAGAACTTCCTCCTGCTTTCCAAACTTTTACATTATAAATATGCACTTTCAACCTCTTATTTACAATCAAAATCTAAGAAACTTTGAAGGATGTACAAACCTCACCTTTAGAGTGACTTCACTGAAAAATGTCCTTTCCAGTTCAAACTTCACAAAATCCGGGCAACAATAATAGCTTCACATCTAAGTATCTGCTAGAACAGGGTCGTCTGCTCCATCTAGAGCTGTTTGTGTACAAAAAATGACAATAAGTAGAAAATTAGAGCCAACCTCATTGACATTGTGGACTACTGAAGTTGTTAAACTAATATCTTCATTAGCATAGTAATAGCAGCAACAAGTCAACCTTGAAGACACTTTCTTAGTGTTAATCAAATATTTTATTCACAAAAATTAAAATCTAGTTTCGTTCATCAATTCAGACTTCTCCAAGTTCACTACTTGTACTCAGTTTTACGAAACAGCTATGGTTCTCTACCTCCATCTCTAGAGAGGCAAGCACATAAACGTGCTCCAACAGTTCTCTTTAATTTCTTTCCTCAAACCTTCCCTATATGTATCACTATTCTCAGCATAGCTAATAGCAATAAAGCGTCCCTTGCATGAGTGACAAAATTTATATTGCTCTCCTGTACTCAAGCAACAGTTCAACGCTCCCTTCTTTCATGAACATTAGATATCGACCATTTATATTGCCCAACGGGGTTCCCACTTCCCAACAAATATGCAGATATTTAAAATAAACCCAAACTCCCCTGGCCCCATATGGATCCCTTATCTCTATATACTTCCTTATATGCCGATGTCGGTATTATCGAATGGGTTATTGACAAGGGAAGGTTACAAGAATAAATCCTATTACCAAAACCATGTGGTTGTTCAAGTAATTGCCAATTTACATTCAAAAAATAAGTTCTGGACATATTTTTCTTTGTCGGTTAAAATCAAATACATTGTTCAAAAATTTGCAAACAATGTCACTAAAAGATGAAGTTTCATCAGATTGAAAAAAGTACATGAATTTAAGCATGAAATGCAAACATGTCAGCTATATATTACAGACATGTCGGTGAACAATGGAAATGTGTCAGAAACAACAATGCAAACATCATCACACCATAACTCCGTATTAATGGGGTGGGCTAGATGAATTCCCTATTTTCCTTTTTATTCTACTACAAGCGACCTCCCCTGTAATACTTCATTTCGTAAAATTGTTTCCAACAATTTCATCCCACCTTAATTTTGGTCACCCTATTTGTCTTACCTTCTTAGCAAATTAGTTTTCCTCTCTCCGCTGAGGCACTGGGTACATCCGTAGGTCTACGGTGCACATGCCTATACCATCTAGGTTTACTTTGTCTTATCCTCTGTATATTAGAACTAGAGGTGACATGTGCTTTCTGTAGTAATCCTCAATGTGCCATCAAAGCATCTATGAAGGCCATCCCTTTGGGATAATTTAGCTCAACTGCCACTTGCTCATAAAAGCCAAACCATCCACCTAACGCCTAGATGCGCTCATAATTATAAATGTCTTCACGACATTTCAACTCACATCTAGCTCGAAAGTGAAGCATCCTACTTTGGTTACAAGAAAAGACGCCCAGGAACATAAATGCAATACAACAATATCTTAAACATCTCGATTGTGTTTGGTTCACAACTTCACAAACTCTTATTTCTTGTGGAAAGCATATTTCAGGAAAGTATATGACTACAATTTATATAGCGAGGATTCACTTCGTACTTGTTTGGTTTGAGAGAAGAAAACATTTTCTAGAAAAAAAAAAAAAAAAACAAGTATGTTTGATCATACCAGCATTCCAATGGATTATATCCTACAAAATCCCCAATATTTTGCTCGCACCTTCCAAAAGCCTAAACTTCCTCTTCTACTTGCAATGTTAATGGTGTAATATCTCTAGTTATAGCTATTTCAGCAAAAGATCAATGGAGTTATGAAAAATTCAAACATTGGTAGCGGATGAGAAAAATCAAGAGTATCAGAAACAGAGAGAAGAAAACAACTTCCTCTTTTTTATACAATGAGTTGTTTTCCATTGGTATCTAGTACTTGAAGAATCTGTTTTTCGTTTTTTCGGAGTGTAGTCCTACATGAGATATGTGAAGCTTTGTATTGAAATATATAAGTTCCTGGGCCTCTCCACTTATTACTAATTGGTTTTAAATAAAATGTGCATTTTCTTCCTGATATCAGAGCGGGCTATTGTTGTTAGTCCAAAAGGCATTACTAATTGGTTTTAAATAAAATGTGCATTTTCTTCCTGATATCAGAGCAGTCTATTGTTGTTAGTCCAAAGGGCATATTGTTTACTCCACGTCACCTAAATAAGTTGGTCCACATGTTAGGCTAAAGAATGCCCCACATGAGAGGGCGTCTTGGGATGTTTAGTCCCATATAGGATGTGTTAAGATTTGTATTGCAATAGATAAGTTTTTAAACTTCTTCACTTATCACCAATTGGTTTTAAGATGGATGCTCATCTTCTTCTACCAAACAAACCAAAGATTACAAATTCCAAGAAAGAGCTTTCTTTTCCTCTATTTTCCTTGAACCAAACATAACATTGTTATACTAAACATCTCAATATTTCCCCTATGTGGCTTTACTTAAGACTAACACATGAACAATCACCCGATTTCAGTTTTATTTTAATAAAACAACAACTAACAAACACATTTTTTTGGTAACTTACCTTATACACAATTAAAAAGCAATTAAAGAAAGGGTTATGGGTTAACTAGTATTATCCCCAACTAAATGAGCCAATTAGGATTTCCTCTTGACTAGATGGGGAAATTAGGGTCTTTTCCTAAGTACACACCAAAAAAAAAGTCAACTTGAATAGACCGTGTTTTTTAGTCAACTTAAATAGACCATGTTTTTTTCGTGTGCATTTTGGGAGGGAGACCCTAATTTCCCATCTAGTGGGGGTAATATTCGTTAACCCTTAAAGAAACATAACTTAAAAATCCAAAAAAAAAAAAACAATAAACTCAAAGAAATTAGAACAAAAAACAATATTCCTTGTAAGAGAAGGTACAAACCTTCGTTTAAATTAATTGTTGCTTTCCTTAAAACTCAAACCCTTCAAAGAATGTGATTATCAATTTGGTGTTCCTCTCTTTATGGTTACAAACTACTCACATTTGTGTCTTCCAAATTTACCCTTACCAATCAAACTATTTACAAAATTACCCACAATTTCACTTTTATTTTCCAAATTTCCAAAACTACCCCTAATTGTCCATGAATCAAACACATCTTAAATTCTTGAATCTTCTCGAGAACTTCAAACCCCAAGTCATTTCACGATTTGTTTACTTTGGGCAATCAAATTAACGGTCCAGATCAAATTTTCACAGTTTGGGTACGATGAAGTTCAAGTAATTACCGAGAAGTTAATTGAGACGATTAGTAGTTCTAGGAGTTACCAAAAAAAAAAAGATTAGTAGTTCTAGGCATTGAATCAAATTGAGAACCCTAAATCGAAAAGAAAGTAGAAGAATGAAGAGAGAGAAAAAAAAACACCAAAACATGAGAGAGGTTACCTTATATGGCTATGAAGCTTTACAGCCGTTGGATTGGGAAATAAACGGTCAGGAGTTAATCAAGAATGCTTATAGAGGACAGTCTCTCTCTAATTTTTCTTTTAACTCCTTGGGACAGATGGGCTTTTGTTTATAAAGAGGGGAGGAGAAAAGTTGAAGTTTAGAAGAAAGTTGGGGGTATACTTAGAAATGAGCAGAAAGTATAGTTTTCTGAAATTTTTTGGTGATTGTGTGGAGAGGTATTTATAGAGTGGTCTTGGAGAATGGTTTGGAAGGAGTGCAAAGAGAATGAAACTACTAGATGATGGGTATGGAGAAAGGTGAATGTGTAATTTCACTAGCAAAAAGTGAAACCAATTTTAGGGCAATTGTGTAGTAGGGGCTATTGTGTAATTTCATTTTCAAAGTAAAAAGTGCAGCCATTGATTTGTCTTGTAGACACTTTCATCATGTGGTTGGGATTGTTTGTCTTTGCAGTGGTGCAAATGTAAATGTATTGGGCTTGAGTGGTAGAGAAATATTGAGAAAAAAATGTAAAGATATGTAAAAAAAAACAATTTCTTATTCATTCATTCTTCTTCATGAATGAATGAAACTGCTCATTCATTGTTACTCATTCATTGCGAAGAGATGGGGTTATTGTAGTTGTTTATTTTCAAAATGTCATAAGTTTTGATCAATAAATTCGTTTTTGACAAGAATTGTGCATAATTGAAACACTCTCGAAAGAGATCGTTCAAATGAGACTAAGACAATACCAAAACTTAAAGCAAATTGTATTATGGTTTAATATGCAAGATGAATTGCGTCAAATGCATTATTTATTGTTGAAGGTACCAATATCGTTTCACATACATGGTCTTAGAGGAAGAGTATATTGCGCTGATGATCATGACATGACTGCATTGTTTTCATTGGCGCATCAAAGGTGCACCAAAATAGTATATGCCACCGGTGCCTTAGCACCCATTGGCCTTAATAATGAGAAGATGTGCCATATTTCAATCTTATTTCTTACCTTTCCAACCCCAACTTCCTCAATTGTTAATGGATTGGTGTGTGCATAACTCGATTTATGTTAATCTTAAATCTAGGATTAAATGGGTTAAGAGGTGTGAACTAAAGCCAATTGTTTAAAGAAGGCCATTAGACTTGGGTGTGACCAAAAACTACCTTAGTCTAAAGAAGGCCACTAGTATAAAGATGGGTGCTTGACCATATAACTTGCCTTACCTTGGAATTGACTAGATTAAGATAATTTTGGAGTTTTCTATGTATGTGATGGAGTTAGGGGTTGATCTATGAGTTGGCTGCCCTGGACAATAAGACCCCCCCCCCTAACTTTGTTTAAAAACCAAAAATACAGTGGTAACTGTTCACTAAAAAAAAAAAAATCAAAACAATAAAAATAAAAAATAGTGAGAATTAGTGTTAGTACAACCCCTACTATTGAATTCCGCCCATAGATGGAGTACATGCATGTGCTCCTTGGGCCAGAGAAATAGGTCACTGCTCTAATATCATTTCAAATTTAGACATCCAACCCATA
Source organism: Coptis chinensis (assembly GCF_015680905.1). Classification (NCBI taxonomy): domain Eukaryota; kingdom Viridiplantae; phylum Streptophyta; class Magnoliopsida; order Ranunculales; family Ranunculaceae; genus Coptis; species Coptis chinensis. The sequence goes on along the minus strand of NC_141462.1, from coordinate 16,784,816 downwards.
ACCAATTTGCAATCAGTGGAGAGGCCCAATAATTTATATATAATTATTTGAGGCTTTAGTACTCGATACATGATGAAATCTCATAACCTCATCTTCTAGTATAAGGGTTTCATTTATGAAGGTTTATGAGAATAATTTCAAAGACTTTGATGAGTGATCGAGAAAATACATGCTTTTTTACTATTGTAATTCTCAATTGTGATTGTTTTTCAAATAAGGATAAAGATCAATATCGCCTCGTGGACGTAGCCATTTTGCTGAACTACTTAAATCCATATATTTTCACTCTATGCTTTTAGTTTTGCATAAATGTAGTATTTGCTACCATGATATCCATACCAAAAACAACAAGTTTCTCTCTGTGCCATATATATACCATTTTGATTCAAATATAAAATCTAACCAAATATGTTTTCGTATTATTTATAAAACTACAACATTGAACTAAAACATAAAAAATCAATTTGAGTAAAGGTATTGAAGTCATGGTAATTCAACATTGATTGTTGAATGAGTGAAAGAGAATAACCATATCCGATATCTCGGTCTCTATATTTTAGAAACCAACTAGTACACTGGCACGTGTCTACGCCATGTGTGCGTCAGCTTTTTTTTGGTCAGTGGCATTATCATAGTTGTTTACCAAACTGATGGCAAGGTGCTAAATCACATGTGCGGTCAGCTGGTTTGGGCCGGGCAACCACAAAAATCCAATTTTCGGTCAATGACAATCTCGTAGTTTTTTGAAAAACTGATGACAACGTGCTAAAATAAGAGAGAAACGTCTGAATTTCACTGTAGATATTGACAATTTTACCCCTCTCTCACCTATACTATTACATAATACATTTTTTACCTTAATCGTAATAATTGAACCCATATAGAGGTATAACCGGAAAGATCCACTATTCACCGAGCTATTCCCTTTAAAGAAGTTAGATAAAGAAATGGTATAATAAAATTTCCATTTAAGATTTTCTATATCAACTGAAAAACTTTACTTGACAAGTTACTTGGGATTGACAAAATATGAGATTCATTGAACTTAGGCCACATACATTGTAGAATATAAATATTTGTGGGTACTTTAAATTTATATTTATTCAAGTCATTTTATCAATATTATGATGTAATTATCCAACAACTAATCAAACAAGCAAGTAATTTCAATGATACTTAATTTGTCGGTCTTTTTCTTAAACGAATTGTTTGTTTACGGACATGTTATATAGTGTCTTGAGTAGCTTATATAGTGTTGATAGATATTCTTTTGCATATGTTAAAAAACTTGTTCCCACACACACTTGAGAATATTTGTTTAAACACCTCTCTCACGTGCACGTTGTAATTTATTTCGAGTAAGAGTTTCGTTCCAAACCAAAAGGGCTTATCAGGAGATGTACTTTAAAATGAGAAGAAATATATTACAAGAAAATAAAATTCTACTAGATATACTTTAATATGCAAGACTCAACTTAGGAAAGATTTTAATTAACAACTTAAACATAAAACATATTACAAGACTAAAAACCTTACATTGAAACTTTCTACTATATATACTCTGGACTAAAACTAGCTAATGGAGCAAAAGTTGTTTTTTGCTATTAAAGCCTCTTTTTTAAAGCAAGAGATTGTTCTCATTTTCCTTTGCTCCGCGTGAATTTCCAACACTCAACTGCATTATTAAGTGAGAAACTTTGATTTTTTCTAATCAAGACTTTATTTTCACCTAATCAAACAAAACTTTGTGTGCCACCTAATTTTTTCACCTAATCATGCCACTAATTTGGACTTTGTTTCCACCTAATCAAGCCACCTATTAGGACTTTTATGTACTTAATTAATCGTGTGCCACCTAATCACATTTGATGACTTTGTGCCAAAGTTATGCACAAAAGTCTTTGATTCATTTCAATGCAGTTTGCCTTGTGCGAAAGTTTGACGTTTGAGCTTGGTTACCAAATTATGTAGGTCCGCATAGTGGGTTCTTCATGCTTCGACCAGTGGCGGGTCTAAAAATTTACTTTTTACAAAGTCCCGCCTATGTGTAGAGCTCGTCGCACTGATCGTTCTGATGGTTCATTTTTCGCCATTAGAGTCCATGTTCAGAAGATATGGGTTTCTGGAGTTTGATGTTTTTCGGCACGTTCATCCTGGTCTGACTTGAAATTGTCCTTTTTTGCTTTCCTGGGCTTTAGTTGGGCTTCACGTGGACTAAATTGGGAAACTTCATGTAGACACTCTATTCCGTGTTTAAATACTGACTTTTATCTTCATTTTTACGTTGATTGCTCAAATATATAAAAGCACAAAAATACAATTAATTCATGATTATTAAATACATAATTAATCAAAATGCTATGTTTCTACGAGGTTTTATATTACAGTTTTTAGTACTTATCAAGTGTCTTGCACAATTTATATATAGTGTCGTATGTAAGCTACCCACGAACAAGTTAATAAACGTATATTAACAAGTTATTCAAGACACTATATAAATTATTAAAGACACCATATAAGTTGCTCCACGATTAAGAGAAAGCCTGCTTAATTTGTAACACTATAAATCTATAATTTTATGAGGAAAACCCCCCTTAAAGGACAAATCAAAACATTAGAATTGTACACAAGGTACACTATCCCTTGATCAATGATCACTATATATTAATTGTCCAGTAGCTGTGTTTCTATTGATTCCACTGAAATCACAATCTCCTTCATTATGATCCATTAAAAACAACAATCACTACCATAGACACGAGTCAATGACAACTAAATTAGACAGATCAATAACAGCTACAACATAATTAACTAGTTGATTATGAAACATAAATATAAAGATTGAGTTTCAAAAGTGGAAAAGAATTGTGAGGATTTCAAAAGGTTTCAGTCTAAGTTTTGAAACACTTTCAATCAGATTATTGAAAATCAATTTTGAAAGAGTTTCAAAAGTCTAAAAACAAATTTGAGGAAATAGAAAATAAAACCACTTCAATTTTCATGTTTAAAAAATGTTATTTGATTATCCCCTAAACCACATGAACATGCATAATGGTTTTTCTCATATAACTCCCCTCTTACTTCAATCACCTCTAAGACCATCAAAAAAAAAAAAATCACCTCACGTATCCGTGCTAAATGTGAAGTTGTGAACCCAACAAATGTTCTTTTCTTTCTCAAGTGCCCTCATGCCCTCCTCTATGCTCTTCATTTACTCAAACATGCTATAGTGGTTCAACCATGTTTCATGTCTCATTAATTTCACAACACACCAAATAGAGTAAGCTTTTTTAAACACCCACTGTGCTAGAGCAAGTGTGCTACCACCTCATTTCCCTTTTCAACAAAAGTGCAGACAAAGTGTTCTGTTTTTTCTGGTTTTAAGAATCCTTATTTACTTCAGTATCTCACCCTTGTTTTGCACACAAGACACCAAGTTTCATGTAGATGTGATCCATGTTAGTCGCACCCATCAAACGAAAAATGCCACAAAACCAAGACGTTACGGAATATATGTTTTTTTATTTTTTATTGACCAGCATTAACCTCTGATATCATCACTCAAAAATTTTACCAACTTTACAAATTAGCATTTACGGTTACGATTGCAACAGTCTCATTTGTATGACGCCGCTTGTTCATACGATAAAGGACTAACACCATGTAATATGTGCCTTAGACAATTCGAACTTTTGGAGTCCTGACCGTTCTAACACAAATAATTCCATCTCCATGGACTAGTTTCGGTCTATCCATTGTTCAAGGACCCAAAAGAACTCGAACCATCCACAAAGGACTAAACTCAAAAACTAACCCAACACCCACACCTAAAAATAAAAAAATATTAAAAACAAAAACCCTCCTAAAAGGCTAAAACCCCAACACAAAAAAAAAAAAAATGAGACCCAACCTGAAAAACAATGACAACCATCATCCTCCCAAAACACCTCTTAAAACTCCTAAAATCAACAAAAGATTCCCATTCTGCCCTCACCCTATTCGACTCAGTAACTCACCAAAACCCAAACTTCAAACACACACCATTCACATTCCATCACATACTACGCAGACTCACTGACTCAAAACTCAAAACTCATATACCCCGCATTGTAAAACTAATCCAAACACAAGAATGTAAATGTACTGAAGACATTGCTTTAACTGTTATAAAAACTTATTCTGTTAACTATATGTCAGGCCATGCATTAGATATATTTCGTAATATGTATGATGTTTTTGGATGTAAGCCTGGTATAAGGTCATATAACTGTTTACTTAATAGTTTTGTTAAGTGTAATGAATACGATAAAGCGGAGTCGTTTTTTATGTATTTTGAAACAATGGGTATGGTACCAAATTTGGAAACATATAATGTATTGGTTAAGATTTATGTTAAGAAAAATGAGTTTGAGAAAGCTAAGGAGTTGTTTGATTGGATGAGAGGGAATGGGATTGAGCCTGATTTGTTTAGTTATGGTACGGTTATAAATGGTTTAGTGAAAAATGGGAAGTTGTTTGATGGTTTGGAAATGTTTGATGAAATGTTTATTAGAGGGATTTTGCCGGATGTCGTTTGTTATAATATTTTGATTGATGGGTTTTTTAAGGCCGGGGATTTTGTCAAGGCGGTAGAGATTTGGGAAAGGTTGGGTAGGGAGTCGTCGGTTTATCCTAATGTTGTTACTTATAATGTTATGATTAATGGGTTGTGTAAATGTGGGAAGTTTGATGAGAGTCTTGTGATATGGGATAGGATGATGAAGAATGAGAGGAGACCTGATTGTTTTAGTTATTGTAGTATGATACATGGGTTGTGTCAATCGGGAAATGTTGAGGGAGCGTTGAAGATTTATAGAGCGATGGTTGAGAGTGGGTTTTCTCCTGATGCGGCAACGTGTAATGCTTTGCTTAATGGTTTTTGTCAAGTAGGGAAGGTTGATGATTGTCTTAAGTTTTTGGATTCCATGGGAAAGGAGGGCCGTGTTAATGTTGTTAGTTATAACATATTACTTAAGGGTTTCTTTGATATGGGTAAGGTGGAAGAAGCAATTTCGATCTGGGAACAGTTGTCAAACGTTGGGTGTAGCCCAGATTCCAGAACTTATGGGATATTGATTCATGGATTGTGTCAGAACAAGTATATGAGCAAAGCTTTGTCGTTTCTCAAAGAGGCAGAAGATCAAGGGGCTGAGTTGGATGTTATTGTCTATTCTTCGTTGGTAAATGGATTATGTCAAAATAGGAAATTAGATGAAGCAGTCAGTGTATTCGGTCATATGCGTAAACGTGGTTGTAAGCCAAATTCTGTGATGTACAATACATTGATAAAAGGATTCATTAGGGCAAACAAACTTTTAGGTGCAGTAAGGGTTTTAGAGGAAATGAAAGGCTGTCTTTGCTCTCCTACTGTAGTGACATACAATACTCTAATAAGTGGTCTTTGTGCTGGAGAAAATTTTGTTGAGGCCTACGACCTTGTTAAAGAGATGATGGGGAAAGGGTTAAAGCCAGACTTGGTCATGTATGGATCGCTGTTGGATTCTTTATGTAGAGATGAAAAGATTGACAAAGCCCTGGACATGTGGAACCATATGCTAAAGGCATTCAAGCCAGATGTCATTATGTACAACACTCTAATTCACGGGCTTTGCTCAGCAGGGAAAATGAAAGAAGCTGTGGAGATTCTTGCAGAAATGAAGAACCGGAATATAACCCCGAATCTGGTGACCTATAATACTCTCATGGACGGACTTTATAAAACAAGAGATTGTGAGAAGGCATCAGGGATATGGGCCCAGATTCTAAAAAATGGCTTACAGCCAGATATTATCTCTTATAACATAGCCATCTATGGGCTTTGTGCGTGTAATCATTTCTCCCATGCTATGCGGTTATTTGACATTGCCTTGGTTGAAGGACTTCTTCCAACTTCCATTACTTGGAACATTGTTGTCAGAGCCATACTCAATAGTGGAAGCCCTTTTACATGATCATTTTCGAAATGAAACATGTTTCATTGTGAGTTTTTAGCACTTATTTATCAGCTTCTGGAGTTACTGTTTCTGTTCTATGGGGAAGAAAAGAAACTCTAATGAGAATTTTTTTTGGCTGTATAATCTCATAGGCAGAGTAATTCTGTAGAATTGCTGTATAATGCCATGGGAATGTGAGGAGCATCAGTTTTCGTTTATAAGGAACTAGACTGGTGTTTTGTCATTGTTTTCATGCCTTGTTTATTCTCATGTGGATTTATGCAAAGGACAAAGCGCCCTTATTAAATGCTGATTTGCACATGGGAATTTCGAGGGTGTGAACAACATTCTTTGTGTATTCAAAGGAATAAATATCAAGGTAACTGTTCATATCTTGCTCTGTTTATCTCTAGGTTTTTTTATTATGTTATTTTTTGGGTTAACTAGTATTACCCCCCACCCACCCAAATACACACAAAAAAAGTCAAATTGGGGACTGTTTTTTTGTCTGTATTTGGGGGGGGGGTTAACCCATATCTTTTTGGTCTGTCTTGAAAAAGCATGGCCTCTTGATGAGTGTATAATGTTTTGCAGGTTGTGCCTTTTTTCGAAGATTCCACATTTGATTGGATTTGAAAGGTAAGACCCATAATCTGAGCAAAAGATACATTGACTATGCCATTTAAGAAGTATATATAAGGAGTGTCTCCACATTCTCCTACTATGCAGCATTTGGTTAGTTGTATCCATTTGAGATTGTTATGTTGGTTGTGATGTTGGTTAATTTGTGTCTTCAGCTGTCTGAATGTTAATTATGAAGAGAATGTAAGCTAAGGTAGTTCTTTTTTGACATAAAAACATATATTCCCCACATGGCATTGGAAGTGGTAACTCAGTTACATTGTATATGATAATGGCAGAAATATTGCCAAGATCAGATCTTCATGATGCAATAACAAAGTTAGCTTGACATATCAAACCCAAGAAGCAAGCTTCATGCTTGGGTCTATTAATCATGCTATATTCATACAGTCGTCTTTACCGGTATGGATCGCATTTGTATAGATGAAACATGGATCATGTGTTTTTCTCACTGCATTACTGTTATCCTTTGCATATACTGCCTCATTATTATTCCCCACATGGCATTTGAAATGGTAACTCAGTTACATTGTATGTGATAATGGCAGAAATATTGCCAAGATCAGATCACCATGATGCAATAACAAAGTTAGCTTGACATATCAAACCCAAGAAGCAAGCTTCATACTTGGGTCTATTAATCATGCTATATTGATACAGTCGTCTTTACCAGTATGGATCGCATTTATATAGATGAAACATGGATCATGTGTTTTGCTCACTGCTCCACTGTTATCCATTGCATATACCGCCTCATTATCATTCTTTCTTATTGGTTTTTTCCATTTTTGATGACATGGCTTGTTCGTAGCTGAACTGAGATAACAAAGCCACTAGAATCACCCCCAAAGCTGCAATTTTTGGCCAATCGGATGCAGAGATCACGGCATCAGCTAACCCAACACTCAACAACACTGTCAGTCCAAGGTAAATGTTCTTCCTTATTTTTGATCCCGCAATTTCTCTATCAATTTCTTTGAGCTTGTCTGTTTCCTCCTTTGTTTTGGTTTTATCTTCAGGTGCCCTTGTACTCAGGTTTTTAAAGAACAAACCTTCATTCCGGTCTTTATCCATTTGACCTTCAAAGTCTCCCAATATCTTCTCATCCTCCTCAATCTCCTGCCTGTTTGACTCGGCAGTTTCCTCGAAGGCTTGCATCCGGCTCTCCAACTTTTCCATAATCTGCTAATCACAAATGAAAAATTCGGTTATCATTGGAACAGAGAATTCTGTAAGGAACCATGTCTCTCTCTCTAAGCATTAGATGGTACAATATGAAATTGAAACAGACCCGGGCCTCTGCTTCATCAAGTCCCTTGAGTGTGTCTTCGCCAATTTCATCGAACTCAGCATTTGCTTCTTCAGCGAATTGAGTTAGATATTTACCACGCTCATCCAAGTAGTCTGTAAGCCGAACCTTCTGAGCTTGAAGCATAGCGATTTTAACAAGTAGATCCTGTTTTTTGATATCTCCTTCAGGTTGGGGAGACTCGGATTCCTGGTCACTAGACTTGCAGAGAAGTTGGATTGAATTCCTGCTAGGCAGTTTTTGACTTTTGAGAAAGACATGTTTGGAGGGAGGGAAGCAGTTTTGAATAGCCTTGAGCGTGTTCATCCTTTTCTTTTTGTACGTGGGTGTACTGTGTACAGAGAATGAGAGGAAAGAAAGGATAGAAGCTGTCAAACATTTTCAATATCTCTGTATTTTGAACCTCTCATTTTTCAGAAGCGTGTATATCTTATCTCTTTTAGTAAAAGAGGTTATTGAAAAAACGGGACAAGTTTTTCTTCTTTTATAGGCGGGAAAGGCCGGGAAGTATTCAATTGTCGAGGCAAACAGAGGTACTTGCTTTTAGAACAGATCCTGTCCAAGTATAGTTCGTGCCCATCATTTCAACAGAAGCGTTTAAATACTTCCCACAAGGGTTTCTCTTATATATATGGGGCTAAAAACTAACGTTTCAACTCTTACTAAAGCTATGGGACTAAATTACAAGCTACTAAGGCTAGGTAAGCTTTGTCTCTAGGCGCGTCAAAAGCTGGGTTGACATGTACAGATGTACTTAATTTGCTGGCCAACATCAACCAACCAAAGATTGCTTTACTAAATTAGAAAATTAGTTTAAGAGAGTCACTTAAGAATTTTTTGGACTCCATAGACAGAGACATAATATTTTTAGTTTGGGCTATTTAGTTTTTGGGTCTTTTTTTAATTGGATAATTTGCAGTTGGTCACCAATTGATTGTTTATTTGCATTTGGGCCAAAATTGACGGTTGCCCATCCATATTTTATATATTAACACATTTATCCTTAGGATCAAATCCTAACTTACAGTTAAAGTTTTGGGGCCAAACCCTAATTTTGAGATATGACTTGGGCATTTAGTAAAGGGCCTAAATTTGTTCTAATTCCGATTGTATGCTTTAATTATGATACATCTTTCATGTAATTGGTAGTTGACCCTAAATACAATAACCAACTCTAAATTGACATAAAATCAATAACCAACTCTAAATTGACATAAAATTAGCCGCTAACTGGGGTGTACAATTTTATGTTATTGGTACTATTAAACAATAATTTTAGAGTGTTAATATTCTCTCCTTGTTACGTCTATAAACTCACCCTTAAAAAATTATATTATCTATTATACCACTCTATTCTTCCACCTCCCCCATTAGCATAAGCTCACTACCTCCTTGAAAGTTAAAACTCTCTAATTGGATAAACTGGCCACTCAAATATTCACTCTCTTTTACCAACCTTTATTATATTCAAGTTTCTACCTAATGATAGCGATTGAATCAATAATAGACTGTTCAACCCCATGACTAACACTGGTAATAAATCATACGAAGCATTCTGCAATCGGTCATATTTATATAGATGTAAGAATCTTATTCAAATTTAGGCTTGAGATAGTCTAATTTGAACAATATCTCACAATTATTTTAGTATATATAAAAGCTAATGAAAAGCAAACACCATGTACTTCTAACCTCTAAGTATAACAATTAAATTATCACAACCCCAAATGTGTTAATAATAATATTCGTGAAGTTTCGTTTTGCTACTACCACAAAAAAATATGTGTAATGATTGAAACTATTTAATTTGTGCAATTATGCAAAAATTAATAATATGCATTTTGTTTTGCTTCCACCCATTATTTTTCGATCGTATTTGCGTATTTGGGTGTATATGTTAATTAACTTAGGATGTAAGTTGGTTAAGTTGTGGTCGTAAAAAGATTCTTATATGACCATTGAATCAAATCTTAGATCTTGTCAAGTGTTTGACTATTATTTGAAACTTTTAGCATTTGGTCATATTGTTAATAGTAATATTTGTGTTTGGTCCACAAGTAAATCACATATAGCATGTGTAGGGCATTTTAGCCATTTCTAGAAAATTATAGATATAACAAGATGGTCAACTCAAAGTCAACGCAGTCAACCGTCAATTTTGACCCACATGCAAATAAACGATCAATTGGTGACCAACTGCAAATTATCCAATTAAAAACTGGCCCAAAAACTAAATAGCCCTTTTAGTTTTTACACCAAAGTTTACCAAAACCAGAATTTGACACATGTTTAACCACTTTTGGAAGCAATAGACAAAATTATCCTATTTAATTATTGGCTAAATCTATGGTGCGCAGGTCGTATGGTATGCTATCAAATCTGGGCCACTCATACCAAGGGGTGCGTGTGTATTGCATGACAAAAGTACTGATCCAAAGGCCCACATTACCTGCGCACCATACATCTCGCGCACTGAAGACTAAGTCTTAATTATTTGCAACTACTTCTACAGTATGTGAAACAACGAGATTTCCTCTCCTATAATCTCTTAAAAAATTCATAAATTTTAAATGCATTTGAAAGTAAGTGTTTTTTTAACAAAATTTCATAAATTTTAAGGGTTTGTCTGGTTCACGGAAAAGGGTAGAAAATAAAACGTTTTTCAGGAATTTGAAATGTGTCACGTGTTTGGTAACATGCGGAAAACCAAAAAAATAGAAAATGGTTTCTCTAAAACATAAAAAGGAAAGAAAACAACTAACTTAAAATAAAAATGGAAGTCGTTTTCTATTTTCCATCCCGACAACAACTCACGGCTAGCGAAACTGGAAAAAAAAATTGATCAAGCTCGAGAAGGTAAGTTTCCCCCTCTCTCTTCCCTCATTGATTAATGGTGGTAGTAGTGAACCCTAATCTCCCTCACTTCTGTGTTCATATCTCAAAGGTTTCAAACACATCTCCACCGATCAAATCAGCGTTTGTTTGAGCATAATAAGGTACGAATTTTTTGTTATTTGATTCAAATCATCGATTAAAATATCGATTTGGGGTTGTTGTTGTGATTTCTTTGTACCAATTTGTTCATTTTTATGACTTTTATGTTTTGTTGTTTATGTGGTTTGGATGTTGTAGATCTGGTGTTTCGAGATTGTTGATGGTAGTTAATTTGTGTTTATTGATGTTTATATAGTGATGAGTTGTTCATTTTGTAAAACTTTGTTACTGTTTCATATTGGTTTTGAGTTTTGTGTGTGTTTTTGGGCTTTTTCTTTGGTTTGTAAGACCAGAAAACTAGTATGCAAACTTCCCTTTTTACTGTGAAATTGAAAGTTTATGTTGAAGCTTCTTCTTCTATAGTTTGATCTAGCATTGCGTTTTTGAATATCCTTTGTACTTTGTTTGTATTATGAACATTAGCTATGATCTTTCTTTTTACTTAGATGAGTAGTGACAACGATTTTGAAAGGACACGTCGTTGGAGCTATGGCAATGGTTACAAGTGCAGTAACTACCGTTTTAATTCACACTAGCCAATAGCATACCAAGGAAGCCATATGTGAATCGTGGCATCAACAGAAAATTGTACTTGGATGGTATAATCAATGATGATAGTGAGTGTTACGATCTTTTGAGGATGAGTAAAGAGTCGTTCCGAAAGTTGGTTGTTTTATTTAGAGAAAAGAATTTGTTAAGAGATTCAAGGAATACGAAAGTTGAAGTGCAAGTTGCTGAGTTCCTTCATACTATAGGGCATAACGTTAAAACCCGAGTCATCAAACATAATTTTTTACGTTCGGGGGAAACAACTAATCGGTATTCTCATATTGTTCTAAAGGTGGTTCTTAGTCTTTACAAGGATCTAGTGGTGGAACCAACCACTGATATGGAAACACCTCCAATTATACGATGTAAAGAAGTGAGATTCTGGCCTTGGTTTAAGGTAAAATATAAGTATATTCTTTAGTCAAAATTGTTAAAAGTTTTCTTATATTTTAAGTAATTAGTTTTTTTATTGATTGTAAATAAGGATTGCTATTGGAGCAATAGATGGGACTCATATTCGTGCGAAGGTACCTGAAGGTATACACAATAGATTTCGTGGGAGGAAAGAAAAACCTACGCAAAATGTTTTAGCTGCCGTTTCCTTTGATCTTAGGTTTACTTATGTGTTAGTTGGTTGGAAAGGGTCGGCTCATGACGCACGGTACTTGAAGATGCTTTAACAAGACCTAATGGACTTAAAATCCCTGAAGGTATATATATAAATGTATATATGAACGTGTTGTTTACTTATATAATATGGTAGATAATGATCCCTATAAATAATGTTATTTTCCTTGTAGGAAAATATTACTTGGTAGATGCTGGTTATCCTAATCGCATGGGATTCCTTGCTCCATTTCGCGGTGCTAGATACCACTTAAAAGAATGGAGTAAGCATGAACCAGAAAATGAGGAGTTATTTAATGTTCATCATTCATCATTAAGGAACTCCGTTGAATGAGCTTTTGGAATCCTAAAGAAATGCTGGAAGATATTGGATGATTCCTAATCTTTTTTCTCTTTTGATACACAAGTAGATGTGGTCCTAGCTTGTTGTATCCTACATAACTATATCATCGGTGTCACTCCTAATGATTTGTTCCTTTCAGAGCTAGATCCTGAACCTGAGAGTGGAAAGCCTCCAAAGAAAAAAACAAAACTTACTCAGAAGGAGCAACCTGAGCAAAAGAAAGAGTAGGCTGCATTTAGGCTGAATATGGCACAGGTTATGTGGGATAACAACTTAGTAAGAAAAAAAAAAAAGGTAACACAAAAAGAGCAACTTTAGAAAAATTAGGAGTGGGATAACAAGTGGTGTTTGTACTGTAAAAGAATTTGTGATGCAAGCTTTGTACATAGACTATTATGGTTTTTGTTTTCCTAGTTCTATGCTTGTATAAGATTTCAATGGTGATTAATATGATACTATGCTTTGATTGTGTAACGTTTGATGTAATTTTTGTTATGCTTAAGGTAGTTTAGATATGTGCGATGGTTACTTGCACCTGCTTGTCCCATACATGGGATAACTATGTTGATTTGTTAATTAAGAATCTACATGGAAGTTAATTGTGTCATGTGACTAACATAATATTCAGGAATGGAAGAAACTCAACAATCTGTGAAAGGAAAGTCCAAGCAAGAGAAAAAGAATTATAGGTGGACTAATAAGAAAGAGAAAGTTTTGATCTCATTTTTAGCAGAGTGTGCGAGAAAAGGATAAAAGAAGGGAAAAACATTCAGCAAGTCCACTTTTACATAGGCGGCTAAAACTGTTTCCAATGCCTTTAACGACACTTGCATTGTGGAAAATGTTGTTGGTCGTATGAAAACTACTAAGGCAAAATATGCGATGATTAAGAGCCTTAAGGAAAGGAGCGATTGGGCGTGGGATGATGAGCTTAAGATGATCAAAGTTGGCAAAGAAGATGCTGAAGATTTTATTGAGGTATTTGCTTCTTCTTTAGACTTACTTTAGACTTCTTCTTTAACATGGATGAATAGCTATGCTACCTTTGTATTTGAACTAATTGATATGACACTGAGGTAGAGAAGAAGTATTGATATGTTGCCTTGATACCAAAGTATGTTTATTTCAGTCACACCCTTTTATTTGGTTTTTTCTTTCATTGCATGGTAAGATTTATATATAACCAATAACCTTAGAATAATTATAGTAGATACAAAGCTTATGTTGATATTTCAAAGGTGTTGCATTTTTATTTATTTATTTATTTTTTGTTAATAGCTTTTCATTTGATGTAGGAAAATCCATATGCAAAAGGCTTGTTGAATGTCTCGATAGAGCAATATGATGAGTTGTCTCTTGCTTGTGGGGATGACCAAGCTACAGGGAGTTCTGGAAAGGCAATTGCAGATATACAATCTGAAACTGTTGATATTGAAGATGTAAGCGAGACTCGAGGGGTACCACAAAAGGCAAAGAGGAGTAGACAGTGGGAGGAAGCATTTTCGAAGCTTGATGGGTTGTCGCAGCAAGTTTCCCGCCTAGCAAATGCAGTGAGTAACGTCGATCAAAGCTTTTGTGACCGAGTCTTCTATGAAGTGATGAACATGGAAGGGTTTGAGACTCTAATGTTAAACTCAGCTTTTGAGTATCTAACTGAAAACCCTCTTGCCGGGAAGCAGTTTATTTCAAAGACTCATGAACTTCGTATGAATTGGTTGATGAGTTTTGCGGCAAAAGAGTGACGTGTGCTTTAAGAAAATAGGAATATATGGTTTAAGAGGAGGGGTGACCCTGTTGGTTTTTTACTCTTTTGTAGCTTATTTGGTATTCAGTCGTATAACAATGATAGTGTTATGGATTGTGTTAATGTTTGGAGTCATTTTGAATTAGGCATGTTTAGTCTATAGGGATGTTGGTCTCTCTTAATTGGTTTTCTGAATCATTTGGTCCACCACCTTGTTCTTATTCATGCTTAGAATTTCTTCACAGTGGACGCTTGTTTAATTCATTTTCTATTCATTGTCACATGGCTTTGATCATGAAGAAACTTTAGAGAGAAAGTCATGTGCTTTTGACCTTGGGTGTTCGTTGTAGATCGAGCTTATAAACTCCTAGCGTTGAAAGTGCATTCACAACATAATCTGGAAGAAACATGGTATAGAAAGAATCCTAGACTGTCCTTGCGAAAACCTTTCTCTTTAGTTCTTCACCAAGTCATGGTATTTAGTTAAAAACTTTAAAACTCAGTACCAACAACCTTGAGAGATGCTATTCAACAAGAATTGCATTTGCCAGCTCAAATAGATAATAAGCATGAGTGCATGACGCCCAGATGCCTCCTGAAGAGTTTGTAACCACTAACCACCTAGTCACACATTTAAGTCTACTAGATTTCTCAGATGCTTCACCATTCTTCATTTACTAAAACTCTATTAAATACCATTCCTCTAATTACTGAAGTGATCTTTGTAGTTCTTCAGGATATTTGTGCCATGATATTTGAATTTTAGCATAGTGGCTATGACAGAGAATCAGAGATAATCTATTTTATAGTACATTGGCTTCTCTCTATACCATTTCTAATTATATACTGAGGAGATTTCGAGGTAGACTAATGGTTGTCTCTAGTGATTATATAAAACATGAGCTTCTAGCTGGTGAGAATGTGACATCCCCATTGACCAAATCCAAAGACAAGCTTTGTGTTGGTAGCCGGAGAGGAAGGGGTAGAACTCGTAATCCCAAAAAGTTGAACTCTATGCAAAAATTATTGAGAGTTAATCATGCGATGGAGAATTCTTGCATATACCAAATAGGTGGAAAATAAATTTCTGGAAAACATTTTTTTTTTCCAGTTGAACCAAACACCAAAAAAAAAGATTTTATGGAATTTGAAATCAAGGAAAAGAATTTCTTAGAGAAACAACTTTCCAGGAATTTTAAATTCTTTGAACCAAACATAGCCTAAATGAATTTAAAAGTATACATTTATTTAAATGTTGCGCATTAAAATGCATTTAAATTATTTTGAATTCAACATTTTAAAACATATATTCTATGTCACTATTTCACTTATAACCACCCGCCTTTATATATATAAATGCATATAATGAAAAAACTAAAAATATTATGCATCCAATATTTTGTGGAGGCATTTGACACTAGTCTTTAAGTCTAAACCCCAAACCACTAGACACTAAACCCAAAATCTTTATAAACTAGACCCTAAGCCTAAACCTTAAGATACTAAACCCTAACCCCTATAAACTAGACCCTAAGACTAAATCCTAAACTTTAAGACACTAAACCCTAACCCCTATATCCTAAATTTCTAAACATTAAACCCTAAACCAACCCGTTATATTTAATAGTAGTTAATTGAACCCCACAAAATAAATAATCAAATGCATTTTGTATCTGCATTTTAAAATGTGTGGTGTGTATGCATTTTAAAATGTATAAGTTTATAACGTGGTGCATCTGCATTTTAAAATGTTTGCATTCAGTAAAACGTTTTTCATAGAATCTGCAAGTGTATCCATACAATTCAAAACCACTAATAGAACCCGATTATCCTATTGAACTGCACCACAAATGAAAAAATATGTTTAAAAATATTAGTTATCTAGTCAATGTTGCAAATTTAATACAAAAATGAAATAAAGCTACAATGTTGAACAAAAATTAATAAAAGCAAAATATTTGGCAGGTAGAAACATAGTACACACATACCACACAATACACACTTTAAAATGTCAAAATAAAATTGAAAGTTGGTAAAATGCAATTACAAATTACAATATAGTACACATTTTATATAGATACAATATCTAAAGATCAACATCGGTCGAGAATCAGGATTTACTGAAATAAGAAAACTAACTATGCATTTTAAATTGTAACTAGAACACGAGACAATTTTTGGATTAGACGATTAGGAATTGTTTTGGCTTATGGGTTAGCATCATGCGTTTTTAAGAAGAGATGAAAAGAATGATGATTGCATAAACTAAAAAAAATATGTAAAGAAGAAGAACAAAAAATAAAATAGGGGCGGTTATTTATCTCCTAAGTAGTTATTTTGCTTAGGCGAAAAAGAGAAGAAATGATCTCAAAAAAATCATAGGTGGCGGGCTGGTTTCGAGTCAAAAGCTCAAATTCTAATGATTTTCTATAAAAAAGATACTTATGCCAATGAAAACAAATTAGGGAGTATTAAAACCCAAAAAAATTATTGGTTCGGCTTTTAAGTTGTTTTTTTCTTAAACCGTTTACTAAATGTATTCACACAATAGCCAAGCAATACGAAGGTTTCATGAACAGCAACCAAGTATTGCTACTTCGAGACTCAGATTTGTTGGTACAGCTTATGGTTCCTATATTACTCATTACTCAGAAGAAAAAACAAACCGAAGGTCAGTGGTAAATGGTAATTCAATACCATTAATTGGAGTGTCTCCTTTCCAAACACATGTGTTTAAAAAAAAGGGTTGAAGGCTTGTCAGGCTGCTGAGATCGATCCTCTATAGCCCAAAGGCTGCCCAGAACGATCCTCTATAGCCATTAATCACGCTCTGGTCGCCCGGTCCTGTTTCATCTACCATCACCAGCCATTAATCACGTCTCTTGATTACTCAAGGAAACAGAGGTACTTCCCTATAGAACAGATCCTGTTCAAGTAAGGTCGTGACTATCACTTCCACAGAAGACTTTAAATACTTTGTACATGGGCTTCTCTTACTGGTGTGGGACTAAAGACTAACGTTTCTGTGCTTACTAAAGCTATTTTGTACAATCACTTCCATCTAAGAGGTTAAGTAAACGCTATCGATGAATGATGAAGTATGAAGTATGAAGGAGTACTATAATACACCTAATCAGTTGGCTTTATCACCATTACTTCTTTTTTGTGTAACAGATGCATCTGAAGAATACTTCAAAAGTTTAATTGTTGTACTTTTATTGACTGACCTTCACAGAATATATATATATATTTTTTGATAATCAACAGATATATGAATATATATTAAGATACTAAAAGTGATGAGGTTACAGACAGAGTATCATCTTCCAAAAAGTGCTTCAACCAACTTGGTGGGATTGTCAACCACTCAGAACTAGGAAGTAAATTATGCCCAACAGATGCTAACTTGTGGGCTACAGAGTCGGCAGATCTATTGATCCACTTAATATTTACATTATCAAAAGTAACAAGCTCTTCTATTACATCTTCAAGTATAGTCTTTGAAGACCAGGAAATGCTTGTTGGTTTATTTCCCAAAAAGTTGCAAACATCCAATTCTACTTCAACTGATGAGCTGAAAGTCTGACACCATTGTATTGCTTTAAGTGCCCCTCTACATTCTGCCCTCTTCATTCTGCCTCTTTTGTTCCTCACTGCAATGAAACATCCATTAGAATCTCTAATTACATAACCCATGCCAATTGGATAGGGTATATTACTTTTAAAACTGGCATCAATGTTTAGTTTTACCCAGCCTAATCTTGTTCGAATAGAAATTTGATTATGATGATTGCTCATGGTCAGCACCATAGTACAAAATATCCATATATCGGGATATTTGGAGATATCTATCCAGATTTCATATTTCAGATATATAAATATCACGATATATTTAGAGATATATACGACTGCAAATATCAGTGATATTTCGACGATAATTGTGATATTTGTGATATTTAGGGGTATTTAGAGATATTTAGCAATATTTTGTGTATATAACAATTTTATTTAATATTTACCATTATATTTCAAATAAATATAAATAATGTATCATTATATATCAAGAAATATTCACAATATCCACGATATTTGTCGATATTTTAGATATATTCACGACATTTGCATGTGAAACAATATCAAATATCTTCAAAAAGGGGGATATATCCACGATACATATCCAAAAATTGAATATCGATAAATATCCATATCCTGATATTTTGTACTATGGTCAGTACTACTGTGCCTGATAACATTACAATCATTGTAACCAACATGATAGTAACCCTTAATCACTTGCCTGATAACACACACACTTTTTCTTTTTTTTTGCTAAGTAGGATTGAAATTCATTAATGAGAAAAACAAAAAAGAAAAAAATTGTACAGTGTTGGAGAGTAAGGAGTGCTAGCCTCCTACATCACCAGTGCACACTCAAGCAAACCTATAGTAGATTTCGTCTGGTACGTCCCATTTATAGACCCATGGGGGTCTCCCACCACATCCTCAGAATCTCGGTACCTAATTCTACTCCAAAATTTGCGGCTTTATTAGCAGTAAAATTCACCTCTCGCCAGGTACTAGTGATAGTACAAAGGGTCAATTTGGTATGCAATTCTCTCCATCTTTGTTTCAACTGCCATGGAATTTTGCCAGAATTGAATGCGGTTACCGCTGCCCTTGAGTCGGATTCGACCCAAATGGATGCTCTACCTTTAATGACTGCAACCTCCATGCCTTCAAGTATAGCAGTACACTCGGCCATATAGTTTGTTGCAATGCCAATGTTTCTACTGTAGACAAAGACAAACTCACTATTTGAGTTTCTACCAACAGCACCAGCACCAACACCAGTTTCTCCAGGATTGTTCTTTGCAGCTCCATCTATATTGACCTTAGTCATATTTGCATTAGGCAAATCCCATCTACATGGCATAATGCGTGGAGCATTTCTTGTTTTTACCATCTACACACACAGAATACTGACTCTTTGAGCCTGTCGCACAATTACACAACCACCTCAATAACCTGAAGTAAATAGTCTCCTCTCATCCGTACGTGTTGTTATTTTATGTAAAATCTGCAGTGTATTTCAGCAACACTGAAACTCAGCTAAAACACGTCGTATTTTAGTGAGTTTCCAATTAGAACATTGATTATTATCATTCATGGTCATTAAAGTACATGTAATCACAGTTACAAGATAAGCGTTTATGGCATAAAAAGCAAAAAGATTTTGATTCATCCAGAAGTACTTCCCTATAGAACAGATCCTGTTCAAATAAGGTCGGGATGATCACTTCCACAGAAGAGTTTAAATACTTCATACATGCTGTCTCTTACGGATGTGGGACTAAAGACTAACGTTTCAGCTTTCCTTACCTATGGGAACAAAAGAAATGTATCATACAATAAAGCCGGGTTTATCTTGTAGGTTACTGAATACTGGCTCTTGACCTTTTAAACTAGAACATCTTAACTCCATGATCATTGACTTGACTTGTTAAAGATTGAACTTGTCCTAACTTCTTGGTAAGTAAGAATTTATCCACTCTGGTAAGTGGTAAGTAAGAATTTGTGTGGACAATGGTTTGAAATATATTCAAATTAATGGGGACATACATACCTCTTTATTCCACTTCATACGTTATAGACGAGATAGACCAAATCATATTAGGACCTAGATATTTTGATCATATTCAATCTTTTTTGCAGATATAATCAAGAAAAGTAGTAACCATCCTACACTTTTATATTGGATTTGCTGCTGGAGACCCTCTTACATCGGCAGTTTGAATCTAATGTTTCTTTACAATTGTTCATGAGTTCAACGTTGCCCATCAGTAACAAATGAAGCAGGCTTTACCAAAAAAACACAAATGAAGCAGGACAAAACACAATTGCTCTATTACAGCTAGTGTGTTAGCATCAAAGATAGCATACACAAGCCATCAGGAGACAACATGATTGATGCCTTGGCCAGAGCTTTGTACTGTTGTATGACTGTCAAACATTGTCCCCATCCAATAGATTCCAACAAACACCACTTGGAGGGAGGAAACAATGTCGTTACTTGCAAATCAGAACAAGGAAAAGAATTAATCTTTTGCAGTAGAGATCATGATTAGAAATTAGCATGAATTTAATTATTTAAGTTACTCAAAGTCGAAACATTGCCATGCTTGTGTTCCTTAGTAAAATTTGGATATAATGTAGTTCTTCAGAATAAACATTGTTAAAAACTTGAGAATAAACACCACCTCTTATAAATAAAGCACATACTGGCCCGCATAAAAAAGAATCTAATTTTGCGAAAGAAGGCTTAACATTTGCGTCTCCACAACAAATTTACAAGGAACTAATATCCTAGTTGAACAACTAATCTAGTTGAACAACTAATCTGAAAATGAAAAGTAAAAACCTACCTAGAACTGCATTAACACCCACACACATGGTCGTCTCTTCACAGTAAACTATCCAGATGTTAGAGACAGAACAAACTATCAGTTGACGGTGCCTCTTGCCTTTTTGTAAGTGTATGTTTTGGAGATGAAGAGGTACCCTATAAAGTTAACAACACTTAGCACGACCAGCACCCAGTAGAAGTAATCAATGTGGCCTCTGTTCAAATTATCAGGTATCCATCCAAGCTGACCTTTCTTAGTGCTGATATTTGTGACGATGGTGACAAGTAAAGCGCTGAGATAGTTCCCCAGTGCAACAGTTGTGAGGTTGAGAGCAGAACAGAAACTCCGCATGGCATCAGGTGCTTCCTGATAGAAGAACTCATTTTGACCAATGAATGTGAACACCTCTGCGCACCCAATGAGGAAGTACTGTGGGATTTGCCATAGGATTGACATGGGCACATACTCGAGGGCATAGTAGTTATGTGTTCTCACCATCCGAAGACGTACAACTTCCAGGATTCCAGCAGCCAACATTGCAAAGATGGAGATAAATAATCCGATGCCCATTCTTTGGAGCGTGGTGAAGCCTACATCATTTTTCGTGTACTTACGAGCAACTGGAACAATGATTCTGTCGTATAGGGGGACCCAGATGATAACGCTTATGGTGTCGAAAATGGAAAGAGAGGCCGATGGAATCTTGAACCCTTTTCCTAAATGTGGATCCATGGTGTTCCCTTGTAGAACATACATTGTGCTCATCTGGCCATACACCGCAGAAAAAATAATACCGGTTGCCCATATAGGGAGCATCCTAACTATGGCCTTGACCTCCTCAACTTGAGTGATCGTGCAGAGTCTCCATGCACTCACTGGACCCTTGTCACCCTCTAACTGAGTGTTGACAGCAGCCTTGTCAAAAAAACTGGAGCAAATAAAAGATAATAAAATTGTGATTAGTTATTAAATCCATACAACAAGTCCAGAAAAATACATGCTCAAATTATTAATCAATCAGTTACTAGACTAGTTCAGTCATAACCACATCACTTACCTTAAGCCTTTTGTGTGCTCAAGCTTGCGGCTTCCTTGTATAACAGTCTCAGTGGTCTCATAAAGGTGGGTTGGATCAGACGGAGCTTTAACCTTCAATTTTTTGAAAGAAGCTGTGAAAACCTGCAATATTCTAGACAGGAAATTGCCACCAGGCCTTTGGAGTCGGAACAACGCAGTACCCGAGAAAAAGGTAACTACTGCAATGCCCATTGCTATAGCAGGAATACCAAAACCTACCCCCCAGCCAACATTCATTTGTACCCAAACCAAAACTGAGGAAGCAATAAGAGCTCCAACATTTATTGAAAAGTAGAACCAATTAAAATAGGAACCCTTCCTTTTCTTTTCAGACTCATCAGTATCATCGAACTGGTCCGCACCAAAGGATGAGACACAAGGCTTAATACCGCCAGTACCCAAAGCAATAAGGTAAAGTGCAAGAAAGCAAATACTGGTTTGATAACTTGAAGGGTGGCAAACGCCCTTATCACAGGATGGCTTTAGTCCAGGTAGAAGTGCTGAGAATGTTAGAAGTGTCATCCCCTACAATCAACAATTTAAACTATCTCAGTTCTTTTGATGTCAAAACAGAATATATGCGGACACGACAATGGTTTGAATATTTACAAAACTCAACCAATATTAACGAAACGATGTGATACATGGAACCACAGGTGAAGCTATATAGTACTAAAATCATGATCAAGAACCATAGTTGAGTGTAACTCACAATAAAATATATGACAGAGAAAATGGCAATGACCGCATATCTTCCTAAGTAAGAATCTGCAAGAAAGGCTCCAAGCAATGGTGTGACATAACAGGTTCCAGACCAATTTGAGACATTCTTCGCAGCGGTTGCATTTCCTTGGTTGAACTGTTTCTGAAGGTAGTTCACCAGGTTGGTACTCATTCCATAGTATGCCAGTCTTTCACAGAACTCATTACCAAGAATGAAAGGGCAAGCTTTCCAGGTTCCAGTTTTCTCCTTGTCACAAGGTTTCTTACAAATGGTCATTGTCCCATCTTTTGTGTACACATCGATATCTGCCATGATATTCTCACAGAGCAGAATCTATTAACCGTATTCTTTTGTATACTTCACTGAAAGTAGGATAAAAAAAGAACATCAGTCGGAAGAAAATTTTAGTATATGATGCGCATCAGAGAAGAGCAATGCTGTGTATAATGCAACTATGTTAAGTCGTTCAGACTCAAACAATTCAAAGCACGGATAAAAAACAAGAGATCCCTAAAAACAATCATAGTTCTTGTGTGGAAAATTATCCACAAGAGACAAATATGTCACAATATATAGATTACGTTCAATGTATGAGGCGTATGGCACGTCCTAATACAGAGAGTTCAGATTTAGCAGTACAAGTAATCTGCATCGACGCATTGTCAAACTTCCCACCATAACAAGTGATGTAGGAACCAATGTGTACAACAACAAACAAAATTTCTAAAGATAATAATAACAAAACATAAAACTCTATTAGCATAACATCTTGTATCCATACTAAGTTCTAAACCCCTTATCCCCTGTTGAAGGTGGGAATCGTGGATCTCTCCCAAGGTTTGATTAAGGAGTCAAGGACTCGTTGACTATCGCAATCTTGATGGTCTATATCGCCTACTGGAACAATGTGTTAACGTCTTGACTACAATTTAGTTTCCAATTAGTCTCAATAGATCAACAGCCGGTACAATAAAATCCAAATTGTTTAAATTAATTTTAAACATACTATAATGTATTGATCTTTTTATTCCAATTCTAAGAAGATGATTGACAATGAAACTATAAACAGAAGCCAATATGCATGAGGAGTCTTGGGAAGCAATACAACCTGAACAGAAACAAATAAAATAAATAATGAAAGCCTAATAAAATGCCATACTAAAAAGAAAACTTTATTTTATTTTTTTAATGTTAACAAGTAAGCCAATACTAGCAGATATAAACACACTAGTGTTGTTGATTGTATATAGTTCAAAAGCAAAAAAATAAACCAACTAACACAAAAAAGTAAAAAAGGCCACATCAAGAAACACAGAGAAACAAAATCGTAACACAAGCTGATGGATGCACAATAACAATGTCTTGTATCAACTGTATAAAAAGTTCTATAAACTCCATCAACGTAACAATATAAAAAAGGTAAAAAAAAAAAAAAGGACTATGGAAGTAGAAAGAAGAACGTGAATCTAACCTTAGCAACTTTTTTTTTGTTGAACGAAAGAATCCCAAGTGACCAAGTCCCAAGAAAGAGATTCACTATAAAAGTTTCACGTTCACGTAAAGACTTGAAAGGAAAATACTTGAGCTATACTCGGAACACAATGAACAGAATCCCGTTGTATGTGGCTATATACGGGGACTGACTAATAGGTGGCAAACAAAGTAGGACCATGAGAATATTTTCCTTTGTCACATCAACTTCGTACTTCGAATCAGAAAAAGGTCAATGAGTACACGTACAACTGTGAATATTCATACGAGAGCCGTGGTACTATTCACAGGACTTGATTTGTAAGTTGTTGGGCTATCGGATGGTGAGTTTTGGGTTTGATGATTGTTTGTGTATATGGTTCTGCTATGAATTTGATGCAGAAAGCTTGGTAGATTCATCTTTATAGGAGTGGGTCTTGGTAGTTTATAAGTTCATAGTTAGGCCTAAGTTAGGTTCGACTCTTTTATGGACCTATCAAGTTCCATCTGGGCTAGCCAAAAATAGAAGACTAAGATATCCAAGAAATGGGGCTCACACCGCTGCTTCCTAGCCTGTTATGCTAAACCTCTCTCATGGCGGCCCAACCCACTTAACTCCCCTATTTTTAACCCCCCATTAAATAAACTCTCTATTTTTGTGAAACTAATGAATTTCGATCTATTTTTTATTTCGAAACAAAATTTATTTCTTTTTTTATCCTTTCTCTTTTCAGCCAGACCACTCGTTCGTTTTTGGGTTTGTTCTCAATATTTTTTACCGGCAACAATGGCAAAAACACACCGATTTCAACCTTAAATTTTTCGATGCTCCTGTCCATTTGTTGCATTAACGAATCAAAAGCGAGTTGAGTTTCTGAGTCATGAGAATAACAAACCACAAATTTGATTGCTTTTAAAAGACGTGGGTCAACTTATGGTGATATTGAATTTGTTGCCTTCTCAATTAGTGTTAACACTTTCCCTCCTCCTTCTCTTTCTCTCTCCCCCATCATTCAAATTTCAACTGCATAGTCAGTTCTTGAATGAGTTGAGGGAGATGTTGGGTGAAAGGGTAAGTATCCCTAAGCTGTTTATTAAAGGGAGGTACATATCAGGTATGGATGAGGTGATTGAGCTGAATGAATTGGGTAGACTCAATAAACTACTCAACGCGGTTGGTAGGAGTAGGGAATATGGGAGTGGTGTCTGTGAGGGCTGTGGAGGATCTAGGTTTGTTCCATGTTTGGAATGTGGATGAAGTTGTAAGGTGTTGATCGTGGATAAGAAGGAAAAATGTGCTCAGTGGAACGAAAATGGGCTAGTACAGTGCCCTATTTGTCATTAATGGTTGAGTTTTGACATGTTCTTGAGTAAGAAACAAACTAAATTGTAATGTTTAGTTGAGTAATATCTCTGTAATATTTTGTTTTCAATGATGATTGATGTGTCACAAATTCACAATGCCAAATTCATAAAGTATACATTATGTTGATACTGGCTGTAAATCGCTATACAGAGAAAATGAAGAGTTTTACTAGCTAGTTTGTTGAAATATCCATAATTCCTATGTTATAACTTCTAAATTATTGTAAACTTTCAGTGTCAACATACTAATACTTGTGGAACTGAATATATAAAATATGCTAGTGTGTGACCAGACAAGAAACGGAAGCACACCGCGGATGCTGCAAGAGGTAGGAAGAAGAACAAGCACCTTTGTTATGACCACCGCAATCCAAGAGTGGGCTCCACTCCTACGACATGTTTTGCACCGATTCATTGATTCAACAATTCAATTTATTGAATATTTTTCTTTTTTATTTTTTCTTCTTATGTTGGATGTCGATGAACTTTCATTTTTTTTTTCTTGTTTGGATTTTACATTTTGATGTTATATAGACACATTTGGTAAAACTATATTTACAGTCACTGAATTTTTATAGACGTTTTTGACATTTGAGTTCTAACCAGGTAACGCGGGTTATGAAAATATGAATTGGCATATGCAAATATAAAGTTACATATGTGAATACAAATTTACATATGCAAATATAAAATTTCATAGATTTTTTCTGACATCTGACAGGTGACACAGGTTATGTAAATATGAATACAAATATGAAAATATTAATTTCTATATGTAAATATGAATTTACATGTACACATTGATTTTCACATACGTTTTTTTCCTATCATCTGACTGGTGACACATGCTATGAAATGTAAATTTACATATGCAAATATGAATTCTAATAAACTGTTTTCTGGCATAGCTATGAAAATTTGACAAACTAATCAGGCTCATTTCTTGCATTACATCCAAAATTTAAAGATAGTATCCAAAAGTTTCATCCGGAATTCAAAGACAAACTGACATTACATGAAAGATCAAAGATTTACGTCCATAATTCAAACAAAATTAGTATCCCAAAGTGATCCACCAATAAAATGTAACACATCATTTCATGATCTTCTTTCTTTGGTATGTTACAGCTACGTCAGATGGAGCTAAGGGCTTATTTCTAATCTTGAACTTATGCTTCTCCTTGCACCAACTGCCTAACAATTTTCTAACTTTTTTTTTATCCACCTTTCCTTCAACAAAAACTATAAAAAAAAAAAAGTTGCCAAAAGGAGTTTCTTTCATCTTGGCAATATGAACATCTCTAATTCTTCCTTTGAACTCTTAGAAAAGTGCTAGCATAGACAAAGCAGAAGAACGAAACACCTTGGTAGAACTAGTAGGTTTTACCTCCTGTTGCAATAAGGGGTTGTAATAAATAACTCGATCTATTAAACTAACATTTCAAAATTTACTTTCACATATGAAAATACAAATTTACACAACAAATAAAGCTATGCAAGTAAACTTTTACATACGAAAATAGAAACCAAAACAGTACTGATGAATACATACATATGCAAATATGAATTTTGATAGCATTCTTGTTCTGACTTGTTACATCTGCTAGGCTATGTTAATACCAATTTACATATGCGGATAACAATTATTGCCAGATATGTGACTTCTAGTGACTTTACTCCTGATGCCTCACTACTAACCTTCTTCTTTCTTTCTTTCTTAGAATTCGAACATTGCATCCTTTTAGCTTGTTTCTCTCCTTCGACCATTTCATCAACGTTGTCAAGCGAAGCTTGAAATAGTTTTAGATTTTTTCTTCATTTTTTTGGGTTTTGTTAATTTCGAGTTTTAGATCTGAAAACCTGGGTTGGAATGGTTGGAATGATTATTAATTTTGAGTTTCAGATTTGAAAGAGTTTCAGATTTGAGTTTCAATTTTGCAAGAAGAGAGGATGCAGCGAGAAGAAAGAGAGAAGAGAAATTTGAGATCTAGGTTTTTATGTGTGGGGGTATTTTAGTCAGTTCGGGTGTTTTAGAAAAAGAGGGGGTTTTTATGGATTAGTACGTAGTGAGGGGTTTTTTTATGCAGGATGTGTATGAACCAGGGAGATTAAACCTAAAATCTACTAAGATATCTGGTTGTTATTGCCTAACTTTTTTTTTTGGTTTGTAAACACACAAGATATATATATATACCAAGTGATAAGGAGAGATCAATCTCTCTTTCAAATGGAGCGCATTTTAGTAAGAGCAAGTCCAATGGAGGGCTATATGGGCTGCTAAAAGCAAATATAACACCCCAACCACAAAAATGTCATTCCAATGGGGCTGCTAAAAGGGTCTTAAATTTGGAAGGAGTCAAAAACCCAGCCAAAGTTAAGACCTTTGCTAGCAGCTGCTATAATAAGTTCGGGAGATAGATGACATAGTTTCTGCCATCCGTGTGTTAAATTTCGTTGGACGGCAGAAAATGTGCCGTCCGTCCAAAAAAATTTCAAAAAATAATGGACGGACGACGACAGAAACTATGCCGTCCGTATCATTTAGCACTTCAAAATAGAAAATGCGATTGGATTGGTTTTTTGATTTTGGGGAGCCAAATTTGGCTGGGCAAGCTAAAAGGCCTATGTGACACTTTTAGCAGCCCAATTTAACAGCTCTCCATTGGACTTGCTCTAAGGGCCGTTAGATAGAGTGTGCACATCTCAAGAATGCTAAGTCAGCAAAGGCAGGAAAATAAAACACAAAAAAAAAAAAGATTTCAACAAAAGATTCCGTCATCTTCTTCTCTATGTTTTTCAATCTCTTACAGTCTTACTCCACTCTTCCCTCTATATTTCCTTTTTCATTTGAACAATCAAAATGACAACCACTTCCCTCCATATTTCTTGTTACATATATACCCTAATAAAAATGTTTAATTAACTCCACCTTACTAATTACTTTTGAAATTTGCACTTGTCAAGTTCTTTTGGTGTGAAGCTTTTAAGAGTGCTTCAACTATCCGTCCATCATTAAGAAGTGCAAGAAATTAAGTAGTAATAAATAAGCAATCCCCCCAAAAATATTCTCATTGTATATTGTATATAAGCTTTTCAATTCGAGCTTTTTGCAAACTCCCATTTAATTTATGTTTTGGGTCTTGGTTGCTAAATGAATAAGAACCAATTCAGCATTAGATTTTTATGAAAGAAAATATTAAAAGAAAGAATGAGGAAGAAGATGAGGGTATTCGAAGTTCATTTTGCTTTCTATCTTGTCTGTGGGCCACGAAACAGTTCCAACTTAGTGGGACTCTTTTAGGGATATGTAGTTTCCTATATAACGACTATTTGGCTAGATCTCTCCTTATCATGACTCATATATATATATATCAAAATAGAGAATTTATGACAGGCATGATGCCCCACAATAGGACGGCTCCTAACTGTTTAAACATAAACCACGACTAATTTCTTGTATTAGACAGCTGTTACCAGTCGGGTCATATTCGTCGGTCTTTGTCTGCCTACTTCTTCCTTTTAATTCCCATTGTCGAGACTTCTGCTTTGAGCCCTGAAACCATTTCCCACCAAAAAAATTGAGAACCCATTTCCCACCAAAAAAATTGACGAATTTTGTGTTTCCCCCTCAAATTTCATAGCTTACCCAAATACTATATATTATCTCATCACACGATTTTTTTCTCACGTTTTTGCAAAGGTTCGTACTTTCTCTCTTAGGTTTTTATTTATTTCTGTTCACTAAAATTGATACTGAAAATTCGTTTTGTAAATTGGGTCACTTAATCCAGGAATTGAAGGTTTAGGGTTGAAGGGGTATACGAAATTTAATACACTCTCAATTAAATCGAGGTGATTTTCTTATGTGTTTTACTAGTTTGTTCTTTACTTTTTCAGTTTCCATTTTGTGCAAAGTATTCGTATGTTTTCAATGGCCTGATTACGTTGTATTATATCCTCATTATTTCATTAATTAATTAATAATTAGTTTGTATGTTAAAACAAGAAAAAGATAACTAAAGTTTGTAACGCCTTTTAGCTTTAAGCATTACAAACTATAATGATAACTTTTGAGCTTGTTACTATATAAATAGAACGTTACCTTCATTAATATTCGAGAGAGCGTAAAAACTTGAAGTAGCAGTCCATAGATAACAACCGAGACAATAGGATTTGGCTCCTATAGTTTTAAACAAAGTAATTCTTACGCCGCCATGTAACCTTATTTTGAAGTCTACCAAATCTATTGAAACAGGCACTTGCCTAGAATAAACTCTCTCGACAAAACATTAACCCTTCCCTCTCCCAATCATTTCTTTCCAACCGGCTCCAAAGTCATGTCCCAAGATTTAAGAGCAAGTCATTTGAGTTCAAGTACACACGGTTGGCGAATTTGCTATGGTGTGGGCTATTTCCCGGCAGCTTCAATCTTCCTTAGAGTAATAAATGCTGCATTTTTTTTGCGATAGCTTGACCTATAAGCCGAGCACTCTTGACCTCTCCCTCTCGCTCGATAACCGCACCCTTCTTGTTTTGCTCTTTTCTCCAAACAAACTTGGCTCTTTTCGCTTCTTGTGCACCAATCTGCTTGGCTTCAATTGCAGCAGTAAATTCCTTTCCAAATGTTAAATTTGTAATGGACACATCATCCAATGCTATATTGAAGTTTGCGGCTCTCTCGGTCAGTATTTTTCTTATTTCCCTCTTGATGGCTTCTCTTTGAGTAATAAGTTGATCGGTATTGTATTGTGCTACCACAAATTTCAATGTTTCATGGATTATCGAGGGTAAGACTCTCTCGTTGTAATTCTCTCCTAAAGTCTTGTAAATGGTAGGCAACTGGAAGCGGCTCGATAGTCAATATAGGTGTGTTAAGCAAATACTAATTTCAAATCGAGTAGCTTTTTTTTTTTTTTCAATGTTCAATGTTCGATAGACTCAACGCCGAGTATGTCTATCAAATAGCGTAAGTCATAACTAGGAAAGGATGTTATTTAGAAAGAAACGAGCTAGAAGCCCATTTCTCCAACGAAAAGATGTAGTTTTCGGACTCTAACGATAGATTCATAGGGGTGAAACATGCGATTATGCCTATACTAAATGAGTTTATGATCCCTTATTTCCTTCATATTCGACTAGGACTAGTGTTGCGAGGTTTCTAAGTCTGCCGCTATGGCAGCTAAAGCGCTGGTTCACTCCGATTCTAAACAAGCTCCCCCACCCCACCTAGCTAGCATTTGAGATGCATTAAAAGCCCGCTTTAGTCCTCGCTTCATGGGTAAAGATAGCACAATGGGGGTGAAACATGCGATTATGCCTATCTAAATGAAGTTTCGGTTTTGATCCCGGGCTTTCCCCTATAGTGCAGCGGAAGCAAAGCAAAGCGTAATTGGGGCATCCCGCTTCAACCTGAAACAACTACCGCAAGCATCCCCTTTCTTTGGTTCTCGCGTTAGGGGATTAACCATAGCTTGGCTTTAGCTTGCTTGAATGAGCTCGCCTTCCCTTGTAACTAAACTAGTGAAAAAGGCTCGAACAAAAGGCTTTCCTCTTACACCGGGTATCGTGGAGTCAACTTCCCGAATGAAACCTTGACTGTCGAACAGGGTGCGAAAAGGCTCTTTCAAAGGCTATTAGTTGGTTGCTAGGCTAGGGCCATATTAGATAGAGGGTGAAGCGCCATACATGACATCTTTCGTTTGCTTTCTTGCTGTAAGCCGGTAATACAATAATAGAATATGCTTTTTGCACAACTCGGGATGAGACCAGACCTACCATCATATGGATACACCGGGGATTCATATGATTTCGCACTTAAATCCCCAAATTCAACATCACAACATTCACGAAATTAAGCTACACTCGATATCCAGCAAACAAAAAATAAAGGGAGAATCCATTCTTTTCTTTTCCCAGCCGTACTACGACTTGCCAACAAAGAATCCTCATATAGGTATTCCTTCACTCGGTAGCCACTGGCATCACGCTATGCAAAAAGGCCCAACAACGATCCTTTCGAAAAGGAGGAAGAAGTCTTGAGTGAGAAAACATACCCGGGGGATTAGTGTCTTTCTTCTGTTTTGCCGATACCCGGGGGATTAGTATCTTTCTTCTGTTTTGCCGCTTCGGGGGTTTACGTGTTATTCACTTTTTGCTTGTTCTTCACTAACAAGTTTGTGATGTTTTTATTTAATAGGTTCTTCTCCTGTTGGATTTTTTTTTCAAGTAAAGGCTGAATTTTTCTCACTGCTTCTCCAAGACAAGGTATAAAATAGTTTAACTATATTTATTCTTTGTTTCTAAGATTTAACTTTAAAACTAGGAAGTGTTGAGCCTATCGAAAATGGCTCTGACATCCATGTTAAGTCTGGAACAATCATTGTGAAGCTTTTAAGTGGAAACGTAGGAAGTCCAACGTTGTGAAGATTTGAAACAATCCTGTCAAGCTTATGTCAGAGCCATTTTTACTGACTAGCTTTTAAGTGGCTCTGACTTAACATTTTGGAACAATCCTGTTTCAAAAGATTTAACAAATAATTGTTCTCTACCTCTTCCCCATACGTTGTGAAGATGGGCATACCAGAATTTTAAGTGGAATAGGGAAAGGAGTTGAAACCCATGTTAAGAAACTTGAAATTGAGATTAGGGACTTTCAAAAATTGATTGTTACTCGTACACTTGGGCTTAAGAAGCTTGGCATTCCTTGCAAACATAGAAAATTAATATTGAAGTACATCCACAATTAATATTAAGATGACTGCATGCCTGCAATGCTAGTGCCGGGCTGTTGTTGTTTCATGCATGATCAAGTAGTATTTGGGGCTTGATGATAGCGAAATTGTGTATCTCGTAGCTTTTGCACAAAGTGAATTTGGCTTGAAAATTCTAGCTTACTGAGCATCATGAAGCTGCTTACAATATTCTAGCTTTAATTAGGTTGTTCTCTCTATCATATTTTTTTGTGTGATAAGTAGTGTTTGATTGTGAAGAGGTAAATTTAGCTAACATACTTGCGTGGTTCGTATAATTTTAATCATCTTCCTGCAATCCATATTTATCTAGTTTCTGTTCTAACTTGCAAGATTAGTTTTTATGCATGATTGATATTATTATAGTGATCATGTGTTACTATTCTGGTTTTATTTAATACAACCAGAACTGAATGTCATGTACCCTGCAGGGAAAACAAAACAAAAAACAAAAAAAAATAATAAAAGATTGGAGGCTAGAACTTAATATTCTATACGAAAAATGAACTATACATTCTAGTTTCCGTAGAAACAAATATATTTGTTCCTAAAGAAATTTGTTCTCCTACTCCGCAATAGACATGTTATCCATGAGGGGAAATCTTTAAGAAAAGTGTATGTCCAATGATTCGTGAAGTTGTAAACCTACTTTTGTTATCCGTTTTTTCGTTTATGTTATCTCAGATATATGGGGTTTTGCTTGTTTTTTTTATTTGAAATTTCAAAGCTTGAAACTTTTATTTTTGTTATGGGGTTTGCTTGTTTTTCTTATTTGAGTTTTCAAAGATTGAAACTTTTATTTTTAGTTTTCAGTTTAACAAGTTTGTGTTGTTTTGATTTAATAGGTTCTTCTTCAGTTGGAATTTTCTTCAAGGAAAGGTTGAATTTTTCTCACTGCTTCTCCAAGACAGGGTATAAAATGGTTTAACTTTCTTTATCATTTGTTTGTCATTTGTTGTGTTTCTCTTGTTATTTTATGTTATTATGTCGTTGGTATTGTTATTTTTATCCGATGGTATAAGTATAAGTATAGTTATGAGTTGTATTTTTTTTGTCGGTCTTTAAGAACATCAAGTGCAAGGTCGATTGAGTTAGCTATTTTTCATTGTTTGGATATTCAGCCTCTACTGATTTACAATATATATCTACAGATTTCAGTTTGAGTTGGACTAGTTTATTTCAAACTTTATATTTTCAAATAACCTGATTTCTTGTTTGTAAATAATATGACTTCTTTGGCATTAATTGGTCTTGACCATAGAGAATAAGGAAGTTACTATTAACATGAAATCATCAAGTGTCCTATATATATATATATATATATATATATATATATATATATTTTTTTTTTTTTTCCATTGTTACTGTAATTGTTCCAATCTTGAGCAAACCATTTAGACTTGGTAGGTGGGTTGTTGGGGTGCTAAGTATGTTAGGAGGCAGAAAGGAATTTGAGTACCACTTTCCATGATATATATACCTTTTCTAGGCAATTATACTAATATTATATATGTTGATGTATTTATCTAGAAAATGTCTTCAATGCTTCCAAGCAAGAACTGGATGAAAGCACCGACTTCGTCTACTGAATACCTTCGAGGTGTTAAATCATTCATCCAGTTTACACAAGAGAAATTAGGAAAGGAACTTGACTGGTATTGTTGTCCTTGTGCTAAGTGTCGTAATTTAGGGGGGAAGTCAACAGTAAAAGATATTGTTGAGCATCTTATCTGTGATGGTATAGACGAGACATATACATCATGGAGAGTCATCTTCCAGAAGTAGTAACTATGTTGAAGTTCCCACTAGTTCTTCTACTAGGGGTCTTGAAAATATGTTGCCAAGGATGGAAGAGATGGTCAATGACACATTTGGATCTAAGTCATCCCGTTGACTTAGATGCATGTCTTAACGAAGTTGATGATGGAGATGATGATGGAGATTCACCCAATGCCATACCGCAGGATGTTCAATACAACAAGTTGATGGAGGATGCTTTAAAAGCAATATATCCATCATGTCGGGGTGAAGATTCGAAATTATCGACGACGATTGAGTTGTTGAGCATGAAGGCTAGACACAAGTGGTCTAATAGTAGCTTCACAAAGTTGTTGCAATTCCTTAAAAAACTTTACCAGAAGAGAGTACACTACCTGAGAAGACCTATGCTGCTAAGAACTTGATCAAACCTCTTCGCATGAAGTGCGAAATTATTGATGCATGCCCAAATGATTGTATTATATATTGGGGTGACAAATATAAGGATTTGATTAGTTGTCCCACTTGTGGTGAAAACAGATGGCAACCGGTGAACCCGTTAAAACCGAATGCTAAGATTAAATCATGGAAGAAGCTTAGGTATTTTCCTTTGGCTGAGAGATTGCAAAAGATGTATAGCATACCATGGATTGCAGAGAATATGAAATGGCATGCAAATGCAGTTTCTGACCAACGCTATATGCGTCATCCTGTTGATTCTTCCATGTGGAACTCAATTAATCTTAAATGGCTTGAGTTTGCTGCTGTAATAATATGGAACTTTCTCAAGGACATTTCGGTAATATCGCCATGGCAGGTAATTTATATGGTGTAATTATTAGTATTTACTTGTTTAATTTATTTGGTTAGTTACACAAATATTTTAGGCTGTATTACTGTTCGTTTTATGTACCACCTGTTACGTTAGTGGGCCTATTCAACTGTATTGGGCCTTTTCTATTGTTTTGGTCTTTTGGGCCCGTTATTTATATTGGGCCCTTTATGAAATTATGTTATTGGGCTTGCTTTTGTCTTCTGGGCCATTTTTATTGTATTGTGTTTTTTGGGCTTGATGTATATGGGCTTGGCCACAAGAAAAGAGGGGGGAAAGTCCAGGAGGAGGAGGTCGGCGAAAAGAGAAAGAAAAAGGGGTTTAACCTTCTAAAAAAAAGGGGGAGGGGAATCACATGGAGGGAGATCCCTTCGGATGTATGCTGTAGTCGGTTTTTGAACCTTCTTCTTTACATTATTCACTCCATACCTTAAAACACCTTGTGGTCCATTATAAAGCCCGGAACCATCAACACCAGGTGGCTGTTTCTCCAAAGTTTAATTTGGTTGTTGAGCTTTCATCTTGTTTTCTCTTCCAAGATGAACGACCCCAAGTATGCTTACCCTTACCCTGCTCAAGGTTATTATCAAGGACCTCCTGTGATGGTACCTCCTCAATATGCAGCTCCACCACCAAGAAGACAACCGGGGTTTCTTGAGGGTTGCCCTGCAGCTTTGTGCTGCTGCTGTCTCCTAGCTGAGTGCTGTGGAGATCCCTCCATTATTTTCGTGGGCTGATCTTACAATCTTTGATATAGAAAAGAAAAAGGAGGTCGGCAGAGAAGAGAGTTGGAGAGGTCGGCAGGAAAAAGAGGGGGGGAGAGAAGGAGACGTCCAGGAGAGAAAAAGAAAGAGAGAGAGAGAGAAGAGAAAAGAATAAGAAAGGGAGAAGAAAGAGATGGAGGCCAAGGATTTACAGACGCGTCGCGGGGTTTCGGTTTCGGATTTTGAGTAGGGATGGTGGCGCGTGGTGTTTGTGAACGCGGGACTTGGTTTGTGACTTCCGATCTGGAGGCTTTGGTCTTGATGCGAACACGCGACAGTTTTCGAGGCTCAGCTCAGATGGAAGCTTTGGTGGTTTAAAAGGCGTCAGGTAAGTAAACTTTAATATTGTATATTGTATACATTAAATTGCATGTATACCTTTAATTACAGTTTTTATTCTTGATTTAATGCGATTTATTTATATACAATTAATTAGTTATGTACAATTATATTGATTAAATGTTTTCATTATGTACAGTGGGTTGTTATAATGATAGTGTTAATTAATTTTATATTAACAACGTATAACGTGCTGTGTTGATTCTGAGTTAGCATTAAACCCGGCTGTTCGGTACTATTGTAACGTTTTTATAAGAAAACGTTATTGGCATGTTCGTTTTAGTTTATGATGCAGAAACCATAAATAGTTATAGCGGTTTCAATTGGTGATTTGGTTACGGTAGAACCGTTGATAGATGTCAGTATAGAGGCAAGAATAGAACAAAGGGTAGAGAACCCATGTCGCTTTCCTTATCGGAATGACTTAATCCATTCCTATAGATCTTTACATCTCAATATAGTGGAGAACTACGATTGGCTTGATCCCTAAGCGGGTACGTAGGCAACCACCCGGCTCAGCCGCTTTCATAGGAAAACCCCTACCCCTTTGAAGAACCGGATGTTTTTATATTCTTTTACCGTTGTTTAGTTTGGGCATGAAAAATATATAAGTGTGCGTGTTATGCATCGAAAGATTGATTTATCTTGAAGGCTAATGCTTTTCTTGAGTTTATGTTAATCGAGGCACTTACGATGATTTTATAAGCAAACGGTAAGTTTTAGTAAGCAGCTAAAGGTACGTGTCAACCTTGTCTTTTGTATTCAATTTCATTTCAAGTTGATTATTATATATTGACTTCGTATCTAATGTTGATCGTCGGAGTGTAAACGGACAGGGACGAACAGGTCCCTCCATATCGAGATCTATAAGCTGAATACATACTAAAGAATCAAGGCGAAACCTTAAAAGGAGCGTTTTGGAATCATATGGGTTGTTAAGTGACCTTAATATTTGTTACAAGTAGTGGCTTCCTATTTCTGTATATTATATTGATTCCTTTTCGTTGTACATAAATTATTGCAGCTTGTTTTGCATGACTTTAATTTATATATGATGTCATGGAGGGTTGTGCATATATGTGAAAGACCGATCTGGGGTATGAGATTGGTTTCGGGGCGCTGCAGCTACTTGATTTAACTGGCATTTGTCGAGATGGTTAAGTAGCCGGTGCCACGAATCAATATCTTTAGTAGTTGGGTTTACGGTTGAGGTTTTAATATGATATATGAAAGTGTTTTATTTGATTTTCAGGTTATGACAGGTTTTAGGTATATGAAATGTTGAAAATACAGAGGAAACTCTGCCGGTTTTTTTGTAGAAAAAAATATATGATGGTTTATCGTTGATTTTAAATTAGTATATTGAATGTGGTCTTTTAACGCTTCGTAATATTTATTTAAGATTTTGGGGCGTTACAGCTGCGGAACCACGTAATGTTAGATTAGGGATTGCAACAAATAGATTTAATCCATTTGGGAACAAAAACAGCATTTATAGTTGTTGGCCTGTTATGATTACTCCATACAATCTGCCTCCATCATTGTGCATGCAGAAAGAGTTTACTATGTTGACACTTCTAATTCCTGGTCCAAGTAGCCCAGGGGATAGCATCGACGTCTTCTTGCAGCCTTTAATCGAAGAGCTAAGGAGTTGAATCATATGACTCCCATGCTAAAGAGACATTCATTATGAAGGCAATTTGCTTGTGAGCGATACACGATTTTCCTGCGTTTCACCATCTTTCTGGACGTAAAACGGCGGGAAGGTATGCATGTCCTATTTGTAGTGAAGATACAGATTCTACTTGGCTGAAGCATGGAAAAAAGTTTGCTTATATGGGTCATCGAAAGTTCCTAGCAGACCCGAATCATCGCTTTAGAGTCCAGAAGTCACAATTTAATGGAAAAGAAGAACATGGTAAGCGTCCTATTCGTTTAAAGGGTTCTCAAGTAAAAATTAAAATGAGCCAAATTCAGAACAAGTTTGGCAAGGTGTCGGATACACCAGAAGGAAGGAAGAAGAAGAGAAAAAGGACTAAAGAACTAGAAAATTCAGCATTTTCAAAGGATTATATCTTCTTTACATTGCCATATTGGGAGGTATTTTTAACATTTGTGTAGTAGTATATCATGTAATTTTATGTATACATATCCATATATTCACTTATATGTTTAATTCCTATAGCATCTGCCTATTTGCCCACAATCTAGATGTCATGCACGTGGAAAAAAATGTTGCGGAGAATCTGTTTGCAACAATCATGGGTACAGGTAAGAGTAAGGATGGAATCGAAACCCGCCTGGACCTTAAAGCTAGGAAGATAAAGAAACACTTGTGGCCGGTAATGAAGAATGACAAGTGGTCTTATCCAATAGGTGCTTTTTCTCTTTCACGTGCAGAGAGAGTTTTTCTTTGTAGAACTTTGCACCAATTGAAGGTTCCTGTTGGATATAGTGGAAATTGAAAACATAATGTGGACTTGGAGGATTTTCAGCTCAAGAACCTAAAATCCCATGACTATCACATCCTTTTACAACATTTATTACCCGTGTTATTGATGCATCTATTCAAAAAACACAAGCCATTGCGTGAAGCTATTCGCCAGTTGTCTTTATTCTTTAACGTCCTATGCTCCAAAGTCATTTGTCGTATAACCTTTCGAACATGAGAAAAAACGTTTGTGGAAACTTTGTGTGTCTTTGAAAAATACTTCCCGCCTTCATTTTTTGTTTCAATGATACACCTTGTTGTGCACTTAGCGGAAGAGGCACAAATTTGCGGACCTGTTAGATATAGGTGGATGTATCCTTTTGAGAGGTGAGTAAAGTTCTTTCTACATATCTTTCTTGTGATTAGTATGTAGTCATTTTGTATTAATTAATGGCACATGCACAGGATGATGAAAACTTATAAAAAGTATGTGACCAATCAGAATTTTGTCGAGGGTTGCATCCAAGAGCAATACCTCGTGGAAGAGGCGATTATGTACTGTATGGAGTACATTCATGATGGCAACTTGGGAAGCCATAAGAATGGGAGAAGGGTGATCATGAATGAGGATATTGAAAGTGCACACCCTATGGATAAAAAGGGAAAGCAATATGTTCTTCCAAATATAGAGTATCAACAAGTTCGCAAGTGGGTTTTGATGCATTCTTCGGAAAATGCCGAGTGGGAAGAGTAAGTCGTGCATTTACCATTGTTTTGGTAGTCAATACTTGAGTTATGTGTGTCAACTGCCCTGAATTTTTATTATTTTCACAGGAAGTACCAAGTATACCTCCAAAGTCAGAAATCAAGGGGTAAAAATCGTAGGGGCAGTCAAGCAAAAGAGTTGGACTACATTCCTTGGTTAAGACTACAACTACAAAATGAAAAAGTATCTCCTTTCAAGAGGATTGTTGATGGTCCATCTTTTACAGCGGTGTCATATAATAGATACACAGCGAATGGGTATGCTTTTTATACATCGGATTCCGAATCAACGACCACAACACAGAATAGTGGGGTTTCCATGAAAGCTGTGACTAGTTTTAGGGCAAGCGCCAAGGATAGGAACCTTGTTGATGACGAAGTCAGTTACTATGGAGTTGTCAAAAGAATTCTTGAACTTGATTATGTAGAATTTAAACAAACTATGTTCTACTGTGATTGGGTGCGCATTGAGGATAAAACAAATGGTTGCACAGTTGATCCTGATACGAACTTGGTATTTGTAAATCTTGGGAGGTTCATGAGGAATACAAGTGAGGTTGACAAGCCCTTTATTCTCGCTTCTGAAGCTAAACAAGTCTTTTATTGCCGGGATTTGAGTAGAGATAATTGGCATGTTGTCTTGGATGCTCCAAAGAGGTTGAGTCAAGAGATAGATGCTTATGAAGACCCATTGGTCTTCGAGGCCAGAACAAGTGCTAATGATTCTTCAACTCTATTTGAGGACGTTCTAGAAGTTGCAGAAGACTGGATTTAATCTTAATGAATAATCTTTTTTTTTTTTTTTTTTATGTTGATGAATAATCTTAATTAAGGACATTCTTAGGAAACTTATCAATGAATAATCTTTTTTTTGTATGGTTGATATTTCTGGGAAAGCTTTTTTGAATTGGGTATCTTTTGTTTCTGTTCATCTTTTCCAATTCTCAACATGGTACATGTGAGTTAAACAGTATGGCTTGAACATCTTGGGTGTTCTCTGTCTAGTGGGTTTTTCTGTTTTTAGTTTTTTCTTCGAATGGTGCAACATATGATACATGCTACATCTATTCCATATTTTGTTTAATTTCATTGCCTTAGATTTTAACCATTTTGTTGAACTTTATATTTAGGTAAAAATAAGTCATGTCGGAAGCATCCGGCAAGTGGATTTGAAGCAAATGAATCAAGAAGCAAGTGAGAGCGTCGACAAAACCAAAAGGTAAAGTAACATTTTTATTTGATTATTAATTTTTATTTAATAACGTAAGTTGGCTGGGAAAGTGTTAAACCTATAAAAATGACCCATGTAGTCACCCCCTTAGTGATTTCATACGGTTTGATAGTGGTCATCTTGGTTGGGACTTTGGTATCCACAATGCCATGGCATATAGGGATATTGTGAGTCTTGCAGCCCTTTTACACAGTTTGTACACTATCCCAGATGGGAGACCATGCAGAGATTACTGACTTTGGAATATTGGAAAGGATGAAAAATTCAGTTCAAAATCTTTCTATTTCACTCTCTACTCCTGTCTTCCTATGCTAATTTCTTAACTAATTTCCCTAGCACTTTGATTTGGAAGTCAAAGATTCCTTGCCGAGTGTCTTTATTTATGTGGTGTGCTACACAAAATAAAATCCTAACCATAGACAACCTTATCAAAAGAAAGAAAATCATTGTAAACTTGTCCCTTGTGTTTGTTTGATGAGTGAGTTGGTTAGCCATACCCTCATCCATTGTTCTTACTCTTGGGAGGTGTGTCATTTCCTTCCACAATCACGGGTGGTTTGGGCTGTTCCCCGCTCTGTGAAGGATATATTGGAGTCCTGGGTCTTGAGGTTCATTCTCGTATAGGATATTACTCATCATGTGCCATCATGCTTTATAAGCAAAGCCCAAGGTAAAGGATACTAACCTAAAAATAAATTAATGAGTGACCGAGGGGTGCCAACCTATTTGGGATGTCTTAGGTCTGTACTTTCCTTTTTTTTTTTTTTAAAAAAAAAATCAGTAAAATGCATTGTTGATCGAAAGCAGAGACATTAGGGGTGCTTGTTCCTTGTATTGGCTTGTTGCTAATCGCTTTCCCCACTTCCATGGAACTCATACACGGTTCTTTTCTTATATGTTATGTATTGATTTTCAAATTGCTTGCCACTTGACCAAACCATGCTGCTGATTCTGATCCTTTATTCAACTCTTTCTGTACAATCTGGCCCCTTTGTTATTGAGTCAACATTCACTATTACTTTAGAAGTATAAACTAAAAAGAGAAGACAATTTTACAAGATTGTTAATCAGTGATAGTAATGCTGAAGCATAGCTTCTGACATCATCATGATGTCAGCCTTACTAGACAAGAGTTCTATTTTAGATGTTATGCTATTTATTTTTTTGGATCGGTAAAGCATAATTTTATTAATATATCTAAAGAAAGATACAATAGGATGAGTTATCTTAGGTACCTATACCTGTGATATTTGGACTGTTAACATGCAAGTATAACTTACCTAGAGAGTTTAATTTTGACCTATATGTACCTAATCTGCTTGTGGTCATGTGAGTGCGAAATGAAATGGTATATGATTTTTGTATTTATTGATCTGCGAACGCAACTTAGAGTCTTTGAGCATAAAAGAAAAGTCAAATTTTATTTTTCTCCTTTTCTTTTATACCTTTTGGTATATCATGGGAAGACTACTTTCTTTTGAGGACTTGTGGAGACAAGAAAATGGTTTAACTAGAAGGCTGGGGGAATGTGGGTACCCTTATATTCATGATTTATATTTTACGGTGGGAACTAGGAACTATTTTTTGCCAAGCCAAAGCAAGAACAGATCTAGCTAATGAAAAGTGATATGGTGTTGTCTATGTAACTTCAGTTTTAAGATGGTTCCTGAGGATTTTTTTACTCAAGTATTTTAGATTCCTTTGATTAGTATAATCGACTTAGGACTTTTCTAGAAATTTTGTTGTTT
Organism: Coptis chinensis; assembly: GCF_015680905.1. NCBI lineage: Eukaryota > Viridiplantae > Streptophyta > Magnoliopsida > Ranunculales > Ranunculaceae > Coptis > Coptis chinensis. The sequence continues at coordinate 16,742,979 of NC_141462.1, read as the reverse complement.
TCACGAGAGCTGTAGCTGCCTCATTCACTGTTTTGTTCTTGGTGATCAATGGTTAAATATGGACTGGAGTGCAGGTTAGATACGTGAAACATGGCACCAGATTTTAGAAACTTGTTAATATATTAAGCAAGAGTCTTAAGGGAGGCGCGTTGATAGGTACTAATATTTTTTCAGTAGTTCAAGTTAATTAGATCTTATTCTTTTTCATATTCTTGTTAATTAGGTCATTTGATCTTTTATCCACAGATCATTTGAAAAATAGATCACAATAAATTGATTTTGTCTATTGTCATTTTTCTAGTAGTGAAGCTTTTCTGCGTCTTATTTGTACTTAATCGGTTGCTAATTAATCCACTTAGGTCCAAGATTCCAAGTGGAGTTTACTGATGATGGACAAGCTACTGGAAAATATCGAGCAAAGTATGCCACTATAGTCGGGCAGGTGGCTAGGACACACTACCCACCTATGTACAAGGATCAAGGCAGGTTCCGTGATTTAACAAAGGATGCTTTGTGGAAGAAAGTATTGGTAAGTGCAAGTCACTCCACCTGATTTTATTTCAGTAAACATTTTAATTTGTATTGTATCCAAATTTGTTTACTAATGAGTTTGACATGTCTAATTTACAGGTTGAAATTGATCTTCCACTCATCCGAAAAGAATGCACTCTTCGTAAGCTTAATACAGCTTGGAAGCAGAAAAAATATGAACTTCGTCAGGTGTATGATAAATTTCCGACAGATGCAGAGCGAAAAAGAAATGTTCCTAGCAAGGTGAAAAAGGAAGAATGGGAGGTATTCGTTGACATGTGCTCAACAGAAGAAGATAAAACCAAGCGATTCAATGGAAAGTTAGCAAGGGAACAAATGAAGAACCCACATACAACTGGTAGAATGGGAGCAGTTCCAGTTATTGGCAGGTTGGGTAAACATCTATTTAATGCCATAAAATTATCGTATGCACTCAACTATTATTAGTCTTTATCTACATATTTGTTTAATATGTTACGAAAAAAAAAAGCCCAACCGGTGAGGTTTCAAGGACGAAGGATATGTGGCCATCCATACGAGGAGAGATGGGAGTTGCATCAATTTTGAACGAAGCAATCTCTTGTAAGAGACAACGAGACATTTATTTAGTAATTGCTTATGTTTGTATGACCGGTATTACGCATTTTAAGAAATGGTGACTTTGATATCTTTTGTAGGAGGAAATTGACAGACTTGTTAGCAATGAGCCTGATATAGTGGAAAGGGATCTAGACAATGATCCCGTTGCTTTGGTGTGATGCTTCTTCCCATCTTGTTTTATTTTTTCTAGTGGGTTTTCTTCAAAGCTCTACCTAAACTTTTGTTTGCTTAGTAGGTTATTGGTCGTGAAGGAAGAGGGCGTGTTCGTGGTCTAGGTAGTGGTGTCACTAAGACTGTTTACCATGCTTCATCTCCTTATAAGGAGATTGCTCAAAGAGAGAAGAGAGCGCGTGAAAACAGTGAGTCAGGTTATGAGGCGATCATGGCGAGACTTGATGAAGCAGACAAGGCTCGCGAAGATACTTGAGGATGAAGTTGCAGACCTTAGCGACAATCTTTCGGGCTTGGAAATGCATCTCGTAATAATTTAGATAAAAGGTCTATAGCACTTCTCTTTTCTTGTAGTTCTGTAGCTTGGTAAAAATCCTAAAACTAACCGACTTCAAACAACTGCGATGGGGGAAGACCTGCAAGATGTTTATGTATGAATCTAGTATCGAAAAACAGTAATAAGAAAGGAAGTAAAACTTATCACTGAGGATTGTGCTCGGCACAATTTCCTTAAGACGAAAAACGCCGCCGGTATGGTAGCTGCCAGCCTCAAGCGTACGTCTCCCCCGTGATACAAATGATGGATGAGCGTGTCACCAGCCAATGACCAGCTCTGCAGGAACTCTCAGCATACTCCAGACCATTTTTAATTAGAGGAAAATAATGTTGTGTTTTCGTATTTTCTAAAACAGGAGAGACCTTAGTTTTATAGATCTGAAAAAACGCAACTTCAGGCTATTGCCTTTATTGTTTGACTCGAATCAAGGAAAGAATCAGTTTTGGAAAGAAGACCAAAAACGCGCAAAAACAAGCCCAAGACTGCCCACGCTGAAGCCCAATTGGGTGGATTTGCACCCCTCGACGTGTGTGGGCACACACGCCAAGCACTAAGGTTTTCTCGAGCTCCCACCTCCCGAGCCCCCAAACCAAGGAGGCCTTGTGTGCCAGCGAGCACCTCCTTATATCTCTACACTATCCCTCCATAAGGACACAACCAATATAAACTTAAGAGTCTTAAGTTTAGTAACCAATGTGGGACTAAAGCCCCCCATATTAGAGTGTAGTAGATACAAAAGGTCATGGGTTCAAACCCATGAGGACACAAATTCATTCACATTTCCAACAATCCCCCACATGAATGGAATTATTAAGAAACGTAAGAAAAGAAAAAAACAAAACAAGAATGTCCGAGTATGAAGAAGTTATGAATGGGTCAAGGTGTCATAATGACTTGAACCTTCGCTTGTTTTGTCTGTCGGGATTACTAGTTGACCCGGTGACCTTAGTCTTGAACCGCTCAACCTATATGTAAGCCTAGTCAACAGGTAACACACATAACTTCAAAAATCATCATAGAGTTCCCTCGGTTGTGCTCAGATAGCCATGAGCTTCCTGTGTTTCATGAGTGCTCTAGAGAACAAGCCTATAAGTTCTCATAGGAAGCGGCTTTTTTACTTCCTCACTCATATAGGTGCCTCTATCGAGGAAATCTTTACACCCCAATGGAAAAACCAAATATAGAAAGCATTAAGAGTATTCACTCATCCTTTAAATGATACAGAAGGTACTACTACATCATAGGGATGGGTACAGAGTTTTCACTCTAGGTGTAGTACCCCCACAAATCACGCAGATAACTTGTTTCCCCATTGAACCTTGATCCTGGGATCTCCATTCACCAAGGTTGGGTGTCAGTTATCGGTGATTTAATTAAATAGGCAATTAGTCTTTAATAGACTTTATCCCCATCCCCATCGATGTACTAAAAACCAGCTCTCTAGCTAGGCCTTTAGTTAAAGGATCAGCTAAATTTTCTTTTCACCTCACAAAGTCAATAGCTATGATCCCATCTCTTAACAACCAAGTCGCCTGCGACAAGTTTATGTCTTCGACGAATATGTCGAGATTTCCCATTATAGGAAGTATTTTTGGCCCTCAAGATAGCGGCTTGGCTATCCACGATGAATAGAGACAGTGGAACAGGTTTAGGCCAAAGCGGGATATCCATCAAAAATTCCCCGATCCACTCTGCTTCCTCACTAGCTTTGTCTAAAGCTATAAACTCGATTCCATAGTGGAACGGGCAATGCAAGTTTGCTTAGATGATTTCCAAGACACCGCACCCCCCGCCATAGTGAACACATAACCACTAGTGGATTTAGATTCCCGAGAATCAAGAATCCAATTGGCATCATCGTACCCTCAAGCCGCGGTTTGGATATCGCCATAATGAACACCATAATTTGAAGTATATTTCAAATATCTCAATACCCTGATAAGAGCATCCCAATGCTCATTGCGGGATTTATGGTGTATCTACTAAGTTTGCTTACTTGGCGTAGCTATGTCGGGTCTAGTCTAGTTCATAAGATACATGAGACTACCTATAACCCTAGAAAACTCTAAAGGAGATACACCTAATCCAAAGATTTTTGTCAAATGTATACTAGGATCATATGGTGTTCTCGCGGTACACAAATAATTGATTAAATCTTTTAAGCATTTTCTCTTCCACCGTGTTAGCCTTAGCCTTCATTTCCTCAAGTCTCCACATTGAGTTCAACCTTCCTCAAGTTATCCTCCTCGATCCGAAGGTTGGACGATCGATCTTCTAGTGTCATCTCTTTCTTCTTATGTTTGAGATCTGTTTTTGTACTCCTTCCACGAGGAAGGGAGTTTCTCAATGATGGAAGCAACCCGGAAGCCTTTGCAGATTTTATAACCTTCCCGCAAAATCTCATGAATAATTATTTGCAGCTCCTCCACTTGGAGAAACAACAGATTTCCCATCTTCCATCTTGAATTCCGAAACTTTCCTACAAGAAACTTCTTAGAACCCTCGCATCTTCGTCAAGATAGCATACTTCTTATCAAGTAAACTCCACAATTCAAGAGTAGCGATTACACAAGATAAACATCATACAAATCAAGGGAAAGACAATCAAGTATATAATTTCTACATAAATAGTCTTTCTTTTCCCATCTCTCCACCACCAACGACCGGGTTCATCTTCATTTTCATTGTAAACGGGTTTCACAATCGAAATCCATTCAACCAATTTCGTGAGTAGTCGATAAAACCGCATTTTCATCCGCGGTACTTAAAATTTCTGCCATCAAAAATCTCGGGTTTGACGGACTTTACCACTAGGTTTTTTCCATCTTAGCAGTATTAACAACAACGAGCACAATACTAGATAATAACAGATCGTTATTAGACAATCGTTTTTCGCCTTAAGATTGTATGAATCTAGTATCGAAAAACAAGAATAAGAAAGGAAGTAAAACTTATCATCGAGGATTGTGCTTTCGGCACAATTTCCTTAAGATCTAAAAACGCCGCCCGGTGGTAGCCGCCGAAGATCAAAGCGTCTCCTCGGGATACAACGATGGATGAGCGTGTCACGACCAATGACCAGCTCTGCAGGAACTCTCAGCATACTCGAGACCATTTTTAATTAGAGGAAAATAATGTTGTGTTTTCGTATTTTCTAAAACAGGAGAGACCTTAGTTTTATAGATCTGAAAAAAACGCAACTTCAGGCTATTGCCTTTACGAATCAAGGAAAGAATCGGTTTGGAAAGAAGACCAAAAACAAGCCCGGTGGTGGCCCCCTGCCCAGCGGACGTGCACTAAGGTTTTCTCTGGAGCTCCCACCTCCCGAGCCCCCAAACCAAGGAGGCCTTGTGGCGGCAAGAAACACCTCCTTATATCTCTACACTATCCCTCCATAAGGACACAACCAATATAAACTTAAGAGTCTTAAGTTTAGTAACCAATGTGGGACTAAAGCCCCCCACATTAGAGTGTAGTAGATACAAAAGGTCATGGGTTCAAACCCATGAGGACACAAATTCATTCACATTTCCAACAGTTTATTCAGGCTCTAAACAGCTCATTAAGAAACCACAGATAGTTCGCACATCGACTTCGTGACTTCTTTAAACAGACACTCAACCGGTTATCGAAAAAAAAAGACACTCAACTGACACTGGGACTGCCATCAGCAATTAGATTATCTATCAGAGTTTGCCAATAAATGGGTTGACTTACAAAAGTCCCTAGGTACAAGGTACATAGACTACTTTACCAGAAACAAAAGATTTAGCCAGCTCCTTAATATCTTATAGAAGCACAGAACTCGACCAAGACACTCCACCATCATCTTCATTGACTGCGTTAGTAACCACTAGACAATCGCAGCATAGTGCAAGATTTCTAACACTCAAATCTGTTTCTGTAACTACCGCTACTTTCAAAGTTTCAATGTCTACTTCCTCTGATCCTGAACAAGGGATTAATCCACTTCCTGAAAAATGCGGTAGCGGAGCCATTTAGATAAACTAAATCCAATGTCACTAGATTATGTAATGGGGTCAAATGAGTAGGAGCCATCAAATATTTCCAAGTACAAATCTTCTAAATATTACTGCAGTATAAGGTACAATCTGGGTTGTGGTTTTTTTTAAACATGCGAGAAGGGATGAATCTTTTGCTTGTGCAAGAACTGAGTGAGATCATCTTTCCTGGTATATCATGAGTAGATGTATAACACAACATCTTTTACGGTAAAATGTCTGCGCCAATTAAGATGTCTCCACTCTCCAACATAGTTGAGAGGCCAACCTGAACCATAGACATAAGAACTAATGGCATATTCCCAGCCTTCTATCTCAATGCCATACCTAGGAGTCTGGGACAGATGTTATCTACAATGTTTTCGGAGAATAAAAGAAGTTTGTTGGGAAGGATGCAATTCATGAGTTACCATAGCAACAATTTAACTCCATTTTGAGCGTTTGATTTCCAAATACAAAAACCAGATTTTCGAAGGAAGTGAGGACTGCATCTATAAGGGATCTTTTAGGGTTAAAAGAAAGCATAGGTTGCTTTAACTATAAATTATCCTCCTCTATGCAGACCAGAAATATTCACGAGATGGTGTGTTAGTACCGAGAAACTGAGAAAGAGTTGTAGAGATCTTGAAAGGAACTGAGAACATAAGATTAAGAGAAGGGTTAGTTAGTGTTACACCGGTTAGTTAGTGTTACACACTGAAAGCACTGGACCATCCCTCTTAGGATTGTAGTACTCTTATGATTGGTTTTTATTAGGATCTTTCTACTAGTCTCTCCACACAATAATAGATCACTCCACACAATAATAGATCACTTCACTGTCAGCCATATGTTTTCTCTGATTCATATCAGAAGTTCCGAACTGATATGGAAATAAACTATTAGTTCTTAACAGAATTTAAAAGATGCTTAATGCTTCTAAGGATGGGCTGACAGGACCGGTCCACATCTTCTTACTCCACTGTATCAGACAAAGCATGTAAACCATTTCTATTGTCTCATAAATAACTGCAACATCAGGAGAGACATAGTGAGCCAATTTGCAGGATACTTCGGCAGCAAAAAATTCTGCTTGTTGGGCACACTAAGAGCTTTAAACTTTGAGTTGTGCCAGTTGAACCGGACGAGTCAACGGTGAAATCCATTGACTCATTTTCTTCACCTTCATCTTCTATTTCACTCTCGCTTGCGTCACACTCTTGTTCTCCGATGTCATCAGCTGGAACAATGAATTCCAAGTCAAAAAATGGCACATCATCATTGTTGTCGTCGTCTGTTTCGTCTGCCACATGGCGGATAGTGGTGGTTGGGTTGGTGTTGGTGTTAGTGTTAGGAGGGGTAGAGCGTAAGTTTGTTTCAGCTGGGCTACCACTAGTTGTTCTCCAGTATTTGAGCAAGCTGAAAACCTCCATAGTTGGGAGAGCCAGAGCGGTAGAACTATATAACAGTTTTTTTAAATTCAGTTCAATGATATGCATGATATGCGTGCAGATATAAATATAAGTGATTGATTTATGGCTATTATTGCATTTAGTTTGATTTTTTTTATGCTGAAGCATCTGATTTTTTTCACAGAACTGTTTGTTGCTTACCTAGTTCTGTTTTGTGCATTGCTTCCCTTTCAGAATTTGTGCTGATTGTTAGAGTCAATAAAGACTCTAAATTTGGAGCTAAACAAGCACAAAATCAGTATAAAATGAACATACACCCCACAAATCACTTCCCAGGACACCTATTATTCTAGACGTCATGTCACATTGTCACCCTTTTAAACTTTTCGACCTCGAGCTAAACAGGAGGAATACTTAGCAGCTACAAAGATCAAAGTCTTGTGTAGTATCTATCACGGTAGCAACATTATCTGTTCCAGGGGTGTTTGACTTAGTAGTCAAAACAAGATGGTTGATTTTGTGTGTGCTTGGCAATATGTGGCCACGTAGGAGGAGGAAGTTAGTCGATAAGGAAGAACCTGTCCAAGATCGTGTAATGTAAGGATGCATCACCTGTTTTCCGTTAATTTCTCAGCTTCTTTAGTATTGGACAGGTTCTTCTTTCAGGCGATGCGAGCAAGGATGGTAACAACAAGCTAATGATCTTTCTTTTTCTCTTTTTTTCTTATATATATTGGTGTTGTGATGCGAGTGAGGGTTAGTATTGGTGCTCGAAGCGAGCGCGGGTTAGTATTGGTGCTGTGATTTTTAATGAAATGTTGGAAGTTTGAGTACTTCGTGATATGGGGAATTTTGATTCTCTTGGGATTTGTTTTATGATTTGGTCATGTGGGTATGTTGAATTTTTTAGGATAGGTGACTTTAAGGTTTGGTTTCAATTTGGTATGAATTTTTTTTGTATGTCTGTTTCCTATATGTTTTGGTCATTGTGATGTTTCTAGTCAGTGAAGATTAGTTGTTGAGTTTGTATCATGTCTTAGATTGAATAAATGATATATTAAGTAATCATCTCTATATTCATTATTCTTTGTGAATGCCTATATTAACTTCATTGTTTTTTCTTATTTACTTAAGAAATACAACAATCACCAGTTCGTGATGATTCCCGCAATATCCGACCTCAATCTACAACTTGTCACTTGAAGAGTTTCATAACAAAGATCGTGGTTGCACTTGGAGAAGTCTCGCACCTATTTAATCCATGACACCTCCAAGTTCGTGATAATGTCCGAATCGATGAGATACTTGATGATTTTGCACCGTTGTATGAAGGAGATGGAAGACTTGGAGATATCGTGCTTGGTGACATGATTACTTGGCCAAAAAATTACGTGGTTTTTCATTGATCGATGAAGCTTTTAAATCGACAAAAACTTATCTTCTTTTGGCGTGCCTTGTAAATCCAAGTACATAGTTGTTTTTTGGTCTTTGGATAGTGTTTCTAGCTAGCTGTTGAATATTTGAGCAACAAGATCGAGTTCAAATATTTTGGTATTTTGTCAGACTTCAAGTTTTATAGTATATAGTATATGGTACTGCAATGTAAACATTTTGGATGGAATGATAAATATAAAGATGTTTTGGTACTTGAGTTTGATTATGGTTTCTTAATTATAGTGCAGTTTGAATTTAAATTATTTGGGTAGCCAATCATATTGAAGCAGCAGGTGAATTAGATTTTCAAATACTGTACTGCCATTAGCCGTCTGCAATAAGGAATTGAAACTATTCAGTTTCGTGTTTTGATCGAGGGGACGCAAAGACTAGACAGCTTGAGGCGGCTGTTGTTTTAAACCCTAAACCACGGCCATTAACCGTCCACAAATTAAAACTCTTTTCTCGACGGCTACTAGCTGTCTTTGTATTTAAAATAATGGACAACCACTAACCGTCGAGAATGAAAACCACGGCATTTTTAACAACGGCTTGTGAGACAGTCAGTATCCATCGATATTGACCAATCTCGACAGATATAAGCCGTCCTAAATCAGCTATTTTGACACAGTGTATGCATTTATGGTGCTACAGCCACTTGATAATTACATTGACTTAGATCATCCTACAAAAGCCTTTGTAAATAAAGGGTTAACTAGTATTACCCCCCCACTAGATGAGCCAATTAGGATTCCCCCCCCCCCCCCAGATGGGAAATTAGGGTCTCCCCTAAAATACACACAAAAAAAGTCAAAGTGGGTTGACCCGAAATTTTTTGTGTGTATTTATTTAGGAATCCTAATTTCCCATCTAGTGGGGGGGAAATCCTAGTTCACCTCATCTAGTAAATAAAGTTCACCCGTAAATAAATGGGTGATTCCAACCAGTGCGGCGGAGCTAGGAACTCGGGTGAGCGTTAGCCGAATTAAGATACCAATCACTTCACTAACGAAGGAAAATAAAATAAAAGTAAATGCATGATTTCTGGTATTTTTATTTTCACTAACATATATAAAAAATGTATAATTAACTTTTGATTGGAGTATCTTATTGAATTTAATTAGGATGATCAACTTTTATTTATAAAGGTAATTTCATAGCTCATTTGCGAGATGGGCAGAGTAGCCATTTGAAGCCAGGGCAAAATGTACAATTATCATGGATTATATATATAGCACTCACCACAATAATTTTGAAAAAACAAGAAGAAGAAAAATTCAAATTCTATGTAAATACATATGTTTAGCTGCTTATGGGGCGTAAGGGATCAGAACTTAGCCTACCATTGAGACTTTGAAAAAGAATTTGGTGGTATTTTCTTAAGGGTTTTTCTTAGGCTAGGCTAAAACATTGAGACTAATTCACACACCAAATTATAACAAATAATTTTTATGTGAGACTAGCAAGTAGAATTCGACAAAGGCACACGTCTGGAAAACACTCTCAATCGTTAATTTTACCCAAGGCAATGTCAATGTTTACCATTAAACATGTTACCGCCTGTTTGCATGCAACAATGGCCACTGAAGGAGGTCCAAAAAAACAAATAGTTATAATGGGCCACGTAAAACAGACACATAGGCACATAGCTAGCTAAAGCAGTACATAAAGTATGGAAGGGGCAGTCACAAAAAACAAAAGACCAACTAAAAATACAAAAGTCAAAGTGATTGCTGAAGGAATGAGAACACATTTTCACTTTGTATGATTTTTTTTTTCTACTATCAAAATTTGAGGGTAAGCCAGGGCGTACCTTGGCCCCCCTGGCTCCGCCACTAATTCCAACTCCCATAAACAGTCCTCCTGGAGATGAATAGCCCTGGTTGCTAACAGGTGTGCAACCTTATTACGATGGTGGCTGCAAAGGCTTTTGAACTGATGGTGAGTTTTGAACTTGAGAACGTATTATGTGGTACTGACGTACTGTTGTGAATTTGGTAAAGAAAGTAAGCTTCTTCAGCGTGAAGTTCATAGTTGAGCCCAAGACATGCACAACTCCTTTAGGCCCTCTCATTTTTCCAGCTGTGGTAGCCCAAGATAAAAGACCAGATGTCTGATCGTTATTAAGCAATCTGATTCCCCTGGTGGGCCTGATGGTCAGTTTTTGCGTTAAGAATCTAGTATATCTAGCTGGATTCAGTGGGTCTTGGTTATTAAGTTCACTAGTCTGATGCCGATGCACCTCTGGATTAAACACACACATCTGAAATCATTGAAATTTAATGATCAATATAGGGGCAAAACAATCATAAAAGAAGATCAGGGCAAAACAATCATTAAATTAAAAAATTTAGGGGCAAAATCTTCACAAAAAATGGACCAAGAGTCATACATAAAAAAAAAATTATAGTACTGTTGCAGTACTAGGTGAGAGCTAGAATTTTTAAAGTAGTTAAGATTGTTGGGCCTAGGTTAGGATCGACTCGCCCATTTATGTCTTCTCATGTTTTGTATGGGCTAGTCCAAAAGGAAAGACCACTAGACCAGTGGTATGATTGATATCAAAGCAAACTATAAACCATCCTAAATTTGTTTCTTCCCAAGTCTTATGATTTTGGAGATTATACTGTCAAACAGTGGTGGAGCCAGGAAAATAAGTGAGGGTGAGCCAGCCAGACAAAAACCAAGCATACAAAATAATAATAATAATAATAATCAAATATATATATATATTATATATATATATATATATATATATATATATATATATATATATATATTAATGTATTAGAAAAAAAAATCAAATCTAAACAAGTACTTGTTCATAGTTGTCATTGGCGGTCTTCTTTTTCGTCATCTTTCTTCATTTTCTGGAAGCATTGTAAGATCAACTCGGTATCAATGCTATCAAAAACTTCTTTTTCAATGTATGTTATTAAACAATCATTCAACCATTCATCTGCCATTTGATTGTGCAGACGATTCTTTATGATATTCATAGCAGAAAATACCCTCTCCACAGTGCCAATAGCAACAAGTAAAATCAGCGCCAACTTAATCAACAAATAAACAAGTGGGTATACAATGTCTTTCTTCGCCTCAACCATTTTTTTGGCTAGGCCGCTAATTCCATTTACTTCACCAAACTTAGTATCGGAACGCACATCAATAATATAATTCTCAAGTTGATCTGCTAATTCCATCTGATCTATCTCTGAAAAATCATCGAAATAAAATCGAGCAAAATGGATCAACTTTTGCTTATCGAAAGCAACAAACGATTCACTAGGATCAAGATATGCCATACAAAGAAGTAATTCTGTGTTTGCTTCATTAAACCGGTCGTTTAACTCTTGAAGTTGCAAATCAATATAGTGATAGAATAATCCAACACGATAGTAATTAATAATGTAAATTGGTGCTTTCTTCTGCTCTTTGTCGAGACCTCCCTCGAGCCATATACCACTCTTTCATATTTGGAACAACCACATCATGTTTGGCACATAGTGAAGAAACTTAAATCAGGAGACTATCCCACCCATCATCTCTCATCACCTGTAAGCATACCTTTGTTATTTTAACAAGAGTCATAGCATTGACAATGTCTTGGTTTTCATGCTGCAAAGCTTTTGACAAATCATTGCTAATTCCTAGTATTGCTTTCATCAAATGCAAATTGAAGATAAATTCAAAAGACTGCACTGAATCCAATAATTTGTAAGCCTCACATCTTTGTTCTGAGCTTGAACCATTTTCTGCTACATTATCAAGCATATCAACTATTGAACCATAAGTGATTATCATGCCAAGAAGTGTATAATAGTGTGAGCCCCATCGAGTGTCACCAGATCGTTTAAGACTAGTCTCTTGATTCAACCTTTTGCCACTTGAAATTTCTCGGCTTTGTAACGTTGCAACAACTCTAGCCTTCATTATATCGCTCAACATATCTCGTTGCTTACATGATGCTCCAACAGTATTTACCACATTAGAAAGAATACTAAAAGTGTTAACGATTAATTTATGGTTCTTTGCAACTGATACAAGGGCTAACTGAAGCTGATGAGCAAAATAATGAACATAAAATGCAGACTCATTCTCCTTCATTATAAGTGCTTTTAGGCCATTAAAATCACCTTGCATATTGCTGGCCCCATCACACCCTTGTCCACGTAGTCTAGATATGCTCAACCTATGCTTGGAGAACAACTCATCAATTGCCTTTTTAAGTGTTACTGCACTAGTTTCCTTAACATGCACAACTCCAAAAAATCTCTCAATCACGCAACCATTCTTGTTGACATAACACAAAACAATTGACATTTGCTCCTTAATTGATATATCACGTACTTCATCAACTAAAATAGCAAATAATGAATTTCCATATTCTTTTAGAATAACATTATTTGTAGTTTCCACAACAGCCGAATTCATAATATCTTTTTAGATATAAGGCGAGGTCAATTTCCGATTTTTAGAAGCATTATCAAGAACTTTCTTAATGACTTCGTTATGATCTTTCAGAAACCGTATAAATTCAAGAAAATTATCTTTATTGATCGACTCATCTGATTCATCATGGCCACGGAAAGCTAAACCTTGTCTCAAAAGAAACCTAATGCAATCAGTTATTGCAGTTACGTGTATTTGATAATCCCTTCGAACTTAGTCAGATTGTCTGTGAAGAAATGTCTCGATATGCTGCTCTTGATTTAACAAAGCCTGTGCTGCCCTGTAAGCAATATTATGAGCTCTATTTGGCCCTCCAATGTGCTCTTTTAATTTGGTTTTCCTTTCCCAATTAGTAAACCCCCTGTGAGAAAAAACATCCCTATCTCCTTGTGCCCCCTTATTAGGTTTAAAAAGATAACAATATAGACAAAATACGGCATCCTCATGAGTACTATATTCCAACCAACTAAACTTCTCATACCACTCTTTCTGAAAGGGTCGGATTCTCTTGCCTCTTGTTCTTTGAGGAAAAGCATGATTAGGCTGGTAAGGACCCCTAAGCAAATATGCTCTTCTCACCGAGTCTTGATCATTAGGATGATAATCTAAAATCTTTTTCTTCAGTGCAGGGTCTCCCTGAAGACTAGACAAGTCAAGTTCTTCACGATTTTCACGTTGAACCCTCTTTGACGTGGGTTGTTCAACACCACCATCCTCAGTTTCTTGGTGACTTCGCTTTGAAGGGATCCTACTTCAACACTAGCAACATTATTTGTGTTGTTAGGTGGTTGAGTAGGTTGAGCGGGCAACGACTTTCCTTTGATCAAATACTTTAACATATCTGTTTAAATAATTAAAATAAACCATTAATCAACTGAATTGAAATTGCACTAATTAAAATAAACCACCAATGTTATTATGATATTCACAAAATAAAATTAAATAAAAATATGTTGTTTAATGAATTCACAAAAAGAATACAAAAAAATTTTAAAACATGGTTTATGAATCAACATGAAAAGATAAAAAATAAAACAAGAAATTTAATAATATTAGGCTTACCTAGAAGACTTTAGAAATTATGGATAGCTAACTAGAATAATAGAGAAAAGGGAGGAAAAGTGGAGTACGTGGGTCGTGGGTTTTGTTTAAGTTTTTGATAAAGAGGCAAAAAGTCAAAGTGGAGTACGGTCTTGGGGTTTTTGTTTCGGTGTGTGTGTGTGTGTGATGTGCTTGTTTTTTTGTCTTTTGTCGGTTATGGGTTTTTAGTTCGAGGCAAACACTGTTGAGTCATGGTATTTTTAAAGATGTCCTAACTCCTGAGAAAGTGAGAAGTACGATGGACTTTAGTACTTTACACTGTTGAGTCTCTTTTCGGTTATGGCTTTTTAGTTTCTGCCAAACAGTAAAACTTTTTTTTTTGCCGAAAGTTGAGGGTGAGCCGTACCCTAGCCCCCCTGGCTTCGCCACTGTTGTCAAATCTGCATATAATGGATGCATTTAGTTGATCAATAGTAATGGCAACTCTTTTTTCAGTTATGTTTGGAAGATAGAAGTATCGTTTAAACAAAGATTTTTTATATGGCAATGTTTGCAAGCTATGTGTCGCCCTATTGCGAATTTTTTGGCATCTTATCATTTTCAAGTCCAAGATAAATGCACCCTTTGTGAGAGTTTTCCAAAAACACAAATTCATATTTTTTTTTCCAATGTTCTTTCTCTAGAGCTATTTGGTGTGGAACAAATTTCAGTGGAATTATTGATGGATAGAATGTAACCGGTAGTTGCTTCAAGGATCAGGTTTGAAATCTAGCGGGAGATATATAGAGAATGCAAGATGGTAATGTACAATTTTGTGATTTTATTGGAATTATGTGGAGTATATATATGGGTAGCAAGAAATGATATAAGGTTTAAAGGAAAGAAACCAGATCCAGTTCGATACATTGACAAAGCTCTTAAGAATATACAGATGGTTCAGTTGGTCATGACACAGAGGGTTCAAAAAGAGAAATTTATGGTGTATGTTAAATGGTTCCCACCCAATGTGAAAATGAATAGTGATGGTGCTTCACTTGGGAATCCAGGATATATATGCGGGAGCTGGATATATCCTAAGGGATTCGGAAGGAAATTTTTTAATGGGAGCAGCAATACCTATTTTCTATGCAACAAATAATGAAGTAGAATTCCTTGCTTTGTTACATGGTGTTCAACTTTTGTCAAGAACAAATTGCAGGAAAATAGAACTTGAATTGAAACTGATTCTCAATTGCTTTTTAAAACCATGATCGATAGATGAGATAGTTAGTTGCAATTGGATATTGTCAAGAATTACAAGCCAAATCAAGATGTTACTACAACAATTTGACGTGGTCAAGTTCTGTTGGTGCTATAGAGAAGGAAATATTTGTGCAAATGTTTTTGTTTCAAATGCGGCGTCTCAAGTGAAGAACTTTAGATGGCAAGGTCAACAAAATGTTGAGCAATCAACCTAGCCTTTTGGTGACTTGTCTTTCCTTCCAGTTTTTTCTTCTATATAGTGGGATAAAACCACAATGTTTGTAAACATGGAGGTGTTCTATGATGCTACTGGAATATGTAAAACTCAATTTATATAAATAATATTTTAGCTTCTGAACAAAAAAAAATGTCTTCATGCCCATGTATTTTTCGATATACCCCCCATTATAATTTACAACCATTTATAGTTTTCTCTTGTTTTCTCTCTACAATTGTACCATTATATTTATGATTAATTAATTACTTAGAAATCTTTTACTCAAGCCTACAAGAAAGTTCAATTGGGGTGCTATATGGGCTTCTAAAAGGCCATATAGCACCCCAAATACCAAATAACAATTCTAATGAGACTGCTAGCTAGAAGACTCCTAAATTTGGCTGGTATGATAAACCTAGCTAGATATGTGGGCTTGGCTAGTAGCTGCTAAAAATAAGTTCCGGAAGACGGACGACACAATTTCTATTGTCCGTGCGTTAAAATGTAATGTATTGTACACTGTTTACCTATTCAATGACGACAAAATTTATGTCGTTTGTCACTGTTCGCTGTCTATTTTTATTGTTCACTTTTACGCCACCAATTCCACAAAATGCTAAAAACACACACATTCAAATGGTTTTCTTGTTTTTGGCATGCCGAATTTGGCTTGCATGCTAAAAGTGCCAAATATATGATGTGGCACCCTTCTAACATGCCCATATAGCATGTCCCCATTGGACTTGCTCTAGGTGAGATGGACGCCTTGATGGTAAAGAGTAAATTAGTGATACCCCCAGATTTGAAGATGTCTTTTGCGCTACAACACACACCCCAACTTTCAAAGATCATTTGCGATACCCACATTTTCAACTTCCATTGGTCAATGGTTAGTTGACTTGGTCAAACCGTAAAAAAAACTAAAAAAAGAGAGGATAAACTATTGTTTTAACCCTTGTACTCTTGGTCAACTAACATTCTCCCTCTTGTACAAAATTAACAGCTTAAAACACATTATACTCTTGGTCAACTAACATTCTCACCCTTGTCATTGACTCCGACCCAATTCCGACACTCGGAAACACACGTGGGCATAACCCGATGACTAGGATATTATGTGTTAAGTGGAAAAAAAAAATCAAAAAAGTTACAATAAAATTGTTTTTCTTTTTTCTTTTTTTCTTTTATTTTCCGCTAAACACACAATATCCTAATCAACAGGTTATGCCCACGTGTCCACACATGTGTGTTTCCGAATGCCGAAATTGGGTCGGAGTTAATGACAAGGGTGAGAATGTTAGTTGACCAAGAGTACAATGTGTTTTAAGCTGTTAATTTTGTACAAGGGGGAGAATGTTAGTTGACCAAAAGTACAAGGGTTAAAACAGTAGTTAATCCAAAAAAATAAAACCAATTAATAAATCATGGAGGTTACCAAAATATCCCTCCAAACCTTGTTGACTGACCTTGTTAACCATCTCTCACCCAAAGAAGAACCAGAGAGTGTGTCAATAGTATGTAAGTTCCATTTAATCTAAATTTCATTAACTCATTTTGTACAAAGTGTTCCATTGTTTTGTTTGTACAAGTCTAGTTACTAGAGTTAGAACTGTTCTTAAATCAAGAATCGCCACAACCCAATTTGACGACAATTTGGTTCTTCATAACCAATCATCAATACTCATTAGGTTCCTATCTACTCAGATTTCCATCATCTCAAACCAAGATTTCACACTGGATTACCTCACAAAGTCATGTGGGTTAACTGCAGAATTAGTTCTCAAAGCTTCCAAATACATTGTGCTCGATAAATCAACAACAACTAGACCCGACTCAGTTCTGTCCCTCTTCAAATCCTATGGTTTCTCTCAATCCCACATCTCAAAACTCATCTTCATCCTTGATTCAATAGCTCTAACAAATTGCCGCCATAAGACCGAATCAAAGCCTCTAGCAAGTAGTTTAATACTTCAATCACTACACAATAAACCATTTTGAATCAAAGTTTTCCTTCACTATATGCTTGAACTCAAAACCCAAAACTAAGTCGTGTATTTAAATTCCAAAAATAATTTTGTTATCCAAAATTTAATAATAAATTTGAAATAAAGAAAAAAATATTGTTCAAATTCAATTTCATTTACATCTCTATAAAGTACAAAACCTTACCCTTAAACTCTTAACTCATATGTACATACACCTATAGTGTAGTGGGAAAGACTATAAAATAAATATGTAACATTTGGGTGTACAAATAATAGTTAGTGATGATTTTTTAATTATCGTCTTAAAATCAAGATTTTGTCATCCATTGTGGACCAAATTTTAGTGAATTACTAAAAATTGACCAATTTTGACAAACTAAATAGTTTATAAACCCTAAACTGAGTCGTGTATTTAAATTCTAAAAATAATTTTGTTAGCCATAATTCAATAATAAATTTTGAAATAAATAAAAAAATGTTGTTCAAATTCAATTTCATTTACATCTCTATAAAATACAAAACATTCTCCATAAACCTTAAACCCTGAACTTATATGTACTTATAGTGTGTGGGGAAAACCATAAAATAAATATGTAAACATTTGGGTGTACAAACAATGGTTAGTAATAATTTTCTAATTATCATCTTAAAATCAAGATTTTGTAACCTAATGTGGACCAAATTTTAGTAAATTACTAAAAGTATACCAATTTTGACCAACTAAACGGTTTATATCAGCTATCCAAAATGAAATAGGTTTGTATCTAAAATGGCTGGTGAAATTGGATTTTGGTACACCCATCCAATATAGAAAAGGTTAGCCTAATCTGAACATCTTTTCTTTTAAAGTCAATTCCAATAAATTATTTTTAATGTATGACCAACACAATATCCTCTCTTTGTAATTAAGACGGTCAATTCTAACCATCCAATGCAGACATAATTAGCCTAACCTAAACGTCTTTTCTTTTATAGTTGGTTCTAATAAACCATTCTTAATGCAGGACGAACACAATCTCATCTTCATGTAAGATGGTCCAGTCCAACCAACCAATGCCGAAAATGTTAGTCGTCTAATCTAAACGTCTTTTCCTTTTAGGTTAGTTCCCTAAACCGTACTTAATGCAGGACCAAATGATGGGTTTGATATTTTGATCGAAATTAAAACTCTAACTAATTTGAAAATTTGGCAAAACGTTTCAGACCAATACATGTAAACAATGAAAGCCGAAACATCAATTTAAACATGTAAAATTAATGTTTGGTTCCAAAATATATATAAGAAACTCAATTCCATTATATCAAAGTCTTTACAAAAATTCTTCCTCACAAAAAACGTTAGTTTCTTCATGTATCCTCTATAAAAGTATAAAGTATTTCAAGCATCTATTTGCCCAACTACAACACTAGTTGACAAAAATTGGATCTCCTTCGAAATTAAAGATTCCGCTTGAGCAATCCCCTGAACATCTATCTTTTTTGTTCCGGTCTTTCTTGTTGCCTTCTCATTTGCTTCTACCTTTTTATGAGATCGAAATTCACCACTACACTCACATATCAAAATAAGTCTAGGAGCTTCCCACCAATTGCATTTTGAGATTTTTGAGTGACAATAATAGCTACGACTTCATTTTCTTTGTGTTGTGTCCAATCAACTAAATCTTGACGACTATCAAATACCTATAAATCAATTTGAGTATTCATTAATCCATGGGTAAGAAAATATTAAATCAATCAAATGCATCTTCGGAAGGGGATTACATAATTCATTAATCAAATACATAGATCATAATTCATTGATCTATGTAATTCATTAATCTATTTAATTCATTTTTAGCTAACATCATAATTCATTTTTAGCTAAACTATGATGTTATCTAAAAATTTGTGACAAGACAAATGCCTATCAAATTAAGTAACTAAGTGACGACCAGATTAGACCGTCTAATGCTTCATAGGTCGCTCCAGTGGGGGTGTCAGGGTCTTTGGAAGTTAGTTGGCCTAGGACGTCTGGAACGTAAGGTTATTCCCATTTCCCAACACTCACTAGATATTAAAATCAACCATAAACGGAAGAGGTCGTCCTCATAGATTGAGTTTGCAAAAATACTTTGAAATCAAATTGTGTACAAGTGCTCCTCATAATGATCTTATAATAATTGCTCTTGGATTCATTATGAATAATACTTGGGTATGGAGTTATCTTGTCTTGGTCGCCGTTTTGGTCGCTTGATTGAAACATCTCTTCATTGAATAGTTCATTTTCCACATTAAAAACATCATATGTCGATTCCATTTCACTCAATGTCATTATAATGTCAAAAAAAAAAAAAAAAAAAAAAAAATTAGGGTTCGTTGTAAATAGAAATATAACAAAAGAATTTGAAAAAGAATATTAATGTGTAGAAAAAGAAGAGATGTGTGGGTTAGGTTTTTTTTTATTGGAAAATGAGAGGAGTGGCAAAAAAAAGCTTCAAGGAAGATTTCTTGAGTGAAAAACAAAACTTGAGTAGAAAGACAAAAGTTGAAATTTGGGTGTTTTCATTTTTAAGTGGGTTCTGCCCTAAGACGTTATTTGAGAACATGTCCGGTATTTTAATTTTCTAAAATGTGGTCTGTTTTGAGAGATTTGGGATCTGTATATAGCAATCCCCCTATCTATTTACCTATCACCTCAGAACTAATACATAACCACAATCCACACATCGCAAAATAACAAGAAAAAAACAACGGAAAATTACCTATGAGCTGAACTTTTGAATTTCTATGACAAAAAACAAAGTGGTCTAACTTTTAAGACTAGTCAAATGGTACCATACAATTTTTGTTACAAAAAACCAGACCAACCAAGTGGTCAAGTTATATTATAGCAATCTAGTGTTTTATTATTGTTTTTTCTCGAAAATACCCTTTTTCCAAAATTTAAAACGGTGCATAATTCTCTCCTTTCTCTCCTGTATCTTTGCAGCCATTAAGGCTTGTGGTGGTGGCCTTTAATATCGGTGCACTCTTTCCCCAGGTACACCATTGGCACTTATTCTTTGACTGCAAACTTTTAAAGGGTCTAGGGAAAGATGTCACATCCCAAATTTTCAGAAAATTAAAATAGGGAATTATCCTCACCCTATTCAATCTTATGAAAACTCAGGATGAAGCGAAACCCTAATAACTCATTACTAAACACGATAAAAAATAAAACTAAAATCAAATGAAAACAAAATGAACAACTCTTCATAAATAAAAATATTACAATTATTTCAACTTGGAAGACAAGTTAGTTATGTTTTCTCAAAACGGCATGTAGTTTCTTCCCAAGTAAGATTTCAATCCCAATATATATTTCCAAGAAACTCATATAACAGTACTCATTATTCCCATTTTCCAAATTAACTCACAATATAAATACCACTTACCGTCCACTTATTAAATGCACATATGATAACTTATTTAAATATGAGTTTGATACACTTTACCTTTACATATCAGCACGTCGTCTTAGGGTAGGATATTTACACTAACAAGTCCCGCATATTAGGAAATACCACATGGTTCGTCCCACATATTAGAAAATACCACTTATCATTACGTTAATGAATACATTGGGTCATTGGGTCATTCCAGCCACATTCAAGGAATACATTGGGTCATTCCAGCCATATTCAAGGAATACTCATCATAACACTAACAGGTCATTCATGACACATTCAATGAATACCTTGGGTCATTCTCGCCACATTCAAAGAACACCCATCATAACACTAACAGGTCATTCATGACACATTTAATGAATACCTTGGGTCATTCTCACCACATTCAAGGAATACCCATAATAACACCAACAGGTAATTCATGACACATTCAATGAATACCTTGTGTCATTTCTGCCACATTCAAGAAATACCCATCATAACACTTACAGGTCATTCATGGCACATTCAATGAATACATTGGGTCATTCCCACCACATTCAAGGAATACCCATCATAACACCAACATGTCATTCATGGCATATTCAATGAATACCTTGCTAAACAACCACTATCACGTACCCAATTTAATACTAACATTGTACACATATAGTTATCACTAAAACTAATATATAATATATAATATGGTGGCTGTATTTTTACATAAGACTGCCTACGCAATCTTTCAATATTAGAATCAAGTCTTACATAGCTTTTAACCAATTTATCAATATCCTTGTATGTGCCTTTAAAGAAAACAATAATGTATAATATATATATAATCACATACAATAAGTTTCAAATACTCCCACAATCATATACATAAAGTTTCATCCCCAGAGATACACTATAAACATTTAAGTCAAAAAGCTCAAAAATGGATATTTCTTTACTTTCAATTATCCAAAAACGATTTTATGAACCATGTCGGCTACAAATTGTCCAAATGGTACAAGGCTTTTTGCGTTGAAAAGAAGATTCTCATAACTTACTCTTTCATGTTTTACAAAAATAATAACTCTCACTCTAACTATATGAAAACTGGACTCGAACACAGTGTGCAGAAACTGAATTCTGCCACACTGTTTTCTGTCAACCAAACTTCCATACCTCATAGCTGCCTCCACAGGACTCGGAATGGGACGAGGCCAACTGAGTTAGAAAGAAGACTCATAAAACTCACCTTTTCATGTTTTACAAAGACTCTAACTCTCCCCCTAGCTTTATGCAATCTGTGATCAAACCCTATGCAAAAAACTGTTTTCCAACAAATAGAATTTCTGACGCATAGAATTGTCGAGCTCATATCTTTTCTGTCACTCATTCAAATTAAGTGAGGCTCACTGCATCGGATAAAATACTAATGGGCACGCCATTAGTCATGGTAAGGATTGGTTCCACTGTTCTATTATACACTTATCCTCATTATACCAGACTACCAGTATAATTGGATAAGAAGCCTTATAAGATATGACCTTCCGTGCATAGTCCATTTGGAATAGGTAAAACCTAAACTTTGTCACGATATAACCTCACTATATAAGTACATTACCAAAACATAAACCAATATATACATCGGGGTAGGTTTTGTTTACAACAATTTTATACAAAGTTTTATAAAGTGGGACAAAGCATTGTTGGGAATATTCAACTAAGGTCCTTTTTATTTTTCGATAATCATTCGACTAAGGTCTTCAAGTATGGTCTTAAAAGGTGAATATCAAGTAGAAAATACCAAACGTTAGAAACTGGAACCAATTTCACCCAGCAGTTGTGACAAAGTCTAATGTTAGATCTTAGATGGTCTCATGGGAATACACTAATACAAATGGTGTTACACAAATCACATGAAAAACTCCTATTGGTCCTGCTGATCCAATTTCTGCTTCACAAAGTACGTGTCCATAGTATTTTCTTAGCAACAACGATGTGACAAAAGAGATATATCAAAGTCGACTTTAACACTGTCGATGAGTTTACTTACCACATTTCTACGATAGCATCTCGAAAACAGCCGCACTCCACTAGCCCGCACACTTGAGGCTAGTTAAATTGTCAGTTTTTCGTTTGATAAAAAAAAAGTTCCAGACCTCTATGGCTCTATTCTACAAAGGACATACTTTGCCATACACACCAGAATACAACATAAAGAGACCAGATGGGCCCTAAACTTCCCTTTAAAAACCGTCTACGTTCCCAGGGCCTATGCAGTTTATGATTAATATGGGAGGCCTGTAGCATGCCAATGACCTGATCAATTTGCTTGTCGTGTTGGACAGTGCCTTCTGGGTTGGAGAAGTAAATAGCTGCTTTGGATGATTCAACCGAGTGTATCTACTTGCAAGCTGAATTTAATCAAACACCACTGGGTACAAAAAAAAAACAACAACTCTAGTATTTGAGTTGTATTTCGCAAAGTTCCCAGATGATCCATTATTGAGGATTTCAATTTTTACAGTTTACAAATTGGAAACACGTCTCTTTGTTTTAAACTTAGAACTTTCCCTCCCCTCACTTTTTTTTCACTTTCTCTCAGGTATCTTTTTTTTTTAAAAAAAAAACCCCAGTACAAGGAAATAGGTTCACCCCCTATCCCTCTCCCTACCCACGTTTTTCTCTTTCACTATTTATCCTCCATTTTATTTATTTATTTTTTTTAAGGCCCACTTAAGCCCATATCCAAATAATACTAATAAAAAAATAAAATACATACTTATTTATTTAATTAAAAAAATAGAGTTGTTATAAAAGAGGTCTTTAGCTGGTGAGGTATTGATTGAAACCTAAATACTGGTTTTGGTATCTTGGTGAAAGGAATTGGCACAACTGAGTGAGGACTTATCAACTGTACAAAATAATTAAAAATATATATATAAAAAAGTGTGAATTTACGCTCCTTGAGTTAGTCTTATGCGGCTCCTCCTAGGTAGTTTGGTTTTTAGTAACAAAAATTGTAGATTACTATTTGACTAGTCTTAAAAGTTAGACCACCTGATTTTTTGTCATAGAAATTTGAAAGTTCCACCTATTGATAATTTTCCGAAAATAACAATATATGAGACTAACATTAGGGATATATTGATATCTGCGATCAATTTCCAATATATAAATCTCCAATATATATTAGTTGTTTCGTACCATTATTATACATACGTTCTAGAATCATATATGATTGACTATAGTCAACTAAACAAAGATTGCAGATGGGAAAATTGATAGAGGGTCCTAATATTTGACAAATCTAACTACTTTAATGAGCGCCCCAGTTACTGTATTTTTATACGTTGTTTTTCTTTTTTTCGGTTTTGCCCTCTCTTATTTTTCATTGTTTCTGGTTTTGCCCTCGCCTATTTTTCTTTTTCCAAAAGAGCTTTGCTCACGTGGGAGATATAAGAAAAACAATCACCAACTCTTCCTCCCTCAATATCACCCCCTCCTAATATCACTCCCTCAATCAGGTGTGTAATTCTTCTTACTATTCTCTCCGCATATATTTATTGCTGTCCTCAATAACCTTTTTCATTTCGGTATTGATTTTTGTAAATTGTGTGAGTGGGTTCTCCATGCACTTAGACTCTTTTCAATTTCCGCGTACGTGGATACATGATTATGTGTTCTGTAAATATTGTGGGGTGATTTTTTTAGGTAATCGTATTTTTATCTTTAAAACGCTATTTATTGCAAACGTTTATTACTCTCCCCGTAGAGACCATTGAACATGTCAACGACTCAAACGCCATCTGCCAGCCTCGCCAAACACTATTATTACAACCCATGCCACAGCCATGTCATCTAAAATTTTGACAATTTCATGGGAAATTTTGGACAAATTTTTACACTATTATTACAACTCATGCCACAACCTATGCCATTCGAAATTTTGACAATTCCATTCGAAATTTCGACAATTTCATCAGATATTCGGACAAATTTTCAGAATTTTTTTTTTTTTATTTTTTTATCCTGACAAATTTAACATATTTAGTCTAAATTAGTGGGTTAATGGTAGGGGTGTTCATGGGTTGGTTCTGGGTCGGTTCTTATCGGTTTCGGTTCTGAGTCTATTTTTAGTGGTTCCTATTGGGTTCGGTTCTTTTGGGTTTTTTTTCTTATATTTTGAAAACCCGAACCCATAGCCATTAATTAAGTCGGTTCCGATTCCGATTTCGGTTTCTTATCGGGTTATATATTTTTATTGCTAAAATTATTTTTTTTTAGTTATATAACCGATATAAAAGATGGTTTACGGAGGCTATAACACTTGTCATCGATATTTTTGTCCTCTCATAAGAAGTAATGGTCATAAATTCAATAATCAGAAAATTGGGTATAGGTACACAGACGCAAATTTCTTATGTTCAGAGGAAATAACAAACTTTTTTTTTGTTTTTCCTCTATAGAAACTGAAATTTGACATCTGTCTCAAATTTGAGGCTGACTTTTACAATTTTGACCTCTTTTATTAGTCCCAACTAAAGAAACCAACTACCAACAAAAAAAAAAAAACTTAACTAAATCGGTTACCAAAAAGAGTAGTGGGTTAATCAAAATAACTAAAATTCATCCAAAATCTACAAATTTCCAATTAAAAGTGAGATGAATTTCTAGAGAGACCAAAACAATATGGAAAACATCAACTTCAAAAACGGAAAAAATGTATGTTGATTACAACTAATTTCAATACAGCTTTAACAATTTAAAATGCATCTCGATAATTTTTGAATATCATGTTTAAGCTTTGTTTGATGTAATTCAAATTGTGAAATTGTGAAAGGACAAATGGGTTTTTTTTTTTTTAAGACAATTGTATTATTTGATTGCAAAGACATCTTGGAGCAATACACACGCACCCTTGCCCGATGAGTGGCCTCGATTGACACACACACCTACAAACTTTGCGACATTAGATTTTCATATTATTTATTTGTGGAAGAAATTGGCAGTTACAAATGAAAGGGTAAAAAGGAGAAATAAGAAGTTTTAAAAACAGTTAATACACCCAAAAAGTGACATGTTGTTAAAATTGGAGTAGAATCAAAAGATAATATTGGTCTTTCTCTAGACAAAAAACACACTAAAGAAAGTGTCTAGAGCCCAATTTCTAGATTCAATAATAATATTTGAAAGTTATCTAAAAATTTTAAATACATTCTCATACATTATAAGCATGTATATATTTTAAATCGAACATATGTATATTATACTATACGTAATGCGTTATATATAGAATAAATATCATATGTACTACAATTGTTAGTTAGCATTGCACGTATTCGTTATCTAACACTATACCAAAACAGGATATTCTTAACAGCAAAGAACCGTTTACTAAAATTATTTGTAACGGTTTATTTCCGTAACTGTTTGGGCGTTATTAATATGTTAAGTTATTTACTTACGGTTTTTATCCGTTACAAATTCTTTTTAGTAACAGTTATTTAGCGTTACTAAAATTAATTACTAACGGTTTTCTAAACTCAATCGCATTAAATATTTTCAAAATTAGTAACAGTTTCTATCAATTTCTAACGGTTTGTACATGTAGCTTAATGAAAATATTAGTAACGGTTATGAGAAATTAGTAATGCTTTTTCGTGTAGTATGTGTTACTAATTGAATTATTTACTAACGGTTTTTGCACCATTTCTAACGTTTTTCCTACTTTATAAGTGTTACTTAATGAAGAGCTTAGTAACGTTTTTTTGCCGTTACAAAACAATTTCATATTGAAAAAAAATTAATTTTCTCGTGCCACACGTTTACCACTTTCACCAATCACCTGCATAAAATGCCCCCATTTATTTTGAAAATTCCACAAAAGTTACCAATAAACAAAAAACCTCACAAATACATCCAATCAAGTAATGCATCTCTTTTATATTACTACAAATCACAACCAAAAGTCATACACATAAAGAACATGCAAATTCGAAATTTGATGCACAAAGAAATAAACATTTAGATTTGTCGGGAACTCATCCTCTTTTTCTTCGACTATCTAGGCCTCGACACTCCATAAATCTTGAGTCCCGAATAAGATAAATTAAAATATGTAAGATGTACAAAATGAAAGAAACATCCATACCTAAATTCAGTGAATGCTAATTTCAAGTCTAATTCCAAATATTACCCAAGTACCTCAAAAACTTTCCAGCCAAATGATTTTTGGAAGACAAAACCTATATGAGCGATAATGCCATAATCATACTATTTAGTATTGAAACAATTACCAAATATTAAGCTAAAGTGAAAAGTCTATTACAACTAAGAACGTTAAAAAAAACATCCCAGCCAGCAAGGTGTTTGACCACTGACTAGTGTTTAACTAATGTAGTAACAACTAAACTTTTCTTATTTAAAGGACCCTGGTAGAACAACAACCAATACACCCTAAATAGCATCTTAATACATTACTAGGCCACAACATACCATTGTGTGTAAGCCTGCATAGTACACAATGTTGGCACCTGAACAACATCCTATACGATAACACTTTAATAAATCACAAACAACTTCCACCCAAGTCTTGCACGTTATTTAACTTTGAAGGAAAAAAGAAATAGAGGTGATCCACAAAATGCATAAACACTTGTTTGTTGAAAGCTAAAAAAGGTGTTAATGTTACCCCATCAACAATTCTCTTCACTACATTAATTAGTGGTACCCAAAATTTTCTCTTAACTTTCAAGACCTAAATTAACATCAATAACCATCACTATCTCACCATAATCAGCAAAACAAATAACAAGAATTTTACACACCTTTAGTAGCAAATTCCCAATGTTGAGTGAAAACTGTCCAAGACACCGCTATCCTCCCTCCTCCGCATGGGACTAGCACTTCAAACCAATAATACTGATTATCAGCAACAAAGAAAAAGGCCCTAGTTTGAAGGATCTTTTTTATCTCAATAATATTGATATAAGCATGACATCCTCAATAAGCTAGATTACGTTTTCATGACACCCATTTATCACAATTTATAATTTTCCTTTTTGAAGGTAGAAATCCGATTTCCTACCAAGCAAAGGTAGCTTAAAAACCCAAAATCAGTATGCATACCTATGTTACATGGACAAGCCATTTTAAAAGACTCGAGACCAAACACAATTCAGGAATGGAGATCACACAAATTCAATATCGAATTTCATAATCTGAAGACAGAAATATAATTAAAAAATAAAAAACGAGCACAACTAGAAGCAGAAAATCTGCCCATTTTCAAAAAACCACCAAAGTAATCGGAATTAATAGAAAAAAATATAAATATAAAAAGAAAAAAAAAGTCGTTTTTGCTGCGAACCACAATTATAATACTGAACAAAGAGAATAATATACATAACCTTCACAGTAATCGAGTAAACAAAAGAAAGAGAGAGGTTAGTTTACTGAAAAAATCGCCAAATTTAAACGGCAGTGAAGCCCTATGTAATAAAAGGAAAACAAGAGGATTACACAGTATTTACGCGACAATGAGAGAGGATTACACAGTATTTATGCGACAATGAGAGCAGCGGAGAAACATAGTGTACTTGCGATGGCAATAATACAACGATATTCTGACAGATTGCAGTGCAAGCTTACATTATTTCATGAACATATTGTTTCTGGACCACATCAAATAAAACAAAAACAACAAAAAGCAATAATTTCCACTCACCCCAGCTCAGAGAGCTTCAAATGGGCTTCAGCGTAGTCTGCAAAGAAGGCATCCTCATCTTGAAAGTCTACAAAAATCCATTATAAATCCACCTAGAGAATAAAAACACACAACATATTGATCAGCATAGACCATTCAAAACAATGGAGCACACAATAGATGGAAAAGAAATAAGCAAAACTCAATCAAAGAAAAAATTATCTCGAAGCCGAAAAATTCTTACTTGAAATAAGAGTTATCAAAGATTAGGGGGTTGATAGTCCAGGGCCCTTCAAAACCAGAGCGCTCCTTGTGGCACCTTCCCTATTGGATACATAACATATATGTAAACAAAATTCAGGAAATAACAAACTAATTGTTACAGCACAGGAAGCACAATTGCTTCAATCACAACAGTAATTTCCTTTGATTAGTTCCTAACCCCAGATCACTTTTTAAAAACAAAACGGGAACATATAAACAAACAAACCGATCCTCTAAAATATTCAAAAAAAATTAAAGAAAGGATTCCCAAATCAGTAAAATACTACTTAGTACAACTTGTGGCATCTTTAGAATGGCCTCTCAACTCCTTGACGATTGAAGGTGGCTGGGAGATGCTGCAAATTGTTAACACTACTAAAAAAAGGGCTTATAAGCTCAGCTAAAAGGTGAGATGTTAGAGTTTTTATCTCGGTTTTCTAGGAAAAAACAACCGAGGTAAAATCCACCGAGGTAATAGAGTTCTACAAAACCGAGATAATAAGCTACTAAATTATCTCAGAAGTCTGACATCTTATCTAAATATATTATCTCGGTTTTCTAAATAAAACCGATATTATATAGAATAAAACGGAGATAAATTGTTGATTGAAACCAATTAGTATCTATTGAAACCGAGATAATATCAAAAAATAACCGTGATAAATTCTTTTGGAAAAGGAGATTGTTGGACAACTTTTTATCTCACCCTTTGTCATTTTTTGTTGGTATTGCTTATAATAATTAACCAGAAAATAAAAACCTGTCCCAAACCACCACATTCCCTTTCATATTCATAAACATCAACACCAATTAACAAAAGCAACCCAACATAAATAAATTCTTTGAAGAACTTATTTCATTAAGATAAGAAAGAACAATGTCGAACATGAACATAACTTTCAAAAAGTACTAGTGATCAGTCAATTATTTATAGAAACTCAAATATTGTATCAATTACTATTCTTCGAACTATAATAAGACATTTTTTAACCTTTCTCTATATATGCAGGAAAGGAGACAGATGGTTCCTGCTGAATTTCCTACTCAAAAAAAAATTTGAGAATCCACAACTCCCAAGGTATATATTCACGTCGGTCATCAGCTGTGAAAAGTTATAGGCTCCAAGACTCTCTTCATCAACTTTAGTAAGTGGAGACGAATATCCAAGATGGTCCTGATCCATAAGAGAAACATCATTTCTAACAAACTCATCCTGTACTAACTTCTGAAAGAATGACCAATGTTTATGCTCAATCCAGTTCCATCATTGTACAACAGACTTATGCTAGAGGAGTCTTCAGTCAATCTTTCCTTTGAAAATATATCTGACAGGAAATCCCGAGGGAATCGGTCATTGATGTCAATAAGAATATCTCCACGCTTTGGCAACCGAGGACTCAACTTGAGGTGCATCTTTAGTGGAGGCCCCCGCCTCGAAACGTAATTATTTGATTGCTCAAGAATCATTACTATGTGTGTCACCGAAGCTATATATCTCACCCCAATGAAGCTCGGTAGGATAGATGTAGGGTCCTCACATTGCTTAGAAGTTACTTCTAAGCAATAGAACCACACAATAAGAGAGAATAGAAACAAAAGAAGAATGGCAAAAAAAAAAATGAAGGGTTGAACAAGTATAAAAAAATGTTGCAATAGTGACCTTACCGTAAACTTTGGCAACCGTGGTCCCGCTACTTCACGAATCTCCATCTTTCTTAAACCAATCGACCTAAGAGCTTAAAAACGTTGTTAATAAATAGACGCTTTTGTGCATTTAAAATAATATAATAGAGATAGGAATTGTAGAAATAACATTTGTCTTCACGTAGACGATGAGGCACCATTGACTCTCAGCTTGACTTTAAGTCATAGTTCAAAGTCAACAATATAGTTCACTAATTGCAATTCTTGAGCCCATTTTAAAACTGATCAACCTCCGGTCGAACCTAAAGCCAGAAATAAAAACTGGGATGTTTTCCATGAAAATAAGAACATCACTGTATACATTCCACCCGAAGTTTGGACAATTACCAAGAACCTCTTGCAGTTCCTTTGCGACCGCAGACACGCAGACCGGACCGGATCAAGGCCCAACCAAATATACCTTCCTATAATCATATAATTGAACAACAGCTTGAGTCCTAAGAAGGTAAGTTTAAAACCAATCAGTAGTTGCTATTAACAGTGAGAAGAATTACCTGATAGAGCTCGTCTGCAAAGAAGCCAAAACATGATCTGCAATATCTATTTTTGCTAGTTCTGTGGTTGGTCGTAGAAGAATACGAGCGACATCAAGAGCTACATTACCCTGAAAGTTGAAACAATTTATACATGAATGAGGCATACACTACTATATAAGTAAGTTGGTCATTTAAACCGTAGGTGTGGAATGCAAAGTCCACAAACAAAGTCTTGTAGTAACATACCTACACCACTATACAAATCTTGGCCTCTTACTACTCACTCGCCTATTACTATCACGTTCACAAAAAAAAAAACAATAAAATTGGAAAAGGAAATAAAAAGGTACACCTGTAGCAATGCACACCAAAGTCTTCAATCTTATTCAAAGGAATAGTCCGATACTCAAACAGTTCACCTGGAGGCTTGTACTCTTCGGATAAGTCCTAAAAGCACCAATTTCAACTTTCCCAGCAGAAAAAGTCCTCGTTGGATCAATAACAACAGACTAAAAATGGTTCCCGAAATTGCGATTAAGCATCCGAGTCGAAACATCAATACCGGACAACCAACACCCATATCCCGGATCACGAATGATACCAACCCACAACATTCTCCAGTCGCCCGGCCTAACATAAAAAACAAGTATGTATCTTAAGATTAACCAAATGAGGAAAAGGCAAACAAGTAGTAATCTTTTAATTGGCAAAATATATATATATATATATATATATATATATATATATATATATATATATACCTGTTTATTAGTCTGTGAATAATCAACCATATACTCATAAGCATCAACTTGAGCATTAACTCTAGTTTCAGTCCCTTCAACAGGTAAAGCAAAAGCATCCATAACAATAATAGCTTCCCCATCCGTTTTCCCTTGCATTAAACCCATTATCTCAATATTCCCACCAGATCTCGCATGAACAACCATCTTTAACAAAGCAAGTGCCGATATTTTGACACGTTTGAAATAATGTGGGTCATTTGTCCACGGTTTTTCTTTACGAATTTGGTGCGGGCTGATTCGTCAGTAGTGGTATATTCGTTAAGTAGGGAGAAAGCCAGCCCCGGTACATATGCACAAACAACCTTCAAAACACAAGCGACTTTATTAGGAAAAAGTTCGATATATACATACATATTGTAGTATAGTATCAAGAGAATCCTCACCCAAGAAATAATTTGTGCATCATGTCCTCGTTCTTTTCATTGTTTAACGCCTTTGCAAAGAAGATCTCTCGTTGTTGATCAAGTGAGTTTGAAACTTTTATGAGTAATGTGACAAGTTGCAGACCCACCAAAGAAGCAACCTAACCATAGACACTTGGAGGAGAGCTGCAATGGTTGCACAGGACGTAGATTTATCCTCTTCCTCAAAATCGAAATAACAAAAGGCAAACAATTCTTGTCACTCCTTTAGTTTCCTCGTTAGATGGTAAACTACAACACACAGCCAGCTAAAGTGATTTATTTGTTAATTTTTCTAAAAACAAGTACGATATCCTTTTCATTGACCAGAAAAAAAAGGTGTACCATCATGAATTCGGAATAACTTCCAAAAGTCATAATCGCGGCAGGGATTCCTCCTTTCAAGTCGATGAATCGAATCACCTAATGCAAA
Organism: Coptis chinensis; assembly: GCF_015680905.1. Taxonomy (NCBI): domain Eukaryota; kingdom Viridiplantae; phylum Streptophyta; class Magnoliopsida; order Ranunculales; family Ranunculaceae; genus Coptis; species Coptis chinensis. The sequence continues at coordinate 16,710,369 of NC_141462.1, read as the reverse complement.
GAATCAGTCCCACGACACCGCAAAATGTGTCATTTCAACTCATCAACCAAGCACCTATTTCAGCACACCGAGAGGATTAAAAGTAACAGAAGTGTGTAATACTATAAAAAAAACTTTCCAGAGTGTGTAATACTGAATGCAAAACCCTCAAGCTATATAGACAATGTTTTTTTTTAATAAGATAAATAAACAGAGTATGCACTTGAAGTTCTTGATTGCTTTCGTGGTTGTGTTTGAGAACCAAGCTCACCAGTTCCATAAGACTAACCATTGGGTATCTGATATTATTGCTTTAGCTAGAAATATATGGTTTTAACACTATACAACACCTCAAAACCAGCATCAAATGGTAGACGTGAGGACAGTTCTTGGTCACTGCCACCAAAATAATGACCGGAGCTGAAATTTACCAACACATATTTATGTTAATAAGAAAAAGAATCATTTTAGCAGCCAAATACCTTAGAACGAAAACAAAATTAAAATCATGAGCCAATGTCAATAAAGAATAATATGTACCATGAGGTAGGAATCAAGAAACTTACATCACTAGCATTTACACCAGCATAAATGACTTTGAGAAGGACATGATGTGGTTCAATCGGTAATTTTAACAAAGTGCGCACAATGCTAGTTGCACTTCGAAAATTGTGGCTCAGAGTGTGAACAACCCTAGCCAGCAAAACCAAAATAAGTCGACAATCAACCATACAATGCCATAAATGGACTGAAGCCAAAAGTTGAAATGAAATATCAGTGGCATGAAGCAGATTCTAAACTAAAGTGCCATGCTTAACTAACCGATCATAATTAAGCCTCTATGGATAGTATGTCGCGAACAATATGATGAGACTTTAGAAAGAGAAAAGATAAAGTTGGACAAAGCAAACAAGGTTCAGTGGTTTTTACTTACGCCTTCGCGATAACTCGGGGGATTTGAATATAAGATTTTTCTATGTTTGAGTATACTTTTCTTGCATTTGGCTGTTTAGTTCGGTACTTGGTTTCTTCTGTTGGTGTAGGCCAATACTCCATGCCTCTGCGGTTCGTGATCCATAAACATGCACCAGCTCTACGCTCATCTTGTATAAGCTCAAAAGCACCTAGACAAATTAGGAGCAAACGTATCCACAAATCCAGTTATCACCAATTCAACTCTTTTATAGAGATAGGGATGAAAATATTGAAATGGGTAATTAATATCGAACTCGCATTGAGCATCACCCACAAATTCTTTATGCAACTGTACTTTTCCCAAATATAAGTAACACCAATTGTTAGATAGGAGGGTAATGTACCGGTTAAGACCAACAACGCTACATCTGCCTATGGCATCTGAGATTCTTTTCTTTTTCCTCAGAATACCATGAATTACAGAAATACAAGCATCACCAAAATGTCAAGAGACCAAAGAAAAATGGAAAATTAGTTTAGATCATTTATTATTCAACTTATAAAGATGATTTGGGAGGAGAAGGGATCAAAGTAGGGTAAAAATTAACGCCTATCAAGACAAATGTGTAGCATAGCTCTAGTCCAGAAAATTTGTTGGTATGTATTTGAAAAGTAGATGAAAAAATGAGAGCACATGCCATAACAATGTCATTATAGCATATGTAAACAATTGAAGTACGATCTTGAGTTTCAAAAAGGTCATATGTAAACATTTCGGTATCCAACAAAGAAAGATAATGACGGATGGAGTAATTAGATCGTGTGAAATTCAAACAATTACAAAACGAGGCTTGTCGCTAGCAACGGATAAGAAGCGTAAGAGATACTATTATTTACACAATAGCATTCGGATTATCTTTGAACTGTAATTCAATTCCTACAAGTCAATACAAATTTAAAATGAAAAGCTTAACGAGTTGACCGGCCCGATTTCACTTTCGTAAAAGGCATTTCTTGACGCTTTGTACGTAAGAAGTGATCTCAGAAATAACACCACACCACCTATGGTATTACCATACCAAGGAACAACGATCGAGCAAAGAAAAAAAGTACAAGTATGCATTCATAAGTGAATAGCAACTAAGCAAAATAAAAGAAAACACACCTTTGGAGCCAGAGTATATAGGGTCTGGAAGCATCGGATAAAGTCCCGAAGCAGACGCCATGTTTATAATCACACCCTGCTTCGGATAAAGTCCCGAAGCAGACGCCATGTTTATAAAGCTTCTGATTTGATCTATGATTCTGATTTGTATTCCTTGCTTGAAAGACAATGCTACAAGACTAATTCCTCTTATTTATCCAAAGTGCATAGGAAGCTAATCTTTGATACAATTACAGAAATTCTAGACAGAAAGAAGCAATTACCACCTTGGAAGGCGGTTTCTTGCATAAATCCCACAACAACAGAAAGCTTTTCGTTTCGCAAATATGGTCGAGTTCTCAAGAATACGAGAGCCATCTTTGGCGTAAGACTTGTCCGAAGTCATCCGTGGTGTGCTTAAAAAGGATTTGGCCGATGAAACCATCAATGGATGGGAAGATTGTGCAATACGACATTTGGAGGTGGTATTAGACATTGAACGCTTCGATATTCAAGAATAATCAATTAATCATTGACACGGCTTGGGATATTTGAGGTTTCCCAAGCTTGGGATATTATTTGAGGTTTCACATCTAAATATCCCCAAATGGATTTCAATGTCCGAAAGGAAAGGTAAAATAAAAGTCTGCGAGTGGGTATTTCGAGAAAAGGGACAATAGTAGCGAGCAAAATAATCAATTGTTAGACAATCGTATCCGGTTCAATTATGATGTTCATCGAAGGTGATACAACTTCACCTTCAATCATTTAAATTGATAAAGTTTGAAAGAAGAGGTAAATGACACAATAAAAAAAAAAATACATGAACACAAAACCTTACTTTGTCGGGTCAAATCAACAGACCATGGCCTCTCCGATCTTTGAATGAGATCATTAAAATGGCGTTGAACGATTTTTAGGCTAGAAAGAAAAGATTACTGCATATCATTATAGAAGCACTGTGTTGGAAATACTACAACATTCATATAACAAAAAAAATAAAGAGTCACATACTGTTTATTCATGATTGACGATTTTGATCCGTGGCTTGTAGCTCAAATCCACGATTTGCTCCCAAAGAAGTGGAATTGATCCTCGAACCTGAAACACAGATTCTCAGCATCCGTTATGAAGAGAGGAACTTATCTATCCAAGAAAAAAGACAATGGAAATCTAGTATATCTTCTGTTGCAAATGACCCGCATATGTAAAGAAAGTTTGGAGCAATTTCTCATGTGTGAGGTATGGACAGCTTTATGTGAGGTATGGACAGCTTTATCCCAAAAAAATTCTGAAGTCACCAATGCTTAAGGTGGAACTGTTAGATAGTATACATGTAGTTACCGGATTGTCGGGTTGAATGAAAGAAATTGTGATCGACTATGAGACTGTTGCAATAGACTATACCAACAGACCTGTTTCCAAAATGGTTTCCTTGCCCTTCCTTCTGCTAACTTCCCCTGCGCTCACGCAAGTCGGTAGATATCGGAAGCCGCACACCATCGACCGCAGCTTTGACACAATATACAAAGACGAATCTGAACCTAATAAGTGAAAATATTCTCATACTAGTTGCAGTCTACTTTAAAATACCGCTAAAGGACTCACTTTAATGTAAGGTCTGTTTCATAATAATACAACCCGATGTTGATTCCATCATCCTTAACAGCTCATAAAGTAAGCCTCATCTCTTTTCTTCAGAAAAGCAAAGGTTTCTCGCTTCTTATTCAAATAATTGTCCAATCAAACTACAGAACGATTGAATTTAAGTGCACACGTATGAGATATAAAACCTAGACTTTTGTCTCCCCCTCTTCTGAAAGGGAATTAAACCATGAAGTATGAAGTGGAAGTAAGGAGGCCTTTTTCCACAAATACAAAAGTTCTTACTTCTAGAAGTGTACCAACTCTAAAAGCAACCCAAGTTGGAGCAAAGCAATCAGGACCTTCTCTTGTCCAATTCGATTCTAACAAGGACTGGGAAGTGATAAAAGATCTGCAAATAAATAAATAAAATGTTTAGCCGCTAATTCACTACTTAGGATATAACAATGGAAATAAACAAGCTGAAAAAACAAGAGTGAACCTATTTACAATTGAGAAAGCATATCAAATGGTTCTACTACCCAAATACAAAATTTCATGACGAAAACCTTGCATTCTCAACTTACGTGAAAACCAAGTTGCAAGGGCAAAAGTTTACCCCGAAGCTAAACTTATGAGGGTTGCAATTTTAACAGATTGCAATAAAGTAACATAGATTGCAAAGCTATGAATTACCAAAAAAAATGAGGTAAACTACTGATATTCCAATGAGAAGATTAATGAAAGCAAACATATTACGAAGGGTAATCTTCTTTGCTCCCAAATAAGATGTAGGAAACATAAGGACTAGCAAGTATGAACCACTGGAATTATGCTTAAGATTTACCATTGGGGATGATCTCATAAGTCCAATTTCCATCTCAAATATAAGTTTTCAATTTACAGATTCAAACATTAATTTCTTGGAAGTACTTAAACTGATTACTACCATATAATGAAGATTTTTATGTTTCGAAATCCATCATTGATGCTACAATAAAACTATTCTGAAAAAAAAATCAAATGTAAAACTCATTTACCCGAAATGACAAGTCCTACAAGTAGTTTAGAGTCAAGTTCCGGATCTCTTCCCCCACTTTGTCCGAGCCTATATATAAAAGTATAATCAGAGACATTAGAGTTGTACTGAATATCAAATGAAGGGGGTCTGATACTTGCCAAAAAAGAACCATAGCCTCATTGTGTGGTCTGAAATCCAAGACCACATAAGAAGACTAGGGGGTTGTGCAAAAGGTAGCTTTCGACATTTAAAAGTAGTATTTGACTTTGGGTGGCCAGAACTCTAAATTCTCAGGTGACCGACCATTTGTACATCAATGCCTCATTGCTTCCACTAGCAGCCAATGTTTCTGTTAATCATGTTATTAGACACAAAGTTCGTTTCGTCTTATGGAGGGCAACTCGTTAACAAGCTTATCGATAGCACTATTTGTTCTAATACTACAGGCCTGGATCTATTCTTAACTCCAGTGGGTGTTACGAAAACTACTTGCGAGTTCAAATACCAAGGAAAAGGCACGCATTTAACCGGAAATAGAATGAATGATTCTTATTTTAAATAATGAAGACAATCCAGCCGGTGGAATAAGTTCAATTCTGGTTAATCGGAAGAATCTGTTTGGTCTCATACTCTCATCAGCTATTTGTGTGCAATCACGTTACCTTAAATAATAACACTAGCTTGATATAGTCATAGATACAAGAAAAAAGCTCGCTATGTACAATAAGGCCTTATCTGAAAAAAGATAAGAGTAATACCTGCTCAAAAGCAAATCAAGTTGAGGCAGCAGGACGACCAGAACCTCCTCAGATCCAATTTATTTTAACAAGGAATGAATAGCTGATGGAAAAACTGCAAATCAGTTTATAAAGGTTAGGCACTAACTTATTTATACATGAATTTTCAAAAATCTGACTAGTTTTGAACACTATATAATCTCCTAGCTTAATCTAAGATAATTTTAGTACCTGAAAACCCAGAAGAGTTGTTAAACTGCTGAGTTGAAATGGGTAGTGGAACTTGAATTATTTTTGAGTCGTGCGAGAGGTGAAGAGGGCAAAATACACGGATAGTGGAGAGCGCGCGAGATAGCTGGATTAAAAATACACGAATTGAAGAGATATATAGTGGAGATCGAGCGAGATAGTTAGCGAGATAGTTGGGATTAAAAATAAACGAACAGATAGCAAAGAGCGAGATACTTGGGATTAGAATGGCAGTTGCCATTATCGTGAGTTCGTGAATGATATCGATATTCCTGATCGAGATAAAGAGTACTGTAGAGCGGGATATCAATTTCTATTTTTTTTTAGGATTTCTGTTTTCTTTAATTTATTCCGAGATATTTGGTATAATAGCTATTATATCATTTTAGTGCCGAGATATTTGGTATAATAGCTATTATATCATTTGAGTGCCGAGATATTTGGTTTAATATCAATTATATCAGTTCAATGTGAGATAAATTAAATTTCCTATTATATCAGTTTTAGAATGGTGAGATAAATGAAATTTCCTATTATATCTGTTCCACAATGGTGAGATAAATGAAATTTCCTATTATATCAGTTCCTATCCACCAGTGGTAAAATCCATATATTTTATCTCGGTTAAGTAAGAGGTGAGATAACAGATTTATACTCATAGTTAGTACCTAAATTACAGGACATATTATCTCATTTACAGGACATATTATCTCTTTATATCAGCAGAACCGAGATAAGGCTAATTTTAGAACCGAGATAAAAACCCTTTTTTTTAGTAGTGTAAGGTTCCGTCAGATGCACCATATGCAAGTAAATCCGAACTCATGCGCCCAAACTTCAAGACCATCACTGAAAATAACACCATATTAGTTTGCATTGTTTGAAACAATAACTTGCCCATAACATATGATCCAACCTTAAGAATAATAGACAATAAAAGAATTAACAGTTTCCAAATCAATCAGAAAAGTACCTGAAGATTTACAGGTGTCAAAAATATAGTGCATTCCCACAAAGGAATAAGCCGGGTTCAACCTTCCAAGTAGACGATCATAATCACTTAAACTCGAGCTGAAACTTGTACGATGACTAGCTTAAAGAATGAGAGGACAGTAGCAGTGGCTGGAGTTTACATGTTCACACCTTAGACAAAAAAACATAATAAATTGATTCTAGACATAATTTTTTACAAACTTAAACCAACCCATACGCGACCTGTACAACGAAGAGTCTTCACCTGCAATTACTTCTATAGAAAATAAATCCCTTGTGCAATCTTTATCATACACGAGTAGTCTGATGCACCGTTTCCCTCAAGTTTTAAGTGGGCATAAGAATTCAGAAACACTACAATGCTCCTGTAACCGTCCTGCTTTTCAGAAAATAGAAATCAACCATCCATCATTATCTGATAATTCATGGCCCTTACCGATAAGAATCATCTATAACATCAAGGAGTAAATCTCCAATCAACCAATGCATTACTTTAGGAGAATGATTTAAATGGAACCCGGAATATCACCATTTCTGGCTCTTCGATGGATTCAACCAATCCAATCAGACAACATTGTGGCATAACGCTTTATTCACCTGCGTTTTTTGATCAAATCAGAGAATAAAACACAAATCACATTGCCCTTGAACTTGCCGCATATTACTACCATCCCTAGTCCCTTGAAGGTACGCTTGCAATGTTCTTTGCACACCATCTGCAAATCGTTCTCAACCGCCCTTGACTAACATCTCCACCCATAGTGCCACCGCTCCACCACCGCCGAGTTACCATAAGTTTACATTTCTCCCGTTTTTCTAATCTCAACCAAAGATGCCCGGCCCCTCCATGGCTTCCCTCCATCCCAAGAAAACTAACCCAAGGATTCTCACAAAATGAATATCTTAATCTCACCGAGACAAAATAAGGTAACCAAAGCAAAGACCTCCGCAAAGATTTATGTGAGGTATGTGAGCGGGGATCTAGAACAACATTGAGTGTAAAATCGACAGAGTTTTTGAGGTCATTATAATGAATATTGCTCTTTGCGATGCATTATTAGAGTTTCCGTCCATAGTCATCCTGAATGATTCTCAAGACACAATTCAATTTGAGGCTTTTGTAATGTAGTCGATTCCCCACTTTGAACCTATGATATACCTTTCTTCCAAGCTAACAACTTCGGAACTCTCAAGAACTGAAATCGGTAGAGTAAGTAGGGTGATGAAAGATGCCACTCTAGAAGCATCATAATGGCTCGATGCAACACCTGACAATTTGAAGTAGTCACATATTTAAGATATCTCCGCATGAGCTAGTTCTTCTTGAACACTAGCTTGGTTTTGTTGTTCTTTGTTGATGATGGAAACGCTTCACACTTAACACTTGCGCAGAGTCGGACTCTGTGGACACTAACTGCAAAAACATATCCCCCACAAAGAAGCGGAGGGTCGGGCTGTTCCTCGGTCTAAATTTAAAAGTGTGCCTTCATTATCTTTAAGAATAGAAGAAAGAATCTCCTTCAAAAGATCGTGCAATTGTGCAAAAAGCCATAGTACTCCAAGATACTTGAGAATTCCCTCGTAACACTTTCTTGAGAGCGACAAGTGGAACCCATCCACCACCATACCCCCGTCATCCCCAAGACCAATGAAAGCCGTGTTCGGACAAATGAAAACATATCACCACTAAAATCACTTAACTCCACACACACCGAATTACAGAATACGTGACATATGAAAATAAAAATTGAATTTTTCCATTGATGAATACAAGATATAAAAATGAAAATCATACCTTCGGTTATAACCGAAATTAATTGCAGCTGTGTATCACCTAGGCATAGCAGTGTAAAAAAAGGAGAAAAAGTATAAATTAGATGATGAAAAATTATAAATTAGATGAAGGAATGGAGTAGTACCAGATGGTGGCGGCAGCACCGCGGAGGCGGAAGTGTTTATTAGTTTGAGAGAGAGAGAGAGCGAGATGAAAAATATAAGAGAGATGATACTGAAAAAATGTAAGTGTTTGTAGAGGGGAGAAGAGATAAAGAGCGGCGATCTTTTTATTTTTTCCCTCTCGCCCAAAATTCTAATTTGGTTTTAATTTTGGTCTTTAATTTTTTATTTTCTAATATTATCTTAACATTTACGGTTTTTGGTCAAAACAAAACTTTTAAAATACGTTACAAATTAATTCTCAAATCAGGACAAATTATCGTAACACTTTATATACAATTTTAACGTCAAAAAAATGTTAGAAACATAGTTACGCTTAAAAAACGTTAGGAACCAAAAAAAGTGTGCGTTACAAATATCCTGTTTTGGTGTAGTGTAATATATATACATAGGAGTGTAATACGGGGCGGGCCGGATCAATCGCAGGTCAAATAGTAATGGGTTGGGTCGGGGCGGGTCTAGGGGATACAAATCTAGTGGTCCCCGACGGGGCAGGGCGGGGCGGGTTGAAGTGTCATGTCTTAGTACCATCGCCCGGCCTGTTGGGTCATCTTACGGGACGGGTCATTCGGGTCGGATGGAAATTATCATTTTAACCCAATTTCATCCAAAAAAAAACTTTCTAATTCTGCAAGTAATATATTTCTAATTCACAACATAGAGAAAAAAAATTGAATCAATCAATAAAAAATAAACAAAAATAAAAAAACTTGAAACTTGAACCCAAAACCATATCTGTAAATTTGAAATTTTTTTCTCGTGAATTACCATTTATAAATTGATTGTTTTCCATAGTATGATAAAATGAAGATGGGAGCGAGGATCTATGGTACAAAACAATAAAATATAAACTAAAAAAATTCGAAATTAATACAAGAATGAATTATTCATCTTCTCCAAAATTCGAAAATTGAATTTGAACTTTTGATATTTGCCCAATGTTCAAACTTGAATATTTGAAATTGATATTGAACTCATAAGTTTGTGTTCATTTCTCTCAACTTCTTACAAAAGTTAACAGAAAATATAAACAACATACAAAAATATTAGAGTTAGAGTCTTGAAATTGTGCGGATCAACAGGGTTGGGTCAACGACTTTTGACATGGTGCGGGTCCGACGGCTTGACGGGTCGGGTTTGAGCATAGAACCTACATCCATAGCCTGACCGCATAAAAACGGTGGCGAGGCGGGGTGGGTTTGTTTTCAGGTCGGTATGGGTTTGGGTGGCAGGTGAAGACTGGGTACCCTACCGAATGATGGGTCAACGGTTTTTTTTTACACTCCTATATATACATGTAATATATTAAGCACATACACGTTCATGCATTAGTTAATATAGATAGTGCATTAGTTAATTCATAGTATAGGACTATACATATAGACGTAGACACGTAAACATTATTATTAATATTTATAATACACATATTTAATGTAATATTATAAAATATGCATTTAATAATACACATTCACTATTATGCTAAATGTTATATATATTTAGTATAATTTTACACCTAACAAATATAGACTATATATAATAATAATGTTTGGGTTTGTCTTTATTTAGTGTAATGTAATACTAAATTTTATATATCAAAATCAAACTAATCGGTTCCGGTTTCGGTTCGGGTACCTATCGGTTTTTTACTATTCAGTTCTAACGGTTTCGATTCTTTATCGGGTCGGTTCTTGAAGACCCACTTTAAATGGGTCTAATATTTTAGGACCCAGACCCGCTATAAATGGTTCCGGTTCGGGTAATTGGGTATCCATGTACACCCCTAGTTAATGGGACCTCTTTACATCTAGAGCAACAAATTGGGTTGGGAATTAAAATTTTTAATAATCAATTCAAATTTGAATTTTGGAATCGGGGTTTTATTAACCCGATTGATTTCAGTTTCGGATAGATAGTAGATAGCATGTGAAAAACAATAGGCGCATTGCGCATGCCAGAATAGGTTTCACGCTCATCGTGCCCAGAGTACGTGCTAGTAAGTTATAATGTCTCATTCGGCCAGTATAACTAGGTCCCCATAGGTGATTTAATTGATATGAGGTCTTATTTCTCTTTGGGACATACGTTTTACAGAACATTATTTTGCTTAATTAAAAAAAGAGAAAAAAGAAGAAAAGGAAAATGGAGGCTGCTTCATTTTTACTTAGAGGTCGATGTGAAAAGGAAGAGTAAAACCCGAAGAAGGTATAATTAGCTGTTGAAATATAATGTGATTGGTAAGTTGTTGTCTACTCTTTACTCTCAGTTTTCCAACAAAAACTCAGCTTTCAAACAACAAATCCTGAAAAGCATTTCACAACTACAAAATAATCAGTTTTTAACATCTTTTGTGATGTTGAGCTGGTTAAGGACTCCTGCAGCCTCAGTAGAATTGGCAAATCACTATATTTTGCTTACAACTAGTGCAATGTATTAAGTAGGACTTAAGGTGGTGATGACTGATGGTGGCACCAAATGTGTTATGGACTTATGGCTGAATTGCATTCACATCCCCAAACTTTATACAAGCTCTTCTGGAAGCTAGGTGGTACCAGCTGGGAGTAATATACGAACTTCCTAGTCGGCTTTGTTTAATCATTTTAGCGTATGTACTTTGATCGACATTGTTAGTATCCTGTAGTAACTTTAGGCACATCCTATAATCCTTAAGGGGTGTGCAATAAGCCTTAACAATATCATTAACTCAATTCACTAGCCTCACATTTTGATTTTAAAATTTGAACTAGTTGTTGGAGTTATCCCTCACATGAGGAGAGAAAACAGAGTTGGAGAGAAACGGGCTTAATTCGCATCGTGCATGTCGAAGGCCAGCTTCGGATATAAGCGCACTTCACTCGAGTTCCATAGGCTAGGGCGACGCCAATTCCGGACTCCAAGATCGTTGGCGGCGTCCGCTCAAAAAGAGGGCGCGCCAGCTTCAGTCTAATTTCGTGGGCCTTTTGCTACAGTACCCGCGAAATTTGGTTTTTGGAGATAAAAACCAAAATCAAGGTTTTTGGAAAAACCTAACCTAACAAGTCAGAAGGATTGGAATCCGACTAAAACAAAGAGACAGAAAAACCAAATATTGAAAGCTATCAAGATTGAGAGAATAACCTTTACAGAGATACAACCCTCGTAAAAGAGATAAAGAGTGATCTAGTAAGGTGAGATAATCTTGAAAGAAGAGATTGTAATCTTCATTCCCACTTTATAAAGAACCGGCTCTTGTAGAAGTAGGCATCATTGGCGAACCACGGTAAATCTTTGTGTTGTGGTTTTTTTTTTTTAACTTTACATTATTATCCATTGTTAATAGTTGTTTAGCGAGTTGGGCATGTTAGTATAGGCTGTAGTTGATATTAAGATTTTGTCCGGAGTTGAATTATGTTCAAATACAAATTATCTGTGTAGTGGGGAATCGATTGGTATTTGTATAATCCCCAACACTAGTTGCTCGATCGTCTCAGTAAGATATACCAATATACTTTAGTATTGAGAACTACTTCACTTCAATTCAAATGCCCATGCTGATGTAGATTTGAGAGGGACACAACTATAATACTTATCACAGGACTGAGACACACACACACATGGTGGGTCTTAAACACCACAGCCGTACATACTTCTCTAGAGTTGAGCTGTTAATATCGATACACACTTAAGCAGATCAAGTTGATGCCGAGAGGCACAAAATTTACATCAAATTGTTTGCGTATTGCAGTTAAAGGTTTACCATACTTGAGTTAAAGGTTTACCATACTTGTGAGCATTAATTGTTGGGTGTTAGTCCCTCACTATATGACATAAACAGGTACAGTTCATGTGAAGAAGTCAGAGCGCGCGGGGCTCAGATTGGCATTGCCCAAGGCGCGCCTGCGCCCTTGCCTTGAAAAAAAAGATTGTTTTTTTTCAACCTCTTGCGAGAAACATGCCTATTGGAAGTTTGGGAAAACTGGAAATAGAAAAGGGCGCGAACGCGCTCGAGTTGACATTGTCGAGAGCGCGCCCGCGCTCATACCTATTCATACCAGGTTTTGATATTTCGCCAAAATATTGAAACGTGTTTTTACACTGATATTTCATCCCAATATAAATTGAAGATTTTTGGGTTTTTGAAAACCAAGTCTTGAATAGAACCCAATTGAGAGCCACCAAAATTGAGAGGAAACCTTGCAAAGAGAAAAGTTTGTAAAGAGAAAAGAGAGATCTAGTAAGTAGACTTTAGATAAATGATTTTAATCTTCTTTCCCATATTTATAAAAACAAAATAGCTCTTGTGGAAGTAGGCATTATTGCGCGAACCATAATATATCTTGTGTTGGGCCGTATGTTTTACTTTCTTAGTTTTATCAGTACTTATTTGTGATAGTTGTTGATTGCTTAGGAAGTTGATTTGGTTGTTGGTTGTAGTAAAAATTTAGATTTTATTGGAATAGTAGATTGTCCAAGTGCAAACTATTTTAGTGGGAATCGATTAGTATTGTTTTCTCCGACATTAATTTCTATTATCCTATAGAGCTTGAATGTCTCCAAATGTCTATATATAAAATCCCCTGAATGGTTCTGTTATATGGAAAATATATACGATCAGGGACTGGAATCTACTGGACATAAGCAATATATAACTTCAGCTTCGACGCTACCGTTATACTAAACCAAATAATCTTGAAATTAGATGCCCGTTTCATATTATTAGTTGCCCGAGTAACGCTATTGCCATTGCAGCTAAAAAAGACTACTATCTCAATGCTTTGTTTCCGGATAAGTCGCAATGCTTTGTTTTCGATCTGATCATATTATGATGGTCTCTGTTCTATTACGACAATAAAACGTTCAAAACCACAACAGATGTCAGTTTCTATGCTGATTTGATCAAGAAGCTTATGCAATATGGCATCCCATATTGTTATGTAGCACCTATTTTCTGTGTCTGCTTTTTGGGAACTCTCAAGTATCAAAATCGAAGTTAAAGTTATACATAGCCATGAGGTCCACTCAAAATACTAAGAAAATGAAGCTCGATCTTGTCAGAGGTATATAGGACTATAGGAGTTTAGTAAATACTGAGCTGTAAGGGACTTCGTATAGTATTTTCTTTTATAGAGCGCTTTGAGAATTTGAAATGGCAATTAACAACCCTCGAGAATAATTTCAAGTTTACAAGTAACTACTTTATGTAAAATGCAAGTAATAATACTGGGGTTGGATCCTATGTTTTCTACTTAAAATCTTCTTTCTCACGAATCCAACATCCACCTACCTGAGAAAAATGACATAGCAGCTACAACTCCCATTTCCTTATAAGTTTGCGTTGGTCAGTCACAGTGAAGACCTATAGGAAAAGCCTAAGCATAAGGAAGAAGTTGAAGAAAACAGAGAAGCAATGGAGTCATGGGTGAGAGTCTTGGTTCTTGTGGCATGCTTCTTTCCGTCTCTTGTGGAGTGCAGAGTTCGTAACTACAAGTTCCATGTAAGTTCATTAACCGATACATCCTTTAGGATATGGCACATAAAGATTATCATAAAAAAAGGATGTGGCATATATGTGCGTTAAACAGGCCGGCGCTTGAGTCTAAATAATGAAATAGGGATTCAAGAAACTAATCTAATTTGTATTCACATTCACTTACAATAGCTAAGTGAATCTGTTATTCGATTATATGGTTTTCTTATTCTTAAACTTCTACATTAGTGGCATTATTGTTCAGTAAAAATATGTATATGAAGGTATGTATATGTGACAGAAATATAGTAGCACTATAGTCACTATTAATCATTTCTAGAAGTATGGTCTTTCTCTTCATGTCAAATGAAAAACGTTGCCAAAATACGTAATAAATGTCTTTTTTTCCATCTATCTTTGTGCACCCTTTGTGAAAGTTGTTGAGATATTACATAGTAAAAACAGTGATATGCTTTCTTAACAACTTATGTTGGAGTTCGTTGAATATAAGATTTTTTTTTATCGAAAAAGCAGACATACACCTTAAAATAGTTCTGTTAAATGTTAAATGTTGGCGGTTAAGATGTTAGGGTCAAGAAACTATAATAGTTCTGTGGAGGGTAAACCTTAAAATCAGTATGGTGCACATACACGAGAAAATGTGAATCACTGTGGTCTGTGGAAGTATATAATTGAGCGGAGTATGCACATAACCAGGTGGAAATGTGAAATACTCTGTTTAGTACAATGTAATTAACCATCATTTGGCTACAATAAGCAGGTGGTAATGAGGAATACTACACGGCTATGTGGAACTAAGCCTATTGTAACTGTCAATGGAAAGTTCCCAGGACCCACTCTATACGCGCGGGAGGATGACACAGTGACTGTTAAGGTGGTGAATCAAGTCAAGTACAACATGACTATACACTGGTAAGTAGAAGCAAAGTCACGGAAACAAAGACTATTTCATCCTTAATACGGAGGAAAAAAGTAATACGAAATTAAGAAAATGATAGTAATAGTTCCAATTTGGTGGATCGTTTAGTTTTTGATAACCTATGATTTATCTGTTTTCTGAAAATGACCTTACGGTCATCTCGGAATCTCCTTCATTATTGGGCAATCATGGGAATGACTAAAACGAAACAAACAGACTAAAATAAAAGAAATCTGAACGTTTTTTTTATTTTTCACTCTGGTAGGCATGGAATCAGACAGCTACGCACAGGATGGGCAGATGGTCCAGCATATATCACACAATGTCCGATACAGCCAGGGCAAAGCTACATCTACAATTTCACTATTACTGGCCAAAGAGGAACACTTCTTTGGCATGCTCACATACTCTGGCTAAGGGCGACTGTGCATGGTGGCATCGTTATCTTGCCAAAGCGAGGCGTTCCTTATCCATTTCCTAAGCCGCATGACGAAGTAGTTGTGATATTAGGCAAGCTATAAATTCAAATCTGCCTTTTCTTTTTCCAACGTAAATAAAGCATCGATCTCCCCAGAAAGATTGTTTGGTCTACCAGTTACACAGCCTTGATGAAATTGAATGTTGAGCTTCAAAAATTAAGATCCAATATTATTATCACTTGTAAGGCTTTCTCATTTTCATCCCATTCTTCCATTTGTAGGTGAATGGTGGAAGTCTGACACTGAAACTGTGATCAATCAGGCTATGAAGTTGGGTTCGGCACCAAATGTCTCTGATGCACACACAATTAATGGCCAACCAGGTCCACTCTCAAGTTGTTCCTTAAAGGGATCTTCACAACCAGGTAATCAAAATACAGTCAAGCATCTGGACTATTGGGTCGCGGAGTTATGAAAAATTGGTGTAAGTTCGGCTGTTTCTGGAAGTTCTATTTTCCCTAACTCTCAAGTT
Organism: Coptis chinensis; assembly: GCF_015680905.1. Lineage (NCBI taxonomy): Eukaryota > Viridiplantae > Streptophyta > Magnoliopsida > Ranunculales > Ranunculaceae > Coptis > Coptis chinensis. The sequence continues at coordinate 16,694,457 of NC_141462.1, read as the reverse complement.
TCAATCGATTGTAGGAGGGTTTTCTTTGCAAGTAGAGACTGGTAAAACATACATGCTTCGCATTATCAACGCTGCACTTAATGAAGAGCTCTTCTTTAAGATCGCCGGACATAAATTAACAGTAGTTGAAGTAGACGCAATCTACACTAAGCCCTTCAAGACTGACACCATATTAGTTGCTCCAGGTCAGACCACTAATGTTCTTCTTACTGCTAATAGTGGTCCTGGCAAGTATTTGGTAACTGTCTCCCCTTTCATGGACTCTCCTATTGCTGTCGATAATGTGACAGCTACAGCCACAGTTCAATACTCCGGCACCCTTGCTACATCATCCCCAACCACCCTCACCAATCCCACTCCTCAAAATGCCACCCCCGTTGCGACAAATTTCATGAACTCGCTCCGTAGCCTAAATTCAAAGAAATATCCTGCCAAAGTTCCCCTCAACGTGGATCACTCCCTTTTCTTCGCAATTGGCCTTGGCATCAACCCCTGTTCTACATGCTCTAATGGGAGCAGAGTAGTGGCAAGTGTTAACAACGTTAGCTTTATCATGCCAAAAACTTCGCTCCTGCAAGCACATTTCTTCAATATAAGTGGAGTGTTCACTGACGATTTCCCTGGAAAGCCGCCTATTCCCTTTAATTATACAGGTACGCCACCAAAAAACATGGCTACGACAAATGGAACAAGGCTTTATAGGTTACAATACAACTCGACTGTGCAAGTTATTCTGCAAGATACAGGGATCATTGCCCCAGAAAACCATCCTATCCATTTACATGGTTTCAATTTCTTTCAAGTTGGCAGAGGATTAGGCAATTTTAATCCTAAGAAGGACCCCAAAAACTTTAATCTGGTTGACCCCATCGAGAGGAACACCATCGGGGTACCATCTGGTGGATGGACTGCTATTAGATTCAAGGCTGATAATCCAGGTAAAACAAGAAACAAAATATTTTATCCTTCTTCATTACTTTTTCCTAAAAAATAACTGGTTGCCTTGTTGCCTAGTACATAATGTTTCAGATGGTCGTGTGTATCACAATACTTGCCCAGTTTAAAGATTTCTGCATTCTTGGCTTACCGAAACATTTTGTATTGAACTTATCTGCGAATGTAGGTGTCTGGTTTATGCACTGTCATCTGGAAGTGCACACAACGTGGGGACTAAAGATGGCATTCGTTGTGGACAATGGGAAAGGCCCCAATGAATCAATTTTACCTCCTCCAAGCGACCTTCCAACTTGTTAGGCAAAAGTCATACAGTTTAAAGGTTTCAATTCATATAAGAAAGAAGAAATAAACCAGCTGAGGATACGAGTGTGTTTGGATCAACGAGTAGTCCCCAAGGAAGAGTTGAATAAGAAACTTTTAGTTGTGTATGTAATTATGAAAGTTCCGAAAGTTCCGAAGGAACTTCACAGTTGACATTAGAAGCTGCACTGAAGATTATAAATTTTACCTCTATATATCAATCTAAGTTGCAATGTCCAATAATTGCACTTGAATCTTTGCAAGCAAGCATCAGTAATGAATTGCCGCATATATATAAATGCTTGCAATTGACTTTAAACGATATTTTGGCTTCAATTCAATTTTTATGATTACAACAAAAATAAGCAAACTGTATACAAATAATTTTACCCTATCACATTTTAGGGTTTAGGGTTTTGCAATTGTCCAAAAAATTCCCAGGCCCAGTTTCCCGAAATAAATTCCAATTCCAAACAATGGGTATGAATTAAGATGAGTTGGAGGAAATATCAAAGATTGAAACATACAAAGCAAAAGATATGAACACAATTATTAGTAGTGGATCAGAAGATGAGTCAGAGTCAGAGTTGAAGTCAGGTAAAAGTGTTTTAGAATTATATGAAGATGCCAAGTTATTTCAATCTGATGATGATGAAGAAGAGGGTGGGAATGTGAAGGCGAAGAGGAAGGAGAAGCCAATGTATTTGAAAGATGTAGTTGCTAAGCATTTAATTGAAGATGGGCCTGATATGGATGATGAAAGCCGGGTCGGAGAAATCGGGTGTGAAGAAGAGTTATAATGAAGAGCAAGAGGAGTTATGGAGTTTAATCGCGTTTGATAGTGATTTGTTGACAGAAAAGAAAAGAAATGAGGATGAGGATGATTATAAGTTTGAGTTGAAGGAGTGTTATGGTGAGGAGATGGATGAGAATGAGAAGTTTTTGTTGGAGAAGTCGTGGATTGAGAAGGATAAAGGGAAGAAGACTTTTATAATGAGGATTTACTTATATTGTCGGAGGATGAAGAAGAGATTGAGAAGCAAGAGAGGTATGAGGTTGCGTTTAATTTTCGGTTTGAGGAGGAAGAATAATGCTCGTAAATTGTAGAGGAAGAATAAGGAGGATAGAATGGCTCAAGCGGAATTTGAGAGGAAAGAGGAGTTGAAACATTTGAAGAAGAAGGAAATTGAGGAGAAACTTGAGAATATTCGGGCAATTGCAGGTTTAACTACTGAGGATGGGACTTGTAAACTGAATGTAGATGATTTAGAAGAGGATTTTGATCCTGAGGAATATGATCGGAAGATGAATGAGACGTTTGATGTGGATTACTATCAAGCGGAGGAAATAGACCCTGGTTTTGGCAGTGATGGTGATGAAGATGATTTTGATAAAGAAGATGAGTTACTTGGGTGGTTCTGGTGATGGGTTTTGGGCAGCTAGAGAAAAAGTTTTAAAGCTTAAGGCAGAGAACAAGGATGTTGATGTTCCAGTCAACGGTGAGCAAGGAGAGGAAGATCTTCCTGGGAAAGTAAAAGGAAGAAGAAACATAAAATCCCTCTTCGGGCTTGATAAGGAATTAGAGGAGTACTACAAGTTGAACTATGAGGATACAATAGATGACCTTAAAACACGGTTTAAGTACACCTCCGTTCCCTCTCGAAGGTTTGGATTAAGTCCTGCTGAGCTGGTAATGATGGATGAGAAGGAGTTGAATCAATATGCGTCTCTGAAAAAGCTTGCTCCTTACAGGGAAAAGGAGTGGAAGGTACCCAGTAGTAAGAGGTACAGCCAGAAAATGAAGAATAAGTTAGCTGGGGAAGGTGAAGATCTGAAGGATAAGAAAAGTGGTAACAAGCATAAACGCAAAAGTGATGTTTCTGAAACAGGTTCTGCAGAGAAAGGGGAATCCCAAGTGGATGAATCAAATGGTGAAGTGGGTGGTATGTCTGGGTACGGAAAGATTCAAAAAACAAGAAAAACGATGATAGGCTGCACACACTCAAAGCAGAAAATTTCTTAAATTATCAAAACATATATTGAGACTCATATATGTATCTCGGAAAGATTCCTATCTTCATCTAAAATTTCGAAATTTCAAGCAAAAACGATGATAGTGCTGATTTTGGTCACACACTATGAAGAAGGTACTTCATATTTGGAACTCACATCATGTTTTCGTTTTTTCTCCATTTTTTTTACTTAACTAGTTTTTGTCATGTTTGTTATAGTATCTTAGGGCATCTCCAATGGAGAGTGTAAAAATCCACCTCCACATAAGCTTCACATAAATACCATTAGGACTATACACTCTATCTACCTCACAAGTAAATAAAGTCTATATTTACACTATGTAGTTCTTCCAATGGTAAGGGGAAGAAAATGTGTAAAAATAGATAGCAATTGATTTAAATTGTCGTTTATTTAAAAATAAAGAAGAGTAACAGACTTGGGCCATCGTAATGATATTAAATAAATGTTGAAACGTGTGTTGAAGTGACGTCTGTGACTTCTATTTTCACTTAAAACCCATAGCGACGGACCGGATCCGTGGCAAAGCCATTAAATAATTTTGAGACGTGATTTCAAGTGATGTCCGATTTTTTTTTTTTTTTGGAACGTGTGTTGGAGTGTCGCCCAGGCTATTTTATCAACTAATAGCGGGATGGAGAATTCCCCACCCCCTCTATCAACTGATAGACTATTATTACTTACGGTTTAGCACCCCCATTGGATAGAATTTTGGGTTAACTAGTATTACCCCCCCCCCCCCACTAGATTAGCCAAAATAAATTCGGTTAACCCACTTTGACTTTTTTTTGTGTGTATTTAGGGGGGAGACCCTAATTTCCCATCTAGTGGGGGAGAAATCCTAATTGGCTCATCCAGTGGGAGGGTAATATTAGTTCACCCTAGAATTTTTTGACACTTGGGGTGTAAATTTTCCACTCTATACAGTTTACACCCCCCATTGGAGATGCTCTTATCTAGGTTCTAACTATTTATTCAGTCTATCATGAACGACTAGCCTAGTGCACAAGCCTCCCACTAGTAGGTCACCGTTTGGGTTGGTCAGATGTATGCAGCCTTACCAGCAAGCGGATACTCTGACTTAACTCATGACTTCAAGGTCACAAAAGGGCAAGCTTACCTTTGCATTGAGTCAGGCCCTCTGTTGTGATCTAACAAAAGTCTTGTAGTGGTGTGGGATATGCAGTGTTCATGATTCTGAACGAAACCTTAAAATTCCGCCCAATATTTTGGTTTTTCAAAAAATCAGAATTCCGAATATAGAGTCGAAATATTGATTATTCCGAAATCAATCAAAATTCTGAATATGATAGGGGTCGAAATTTGATGAATTTCGATTTTTGGATTTGTCGGAATTCCGAGAATTCTGAAATCCCGAACTATGGGGATATGGTTGTTTAAGCGGCAACTGAAGCAAGAATACCAATTAGGGCATCTCCGGGGGAGGGGTGTAAAATCACAGCTTGACATAGGCTCCACCTAAGTGCCATTAGCATCTTACAACTCCAATTGCACAGTGATGTATGGACCATAATTATCCACACTCTATAGTTCCCACGGGAGAAGTTTTAAAAAAATTGGATTAAAGTGACGTCCAAGTTTAAAATTCACAAATCGACACTTTAGAACTAGAGAGAGACGTCACATGGAGTGAAGTCCGAACATATTTTAAATTCACGCCACTCCAAGTGACGCCCGAGCTTTTTAACAACTTGTATTCAGGTGGAGAATTCCTCACTCACTCTATTAGCTATTAGCTTATTACATATGCTTTACAACTCCCATTGGAATGAGTTTTTTGAAATTGGGGGGTGTAAACTTTACATCTTTTATGGTTTACACCCCCATTGGAGATGCCCTTAAGTACATAAAACAAAATGTGCATTTGTGTATGAATAGGTATTTGCGAACTTATAATGATGATGACCACAAATGAGAAGCCAGTAGGCGGGTACGAAGTCTAGCAGTGGTCACAAACTCACAATTGGAAAACCCTAGGGTTGTGCCAAGGCCATCTACGATGTCTTTAAACATGTCTGGTATTGGTCTTTAGCAGTAACTGAAGCAAGCACACTAGCGAATCTTTAAGCACATAAAGCTCTATTTGTAAATTTGCAATATTTACTATACGGATGATAACCAGAAAAATGAGAAGCCAATGGGTAGACATACTAGGTGTGATAAATTGCGGCACATTACGTCATTCATTCCACCAGCCAGTTATCTGGTTAAAGCAGAAAATAACTTTATTTCATAGATTGGGACTAAGATGGTTGTCTGTCCTGTTAAAGCCCTAAAGATTGTGACCATCTATTGAGTTTTATCCCGTCTCCATTATTATCCTAGTGAAGTCAATCCATTTCTTTTTGAATCGTTCCCTTACTGCGTCTTTGTTGTCAGTAGTGCTAGTAGGAGTGCAGGGATGAGGATTTAAAACTGCAACGTTCTTTATATTTTTTCAGTTCGAGTGGTTGCTGTCGCACTAGTTCTATCTTCTCACTGCATCAAACATTTTTATGCTGATTCGATGGGAACAATCAAAGATGATAAATGAGTTCAAATGTGAACCACCTTTGATGTTTTTTAATGTGGTTTAATTCGAGTTGTGAATGATACTGAGTGCTTGTTGAGATCTGATATTAAGTTGTTCTGATTGCTTAGTACTCTGACCCAAGGTGAAGTACTTGGTGTATGTACTAGTGTACTTGTACCCCTACGAACGATTATCATTAGGTACTACTATAAGAGCAAATATACAGATTTAACCCTCGAACTTGTCAATTTTTACTACTTACCTCCCAAATTTCACTTTAGGCAATTTTAACCCAGTACTTGTAAAATGTATCCAACTCTATTTTTCCAGTTCATTTTCGGCACCGGAAGACTGAAATTAGAAATTCTGAAAATGAACTAGAAAAATAGAGCTGGATATGTTTTACAAGTACAGGGTTAAAATTGTCTGAAGTGAACTTTGTGGGGGTAAGTGGTAAAAATTGAGAAGTTCGAGGGTTAAATCTGCATATTTGCCCTACTATAAGAATCGCTCACTAATGTGGCGTACTTGCTTGCCCGCTACTATGGCATTTCCGCTTGCCTACTAGTGTTGCATTCTGGCGTAGTGGAGCAATGACACTACCCACTAATGTAGCACCCAAGTTATATATAGCAGGTCCGAAGATATGTCAAGAGATTCTTTCCGTATAAAGCTTTTGGAAAGATTTTTGTATAAAGAGAGAAATATCCCATCAAATAAGGAAATGATATCTTAGGCAATAAGAAGCTTAACATATTCATTTTCCTATAAATACCCAATAATCATTTCAACAAAGAACTACGTTTGGATACGTAGGCAGCCATTGATGGTATAGTCTCAACAATTCTACATAGAACAATCTCCCTAACAAGATCGTTAGTGTATTTGGGTGAGTTCTTACCCAAACACTTGGCAAAAGTTTGGTTGGTCGTTGTCTTATCTTCTTCCAAACCTTATATTGGATTTTAATGTTTCTTTCCAAGTTTCTTAATGCAACTTTTCAGATTTGCAAATCACGCTTCACGGTGAAGAGATTTACAAAACTTTGAAATGAAGAATGAGGATGAAGAAAATTTTTCTTATTGATCTTTACAGAATGATTACAACCTCTATATATAGAGACAGAGTTCTCTAGTTAGTTAGACAGTTACAACTAAATTGGTTACAATAGAAATGATTACAGTTATAACTAACTGCTGAGTTGGAGACACGTGGCTTCTGATGTTCTTCATGCTCTATTCTTCTATACACCCCCTCAAGCTTTGAAGAGTAAACAAAAAAGCTTGAACTTCTGATGTTCTTCATGCTGTGATTAACACCCCTTTAAACTGAACTTCCTGCTGAAATTTTTGTGATGTCAGGCACAACATTAAGTTGTTGTTGAAGCATTGAGTATCTGTTAGCTGCTAATCCTTTTGTGAATATATCAGCAACTTGATCTTCTGTATTAACATATTGTAACCTGAGAACTTTGTTAGTAACTTGTTCTCTTATATAATGAAAATCAACTTCTATGTGTTTTGTCCTTGCATGAAACACAGGGTTCATGGGCAAGGCAATAACACTTAAGTTATCACACCACAAAATAGGAGAATCATGCAAAAAAACCTTAAGTTCTTTTAGTAAAATGCACAACCAATAAATCTCTGCAGCTGTGTAGGCAAGTGCTCTGTATTCTGCCTCTGTTGAAGATCTGGAAACTGTAGTTTGCTTTTTGGAACTCCAAATAATAGGATTAGATCCATAGAATACACATAGACCAGTAATTGATCTTCTTCTATCATAAGGGCATCCTGCCCAATCAGCATCAGAAAATGCTCTTATTTGAGTACTTCCTTTTTGTATTTTGATACCATAATGAATAGTTCCCTTTAAGTATCTAAGAATTCTCTTTGTTGCAGCAAGATGAGTACTTCTGGGCTGTTGCATGAATTGACAAACCTGATTTACTAAAAAACTAACGTCTAGTCTTGTCCAAGTAACATACTGAAGAGCACCAACTAGTGATCTGAATTCAGTAGGATCTTGGAATTCTTCTCCACTTGTTTTATCAAGTTTTGTAGATGTTGAACATGGGGTGGAGCAAGGTTTTGTGCCATCCATCTTTGTCTTCTTTAGAACATCTAACACATACTTTGTTTGAGTTAAAAACATCCCATCATTATTTCTTGTTACTTCCAATCCCAAAAAGAAAGGTAAGTCACCTAAATCTTTCATGACAAATTTTCTACTCAACTGATCAATCAAGTTTTGACAATAAGATTTAGAACTTCCTGTGATGATTATATCATCAACATATACCAGACAGTAAGTAATGTCTTGAGAAGTAGTTCTTACACATAGAGAAAGATCAGCTTGAGAGAGAGTAAAACCTATATCAACCAATACTGTCATAAGGGCTTCATACCATTCCCTGGGGGACTGTTTAAGTCCATACAATGACTTGTGCAGCTTGCAAACATGATGAGGCTTTAGTGGATCAATAAAACCAGGTGGCTGAACCATATATACATCTTCCTTCAGAGTGCCATGCAGAAAAGCATTTGTCACATCCAATTGTTTAACTTGCCAATCTTTTTGAACAGCTATGGAGAGAATCATTCGAATAGTTGAAGCCTTAGCCACTGGACTAAATGTCTGATTATAATTAACACCTTCTTCTTGATCAAATTCTTTTGCAACCAACCTAGTTTTATACTTATCAATAGAACCATCAACTTTCTCTTTTAATCTAAAAACCCATTTATTTCTGACAAGATGTTGGTAAGATTCATAAGGAACTAAAGACCATGTTCCTGTTTGAATCAATGCATTGTACTCTGCTTGCATAGCTTTTCTCCACTCTGGATGCTTTACAGGTTGTGTATAACATGTAGGTGTTGGGACTTTGGCTTCTAGATGGGATACAAAAGCAGAAGGTAAAGGATGTTTTGTAGCAAGTGAAGTGAATATTTTCTTTGGCTTTGAGATTCCTGATTTTGATCTTGTATGAAGTGTAGAATTTGCAGGTGGTCTAGACCTTGATCTTGATTGTCTTTGAGGTGGAGGGACTGGGATGATTGCAGTAGTATTTGAAATTGGATTAAGTGTTGATTGTTCAACAGGGCTAGCATTTGTAGAAGACATGGATTCTATAGGAAGATTGAGAACTGAAGTAGTGAGAGGTTCAGAAATAGGAACAGAGGAAAACACTTCATTAGAGACTGGATCACTAATGTCAGGATGTAATGAAGGAACAAACATGTAAGATTTAGTTGTAGATGGTATTGATGGAATAGAAATAGATAGGGATGATTTAAACGGAAAATGAGTTTCATTAAACACTACATGCCTTGATGTATAAATTTTGCCAGTTTGTTGATCTAAGCATCGATATCCCTTGTGATCCAAACTGTAACCTAAGAATACACACTCTATACTTCTAGGTTCAAGTTTAGATGATGTGTAGGGTTTTAACCATGGATAGCAAGCAAACCCAAAAACTTTGAGAAAAGTATAGTCTGGAATTTTGTTTGACAACTTCTCAATAGGTGTTACTGACATTGTTTGAGGTATTTATAAGAAACACAGCTGTTTGAAAATATCAACCCGGTATTTTGGGGAAACATTGCTTTGAACTATTAATGTTCTTGCAATTTCTGTGATATGCCTGTGTTTTCTCTCAGCAATACCATTCTACTGGGGAGTATGGGGGCATGAATACTGAAGATTTATACCATGAGTTTTTAAGAATGACTTGAAAATAGTACTTTTGAACTCACCCCCTTCATCACACTTGAAACTTTTGATTTTTGTTTCAAGTTGATTTTCAACAGAACTTTTAAACATTTGGAATATAGAAAAGAAATTTGATTTCTTATACAATGGAAAGATCCATGTATACTTAGAGTAGTTATCAATGAAGGACACATAATATAAAAACCCAATAACAAATGGAATAGAAGATGGCCCCCACAAATCACTATGAATAAATTACAATGGTTTTATAGAACAAGAATTTGATGATTGAAAAGGAAGTCTAACATTCTTTCCTTTATTACAAGCAGAACAAAAAGACAAATCAACAGTCCTACCAAGCATAGGTAGACTATATATTGAAATGATTTTAGAAAAACAAACATGATTTGGATGTCCTAATTTGCAATGCCAGTTTTGAGCAGTGGTCTTGACACCCACGAATGCACCAGACTTATTTGAGGTAGAATGAGTTGAGATGCAAGACTGAGGTTTAGATGATTGACGGAGAAACTTCATGAGATACAAGCCATTCTCATAAGTCCCTTTGAAAACAGTCTTCCCCAAAGTATCCTTTATAAATAAAGCAGTAGGAGTAAATGTTACTTCACAATGATTATCTTTAATAAATTGATGGATTGAGAGTAAGTTCTGGGATATATGAGGAACATGTAGAATATTTTTCAACTTGAAGGATGAATTGAAAGTGTGAGCATAGGAATTACCAATATTATTGATGTCAAGGCTTTGACCATCACTAACAAGAACCTTGTCATTTCCAATATAAGATGAGTGTTGTGCCAGATTATTGATATCTGGAGTCATGTGATTTGTTGCTCCTGTATCAGCCACTCATTGTGTATCAAGAGTTGAACAAGTTGGAACTGAGCCTCTTTGAGCAACCATTGCTTGAAGCTTGGAAGGTGGTTGTCTCCCTTGGTAGGCATGATTCATTCTATTGAAACAATCAATAGCACCATGTCCTGTTCTGCCACAGATTTGGCATTGAACTTTTCCTGTATTGCTTGTGTTATTTGGTTTAGAATCTTGTGGAATTTGAGAAGCCGAAGCCAAAGTTGATCCTTGAGGATATTTCTGATAGGTCTGTGTATTGTAACCTCTTCCTGAATTGGTATTATAACATCCTTGTCCTCTTGATCGCCCCCTACCTCGATAATTGTTATATCCATTTCCTTGATAAGAAGAGTTGTTATAACCATTTTGAGATATATCTTGATTAGAAAATCTATTGACAACAAAGGCTTGAGGAGAAGAAGTAACCAGATTTTATTCCTTTCCGAAATTGTGATTTCTTCACTCAATAAGAGATTATGTAGCTCATCAAAAGAAACTTGTTCTTTCCTTACTCTTACAGCAATGCAAAAGGCTTCATATTCTGAAGATAACCCATTGTACACATAAGAGATCAAATCTGCGTCACTAATTATAACACCAGCAGCTGCTAAGTTGTCAGAAATTTCTTTAATTTTCTGTAAAAACTCTCCCATTGAATCATTTCCTTGTAGCTTGAAGGTTGTTTTTCAATTGATGTTGATGGGATTGAGTAATAGCTGCAAATCTTCGTTCCAAAACATTCCACAAATCTCTTGATGAAGACATCCCAATTACATACGGAAGCACACTTTCAGATAAAGTGGCATTAATCCAGATTAACAAAGTTTGATCTTGTTTGATCCAGTCAAGATATTGAGGGTTAACAGTAGTTGTTACCTCACCATTATCAGTACAAATGAACTTTTGAGGACATTTAAATGAACCATCAACATGACCAAGTAGGTTATTACTTCTGAGAATTGGAAGAAGCAAAGACTTCCAAAGTAGAAAATTGTCCTTATTGAGTTTAATAGGAACAAAATGATTGATATTTATTGAATTCATATGAGATGATGTAGAAGAGCTAGCGGAAGAATTTGATGTTATTATAACAAATATGAAACAAGTTTGAGAGTAATATGAAGAAGATCGAAAGAAAAACTTGATGATTCAAAGAACTCTTACTGTGATTTGAAGATCTAGCTTCTTAGTTTTAATTGCAGATTGATGAAGAACACAACTTCAAACCGCTCTGATACCATGAAGAGATTTACAAAACTTTGAAATAAAGAATGAGGATGAAGAAAAAATTTCTTTTTGATCTTTACAAAATGATTACAGCCTCTATATATAGAGACGGAGTTCTCTAGTTAGTTAGACAGTTACAACGGAATTGGTTACAACATAAATGATTACAGTTCTTCATGCTCTATTCTTCTATACACGGGTCATGACAATCATCATATGGTAATCTACTAGACTTATTGAAAAATATTAACCATTATCTCATTGTGTTATGGATGACCTATTGTGAGATGCATGAGCGTCTTCTCCCAATTAGGGTTAGTTAGACTTACCCCCATTACTAGTTGCAATTAATGTTACCCCCCCATTTTCAAAAATATTAGTGATACCCCCCCAATTGCAAGATCCAACGGTTACGAGATAAATTTTTTTTTTCAGATGAAGAAATCTGACCGTTGGATCACTCAAATGGGGGGGTATCACTAATATTTTTGAAAACGGGGAGGTAACACTAATTGCAACTAGTAATGGGGGGGTAAGTCTAACTAACCCTCCCAGTTATCACCTATTGTTCCTTGTTTCCTAACTAGTTGCATTGGTGTTTATTCTAGTTTGGAAGATTAGTAGGGTGATTAGGGTCTGCGAATTGAGCTTTGAGAATCATGGTTATGGTGGACTAAACGGGGAGGGAAGGGAGTCAACGAGGTTTTCCTTGGGAGCGCTAATATCAGCATCTTATATATATATATATATCCCACAGAACAAAACCCATCTTTCTGGCCATTATTTCTTATAATTAAGAAGGCATAATTGAGTTTGCCTATAACTTGTGTCCTAGTGATCTTTGGCATCTTGTGATCTTTAAGATAGGTTGTGGCATTTGCCCATGTTCAGGTTACCATTCGCGGGTGAAGTTGGATCAAAGTTGGCTTACCACCCTAACCCTCGACCAAAGTTTTTCTGGTTGTGAATACACAGTTAATGATATAGAATTATGTAAACAAAGTATATAAAGCTGGGTCGATAATGTGCTGAGAACAGTGCTAATGGATCTGAAAAACTCGATCGTGATTTCCTTAAATCCCGTCAGTGCAGACTTTATATGAGTTGGTCACATATTAATTCAGTTGGTATTTTCCCTATTTTGTACCAATTATTTGAACATACATACTTTATATGAGTGAACAAACTCCAATTTCAAGCGAACTCTGCCTCAGCAGTGATCGATCCATGAGAATTTTGATTGGGCCTAATTTCAAATTTTGGTCTTAGCGTGTCGACTTACAAGTGAAAAGTAATTATGGGATCAAGGCATCATTGCCATGAAAAGCTGTAAGGAGTTTCAAGGTTGTTCTAGTTTTTACATCATATGTAACTTCGATTTGCCAGAATCTTGTTGCTCCACGCATGGTTGTAATTGTGTCCATCGTAATATTGGGGGAAAGTTCGGATTTCCTTTCAGTTGTAATTCACTTTGACAGTTTGACCATGGATGTTAAAAGTATTTTGTTTTCTCTTTGTAGTTACCACATTTCATTGTTTATTTTTGGTGAACTTTCTTTCATAGTAATTGTTAACCTTAAAGAGCAAAGGAATTCAGAAAAAATCGGGGTTTAGAGACGTTGCCCTCGCAGAAATACACAAAAGGGCGCAGTTTTTACAAATATATATTGCATGGGTTTTGTGTACTGATATCTATTACGCGTGAGCTTCTTCTCCTAGTTATCATATATTGCTCATTGTTACCTAACTAGTTGCACTGGTGTCTGTTCTAATTTGGATGATTAGTTGGACCAGTTAATTGAACTTTTAGCATCATGGTGATGGTGCAACAATAAAGTAAAAGGCTGAACGGAAGGGGGAGGAGAGGGTGTCAATGAGCATTTGCATTTTCCTAGGGTGCCCCCAACAGATAAAAGTGTGGTGCAATTGTGTCAATGAGCATTTTCCTAGGGTGCCCCCAACAGATAAAAGTGTGGTGCAATTGTGTCAATGAGCAATTTCAGTATGTCGTCGCCATCCATTTCCACAAAGAAAAGAGTGGTATTATTGGTAGCTCTGAGACTCGTTCTTCATCAGATAATTGAATTTCTAAGTCCATCCTTCTCCTCCCTAGGCCCAATACTTAGAGCCCTTTCCCATTCCTAACCGCTTTTAAGTCTCAAATTCTATTGCTACACTTCATCATCAACGACATCAAGTAAACCAAATCTTGTATTCATTTCTAACAGCAACTTGACTGGACACTGAGATTGGAACATAAAAACACTATTATGGTATCCATATCTATGTGAACTGAAGAGATGCATATCATCCGTGTTAATCGTTTTCACAATCCAATGTTAATTAGACGACACCATAAATAAATAATAAACATTGTGATGGTATCCACATCTATGTGAACTGAAGAGATGCATATTATCCGTGTTAATCGTGTTTTCACGCTCCAGTGTCAATTAGATGACACCAGAAATAAATAATAAACACTTGTTCGCAACTCAACGGAGTGACAAAATCTAAATTCATTATGGTGTAATTATGACTGGGTCACTGAATTTATATTTTGTCAATGGTTGCATCTATTGATTGTTGACTAAGATGGACAAATAATCATCCTGAGTCCTGACTACCGAAAAAGATGTAGGTTTTTACTATAGATTCCTAGTGTTTAAATTAGTAATTAGGAAAGACAACGAAGAGAAATATCACTGATTTTGGGTTAACGAGTATTAACCCTGGAAAATTAGGATCTGCCCCTCCCTCCTCAATACACACAAAAAAAAAAAACAATCAAAATTTTTTTTTTTTTTTTTTTTTTTTTTTTTTTTTTGTATTTGGAGGGATGACTCTAATTTCCGGTCTAGTTGGGTGGTAACTAGGGATGTCCATTCTCGAAACCCGCCCGAAACCCGAAAAAAAAAACCGGCACTTGAACCCTACCTGAGCCCGACAAAACCCGAACCCGAACCCAGACCGAAATACATAGGGTCGGATTTGGTCACACTATTTAAACCCAAACCCAACCCGATAATTTGGCTCTAAACCCGTTAAAAGGGTTAAAAAGCCTGAAACCATATCCGGACCGAACCCAAACCCAAAACCCGGTTATAAAGGGTAAAAATGCCTGACCAAAACCCGAATCCGAACCAGACCATAATTCCTAACAGCTCTAAATTTCATTTATTATCTATTTATCTTCAACAAACTTTGGTCTTTTACTCATTACTATATACTTTTGAGTCTTCAAGACAAATTACTTTTGACCGTACCCTTACTACTTTTCTCTCTCTTCCCTCCAACAACTCCCTAAGAACAAGACAACCCAATCACACGTTCTTGATGAAGAGATTGGTGGGTTTGATGGTCTTCTTAAGTTTGCATTCACTCGAGAAAATTTGCAAAGATCTCCTCAAATATCTCTTTCTAAATGTGGTCACCACGGCGGTGAAGAAATCAACAGTCAATTCACACCACCACAAGTTCTAAACTCCCAAAAGCCATCAATCTTATTGTCAAATCAATAGGTTGGATTCACACCACCACAAGCCAAACTCCCTCCCAAAAAGCCATCAATCTTATTGAGTTATTGTCTTTGGAATTGTTTTGCATTGTTTGGTCTACTTTTTTTGTCTTTTTCTCTTTTTTCAAAAATGCAATCATGTGTCTTTGAATATTTGATGATCATTTGGGTGACTTTACGATGTTAAAGTTAAACAGATCAAATCCAATAAAAGAAGATGGCTTTTGATTAATTGGATGAAAAAGAGGTTTTTCTTGAGATCTTGAGATCTAATAGCTGAAAATAACGTTCCTGATGAAGAGATCTAATATTCTTTTATTTCATATATTTGGGTTTTATCATACCCGAGCCCGACGGGTACCCGAAATATAAGGTTAGGGTAGGGTTTGGTCACATGTATCCAACAAATACCCGACCCGTAAAGAATAGGGCCAGTCCCGGGTAACCTGATACCCATTCAAAACCCGAAAAATTGGGTTCGGGTTGGGTCGGGTACCCGTTTGGACATCCCTAGTGGTAACTCTAAATGCTTATTCTCTTCTCTTTTGCTTTGAAAGTGGACATTCTACCTGTCTCAATCACTAATGTTTAAGAAACTGATAATGGAATTGATAACTGTCACAAACTCACAATGGTGTGATTGACATTGGAGTGTGAAAACACGAATAACAGGGATAATATGCATCTCTTCAGTTCGCATAGATGTGGACATAGTACAAAATATCAGGATATGGGTATTTATCGATATTCAATTTCTGGATATGTATCATAGATATATCCCTTTCTTTGGGGATATTTGATATTGTTTTACATGCAAATATCGTGGATATATCCAAAATATCGATAAATATCGTAGATATTTTTTGATATATCATGATATATTATTTATATATTTGAAATATAATGGTAAATATTAAATAAAATTATTATATATACAAAATATCGCCAAATATCTCTAAATATCGCAAAATATCTTCAAATATCACAAATATTATTGAAATATCGCCGATATTTGTAGTCGTATATATCTCTGAACATATCGTGATATTTATATATCTTTCTCTAAAATCTGGATAGATATCCCCAAATATCGCGATATATCAAGATATTTTGTACTATGAATGTGGATACCATAACAGTGTTTATCTCTTCAGTTCACATAGATGGACAAATAATCATCATGAGAAAAAGATGTAGGTGATTTACTGATAGATTCCTAGTGTTTAAATTAGTAAGGAAAGACAACGAAGAGAAATATCACTCATAGTGATAAATGCGTCTTCCGCTTCTCTTTTGCTTTGAAGGTGGGACATTCTACCAGTCTCAATCACTAATGTCCAAGAAACTAAGAATGGAATTGATAATTGTCACAAACTCACAATGGGGTGATTTTCTTGAACTACTTCTAAGTACAAATGAAAGTTAGATACTTAGATCTAGCTAAAAGTTATGGTCTTAAGAGCATCTCCAATGGAGGGTGTATATATACACCTCTAAATAAGTGTCACTAGGATTTTATAACCGCTCTTACACACTAATAGTTTCAACACCCAAAATGGTATTCACTGCAACAAAGTTTATGAGTTTGTAAAATTAAAAAAACTGAGAAAAGACGATGGTCAAAGTCCGGAAATTGGTTTAACTAAAAAAGAAATAAAACACAAGTCACTTCGAGTAACGTCCGTGGTTAACTAAAACTGACGCAGCCAATAAATAACGGTCTTTGCCCATTGCAAACGTTATAATTCTCCAAAAACAAAACAAAGACGTGAGTTTATGTGACGTCCGAATTTTGTTTTAGTTGAGACGTTAGTTCAAGTGACGCCTGAGATGTTTATTAACTAATAGCAGGATGGGAAATTCTCCACTCCCTCTATTAACTATTAGCTTATCACATGAGATTTACACCCCCATTGGAAACAAAATTTTGACATTTAGGAACTGTTTGTTAAATTTTAACTAATGGAAAGGAAAGTAAATAAGTGGTCCACTATAGAAAGGAAATGAGTGGAATGGAATGGAAACATTTTTAAAATTGTATCTGTTTGGTAAACTGTGGAAAAGAAAATAAATTATGACTGTTTTTTTTTTTTTCTTTTCCTTTCCCTAAAATTTTTAAGTCTGAACCATGGACTCAAAACCATTTCCATTTTCCTAGTTTTGTTTCTGCACGGAAGCAGTTTTTCCTTTTCAAGGGCAAACAAACAACAAAAAAAATATGAAAAAGATAGACTACACCTCTTCTCTTTTATTTTTTCTAGCATTTTCTCGAGAACAAATAGGCTCTTAGAGTGTAAACTTTATACTTTAAATAATTTACACCTTCCATTGAAAATGTCCTAATAGTTGGCAAAAGTAAACATCAAATTCTTTTTGGATTTGAAATGCTGCGACAACATAATTGCGAATTGCGATCGTCTGGTGAAACAAACTCTATATCTCTTATCAGCCAATCACTCATTCTCGATGTCTCAATCTATTAATCTGCAAGACTGCAACAACAAATTATTAACCGAACTACGAAATTAAGAAGTCCACTCCTTGGCATAGGTGATTCTGCTCTATATTTTTTTGTTACTTCCAGAAGGAGCAAAAACTCACCACTTCTGTTTGGCCTGGTTGGCTCTTGATCAAGATTCCAAGTCCAATTTCACGAGCAATCTCATGGTGCTCTCTCACTTGATATTCCATTCAACAACTCTGAATAATACAATCATCTAACTTTACGAAAAAAAAATTAATATATAAAATTAAATGACAGCTCTAAATCTCTAACAAATCATTTACTAGGACAAAGGCATTTTGTCCAATAGGGAAAGGACACGAAGGAGCATCATGCTGCTATGCCACATGGAAACATTAAAACTTAAAAAATTGAAACTTTGAGAGAGTTCCTCGTGAGTGCAAGTTGCACGCGCGCACATGAGTTGGAAATTTGGAATTGGTCCACACGGAAACCGGAGAGTGATCCCAAAATCGTAATTGAGTCAGACTTCTTGACTTTTGGGAAAGGAAAAGAATCTTTCTATTTCTGGTTAAACCAAAAACCAATAGAAAACCTGCCAAGTGCCAGCCCTATTTTATGTTCTTTTTGTTGTCACCATCATTTCCACCAATACCAACCCTTCCTTCGGACCTTCTCCTAACTCTGAGGGGCAGCTCTGATTAGAATAGTCGATAGAGTGCACACACATGTAACACTAAAAATTTGATATAGTTTTACCTCTAAGAGTTGATTTATTTTCAAGTAGAGTACTCTTTCAACTGTCCTGTTCAATTAAGATCGGAATCATCAGATTGTTGTGCAATAACTGGTTAGACTTATAGTTTTTATGTGCAAGTGGGAAGCTTACTACTCACTGAATCAGTGCAAGTTCTAATTCTCGTTTTTACCATTATCTTTCCCGCTGAGAGCATTGTAGATCATATTTGGGATTTTGGAATTCGGGAAATCTAGAAAACAAAATTCACAATATTTCAACTTGTATCATATTTTGATTTCAATTAATTTCAAAATCATTAATATTTCGACTCTATGTTGTTTATTCTGTTTTTTTGAAAAACTGAAATATTTGGTGGAATTCTGGCATTCCGTTCGGAATCATAAACAATGTTGTAGATATAATCATAGTTCAGGATTTCAAAATTCAAAAAATTTGGAAAATTGAAATTTACAATATTTCGACCCATGTCATATTTTGATTTCTACTAATTTTGAAATCATCAATATTTCAACATTTTGTTGTTTTTTATGTTTTTTTAAAAAACCAAAATATCCGGCAGAATTCCGATATAATAAGGTTCATTATTTTTTCAATTTTTGATAGTATGTATATTCTAACATTTTCGGATTTCTTAATTCCTTTTTAAATAGGTTAAGTAGGTTGAATTCGCAACCCCTATTTTCCTCATAATGAATTATAACAACTTGTTTGACTAAGAATAGGTACTATTATAGTAATTCTGCGAAGTTATTATACACGCCTGGTTTTATTATTTTTCAACATTTTGGTATGAATAAGGCGAATTTTCAACTGACATCTCTGATGAGAACTAAAAATTTAATTCTGTAATCATGCACGCTGCTAGATTAAGCTCGGCATTCCATTATTGCATCGCCCCATTAGTTTTGCGTTGTCAAAAATGAACAGCATATTCTACACTTTGCAGTTATAAGCAAGAGGGGTTGAATCTGAGATCCAAATTAAAATTCCTAACTCCGAGTCACATGTTTAATCTTAATGTCAGATTATTTCGTGCAGTTAAAAACTCATGAAGTATGTGACACTTTAGATACAAATGTCTCTGCACCTTCAATTCCAATACAACTCTGACAAGTGACAATTAGGTATTAGTACTTCTTATTTTTTCAGAGGTATAGTCAGAACTATGAAAGATTTCAAGGAGGGTTATCTGTGGAGAATTGGAAATGGATCAAAGGTGTCTATATATCATGATCCCTGGCTTACACATCTTTCTAAACCCATCTTGCTTAAAGATTATCTCGAACCTAACCCATCTATAGCCGGTCTTACGGTAAGTCATCTTATCAACCCTCTGTCCCATTCATGGAACCAAAATCGATTGGGAGAATTGTTTCCTGATCCAATCAAGAACTCCATAAACCTTATTATCATCAGACCAAGCCTTATCACTGACCAAATCATATGGCCGGCATCCAAAAATGGCAAGTTATCAGTCAAAACTGCTTATAGGTTTCTTACTAAGCAAGATGAGTTGGTGACTAATTCTTCCTTCAATCCTAAAGGTGCTCAAGAAGAAGGAAACTTAAAGTTCTTCTAATACTCATTATTTCTCCTAGAATTGTATATGGGGGTTGCCATCCATATTGCTCGATAAACACAAGTTCAAGGGAGATGTTTCATGTATACTCTGCAACAAGGCTATCGAAACAAATTGAGCACTTATTTTTCAAATGTGAGTGGACTAAAATGGTATGTCTCCTCAATCCATGATACATGTTGATCTTCATAGCACTTCATTGGGTCCGTCCGAGAGCACGGAAGAATATTTAAGAAGAAGAGGTATTTATAGCCTCTTATTGTTGTACCAGATCTAGAGTCAAGGCAAAAGATGGAACATCATGAAACAAAGGTGAATAGAATGCTACACAATACAATTCTCGGAAGACAAAAGGTGAAGTCTTATGCAAAATTCCGATATCAATAATAGCCGTTACTTGGCTCTAATGAGGAAACTAGTATTCGATTCCGCCTTCCCCCTTTGGTATAAAATTGAATTTTGATGGTGCTTTTCGACAACATGTTACAAGCGTTTTCTTCTTGGACGCTGGAAGGAGCAGAGATAGGCTGCGATGATCGCAACAATACGATGGGTCTACAACACGTCATTTTCGAGGGTGACTGCAGAAGTGTTATGCTAGTACTAGCTGATAATTCTGCAGCAGATGTAGGTTGGAAAGTTTCTTCCATTGTATATCATATTAAAACTCTAGTTGCAGGGATTAGTGAATTTAAGTTTTGTTGGATCAGGCGAACTGGGAATAGGTTGGCACATGAGATTGCTTCCTGGGCTATAAAAGGAGCCTCATGGACTCAACTTCCCCATAGTATTTCCAACTCTGTAACTGATATTACTATGTTCTAATATATAGATATGGTGGTGGTTATCGAAAAAAAAAAAGTGACAATTAGGAAAAATTAAATATTACAGTCCAGTATGCAATTTATGGATTCTATTTCCATTTCTCGCAAAATTTAGCTTGAATGAGATGAAAGGGAACATTAGGTATGATATTCTAATGATCAAAGCCCTCCATTTGGTGAATTCTCATTTGCTAACAGAAGCACTTTTTTCAAGTTTATATGATTACCTTTCTAGTTGAAACAGTTTTTCCATTTTTTAAAATTCAATGTCTTTGATGTATAGGATTGAACTTTGAAGTATTCAGAAAGTATAGAGAATATGACACAAAGTAGTACCAACTTCAAAGCCATCTGTTCGTAATAAACAATGAACCTAAATAACCTTAAGCAATGGTAGCATCAATCACAGATTCACAGGTACACGTGCCAACCTCTAATGATTAGCCACTTAGCCTAAACACGCTAAATTACTATACCGTATATTCATCTACATCTCTAAGTACAAAGAACCTTCTCTGTTCTAATTTAATTAACGAACACTTTTAGATTCCCATGTAATTGGGAGCCCTTAAACCAAGATTATAAACAATGACACACATGATCAAGCTTATTAATTAACAAGAGTTTGTCTATTGACCTTTTTTTTTTTTTTCCTGAACTGCTCTTTAGTTTCAGGTTTTAGCTGTTGTAATGTGCCTAATCAAACTCACTTTCATGCTCATGTAAAGTGAAGAAAACTCCAAGTGAGTCATGGGCTCTATGGGTCGAAAATTGACGTGTCTAATTTAATATGGTCCGAAACCCAAGATGACACATTAAAGGAGGTCCACAACTCCACATGGCTTTGAACATGTGACAAATACTCATCTGATTTTGAATGCGGATAGGTGTTATTGGAGTAGGTCAACCCTAGAGACCTAAGACATATTTTGTATCTTAATTAAGAGTTAAACTTGATTTGTTTAAGCACTTAGTCCATTCGGAGAACTAAAACAGGGACATGAAAATGATGAACAAGGAACAACAACAGCAACGATGTCAACAATAATAACAAGGCAGTGTCATAGATCATCGTTTGTAACCTAAGAGCAAGTCCAATATAGTGCTATATAGGATTGTTAAATGTCATATAACACTTCAAATACCAAATGACTATTCTAATGGGCTGCTAAAAGGTCTTAAATTTAGTGGTGTGATAAATCCTGTAAATTTTTGAACCTTGTTTAGCGACTGTCATAATTAAGCTTTGAAAGACGGACGACACATTTTTTTTTTGTGGTATGTGTTAAACTTCAACAGATTACAAAAATTGGTTAAAATGAAATTTAAAAGTTTTGCCTTGCCATATTTGGTCGGCAAAGTTAAATCCTAAAAATTCTATGTGGCAAAGTTTTAGCAGCTTTCTATTGGACTTGGTCTAACTATATGAGAATTGGTGGCCTACAGTGTCCTTGAATTAATTGAATATTACTTAGAAATTTTCCCGATGGTTGATATGTACTTCAAAAAAGAAAGAGAAGAAATGCACGAGTTAATCAAAGACCCTAGAAGATTGTGAGTTTGCGACCCCTAACCAATGGGCGTGGGGTGACTACAATTCTATTACACCCTTTAGCTCACAATACGTAATGGAGAAAATAGAAAAAAAAAAAAAAAAAAAAAAAATAAGAGAAATAAATTAACCGATTAGACAAGATCAATTTGGAACAAATTCAACAAAAGGACTGAAGGAGAAGAGTATTCCAAGGAGAATATGTTCAATTGCCAATTCGTTTTCTTGGCCATTATTCTTACTAAAATAGGAAAGGGAAAATTTTGTGAGCTGCACAATTGCACATAGTCCAGCAAAGGCAAAAACAAATTTTCTCTTTGAGTATGCATGGAAGTGCTCAGTGTGGAACTAATTCCATGCAATTTACGGTGAGGAACCCCAGACGTTGCAACTATCGGTCACGTTGGAAGGGGACCGCCTGGTTGTAACCAATGGTTGAGAGAAAACTCAAAATCTCATGAACCATATATATCAAATAATTGGTCGGACAAATATAAATTTTCAATAAAAATTATACTAAAACTAAAAACAAGAAAATGATTGAAAGCAATGGTTGGTTGGTTGGCAAGAGAGGGACCTTTTTAAAATCTTCTAATTACTCTGTACTAGTTTAATGTACAATTGGTCCCACACCACTATAGTTGCATGTCTGATTCTTTACCAATCTCATCCCTCCACCTGTTTTTCTTGATTTTAGTCTGATGGCTTGAATCCAAAGATGTTTTTGAGTCGGTCATGGTGTCGGTCATTCCCCATTTATTTTCTCGATGATATGTCATTCTCTTTTTGAACCATTCATATTTGTTTGATTTCAAGTTATGGGCGATGGTCCTTCAATAGGTGTCCTACTGCGTATAATAATACTAATGAGCAGTAGCGTCAATGGGTACGTTTAGCCCGTCGCCTTGAGTCCTATGGAGTTGAGGTCATAGGCTTTACACTCACTTTTCCTACAGTCGCCACTCGATTTCATGGTCAATTATACCTCTCGGGGTCTGGTGGTGGCATTTCGGCCTACAAAAATGGTTAACACGTCCTGGCAGGATTTCTTCTAGAATATGGTAGTTATTCTTCTTGGATAGATTGCTTCTCTTTAAGAGTTACCTAAATGAAGAAAAGAGAAGTAAAACTCATATCAAAACGAACCGAAATAACTTCAAAGCTTGTAGGTGAAGTAAAGGTCCCAAAGAAGAGTTTCGCACTTTCGCCCATTCGGTTGCATAAAAATAAAATAAAAAAGGAACTTCGAAAACTAGAGTGTGGACTTTGAAAAAAAAGTGTTTAGATATGTGATTCAAATATTCAATTCAACTTGTAAATTGTTGAGTGAATAATATTAGGTCTATAGATTTCACTAGCATTGATATTGTCCTCACTTAACCATTTTGAACTTGATCAGGTGCGAGGTTTTTTCAGAAAATGTCTCAGTACTAGTTTATAGAGATCCACACTTTTGTACTTAGTGACTAATTCATCTCTTGGCGATGTACATGAAACTATTGATGTTGGTCCACACACCCTAACAATCTCCCTCTTTGAATGACATGGAATGAATTACATGCCAACACACAAATTCCACTTGAATCACACATGTGCCTGAGTTGCACAAGAGACGCCATCACAGTTAAACCCTTATCAAATTTTACGCTTTGAGTTCGCATGCAACAACCACTCCATCAACTCCTCACCTTGTAGGGCTGGGGCATTTAGTCCAACTAACCCGGGACCGGACTCTAATACCATTTGTTAGGTCTACACATTTCATTAGCATCAATATTGTTCTCATTTAGCCACCTTGTTCTTGATCAAGGTGTGGGGTTTTTTAAGAAAAGACATCAATGCTAATTTACATAAATAAACTATTGATGTCCACACACCCAACAAATAAAATGGACTTGATTACTTGAATTACCATATGCCAAATTTTACTCTAGCAAACAATATCACTGCTTTAAGTAATTGCGAAGGAAAATTTCATGCAGAGGTAACTCGATTATGTCTTAACAATATGTTCAGGCTCGGTAAGTCAAGCTGCCAGTTTATAATTATCCAAATTTGGGCACCCGTAGTTGTAATACCATTGAAAATCACTGCCATGTATTGTTGCATCGAATTCTTTACAGAATTCTAGATCATCTTGGAGCTAGTTAATTTGTGCACAACATTATAATCCAACTCGAAGATGAGTATTTGGCGTTTGCTAAAAGGAAGGTGCCTGTCACCTTTATTAGCACTTTTCCTAAAGATAATTAATTAAGTAAGAAAAATAGAAATATCTTAGTAATTAACAAAAGAATAACTTAAACAATTTACTTCCAATTATTTTTCTGGTTGGCTGTTCCATTACCTGAGAGAACAATGTTCAGTGTCCAGTACTAAATTACTGCACAGTACAAAGAAAAAAAAAATGGCTGAAAGTGACATATTTTATTAGGAGAGAGACATGGAACTTTTTCATTAGTTGCAAAAACTTGCAGTGCCCACAAACACCATTTCACCCAATCACAACCCAACCTTTTAACCCCTCCCCTCCTCTCTCTCTCTCTCTCTCTTTACACAAAGGAGGTGGCATCTCTTTCTTGGATTCATTTCTTCAGCTTTTCCTTTGTTGCACTACACTCAAGGAAAAAGGGAAGAAAGAAGAAGAGATCTTTTCTTTTTCTACTCTCTGTAGATTCTTTAGATTCTTGTGTTCCTCTTGTTTTAGCTTTCTGAGCTTCTTTTTACACTTTGGGTTTGTTTTCTGTGTTGAGTTGTTGTGTTTAAAGAGTTGGGAAGTTTCAGTACTAGAAAAGTTTCAAACTTTTTTCTATAAGCTCAAGTTTGTTCAAAGTTTCATACCCACTCTGTTCTATTGTTCAAAATATAGGTTTGGGGTTGTTTCTTTTACTGTTTTAGATCTCATAGTCAGTGTTCTCTGCAGCAAGATCTGTTATTTTTACTGATTTTCTTCGAATTTGGTAAAGCGTGTCTTTTTTAGATTCTTCAGACTCATGCTTGTATGAAAAGCTATTCTGATTCTCTTCAAATGCTTCTTCATTTAATGCATTTTGCTTGAACTTGTTAGTTTATAAGATGAACCAGTTTGTGGAAATTTAGTAGAATTTTTTTATAGACCTTATAATAGATATATAAGTTTGAAATGATGAAGTGGGGGATGGAAATTCTTACACCTCAATCTTATTGTTCAACAAAATGGACACATGAAGAGAATAAGTTGTTTGAGAATGCGCTTGCGATATATGACAAGGAAACTCCAGATAGATGGCAAAAGGTAGCAGCAATGATCCCAGGGAAGAGTGTGGACGATGTGAGGAACCAATACGATGAATTGTTAAACGATGTGAGTGATATTGAAGCTGGATTGATTCCTATTCCTGGGTATACTACATCTTCTTTCACATTGGACTGGGCGAATAATCGAACGTTTGGACAATCGTATGATTCGTGTGGGAAGAGAGGTTCTTCAGCTAGGCCTTCTGATCAAGAGAGGAAGAAAGGGGTTCCATGGACTGAGGAAGAGCACAAGTGAGTTTCCTTGTTATAATGTTATCTGTTTTGAGCTTTAATCAGTTTACTATTTGGTGATAGTAGACTGATGCTGATATTTGAGATTAAAACATAAAGACTGATCACAATTTCTATTATCTCAATAGTGAATTTATTAATCAACATGACCACAATGTTTAAGAGTAAATGATTTGTTGTGGAAGCTTAATTTTGTTGATAAATACTATGATCACTTATTCACCTCTGTAATGTACGGTGTTTCAAGATTTTTTTGTTGATGATTACAGTAATTTTTGGTAATTAGGGTCGCCTCAATAGATAGGTTTCATTTTTCTTCTTGTAGTTGGTGACATAAATTTTCGATAATTATAAATGCAGGTTGTTCTTGTTAGGTCTTAAAAAGTATGGGAAAGGAGACTGGAGAAATATCTCCAGGAACTTTGTGATCACTAGAACGCCGACACAGGTTGCTAGTCATGCTCAAAAGTATTTTATCAGGCAGCTTTCGGGAGGTAAAGACAAGCGAAGATCCAGCATTCATGATATCACGACAGTCAATCTTACAGATACTAGGCCTCCTTCACCAGACAATAGTACATCACCTTCTATGGATCAAACCGCAATGCTTCAACAACAGTCTGATTTATGTGGCACAACCAAAGGACTATTCCATTGGAATCAGCCTCATGATGGAGCAAGTATGGTCTTTAATTCAACAAATGGAAACATGTTTGTGCCGCCTCCATTTGGGCTTAGTTCATATGGGGTGAAAATGGAAGGTCAAGATCTTCATAGAGGAATTATTCATGGGGCTCATATAGGAGGACATGGTTCAATGTTTCAGATGCAATCCTCACAATGTTTCCCTCATGGTTGAGTTCACAGTCAGCTGAGTTTTCAAAGGATGTAATGTGCAATCCTCACCCTGTTCAAGTTTGTTGGGTGTTTTCAAAGGATAGTGATCTTTAGAAGCAGAGAGGCAATGTTGAGCTTCACATATCAATTACCGGTCTTTGTTGTTAAAGGAGACCATTCTGAGCGTTCTCCTTGAGTCCTTGTATGATGATATGCAATTAGAACTGTAAGGACATATTCAGATGAATATATAGAAATGGTTTTGAAAGGGTTGACTAGATAATAATTGTCTTATCAGTTGACGATATATTTAATCAACTGAAAGACTGGTTAGCATTTAGAAATGCAGTTTAGCTAACAGGTGCGAGGCCAATGTCGGCAACTGGTTTTGAAGCATCAGCTGAAATCTATGTATGTTTTAGGTGGAATTCGTTGACACTATTTGTTGGAAGATAAAGTCCTGTAAAGCGTATTTTCCAAAATATTAATGTTGTTAGCTCTGAACCATTGTGAACTTTACACTAATCTTCATAGAAAATTAGAAACTATGAACTCTATCACTTATCTAGCCGCCTTTTCAAATTACTGTCACTGTTCCTCACCACCTATCCTAAATATCTGTAGATGTGCTGTTTAAACTTGAAACTATTTACTAACGATCCAACCCGACTCAAAAACCTTCCCAGATTCAGGACTTTGACATTTCTTAGCCACGGAAATAAGCCAAATGCCAAGTAATTAGATGCTAATGATTTTGTTATGTAGGTCGGTGGCAATTTTGGATGTGACACTACCTTATATATTGAGTTAGTGGTTTGACACGTGGATACAATTAGCACACTTAAAAGAGCATCCATTAGACTAAAGAGCAACCAGTCGAATCTGCTGAAAGCCATGTCATTGGATTCTCAGTACATATTGGCTTAGTCACATAGCATTCTCGCATTCCACAGTGGTATCTGATAGCTTACTTTTCTCAAAACCTTTTATGCAATCCAAGATTTATACCTCCAATGTGGCCTACTTGACTGAACTAACTCTAAACCTAGTCGCTGCTGAGTGTATGTTCCACCGTCTTAAGCATCTCATGCTTCAGTAGTCTCTCCTTTTTCCTCCCTCTTTGCACCTTTTCTTCCTTATGAGAGCAAACAGTGATGGAAGATCCTACACTGATGCTCTAAGGAATTAACTATGAATATCAAAATCCATGTCAGATTACAATTGTAGCGTAGATCACTTTTTAATCTTTTACTTCTATATGGCATTTGCCTTATCTAAGATTTTTCTCTTTTGCGGATCTAGTCATCCATGTTGTACGACACTAATACGTAGTACAAAATCGCGTTTTCAATTGGCATGATTGTTTTGTGATTAGATTACCAACCGACTAATCCAAAAGCACGTACTTGCATTCTTTGAACCTCAACAGGGGATCTACCTTTTTGTTAAGTTCAACAAAGACTTACTTTTCCTTAATCAAGGAAGATTACATATCTATTATCTTACAACACCAGTTGTATTATCTCCACAAAAACGGGAAGCACCGAAGAATCTTGTTCCTAATCAAGAGTTATGTCTAACTAGCTATTTCTTTATCTAAGAAAGAAGGTTGATTCAGGCAATTATATAATGATAAGTCGCCATTCCGTAAAGTACAGTGTACAATAAACAGTATTTATGCATGATGTATCATCAAAAACCAACTTCTACTTTTCACTGTATATCATCATGGTTTGTAAAATCTAATTCTAGGAAACTTAAGAGTGTAATCCATTTGTGCAATATGCCTGAAATTCTTAGGAAAGGAGGGGGGGTCCACACAACACCACTTTTTCTATTGGTCCACTCCGGCCAGTTATGAGAATACATTTGCTAAACTATGGATATGCTGTATATGAAGTGACATTCTTGTTCACTGTCCAACTAGTTCACTCCCAATCTCCACATTTTGACCTCAAACAATAACTTCACCAGAGACCAGACTGTAATTTTTAAATCTTCCCAACTTAATTGCAATTAAACGAGCAGTTCTTCATTCTCATTGTGCATTTGAAAATCTGTTATCAGTTATTTTTCATTCTTTACTTTGTAGTTAATGGTTGCTATATGCACCAGTGTTGTTGCTGCAACTGTCACCAAAAGTATGGTGCTCACCTATCTCACTTGCATATATAGTTTAAGGTCCCGCCATTAACAAAAGAATTCAAGGCAACTCAAGCAAATTAATCATTCCCATCAACTTTTGTCACATAAATGACAAACTTACCCACTTCCTCTTTGTAAAGAGGAGCTTTTTTTCAAGTTGCACAGAAAGCACTTTGACTCCTTTATTCTAAAATTTCGACCTACCCCTTGAGTGATTAAGACCACATACATAGTCACACAGCTTTACACTTAGTAGTCACGTTGTTTTTTCCTTTCTTTCTTTAACGATGTTCTGATTCTTTTCTCTTCAAATTGCTGTCAATCTGTCATTGTACCACGCATCAGCATGTCCACAAGGAATGAAATAGCACATGTGGGTTCTGAGTTTGGAGGTTTGTGGGCTTATTGAGTGGCCGAAGAGATTTGAGCATACCTTGTTAGTGAGGTTATTGAGTGGCCGACGAGATCTGAGTTTCTTGTTATCAGTAATGTTTTTCTTATAGCATTTCCAATGTAAGTCAATATGAGGGAGAATGGAGAATTTTCACCTCCAAATGCTAAAAACTCTTGCCCAATGGAAAGGTGACTATGAGATTGACTTATTCACTAAGTCAAAACGAAAGTGAAACTTGCGACTGAGATAATATTTGAGTTGGAAACTTCGGACGGGATGTATTATTCCGTCTCGTGTGTGTTTTTAAATTTTTTCAGTTTTTTTTTGACGGAATGCGCTTTTTCGATTTTTACATTCAGACATAATCAAACATTCCGTCCGAGAATAATAGTCACTTTTGCATTGGGCAACTTCACCTTGCTTTTCACCAAAACGATGGAAAAGAGGGAAAATTGAGCATACGTGGAGGTGAATATGAGTGACTTGCATTGGAAATGCTCTTATATGGGTTTTAGGGACATAAGTTATAAAAACACCTAAACAAACTCAAAATCGTTAGGGTATTTATAAGTTTTAAATTAGGTTAATTTTTTTTGTAGATACATCTCTTAACTATTCTAACAATTGTCATAAATAATCAAAATAATAATAAAAAAATCTAAACTATTCAAATATATTATCAAAAAATGTGAAAATGAATTGTCCACAATTAGCCAAATTTCTTAATTTGTTGACTACATTCGACGATGGGGTTACAAATTTTGGATTTTAATAATTTTTTGTGACAATATTTAAAGTAGTTAGAAGATTATATGTACAAAAAAAATGTAGTCAAATCTAAAACTTAGAAATGCTGTAACAATCATGAGTTTGTTTACGTGTTTTTGTATTATATGTTCCTAGAACCCTCCTATCCCTTCTTATATAACAACACAAAAAGAATATCTAGAAACAAAAAAGTGAAGATCCATTAAAATTTAATATAATCATTAATATATTGTTACAACTTGCTAATTGGATTAATGCACTAATGATTTTTTTTACCAAAAGCAATCTTTGTCGTCACTGTCATAAAAAAAGAATACTCCCAAAATATTTTTCCATTTAGTCCGCAAGATAAAGACCACACAAGCATGATGAAACCACTGTATGCATTGTGTGATACCCCTAGGCGTGGGCCGAGGAGTGGTATGATGGAACAGGAAGTGACTCTCAAGGACAAAAATGCCGAAAAAGTAACACTCAAGGACACCTTTTTATTTTTGTAACTCATAAGGACCGGATAGATGAAAGGTCAAGTATACCCTTGATGCAAAATAAAAAATGGATCGGGTAGATGAAATGTCAAGTATACCCCTGACGCAAAATAATTAACGTCTCGGCCCAGATGAAACGACCCGGTGTATTTAGTATGAACATTGATTGGGTATGAACATTTAATGTTCATAGTCCTTTAGGTATGTACATGAACATTCAATGTTTATAGTCCTTGGGTATGAACATTGAATGTTCATAGTCCTTGGGTATGAATATTGATTGGGTATGAACATTCAATTGTTCATGTTCATAGTGATATGAACATTCAATGTTCATAGTCCTTGGGTATGAACATTGATTGGATATGAACATTCGATGTTCATAGTCCTTGGGTATGAACATTGAATGTTCATAGTCGATGAACATTGAATCAATATATTGTATAAGGTACATTCACCTATTTAGATATGAACAATCATTGTTCATACACCAGCAGAAGGTATAAATACTCATTGTTCACAGTAAAATGACAGAAAGGGTAAAATTGGAAAATATTTATTTTAAATCTAGATAATTTGTCCTTGAGGGTTATTTTCACAGAAGGGTATACCTGACATTTTAAAAAATATAAAAAGACGGGGCCAACTTATTTTGTCCTTGAGGGTTACTAATTTTAAAATAATGGGTTCGTGAGTTACTTTTTCCCAAAATTTGTCATTGTGAGTTACTCATAAAAAACCGTGTCCTCTAGACTTCATTTTCCCCAAAATTGGGCCTTAGGACCAATTTCTTGATAATGGAAAGACACCTCGCCTGGGTATGGGCAACGGTTGGTGAGAACTCCACAGTTAAGCGTGCTAGGGCAGGAGTAGTCCAAGGATGGGTAACCTCCTGGGAAGCTACACTCCAAGAATGGGTGACCTCCTGGGAAGCTACATTGTCGGAGGTAAGTGGGACAGTATCGATGTGGTAGGATGGGGCGGGTCGTAAGTCGTTACACCAAAGCCTAATATTTCGAAATCGGGCGATATTTCAGATCCTTCAAAAAATGAAATATATCGAAAATGTCGATATATCCCTTTTTGTTAATTGGTCAAAAAAATTTTGTGTCAATATATCGGGAAATATCGTCGATATATAGCGATATATATCATAAATATCGGAATAATAATAATAAATCAGTCAAACATCGGTCAAAGTCAACAAAGTCGGCAGTCAAAATCAGATATATCAGTCGATATATATCGATATATTGGAAAACCCGATATATATATCGGTTTGAAATTATATCAATATATCCATCCGAAATATCTTACTATCTCTATATCGGAGGGGCAAAAAACTGAAATATATCGCGGATATATAGATATAATATTTTTCGGTTTTGGCGTTACACATTGAGGATACTGTATCTACCAAATTCATGACCATGGGGATGACATGTCTCAAAGACCGAGGTAACTTAAGAAACCAGAGAGTGAGAGTACAGGATATAGGCCGCGGTACTTGGGGCAGTAGTGGACGGTTAGCGGTTATGAACTGGCGAGGTGGAGATCGTGGAATCAGGAAGCGGTTAGCGGTTAGGGAGTATAAGAGAGAGAGAGAGAGAGAAGAAGAAGAGGAAAAAGAAAAACTGAGAGAGAGAGAGAAGAAAAGAGGTCAAGATCGAGGTTACTGAGGATTTCAAAGGTTGTAAAATCGATCATACATTTGGCCCGCCCGGTGGGGAAACACGAAAGTGACCTACGGTTTAGAGACAAGAAGAAAGGGTTATAGGATGGCAACGATGACTAAGAAAGGGAGAGGGAGACCAAAAAAAGTGAGAGAGGGAATCGATGAGGGAGAGGCTCTGAGTGTGGAGTTGGAAGAAACACCAGAGGAAGTTCAAGACGCGACGGCAGAGGCAACCGGACTTTGCGGAAGAAGTAGCGAGATTGAGGGAGGAGAATGAAGATCTTAGAAGAGAAAGGGGAAACTACACAAAGAGGGGAGGGACTAGAGAGCCGAGAAATAGCGAGATGGGGGGAACAGAGCGAGGAAGCCTCGGGGCCAAGAGGTGATCCGGAGGGAGGGTCACGGCCGAGGTGATCCAGCGATGATTGAAAAGGATAGAGAAATAAGTCGGACGGGCGGAAAAAAGAAAGCCAAGGGGCGGTGAGGAAGGTAGTAGCCGGACTTAATCAGAACCCGCTAGCGGATTCTGTTTGGAATTCCGAGGTACCGAAGAGGTTTACGCAACCGAGGTTCGAGCGATATGACGGGAAGGGTGATCCTGCGGACCACTTACACCATTTTAGGCAGCAGATGCCGCTGTGGCAAGAGAGTAAGTATGACGGACTCCGCTGCATGATGTTTCCCGCTAGTCTGAAAGGGGGAGCTTCGGATTGGTATTACCGATTGACGTCGCGCAGTATAAAGAAGTTCGAGGATTTGGAGCAGGCATTCGTGGACCATTTCATTCATCAGAAACGAAGAATAGTGGATATCGCGGACCTCTTCAATGTCAAACAGAAATCCGCCGAGACGCTGAGGGAATTTTTGTGTAGGTTCAAGGAGGAGACGTTGAGGGTCGAGAATTTGGATGAGCACACCGCAGTAATAGCATTCCAGCATGGGTTGAAGCAGGGTACTAGAGTCCATGAATCTGTGTCCAAAATCGAAGTCACGACGTTACATGCACTGTATCCAAAGGTCGAGAAATACATACGATATGAGGATATACTGCAGAGAACTGCTAAGGAGCCTAGGAAGACGGAGAAATCAGTGCATAGTGTAGGACAGAACGACCGGAAAGACAGAGGAAAGGCTGCGGCCCGTGAAGGGGGATCTTACAGGGAAGAGACACACAAAGCTGAGAGAGGTCGAGACATAGCGAGGAGAGACACTCGCGAGAGAAAACCATACCGCGATATAGCGACAACTCCTTTGAACAAAACTTTAGAGGAGATATTGCCGCTAATCAAAGGGATGCAGTATTTTGAAGGTCCGAGAAGCACGCCTAGAGAACCGGAAGAGAAGCCGCTTTCGCCAAGTAATACCACCGGATCCAAACCACGTAACCAATGAGTGTTTCGCTTTGCGCGTGGCTGGTAGAGAGAATGATAGAAAAGGGGGTTCTTTGAGAGAGAGTTCATCGGGAGGCGATCCGGTCAAAGAAGCGCCAGCCGTAGCGAGGATCCTAGGAACCATCAATGTCATCTTCATTAGGGGAAACAAAGAGGAAGGAATGCTCACCGACAAAGTCGAGGACGCCCAAACTTACAGCCAGATAAATGAGGTCTCGAAAGCATTCCGCGACCGCCGGTGCGAGGGCCACGGAGGGGGGATGGTAGGATAGAATTCTCACCAAAGGATCCGAAGCGGTAATCTCTCCCCACGAGGATCGCTACCGGTGATAAATAATTGCGATGGGTAATTACATGGTGAAGAGGGTGTTAATAGATTGCGGAAGCTCGGTTGATTTGTTGTTTAGCGGTGCTATGGAGGAAATGAATATTGAGAAGAAACAATTGAAGCCTCCCCGACCAATCTGTTTGGATTCAACGGTAGCATGACCGAACCCATAGGGAACCGGAGCTACCAAGAATCGCTGGTCCGTAACGGTGTTCACCCGCTTCATGGTTGTGGACTCCACATCGCAATTCAATGCCATCTTGGGAAGGAGATGGATTCACGAGATGAAGGCAATTCCATCCACCTACTATCAAGTGATCCGCTTCCCGACTAAAGGAGGAGAAATGTACGAGATAAGAGGAGACCAAGCCGCTGCTCAAAGAATACACCGGTGGTGGTTCGAGAGTTGATCCGCAATGCATGCGGCATAAGGGGGCTGGAAAGAGGGCGGACACGGTAGGCGAAGCAATCACGCAGATCGCGTAACGGTCCCGAGTTGCCGGCGGGGCGAAGACAATGGATGAGGTGGAGACAAAGGAACGTAAGTACCGGAGAGGAGGAGAAACCGGTGTCTATTGGGGCCGATTTATCGGAGAGTTGGAAAGCAAAGTTGACCGCCTTTGTTGATTGAGAACAACGATGTGTTCGCGATGGTCCGGGAGGATCCGGGTGGACCGGATCCAGAATTTGCTTGTCACAAAGTTGCATATGAGAGAAGGGCCAAGCCCATCCGCAAAAAATGAGAGGCTTAAAGCCGCAAAGATGCTGCAGGGGATACGGGAGGAGATACATAGGTTGAAAGCGGGGGATTATTCGCGAATGCAAATTCACGGAATGGCTCTCCAACATTGTTGCGGTTCCAAAAAGAATGGGAAAGTAAGAATGTGTGTCGACTTCACGGATGTCAATTTACAATGTCCAAAAGATTGTTACCCAATGCCGCTGATAGACGAAGTTGGTGGATCGGATCGCGGAGTTTAAGTTCTTCTTTTCATGGACGATCTATGGATACAATCGTGTTCATGTATGAGTCGGACCAAGACAAAACCGCGTTTATAGTAGAGGGGAGTTTATCGTTATAATCTCAATGCCTTTCGGCTTGAAGAACGCCGGGCTACCTTCGTGAGGATAGGTGAGAAGATGTTTGAGAGCAAGATCGGGGGAATGGAAATCTACATAGATGACATGGTGGGAAAAGAGTATGACCGAGGAGGAACATCCGAGGGATTGAAGGAGACGCTTTGCAATATTACGGACATACAAGCCGATGTTGAACCCCTCGACAAATGCACCTTTGGGGTGACGCCGAAAGTTCTTGGGTTACATCGTCACATACCGCTGAATAGAAGCAAATCCGGACCGGTCATCGGCTTTGGTAGAGATGCAATCACCCCGGATGTGAAAGAGGTCCGTGAGGTTGGCGTGAAGAATCGCGGCTCTCAACAGATTCATTTCAAAATCCTCGGACAAGTGCAGACCTCTGTACCTGCTCTTGCGGAAAACAACGGACTTCCAATGGACCGAGGCGTGTGAAAAAGCTTTCCAGGAGTTAAAGGTTTATTTGGGAAGAGCCCCTATCTTGTCGCGACCAGGGCAAGGAGAAAAACTGTATCTATACTTGGGGGTGTCGGAGTACGCAATCAGCTCCGTGTTGATAAGGGTGGTGGACAAGGTAGAGAGGCCGGTGTATTTTCAGAGCAAAACCATGTTAGATGCAGAAACCAGATATAGCAGGATCGAGAAATTCGCTCTGGCGTTGGTTTTCTCAGCTTTGAAACTAAAACCGTACTTCGATGCTCACTCGGTAGTGGTGGTGACAAATTTACCACTCAAACAGGCCCTGAAAGCGGAAAAGTCAGGAAGAATGTTGAAGTGGGCGGTAGTGCTGAGTTCATACGACATAGAGTACCAGTCGACACAGCCAGAGAAGGCATTGTGCTATGGCGTAATTCCCCGCGAATTCCCCGAGGACCCTACATGGGGAGAGGAAATGGTTATGGAACGAGAGGCGATCCTAGTCATGACCCATTCGACCCTCGGGATATGAGAAACGGGTGGAGGGTCTTTGCAGATGGATCCGCGACCGACACCGGAAGCGGGATCGGGGTGGTGTTGGTTACACCGGAGAACAACCGATTAGAATTATCGATGAAGTTGGGGTTCGCAGCTTCGAACAATGAATCAGAGTATGAGGCGGTGATAGCAGGGTTGGAAATGGCCGCTGATCTCGGGGTGAATGAATTAACGGTGTATTCAGATTCCAATTTGGTAATATGTCAAATGAACGGAGAGTTTGCGTTCTGCCCCGTGATGGCAAAATATTTAGAGGTATTACAGAGAAAGGCTAACAAGTTTACTCAGATCAAGTTCGCCCACCTGGGCCGCGGTGAGAACCGACACGCCGATGCATTAGCATATGTTGCGGCGGTGCTACCGGGAACTGAGGGCCGAGCCGTCGAAATTAGGGTGCTGAACAAACCAAGTACGTCAGAGGGTGAAACAGTTTTGGGAGTCACCGAGAATGAGACAGGGTGGAGGGAACCCATAAAGAGTTTCCTTGCGGGGTCAGAGATCGAGGACAAACGGGAGAGAAAAAGAATGGAACAGGTGTCTCAAAGATACACTCTGATAGAAGGTGACTTATACAGACGCAATGTCAGCGGACCGTTATTGAAATGCATTGGGCTTAAACAGGCAGAAGAGGTCTTGAGTGAGATTCATGAGGGGGATTGTGGGAGTCATTCTGCCGGTAGGACGACGGCACATCGATTATTATCTCAAGGGTATTTTTGGCCGCACATGAAGCGGGACGCAACGGAGTATGCAAAGAGGTGTGAGAAATGCCAAAGATTCTCACCGCTGATACATGCTCCTGCTGAGTCTTTGCATAAGGTATTCAGCCCTTGGCCTTTCGCCATGATGTGGGCGCCGATATCGTTGGACCGCTCCCTGGCCAGTGGCAAACGAAGGTTCGTGTTGGCCGCGACGGATTATTTCACCAAATGGGTTGAGGGTGTGGCACTGCAGCAGGTTAAGGAGGAGCAAGTCAAGAAATTTCTGTGGGAAAATATAATTTGCCGATTTGGGCTGCCGCATACCATAATCGCAGACAACGGTACTCAATTCATCGGGGCAAAGTACGCCACCTCCAAGCATTCAAGGTGAAGCAAGGATTCTCACTCCTTACAATCCGTAGGGGAATGGTCGTGGCGTAATCCTCTAACAAGACAATAATGGATAATTTGAAGAAGAAGTTAGAAGATCGAAAGGGGGCGGCGACGAAGTTGAATCAAAGCTATGGGCGCATCAACAACACCACGAACTTCCACTCAAGAGTCGCCATTTGCCATGGCCTATGGAGTGGAGGCGGTGATTCCCGTAGAGATGGTGGAGGCGACAACGAGAACCAGAGCCGTAGAGGGAGGAGTCAATGAAGTTATTTTAGCTGCGGACCTGAACCTTACAGAGGAAAGGAGGGATATGGCGCGCATCAAGTTGGAAGAGTACCACAGGAGATTGCAGAGGCAATATGACAAGAGGGTGAAGCCACGGCAGTTCCAGTTGGGGGACCGCGTTCTGAGAAGAGTAACCCCAGCCACCAGAAAAGAGAAGGACGGAAAGTTGGGGCCCAACTGGGAGGGGCCATACACCGTGGTCGGTGAAGGAAGGGGCCGGACCTATCGGTTACGACTCACGGCGGGGAGGACATCATCGCGAGACCTTGGAACATAAGAATGTTGAAGAAATTTTATGAGTGATGCTTTGTACAGTTTTATTTTAATTAAAGACAAGCTCTGGAATCAACAGAGATTCTCATTTAAGTGTATGATGATGTTATGTGTCGCCCATGCTGTCATCGAATCAGGTGCAATCGAGACCAAAGAATTTGGCGGTGTAATGGCCGTGAACACTCAAACCAATCGGGGGCACCGAAGCCGCCCCAACAGCCTCACGGCCAGAGACAAATGGGGGGACGAGCCCTTCGTGGACGATGAGGTCCAAAACAACCGGGGCAAACCGAAGCCGCCCCCAAAGAGCCTCACGGCTGAGAGAGATAACGGAGGGGACGAGCCCTTCGTGGACGATGAGGTCCGAAACCAACCGGGGCAAACCGAAAGCCGCTTCCCAAAGAGCCTCACGGCCGAGAGAGAGATAACGGAGGGGACGAGAGCCCCTTCGCGGACGACGAGGTCCGAAACCAACTGGGGGCAAACTAAGCTGCCCCCAAATAGCCACACAGCTGCCAGAGACAGTGAGATGGGAAGCCATCCGCTGATGCGGTGGTCCAGAAACAAATTTTGGGCGGACTGTGCGGCCCCAAAAACAAATTGTCACAGACAGCTAAGCATAATATAGTTGAGCAACTTGGAAAAACATTTTCCCCAAAAATATCTGGAATACATCGAGATTGGCAAAGGTTTGAGCCCGCTGGGAACACCCAGAAATACGGGGCACGCATAATATCCAGAACACCAAGTAAAGAACAAGTATATTACAAAAGATATTGAGATATAAAACAAAGAGTTGAACTCCGATCACTGCTCCTCGGCGGGTGCGGGAGTAGAGGTGTCCTCGGGCATCTCTTTCTGGGGTGAGCCTTCGGATATGTTCACTACCTCATCAGTGGCCACCGGGACAGTGCCGGGCTCCTTGTCAGACAGCGGAGGGGAGGTAGCAGCTGGATCGGCGGCTTGGTCAAGGGCAGGAGGCGGCGAGGGAAGAAGTCTCCCAAAGCGTGTAAGCTCGGGCCATCCGGCGCGCCGCTCTCTAGCGATTTTCTTTTCTGCTAGAGTGCGGAAGCGGTCAGAGGCAGCTGCCAGGGATTGGTCAAGGGTGGTTTGCGCGGCGGCCTCCATTGCTGCCTTCTCACTAGTCAGTTTAGCCTGAAGGTCCGCTATTTGCTGACGGAGAGCCCCTTCTGTGACCTTATTGTCGTTGTGTGCCTTGAGGGCCGCGATACGAGAGTCATCGCGTTCTTTCTCCAGCTTGGCATATTTTGCCTTCCACCGCCCCCGCCCATGGATCTCCCCGCTTCACCGCCTCCGTGGTGTCCAAGGTGTTAGTCAATCCCCGGATGACGAGCCTATATCCGTGCTCACCGAACACGAGAGGGAGTTAGAGGTGACACAAAGTAGTGATGCAAGGCAAGAGAATCAAGATGAGACTCACCTTCTCCCACCCAAAGAGATGGCGTAGCGGTGGCCGAACGCTCCCGAAGTCACCGTAGGCTTGATCTCGTGGAAGATGGGATGAGAAGAACAGAGAGGCAGCCACCGCGGCATTGTCTAAAGCGGAGTCTCTAGTGGTGACGGGGCGATCCCTGGCCTTGAACTCGGGATGCCAGATTTCAGGCCCAACGGGCACGGGATCCTTACCATGACGGCGCGATGGGACCAACGGCCGTGGGGGCGCAGCTACTGGGGCGGATGGGGCAGCAGGAGTGGAGGTGTTTCCCGCAGTTCTACACCTCTTGGCGGGTGGCCCCTGCGGTGCCGAGTCGGTCTGCTCATCTTCAGGGTCGCTGTCCCACAATTTGAGTTTGTTGACATCCATGTTCTGGGTGGGCGGAGGGGAGTCGGAGACTACAAAATCGTCCTCCCAATCAGCAAGGGAAGAATATGAGCCGGGGACACCTGCTGGGGTGGATTGGTCCGGAGCAAAATGTAGAGGGTTTCTTGGTCCGCGCGGCGGCTCTAAGGGCCTCGGCTTGTGAATGAGAGATCTTTTGGTGTAGCCTCTTCTTAGTCTTGGGGAGAAGGTTTGGGCAATCTCTTTAGGTGGAGGCGACGATAGAAAGGGCCTTGATACGGGCCAAGTCTTTGAGGTTGGGTCGAGAAGGAGCCGGAGTGGCTTTTTCGTGATCAATGCCTAGAAGGCCGCGACCGGTCGCTTCCCGGATCGCTGGAGTTTCGAAGATTGCGGAGTAGACACCGCTGTAAAGTTGTGAATGAGAATCGGGCCTCCAACCCGCGGACAAAGAAAGTTAGCGGCAAGGTCAAAGACGGATAAGAATGAATACAAGGACACACCAATCGCCGGATACACTTACCGCCCCGAAAAGTGTAAGTGCCTTAGAGAAACCTCGGAAGGGATGTCCACCGACAAAAGTTCCCTGACACATACAAAGGGTAATGGTGCCACACTTTATCGAGGTGGTGGTGATGTGAAGAATGAAAGATTTCTTTCGTGGATCTAACTACAAAAGGATTGATAGCCTACACCGCCAAACTTGGTACTCTTTTGATGAAGTAATGGGCAATGACATCGCTGGAGTTTGATCCGGGGAGAGTTGGTTTTGTTGTAAAAGTTGGCAGCGCATATGACACGCCAAAATTGCCAATGCCTTGACATGGCGGAATGTTGAAGTGATTGCATACTTCTATGTCAAGCAAAGACGGGGGAACCTTAAGCCGCTACTATTTGCCCAACGGTAACGACCGTGCCCCCGCCGCTGTTCTACAAGATGGGGAAATGAGTTATGCCCGACACATGCTCTAACAAAGACATCATCCGGGATGCCATAAGCGGCTTTGACTGCGTCTAGGTTGGGTCTCATGGTAGTGTGAGGGGGTGGGGAAGCTTAAACGATCTCCCCGAGGTAGAAGGGATAGCGGCGGGCTTGTCGCCGCGGAGGGAGAGGAGAGTCCGATCCGGCCGATGGTGTTACTAGATCTAGAGGGTGGGGTCTCCGATCGATCGATCGGACGACGAGGAGTTCGAGGACTCCGGGCGCATATGATATTCGAGAGTGGGCGAGGCAAAGAAGCGGGGATTTCCAAAATTCGATCAAGATAAAGATATCCCACCTAAATGGGCGGGAAAAAGAGATGAACGGATCGAACTAAATAAAACCAAGAATGGAAAAGAGGGAAGAGGAAGGAGAGCAAACCTGACCTTCAATGCAGCTGCAAGCAAGGAAGAGAAAGCACAAATGACAGAGACAGTAACCGATAAGAGAACCGTTGGAGGAAGATGCTAACAAGAAGAGCGGAACAAGTAGAGCAGAGGAAGAGGAAGAAGAGAGAGAGGTGCTGAGGTTAGAGAATGAAAGATGGAAAAATAATGGGAAAGATGAAGGGTTTGAGGGTTTGAGCGGGATTCGAGGCATCAGGGGTAACCAAGTAATTTTCCGGGGAGTAATATCCAAAGGCCAAGAGAAATGGTCCGTGGAGGATGGCTTAATGCGTGGATATCGAAGAACGAGGTGTCGGGTTCCGCAGGGTAATCATGACGCGATGCGGGCATGCTAAGCACGCTGCGTGAGAGAACAGAGCAAGCACGTGTCCGTTGAGAGATAGCACGTGCCCGTTGAGAGAAAGCACACGCTGATATCATTAAGCAAAAGAAGTAGGGGCCGCGGATCGATAAATTTGAGAATATCTCGGACCCCCAAACGAAGTTCTTCACGAGGTTCGGGGGGCCGAGAGGGGGCATTTGTATCTACCAAATTCATGACCATGGGGATGACATGTCTCAAAGACCGAGGTAACTTAAGAAACCAGAGAGTGAGAGTACAGGATATAGGCCGCGGTACTTGGGGCAGTAGTGGACGGTTAGCGGTTATGAACTGGCGAGGTGGAGATCGTGGAATCAGGAAGCGGTTAGCGGTTAGGGAGTATAAGATAGAGAGAGAGAGAGAAGAAGAAGAGGAAAAAGAAAAACTGAGAGAGAGAGAGAAGAAAAGAGGCTGTAAGATCAGAGGTTACAGAGGGATTTCAAAGGTTGTAAAATCTGATCATACAGATACGATCTAAACATGATTCTTTCGGGTGTGGCCAGGCCATTATTTTGCACCCAGAATCCAACTTCTCCCCTTGTCATCTGAGAGCATCCTTGGACTTTAAGACCCTCTGAAGTTGAGAATGGCCGAGTGAATAGTACTGCACAAGTCACTACAAAACCATATCTGGGTATAAACAATAACTTGTACATAATTTGTGTGTATATTTTCGCAGCGGCAATTAAAGATTCTTAGTTTACTATGATTATCTGAAATGGTTAGATAATGATGTGCAGCAATTCATACAACTGTGGTGTATACTGTGTTCCATCAGTGTCTTGCTTCCAGACTCCCTGAAGACATGAAGAATTAATAATAACATAAATCCCCTTTTCAACCTTTGTAATTTGCATATAAGGTGTGCATCATTTGATTAAAGGCTTTTCCAACTGTCCAGCACTTTTCTTTTCGTTCAAGTTACCATATACATCGAATTTTACATTCTGATAAGCAACAACTGATCTGATATGATACATGATTGTAAGAAAAATACTGAATACAACAAGGGGATGAACCAGAGCAAGAGCAAGAGCTAGAGCTAGGTAGAACAAGCTTATCAAGATCCATTACATTTTTCACTTTTTTTCTTCCTTGGATAGCGTCTAATGTTCTGCCACCCTGGATAGTCACAACTACTCGGTTTGCTGGCTCCCTGAATTAAACCTCAGCCCAAATCCCAGCGGAAATAGAGGGTCATAAGATTGATCCCCAGCATTCATAGGCAATTGATCCACCCTTTTGAACCATGTCACTGGGAGCAAGCCCTCGAAATCATAATCTCCAAACACGACATCAGTTATTCCTTTTCCTTCAGTTCCTGGCAACCAAGCAGCAACTAAGGCATCTATCTTTTCTAGTACCTCTGGGGCCAAAACCAAGGGTCTACCAGATATCAGAATCACCAGTGTTGGAACTTTTTCAGCAACTGATTTTACCAATTCAGTGTCATTAAATGGAATTTTAAGCTCAGAATCGTCACCCAAGGATTCTGCATATGCAACTTCCCCAACAACAACAATTGCAAAGGAAAAATCTTTATTTGTAAATGAGTTCTGCGTTGGATATTGCTCATAGATAACTTCTGTCTTATCTCCTACTGTTGCTTTGACAGCATCCAAGACGGTTGTGCCTAACACATAAATTATCTACATAAGATTATGAAGGTCAAGCTATATTTTTCTAATACAACAGTAAGTGTATGAGAAGGAGACTGCACATTTTCGGCAGATATGAATTGATAAGTCAACATTATCGGATGGAACGTGTCATGAGAAAGTTTTAATTGGGAAAATACTTTCAGGGAAATATGTGAAGATGCCCAAAGTGTAAGGCTACAAAGAGTTGCACAGGAAATAGGGATCCATGTTGTTAAATACAATTAGACGGATAATTCATATCAATTTTAATACATGCGCCAAAAGAACATCAAAGTAGGTGTCATTTCAGAGATCTAGTGAAGAGTTTTTTGACAAATATTAATTCTATGGAAAGACAGCTAGGAGACCAAAACTACAAGAACTAGAACCTACAAAATAAGAAGAAAGTTGATGAAAACAGAAGGTGAGATTGATAATCAGGCAGGTGCTTAGGGTAAATTTGCAACTTCAAAATCAAAAGAATTTCAGGTGGGAGAAACATGAATCCTCATTAGCAAATAAACAAGCACATTTCCACTGGATTATCAACTAAACCAATTCCCAGCATAAAAAGGAAAACATGATGATGCCACAAGCCTTATCTTATCAATATAAAACACAAGTGAAGTTAAATATCTGAACAATTTTGTAAATCATGTCAAGAAACTGTTAAAAATCCTATGAAGCAACTTATGTTTGACACAAAGAAGAAACTTGGTTAGAATGCTAGATGGGTCAAGTGTACATAAAGAGCCAAGTGTATATAAAGAATGAAGGAGAGAGTGAGACTTACAAAGAGAAAAAGAATTTTGTAAAACAACATTTGATCATTAACTGAAAAGAACCAAGAGAGCAGCTTAGCGTGAAGCCTAAAATTGAGCCTACGTGCAACTATTTAATCACATCTTTTAATAAAGAAGAAGAGATTTAATCTTTCAAGAAAATATATTGTTCTTTTCATTTCCCCACCCATTGATACGGTGACTGACTTAATTGTATTTTCATTCGAATATGCTTATGCTAATATCATGAGCTAAATCCAACAAAAAATAAATAAAATTTAAAAACAACATAAGTAAAAGAAACACATACCCCTTGTAATGTTGCCACCGCTACCATGCCATGTTATCGTCCATCCTCCGCACTGGTACCCAATATCATTTGCATGTCTTCCAGCAACAAGAATTCTACTAGCATTTCTATGTAAAGGAAGAAACGGCTTCTTTGAATCCTTTCCATTTTTTAACAAGACCAAGGATTTACGAACAGCTTCACGTGCCAATTCTCTGTGACTCTAAAGAAAAATAAGAAGAGTACCCGAAAAAAAACAAACAAAATTTAAGTGTGAACAAGGCACAAGATTATTTCGCGGGCTAAAAGTTACAACAAATAACATTGACTAACTAGGTAGCGAATCTGTGTTAATATTACCTTGCAACCAACTACATCTAGAAAGGTTCTATCAGTCAATGGGTGTTCAAATAGACCCGCAACAAATTTGACTCTGAGGATGCGTTCTACAGCATCATCGATCCTGGCCATGGGTATATCCCCTGATTCCACCAAATGTATAGAGTCCTCCAGGAATTTTTCATATCTGAAAGGTACCATCACCTGAAAAATTCTTAAGGTAGGGTGGAGTTGTAAGCAATTCAGAATAACCTATATATCAGGATTTTAATAATCTTCGATCAATTTCTACCATGTCCACTCCAGCTTTAATTGAACTTGAAATGCAGTAACGGTAGTCTGATCCATGAGGACGACAGAGACGGTCAAGACCTTCCCAGTCAGATATTACAATACCCTGCAGCAGAATTCTTCGTTTAGTTACTTCCCATGCATAAGATATTCCGAAATACCACAGAATAAACAAGATGTGGCAATTCTTAATCATGAATCACGATACTGGAAAGCGAAAAAAAAAAATGTAATAACCCCTAAGCAAGAGACTACAGGACCACAATAAAATAAGAGTACTATCAGAGTCACACGGGGTAAACAATCATGGGTATCCAGCCAAAGACCAAGTCCTAATCATATAATCCACAAAGTTATTCTTTTCCAATTGACCTTACACATCACAAAAATGATTATTTAAACACCAATATGAAATGCAATGGATCATGTACTTATATGCTCAATAGACATGTCTTCCTGAGAACAAATTGGCTAAGGGGCTTAC
Organism: Coptis chinensis; assembly: GCF_015680905.1. Taxonomy (NCBI): domain Eukaryota; kingdom Viridiplantae; phylum Streptophyta; class Magnoliopsida; order Ranunculales; family Ranunculaceae; genus Coptis; species Coptis chinensis. Next base: position 16,649,468 of record NC_141462.1, on the reverse strand, counting down.
ACAGTTTTTTATCCAAGAACATGTTCTCTTACCTTGAAACCAAGCTTATCTTTTAAAATCTGAGTTAGGAGAAAATAATCAGAATGCAACTTGCTCCCATTCCAGCTAGAGTAAGATGCCATAACAGTTGAAATTCCTTGAGATAGACAGTCCACATAAGGTGCCATATGAATTTTGTCGAAATCATCAAATGGTAATACAGCATTCCCTTCATTAATCCCTCTGTAAGTACCCCCATCACCAACAAAATGCTTCGCACAGGCAACAACACTAGTTCTACACTTAAACAAACAATTCAATGTATCAGTATTCAAAGGAACAACATAAGTAATTGGACTAAAATAGTATACAGTAACTGAAGGAAGCAAGAATTAGAAACAACATAAGTTCCTAAATATCTCTGGAAGGTCGTTTAGACCTGGAACAAATTCACATCCATATAATGTCTCATTTTCCAAATATTCTTTATTTGGAGGACTTTGTTATATTTTAAAAAGAGTAAAAGAAACAACGTGATTAAAGTAAAAAAGAATGGCTATTGTCATCTTCTTTACCTTCCAGCAACATAAGGGTAGCCGTTAGGGTGTCCTGGTGGAGGCAATCCCTGCAATCCGGAAATAACGGAAGTCATCTTCCTCACAATTTCAGTGTCCTCGCTGAAACTCTCGTAGCATCTTCCCCATCTTGGATCTCTACAGACCTGTTACAAAATCCATTGTCCCATGATGCTAAACAACATTGTTAACATATAAGAAGTACAATAAAAAAAACACATAACTGTTGAAAATCCACTTCTCTAAGACGCATAGAATTCGATACAATGCATAAAACATTCCTTTGAACATCAGTGAATAAGTTTCTATTTCCTGTATTATATCATCCTATCCACTATCCACTAACAATAGTAAAACATGTAAACAAGAGAGTTTATTGTTAATAACAACTTACAGCAACACAAGGTGCAAAAGTGTAATGTACACCAGTTGCACGCACTTCAAGAGCAGTAGCAGTCCCAATTCTTTGAACTAAATCAACATCTCTGTAAAATCAAATAAATTGTTACACATTATTATTCATCAATATAAAGCAAGTAAACAGACTCTGACACTTACCTGGTGGCACCGAGGCCAACGTTATGAGGAAAAATAGTGGCACCATAAACATTATTATGACCATGCACCGCATCCGTCCCATATATAATCGGAATTCCAAGCCGAGATTTCAAGGCCGACTTCTGGAAAGCATCAATCATGTCGGCCCAATCAGACGGTGCGGCCCGTTGAAATGGCCCACTTCCACCCCCACTAAGTATACTTCCTATTGAGAGTTCGGTAAGGGCATATGACGTGGCGACTGTTTTTTCGATTTGAGTCATCTGGGCTAGCTTTTCTATCAGTGTCATGCGAGATAGCAGATCTTTTACTCTTGCTTCAATTGCCTCGTTTGGGTTTTTGTAAATCATGTAATTTCTACTCATTTTTCTCACTCTCAATGTTTTCAAGTGTCGTACGGGAAACTCGGGTTTGGAATTTGGACATCGAGTTTGTTTAAATAGGAAGGAGTGGGGAAATAATTTCCCACAAAACACCCGCACGTCATTAAGTTGTGTCGATGATGTGATGTTTTGGGGTTGTTTTATTACTTTTATACTCGTTTCCAAGAGTGTGGGATCAAGTTTTTTGGTCATTTTAAATAGTAACAATTTTTTTCCTCAAGGTCACAAAATGAGTAATTCCCAATTCCCATTTTCATTGATGATTTATCTACACGAAAACTTTGTGGCGTTCTTATATGCTATATAAAATACAACGTACTATACATATATAGGTTGCATCACTGAAACACTTGTACTCTTGCAGATGACCTCATGCTTTAGTTTTCGTTCATCTACAATCATTAAAGATCAAGGATGGTGCACTCTCATAGGAAGCGTAGTGATAGAGCTCAATCACTGAAGTCATTTACCACGGTCGGTCAAACGGCATAAATCACTGTTTTTCTAATAACAGTGGCTAATAGTCATTTATCACGGTACACTTTACTTTTCTAATTTAGGTATGTTCAAATAACACTGTTTGCCGTGGTATTTGATATGTCATATACCACGATACTACCAATATGGCCCCTAATTTGTGTTTTGATATTCGAATTCCCAAACCGTTTCGAAAAGAGTGGTTTATGTATCGAAACATTACACCTACCGTGGATAAAAGTGGCATGGCCCAAACCACTCACTAAGAAAACAAAACAAATAAGGGTAAATAAAAAATCGAAAAAAAATGGGCAAAAGATGTCTCGCGAAAAGTCCCTCATCCAACTTCTAGAAAATCGTCACTAAGGGTTTTTTATGTCCAATTTCCACTATATCTCTCCCCAATTTATTCTCGATCCAGTTCATTATTTCAAACAATGATGCTCCACCTCTCTCTCGTATGGATAAAAGCGGCCTGGCCCAAACCACTCACTAAGAAAACAAAACAAATAAGGGTAAATAAAAAATCGAAAAAAAGGGGCAAAAGATGTCTCGCGAAAAGTCCCTCATCCAACTTCTAGAAAATCGTCACTAAGGGTTTTTTTTGTCCAATTTCCACTATATCTCTCCCCAATTTATTCTCGATCCAGTTCATTATTTCAAACAATGATGCTCCACCTCTCTCTCCTATGGATAAAGTTGCAAGGTTATCTTTTTATGCAAGTTCTTGTTTTGGTTAATTAATTAATTTCTCAAATTTTACAGAATAGATGTAAGGTCTCCCTTTTCTTGTAAGTAGGTTCTTATTATTGAACTAGAAGAAATTTTTCTCTGCAAAATTTAGAGTCTAAATTTTTTGGGTATTTAGTTGTAAAAATCGAATTTTGTAATTAATTCTATAGATTTCCTAGAAATTGTTCTTCATCTGTTTAGTAAGGTAACTTTTGAAAGTATCAAGGATCATGAGTACTAAAATTTTGAGGTTACATATCAATAGTGTTTTTTGTGCTCTTGCTTTAAGTTGAAGACATGATTTAGTACCCGTTAGCTTTATGTGTGTTTTGCAAAGGTTTTTTTGAAGCTTTCACATAGCCTTGATAATTGATATAGTGCACATATTTTGCTGTGTTTCCTCTCGGGGTGAAAAAGGTGGCAAGAATTTTGATCCCTTTAATTGGATTACTCCTCCTATGTCGCTTTGTTGTCCCTTACGTAATTAGGGATCTCATGAACATAATGACTCTTGGAGAGAAAGTTGGTCAAATGGTGCATATATATTGATCTATATAATGTCACATCAAATATAATGAAGCAATACTCGTTAGGTAAGTTACACTGTTTTTCTCTGATATAAGAATAGTAGAAATGACAAACAAATATTTAGTTGGTTTAATACGACAGGGAGTATATTTAGTGGTGGATGACATGTGCCTGGTCTTCAAGGATTGGGTTGACATGAATGGTCTCAATATCCTTAAGGTGACATTTTTTTAGCATTGTTAGGAGTTCAAATATTTTCTTGTATGCTTTATGAACTACTAGATGCTGTTGGATTCATATGGTGATTTTATTTTATTTTTGCTCCTTACTTTTACAATAGCTTTTACAAATTTCAGTTACTTGGAAATATTGTGGTCAGTAAAATAAAATGTAATGGAGGTTTTTTAATGCATTTTTGTTTGTAGTGCATGCCCATTTAAGCTTGGCTTCACACTTTGAAGTACAGTGGAATTTGGTATGAGATCTCAAAGATCTGGGTGAAGAGGCAGATGCAGAAGTGGGTGAGGTCGTCTTATCTAAGGTTTTAATTAATTAAGCTATCGTCGTCTTCAAAAGGACAGGTATTCCCTTGTTTCTTTACGCTTTTTATGGGCTTCAATACTTAAATGACACTGGGTTGTGTATGTACACATTTTTATACACAACTTCCATCATCAGTTTTAGTGGGGTACACATGGAGATGGATTGAAAAATTATTTATCAGTGAAGATGATATTCTCACCATTAAAATCATCCTCATAGGAGATTAATTCTAAAACATTGAACTGCACCCGAAGCTAGATCCAATTGTTGGAATTTATGGACTACTGAGATATAAAACTTGTCCTTTATTTATTTATTTTTCAATAATAGAATTTTTCAAATTAATTTGTTTCCAGTCAGTATGAGCTTCATGAAGAGGAGGTCCTTTACAGGAAAAAAAAACAGCCCTATTGTCATTTTCATGTAAATTCCATTGCCTTGCACATGTTCCATTTGGTTCGGTGTAAATGCTTTGTCTAATTATTTTGTTCGTTATATTACAATCCCTTTATATGAATGTAAGTGATCCAATCCCATTGGTGAGCTTGTAGAGCCAGTTTCCAAGTATGATGGAGATCAACATGAATTGGCTCTTACTATCTCCTTAGTAAGTGAAATTTTCCATTGTTTAATTTACTTTAGATTGTCTCTAGAATGGTTTGTTAACTTCAATTGACATTTGCCATGGATAAAACAAAGTGTGTTTTTTATCGTTCTTATTGAGTATAGCTACTAATTCTTTTGCTTTGTTAGGATCCTAAAACCAAAGATTGGTGGTTAGTTAACTGGGGTGCACTCTCCCGGGACGATTATATACATTATGGCTAGTGCTACAAGTGATGAGTGCACTGTTGCTTGGGGTATGTTTCTTCTTTCGATTCTTATTTTATTTACTTATACATGAGCTGGGTCTAAGTTTTGCTCTTTATGTTTGGTTCTTTTGAGGTTAATGTTTGGGTGTTGATATGTTTTAAATGGTACATGGGGTTTAAGTTTAGTAATGTGTCTTTGCTTTGTTCATTGTCTTAGTGGTTATGTATGGTATTACTTTGTTGAGTTTTGACATTAAATTGCAAAAGCATCGCTAAGAAAGTAAGAATCTGATCATTTGGAGTTACTTAAATAGAGCATCACTAGGGGAGAAGTGTTAGTTTTTCATATTGCGTCTGAATATATTGCACAGTGGGGACTAATGGAGTCTGATCTTTCCTGTACTCTCCCAAGTCAGTGACTTGGCCTTTTCTTGATTGTTGCAGATTGCAACCCCACACCCAATGGAGATAATGGGCTTCCAGTTGAAGTCAGGCAACTATCAGAGCAGTCCCCAATCCTAGCTTGTCTTAATATTTGAAAGGAACTTCTCATCTAGACAACCAGCTGTGCAATCTCTGTCAAAGAACGGACTTTTAGGGAGTTGAGTGGAACTGCACCTAGACAGAGTGGTGACTTTGATTGCGCGCCAGTTCAGAGAGCTCTTACCTTGCTTCCTCAAGCCCAACTGATGCCACGAGCTGCTCATTCAGAGCTTTGAACGCTTTCTCGAGTATGGACTGCAGGTACTTTCCTTGTGGCAATAAGTTTGCATCAGTCGTTGGTTCAAAACCTGTCAAGTGTGCCCATTAGGTATGTGCTCATTAACAAGGTATCATATATAAGTGGTTAGTTATACAATTTCTAAACTGTTTTACATGTACTTTTCTTTATTTGTTAATCACAACTATTTCTTTCATAGGGTGATCAAACTTTGCTTATTATTGGCTGAATGTTTTTGGGACGAGAATGTCAAACACAGAAGAGAATGTTCTTGGTGAAGTTACAGAGAATTATATATATATATTTTTTCTATTGTTATTCTTTCATTGCAATACAGAACAAGATGAAATAAGTTGGTTTGGAGGTTCTTTATATATATATTTGGATTTTCGATTGGAATTTGATTATGGTGTTTTGAATTTGTGATGAAATGGAGTGGGAAATGCATAACTATTTTATGAAGGCATTGTGTGAGGTGATTGGAATATTTAAAAAACCAGGGATTTTTTTTTTAAATAAAAAATTTATATACCACGGCTATGATAAAAGAGTGATAAATATGGTGACTTTATACCACGGTTTCCGAAAATATCAGTACTTCGTAATGGTCTAATACCACGGTTTTGAAATATTTATTACCACGGTTCTAGGAAAAACCGTGGTTAATAAGTACAGTTTATACCACGGTTTTGTTAAAAGTATTTACCACCCCAGCTAATACCACGGTTTAGAAACAGTGGTAAAACACTTTTTACCACTCTAAAAAACAGTGGTATATGACATTTTCTGTAGTAGTGATGAAAGAAGTCGTTCGTGTGGTCATATATAACGTACAAAAAGCTAACCGCATATACTAACTAAGAATGTAGTAGTTGTAATTTCCTTTATTAGGTTTGTAATTATCTTCATTAGGGGTTCAATTAACAAGTTATTAAATAGTGATCCCTCGATTAACAATGTTGTCTTACTAAGTTACAAGTACTAATGCATTGTACGTAGATTTGTAGTATTACAATATTTTATTTTATTTTATCAATATTGTCGTGGGCAAATATCATCAACCCGATATTCCAGCCCATATATTGTAAATAACTCAAAATATCGATATCTCGCGTGTAAATTCATATGTTACATGAACAAGCGGGAAAAGGAATGAGAAGAAGGGGAATGGACACTTTCGTCGAGCGAGTTGGGCATACCATTACAACTCCATGGACTATATAAAGTGATGATCAGGGGAAAAAAAGGAGATTCTGAATTCATTAGCAAAATACTTGTAAAACCAGAGCAAAACAAGGAGAGAGAGAGAGAGAGCAATTTGTAACCACCATTAATGATAAACAATAAAGCTTGAGTTTCATCTCTTTCTTATGATCATTTCAATTCAAATCAGTTCAATTCATTGTTGATCTTAGTAGAAGATTCTTGATTACTACATTGACACTGTCTGTGGAGATCGAACATAATATGATTGTTCAATTGTTGTTTCTTATAACATAATATGACTGTTCTGAGTGGCGGTCTGGATTTAATATAGGAAAAGATATGTGGTGGCTGAGATTGAATCTTACACCTCGAGATCAGTGTTGAAAAAAAAATGTTAGGAAACAAAAACTTAATGAAATCTTTTTATACATCTCGAGATCAATGTTGATGATAATTAAACACATAAATGCTACATATTTATGCCCATATTTATATTATATTGTCTATTTAATTAGTATAAGTTTCTTTAATTAGTCTTGTTTCATCGGTTTTATAGGAATCGACGTGAATACTACGAAACGGGCAGAGACTGAGGACTTTATGGAGTTGTAAGATCCTTACGACTTAACTCCATAGAGAATATATAAAACAAGGTTGGAAATAGCATATATGAGAGATTATGAAGAACTTCTCAAAGTTTGAAGTGTTGTTGTCAAGAGGTCAGAGCGCGCCCCCGCCCTAATATGCCTATTCAAGAGCGCTCTCGTGCCCTCTTCTAGATTTTGCAAAATTACAATGTTTTCCAGAACCCTTCACAGCTTGCTTCCGGCCACCACTTGGAATTCGATTTGGACAGTTCCAAAAATGAGTCAAACACTGAAAGGAAGTTTCCTAAAGCAATCCCAAGACTTGCACACCCTAAAGAAACCCTATATAAACAAAGAAAGTTGAGAGCTCTCTCTCTCTCTCTCTCACCCTCATCACATAAAATACTAGAAGAAGAAGAAGCTGCTGGAGAAGAAGCCACCACATGGGACGATGGTTTTGTCAATGACTTCTCTTTTTTCCTCTTTTGTTTCCATCACCATGTTTATGAGTAGCTAAATTCTAAGCTAGGGCTTAGAGAAAGCCCTATACTTGCGTAGGATTTCTTTTTATTCACCGTTTCTAATTCTCGAATTACATAATGGTGATTTGATTAATTTCAGTACTAATTTTTAGTGGAACTTTTTCATTGGTTATATCTTGCATGTGATACCATGTTTTGACTAATCAATAGTTAGATTAAGTGTCGTTAATTATCTAAGCATCGACTTTTAATGTCTACATAAGCTTGTGAGAAGTTGTGTTGTAAGAAGACATATTCAATCAACCGCATACATAGATGCATATTAGGACTTAACGATCACATATTCGAGTAAGCTAGGGTTACATTTCCCTCATGATACTCGTAAAATAAAAGAGAACTTTAAATTGGTTAAATTGGAGAACCTACAACGATCTAGGGTGGAATCAAGTGCCTTAGTGTTTCCACCTTTCATAGTTAATTCAAATTTCACTGTTTTTATAGTATAGTTAAAGTAAATATATAGTTTTAATTAGTAGTTAAACAACTTTCAAATCAACAGCCATAATTATTTGGTCGGATTAGGTTAAATAAACTTTATATTTCAATTATTCCTAGATAGCTATCCTTGTGGGTTCGACCTTGTTCTCGCACACCTAATTTAATTAGCTTGTTAATTTAGATTAGTTAAATCTATATCAGTTGAAAATAAAACAAAAGAAATTTTGTTAGGAAACAAAGACTTAATGAAATCTGTTTTGTTTGTCGAAAATCTATTTTTAGGAAGGAAGACTACGTTTTTAGGAACCAAAGATATCTAACAATCGATTTGGTCGATGAAAAGAATAAAAGATGAATTTCATACCGACTTTGGTACTATTTTTTTTAGGAAAATATAAATCTATCTCAAGTAAAACCACGGTGGTTTAGTTAAAGTGGTAAAAACTAAACACATGCAGTAGTTATGTATTAAATTTGGTCATTTAAACCCTTATTAAATGATATCCAAATTCAAAAAAATTGATTGATACGCTTGAGTAAGTTAGAAGTTACATGGGTGCCCAAAACAATAATAATAATCATCATCAATTAAGAGTTAAATAACCATTTTACCAAATCATTGTCAACAATTAAGGAAAATTAATTAATTGGACTCGGCGCACATGATATTCGAGAGTGGGCGAGGCAAAGCGAGGGATTTCCAAAATTCGATTAAAGATAAAGATATCCACCTGACTTTAATGGAAGTGAGGGAAAAGAGATGAAACGATGTCCGAACTAAATAAAAAACCAAGAATGGAAAAAGAGGAAGAGGAAGGAGAGCAAACCGATAAAACAAGCAAGGAAGAAACCTGAATGGCGAGAGCGATGCTTAGATAAAGAGAACGGCTGGAGGAAGATGCTAACAAGAAGGAACAAGTAGAAGCGGAGGAAAGAGGAAAAGAAGAAGAGAGAGTCTTGAGGTTAGAGAATGAAAATGGAAAAATAATGGGAAAAGATGGGGGTTTGAGGGTTTGGCCGGGATTGAGGCATCCCGGGGTAACGAAGTAATTTTCAGGGAATATCAGGCCAAAGAAATGGTCGAGGATGAAATGCGTGGATATCGAAGAAGCGAGGTGTCGAGGAGTTAGCGTAATCATGGCGCTCGCAGGCACATCTTAAGCATGTGAAAACGAGCAAGCTGCGTGTCCGTTTTGAGAATATACGTGCCCGTTGAGAGAAAGCACACGTTGATATCATTAAGCAAAAGAAGGGGGGCCCTTGGTCGATAAATTTGAGAATATCTCGGGACCCCCAGCGAAGTTCTTCAGCGAGGTTCGGAAGAGAGGGGCGACTATTATCTACCAAATTCATGACCATAGGGATGACATGTCTCAAGGCCGAGGTAGCAGAAACGAGAGAGTGAAGTACGGGGATATAGGCAGCGGTACTTAGAGGCGGTAGTGGGGCGGTTAATGGGTCTATGAGCTGGCGAGAGTGGAAGAATCGTGGAATCGAGGCGGTTAGCGGTTAGGGAGTATAAGATAGAGAGAGAAGAAGAAGAAGGAAAAAAGAAAAACGAGAGAGAGAGAAAGAAAAGAGGTGTAAGATCCGAGGTTACAGAGGGATTTCAAAGGTTGTAAAATCTGATCATACGATACTGATCTAAACATGATTCTTTCGGGTGTGGCCAGGCCATTATTTTGCACCCAGAATCCAACTTCTCCCCTTGTTCATCTGAGAGCATCCTTTGGACTTTAAGACCCTCTGAAGTTGAGAATGGCCGAGTGAATAGTACTGCACAAGTCACTACAAAACCATATCTGGGTATAAAAACAATAACTTGTACATAATTTGTGTGTATATTTTCGCAGCGGCAATTAAAGATTCTTAGTTTACTATGATTATCTGAAATGGTTAGATAATGATGTGCAGCAATTCATACAACTGTGGTGTATACTGTGTTCCATCAATGTCTTGCTTCCAGAACTCCTGAAGACATGAAGAATTAATAATAACATAAATCCTTTTCAACCTTTGTAATTTGCATATAAGGTGTGCATCATTTGATTAAAGGCTTTTCCAACTGTCCAGCACTTTTCTTTTCGTTCAAGTTACCATATACATCGAATTTTACATTCTGATAAGCAACAACTGATCTGATATGATACATGATTGTAAGAAAAATACTGAATACAACAAGGGGATGAACCAGAGCAAGAGCAAGAGAGCTAGAGCTAGGTAGAACAAGCTTATCAAGATCCATTACATTTTTCACTTTTTTTTTCTTCCTTGGATAGCGTCTAATGTTCTGCCACCCTGGATAGTCACAACTACTCGGTTTGCTGGCTCCTGAATTAAACCTCAGCCCAAATCCCAGCGGAAATAGAGGGTCATAAGATTGATCCCCAGCATTCATAGGCAATTGATCCACCCTTTTGAACCATGTCACTGGGAGCAAGCCCTCAAATCATAATCTCCAAACCGCGACATCAGTTATTCCTTTTCCTTCAGTTCCTGGCAACCAAGCAGCAACTAAGGCATCTATCTTTTCTAGTACCTCTGGGGGCCAAAACCAAGGGTCTACCAGATATCAGAATCACCAGTGTTGGAACTTTTTCAGCAACTGATTTTACCAATTCAGTGTCATTAAATGGAATTTTAAGCTCAGAATCGTCACCCAAGGATTCTGCATATGCAACTTCCCCAACAACAACAATTGCAAAGGAAAAAATCTTTATTTGTAAATGAGTTCTGCGTTGGATATTGCTCATAGATAACTTCTGTCTTATCTCCTACTGTTGCTTTGACAGCATCCAAGACTTAAGCTGCCCTAACACATAAATTATCTACATAAGATTATGAAGGTCAAGCTATATTTTTTCTAATACAACAGTAAGTGTATGAGAAGGAGACTGCACATTTTCGCAGATATGAATTGATAAGTCAACATTATCGGATGGAACGGGTCATGAGAAAGTTTTAATTGGGAAAATACTTTCCCGGGGAAATATGTGAAGATGCCCAAAGTGTAAGGCTACAAAGAGTTGCACAGGAAATAGGGATCCATGTTGTTAAATACAATTAGATTGATAATTCATATCAATTTTAATACATGCCTAAAAAAGAACATCAAAGTAGGTGTCATTTCAGAGATCTAGTGAAGAGTTTTTTGACAAATATTAATTCTATGGAAAGACAGCTAGGAGACCAAAACTACAAGAACTAGAACCTACAAAATAAGAAGAAAGTTGATGAAAACAGAAGGTGAGATTGATAATCAGGCAGGTGCTTAGGGTAAATTTGCAACTTCAAAATCAAAAGAATTTCAGGTGGGAGAAACATGAATCCTCATTAGCAAATAAACAAGCACATTTCCACTGGATTATCAACTAAACCAATTCCCAGCATAAAAAGGAAAACATGATGATGCCACAAGCCTTATCTTATCAATATAAAACACAAGTGAAGTTAAATATCTGAACAATTTTGTAAATCATGTCAAGAAACTGTTAAAAATCCTATGAAGCAACTTATGTTTGACACAAAGAAGAAACTTGGTTAGAATGCTAGATGGGTCAAGTGTACATAAAGAGCCAAGTGTATATAAAGAATGAAGGAGAGAGTGAGACTTACAAAGAGAAAAAGAATTTTGTAAAACAACATTTGATCATTAACTGAAAAGAACCAAGAGAGCAGCTTAGCGTGAAGCCTAAAATTGAGCCTACGTGCAACTATTTAATCACATCTTTTAATAAAGAAGAAGAGATTTAATCTTTCAAGAAAATATATTGTTCTTTTCATTTCCCCACCCATTGATACGGTGACTGACTTAATTGTATTTTCATTCGAATATGCTTATGCTAATATCATGAGCTAAATCCAACAAAAAATAAATAAAATTTAAAAACAACATAAGTAAAAGAAACACATACCCCTTGTAATGTTGCCACGCTACCATGCCATGTTATCGTCCATCCTCCGCGACTGGTACCCAATATCATTTGCATGTCTTCCAGCAACAAAATTCTACTAGCATTTCTATGTAAAGGAAGAAGCGGCTTCTTTGAATCCTTTCCATTTTTTTTAACAAGACCAAGGATTTCTGAAACAGCTTCACGTGCCAATTCTCTGTGACTCTAAAGAAAAATAAGAAGAGTACCGAAAAAAAACAAACAAAATTTAAGTGTGAACAAGGCACAAGATTATTTGTGGGCTAAAAGTTACAACAAATAACATTGACTAACTAGGGTAGCGAATCTGTGTTAATATTACCTTGCAACCAACTACATCTAGAAAGGTTCTATCAGTCAATGGGTGTTCAAATAGACCCCGCAAACAAATTTGACTCTGAGGATGCCTCTACAGCATCATCGATCCTGGCCATGGGTATATCCCCTGATTCCACCAAATGTATAGAGTCCTCCAGGAATTTTTCATATCTGAAAGGTACCATCACCTGAAAAATTCTTAAGGTAGGGTGGAGTTGTAAGCAATTCAGAATAACCTATATATCAGGATTTTAATAATCTTCGATCAATTTCTACCATGTCCACTCCAGCTTTAATTGAACTTGAAATGCAGTAACGGTAGTCTGATCCATGAGGACGACAGAGACGGTCAAGACCTTCCCAGTCAGATATTACAATACCCTGCAGCAGAATTCTTCGTTTAGTTACTTCCCATGCATAAGATATTCGAAATACCACAGAATAAACAAGATGTGGCAATTCTTAATCATGAATCACGATACTGGAAAGCGAAAAAAAAATGTAATAACCCTAAGCAAGAGACTACAGGACCACAATAAAATAAGAGTACTATCAGAGTCACAGGGGTAAACAATCATGGGTATCCAGCCAAAGACCAAGTCCTAATCATATAATCCACAAAGTTATTCTTTTTTCAATTGACCTTACACATCACAAAAATGATTATTTAAACACCAATATGAAATGCAATGGATCATGTACTTATATGCTCAATAGACATGTCTTCCTGAGAACAAATTGGCTAAGGGGCTTACACAGTTTTTATCCAAGAACATGTTCTCTTACCTTGAAACCAAGCTTATCTTTTAAAATCTGAGTTAGGAGAAAATAATCAGAATGCAACTTGCTCCCATTCCAGCTAGAGTAAGATGCCATAACAGTTGAAATTCCTTGAGATAGACAGTCCACATAAGGTGCCATATGAATTTTGGTCGAAATCATCAAATGGTAATACAGCATTCCCTTCATTAATCCCTCTGTAAGTACCCCCATCACCAACAAAATGCTTCGCACAGGCAACAACACTAGTTCTACACTTAAACAAACAATTCAATGTATCAGTATTCAAAGGAACAACATAAGTAATTGGACTAAAATAGTATACAGTAACTGAAGGAAGCAAAATTAGAAACAACATAAGTTCCTAAATATCTCTGGAAGGTCGTTTAGACCTGGAACAAATTCACATCCATATAATGTCTCATTTTCCAAATATTCTTTATTTGGAGGACTTTGTTATATTTTAAAAAGAGTAAAAGAAACAACGTGATTAAAGTAAAAAAGAATGGCTATTGTCATCTTCTTTACCTTCCAGCAACATAAGGGTAGCCGTTAGGGTGTCCTGGTGGAGGCAATCCCTGCAATCCGGAAATAACGGAAGTCATCTTCCTCACAATTTCAGTGTCCTCGCTGAAACTCTCGTAGCATCTTCCCCATCTTGGATCTCTACAGACCTGTTACAAAATCCATTGTCCCACGATGCTAAACAACATTGTTAACATATAAGAAGTACAATAAAAAAAACACGTAACTGTTGAAAATCCACTTCTCTAAGACGCATAGAATTCGATACAATGCATAAAACATTCCTTTGAACATCAGTGAATAACACAATGTACAAGTTTCTATTTCCTGTATTATATCATCCTATCCACTATCCACTAACAATAGTAAAACATGTAAACAAGAGAGTTTATTGTTAATAACAACTTACAGCAACACAAGGTGCAAAAGTGTAATGTACACCAGTTGCACGCACTTCAAGAGCAGTAGCAGTCCCAATTCTTTGAACTAAATCAACATCTCTGTAAAATCAAATAAATTGTTACACATTATTATTCATCAATATAAAGCAAGTAAAACAGACTCTGACACTTTACCTGGTGGCACCGAGGCCAACGTTATGAGGAAAAATAGTGGCACCATAAACATTATTATGACCATGCACCGCATCCGTCCCATATATAATCGGAATTCCAAGCCGAGATTTCAAGGCCGACTTCTGGAAAGCATCAATCATGTCGGCCCAATCAGACGGTGCGGCCCGTTGAAATGGCCCACTTCCACCCCCACTAAGTATACTTCCTATTGAGAGTTCGGTAAGGGCATATGACGTGGCGACTGTTTTTTCGATTTGAGTCATCTGGGCTAGCTTTTCTATCAGTGTCATGCGAGATAGCAGATCTTTTACTCTTGCTTCAATTGCCTCGTTTGGGTTTTTGTAAATCATGTAATTTCTACTCATTTTTCTCACTCTCAATGTTTTCAAGTGTCGTACGGGAAACTCGGGTTTGGAATTTGGACATCGAGTTTGTTTAAATAGGAAGGAGTGGGAAATAATTTCCCCTACAAAACACCCGCACGTCATTAAGTTGTGTCGATGATGTGATGTTTTGGGGTTGTTTTATTACTTTTATACTCGTTTCCAAGAGTGTGGGGTCAAGGTTTTTGGTCATTTTAAATAGTAACAATTTTTTTCCTCAAGGTCACAAAATGAGTAATTCCCAATTCCCATTTTCATTGATGATTTATCTACACGAAAACTTTGTGGCGTTCTTATATGCTATATAAAATACAACGTACTATACATGTATAGGTTGCATCACTGAAACACTTGTACTCTTGCAGATGACCTCATGCTTTAGTTTTCGTTCATCTACAATCATTAAAGATCAAGGATGGTGCACTCTCATAGGAAGCGTAGTGATAGAGCTCAATCACTGAAGTCATTTACCACGGTCGGTCAAACGGCATAAATCACTGTTTTTTCTAATAACAGTGGCTAATAGTCATTTATCACGGTACACTTTACTTTTCTAATTTAGGTATGTTCAAATAACACTGTTTATCTACGGTACACTTTGCGTGGTATTTGATATGTCATATACCACGATACTACCAATATGGCCCCTAATTTGTGTTTTGATATTCGAATTCCCAACTGTTTCTCGAAAAAAGGTGGTTTATGTATCGAAACATTACACCTACCGTGGATAAAAGTGGCATGGCCCAAACCACTCACTAAGAAAAAACAAAACAAATAAGGGTAAATAAAAATCGAAAAAAATGGGCAAAAGATGTCTCCATGAAAAGTCCCTCATCCAACTTCTAGAAAATCGTCACTAAGGGTTTTTATGTCCAATTTCCACTATATCTCTCCCCAATTTATTCTCGATCCAGTTCATTATTTCAAACAATGATGCTCCACCTCTCTCATTATGGGTAAAAGCGGCCCGCCCCAAACCACTCACTAAGAAAACAAAACAAATAAGGGTAAATAAAAAATCGAAAAAAAGGGGCAAAAGATGTCTCGCGAAAAGTCCCTCATCCAACTTCTAGAAAATCGTCACTAAGGGTTTTTTTTGTCCAATTTCCACTATATCTCTCCCCAATTTATTCTCGATCCAGTTCATTATTTCAAACAATGATGCTCCACCTCTCTCTCCTATGGATAAAGTTGCAAGGTTATCTTTTTATGCAAGTTCTTGTTTTGGTTAATTAATTAATTTCTCAAATTTTGCAGAATAGATGTAAGGTCTCCCTTTTTCTTGTAAGTAGGTTCTTATTATTGAACTAGAAGAAATTTTTCTCTGCAAAATTTAGAGTCTAAATTTTTTGGGTATTTAGTTGTAAAAATCGAATTTTGTAATTAATTCTATAGATTTCCTAGAAATTGTTCTTCATCTGTTTAGTAAGGTAACTTTCGAAAGTATCAAGGATCATGAGTACTAAAATTTTGAGGTTACATATCAATAGTGTTTTTTGTGCTCTTGCTTTAAGTTGAAGACATGATTTAGTACCCGTTAGCTTTATGTGTGTTTTGCAAAGGTTTTTTTTGAAGCTTTCACATAGCCTTGATAATTGATATAGTGCACATATTTTGTTGTGTTTCCTCTCGGGGTGAAAAAGGTGGCAAGAATTTTGATCCCTTTAATTGGATTACTCCTCCTATGTCGTTTGTTGTCCCTTACGAATTAGGGATCTCATGAACATAATGACTCTTGGAGAAAAGTTAGTCAAATGGTGCATATATATTGATCTATATAATGTCACATCAAATATAATGAAGCAATACTCGTTTAGGTAAGTTACACTTTTTTCTCTGATATAAGAATAGTAGAAATGACAAACAAATATTTAGTTGGTTTAATCTGACGGGGAGTATATTAAGTGGTGGATGACATGTGTCCGGTCTTCAAGGATTGGGTTGACATGAATGGTCTCAATATCCTTAAGGTGACATTTTTTTTTTAGCATTGTTAGGAGTTCAAATATTTTCTTGTATGCTTTATGAACTACTAGATCTTTGTTGGATTCATATGGTGATTTTATTTTATTTTTTGCTCCTTACTTTTATAATAGCTTTTACAAATTTCAGTTACTTGGAAATATTGTGGTCGATAAAATAAAATGTAATGGAGGTTTTTAATGCATTTTTGTTTTGCAGTGCATGCCCATTTAAGCTTGGCCGGACTTTGAAGTACAGTGGAATTTGGTATGAGATCTCAAAGATCTGGGTGAAGAGGCAGATGAAGTGGGTGAGGTCGTCTTATCTAAGGTTTTAATTAAGCTATAAAATTAAGTCTTCAAAGGACGGTATTCCCTTGTTTCTTTACGCTTTTATGGGCTTCAATACTTAAATGACACTGGGTTGTGTATGTACACATTTTTATACACAACTTCCATCATCGGTTTTAGTGGGGTACACATGGAGATGGATTGAAAAATTATTTATCGATGAAGATGATATTCTCACCATTAAAATCATCCTCATAGGAGATTAATTCTAAAACATTGAACTGCCGCACCGAAGGTAGATCCAATTGTTGGAATTTATGGACTACTTGAGATATAAAAACTTGTCCTTTATTTATTTATTTTTCAATAATAGAATTTTTCAAATTAATTTGTTTCCAGGTCGATTATGAGCTTCATGAAGAGGAGGTCCTTTCTGGGGAAAAAAAAGCCCTATTGTCATTTTCATGTAAATTCCATTGCCTTGCACATGTTCCATTTGGTTCGGTGTAAATGCTTTGTCTAATTATTTTGTTCGTTATATTACAATCCCTTTATATGAATGTAAGTGATCCAATCCCATTGGTGAGCTTGTAGAGCCAGTTTCCAAGTATGATGGAGATCAACATAAATTGGCTCTTACTATCTCCTTAGTAAGTGAAATTTTCCATTGTTTAATTTACTTTAGATTGTCTCTAGAATGGTTTGTTAACTTCAATTGACATTTGTCATGGATAAAACAAAGTGTGTTTTTTATCGTTCTTATTGAGTATAGCTACTAATTCTTTTGTTTTGTTAGGATCCTAAAACCAAAGATTGGTGGTTAGTTAACTGGGGTGCACTCTCCCGGGACGATTATATACATTATGGCTAGTGCTACAAGTGATGAGTGCACCGCTGTTTGGGGTATGTTTCTTCTTTCGATTCTTATTTTATTTACTTATACATGAGCCGGGTCTAAGTTTTGCTCTTTTATGTTTGGTTCTTTTGAGGGTTAATGTTTGGGTGTTGATATGTTTTAAATGGTACATGGGGTTTAAGTTTAGTATGTGTTGCGCTTGTTCATTGTCTTAGTGGTTATGTATGGTATTACTTTGTTGAGTTTTGACATTAAATTGCAAAAGGATCGCTAAGAAAGTAAGAATCTGATCATTTGGAGTTACTTAAATAAAGCATCACTAGGGGAGAAGTGTTAGTTTTTCATATTGCGTCTGAATATATTGCATAGTGGGGACTAATGGAGTCTGATCTTTCCTGTACTCTCCCAAGTCAGTGACTTGGCCTTTTCTTGATTGTTGCAGATTGCAACCCCACACCCAATGGAGATAATGGGCTTCCAGTTGAAGTCAGGCAACTATCAGAGCAGTCCCCAATCCTAGCTTGTCTTAATATTTGAAAGGAACTTCTCATCTAGACAACCAGCTGTGCAATCTCTGTCAAAGAACGGACTTTTAGGGAGTTGAGTGGAACTGCACCTAGACCGAGTGGTGACTTTGATTGTAGCGCCGATTCGAGAGCTCTTACCTTGCTTCCTCGAAGCCCAACCGATGCCACGAGTGCTCATTCAGAGCTTTGAACAGCTTTCTCGTATGGACTGCGGTACTTTCCTTGTGGCAATAAGTTTGCATCGGTCGTTGGTTCAAAACCTCATCAAGTGTGCCCATTAGGTATGTGCTCATTAACAAGGTATCATATATAAGTGGTTAGTTATACAATTTATAAACTGTTTTTACATGTACTTTTCTTTATTTGTTAATCCAACTATTTCTTTCATAAGGTGATCAAACTTTGCTTATTATTGGCTGAATGTTCTTGGGGCCGAGAATGTCAAACCACGAAGAGAATGTTCTTGGTGAAGTTCTGAGAGAATTATATGTTTTTTTTTCTATTGTTATTCTTTCATTCTGTCTGAGAACAAGATGAAATAAGTTGGTTTTGGAGGTTCTTTATATATATATTTGGATTTTTCGATTGGAATTTGATTATGGTGTTTTGAATTTGTGATGAAATGGAATGTGAAATGCATAACTATTTTATGAAGGCATTGTGTGAGGTAGGGGTGGGAATTTGGCCCTAACGACCCTAACCCGACCCGACGACCCGACCACCCTAAGCCCTATAAAGCCCTCACAACTAAAGCCCTCCTGAGAGTTTAGGGCCGGGCGGGCGCCCTCTAATGCCTTCTAGAAATTTGGCTAGGGCTAAGATTCAAAAACATAGGCCCGACCTTAACCAAGCCCAACCAAGCCCTAACCGCCCTGTTTCATACTTTCACTATAAATACACATACCATAATTGTCCAACTCTTTGTTAAATATTTTCAATTAAAATAACATTGTCCTTTGTAATTTATCACTTACACCCAAGGGTACTTCCATAACTTGTTTTATATAACAAAAACTTGTCAACTTAAGCGGCCATGAAGAACAATGAGCACTAGCCTAATAAAAATAAGACTTTATTCCTTTGATCATCAAGTCAAAGTCCATAACTTATTATTCTCAATTTCTTTTCTCACTTATTTCTTATAAATTATATTTTTATTCACATCCAAGCCAAGTCTAAAACTAAAGATTTCCTTCCACACCATTAAAAGCAAAATCTGAGGCGGACATTTGTAACATAGAAACCAAAAACAACCTTTGTCGAGGAAAAATGACATTTGTAATCTCAAACCTTTCTCCATCACTTGTTCAAAAGCCAATATTTTTCATTTCCATATACAAAGCTTGAATCACTTTTAAATTAGAAGAAAGGTAATATTATATTTGTTTGAATCTATTATAGAAATTGTGTGTGCATATTTTTAGTAAATAGATATGCAACACGTTAAGCGATATCTTCTTAAGTCTCGGATATGGTTTTGGTATGGGTAGAAAGTACGAGAACATATCTCAAGTCCAAATCCTCTTACTTCCTAGGTTGGAGTAAGATACTTCCCTAGGTTAGGAAGTGAGATAAGAAGAGGAGGTTAAATTGGGCTTTGGAACTAGTTGGAGTAATAGGTTAAGTATAACCAACTCCTAACTATGAACTCCAAATCGAACTTCAACTACTAGGTCCCAAAGGGTTAAGTGGGCTTTGGAACTAGTTGGAGTTGTAGGTTAAGTATAACCAACTCCTAACTATGAACTCCAAATCCGGAACTCAACTACTAGGTTGGAGGCGGGTTCATGGGCTTTGGAACTAGTTGGAGTAGTAGGTTAAGTATAACCAACTCCTAACTATGGACTCAAATCCGAACTTCAACTACTAGGCTCGGAGCTCTAACTACTACTCAGAACCTAAACATGTTTTCTGTTGTTTAAATTCGATAAAGGAGACCTATTTGACTTGGGAAACATGGATTTCTAGAAGAGTCAAGATGAGACTTAACAAGAGGCAGATCTCCTAGTTAAACACTAACTGGGAAATCTTATCTATTCATCAAGATGATATTTAACAAGAGATGGTCTCCTAGTTAAACACTAATTGGGAAACTTCATCTATTCTTATAAATAGAATAGTTGAACTTTTCACGCTTTGAGTTTGATTCCTATACCACGAGGATCGTGGCAGCCATTAAAGAGCGTGGTTCAACTCATCATCTTCTAAATCTCTTCTTCTTATTGATTCAAGACTTCAAGTTGTTCTTTGATCATCAACAAAATATTTGTGTTTCTTGATTAGGAAAAATCATCACACAATTGAAAGCCGTCGTAGGAAACTATCTGAGAATTGATTTGATTTCTTGGTGAAATTTTTTTCGGTTCTAGGTTCTCCTACCTACCAATTTTTCTTGGGTTTGTTGTTCTTTAAAAAAATATATATATATATTTTCTTCACTTTGATTCAAAATCATGGTTACTACAAGAGCCAATCGCGAATCAAAGTAACGAGGGAATAACGAGATCAATAACCCATGTTACTTCTCAAAGACAATCTGAGCGTAGGGGAGATGTCGTTTTGGACAGTGCGTGAAGAAAATGAGCCTAACAACGATACTCCCCAATCTGCCATAACCAACCAAGCCATCATGGATCTTTGTGATGGCGAGCGTTAATCGACGGGAGGCTCGTTTGCGTTTTTACAAGACTACTACCGCCGCCAGAGAGTCGTTCACCTCGAAAGAGTGTTGCCTCTTGATGGAAACCACGAGGCGGCAGTTCCGCCACCAAGTCTCCGACCACAGTGAGGGTTCGTCCTACACCTTATATACCTTACTTTCTTTGGGTATCATAGCGACCAACCAGTTCGGATTATAATCCGGAATTGGATCCAACCCAACACTTCGAGCTCACCGAACCGGCTTCTCTTGGTATTCAAGTTCTCAAGGTGCGAGGATGGGCGTCCGAATGTGTTTGCCGGAATCCACAACTATTGAGGTCAACCTCAAAGCCGAAGAAGACTTTCGGTTTCAAGGGAACCTTCATTGCCTCGAATCCCTCCGTTCCCGATCCAGTTTTGCAAACTCCTCCACTTTCGATCTCGGAACGGAACCACGTTATCATCAAGATGAGAACTATGAGAGTCCAGTCTGAGGTACAACAACGAGAGAACTCAAATTCATGAACCGACTACTCTCGCACAACTCAAAGCGCCAATACTAGAGGAACTCACGAGGTTGAAACCAACCAAGATGGATGAGTCGGTTGTTGGTTACGCAATCGAGGGTGACATTGGAACTCCTTTTTCCGCGACATGTTATGAGTGGATACATCCCCATGATTATAAACCACGAAGTTCTCTAAATTTAATGGAAAAGGAGATCCGGTCTCTCATGTGCTCGGTTATCGTCAAGCAATGGTGGGTCTTTCTCACGAAAGATCATTATTTGTGCGGTATTTTGCTTCAAGTTTGGCGGACTTCGGCACTCATCGGTACCGAGAAGCTACCGGGGGCAGCATCCACGATTTTAAGGTGCTATCCATCAATTTCATTCGCGAAATTCAGTTGCAACCGACCCTACATTAAAACCCGTGATGCACTGTTTGATATGAAAATCCGAAGGGCCGTATCGGGGATTTCACCAAAAGATTTAACGAGGTTCAATTGCATGTTGACAACGTTGATGAGACCCTCGCCATTGTGGCCTTTAGAAAAGGATTAGATCCCGCTTCTGGTCTATACCGTCTTTGAAGAAAAAAGCCTCGAACATGGCGAGTTTGCGGGCTCGGATTGATAAGTATCGCGGGCGGAAGAAGACCTATTGGACGGGGACTCTTCTCATAAAAGAGTGATAACCCGGTGTCACCTCGCTCCGTTGGTAGGAGTTACGATAGTCATTATGATGATAGGAAGTCCGAGGAACCCGCGGTCGGACCACAAGTCGGTCGGCGAAATTCCTATCAAGATAAGTCCAAGAGGCAAAAGGTTAGTGACCGTCGGGAAGTGAGCAACTACCCCGTTGGATAGGGACTTTACCACTTTAACTCATCCTACGAGGACATCTTGAGGCCATCAAGAACAAGAACATGTTAAAGAACCCTCCAAAGATGAAACCGGTGCTATTGGAGCTAGGAATACAAGCGTTATCTTGTAAGTTCCATAAGCAGGCGGTCATGGAACTAAAATTGTAGGTCTCTTAAACATGGAATTCAGGGATCTCATAGACCCGAGGGTTACTAGGCGAATATAAAGGGTACTCGATTGAGAATACTACGTAATTCGACACCAATGTACCGTCAATCTGAGGAGGAGCGGATAAGGTAGTGATTCACCACGATCATTTGGGGGCAATTCTAAATGCCCATTTGAAGAGTTGAGTAGAGGGCAAAGGTACCGGGGAAAGACGGTGAAGCATTTGCGAAAGTATTAACAATGTCACTTCAAACCGACCAAGGAATCTAACTCGCGGTTGTTTTCAGCGATGGCGATGCAAAAGGGGTTTTCTTTCCACACTTTCGGATCGTTGGTTACGTCCTTAGAAGTTCTTTGGGTGTGATATGCATAGGATCCTCATCGACCACAGGAGTTACGCGGATATACTTTACTATCATGCTTTCAAACAAATGCCGATTCTAGAAGCGGAACTTCGTCCCGTGAAATCTTCTTTGTATGGATTTAATGGTGACATAGCCCGATCGCAGTAGGAGAGATTGAATTGAATGATCAAAAAGCTGGCGGCGTCGCTCTAAATGTCAACTTCCGCGATTGTCGGGGAGTTCACGCAATATAATGCTATTCTTGGTAGGAGTTGGCTTCATCGTTTGGCGGTTCCAAGTACTTATCACCAAACCTTGAAGTTCCCTCACCAAGGCAATATCGTGGTGATCAAAGGAGATCAACAAGCTTCCAAAGCGATGCTATGCAGCTCTTCTAAAAATGGTTCGAGGAACTGCTCCAATAACAGGGGCAGGTTAATTGCACCAAATAACAATTACAGAGCGAGTCTCCCTCTCAAGACATAGTGTTTGGCACCTTTGGATATAATTCCATTAGATTCTATAGGGCGGATGAGGAGGAGGACTCCACCAACATTGGAACCGGTTAATGAAAGTCGACATAGGAGATGGTCCCGAACCTCGGCGAGTCTCAATTGGCACCATGTTGGACCCAAAGACTAGAGAAGAGTTGATAAATTTCTTACAAGAATTCGAGATATATTTGCTTGGAGTTATGAGGATATGCACGGAATTGATCCCTCCATCGCTGCCATAAGCTCAATTTGGATCGAGCGTCGTGCGGTTAAAGCGAAACTTCGAGAAAGATGGGTCCCGAGCGTCGAGGCTATCGACAAAGAAGTGGATAAATTGCTTAAGGCCAAGTACATCTGAAAATATCACATACCCTACTTGGATCTCTAATGTTGTCATTTGTCAAGAAAAAGAATGGGAACCTGGCGTGTAGTATGATTATCACGGATGTGAACAAGCCTTTGTAAGAAGGATTGTTTTCCTCTTCCTCGTATTGACACATTGGTCGATGCCATGCTGCAGGACATGAGATCTTCTCTTTCTGTGGCGGCTTTTCGGGTTACAACCGGATACTCATGTACCCTCGATCAAGAGCATACTACTTTCATCACGGCCGCGAGGAACATATTGTTATCGGGTTATGCCTTTTGGTTTAAAAATCACGGGGGGCAGCGTACCAACGTTTAGTCCGCAGCGATGTTCAAAGATCATATTGGTGATTTTGTCGAAGTCTATGTCGGCGACCTCGATCAAAAAAATAAACAAGAAGTCGATCATCTTGCACACCTTTCGTGCGTCTTTCGGATCCCGAGGAAATATCGGATGAAACTTAACCCGACTAAATGTACCTTTGGTGTTACCTCGGGGAAATTCTTAGGACATCCCCGGTTACTAAGCGTGGAATTGAAGCTAACCCGGACCAGGATCAAAGCTATTCTTGATATGCCTTCTCCAAGGTCTCGAAAGAGAGGTGCGTGGTTGGTTGGGGCGTCTTACCGCCTTAACGGGTTCATCGGTAGGAGTTTGGATAAGTGTCGGGTTTTGTACAAGTTACTAAGGAAGAATATCACGGCTTTGATTGGACCGACCGAATGTGAGATGGCTTTTAAGGACTTAAAAATTATTTGTCATCCCTCCCGTGCTCACTACCCGAAGCAAGGGAGGCGTTTTAGGGTTATACTTAGCCTCTTCCGAGCATGGCATCGGTAGCGGTATTAGTGCAATTGATGAGAGGAATATCGAAAAGCCTGTATACTTTGTTAGTAGAGCCCTCACGGATGCGAAACCACGATATCCGAAGATTGAGAGAATAGCTCTAGCACTAATCTTATTTCTGAGAAGCTACGACCATACTTCCAAGCTCACACCATCGAGTCATCAGAGTATCCTTTGAAGTCGGTCTTGGCAAGACCCGGATAGGGCGGGCGTCTCTTGAAATGGTCCATTCAATTAGGGGAATTTGACATTATTTATGTGCCGAGAATTTCTGAGAAAGGGCAAGCTTTGGCTGAGTTCTTGATCGATTTTCCTCTAGATACCTCAGCCTCGGCAATGGAAGCAGATTCGGAAAAGTCACCTCCTGCTTTTATGGAGTTAGACGAACCTAACTCACTTCCTCATAGTCCGGTTCGACCTTGGAGTCATATCCCAGGTTGGAAGTTGTTCGTAGATGGGTCTTCCAATGACCAAGGAGCAGGTATTGGTGCGGTACTCTTGACTCCAGATAACACTAAGTTAGAAAAATCAGTGCATTTGGGGTTCAAGGCATCTAACAACGAAACTGAGTACGAAGCTATGCTAGCGGGCTTGTCTATGGCACTAAACTTAGAGTCACGACATCGGCGGTTATTCAGTGACTCTCAATTAGTTGTTACAGTTTGAGGGTGGTTCTGGCTTCGAGACCCTCGTATGGCTCAATACTTGGAGTTGGTTAGATCTCTTACTTCTCATTTTGAAGATCTAAACTTCATTAATTTACCTAGGCTGGACAACCGGCATGCCGATTCACTTGCCTACTTAGCTTCTTTGCTTGGGGATATCGAAGCTCGTTCCATTCCCGTCGAATATCAGTCAGCGCCTAGTATTGAAAGAGAATTAGTTTGTCTTGTGGCTCCAATTTTGCAAGCTCCAGTGGGGACTTGGATGGATCCGTATCGTTCTTATCTTTTAAATGGCACTCTTCCGGTAGAAAAGACGGAAGCACAGAAGTTGTTAGCTAAAGTGGGACGTTATTTACTTGTTGGTGACAACTTGTACAAGAAGTCTTACCTAGGACCTCACCTGCGTTGTGTTACTCATGCCGAGGCTCATACTTTACTTGAAGAGATACACTCGGGCGAATGTGGAAATCATCTGGGGGCAGATCTTTGATACTCAAGATACTCCGACAGGGGTACTTTTGGCCTTATATGCTTAAAGGCGCTTGACGCTATGTTGGAAGTGTGATGCTTGCCAGAGACATGCTAACTACATCCATGTTCCGGCCGAAGAGCTCCATCCCTTGGCGTCTCCGTGGCCTTTCGCTCAATGGGGAATGGACATTGTTGGTCCTCTACCCATAGCTCCTGGCAACATGAAATTCCTTTTAGTTGCAACAGATTATTTTACTAAGTGGATAGAGGCAGTTCCTTTAGCGAATATCAGGGAGGTTGATGTCACGAAGTTCATCTGGAACAATATCATTTGCAGGTTCGGATTACCTAAAGTCATTCTTTCGATAATGGGACCGCAATTTGGGGGCACCAAAACCTGCGCTTTTGCGAG
Organism: Coptis chinensis; assembly: GCF_015680905.1. Lineage (NCBI taxonomy): Eukaryota > Viridiplantae > Streptophyta > Magnoliopsida > Ranunculales > Ranunculaceae > Coptis > Coptis chinensis. The sequence goes on along the minus strand of NC_141462.1, from coordinate 16,623,464 downwards.
ATTGGGGCATTGTGCAACTTTTCTCTTCTCTGGATATCCTCGAGGTAGCGGTCGGTGAAGCCTCTAACCGCGTTATTTTGGATAATTTAAAAGCGGAAACTTCGTGGAAGCGGATTGTGGGTTAAGGAGTTGCCTAAAGTACTTTGGGCCTACCGAACAACTCCTCGGCGTTCATTTGGAGAATCACCTTTCACTCTCACTTATGGTACGAAGGCTGTCCTTCCCTTGAGATGAGGGTCACTACCCGAGAAGTCAGATTTAGTACTCACCCTTGACAATGAGGAAATTCTTTGTCGGAATTGGACTTGTTGGATGAAAAAGAGAATCTGCTGACCTTCGACTAGCATCTTATCGGCCACCGGTGAAAAGGTCTCTTTGATAAAAGAGTCGACCTCGATCTTTCAAGGAAGGGGATTTGGTCCTCCTCAGATGGACCCAGCGCCTAAGAAATTAGGAGCTAATTGGGAAGGTCCGTATGTCGTTGATAGGATAGTTGGCAATGGTAGTTACTATCTTAAATCCATGGATGGTGAAGTTTTTGTTAAACCTTGGAATACTGCAAACTTGCGCAAGTTTTTTCAATAGTAGTTATCTTTCTCTTTGTTAGAGTGTTACCCATGGAACATTGCGAATTTCCGCAAGTATTTTTAATAAAAGTTATCTTTCTCTCTTCAGAGTGTTGTTTCTTTTAATTTATTATTTTTATGTTGGGATACTTTTTGGATGTTGGGTGCGAGATCCCATATGTTGGCCACACTTGTATCAGAACCTTAAGAAAGCTTTCTTTGGATAATGAGTGAAAGATCTCCTATGTTGTTCCATGTGTGTGCTTAAGAAAGTTTACACTTAGCTTGGATTTTATCTAGCTAAGTGCAATTTTAATGCCTTATGCTTATAAGTGTCGTTTTATGCATTAGATATCAGATCATTTAAGGACTCTACAGGAACTAATACAGGGGCACACCCTACGTTCCTACAAAGTCTTATTTCTTAACAAAACTAAAGGTATTTACAGGAATTGACACAGGGACAAACCCTATTTTCCTACAAAACCTTGTTTTTCTAAGATTCGGAATGTGAATTTTTATACTGGGATACTTTTTGGATGTTGGGTGCAAGATCCCACATGTTGGCCAAACTTGTATCAGAACCTGAAGAAAGCTTTCTTTGGATAATGAGTGAAAGATCTCATATGTTGCTCCATGTATGTGCTTATGAAACTTTACACTTAGCTTAGATTTTATCTAGCTAAGCGCAGTTCTAATGCCTTATGTCTATAAGTGTCGATTTATGCATTAGTTTTTCAAACATTCTGATCTTCACGGGGGAGCGAATCTGAGGGGTATACCCTACTTTCCTACGATTGTTCTTTGTTGTCCCTTATAAACTTGGGGCATTAGAGTTATGAGTTACGTTTGAAAAAAAAAAAAAAAAAAAAAAACTTGTGGCACACATACTTGATTGTTTTTTCATCGAATTTAGCATAATTTGATTAAAAAATAAACACTCAAGTATAGCTAATCAAAGGTCTAGTACTGACAGATAAGCTGATTACAACTCAAATGGCATTTTAAGGAGTTACAAGGAATGAATCACATGTCTTCAGGAGCTACTCCTTCGGGTGTCGATCCGAGTGTTGCCAAGGACGGCACTACAGTTCCTGATACCTCTGCCAATTCCTCCTCTCCATATGCTTCAACACCATGTTCCTCTTCCGGACCTTCCCCTTCTGAACCTTCCACTTCCGACCCTTGTTGATACTTTTGCAAGGCTAGATCGTTCTCCAACTTCACCTGCAATACGTCGACATCTACCTCCAGATCGGGATACAAAACGTCATCATCAGCAGAGATGGTTCCGGATGCCCAAGCTTTTCCAAGTTTTTCATCATACCGCTTGTTATATTCTGATTCAGGAATGTCAAACACGCGACAGGCGGAAGAGATGCCATTCTTGTATGCTTCGGTCCTGACTACATCAACTAGTTCGGTGTAAAACTCGGTTATCTCCTTCGCACTCCCTTCAGGAGCTTCGGGAATCGGCACTAGAGCAGTTACAGATTTAGGGGATGAGGGAAGTCGAGCTCTCAACAGCTCCAACTCCGCATTCGCTTGATTAAGTGATTCTCCTAACTCCGTATTCACCAACCGAGACTGGGTCAGCTCCAATTCTGCCAATGCTGCCTTTTTACAAGCTTCGGATAGTTCGAACTTCAGAGGGTTCATTTCTCCTTGCAAGGCCGTGGCTTTGTCCTCATAATGCATCTTTAGATTCTTCAACGTAGCAATCTCACCGTTCAAACGACTTCGGTCAGATTGCCATGCCTCGCGGAGACCATCGAAATGGGCAGCTCGTTCAATCAGATTGTTTTTTACTTTAAGGACCTCCTGGTGTTCGAGTTTAGTAAATTCGAGTTCTTCTGCGAGACTCTTGTTCTTATATCTGGTCTTCCTAAGCTCTTTCTCGACGGCTCTGACCTGTGCAATTTCATTGGCTTGACTCTCATTCTTGCTCTTCATAATATCATTATCACACTCCAATCTTTTAATAATTTGTTTAGAAACGAGGAGTTCCTTGGTCAGGTCAGCTTTCTCTTTTGTGAATTTATCCATTTCATCTTGGTTCTTACGCACCAGAGCAAAAGTTGTAGATACATCCATGCTAGCCTGCAGTGTTGAGAATACTATAGTTAGTATCCGGAACTTGCATATGGATGCAGAAACAGACAATGAAGAGTTATTGTGAATTACCTTCATCATATGCCGACACATTCGTTCGGGCCCGGCATTTAGCGGAGTACTCTTTTATGTTTAGCTTTCTCTTTGGGTAGCGTCATCGATTCAATCAATCCTATAGCAACGCCAGGATCCTTAAGCGTATCTTGGTCAGTAATCAATGGATGATCTGATAATCCCAGTACTCTAGGAACTGGAACGAATGGTTTCGGACCTGTCCCAGTGTTGGAAGATGTTGTTTTGCTCTTTTTCCCCACCCGAACGTCCACATCTTGAGTAATTGGATCCCTCCTTTTGTTTGACTTCGTGGACGGACCTTGATTGGCATCAGATATCATACTTTCAACCGGATCGGATTGCACGAGGTCCAAACTCTCAATATCGGTCAAGGAAAAAATATCATTATTCTCTTCCCCCGTGGTGTCAATGCCCGTTTCCACATCAGGCTCATGAAGAAGAAGTTGCAAATTGGGTGTCTCCATCGTAATCTTGGTTCTTGAGGATGGAATACCGTCTAGACTTTTAGTCCCATTGAGGTCTTCAGCTTCGTATATAATGATCGCATCGGAAGAACCCCCAGTTCCTGGAACTTCTCCTACCCTTTCTCTTGCAGTGAGACGCTTTTTCGTAGCCTCAATCACCTTCGGCTTACTAACTCTTGCATACCTGACAACTTCGAGAGGGGGTTTATTAGTTTTTCTCGGAGCTCTCTTCTTCAAGTTTGGATCGGGCTTGGACATAAGAGCAAGGACCTCCTTTGGCACAAGGGCCTCCTTTGGGTACAACGTTATCGCAGTTCCAGGATTCCCTCCCATATACCCAACTCCGGGTTCCAATGTTCGCAACTCCGTTGGGGACATTGTAAGGTACTCAGAGATTAACAACGGATCCGGAACTATGGAAAGCGGGGCGTTTCATAGAGATTGGGAGTGCGATAAGAGCCGTCACGGCATTTAGCTCTTCAGTAGTTAGAGACGGCAGTTCAACATCAACTCTATCTTTTGATAATGTAAAGCCAGACCGGATTATCTTTCGACCATCATCAAAGGTAACATTACTCCACTTTCCCTCGATCACGCAGATAGCATATTTCCGCCGATGGTCATCATTATTTTACCTTAAGTAACATATGATCGTTCACCTCGGGTTTAGTAGAAAGAGTAGCATCTCCGTTATTATAACTCAACGGTTTAAAAAGTGGGCAATAACCCCACAAGTCACAGCTATATTGTGTTTTCGCCCAATATGTGCATATCGTGACATTCTGAGCGAACCACGGCATTACTCTGTTGATTGAGACTTGGAAATACTTTCGAGGGCATCTGCCATAAACGAAGGCAACGGAGAGGCGAGTCCGACTTTTAATAATCCAAGATATATTAAGGGATGTTCATCAGTCCCAAAGATTCGATGGTTTGTGGATATACGATGTTGATTTCCTCGAATCGAAAATGCATTACGGATCTTTTCTAAGTCGGATATATCCCCAAAGGAATAAGCGTTCCAATCTATTGTGGGAATTTTAGCTTTGGGCACAACCGGTGTAGCATCTATAAGCTGCTCTGTAACCCGCAGCATTATTGCTTCAACAATGAATCATCGGAACTATAGTGGTGGGTATCAGATCCGTATCCGACAACTGCCTCACTACTTATGGAACTTCAGCAGATGATTGATGAGACATCGTTATCTGCCAGTAGCAACACGCGATCTTGACTTGATCAAACTGGGCGTGTAGCCTCGCTAGAAAACCCATACAACAATACCAACCAACACCCAACATCAGGCCGATGGAAATCGAATTGATTGCTGAAAATAAAATAAGAGAATTTAAACTAAGCAAACGGTTGAAAGTAAATTTTGGGTTTCAATCAAAGAAAATAAAAGAACCGGCCGGTTTACTTACCTTCTCTTGATGTCTCACAACTCTTCAATCTTGTCAATGGCGATCAATGGCGATCAATGTTTGAGAAACAGATTTGTTTGATTTCAAAAGCACGTTTTGGTGAAGTTTGTTCGAGGTTCTGGTTTGCCGGATACCTTGCAGATGATTGTTTCTTGACTCATCGGTAGTTGGTGGTATTACTTGATCAATGCTTTGTTGGTTTTGAGGATGTGAATTCAGTGAACCACGCTTTTGAAGATGTGACTTAAACAAAAGAAAATAGGAATTTTGAATCTGTAGGAGCTGTTGGGGCTGTTGGGAACAACATTTTTGAATCTTGAATTTTGGAAGGAGGAAGAAGAGAGGGTTTCAAGCAATTAGGTAGCGAAGGGTATCTTTTTGGATTATGTTAACAGCTCAATTTCGCAAGGCCCATTTGAAGTTCCGCCAGGCCCAATTACGGATTACACTTACAGTTCCGGGTTGCACCTCCGAGTCTAGGTGATTTGGTTAAAATCTATCTAAGTCCGGATCTTTATAATACCTGGGATGTCCGGACTTGACAAATTTCGAACTTGTGCTTAGCTCCTCATATACTAGGTTCGGCCTAATATACAAGGTTCGGGGCATGGTGATGTCAAGTCCGGCTTTCACAAAATTTAGCTCCGGAATGTACTACCAAGAAGTCCCGATCTTTGTGAAACATGGGTCGGGTTGATCTGACCACGTCCGGATCATCACAATGCATGGCAGGACCAGTTTTCAGCAAGTTCGGCTTAATATACGAGGTACGGGGCATGGTCAGGGCAGGTCCAACTTTACAATTCCATGTACTGAAGTAATGCGAAATTTTGCCGATACATTCCACAGAGAAAGTCGAGGCATAAGACGTCGCGTCCATTTTACCAGGCCTTTTTCCTTAAGGGTTTGATTCACAACCCATGAATAAAAAAAAAGGGGGCATCTGTGTGTGCATATTTTAGTAAATAGATATGCAACACGTTGCAGTATCTTCTTAAGTCTCGGATATGGTTTTGGTATGGGTAGAAAGTACGAGAACATATCTCAAGTCAAATCCTCTTACTTCCTAGGTTCGAAGTAAGATACTTCCTAGGTTCGGAAGTGAGATAAGAAGAGGAGGTTAAGTGGGCTTTGGAACTGTTGGAGTAATAGGTTAGTTATAACCAACTCCTAACTATGAACTCCAAATCGAACTCAACTACTAGGTCCGAACGAGGTTAGTGGGCTTTGGAACTAGTTGGAGTTGTAGGTTCGTATAACCAACTCCTAACTATGAACTCCAAATCCGGAACTCAACTACTAGGTTCGGAGCAGGTTCATGGGCTTTGGAACTAGTTGGAGTAGTAGGTTCGTATAACCAACTCCTAACTATGGACTCCAAATCCGGAACTCAACTACTAGGCTCGGAGCTCTAACTACTACTCCGAACCTAAACATGTTTTCTCATGTTTAAGTCAATAAAGGAGACCTATTTGACTTGGGAAACATGGATTTCTAGAAGAGTCAAGATGAGACTTAACAAGAGACAGTCTCCTAGTTAAACACTAACTGGGAAATCTTATCTATTCATCAAGATGATATTTAACAAGAGATGGTCTCCTAGTTAAACACTAATTGGGAAACTTCATCTATTCTTATAAATAGAATAGTTGAACTACACGCTTTGAGTTTGATTCCTATACACACGGGATCGTTAGGCGACCATTAAAGAACGTGGTTCAACTCATCATCTTCTAAATCTCTTCTTCTTATTGATTCAAGACTTCAAGTTGTTCTTTGATCATCAACAAAATATTTGTGTTTCTTGATTAGGAAAAATCATCACACAGAAATAATTTATGATATTACAAATAGTTTAACAACTTCCATGACCCTTAACCAAAACTATTATGTTTCTTCTTTATATATATTACTTCTTCCTTTAAAATGATAATATAATTATTTGTCTATGTATTTCAATGTTAAATGTAATTTTAATGAGGTTTGAGTACAAGGAAGAACAAATTCGAACTCTCGATGTACTTCCGATTCATTAGATTGTGGATGTGCATTTTAAATTTTTGGACTTATACGATTATTACTAGATTGGTTGGACTTTGAGTTTGTAGATTATTGTACATTTTGTAATATAAATGAGTTTTAAACCCATAGTAGTAAAAAAGAAAATATATAGGCCCGCCCTAAAGCCCTGCTACCTAAAGCCCTAATCTCTAAAGCCTTTAAAGAGGGCTAGGGTTAGTGGTCGAGGGGCTTGAGGTTTAGACTTGTGACCCGGCCCTATTCTGACTTCAGGGCCGGGCTGACCCGGCCCTAATATCTTAAGGGCTTTAAATGTTTAGGGCCGGGCTAGCCCGACCCGGCCCATTGCCCACCCCTAGTGTGAGGTGATTGGAATATTTAAAAAACCAGGGATTTTTTTTTAAATAAAAAATTTATATACCACGGCTATGATAAAAGAGTGACAAATATGGTGACTTTATACCACGGTTTCCGAAAATATCAGTACTTCGTAATGGTCTAATACCACGGTTTTGAAATAGTTATTACCACGGTTCTAGGAAAAACCGTGGTTAATAAGTACAGTTTATACCACGGTTTTGTTAAAAGTATTTACCACCCAGCCTAATACCACGGTTTAGAAACAGTGGTAAAACACCTTTTACCACTCTAAAAAACAGTGGTATATGACATTTTCTGTAGTAGTGATGAAAGAAGTCGTTTGTGTGGTCATATATAACGTACAAAAAGCTAACCGCATATACTAACTAAGAATGTAGTAGTTGTAATTTCCTTTATTAGGTTTGTAATTATCTTCATTAGGGGTTCAATTAACAAGTTATTAAATAGTGATCCCTCGATTAACAATGTTGTCTTACTAAGTTACAAGTACTAATGCATTGTAGATTTGTAGTATTACAATATTTTATTTTATTTTATCAATATTGTCGTGGGCAAATATCATCAACCCGATATTCCAGCCCATATATTGTAACTCAAAATATCGATATCTCGCGTGTAAATTCATATGTTACATGAACAAGCGGGAAAAGGAAGGAGAAGAAGGGGAATGGACACTCGTCAGAACAGGATTGGGCATACCATTACAACTGATGGACTATATAAAGTGATGATCAGGGGAAAAAAAGGAGATTCTGAATTCATTAGCAAAATACTTGTAAAACCAGAGCAAAACAAGGAGAGAGAGAGAGAGCGATTTGTAACCACCATTAATGATAAACAATAAAGCTTGAGTTTCATCTCTTTCTTATGATCATTTCAATTCAAATCAGTTCAATTCATTGCTGATCTTAGTAGAAGATTCTTGATTACTACATTGACACCGTCTGTGGAGATCGAACATAATATGATTGTTCAATTGTTGTTTCTTATAACATAATATGACTGTTCTGAGTGGCGGTCTGGATTTAATATAGGAAAAGATATGTGGTGGCTGAGATTGAATCTTACACCTCGAGATCAGTGTTGAAAAAAAAATGTTAGGAAACAAAAACTTAATGAAATCTTTTTATACATCTCGAGATCAATGTTGATGATAATTAAACACATAAATGCTACATATTTATGCCCATATTTATATTATATTGTCTAGTTAATTAGTATAAGTTTCTTTAATTAGTCTTGTTTCATCGGTTTTATAGAAATCGACGTGAATACTACGAAATGGGCAGAGACTGAGGACTTTATGGAGTTGTAAGATCCTTACGACTTAACTCCATAGAGAATATATAAAACAAGGTTGGAAATAGCATATATGAGAGATTATGAAGAACTTCTCAAAGTTTGAAGTGTTGTTGTCAAGAGGTCAGAGCGCGCCCCCGCCCTAATATGCCTATTCAAGAGCGCTCTCGTGCCCTCTTCTAGATTTTGCAAAATTACAATGTTTTCCTTTAACCCTTCACAGCTTGCTTCCGGCCACCACTTGGAATTCGATTTGGACAGTTCCAAAAATGAGTCAAACACTGAAAGGAAGTTTCCTAAAGCAATCCCAAGACTTGCACACCCTAAAGAAACCCTATATAAACAAAGAAAGTTGAGAGCTCTCTCTCTCTCTCTCTCACCCTCATCACATAAAATACTAGAAGAAGAAGAAGCTGCTGGAGAAGAAGCCACCACATGGGACGATGGTTTTGTCAATGACTTCTCTTTTTTCCTCTTTTGTTTCCATCACCATGTTTATGAGTAGCTAAATTCTAAGCTAGGGCTTAGAGAAAGCCCTATACTTGCGTAGGATTTCTTTTATTCACTGTTTACTGTTCTCGAATTACATAATGGTGATTTGATTAATTTCGTACTAATTTTTAGTGGAACTTCTTTCATTGGTTATATCTTGCATGTGATACCATGTTTTGACTAATCAATAGTTAGATTAAGTGTCGTTAATTATCTAAGCATCGACTTTTAATGTCTACATAAGCTTGTGAGAAGTTGTGTTGTAAGAAGACATATTCAATCAACCGCATACATAGATGCATATTAGGACTTAACGATCACATATTCGAGTAAGTTAGGGTTACATTTCCCTCATAATACTCGTAAAATAAAAGAGAACTTTAAATTGGTTAAATTGGAGAACCTACAACGATCTAGGGTGGAATCAAGTGCCTTAGTGTTTCCACCTTTCATAGTTAATTCAAATTTCACTGTTTTTATAGTATAGTTAAAGTAAATATATAGTTTTAATTAGTAGTTAAACAACTTTCAAATCAACAGCCATAATTATTTGGTCGGATTAGGTTAAATAAACTTTATATTTCAATTATTCCTAGATAGCTATCCTTGTGGGTTCGACCTTGTTCTCGCACACCTGATTTAATTAGCCTTGTTAATTTAGATTAGTTAAATCTATATCAGTTGAAAATAAAACAAAAGAAATTTTGTTAGGAAACAAAGACTTAATGAAATCTGTTTTTGTCGAGAAAATCTATTTTTTAGGAAGGAAGACTACGTTTTAGGAACCAAAGATATCTAACACCGATTTGGTCAGGATGAAAAAGAATAAAAGATGAATTTCATACCGACTTTGGTACTATTTTTTTAGGAAAATATAAATCTATCTCAAGTAAAACCACGGTGGTTTAGTTAAAGTGGTAAAAACTAAACACATGCACTAGTTATGTATTAAATTTGGTCATTTAAACCATTATTAAATGATATCCAAATTCAAAAAAATTGATTGATACCTTTGCAGAAGTTAGAAGTTACATGGATGCCCAAAACAATAATAATAATTATCATCAATTAAGAGTTAAATAACCATTTTACCGAAATCATTGTCAACAATTAAGGAAAATTAATTAATTCACTCACTGTCAAACAATAAATTGTGGTGATTTTTAATTGGGCTAACGAGTATTACTCCGGTAGTAGATGAGCCAATTAGGACCCCTCATAGGAAATTAGGGCCCCCCAATATACACAAAAAAAAACACCGTAAACTCAATTTGACTTTTTTTTGTGTGTATTTAGAGAAAGACTCTAATTTCCCATCTAAAAGCGGTGGGAAAATTCTAATTGGCTCATCGTGTACTCATTAACCCTTTTTAATTTCAAGAAACCTATGATAAACAACTAATTGTACCAACGTTTGAAAACATTTAAAAAATATACCATAACATCGTGTTGAGCCATTAACCATGGGCAGTAAATAATTTGAAATTCGCATTTTATTATATGTATATAACTTGAGGGAGGTCCTCAATTACTCTAATTTCTACTGTTTATGTTTGTCTTTTTGTTTATTACATGGTTCACTTGGGGAGGTAGCTTGGGGCGTTTAATTAATTGATATACATATAGCATGCACCTAAATAGACACCGCAATTTAGAGTCGATCGCCTTTGTTGCACACAGATATTCTTGTTCACTAAGTATCATTTGTTTCACACCCTAGTAATGGTCATCTTGTTTCCAAGAAATTTACACCCGCATTACATACAGATTCACCATGAGAAGATAAGCCTGCATGAGACGAGTCTTAAAAAAATTCCTCAAAACTTGGTTATTGGATTATGAGGTTTCCACGGAATGAAGATTGATATTTTTCCTTATGATGTTTCCTTAGTAGGTTCCATTTGGCCGGCTTGCTTGATTCTAGGTGGTGCTTTCCTTGTCCAAAGTATCCCGTCTGCTCATTCAAACACAGACTATCATTCTCTCGAAAACGTATTAACTATTTTGGTTCAAATTGAAGGTTATGGGTAGTTTAGCTACTCAAAAGAAAAAAGAGGTTGAAGATGCTTTTCGTTCTAATTTGTTGTGAAAACTTGGTTGTCCTGTGGTTATCTTTCTGTTTAACTTATGTACTGTTTCGCATGGTATGCAGGTCACAACTGCCATTATAGAAATAGTGGAGAAGCCATTGGAACGGGTATATATAGATGGTCAACCACATGAGCATTGTTATATAGTTTATTTACCGTGAACAGTCCAATCGTTTTCTGTCTTTCCTAATGCTTCTATGTCTGACAATTCAAGAGTCGTCCACACATCACACACACTTTCATATAAGGGATTCGTCGATTCGAGGAATGATGCTTTGGTAACATGTAACAATGATTTGTGACCAAAATTTGCCTATAGTGATGTGTCATTCTAGGGGTTCAATTAATTATCCCACACTTTTTTTTCGCTAAAGCATCTAAAGACTTTTTTTTTGGTAAAGATCTAAAGACTTAAAAAGTAGGTTTTTACTGGCACCTCATTTAAAACCTTTAAGCTCATGCAAATGTGTCTTGCTCAACAGTTGTACGCCAAAGAAGGTAGAAAATGGTATGAAACTGAGATTAGGAGAGAAAGTAATTACATGTCAGATGCTGTAGCAGAAAATGAAGCGTGAAATACATTTGACACGCTGTAATAAAGACATCGTGTATAAATTGTCATCTGGCTTGACATGGCTTCAAGCCTTCAACAATACTAATCAAATTCGCGTGCGTTTTTTCACAACTTTTTGTAAATGTCTAAATTTACATTAAGGATTAAGACTTAGTTTTTAGCTTTTTAAGTTGTGGTAATAAGAGCAAGTCCAATAGAGAGCTGCTAAAAGGTGCCACATAGGCCTTTTAGCTTGCCCAACTAAATTTGGCACTCCAAAATAAAAAAACCAATCCAATCGCATTTTCTATTTTGAAGTGCTAAATGATACGGACAGTATAGTTTCTGTCGTCCGTCCATTATTTTGTAATTTAGGTTGAATTTTTTTTGGACGGACGACACAGTTTTTGCCATTCGTCGAAATTTAACACACGTGACGGGGCAGTAAACTATACCATCCGGCCTCTCAAACTTATTATGGCAAATGCTAGCGAAAGTCTTAACTTTGGCTCGCTTTTTACTCCTTCCAAATTTAAGACCCTTTTAGCAATCTCATTAGAATGACATTTTTTGTGGTTGGGGTGCTATATTTTGCCTTTAGCAAATTCATATAGCCCCCATTGGATTTATTCTAAGGAGGGATGATTTTATGTAGTGTTAATGGTTACTCTTCATGAGTAAAAAGATGTCTACATATCCAAGATCTTGTGTTAGTGAGATTGGAATAAAGCCACACGTAGTTTTGAAGGATGGCTATTATAATTATTGAGAGTAAGCATCGGGTTTACACGACCGTAATCGATGAATACGACGCGTCGGGTCGAGGTAGATGACATGTGCCCGTGAGAGGCATGTGGATAGCGCAAGTAGGTCTATCCGAGTTGGCATATGATGTAATGATGGTGTTCTCTCAGAATTATGATGGATGGCTGTAATGGTGCATGTGTTACTGGCGGAAAATGAGCTTAAAGATAAGTTGGTAATAATGAGGTAATAGGTGATGATATCAATGAGATGAAGTCGAGAACTAATCACTAGGCTGCTGAGTATCGAAAGTATTCTAATGTAGTGAGTGCAATGGTTGTTCAAATGTTTGGGGTCACGTTATGTTGAGAAAGTTGTGTGTGCACATCACGCGACTGATGGGATGTTCCCGCTGTAAATTTTGTTATGCTTTATAAACATGTTATTACTTTTTAGGCTTCGAAGCTGGGCCTGAGAATACACGACCGAAGTAGTAGTCAAGAAATCTGGTGTTTTACATGTGACTTCTGGAATGGAAGGGTTGGCTCTATTGAAAACAATGAAGGTGGGATTTTTGTGTTCGTTTTGTATGCATTGAGAACTATTATTAGTTTTTCAAAATATCAAATGTATGTGACAATGTGCTACCTTATTTGTTGCTTATTTCTCACTCAAATGTTTACTTTATAAACAGTCTGGTTTCGAAGGTTGTTTAATAAAGTTGCCATGTAATACTTACAAGAAGCTTACCGCATCCTACTTACAGCCACTACCCAAAAGTCCAAAAAACATACAAGAAGCTTACCGCATTCAACTTACAGACCACACTCCCCAAAATACGATCACCCCTTCTACTTACAGTCCATATAACAAGTACTTGCTGTCACACCAGAAATACGCTTTTACAGTTTTACCACATTGTACTTACAGTTGCCATATAACAAGTACAAGATGCTTGCAGCATTCTCCTGACGCTTGCACCAAAAATAGGATCAACGCAAGAATGAGGAACCCATTGACGTGTCAACAAAAAGGCCAGAGTCATCTGATTGTAGCTTGCATTTTCCTCCTGTCACCACTGTGGCAAGTCCAAATATATTCCGCTTAACCATTTGTCCAACCAGATGTAATTAATCACACTGCCAGGCAAAATTACTATCATTTTTTGTGGCATTTCTTGACGCCCAGGAACTGTTCTTTGCCAACCATGTTCTTTCAGGAACACCCCTACCTCTTCCAAGGCCTTGATTGGCTCCTGCACCAGCCCATCCCCGTGCTGATGGTGAAGCGACCTTTCCAACATTTGGTGTGTGTACTATCGGAACACCCCTACCTCTTCCGAGGCCTTGATTGGCTCCTGCACCAGCCCATCCCCCTGCTGATGGTGAAGCAACCTTCCCAACATTTGGTGCGTGTACTATCCTATTAGACTCAGGAGTTTGATCTCTCCATAACACCATATACTCCTTGCCTCTGACTGGGACATTGTTCGTACTGGCAACAGGTGTACCAGATAAGGCCCGCATCTGCCCGGAATCAGAAATCCTGCTCCATGATGATCCCATATCTTTCGCATGTGCCAAAGACGGGTTAACTCGCCTACAAGAATCAGAAGTTTGATTCCATGATGATTGGATATCATCCATCTCTCCACCTCTGCCCCACTTTCCTATTTCAAATGAGGAGCTATATGATGTCATAGGTCTCATATTGTTTGCTGCTCCATTTCCTCTGCCATACCCACTTGCCGCAGGAGAACCATGTAGAGACTGAATCCTCCTACGCAAGTCAGGAGTTCTGTTCCATTGTGATTCCAGAGTCTTTCCTCTACCTCTCCCCCACTTACCAATTTCCGATACATTATTCGCTGCACCAATTCCTCTATGAGACCTGTTGTGAGTAGAGTGAATTGCTTCTATATTTCCTCTTCCCCTGCCTCTCCAAGCATGACCTGCTTCCTTCACGGACATTGCATCTGGTGATGCAACGTTTCCCCCATTAATCACTTTCCTGTATCTTTCTTGATTTTGCAAACTGCTGATAGCAATTTCTAGTTATATCCAAAAGACCAGTGCATGCAGGTTCTATAGGTGAACTGCAAAACTACATTATACTACTTGGATCAACCAACTTACCTGTTATAATTTGGTGGTCGATGACCCTCATACTCATGCCAAAGTGGCCGCTTCACATTGTCTGTTTCAGTTAGTGTCTGCATAGATACAGGGAACAATTCCATCAGATGAAAATATGAAAAAAAATATACGTCTCAGAAGTTTCCACTGGTGATGTTTAAGAAAATCGTGATCGAATTTTTCAGATACGTTAGGACTGTTCTCAGCACATTATCAACCTATTTTCGTATACTAAACTTGAGTCAATGCCTAAAAAGATATGTATACTTATATTACATAAATATTTATCATCAAGTGTGTATTCACAACACAATGCCATAACCTATCTTAAAGATCACAACTTGACAAAAATCACAAGGACACAAGTAAGAGGCTAACTCAATTATGGCTTCTTAATTATAAAAAGTAATGACGACTCTCAACGAGAACTACAAGCCAGAAAGATAATTTCTTCTTCCACAAGTATTTGCAGTAAACACAAAAATCAAGAGCTAACTGAACATTTGGATTCGTGAAATCATTGTATCTTACCTTTCAACAAAGCTACTTAAATACATATATAATTATAACAAAAATAATTTTGCAAAATGAACATAAAATAAAATGTAAAAACGGAATTTTCAAAGCAACTCTACCTTTTCTGGAATTGTTACATTCTCAAGAAGGCGAGGAATATGTGTGTTGCTAATAGGGAATTCATATGTTGCACACCTGGAACAGTAAAGACTATTACTTCTGTGGAAAATTCAGTTCATAATATGCACAACCTTGTTATTTAACTTACAGTACATCGTTCTTCGTAGCACTTTCCGCTTGTTTCACAGATGAGGTATCGTAGCCTGAATACTCACTAGATGGGGCTATAAAACCATTCATATCCCCACTGAGAGAAAGAGAACAGCACCTCAAAAATATCACTTGTAAGAATGATGTTTAGTTTTAAGAAATAACAACATAGATCCTTGTCAGAACATTGTCCATTCATACCTGGCAAAGATCTCTTTCTTAGTTGCATTTTGCTCATAAAGAGAGACAATTTGAGAAGCAAAATCATGAGAACTCGATACAAAAATCTTTTCCCTACTCTCAGAATTTCTATTGATTTCATATTCCTGAGATCATATACGGATTGCAACAATATCAACAAAATGTACAACTTCGCACTAAAGTTACCTTCTGAAAAAAGGATAACAAAATATGACAGTGTACCTCAAGTTCATTTTCCAATTTGCTGGTCTCTGCAAGAAGTCGTTTTTCCTCGATAAAGGGAAGCTTAACAATGCCCTTACATGAATAAAATTTGAAGTGAACGATGGATCTTAGTTAAAAGTATGTTAATGAATTTTACATCATAATAAGAGGTGAGCAAACCTGCCACAAGAACCGCTTCCCATCGATATCAACATCAAAATCTGGTCATTGGGACAGAAAAAATTAGTATCTGACTAAAATGTAGTAATTACATTCCAGATATAAATTGATATTACCAGTTGGATAAAAGTCAATGAGGTTGGATTGCTCCTCAGTAACAAGGTGCCAGTAAGCTTTGGGAAGCGCATAAATACTACAAAAGCAACTTCAGATGTGTTATGTGAAGAACAAGATGACAAACAATGTAGCAAGGAGATGTTCTAACCTACGAGGTGGAAGGACTCCCATCAGCTGATCAAAAGGTTTAAATGGTACCCCCATATTAAATGAGACATTTACCCCACCAAGGCCCTTTAAGTCGGAAGCAAATGGACCATAATGATAAGGATAAAACCTACGCACAAAAGCAGATGTAAGCTTCTTAGCAGAAAGAATGTCGAAGTCACATCGACCCATGAGTAAACTAATTTCACTATGCAAACAGAACTTACCAATTCCATGACCCGACTCCAAAATAGTAGTACTGAAGCACCCAGCATAGGCCTTCAGTGTACTTTCCAACCTGCAAAGGATAAAAAGAGAACACTCAAAGAACCGAAAATATATACTACCTTATATACCCAAGTACATGGAAATTGCTCTGATTGAGAGCACTAGCATGATTGCCTTCAATTTGGTACTAAGTTGTCAATGTAAGTTGTTGACAAGAGAGTGACATTGGCACCATGCATGTAGATGCTTGTCATAAAGCACACTGAAAAATTAGTAGGACAAAGATATTCGTACAAGCCTAAGGCGCTGCTTGGATAACAAAGATTTTTCATCAGTCAAATATAATCCAATCATTTATTTCAGAATGTAGTGTCAACATTATATATCCTTCTATCTCTCAAGGTTTCTTTATGTGTTAAGGTAATAATGTTCCATGTGTAATGTAATCAATAAACAACACCTTTATGCTGAATTTCAAATGGAACACAAATCTTCTGCAGATACTTCGATTCTAAATTAACGAGGAAGTCATAAACGCGTGCTCATAAAAAGGATATCAACCGTACATACAATTTCTTTACGATACTTTCAATTTCCCTCCCGCTTTGTGCAGAGAATTTTTCCTTATAATATCGCTCTTTCCAACCTGGCATACCCAATTGGATCTGCAAGATAAAACCGATTGCCACCTTTACAAACGCGTTTCCAATGAACATTTGTACTTCCAAGGAGCATAGCAAACCAAAGGAAAATCTCACAAAGAAACAAGCACATACCGTGTCTTTCTCCAGGCCACCTAGTTTAAATAAGTCAGATTTCTGATGTATTACCTCTTTCACCCTTCTCTTCAGTTCTTCCGTATTCTTCAGCACCTGCAAACACCATGGAAGAGATTCATTCAATTCTGAAAACGACGGACATACCTTAGCTTCATCTAGAGAGAATCAGCTTCCACCCACATGTACTTGTTTATGTAAAGACCTCTGATGTCCTACAGATGAATCACGAAGAGCAAAAACTATCCATCGCAATGAATCATGCTATTCAAACTAAATCAGGCCATTTGAAATGTTGGCTTCGGCTCTTTAGTGAGTGGTAGAACAAAGGACTTGCATTGGCAATTTCACATTAATTGACAATTAATTGAGAAAAATAATTGGAGATGCAATGCACAGAATTATTGTTTGCATCCCCAACAATCCTATATCTACTCATTAGATGTTTTTCCAAGGAGATAACTAAAGTAGTCATCCAAAACTATAACCTTCCATATTTATGTATTAACCAAAATAAACAGAACAAGCTCTAAATTACATTCAAACATTTTATATACCTCATTTTCAATAATAGCACACATTCCTCTTGATGTTGAATCAGACTTAGAAGTATTCACAGTTGGTACTTTGCAATGCTCATGCCTTCCATTCAACACCAAGTCCTTTACAGGGAATTGAATAAATGGGTCTTCTTCCTGCACATAGAAGATAATAAAACTAGTCAAGTATACTCTGCTGAAGAGAATTGTATGTGAAGGCCGGCCAAGCACTTCACAGGATATGCTCACCTTAATTTCCAGATCATCCATTTCTTTAGCCATTTGTTGCATGATTCTCTTCTTCATACTCTGGCTCATATTCATTCTTTTTCTTGAATATTCTTTCTTCATATGTTCGATGGAAAGTATGAACTTTTCAATCTGCTTCAGGTTCAGATATCCCGCTTTCTCCTCCAGCTGCTTAAAAACATTTGAATTACAGAACGTAACAGCCATTGAAGTTTCTACCATGCATGTAAAAACAAAGAGATAGTATATACTTTGTGTGTATTGACAAGGTAGTCTCCATGAGTTTTAAACTCATCTTTGTATACATCCATCAATAGATCAATCGCACCCTGCCAATACAATATAAATCAGTACATATTTCAAAAATTAAACTTCATATACCTAAGCTTATTCAATTAATAATTGCTTCTGAAAATTATCAGGCATGACAATAGACATCTCTAATCTCTAAAGAGGGCATGTTCGGCAAAAAATCGTTCCCAGTAAAAAAGCAAATGAACACAAAATCATCTATAATTAAAACAAAATCAATCTTAAATGGAGGGCTAGAAATTTCCAGTTCAAAGCCAAATACTCCCTCACGGTCCAGATGTTGAGGAACTGCAAAGAAATGACCATATAAATAAAGACATTCAAATGACTTTTTGGCATCACATAAGCACTTCTAGAAAAGTTCGAGGCAAGACTACCTGATATGGTTTTTGATATGGTTTTCTAGATACATTGGTCGGCTTCCATTTATTAGAGCACTCTTCACTCAATGGTGAAGAGGCAGAGGTCACGTTAGAAAGGCAGCTCTGTAAAGGTCGACCCATACTTCCTCGCGTTTGTTCCATGATCACATCCTACACAATAATTATTAATGTAAATTTGTTAATTTAATAAATGAAATGTATTTATGGAAATAACAAAATCCATATTTATGGACTCAATTGACCTCTCTTAGAATGGTAAAATGTATTTCATGGGTAGCTAAGGCCAACATTATTAAATCTGCGTCCTGCATAACAACATACCCAAAAGATACAATACATGGTAATGACCCCGGAGGAAACTACAAGGGATAAACAATTATCAAATATATTGCATTGACATACTGGAGGCACAAGAACATGAAGTTCGATGTTCATACCAGACCATATAGGCAGTGACGAGTATTTGGATTATAACCATCATGGTTCCTTTGAAGGCGTATGAACTTCATTATCTTGTGTTCTCCTTCACCGGAGAATTTGCATCAGACAAAATAACCTTCAAAGCACATCAAATACTATCAACTGTTATGATAAAGTTTTAAATAATGATTCATTAATTATGAAGATTCCATGGAACAGGGAATTGTTGTCGGACACTTAAAGCTTTGTAATATATATCCATAATCCTGTAAAAGGTTAGATAAATACATAATACCAAAATTTAGGTAGCACTCTAGATAGTTTAGCATTAAACCTTTATACTTTTCCAACCAATATCACTCTTAAGTCGCAAAACATATATAAACTTCTAGAGCATTTGATAATTTTTCCATGAACTCTGTTCCTGGAGTAATAACATTTGAATCTGATACTTCCAACTTTTGTTTTTTGGAAGAACCTTCTTGCCTTCCCTTTCAAACTCCTTTTCAAGCCGCTTCCTCTTCAGCTTCCTACAATACCCATACAAGCACATACTGTAAATACTTTAAAAGGCATTCTACAAACATAATGGTGAAACAAACCAACTAAACACCCACAGCGATTTCAGCATCTTTAGCTGTCCTGAATCGCCTTGAACGCTGCTGATTCATTTTGCCCTTGGAGCTACTCCATCTACATGAAAATATGAACACCATAACAATATGAAATAATATTATATTAGCTAGTTGGATGAGGCGCCAGATGGACAACATTGCTGAGTTTTACATTTTAGAAAGTGAAAATGCTGTCTTGTGTAAAAATATGCATAGTCAGTTACTCAGTTACATGTAGGAATGGCAATTATACTATTGCAGTTTTTTCAAGTTACACTGCTCAACTTCCTTCACTCTATCTACTGATACTTTTGAAGGTTTATTATTTTGCTTTTCTCTTTTTTCTTTCCTACAGATGTTTTGAAGGAAATTTATATATACGACCATTCTATAATGTTTAAATTTTCTTTTGAAATACTTTCAAACAATAATATCTCCTTCATTAAATTGAAGTTCAATTTCTTAGGTGCAAGGAATATTGAGTATTGACTGATTTTTTTTTGAGTCCACGTAAGCAGAGACATGCACAAATCGTATAATAAAAAAATTCAGTACATTTGCCATGCTTTTTTTTGTACGAGTTTAAATTGTAATTTACTTTTCCTTTTGAGCGACCACTTTTATGGTTATAATTAATGCATTTGAAGAGTTGCATCAGCAACACTGCAACCTTTTTGCCATGGACAACTTAAGTTGATACAAGAATTAAAACTCACCAATTGCCAAAAACAACAGCTTCCTTGGCCGAACGAGCTTAAAAAGCCAATCGATGTATTCGAATATGTTTTGAAACACCTCATCGAAGGTCGTTGGTGGTTCCTGCATGCACATGAAAAACATTTTAGACATACCAAAACAAAGCATATTATTACAACAAAGAGGAACATAAAGACACATAGAGACACTAGAAAAAGTAAGTAAAGGAACAAACTCGATCATCTGGATGGAAACAAGGATGGATAATTCCATTCATGTCAAGGTACAAATTATCAAACTCTATTCCATTTGGGTTAGGATCTCTAGTGTCTATTTCATTTCCTTTTGCTTCTCGTACGGGTACCACCGCGTTGGGGTACTTGTCAATTAACCACTTATAGAACGATGGAACTCCCATTTTTCTCTCTCGCTCTAAATCTCTAATCTCTCACAGAAGTAGTAGTTACGGTTATGTACTTTAAGTAGTAGTTATGGTTATACTTGAACCGCGCTAAGCTTCGAGGGGAACGAATTGGAGAGTCGAGACAATTATGCATGCCAACACTTATCGAGGATGTCATCATATCATTTGACCCCTGAGCCGTTTTTGTGTACGTTACTCAAAATAACGATTAACGAAGCGCGCGACTCTAGAGTTCCCTGGAACACAGATATTTTGATTTTGTATTTTCTAGGAATCTGGGTTTCATAAAATATTTTTGGATTTTATAGCGTTGGACATAGTACAAAATATCCCGATATATCGTGATATTTGGAGATATCTATTTAGATTTCAGAAAAAGATATATAAATATCACGATATGTTTAGAGATATATACAACTATAAATATCAGTGATATTTTGACGATATTTACGATATTTGGATATATTTGGCGATATTTTGTGTATATAACAATTTTATTTAATATTTACTATTATATTTTAAATAAATATAAATAATGTATATATATCAATAAATATCTACAATATCTACGATATTTATCGATATTTTGGATATATACACGATATTTACATGTGAAACAATGTCAAATATCCCCAAAGATGAGAATATATCCACGATACATATCCAGAAATTGAATATCGATAAATACCTATATCCTGATATTTTGTACTATGACGTTGGATATTTAATTTGGACCGAGCAAATGACCGTGAATATTGCAAAGCTAATTTGGCCATGTTAGAAATTTCAAAGCAATCTTTTACAAAAATAAAAAATAAAAAATAGAAAATCTCCTTAATAAAAATAATCTCGTATGTTTTATCTAAGGGTTAGAGCATCTCCAATAAATAGTGTAAAAATCCACCTCCATATACACTCTATCTAAATCCAAAATACATAAAGTGTATATTTACTATTTGTAGCTATTCCAATGGTAAGTTGAGACAAATGTGTAAAAATATATAACAACAGACTTAAACTGTCACATCCCATTCAAAATAATGAAAAATGACGAATTTAGTCCGTCGCAAAAGCTTAAAACAAATAGTGGTCCATTTTCATACATTATTCAAAGTAATGTCCGTGTTTTGTAATAGTTATAAATCACTGAAGCTTAATGGACTTAGACCGTCCGCAAATAAAAAAAATAAAGCTTTAAACGTGAGTTGAAGTGGACGCTCGAAGTTTTAAGTTGAACGACGTTACTATAAGTGACGTCCGAAGTTTTTCATTAACTAATAGCGGATGGAAAATTTCCTACCCCATCTATTGACTAATAACTTATTTATTATGATTTACAACCCCGATTAGAAGGAGTTTTTTTAGCATTTGAAGTGTAAATTTTACACTTTATATTGTTTACACTCCCCATTAGAGATGCCTTTAGAGGATAATTTACTTTGCATTTAAGAAAACAACCAAAATACAAGTCCAAAACAAAATAAGAGATTTGTCCTATTGGAAATATAAGAAAGGAAACACAGTACCAATAAAAGTACGATAAAACATAACGGGCTAACCACTCACTTAGCTCCTTTTAATTAGTGTTAACAAAGGTTTTAGATTTTGAAACTTAATCTTTCCGAGAGCAAGTTCAGGCTACTGAAAAGTGTCACAGAGGTCTTTTAGTAGGCTCAGCCATACTTAGCAGCCCAAAACAAAAAAAATCATTCCAATCACATTTTTTAACAGTTGTTAAGTTTGGGAGACAGACGGAAGTTTAAATTGCCTCAGATGTTAAATTACAACAGACGATTATTAAATTCTCACGCCCAGTACACCCAGACGCTTATAATGTAATGAATCTCTTCTCAATTCGCTCCTTCAATTCTTCAATCCCTCACTCTTCTTCTTTTCTCACACACAAAAACAAAAAACAATAACTAAATAGGGCAATCTGAACATAATGATTAGGAATATTAAGAAAATAAAAGAATATAAAGAGAACATAATTAGGAACATTATTATAAACATTTAGGCAATATTTCATTTGATGTTTTATTATAAAGGTGTTTTATTATTCAAACTTTTTAAAGGTAAACAGAACATTAACATTAGGAAAATAAAATAGAACATTAAAACAGAGCATCAATTTTCATCCTCATCATCTTCATCATTATTTGTTTCGTCATTACCCTTTTCATAACAATACGGGTCTCGAAGTCATTCATCATCATCATCTTTTTCTTCTTCACTGTCTATTTCTTAGTCTGAATACTCACTGGTAGGGCAATCCGACTAGTGAGACCATTCGGGGATAGCCATGAAAGCAACTAAAGAAAGAAATAAATATGTAAGAGGAGACATTGTTTTTTTTAGTTAATCTCATATAGTTTGATAATGGTTTTTATATAAGCAAAAAAATTGTACAAATGAGAAAATTTAATGGTGATTAGTAAGAAAACGATAAAACTTAATAGTTATATGTACATAAATTTTAGTAGAAAAATAATTTTTTTGGTTTCTTAGGTCTGCCAGGTACAAACGGCAAAGTGTTTATCGTCCGTCCATTTAATTAAAACGGAGATAGATGATAGTTTATGCCGTCCCTCACATAAAAATAACTAATGTGACGCGCAGTAAAGATCCTAAATTTATTATGGCAACTGTTAGCGAGGGTCTTAACTTTGGTTGGATTTTTGATTTCTTCTAAATTTAAGACTTTTTAGCAGTCTCATTAGAATGACATTTTTGTAGTTGGGGTGCTATATTTGCCTTTAGCAGCCCATATAACCAAGTCTCAAAATATCATTGATATATTCGATATATCGCGATAAATTGGTATACCGATATCGATATTTTCGATATATATCCACCGAATATTGAACATTTTTTTCCCGATATATATCGGAATTTCCGATATGAGATTTTATATCGTCGATATAATCGATATATCCGATATATATCGGTTGACTTTTTGACCATTTTTAAATATAAATCCGATATTTCTAATATATTTCCGATATATATATGATATTTCCGATATATATGATATTTCCAATATTTTAAATAGTTTGGACTGGTCACAAACAAAATTGAATATATCCGATATATATCGGTTTTTGGGTATACCGATATATTCATCGATATCGATATTTTGGGCATTGCATATAACCCCTATTGGACTTGCATTGAAAGATGTATTCAATCTCCATCCGCTCCGGGGTTGGATTAGAATGAGTTTATGAATTGCTCAAAAAATGGAGAGTAACCACTCTATTTGCAAAAGGTGCTGTGGTAATGTGGCTGCCTACTTGCCTCACCGCTTGCTCGTTAGGTGCAGGTGCTGCAAATTGCCGGTGTTGGTTGTCAACCTGTCAGTCTGTCACAAGCTTACTCTCGCAGTATAAGCCCGATTCAATGTGTAGAACTGTAGATAGAGTGATAGACTACTAGAAATAAGTGGGGCCAGGCCACAGTCTATGTTCAAATTTGTTTTGCACGGGTGACCCTACTGGCTATAGTTATAGGGCTGCCAATAGTTTCTGACCCGAACCAAATCAATAAAAAATAGTTTAGATTTTGATAATTTGGTTTGTACTCCACTAATCCAAAACCAAACTAATAAAAGTAAGATATTGGTTTGGTTTGGTTCTGGATTTGTTTTCCACCCAACCAATATTAACCCAAACCAATAAAATAACATTTTAATAATATTTATAAATAATTTTGTATATATTTATCAATTGTATAGCTAAAATTAATTAATTTAATTTAGAATTTAATTTAAAATTTAATTGATTTTATAATTTTCGGTTTGGTTTTAATTTACAATATATCTTATTGGTTCGGTTTGTTTCAGTATTATTTGAGGTTCTCAATTTTCTTTTTGATTCGGCTCGGTTTTGAATTCCCAACTTTTATCAGTTCGGATTTGGATTTCCCATAATCTAACTCAAACCGATCCATTGACCGCTCTATAGTAGAGTGAGAAACTAACGCCATCATAACCATAATTGATAACTGAAAAGTCATAACAGAAGTTGCATACTTCTTGGCTTCTACTTGGTTGAATTTCCATATCATATCAGCAATAATTCCGTGGTCCATCAAAGCCTTGGATCCTTGATTAATTGTCTCAAACTCTGATCTCAGTTTGATAATCATAATCTAGTGTATATTTGAAATCCAAAACTCCAAATCACTGGCATTGACACATCTACCCCTTTTGAAATACCAAGTACCAAGGACCAAGCACAGTTTGG
Organism: Coptis chinensis; assembly: GCF_015680905.1. NCBI lineage: Eukaryota > Viridiplantae > Streptophyta > Magnoliopsida > Ranunculales > Ranunculaceae > Coptis > Coptis chinensis. The sequence goes on along the minus strand of NC_141462.1, from coordinate 16,598,590 downwards.
AATTCACATAATTCCAATAAATCCAAAATCCGAAATTCACTAAATTTCAACTCCTATCACATTCGGAATTTCATATAATTTTAGAATTTCAGATATTTCAACTTTATATTTGGAATTCCATTTTTTTTAAAAATTGAAATTCCGAATAAAATTCTGAAGTTTGTTGGGAAACACGAACTATAGTACCAAGCATAGTACAAAATATCCCGATATATCGTGATATTTATCGATATTTATCTAGATTTCAGAAAAAGATATATAAATATCCCAATATGTTCAGAGATATATACGACTGCAAATATCGATAATATTTCAATGATATTTTTTATATTTGTGATATTTGATGATATTTTGTATATGTAATAATTTTATTTAATATTTATCATTATTTTTCAAATAAATATAAATAATATATCATGATAAATTAAAAAATATTCACAATATCTATGATATTTGTCGATATTTTGGATATATCCACAATATTTGCATGTGAAAGAATATCAAATATCCTAAAAAAAAATATATATATATTCACGATACATATCCATAAATCAGAAATCGATAAATAATCATATGCTGATATTTTGTACTACAGTACCAAGTACCAACTACACCATCGACCCCCTTCGAAATTAAATTGAAGGATGGTGAGGAGGGTGCACACATTGATAATTCATAATTCCCTCTGACTTGTGGAACGGAGCATTCAATATTTCAATCCTCTTGTCCATAAAATAATCCAAAATTTTAAAAATACCCAAAATAACAATCACCTCACCATTTATTTTTCATCTATCGCTTTCACTGCACTAGTTTCCAAAAAATCCCCCTTTAATTACTTTTTCCATATCTATACGTTACTCTCAACCTTCTATACCCAGTCACACAACGGTCCTACAACTCACTCTCTACCTTTCACTTCCCAGTCAAATGACTCAAATCTACCGTTTTACCGGCTCTTAAAACACACAACAACAGGGATCACTCCTTCATAAAATTCTATGATTCTAGCTCTTGACTCTTTTTCTCTCCAGTGTTAGAAATGAGCGATCTGAGTCGACTAGGAATTGGACTCACTGTAGTTTTCGTTATTTCACTCATAGCTTTGTTCACTGAACTCTGTTACCTCTTCTGCCGCCGAAAGAAACAAACCAACTCACCAGAATCTCAAAACTCCGGTGAAATTTTAACTACTAGCACCATTTCTTCATCCTCAAAACATCTTCTTTACTACTTGTTCTGCTTCAAAAACAAGTCTAGGACTGAACCAAACGTTGCTTCAACAACCATTCATCCCATCAACGATGAACAACAAGATGAGTTAGTGAAATGGCGAGAAATGCAGGAAATACAAGGACCATCAAGGGTATTGTTTACTATCAAGGAAGAAGAGAAAGAAGATTTGGAAAGTGAGAAATCTTGTTCAGATAGAAAGTTCAGGACAAAGGGTAGTTATTCATTGAATGATGAAGAAGTGGTAATGATGAGTATGGAGAGAGAGATAGAGTCTCCATTTTTTACACCATGTGGTTCTCCTCCTTATTACTCTCCATCTTCCTCACCACCTCGTGAAGTGAAGCATTTGAAGGAAATTGATTGTTGTTTTGTTGTTCGCATTGATGAGTTGCAGAGAAAGGTTGGGGAGAGAGATAGCCATGGTGATTGACTTCAGTTGACTTGACTTGAGTAAGATGTTTTTTGTACGTATTTGTTTTGGTTTAAATATGGATTTGACATTAATTAGGTCTAGTTGTTAGAAATAGTAAAATTATTGTCTTACGCATCTTCTTATTGTAATCTTGATAGTGACATTTTCTTCTTTATGAGCTAGGTTCGCAATATACAGTTTTCTATGAATAATGCCTGCATAGTTCGAAATGTCCAACGGATCTTTAATTTCAGAGATTATATTAGATGGTTTCAATGGGATCTATGATGCTCTGTTTTCAAGATGGAGCAATGTTAAATTGGTATAGGATAAGGAAGACAGTGTTAAATACAAATCTTTAGGAATATAAACGTTATGTAGGATGTATGCATCATAAACATTGGGTGCGTCACATTCTATTGTTGCCCAGGACATGACAATTGTATTTTTTTTTTCTTGAAAACATGACAATTGTATTTAAGAGGTGCTATACGGCCTTTAGCATCCGATGAAGTCGTGTTTCCAATGGCGCTGCTAGATTTTGTCTGAATTCGGCTGGTGCGAAAGGTATGGTCTTATCAAGCAGGTGTTATAATTAAATTCAAGGTAACAGAGGGCACAATATATAAAGTTCTGGTCTTATCTAGCAGATGCTATAATTAAATTCAAGGTAACAGAGGGCACAATATATGCTGTATGTACTATGTACACAACTTGTGTACAAAAGGCAGAATTGTTATGTGTGTAAGCTTCAATTTGGACATAAAACATGAAGACCATCCACCAAATTATAAAGATGAATTAATCTACCGTTATAGGATAGAAACCCCAAAACTTATCAAATATGAATCTATTATAATGTTGATTTTTATGACAAAACCCCAAATCAAAATTATATCCCAAATACAAGAATCCAAAAATTCTATCCTATATTATATACTAGGTAATGCCCGTGCCAATTGTTTTTAAATTTCTTGATTTGCATTGATTTTTTTTAATATTATTTATTTATTTATTATTATTTTTTCTTGTTTAGATTCACTAATATTTCTCCTAGCCACAGTTTTAACAAACATCATCTCTATGTTCGTCTCTTATTTAAATAATAATTATTGATTCATTATTTTATGATTTTGGTACAGTTTTTTGTCTTGAACATATATATTTTAATTCATGTATTTTTCACAATTTCAAGAAATAAAACAAAAACAAAAAGTACTTGTGAAAAATTCATCCAACCGAAACAATTTTGACTAATATGATACATTAAATGTGCTTGTCCACAAACTTTATACATCACACATGTTTTGGCAATATGTATCCCTAGCATGTATATACACCCTCCTAATGATTTAGTTTCGATATTAAAAATAAAATAAACTACAAAAAAAAAATAATAAAATATATATATATATATATATATATATATATATATATATATATATATATATATATATATATATATATATATATATATACAAAATATGAATATGATATAAAAATCCAACTTTAGCCATGAAGGCACAAATTATGTTGTCGCCTCTTTTTATCTTTGGTGATATCTCTACACGCCTATGAACACCATGTCGCAAAAGAATTTTGGCAAAACCTTCGTGTGTGTTTGTTATTTTGGGATATTGAAGCAATACAACCACTGTTGACATTGAAAATGTAAACAAAAACCTATGCAAATTGCAAATATACCAAAGTTATCTTGGGCAGTAATTGAACCATACTATACAATTGAGAATATTCACTGCAATGTGTTAACTACACTTTGAGCAATCCTTTGCACATTGTAAGGTATATCAACAAATGTTAATTTGCTCTTGTTCGACTCATGACAAAGACACCTGACTCATCTCTTACTTCATTAATAACCGGTAAAAGTATAAGACATGAAATAAAAAATAGAAAAAGATTTGTGTCAAATTCACTCTACAAAAATTATTTTGAACATACTTCAACGGACTGAACATGAAATTTTGTAGTTCAAAAGAAACTTAATATATATATATATATATATATATATATAAACGGTGACTACATGCACTGGAGGTACGTACTTTTCCTAAATTTCATAATTTGATTTCATTTTATGGGTTTGAATTGTTTTTGTTTATTTCATTTTCGTTAACTCATAGTTTTTCTATAATTCCAACTGTTCATCGAGACGATGTAAACCAACTATCCATTTTAAAGTGTTGCATAATGGTTTTGTCGTCCTCATATTTTAACGTCTCACATGTTATTGACTCAGATTGAAATCCAACTATTTTAGAGTATGTCTCATCCTATATTTTAACCAGTTAACTCTGTAGTAATATCCAATTCATACTTGTCATAACTTTCCGATCCGTTTTTAAATTCTTGTAAGCTATCAATTAAGAAATTAAAATACCCATGAAAAAACCTCATTGAACTGTTGATCATCTCTATAAGAACTTCTCAATAAACTTGTTATTTTTTATTTTGATTTTTTCTTAGACTTGTCTTTTAATAAATTGCTTTTGGAAAAATGGTAGAAACCTTAAATAATTTGCTAATTTTATTTTAGTATTTTAGATAGTCTAAATCTTTGGCATGTAGTATAATACCCCCCGCCCATGTGGGAATATCTTGCATCGCTTCAGCCCGTGAAGTTTAGGTTGAAATAGGTACTTGAAAGGTGCCTAGCCCGTGGGGCAGGGTAAGCCTCATGTATGAATTCTAGCATCATCTATGAAGTTGTTTGAGATCCGAGACATAAGTAATTCATTCGCCAAATCCCAACATAGAGATTTTTTTTCGATTTATGGATTCATGGAAACTATGTAGTGAAGTTTGCTCATGTAGGAGTAGTCATAGGATGGGTGGCCTCCTCGAAAACTTGTTGTTGTCGGGTGTCAAAAACCTTACACTGTGGTGACTATGTGGGAACAATCGATGTGTAGGATTTTTGATTCCTTAAATATCAACTTTTATAATAAAAACAAAATTTGAAAATTTTGATTGAACTGAGTTCTTTATTTTAATTTTTGAAATATTGCAAAGGCATTAATTAATTTGATATTATTGGAAAATTATTTTTTAATTACCTAATTAAACCATTATTTATTGATTTGCAAAATTAATAAAAAAATTTAACTATCATTATTTATTGATTTAATAAATTAATGAAAAGTTTTAATTACCAATTAAACCATTATTTATTGATTTGCTTAATTAATAACAAATTTTAACTATAATTATTTATTGATTTAATAAATAGAAGTCTTAATTACTATTATTTGATTTGGTAAATTAATGGGAAGTCTTAATTGCCATCAAACTCCAACATGTGGCGGAACGGTGGCCCTCGATTTATACCTGCTCATATTGAATCCCAGCCGTAGGTCATAAAACTTCCCTCCCTTGTTATATTAGATACTAGGTATAACCCGTGCCTTCGGCACAGTTGTATTTACATTTATTGATTGATGCACATTGTGCTTAAAAATTAAAAGAAAGTTAATATAAGTCATCAAATTCACTTAATATATGTATTTTGCAAAAAAAAAAAAAAACTCTTTATTGAAGTATACTACAGACAAAGGCAAAATATATGGTTAAGCTATTTACAATCTGCAAATAACTTGTACAACAATGACTTCCACCAAATATCACATATAACTTCAATACAGATGAGCCAACTATTGCAATGGATAAAGTAAAAACTTTGATGAAATAAAGTACACAACAATACAACATTAACTAATTATACATTAAGTAAAACCATCCAAGGTACAACAAACCATAAGGTCAAGCTTCAACGATGATTATCCAAAAAAATGCTAACTCTTACTCGTACATACATGTCAATTGCTTTGGGAGGAGCTTCAACGATGATTATCCAAAAAAATGCTAACTCTTACTCGTACATGCATGTCAATTGCTTTGGGAGGTTCATCAATTTCCACAATTTATCTTATATTCGATGGGCAAGAAGGCTGGTGGTATACCTACTTGTCATGCCTTAACAACTTCTACTAATTTCTCTTGGGCATTCTTGATTGAGCTGTGTTTGTTGCAACTGGGTGAATACACATACATTCCAATATTGTAGGTGTTGTATTCATGTTGAAAAGAATAATGTTAGACTTTAGGAGGCTAAATTTCTCATCGAGGATTATCAGGAAAAAAAAGGAGAAACTTAACATCACTAACTTTAAGCTCGGTGAGTCTACTAATCTTAGTGAAATTTCCATTTTATTTGGAAGTAACCACAAGAACTCATCTAACCATCAACAATAGTACTAACTATGTCAAATCTCAAAAGAATCTTCATTACAGTAATTGTTTTTGTTCCTAGTTGATTTAAAAATGGTATCGATGTCACATACCATAAAAATTCCATAATTCATAGGTTTTTTCCCAACTTTATTGTATTGTGAAAAAGAGCTGCAAAAGTGTACCTCTATTCCCAAAATAGGTATGGGAGTTGTGAAAACCTATTTACACTTCCTTATGAAAATTTTGGTTGTACATAACACCAATCGTGAAACCAATTAATCCAACAATAGAGGATGAATAATGACATCAACACAAAAGTGATATCTTTTAAAAAATTAGTTAGCATTAAAAAAAAACATTCATTCCATTTCAAAATCTATAAAGAAAAGAAAATGATTTTATATCTTGGAAATCAATTGTGGAAGTCACGAACACACCTGCTAAAAAAAAAATAAAAAAAATAAGTCTGATTTCAAATGGTAAAGCTTGACTACAATGAATATGCCCAAATCATTCCCAAGCTAAAATTGGTTCTAGAGACAACTAACTTACCATTAATTGAAGATTTATTTGCCATAGCAATCTCCAATGTCACAAAAAATAAAGAGTGCATTCTTCTTCATTTAGTAAAAGGGCAAGTGGAAAATATATGTGGACAACTACTGGAAGAGGAAAAGAGAATATTAGATAGCCAAATGAATAGGTGGACCTTAATTTTGGTTTGGTATATCCTTACTCTTCAAGTTTATGTATTGGTTCTCTTGTACACTTGTCTTCATCGAACTAATCTAAGTCCATTAACAGAGAGAGAACAATTGCTTCAATATTTCAAAGCAAAGAAAAAATAATCATCACGGATTATGAATGACCTATTACAATTCCTTTAATTTCAACGTACAACAACAACAACATGTGTCAAATATATAGTAAGCACAAATAGTTGTTTAATTGATCGAGACTCCTACTCAATGTTGCAAACTATCTCAAGAGGGATTGAACTTCCAAGCTTTTGTTTAGTCTGCAATTTGCTCCCATACTTCATTATTTTATTAAAAACTAACCAATAAAGCGTATACACTATATGCCCAAAACAAAATATGTGTCCATTACTGGAAAGTAATAAGCTATAAGTACTTGGAACTAAAAAGGTTTTGCACCCTTCAACACTTTATAAAAAAATGGATAATTGTCCCACTGCAGTTAACATATAATACCCCTTCCTCATTACCCACAAACTTCAAGCCATTATACCTCCCTTAGCCACGTTATACCCATTGAGTAGCCATGTTTACACCCAATTCAACCAATTCATATATCTATCCCCAAACTTCAAATTGTTTTTAAAAACCAAATTTGGCACAATGAAATTGATCCTCGCACTGGACATTGTAGATTTAACAAATCAAGTGTTTTGGTACAGATTGGAACAATAAATTTTTCTTTATGTCAAAGAAGCCAATAAAGCAATAAGTAAGAATAAAATGGTTGTCATAGCTTCTCATATACCTCTAGTCCATGTAATCTTCTACCACTCAAAAAACTCTATCAAGGAGCATTAACACCTACCTTGCTAGCTACTGCTTCCTAATTAAATCAGGGAGAAAAACTATGCTACTGCTTCGGATGAAAATTTCGGCGAATATATTAGTTGCCCACAACTGGAAAAAATAAAGTAGTGATGCAACACAAACTTTAAAATACCAATGAGTATGAAGCCTGAATAGTGTCTACCTTAGAATCCAATAGCAGAAATTTTAGGCCCAAGAGTTGTTTTTTATCTTTCAAATTAGTGGAGTCCATCATATCACTCTTGTAATCCGTCCCCTTATTTTCCTTCAGTCTGTTCCTCTACATAAGCTATCAAGATCTTGGTAAGGCTGAATCGCCATACCCTGTAACAGAAAAACTCGTAAAAGAAGCAAAAAAATTATCACAACGTATATGGCCTAAATCTATTGAAGTGGGAAAAGAAGCAACATGTTTTGCTAAAAATGGAGAAAAGAAAAAGAATCTAAAGCTAGTGCAGTAAAAATTTATCAAATATTCGAGACGAATAACTCTAACTACTACTGATTGATTAGTATCAAACTGTGTATCAATTTCAATTCTAGGTAATACCCCAACAAAACCATAAATCAAACCAATACTTCCAGCTAGTGAAAAGTCCAAATCTTAAAACCCATAATACCCACGAATTTTCAATACCACCAAGAACGTTTAGATGTTAATGCACCTGAAATTAAAAATATATGAGTCTCACTTGGTTTCCTATATATGGAAGGTTGTGGCCTGTGAGTGCAAACAACCATGTCTATATGCAAAACAATGGTATTGATGAACCAAAAATCAAAACAATAGAAACTAAAGTTGATTTATTTATCAAATGCTCGTCATCTTTTGTATTACAAATTCTAATTACAAACCGATAATTTTTGAAGCCGGGGCGAAGAGGATAAGACAAAGGGTGTTGGTATGAAACATTGTCCTATATGAAGTTCACCTTCGAGTCGATATTGCTGAAAGTAGTCTTGTTTCTTCCTGCTCCAAAGTCAGTATCATAAATTCCAATCACTACAGTGTACGCCCATGAAAGAAATTGGAAAATTCAATCACAAATAAAGATGAACCCAACTAAATTAAAAAAAAATGGAGAGGGACCTTTCACATATTTCAGAAAGAGATAAGAAACGAACCATGTGTTGTAGCTGCTGAAAGAACTAACCATTTTAGAATATTTCCGTTCTTTTATTTTTCTTTTATATTTCTTGGAGAGTGCTAAGATGTAAAACCCTTGTAAACCGCCAGCCCACTTTAACCTGATGTTATTATCACGTTTTTTTATCGGAAAATTTAATCCAACCCCTTAATTTTCAAGTTACACCCTTGAGTCAGTAAGTGTGTTATTAAAATGAATCGTTTAATTTACAATATTAAATGCTTAAATGTCTTCCGATAATCGAAAGCAAAGCGTGCCTCCGGGAAAACAATGGGTACCAAAAATTTCAACTCCTTCTTTCTTCCTTTCTATTCTCTCTTCCTCGCCAAACTCCAACTCATCATTTGGTCCAAATCTCACCCATCTCAATTGGTAATGGTCGAGTACTTTTGCTCAAAGCAAAGCGAAAAGGATGGGTGGTGTAAATGAACCGGCCAAACTCCTTTCGTCCGTGTCTTGATCTTTTTGCATCCGAGATGAGCCGTTATAAGGTATATTATTGTCGACGCGGCACCAAATACAGATAAACTTCATCGTCGCCCGCTGCTCCCACGGGTTGGGATTAAATCTTGAGGATCCGACGTTAAAAGACTCACATTCGCCTTGAGGATCGACGTTAAAAGACTCATATTCGCCTTGAGGATCGGACGTTAAAAAGCTCACATTCGTCTTGAGGATCGGCGTTAAAGACTACACATTCGCCTTTGAGGATCCGGCGTTAAAAGACTCATATTCGCCTTGAGGATCCGACGTTAAAAGACTCCAACATGTATATACACGTTTTGTTTTATTAGCACCGGCATGGTGCCCAAAAAGAAAGTGATATGCACCATCGGATATTTCATAGTTCAGATGGGCAATGGATTCCCCGAACCAACCATTCAGTTTTCTATGTGACTGCTTTGGCGTTTTGAGGCTATACCATATGTACTAAGGGTAATATTATTATTAGACCATTGCACATCGGGTCGAGGATGGTACCGCCCCAAACCCTGGCCCCAAAACATAAAGGATAAACCACAACCGGTGGATTGGTCTTCCCCCGCGGACATGAAAGTTGCCCGAGTTAAAGGCGCTTTGTGATGTGTTATTTTATTTGGATTTCCGGTGTTGTTGACACGTTCTTCTCGACTTGTACATTTTGTATATAAAGGATAAATAAATAAAACCAAAAAAAAAAAAAAAAAAAAAAAAAAAGATTTTTGAATGTGATTTTCATATTCTAATGGATGGCATTTTTAATCTTGATCGTTTCGATATCTCATCCGGTAAAATTCGAGTTGAAACGAATCAATTTCCAAGTTTGAAGTTTGAACATTTCGGACATAACAGAATTCTCGTAATTCATTTGTACTTGGGCCAAAATTTTTGACCCGACCCAAAACCCACGATCCGGTACAAAGCCCACGCCAAGGCACCCACGCGTTCCCCTATTTTCTTCTTCCACAAAAACGGATCTTGGTCCCCAACATAAAACCCGTAGCGACCACTCCTGGCGACTCGAATCGACCGCGTAGTCAACCCCACTAAACTCCACCCCTTCCTCCAGCAAAGCACCTCCTCCACCTCCTCTTACTATTTGCACTATCAAAATTCAATTTAAACCGCTTTATGGCAAAGACGAAGACCAATTACGATCGAGAAAATTTCAAAATCTATATAATTCCAGGGATGTTTCACCCATTTTGATGAGGGAAATTGAAGTAGAAATTAAGGAATATCTTTGCATCGAATCCCATCTCAATATTCAAGATTTGGTGTTGAAATTTTATAACAATGGAGGTTTCGGGTGACGAATTTTGATTACGGCGGATGGGATGGAACGTGAACTCACGCGGAGTTGATTTCGAATACCGCATGCCGAATCTGGATTAACTCGGATAGCCCGACCCATTATTGTCGAGTATCCGACCACGAGGGATTTGATGTTTGACACGCTTTCTCGGGGGAGTACAACACCGGCTCGAATCATGCGGTACCAAACGTTCGCCGACGTAACCAATTAGCCGCCACTCAATGGTTGGGCGACAACGTCATTGGAACTTCAAAGACGTCGGCGTGAACAAGACTTTCTTGCACTGGCTGTGGATCCTACGGGAGAGGAAGCACTTTCTGTATGGTCCATTTCACGGGCCATATTCTTCGGCGCGTCAAGCAGGTCGGCTCCTCTTTGGCGTACTTGTTACTCGGCTTATGCTTAATTTAGGGTTCCAAATCTTACGCCTTTCATTGAAACAAGGGCTTCGAGAATTTTGGAATTTTTGAGACTTGTGTTTTGGACCATTGGGACCCGTAGCTAGAGATGACATTGAGCATGATAACGCATCTCCTCCTCCTCATCACCACCGTTTTTTTTAACGAAGATACCATCTTGGCCAGAATAAATACTCCTATGGATGCCTTGAGGAACATGAATTCTAGTATCTTGGCAGGATGTTTCTTCGCCCAGAAGAGATGATTACTTCGAAATGAATTCCAAAGAAGAATTGAGAAATCGCCAAGGCCAATTCAGAGAATGATGATGGCTAATCGGCCCGCAATTCAAAGATCGATTCTTCTGATCCCATAGGCCACATTCACCTTGATCGGCTCAAATTGAAGTTCGTGGGTGGCCGAAGGCGTAGAAACCGGGTTCATCTTACGCTAACCCGAGGATTCCCGATCGCTATTTTCTTTGGTTTAAAATGACTATGTCATTTATTTCCCTAATGCATCGCATTTTTATTTTTAGTGCTAAATTATTATATATCTCGGTTGATTTCTCATAATTTTTGTATCTCGAACAGTTTAAATGAGAAATTATTTATGTTATGCGAGATATAGTACTTTCAAAAATATGAGTTTGCTCCTTGATTCATTGGGCCTACTCTCAAAGCCAACGGTCGAACCCAACGGACTGATCCAAGCGGTCACATGCCCAACGGTCGAAACCAAGTTATAAATACAACTCTCCTCTCCCTTTTTCACTCATTCCCTTCTCTCGATCTTCAACAACTTCTTCTTCACAAACTTTCAATTTCTTGACAATAATGAATAAACTAGAAGCGATGGGAAAAGGAGCAACGAATGGGCTATCACATTAATTGTGATGATGGTGTTTATCATCATTCTCTTGTCACTCATGCATAACACGATGCAAATAACTAGATCTATGTAACCGTTTTTTTTTTTCTGATTTTCATTTTGTATATTAGTATGGTGTGTTAAATAATTCTCACACATTTGTGCGAGTTCACGTATTAAATGGAAAAGTTCCGTATTAATTAGTTGTGTCTATTAGTTGTCTTTTTCGCCTCTAATATATATATATGTATATATAAAATAATAATAATATTTCATAAAAAAAAAAAATATATATATATATATATATATATATATATATATATATATAATAAATAATAATAATAATAAATAAATAAGCAAACCATAACAACGAAAAGGCCATCCAAAAATTCAAACAAAATCATTAATGGATACACATGGTGTTCGAGGAGAAAATCCATGACGCTACAAGGTACACATAACACTTGTCACGGATCATTTCGATTATTCTATCCATATTCTATTCTTGAGTTATGATCATCAATTCACGAAATTACGTAAGTTTAACTACCCCGTGAAACTTTCATCCGTATTTTCTAAACATTCAACAATCTCATTAATTATATTTGGATATCCGACATGACAAAGACTTCTTTGTGGATCCCCTATGATCTTTGTTCATAATCACATGGGTCATTAACTACACTTGGACTCAGTTGGCTATAAATCTCTTCTTTTTAAGCCATTCTCACTATCCTTCCCTCGAGAAATGGCTCAACCAAGAAAAAATACTTGGCAGAAAAGACTACCTAAAAACTTTTCAAGGCGGCGGTTTCTCCTTATTTTGACACTGAAATCATACGTCGAGGATGGACGCCTCTTCTATATCATTCAACAGCTTTTTATTCACGAGAATTGGTTTTGATGTTCTACCAATTTAGCGGCTATGAAGATGGAAAATTCTACTTCAATGCCTATGGACAACGATTGGAATTGAATAAGGAAATGATCTCCGACATACTTCAAATTCCAATAAATACCCGGGAGTCCCTTTGTTCAAGAATCATCATTTGATTCCGCAAAAACTTTACTACGAGCGACCGTATCTCATGGCAACCTCGAAGATACACATCACATTGTTCTTCAACGCTCTTTGAAACAGAATCAACGTGTTGTGCTCCACTGGTTGGGACATAATGTGGTAGGTACATCACACCAAACAGAAGTCACAAAGCCTCAAATTCACCTACTTTGGATTTTGCAAACTCAAAGAGATGATTTTTGTCTAATCCAACACCTCTGGAACGTAATCACCAAGAAAACAAGAACGTCTGCACCCCTACCCACTTTAGTAACGCAGATTATGATCGCGTTAGGGTTATCCAAAATTTCTCCAGAGACACCACTTCAAAAGCATATATAAAGGTACTCCAAACGGACTACTCCGTTGGTTTTGGACACCGATACTCGATAAATGAGCGGGAACAACCCAAGCTCAAATCGACCGTTTATTTGATGAAAATGCCATCTTTGAACATTATTAACCCCATGGAAGGCATTAAGCTTCTTCATCGGGTTTGGGGAACTACACCTTCGTCGAATATCATCATCACAACTCTTGAGTTTCCAAGATCGTCCAAGCAACTCATGATGTTGAACGGGAAGAGATCTTGGAAACTCATTCTCAATCCTTGCAAAATCCGCGGCTCTAATGGAAAATCAAACCGTACTCTCTGCCGGTAAAGGGACATTCGGATGCAGCTTCGGCCAACAAATAGAAGACCTAAACGGTCCGGTGCAAAATATGCATCTCCTAGATCAATATCGGATCCATGATATTACTAAGTCAATAAGTATATAATCATATATGTTATTACGTTTTTTCCGTCGTTACTATGTATTTTATCTTATCCTTTTGTTTTATTTTGTATGAAATGCTTAGTAGGATTGTCATCATTTCCATTGTTGACTAATATAATTTTAACATGTGCTCTGGGGAGGGTCTATTTTCTTACATACTCATTTTTCCATCCAGTTGCGTTACCTAGTTTATTACTTCATCCACTATGGCATCTTCATCATCCATGGTACCTCCCAAAATCATTCACGAACAATCCTTTCGGTCTATGATGGATTCCAATGCCTATGGCCATCTCTTCCATGATTACATCACAAACATTGGGTGGTCTTCCCTAATTCTTCAACCCCACCAAACTTATTCTCCTAGTTTGGCTGCATACTTTATGCTAATATGGATGACACACCAGCATTCAACCATGCATGGTTTCTACTTAGACGGGTTCACAATCGAGTTGATGACACACCTCATATCTTTTCCAACAACAACTTGCTCATCTTTGGACCTCCCATATCACGAACCAGCTGCATCTTGGCAGTACATCTTTCATAATTCTTACCGTTCCTTTCAGTGGCAAGCGTTTCGCGACTCTTATGGTGATGGTCTTGAGATCAAACGGGAAGGAGATGGCCATGTGCCATGGCGAAACATCACCATTCCATTAGCAAGCATGACCATGAACATGGGGACTGCCATGTTATTTGTACTCCTAAACATTATGGGAGATTGGCATTTTTCTACTGCCAATGAGGCTGCTTGCGTGGTATTCAGTGCACTAGCTCAGGGTCATGCATTATTTAACATTTTAGGTTGTGAAAGTTGTCTCGGCCTGAAACGAGCTCGCGCACTTTTCGGATAAGTATATACTTTTACCATCACCGCTTGCGAATCATGAAGACACATTTCCCAGGTTTGCGGCTACTTTTCATGATCGGGTCAAGGTGGATTCCATGTGCCCAAAGAAACGAATCATTAAGCTCATTGAGGGTTTTTCGTCAATGGAAGCGCCCCGCCGATACCGAGGCATGTTCGATGTTACCCAAAGGACGAAAAGATGAAGACCAATTTGAGGGAATCCGGAGACAAAGAATGGGCAGAAATTTGGCGGACTATTATCTATTGGCGATGCTAAGGAAATGCATTTCCTTAAAGAGGGCGCCAGACCTTCACGATCTGGCCGGATGGTAAACTTGAGTTTGCCATTGTACATATATCTAGCTAAACCTTTTGTTTGGTGTGCTATTGTTTTTCATGTTTCATATCTTTGGGTTTATTATATCGTGTGCTATGTTTAGTGTGCTATTGAACATTTTCTTGTTCTTTCCGAATAATATATTATGATCTCTAACCTCTCCGGTTCCGACAATCTAGCCCTAATTTTGCTCCGCGGTTCTCGTGTTTTCTCTTTTAATTATTGATCCTTCGAGGACTAAGCATCATTACGTTTTGGGGGTGCTTTAAACCTATAGCAAGAATTAGGCATCTTGTAGCCTATATATAGTTTTTATTTTCATATTAATAATTGTACTTAGTGACAAAGTCTTGTTTCCTTTTCAATGATGAAAATTGTCTAGAAATCTCACATTAGTATCCCAATTAGGATTTGTTTTAAGAAATTTTAGATAATCGTCGCAAATAGTTTTATACATCTTTTTCATGAATATTCATGTACCGAAGTATCATTGATTGTACATAGCGATAAGTTTAAAAACAACGGTTAGTTACTTAAACTATAAATCCCGTGAGAATCTAACCAAAAGCCTTGATATGAGTGATTTGTGTGTGATGACACGGAGGAGTAGTTTTTCGATTAGAGGAAATTACGATCTACTTACTTGATCACCACCGAACCCTAGGCTAGAATTTAGGCCTTCTTTGGATCGATATAGCTAAAAATTCTTACCCCTTTACAAATATTACCGCTAGTCACTCCACGAACCTTTCATCAAACCTTTCACTTTCACCACAAAAATTCCTTACCCATCTATTAAACCAAATAAAAGAACCTACCTAAGTGATGAGTATGAAATAGGATGAAATGTGGAAAGAATAAAGAGAAAGACTTGTGTATAAGTCCCAAAAAATAGAATCATGTTCTTAAAAAATCTTATAAAAAAAAAAAGAACAAAAAAAAAAAAAAAAAAAAAAAAAATCGATTTGCTTCAGAAAAGGAAAATAGAATCATGTTCTTAAGCCTTATAAAAAAATCTTAGTATCCGCAGAGGCTTAAGAACAAGGTTGGAAAAACTCAGTTAGAAGAAGGAAAGGAAAAAGGATTTCTCTAGTATAAATATATATGAAGACCCTATTCTCTCATACTGAATTTTGATTATCCATTTCCATTTTCTTGTACACTATCACCTAAGCCCCACAATACCTAATAAAGAAGACCTAAGCTCAATTAGGAGTAGGGTGGTGTGATAATAAGTAGTAGACGTGATTGATCGACATCGGCTCCTCCGACCGTCATTGAGATGTAAGGAAACGTGCCCACTTGCACACCGGAGTTAACAAAACCCGGAGTGGAAAAATTTTGAGTGAATATGTGTTTCAACACATACCCGTGAGAACCCATTTAGGTATGCTCTCAAGGATCCAAAACAACCCTGCTAGTATATTTCAATGAAAAGTTCACTGCATGAATAATCATATGTAGATGTTTTAATTATTGAATACATATTAACTTGAGTTTCAAAGAAATAAATCCTCGTTCCCTCTAAGGAGATGTATGGATATCCGAGATTAATTTAGGAAACAAGTTTACATCATTTGAATCGTTGTAGTATAAATGAAGTTTGTGAGTATCTTTTCTGGAAAACTCTCACGAGGCTATAACTCGTCCACTAGGGAATTCCTAGTGGTTTAAGGCCTTGTTGCATATGGTCAATGCAATCGCATCTTCTGTAAACGAGAATTAGTTTAGGACACATTTTTGCCACTTATCTAAGTTAGTGTCTCTTCTTTGCTTGAGGACAAGCAAAGTGCTGTTTGGGGGTAGTGTGATAAGCACCCAAAAGTGTATTATGAAACCCCATTGAGACATATAAATTTGGTTCATTATGTGTTTAATAATTATGAAATAAATGTGTTTTCATACTTTTGCGGTATTTGCGATAAACATGGAAATATTGGTTAAACCTGCAATAAAAAGACGAGGAATCAGTATATATGAATTCTCCCAAATCCACGTTGAAGCATCAAACTTCCAAAGCTCCTACCTCTCTAACCAGGGCCTCCGAATCGACACAAGAAAGCTGCTCGGACAATCGTATGCATGAACTCTACGCATAGGCTGAAGTTGTAAACCAAAATAAATACCGGTTTCCAATGGACTACATGGACCACTATGTGGGGCTACAAGATGGATGAGTCATCAATCATGGAGCATGTCAAGACAAAGATAACAAATTATTGGTGCAAAGTTGACACCTTGCATGTAATAAATTAGATTAGGTGTTAATAGTGAGAAAAAGGCAAGGTGTCACTTTGTTTTAATGTGGTAGATAAAAATGAATCAATGTGGTTTGATAATTCACGTGGGAGGAAATGAGATTTCTCTCAAATGGAGAAGAAATTAGACAAAGGTGGGGGACACTCCATTTACTCCCTTGACTTATTTTCCACCCATGGCATTATTTTAGTTCCTTAAGTGAAAATGAGAAGGAAGTTTTATTTTATTTGGAAAAAGCTTGTAATAGTTTTAATGGAGGAACACTTGTTCTTCTAGTTCTTCTAGAAATATATAAGTGAGTTTGGTTGTGGATTCTCTCTCTCTCTCTCTCTCTTTCTCTTTTGAGTTTTTAGTAGTTCATAAGTCCTTGTCCCAAGGATCATGAGCTAACTTCCCTTTTGGGGAGTTAATCCAACTCATGTGAGGGAAAAACATTGGTTGAGAGTTTGGTAGGTTTTTAGGATAAACAACTAACACTACATCCTATCCCAAAATGATAGTTGGTGTAGTGTCTAGTTAGAAATCAAACAATGAGCTTAGAGATAAGTCATTGTTTGGTTTCACTTGCTAGCATGTATAAGCTCTTAAGTGAGTCATGCATGCTAGGGATCAATTATATTTTTCCGTTAGGGACTTGTCTATGAGTTTAGGAAGAATAAAACCTATTTCAAATCAACACTAATGGTAGCTCACATGAGGGAGGATTAACTCTCCAACTTCTCTTCCAAATTTCTATTTTTAGTATCAAGTGCATGTTTTCAACTTAATGTTTTCTTAATGTTTAAGTAGGAATGATAAAAATCTAACATTTATAATAGACCCTTACTCCTTAGGTTCCTTATTGTAACATCCAATTTGTAGTTGTTCTATACTTTTTGGTAGTTCAATCCTTATTCTAACTCTACTCAACGAAGATCGTGAGTAAGGAACCTTGATTTCTTTTGCTTCAATTTAGAGAGTTCTAAACTCTAAGTGGTCGTAAAAGCAAATATCATGCTACATCCATGTTGCAATGGTAATTGACGTATAGTGTAACACCCATGTTGTAGTAGGAGTTGACAATTGAAAACAACATGTAAAATCAAACAACAAGCATCAACATTTAAGCTTCATGTTCATTTAAGCAAAAAGCAAGTTCATTAAACCAAAACACAAAATACAACTAAAATTATATATATATATATATATATATATAATATATATGAAAATTTTAAATTTAGTTTCCTACTTTTGTAATAGTTGGTTGTTTTTTGTTTCGAGTAGATCTCGGTTTTTAATGTACAAAATCGGTGGAATCGCCATTAATTTCAAATTTCAAATTTCCATGTTACACTTTTCATACTTTCAGTTTAATTTGGAGGAACTAGGGTTTTTTTTTTTTTTTTTTCAAACTATTTAGATTTCTGTTTGGAGAAGATGGGGTGAGGGACAAATTTGTAATATTACTAAAAAATTGACTGGGTGGGCTTTTAACATAATTACAAAAGTCTATGTCTTTTATCCGAAATTAAATTAGAATGGTGGGCTTCAGGCCCAATCTAATTGGGCTAACGAGTATTACTCCGGTACTAGATGAGCCAATTAGGATCCCTCATAGGAAATTAGGGCCCCCCAATATACACAAAAAAAAAACACCGTAAACTCAATTTGACTTTTTTTTGTGTGTATTTAGAGAGAGACTCTAATTTCTCATCTAAAAGCGGTGGGAAAATTCTAATTGGCTCATCGTGTACTCATTAACCCTTTTTAATTTCAAGAAACCTATGATAAACAACTAATTGTACCAACGTTTGAAAATATTTAAAAAATATACCATAACATCGTGTTGAGCCATTAACCATGGGCAGTAAATAATTTGAAATTCGCATTTTATTATATGTATATAACTTGAGGGAGGTCCTCAATTACTCTAATTTCTACTGTTTATGTTTGTCTTTTTGTTTATTACATGGTTCACTTGGGGAGGTAGCTTGGGGCGTTTAATTAATTGATATACGTATAGCATGCACCTAAATAGACACCGCAATTTAGAGTCGATCGCCTTTGTTGCACACAGATATTCTTGTTCACTAAGTATCATTTGTTTCACACCCTAGTAATGGTCATCTTGTTTCCAAGAAATTTACACCCGCATTACATACAGATTCACCATGAGAAGATAAGCCTGCATGAGACGAGTCTTAAAAAAATTCCTCAAAACTTGGTTATTGGATTATGAGGTTTCCACGGAATGAAGATTGATATTTTTCCTTATGATGTTTCCTTAGTAGGTTCCATTTGGCCGACTTGCTTGATTCTAGGTGGTGCTTTCCTTGTCCAAAGTATCCCGTCTGCTCATTCAAACACAGACTATCATTCTCTCGAAAACGTATTAACTATTTTGGTTCAAATTGAAGGTTATGGGTAGTTTAGCTACTCAAAAGAAAAAAGAGGTTGAAGATGCTTTTCGTTCTAATTTGTTGTGAAAACTTGGTTGTCCTGTGGTTATCTTTCTGTTTAACTTATGTACTGTTTCGCATGGTATGCAGGTCACAACTGCCATTATAGAAATAGTGGAGAAGCCATTGGAACGGGTATATATAGATGGTCAACCACATGAGCATTGTTATATAGTTTATTTACCGTGAACAGTCCAATCGTTTTCTGTCTTTCCTAATGCTTCTATGTCTGACAATTCAAGAGTCGTCCACACATCACACACACTTTCATATAAGGGATTCGTCGATTCGAGGAATGATGCTTTGGTAACATGTAACAATGATTTGTGACCAAAATTTGCCTATAGTGATGTGTCATTCTAGGGGTTCAATTAATTATCCCACACTTTTTTTTCGCTAAAGCATCTAAAGACTTTTTTTTTGGTAAAGATCTAAAGACTTAAAAGTAGGTTTTTACTGGCACCTCATTTAAAACCTTTAAGCTCATGCAAATGTGTCTTGCTCAACAGTTGTACGCCAAAGAAGGTAGAAAATGGTATGAAACTGAGATTAGGAGAGAAAGTAATTACATGTCAGATGCTGTAGCAGAAAATGAAGCGTGAAATACATTTGACACGCTGTAATAAAGACATCGTGTATAAATTGTCATCTGGCTTGACATGGCTTCAAGCCTTCAACAATACTAATCAAATTCGCGTGCGTTTTTTCACAACTTTTTGTAAATGTCTAAATTTACATCAAGGATTAAGACTTAGTTTTTAGCTTTTTAAGTTGTGGTAATAAGAGCAAGTCCAATAGAGAGCTGCTAAAAGGTGCCACATAGGCCTTTTAGCTTGCCCAACTAAATTTGGCACTCCAAAATCAAAAAACTAATCCAATCGCATTTTCTATTTTGAAGTGCTAAATGATACGGACAGTATAGTTTCTGTCGTCCGTCCATTATTTTGTAATTTAGGTTGAATTTTTTTTGGACGGACGACACAGTTTTTGCCATTCGTCGAAATTTAACACACAGACGGCAGAAACTATACCATCCGTCTCTCAAACTTATTATGGCAGCTGCTAGCGAAAGTCTTAACTTTGGCTGCGTTTTTTACTCCTTCCAAATTTAAGACCCTTTTAGCAATCTCATTAGAATGACATTTTTGTGGTTGGGGTGCTATATTTGCCTTTAGCAGCTCATATAGCCCCTATTGGATTTATTCTAAGGAGGGGATGATTTTATGTAGTGTTAATGGTTACTCTTCATGAGTAAAAAGATGTCTACATATCCAGTACTGTGTTAGTGAGATTGGAATAAAGCCACACGTAGTTTTGAAGGATGGCTATTATAATTATTGAGAGTAAGCATCAGAAGCGACACGTGTACTGATGAATACAGACGTGCGGTCGAGGTAGATGATATGTGCCTGTGAGAGGTATGTGGATAGCAGTTGTAGGTCTATCTGAGTTGGCATATGATGTAATGATAGTGTTCTCTGTAATTATGGTGGATGGCTGTAATGGTGCATGTGTTACGGCGGAAAATGAGCTTAAAGATAAGTTGGTAATAATGACAGTAATAGGTGATGATATCACGAGATGAAGTCGAGTAACGAATCACTAGGCTGCTGAGTATGCGAGTATTCTAATGTAGTGAGTGCAATGGTTGTTCAAATGTTTGGGGTCACGTTATGTTGAGAAAGTTGTGTGTGCACATCACGTGACTGATGGGATGTTCCCCGCTGTAAATTTTGTTATGCTTTATAAACATGTTATTACTTTTAGGCTTCGAAGCTGGGCCTGAGAATACACGACCGAAGTAGTAGTCAAGAAATCTGGTGTTTTACATGTGACTTCTGGAATGGAAGGGTTGGCTCTATTGAAAACAATGAAGGTGGGATTTTTGTGTTCGTTTTGTATGCATTGAGAACTATTATTAGTTTTTCAAAATATTAAATGTATGTGACAATGTGCTACCTTATTTGTTGCTTATTTCTCACTCAAATGTTTACTTTATAAACAGTCTGGTTTCGAAGGTTGTTTAATAAAGTTGCCATGTAATACTTACAAGAAGCTTACCGCGTCCTACTTACAGCCACTACCCAAAAGTCCAAAAAACATACAAGAAGCTTACCGCATTCAACTTACAGACCACACTCCCCAAAATACGATCACCCCTTCTACTTACAGTCCATATAACAAGTACACCAGAAATACGCTTTTACAGTTTTACCACATTGTACTTACAGTTGCCATATAACAAGTACAAGATGCTTGCAGCATTCTCCTGACGCTTGCACCAAAAATAGGATCAACGCAAGAATGAGGAACCCATTGACGTGTCAACAAAAAGGCCAGAGTCGTCTGATTGTAGCTTGCATTTTCCTCCTGTCACCACTGTGGCAAGTCCAAATATATTCCGCTTAACCATTTGTCCAACCAGATGTAATTAATCACACTGCCAGGCAAAATTACTATCATTTTTTGTGGCATTTCTTGACGCTCAGGAACTGTTCTTTGCCAACCATGTTCCTTCAGGAACACCCCTACCTCTTCCAAGGCCTTGATTGGCTCCTGCACCAGCCCATCCCCGTGCTGATGGTGAAGCGACCTTTCCAACATTTGGTGTGTGTACTATCGGAACACCCCTACCTCTTCCGAGGCCTTGATTGGCTCCTGCACCAGCCCATCCCCCTGCTGATGGTGAAGCAACCTTCCCAACATTTGGTGCGTGTACTATCCTATTAGACTCAGGAGTTTGATCTCTCCATAACACCATATACTCCTTGCCTCTGACTGGGACATTGTTCGTACTGGCAACAGGTGTACCAGATAAGGCCCGCATCTGCCCGGAATCAGAAATCCTGCTCCATGATGATCCCATATCTTTCGCATGTGCCAAAGACGGGTTAACTCGCCTACAAGAATCAGAAGTTTGATTCCATGATGATTGGATATCATCCATCTCTCCACCTCTGCCCCACTTTCCTATTTCAAATGAGGAGCTATATGATGTCATAGGTCTCATATTGTTTGCTGCTCCATTTCCTCTGCCATACCCACTTGCCGCAGGAGAACCATGTAGAGACTGAATCCTCCTACGCAAGTCAGGAGTTCTGTTCCATTGTGATTCCAGAGTCTTTCCTCTACCTCTCCCCACTTACCAATTTCCGATACATTATTAAGCTGCACCAATTCCTCTATGAGACCTGTTGTGAGTAGAGTGAATTGCTTCTATATTTCCTCTTCCCCTGCCTCTCCAAGCATGACCTGCTTCCTTCCGACGGACATTGCATCTGGTGATGCAACGTTTCCCCCATTAATCACTTTCCTGTATCTTTCTTGATTTTGCAAACTGCTGATAGCAATTTCTAGTTATATCCAAAAGACCAGTGCATGCAGGTTCTATAGGTGAACTGCAAAACTACATTATACTACTTGGATCAACCAACTTACCTGTTATAATTTGGTGGTCGATGACCCTCATACTCATGCCAAAGTGGCCGCTTCACATTGTCTGTTTCAGTTAGTGTCTGCATAGATACAGGGAACAATTCCATCAGATGAAAATATGAAAAAAAATATACGTCTCAGAAGTTTCCACTGGTGATGTTTAAGAAAATCGTGGATCGAATTTTTTCAGATACGTTAGGACTGTTCTCAGCACATTATCAACCTATTTTCAGATACTAAACTTGAGTCAATGCCTAAAAAGATATGTATACTTATATTACATAAATATTTATCATCAAGTGTGTATTCACAACACAATGCCATAACCTATCTTAAAGATCACAACTTGACAAAAATCACAAGGACACAAGTAAGAGGCCAACTCAATTATGGCTTCTTAATTATAAAAAGTAATGACGACTCTCAACGAGAACTACAAGCCAGAAAGATAATTTCTTCTTCCACAAGTATTTGCAGTAAACACAAAAATCAAGAGCTAACTGAACATTTGGATTCGTGAAATCATTGTATCTTACCTTTCAACAAAGCTACTTAAATACATATATAATTATAACAAAAATAATTTTGCAAAATGAACATAAAATAAAATGTAAAGACGGCATTTTCAAAGCAACTCTACCTTTTCTGGAATTGTTACATTCTCAAGAAGGCGAGGAATATGTGTGTTGCTAATAGGGAATTCATATGTTGCACACCTGGAACAGTAAAGACTATTACTTCTGTGGAAAATTCAGTTCATAATATGCACAACCTTGTTATTTAACTTACAGTACATCGTTCTTCGTAGCACTTTCCGCTTGTTTCACAGATGAGGTATCGTAGCCTGAATACTCACTAGATGGGGCTATAAAACCATTCATATCCCCACTGAGAGAAAGAGAACAGCACCTCAAAAATATCACTTGTAAGAATGATGTTTAGTTTTAAGAAATAACAACATAGATCCTTGTCAGAACATTGTCCATTCATACCTGGCAAAGATCTCTTTCTTAGTTGCATTTTGCTCATAAAGAGAGAAATTTGAGAAGCAAAATCATGAGAACTTCGATACAAAAATCTTTTCCCTACTCTCAGAATTTCTATTGATTTCATATTCCTGAGATCATATCATGGATTGCAACAATATCAACAAAATGTACAACTTCAAGACTAAAGTTACCTTCTGAAAAAGGATAACAAAATATGACAGTGTACCTCAAGTTCATTTTCCAATTTGCTGGTCTCTGCAAGAAGTCGTTTTTCCTCGATAAAGGGAAGCTTAACAATGCCCTTACATGAATAAAATTTGAAGTGAACGATGGATCTTAGTTAAAAGTATGTTAATGACTTTTACATCATAATAAGAGGTGAGCAAACCTGCCACAAGAACCGCTTCCCATCGATATCAACATCAAAATCTGGTCATTGGGACAGAAAAAATTAGTATCTGACTAAAATGTAGTAATTACATTCCAGATATAAATTGATATTACCAGTTGGATAAAAGTCAATGAGGTTGGATTGCTCCTCAGTAACAAGGTGCCAGTAAGCTTTGGGAAGCGCATAAATACTACAAAAGCAACTTCAGATGTGTTATGTGAAGAACAAGATGACAAACAATGTAGCAAGGAGATGTTCTAACCTACGAGGTGGAAGGACTCCCATCAGCTGATCAAAAGGTTTAAATGGTACCCCCATATTAAATGAGACATTTACCCCACCAAGGCCCTTTAAGTCGGAAGCAAATGGACCATAATGATAAGGATAAAACCTACGCACAAAAGCAGATGTAAGCTTCTTAGCAGAAAGAATGTCGAAGTCACATCGACCCATGAGTAAACTAATTTCACTATGCAAACAGAACTTACCAATTCCATGACCCGACTCCAAAATAGTAGTACTGAAGCACCCAGCATAGGCCTTCAGTGTACTTTCCAACCTGCAAAGGATAAAAAGAGAACACTCAAAGAACCGAAAATATATACTACCTTATATACCCAAGTACATGGAAATTGCTCTGATTGAGAGCACTAGCATGATTGCCTTCAATTTGGTACTAAGTTGTCAATGTAAGTTGTTGACAAGAGAGTGACATTGGCACCATGCATGTAGATGCTTGTCATAAAGCACACTGAAAAATTAGTAGGACAAAGATATTTGTACAAGCCTAAGGCGCTGCTTGGATAACAAAGATTTTTCATCAGTCAAATATAATCCAATCATTTATTTCAGAATGTAGTGTCAACATTATATATCCTTCTATCTCTCAAGGTTTCTTTATGTGTTAAGGTAATAATGTTCCATGTGTAATGTAATCAATAAACAACACCTTTGCGCTGAATTTCAAATGGAACACAAATCTTCTGCAGATACTTCGATTCTAAATTAACGAGGAAGTCATAAACGTGCTCATAAAAGGATATCAACCGGTACATACAATTTCTTTACGTATACTTTCAATTTCCCTCCCGCTTTGTGCAGAGAATTTTTCCTTATAATATCGCTCTTTCCAACCTGGCATACCCAATTGGATCTGCAAGATAAAACCGATTGCCACCTTTACAAACGTTTCCAATGAACATTTGTACTTCCAAGGAGCATAGCAAACCAAAGGAAAATCTCACAAAGAAACAAGCACATACCGTGTCTTTCTCCAGGCCACCTAGTTTAAATAAGTCAGATTTCTGATGTATTACCTCTTTCACCCTTCTCTTCAGTTCTTCCGTATTCTTCAGCACCTGCAAACACCATGGAAGAGATTCATTCAATTCTGAAAACGACGGACATACCTTAGCTTCATCTAGAGAGAATCAGCTTCCACCCACATGTACTTGTTTATGTAAAGACCTCTGATGTCCTACAGATGAATCACGAAGAGCAAAACTATCCATCGAATGAATCATGCTATTCAAACTAAATCAGGCCATTTGAAATGTTGGCTTCGCTCTTTAGTGAGTGGTAGAACAAAGGACTTGCATTGGCAATTTCACATTAATTGACAATTAATTGAGAAAAATATTGGAGATGCAATGCACAGAATTATTGTTTGCATCCCCAACAATCCTATATCTACTCATTAGATGTTTTTCCAAGGAGATAACTAAAGTAGTCATCCAAAACTATAACCTTCCATATTTATGTATTAACCAAAATAAACAGAACAAGCTCTAAATTACATTCAAACATTTTATATACCTCATTTTCAATAATAGCACACATTCCTCTTGATGTTGAATCAGACTTAGAAGTATTCACAGTTGGTACTTTGCAATGCTCATGCCTTCCATTCAACACCAAGTCCTTTACAGGGAATTGAATAAATGGGTCTTCTTCCTGCACATAGAAGATAATAAAACTAGTCAAGTATACTCTGCTGAAGAGAATTGTATGTGAAGGCCGGCCAAGCACTTCACAGGATATGCTCACCTTAATTTCCAGATCATCCATTTCTTTAGCCATTTGTTGCATGATTCTCTTCTTCATACTCTGGCTCATATTCATTCTTTTCTTGAATATTCTTTCTTCATATGATCCGATGGAAAGTATGAACTTTTCAATCTGCTTCAGGTTCAGATATCCTGCTTTCTCCTCCAGCTGCTTAAAAACATTTGAATTACAGAACGTGTAACAGCCATTGAAGTTTCTACCATGCATGTAAAAACAAAGAGATAGTATATACTTTGTGTGTATTGACAAGGTAGTCTCCATGAGTTTTAAACTCATCTTTGTATACATCCATCAATAGATCAATCGCACCCTGCCAATACAATATAAATCAGTACATATTTCAAAAATTAAACTTCATATACCTAAGCTTATTCAATTAATAATTGCTTCTGAAAATTATCAGGCATGACAATAGACCTCTCTAATCTCTAAAGAGGGCATGTGCGGCAAAAAATCGTTCCCAGTAAAAAAGCAAATGAACACAAAATCATCTATAATTCGCTCAAAATCAATCTTAAATGGAGGGCTAGAAATTTCCAGTTCAAGCGCCAAATACTCCCTCACGGTCCAGATGTTGAGGAACTGCAAAGAAATGACCATATAAATAAAGACATTCAAATGACTTTTTGGCATCACATAAGCACTTCTAGAAAAGTTCGAGGCAAGACTACCTGATATGGTTTTTGATATGGTTTTCTAGATACATTGGCCGGCTTCCATTTATTAGAGCACTCTTCACTCAATGGTGAAGAGGCAGAGGTCACGTTAGAAAGGCAGCTCTGTAAAGGTCGACCCATACTTCCTCGCGTTTGTTCCATGATCACATCCTACACAATAATTATTAATGTAAATTTGTTAATTTAATAAGTGAAATGTATTTATGGAAATAACAAAATCCATATTTATGGACTCAATTGACCTCTCTTAGAATGGTAAAATGTATTTCATGGGTAGCTAAGGCCAACATTATTAAATCTGCGTCCTGCATAACAACATACCCAAAAGATACAATACATGGTAATGACCCCGGAGGAAACTACAAGGGATAAACAATTATCAAATATATTGCATTGACATACTGGAGGCACAAGAACATGAAGTTCGATGTTCATACCAGACCATATAGGCAGTGACGAGTATTTGGATTATAACCATCATGGTTCCTTTGAAGGCGTATGAACTTCATTATCTTGTGTTCTCCTTCACCGGGAGAATTTGCATCAGACAAAATAACCTTCAAAGCACATCAAATACTATCAACCGTTATGATAAAGTTTTAAATAATGATTCATTAATTATGAAGATTCCATGGAACAGGGAATTGTTGTCGGACACTTAAAGCTTTGTAATATATATCCATAATCCTGTAAAAAGGTTAGATAAATACATAATACCAAAATTTAGGTAGCACTCTAGATAGTTTAGCATTAAACCTTTATACTTTTCCAACCAATATCACTCTTAAGTCGCAAACATATATAAACTTCTAGAGCATTTGATAATTTTTCCATGAACTCTGTTCCTGGAGTAATAACATTTGAATCTGATACTTCCAACTTTTGTTTTGGAAGAACCTTCTTGCCTTCCCTTTCAAACTCCTTTCGCAAGCGTTCCTCTTCAGCTTCCTACAATACCCATACAAGCACATACTGTAAATACTTTAAAAGGCATTCTACAAACATAATGGTGAAACAAACCAACTAAACACCCACAGCGATTTCAGCATCTTTAGCTGTCCTGAATCGTCTTGAACGCTGCTGATTCATTTTAGCCCTTGGAGCTACTCCATCTACATGAAAATATGAACACCATAACAATATGAAATAATATTATATTAGCTAGTTGGATGAGGCGCGAGATGGACAACATTGCTGAGTTTTACATTTTAGAAAGTGAAAATGCTGTCTTGTGTAAAAATATGCATAGTCAGTTACTCAGTTACATGTAGGAATGGCAATTATACTATTGCAGTTTTTTTCAAGTTACACTGCTCAACTTCCTTCACTCTATCTACTGATACTTTTGAAGGTTTATTATTTTGCTTTTCTCTTTTTCTTTCCTACAGATGTTTTGAAGGAAATTTATATATATGACCATTCTATAATGTTTAAATTTTCTTTTGAAATACTTTCAAACAATAATATCTCCTTCATTAAATTGAAGTTCAATTTCTTAGGTGCAAGGAATATTGAGTATTGACTGATTTTTTTTTTGAGTCCACGTAAGCAGAGACATGCACAAATCGTATAATAAAAAAATTCAGTACATTTGCCATGCTTTTTTTTGTACGAGTTTAAATTGTAATTTACTTTTCCTTTTGAGCGAACCACTTTTATGGTTATAATTAATGCATTTGAAGAGTTGCATCAGCAACACTGCAACCTTTTTGTCATGGACAACTTAAGTTGATACAAGAATTAAAACTCACCAATTGCCAAAAACAACAGCTTCCTTGGCCGAACGAGCTTAAAAAGCCAATCGATGTATTCGAATATGTTTTGAAACACCTCATCGAAGGTCGTTGGTGGTTCCTGCATGCACATGAAAAACATTTTAGACATACCAAAACAAAGCATATTATTACAACAAAGAGGAACATAAAGACACATAGAGACACTAGAAAAAGTAAGTAAAGGAACAAACTCGATCATCTGGATGGAAACAAGGATGGATAATTCCATTCATGTCAAGGTACAAATTATCAAACTCTATTCCATTTGGGTTAGGATCTCTAGTGTCTATTTCATTTCCTTTTGCTTCTCGTACGGGTACCACCGCGTTGGGGTACTTGTCAACTAACCACTTATAGAACGATGGAACTCCCATTTTTCTCTCTCGCTCTAAATCTCTAATCTCTCACAGAAGTAGTAGTTACGGTTATGTACTTTAAGTAGTAGTTATGGTTATACTTGAACCGCGCTAAGCTTCGAGGGGAACGAATTGGAGAGTCGAGACAATTATGCATGCCAACACTTATCGAGGATGTCATCATATCATTTGACCCCTGAGCCGTTTTTGTGTACGTTACTCAAAATAACGATTAACGAAGCGCGCGACTCTAGAGTTCCCTGGAACACAGATATTTTGATTTTGTATTTTCTAGGAATCTGGGTTCATAAAATATTTTTGGATTTTATAGCGTTGGACATAGTACAAAATATCCCGATATATCGTGATATTTGGAGATATCTATTTAGATTTCAGAAAAAGATATATAAATATCACGATATGTTTAGAGATATATACAACTATAAATATCAGTTATATTTTGACGATATTTATGATATTTGGATATATTTGGTGATATTTGGCGATATTTTGTGTATATAACAATTTTATTTAATATTTACTATTATATTTTAAATAAATATAAATAATGTATATATATAATATCTACGATATTTATCGATATTTTGGATATATACACGATATTTACATGTGAAACAATGTCAAATATCCCCAAAGATGAGAATATATCCACGATACATATCCAGAAATTGAATATCGATAAATACCTATATCCTGATATTTTGTACTGTGGCGTTGGATATTTAATTTGGACCGAGCAAATGACCGTGAATATTGCAAAGCTAATTTGGCCATGTTAGAAATTTCAAAGTAATCTTTTACAAAAATAAAAAATAAAAAATAGAAAATCTCCTTAATAAAAATAATCTCGTATGTTCTATCTAAGGGTTAGAGCATCTCCAATAAATAGTGTAAAAATCCACCTCCATATACACTCTATCTAAATCCCAAATACATAAAGTGTATATTTACTATTTGTAACTATTCCAATGGTAAGTTGAGACAAATGTGTAAAAATATATAACAACAGACTTAAACTGTCACATCCCATTCAAAATAATGAAAAATGACGGATTTGGTCCGTCGCAAAAGCTTAAAACAAATAGTGGTCCATTTTCATACATTATTCAAAGTAATGTCCGTGTTTTGTAATAGTTATAAATCATTGAGCGACATACTTAGACCGTCGCAAATAAAAAAATAAAGCTTTAAACGTGAGTTGAAGTGACGTTCGAGTTTTTAAGTTGAACAGACGTTACTATAAGTGACGTCCGAGTTTTTTCATTAACTAATAGCGGGATGGAAAATTCCCCACCCCATCTATTGACTAATAACTTATTACCTATGATTTACAACCCCCGTTAGAAGGAGTTTTTTAGCATTTGAAGTGTAAATTTTACACTTTATATTGTTTACACTCCCCATTAGAGATGCCTTTAGAGGATAATTTACTTTGCATTTAAGAAAACAACCAAAATACAAGTCCAAAACAAAATAAGAGATTTGTCCTATTGGAAATATAAGAAAGAAAACACAGTACCAATAAAAGTACGATAAAACATAACGGGCTAACCACTCACTTAGCTCCTTTTAATTAGTGTTAACAAAGGTTTTAGATTTTGAAACTTAATCTTTCCGAGAGCAAGTTCAGGCTGCTGAAAAGTGTCACAGAGGTCTTTTAGCAGGCTCAGCCATACTTAGTAGCCCAAAACAAAAAAAATCATTCCAATCACATTTTTTAACAGTTGTTAAGTTCGGGAGACAGACGGCTGAGTTTCTGCCGTCTGTATGTTAAATTACAACAGACGACACAAATTCTGTCGTTTGTACACTCCAGACGCTATAACGTACGAATCTCTTCTCAATTCGCTCCTTCAATTCTTCAATCCCTCACTCTTCTTCTTTTCTCACACACAAAAACAAAAAACAATAACTAAATAGGGCAATCTGAACATAATGATTAGGAATATTAATAAAATAAAAGAATATAAAGAGAACATAATTAGGAACATTATTATAAACATTTAGGCAATATTTCATTTGATGTGTTTATTATAAAGGTGTTTTATTATTCAAACTTTTTAAAGGTAAACAGAACATTAACATTAGGAAAATAAAATAGAACATTAAAACAGAGCATCAATCTTCATCCTCATCATCTTCATCATCATTTGTTTCGTCATTACCCTTTTCATAACAATACGGGTCTCGAAGTCATTCATCATCATCATCTTTTTCTTCTTCACTGTCTATTTCTTAGTCTGAATACTCACTGGTAGGGCAATCCGACTAGTGAGACCATTCGGGGATAGCCATGAAAGCAACTAAAGAAAGAAATAAATATGTAAGAGGAGACATTGTTTTTTTTAGTTAATCTCATATAGTTTGATAATGGTTTTTATATAAGCAAAAAAATTGTACAAACGAGAAAATTTAATGGTGATTAGTAAGAAAACGATAAAACTTAATAGTTATATGTACATAAATTTTAGTAGAAAATATTTTTTTTGGTTTTTTAGGTCTGCCAGGTACAAACGGCAGAGTGTTTATCGTCCGTCCATTTAATTAAAACGGGAGACAGACATCATAGTTTCTGCCGTCCGTACATACATAACTAACAGACGGCAGTTCGTATCCCGAAATTTATTATGGCAGCTGCTAGCGAAGGTCTTAACTTTGGCTGGATTTTTGATTTATTCTAAATTTAAGACTTTTTAGCAGTCTCATTAGAATGATATTTTTGTAGTTGGGGTGCTATATTTGCCTTTAGCAGCCCATATAACCAAGTCTCAAAATATCATTGATATATTCGATATATCGCGGTAAATTGGTACACCGATATCGATATTTCCGACATATATCCACCGAATATTGAATATTTTTTTCCCGATATATATCGGAATTTCCGATATGAAATTTTATACCGTCGATATAATCGATATATCCGATATTTACGATATATATCAGTTGACTTTTTGACCATTTTTAAATATAAATCCGATATTTCTAATATATTTCCGATATATATATGATATTTCCGATATATCCGATATTTCCAATATTTTAAATAATTTGGAATGGTCACAAACAAAATTGAATATATCCAATATATATCGTTTTTTGGGTACACCGATATATTCATCGATATCGATATTTTGGGCATTGCATATAACCCCTATTGGACTTGCATTGAAAGATGTATTCAATCTCCATCCGCTCCGGGGTTGGATTAGAATGAGTTTATGAATTGCTCAAAAAATGGAGAGTAACCACTCTATTTGCAAAAGGTGCCCGGGTAATGTGGTCGCCTACTTGCCTCACCGCTTGCTCGTTAGGTGCAGTCCGCAAATTGCCTTGTTGGTTGTCAACCCGGTCATCACAAGCTTACTCTCGATTATAAGCCCGATTAGGGGGGAATTTGGCCCTAACGACCCTAACCCTACCGACCGAATCCGGACCCTAAGCCCCTATAAAGCCCTCACAACTAAAGCCCTCATGAGGTTAGGGCCTACCGCCCTAATGCCTTCTAGGCGGCGGCTAGGCTAAGATTCTAAAACATGGGCCCTAATCTCTAATTCAGCCCCTCATTAGCCCGATTCTAACCCTACCCTAACTAAGTCCTAAACCAAGCCCTAACCGCCCCTGCTTCACACTTTCACTATAAATACACATACCATAATTGTCCAACTCTTTTGTTAAATATTTTCAATTAAAATAACATCATTCCTTTCAGTAATTTATCACTTACACCCAATGGTATTTCCAATAACTCATCTTTATATAACAAAAACTTGTCAACTTAAATGAATGTGAAACAATAAGACTAAATTTAATAAAAATAAGACTTTATTCCTTTCGATCATCAAGTCAAAGTCCATAACTTATTATTCTCAATTTCTTTTCTCACTTATTTTTATAAATTATATTTTTATTCACATCCAAGTCAAGTCTAAAACTAAAAGTTTCCTTTTCACACCATTAAAGAAAAATACGTATGACATTTGAACATGTAAAACCAAAACAACCTTTGTCGAAAAATGACATTTGTAATCTCAAACCTTTCTCCATCACTTGTTCAAAAGCCAATATTTTCATTTCCATATACAAAGCTTGAATCACTTTTAAATTGAAGAAAGGTAATATTATATTTGTTTGAATCTATTATAAAATAATTTATGATATTACAAATAGTTTAACAACTTCCATGACCATAACCAAAACTATTATGTTTCTTCGTTATA
The DNA here is from genome assembly GCF_015680905.1 of Coptis chinensis. NCBI lineage: Eukaryota > Viridiplantae > Streptophyta > Magnoliopsida > Ranunculales > Ranunculaceae > Coptis > Coptis chinensis. The sequence continues at coordinate 16,565,255 of NC_141462.1, read as the reverse complement.
TCTATTACTTCTTCCTTTAAAATGATAATATAATTATTTGTCTACGTATTTCAATGTTAAATGTAATTTTAATGAGGGTTTGAGTCTGAGGAAGAACAAATTTTGAACTCTCGATGTCTTGATTCATTAGATTGTGGATGTCAAGATTTTAAATTTTGGACTTATACTGCGATTATTACTAGATTGGTTGGACTTTGAGTTTGTAGATTATTAGACATTTTTGTAATATAAATGAAGTTTTAAAACCCATGTAGTAAAAAAAAATATATAGGCCTACCCCCAAAGCCCTAAAGCCCCACCTAAAGCCGACCCTAAAGCCCTTAAAAAGCTAGGCTGTGGTCGTGGTCGGCTTGAGATTTAGATTTATGACCCGGCCCGCCCTATCTTATTTTAGAAGCGAGGGTTAGGCCCTAATTCCTCTAATATTTGAAGGGCTTTAAATGTTTAGGGGTTGCCCTAAATCGCCCATTGCCCACCCCCCTAAGCCCGATTCATTCAATGTGTAGAACTGTAGATAGAGTGATAGACTACTAGAAATAAGTGGGGCCAGGCCACAGTCTATGTTCAAATTTGTTTTGCACGGGTGACCCTACTGGCTATAGTTATAGGGCTGCCAATAGTTTCGAACCCGAACCAAATCAATAAAAAATAGTTTAGATTTTGATAATTTGGTTTGTCCTCCACTAATCCAAAACCAAACTAATAAAAGTAAGATATTGGTTTGGTTTGGTTCTGGATTTGTTTTCCACCCAACCAATATTAACCCAAACCAATAAAATAACATTTTAATAATATTTATAAATAATTTTGTATATATTTATCAATTGTATAGCTAAAATTAATTAATTTAATTTAGAATTTAATTTAAAATTTAATTAATTTTATAATTTTCGGTTTGGTTTTAATTTACAATATATCTTATTGGTTCGGTTTGTTTCAGTATTATTTGAGGTTCTCAATTTTCTTTTGATTCGGCTCGGTTTTGAATTCCCAACTTTTATCAGTTCGGATTTGGATTTCCCATAATCTAACTCAAACCGATCCATTGACCGCTCTATAGTAGAGTGAGAAACTAACGCCATCATAACCATAATTGATAACTGAAAAGTCATAACAGAAGTTGCATACTTCTTGGCTTCTACTTGGTTGAATTTCCATATCATATCAGCAATAATTCCGTGGTCCATCAAAGCCTTGGATCCTTGATTAATTGTCTCAAACTCTGATCTCAGTTTGATAATCATAATCTAGTGTATATTTGAAATCCAAAACTCCAAATCACTGGCATTGACACATCTACCCCTTTTGAAATACCAAGTACGAAGGACCAAGCACAGTTTGGAATTCACATAATTCCAATAAATCCAAAATCCGAAATTCACTCAATTTCAACTCCTATCACATTCGGAATTTCATATAATTTTAGAATTTCAGATATTTCAACTCTATATTTGGAATTCCGTTTTTTTAAAAAATTGAAATTCCGAATAAAATTCTGAAGTTTGTTGGGAATCACTTAACTATAGTACCAAAGCATAAGTACAAAATATCCCGATATATCGCGATATTTATCGATATTTATCTAGATTTCAGAAAAAGATATATAAATATCCCAATATGTTCAGAGATATATACGACTGCAAATATCGATGATATTTCAATGATATTTTTTATATTTGTGATATTTAATGATATTTTGTATATGTAACAATTTTATTTAATATTTATCATTATATTTCAAATAAATATAAATAATATATCATGATAAATTAAAAAATATTCACAATATCTATGATATTTGCCGATATCCAACGCCATCATAACCATAATTGATAACTGAAAAGTCATAACAGAAGTTGCATACTTCTTGGCTTCTACTTGGTTGAATTTCCATATCATATCAGCAATAATTCCGTGGTCCATCAAAGCCTTGGATCCTTGATTAATTGTCTCAAACTCTGATCTCAGTTTGATAATCATAATCTAGTGTATATTTGAAATCCAAAACTCCAAATCACTGGCATTGACACATCTACCCCTTTTGAAATACCAAGTACGAAGGACCAAGCACAGTTTGGAATTCACATAATTCCAATAAATCCAAAATCCGAAATTCACTCAATTTCAACTCCTATCACATTCGGAATTTCATATAATTTTAGAATTTCAGATATTTCAACTCTATATTTGGAATTCCGTTTTTTTAAAAAATTGAAATTCCGAATAAAATTCTGAAGTTTGTTGGGAATCACGAACTATAGTACCAAGCATAGTACAAAATATCCCGATATATCGCGATATTTATCGATATTTATCTAGATTTCAGAAAAAGATATATAAATATCCCAATATGTTCAGAGATATATACGACTGCAAATATCGATGATATTTCAATGATATTTTTTATATTTGTGATATTTAATGATATTTTGTATATGTAACAATTTTATTTAATATTTATCATTATATTTCAAATAAATATAAATAATATATCATGATAAATTAAAAAATATTCACAATATCTATGATATTTGCCGATATTTTGGATATATCCACAATATTTACATGTGAAAGAATATCAAATATCTTAAAAAAATATATATATATATATATTCACGATACATATCCATAAATCAGAAATCAATAAATAATCATATGCTGATATTTTGTACTACAGTACCAAGTACCAACTACACCATCGACCCCCTTCGAAATTAAATTGAAGGATGGTGAGGAGGGTGCACACATTGATAATTCATAATTCCCTCTGACTTGTGGAACGGAGCATTCAATATTTCAATCCTCTTGTCCATAAAATAATCCAAAATTTTAAAAATACCCAAAATAACAATCACCTCACCATTTATTTTTCATCTATCGCTTTCACTGCACTAGTTTCCAAAAAATCCCCCTTTAATTACTTTTTCCATATCTATACGTTACTCTCAACCTTCTATACCCAGTCACACAACGGTCCTACAACTCACTCTCTACCTTTCACTTCCCAGTCAAATGACTCAAATCTACCGTTTTACCGGCTCTTAGAACACACAACAACAGGGATCACTCCTTCATAAAATTCTATGATTCTAGCTCTTGACTCTTTTTCTCTCCAGTGTTAGAAATGAGCGATCTGAGTCGACTAGGAATTGACTCACTGTAGTTTTCGTTATTTCACTCATAGCTTTGTTCACTGAACTCTGTTACCTCTTCTGCCGCCGAAAGAAACAAACCAACTCACCAGAATCTCAAAACTCCGGTGAAATTTTAACTACTAGCACCATTTCTTCATCCTCAAAACATCTTCTTTACTACTTGTTCTGCTTCAAAAACAAGTCTAGGACTGAACCAAACGTTGCTTCAACAACCATTCATCCCATCAACGATGAACAACAAGATGAGTTAGTGAAATGGCGAGAAATGCAGGAAATACAAGGACCATCAAGGGTATTGTTTACTATCAAGGAAGAAGAGAAAGAAGATTTGGAAAGTGAGAAATCTTGTTCAGATAGAAAGTTCAGGACAAAGGGTAGTTATTCATTGAATGATGAAGAAGTGGTAATGATGAGTATGGAGAGAGAGATAGAGTCTCCATTTTTTACACCATGTGGTTCTCCTCCTTATTACTCTCCATCTTCCTCACCACCTCGTGAAGTGAAGCATTTGAAGGAAATTGATTGTTGTTTTGTTGTTCGCATTGATGAGTTGCAGAGAAAGGTTGGGGAGAGAGATAGCCATGGTGATTGACTTCAGTTGACTTGACTTGAGTAAGATGTTTTTTGTACGTATTTGTTTTGGTTTAAATATGGATTTGACATTAATTAGGTCTAGTTGTTAGAAATAGTAAAATTATTGTCTTACGCATCTTCTTATTGTAATCTTGATAGTGACATTTTCTTCTTTATGAGCTAGGTTCGCAATATACAGTTTTCTATGAATAATGCCTGCATAGTTCGAAATGTCCAACGGATCTTTAATTTCAGAGATTATATTAGATGGTTTCAATGGGATCTATGATGCTCTGTTTTCAAGATGGAGCAATGTTAAATTGGTATAGGATAAGGAAGACAGTGTTAAATACAAATCTTTAGGAATATAAACGTTATGTAGGAAGTATGCATCACATTCTATTGTTGCCCAGGACATGACAATTGTATTTTTTTTTTCTTGAAAACATGACAATTGTATTTAAGAGGTGCTATACGGCTTTTAGCATCCGATGAAGTCGTGTTTCCAATGGCGCTGCTAGATTTTGTCTGAATTCGGCTGGTGCGAAAGGTATGGTCTTATCAAGCAGGTGTTATAATTAAATTCAAGGTAACAGAGGGCACAATATATAAAGTTATGGTCTTATCTAGCAGATGCTATAATTAAATTCAAGGTAACAGAGGGCACAATATATGCTGTATGTACTATGTACACAACTTGTGTACAAAAGGCAGAATTGTTATGTGTGTAAGCTTCAATTTGGACATAAAACATGAAGACCATCCACCAAATTATAAAGATGAATTAATCTACCGTTATAGGATAGAAACCCCAAAACTTATCAAATATGAATCTATTATAATGTTGATTTTTATGACAAAACCCCAAATCAAAATTATATCCCAAATACAAGAATCCAAAAATTCTATCCTATATATATATATATATATATATATATATATATATATATATATATATATATATATATATATATATTTGAAAAGGTTGTGGGTGGGCTACAACATATCCCTATCCCTACCTGTTCATTAAACTTCATATTTTCCTAAGATTTCTACCCTATATTAGCTAAAATCTTTTTATTATTGATTGGTTTAATTTGAAACCAAATGTGTCAAAATTAAACAGAATGAAACAATACTGGTTAGCCTTACAAGCATTCTCGTCTTTTTTAATATTTTCTGCCGCTGTTCTATTAGTTGCTTCTCCCACCTCAAAGACTCTATTCCCAAATTTTACCAATGAAGAGGCTCCAGTTACATCAAGACATGCATGCTTTCTTTCAGACTAATTGTAGATCAATATATCTACAGGCCGAAGTGTTGATCTCCTCTCATTCGGATCAGTGAGAAAATTGACAGAAGCCTCTTTCTTCACTTGTACTCCAGCCTTCCAAAATATATTGCATAAAATGTCTTTGACATGATCATGTCAGTATTTGAAACCTGGAAAATATCGACCATGTGTTGCATGGTCCCCAAACACACCCAATTTACTTTTTTTGCAAACAAGGCATAAACCACCGTCAGAGTACAAAAGAATCATGAGACGGTACCGGAGAATAGAACGATACTCTATCAGCGACATATGTTGTCCAAGTCTCTCTATCGGAATAGCAAGTAAAAATCCTTTGCTTGTTCCGACTGCAAGCATCCCATGACTGTCTTTTGATGAGCAAATAAATCAAACTCCCTCTCAAGACCAGCAACTAACAATCTTACCATAAAACGCTTCCGCCAAAATATTTTGTGGTTTTGAGGGGACGGTAGCATTCACAGCCAGATAATTGAGGTCAAAATCGGATAAGTAGAGACTTAATGCACTGCTAGAAATATCAAAAATCTCATCCAAAGGCATTGGACCATAACTCCTAAGAATGTGGTTCTAAAGCTCAGAAATCTGAAAACGGGATGCCACAAATACAAATGTAGAGACATCAGTGACATAATAAATACCTAAACCACCCAGACGCAATGGGAGTGTTGATAAACGTCACTGCAAATTACCGAAGCCAGGACCATCAGAAACCACAATACCCTGGAGAATATTGCGGTGATGCCGATCAAAAGTCTTAGTTGCCTCTCTGAAAATGAATGGTGGACAAGTATGAATCACGAAGACCAACTTAGATAGCCCAACACAAGCTCGAAAGAACGCTAACTCATACTGTGGATCTTCCAATACAGTAAACGATCCATCAAAGTTATAGCCTTGTCAATATGCTTGCGAGCAAGACCCATGACAAAAGATGCATCAGTGCTAACTGCACCTCCAAGCAACCTGACCCCTTGCTGGGGATGTGAGAAATCTGAAGGAAAGAAACCGGGAGTAGAGCGACATGGATCCAGTGATGGCCAAAGTATATCAGTTTTAGCCACATTAAGAACCAACCCGTAAGAATGTCATTTTTCCCGAATCATACCCAAAGCTGTTGCCACTTGTTCTGTATTCCCAATCAGAGTCCCATCATCTAGGTACCAAGCTTATAACAATAATTGACAACTGGATTGGATCTGTAGAATCAAAGGACACCAATGCAAAAAAAAAGGGGAACCAAAGGGTCGCCTTGCTGGACCTTAGTAGCAGACCAAATGTAGCCATCCCCCACGTATAGGCTCGTAGGTTGACAATACAAGTACTCGACCCAAGGGGCAATAGCTGGGCATCGGATACACCTCTCTCAACATGGTGGTCCGATCAACCATGTTAAAAATATTTTGAAAATCTACCAGCAACATAGAAAGAGAGGTATTGTCACCGTCAGCATATACCATACGGTTGACACCGTACAAAATCACCTCTACTCTACCAGAAACACCCACCCCATACTGGAAATCCTGTAAGTACCCAACCACATCTTTGAAAACTCATTTTATTGCAATCTTAGAGACTAGACGGAGCCAAATCATGCCCACAACTATAAGACAAATACTATTATCCGACTTAAGTAGTGGAGTAAGCGGAGCACTCGCTATGAATTTTGCTAACGGCTGTGGACATCGTCCCTGTAACTAAAGATTCACCACAGAGGTCAATGCATCTAGCAAATTAGACGATATAGTTGCTGTACCATCACTCATGGTATCCAACAAGTGTTGAGCTCGGAGACCATCACGCCACAAGAAGTACCTTTCGGAAACAACCCAATGCATGACATTAGGGTGTCTTTTTTTTTATAGGACTCTTTTTATTGGTTGTTGATTGTTCTATGTGGATAATAGACGACACAATTTTCCTCGTTGTTCAACATATACTAAACATGGTAAAAACTCCAATTAGAATGGTTTGACATGCTAAATATGTTTTGCAAACTAAAAATACCAAATTACCAAGGTGGCACACTACTAGCATCTTATATTTGCCTGTCTCCATTGGGCTTGCTCTAAATAAGAAAATCTTTGCTCTTGACTGTTCTTAGAAGCAAAGTTTATCGCAGGGAAGCAAGAAATATTAACTTGAGATTCTAAGGCTTGAGGGGTGTACTAAAGTAGGTTTCATTCTTACAAAAATATAGCTCATTTATTTGAAGATGACTTACTTAACACTGTCAAAAGATGTTTAGAATGTATGTATTTATCCGATTCACAAAGGGTAAAGGCCTTGAAGACGGAGTGACTACAGTCGTCATCTTTTAGTCGTCACAATCCAAAGGTTAGGGGAGGTGTGGTTGGTCCCACACCACCCAATGCGAGTGGCTGGGCCCTCCAAAAGTTGGCTCAACATTTGAGCCCCACCCTCCGAACAATGTATTGTATATTAGCTTAGTAAACAATAGACTTAAACACAAGTAGCTCAGTTGGCCGTAAGATTGGCATATAATTTGTAGATATCTATTTATTTATTTATTTTTTCATGATTCACATTTTAGTTCGCCTCCTAATTGGATTTCGGCTTGGGCCCTATAGTCTCAGGGCTGCCCCTAATCCAATGGCCCATATTTATGACATATTCAATTAAATTGTTTGTTTTTTTTTAAGGGTGATCTCCCTTATGATAACACTATCTTCATAGAAAAAATCAGCCCTCAATTCATTTTATAAATACACTTTTAGTGCATGGTGGAGGTTAGTTGGAGTCACTCTAAGGTGGAGTTTATATAACTCTTATGTTTTTTTAAAAATTGGCTCAAGATCATATGACATTAATACGCAATAGAAACTGATATATATTACACTTTTGATATTTGAATTGGTCCAGATTAGGGGGACCTCCAGGCTCCAGCCTGATGTTTGAAATGGTCAAGATTAAGGGCTCCAGCCTGATATTTGAAATGGTCAAAATTAAGGGGACCTCCAGGCTCCAGATTAAGGCTGTTGATCTCTATTATACATGGATGGAAAGCGAGCATGGACCCTCAATTGCCCATGTCATTATAGTTGTATCTACTACCTAGCCACCTAGGGAAGATTTACTTCGGGAGGTGGTGCATTAACTCACTATCTATAAGCCCAAGGCAACATCATTGTATTTCATAATGCCTTTGCCTTAGAAATTTGGGTTTTTTAAGTTTTGGTCCTTCAAAATAATTGGTATTTCAGATTTGGTCCGTATTAATCGGGTTATTAGATTTTGGTCCTCTTGACTAACAGTCAACCAAATTGACTATTTGTTGACTATTGGTATTTTGTAAATACCCATCTTATCTTTACGTGTGTGAGTCACATGTCAATTTAGTTGATTGTTAGTCAGGAGGACCAAAACCTAATAAAACGATTAGTGTGGACCAAACCCTAAATACTAATTATTTAAGAGGACCAAAATCTAAAAGATCCAAAAAAAAAAAACTTGTGTCAAGATTGATTAGTTTAGGAGGAGCAAACCCCAAATATTGATTATTTAGAAAGACCAAAACCTAAAAAATCCCGAAAGAAAGTGGAAGAGTTTAGTTTAGTTTCTCGATTTTTCCCTACCGTATGTATTTTTAAGACTGTGATAATACACTGCACGTATCTGTATAACAATAGTTTATATATATCAAGTTAATCTATATAGTATGGTGGGCAGGTTATTCCACTGTGTAAAAAAAATCATGAAGTACGATTAGATTCAAGAAAACAATAACACACAAATTTCTTAATCCACACTCAAAAGCTTGTAAGAAATAATATTCATCGTTGATGTAGAAAGATAAATGCATAACCAGCCTTCACAAAATACCTGCAACATCACCTGTGAGTCCTTGTAATAATTGATTCAGTATAAAGAGAACTATCCAAAATTTAAGGGTCTTTTAGATTTTGGTCCTCATAAATAATTGGTATTTGGAATTTGGTCTGCACTAATCGGCTTATTAAGCTTTGGTCTTCCTGATTAATAGTCAACCAAATTGACACGTGCCTCTTTTGAGTGTGGATTAAAAAATTTGTGTGTTATTGTTTTTTTGAATCTAATCGTATTTCATGATTTTTTACACAGTGGAACCTGACCACCATACTGTATAGATTAACTTGATATAAACCATTGTTATACACACACACATGTATTATCACAATCTTAAAAATACATATAGTAGGAAAAAAAGGGGAAACTAAATTAAACTCTTCTACTTTTTTTTTGGGATTTTTTAGGTTTTAGTCCTCCTAAATAATCAATATTTGGGGTCCTCCTCAACTAATCGATCTTAACACGTGTTTATTTTTTTTTGGGGTATTTTAGGTTTTGATCCTCCTAAATAATTGGTATTTGGGATTTGGTCCGCACTAATCGTTTTATTAGGTTTTGGTCATCCTGACTAACAGTCAACCAAGTTGACACGTGACTCACATATGTAAGGGTAAGACGGATATTTACAAAATATCAACAGTCAATAAACAGTCAACTTGGTTGACTGATAGTTAGGAGGACCAAAACCTAACTAGAAAACCGCTAAGCAGTGGGGCGTGAGCGGAGGGTGGAGAAGAGAGAGGGAGAGATGGGTTTGTGGGTGGGGAGAGAGAGAGAGTTAGGATTTGGTTGAGAGGGAGAGGGAAGGAACAAGGGAGAGGGAGAGAGAGGGAGAGGTGAGGACAGACAGACAAAACCTACTAAACTACCTTTTGTCCCACGTACCCCAACTTTTCCCAAAAACGTTCTCTCCGCTTACTTGATAAGCAGATCAATGCGGGCCAAACTTCAAATACCAATTATTTAGGAGGACCAAAACCTAAAAGACCCTATAAATTTTGGTAAGTCCTCAAAAACTGGAGCTGAAACTCTCCCACGATTTGCAAAATCTCTTTCATATCTCTGGTGAATCCGACTAGTATAAGTGGAAATGTATAATCCAACATATACTGTAAGTTGAGTGAAGGAGGTTAGAGCAATTATCTTAGCAGTAACACATTGATTCTAACTTGCCAGAGATATCTCCTCAATATATACGTACTGAGTAATTCTTCTGTCATATCTCTTTTCCTTAAACTACTCATCCACTGATTGCTCGTGTTACGCTTTTACTATTTTTGGAGTTCTTGGAAGTATATATAGATGATCAACAGCTTGTGGATATTTCTCATGTCTCCACACTTCCTAATTTCCTATTGCATTTTTTTTTTATAGCATTTGCACAACATAAGAAACACAATTGCAAACAACGTATATGCGCAGTGTTAGTTCAGTTAACATGTATTCATTTCGACTTGTTCTTATTTTTATTTGCAATGCACTGATCAAGCTCACCAAAATCACTGATGCAGATAACACCGAAATCACAACCTCTCAATATGAACTCCACTTAATGTTAACCAATGTTCTAGTGCAACTGCTGTAAAAACACACACTGACACTCACGTACGAGTTATGCCTATGTAGCTTACAGTTTGGTTAGTTGCATTGTTGTTTGCGAGCTGTACGTAACACGGAGATTTCTTCCTTGATACATGTTGTAGACAATGAAATATGAATAACAGGGTAGGAATTTGGAGGGCAACTCCTATGAAGAAGTCAGGGTTTTCTTCGTTGATTCTTACTTAGTATTTAATTGGGTGGGTTATACTTCTTTTTGCTAGATTGAAAGAAGTTCTGAAACTATTGTAGTCGTGTTTTTTATTTTCGAAAGTTTCTGGTGTGGAACAGTAGATTCTTAGATTTATGTTATATATTCTGCTAAATTTGCTTAAGAGATCAACAAAGTTTCTACAACTGCTTGATTATCTGTTGCTTGACCCAATAGGTTGATTTTTTTTCCGATAATCAACCCAATATATAGCTTGAGTACCTGCAGCTTGATTTTCACAGCTGCTTCATTACCTGTCGTAGGTACATGTACAACAAGCTACAGATTATTCTCCATTAGCTCTAATGCCGGTTCTTAAAGAGGTGACACTTAACATTTAACATAAGCAGCAGCAACAACAACAACAGTAAGAATAAACATCTATAACCGGATACACACCTGTAACTTGATCTGTTGGGCCTGAACTTAAGAAGTGTGAAACGGGTTGGTAAATTGGGAAAGGGCAGAAAAGAGAGTCTGTGCAGTGGTGAGTAGGAGGAAGACAACAGCACCGTACCAACCATAGAAAGAAATGCCCACGTATTGCTGAAATACTCTTGCATCAAGGTAGCTCTCCATTTGTGCCCAGAGAGAGGTTCTTGGGTAGTAGAAGTTGTTGTATGCTGATAAAGAAAACAATAAAGAGAGACAAGGACAGAATAAAAGGTAATAACCAAGGCGCAGATTAGGCTGTCCTTAAAAAAAGATTTCGCCCCTTCCAATGGTGCAGAAAGGCAACAGTGGCGTTTTCCTCACATGATTCAATAGTTAACAGCAGCCTAACTTTGCACTAGAACAGAACATACTACCCTCTAGAACAGCAATATAACTCTCTCTGGCGGCTGACAGGAAGAAGAGAAGAAGAATAGGATGAGGTTTTGTTTCTCTGATTTCGTGTGGGGGGTGATGAAGGGCTGTCATGAGTTCTGTTTCTCTAGTTTTGGATTGGATACTCTCTATGGACGCACAACAGTGTTTATATAGAGGAGGTAGCCGGTTTCCAGATGTGAGAAGGACTGCTCAAAGTCGGTTTCACAAACTGATAAGGTAGCAAAAACCAACTCGTAATAGGACACCCATCGAAACTTGCTGCAAAAGCAAAACAAGTTTAGGCTTTTAGTTAGCCACTACCCACTAGACAGTAAGCCCAAGTGTGTGGCTTTGGGTGAGTCCTCCTTCCTAACACAAAAGCATTTGTACCCTAAGGGCACGCCCTTATGGTAGAGGAATTCCCCATATACCTCACTTGCTAGTGGTGGTTAACCAATGTGGGACTATCCACAATGCACTAAAGTGGAGAGAACACACTTAGTTCATCTTCTCCACTTTGCACACACACACACACTAGTATTTCAAAATACTCATAGAGATTCCAACAATTCCCCACTATTTCAAAATACTAATAGTCCCCCACTATTTTGGAATAGGATATTACAAAATAAATGGGTTAACGAAATGCCAGAGAGAATCGAAAAACAATGCATAAGATAATCGGGTTTTCTGGGCTTGAACCACCATAGGGTAACATGTCTTATAATACGGAAAGTGGTGGATTAAAAATCTTTGAACCAACATTCCCTTTATAGTAAAATAGATCACATGTACCCACATTGCTCTTTCATTATATGGTCGTTTCATGGTGTTAAGGCTTTTTGGCCCCTCAAGGCTTACCTCGTGTTCCATGAATGCTCTAGAGTACTTGCATTGAATACTCATAAGAACTGACCCAGTTCTACATTCACATAGGTGGATATCCATCAAGTGTACATTGCAGTTAAAATACACTATCTCATAAAAAAATGGACTATGGATTCCAATAAGAGTAAAATAACTCATCCTTTTCTCATTGCAATTTAAGTTATACAAAGTATACAAAAAATGTTATCTAGTCATAGGGTGGACGTCTCAAAGAAAGACAATAGCATACCAAAGCGACGAGGTGACTTGTTTTTCCCTTTGAACCTATTTCATGGGATCTCCAATCACATAGGCGGGGTTGCCGTCAGTGTCGCCCTCTATCTAAGGCAAAAGTCCCATCCCCTCGACGTTTCAACCACTTGTCTCCTGTTAAGTGGTTTTGTCAGAGGATCAACCAAATTTAACTCTGACCTCACATAATCTAGAGCCACAACTCCAGATTCCAACAGCTGCTTTATAGATCAGTAGTCTCGCATCGGATATGCCTCGCTTCCCATTATACAATTTGCTCTTTGCCTTTGCTATCGCAGCCTGACAGTCACAATGCATAGGTACAGCTGGAGGCGGTTTTGTACCAATAGGAAGATCTGCCAAGAGGTTTATAAGCCACTCAGCCTCAGCACTTGCTTTATCTAAAGCAATAAGCTCGAACTCCATGGTTGAACAAGCTATCAAGGTCTGCTTAGAAGATTTCCAAGCGACTGCACCTCCACCTAGGGTGAATATATAACCACTAGTGGACTTGATATCATGAGAATCAGATATCCAGTTTGCATCACAATAACCCCCTATCACAGGTGGAGTTTGTCTAAACCGTATGCCATAATTCATTGTGCCTCTCAAGTACTTGGCTAGTCTCTAACGCGTCTCCAATGTTCCCCGGCTAGACAATGAAGTGTATCTGTTTAACCTGCTAACTGCATAAGCAATGTCAGGTCTAGTGCAATTCATAAAGTACATGAGACTACCAATAATTTGGGCATATTTAGACTGAAGGACACTATGTTGATCATTTTTCTGAAGTGCACTAGTTGCCTCATAAGGTGTCGACACAGGCTTATTATCATAAAAGTTAAACTTTTTCAAAAACTTCTCAACATAATGCTCTTGTGAAAGTGTATAGCCCATCACTATTTCTGATAATTTTGATTCTAAGAATCACATCAGCTTCTCCCAAATCCTTCATTTCAAATTGGGAGGATAAGAACATCTTGGTGTTTCTCACAACATCAAGGCTAGGACTCATGATTAACATGTCATCCACATATAGACAGATAATCACATATGTATTCACATCAAAAGATTTAAAGTAAATACATTTATCAGCATCATTTATGTGATATCCATTAGACATCATGACACTGTCAAACTTTTCATGCCATTGTTTTGGCGCTTGTTTCAATCCATATAAAGACTTAACCAATTTGCATACTTTTTGCTCATTCCCTGGTACTATAGTACCCTCAGGCTGTATCATATATATTTCTTCATCAAGATCACCATTCAAAAATATAGTTTTTACATCCATTTGATGAATAAATAAATTATGAATAGCAGCGAGAGCTATTAGAACTCTTATAGAAGAAATCCTAGTTACAGGAGCATAAGTATCAAAATCATCAATGCCTTTTTTTTGGGAGAATCCCTTGACTACTAGTCTAGCCTTATATTTCTCAATGGAACCATCTAGCTTCAGTTTCTTTTTGAAGATTCACTTATAACGTATAGGTTTCGCCCCAGGAGGTAGATCAACTATCTCTCATGTGTGATTAGCTATAATCGAATCTAGTTCTGAGTTTATAACATCCTTCCAAAAAGGTGCATCTCGAGAACTGATTGCCTCATTATACATCATAGGATCATCATCAAGAAGAAACATTTAAAACTCATCACCAAAATTGGTGGATTTTCTGTCTCTTTTACTCTTCCGAATTTCTTGTTCAGAATTTCAGATCTGATTGTTGTTTACTAGGAGCAACCAACCTCTCAATGCCAATTTTCAAAGGAAACAAATTCTCAAAGAAATTAGCATTTTTACTCTCTATAATAGTGTTAGCATCGACAAAGTTATTATCAGATTTTACTACTAAAAATCTATATGCAACATTATTATGAGCATAACCAATGAACATACAATCAACAGTTCTAGGTCCCAATTTTCTCTTTTTAGGTTCGTTCACAAGAACCTTAGCAATACACCCCCACATTTTGAAGTATTTCAGGTTAGGTACATGACCTTTCCATAATTCATATGGTGTCTTATTCCCTGTTTTCTTGTTGGGTATCCTATTCTGTATATGGCAAGCAGATAGGATTGCTTCCCCCCCCACAAGTTCAGGGAAGCTCTAGAACTTACAAGCATAGCATTCATCATCTTTTTTAGTGTTTTGTTTTTTTGTTCGACTACTCCATTTGACTCAGGAGAGTATGGTGGAGTAGTCTCATGAATAATGCCATTCTTGTCACAAAAGTCCTGGAAGGGGTTAGACTCATATTCTCCACCCCTATCAGACCGAAGTCTTTTAATCTTACAGCTTAAGCCGGTTTTCAACTTCAAACTTTTACTTGAGAAACATCTCACCTGCCTTCATGCTTGTTTCTAAGTAAATATACCATGGTGTACCTAGAGAAAGTCATCTATAAATGTAATATAATAAAACTTCCCCCCTCTAGACATGGTATTTCTGAATTCACCTAAATCCGTATGAATAAGAGTTAGCAATCCAGTTTTATCTCTAGAAACAGTTCTGCAAGGTTTCTTTGTGGCTTTAGTCTTAACACATATCTCACATTTATCATTAGAAAAATCAGAAATATCAGACAATAAACCACATGCTTTCATCCTTTTCATATACTGAACATTCATATGTCCTAGTCTACCATGCCATATATTAAAAGAGTCAAGCAAGTAAGTAGAAGCAGATTCATCTTTATTAATAATAATGTTGTCAAGTACATTCAACATGAAAAGACCACTGTTATTACAATAACCTTTCCCAACAAAATCCTTATTCTTCGTCAGAACGAACTTGTCACTCTCAAAAGTCACCTTGACGCCAGCTTTTCCCAGTAAGGACACAGAAATCAGATTCTGACGAATCTCAGGAACATGTAGTACATTGCTAAGTGAAAGGGTTTTCCCTGAAGTTAACTTCAGAAGAATCTTGCCTGTTCCCTCAACAGGAATAGACCTTGAGTCACCCATATAGACTTTTTCATCTTTCACTAGTATGTAGTCTGAGAAGGCTTCAACATCACCATAGACGTGGCGGTGGTACGGAATCTAGTACCCAGTTCTTCTTCCCAAAGGGCCATGAACACTTGTGACACCATAAAGCACAATAATATCATCTCCCTCAACTATATTAACATTGGGAGGATCATCGTGTCTTTCTTGTGCCTCAGACCGAAAAACCCTATATCCAGTTTACCACAAAACATAACAATTTCCATTGCCGCATTCCACTCCTTTTAAAAGAAGTGCCTTTGACCGTGAAATTCTTATTTTTGTTGTACTTCTGCTTTTTAGAGGTTTTGTTAGATTTGCTGGGATTACCTTCAACGATATTAGCTTTGGAATGGAATTCCTTAGACAACACGTCATCCCAAGTCTTGTTCTTTTCCTCTATGTGAATGTGAATGATCACATCCTCAAGAGTCATTTGTTTATGCTTATACTTCATACTGTTTTTATAGTGTTTCCAAGACTCAGGGAGTTTTTCAATGAAACATCTAGCAACAAAGGTTTCGGGTAAATCAATACCCTCACTTTTCAAATCATTAATCAGCACAAGAAAATCATGGATTTGAGATGTTACATCTCTATCTTCTCTCATCTGGAACTTTAGAAAAGTCCTAATAGCATATTTCTGAGTACCAACATCCTTTATTACGTATTTTTTGTTCAAACCCTCCCATATGTCATGTGCATTCTTATTTGAACAATAATATCAAATATTTCATTGGACAAGGTACTCAAAATAGCATGGCGACATACCTTATTCCCATTGAGCCAAGCAGCTTGATTTCTTTCGAAATCATTAGAACCCTCCACGGGTGCTATATCAGTGAGATACTTTGCGTAGTTGAGTACATCTAGGGCTATGAATACCCTTTCTCTCCATCGCTTGAAGTGTGAACCGTTGAAGGATTCAATCTTTGACACATTAGGTAAGTTGTGAGCATTCAATAGAGGTGCAACATCTCTCATAGTCAAAGTAACTTCCATGACTCCAGAATTGGTTTCTTTGATCGGCGTGGTGTCAACATGTGTAGACATCTTGTTCTTTCCTTAAGATTGTTGTATGCTGATAAAGAAAACAATAAAGAGAGACAATGACAGAATAAAAGGTAATAACCAAGGCGCAGATTAGGCTGTCCTTAAGGAAAGATTTTGCCCCTTCCAATGGTGCAGAAAGGCAATAGTGGCGTCTTTCTCACAGGATTCAATGGTTAATAGCAGCTTGACTTTGCACTAGAACAGACTATCCTCTAGAACAACAATATAACTCTCTCTGGCGGCTGACAGGAAGAAGAGAATAAGAATATGATGAGGTTCTGTTTCTCTGATTTCGTGTGGGGTGTGATGAAGGGCTGCCACGAGTTTTGTTTCTCTAGTTCTGGATTGGATACTCTCTATGGACATGGACGCACAACAGTGTTTATATAGAGGAGGTAGCCGGTTTCCAGATGTGAGAAGGACTGCTCAAAGTCGCTTTCACAAAATGATAAGGTAGCAGAAACCAACTCGTAATAGGACATCCACCGAAACTTGCTGCAAAAGCAAAACAAGTTTAGGCTTTTAGTTAGCCACTACCCACTAGATAGTAAGCCCGACCCGACATGACGCGACTCGGCTCAGTTCGGTGCGGTGTTGGCGGGCGCACGCGCGTGTGGCTTTGGGTGAGTCCTCCCTCCTAACACAAAAGCATTTGTACCCTAAGGGCACGCCCTTATGGTAGAGGAATTCCTCATATAGCTCATTTGCTAGTGGTGGTTAACCAATGTGGGACTATCCACAATGCACTAAAGTGGAGAGAACACACTTAGTTCATCTCCTCCACTTTGCACACACACACACACACTAGTATTTCGAAATACTCATAGAGATTCCAACAGAAGTTGAGTCACTTGCCCAGACTAAGAAGTGCCAATTCCTCATCAGTGCCCAAACCGTGTTGAATTATGTTGGGACATGGGCACACCTGCCAGGCCTAGGCCTCTACACCCTAAATAACTAGTACCGATATCGTCCCCAACTTAATCACCCATTGGGCTTGGGCCACAACTTGGCTATGAGTGTGGGGTTTTATCCAAAAAGGCCTATAGTTAGTAAGCTTCCCACTTTATCAACCATGATAAACTTTCATGTTGGACCGAACGGACTCCGTTCGTTTTGCGGCCTTCGTTGGCACTCTAGCTTGAATGATTTTGTCTCTTGACCTGCCAAGCTTGGGATAACTAGTACTGATATTGTTCCCCACTTAATCACTCATTGGGCTTGGGCCACAACTTGGCTATGAGTGTGGGGTTTTATCCGAAAAGGCCTTTAGTTAGTAAGCTTCCCACTTTATCAACCATGATGAACTTCCATGTTGGACCGAACGGACTCCATTCGTTTTGCGGAGGACTCCATTCGTTTTTGCTAGCGCTCTAGCTTCTAGCTTTGAATGATTTCGTCTTTTGATTCTGCATGCATGATCAGTAATTTGGCTATGGGTGTGGGGTTTTATCAAAAAAGGCCTCAGTACTAGTTAGTCAGCACTCTAACAAATTATTCCACGTTGCTTGAGCTGAGTCTTTGAGTTGGGATACTAACCAATATGGCTTCCAATTTTCTATGTTAACTTTCAATAAATATAACAGATACATTAATAATATTAAACATAAAACACAAAACTATTATAGATTTCGGGCCGGGCCATTATCGGATTGGACATAGATATGTCCAGACCTGGCCCAATAATCTTATCGGGCTAAATTTGAAGTCTAAGTCCTTATTTTATCTGTTCGAATTCAATCGGGCTTCGGGCTTGTCCTGGCCCATTGACAACCCTAGTTAGGATAGCATTGTTCGAAGGCAATAAGGTTTCGGAAGAAAGAATTAGTATGGGGAAAGACTAGTTTTTGAACTCGTCCAACGAACGGGTGTCGGGGGTCGTTATATTAAATTATTTTGAAAAATATTTGCAATTATGTAGAGTTATAAGATATTAATATTATATTCATCACTCATCTAAATTTCTTGCAACGTGAAAACCACATTCTCAATAAAAAGGAAATAACCCACCCTTGATAAAACATTTTGACTTCTTTTTGTTGTTTAATAATAGAAGTTTGATTAAAATTTTGTAAGAATGCCGAATGAGGTAGGGGTGTGCATAAAACCGGTTGAACATAAAAACCGGTTGAACCGATCATATAAACACCCTAATCATTCGGCATTCTTCGAATCAAACTTCTTTTAAACAACAAAAAGAAGTCAAAATGTTTTATTTTTATATATATATATATATATATATATATATATATATATATATATATATATATATATATATATATATATATATATATATATATATATATATATATATATATATTATATATATATATATATTTAGTTCGGTTCCGGTTCCAAAAAAAATATAAACTGATAGGGTCGGTTTGGTTGTTGGTTTAGACCTAAACCCGACCTGAATCGACCCGTGCACACCCCTACAATGAAGCAAATATCATATTGAAGGTACTTGAATAGCAAGTCATTCCCAATCATACGAAAATAGATATGATAAACTAAATTTTAACTGTAAAACTATATTTGTCGAGACATTCCCAATACAACTATATTATATTTTGAGGTTAGTTCAATGTATTTACATCTAGTTTCAATTTCATGTTAATTATTCTTTGAGGTTGGTTCATTGCATTTGCATCCAGTTTCTGATTTCTTATTAATTATTTTTTGAGGTTGGTTCAATGCAATTGCAAATCTAGTTTTCGATTTCCCGTTAATTATTTTCTGAGGTTAGTTCAATGCATTTGCATATAGTTTTCGACTTCCCGTTAATTATTCTTTAAAGTTAGTTCAATGCAGTTGCATCCAATTTTCGATTTTTTCTGTTAATTATTCTTCTTTGAAGTTAGTTTAATGCATTTGCACCAGGTTTTTGATTTCCGGTTAGTTATTATTATTTAAGGTTAGTTCAATGCATTTGCATCAAATTACCAATTTCCCGTTAATTAATCTTCTTTGATGTTAGTTCAATACATTTGCATCCATTTTTTGATTTCTCGTTAATTATTCTTTATTGAGGTTAGTTTAATGCATTTGCATCCAGTTACCAATTTTTTGTGAATTATTCTTCTTTGACGTTAGTTCAATACATTTGCATCAAATTTTTGATTTCCCATTAATTATTCTTTTTTGAGGTTAGTTCAATGCATTTGCATCCAGTTTTCAATTTTCCGTTAATTATTATTTCTTTAAGGTTAGTTCAATGCAGTTGCATCATGTTTCGGATTTCATCAAGTTAATTATTCTTTAAGGTTAGTTTAATGCAGTTGCATCCAGTTTCTGATTTCCCGTTAATTATTATTTGAGGTTCGTTTAATACAATTGCATCCAGTTTCCGATTTCCCATTAATTATTATTTGAGGTTCGTTCAATGCAGTTAAATACCTTGAAATAATATAATAGCATGTGATAAGTAATAGCCGCATCATACTCTAATTTGTGATTCTTTTTCCATATTGTGTATGTTTTGTGATTTTAATTCGTGACATTCTAGCATTTCCCAAGTTATAAACGTCTTGGTAGGAATCAACAATTTTTTAGTTGATTTTACATGCAGCAGTTTCAAAATGAATTAAAACAAATATTGGTAAGAAAAATTAATGACAATAATTAATAACACCTCTTATGTTTTCCCTGTTGTATATAACATTTTTTATAGACAAAAAAAACCGACAATTTTCTATTGGGTTTAATTTACATATAGCAGCATCAAAATTAATTAAAAAAATTCGAGTAAGAAAACGTAATGATAGTAATTAATAATACCTCTTATGCTTTTAGTTATATAATTTCGTCATGTCATATTGCAGTATGTAACTTTTTATACACCCAAAAATGAAAAAAAATATATCCAAGAAATTGTCATGGACAAAAAAATATTTTATATTTGAGCACACGTTGAAGAGATATTTGAATGCATAAAAAAAAAAAAAAAAAATTCTTATAACATAATTTAAATTATAGTTCAAAGAAAACTAGAATTTGCTTTATTAGGTATCAATAGGTAGGGTACGCACAACTTTCTCAAAAGCAGGCTTCTTCATTTATTTCATCAGGACACAAAAGACTTGAAACTGATTATTTAAGGGTGAGGGTGATGAGAAGAACTTACAAAGTAATAATTATATAATTTACTTGCTGAAACAGAAAGGACTATTTGATGTACAACATTAGTGCACGCTTTCTACATTGCTCATCTTTATAGAGGATAACCATAACAACCTCGCTATGCTTTTATAACTTAGCTAAAACAAATAAAGAAAAACTACTTAAATGTTAGAACTGAAGTGACTTTTTGCTATGGAACAAAATTTTGAGCCTAACAGGCTTGTCTATGGGTTCACACTGTCTTTGTCCATAGGTACGTAGTTGTTGATTGGAGGCTTTCTCTTACACATTCCATTCCCAGTGTAATTCATATGCATCAAATTGACAATATCAATAGTTTCCTCTAGGAGCTTTATGTATTATGTAGTTTCATGCAATGCTTCATCAGAGCGTGAGACCGATTTTCCTGGTTGCGAGCTGCCACTATGATAAATGGTAGATTTTTTGACTTGAGATTGTTCCTGATCGATTGATCAATTGGTTCACAATAAAGACTTTTCTTTGTGACTAATTTGTGATTGTTCTGTGATTAAGAAAATTGTTAGTAATGTAGATTGCCTTAATCTATTTAGCAACAAAATGAGAAATAATTGCCCTGAAAACATGTACTGCGAGCACACCGAGAGAGAGAGAGAGAGAGAGAGAGATGCCTACCTGGTCATTCATCATCTTCTTATGTGATCCTCTGAGCAATCTGTTTGAAGTTTAAATCGTATCCCCTGCATTCAAGCATATCAAAATATTCAAATTGATCCTTGGAAACCATCCAGCTTCAGCCTAGCTAATTAGTTTCTTTAGTGTATGAAGCATTCACATTGCAGATTCCATATAACTAATGTTCGCGCGTATCAAATCTTGCCAAATAGTGCATACACATACACACTAATTAAGAAAAATATAAATATATAATATAGCAATTTGATACTAAGAAACAAAATTAATTGCACATGGTCATCAAAAAACTTTTCTTTAATTAGCAACTAAATAACCTATGACTTATTAACACCAAAGAACAAATTAGGAAACTTGTTTGTTAATTTCCCAGTAGAACTAAAATTTAATTCATACAAAAATGAAATAAGAGAGAAAATTAGACCTGGAAGGCGGAACGTCCAACTAATTGATCCGGTTTGAGAGTGCTTTGATGATGCTAGACCTCTATGTTTCTTCTCTACTTCATAGATAATATAAGCATGGGCGACACAATATCTAATGGGAAAATAGTGAAGAGTAGGGTTTAGTTTATCGCTTGCGGAACAGAGAAGGAACATTTTTCGTGCTATAAATTAAATTGTTGAGTTTTTGTTGGGTTTAGCTTTCCTTTTTAAGTTAAATACTTCTAATTTAATCTTCCTGATTTCTCGTAATCCCCCTGTGATGTGGATAGCCTTACTGAGATGAAAAGAGGACTAAGTCATGGTTTCTTGCTCTATAACACATACTTAACTACAGAATAAAAGAAATCACACAATAGATTATAAGCACAGGATAACAACGCTGCGTTGATTTAAACCAATTCACACTTTCAAGCTCAAATTCAAGACTCAGGTTATACCAAATTAAATAGACCACTTACTATTCTCTCTTGTTAAGAAACTGAATTGAGTCCTGAATATAGGCACCAAGTACCTTAATAGGCATGGAACATCATTAAGTCTCCATTGAAGGTATTTGAAGTCTCATCACTATTTGTGTAGAATTATAGCATGCTGAAAATATAGAAGAAGCGTATCATAAACTGTGGCGTAACAATAGTTTTAGGCATTCACTCGCCACATATTATATTGCCAGTACCTTTGACTACCTGACATGCCAAAAATAGAAGTAGAATTCATGCTTTTACACCAAGTACATAGAACACCCTAGGGCTGTCAACGGGCCGAACCTGAATAGGACACACCTAGGTCCAGGCCCGGCCCAAATCATATTTGATATCTTGAGTCCAAGCCCGGCCTAAGTCCTATTGGGAATCAAATTTGTAAGTGGGAAGAATCAAACCCACAACTCTTGTGTGGCAGGCACATTACTAACCAATATAGCTTCCAATTTTCTATGTCATCTTCCAATAAATATAATAGATATATTAATAATATTAAATATAAAACACATAAACTATTATAAATTTCGGGCCGGGCCATTATCGGATCGGACATAGGTATGTCCAGACCTGCCCAATAATCTTATCGGGCTAAATTTAAAGTCTAAGTCCTTATCTTATCGGTTCGGATTCAATCGGGCTTCGGGCTTGTCCCGGCCCATTGACAGCCCTAGAACACCCCCTTATCAAACATCATTATATAAATTTGAATTTGAAAAATACATCGTCATATAGAAATGCAAAAAGCAGGGGAGAAAGAGAGAAAGCAAGTATAGTACCTTTGGCTTAGTTAGTTTGGTTCAAAACAAAACGATAATATAGATCGTGACTTCGTACACAAATAGAGCAACCCTGCAAATCCAAGTTGCACTATACATGTATATACTTAGTCAACAAAAGAGTTGAACAGTATGAGTAGTCAGTGATCATGTATATACTTAGCTCATGGCAACATACTAATTGATGACTAATTTTGTTAGTCTAGATGGATAAGTATGACTCTATTGGGACTATTGGTCTAAGTGGCGTACAAATTGCTTTGTTGATGTATCTTTAGAATTAAAGGACGAATGACAATGCAATGATGTCTATCTCGAACCCATTTCAAAAGCATCCGACTTAACCTAGGACACTAAGTACTATCAGAATATAAAAATTAATGAAATGAAACAAAATACATAACATCTACCCCTATTTTTTGATCGATAACAAAAGCTAAAAACTAAATGACTAAAATCACAGTAATGGGTATCCACATACGTTAACCCGAATCACTAGTTGATATTGACACGCAATTGCCTCATAATTATGACTCAACTTACAAAATTATTGAAAGATATATACATGATATGTCATGCGAGAAAATTGGTTTGAATTTATCAAGATTTAGTCCCTGTCTTTTGTTTTTTACCACAAATATAATTAATTCTTGGTATTGGAGTAGTAAGTGGATTTAGTCATGTTTGTTTGTTTGTTTGTTTGTTTGTTTTTTGTTTTTTGTTTTTTTTTTTTGTTTTTTGTTTTTTTTTTTTTTTTGTTTTTTTTTTTTTTTTTGGTTGGCTTCCTTTGGGGCTAAAATTTCTTACTTACTAGATGGTTTATTAAGAACTTTTGAAGAACAACCATTTGAATTTGAGGAGAAAGAAGAAAGAGAAAGAAACTTACCTGAAAGAGGTGAGGTTGAAGAGAAGTCCTTAGAAGGTGGTGAAGTGCATCGAACTCGCAAACCCAACTATCTTTCGTGTTGGGCTTTACATTCATATTGTTAGTGAAAAGATATCAGATGAGGTGGTGGGGAAAATGGTTGTAGAGGCATTGGCAGAAATGGACTTCTAATGTTGAGGAAATATACTTTAGCTTACTTGATAGATAGGACTAGGTTATGATAAGTGCACCTTATTGAGTGATGTCTTGAGGAAGCTCTTGGCTTGAGCATATAGTATTAAAAAGAGATCAACACAATAGGTTGTTAACATTAAATTCTCAATTCCACAAACAATGAGCAAGCAATTCCATTAGAGTTAAGAAAGTTGAAGCTAACCATAACACACCTTTTAACGACAATCAAGTGGTGATAATCTCGCGAAAAAGCATTTGGTGTCGAACTAAATCTACGCGCGATAAAACAAAAACTGATAGAAACACACAAGGAGTTAAATTAATAAGTAAAAATTGAAATTTATAGCAAAAGATCACATAGAACCACAATATATGATAAATGAACAATGTGATATAGTAATTAGGGCCATTAGCCATACATGGATGATTAACTGCTTTAGAGAGAGTGTCATTAATAAAGCACCGAAAAAAAAAGGTTTAACTTAAAAGCTTTGATTGTTATGTTTGTAGTGGAAATATCAGTTACAATCGGCCATGGAAAGTAGTCGATCAGCCTACATGCATGGGAGCTTTTTAAACACTCAAACATGGCGGAGACGGACTTTTTATTAAGAGGCCATGTGAAAATCCATTCCATATCCCTATACTCAATTTTAAAAAATATCCAAGAAAAAAAATGAAAAGAAAAAAAAAATAGCTTCATCTATCTGTGTTTTTTTCTAACTCGAATATTTTAATAGCTTCCTTAACCAACAACTCAAATTCACTTAACTAACCACAGCAACATAAATCCATAGCTTCCCACAGATACTTTGGTTGTTGGTATTGCAGTTAATAGATGACATAATAATGGCGCAACCCGTCTATGATAGATATCCTTTTATAGCAGAGAAATGACCAAAAAACATACCTTGGATCCAATCTCTTAGGTTGTAAGGTGCTTAGGGTTCATATGTCAATGCCATCCTATCAGAAAAACCAAAATGGTAAAATATGTCAACCTTATTAAATTGTTGACTGTGAAGTTATACAACTACAAAATTCAGTGGGGAAAAAACATATGTATTACGAAAACCGTAAGCTCACTCATACTATGATCAAGTACTATTAACGTGTTAGCTAGTGCCGGAAATCAATTCGCATATGAAATTAAAATCATCACGCCCGCGATTAAAACTCTAACTTCTCCCAAAAGTATAATTTTGCAAAACTCTAAATTATGGTTTCTAGTGCATAACATTAACAATAAGTGTCAAAAGATTTCCAAGAAGAATATTGATAGTTCAAATTTTTGTAGGAGTACGTTTAATGTTGTGTAGTAGATAAAAGAGATAGTATAGTGATATCCTAATCCCAACTCGATATACTAATCTACCGTCGATACCAAGTACACAGAACATGTATTAGAAACTGAGTTTCACACATAACAATGTGTTTTACAAACTGAGATGTACACAAAGATGTCCATACATGCATTTAATTACTGTTTTCAGAGTGTCATGACACATCTTAACTATCATCGAAAATAATGGATTTTTTTTCCAGCACTTGTCAGTTTGTAGCCATTCATATAATAGTTTTAAATCAATACAGCAATATAGATATGAAATGACTTTGAATATAACCTAACAAAAGAATTTTGAACTCTGAAATCTGCAAA
Organism: Coptis chinensis; assembly: GCF_015680905.1. Lineage (NCBI taxonomy): Eukaryota > Viridiplantae > Streptophyta > Magnoliopsida > Ranunculales > Ranunculaceae > Coptis > Coptis chinensis. The sequence continues at coordinate 16,539,361 of NC_141462.1, read as the reverse complement.
AGGCTTCAGATATAAACAATAGCATATTCGATATATAAACCAAAACCCTCATGCATGGATGACTTCATTCCTTGAGAAATTCATGAAGAACACCTTCGCTTGAATTAGAACCCCAACCTCGTTTTTCAATTCAGAACTTGCAAAAAAAAAAACTTCTAAATATTTGTGATTGTTGGTATTTGTGGGAAATAGGTACCAAATTCACAAACAAACTAACGATAGAGAACTTACTTGAGAGAAGATGATTAATCTGCATAAAGGTTTTGATGAGCTCATTATATCACATTCTACTTATTTAAAAGGAACCTAGTGGTTCCAAATAAATTATAGAGTCGTGCACCCCCTCTACGTTTGAGAAGTAGACACAGCTGCTCAAAGTAATTGGATTCAGACACCTTCAGATAAATTTCCTTGTATATTTAAAACTTCAAGTTATTTCTGTGGTGTATTTATATTAAATCCATAATACATACCATGCAAAAAAGACCTTTTAGACACTATTTTCCAGTGGAAGGGGGTTGAGTAGACTCCTAACCATATGAAACCAAAGTTGTTTTGGATTGTTAAGAGAAAGATTACATGTTCTTACAGTCAACAACCTAGTTGAAATAGCAAGAGGTCCCTCTTTTCCACCGGAAAGAATAATTTTTTTTTAATATATATATATATATTTTTTAGTGATAGGTAATCAATTAAGCTCTTTAGCAGAGAATAAGGCATATGCTATACCTGGTGTCTTAAGATCAGTCAATTGGACAATTGGATGTAGCGATGATGCTGTCTTGACACTCTCTCATTGCTTGCGAGAATTTTGCTTTTTGGTTAGAGAAGCAATGTGTGAAGCTTCGGAAAGTGCCCTACTCAATTTCTTCATATCAACATCATTATTGTTTACATCATCACCACAGTCATCACTCCATATATCCTCCAACCACTTGTTATTTGAAATGGGTGTAGAAGTTCTCCCCGATGAAGTGACTTCCTTACTAGTAACACTTGATTATTTATTGTTAGTTTTTTGAACTCGAAGAGCTCGCTAGCTACATAACATTATGAGGAACTTCTAAACGAAAATATTGAAAAAATCCTGATACTCCTTTTTTAGTTAGGCTCTAATGATCATATCAAAAAAACTATCTTGATGTGTTTCACCAGAAAGAGATTAACACTCTTCCATTCTCTCAATTCCATCACCATAGAAGAGTAGTAGAAGACTTATCCAAATTTCAAACTTCTTAATGAAATACAAATCCAGGAGTAAAGTGCTAAGCATAACTAAGGATTGTAAAAGTTAAATATTTATAGACAAATAAAGAAGGACGACTTCAAGAAAACTAAGAGATGATATACCTGAGAGGGTTGCTTCCATACTTTTGCATTGAGCATCCAAACACATAGATTACATGTTCTTCAATCTGCACAGTATCACTAAAAACAGTGATAATTCCCATGTCAATCTCGACAACACCGACTACATAACTAATTCCCTGCCCATGATACAAAGATAAAATAATTCCATACAATCAAGTCAATAAGATGATAGATTTTTTGAAGCAGATATGAGATTACATTAGCATACCTGTTTGGCAGCTTCAAGAAGAACCTCTCCACTTGGCCTTGTGTCTTTTCCCAAATATATCTCCGCAGATTGGATTCCTCAATTGGAATATCTTCTTTCTTTACAAACTCAGTTATCAACTAAAAAGGAGTGCAATAATCATTAAGAATACTAATGAGTAATAAAGTTCATTTACTGATCACAACAAGAAAAAGTGAGCGCAAACTCAATATTCACTTGAATAAGATCATTGGGGTCGATGGCATTTGCAATGTCATCGGCAAAGGGTTCCCAATCTTGAATCAACATACCACCAATAGGGTCAGCAATAATTTTGATTCCATTGTTTGAAACTTGATTGTGTGAAGTTGTAACCATCAATCCAATAATTGATTTGGTTTTAACTAATCTCAGAGCTGCGAATTAAAATCCCAACTCAGATCGGATGATCGTCGATGATAAAATTGAAGCAACTGCCCTAAATAGTTGATAAACACCCAAAACTGTAATATAAACCCTATAAAGACATATGTGTGTAATAAATGCAAATTAATTATATTTCCATGGTTTTGCAGGTTTTGACACGTAAACGATGAAATTTTAACAAAATCGGCATTTTGGCATGAAAATAAGGTGAATATGCTAATTGGAAACAAAGCCTTTTTATCAAGTCCAAAAGAAGGCCCTTGGAAGCTTAAATCAAGCCCATGAAGTCTGGTCAAAATAGTCAATTCCGGGTCAACTCTGGTCAAATCTTGCAGAAAAGTCAACGAAACTTCAGAAAATCATATCTTTTAACTCCGAACTCCATTTTGGGCGTGTGATCTGTCAAAACGATCAGTGCGACAAGCTCTACACAATGGTATATAGGTTCTATCAATTTACTGGAATGGGAATTAAAATAGGTTCGAACCAAGACAAAATAAAAATCCAATTACTATTCATCATGATGTCATTAAGTGGAAGCTTATGTAATTACCCACTTTCTCCACTTAATACATGCACAAACCACTCCTAATTATTTATCATGTAATGGGAATTACTATTCATCCACTTTCTCCACTTATATTAAATAAATTCTATTATAAAAGTAGATTAATTTGTAACCTTTGAATTGAAAATATAAGATGTAATCTTGGCCACCCATTTCACTCTTTTGAAACTATAAATAGGAGGGGTGGTGCTCTAAATAAACTTGTCAATTTACTTGTGATTTGTGGTATTGTAGCCCTTCACTTTTCTACTTCTTCTTCTTCTTCTTCATTTTCATTAGTTGTAGTTATCTTACTATGAGCTAACTCATCCCTTGTGGATGGTTAGATAAATCCATGTGAGGATAACTCTACTAATGAAGATGTAACTCAATTGCTTAAAAGTTTAACAAGTTTGATTTTTACTTCAATTACAAAATAGTTAGAAGTGGAAAACAAACTAGAGGTTGAGGAAGTGCTCTAGAGATAGGGTGCTAATTTAATCTCTCATGCTAGTAGAATCTCTTTAGAGATTTAGAAGTTCTACTAGGGATCAAAGTTTAATTATATTCACTTTGATTTGTTTATGAATCAAAGTGAATATGAAAACTAACAATTGAAATATGTCTTTCATTAATAGTAGTTTGAATCACATGGTAAATCAATCCTCCACATTTCTCTCTCTTCTATCTTCTTTAGTCATTTTAGAATAAATTTGTTATTAGTAACTTTTATAACTTATAATTAAAAGAAGTAAAGTGTAGTGTAAAAACTTCCACCTAAAGCCTTCTCTCATTTAAAGTTTCTCTTGAGTGGTCTAGCTAAGTTGTGAAAAAGTGCTTCAATGTTAGGCATGGGACAATTCCTTTACTCGAACTATATTTTAACATGAATCGAGAGGAAGGTAATTGATATAAGTGTGAGTTGGAGTAACGTCCAATTTAATTCTTATCAAATAGCGTCATTTGCCGCCGCCCCCTAACATCAACTCGAAGCTTCGACAATGGAGCTCGCTTCACGCCATGGAATCCCCTCTTCTCTCCCTTCCATTTTTTCTCTTTATTTTTTTTTTACTTTATTTTTGTCTACTGTTATTTTTTAACTTTTGTTTTGTTTTTTTTGGGTCACAGGTTTTCTTATCTAGCACTATATTCCAGTTGCGAGACGCGACTAAAAAGGTAACGTGCGCGAGTCCCCTAGTTTAACAACAAAGGTCACAAGAACTTGTATTAGTTGTTTTTGAATCGCGGCTCACATCAAGCATGGGGAATGAGATTCTCACATTTGAACGTCAAGTCCTCCAAAATCCATATGATATCACTACCTACCTGAGGCAGTGAAACTTGTTCCTGGAGGGGATATTTGTGTTCCATCCATATCTTGCGAGGAAATCATTTCTATATCTATAAGGTGGAGTTGCAGGATACTTTTCAGGTTCCGTTTTCTACCACTCCTCGACTCACTTGCTAGAGGAGTAACTTCTTGCATGATATAACCTGTTTAGACCTTGTATACATATAATAGTGTGTATTATAGTATTTGTATGCATGATTTGGATTGTTTTGTATATATGTATGTATGTATGGTTTAGATGTTTTGTATAAGTATTCAATTTTGTCAAGAAAGAGGAGAACATTCCAACAAGGGTTAAAATCCAAGTTAGGTAAGTTGTTTCTAAACTTTTCGGGGCAAAGCTGCTCTCTATATGAAATTCGCAATCTTAATGAGTATTAACGAAATTGAATCTTTATACAAAACATGCGTTAACTAGTGTCTTATATATTATGTAAACAAATGCATGTTTTGTGAGTTGTCGTATTTAGCATGTTTATAATTTGAGTTGTCTAAGCATCTTCGTAATATGAGATTTGTTTTTTCGTCACATGTTAAAATTTGTTGATTGAAAGTTGTTTGCATGCTACGTATTTTTGTACCTTGTATAAATTGTGTTGTATTGCCATATTTGTTGGTATAATTCATGAATAGTAAAAAACTACGTAAAAAAAAAATCATAAAATATTTCATATTCAAACAGTGTCTAGGAAGCTTGCAAAAATTGAGGTTCTGAATCTGCCAAGTGACCTGGCTGTTTGTTTATGCCAACGTAATTCTTGTTCAAATGTTATCATTAGTAGAGGCTCAAGCTTACGTTGTCCATCTTCATCCTCACATAATTGAATTAATCACGTAAAAAGCTTATGTTGTCCATCTTCATCCTCACGTAATTGAATTAATCACGTAAAAATTCATTCCTTGTATGCCTTAGCTAATTTTATGCTTGCATGAGATTAAGGTTTGGTAGTAATAAGGAACTTGAACAGACATATCGTAGAAGAAAATACGACAAGCAATTATGTAAATTATCACCTCAAACAAGCTACTCTTCTGACACTAAACCTCAAAAAGCGAATCAGTTGCCATTAACTCCTCTAGTTATGGCTGAAACGACTACTATAGTCGGGAAACCCCCTTCGGACTTCTACACTGCTTTAAAGGAAGAACCTTCTTCCTGTATCAAACTTGCAGACCTTAATGTGAACTTTCGAATCCCGCCAAACGTCTTCAATTTGTTACCCGTTTACCATGGTTTGGAACATGAGAAACTATGTAATCATCTTCGTCGGATCCAGACAGTCCTAAATACTTTCCATCATCCCAACATTTTTGATGAGCAAGTCTTGCTACGGTTGTTTCCTTTCACCCTAGCCGATAAAGCTTCGGTCTGGCTAGCAGGCGAACCGCCCTCATTCTTACGACACATGGGAAAAATTAGTACAATCATTCATGATTAAATTCTACACTCAGAAGAAAACTAAAGAGATGCTTCAAAAGATCCAATTCTTTCGACAACATCCTCAGGAATCCTTTACGGAAGCCTGGGAAAGATTCAATGATCTTCTTCTCGAATGTCCTCATCACCAACTCGACATTGGTGTCCTCGTTCGTTCCTTTTTTAATGGTCTTTCTGATCATCAACAAGAAACGCTCGATATCATGGACGGTGGTAATTTCTTGGATAAAGGCACTAATGAAGCATTCAAATTCCTTGAAAAGCAAGCATCGCGAAGTACCTCTTGGGGAAGAATTGATTCTTCTCGCTCATTGCACGTCACTCCTCCAAAAGCCACATCTATGTTTGAAGTCAAACCTGATCCAGAATTAAAAACTTTGATCGAGTCCCTGACCAAGAAGGTAGATGCTCTTTTTGTGCAAGTGAATGATGCAAAACCGTAACAAGTCATGAACGTCAGCAGTTCCCCATGTTATCTTTGTCAGAGCCTAAACCATACTGAACTCTCTTGTCCGTTGCTTTATGAATCCACACCGTATCAACCTGAAGAAGTTTGTGCCTTGAACATACCTAACGTACCGTGGCGACAACATCCAAATTTTTCTTGGAGTAACAACCAACAACAAGGACCTCCAGGTTTCCCTAATCTACCAGTTAGGCCACCTCCAAACTTCAATTCATATCAGCAAGGATATAATCAGCAATTCCAGCAAGGACAAGTCCAGTTCCTGAGTAATTCTACTTCCAATTTCAACCGTAGTCGTCTGCCCGTTGATCAAAATTTCTCACAAAAACAACCCATCAACAACTATCGTGATCTCGTTCTAGCACCACCACCTATGCAATCTCCAGTTAATAAACTCAGCGACAATTTTCTAACTTGCATGAATCAACAATCTCAAATCCTAACATCAATTTAACAATCGCTTCAGATGTTAATGCAAGATAAAACTTAAAAAGACGTGTTTCCTAGCTAAGTGGTACCAAACCCTAAGCCTACAAATAGAGCCTTTGAAGCTAGCAATACTCAAGGTACTAGTAATCCAAATCAGGGTGAGGTGAACGCAGTCACCACTCTTCGTTCTGGTAGAACTGTTGACAATCAAATCCGTATGCCAGAAGTTCAACCTTTTGAAGCTGAGACATAACATGTACCTACATTTGCCGAGGAGCAGACAACTGAAGCAACATACTTCACTAAGTCTCAATCCCAGCTTAAGGACAAAGAGCAAGTTGATCCATTTGAAAGATACAGACCAAAAGCACCGTTTCCAGCACGATTGGCCAAGAACAAACCTGATGAAAATCGAGAAACCTTTAAAAATCTGACAATAAATCTTCTATTTCTCGATGCTCTCAAACATTTGCCACGATATGCTAAGTTTCTTAAAGACATGTGCACTACCAAAAGGTGAACGCTTGTTCCTCAACAAGCATTCCTCACAGAACAATTTCCTTCTATCACTAAATTCAATGGTATAATAAAGTATAAGGACCCTGGCCGACCCACTATTCCATGCACTTTAGGAGATAAGTACACTGCTACTACACTCTTAGACCTAGGAGCAAGTGTTAATTTACTTCCCTACTATTTGTTTAAACAATTAGGTCTTCATGAGATAAAGCCCACAAACATGATATTGCAGTTAGCCGATTGATCTATCAAGCATCCCAAAGGAATTGTAGAAAATATCATTGTCAAGGTCCAAGACTTTTACTATCCCATTGATTTTGTCATTCTTGACACCGAAGTTGCCTGTGACTTGATTTCTATCATTTTAGGTCGTCCCTTTCTTGCCACTGCAAACACCCTCATCAACTGTCGTGATGGTTCTATGACACTGTCCTTCGAAATCTCTCTGTCGAGATCAATGTTTTTAAATTGATGCAACAAATCCCAAATGCTGACATTGACGCTGAGATTAGCATGATTGAAAGGTCTAGCGCACGAGTATTTCACCAGCGCATTTCCAGATGATGACGTTCACCAATTTCTTTCTTTTGGTGAATCCGATTGTGATGTTGACTCTTACACTCAAAAAGTTAACACGTTACTAGAGTCAATACCACTTTTTGACCCTACGGCTGCGATATCTTGTGATGTTGAAGACACTCAACATGTCTTATCAGTTGATGACAACATCCCTCATGAATCCTTGATTCCAACTCCCCCACCTCTAGATTTAAAACCACTTTCTTCTGATCTAAAGTACGTCCATCTCGACATAGATGGCAGTCACCTAATCATTATTTCATCACAGTTGACTGCAGATGAAGAAGTGCATTTACTTCATGTCATTCGAGAACACCATTCTGCCATAGGATGGTCCTTAGCTGACATCAAGGGCATTGACCCTAGTGTGTGCACTCATCGCATACATCTTGAGGAAGGAGCCAAGACATCATGTGAACCTCAATGTTGTCTAAACCCCACCATGAAAGAAGTGGTATGGGAAGATGTTTTACGCTTGCTTGATGTTGGTATCATATACCCCATCTTTGACAGTGTTTGGGTAAGTCCTGTCCACGTTGTTCCAAAAAAATCAGGTATTACAGTTGTGCGTGATGAAAATGACAAATGCATCTCCACTCACAAACTTAATGTTGTGACTCGTAAAGATCACTTCCCTCTTCCATTCGTTGACCAGATGTTAGAATGATTAGCCGGACATGCTTACTATTATTTTCTTGATAGATATTCCGGCTACTTTCAAATTGTCATCTATCCAGCAAATCAAGAGAAAACCACTTTCACTTGCCCCTTTGGAACTTTTGCATACAAACGTATGCCATTCGGTCTTTGTAATGCACCTAGAACCTTCCAGCGTTGTATGCTTCATATCTTCAGTGACATGGTTGAACATTTTATGGAAGTTTTCATGGACGACTTCTCTATCTATGGAAATTCTTTTGACGACTGTCTTTCTCATCTTTCCAAAGTATTTAAGCGTTGTCAGGAGAAGAATCTAGCTCTAAATTGGGGAAAATGTCATTTCATGGTCCAAAAAAGAATAGTTTTAGGTCACATTGTGTCAAAAGCTGGTATAGAGGTAGATACGACCAAAGTAATAAAAATAGAATCTCTGCCCATTCCACAGAATGTTCGTGATATTTGTGCCTTCTTAGGATACGTCGGGTTTTACAGGAGATTTATTCAGGATTTTTCAAAGATTGCTAAGCCTATTACCAACTTACTGCTTAAGGATGCCATATTTGATTTCAACTTTGATTGTAAGATGGCCTTTGACATTCTAAAGGCCGCTTTGACCTCAGCACCAATTATTCAACCTCTTGACTGGTTGAAACCTTTTGAGCTTATGTGCGATGCTAGTGACTATGCCGTTGGTGCTGTACTAGGCCAAAGATGAGAAGATAAACCCACTATCATATACTATGCTAGCAAGACTTTAAATGATGCCCAAAGAAATTACACCACAACTGAAAAAGAATTTCTGGCCGTAGTCTATGCCTTGAAATTTTTTGCCCTTATCTTGTTGGTTCTACAACCATTGTGTACACAGACCAGGTAGCCCTTAGGTACCTTCTCGTGAAGAAGGTTGCTAAGCAGAGATTGATTCATTGGATCCTTCTCCTGCAAGAATTTACCTTAGAAATAAAAGATAAAAAAGGGTCAGACAATGTGGTAGCAGACCATCTTTCAAGGCTAGACCATAACTGTGATAGTGATTCCGAGTCGATCTTAGATTCTTTTCCTGATGAGCATTTATACTCCATCTTCTCCTCTCCTTGGTACGCTGACATAGTTAATTATCTGGTGACTGAAGAACTTCCTTCTTCTTGGCCATGCAGTGCTCGAAAAAAGTTTTTATCCACAGTGAAATATTACTTCTGGGATGACCCCTACATTTTCAAATATTGTGTTGATCAACTTATATGTCGATGCATTCCTGAATGGGAACATCACGAGGTTCTTTCTTTTTGCCATAAGCAATCTTGTGGTGGTCATTTCAGTGGTAAGAAAACAGCAGCAAAAGTTCTCAATGTGGTTTTTATTGGCCTTCTCTCTTTTGTGATGCCCACGATCATTGCAAAGCATGTAACGATGCCAACAGCTTGATCGTGTTACTCAATGAAACATGTTGCCCTTAAATCCAATTCTCATTGTCGAAATTTTTGATGTTTGGGGCATTGATTTCATGGGTCATTTCCCTATCTCTCATGGTTTTCTCTACATTCTGGTAGCAGTTGACTACATGTCTAAATGGATTGAAGCAAATGATCATAGGACCGTGGTGTTTTTTGTAAGGGAATATATTTTTTCATGATTTGGCGTCCCCAAAGCTATCATCAGTGATGGGGGAATACATTTTTGCAACTGAATTTTTGGAACCTTGGTAAGAAAATATGGAGTTACCCACAAGGTAGCCACTCCATATCATCCTCAGACCAGTGGACAAGTGGAAGTCTCTAATCGAGATATTAAATCTATTTAGAGAAAACAGTTAATCCATCTAGGAAAGACTGGTCTCTTAGACTTTCTGATGTCTTGTGGGCATATAGAACAACTTTTAAGACTCCTATAAGGATGTCTCCTTACCGTCTTGTATTTGGAAAACCTTGTCATCTGCCGGTTGAACTTGAGCATCATGCTCTTTGGGCTATCAAAAGCCTCAATTATAACATCAACGCGGCAGGCGAGAAGCGCAAATTGTAATTAAATGAGCTTGAAGAAATTCGGAGTGATGCTTATGATCTCTAGAAAACCTATAAAGCAAACATAAAAATAATGCATGACAAACATATATTACGGAAGGATTTTCAAATTGGTCAAAAGGTCTTGCTTTACAACTCACAGTTACATCTTTTTCTTGGAAAACTTAAAACACGATGGTCTGGTCCTTTCATTGTCACCGCTGTCACCCCTTACGGGGCAATATCCTTGCTAAATCCAAGAGATGATAGCGAATTTCAAGTCAATGGTCAACGCCTCAAGCATTTCCATGAGTTACGATCTTCAGCTGTAGAAAAAACTTTTCTACAGGATCTTGTCTACGAAGATTAGACCTTTTTCATGATGTACTCTATTCCACTCTTATTTAAAAATAGTGCACCATTCTGGTACCCGGGCCCTCCTTTCATTTCTTCTCTCAAAATTATCTTGGAGTGTGTGGTTGCAAGCGCCGGAGCCTTAGTCCACAACAACTCTATTTCAGAACTGAGTATAAATGTCTTCTGATAATCGAGCAAACATGAATTCTGGTACAAGATGGGTACCAAAATTTCCTCTCCTTCCTTCTCCACTCTTTTCTACTCTCTTCCAACTGACATTCAGCTCATCATTTGGTGTAAATATCACCCATCTTGAATAGGTCAAGGTCATAGCTCTTTTGCTCGTAAACGACGTGCGCGAAGGATGGGATGGTGTATGCATTGTCAAACACCTTTCTGTCTAGGTCTTGACTTCCTATCCAATACTAGACGGTATAAGGTATACTTTTGTCTGACACCAGCTAAGCAGGATAAACTTCGCCATTGTGCCGTTGCTCCCACAGGATGGGAATTGTCTTGAGGATTTGATGTTAAAAGACTCACCCTGTATAAATTTGTCTTGAGGATCTGACGTTAAAAGACTCCTATTGTATATACTAGTGTCTTTTACAATTCACCTTTGCGCTATTGCTGCGCACAAAAAGATTTTGTGTAGGCCGTCATATGTTTACCTACTAGGGATACGGGCAATGGATTCCACCCAGACCAACCCCTGATGGGGCAGTTTGAGGCTATATCCATATGTAATAAGGGTAATATTAGTCCAACGCACTCCTCGCAAAGACCATGACTGGTGATGGACAACCGTCCTGACCATTAGGCCCCCAAAACATAAAGGTGAAATCACTGTCTGGCTGGATTGGGTTCATTTATAAGCCGACATGAAAGTTATCTAGATTCATCTCGATTGAAAATGAGTTCAATAGCCATAATAGTGATGGTAACACGTTAATCTTCCCTTATACAGAAAAAAAAAAAAAAAAAAACCCTAAAGGGGTTGAGTCTTACTTCAGTGAGCCTCAACCCCCTTCACGTTGTACATTCTTCTTCCTTAAAAAAAAAAAAAAAAAAGTACGATATTCCTCAACTCAAGTTGCGTGCGCCACTATTTCATTAGCACGCGCGACCCTTTCAGCTCTCCATAGCTTTCAATTTCGGGGTTTGCTACATCTTTTCAGAATATGTGTGTTGGTCTAACTACCCTGTGAAACTATAACACCCTGATAAACGCGGAATTGTACGTTTATTTAGTTTTAGTTACTTAAGTCTGAAGTCCACAGTCCGAAGTCCGAAGTCCGAAGTCCGAAGTTCGAAGTTCGAAGACCAAAGTCCAAAGTCCGTATAGTCGTTCGTTTAGTCAAGTTACCTTACTCACGTGGGTTTGGTAGGATAGGTCGAGAAAGGGATCGTCCAAACCTTAGGGCTCGACAAGGTTCACAACTGGAATTACAACTTTTAGTGAGTAGGATTTTAGGTTTTTTAGTTGGTTCAATTAATTTAACAGAAATGTAAATAATATAAATTACTAACGATGATTTCGATTTGAATAAACAAAGATAGAGAAATAGGGAGATGGTTAATCATGCTCATGCAAGAATCATTTTTTAACATTTTATATTACCACATCACTACAGCTCTAATTCGTCTCGAGTTCATAAAAAAATCCGAGACGACGTCGAGTATTGATCCCTAGAGAAATGCCCACATCTCTGAGCCGCATCGCACTAGCATAAGAAGTTGAACTAATATTTCATCTCTGGAATATCATTTCAGCTCCTGGCTTGATTCTACATCAATTGGACCAATTGGAGAGCTGTCTGACACCAGAGAGTCACGCGCGAGACATTTTGGGTATCTCGCGAGACTGTTCTGGAGCATCAACACCCCAACTTTGTACAGTCTCAGTCATTTTGGGACCGGATGTCTAATCTACACCTAATTCCTAAGTAGTGATTCTAGAATATTAAAGAGTCAATCCGGATTTTCACACGGCAAAGATAACCCTCCCCGGAGGGGATTAGCTCATGGTCATTGGAAGAATAATTAAACTTGCTGTATACATTAAATAAATAAATGTAGGACATAAATTAAACTGGAAAAGAAAATGACTTACAATATTAAGCTGCTGAAATAAAAGGGACATAATTTAAGTGCTGAAATGAAAAACTAACTGACTACTAAGCGGAGGCTAAAGCATGAAAATGCTGAAGGCCTAATAATGAAGACCCCCCCTCACATATATATAGGCTGGGGACCCTTCATGTGAAATCCCAACATTTAATTAGATTTTGTTTTTTAGCACAATTCAGTTTGTTATGATCAAAACTTCGTTTTTATAAAATTTTGTTTTATTATCATTTGTTTTATCCTTTTATGTTTTGGTTTTGTCTTTTATCCCAATTCAATTCAAACATTGAATTGGTACGTGTCTTTCCCATTGCAAGGTGGCACAAATTTGTGACCATTACTTGCCACCTGCCTATGCTGACTCGTCATGCCTTTGGGCCCACAGAGTGGGTCCACTTAGTGTGTCCAGTGGCGGCGCTGATATCGTCGCCCTGGCAGTTCACTAGCCAATGTCGGCATCTAGATTTATCATATGTGAGCTTCGAAGTTTGCTGCTTCTTTATATGTGGACTCATTCTGCACTGGTTTTGTTCTTTTGGAAACTTCGCTCTAGTCGCTTTGTTGGGCTTCACATGGGTTGAGTGGGAAACTTCAAATATTCCGTATTCCCGCATTTGATGCATGCATTTTATCATTATATTCATGTTAATTGCGAAAACCTGCAAAAATACGAAATTATAATTATTACATGATTATTAAATACATAATTGATCAAAATACTATGTCTCTTGGGGTTTAATATTACAGTTTTGGGTGCTTATCACACCCCGTGTTTTTTATTTAATATTTTCCTAGTACAATAAATAATAATAATAATAATAATAATAAGAGATAAAATAAAATAAAAGGATAAATATTAGAAAGAGATAAGGTAAAGAGGATAAACCTCATTCCCTATTTTTAAGGGTTTTTGAAAAAAAAGGGTGTTTACACGGAAAGTTTTAAAACAGTACGAGGGAGAGTTTTACTTAAAGAAGAAAATGGAGGCTTCTTGCTGGGGTGGTTGCGGGATAAAGGTTAAAGCAGAGATTATTACATCCTTAGTTGTGTGGAGCACTTTGGATAAGGAGTTATCTCTTTACAAACTATCCTCCTTGGTACTGCATCTATCAATATTTACCGTAATAAAAGAACTGGCAGCCAATATTTGAGTCAGGTGCTTAAAGCGGTTTGTAATGCTAGAGAGTTAATTTTATCTCTCTCCTCTGTTGCGGTGAATCTTTTTTCATTTCTATCCTTTTTACTTAGCTTAATAGAAAGGCTCAACAAATTAAAAATGAACTTGTTCTTGTTTCTATTACCTTTTAGCGAAAAATAATAATATTTACTTTGATTTCCAAAAATTATGATTGTTACCTGAATTACTGAGTGCCGATGTATTATGATTTTGGTTTCAAGGCCATTTCCCATTCATATCACTTAGATAATATGCGTGCATTTTCTAGCTTGATTATTTTGAAAGTGGCACAAGGAGGTAATTAGAGTACAACTCTTGCAAATGTTGGACAATTCATAGACTTACTATGTCACTTGCCTAATGTGGAACTTCTTCTCTTTTAAAATGTAAGTCGCCAAGTAAAGTCTAAATCAGTTTCCCTTTTGTTGCTGATTAATATTTGATCACTATTTATAAATATTTGGTGGTACTATGTTTACATTGTCCTGTTGAATCTCTTTAAGTGTTAGTTCTCTTTCGTATAATGATCCTACTGAGCATGGCCCTTCTATTGATTATGTAAGTACTCATATCCATGGGCGCACACTTTGTTGCAAACGGGTGTTTTGCTCATGTTCATGTTCTGAATTTTGTCTTATTTGGAGATGAATTATAGCATATTTAGAGATTGATATAGGTTTTTATTAAAACATGTTAAGTGAGTTTTGTATGTCCTCTTTCAAACGCAAAAAGCCCCATAACATTTCGATTTATGTAGAAGGAGTTATACACCCTTCGGAAGCTGTCACGTCAGAATTTTCTGACTGCAGAAATTCAATCTGTACCTGGTTTGGAATCGAGTTTTCACATAGTTAGAGTTAGATTCAAACTCTTTCCAAAACATGAAAAATAATTTTATGTGTCTGATATCCAACCCAATTGGCCTCGTCGCATTCCGAGGTCTGTGGTGGTAGATATGATGTCTAAAAGTTTGGTTGATAGAAAACAGTGCTTCAGAAATCAGTTTCTGCGCACTGTGTTCAAGTCCAGTTTTAATTTAGTTAGAGTTTGAACTAGATTTTTATGAAAACATGAAAAAGTAATATTTGGAAGTCTTCTTTCTATTATAATTGGCCTTATCGCATTCCGAGGTCTATGGAATTAATTATGGTGTATGGAAGTTTGACTGGCAGAAAATAGTACGTCAAAAATCACTTTCTGCGCACTGTGTTCGAGCCTAGTTTTGGCACATTTAGAATGAGGTTGAGTATTTTTGTAAAACATGAGAAAGTAAATTTTGTGTGTCAGATTTGCAACTCAAAAAGCCTCGATGCGTTTGGATACCTGTGAAAAGAGTTGTGTCATTCAGAAGATAGTCCGTCAGAAATCTAGTTTGCTGAAAATTAGGATTTTTACCATTTTCGACCTAAGTTTTCTTCTAGATGGGTTGAGGTTGGGACTTCGAGTTCTACATGAAAAAGAACTATATAAGGAAAAACTATAGATTCCAATCTGTGGGTCGAAAAGATTTTGATTCCAATCCTGAAAGATTTGGATACGTAGGCAGCTTTGAACAAAAGTGCAGCCACTATATGTATAATATATATATTAGTTTGTGTGATAACTATGTGATTGTGTTAGAAATTACTGTTGTTTTGAGACTACATAAATATATATGTGTGAGATAGAAGTTGTATATGAATATAGACTTTAGTATATGTGGATCTGTTTTGGATATTAGTGTGTGTGGACTTGAATTTGGGCTAATGAACTATTTGTTTACGATATTGTGTAAATGAGTGTGGTTATGTAAATTGTATTTGTTTGATTATAAGTCTGTTTACATTCAATGATATTTAAGTGCTTGATTTGCCTTGACGCGTGAAAATGACTCTCTTCATGTGTGGTCTGTTTTAACATGAGTATGCTAATATAATTATAAGTGATAATAATGTTTTAATGTGTTGCCCACATATTTAGAACTCTCCACGCCTCAGGATTTGGTAATGAGATATTATGACTTGTGATGTCATGTGATAGATGGGTATTCATTGAATGTGCGATGAATGACCAGGGTATTCATTGAATGTGTCATGAATGACCAAATAGTTTGGACTGCCCTAGAGAGGAACTAAGGTATTCGCCTTGTGGGTTTGTCGTATTCCTTGAATGTACGGGAATGTAGGTTTGGGTATTCCTTGAATGTGGCGGGAATGACTCAGGGCATTCATTGAATGTGCCATGAATGGCCCGTTAGTGTTATGATGGGTATTCCTTGAATGTGGCGGAAATGACCCAAGGTATTCATTGAATGTGCCATGAATGACCTGAGATTTTATGGCCAAAGAGGCTGTGATTATGTGTATGGAAAGCCCAGAGATGGCTGTGATATAGTGATACTCGGTGGGAGAGAGGCACACGTGTATGTGTGATTTGGCAAATGTGTGGAGTGCAAATCGTGGAGTAGGAACTAAAGGTTGGGTTGAGTCTGTTTATAAATGAATCAACAAGATAATTAATAAGCAAAGTGAAATATTGATTTTACGTATGAGTGAGTTATTGCCTATGAATATTTATGTATTATGATGTAAATGCTTTCTTACAAAGAAATATATAGGTGGTTTGTGTGAGGTTATGGATGTGAAGTGTGACTGGGAATAATATTATTGAATGCCTGTGATCTTTTCTGTGATTGTGGAATGACTGTAAAATGATATGTTATTATGAAAGCATTAATGACTTGTAATAGTCTGAGATATATAGTTATGCACTTGGAAACTTTATGACGTAATGATGTCATGTGAATGACTACCCTTGATATAGGTGGTATGATAAGTAGTATTCCCCGAATATGCGGGACGAACTATGTTGTATTAATTAGACTTCAATGTCTTAAATGAGGTTTGATTATGAATGGAAATTTGACTGGCTGAGATAAATCTTTTATAGTGTTGTCTAACTCTGTTTTTGCAGGAGGGTAGGATCTATTAATCTTTTATGCAGGGACGTAAATATCCTACCCTGAGACGACGTGTTGGCTTAAAGGTAATGTGTATCAAACCAATATTTAATTAAGTTATCATATGTGTATGTAATAAGTGCTATTTTTGTTGTGAGTTATCTTGGAAATGTATATTGGGATTGAAATCTTACTTGGGAAGAAACTACACGCCGTTTTGGAAAACAGAACTATATTGTCTTCCAAGTTGAAATGGTTGGTAATGTTATATTTATTAATTTGAAAGATTATTATATATATTTTGTTGTTAGTCTACTCATACCAGCAAATTCAATTTGCTGACCCATGTTTGCTTTGTTTTGCAACATGGGTGTGTTCTTGGGAACATAGATGGTGGAATGCAGCGGATGAAGACCCTTGATTGGGATTCGCTCTTGGAGTCTTACTGGTATAAGTTTTATGAAGTATAAAGTCTTGATTTGAAATAGATGTAATAGAGTGGTTTAGTAAATTCTTGAATTTGTACATTAAGAGTTGTTCGTTTGGTTTTAATTTGATCTCATATTTTAATATCGTGGTTGATAATGGGTTATTAGGGTTTTGTTTCATCCTGGATTTTCAGAAGATGGAATATGGTGTAGATAATTCCTTATTTTTAATTTTCTGGAAATTTGGGGTGTGACAGAAACCTTCCTCCATATGTTCTACCACAGTAAGAAAACCTCGATCACTGTCTTAGGGATCTGACGTTAAACGACCTATTTTCTGAGATCCAAGGTAGAAAATACGTGTTGGTCCAACTTCATTGTGACACCTTCCTCCGTATTTTCTAATATTTTTGCACAACTTCTTCTTCGTCTTGGGAATCTGACGTTAAAAGAGCCACTTTGAAAACTACTCACTTTCACATTAATGCCACGTCAGAGTATTTAGGCAAAAACACATGTATTCTTTGCTTTTCGTCTTGACCTTCCCCACATAATTCGGATTTATCAACTCACTCCCATTCTCATCCACGTCTACTTATATCTTGGCTGCAATACTCTTTCTTACAACCACCTTCCTTTCATTCCATCATATCCATCCTTCTATTTCCATGGCTAATAGGCGAGTAATAGTGTCCGATCAAGATTTTGAAAGAAATTTCATCCCTTTTTCGACACTGAAATCATACGTCAAGATTGGGAGCCTCTTTTGCATCATTCGTAAATCACATTTTCCCGAGAGTTGGTTATGATGTTCTATGAACATAGCAACTTCCATAATGGTAAATTCTTTTTCCTAAGGAATGGAAGGCAGCATGAATTAACTCGGGAACTCATTTCTGAGGTCGTTCAAATTCCGATGACAAATCCTGAAGTTCATCTTCAAGAAACCCCTTTTGAAACTGTGAGACAACTCATGCTTGCAACAATTCGGTATGGTGAATTCCACGACAAACTTCATATTGTTCGTCACAAGTCCTTACAAAAAAATCAACTAGCTGTGGTCCACTGGTTGGCAAACAATGTTGTTGGTAACACCAAAACATCTGAAATAAACCAAACTCTTCTCCACCTACTCTGGGTGTTACAGACTAAACGAGACGATTTTTGCATAATCTGGTATCTCTAGAATTCGATTACTCGTACTAGAAGTGGAGTAGCCCCTTTGCCTACCATAATCACACGAATCATGCTGAAGTGGGATTTCTACGTTGAATATCCTCTGATCACTCTTAAAACGGCTCGCAATATAACAATTCACTCTAACGTACTGCTTGGACAATTATTGGACACCATCTGCCACAATGAACTAGGGCAATGACCAAGCTAACAACACTCTCTCTTCTGGGAATTTCTTCACTGAGGATGCCCTTGCCCACATAGTTAATCCTATGAAGGGTATTCAATTTCTTCACCAAGGTCTAAGGGCCCTCCATAATAGTCAAAACATCCTCATCGGGACATTGCTAACCTACAAGAATGTCAGACGGTGCACAACGAGGACTATAAAGAGTTAATGCAAGCCCATACTCAGTTCTTAGGAAATCACACCCTCAACTTAGAGCATAATATTGAGATTTTTGAGAACCAGGGAAATTTGCAGTAGCCAGTCCTCGGGCAAGTTGATGAACTTCACCATCTTGTGACAAGTTTCGTTCCACCTTCTACTTTTCCTACTCATCAACAAGGGCCTCTCTCTTCTCATTGTGCCCGCCACTAGACTTTGTTTTTTGGCTGTTTACTTGATTTTTCTTTCTAGGTCCATCTCTTTTGTTTTTATGTGTTATTTGGAATGTTTTTGAGCGATAGTTTAGTTTGGTGTGTTTTTTAGGTTATAATTAAGTATATTAGTTTTATAATAATATTCTATTCCTACAGCCTATTTTATTCCCTTTGTTTATAATTCTTCTTGGGAGTACAATCTACCTATCATCCATCTTCTTTCATCATTAATGTAATTCTTGGATTCCAATTTTTCTTGCTTTCCCTATTCCAGCCACTGTGTGCCTCAAGGATAATACATGTTTACTCTTAAGTGGAGAACATAATTATGAGTTTTAAGGAATGGACTATTCGGTGCTTAAGCTAATGTAACTACTTTTTTGACTTTTAATCAAACTGATTACTAGTCTGTCGGGCTTAACTATTATAAATTGCACATCTTAGATCTCATATTTCATCCCTTTCTTCACTCAAATAGAATTAATCTTCACTTTCTAAGCTCAATTTTTGTTGCATAATTGTTCTTAAACTCCCACTCTTACAAACTCCATCTTTTTCTCTCAAGATGTCAACTTGACAAATCATTCCTGAACAATCTTTCCAAGCTATGATGGACTCTCTCTCTTATGGACATCATTTTTGTGACTTCATTGCCGACATTGGTTGGTCTTCCCTCGTTCTTCAACCCGAGCAAACTTATTCTCCAAGTTTAGCTGCATACTTTTATGCTCATATGGAAGACAAAACTGCTTTCAACCGTGCACATGGTTTCTTCCTTGATGGCTTCACAGTTTGACTTGGCGATACACACTATGTTTTTCCCGAACCTCTGATAGCTATGGCTTTGGACCTACCATATCGCGAGCCGACCACCACTCTGCCCTATATCTCTCAAAACACTTACAATTCCTTATCTTGGCCTACCTTTCGCTACTCTTATGGTGCTGGTCTCTACAAGAAGAATGAAGTTGTACCTGGACAATGGCCTGGCCAAAACATTCCCCTTGCGAGCATGACGATGAACGTAGGGAATGCAATGTTATTTATCCTTCTAAACATCATGGGCGATTGATATTTTTCTACTGCCAATGAGTCTTCTTGCATCGTCTTCAATACACTTGTTCAGCAGCATACATTATTCAACATCACTCACTATGTAGTTTAGAATTTGAAACGACCTCGGGACTTTCGACACTGTTATTTACTTTTACCCGTCATAGCCAGCCGCTTAATGAGGGTTTTCTTCCCACAATTTTCAACTGGTTTTACTGATTGGGTTACAGTAGATTCCATGTGTCCTGTAAATAAAATAATTCATTCTTTATGGTTTTGGGTATGTCGACGTTGTTCAAGGTACCTGAAGAACGGTCCTTGCTACCCAAATGACAATAAAATGCTGTGACACTTGAAACGATCTGGAGCTACAAAATGGAGCGAACTATGGCAGGCCATTATCAACTGGCATGATGCTAAAGAGTGGCACTTCACACATGATGATCCTAGATTGGATGTGCCCTAAATTTACATGTTGGGCTATATATATATGTATTTGGTGTACTCTTCCCTTTTTCTTGTGTGATATTTGTTTGTTTCTTTGTATGTTGTTTGTTTTTTTTGCTTAGTGTGATATTTTCAGTTTTCTTTTGGTATATTGTATATTGTGCTCGAATAACATTTTGTTGCAGTTTGTTAGCTGAATTTTTAATCAAGCTTCTCAGGTATCTTCTCTCTCTCTCTTACACTTTGAAGACAAAGCGTCCTTCTGTTTGGGGGTGGTTAGAACCTTTTTGCAAATATTTGGCATTTTTTAGGTTGTATATATCTTTATTTTTCTAAGTAAGCGTATTTAGTGACAAAGTTTTGTTTCCTTTTCTGTAATGAAAATTGTCTAGAAATCTCACCTTAACACTAGGATGAGAATTTGTTCCTTAAAACTTAGGTTAATATATATGCAATAATGTTTACATCTTTTCATGAACATTCATGCAAAGAGTATCATTGACTGTACTTAGCAGTAAATTTATGGGACCCATGGTTAGACTACTTAATTTCAAATCTAGTGAGAATCTAGCCTAAAAGCCTCGACATGAGTGATTTATGAGTAATGACACAAAAAGTAGTTATTTTGAGTAGAGAAATCACATGTCTACTTGATCACCATCCGAATCCTAGAAGAGAATTTAGGCTTTCTTTGGATCGATATAGCCATAAATACATACCTGTACAAATTTTACTGCTAGTCGCCCCATTGAACCTTTCATTTAGCCATTTTTGTTTGTCACCAACATTTTCTTACCCATTTATTAACCCCAAAAAATAAAATAAACCCACCTATTTGATAAGTATGAGAAATAGGATGAATGCAGAAAAATGAAGAGAAAGACTTGTCCAAACAAAAATTAGTTACTTGCTTCAGAAAGGAAAAGAAAAGAAAAGAAAAAAAAATCAAAAAGTTATAGTTAGAACTCCTAACAATCAAATCAAAAGGAGTCAATAAGTCAAAAAGGGCTAAGCATGGAAAATATATTTTAGAAGCAGCAAACAAAGTATTTCTCTAGTGTTAAATTTTTTGAAGACCCTGTTCTCACATAATTATCATATTTTTTATTTTCCATTCCATTTTCTTCTACACTATCACCTAAGCCCTATAATTCCTATTAAAGACCTCTAACTTAACTAGGAGTATGGTAGTGTGATAATAAGTAGTAGTTGTGATCGATCGACCTCGACTCTTCTGAATGTCATTGAGTATGTGAGGAAACGTGTGCCCACTGCACACTAGAGTTAGCGAAACTTGAGTGGAAAAATTATGAGAGAATTTGTAGTGTTTTGACACATACCTGTAAGAACCTACTTAAGGACGCTCTCCAAAAGATCTAGAAACGACCCTGCTTGTACAGTTCATTGTAAAAATTCACTGCATGCATGATCATATGTTGATGTTTTAATTATTGTGAATTTATTAACTTAAGTTTCAATGGCATTAGTTCTTGTTCCTCTTTAATGAGATGTATAGATATCTGAGATTAATTAAGGGAATAAGTCTTCGTTAATGAGTCGTTGTAATATAAATGAAGTTTGTGAGTATCTTCTCTGAAAAACTCTCATGAGGCTATAACTCGTCCACTAGGGAATTCCTAGTAGTTTAAGGCCTTATTGCATATGGTCAGTGCAATCGCACTCTGCGAAACGAGAATTAAGTTAGACTACACATTTTTGGCCACTTATCTGTTTAGTGTCTCTTCTATGCTTGAGGACAAACAAAATACTATTTGGGGGTGTGATAAGCACCCAAAAATGTAATATAAACCCTATAGAGACATTACATATTGGTTAATTATGTGTGTAATAAATGCAAATTAATTGTATTTCCATGCTTTTGCAGGTTTCGACACGTAAACGAAGAACCGACATTTTGGCATGGAAACAAGGTGAATATGCTAATTGGAAATAAAACCTTTTTATCAAGTCCAAAAGAAGCCCATTGGAAGCTTAAATCAAGCCCATGAAGCCTGGTCAAAATAGTCAATTCTGGGTCAACCTTGGTCAAATCTTGCAGAAAAGTCAACAAAACTTCAGAAAATCATATCTTTTGATTCCGAACTCCATTTTGGGCGTGTGACCTGTCAAAACGATCAGCACAACAAGCTCTATAGAATGGTATATAGGTTTCTATCAATTTACTAGAATGGGAATTAAAATAGGTCCGAACCAAGACAAAATAAAAATCTAATTACTATTCATCATGATGTCATTAAGTGGAAGCTTATGTAATCATCCACTTTCTCCACTTAATACATGCACAACCCACTCCTAATTATTTATCTTGTAATGGGAATTACTATTCACCCACTTTCTCCACTTATATTAAATAAATTCCATTATAAAAGTAGATTAATTTGTAACATTTGGATTGAAAATGTAAGATGTAATCTTGGCCACCAATTTCACTCCTTTGAAACTATAAATAGGAGGGGTGATGCTCTAAATAAACTTGCCAATTTACTTGTGATTTGTGGTATTGTAGCCCTTCACTCTCTTCTTCTTCTTCATTTTCATTAGTTGTAGTTATCTCACTATGAGCTAACTCATCCCTTGTGGAGGGTTAGATAAACCTATGTGAGGATAACTCTACTAATGAAGATGTAACTCAATTGCTTAAAAATTTAATAAGTTTGATTTTTACTTCAATTACAAAATAGTTAGAAGTGGAAAACAAACTAGAGGTTGAAGAAGTGCTCTAGATGCTAATTTAATCTCTCATGCTAATACAATCTCTTTAGAGATTTAGAAATTCTACTAGGGAAATCAAATTTATTCAATTGTTAGTTTTCATATTTCTACTAGAGATTTAGAAATTAAACTTTGATTTGTTTATGAATCAAAGTGAATATGAAAACTAACAATTGAAGTATGTCTTTCATTAATAGGAGTTTGAATTACATGGTAAATCAATCCTCCACACTTCTCTCTCTCCTATCTTCTTTAGTCATTTTAGAATAAATTTGTTATTAGTAATTTTTGTAACTTATAATTAAAAGAAGTAAAGTATAGTGTCAAAACTTTCACCTAAAGCCTTCTCTCATTTAAGGTTTCTCTTGAGTGGTCTAGCTAAGTTGTGAACAAGTGCTTCAATGTTAGGCATGGGACGATTCCTTTACTCAAACTATATTTCAACATGAATCGAGAGTAAGGTAATTGGTATAAGTGTGAGTTGGAGTAACATCCAATTTAATTCTTATCAATAGTGGTGGGGGTAATTGTACCGATGTACAAACTCTAAGAAGAGTTGGTATAGAGGTGCCCGTAAATAAAGATTATTCATGTAGCAATCTATCAATGTGCACCTGTCTACTGTCTTCCTACTTGATATAGGAAACCCTTTTTTCTTTCTTTATGGAGAATGAGTTTTTTTTTAAGGGCTTTATAGAAAGTTGGATACGACTAATTAGGCTGAGCTAAAGAGAAATTGGGAATGGAGAAGGCGACTTTTTTAGATTTTAGCCGTGCATTTTTTTTTGGTTTAGTGATAATTGGTAAAATACTAGTTTTATCTACTTTTAATTAACTATTTATGCTATGAATAAGTAAAACTAAATGCTTGGTTACTGCTATATATCAAAGTTATCTACTCTCGGTTATCGAGAAATATGTGGAGTAGAGAATTCGTTCCACTCCTAGTTGTTTAAATGTAAATTTCTGCTAGTTTAATCGATTCTAACAAAACGAATGAGAGTAATGAATTGAAATGATACTAATATGGCGATTAAACTAATTTAGATGTTTTAACTTATACTAATTGAATACTAAAATGTGAATATGGAGAAGAGATTAGGGGGATTTGAATCCACTTGATGTATTCCTAATATGCTAGTGTAGATTATTGCAATCCTAATAAAATAAGATTAAGTGTTTGATCTCTAATTACTCATGGCAATCTCTGCCAACTAATAATTAGCATGTGAGGAAGTCCAACCCATTCTCATGGCGAATCAACTAAGCTACTAGAGTGAAACTCTTAAAAGGCAATAATCCTAACTAACACATCAAGTCTATATCAAGTTTCATCAAACCCCTCTAATGGAGGTTTAGCTAGAAGTCATTAGACTATCATAAACATATAAATAATAAGAAGACATAATAAAAAACAAACTTGGATTTTATTAATCTAATTGAATAATGAAGAACAAATAACTAACTTAACACTAATGAAGAAGCTAATGAATTAAAACTTAAGTTTAAACTAATAACTAAGTCTAAATTTTAACTATCTATCTCTAATTAATTATATTGATCTAACTCTAAGTATCTTGAGAGTTATGCCTTCGTCTTTTTTATATAAGAGAGGGCTAGGTTTACAATTTCGTGCATGGGCTTTGGAGCTATGTTATGGGCCCTTAAATCAAGTCCAAAACCTAATTACATATGTCCAAAAAGGGTTTATCTACTGGAAATTAC
This sequence comes from Coptis chinensis, assembly GCF_015680905.1. Taxonomy (NCBI): domain Eukaryota; kingdom Viridiplantae; phylum Streptophyta; class Magnoliopsida; order Ranunculales; family Ranunculaceae; genus Coptis; species Coptis chinensis. The sequence continues at coordinate 16,514,624 of NC_141462.1, read as the reverse complement.
TGTAATAGCCTTTTCGTCCACTTTTGCTCCTTTGATTGGGTCAAGGCCTAGACCGTTAGAAAGAACTTTTCGAGCCGGTTGTTTTGACATTTAATAGGCCAAATTCCAAGGTCTGAGTCCAAAGATACAGATTGCGGAAGTTTTGTTGACTTTTATGCTCTATTTCTGCTTGCATTGATTTTGACTTTTCAGCTTTGACCTGGCATTAAAAAGGTTTTTCTCCTTGAATTTTGGTCTTTAATCAAAGAAATTCTTAACAACCAATCTTTGCTCCTTTATCTCGCAAAAGTGACATGTTTCTTCACACATTTGACTCCAATGCCTTATATTAAGGGGTTAAAACTACAGTTTTGGGCTCTTATCAAACCACCCCAAACATCATTTTGCTTGTTCTCAAGCAAATATGAGAAATTAATATAAGTGACCAAAAATGGAGTTCTAACTAATTTCTTTTCACCGAGTGCGATTGCATTGACCATATGCAACAAGGCCTTAAACCACTAGGAATTCCTTAGTGGACGAGTTATATCCTCGTGAGAGTTTTCCAGAGAACTTACTCACAAACTTTATATATACTACAACGACTAAGAAATAAAATTACTATTTCCTACTTTATTCTTAGATATCTATACATCTAACTAGCAATGAATACATAATAATCAAGTCGAAATCTAAGCTAATACGAGCATAATAATCAATCATCTACGAATAAACATATATATAATGAACTATGCTATGAATTGCAATAACAGGTTTGTTTCTGAAACTTTGGAATAATGTCCTTAAGTAGGTTCTCACATATATGTCAAGACAAAAACCACTCTAATTTTTTCACTTAAGTTTCGCTCACTCTAGTGTGCAGTGGGCACACTTTATCTTACAATCTCAATGACACACAAAGAAGCCGAAGTCGATCAAACAAATATACCACTTACTATCACACTATCCTATTCCTAATTGAGCTAAATGTCTTTATTAGATGTTGCGGGGATTATGTGATGGTTTAAGAATGAAGGAAATGGATATTCAAAAAGAACAAGTCTGAGATAATAGAGTCTTCATATTATGTAACTAGAGAAAACCTTGTTCTTACTTTACTTCTACACTTTGTTTCCATCCTTGGCCATTTTTTTTCTTTTTCTTTTGGCTTTTGACTCCTTTGATTATGGTTTTGGAGTTATAACTTTTTATTTTATTTTATTTTTCTTTTCTTTTCTTTGCTTTGGATGGAAATTCATTTTTCTTATTTGAAGCAACTAACAAATTCTTGGTTTCACAGGTCTTTCTCTTTTCTATTCTTCATTTCATCTCTATTCTCAAACTCATTCAAAAATGATATGGGTAGGCTAATTTTTATTTTTATTTTGTTTTGTAAAAGGGTAAAGGATTTGCAGTTTATGAAAGGCTAAAGAAAGGCTCAGAGGGGCAACTAGCAGAAAATAATTTCATATAGGTTTGAATTTCTAGCTATATAGATCAAAAGAGGGCCTAAATTCTCACTTAGGATATGGTATAATGATCAAGCAAGTGGACGTGTGATTTCTCTATTCGGAATTTACTTCTCCCTTGTGTCGTTTCTCTAATATTTCACTCATATAAGGCTTTAGGCTATATTCTCACAGGATTTGTAGAATAAGTACTCTAGCCTAGATTTTAGAAACTTACTGCCAAACAATCATAGATACTCATGCAATATATTTATAGAAAGATGCAATGATTATTACCTACATATTAACCTAGCTAAAATTCTAAAAACTATTCTAATATAAGAGCTAACGTGAAATATCTAGACTATTATCATCATAGAGAAAGAAACAATACCAATATTCCTAAATGTATATCATAAACTTTTTATTTATATTTTTGAATTTTTGAATTATTTTACTATAAAACAAGTGTATATTATATCTGTATTATCCTAATAGGTGCTTTAATTTACGCGTGTTTCTATGCCACCCCCAAACAAGAACATGCTTTGTCCTCAAAGTATTAAAATAAGAAGGGTATGAAATACCATGGAAACGGGTGAAAATTGAAGAACACCTGCAAAACAAATTTAAAATATACTAATATAGATAAATAAAAACAGACGCAACTCTATATGAGTTCCACCCATTATGGGGTTAACAAGAAGTTAATTGCTTGGGACATAAACAGACACAAACAAAAATTAAAAACTTACCTCATATCCAGCATTTAATCGTTGTCCTCCTCTTCTATGAAGAATTGAGGTTCCTTGGCATCCTGCCATGCCATGATAATTTGCCAGGCCTCACGCCATTTATCATCTACAATTGCTAACCGGTTAAGTGTCACTTGGTCGGATGGGGTGTAAGGGGTAACCCAATTAGGTTGTAGCCTCCACCCCTGCCAAGTCATTACACGGAATGAGCGTATAATGCAGTTGGTGGGTAGCACAATGACAACCCCAACCTAATCCGTGAAATGGGCACAAAACTCTGGAAAGAAACATAGTATTATTCGCCAAACTAAGACAGGCATAAGAAGATACTTATGCCTCATACTGTGGGTTCTTGCTAGACTAGCCACTAAGGTCCGGGGAAGGTCATAGAGCATACATCCCATAGCTAGAGCAAGGAAGACGCTACAAGTGGCGTCAGTCGCAGAAGAAAAACGCCATTCCCCTAAGATGTTTAGCATTATAAAGAACATAATAGTGCCCACGTTAAGGGACAAGCTACCAAGGGCTACGTTATATTGCCCTTGGTCCTCGATACGAAAAATCCCTGCCCCATAAGTCTTATGCAAAAACTCATAGTTGTATACATACATATTATCTACCCAATAGCCCCATGAGTCTTGAATTTCAGCAGGCATAGACAGTCAAAGAGCAAAAGCCAACAAGAACTTTGTTAAGTCCATTGTTTCATCGCCAATGGTGACAGAGAACACATGCTCTCCATCCGGTCTTTCAAAGAACGTACAATGCTCATAAAAATAAGATGTAAGTGTAGGAGAATATAGTTCATCAGAGCTTACCATTAGAGGCTGCCATCCTGCATGTATAATCACGTCGCAGAACCAAGATCCATACGTGTCACTCACGAATAAATCTTCAAATGACATCTCCGGTATGATCATGAGGAGACTTCATATCACACAATACACTCTAAAACTGCTGGAAACAACCACGGAAGAACCTACAAAAAAATAAGAACTGGAAGTGGCTGTGGAGGTTAAGGGCGTGGGCGCGCTCAACTTTGCCTGTGGAAAGGCGCGGGCGTTGCCTGAATCGATGTCTAGTGTTTTGAGGGCGGGTGCGTTCTGACTTTAGGCAAAGTAGAGGGCATGCGTGCTCCGTGTATGATGAGTGCTATGAAGTGAAAATCAAAGGCAAAGTGAGAGATGCAAAGTGAGAGGTGTGATGTGAAGTTGAGAGTGAACCCTGTACTTATAGAGGACTAGTTTCTAAGTTCCATAAGTTTCCCAACTAGTTAAGGCAACATGATGGAAAAAACATTTCTAAATCTAAAATAGAACTAGACAAGAGGCATGCTCCAAAACCAAACCAATAGCTTTTTGGCTGGAATTAAAATACCAATCATCTAATCATGACTCCTTGAGATTGCACCAAACAACACTTGCTAATTCTAGCGACACTAATTTAGCAACATTCTCACATAATTCAATCATTATCAAGCAGGCAATAATATTTTGACAAAAATATGTAGATATGACTAGGGCATTGCTAAATAAATAATTCCACCCCCAAACAAGTTGGAAGGGTGGGATTCACAATACAAAATATAGCATATGACGGAAACTAAACAACTTCAAATTAAAAAAATTAAACAATTACAGAATTCAAATATTAACTACTTAACTAAACAATTCAAAATCAAAATCTATGAAAAACAAGAAAACAAGTCTTAACACAACAATAATACAAAATAAACTAGCCACGCGACGATGATGGGCTAGAGTCATCCGTCCTGCGTCGACGACGCTCATACCTCATAGAGTCATCAGAAGAAGAATCCCCATGAGGTGGCAAGCGTCGTAGAACTTCTACTTGGAATCGGCATTGTTGTTCCATAAATGCATTCATGGTTCCCCAACGCTCATCCTCACGCTAGACGAGAGTCCATATTCGCCTGGAGATCCCATTGATTATCACTGATCTTCTCAAAATTCTCATGAATTGTAACCTGCCTAGTTCAAAGATCCTCACAAATGGTATTAAGAGAACGCATGCCATGATGCAGTAAGAAGGCACGGGCTTCATCCGTAGTAGCATTTTCCTAAACTCCTTCATCAAAACATGACGTCTCATTCTCATGCTCCTCACTCGATTCCGTCTCAACATCCCTATCCTCAGGCAACTTCCACTTTCTATGAATACATTCTTTATAAATATGTGGATTTGTATACAACTTCAACATAATCCTATCAGTCTTCGAAACACAGCCCCATTGCATCATAATCTTTGTAATCAAAGTAGGGAAGGGCATTATTACTACCAATGCATCAAATCTCAGCTAACAAAAAGTCGAGGATGCAAAAATCATACCTCTTCTCCTGCAAAATCCAGAGAACGTGCAGACAGTTCGAATTAATGTCACTGACTTTCGTAGTGCAATTGAGATTCCGACCAACCCACTGAGCTACAGCCAGTTGGTTGGTTCTCAGAGACGATTGTCGAACACAATGCGATTTCGCATTGTATTGCCCTTCCAATACAGTCTCTCTCATCAAAGCTTCGATTCTTTCAAACTGAGATTCTTGTAATGTCAGTGTGAGGCTTTTTGCCTCAATGCCAAGAATCCTAGACAACACCCCTATACACAATTCCCTCCTCCTACCATTCACTCTCACAAAAATCTATCGACCCTCAATCTCCATCTTCTTATAAAAACTCAACACCAAATCGATGTGATAAAAATCATTCGCCGAATATCACAACCCTTTCCACCTCCTACTAGTCATCTCGGTATCATAAAAGGGTGAAAATTGGTTAGAAGCAAAAGCTTGTTCCGGAAGAATTTTTCGGTTTTGAGTAGCCATTGCGGTTTGGAATTCGAATTTGGGGTGAATGCGAGGTGGGGAAGAGTTTTAATTGAAACTCTATCGAAAAAAATGGAGTGGGTCGCGGTGGTTTTTAATTTTGTTTTTGTTTTTGTTTTTTTTTGTTTTTGTTATGGTTCGATGCTATTCTTGGAGGCATGGAGAAGATGAAGAACGTGAAGGGGTTTAAACGCATGGGGTTTAACTTGTTGGGCCCAAGCCCAAAACAAAATTTGAAATACCCATTCCGTCCTATGCCACGTAAAATTTAAACTAAAACACCCGATTCATTAACGGTCCGATTTTTGTGAATGAGCTATGAAAACGATCATCAAAGAAAGTACAATCCAATGATGGATAAAAAAAAACTCAATTCTAACTGTGGTTGACATATAAGAAAATGGAAAATGCCTCAAAGTGCGTATATGACATAAGTTATGTGAGCAAAAAGAATCTAAATTCATAGATAGTGTCAAACCGAATCAAAATATGATTAAACGGCATAAACAACAAGAATAGAAAGTTGAGCGAACAAGAATGGAAAGACCAATACTCCACCCCCAAACAAATTGTTTTGAAAATTTGTTTAAACACGTGGGTCTTTTAAAGTCAGATTCCCGAGACTTGCTAGATTACTATTTTTATGGTTTTAACATTATCTATTTTTTTATGAATAAGTTTTAATATAAAGGAAAACAATAAGGCAACAAAGACATAATTCACACCATAGAAAAACATGACTCAAAAATTGAAAAAATATGCAAGAGTAGAAAACGTGAATTATGTTAAACGTGGACTTAGGATCCGGTACTTACAGCCACACACTCTAAAAGGAGGGACCGATTACCTGAATGGTGCACTCACCAATATATGGAAATTAAAGGAAGTACACCAACAACAAATGTTAGTCCTTATAGACATGGTTCTGTAAAAGGACATCTTCCACATCTGGGGACATTAACTCGTGAAAATGTTTTAATCGTTGGCCATTAACTTGAAAGGTACTGTTGTCCTTGGGATTTACCAAGGTGATTGCCCTGTAAGGGGTGACTTCAGTGACTAGAAAAGGACCAGACCAACGGGTTTTTAATTTTTTAGGGAAAATGTGCAAACAGGAGTTGTAAAGTAAGACCTTTTGACCAACCACAAACTCTTTACACAAAATTTGTTTATCATGAACAAGTTTCATGTTAGCCTTATAATCTTTCGCGAGGTCATAAGAATTGCTATGGATTTCTTCAAGCTCATTTAATTGCAATTTGCGCCTGACACCTACCTCATCATAATTGAAGTTAAGGCTTTTTATAGCCCACATAGCACGGTGCTCTAATTCAATGGGCAAGTGACAAGGTTTTCCAAACACAAGTCTAAAGGGAGACATAGCTATAGGAGTTGTAAAACCAGTCCAATATGCCCATAAGGCATCAGTAAGACGCTTAGACCAGTCTTTCCTATCAGGATTTACTGTTGTTTCTAATATTTTCTTTATTTTCCTATTAGAGACTTCTACCTGGCCACTAGTTTGTGGATGATAAGGAGTTTCCACTTCATGGGTAACTTCGTACTTTTTAACTAAAGAAGCAACAACTCTGTTGCAAAAATGCATTCCCCCATCACTGATGATGGCTTTAGGAATGCCAAAACGATAGAAAATGTGTTCCTTAACAAAATACACAACTGTCTTATGGTCATTGCTACGCAAGCCATGACATCTATCCATTTGGAAATGTAGTCCACGATAACAAGAATATAAATAAAACCGTGGGAAACAGGAAAAGGACCCATGAAATCAATGCCCTAGACATAAAAAATTTCTACCACCAAAATGGGATTTAAAGGCATCATATTACGTTTAGTAATACGCCTAAGTTGTTGGCAATGAACACACGTCTTGCAATGAACTTAGACATCTTTAAAAAGGGTAGGCCAATAAAAACCACATTGAAGAACCTTAGCAGCCGTTTTCATACCACTAAAATGACCACCACACTCTTTGTCATGGCAGAAGGATAAAACCTCATTATATTCCCACTAGGGAATACAATGATGTATAATCTGATCTGCACAATACTTTAAAAGGTAGGGCTTATCCTAGTAGTATAGCTTAACCCTGGCTAAAAACTTCTTACGTTCATTTCTTGACCAAACATTAGGAATAATATCAAAAGCTAAATAATTCACAATGTCGGCATACCATGGTGCAGAAAAAAATAGCATAAAGATGCTCATCAGGAAAAGAATCAGGTATGGACTCAGAATCATTATTACTGTCATTGGTAAGTCTAGATAAGTGATCGGCAACTACATTTTCTACCCTTCGTTTATCTTTAATTTCTAGGGTAAAGTCTTGTATGAGAAGAATCCATCGGATCAATCTCTGTTTAGCATCCTTTTGGCAAGAAGGTACCTAAGAGCTGCATGGTTGGTGTAGACTAAGGTCTTAGAACCAACCAAATAAGAGCAGAATTTATCTAAAGCATAAACCATAACGAAAAATTCCTTTTCAGTAGTAGTGTAATTGCGTTGAACATCATTTAAAGTTTTACTAGAATAATAAATTAAAGTCGACTTATCATCTAGTTTTTGTCCTAACACAACACCAACAACATAATCGCTAGCGTCACACATAAGCTCGAAAGGTTTTGACTAATTGGGAGGTGTTTCGGCAGTAAACTGCTTTAACACAACGAGAGCAATGGTAAAGAACGCACTAAGAAATAGAGGAATTTGATGTTGGGGGAGATGAGACTGAACCAAATAATGGCTGCCTACGTACCCCAGATCTATTATCTAGGGATAAAGTTTCAACGTAGTTCCTTATGAAAAATAATTTGGTATTTATATATGTAGAATAGAGAGTCCTTGTAGCTCAAGTAATCTTGTAGCTTGAGTAATTGTGATAGACTATAACTCTCATCTGATAATTATCTCTTTGATAAGAAATGAATCTGGACATAAATCAATGTACATTAGTGGCAAGCCATGTGGCTAAGGTTCAGCCTTAGACACATGAGTTAATGGGCCTGTACATTGATCCATGGTATTACAAATTGGGCTTTAGCCCTGTCGATTAAATGAATAAAATAGAGACCCCTACTAATGGATGTTTGCCACGTAGGTGGGGGTCGAAACACCACCCCCTCTTTGGCATGCGAACAAAGTGCACATGGCAAAGAATAGAAGAAAAATCAAGGAAAACTTGGAATAAGAAAAGAGTAAGCGAAATGTATAACAAAGTGTCGTGTGAACGTAAATGATAGGAAAATGGACAATCGGAAAAAATTTGTGAATTATCAGAAATGAAATAATGTCAAACTAACGTATACGGGATGCATTGCAGTTAAAAAATGGCTGAAAAATGCACAGAAAAAATTTCAAAAGAAATTGATTGCCGAAAACTGTACCGAATGCATTACGTGACAATACTACGAAAGTTGATTTTAATGATGCGTGCCACCGGAATAGCGATACTAGGATTAGACCGTTGAAATTATACGTATGGGCAATATAGTAATAATAGTAATAAAAGGAAGTTAAACATTAATCGGACTCAAAGTGTTCGGATGAGATAAGAATGTGGAGTAGATAAGAATTGAGAGTAGAGATGAAGTTGGAGTTGGAGTTGGAGTTGGAGAAGAATCCCACTAGCAATGGAAAACTTACTCAGAAACCCTATATAAGTGCTGGTGCAGCTCCCGCATATCCCAATCCATGAAAAATAGTGACTCTCATCAAACAGAACATGGCTAAGACTCCAACACTGCTACGTCAAATTCTGTGATCCTACTTCACATTGATTAACAAGTACGTCGCTCTCGCTCTTCATCTTTGTTCACGAGGGTTTGTAAACATAGCACCAAACAACACACCGTTCGTACCAGAAGTGCTCAACTTTGAGCTTGAACGAATGTGAGAAAAAGCCTACGAAATCTACCTGTCCTCTTTGCATGAGACCTCACCTTGGGTTCCGACGTTGGTGGTAAGCAAACTTGGCGCCGGTATCTTTCATTGCCGTTTTTTTTTGTAATTTGATTTTATGCATGGTCTTGAACTGTTGAATGGTGTCCTTAGGAATTCCTCTGCATGAAACATGTGGATATGACAAAAAAGAAATTATTTGGTGGTGGGAGCGAATTCTACATGAGCTGCTGTAGAGATGGTGAAGACGATGAAGGTGCCCATATTCAAAACTAGTGTAACCAAACATGATGTTGTGCAGCACCCTCTAAGGAAGGGCACCGTACCGGTGTCCCATTGATTTGGCCTGGTCACCCTTGTGGACATAGTGAACCCGGTTTTTGAGCTATCTGACCCTTTTTTTTTTCCTCTTGCAGGTAGAAATGACCATATTATACAGGCGAAAGATAATCGAGAAGAAAAAATTTGATGACGATCGTAGACTTGGTGAGGTGGAAAGAAGGTGACAGATACACGAACACACGATGCCGCGGCGATGGTCACTTAAAGAATTACGGAAAATATTAGCACTCGAGAGATTTGAGATGGACGAAGTGTATGAATTTGAAATGAAAGTAAAAGAAGATGAAGCAGTAATGGCATACTCACAATTAAGTTGTGGGAGTGCAATTCCGTTGAGCAAAGAAATTGCGCAATTATTGGAGTGGTGGCAAATTGCACCGGGACAACTGCCAATATCGTTTTGGTTAATCTTTACAAGAGCGCACCGTTTACAAAATGAATTTAACAGAAGGTTCTGGGCTCAAGAATTCTTTGCGTTGATACGACACAAAGCCATACTGACGAAAGGGTACATAAAATTTGAAGTTGAATTCAAAAATCCAAACAGAAGTTTTAAAGGGTTCCCAAAAGTATATACCGGATGGGATAGATTTCTGTATCGCTTGCGAGGGAAGTGGAATCCGACAGAGTTTAAAGTGCCGAACAAATTTCGAGGTAAGCCAAAACATAAGTATTGAAAATTGTACTACGAGTAAAATGTTTACTAACATGAGTTATTTTGTGTTTAACAGAAAACGCGAGTATACTACCAGACATTGAATTGGACAAGGAAGTGGAGAACAACCTTCGTTTCTTCTTTCATGAATGTTCTGACGAAAGATTGGTAGATCTGAGCTACTTTGATGATATTGTTGATTTCCGACACTATGGGGGTATCGAACGACGGCTTGATTGGTCCAGGGAGACACATAGTGAAATGGCAAAGAAGAGTAAGAGACTTAGAAATGCAATATTTGGTAGCGATAGCGATATTGAAAAAGAATATTAAACGAAATTAACAAAGCGAGAATTAGTGCTGAGCTTGCCAAGCACAAATAGCGAATTATACAAAAGATGATGTTCCACAAGAAAACGGGCGAACGGAGACCAAGAGAGACAACCAACGTTACAATGTATGATGCCTCAAGGGACGAGACTACAATGCACAAAACAGCCCATATGAAATATAAGACATTCTCAACACAAAGAAGAAAAGGTATGTACCGTAGAAAATATAGCTATGTAAAACTATGGGGAGATGTAATATCTCGCTCTGGTTTGGTATATGCAGGAAAAGAATAGCTGGAAAAAGAACGAAATAGTGATACTTGCAAAAGATAGTGCAGGGAAGAACACACTGGTAAGTACTGTCAGGGGATAATACTACTCACGGAGGAAAACCACAGAATTTATTAACAGTAAGTTGACTGTGGAATTTTACTATTGCGTTAGGACGGTAAAGAAATTTGTGTCCAACACTAATTCGATGAAATTGGTAGATGAAGCAGAGATGGTTAAGTCTATAAGACGAAGCGAAGGTATCGCCAGGGACCACGCCAATGGAGGGGCTCGAAAAATATTAAAAATGTGACCAGAATACGGAGAACATCGGAGAATATTACAGAGCAGTGTCAATGATCTTCGATAGTATGAACCAGGTATGATAGTATTTTTTATCAGTTATTGCAAACTTGTGATTAAGTCTGAAAGATTGATGAAATCAGATATTTTTCGCCGCAGGTTAAAACTGCGTAATACGGGCGAAAGAAATTAACGAAAAAGTCGCGAAGAAAAGTATCATTCCGAATGAAGTCAATGTCGTAGAAGAAATAAAGAAAGTGAAGATACTCAACTAAAAATTGGAAGAAGCAAACAAAGCGTTAAGCGGAACCAACAGAGAGTTAGAAGACGAAAACAAAGACTTAATCGAGCGGACGGAAGAAGTAGAGCAGAGATCGTACGAAGAATTTGGGAAGGCCTATGAGATAATGGAAGAACACAAACACTTAAAAGCAGATGTGATAGAATTGAAGTCACTCATGGCAACCAAAGATCAGGAACTTAAACGTGCGCAAAAAGAGGTAGATAAAAATAACAAGCGAATGACAGATTTAAACGAGCGGCTCGGCCAAGATCACGTGCAAATGACACATTGTGAATCGTCCGTAAGATAATTGACAGAGACTTTAACAAAAATGGGAGATGAACTAGAACATGAAAAGATGAATTACAAAGATTTGTACGAGTTGTATATGCGTAAAGTTGGTAAGGAACCATTATATTTTCCCAAACCAATGATCATGTGATTGTGCGTATGTAATACCATAGAGCTAAAAATTCTTTTTATGAAAATAAAAATAAAGTATATGTTGGGAATTGAATATTATTGTAATGTCAGATAACATACCTGCAGAAAACTTACAGTGTTGTTGCTTTATGAATGTAAAAGAATGAGACGCCCCCATGTGTAGAGAAAACCCCTAATATAAAACCACTGGAGAAAGTTATTGAAAGGCAAATGGGACATGATTGTCCTCAATGAACGTAGCTATTCAGTGTCAAAATAGTTGTACCAAACGTGAGGTAAGGCCCGACGACTGTTGGAGTTGTCACAGGTGCAAGGGTGTCACCCTTGCACTGGGACCAAAACAACGTCGTTGCCTTAGTAGTGGAATTTGCATGGATATTATAATTTGGGAGTATTGCAATAATTATACCGAGCAAGAATAACCATCTTATTTACTCAGATTTCCTTCAAGTAGGCATGAATGCAACTTACTCGGACCGAAGAAGGCATAATATGGATGACCTCTCTGGAATTAACGTTAATGAATGACATTGTTGAAAGAAAAAGTACAGAAGAATAGAGTAATGTAAAATGACAAACAAACATATGAGAATGAAATTTGAATGTCTTTATTGTTGGATAAAATAGAACGAACTACATAGATGGATAGATTTGTTATTGATGGAGTAAATGTAAAAATGAAAAAGATTTCCTAACGGTAAAACTTGTGAAGGTGGTAAGCATTCCATGGCTTCTCTATCATTCTTCCAGAAATAGTACGGAGGAAATATGACCCCTTCGATGCTGGACGATCTATGATGTAAGGTCCTTGCCAATTTTCTCCAAACTTTCCTGATTCAATAAGTTTTGGGTTTCTATATAGAACTCAGTCCTCAGGAGCAAAAGACTTATGACGGATCTTCTTGTCGTAGTTCTGTTTCATGTCAACTTAATACTTAATAAGCTGTTGTAGTCCCTCAGAGCGAACCTCATCAATAAGAGCTTTTGACTGAGCCAAAGTATTGTCATTGGAGCCTGTTTCAATGGCAATTGACCGAGATGTATTGGAGACCAGTTTTGTAGGTAAGACGCTTCAGCACCATACGCAAGGTTAAAAGGTGATAATGTAGTCGAATATTTTGGCGTTGTCCTATAAGCCCATAAGACAGCTGGTAACTCCTTGACCCAATTCCCTTTGGCGCCAGTCAAATGTCTCTTTAAGTTGGCTAAAATCACCTTATTGGTGGCTTCGGCCTGCACATTGGCTTGTGGATGATAAGGTGCGGAGAAGTTATGACGTATCTTCAAATTAGTACAGAACTGACGAATTTCTTCAACATCAAACTGTCTACCATTATCTGATACAAATGCAGTAGGGATGCCAAAACGACAGGCAATATCTCTCCATAAAAACATTTTGACGTTGGAAGCGTGGATTTGAACCAAAGGTTTCGCTTCTACCCATTTGGTAAAGTAATCGGTTGCCACAAGTAGGAATCGTATACTACCTGGAGCTTTAGGTAAAGGGCCAATAATGTCTAAGCCCCATTTGGCAAATGGTCATGGGCTAAGCATGGGATGCAACTCACTAACAGGGAGTTTACTTATATTGCCGTAACTTTTGGCATGGCTTACACCTTTCAGATAGGTGTTTTGCATCCTTTTGCATCTGTTGTCACCAATAGCCCTGTGTCATAGCTTTATGAGCTAAACTTCGCCCCTTGGAGTGGCTTCCGCATAAGCCAGAGTGAATCTCTTCCAAAACTTGAAGTCCTTGTTTTGATAAGCATCGCAACATAGGGTTTAAGTCAGAGCCTTTGCGATATAATTGCAAACCTCCGTCAGTAGTAGATATCACCAAAAAATTTCATGAATCGCGTTTGATTCTTTCAGCGAGTTTTGGTTCTGGCGGAAGTGAAGAAACTTGCAAGTATTGGATATAAGGTAGATGCCAATCATGCTCATCGGAGATCACCACTGGTTCCGATAGTATCACATCAGGAACTTCAGGACTATCATCTGTTTCATGTACCAACTCACTATCTATTTCTAGAGCGAACTCAGGAGGAACAAATGGATCTATAGACTCTGATGGAAGATCCAAAGTACGGTCATGTTGTGAATTTTCCATCTCCCTTTTCCGCTTTTGAGTCATGATTGGTGCGATTATACGTGGGTCGTATTTCGTTATTGTGTATAAGCAAAACAAGTAATTGCTTTCATGTATATACAAGTCATGCAATTTTTTTTCGGTAAAGTCAATGCTTGGCTCTTTCTGGAACTCCACAGTGATGTGTCTTGACTCTTCTCTTCTAACGGCGGCGGAGAGATAAGCCAATGAATCTGCATGATGTATGTTATTTCGTGGTCTTTGAATGATAGAGATACTATCAAATTGTTGAGCAAAGCTATGTATCAAACTAAGATAAGCCACCATACGCTCATCTCTTGCTTCAAAAGACCCGCAAACTGATTGGCAACAAGGCGAGAATCCGTGTATAACTGGAGCTTTTAAGCCCCGCCAAAGCTATTCTCAAGGCACAAATGGCAGCCTATTCATATTCGTTATTTGAAGCAAATGGGCCAAATCGCACAGATTTCTCAATCTTCTCTCCACCGGGTTTAACAAAAATGCATCCAATTCCAGACCCAGATTTATTATGGGAGCCATCTGAGTAAACAATCCATAGGCCAATGAGATTAGGAATTGCGTTTTCAAGTTGGTCTTCGTCGCCCCCAGTTATTGGCGGCAGAATGTCTTCCATAGATTCTTCCTGGCGCAAAAAATCGTTAATAGGAAAATCATCAATCGGAAAATCAGCTATCAAAGAAGCCAAAGCATGTCCTTTTTTAGCAGTACGACTTTCAAAGACAATGCTATATGCACTAATATAACTTTCCCATTCAGCTAATCTGCTTGATTCATGTGCATTACGAAAGATCTTGCGTAAGGAATACTTAGTATAAACTCTGACCAACCTCCCCTGGAAGTATGGTTTCAATCGGCGGGCGGCATGAACCAATGCAAGTGCAATCTTTTCCATCTTTGAATAACGAGACTCAGCTCCAGTTAAAGCCTTACTGATAAAAAAGATGGGTCTACCATCATCAACGAAAAGAACAGCACTAACAGCTTGAGTTGTAGTTGTAGTTGTTAGGTATATGCCAATAGGTTGACCCGTTGAAGGACTTGTCAATATAGGAGGATTGACCAAGTATTTCTTCAGTTGTTGCAATGCAATCTCACAATCAACGTTCCAAATTGCCACCCCCTTTAAAGTCTGGAAGAGGGATGACAACAATCAGAATATTTAGAAATAAATCTATGAAGAAGCGCGCCGACCGATTAGAAGTCATTGAATTTCCTTTTTATTTTTTGGTGATGGCATATCAATAATGGCGCGTATCTGATCAGGATTAGCCTCAATACCTCTACGAGTCATGAGGTATCCCATAAATTTTCCAGAAGAGAGGCCAAAAGAACATTTAGCGGGATTGAGTCTCATGTTATACTTGTTAAGCTTATAAAAAAACAAGTTGAAGATCGGAAAGATGATCACCAATAAGCTTCGATTTAACGACTATATCATCGATATAAGCCTCCATTATTTTTTCCAGCAGATCGGAAAAAATTGTATTGACAAGCTTTTGGCATTTTTCAGACCAAAAGGCATAACAGTGTAGTAGAAAATGCCTTAGTCGGTGATAAAGGCGGTGAACTCTTGGTCATCCACATTCAAAGATATCTGGTAGTACCCTGAAGAAGCATCCATGAAAGATAGGCGTTGGAAGCCCAAAGTGGCGTCCACCAGTTCGGAAATTCGTGGCAACATATACGGATGAATCGGACAAGCTTCATTAAGGTTTGTAAAGTCAATACAAATTCTGATTTGTCTGTTCTTTTTTGGCACTTTCTTTTGCGACGACATTAGCAAGCCATTTTGGGTAAGTAACTCGTCGGATAAAGTTAACCGCAAGTAGCTTATCAATCTCCTCCTTAACTTTGAGCTTCCGATCAGGTGCCATTCTTTTCGGTTTTAGGAGAACTGGCCTGAAACTTGGATCAATGTCAAGTTTATGATAGGCAACAGAAGGGTCTATTCTCGGCATTTCCTCAATTTTCCAAGCGAAGTTACGCTTATTCCGCTGTAAAAGGGAAACCAACTCTTTTTGCTCTATGCTCGAAAGCTCGGTGGAAATAAAAGTGGTTTCTTCTGTTAAATCTCCTACTTGCACTTCCAAAAGGCAATCCACTGTAGGCGGCCCTTTCACATGAGTCTCAATATTATAGATGGAGGGTACGCCACTTGATAACTGCAACTTGGGCTGGGCACTTGCAAGGATGGTATTACCACGAACTTCAGATTTTTTATAGTCATCCATTGCTTTGTCATGGCAGGCATGGGGAGATACTTGGTCTGTAACGCCCGTATTTTTAAATACGTATTTTTCTAATTATTTATTAATTAATTTAATTAATTATTTTCAAAATTCGTCGGATTGGACTCGGGATACGTGGGCCTGGTTTTGGGCCCGAGTCTGTGTTGGACTTGGGTTTCGGACCCAAGTATATAAACATTTTTTCTAGAAAATAGGGTTAAGAGAATAATAAAATATTAAAAATGGAGGTAATTCTTCCAGCCGGTTTTGTTTCGAAACCGTTGGATACGATTCGGGTTAGGAGGATTCGTCGAAAAACCGATCGTCAAGTGAGTAGCTATTTGGCTATTTCACGGAGTTATAGTTTTCATATATCATCGCTTTAATGTTTCGTTTTATTTTACCGTTCATTATATTGTTTTTCACCTATATCGTATTAGTAGATTTAACTCTGTTGAGACTTAAACCTTCGACATTTCAATCGTCCAATCGGATGGGCTTTAAGGGCGCTTAAAGCCCCAACAAAAATCGTTATTTTCTTTGTTTTCTATGTGTATACTCTTGTTGATTTACTTTCAAACACTTGTGGTTGTTTTAAACCGCTGAATGCGGATTAGGAAAAAAGCTGTTGGAGCTCGAGGAGCATTAATGGCGTCATGAGAAAACGCCCAGTTTATGTTTTGAACTATTTATGTTTTTGTTTGTTTGTACTCTTGTTGTTGGATTTGGTTGGAAATTTGTGGGTTTGATGGATTGGTGGTGATGGTTCGCGGCCCGGTGGGGGGGGGGTTTTTTTTTTTGGTTTATTGGTTGTGTTTTTTTTGCTTTGTTGTGTTGAGTGTATTGTTGGAGGTGAGTGGGGGTTGAGTGGGCTGTAGAAAGCCATTAATGGCGGCATTAATGGCGGCAAATTTACAAATCTTGCGGATCTAGTTTTGAGAATTATATCGATTTAGTGAATGGTGTTTTGGTTTTGTAAATGTTATGTGGTTTCTCCTTCTTTCATTTTCTATTTTGATGAAGTGAAGAATGGTGGCCGGCCGAAATGGTTTTGGGTTTAGCTGGTGGTGGTAGTCTTTTTCCATCACGTTGGAGGGAGAAGACAGAGAACGCGATCCGGTGCTCCCCGACGCACTCTATTTTCTCTACACCCATTGTTGTTGGGCCTTGGGCCGGTTTTCAATTTTTTGGGCTATTTTGGTTGTTTTGTTGGGCCAGTCCTAATATTAATCTATGGGCCTGTTTAATTTGATCTTTGGACCAGTTTAATTAAGTCTAGTTTGGGCCCAGTTTAACTTAAGTTTTGGGACCCGTTCTAATATTAGTCTATGGCCCGTTTCATTCGTATTTTTAGACCGAACCCCTTAACGTTTTTGGGCCAGTTTTCTAATATTGCATGGACCAGTCCATTGGACTTAAAATAGATCTACATGGGTCTTTCACTGTTTAGACTTAGGGTAGTAAGGTTTGGGCATCCGTTAGGTTACGACCATGACCTTGAGCCTTTGAGCCATACACTTTTGTCACTTAGCCATGAACCATGGTTATGACTATGAACTTGTCAAACACCTTTGGCATTTGACTTTGACAATGACGACTTAACCATGATGTTGACCTTTGTTCATTTGATGGTTGACTTTGATCTTGACCATTGACTCACTGACTTTGACCTTTGACCATGGCATGTGGAAAGACCTTTGACCATGGCCTGTTGACTTTGACCATGGCATGTTGACTTTGACCTTTGACCATGGCCTGTTGACTTTGACCATGATATGTTGACTTTGACTTTGACCATGACATGTTGAGTTTGACCTTGACCGTGATGTGTTGACCTTTGACCTTTGACCAGGACATGTTGACTTTGACTTTGACCATGACATGTTGAGTTTGACCTTGACCATGATGTGTTGACCTTTGACCGTTGACCTTGACCGTTGACTTTAACTGTTGACCGTTGACTATGAATGTTGACTTTTCCAGTTTTTCATATGTTTGTTTATATGGATATATATAGTAATAAAATATTGTCGATATTGTATAACTTGGTTTGTCATTATCTAATTTAGATTTGACGTGAGTAGTGTGTAAAGCATATATATATATTGGGATTTGATTGTGGGTTTGTGGATTTGTTTATTTGTCTTCGCGTTTATGTGTATATTATATGGACACATATAGTAATAAAATCTTTGTGGAAGCTTGTATAATTTGGTGGTCATTATCTAAGAAAAGATTTGACCTTGATGTTGTTGTATTTTGACACGATGCCCGATATTGAGATAATATCTTTGGGATATTTATATTAATGCAATATCTTGGAGAAATGTATATACACTCAAATTATTTTATATGTGAGATGCTAATATAGTATTGGTGAATATTTCATTACTCTTGCGCAATTTTAACATTGCCGCGAGTGTGGTGTAGTGCAATAATATATTAAGCACGTGAAAGAATGAAAGCGGTTATGAGATATAACTGAGATATTTTTCTATATATTATGGCTTAGTGCAATAAGGTAATTGACCCGCACGCGATATAGTAGAAATGTTTATGAGTCATTAATGTATGACACCCTTAAATTACATAACTTGAAAATCCTAGAACTTGACTACCACAACTCATGTGATTGGCCTTCCGGCGTTTGATTAATCTTTAACCTTCCACTTCCATGCGTTCGATTAAAATTTGAATGGCCTTGGCCCCTCCGGCGTCACCATTTAGTGGCTTGATTATTCCGTTAATGCAAAATAGAACGATGATGCATGAATATTTTATGCCGAATAGTGGCGGTCTTACATAGATTTGGCTTCCGTGTGAGGATTTACGGTGTCGCGGCATCCCGCTACCGAGGGTTGGTTACGCATTGGAGTGGCTCATTATGTAAGGGGAGGCATGTGGATGTACATGTTCGGCGTTGGTTTGATTGTGGTAGCGGGAAACTAGGTAAAGACATAGATACTGACGTGATTTTAGGGACACGCAAAGAAAACCTTAATTAATATAATTATGGTAATGTATTTGTTATTTCGATGTAGTTGTAGATAGATGATTATGTATGATTTTGCGAGAAGGGTGGGTCAAACTAATTACTTGGGTAGAGGCGACCCACTCTGTGATTGAGCATGAAATGAAAAATCCGTTATTTAATACGTTTGTTTGGTTATTTGTTCAGTTGAACCTAAAACCTCGATGGAGGAACTACATGCCTTATTTATGATGTGTATAGTTTGTTGTGGGGTTAGTGGGAAGTTAAAGGGTTGTGGAGGAACTACCTGCCTAGATTATTGAACTTAAGGATGTTGTATTAGTCGTTAAAAGTTAAAAAAATCGGGTGGAGGAACTAAGCTGCCTTATTTGTTGTGTATATATATCGTATTATTATATGTTGTATTTTAGGGCTACTCACACCAAAGATTGTTTATAATCTTTCGACCCGATTTGCATATTTGCTTATCGGTGTGTTCATTAAATGAACATAGTTGATAAGTCTTGACAGGTTTAGTGTTGAAGAAGAAGGTTAATGCTGCTTTGTTGTGGTTTCGCGTTAGCATTCATCTCGTGTTGTGTTTTGTTTTCCCTTGAGAATATATAGATTTTTAGTTGAGATAATATTATTTGTATTTTCATTTGTAAATTGTTTTATAATGAAGAGGACTTTGTTTAAATTGAAATTTTTATTGGTTTTAATTATCCGCATATTTTAAAAAATGTTTATGGGCTTTTGGAAGTGGAGAGTCGTCACACCTTGGAAATCGAAGATTCCATCCTTTAAATAATGTTTTTAAAGGCCTCGCTAAATTCGGGGTGTGACCTTTGCCTCTTTGCCGGCTTCCTTCTCAAGTTCCTATTTAAATTTTTAACTCGTCGTAACTTCTTATCAACCGTATTAGGGTGAATTTAGCCTTATTATATCACTTTTTCCGTTAGTTGGTGTGAGAGTAATGTCCACGTCCATATCCATGTCAACTAAAGGATCGACATGGATAGACGGCAGACCACATGGAGGATTACTGACTTGTCGATTTTCTTGTTGCAAGATTGTTAGGAGTGGTGGCGGCACTTGTAAAGAGCCTTTTAGCGGTGGCGGTGGCGGTGAAAACTTCCATAAAAGATTTGGATGTTGAGAATTGATCCTACCACTAGGAGCAACTTGATTGTTCAACGGTTCTTGTATTGGCCGATTTGAATTTCGAGGGTTGTGATTCCTATTAGCAGAAGGAATATGTTGACTATTTGGTCTGCTTCTTGTGCTTACCATCTTGATTGTTTCACGATAATGATAATGAATTCCAAAATCCCTAAAACAATTATTAATTATGTTTCGCAACAAAACTAGCTTCAACCTGATCGAGAGCAATGGTAAAGAACGGTCAAAGAAAATGAGGAATTTGATGTTGGGGGAGATGAAACTGAACCAAACAATGGTTGTCTATGTACCCAAGATCTATTCTCTAGGGATCAAGTTTCAACGTAGTTCCCTATGAAAAATAATTTGGTATTTATATAGATAGAGTAGAGAGTCCTTATAGCTCAAGTAATCTTGTAGCTTAAGTAATAGTGATAGACTATAACTCTGATCTGATAATTATCTCTTTGATAAGAAATGAATCTAGACATAAATCAATGTACATAATTATCTCTTTGTTCAAATGTATGCGACGTGCATACACCAAGGTCAATTCCTTTAATGTCATCCAGGGACCAACTATTCGCGAAACGATGTTCCCTAATCAGCCTAATCAAACGTGCCTCTTCATCAACAGATAACTGAGAAGATAAGATCACTGAATGACTACCATCCGGATCAAGCTGGATATATTTCAACTCAGTAGGAAGAGGCTTAAGCATATGGGTGGGAGGAATTGGTAAAAAGAGTCCGGAGGGTCCTCGGCCTGAGTAGTGAAGACTGTTTAGGTAAGAGGTCTTCAAACTCGGAAGAAGGAGGGACAAAAGGATCTAAGATAGGGGTAGACTCAAAAAGGGCGCTGACTTTCTCTAAGTAGGAGTCATCGTCGAAGTTGGAACTATCGAAGGAAAGAAACTAGTGCATTTGATTTTCTGGAAACGTATTGTTGAAATAATCTTGAGTTAAGCTCTCAATCATGCTAACTTCCCCATCTATAGACGAATCGGGTAACTGTTTCATCATTTTGAAAACATTTACCTCAACAGAAAGATGGCCAAAGGACATGGACATCGAACCATCAGCGTCAGTTAATGAGCGTGTTGGCAGTAGCCAAGAAGGGACACCCTAAAATAATAGGAACATAGTCGTTAACGACTTCTGTGTCTAGGATAACGAAGTCTGCTGGGTAGTAAAAATCTTAAACCTTAACCAGTATGTTTTCAACAACACCCTTAGGATACTTAATAGATCGATCAACTAATTGCAACGTTATTTTAGTTGGTTGCATCTCATGTAGACCTATTTGTTTATATATATAATATGGGAGTAAGTTAACACTCGCCCCCAGGTCTAATTGCACAGTCGTCATGTGGGTATCCCCCAAGGTGCATTGTACAGTATGACTACCAGGGTCCTTGTACTTAACGATTCCATTATGTTCAGATAGAGTTGGGAATTGTTTATTTAAAAATGCGTGTTTTGGTATATTGGTCTTCCCCCTAGTAGTGCACAACTCTTTTAGAAACTTAGCATGTTGTGATAACTTTTTAATAGCGTCAAGAAAAGATAGGTTAATCGTTAGATTTTTAAAAACTTCCAATCTCATCAAAATTAGTATCCTTGTGTAACATGGCTAGTCTCTGGGGAAACGGTGGGTTCTCTCTATATTTAGCATATGGATTAATAGGAGTTTTAACCTTGGCCATTTTCCTCTTGGGTTGAGGTTTAACTAGTAGCTCTACAGGAGTAGGATCGTCAGTTATTACTTCGGTATCTAGTAAAATATAAGGCGTAGGGACCACTGGTGGGGTAACAATAGACATAGTTATGGCGTTATCAACCACTCTGCCATAATGGAGAGTGGTGATAGCACCTTCGTTGATATTTTCATTACTAGGATTACCGGTTACTTCAAAGGCTATGTTTGGCATTTTAGGATTAGGTATGACTTGACCTGGAAACACACCTTTTGGTTGGGCTTTCTTTTAGGCTAACTGCTGGATGGAATGGTTAATGGATTGTAGAAGTTGTTGGTTAGAATGATTAAAGGATTGTAACAACTATTGGCTATCATACAAGAAGGTGTCGAAACGATCCGGTTGTGAAGGTGTAGTGGTCACAGATGGTGTGACTGGAACTATCTCACATTGATTATTTACGGGTGGGTTGACGATAGTTATTAGTAACCAGAATGATACCTCAATTAGCATTATAATCATTATTATAATTATTTTAATTACCTTATGCTTGTCCTTGTCCTTGTCTCGGTGAGCTTGGCTGTAATTAGTTGCTGGCCTAACATTTTGATTATTAAACCCTAGGGGTGTAACTTTGTGATTATTTCTCCAACTTAAGTTGGGATGTTGTCTCCAAGGTGTGTTAGGTTCATTATTAATGGAACAAACATTGTCTGGTTGAGCAGATGGTTGTTCATAGACTAGAGGAAAATAGGAGTCGGGATGCTCAAGGCTGTAACAAAAATTACATGGAAGAGTGTTGACGTTTATGACAGGAGTAGGCTTTTGTTGGACAGAAATAGTTTCTACCTTTTTAGTGAGAGATTCGATTAAAGTTTTAAGCTCAGGATCAGATTTAACCTCAAACATAATGGCAGCCTTAACTGTGGAAGAAGAATTATTGCCCCCTCCCCCCCAGTTATTTTGACTCTTAGATTGATCTTCTAAAAACCTATAAGCCTCAGAGGCACCTTTACTAAGAAAACTACCCCCAATCATTATGTCAATAACCTCTTTATGGTGATGTAAAAGCCCTTTGAAAAAGGCACAAACAAGCGTGTCTTTCATAAGGTTATGATGTGGACACTCGATGAGAAGATCAGTGAAACGATTTCCGGTCTCTGAAAAGGATTCATAAGGATTTTGGCTGAAGAAATGAATCTTTTGAAGCATTTTATTTGTCTTTAGCGGTGGGTAAAACTGTTCCATGAATAATTGAACAAGTTTGGCCCATGAGTCCACATAATTAGGCGCTTGGGCAGTTAACCAAGATGTCGCCTTATCGGCTAGGGTGAAAGAAAACACCCTCAATTTAATTTGCTTTGAACCAACGGTAGGATGATAAAATGTGGTAAGAACTTAATTGTTCTATCCTATGCATGTGTTGATAAGGCTTCTCATGGTCTAACCCATGAAAAACTGGTAACAAATTAAATATACTCGGGGGGATTTGAAAATCCCCCACTGGGTCTGCAAGAACGATGCAAGACTTAAGGCTATCATTAAGGGCCTTGTAAAAATCAGAGAGAGGAGTCTCTGTTTCATTAGCCATTTTTGCAGGTGTAGTGTGCGGTATTCTAGATAGGAGTGTCCGTTAACATTTGTGACAAATAACAGAAGATGGTTTACTAGAATCGGACCGTAATATCATACAAGGCTAAAGCCAATATAAAACAAACTACTAACAATAGTCAAACAACCCTGATATGCTAGAATTAAAAACTCCCCTTACAGAAGAGGCGAGGAGTGGAAGAAGGAGTACCTGAATGCCTCCTTGCTACGCGCTTGAATAACGTCTTATATACGCAATCACAGTGTATGCACGAAGTTGGAAACACTGAATAACTTGAACGAAGAAAGTTGGAAACTAACCTGTGAATATTGGGCTGTATTAGAAGGGGCGCGGGTGCGCTTGGAAATAGGCTAACAAAGGCGCGGGCGCTGTAACGCCCGTATTTTTAAAATACGTTTTTATCTATTTAATTAATTAATTTAATTATTTATTTTAAAAATTCGCTGGTTTGGACTCGGGACACGTGGGCCTGGTTTTTTGGCCCGAGTCTGTGTTGGGCTTGGGTTTCGGACCCAAGTATATAAACACATTGTTATGGAAAATAGGGTTCATGGAGAATAAAATATATTAAAAATGGAGGCAGCTTGTTTACTCGAGCATTGGAGCACGAGGATTCGGGCTGGGAGGATTCGTCGGTACATTACGTCGAGTGAGTAGAGTTTATCTCACCACTACCTAAACGATAATTTTTGTCCGTTTAGAATTTACAAATTTCATAAACTATGATTTTTCGCTGCCTATTATTTACGGATTTATCAGTGTTTCCGACCGGTTTTATAATTTATGTGGTTCGGTCCGATATGTTTTAGTTTTTTGAACCGGCCAACGCTTTGTGGAGCAAAGCTTGAGGAGCGTCCAATGGCGGCTCCTCCGTCCGTATCGTGATTTGTTAAAAAGCGTGATGGGTTGTGGATGTATGTTGAACTGCCGGTGGTAGTGGGGAGTTTGGGCGTTGCTTGAAACTTCAAGGGCGCGAGAATGGCGGTGGCCGAACCGGTGGTGGGGCTGTTTTTTTGGTTTGATTGGTTGGTTGTTGAGGTATGATTGAAGTAGCTAGTGTATTGTGCGTGGGGCTGTCGAATGGGGGATGACAAAGCTTGAGAAGGCTTTAATGGCGCCGAACGCCATTACTGTGATACTGAGGGTGTGGGTTTTTGATTTGTGATTCTCGGGTTTGAACTGTGTTTTTTGGTGTTGTGGGTTGTTGATGTATGTTAGGAGGTTGGAATTTGTGTGGGTCATGTCGATTGGAGCTTGGAACAAGCTTTAATGGTGGCAAAACGATTCGAGATCTAGTTTTGGTGATGTTGGGATTTAAAATTTGAGGTTTTAGCTTTTATTAAAGTTGTAGGGGTTTTATAGGGATTAAAATCGGTGGGTTTGTGTAGGGTGGTGTGTGGAGGTTGTGGTGGTCGGTTTTGGTGGTCGCATGGTGGAGGAGAAGATGAATAGTAATTTGGTGTGGGCTTGGGCCTAATTGGTTGGGCCAAACCCCTTATTGTTAGCTTGGGCGAAATCTTTTAGTTTTGTTTGGGCCCGATTTTAATTAAGTTGTTGGACCAGTTCTAATATTAGTCTATGGGCCCGTTTCATTTGTTTTGTTGGGCCGGTTTCAGTTAAATTTTCAGGCCGAACTCAGTTGTGTTTTGGGCCAGTTCAGTATACGTCTTTGGGCCAATTTCTAATATTTCTTGGGGCTAGTCCATAGGACTTAAAATAGATCTATATGGGTTTTCCAATGTTTAGACTTTCGGGTTCTAAGGTTTGGGTTCGGCTAGTTGGGTCCGAACCGTTTCCGTAGTCATGAGCCCATGAGCCATGCACATTGACCTTAGCCATGAACCATGGCTATGACTTTGAACCTGTCGAACATGGAAACGACAGTTTGACTTTGACAATGACAGTTTGACTTCGACCATGATGCGTTGACATTGACCGTTGACCATTGACCGTTGACTTTGACATTTGACCGTTGACTTCGACCATGATATGTCGACTTTGACTATTGACCATTGACCGTTGACTTTGATTGTTGACCGTTGACAATGGACTTTGACCATGACGTGTTGACTTTGACTTTGATCGTTGACTTTTCCAGTTTTTCTCATATTTGATTTTATAGACTATTGTAATAATAAAATGTTGTCGAACATTATATAACGTTGTTTGTCATTATCTAATTATGATTTGACGTGAGTAGTGTGTAAAACATATATATATATATATATATATATATATATATATATATATTGGGCTTTGATTATGGACTGTAGACTGTTTAATTGTGCTACATTTTATGTTGTAAATTGTATGGACAAATCAAATGTTGAAATGCTTGTGGAAAGTTTATATAAATTTGGTTGTCATTATCTAATTAAGATTTGACGTTGATATTGTGACACTATGTAATATGTTGGGATATATATATTGAATGCAATAGTTTTGGAGACATAGATGTATAAAAGCTTTATTATTTTATATGTGGGATGCTACTATGAGGTAGTATAATATGTGTGGATATTTTCCCACGGGTTTGTGGCGTAGTGCAATAATATACTGGCACGTGAAATAATGAAATTGGTTATTAGATATAATCGAGATATTTCTAAATATTGTGGCTTAGTGCAATAAGGTAATTGACCTGCACGTGATATAGTGGAATGTTTATGAGTCATAAATGTATGACACCTGAATAAATTACGTAATGAAAATCCTAGAACCTAACTACCACAACTCATGTGATCTGCCCTGTGTGGGCGTATTTGATATATAAGATGTTGTATATATATGAGATGTTGATTGACCCATGTGTTGGGCAATGTATTAGCGAATAGTGGCTTGATATATAAGATGTTGATATATAAGATGTTGTATATATATGAGATGTTGATTGACCCATGTGTTGGGCAATCGTGAGCGAATAGTGGCATGATTATTCCGTTCGCAAATATTGGAGCGAGACGCGATATTTTATGCGAATAGGGGCATTACTTATATAATGGCTTCCGTGTGAGGATTTACCTGGTGTCGCATCCCGCTCGGGGTGGTTCTACGCACGAGTGGTACATTATATAAGGGGAGGCATGTGGATGTACATGTTCGGCGTTGGGTAGCGATTGTGGTAGCCAGGGAAACTAGGTAAGACATAGATACGACGTGATTTTAGGGACATACAAAGAAAGCCTTAATAATCTAATTATGGTAATATGTTGGTTAGTAGTTTAGTTAGAACCTAAGGCGCTTCGCGGAGGAACTAAATTGCCTTTTATTATGCGTATGGTATGTGGTATTAGTTGTTGGAAGTTAAGGCGCCTCAGTGGAGGAACTACCTGCCTTAATTATTATACTTAAAGATGTTGTATTAGTCGTTGAAAGTTAAGGTGCCTCGGTAGAGGAACTAACTGCCGTATGGTTTGTGTATATATTTTGTATAAGAATAGGTTGTATTTTAGAGCTACTCACACCAGCATTTTTATAATGCTGACCCGATTTGCATGTTTGCTTATCGGGTGTGTTCATTAAATGAACACAGTTGATAAGTCTTGACAGGTTTAGTGTTGAAGAAGATTGGTTGCTGCTTGAGGTTAGCGTTAGCGTCACATTGCAAGATAGGCCTTGTTTTACTTCGAGGTGATATAGAGTTTCCGTCTAGACAATGTATTTGTACTTTCATTTGTAATTTTAAATAAGGAGTTATTGAAAAGAGATTTGTAACCTAATCTTATTTGTAAATTTTTGTAATGAAGAGGACATTTGTTTAATTGAATTTTTTTATTGGTTTTTAATTATCCGCATATTTGAAATTGTTTATGGGTTTTTGGAAGTTGAGAGTGCGTCACACCTCGGAAATCGAAGAGTCGGGGACAAATAATGTTTTTCCGAATTCTGTCAAAATTCGGGGTGTTACAGCACGCTCTTGCCTGAACCAATGTCCAGTGTTTTGAGGGCGTGTGCGCTCCCGTGATAGCCTACTATGGGCGTGGGCGCGCTCCGTGTAGAATTCTTAAAAAAATATTTCTGAACCAAACAAGGGTGGGTGGGTTTAATGGGGTTTTGGTAGGGACGAAAATACTAAAGGAAACGAATTTAAACATCACTAAGACAGCAGCGGCGCCATTTGATAATTGATAAAACACTAGTTTTACCTACTATTAACTATTTATGCTATGAATAAGTAAAACTAAATGCTTGGTTACTGCTATATATATCAAAGTTATCTACTCTTGGTTATCGGGAAATATGTAGAGTAGAGAATTCGTTCCACTCCTAGTTGTTTAAACGTAAGTTTCCACTAGTTTAATCGATTCTAACAAAACGAATGAGAGTAATGAATTGAAATTATACTAATATGGCGATTGAACTAATTTAGATGTTTTAACTTATACTATGATAATTGAATACTAAAATATGAATATGGAGAAAGGATTAGGGGGATTTGAATTCACTTGATGTATTCCTAATATGCTAGTGTAGATTATTGCAATCCGAATCAAATAAGATTAAGTGTTTGATCCCTAATTACTCATAGCAATCTCTGCCAATGATAAGAGCCCAAAACTGTAGTTTTAACCCTGTAACAGTCATACTTTTAGACCAATTATGTGAGTAATAATTAAGAGTTAACACTGATTACGTGTTTTTATGCATTTCAGGCTTCAAAGTCCATTATGTGTAGAAATGTGCCACTTTAGCGAGATAAATGAGCAAGGGTTGGTTACTAAGGAGTTCCGTGATTAAAGGCCAAGATTCAAGAAGACAAAGCCTTTCTAAAGCCCGGTCAAAAGCTGAAAAGTCGACGCCGCGGCGTAAAGACACACAAAGTCAGTAGAACTTTCGAAGGCCGTATCTTTGGACTCAGACTTCGGAATGGGGCCTACCTTATGTCAAAACGACCGGATCGGAAAGAGCTTTCCAATGGTTTAAGCCTTGGTCCAATAAGAGGAGCAGAAGTAGACGAAAAGTCTGTTGAAGCCAACTACAGCTAAAGAGGCCTTTTTGGACTGAAAGAATTGGGTTTTGGGCCTGATTCTCTGGCCCAAAATATGGATCCAAGCCCATGCACGATTTTTGGATCTGAAAACATATAAAAACAAAAGCTTAGCTCTTTGTTAATGGTAGCTAGTTAGACCTAAAACTATAGATAATTCTAGATCTAGTTTTCATTTAATAAAATTAAGTTTAGTTTAATTTCAATTATTGTTTTAGATTAATCTTTAGAATCATTGTTCTTCATTAGTTTGATAAATAAAATAGCTAGTTTGTCAATTTCGATTCTTGTCATCTACAATTGTTTAGATATAAATTCCTTTATTACGTAGATAGCTAGACCTAGATTAGTTAGATTATTAATTTAGTATTTGAATCATTGGTTTATTATTCATTAGATTAATAAAATAGTGTTCTCCATAATCTAGTTTTATTTCCATTAATTGTTTAGTTTCAATTCGTAGATTCAATTATTTGTCAGTATTAGGTTAATTCAATTATTACATGAGTAGTTTTGAATTGAGTTTAAACAAGCAAAGTTTCAATCTTTATATCATGTCTTGTTTGAATTCCATTGGGAATGATAGCATGATGATTCTCGGCTAAACCTCCATTTAAGGGGCTTGAGAAGCCTTGATGAAAGCTTGATCCCGATTATCGGAGGGTCATCGTAATTTCCTTTCCACTCTAGAAATGATTAGTTCACCATGAGAATGGGTGTAATCGTTCACATGTTAGTTATGAATTGTTAGAAATGCCATGTGTAATTAGGGATTAGGAGTAACTGCATTGTTCTCGAAAGCGATTCAATTCGGATTACTGACGATTAAATCGTTAGTAGGATTAAGTCGAGTTAAGGTGGAATCAATCCCCTTCAACTCCTTGTCATAGAATCGACGTATCATTCCCGTAGTTGTTCTAATAGTCGACTAGTTGCATCTTGTGGGTAGTTGCATCGTAGTCTAGTTGCCATTTCGTAAATCTCTCATTAGACTTTAGTTAAGATTACTTATACTTAGAGAACACAGCATGCGGAAGGACTAGAGTGGAACGAATTTGTTACTCCACTCTATTTCGATAGAATTGAGAGTAGAACTTTGATAAATATAGGCACGTAAAATAGTTTTAGTTTACTTACGTTTTGAGTTTCATCGTTCATTTCGTAGGTAAACTTTTATCATTTTTATGGTTTATTAGCCAACTAATAATTAGCATGTGAGGAAGTCCAACCCATTCTCATGGTGAATCAACTAACATACTAGAGTGAAACTCTTAAAAGGTAATAATCCTAACTAACACATCAAGTCTTCATCAAGCTTCATCAAATCCCTCTAATGGAGGTTTAGCTAGAAGTCATTAGACTATCATAAATATATAAATAAGAAGAAGACATAATAAAGAACAAACTTGGATTTTATTAATCTAAATGAATAATGAAGAACAAATAACTAACTTAACACTAATGAAGAAGCTAATGAATTAAAACTTAAGTTTAAACTAATTAATAACTAAGTCTAAATTTTAACTATTTATCTCTAATTAATTATATTGATCTAACTCTAAGTATCTGGAGAGTTATGCCTTATTCCTCTTTATATAAGAGAGGGCTAGGTTTACAATTTCGTGCATGGGCTTTGGAGCCATGTTTTGGGCCCTTAAATTAAGCCCAAAACCTAATTACATATGTCTAAAAAGAGTTTATCTGTTGGAAATTACTGCAATAGCCTTTTCGTCCACTTTTGCTCCTCTAATTGGGTCAAGGCCTGGACCGTAAGAAAGCACTTTCCGAGCCAGTCGTTTTGACATTTAATAGGCTAAATTCCAAGGTCTGAGTCCAAAGATACGGATTGCGGAAGTTCTATTGACTTTCCTGCTCTATTTCTGCCTGCGTTGACTTTGACTTTTCAGCTTTGACCGGGCATTAAAAAAACTTATTCTCTTTGAATCTTGGCTTTTAATCATAGAACTTCTTAGCAACCAACCTTTTCTCCTTTATCTCGCAAAAGTGACATGTTTCTTCATATATTTGACTCCAATGCCTGAAATACATAAACGCACGTAAATAATACTAACTCATATTTATTATCTCAATTAGTAGAGTACACCATAATTAACATGGACATTTAAATTGGACCAACCTTTTTTCTACCACTAAATACCCTTGATCAAATATTAAAACAAATTATTCAATGCCCTTAAAATGGACTATTTTGTCATTTCAGTTTTTGCTTCCGTTTATACCCTTAAGTTTACATAATACCTTTAAGGATTTTTGTGTAAATTCAAGTCGGAAATAAAATGCACGCACCATTTCAATTGTCCGTGAGGTACGCTTACCATTAATACCACTTTTATTAACATTTATACCGACTTCATTACTAGAAAACCAGTTACATCGTTCTAGCTTCTCTTTTTCTCTCCAATCTCCTCTCATTATTGAAAAATTAAAAGGCCATGGACAATAAAACCATCTGACTATTTCTCTAAATTAGGTATGATTGTTACTTTCAATTCTCTAAATCATGAGAATTTCCTTTTATTCATCAGATTTTGATTTTTTTGAGATTTCTATTTGGATTAATTCACTGCTAAAAAGATGATGTGGAGGATGAAGGGAAGGGTTTTGAATAGAGATGGGAAAGAGTTATCAGTGTCCCTGATACAGGTCTTTTTTGTTTCTTCTCCTTTATATTTTTTTAATACATTCATTATTTTTACTGCAACGAGTTTGGCTTATAATCACATAGTTTGGCAGGAAAAATATACATCCTCTTTCAATTTATTCAAGCATGTAAAATTCTTTCTATGTAAACTGCAGAGGTCTGAGGAGGTTGGAGATCTTGTCGAGTATGGACTTGAGCCCCACGAGTATGCACCAGTCGTGAATGCTCTTCGGAAGAACCCCCATGCATGGCTTGATTTCATGATGAAGTAAGTTTATTATGATGTTAATCATGTTATCTACTTATCTATAACCACAAAGTTTATTGATTTGTTAATAAAAATCTCGGACCCTAAGGTGGTGGTCATTAGAATATAACAAAAACATTATAAGTGCCTCAAAGGCTTGGAACCACAGCCTGAATGCTCCACTAAGGTTTGTGCTAAGCGCGCATCAAACCACAGCCTATTGAATGTCTGGCATCTAAAGATGATCTCATCTTCATAGAACTAATCATGGCAAACTATGTGAACATGTCAAAATTTCTAGCTGTAACTTCATGTCATAATCAAAATCATAAAAGAACCAAAATCAAGTCACCTTTCAAAGAGCGAAAGTACTATCAATCAAATATGCAAAACATAGAGAATGCAAGATTCTATTTATCACATTTTTTTTGATGTAAAAGCTTCTGTATATGGTCCCTGATAAATAAAAAGTTAAATTCATGCAAACAAGTGAAACAAAAAGAATGTAAAGATTCCTTTAATTATCACGTTTGATTTAAAAGCTTGTGTATCTAGTCCTTGGCCTGAATTAAAGTGAACTGGTGCAGGTTCGAGCTGGGATTGGAGAAGCCTCAGCCAAGAAGAGCACTTGAGAGTGTGAAAGAACCCAATATATGTTGAATTTGAGACTTTGAAGGAAAAGTATACTACTTAGTTTCCTCTACCAGTTCATTCACTTCATTTATGTTTGGTTGTTTAATTATTTATATTATTTATTTATATTATCATTCACTAATATGGTGGAAGCAACAAATTTGGATGATTGTAGGCAAGCATTTGTCGGACAACGACTTCATATGAGACTTGATGGGGGCGTCGAGGTTTGTACACGAGTTTATTTCTGTTCATGTTGGCTAGTTTGATTCCTGTATTGGATTTTGTAGTATGTACTTGAACAAGTTTGTAAAAATCAGGTGATTTTAGGTTGCTTTTGGGATTCAAGTGTAAAATATAGGTCTGTCATTTTCTTTTAATATGCATTGCACAACCTAAAAATCTATGGGCCGGTATATTAGACAACTTAACTTAGTTGCTTTTTATATTAGACCTGAAATGGAAGCTATGCTATATTGCTATTGCTTTACAATAGATCGTCTCAACACATTACATGGACCAGATAGTGTTCATGACTTTATTGGCACACTTTCTTTACATTTTCATTTATTTGTCGCTGATAAATGGAATTATTTGTACAGTATGGGAGTTGGCTGGGGTTGGATTCCCTGTGATTGTGGTGTCTGATTTTTAGAAGAAGTTGATTCATACAATATTCGTTTCAGTTGCATGTTTAATAACTTTATCATTTGTTTGTTAAAAAGCCGCAGTACATCACAAATACAGCAAACATTTGTTCCATATATCCTCCGACACACACAAATACACCACATAAGAATTTCTGACGTCGTTTTTGTTGGTTACAGTGTTACTGCATTGTTGTGAAGTTGCCGGTAATATCATCATCAAGGTTTTTCATTAGGAAGCTGTTAAAGCTTTCCCTATATGCAACTGAACTTATATCAGTTGTTCAATATAAGAATAATTTCCATGGATTATAGCGGGCTATAAAGATGGGATACAAAACAATGGAGGTAGTGCGAGACTAAATAAAGAAATTCAAGTTGTCAAGCATAAGGCAAATCTACTTTAGGTAATTGGGTCTGCTATCCGGTAGCATAGGGTATGTGGAAGAATCAAGATCAAGCTATGAAGGGACTCAAACAACCTTGTGGGTTTATATACTAGCTTTTCTAAAGGTCCCATCAAGATGCAGCATTGAACCATGACTTATTATTAATTTAGAATATTTCTTTTATTGTAAAACCTTTTGTTTGCAAATAAAGTGTTTCCGCATTATGTGTAAGGCTTTGGATATAAACTTCACAATCTATTACTGTCATTTCAAAATACTTCTAATGTAGAGGTTGAGAATAAAGTGGAATTTGAAGGGCCAAAGATGGAGGAATTGAGCGAGTCGAAGGAAGGGGTGGAAGCACTGGTTATTGCTATCGATACTGCGGAGGTTATTGAACCAGTTGAAGAAGTTGTTTCGGTGATTGAAGAGGTGGTTCACCAAGTGACCATAATTAGTATGTATACAATTCATCTTCTGTAAATTCTATTCTCTATTGCTGAACTACTATTAAGTTGTTCTCGATTGCATTGTTTTGATCTCAGTATTTGTTCCTTGGTAGTGGTATGACCTCTTGAATCGAGTTGTTGTTAGATACGTTTAGTGATAGTGATATGTATTGATGTGGCTTTAGTTTGCTAGCACCTATCTTGCTCTTAGCTTTCATTACAATTTGACTACAGGTTTGTATCCATTAAAGGCTATTTTTCTCATTAACTTTGGAGTAAGTAAGAAATCAAATAATGGTGCTAGACTCACAATCACAACTAATATTGGAGTTGTCTTTGGATTTATTGTTGGAATTTCATTCCCATCGCTTTTAGTTACCAAGGTAATCTAATGTGAATCTCTTTATATCTTTACTCTTTTTTTTCAAGGATGTGTGGACGGTGATGTTATTGGAAGTCATATTAGTTTGCCTGATGGAGATTTGTGTGCATCGAAAGTGTTGGATATGGTGAGGTATAAGGTGAAAAAGTTAGCGTTTGAATTGTCACACCAAAAGGAAGAATCAAAGAAAAGTTGTACCAGGTATGTCATTGTCTAACTTAATAACTTTAATTTGAAGAACGTTAGGTAGACCGCTACATTGCTTAATATGTTTTAGTGCACTGCACAACCTAAAACTCATTGTCCAAAGGAGGTAATTGTGCATTATATTGTTATAGGTATTGAGGTGATGAGTTTGTTTCTTTGATGTTAGTAGATGTGTAGGACTACCCACACTAAAACTCATTGATACCCAAAGAGAAAAGTAATTGCTCCTAATATCCAACTTGATCATTGATAGTCAAGGTAAAGAGGCTAAGGCACCGCGGCAATACCAAGCCTCATAGGTATGGTTCTTTTCTTTTCTAGGCATTTGTTAACTTATGTACTTTTCTTTTATAGGCATTTGTTTAACTTATGTACTTTGAACTAACAAGTTAGTGTTGTTGAATGATTTTTTTGGGAGCTTTACATGTTTTGTTCCTCTAGAAATTAGAAGATAAGCCATTTTTCTCAAAAGTAGCTTGGTAGATATGTTGCATAAATAAACATTTATACTGCCTGATAGGATTGGATATGGCATATATACTTTAGTATTGATATTGTTGTTGTGGCTACTGCGACCTTTGTTGGGTCACACCATTCTCAGGTTGGGTTTGGAGTGTAAGTTCTTAACCCCTAAGTGATTAGATCGCCCGCCCTTTACGAGGCCTGCTCATTATTTTAACCAGGTGAGAGGAGTTCATAGTGTAACTAACTTTACTTTACATAGATTGCTTAGAATTTTACGCACGGTGAGAAAAGTTTGTAATGTAAGTAGAATATGATTGATAGTTTGTTACCATCACAGTACAATTAGACTATCTTGACAAGGAATAGCTTATTCATCCCTTTTGAAATATGGCTACAACAAAACATATATTGTAAGCTCAAAGGTAATAATTGAGCCTGATTCTAAATATAATTCTTGGCTGCTTGGAGGGTGTACTAATTAATAGATAGCAGGAACTAAGCACTTTTACAATTTCATAATATGGTTGATTAAATGAATATGCATGATTCATTAATGATAACTTATTAGGTAAACATATTAATTTTATTATTACAATTTCATAAAAGAAGTTCAACTAATTATTATTATTACTAGATTAATTCTATATCTCAATTGGACGAAGAAGACATGACTGTAAAAGAAGTAACAAAGCCTGTTACCGCGTTCCTGTGGCCAAAGCTCCTACTGGTTCATGGGTACTTATTGAAGGGGTTGAGGCTTCAATAATGAAAACTACTACACCTTGCAATGTGAAGTATGCCGAAGAGGTTTACATATTGAGGCCTTTGCTTTCCATCATGATTGTTGTGCATAGTGCCCAGTTTTGGATGGTTTAGAATGAGCTGGACCATTCCTATGAAACCATGGTTGAAGTTTGTTGAAAGCGGTTTTATTTTGGGTACCCTTTTATTTTATCTTCTTTGCTGGGTGTAGTGTTGACTGTTGCTAATCTACAATATGCAATTCTTCAATGAGCTTATCTACAATTTGAATGCTAAAGGTAGCAACTAGCAAGTTAGAAGAGTTCCAATCTGAGGTATTTTTTTTTTGAGCTTATTACGCTTTACATTTTACCATTTGACAAATGAACGAATAAGATGATTCAAAAATGTATGTTTATGAAGCTACATTCAATGGTATATTTATTTGATGATAATTATTAATTGGCTTACTCTGATTGGTTTAGGGACACCTGAATTGGCCTTCTTCCTCATTTACATTTGAGAGATTGTACGTGATTGTTGGTCATTGGTAGGACTCTAAGCTTCTTTTCCAACAACAATAATATTGAACATGCTAGAAGACTTGAGTTTTCTTAGAACAAGCAGCTATTTAAGTATAACAAGAAACACATCAATACCCACCAAAAAACTCTGTAGCTTAAACTTTTATGATGTGTTTATTTGTATTAGTTTTTTCTATAACGACGAAGGAAATCATCTTTGTTTTTAGTTGTTTTGACCAAATGTAATTACGCAATTATGAGAAATAAGATGTACTGATGTTTCACTTATATTTTTATCTAAAATCTAGGGTGCATCCTGCACACCCTAGAAGCGCTAATATTTTTAGTAGCTCGAGTTCTATTTCTTTGCAAATGCTTGCACATTTCTGTAAAAGAGCACTTCCTGAATTATGTGGGGCCAAAGGTTGATGGTACAAATTAAGTTGGAGCAATTGATGACAGTGAAGGAAGTTCTTAGGCATTGAAGTCGTGTTTGTTTACTCCTCTGTGTGAAACCCATAAAATTAGCTCTCTTCAAGAACTTAACCTCCTTACCAGATCTTCATCTTAGAAATTTTGAGGCAGTAAATCAATGATTTTTTAACACAATTTTATAATGCACATACTTCAAATGTGTCACAAAGACTTTCAGGACCATATACATTCATCTCATTTTTTTTTTCTTAGTGTAATGCACACTGACCTATTGTGTTTACTAGCACACCATTGCTACTATCCCTTTTCCCAAATAAAAAAAATTGTAGTTTTTGTAACACGTCGCTAGATTTTCTGAATATGAATTAGTAACAATCTGACATATAGCTTTCCTCTTGATAACTATGTTCACATTATCTTCAATAAGTTTTGTTTGTCATTCATGTGCAGAGCATGTGCATTTTGCTAGTACACATAATTGGTCTAAATGTAATGATATTAAACTAACTACAGTTTTGGGCTCTTATCATTTAGCTTTCTAACATTTGAGACGTCCCTGATTTATTGTAATATTCCTTTTTGTCCTCCTGAATTATTGTGAGTAAAATTTGACACCCTAAGATAGCTTAAAAGGGGACTGCTATTATATATAGGGTCTTTTTGTAGTACGTCACACTATAATAGGGCATATTTGAGTTTAGTCACACGAAGTTCAAATATTTGATTTTAGTCACACTCTGTCAACTTTTCTGTCTCAATCTGTTAGTCAATGTATTTGACTAAGTCAAACCGTACATTGACCGTATATATATACATAACCTCCTTTTTTTTTAATACAATCCATCATCACTCACCACTATACTCGAGGACAATCTTAGTGGTAGAAAACAAATTCTATCAATCTGGTCTAACAACTTGAATCTCGATGAATATCGAAAGTCAATTAAATTAGGGTACTCAACAAACAAAACTAGGGTTAATGGTTCCCCAAACAAAACAAAACATTCTTCAAAATTACTCACATCCAATTGGGAATTAATGGCATTTGAAAGAAGTTAAGAGGCAGGGACAAAGAGAGATCGCAATTTGTTAACTTCTCCTCAAAAGGTATGTGCTTCTGGAAAATACAGTTTTCAAAGTCTTGGTACAGTGATTGGTTTATAAGAGATTCCAAATGATACAATACCACTTTTGAGTGCCTTGAGTTCATATTCAGTCTATATGGGTGAAGAAGTAAGTTTAATTTCTCCATTAAGTTGCTATCTGCTTGTTCAATCTGGTGACAAGAGTCCCCGCAAAATTGCTTAACCGATAACCTTTCCTTCGATACTATCCGCAAGAAACCTTCTACCATCACTTCATGACTCGGGGGCATGACACCATCTTTCTACTCATTGACCAATTTCCCTATCTTGGGCATTTCTCCTAGTCGCTCAAGGACCGGCTATCCCTCCCTTTGTTTGCTTGCTTCAAAACCTTGTTAAGCTCTTCACAATAAGTCTCTAGGTGCTCTAGCTTATCTTTCAACTCACCCAAGGAATATTTCATTTCTGAAACCTCCATCAAAGCTGCATCTCTACTTTCATTGGCTTCCATCAATTCTTTCTTTAAGGATTCCATTGACATTATCCCCATGTCCTTGAAAGTTTGTGAAAAGTTTTGCCTCAAATTCTACTCGATTAGGTGATGCTTCACTCTTGTTCTTCTTCCTTAGTTGAGGGAATAACCTTGAAAGAAGTGGTCCTTTGTTCTTGAATGTGATTGAACCCGATTTAATGAGAATCGGATGGAGGAGCTGTACTCTTGATCAAATTCTTCCCAATTTTGTTACTGATTTCAGTTTCACTACTAATAGTTGCGGGCTTGCGCGTTATTGCAAGTCGTTATGGATTTCAAGTCCAAGAAGCATTTCTTCTGCTTGACTTGATAATGTCTACACAGGGGATGTTTGAAGTACAGTTGTTATATGATTAGTACAAGAACTTGAAATGGATTTATGATCTTCTTCAGCTGGATAACTCTGTAGCTCTCTGCTAAAAGAAGAAAGTGGCAAAGGCGGTAGCATTGACCCCTTTAACTGATCGCAATTCGAGAGATTGTTAGAGTATAGTGGTGAGTGATGATGGATTGTATTAAAAAAAAAAGGTTATGTATATATATACGGTCAATATACGGTTTGACTTAGTCAAATACGTTGACTAACAGATTGAGACAGAAAAGTTGACAGAGTGTGACTAAAATCAAATATTTGAACTTCGTGTGACTAAACTCAAATATGCCCTATTATAGTGTGACGTACTACAAAAAGACCCTTATATATACTTGAAATGCCTGACTCTGTTATAGACATACCATGCACTTCTTAAAAAAATTCCAACCTACTCGGCATTTGAAATGCAAACTACGTAAGTATGTACATATTGTGGGTGTGGGTTGGTACTTCGTTAATTCAAAATGAGCGACCCTGCCTTAACTCTACCATCAATAACAATTAGCACAATACTTTAAGCGCTCATGGAACACTCTAAACCATATATTTATGTGTCCCTCATATTGGTGCTCTATAGTCTATACAAAATTAGACATCACGTCCGTGTACGTAATATTTGTATTAAGTAAAAACATAGAAATAAAGATTAATAAGAAAAAGAAATAAATAATTTTATCTCGATTAATTTGCAAACAAAAAACAAAGTAAATTGGGTAGAACAATCATTTGAGAAAAACTATATATATGCTAAGAACATGGCAAATGAGAAAAACATTAAGGTACGGTAGCACTATTAAATGAATTTCTTAACAAATAAAGAGAAAAAAAAATTAAGTTAGCACAAGTAAGGTGGTGCGTAATATGCAACTAACAGGAGTCCTCTGAGATCAATTAATATGCAATTGTATATCAAGTTGGTTACTTCAAAAGATTCCCAATCGACTACGCCATACAATTCACCTGATGGCTAATCCATTCTAAAACAAACAGTATACTTAATTTACTTACTAAAAAAAAGGAACACACAAATTAAGTATTGAAAAAAGTGTCAAATTAATCTCCATTATTAGAACACCATGGCAACAATTTTTCCATCCATCAATAAGAGTGAAAGTAACAATGGTGCAGAGAAGTTATCAATTATAAGTCAAACCAACAATGTTTTCATAGCAAAATATTCTAAAAAACAAACTTGAAAACATGAGATGTCCAAAGTTGAAGATAGCTTACTGGTAGGAAGGGGGATGTTGAGCCACCATGATCTCAAGCTTAGTTACGTTGCAATGTTTGCAAGCGATCCATTTACGATATTATTCAAGTATACCATTGGTGTTTTACCTATAAGCTATCACAACCAATCAAAAACACCATCAAGACTTGAGTTTTACAAATCAATATAAACAGTCTGAACAAAAACATATACTATATACATTTCCAATCAGAAATTAACTTAATAATGAGAGTAGTAATAGTGGTAAACCATTTACCTAACTAACATCTTCAGCAATGTTGAGACCTTCGATTTCAGTTTGAGGTTTGACAGACACTGCTTTAGAAACAATAGACACTGAATAATAATACTTGTTTGATTTCTTAAAGTTTAGAGATGATGGTGAGAGGATTTGGGTTTTGAACAAATAAGGAAAACCCTAGAAACAACCGAAGAAAGTTGGAGAAAAGGAATAGCGAAAGCAGTAAGTTTTGTATTAAAACTTACCATATTAATAACAGGAAGAGGAGACTAATTTTAGATCTCATAACTCCATCGGAAGAGTAAAGTCGAATGAGATAACTACATTAGGGGTGTTAATTTTTGGTCTTAGAGTTTTAGCTGTGCTTTTCTACGTGAATTCGAAGGTGGATAAAGAAGGTTTTGGGGGACTCGTGGGATTTAGAATCTTATTTGTGGAGGACTCACCATATAATTCCTTATTCCCCGCGAGTAAGTTTTCCCCCTCCGGATTTTTATAGTGATCACAACCATTTGTTCATAGTTTCTACCAAAGGTTTGAATATAACAAATTTACTTATCAAGTGATGTTGCGAATCTAGTACATAGATAAGAAGTTAAGAACATATATTTGAGATAGTATACGTTAAATCTCATCGCTCCAAGACAAACCTAGTTTTCCTATATGATCAACATATGATCCATTTATTTGTAGAAAGACAGACTTAAAAATTCGGGTAAGAGTATGTATTATAAGAAATCAAAGAACAGACATTACCCACAAAACAAACTAACCAAAAAGAAACATGCAAGACTTTAAGGAAATGAATAACAACATCGAGTTGTTAGTATGTACTTGTGACAAAAGGGAAAAAGAAAAACGAACGAAAATCAAATATAGGAACGACATATATTAGTCTAATAAACCAAGCAATGAAGCACAAAAGCGTTCAAAGGCGCCGACGCAATAAGAAGTCAAATTAAAATGCAAAATAAACATACAATAAAGCAATTTATCACAAATATAACTCTAAGTGTTCCTGAGAACTATGGTTATTTCTTGCATAACTTCATCTACTTAGGAGTCTTTGTTAGGAATATACAACTTAATTGTACTTACTCTTTACCAATTACCAAATTATACAAATATTTTGTCTTGTAAGTGTCTTGTACTTCTTAGTTAAATCCGAGCCTAGTGTAGATACACTATGTCTTTAAGACAGATTTTCCCCATCATGGTGCTTGAAGGTTGATGGAAAACTGTCTCTCAAGATAGAACAAATTTTCTTCTATAGAAAGCTAGCACTTCAATTCTATAGAATTAGCGAACATAACATAGTATTTGACTAAGAACAGAGGGAGAAGAGAAAGATCATAACTCTATGTGATATAATGTGTCTTTCTCTCCAAATTCTTCCACTATTTATAGGTGAGTGGTACCTCTTCGAAACAACACAATGACTCTTGGGAAAAAGTAAGAAACTCTTTGAAAAGTCACATGTTTCGAAAGGACACACCATTTTGGCATAAAGCACTGTTTCGAACTAGTGCCTATTTCGAAAGGTCACACCTTTTTGGCATGATGCACTGTTTCGAACCAATGTACATTTCCAAAGGTCGCACCTTTTTGGCATAATGCAATATTTTGAACTAGTGTACCATTTTGAAAAGGTTTTCCTCACTTTACGTACTGTTTCAAGAGAAACCCATTTCATCTCAAGTGGAGTAACTTGGGAGACAAATTACTCATTCATATCTCAATGGATTTGTGCAAATCTATTTTTCTAACAATCCCCCACATGAATAAAAATTTGGCTTCTTCTATCATAAACATTGGATTTCTGTTCTTTTACAAATGAAAAGATACCGCATCATGTCAAGTAGCATGGGAGGCCTTGAACTTGCCGTAATGAAAGATGATAGGATTTAATTGGACGATCAGTAGACTTCAATTAATGTCCTTGAACTGTCAGCCATTTGTATAAACCTAGACAATCATCTTCAGGTAGTATCTTCTCGAATACTGTTGGTTCTCACGGTTGTGTTCATTTTGGCCTTGAACACTTCTTGGTTTCAGATAGTGTTTTAAGACATTTGCCTTTAAAATTCTCATAGAAGCGGCCCCACTTCGCACTAACATAGGTGATTTCTATAAAGTGTATTCTATAATATTCTACTTGAATAACATAACTTTTCAAGATATAGTAAATCATTAAAAACTTGACTTATCCTGGGTCTCGCGGTAGATATGCACTATCTTATATAGGAATGGGTTAGAGTATATTATTACTCTCCAATGCTAACTGAGTCACATACATAATTCAGTTGGCCATTTTAACCTAGATCTTGGGATCTCCAGTCAACTAGGTTGGTTTTTCC
This sequence comes from Coptis chinensis, assembly GCF_015680905.1. Classification (NCBI taxonomy): domain Eukaryota; kingdom Viridiplantae; phylum Streptophyta; class Magnoliopsida; order Ranunculales; family Ranunculaceae; genus Coptis; species Coptis chinensis. The sequence continues at coordinate 16,472,665 of NC_141462.1, read as the reverse complement.
ATTATGAGGACTCTTGGTTGATTATCTTAAAGGCTTTAAGCCTATTACCCTTGATAATCTTTCCACTTGCTCTCTTGTTAAATATTTTGTAAGAGGATCCGCAATGTTATCTTTTGACCTTACATAGTCGATTGAGATAACTCCATTTGAGAGCAATTGTCTAACGGTGTTATATCTATGACGTATGTGTCAAGACTTCCCGATATACATGCTACTCTGTGCTCTACCAATAACAGATTGGATGTCAGTGTATACACACTGTTGGCACAGGTTTAGCCCAGTTTTGAATATCTTTTAAGAAATTTTGAAGCCACGCACTCTGCTTCTTCTCCAGCCTTATCCAATGCTATGAATTCTGATTCCATAGTGGACCTCGCTATGCACTTTGTTTTGAGGATTTCCAAGAAACAGCTGCACCTCCAAGTGTAAAGACATATCCACTTGTGGACTTTGAGTTTTTAGTGTCAGATATCCAATTAGCATTGCAGTACCCTTCTGGAATGGCTGGATATCTTGTATAGTGCAGACCAAAATTCTGAGTATGCTTTAAGTATCCCAAAACTTTCAATATGGCAGTCCAATGATCTCTGGTAGGATTACTCGTATATTGACTTAGCTTGCTCATAGAGTATGCTATGTCAAGCCCTGTACAGTTCATGACATACATTAAAATACCAAGTATACGAGAGTACTCTAGTTGAGATATGCTATCTCTAGTATTTTTGGCTAAATTAAGATTTACGTCAACTGGTGACTTTTTTGGTGTGATGTTATATTTCTTGAACTTTTCAAGAATCGTCTTAATGTAATGAGATTGTGATAGAACAAGTCCATCCTCTGTCCTAGAAATCTTAATTCCTAGGATAACATCAATGACACCTAAATCTTTCATGTCAAACTTACTAGACAATATTTGTTTGGTAGATTTTATGACATTGATAAAACGTAGAACAATAGTTTTACCTACTCTTAAGTAGTTATGCATTGAATAAGTAAAACTAAAGCTATTTACTACTCTATGATCAAAGTTATCTACTCTTGATTATCATGCAATATGTAGAGTAGAGAATTCGTTCCACTCTTAGTTCCTTAGACGTAAGTTTCACTAGTTTAATCTATTCTAACAAAATCAATGAGAGTAATGGATTATAATTATACTAATATGGTGATTGAAGTAATTAAGATGTTTTAACTTATATTATAGCAATCAAATACTAAGATGTGAATATGGAGAAGGAATCAGGGGGATTTGATTCCACTTAGATAAATTCCTAATATGCTAGTGTAGATTATTGCAATCTTAACCAATAAAGATTAAGTAATTGATCCCTAATTATTCATGACAATCTTTACCAACTAATAATTAGCATGTGAGGAAGTTCAACCCATTCTCATGGCGAATCAACTAACCTACTAGAGTGAAACTCTTAAATACAATAATTCTAACTAACACATCAAGTCTTCATTAAAGCTTCATCAAACCCCTCTAATGGAGGTTTAGCTAGAAATCATTAGACTATCATTAATATATAAATAAGAAGAAGACATAATGAAGAACAATAACTTGGATTTTATTAATATAATGGAAGAGAGTTTAAGAATTGAAACTATATTAAAGACTAAATATTGAATAATCAACTAACTTAAAACTAATAAAAGAGTTATATGAATTAAAACCTAGGTATATATTACTTATTCTAAAAACTAAAATTAAACTAAGTCTAAATCTAAGTCTATGAATTAATAATTAAGTTCCTAAGTGTGAGTAAGAGCTTGGCCTTAGTCCTTTTTATATAAGAGAGGGCTAGGTTTATAATTTCATGCATGGGCTTTGGAGCCATGTTTTGGGCCATGAAATCAAGCCCAAAACCTAATTACATATGTCCAAAAAGGGATTCTCTGCTGAAATTTATTGCAATAGTTTTTTCATCCACTTTTACTACTCTGATTGGATCAAGGTCTGGACCATTATAAATCTCTTTCCGAGTCGGTCGTTTTGACATATAATAGCTTTAATTCCAAGGTCTGCGCCCAAAGATACGGCCTACGGAAGTTTTGTTAATTTTTCTGCTCTATTTCTGTCCGCATTGACTTTGACTTTTCATCTTTGACCAGTTTTAAAAAGGCTTTTTCTCCTTGAATCTTAGCCTTTAGTCATAGAACTTCTTAGCAACCAACCTTTGCTCCTTTATCTCGCAAAAGTGACATATTTCTTCTCATATTCGACTCCAATACCTGAAATACACAAAAGCACGTAAACAGTACTAACTCTTATTTATTATAAACATAATTGGTCTAAATGTAATATTATTAAGGAGTTAAAACCACAGTTTTGGGCTCTTATCAGACATCATATTACTATCCAAAATTAGCATATCGTCTACATAGAGACAAACAATAATATATCCCTTTTGAGTGCTTTTGACATAGACACACTTGTCACACTCGTTTATTTTGAAATCGTTTGACAACATTGCATTGTCAAATTTCTCATGCCATTGCTTAGGTGCTTGCTTTAATTCATATAAGGATTTAACAATTCAAGCTTGCAAACTTTCCTTTCTTGTCTAGGAGCAATAAACCTTTCGGATTGTTCCATATATATTTTTTCATCTAACTCACCATTCAAGAATGCCGTGTTTACATCCATTTGATGTATCTCAAATCCATGTATTGATGCTATTACTATTAGCATCCTTATGGAAGTTATTCTTGTAACTGGAGAATAAGTGTCAAAATAATATAATCCTTCCTTTTGTCTAAAGCCTTTGACCACAAGTCTAGTTTTATACTTGTCGATTGATCCATCAGTCTTAAATTTCTTTGTGAATATCAAATTATATCCTAAAGTCTTGGAACCTAGTGGTAAATCCACTAATTCTCATGTATGATTTTGCATTATGGATTCAATCTCGCTATTTATTGCTTCATTCCAATAAGTAGCTTCTGGAGATGACATTGCCTTCTTGAACGTTTGAGGATTATTTTCCAACAAGTATGTTAGAAAATCAGGTGCAAAAGACGTTGGCGTCCTTGACCTTTTGCTAAGTCTAGGTTCCTCCTCAATTTCGCTTTGTATATGATGGTTACTAGTTGTAGCATCTAAAGTTCTCTTTGTTGAACTTGGCTCTATACACATGTTATACGAAAATGTATTTTTAAAGAATAAAGTATTCCTTGACTCAATAATCATATTAACATGTATATCTTGAATATCTGATTTATGAACCAAAAAATGATATGCAATACTATTGTTTACATATCCAATGAATACACAATCAATAGTCTTGGGTCCTATCTTCACCTTCTTAGGTTTAGGGATTTCCATTTTAGCAAGACACCCCCACACTTTTAAGAATTTCTAGGAAGTCTGATGACCTTTCCACAATTCGTATGGTGTTTTATGCATCTTCTTGTTAGGAATTTTGTTGAGAATGTAATTGGCGGAAAGCAAAACTTGCCCCCCACAAATTCTGGGGTAAATCAGAACTTAACAACATAGCATTCATCATCTCTTTTAGAGTTCGGTTTTTGCGTTCCGCAATACCGTTTTATTGAGGTGAATAAGGAGCCATAGTTTGATGAATGATTCCATGTTCAGAACATAAACCTTTAAAAGGTGATTCATATTCACCTCCTTTATCACTCCTTATATCCATAATCTTTTTGCTTAGTTGATTTTCAACTTCATTTTTATAGTGTTTGAACACTTCAATTGCCTCATATTTACTTCTCAACAAGTAAACATAACTATATCTAGTGCTATCGCCAATAAAACTAATGAAATACTTTTTACCACCTCTAGTTTGCACGTACTTAAGATCACATATATCTGTGTATATTAAGTTTAGATGTTCAGTACTTCTTTCAATGGAATGAAAGGATGATCTGGTCAACTTAGATTCTACACAAGTTTCACATTTATGGTGTGGGTCTATTTTTATCTTTGGTATATAGTCCAAATTAATTAATCTACGCAAAGTATCATAATTAACATGTCCTAATCTACCATGCCATACATGTGAAGACTCAATCAAGTAAACAGAAGATTCAACTTTATTAGCGCAATAGTAAAACAAGACATCCTAAAGAGCCCATCCTGAATTAAAGATAGCCCTTACCCACGAATATATCACTCTTAGTCACTACAAATTTATCAAAAACAAAGACTAATTTAAAGCCATTCTTGCTCAGCAGCGACCTAGAAACCAAGTTCTTGCGAATGTTAGGCACGTTCCTTCCCAAAAGTCAACCTCACCACCACCTTTCCTTTGCCTTCAACCTTGGACATAGAAGAGTTTCCCATAAAGAGTTGTTCCTCCTTTTCCACAGCATGATTGGTGGTGAACATCGACTTTGTTGGAGCATATGTGGCGAGTAGCACCAGTATCCACCCACCATTCCCTTTCATTTCCATTCATGAGACATTCAAAAACCACAGCAGATAGGTTCATGTCATTAACATTGTCAGAAAACGTGTCCATTGTCACATTTGCTTCAGTCTTTTGCTTCTTGTATTTATTTGGCTTGAGACATTCACTTGCCTTATGTCCAGCCTTCCCATAGTTGTAGCAATTCCCCTTGAACTTAGTAGATTTACTACTCTATTCACCTTGAGCTTTGTCTTGGCACATCCTCTTTCCCTTAGCACTTGATCCTTCCACAACATTGGCCTTTGCCACTATGGGATCCTTGCCCTTCTTATCAGATAGACGGTTATCTTCCTCTATCCTTAGATGGACAATATGTTCCTCAAGATTCATATATTTGCATTTATGCTTAAGATAGTTCTTAAAATTCTTCCAAGATGGTGGTAATTTCTCAATCATAGCTGCCACTTGGAAAGATTCTCCTAGGGTCATTCCTTCAGCAATGACATCATAGAGGATTACTTGAAGTTCTTGGACTTGGCTTATAACGGTCTTACTATTCATCATTTTGAAATCAAGAAATCTATCAACTATGAATTTCTTCATGCCAGCATCTTCACTCTTGTGTTTCTTGTCCAACGAATCCCAAAGTTCCTTAGTAGTCTTGAACACACTATACACATTGTATAATGAGTCAGCCAACTCACTAAGGACATAATTTCTACACAAGAAATCAGCATGAAACCAAGCATCCTTGGCCAAAACCTTCTCCTTATCAGTTTCATTAGGGCTTACATCAGGAGCCTTATCCCACAAAAACCTTGCCAAGTTAAGGGTGGCTAGATAGAAGAGCATCTTCTGTTGCCAGTGCTTGAAATCAGTTCCATTAAACTTTTCAGGCTTCTCCCCATGAGGAACATAATGAGAAATAGCAGTAGGAACAGTAACATCAGGAGTAACTAGTGGTGTTGCCATATTCTGAAATACAACTACACTTTGTTATTCCTTTAAACCAAAATAGAAAAGAAAACAGAAACAAATTCGGTTCGGTAAAGAAGAAGAAGAAGGAAAAGAAATATGTCTTAAGTTATTAAGAAGATACAACTTAATTGTACTTACTCTTTACCAATTACCAAACTATACAAACCTTTTATCTTGTAAGTGTCTTGTACTTCTTTGTTAAATCCGAGCCTAGTGTAGATACATTATATCCTTAAGACAGATTTTCCCCCTCATGGTGCTTGAAGGTTGATAGAAAACTGTCTCCCAAGATAGAATGGATTTCCTTCTATAGAAAGCTAGCACTTCAATTCTATAGAATCAACGAACATAACATAGTATTTGACTAAGAACAAAGGGAGAAGAGAAAGATCAGAACTCTTCTCTCCAAATTCATCCACTATTTATAGGTGAGTGGTACCTCTTCGAAACAACACAGTAACTCTTGGGAAAAAGTAAGCAACTCTTTGAAAAGTCACATGTTTCGAAAGGGCACACCATTTCGACATAAAACATTGTTTCGATCAGTGCCTATTTCGAAAGGTCACACATTTTCGGCATGATGCACTGTTTCAAACCAGTGCACATTTCAAAAGGTTGCACCTTTTCGACATAATGCACTATTTCGAACCAGTGCACCATTTCGAAAAGGTTTTTCTCACTTTACGTAGAGAAACCCATTTCATCTCAAGTGGGATAACTTGGGAGACAAATTACTCATTCATATCTCAATGGATTTGTGCAAATTTATTTTTCTAATAGTCTTTTCCACTGAATATCATCAGGTTAATCTTCAAGCATCACATTCTCAAATGGTTGGTCTTAAGGAAATGAACAATCATTTGTACCTGCTTAACAAAATCATATAATGTGAGCTTATCAATATGTATACACATACACCAAGTTAAAATTCAAATAAGAGACATTAAGCTAGCATGTTCGGGACCTCAAATAGAAGCTCCTTTTGACTGCAATAAAACTGGAGAAACAAAACTTTGATTTGTAGTTGGAAAAAAAAAGCACAAAGTAATAAAATGAGGTATCCCTGTTCCCATTAGAAAACGCATAGTTTGTCCGAACGGTAAAGTTCATCTAGGAACCCTCTAAGTGATTATTAAGGAATGGACACATATCGATTTTATGTCATAGCAACATTAGCAAAAATTGTCCATATTATCGAAGCCAAAAATGGAGTGGATATGAATTATGATCAGACAAAGAAATACAACAATTTATATCATGTGTACTTTATTTATAATTATTTTGAACCATGGATCCACGTCTAACCAGGTTCAAGTGTTCAACCATGGATCTAACACGATAGACTTATTTACAAAATAAAAAGAATCGATACCTGATTTTTCATGTCCTTGTTTAGGCATTTAGTAATTGAACATAAAAGAGAAGAGCATACCAATTGATTTGATTGCACAGTACAAAAACATTTTGGTCTGAATGAAGTGCCTTGCAAGTTGCAACAAATGAGATGGGATAATTTCAAGTATAAACTATCAACAGTATATTTGGAAAAGAAATCGAGCCTTACAAATAGTTTTTTTCCTACTCCATTGTTGGTCCCCTTTTGGTAACACTGAACCTGTTTTTGCACAGCAGTCAGCAGCACCAATACTTACCCGCCATGTGCTATTGAAAATGAACCAATCCATTTTGCTTAGCTTTTTAATGATTCTTCTGCTCGATTGGCTTCTTGTGGTAGCAAGTGAGGGACGACTTCACAATACAAAAATAGTTTGGATATCCAATACAACCACGGGGTATTTGATTGATGGAGCAGATGAATTCACTGTTTGAATACGAAGAAGAAAACAATTGATGAGATAGATAAGAAACGTAAAAATACCATCGAACTTACAAAAAGATTTCTTTCACACCAAAATCACTCAACATTGATAGTGTGATCCATGAATCAGCATACCTTGCATGTTTTAGGATTTCTCCTCGATATAGAGAGCTGAAAACCTTCGAGTTTCTTCCAATTTTTTTGGCTGAACAGAGGTAATCAATTAGGATATTTAGGTCTGGGTCCTAATAATAGTTGGTTTATTAGGGTTTGGTCCAGAAAAACTTGAATATTAGGGTTTAGTCCTAATTTTGGTTGTTGACTGTTAGTCAACTGAGTTGACCGTGGTCAATCTTCTTGTATTTTTGAAATGGCAATAATACTCCTCGCGTGCAACATTACATGAATATATAAGTTAGACTTTGATACAATAAATAAGGTCATCTTCTAGGACTTGGTCCCTATTGCTATTTGACAAATTAGAGTTTAGTCCTACTTGTCAACCATTAGAATTTTCTTTTTCATAAAACCCAAAAAAGAAAACAAGTTGGTCTTTATTTAGAAAGAGATGACTGAGAAGTTGAATTCCACATCTGCTGTCCTGCCATGGAAGATAAAGATTGGACTAGCTCTCCTTAGTAGCATTATCGACTTCTCACATCACTTTGATAGTACCATTAACCGCCATCTCCTCGGATTCTTCGATACCGAAGCCAAAGTTTCTGCTCAAATAAGTAATGACATTAAGGTCTCTGATATAAAGGTAGATCCAGATCAAAACTTGTGGTTTCATCTCTGTCCCTTCTGAAGTTCCCGCTGACACAAAGCTTCCAGTGGTTTTCTTCTTTCATGGTGGTGGCTTTTCTTTCCTATCTCCTGATTCAAAGGCCTACAATGATGTCTGTAGTCAGTGTGCTAGGAAAACTCCTGCAATTTTTGTCTCGGTGAACTACCATCTCACTATCGATTTCCAGCTGCATATGATGATGGCTTTGATACACTAAAGTTTATGGATCGGAAAATTTTTGAAGGTTTCCCAGAAAATGTTGATTTATCAAGGTGTTTCTTAGCTGGAGACAGTGTTGTTGGGAACTTGGCACATTTTGTCGCACGCAGGTTTGTAGAAGCTAGAGTAGGTGAGTTTAATGAGCTCAAAGTAATTGGATTGATAGCGATTCAACCCTTCTTTGGTGGAGAAGAGAGAACTGAGTCAAAGATTCGACTCAAAGGAGCCCTCCATTAATTTCTGTTGAAAGAGCAGATTGGCATTGGAAGGTGTTTCTTATGGAATGAGCAAATCAGGATCACAAAGCAGTTAGAAGGAAATTCTAATGGTTGGCAAGTAGGACTAAACTCTAATTTGTCAAATAACAGTAGGGACCAAGTCCTAGAAGATAACCTTATTTTTTGTATCAAAGTCTAACTTATATATTCACGTGATGTTGCACATGAGGGGTATTATTGCCATTTCAAAAATACAAGCAGATTGACCACGGTCAACTCAATTGACTAACAATCAACAACTAGAACTAGGACTAAACCCTAATATTCAAGATTTTCTGGATCAAACCCTAATAAACCAACTATTATTAGGACCAAGACCTAAAAAACCCTAATCAATTCATCAATCTCTACTCCTTCCAATTTCTCGCTTTGTATGTAATAATTTATTTGTGTTTTGATGACAAAGAAAAATTGAGAGGGTTTAAAAGTCTTTGGAGAAGATAAAAAGAATGAAACTTTTTATGTTTTCTCTGTTGTTGTTGAGGTTATGCTAGTGTTGTTGAGGTTATGGGTGATGTAGAGTTAATTGTTTGGAGAAGTTTTAGGTTTTTAACTCTGGAATATGTGAGAGACCTTGGGTTTCCATTTTTAGTAATATTACTTTTTGTCATCCTGATTTTGCTGATTTCTCGTGAGTAATTTAGGGTATTTAAAATTTGCTTACATGGACAGCCTAAGAGAAGAGGAAAAGGGACTACTATTATATATATATATATATATATATATATATATATATATATATATATATATATATATATATATATATATAAAAAATATACAATTGGGGAATGCACATTATCCCCTTACAAAATTGTATTTCCATGAAACTACTAGTTTTATGCACCTTTTTTAACTTGACTCCTGCATCTTGGAGCTCGATCACACCAGGAACTGTTTTTGCCCTTCGCTCAGATGGCGGTGGTGGTAATGACACCTGTGTTGAAAGTGCAATTGGAATGAAACTGGCATTATTGATTAAGGTGCGTAAATGATTGGACAAGCTGTGAGCATTGGGCCAGGTTGGTATTTATGGTTTGAGTTGGTATGAGGTGCGTATGAAACAAATGGAGCAAATGATGGACTAAACTTTCAGGAGTTGGAAGGATTTCATTGTTCAGTGGTATAAGACGATTAAAACAAAACAAAACCATTTCCACAAGGGAATCGGTGGTGAACTTCTCTGTGTCTGGGAAGAATGCAAGATCAAATAAACGTTGAAGGATAAAGAAGGGAAGTTGGTTTTCAAGTAAAAGAATTTCATGCACAATAGGAGGTAACATCCAAATTGTATTAAAAAGTGGCTCTTCTATTTCCTTTGATGTGTAAATGAATTCAAGGGAGGATTCCTTGATATTGATGAAGAACTCGACAATGAAGCTTCTGAAGGAGTTTACTGCATGTTTTCTGTTAAAATAAAGTTCTAGTCTTTAGGGACATCATGTATTTGAATTGTTCAAACCACTAGCCTTTATTTGCGCTAAGTGGGCTGCTTTCTCGTTTAATTTGTTAAGATTGTGTATTGAATGGCTATTTAAGCCAAAGTTATCATGAATAAAACTAAGTCATTCAATCCAATTCATTCTCTAGATCAAAGTTCCCAACATTGTGGTATCGGAGCCACCACTGGGCCTGACAAATCAAAGCAGCAGCACAGAAGATGACTACAGAAGGGAGTTTCATACAACCATCCATTCCTCGCTTTAATGGTTACTATGACCATTGGAGCATGCTGATGGAAAATTTTCTACGATCTAAGGAATTTTGGGAACTGGTGGAGCTTGGCTATATTGAGCCAACAAGTACAGCAGTGCCAACTGCTGCACAGCAAAAGAAGAATGTGATAGGGTTATATACTAAAAGCATTACTTTTGTATTAACTCTAATTCTTTATTTTTTGAATGAGAATCATATGGGCAAATGTTATGCATATTATATATGTTATTAGTTATATGCATGTGTCTAATAGTTTATGTTGTAGATGATATGGTGTGGACACACAGAAGATCATATCATCAGTACCTTATAAAGTATAAGTAATCGTTCACAACCTAGATGGATTTGGACAAACCATTGGTACGGTTGTAGTATAATCTGGTATTAGTCTATCTTGACTATAGGATTACACTAGTACACTTTGTGTGTATTGAACAGGACCAAGTGAGGTTGTTTCTCTTTATACTGACTATATAAGAGAACAAACGCCTCTGTTATTATGGATGCTTGTCCTCCTAATCCGAATATAATAACGGGCACTTACGTGCATTGTCCATTACTTTAAATCATCAATGAGTGAGATTCATTGGTGAATCAACAAACTCGATGGATTGGGTAATGACATTGTATGTAAGGTGTGCTATTGATTATAGAAGGAATCTGTGTCCCGCAAGAAGTCGGGTTGATGATGTCCCCTTGAGGAGCTCAAAAAGACTGTCATGTAAACCCTGCAGGTGGATTTATTCCGACATGACAATGAGGTTGAGTGGTACTACTCAAGGACATAAGAAGTTGATTAATGTAGTTGTCAGTAACTTGACTTAATCAACGGACATTCGATATCTTAAACACGGGGAGATCAACGAGCATATAATATGGAGCCCATAAACGCTGACACGTAATTTGGGATTAGGGTGGTAGTGCAACAATGACCTTTAGTGGAATAAGCCATTTGTTGACGGACTTGGACCATGTGTTCAGGGCGAACATGGGAAGCCCAATCCTGTCAGGAGGCCCAACCCTAATTTCTCCTCATGGTCCCTGTTGTAGCATATAAATAGAATACTCTTTCTCTCTGGCCAAAATTCACTATTCACTGGATTAAAAAAAGAGGCAAGGAAAGATAGATCCAGAAAATTGGATCTAGCTTTGTGAGAAAGAAGGGGATTGGTAGATCGTTGCCCACACAACGTCCAATCTGTTCTAAAGGAATACAACAGAAGATCAAAAGGTTGATTTTGGATTTTATAAAGCTTGGATTCTCAGAGTTATCTAAACCGATTCTCAAAGGTATGTTTTCTTAATCCAAAATCGTGAGAACCCCATTGATTTCGCTGCGCGTGGGTTCTCGTGGTTTGTAGAAATTTTGTATTCTGAATAACGGTTCCTACAGAATGATGAGATGAAGCTAAAGGACATGAAAGTGAATAACTATCTCTTCCAGGCGATCGATCGGACCGTTCTTGACAACATTCTCAAGAAGGATACTGCCAAAGATATATGGGACGCCATGAAGAAAAAATTTGAAGGAAATGCAAGGGTCAATAGGTCTCATCTTCAAGCTCTCTGCAGAGAATTTGAAACTCTTGAGATGAGGTCCGGTGAAGGAGTGACTGAGTACTTCTCTAGGGTCATGACAGTGGCCAACAAGATACGAATTTATGGAGAAGAGATGCCGGATGTTAAAGTGGTGGAGAAAATTCTACGCTCTTTAACTGAAAAGTTCAACTATGTTGTATGTTCTATTGAGGAATCAAAGAACATTGATCTTCTTACTGTTGATGAGTTACAAAGCTCATTAATAGTGCATGAACAGAAGTTTAAGCGACATAATGGTGAGGAACATGCTTTGAAAGTGACATATGAAGTAGGAAGAGGTCGTGGTCGAGGTACCTACAGAGGAAAAGGAAGAGGAAGAGGGAGAGGTCGAGCAGATTTCAACAAGGCAACTGTGGAATGTTACAGATGTCATCAACTTGGACATTTTCAGTATGAATGTCCTTCTGGGAACAAAGAAGCAAATTATGCAGAGTTTGATGAGGAAGAAGAAATGCTTTTGATGTCTTATGTGGAGTTGTATACGGCCAGAAGAGAAAATGCATGGTTCCTTGATTTAGAGTGTTCTAATCACATGTGCGGCAATCAAACTATGTTCAATGAACTCGATGAATTTTTTTGACATTCAGTAAAACTGGGGAACAACACTAAGATGGATGTGATGGGAAAAGGAAGTGTTAAGCTGGTGCTGAATGGAGTTAATCATGTTGTTACTAAGGTATACTATATTCCAGAGTTGAGAAATAATCTCTTGAGCATAGGGCAGTTGCAAGAAAGAGGCTTGGCTATTTTGGTCAAGGGAGGGATGTGCAAGATATTTCATCCAGAGAAGGGTTTGATAATTCAAACCACCATGAGTGCCAATCGGATGTTTATCTTGGTGTCTCAGTCTCAAGTTCCCTCTCAAGTACAATCTGATCAGTGTTTTCACACAAGAACTC